>NC_089663.1:9200000-11758750 GCF_037042795.1 Molothrus aeneus | reverse complement strand
TGTAAGAACACGCCACAGTTTGCCCAAACCAGACACCTGAGAGCCCCTGAGTGGGCAGGGGATGTGCTTCAGCCCCTGGAAATTCACCTGAGCTCAGGTGGCTGAGCCCTTCCCTGCCTGCACACTGTGGTGTCCTGGGAGTGCTGGAGAACCTGGGTGAGGAATCCTCTGAGGTGGTGTGAGGGCACTGGCCTGAAAAACCCTGGTTAGGAACCACACAGCTCTTCCTCCCACAGGCAGGGCCTTAGAGTGTGGTTTTGTATGTGCACTTCCATGTGTCTGTGTCAGTGAGAGCTGAGGGTGCTCAGCCGGACTGGGATCCAAGGTACATGGGCTGGGGCACCCACTGAGCAATGCCAGCACCTCGTAAAACAAACAACCCCCCCTAAAATCCACACTCATTGTTTCCCAGACACAGCTGAGATGCTCAGCCCTGCCCACGGGGAGATCGATGGTGTGTTTGGACTCCCTGTTGCTTTCCGTGGAGGTGAGTGTGTTTATGTTATTTAAGGAGTTGGTACATAATCAGTCTTAAAATTAACTGCCTGCCTGTTGACTTGTCACCCTGTGAATGAAAACACATTGCTTGTAATTTGTTTGACATTATTCTGTCCTGTTGTCAGGCTTCTAATTACATTTAGAATATAACCCAGATGTCTGTCTGTCTCCTGTCTCTTTTTTTTTTTTTAATTATCATAATTATTATTATTTATCTTTTTTATTGTCAAACATGGAAGGAAGTATTTCTCTGAAGTGATGGAAGTCTGTTTGTTCCTCTCTGTGTTCAGGAGATTAGTAGGTGGCTGCAGGCTTATCTCTTAAAACTGCTTCTTTTAAAAGAAGGTGTCACTTTGGGCATCCAAAATTGCAGCTCCCTTGTGACTTTGGACTGACCTCCTCTGTGCTGTAGGGACATTGAAATATGTTTCTATCTACATGAAAGTAGGAAGAAGGTACAGCTTTTTAAACACGATCACAGTCCCCACCTTATTTATTTTTAAAGAAGAGATAAATTGCTTGTGCTTTTAGAAGTTTAAAATATTAATGTATTTAAATATAACAGTGAAAGAGAGGCAAGGCAGAAGGGATTGCCCTTTCAAAATGTGCACCAGTGAGCAATCTTTTATGGAAGCCATTGGATAAGCTCCTTGCCAACAGTGCCTTTGGATGATTAGCAAAGGAAACTCAAGCTGCTCACTGTGAGGTTTTATTGCTCCAGCCTATCCTGTAGCCTGAATTTTCCTCAAGCCACAAGATTTTTCTATAGGATACTGGATCACCAATATGACCAAGCCCAGTTTTCCAAAAGTATTAAGTCACTTAAACATCAAAGGGCTGCTACTTCCTTAATGGGACTTCTGAATACCTCTGTTCCCACTTAGAGAAAACTGTTGCCCACTGAACAAGCTCCATCCCCCTTTTTAAACTGATTTAAGTTTGCAAAGCAACAGGAGTTTGTGGTAACTGTTTTTAGTGATTAGAAACTTGACTCTTGGTCCCTGCTGACTTGGGTTTTTGGTATTATTGATCACCAACTATCCTAGCTCTGAGCTGTGGAGGGTTACTTTTATACTTGGACACTGTTTTCTTAGGCAAAAGAGTCAGATCTGGCTAGTTCCAGCAGGAGACAGATTTTTCTGTTCTGCAAAACCTTGTTCAAACAGAGCTCGTGGTAGGGGAGAAGGTGAAAGTGTTTGAAAGACACAGTGGGCTGCCATGAGAGAGAAAAACTGGGAAGAAAGAATAAAGGAAATAAAGCAAGTGTTCAACACAAGTGATACGTGTGAGCCCTAGGCACGGAGACTGCAAATTATGATGTGGTCCCTGCCATTAGTACAAATACATCCCTGATTTTCCCCTCTGCATCCCAGCCCGTGGGATCTTAATGAAGGACAAGCTATGCAAACAAATTCCCTGAACCACTGGTGCCTCAGCTGGAGACGAGCCGTGTTCTGCACCCCTGCGCTGCTCCATGTGCCTGGGATGGTGCTTTTTGATCTGCTGCTGCTCTTCCATGGGGTCTGGGCATCTGTCAGTCCTGCCACCTGTGGAGAGGGCTCCTGGCTGAGCTGCCAAAGGTCCTTTGAGTCTGTAAAACTGCAGGGACAGAAAGTAAACCTTGGGGGTTTATTTTGCGATGGAAGAGCCGGTTCCCCAAAGGGACAGAGCTGGTGGGCAGTGTTGAGCTTGGCTGAAATGCTGCTGGAGTTTGCAGCTGAGAGAGAGGCTGGAGAGGGGGATGTTGTCACTTGAAGTTCCTCTCTGATCCCTTCTTGCTTTTGTTGGCAGCCAGCAGTTAAAGGGGGGGAAAAGGCATTTCTGGCTCTGGGCATCTGGGCCCAAGCCTGGCTGCCACCTCAGTTGGCCTCAGCTGCCTCTGAAGATCTTGGTCCTTACAGGAGCTGACAAACAAGAATGAATTGGTGACTCACCAGCACAATAATGTCAGAAATGCTAGTTTTATTTTGCTGTGCCTGCATGTTCTTCAACCTGTAACTATTTATGCATTTTTTAGCCTGAAGAGAGGCTCTTGTGTCCATGTAGAGCAGAGGATGAAAATGCAGAGTGGGTGCTTTTGGAAGAAAAGTCTCTTTGGTGCAGTGGGATGCTGCAGGTGGATGGATGGCTTGGCTTTCACCAATATGAGGAGGATTGGCAGAGCTTGATTTTAGTCCAGGTGGTTGGTGGAGCAAAAAAAGGGTTTCTCTAAAGATCTTGTGTTCGGTTTTCTCTCTTGTTTTTTTTCTCCTGAAGCAGCACAAAGGAGAACTCTGTTAACTACCTGCATTTGAGATAGGAAAGCTCTGTCCATGTGTGTTTTCACAGATTGGGGCTTTAAGTGACAAGTTAACTCTCAGATTGAGGAGGGGGAAAAATCCTTGGAACAGCAATGAAGTTATGTCAGTTTTGGGGAGGGGGAAAAAAAGATCTTCACAGAAGAGGAAAAATATGCTAATTTACAGTTCAGCTAATGAAGCAAGAAGTTAAGAAGATGTAACAACATACATCTATCGAGTTGTCTTTGTATTTATTAGTTGCTGTGTTCACTGAGCGTGGTTTCCAGGGGTATGGCTTTTATTTCTTTTCAATGATGAGAAGTTATCTTAATAAATTAAGGGATTTATTAGCAGGAGCTATGTGTTTTCCAGCCTTCAGCCAGGCCCAGCTCTCGAGGATGCCTGAATCCCCTCACATTTCTCTTTGAGCACAGAGCAAAATGGGCATTGCTCCTGCTCCTGGGTGTGAGCACATCACACAGGTCCTTTCTCAGCTGTGGGGTCTCTGTTCTGTCCCTTGTGACAATATGCTCAGTGTCTAAACTGTATGGATTGGGTGAGTGATTTTGATTTGGTTTTTATTTTTCCCCCTAGTTTGACTTTTCTTCTCCTTTTAGTCGTTCTTTCTTGTTGTTCCACTATAAGCCTGGATATTAATCATATGGTATTCAACCTCTCCCACTGTGACAATAACAGCTGCTTGATCATTTTTTGTAAGAATTTTTCCTTTACAACTGCAGCCTTCCAAAAAAAATCAACCAAAAATACCCCAAAGAATCCAGCCTATGAAAAACCCAGTAAGGCTTTGAAGAAATGTCAGTGTCATTTAAATATGTAACACACACACTCAGGCTTTTTCTCTGTACCTGCTGTCTAATTTCCCTTCTCTCAATAGCTCTGACTAATCCTGGGATCTTTCCCTGTAGGAGCTCTGCTATTTATGAATAGAGCAAGTCCTATCTGTGGACTCGTGAATGCTCGGAGTACTCAGATTAACAATGTGCATAAATAGCAGAGAGCTGAAGGGCCAAATCCTCAGAATAACAATTGGGAGGAGATGACCCTGTGGAATATGTGATGAAGGAAACAGTTTTCCTTTGGTTGCTGGCCCCCCTGAGGGTGAGGGTGTGTTTCTGTTGAGGGACTTGCCATGAAGAACCAAGTTCAGCATCCAGAGGTGATGATCTCCTGAATTCTGCTGACCCTGACAGGGTATGTTTTGAAATGGTGCTGAGGGCATCTGCAACAGAAACAATTATTTTTGCTCTTACTGCAGCCCTCCTGTGTGTGTTCACCAGGTGCTTACATCACACTTGGTGTTCCCCTCTATCCCTGAGCTATAAAGGAGAAAACAAGAGAGATCTCAAATGCTGTTAACCTGTGTAGTGCTCCTCTGGAAATGGAGAGCTGCCTCTCCATCCTCACCAGGAGCAGAGAACAAAGCTGCACCTACATCCTTTCCTGACAAAGGCTTCAAGTGCTTTCCAGCCCTTCAGTGGATAAAATCCTTGGAGCACAATGCTGTTGCTTATTTAATTACTGTTACTACCTAGTGTGTTTAGGGCAGCAGTTTAAGTGTAACTGGCATAAGGGATTTGCTAAACTCATTACTCGTTCTGCTTGTAACAATTTCTGTGTCTCCCTGGCCCTTCTTGGGGAAAATAATCCACTTAAAACATCTTGAAAAGAAGGGCTAGAGAGAGCCTGCTGAGGCCAGGGCAATTCAAAGTATGTGGTGGCAATGTTGATGCTCATTTTCTGCTGTGTGTCTGGAGCTCCTGTTAGCATAAAAGATTTGATACACTGGTTTCAGTGCAGAATAAGCATAAAGTGCCCTTAGCTGTGTTTCCAGGAGGCAGCTGACACACGGACCTTATCTCTGTAACATTTCAGCAATGATAAGGCATCTGTAGCTCTTTCCATGACACAGTTTAGTAAATCCAGCAGCAGCCCTTTGCCCGACTCGCAGAGAAGATGTGGAGCTGCTTTTTGAATTGGCTGCACAAAGTGGTGTGTGATGAGAACTCTAAAATTGGGTCATTTATTTATCTGTTAAGTGTGAACTCTGATTTCAGTCTCGTTGGGCTCTGGCTGCTCGGGTTCAATCTTCCTCGGTCATCCCTGCCCAAGGATCTGCTTCACAGCAAGGACAGAGGCCAGGACGTGCCACTTTTTGGTTCTCCTTTTGCAGGTCTCTCGTGTAGGTAGTGGGAGAAATGTGCTCAGGGACAGGGTGCTGCCAAGGAAATTCAAACCTGACTGGGAGCACTGGTGGCTCAGCTTGGTGTTGGGCAGCTGGGGCTGTTCTCATGCATGTGGTGATCACACTGCAGTAAAGATCAGCATCTCCTCATGGTATTTCTGGGACTGTCACGAACTGGTGCAGCTCCATTATTAATGTTGACCTTTTCCCTGCCCGATGAGACATCCATCTGCAGCATCCACTGCAGAGGCTCAGGAGAGCAGCATCCTGATACCTGCTGTCAAAAAGAGTCTCTTTTCCCTTCGTTGTGAACCATCTCTTGTGATGTTTTCCACATGGCAGCCCCAAGTATGTAAAGACGTGTGTGTTTTCTGTGAACACAGCTGCTGCTCTTGACCCATCTGCCAGGAATTCTGCTCTTCAGACACAGCTTGCTTCCTCCTGGTGTCTGTCTCCCTGTTCCATCAGAAACAAACATTTTAACACAGCTTTGCTTAATGCAAAAGAATAACACAGTCTCCTTTTAAGGGCATGGTTCAGAGAATGAATGAATGCAAGGATGGGCTGAATCTCCTGTCAAATGGGTGGTTTCATTTGGACAGCTGTATAAAGTATTTGTTGCTGTGGACAAACTCTTCTTCCACTGCATAAAAAAATCCCTAAGCAAGTGTGTCTGGGCAATGCCAAACCTGGTTAGTGTAGGGTGAAGCTTCTTGAGAGTCTCTGTCCTTCCTGCTCAAAAGAAAACCAAGACCATGCTTCATCTTTAATTGAGTTGAGTTTTGCTCTGCTACATGAGCTTTCTCAGCAGCACAACCAATATTGGGACTGGACAAAAACCAGCAATTTGTTTTACTATTGTAAGGAGGGAACAAAGAAAAAAATATCAAAAACCCCTCAAACAGGAAAAAACTTAAGAGCAAGCTGCTTTTAAAACACCTGCCTCTCACCTGTGCTGAAAAAGGGGGATGCAGCTGAATTACAGAGGGCCTGAATCATGCACTCAGGAGTCTTTCCACACCATGGCCACGGTGCTGCCAAGGGTGTGCTCATGAGATGTCCTCTGATCCAGTCAGAAGAGCTCTTCCAGGAAAACCATATCATTATAGAGTTGGAAATTCTGGAAACTGGGTGGATGCAGTAGTACAGGAGAGCTGCTGTGCTCTGCCCCTCCTTGTGCTAAAAATGTCTCTGGAATGAGCCCTGTCCTGCTCTGGCTCTGCTCCTGCTGGCTGGGCACAGGGCTCCTGTCCCCTCCTGGTGCCCTGGCCCTGGCTCTGGGCAGTGCAGGGGCTCTGCAGAGCTGGACAAAGCCTCTCTGTCCTGCTGGGCCTCCCTTCCCTTCAGGACCACCTCACTGATGAAGTGATTGGTTCTTTTTCACCACCAGGATGGGCCTCCTGATCTTTCATCCCAGGGGTTAAATGTTTGATGTAAATGGGTCTGCTGTGGTCTGTAGGTCACATTGCCTGTGCCTGGCTCTTAACCAGCAGAGCATCTGATGGAGGTTGGGCTTTCTGATTTGATGAGAAATAGTGACAGGCACGGGAGGAAAATCAGCTGCAGCCTTTGGGCTCTTTTTTTTTTGCTGTTTGGTGTTTGTGTTTATTTGTTTGTATTTGCTTGTTTGTTTTACTGTGCTATGCCCTGACCACTCTGCTTGGCCACCCCTGGCATTTGATAAGTGTGTGGTATTTTTAAAAGAGGAGCATGTTTGAAACTGGAATAGCAGCTTCTGAAATTCCTCCTGTGCTGCAGTGCCTCCTGTGAAGGACCAGGCTGGGCAGTGACTCCAGAGGAGCACCCTTCATCCCTCAGAAGAGATTCCTCAGTGTGAGGTTTCTGCAATATGATGTTGGATCTGATGCTGCCGTGTCCAGAAGACATCTGGGCCTTTTTATTGTAATCATGTTTGTGCATTCAGACCAATTTTGATGGTTATGAAGGTTCAAAAAAATCCCAGAGATCTTAATAAGCTAATTCAGTAACTGTTTGTGGCTTTTGTTGTTCCTCTTTGTTGTGAGGACAGAACTGGTTCTTGCTGATGAGTGCTGTATGAAAATTATATTATTAGTAATTACTGGTAATTTCTTGTCTGGAAGCTTCAGGTTTGTGGGAGCACTTGAATTTGCTTCT
Source organism: Molothrus aeneus (assembly GCF_037042795.1). Lineage (NCBI taxonomy): Eukaryota > Metazoa > Chordata > Aves > Passeriformes > Icteridae > Molothrus > Molothrus aeneus. The sequence goes on along the minus strand of NC_089663.1, from coordinate 11,751,634 downwards.
ATATTCCCTCTGGCTTGGCTGTAGCGTCTCACAGTACCTCAAGACCCTTGAGCAGTTCCCTTTCCTCCATGGCAACTTCTCACACCAGTTGTGGGTGGCAGAAGAAGTTCCCTCTCTGTTCTGATGTGGATTTTCTGTCCAGTCAGGGCATCATTGAGGTGCTGGGGCTTCCCCCAGGTGAAGGGAGCAGCTCCAGCCCTCGCTCATGACGGGTGGCAGTGCAGGGTGAGGGCTCAGGGATGAGGGGGAAGGCAAAGGACCAGAATGTGCTTCTACGTTTCCCCTTTAAAATTGTAATTTTATTTTAAATGTGCTGTGGTAACACGGTGGTTTCTGTCAGCTGGCAAAGTGAAGGATTAGTCATAGGGGTTTGTTTTGTTTTCTTCTAGGGAAGCTGGCAGAAAGGTAGAAAGAAAAAAGTGCACCATTAAACCAAAATCCCTGGAAAAACAACAACCCTAAACCACCAGCTTTTCAAAGAAAATGACAGAATTGCTGTGTTTGCTCTTTATGGGGAGCATCACCAGTCTATGGTGTCTCAAGTCCCTCTTTTAGATTTAGATTAGAGATATTCCTAATTTTTGAGTTGTGCATGGAAACATGCATTGGAGGTGATTGTACCTGGCTTAGCTAAGGAAATAGGAATAAATGTAAGTACTGCTTAATTCTCCAGTTTGGGAGTTACCTTTACTCCTTGTGCCAAAACTGAGTTTTTTCTTCAAAGATCATCATTGGAATAGAAACATTTTTATCCCTCTCTGAGCCTGAGATTAATAGAGGAGGACTTCTTAAAAGCTGTACCTTCTGTTTTGATTTGGTTTCCAACATCCTAATTACTTCTACTTCCAGCCATGCCTCTGGATCTGCTTTCCTTTCATCTTCCCGACTCTGACTGGGAGTAGCCTTAGAGCAGAGAAGGAAAAGCTCTTGGTGTAGGTGAGAGGAGCAGCGTTGGCAGGGGAGGAGAGCCCTGGCTGGCACCTCTCTCAGGACCTGCAGCCTGGGAGCCCTGGGGAATGCAGCTGGAGATGGGGCAGCCACGGGGTCACCTCAGACAGCTCTGGCAAGGGCTGGAGGGTTGAGATTTGCCTGGGAATAAATAGTAAGTAAACCCTGGATATACTTGGAGAGGCAGTTCCTGCAGATGTTCCAAGCTTTTGTGAAAGGAGCAAGCAGGAAAAGCAGGGGGGCTTGCATATATATATATATATATATATTGGCTCCTGTGTCCAGGTGACAAGGTGGCAGCAGCTTTGATTCCTCATGTCAGCATCTCTTCATGACTTTTTGCTCAGGAAGGTCAGTAAAGCTAAAGAGCAAATAACTTGTTTCCTAAGCAATGGAAGGTTCCTAAGCAGGTTGAGTTTATATTTGTAGCTTTGTTTTGAATGTTGTTGTTATTGGCTAAAGAAATGCTTGTGCTCTGTGAACTCAGCTGCTGTGGTGCCCTTCAGTGCCTCTGGATTCAGAGTGGGAGGAATGCTTGTTATTCTGTGTGATGGAAGGGCCTGGCTGTTCTCAGACTCTGAGATGTGTAAAACCTTCAAACGCTGAAACATCGGCAGGGTGATGCAAAACTTTCCTCTCGACCGGATAAGTGATGGGAGATTTACTCTGATTTGTAAAATAATCATTTCTCACTGGTTACTCTGTGTAAACACTGGTGGGTTTTTTTATGAATTGATTCTCTTGCTGCCCCCTCCTCCCCCTGGGGAAAGATCTTTGGCAGCACATGGAAAATGTGACTGACCCACAAAGGTCAGATTCAGTCTACCCTTCTGCTTTTCTTATCCTGCTTGTCAGACAGCACAACTTATTTGCTTTATCTGCTGTCCAGATCTGGGTTTTTTTCTGTATATCTCATTTTTTTTTGTATGTGTGAATTTTAAATAGAATTTCTATAAAATATGGTGGCAGTAGAGCTGTTCCCTGAACGTAATTTACTGTGCTTTATGGCTCCTGCTGATCTTTTTTTAGTTTCTTGCTACAGATGATATTGATTGGAGTACAGAGTTTTTTTGCAGCTGAAGGGAAAGGTTATGCTATTACAGATTATATATATTTTTAAAGACTGTCTTACAGTAATAGACACATACAGGCAGTGGTTACCAAAACTCATTATTAAGTAGCTGTAAAACCTCTAACAAGATAAACTGTTTAATGTATTGACTGTTAGTGTCTTTAGCCCTGCCTTTGATGGCGTGGTAGGTAGAGTGTATATTTAGAAACCAATTCCAGAAAAAAAACATGTGTCAGACTAAAGTATTTCTCAAGACCCGAAAAAACAATTGTTTTTTATTTTTCTTAAGCAGAAAATCACGTGCTCTGCATGAAAGATGCTGGTGGTGAAGCTTTGGGGAAAAAACAGGGGCAATGGGTTCATAAAATCCCAACCATCCCAGGAGAGGGAGATTCACATGGCATTGCTGGGATGGAGAACTTGGATGAGCAGAAAAGGGTTGGTGTCCAGATTCACTTCCAAACCTCCTGGATTTGGGCTTGGCTTTTATTTCTGCCTTTGGCAGTAGAGCTCAGGGGTGTGCAGTCAACTGAGCTGAGCAGCAGGCACGCTGTGGATGCTATTCCTCTGTCTGGAAGAGGTTTGGAGATGCATCAGGCATCTCAGGGAATGATTCCGTTTGTGACAACCAACCTCCTTCCATGCGTGTTGGTGCCTCTCCTGGTGGAGCTGCCTTGCCTCTGCCAAGCACTGGGATATGACTGGTTTTCCTGAACAGGAGCAGAGCACCCTGAGCAATTTAAAAGCCATTGCTAAGCATTCATTCCTGTCTTTTTCTTCCCTTTTCTTCTTTTTCTCTTTCCCTTTTTTGATGTCACACAAAACCACTTGTCTGGAGTAGGGAAGTGTGTGACAGAACATTTAAACTTCAGGTTTTTGAGTTTTTTTTTCTGTCAGTGGCCAGTTAGCTCATTAGCTGAACTTGTGTGCTCTTGGTAGTAATATGGGGTTTTTTCCTTGGATTTTTTTTTTCCAACAGGGATGTGTATATGACTGAAAGATTCAATTGCTTCTCTTGCACATCCCAATATTTATTTGCTTAACTCGTTCTGCTAATGAGAAAAATGTGCATTCTGAAAGGCTTTACACACACTAAGGAAGAGTTAAGGAAGTTCCTTTATTTGTAATGACACTTAACTGCAAGAACTGGCCCATAAGTAACAGGGAAAAAGTTGCTTCTAATACCCAACAGCTTTGTCCCCTGAAATGCCACTCCTGGGAATGTGTGGTTATTCCCATCAGGCAGCCTGAGGGATCTGAAAAAAATCTTTATTGGCATCAGTTGTGTGTTACCTGTGTTAGCCCTGAGTGCCTGAGCTGCTGGAGAGCTGAGGAGGAACTTGCACATGCAGATTTTCTTCACCAGAATTACAGATTTCACCATGTGTGTTTTATCTTGTCAGTTTTTTGAGGCTTTTCTCTTTTCCCTCCGTGGTTTCTATGGGAATGTCACGAGTTTGGGTGGTGTGTGTAACTCTCCCAACTGCAGCACAGTCTGTCTCTGTATTGCTTAACTTTTGGGTGGTTTTTTTTGTGCTCATTTTGTGATGCAGGACGGGAGCAGAGGATGTTTGACATTTAACTGGGGGTTCCAGTTACAGGAATGGCAGTCACAGATGATTTCTCCATCCTCTGGAGGTGAAATAATTAAGTCAAAAAGCACAAACCATTGTTTCCATGCAAGCTTGAGGATAGACCTTTACCATCCCCAGTCCCCTGGGGTGTGATGCAAGCTGGGAGACATCCCAGAGCTGGAAAATTGTTTGGGGAATGAAGGAGAAGAGGGATTTCTGTGGCTGGCCCCAAGAAGGGCACTATTGAGTGGAAGGGCTCTACCACCTTTTTTCAGAGGAACTGGTATGTGCTAAAACATCTGAGGGAACGGGGAGTGTTCCTAACCCTGGGCACAGCACTCCATGCATTTAAAAATAAAAACTGCTGACATTTCTTTCAGCTGTCCTTAGTGTGAATCAAAGCACTCTGGTTTCCAGTGTTTCTCAGCACTGACAACGCCAGGCTGGGCAGCAGAGATATTTTAGCCCTGCATACAGGATTAGTGGTGTCTTAGGGGGGAAAATGAGGCACCTCGTGTTCCAGCAAATGAGCAATTTACTGTTCGCTGAGCCAGGGCTGGTGCTGCCTGGCGGATGGGTCTGTGCCGTGCAAGGCTTTTGATGTGGAAATGCTGTCCGTCACCTGCAAGCTGAGGAGCTGCAAGAGGCTTGCACTTGCTGGTAACTTTGTGCTCATTTGCTGCACTGGCTCAGGGAGTTTCTTCCAAAGACTGTTCAGTGCAGATTGTGTGAGTGTCTTTGGGTGTAAGAACTGGACTGCAAAGGTATAAAGGAATTTAGTTGACTAATCCCCTTCTCCTTTTAGAATGTGATAACTTCAGCTTCGGTCCTAGGGCACACCAAACCCTAAACAAGGGGTTCAGGTGGGATTTTGGAGACAGCTGCCTGTGGTGCAAATACCACATTTCGCTGATTCCTCTGGTTTTAAAACCTCTTTATGCTCCACAGCTTTCTGCCTGGGTGCTGCCCTTGCCCTCGGTCTGTCAGCATTTCTGCAGGAAGAGCTGTTGGGCCACTCGGGGTGAAAGATGCAACAGGAACACAGTGAATGATCCCCTTTGTCCTGGCATCACCCCCTGTGCTGCACCCAGACCGTGTTGGTTTGGGTGGGGAGGGTGGAGGAGCCTCTCCCAAGAGAGTTTTTGTAGCCAATCCAGGAACTCTCTTAGGGAACATTGCTGGAGGTGTGGATGGCACTGGAGGTATTAATGCAGGCTTTTACCACATCATCTCAGCAAACCATTTTCTCCAATAAATGTGACAAGCTGACATGGGGCTTCCAGAGGAGTTTGTCCCTGAATCCTGGAGGAGCTCAGCACTGGGAAGTGTTAGGGAGGCTGACACTGCTGTCTTGGAAATCTTGGAGGTGATTGCTGGGGAGAGGAATATGAGAAAATTGCTTCCTTCTCCTTCAGATGTGTGCAATTTGTAACAGTTTGGCTAATCTGATTATCTCATCTTGCCTGGGATGACAAATGGAACAGATAGCTGTGCTCTGCTCAGTTGGGTCCTTTTGTGCTAAAGGAGCACATGACCTTATTTTGAAAGAGTAAACTCCTGCAGGAATAAATACTGTAAAGAGAAAAATGCTACTTTCTCTACTTTTCTCTGTGACAGGCTTCAGAAACTTGTCCATTATTCTGTAAAACAGTGTACTTATAATCTGTCTGTCAGCATGGAACTGGAAAATATTTTCAGCTCAAAATAACCTCCACAAAGAAAATAGCTTCCATGTGATCCCCTATTCAGAGGAAAGCTACTGGACTTTAGTCCTAAATAAAGATTCCAACCAACTTTGGTGCTTTAAAGAGCAGTAGTGGTTGTCCTGAATTTGACTTTACCAAGTCCACTGTCCTGAACAGCCCTTTGCTTTGGTCAAGTCAACAGAGCAAGTTTCACACTGGCTTCTCTTTGTTGCTGGTGCTTTCAGTTGCTTTGAGAGTGGCTTCAGTGAAATGCAAGGAAAATTTTCCAAAACGTAATTATTGAGCCATCACTTAGTTGGCAAGTCATTTCCAAAGCTTGCCATTGTCCTTTTGTCCTCTTTAGCATCGCTGGGAAAAAATGCATTAACCTGTGCTTGAGAAGGCAATGATTTGCTTGGTTTTTGATACAGTCAGGCCCATTTATTTTGTCAGCAGGAGATGCTGCTAATGTATTTAGCAGTAAATCATCCTGAAGCCAGGGCTCTGAACAGCTCTTGCTCGTGTTCTTTCTCCTGATGGGGCTGTGGGGATGTTGTTGCTGAATGTGCAGAAGAGAATGGCTATTCTTCTTTCTCTTCTAATTTCAGAGATCAGCAGGGATCAACTGCATTGCATTTTTAGAAGTAACAATTCTGGTTCGTTTGGAGCTTGGAAGTTTTCTCTCCCATTAGCTAATTAGGACTATTATACTCTATTGTCATTATTGTCACTCGGTATTTCTGAGAACCAAGGGTGAAAAGTGACAGTATAAAATGAAACTCATCAACGAGGCTCCCTGAGCCTATTGTGAGTCACCCTCGCTGATTCTAGTGACAAAAATAAATCTTCTATTACAACTGTTGACTCCTGCAAGCCCTGCAGTTACTCATTGCAGGAGCTGGAGCTGGTTTGTGCCTTGGGAAGAGCCACTGTCACCACACGTGGCCAGGGAGGCTTCTCACCCACGGGTGGCTCCTCTCAGCCAGGCTCTTTTCTCTCCATCTCTAGCCTAGGATAAGTTGTTCAGCTTTTATTGCCTCTTGGATGGTTTTACTCTTTATCCATTTTGTTAAAAATGCTGAAGCTGAATGGTGCTGTCCTGAGGAAGGAGGGGCAGCTGGTTCTTGGCAAAAGCTTGTGTTTTAGTGGGAGAACAGAGAGGATAAGGTCCTGGATTTACATAATTATTGATACCTTTTCTTTTTTTTTAAACTAGAAACACGAATTGCACACCTGAGCAGCTGAGATAATCTTCTGGCAGTGGCCTGTGTAATTAAGAAAAAATTGTTAGCAGCTTCTCACTAAAAGTATGGATTGTTAGTACTGCCATTGCTTATGCTTTGTGTTTCTTCCTTGTAATTGTCGTGACTGGTATTTTTGGGGCAGCTTTGCAGCTTGTCTATTTTCTCCCAAGTTGGCTAAAAATGCTGGTCTCACGTGACATGCTAAATATTCTCTTGGAAACTAATGCTGTATATATCCTGAACTTCCTATCCTGCTGATGTCTGGATTCATTCCTGAAAATTGCAGGAGCTGGAGGAAAGGTGTCCATTTGTACTGGAGCCTGGGCATGGGGCTGTTAATGGTCTTAAGAATAGCTTGAATGGTCTCTGCAGAAAAATCTTAGACTGGAATGTTTTTGTTTGCTTTAGCTTTTGGGTGGTATTAGCCTTAGCTGTAACCTCTTTCAGTTTCTGTTATCTTTTAATAAGGACTTCCTAGAGCCCTGGTGCTGCAGTGAAATCCATGCAGAGTCTGCCTGTGGCTGCAGCAGTGAGGCTGACACAGAGCACAGGGCTGCTGCTGGGCTGCTCTGCTGTGCAGCTTCTCCACTCGGGGCTCCAGCTTTCCTCTGGAATCACAGGGCTCCTCTGGTTGATTTATTGAGTTGTAGGTTGCCCTTACAGGAGCTTTGCTGTCTCCTGTCTCCAGGACACCTGAGTGCACATTTCTCAGAGGTGTTGAGAACTGCACGTTGCTGGTGCCCAGCGCCAGGACTTGTCCCTGCTGTCCCTGTCTGAGCTCTCACCTGCTCAGACCTTCTGGGCAGGTCTGTGGAGCCTCAGCACTGGCTGAACACCCGCCCAGAAACGAGGCATCTGCTTGTGTGTTACATGTGATGACAATGGTTAACCCAAAACCTCAAGGCTGCAGTGGGAACCTTTTGGTAAAATTGCTGTATGTCCTCTTTTCAGTGACATACTCCAATTCCAGTCAGGCTGTGAGGTGCTGGTGGGTAATCCTTGGGTGGAAAAGGTTTCATTTGTGAGCTCTTCCAGACAAGGTCCAGCTCATGGATGAGCCTTTGCTGTGCCTTTGGGCAGCGTTGTTTAGGTTGATCCCAAGGTTTCCTACCTGGCTCTTGCAGGAGTTGAGTGTGTGCTGTCCCTGCTGGCATTGCTGGGAATGCTGCTCCCAAACTCTGGAACCTCTGAAAGACCAAGGCCCTGTTTGTGTTATTGATTTCTGGACTTTGCTGTCATTCAGGATTTTCGCTTACTGACCGAAGGAAAATAAAAGCAAATCTGCAGAAGAGCAGAAATGGAATTTTTAGGTTAATGAAGCTGTATTGTGTCTGACAAATGGGTGGCTAATCTGCTGGAGAAGGGGGAGGGTTGACTTTTAAGGAGAAGTTATTACATGTTGAATAGCTGTTAAATTGCTGTATTAATAAAGTGGACAATCCTCTCTAGCTTGTCTCCTAAAGTATTCTTTTAATTGAGAACCCCCTTTGATCCATTCTTTTAAAAATTAATTAACATTTTGAAAAACACTTCTTTGACTGTGGTGGCCTGGTTCAGATTAAATTGGGGTTATGTCATGACTGCTTCCTTATGTACTTTAGCTGTAATTTATGGACTCAGTGGATAACACTAACTTCATAAGCAAGAGCTTAACACTTCTAAGAACAAGACTAATGGGCTGATTTTTTTTGGTCACAGTTCTTCTAATTGGCAGCAAACAGAAGAATAGAAATGAGATGAGAAAACAGGGTCCGGTGCCTGGAGTGAGAACTTCAGTGTCATTTTCAGTTCAGCTCCTGATTGTTTTGACTGTGAGCCAGCGTTTGCAGTGAATTTTGGACTAAACTATCCAAACTTTATTGTCCCTCAGTTATTGCATTTCTTGTAGACTGCAGGCAGCTTTTTTTGCACACACCAATTGTCCTTCATGCCATGTTGTGATCAAGCTGGAATGTTGAAGTCCTTTGGCTCCTCTGTCGCACTTCATGGATATCCCAGGCCCTCCAGCTTTGGGTGGTTTTGACCTCCCACCTGCCAGCTGTGGGTTTTTGAGAGGCTGTCCCTCAGGAGCAGCAGACACGTGTGCTCTGGACATGGCTGTCTAAGAAAGCCCAGCTCCTGAATCAGGTCACTGTTTACAAAGCAGATTTATGTCAGATATAAATACAGCTGTAATGCCCTTTAGCAAAGGGCATGTGGGGCTGTGCAGTGCTCCTGCAATCCGAGAGCTGCCAGAGCTGGGTCAGCCAGGATGGACAAATTCCCAAGGTGTGAAACAAGTGGCTGGGCCATGGCAGGAGCTGGGGCAGGGAACTGCAGCGCTCGGTCAGAGCCACCCCTGAAATCTGAGCCGGGGGGTTTGGACACTTTCTGCTCTGTGCTCTGCTTCCTCAGCTGCTGCCAGGCTGGAACAAGGTTTCCATCCAATGGTGCATCTCATGAAAAGAAAAATTTTGTGTTTGAACCCTTAGTAAGCTTGCTTTTGTAACACTGTCTTGTAAGGGACACTTCAAAAAAGAACATTCTGAAACAATTTGGATATTTGTTGGGGAACAAAGGAAAAGTTTATTTGAATGGGTCTTGGAGGTCACAAAACAGATTTTGTTATTTTGTTTTAATTTCCATAAAATTGCTTTGTTTTGCCTCACATGTGCAGTGTGACACCTTGTTGCAGGACACCCTGATGGACTTGTGAAGCTGAATTTGTAGTTGGAGAAGGTGGTTGAAATCCCATTTAATTTGAGGAATAAAACCACCCATGAGTCCTCAAGGAACAGGAGAATTCCACCCTTGGGAAAGTTCTCTGCTTGCTTTGTCAGGCTGAAACCACAATATGTGCTCTATGGCTGTTAAATACTTTGATACCTCCAGAAATCTTCTGTGGAAAAGAGAATTGTTTCCTGGAGAGAATTCTGAGTGGAGCCAGAGCTTGGCTTTCTGAAACCAGTGGGAAGGGCTGTGGGAGGGGTTCAGCAAAATGGGTCAGAATTAAAGGCCAAAGGATTTGCTTCAAAGTTTTGTCTTGTGGATTTGACAGCTGAAATCTGAGTTTGGTTTGTGATGCCCAAAATATTAATGCAAAAATTGGGTTCAGAGCACCACTTAATTACATCTGAGAATATTTTCCCCAGCAAGGTTTATTTGCATGGGGTTTTGAGGATACTGTTGTGAGTGAGAGTTTGAGCTTCTTTTGATCTTGAGTAGTTTCTTTCCTTATCATTTGTGGAAACAGGAGGTCTATAACCCTTCTCAAGAGGGAGGGTGGCTGTTTGGTTCTGGCCACGCTGGTCTGAGTGTCACAGGCTGCTCGGGCAGCTCTGCCAGCCTTCATTCATGTTACTGCATCTCCCAAGATTTCAACAAAACAGGAAAGTTCTTGAAGCTCCCATGTGCTTTCCAGCAGGAAAAGGGCTTGTCTGGGGGTGGCAGGAGTTGGGGTGAGATGTGTGCTGAGAACCTCTGGGCTCTTGGGGAAATTTGATATTTTCAAGAATTGTTTTATTTTCTGCAGAAATTACTGATATCTTGAAAGGCAGTTGATTCTTCACATTTTTTTTTTCTTGCAGAATCGTGCCAATTATCAGGAAAATTGAATTTGCTTGAGCTACTCCACTCCCTCCTCTCTTTAAAAAAAGTTATTTTGTGGAAAAAGTTGGATCCAGTCTTGAATCTGCTCTGTCACCAATTCTCTCTTGAATATTGGACCAGATAATTTTCTCCCTATGTCTCCATTTCCCTGCAAATGAGGGATAATGATGGTTGTCCCTGAGGCCAGGGCAGAGCTTTAATGTCTCCCTCAAGCCCTGGGAGCTGCTGCAGGGAGCACAGCTGGGCCCAGCCAGGCACTCTGCTCTGGGTGGGTGATTCAGAGAATGTTGTTTCTTCTTTTCTTGCCAGTACCTGCATTTGTCTCCTTAGTACCACTCCTGTCCTTGGCTTGGGTGAATTCCAATTTTTTTTTTTTTTAATAAGTCCTGGTTTCAGTTTCCAGTTTGGGCTCTATTTTAAATGATCATAGTGTGTCCTTTGGGTTGTATTTTTTATGGAGTGGGCAGAGTACGTTGGGTTTTCCTGGAGGAGGTGAGAGCTGGGGATGTGGCTAACACCTGGCAGTACCCCTGGGGTCTCTGCTGCCTGAACTGACCATTGCATCCTGGTTTGCAATCATGTGCACAGGTCCTGGGTGTAGTGGAGGTGCAGCTGTGGCTCCAGGGCAGCAGCTGGATCTGGGGCAAAGCCAAGGCTCTGGTGGCATCAGCAGCTCCCCAGAGAGGAGCCTGGAGCTGCCTGTCCTCGAGCTGGGGCTGTCCAAGTGGCTGACAAAGCTTTGTCCTTCTTTAGACTTCTCAGAGAGGAGTGAGGGACAGAAATGACCCAGCAGTTTGTTACCCAGACTAAAGGAGAAACAGAACTCGTCTGGCACTTCGGCCTCCTCTGTCTCAGCTGGCAAAAGTGCTCAGCTGGAAACACCCTGGAAGCCTCTAAATGGTGTGGGTGGTATTTAGAGGCTGGGTGTTCCATGTTGTGGTTAGCATTAAGGATGATTTGCAAAAGCAGTAAGATGTGATGCTTTAAAAATGCACCATCACTCCATATGTGGGATGTGGAATGGTGGAAGGGAACAAAAAACAGCAGCCCAAAATGTGCTGACTAATGAACTGAAAGTGGGTATTGATTAGCTGTGCCCTTTCATTACCCTGCTGCAGTCCGAGAGCAGCGAGCGATTCTTTTTTCTTTATTAAAAAAAAAAAAAGAAACAAAAACTTTCAAAGGCGCTTATAAAATATTCAGTGTAATTATTTCCAAGATCAAAACTCCAAAGAAATTACCCAGCCACAGAAACCTTGTTAATCTGTTGGTGTTATGGATGAAAGATGCAACAGAGATATTAAACATTTACTGCTCTTGTGCAAAATGGCCCTGTACTTTCCACCTCAATTGCACCATTTTTCATCAGCCTTCACTGCTGTGTCTGTCTTGCTCCCCCGTGTAAGAATTTTAGGTGTCATTACAAGTTTCTTCTGATGGAGTGGGACTTATTTTCTTTATCCCCATTTTGCCCTTAGGCAAGGCAAGTCTCAGCCTAATGAAACCAGTGTGAAGTATTACACAGTGCTCTAACACTGCCTTTGCAATGGTACAATGTTTTCCTCCATGAAATAGTCTTTTTAAACCAGCTTTGAATGCTCGTTTCCTGTTCCACATGATATTTGCATAAGTGAGGGAATAAAATGTTTTTTCCATCAGGACTGTAACTACTGAAAAAGTGAAGTAGCTGTTGATGACCCTTTTCAGTTTGAATGGGGAGTTACTGAGGAAGCAATCCACGGTCTGTCCAATCTTGACTCAAATCCCAAAATTGCATTTTTGTGTCTCAAAAGCAGGTTTAGTGGATCTGCAAGTATTTGGAGATAAAAATTCAAATTAACATTGAGAAATAGCCTGAAATGGGCTGTCGGTTGGAAAAGATGAGCACAAAGACCCATGAATAAATAAGCTATAAAATGGGGAATGAGTGCTGTGGTTGCCATTGCAGGGGAGGTGGGATATGGCTGTAATGGGTTTGGGACTGAGTGGTTTTCAAGTGCCTTGTGCAGCAGGGTAGGAACAAGAGCCACAGGAAGTACCTAAAGCTTTGGATTTCAGCTTCCTTGCTCTCAATTTCTTACTTTAATCCTTAGTGACTGGTAAGATGAAAGAGTGGGAGTTTTCATGACTTTCTGCTCTTGATGTTTTAATAGAAAACTGTGATTTCCAGTGCAGCTACTGATGGAGAGAAAGAGAACAGGGGTGGTGTGGACATGGATATTAAGAGCCTGGATGGATTTGTGGCTGGGATTTTACTACTTAATACAAGTGAAGCCTTGACCAGCTGGTGGGAACTGCACCAAGCTCCCTTGTGCTTTCTGTCAGGAAGAGGGATTGCAGCACCTGGAGCTGTAAAGTGTAAATGCAATAACCTCCCGGGGAGGCTACCTGGGAAATTAGATATGCTTATTTTGTTTTTAAACTTGGCCTGCCTCCCATCTCCCTGCCACTGCTGCCCACAGTGTGCAGGCTTCTGCATGCCAGTGGCCCTTCAGACTAATGGATGTGCCACCAACCAAAGAAAAATCCTGTCCATGCTGGTTGCCTGTGGCATTCCATAGATTTTTCTTTACAGTAGTTTAATGAGCTGCCAGCAATTTTCAGTCTGTTTTCAGCCAGCACGCTGTGCTTGCCACACTGTCAGTGCTGCTTTTATTTTTGTTTCCCTATGTGTGTATTTATATATGTATGTCTATATATATGTGTGTCTATATATAAATATATATATATCACGCATCTATATTTATGTATTTGTGTGTGTAATGTTGGCCTGTTTTCAGTGGATAATGCTGAGTCTTGGGCTAAGAGCAGCCCCATTAAAAGCAGGATCTGCCCAGTTCCTTTAGCTCACCAGGCTCTGCAGCCTGGCCACAGGACACTGGGGTTTGTGGCTGCTCTCCTCATGCAGACTACTTGGAAACGTTTATACCTTAATGTCAGCGTTCTTTTTAATATTCATCTTTATCCCCAGTATCAGCAAAAGGATTAGAGGCTGGTTTGTCTTTCCCTCTGAACTCATCTGTGGCTCCAGCGTGCTTATTAGTTCTTTTAATGGCTTCTTTATTAGTTCGTTATTGCATAACCTCCAGGCACGGCAGGACTTGAAATGTTAATTTTCCAACCAAAGTTCAGCTGATGGACTTCACCTGATCCCCCCGGAGTCCCTGTGTGCGTGGGGAGGGCTGGCTGGCCTTGCACCACACCATCACTCACAAAGCAGAAGGAAGGGAGTCGGTTTTTCCTCTGCCAGGTGCTGAAGGAGTAATAGGACTGGAAAGTACAAAAAACCAGCGCAATGCCCGAGAATGTTGAAGCAGAGAAGGTGATGGGTGTTGTTGTGCACGCTTTGCTGTGGTGTTACTTTCCCCCTCCCCTTCTCCTCACGTTGCTTCAAGCCAGTATTTGGCTGCCCAGTGAACTCTAACAAGATTTAATAGCTCCAGTGTCGCTATATTGCATTTGGACTGCTTCCATCCTTCGGTTGTAATAAACGTCTACTTTACAATGAGCTCTTAAATTCTATAAGTGACGTCAAATTGGATCTAATAATGGCAAAAAGATCAAGTACTGGAAATGCAACTTGTTCACCCTGTCTTACCAAGGGGCAGTGTTTGTCCTCAGCCCCTCGCTGTGCTGCTGCCTTCGAGGGCTCTGGAGCTCTCCCTACACCTGGGAAAGGTGATTTTCACGCCTGGGAAAGGTGATTTTCACAAATGCTTGTGCTTGCCTTGTGCCCTGGCTGTGCTGCAGGCAGGGGCCAGCCCCACGGGGAGCTCCTGCTGCTCCAGCACTGCAAGGACTCCGGCTCTGCCCCTGCACGGCAGCCCCTGGGCCCGGGAGGGCTGGAATGGGACAAAGCTCTCCAGTGGGATCACCCTGGGATCACCCCAATGGGCTGGGAGGGCTGAACAACACCCAGAGCATGGCTGGGTCACACTCACACTCACTCACACTCTTGCACACTCACTGCAGTTGTGCACTTGTTCATTAGCTGCCCATTCTCTGTGGGATGGGATCTGAGCTCAGTCATGGAACTGGGATGTGCAAACATCTGCATGGTAATTTTGCTCTCTGAAGATGTGACAGATGAGATGGGGGATTAGGATGAACGACCCCGCCCAGAGTCACACACTGACACAGTGGCCTTGGAGCCAGAGTGTGTGAACTGTGCACTTTTAAGGAGCTTTAACTTTTGATCAGTTTTTTCTTTTTTTTCCCCAGGCCTGATGAGTTTTTAAATCTGCTTAGCTGTCAGTGAGCAGGTACGACCCACACTATGAAAACTGAAACCTGCTGATTTTCAAAGCCTTGTTCTCTCTCTTCAGTTCAGTGCGTGTGTGTGTGTGTGTGAGAGAGACAGTTTTGAGAGTAGTGATGAGTGGTTTGTGGCCACAAAGGTACTAAATAGAAATGCTGAGGCTTTTTGACCTTCCAATGTGGGTATGGCTTGAAACAGTCCCACTGGAGAGATCACTTTGGTGGGGTTGGGTGAGGAAGGGAGAGAAGGGAATGGTAAAATATGAACACTCATTATTCATCTCCTTGGAAAAGCCTCATTAATTGTGTTTGCCCCTGACCTTTACAGAGCAGTGATCAGTCATGAGAGACTCATGGTGACACTTCCACTCCAGCCTAGAGTGTGCTGAGCACTCACAAACCAAGAAGTTCCTCTCTGTCCTGTCTCGTTCCCGTGGAGCCAGCAGTGGGATGTGGGCAGGACAAATGCCAGGCTGTGCTGGTCCCTGGGGTGGATCTTGGGCCGTGTGTGCCACAGCTCCTGGAGAGGGTTGGGCAGGCAAGGCTGGTGAGTGAGGGCTGAGCAAGGCTTGACAACCAGGCTCTGTAGATACTCGTGGAAAGCTTCTGAGAGGCAGGGACACTGTGGGCAAGCAGGATCAGAGTGACAGGGAATGGTCTTTGCAGCAGTGCCACTCTGGACAGATAAAGCTGAGCAAGACTGCTCTGGGCCAGGAGGGAAACTGCTGCATTAATCAAGGTGTGAGCCCGAGGCTGCCTTTGAAAACTGCTGACTTAGGCCCTGGAATTCTATTTCCCATTTATGCTGCAGCTTCTAAAGGCATAAATAAATCCCAGCACAGTAAGGATGCAGCGCTTCCAGTCATGGGAGAGCGTTGAGTCCTCCTCCAGGGAGCTCTGCAGGAGAGGAGAGGTGGCTGGGCTGCTAAGCCTGGTGTTGCTTCCAAAGTCCAAGTGTTTGATCCACTTGGGATCAGTGCTGACATCTCTTTGATATTGCTTTCTTCAAGGAAGCATCTTCTTGGGGGATAAAGGTGATGTAGAGAGCCTAAGGAAGGTCTTTAGGAAGGTAGGTGAGGTCTTCAGGTAATGCCTTTGCCTTTTGCTGTTACAGGTTTGGCTTGGTTTTCTTACAGTTGTTTCTGTTAATTATCTTAAATTTCTTGGTGATGTGAAAATATTGCAGGGAAAAATGTTCAACAACTGAGTCAAGAACATCAATCCTTAGCTGACAACTGTGCTCTTTCATAGAGGAGACTTTTCTCAGCTTCTACAGAGAGCACAGCCCTGAGCAGGCAGTGGGTGATGAGAACCTGAGACCTGGGGCTGGGGCCTGCTTCTGCTACCAGCTGCTGTGTGAGCCTCCATGATGGGTTTTCCTTTTAACTTTATAATGGCATAAAACGAACCTCCTTTGTGAGGCAGGAAAATGCTCATTACAGTTGCTCTCTCTCGTGTCTGTTGGAAAAGGAATGCAGCAGCCATGGCCTGAGGTGGGTTCCTGCTGCTGGGGCGTTGCTCACTGCAGCCCTGAGAAGCCTCTGCTCAGCAGCCTGAGCATGGAAAAAGTGAGCTGGTCAAAATTTGTCATTGAGGTGACAGCTGGGAAGAGTCATAACAGCTCTTTTGTAGCCTGAGCCCACAGCATGAGTGGTTCTGCTGCCCTGAACCCCTCGAGGAGCTGGGATTTCTGCTGTCACACTCAGTTTCCATCTCCTCAGGGCTAGCCTGGGAAGCCTGGCTGGGATTTGGCCTCCAGCATTCCAGTAGTGCAGTTTAACCACCCTTCACACACTGAACTTACTCCTTAATTACGAGCTGTCAGTTGTTATCAGCCCTTTGCTACCTCCCTTAGTACCAGGGAGGCTGCCCAGACACTCCCAAAGTGAACCAAGTTCACGGGTTAAATGGAGAGATTCTGCTGGGTCTTTTGGTCTATTCAGCTTCTGCAGATCCAGATCATCCTCCCCTGATTTTAAAGCACGGGCACTTTTTTTTAGGGATTTTGTTGTTGTGAGGGAGACTGTTAAAATTGGAAGTAAAAGCAGCAGGCTGTGCATGAGCCTTTAGACAGCCTGGAGCAATGGCTCAGAGGTGGACCTGACTCATCTCAGCAGGATATTGACTCTGCAGCATAATTATGATGCTTTGAGAACCTGATTTTAAAATAATTGAGGTATAAAATTATGCGCCTGGCTCTCCCAGTTACTACAGCTCAGGGTATAAATTGAATAAGGGGCTGTACAAATGTGCCACTTGGCTGGAGCAGCAGCAGCAGCCAGTCTGGAAATGTCCTGCGTCACCGTGCTTGCCTCTTGCTGGGAAGCCAGCTGCAGGCTGAGCTTTGCAAACAGCCTCTGGATCTTCCAGTTGTGCAGCCACAGGGGTTTGGCAAATCCGTGGAAAGTCCAGCTTGGTGTAGCCAAAATCCAGCGGTGAAACCCTGGCTGTTTGCTAATCCCAGCACGTGGAGCAGCTCCAACACCTCTGGCTGCTTCCAGCAATGGGCTGGGGGCAGAGAGTGCCATGGACACAGCTGGGGTTTTGACACCCCTTTTCCAGAGCTGTGTGCTTGCTCCCCTGCTTCCAGAAGCACTTTTTCCTTTCTCCCATCGTTTCTGCAGGCAAACTTCTCTGTTTTGTTTAGACAATACAATGAGTGGTCTTTGATTCTCTATGAAATCCCAGGATTTTGGAAGGAGGCCACTGTCTTCAGTGAGTTGTCTGAAAGGGCCATTTTGTCACCTCTATCCCACCTGGAATGGTGTTCCCCTTGATCTGAATTTGGTGAAATCCCATGTTTTTATTTCATGGTGATACCTGGGCTCCATTGCTCTTGCAAGGGTAAGAACAGGTTCTTTTCAACTCAAAGACAACCCAAGCTGCAAACGTACCTCGATAATTTACTTTTCTTTGCTGGTCTGGCTAAAAACCAGGCAAAAAAGTCAGGTTTGTTCTCTTTGTGCCTCCTTCAGTGTCAGGCTGCTGATCTCAGGTGCCTTTCCCTTGGCTGAGGTTGGGATTTGCTCCATAGTGTTGCCCATTGTGCTTCCAGGGTTGTTTTCTACCCAACCACCTCAGGGGGTGGTTGCAGTAGCTGGAGTGGGGCACTTCCAATGGCCACATAATCAGGGTCTGCTGCTGCCTGCACTCCTGTGGGCTGAGCCCAAATGCTGCTTTTAATCACTGACCACAGGGAAGGAGAAACCTGCAGGAGGGTTCATGCTGAACCCTCAGTTCCCATAAAAGCTGAGCAGGAAGCTGGAGCAGGAGCCAGTGCTGTGACCAGACAGACTCCACATGCCAAGGCTGCTGCTGTGCCTGCTTGGGACCAAAATGTTGGGATTTTTAGTCTGTAATAAAATAAACCTCTTGTGTCTCAGCCATCTGAATTATTACCTGACTGGCACTTCATTGTAAACACATTTTTTCCATGTTGGTACTGGTTTTTTGCCATTTTACTGCTTTTCAGGTTCCATGTTTTGTTTTATTAATCTCTTCCAATCAATAGAAATATCCCATTTTTAGCATGTAGCAAGGACAGATGTGACTGATGGAGCAGAATCACTTTTAGAGCATTTGGGGAGCAAGGGGAGAAGCTTTTAAATCTAATTTTCAAAGATCTCTAAAGCACAACAAACTGCTCAAGATGTGCAGCTGAGTCTCCCACTGCCATCAGCTCCAAGAGTTGGGATCCTGGAGTTGCACCATTGCTGATCTGGTCCTTGAGATCCATCCTGTGCCTGGTAACTGTTGTTCCTTGCCATGACACTAATTAAAAACCACTTAATGAGATTATCTTCACCTGTTCTGGAGGATTAGTTTGATGGAGGAAATCCTGGATGTGTGTATGGATGCACACACTTCTGTGCAGAGCTCGGCAGTGTAGGGAAGCAGAGTTTTCCCAGAATTATTCTCTACAGGCTTTGCCATAGCAGAGACTTTTTTATCCTCCCCTCCACGGGCACAGATTGCTCTGACAGCAATAAAATGCAGCGGAGAATTGAATTTGGAAATAAATTGTTTAGATGATGCAGCAGCAGACGGATCCCTATTCCAGAAGAGTCCGTCCGGGGTGGATTTGCTTTGGTGCCAGGTTGGAAATGTGGCAGTCACAGGGAGGCAAGCGAGGTGCACCATGGCATGGGGCTGGGTGTCCCCTGGCCTGTGTCCCCCAGGCTGTGTCCCCACGTGTGCCCAGGGCAGAGCCATCACAGTCAACCTGGGTTACAAACACTGAATGTTGTCCCTGGCTGCTCTGTGACTAGGGGCATGTGCTTGAGCCTCTCTAAACCTCGTAAAAGGTTGGTGAAGTGTTGTGCAAACACCGACTGGCACTAAGGGCTCTTGATAGCAGTGCGGTTTCCTGATTCCCACGTCGTGGTTTAATCCACAAGATAAATTGGTTGGGTTTATTCTCTTGCTTGTTTTCACCAGTCACAGGGCTTGGGGCTGGTTTGGCTCCAGCAGCTCTCTCTGAAGATGTCCACTAAGCAGGCACAGCAGAAAGGTGGAATTTGGTGACAAGAAGGAGCCCAGTGAATGGTTTGTGTGCTGTGAGAGCCATCACCAGATCCTGCCCAGGCTGACTTTGCTTCTTGTGTCCTCTTCTCCTCACAGTCTTCCTTACATAGAGTAATTGTCTTTATCCACAGTCCATACGGGGTATTAAAGGTATTTGAAAAGCTCCTGCTTTAACTGGGGTGTAGTAAATGCTGTATTGCCTGAATTCTTAACTACTAATTCTGTTACAGTGCCTTGAGGTGGGGTACAATGGAATTTTTCTCTGTTGCAGTTTGATCTTTGACTGTATGCTCATGCAGTGGGAGTGTAAAAATGAGCCTGACATTGACAGAAGTGACAGGAGGATCTTGCCAGCAGACAGTTTTGGAGGTGCAAAAAGAAAGGGTCCTACCAAGACTATAATTCAGAATAAAGCAGGGGAAAAACTTACATTTCTGCTGTCTTTATTCTTAGAATCCAATGGTCTTTCTTCATCAGATTGTTGCTGAGGGCTGAGGAAGTTGAATAATTGCTCTTTCTTGCTGCTAAATGAATTTGAGAGGATAAAACCTGATGCTTTTGAGAGGATGCATCTCCAGTGTGTGGCTGACACTGGAGACTGTGGGCAGCAGCAGATCTGCCTATTCATTTGGAGCTTTTGTCACATCTCTTCCGTGCAGATGCTGTTGCATATGAAAGTCTGATTGATACTATGGCAAAGGTCAGGAGAGTAATAGCTTTGATGGTATCCCCTGAAGCAAATCAAAATTCTTCTGAAAGATTCTGTTCAATTTGATATCAAAGGTCTGGTAGCACTCCAGGGATTCTTCTCTCTGCTATTATGCTTATAACTATTACAAAAATTAATGTTTGCCCGTTGTTGTTTGGTTTTGGGGCTTTTTTTCCTAAGTAGGATGTTCTGTCGTAAGAATGGAAAATAACCACTTCTCTCTTTCCTCCCCCCTCCTTTCTGTCTGTTTCAGGGATCCTCGATGCATTTCCTTGCCATTATTTAAGGAGCCTTTACTAAAAGCTTTTGGATTGTGTTTCTGAGCAGCCAAGAGATTTTTGTATCCAAAATGCTCATAAAGGAATATCGCATTCCTCTCCCGATGAGCGTGGAAGAATATCGCATCGCCCAGCTCTACATGATCCAGGTCAGGAACCTCCTGCTCCTGCAGGCTCTGGGGGCTCTCTGGGGGACAATTCCTGCAGGATTGGCAGCTTTAAATTTGGGGTTTGCTGGTTGCTCATAAAGGAGCGGTGGGGAAAGTAACACAAATGCCAATTTCTGACTTGCTTCCTCTTCTGCTTAAATTGGAGAAGCTCTGTCTGACCTGGCTGGAAGCACAAACCTGTTCCTGTGGAACCACTCAGCCCAGGTGTGTGGGTTCCTACTGCAAGGGATCCAGCTGTGGGGCACAAACAGCCACTGCTTCCCAGCTGGGTGGTGGTTACTGGTAGTGCCAACTCCAGTTGCAAACCAAATTCTGTTCTTTTCTTGGGAAGCAACAGTCTAATATTAAACTTGAGAGGGTAAACCAAAGGCATAATTTGGAATTAAGGGAGGGGAAAAAAAAAAGTGATATATCTGTACTCATATACCACAATGAAACAGATACTAATCAGTTTAGGCATAAAATGTAGATTATTTTTAATAGGCTTCTGAATACTGATGGGAATTTTTGCAGAATTCCCTGTCTGCAGTAAAGCAGTTAATTAAAATGTTGGGTTTTTGTAACTGAGGTCCTCTGTGCCCATATTCTCCCAGTGTTTGAAATCCAACCAGGAGCAGTTATAAAAGGAAATGAAACTGAAGTGTTATTTCATTGTCCCACACTTTAAATAAAATCTAATTTTGTTCATCCAGCAAAACACACATCTAATACTGAGTTTGCAGGAGAACTCTGCTTTCTGAAGCAGTGCTAGAAAAATCTGCTTTGGCTTAAAACCTAAAATAAGGGGAAAAAGCAACCCCCCAAAACCAAAGCAAAAGTACAACTCCCCCACTTCTCTCCTGACCACCCACCTGTGTTCCTTAAGGATTTATGCACTTGGGCTTGACTGTTAAAAGATTGCATGGTGTGTATTTTGCAGTAATAATGGTCAAATTCAGTTTTCTGACACAGATGTGTCATCTTTGTGTGTTTAACCTAAATCCTGGCATAAACAGGTAAACATTTTTCTTAGGTGGCTTCATTTTTCTGTACCTTTCCCTGATGCTGTAACTGCTTTGAATATTAGTGTAATTATTTTGTTAACAACTTTGTCTTCCTAATTTGTCTCAGCTGCTTTGCATGAAGAGCTGGTGGATGGCAGCAGAGTATTATCTGTGCAGAACTTGTCAGTGAGCAGCAGAGCATAGGGGAGAGCGATCTGATTAGGAAGGAGGAGCCCACCTGATTAAACAGAGGATGACTCCTTAATTGGGGACTGTCTGTGGGGCCTCTGGGAATTCTGGAGGGCTTGGTCAGGGAGGTGGATTTGCTTTTTGATCTCAGAAGTTAAATTGCTGATTTTAACTTCCATAAGCAGAACACTGGGTTCTGCTTTATTACTTGACAGGGATCTTGGCCATATCTTAGCATCAAAAGGACACAGGAAGCCATAAGGGTTTCGTGCAAGGGGAAGTTCAGCAGCTTAAGAAACTAAATCTCCACATTGCCATCCAGCCCTGCTTTAATTAAATGCATTGCCTGGCAGCAGAGTAAGGTTTCCTCTTAGCTCAGGTGTCAAGTCAGGTTTCTGATCTCCCTCCACTCTCCTGGAGCAGGGGGCTGAGCTGCAAACACTTCATGGAGCCCAGGGTGTGGGGGAGCTGCAGGAGTGCATGACAGACAGGGGACTTGGCTGTGCTACCTGTACAAGAACACACAGGAAAAGGTAGCTGTGCTTTTCCTTGAGAACACTAGTTTCAGCTCAAGTTTGAAATAAACAAAAAGCAATGAGAAAACGAAGACCACTTAGGGTAGAGTTCATAGTTTGGCAGTGATTTGCTTCAATTGTTCCTGCAATTGGTGGAAAGATTCCTGCTGGCTTCAGCGTGAGCTTTTCCTAGACCAGGACATCAAATGTTTTCTTCAATTTGATTTAAAAGTGGAGGTTTTGTCTTTGAGACAGGCAGTGGGGAAGGAGCAGTGGGGAGTGTGACTCTGTCCTTTTAGAGAACGAGAAAGTGCTTCATGTCTGCCCTTTTATTTTTCCTCTGGAATGCCTGAAGAGGCCACAGGAGAAGTAAGCTCTGTGTGTTGAGCCCCCTTATGGGAACAAGCTGAGATATCTGTGCAAAGCAGCAGTGAAGAGGCATTTCTGAGAAATCTGTGGCTGAAATGTGGAACAGAATGTTTTGAAGTAGTTCCTGGGAAGAGGAGTGATTCTCAAAGGCAAAAGGTTAATTTCTGGGACATTTGTCATGTACAGAATGGTGGCATTATTGCTAGCAGCACCAGGCAGCCTGGTCCTGTGAGGAGCACTTCTCCAGCAGTGCAAAAGGAGATGTCACAATTGCTCCTCAAGGCTTTTAGGGAGCCTCAAGCATGCACCTGAAGCTGATCACTCGTTTACCTTTGAGCTCATGAGTGAAAATTCCCATTAAATTCCAAACCAGTTGGTACATTTTTTAAAAAATCTTTTTGCCTGGGTATACATTTTCCTAGATTCCAGCATTGTCCAAATGGAAGTTTTCCAAAAGGCCCTTCTCCCCTGAGCCCTGTGGTGGAAGTGGTGCCTCAAAGCCATGTAGGCAGGGATGTTCAGACTCAGGCTGTAGTACTGCCATCACTTTTCAAAGCCATTTCCATGTAGATTTTTACTCTGCAGTGGAAGGATCAATCATCTGCTTTCATGAGAGAGCAATCCCTTCTTATTCATACAAGTCTCAACAAAACTTTCCACCAAATTTGATGTAAGCAGCATCATGCCCAAATAGCAAAGGATCCTTCCATTAAATGGGAACAGGCTGTACTCATATTTGCTGTGTTTACTGGATGGGAGAATTAAAATTGTGCAGTATATAATCCACATCTCTCTTGCTTCTCTGCGCCACTGGGCAGGCAAGACGTGCAATAAATCATTGTGTGCATGCCTGTGTTGCTCTGTAATTCCTCTTATAACTACAAGTTCTCCAGGCTGGTGTATAAAGCTGTGAAAACTGAGATGAGTGGCCTGCTGCTTTGCTTTTTAGTGTTTGGTTTTTTTTAAATTTGAGGTGAGAGAGCAAAAAGTCTCCTAAGTTGCTTTGTGCTGGCTTCTGAAATATTATCTACAGTCAGTGGTTTCAGTACTTTAAGTAGCACTTAAATTCTTCCCTAAATAAGTTAATTTTACATTACAGCAAGGACTTAATGTACCCTCGACTTGCTTGAAGCCTAGCAGATCTGAATTGTTTTTCTCTATTAAATTTCAGACTTTCAATATCCTTCCAAGGGAAACCTCTCACGCAGCATTGTCAGCCTCTCCAGGTTGGGAGCCCTTGCTCCAGAGTAGTTTGGTTTAGCTTTTCCATTAGCACAAGACCTTTTTGCATCATTGCTGAGGTTTTGTCTCTTTTTAGGTCCGAATTAAAACATTCTCATTTTTGTATCTGAGCTAAGAACCAGCAATCTTCCTTCCTGGTTTTATTCTGGTGAATGAAACAGGTAAAATATTTCAAAACAGTGACATCACTCTTTATACCTCTATTAATGTATCCTTTCCCTGAAATTTATGTGCATATTTAAAAGCCAGTCCTGCTTCCAAGGGTGAGAATTTCTCAATGAACTCAGCCTGGAGTTGAGTTGTCCATGGGACTAGGAGAGGTTTGATCTGGGGAAGCTGCAGGCTGATGTCCTAAGGTAAGCAGAGAGGAACTGGAGATGAGCACTGGAATGAGTTCTGTGGAACACAAACCATTTATGGAGGGAACAACTGTAACCATCTATAGGGATTTGTTTCTTCCTGCAGAAGTTTTGAGCCAAGGACTCTGTCCTGGACGTCTTCTCAGACTCTGCACATCACATCTGAGGTGCGTGTGCTATTTCAGTCTCTGTGAGGTGAATCCTATTGGGCACAAAGGGATCTGTGTTACACATTAGAGAGATCTTATTAAAGGGTCTCTTAATTCTTCCCCTCCTGAATCCTGCATATTTTGGTCTCAGCAGCAATCCTTTCCTGGAACCCAGGCATCCTTTCCTTGTGTGTTCAGGGAACCTTTCTTTCTGCACACCTCCTCCTCCTCCTCCCCCCAGAAACAATGCACACATTAATGTAAAGTCTCTGTTTCATAAAAGCTTGAAATCTGAGCCCTGAATGCATTTGTTGGGATGTTATTAGCCAAAGGTCAGTCCTTTTATCATCCTAATAACGTTCATTACTGTGCTTCCATATGCCATGAGATTCCGAGAGACCGCTGCCCTTCTGACCCGTTCATAAGACAAGAGAATTCCTCTTGTTATTAAAACTTATTTTTATATCAGTGTGCACAGCTTTCTTGTCTCTTGTAAGTAACTCTGGTCCTCATTTTGTCTACACAGATTTCTCTGGGTATTTGTGACCTTCCTCTAAAGATAGT
The DNA here is from genome assembly GCF_037042795.1 of Molothrus aeneus. NCBI lineage: Eukaryota > Metazoa > Chordata > Aves > Passeriformes > Icteridae > Molothrus > Molothrus aeneus. The sequence continues at coordinate 11,727,215 of NC_089663.1, read as the reverse complement.
GTGCTTTAAAAATATTCTTCTGCTGGACTTTGTGATTACCTTTTGAGGATAAGGCTTATTTTAAGATGCAGCGTCATCCTTTGGAGTTGAGTGATGAATGACAAAGTATTCTGAGGGTCCATGACTGGGAAAGGCCTCTGGCCCTGTTTGAGGCACTGCATGGAAGAGAACCCATCTGCTCCACACTGCCTGCTGAACTCAGGCACAATCCTGGGAATTGAGAGCTTCTCTCATGTTTTAACATGAACCTTTCCTCTACCATCCTCCAGGGCTTTGCATTTATTGCCTTCCCTGAAAAATCAAAGCGTGTTCCAAGCATCTGCAGTGTGCTGTGCTCTCCTGTCCTGACTGCTGGTGGAGTATCCTGAGTCACTTTGCTCCTTTCTGGAGGATCATGGTTTGTCCATCATCTCAGTTTCCAGACACCTGCATTGTCCTATTTTCCCCTTCATTTCCACGTAGCTCTCAGGAAGCACCTTTGAGAGCAGACTTAAAGCTCTGCTTGGTGCTGGTGGTAATTCTTGAGGCCCTGTTGTGATACCCAGGTGCAAAAGTCGTGTCCCTTAAACCCTCAGCTCCGCTTGGCAGTTGCCAGCAGGCTCAGCAGATGGTGAAGGATTGATTGAGTGGGGGAAAGCAAACTAACCCTTCATCTCTGGACACTGAAAACTGGAGGGCTGATTATTTTTGTTCTGCATGCAGATGCCTTGGCCATCTGCACAGACAGACATTTATGCTTCAGTTTTAAAGCAGGTGATGCTGCTGACAGCTCCAGAGACCCTGGAAGGCTCACAGGTCTAAAAGCAAAGCCTGGTTTGAAGCTTTGCCCCCGATTTCTGTGCTGCACTGTTAAAACCTGTGGCTTCTGTATGCTCTCTTCTTCCTCTGGTTTTCATAACCTTTTCTGTGTGATCATGAGGATTTGCATCCTTCTGGAGGAGGAGAGTAAGGCACTTGCAGATGTTTAGTTTTGAGGACAAGGGTGGTACCACACTTGGGGTCTCGTTTGCACAGGTGACAGTGACACCCATACAGGTTATCATTTTGGGAAAACATACAGAAGGAACAAAAACCTTTTCTACATCTACTTTTTTCTTGGTTTGTAGTCATTATCCTGAATTCTTACATTGTCTGGGATTCCATATCATGTTCCAAAAAAGATTGATTTTAGGGTAGTGAACTTTATGTTGCCTTGACAGTTTGTGTGCTCTCTTTCTCTTAACAAAGGTGAATGAAGCTGACATTATGCTATAACACAAGCAATTTTAAACTTCAGATTTGCACTGATTTTAATACAGGGCACAGCACTGCCAATCCTACTAAACTTGTTGGCTGTCAAAAACCCTTTTTCCTTCTGTATTTTTTTATTCTTATGAAAGAAGGACAAAAATATTGACTGGGATTAGGTTCTCCCTTTTTCAAACATCTGAAGACAAGTAATGAATTAAGTATAAGGAAGACTATGGGGATTTCTTTAAGCCAGTCCTGTGGTATTTTGGCACACAGCCCATTGTTAGTGAACAATTGCATTGGGTTCCTAAATTATAAGGGATATAGTCAGAAGATTAGACTTGATCCAGAGAAGCCCAAGTTGAAATTTTGTCTCTGACTCACAATATAGTAATGGGCAACTTGCTTTGCCTCCCTTTAAAGCAGGGACAGTAATTCTCACAGACAGTGTCTGTGGAATAGTTAATGCAGTGAAAAATCAGTTTAAAGACATGGAAGGAAATACTTGGAGTAGATGAAATACTGAGCTGCAAGTGTAGTAGACATTTTGAAAGATGAGGCATGTGGGGTAAACAAGTTTGAGCTATCTCCATAATAAAGTGATCCCTAATTCATGTGCCTGTGGCACATCCAGCCCTGACTCTAAAGGACTGTGACAGGGCATCTTTGTAAGGCAAAATGATTAATGAGTGGCCATGAGAAAGGTTCTCTTAATGCTGTAAATTTTTTATGACCCTTCACGATTGATTGTCCCCAAAATATCCTGGTTTTGTACAAGCAGCTTCATTAATATCTAGCCCTGATTCTAAATAATGCAGTGCCTGCAACACTTGTACAAAGTGATGCTGTGTGTGTTTCTGCTCTGCCTCTCAGGAGCCTGGTGCTGACAGCCCAGCCTGCCTGCAGCTTTTAGGGCTTTTTTACAAAAAAGTGTGAGTTCCATTACAAGCAACGCAGCCAGGAGTGCTGGTGCAGGTGCAGTGCAGGTAATGTGAGAGAGGTCCCTTCCTCAGGGCCTCCAGCACGCCCAGCTTTGCTTGTGCAGCTCTACAGGTGCCTCTCTCTGCCACAAAGACCCTTCTTGGTCTCCTCCTGTGCTGGATGTCCCCTTGGAGGCAGCATTGAGGGTGGTTACAGGCCTCTGATAGTCCAAATTCTTGCTTGGTAAACTTGAGGGAAGATTCCCCCCGATAAAATCCCTGCCACAGGCAGGAGTGATCAGGTGGCATCTCCCTATGGAGGTGGGAAGGACCCAAAAGGGAACCCTCCTGGAAGTTGCAGCTGATCAGTGCTGGATTGGGAAAGCAGAGGGTGGTAGCTACTTTAGAGTTACTAATAGAGGGTAACTACTTTAGAGTTACTATCAGAGGGTAACTGCTTTATGGTTCCTATTAGAATTATGTGCAGCTGGTGAGGTGTCAGTGTTTGGGGACAGGGCAGTGCGTGGCTGGAATGAAGCACTGCATACTACCCAGCCCATTGATCAAACCTGCAAGGGGATGTTTAAAACAGCTGCTCTTTTGCCTTTATTAATGAAGCCGTTGATGAGGAGCAGATTTCTTTCCCCTCTCCCCAGGGTTTCAGGTCATTCCCCTGTATTGGGAGCAGTGAGGCTCAAAGTGCTATTGTAAAGCCTCGTGTTCTGATCGTTATCTTGTTGACTCAAACTAACCTTCCTTCCAGAAATAAGTATTGACATGGCCCTTCATGGGGTTTTGTTTTGTTTTTTTTTTTTAACAGCACTAATTGGATTAAAGTAATTGTCACGAGTGAAGGATGCATGGTAGAGCACAAAGGGCACAGGGGAGGCTCAGCTGTGGGCACCATGGTTACTGGTGACATCACTGGTTTGCTGTTCCCAGCAAGGATTCAGTGCAGCTGAAGCTGGAGTGAGGATGGCTGAAACTGGGGGATTGCTGATGCAGCCCCTCCCGTTGCCATGGAAACAGAGGATGCAGTTTAAAGTTGCCTGCATGCATAACGTGGTGCTCATGGTGTCAACAAAACCAGGGTCCTGTGGTGCCCACAGCTTTTGGAAGGGCAGGAATGGTGTGGTGGGCAGAGTGGAGAATCCTCTTGTGGTTGGACTTGTTTTCCCATTGACTTTACTGTGCATGATAAGACAGAGTGAGCCTTGCTTTGAAGGACAAGAGCAAAACTCACGAGTCCCTTGGTGTCCTGAGCAGTTTTGTGGTTGAGGGATTGCCAGTCCAACTTGATGTAATTGTTTCTGATTGGACCTTACAAAGTACAGGCTCAAAAGTTCTGTTAAAATTATCCCTGGGATAACAGGGTTCCCATTACTAAAGGTAAGCCCCTACCTGCCTTTAAGATTGTCTTTCTAATATAACCATTAAGATTGTTCTCAACCCCTGCAAAACAGTAGAGGAGCTTCCCTGTTTGAGGACTATTTTGCTATATTTTGATTAAGGTCCCTACTCCAGCAAAGAGCACTGTCACAAAATGGTTAGGGTGCTGAAATGAGGATTCAGAGATGTAGCTCTGCCAGCAGTTCTGTGTCTTCAGGTTACTTTCTCTTTCTTCAAAATGGTGCTCTCTTGTTGATTCCATGATCTTCAGCGTGAGGGCACTCAGCTGTTCTGACTGGGGCACAAAAGCCTCTGACAGCCAGAAGTTGTGTGTGCTGTTGTACTTCAGCACTCTCCTGCATCAGTAACAGTAGAGGTGATTTTTATTTTTAATTTAGTTCCTTTAACTTTCTGTTTGCTTTTAGAACATTGTGCACTGATAAAATTATGTTGGTTTTGATGTGACGAGAAGTTCCAAATTTTGGCTTCTCTAAGAGTGGAATAGCTCCATCTCCTCTGCTCCCTTCTTTCACTTGGAACAAAGCTTTTTCCTCAGGTATTGTCCTGGTTATGGTGGTATGATTTTATTGAGTGTTTCAGGTCTTTGACACACACATACAGAAAAGAAAAGAACAAGTTGTAAAGTATGAAACTATGGTACTTTTAGGATAACCCAGCATTTTGTTTTCATAGGTAGGTTTTGGTTACCTGCAGTAAACAGTGCCCATGAACGGAGCCTGGGCTATCAGATATCTGCATCAGCAGGCAGAGGGTTGCTGGTGGTGAAAGCAGATGGCTGGTAATGAATTAGCTGTCAGCTCAAATGCTGGTGAAGGAGTGGTTAACAGAAGCCAGAGCTGAGTCATTCCGCAGCACAGGCGGCTGAGGCACAGCGGGTACACCCTGAGCAGGCACTCCCTGCCTGGGCATGAGATCCAGTCCCTTGCTGGGAAAACCCATTCAGAATAAACCCAGCATTCCTTCCAGGACCTTTTGGTGTTTCCCAGCATGTCCATCACTGGCTTTCTGGTTTTTGGTGCTGTTTAATTCTGGCAGCTGTGGCTGGAATGTGCTGTTGTATTTTGTTTGTGGTGTTTGACTGCTGATACTGCCACAATAGGCCAAATTACATGGCTGAGACAAGCAGGCTGCTTTTCTCATAACCTCTCCCAGCTTTTCTGTTAAAGTTTGCAACATGCAAGGTCCCAGCCACAATGTCACTGGTACCTCCTCAGTACCTGGTGCCTGCAGGTGGGAGTGAGGATGGCTGCTGCTGGAGCATAGCAAGGAAGGCTCCTGTTGGTAAGAAGAAGACACCACTTTGGAAAATGAGTTGTGGGAGTGAAATATCCCTCAGCCTAAATAATGTTCAGCTGGAGATAGTTGGGAATATTTTTCCCTTAGCGTATAGAGCAAAGAGTTTATTCCTCTCCCTCAGCATAAATTTTGTTTATACCTTGGGTGCCTTTACACTTCCTTTCTAAAACTGAACAGAACAGGTCTGGTTGGTGAAAACAGGTCTTAAGAGCTCTCCAGTGATGGCAGGAGTCGTCTTGCTGAGCAGCTTCAGGCATTTTTGTGGTCTGATGGATTGTGTGAGGCACTTCATGCTTTCTCTGGTTCCCAAAGGAAGGGTCTGTTTCTGGGGACTTAATTGGTGTTTGTGGTAGCCTTAGCATCCAAAACAATAAAAAAATAATAATTGGTCATAGAGAAAGTTTTCTCAGCCTCCCTTGCCACAACAATATGAGCAAGTATGTTAGCAGGGTCCTCTGGGGATATTTGCTGTCATGTTCTTGTTCTGTGGTTACAGAGATGTCTTTGCAGCCCTTGTTAACTGAAACCATCAGCCAGCTGGAAACTTCTCATATCCCTATCTGTGTCTTAGTGGGCTAAAAAAATCCTGAGAGTTCAGTGTTATTTTAATGCACTCTCCCAGAAGAGTTTTGTCCAGACTATCAAGATACCCTTTCCAAATGGGAGCTGGAGGAAAGAAACACCCCCCAAAAATCTTCTGGTTATTGTTTCCAGACAATGATTTGTGTCTTCCTTACCCATGGATGATAGGTCTGTCAAGCATGGTGCTGTCAGTCTTGATAATTGGAGTAATCTCATGAGAACTCTCGTGGGTCCTGTGGCACTGTGTGACTGCCCTGCTGAGGGGAAGTAAGAACTTGAGGAAGCTGAAGCATGCCAACCTTTTGTGAGCACTGTCTCACTTATTTAGATGGAGAGGTTGTACTGCAAACCATAATCACTGGTAAACAAGGTGAGAGTGTAGTTATAATGAATATGTTATAATCTATTTTGGAAAGCTAGAGCATGCCTGGATCACCCATTATCACCATGCAGCCTACCCCATCCCTACTGTTCTCTGCAGGAGCATTGCAGTGCTCAAAGTAGTGACAATAAAAACAGGCAACTTCAGGAGGAGCTAAGCAGCTGAGCTGTTTGCAGTGCTGCTGTTGGCTTTGCAGAGACTCTCTGCCTGTAGACTTGAGCCTGTGAGCAGCCTGGGCTGGATTCCAGGGCAGGAGCACAAGCAGGATTCTGCATTAGATTAATATTCTTCTTGGTGTTCTGAGTTGGTTGATGGGGCTGTTTTTCTTCTAATTCCCCAAAAGCAAAACATTACAAGGCAATCTTAATTTACACAGCCTGACTTGTGTATTTCTCCAGCTGATCCAATAAGCCACATCCTTAACTGTTTGATCCAGCATTATGCACTCCTATTCTGGGAATGCTGTTCCTTCAGCTGTGCTGAGACTCCTTGGGCTGTGAAGGTTTCTGTTGCCATTAACCATCCTTCCTTTATGGGGCTGTGTCCCACTAGAAAAACAAACAAACAAACAAATTGCATTGAGTCACCTGGTTCTGTTCACCTGGGCCAGGTCATTTGCTGAACTAAGGCTTTGCAAGGTGTGCTCTGGCTGGGAGACACATTTCTAACTGGGAAAGGAGATGGAAGATCTTAAAACTGATGAACCTGCCTGTGGAAGGCTCTGTTTACAGCTGTTTGTCTGCTGTTGAGAGCAGATGATAAATGGGGTTAGGCTGGCCCAGTGGTTAAGTGATATTCATGGGAATTATTCATCTGTGATCGTTGTGCTGAGGTCATGTGCTGTGTCCCATGCTATGCTGCTGTGCCAAGAGATTTATTTTAATAGAAGCCTTTAAGTAACTGGCATTCTTGCTAATCATGGTGCATCTGCTTCTCTGGGTTCCCTGTTATGAGTAATTTAATGCTATTACTTTAGCTAGAAGGGATCTGTGTCACCATCTGTCCTGAAAAGCTATTGATGGGGCTGTGGGGAACATGGAGTGTCATCAGCAGGAGAGAGGGACTTGGAAAGGGATGCCTGGATTTCCTCTTGTAATACAATATAAGATGGTTTACTGTGCTTATGGGTTAGATAGCTTGCACATAGAGGCTGTCAGCTACTCTTTGGTTTTGTTGGGGAGCATTCCTCAGGTATTTACAGAGGGGGAAGATGCTGTGGCAGTAGTGAGTAGCAATGACCCAGGCAATCTGCTAAATAAAGTCTCTGCTTCTCTCCAGGGCTGAAACCTCTGAGACTGACCCTCAAGTGCCTGCACATCAGCACCTCCAGCAGATATTCTTTGGAGAGGGCCTGCCACACACTTCTCAAGCCAAATGTTTTCCTAATTGAGGATTATTTTAAATTGTTGTTTACAGACCACTTCCTTGTGACAAGCTCTCTCCAGGCTGTAGCTCAGGCACAGTAGGCATGAAGAGGCTGCATGGCTGCAGAGCAAATTGCTCTTCACTCCCACAAGTGCTTCACTTTCACAGCACCACTTATGCCCAGAGTACCATCCTGGTCTCTCAAGTGCGTGTGGCTAAAGTCTTTATTTTTATTATATGAGAAACATATTTTCTCTTTGTCTTTCTGACTGGTCAGTAACTGCTCTGTTCACCATCTCTCTGACTCTTGGCCCTTCCTTCCTTCCTTCACTGCAGCTCGTTGTCTTCTCAACAAGCCAACTGCTAAGTGTGAGAGCCTGGAGGGCTGGGAAGCAGCTTTGTGTGGGTTTATCCTGGGGAGTTTCTCTTTGATCATACTATCCTTCCCAGCAGTGTGGTGTGTTATGAGTATAAATTTGGCCTGACTCAAAAGTCCTGGCTCTAAAGATAGTTTGGGATATAATCTTGGGATTTTTTTTTTCTATCAGCAGAGCTACAGCTCTTATTTCACATTCGTCTGAGAAAATGGTCTCGCTGTCCTCGTCATATCTTACGTAGATAAGTGACAAGTAGGAGGGATGTGAAGGGCCAAAATTTGCTGAGGGTTTGTGACTGGGTGACAAAGGCTGTGGGCTGGAGTTGGTCCTCTGGAAAGGCTGGAGGAGGAAGCACACCCTGCTCCCAGAATAGGGTTTGCAGTCTGCTGCAGCTGCACAGAAGTGAATAAAATAACCTCAATTCAGAAGTGGGATGTGAACTGACTTTTACAGAGAGTCTCAGTGAACTTGGTTTTGCCTTCCTTCCTTCTCTCCCAGTGCGTTGGGACAGTGACACCGTGTCACCCTTGCATCTCCCACCATCAGAGTGGAGAAGCTGCTGATGGAATTATCCATGTACAGCAAAAATTGGCCAATATTGTGTGTTCTTCAGGGTTCCAGCTGTAGGGTGAGAATCAGGCAGCTCATCTCCATGCAGAGAAGTTTTTGTTAAAACTGGCTGAACGGGGAAAAGTGAAATGGGGAATTACTGTTAGTGAGTAAAACTCCTCTGTGGATTTTGGTCCCAAATGAGGGCTTGCAGAATTTCCTGGAATTGCTGTAACTGTGCAGTTTAGAAGGGAGTTTTGAATAACCTAGCATGAAGAAAACTCATCTTCCCTCTGCTTATGATTTCCATGTGCTTCTGCCATATAATAAAACTCTAAATCTCTATAATTTCTATCAACTGTTCAGAGCAGATGCTGTGCAGTTATTCTGTCTGTTACTTCCACTGTGCTGGCTGGGTTACTGCCTTTTCTGAGACCTTTGAATTAACCAGATTTTGGGGTCATCAAAATTATTTAATGTTATTGTCATAAATATTTGTACAGGACTTGGTCAGTGCTTATATAAGAACTGAAAGACAGTAGTTTGTTAGAAGAGGATGTGTGCTTTAATGAACTGCCAGCTGAGTGTTAGAAATAAACTGCAAAAAAATACTTTTCTGCTTTTCTATTTTTTTTTCTATTGCAGTTTGTGGGGCAGGAAAAAAGTGATTATTTAGATTGTCAGTTATTTAGGTTTGTCAGTTATGGCTGTTTAAATTTAAAATCACTTGAGAGGTCTTTATAAACAGGGCTATTTACTTCTAAGCAGCTCTGTTGGTTTAACATCCTGTCCTCAAAAGATGAGAAGTTGATCTCTTGCATCTTATTAATAATTTTCTGTTAAACCATGTTATCCTTTGAATTGTTTGTATGCCAAAAATGAGGAGTTGTTATTGTGTTACATTTCACAGTTGATTCTTGGTATAAAATTCCTTTTTTGCCCCCTTATTTTCCAAAGTACTGTGCTCTGAAAATGCTCTCAAATACAAACAATAATCTCAAAATGCTAACAGAATGAATCTCTTGTTTGGAAATGATGAAGGTTATACATCATCCAATCTGCTGGAATGTATGAGAAATTAATAAATATTTGGTTTGTCTCTAGCTCATCTTAGAAGCACTGAAATTAGTATTTTTTTTTATTGAGGGAATTTTTGCCAGGTTTTCTCTGAAGGACAGTCCTACGAATCAGCCAAAATGCGGAGGCTGCCAGGGGGTGCAGTGATCGTTCTGGCAAACTTGCGTTGTTTCTTCAAAAGATCTTAATTAGCAGAGCAAAGTCTCCAAGCTGTTCTTGGAGAGCTGCTGCTGGGCCAGATCACATGCAGCAAACCCCCAAATCCTGTGGGTGTAGGTCACAGAATGGTCTTTATCACTGCGATCACAGAATCACTGAGGTTGGAAAGGACCTCTGAGATCATCAAGTCCAGCCAGTGCTCAACTCCCAGCTTCTCAACTCAACCAGAGCACTGAGTGCCACGTGCAGTCATTTCTTGAGCACCTCCAGGGGTGGTGGCTCCGATGCCTGACCACTCTTCCAGTGAGGAAAACTCTTCCTGGTGTCCATCCTGAGGTGCTGCTGCACCAGGAGTGTGCGTGACATCACCACGGGGCTGTGCAGGTTGGACAGACTCCCCTTGGCTGCTGATGCTTTGTGCTGTTGGGTGGCTCAGAGCTGGAGCCAGGGGTTGGGGTGTGTGCTGTGTTACCTGTTCCAGGAACAGGAGCTGAGGTGTCATTACAGCTCTGTTCAAACTGAGCATCCAAGTGGAAATTGGCATGGGGTCCCAAATAAATCAAATGTCTATGTTGGCCAGATGAGTCTGTAAATTTTGCCTTTGTAATCTCTAGGTTTGGTAATCTTAGTGCTGGGGTGCTGCTACAGCTCTGCTGTGCTCAAAAGGAGTCCTAGAAACCACCCCCAGTGTCCAGGTGCTTTGAGAGCCAGGTCCTTGTACGATTCCCTGGAAAATGAACATTTTTGTGATGTATTTGTGATCTATTTTTCCTTTCAGAAAAAGAGCAGAGAGGAGACATGTGGGGAAGGCAGTGGAGTGGAGATCCTGGAGAACAGGCCCTACGTGGATGGCCCGGGGGGCAGTGGGCAGTACACACACAAGGTTTACCACATTGGCATGCACATCCCCAGCTGGTTCCGCTCCATCCTGCCCAAGGCAGCTCTGCGTGTTGAGGAGGAGTCCTGGAACGCTTATCCTTACACAAGGACAAGGTAAAATGGGCACAATGCCCACAGCTGTGTCCCTGTGCTAAAGACAGGGCTTGGTGTCGCTCTCTGGCAGTGGCATTTCCCTCTCCAGTGATATCCTTCAGGGCAACTGGGGTCAAGTCCTGAAATTCCTGTGCAGTGCTTGGTGTCAGGAGTTTCCTTGGCTGACTGCACACCTGCCTGAGAATGTGGGGCTCCTTGCTGTAAAATGTGGAGCTGTTTTGTCTGTCAAGGCTTGGGCAACTGTGAATGGTTTTTATTTAGCCTTGTATCTGCTTAACATTGCAGATCTCTGCAAGCTCGGGGAAGTTACAAATGTGCACGGTGCTGGGACAGATGTCATGCTGAATCCTGTCAGGGAAGGCAGGATGCATTTGTACAGGGGATTTTTCTTTTTCTTTCTTAATAAATAAATAAATAATCACAGCACTTCTTTTCTGATAACTGTCTGTCATTTCACTAGAAAATAACGAACCTACATCCTATGGTTTTCACCCTGAGGAGGGAAGAGAGCCAGAGGCTCTGTGGAGCCCTCTGGGACCTCCTTGTTTCATCTGATTTTGTCAGGGAGGGCTTCACATACCCTGGAAAAATATAACCTTTGTGCCAGTTACTCCATTTCAGAGCATTTGCTCTTTTTCACATTTACAAATCTGATTTTCCTGACATCTTGCACAATAAAAAGGCTTTAATGGGTATTTTGATTTTTATGAAAAATGTGGAAAAATTTTCTGGTTCTGTTTTAGTTGGTGTCTGCAAGTAACATCAGTCCTGGGAAGGTGGGGAGTCTGTGTGTGCATATGGGCTGTTGCCAGTGACTGAATATAATGGAGCTGCCTGACTTTTAAGTGATTAAAGTTCACTTCCAGTCAGTTTTTATCTCTTCTCTTGAAATGCCTATGAGTCAATCAGTTGGCCAGGAAACCTGTGCTGCACAGAACTAGTTTGTATTTTATTCTGCCACAGATTCCAGGCAGGAGCTTTGCTTTTCTCCCTGCACAGGTGCATTTCCTGAGTGTCCTTGTATCAGTATCCATGTCACAACTTTTTAATACAGTGGGCCCAAAATTTATCTCCTTGCTGAAAACTGGTGAGCTCCTGTCTTAAGAAGTTATTCAAGAACAATCTCTAGTTGGTATTTTAAGCATATCTGAAGGAAAACATGAGTGAAGGCTGGCTGGGATTTGAGGCTGATTTACTCTAAGCTGTGTTGTTCTGGCTCCCAGGTACACGTGTCCTTTTGTGGAGAAGTTCTCTATTGATATTGAGACCTACTACAAAACTGACCCAGGAGACCATAGCAACGTGTTCAACCTTTCTGCTGCAGAAAAAAGACAAACCATTTTAGGTAAATAGCCTTTTTCCTCTCTACTTTTCCCTGGTTTTGTCTTTTTCTTTCTTTTCTTGTTGTGTCCATCCTCTTTAAACACTCACCTGCATCCCTGTCACTGTCACTGCAGGCAGGGTTACATCAAGTAAGGTGAGGATACCAGAATTCTCTTCTGAAATAATTTGAATCCCCCATCTGTAAATTTAAGCTGATGCTTTTCCATCTTATGCAGCTCCCAAGAGGAGTAAGACATCTAATGAATTTGGGGGTAATAAGTAGAAATAACCATAGAAGAGGAAAAAATAGCTCTATAATTGTGGAAATGTTGCTGTTTATTTGTGTGGCTCCTTCATGTATATGAAAGTGATTCCTGTCTGCACTTTTGAAGCATGAAGCTGCATTTAATTTTCGTTCCCTCTCCTTTTAGTCCTGCCCCTCATGTAGGTTAGCAGTCACTTCACAGCTGTCTTTAGAAGATTGAGTTAATGTAAGAAATTAATGAGAAGAGGCAAAAGTATTTCAAAAAAGTACTTTTGTACTTCAGCTGTCCTCATTGCTGGGCCTGGCTGACCAGGCTTTCACTGCTGAGCAGACTTGAGTCCCACAGCTGCACTGAGAGGTGTCACAGAGCTGTCACTTCTGGGGAAGTGAGATCCTGCCCTTCAATCCAAACTTCAGATACCTCTGAGCTCTGGGGATTGCAGGTCTTTAAAATATGTTAATTCACTGCACTCCTGCTGCAGCTTCCACTTCTCCATTGTTGGATTGTTAATTAGGACTTGAGTTAAACTTTCTGCTTCCCACAGTACATCTGGTCTATCAATAGCAGCTGAGGAGTTCCCAGTCCCCTCCTCTGATGGACCCAGAGATGAGATGTTCCTTGGCAATGTCTGTTCCATGGCAGGGCAGGTGTGTTTAACTGTCTTGGCTGAGACAGCTGCAGCACTGAGTGGTATTAGAAAAGCTGGAAGGTGGAATGTGCAACAGATCTGTGTGGAGCTGGAAAGACAGAGTGTGCAGAGCTGCCAGAGTGCTGTGGATCTGCAGTTACTGTGGGGAAAAACATCTCTTTGGAGCAAAGCCTCTGTTTGCTGGAACTGTGTGTGCTCGTTCCTCTGGCAGAGCCGATCTCTGCCCAGCAGCAGTGTATAAACAATTTAAATATCAGTTGTTTAAGTGTAACTAAAAAGAAACTAAATTGCTCTAATGCTTCTGGTACTTACTGAAACAGAAATAACTCATGAAAAATTATATTTTCACGTTTTGCTCAGGAAGAGGAAACATCTAACTGTTTCTGTTCTCTTTCTATAGATCCTATTGATATTGTTAAAGATCCTATCCCTCCCAATGAATACAAAGCTGAGGAGGATCCAAAGCTGTATAAATCAGTGAAGACTAAAAGAGGACCCCTCTCAGAAGATTGGATTCAAGAGTACAAGAACAACCCTGGGAAATATCCCATCATGTGTGCATACAAACTGTGTAAAGTGGAGTTCAGATACTGGGGGATGCAGTCGAAAATCGAGCGCTTTATCCACGATGTTGGTGAGCATTTCTGCCCTTGCAGACTTCACTCCTTAATGTTGGCACTGAATTGAAACATGAAGGTGAGGTCTGTGCAATGCATCACATTCCAAGACACATCTGTGAAGAGATTCTCAGGTCTGATGACTCTGTGGGTCAGCTCAGAAAAAATCCTGTTATTCTGTCACTTATAATCGTGGTATGTACAAATCCAAACCACGTGAACCCACTGAAAAGGTTTCAAGTCCTGTGTAGGCAACATCTTGCATTCTCCTTTTTTAAATTTTTTTTAAAGATAAACTTGCCAGATCATTTTTAAACTCTGCCAGTCTTCTTTATTGTGACCAAAATCCATCCTGAAGGGCTGCCTAAAGAAATAAGCTTCACTTCAGCATCCTGAGTGGTTCCAGAAAACCACTCCCTGGAGCATCCCTAGTTTCTACCTGCCTTGTGACAGGGCTGGTGGATCTCTGTGTGGCTCTGAGTTGTGAGTAAATGTCCTTCTTTGATGGATGCATCATTGTTAGGTCAGGGCTTTTAAGGAGGAATTGGATGTGTCTGGGAGTAACTAAGTGGAGACAGTACAGGTGCTGGCAGTAATTTATTTTTTGCAGAAAATCTATAAAACACTTGATACAGTTTGTGAGCCTTGCCACAAATGACTGGTTCAATGGCCAAGTGGAAAACCTAAATAGTGTTTTAAAGGAGTGATCCCATCTGAAAGGGCAGAGCTCTGGCTGTCCTCTGGCAAAGAAAATGCCAAAAAAAAAAGGGTGTGTAGAGGATGCTACCACCTTCCAGTGCACTGTAGATCCTCCTGCATGACCTCTATGACTCTGCTTTTGATGTGCAAGTCTTCATGAAGTGCCTGATTCTAGCATAAGTAATTTTCAAGCTCTTTGTAGTCACATTGCTCCTGCGAGCTAATGTGAAAAACACTGATAGAGCAGTGGAGAATAGTGTGCCCCTCTCTCTGAATGCTCACAGGTTGTTTTCTTACAGCTCCTTTGCTTTTCTTTGGGCAGGGATGGAGGCTTTTCCTGCTGTAGGCTGTGTTACAAGTGCCTCTCTGCACTGAACTCCCTTGGTGTTTCAGTGACATGGGTTAATTTAGTGTATGCTGGAAAACACAGAGGCAGAATAACAACTCCATTGTATCTGTTAAATGAAAAAGGAGCACATGACTCTTCCAGTTCAGAGGTGTTTGGCATAGATTAACTGTGGTCCCTTAGAAATATTGCTTTTGTATTCTGTGAAAGATTGCCTGCCATTTCCCTCTTGATTGAGGCTTTGCACAGAGCAGAGCCAGCTCATTGTCTGCCTTTCAAAAGCTTTTCCAGCCTGTTATAAAGATGGCAAATAGTGTTTTTCAAAGTGGTTAAGATGCACAAAATCAGGGAAGTCTTTTAGGCAAGATGAAGTAGAGTGAGTGAAAAGTGGAAGTAAAAGCTTGGGGCATCTGCAGGAGCTGTGTGGCCTCCCCCTGCCCTGGGACAGCTGTGGGGAAGCCATGAGTGGGCAAAGTGCCACAGCATTTGTACCAAAGCCACAATGCATGAGGATGTTTAAGTAGGAGAGATGTGGTTACAACAGGACTGACCAGGCTTAGGTGCAGATCCCTGTGTGGGGGCTTCCAGCTGGTGGCCAAAAGCAGCTGGAGACTTTGTGCAGTGTGCACCTGATGGTGAGCCAGGCTCCCAGGAGCCAGAGTCGTTGTGCTGGGTCAGCCCCTTCTCCCTTGGCATTTTCCTCCTGGTTCCTCTGTTCCCAACTCGAGCAACTTCATTTCCTGGGGAATTAGCCCACCCTGTGCAGGGTCACCAAGCCAGCAAGGAAACAAACAGCAAGATCCAAACTCTGCCCAATGGGAAGCAACGCTTAGTGGAGCAAACTAAAATTAGAGAATGGGTTGAAAAAAGAGCAGGTGTGAGGTGAGTGATGGATGGCTTGTGCAGTGTGGAAGGGCTGCTGAGCACAGAGGGAGGAACTCTGGGGGCCGGTGTTGAAACGTTCTCACTCGTACTGAGTGCAGCAGCCATTCTTTCCCATGACTAATTGGACAGTTACTCAGTGCTTTGACAGCCTGAGACACAGACTAAAATTGTGATTGTGGGCTATTAGTCTGCTTGGCTGTAATATTTGTATGCTTTTTTACTCCTTTCCCATAGATTTTAAGTTTAATTGGACTGGCACTGCATAATGTTCTGCTCCCACTTGCTTCCTAATGGTGCATGTGGGCTCTGAGTCTTTTGTTGTTAAACAAGTGTGTTGACTGTGTATGGGTTATTAATTATATACTGTGGCAAAGTGTGTTCCATCCCAGTAACTGGAGCTTTGTCTAAGCCACTGTGTCCTAGGCTAAATATGCCCAAATTGCTGCACTGTGGTGAAGTGGCTTTTGAAAGCTCTTTTGCAGAACTTTGGCTTCACTAAAGCACTCAAATGACTCAGTTCATGCACTGCCCACTGGATCCCAAAGGTAGAGTTTTGTCTTTCCAAGGGGAGGCAGGTTGCTGTTGGCATGATGTGGATGTGACCACAGGCTTTTCTTTGTGAGGGCTCTGAGCAAGGGAGGGCAGGGAAGCAACCAGGTGTGACTGCAGGTGGCCTTGGGTTGGATTGTACTGGCAAGGTTAAGGGATCTCTTGGGACTGTCAGGGAAATTGTGTTGCACATGGACAATCAGGCATCCTGTATTTGCTGTCAGGAAATTGTGAATTATAAAATTATTTGGAGGTTGCTTCTGGGTACAGAGGCAGTGGGTATCTGAGCAGTTGCTTTGTTTGGATATTGAGGGCATTAAGGGCAGAATTTGTTGGTGGGTTTTGTGATTTATTTCTCTTGAGTTCTTATTACATTTACTGCTTTAATTTCACATTGGAAAACAGGCCCAGAACTACAGACCAAAGGTTTTTTAATTTCACATGAAGCCACCTCTCTGCCCTGGTTTGTCTAATGGTCATTTACACTTCCTTTTTTATGGTGGAGTCCAACACCACAAATCATTTACAGCAGTCAGCACCTCAAGGATTCAACCAGCCTCTGAGTTGTTGAGGTGGTGAGCTGGAAACCAAATGATTTAAATGTTTGCACCCTGCTCAGCTCTTCACAGATGATCTTTCTGCACAGCACAGTGGGAAATGTTACAATAATTAAATCAACACATGATGACGGGTGCTCTGAACTCAGCCTGCACATTTGTGCATGTGTGGTGTTACTGTTTGTTTGTTTTTTTAAACAAAGCATTGCACTCTGGAGAAATGATAGTCTACTTAATGACTGATAACCAGCTGGTAGCTGCATCCTTGTCAGAAAACCTCTTCACATTTTTGCTGGGTGACCTCAGTGAGGTGTCTGATGAGGCTGTGGGGTTTTCCTCTGATTCTGGGGAAGGAGGCTCAGATAAGCTTGGGGCATGTTGGTGGAGGGGGAAAACCTGCTGGCAAGGCAAACTTCCAACTGTGCTGCAGCTGGGCCAGTGTGTGACAGGGACTTCTGTGGCTGAGTGGGACACATTTACACCTTCTCTCCTTCCAGGGAGAAAAAGGAAAGCCAGCTGGGCCACAGATTCCCTCAGCACTCTTCTGATGGGCATCTGCTCCAGAGACAGAGAGAGTTTTTCCCAATTACTCTCTTTCCTGAGTCTGGTGTCTCCCCTCCTTTTCACTTTCCAATAAAAAACTTGTTTTTCTCTAAGATTCTGATACAGAAATGCTTTGAGACTTGTTTTTTTTCCATTGCACAGGGAGAGCAGCAGTGTCTGGACAGGGGAGGTCAGTCATTTGTAGCTGGATCCTGGCTGCTGTGTGGGACACTTGTTGTGTTCCCTGGGTCTCTGCTGGGAGGCTGCAGGCTGGGCAGGAGTTCAGTGCCCACTGCTGTGCACAGAGGAGCCCCTCAAGTTCTCTTCCCTAGCACTGAAGCCTTTTCTGCAAGCCATGACTTTTATTTTTCCATTTCTTTTGTACCTGCACAGCCTCATTCTCCCCCAGGTTTTCTCCTTGTGTTTAAGAAAGAGAAATGCAGCACTGCTGGCACATTCTAGGTGAAGGCCAAATGCTGGGAAAGTAATCTATTTTTTGGACTTCTTAACTAACCTGGAGCGGGAGAGGCACAGCAGCTCTGAAGCCCTGTGGTGCCATCCTATTTTCAAAGGAGCAGAGCTTTAAGGAAGGGTGGTTTGGGATGTCTAATCAATGGGATGTGAGCAGGGCACATGGGGAGGTCTCTGGGTTGGCAGGAAGCAGTGCAGGTGATGTTTGAGATCTAAGAAGGCAGAGAGGAACTTCAAGAGACTTTTTTTTACCCGCAGGTGGTTTTCATGTTCCCTGTGATGTTAGTCCATTAAAAGACAGATACGTGGTTGGTGGCATCTGTGCCTCTGCACAGAGAATTTCTGAGGAGTTGGGGCACTGATACATCAAGGCTGGATTCAGGAGCAGGAGTGGAGCCTGCTGAGCCCTTGAACAGGGGAAGCTGTGGGATAAGAGCAGCATTCACTTGTGTCTGATCACAGTCTGTTTTCAAGGTGTTCCAAGCAAGGTGGAATTGGACGCTGTGGGTGTGGAAGTTCAAAGGGTGGTGGGGACAGCAAGAGAATGTTTTCTTGGCTTTGTAGGTGTGGTGTAAATTTAATCTTGGTTTCTAAGCTCTGCTGGTTGTCAATCATAACAGGAGGTGAAGAGGCTAAAACATTCTCCTGTAGTTCTGCAAAAAGTAATCTGGCAGGGGAAATAACTCTGAATCTCAGCTCAGGTCGAACAGAATTAAGGTGCTGAAGGCTGTCACTCTGCCCCAGAAGGTCACACTCTGCTGGCTCAAACTTGCCTCTCCCTTCTGAAAGTCAGTCAGCAAAATACATCAAATATTGATAGATTTAATCTTACTGTGTAAATGAAGTTCAGGTTGAGCTGGTCCGTGGCATTAGCTGCTGATCTCAGCGGCCATTTCCTCCTGGCAGCTTGGCTTGGCATGACTGGTGGCATTGAGGACTGACCAAAGAGCAGAACAGACAATAAAGTGCTCAGATCTGGAAGGAGATGAACATATAAAAACATGGGGTTTGTGTGTTTAAGAAAACAAAAAAAGTGATTGCTGAAAACAAGTTGGATCTTTAGGCAGAACATCACAGAAACTGTGACAGTGGTGGGATCCAAGGTTTTCTGTACAGCAGGGGAGCTCCTGATGCTGGCAGCACCTCAGAAACCCTGCACATGGTGGGACCATCCCCCTTGGCCATGCTCCTGGAGATGGAGAGTGGCTTGTGAGGGATGTCTTTCCTCATGGTGGTGCTTAGAGAGCTCAATCTGCAGCTCCCAAAACCTAAATGATTCTAATGTAGCCTGTTGATTGCTCTCATAATTCCACTGACAGCAAATCCCACTGGGGCTTTTGGCTTGTCCTTCAACCCATCTCTGCCTCAGTTTCCTAGTAATTAAAGAGGGGGCAATATTAATTGATTGTTTATTATCAGAAAAAAGCTCCTGAGGATCAGTTGGTCAGTATTTAGAGAAGCTTTAAAAGCATCATTACTGCTCTGTGATCCCATCAAGAATAAATAGCAGTTTGGAGTTTTGAGCTTTTAAGGAATAATATTGGTGAAAATCCTGAGTGACTATTATGTTTTAAAAGTCTTGGGGATGATGATGTTAGTGAGTGAGTCTAAGTCTTAGGGAGAACATCTGTTGCCTGTTCAGGTGCATTGTGTGTTGATACTGAGGCTGCTCTTCCTTTCAGATATGTGATACATTGAAATATTTTAAATTGGCTTTACCCACTCCATTTTTCTCTTGCAGCAGAAGACAGATGGTATCTGCAAAATAAAGCATCTTTATTCCCTCCCTTACTTTGCTTTCTATCCCATTAACTCAGAAGCTCCAATTTGTGATGCTGTTTTACTGATACATAGAAACCAGGTGCAGAAAACGGGTTTCCAAGGACAGGAATGTGGGATGTGCTTCTGTAATGTAACAACTGGGGAGGGCTGTGCAGCATCCATCAAGGAATGATTTGAAACTCTCCAGGATTAAAAAAAAAAATAACAAAAAAATGAGTAGCTTTTTTCTTTTTTCTATTTTCTTTTATTTATTACTTGGTAATATATTTCATTTTGAAGTCAGGATCCAAATGTTGCAACTTCTAGAACTTCAGGGAGTTGAAACTGTGGTCTGTGTGTGGCTCCTCCTTGGTGGAGCAGGTAGGCAAAATCTTCCATCCAAAATTAGGCAATCCTTTTCCAAGTTAAAAGTTAAAAACCCCTTTCCAAGTTAAAATCCCTTTCCAAGGTGAATCCCTTTCCCCTTCCAGTGACAGAAGACTGGCTGATTTCAGTGATTTCAGGTTGATTAGAAAGAATTGAGGAGATAAAGTAGATGAAGTGACCAGGTTGCCACCCTGACTGTGTGAAGGTCCTGCACTGCAGGCTGATGTCTCTGTAATGTCCCTGCCATGGTGTTGAGAGGCTTTGGGAAGGGAACACGTTGGTTGCTGCAGTTTGTAGCTCTGGTGACGGGGACGTTTTGGCTTTGCAGGCCTGAGGAAGGTGATGGTCCGGGCCCACCGCCAGGCCTGGTGCTGGCAGGACGAGTGGTACGGGCTCACCATCGAGGACATCCGGCAGCTGGAGAAGGAGGCCCAGCTCATGCTGGCCCAGAAGATGGCCCAGTTCTGTGGTGAGAATGACCCAGAGCAGCACGGTGTCAAGGACACTGCTGGGGAGAAGGACGTGGAGCCCAGCACGGGGTCACCTGCAGACACCGAGGACGCCTCTGCCAACAGCGACGCGGCCTCCGGCAGGTCCCTCACCAAGCAATGGTCCACCTCCTCCAAGTCCTCGCGATCTTCAAAGAGGGGAGGTAAGATGCTGCCAGTGACTTGCTCTTCTGAACTCATGGAGGTTGGGCTTTTGGGGGGTTGGGCCATGTCTCCTTGTGGCTGGTGCCTTTGGGATAATGTGTGTTAGTACTGTGAGTGCTGTTAGCTCAGAGGCCTTCTTTGCTGGTGCTGCAGGCTCAGTCTTCTCAGGTGACCTGGTTTGGGTTTGGGAGGGTCTCTAGTCATCCCATAACTGTGACTCAGTGTCACATGGCAGAGTTGCCAATGTCAAAGGCACAGAATCTGTAAGAACACTGCAGAGAAGCAGGCAGGAGCTGGCTGGCAGCACTGGGGCTCAAAAGACAGCCAGCAGCACAGAGTTAGTCCTTGTTACTCAGGAGCCACTGGTGGCTTTCTAAGGCTCTTCCATAGTGTTCCCTTCTGGATATCTGCTTATCATTGATACCTGTGTCACAGCAGGTACCTGTGCTCCTTGGCCAGGGTTCTGTGCCACCACGTGCCTGTCATTTCAGGAGGGATGTTTGGCTCCATGGGGCTGTGCACAGTGAAACATCTCATCAGCTACTGGGGAGATTAAGGCAGGAAACCCCAAAGGTGCATGGGGGCTGCTGCCTTCCCCTGGTGACGGTGTGCAGCAGCTGCTTGGAGACAGAACCTCACCCTGGGATTTGATGGGACTGTACATTGCCTTTGAAACACCATTCAGGAAGCTTTCAGGATTTTGATGTTAGAGCTCTGCTGTGGATACCCTGTAAGGACTCAGCTTTGAGCTTGGATTTCGTTACTCACCTCTCCCTTGGGACTCACCTCATTTTGCTGTACTTCCCTTCTTTGGACTGTTCTGTACAGAGAGGTGACTCCCTGGTGAGTTACAGCCACAAGGTTCAAACCCTCAGCAGTTCCCTCTCTGATTAGCCAAGTGCTGCAGGGAGCAGGGAAATTGCAGCTCTCACTGCAAGAGGGAAAAAAACCCATGAAAACCCCAAGGGGCAGCATTTCTTCCCGTGACAGTGGAAGGAACATCTGGGTGAGTGAAGCTTCTCCATCTATCATATGCACTAAATATTGAGAGCTGAGTCTCCATTTTTATTTCCCACTCCATCACTGATTTCATCGTGGGGCAAATGAGAGAGGAGCAGTAGTTTTACCTTGAGATGACTCAGTCGAGTGAGCCCCAGGGAAGAACCTACCAGATGCTTCATAAATCACTGCATAAAGATAAAAATACTGGCTACTTTGCCTGCACCAGGATTTTATATTGATGCACCCATCCCCCATTATGCTCTTTGCACAAACCCCCTCTTCCTCTGCTGACAAGTTCACTGGGAGCTGGAGTTTTCAGACCTCTCAGGATTTCACTTGAAGGTTTTCACTGGGAGCAAAGCATGAATTTCTTTTCAACTGCAGAATGTCTCAGCTTTTACAAGGAAAAGTAATGAAAGAAATTAATTGTGATGTGCTGGGAAGTACGTCACACAGATATTTTAATCCTCCTTCATGCTGGCAGCACATTACCATATGGAAGCAAGGAGGGCTGTCGCGACGCACCGCCACCTCCAGCTGAAAAAAATGCCTTTTCTCCAAAGCTTTTCCTTTTCTCCACCACCCGAGCAAGCCCTCTGGTGATGGCAGGACCCTTGTTGCCCTCCCATGTGTTATTAGGTGCTCTATTTTTAGCAGCTATTATGTGAGTGCCTTGACGTCACTCGGGCGTGAATGAGCTCTGCTCTGCCACCTCCTCGCTGGCTGCTCCCGAGGGTGGGTGCTGGGGGCTGCTGAGCTGTAATTACCTGACTCTGCACAGGGTCTCCATCCTTGTTCCATCCTTGTGACAGCCAGGTGGGAAATGAGGAGAATTTTACTTCTATATTCAACTCTGTTGGAACAATAGCACGAAACGGCTTGTGCGGCTGTCACAGTAACCGGAGCCTTTCAGGCTCTTGTACATGCTAAATGAGGACTTGTCAGTCTCCTCAGGTTTTTGCTGGGTGAGGTGGCTGCTGTGAGTGCCTCGTGTGCTCTGTGTCACAGGCACGAGGGGACAAACCCTTCCTCCCATCGTTCTCTGGACAGCGCTCCCTTCAGCAGGCAGCTGTTCTGAGACAACTTCAGCCGAGAAGTGCTCGGGCTGGATGGTTGCTAAATTATATCTGAAAAAAAGAAAAGAAGAAGCCATAATGTCTTTATATTTAGCTCAGAGATCTCTGGAGGCGAAAGTGAAAGGGAGTAGGTAGGTGTGGGAACAGGAGGGCAAATAGCACTAAAAGGACTTTGGGGTTTCTCCTTGCTCTGTCAGGACCGCTGCTCCAGCAGCTTCCTTTGAAGTAGTCAGATAGCATGTTGTTTAAATCATTCAAGTTTAAAGTTTAAACAGATCTCTAATCCAATTTGTGTGGAAGCAATTTCCTTCCAGAAAACAGATTATTCCTCTCCAGGCTGCTCTGCTGAGCTACCCATCCGAAAGTTAGCAAAGCAGAGGCATGGCTTGTGTGCTGATGAGAGGCACAGAGAGAGCTTCCAATCAGCCTGCTTCCTTCCTAATTGCAAACTTTAAAACCCAGCTGATTTTGCACGTCCTACTAACAATTATAAATAGCTGCCATTCAAAATAGCAGAAGAGTGATCCAAGCAGCTTTGCTTTAATGTAGCATCTTGCTGGCAGGTTCTACCAACAGTAAACAAACAGGATCTGTAAAGCAGTACACTGACATCACACCAGCATCATCGGGGTTTTGTGTTTTTTAATATTGCAGCAGTGAATTTTCTTGGAGAACACATGATTCTTCCTCCAGCAAAGATCATGTTGGGAACTCTCTGTCTTGTGGATGTAGCGTTTCGCATAAAGCTTTTTTGTTTTTTCCAGCAAGTCCCTCGCGCCATAGTATCTCCGAGTGGAGGATGCAGAGCATTGCCAGGGATTCAGATGACAGCTCAGATGATGAATTCTTTGATGCACATGGTATGTGGAGCCTAAATCACCATCGTTTCTTCCCTGAAATGGTGGGGTAAGAGAACGGAAGGCATGAAGGGCGGGGGGTGAGCAGGAAAAAGGCTGAGACTTTTTTGCTTTGAAGTCTTTTCCTTTCTAACCATGATGTGCAGCTTCTTCCAGCATCACCCAGCAGACTCTTACATTAATGCAGCACCATTTCAGTTGCAGTCTGAGCTGTTTGAGAACAGGGGATCTTGAACCCCTTGGGGCTGTATTTTATTTGGTGCAAATGAGTGTGTGTGAAATCCAGCAGTACTAACTGGACGGTGGGTGTGTCCTAATGATTCACTGTGACTGATTATTTTTCTAATTTGTTTTTTAATCAGTAAGAGGTATGATTAATTGCCCTGTCTGGGCCTGAAGAAACCCAAATTTGCCTTTATTAACTCCTCATTCTCCCATTCCAAGAAATACCAACAGCGAATGCAGCAAGGTACTTCAGGTGCCAAAATTAATCAGCGTTGATTCCAGAATTCTCAAAGTAATTTTGATTATCTGTATTAAGAGAATACTGTTATATTTTTTCCTCTGTGCATGTGTGTGTGAAGAAGCTTTGTTCCACTGCACTGATTTTATATATTTTACTTTATGCAAATTTAAGCCTGAAGGGCTCCATCTCTATTGACAACAGATGGACTCTCCTCCTGGCTTGTCTGATGGAAGTGAGAGGTGCAATATTTGCTGATAAAGTTGGGAAATGCAGTTGTTAAAAAAATGACACCCCAGTTTTGCAAAGCTGATGCTCAGCTGAAGTTCAACCTCCAAAAATTGATAGTATCATGTTCCAGAAGAGTTCTCCCATGAGTGTTTAGGCATGGATCTCAAACTGTGGGGTAGAGAGGGGTGTGTTAGTGTGCTGAGCTGCACAACAGCAGCTGAAATGGCTGGGACACGTGTGAATTGGGATAAATGTGTGTCTCCTGCTGGGAAAAGGAAGGGCCAACTTAGTTTAAGTGTAACTATTTATTAACTTACTAGCATTTACAACAAATATTGCTCCAATAAATCCCTCACATATAAGGGAAGAGGAGTGAGTCATCCAAACGGCACCGGCGCTATCCACACGCTTTTTGCCATTTTAATTACTCAGTAATAAAACTGAGATGGAGACAGCTCTGCCTGGGATCCAGAGCCCAGGGAATCCCTGGCATGCTCCTAACAGGCCTGGGAAGGGGAATTAACAAAAATGAGCCTTGTGCACCTCTGTTGCAATACTTGCAGGAGGTTGCTAAGAGTAAAAGCAGCTGCTCTCCTGTGAGTCTCTGTGTATGCACAGTTTGTCCTCTGCAGTCGGCACGGTTGGGTTGAAAAGTCTGTCCCTAAATCTGGTGGGATTTTGGCTCATGAGTCAAAGCCTTGGCATGTGTGTGCAGCTGAACAGAGCCCCATCCCCAGGAGGGACCTCTGGGTGCCCCTTGGCCCGCAGAGACTGCGGGTCTGTGAGCAGGGACGAGGCTCCGCTCGCAGCTCATCCTGCCGGGGTCGGTACCATGGGAACTGGCAGGGCTCAGGATGTGAGTCAACAGCCAGCAGAGTTCCTCAGAAGTGCTTCCCATCCACACACACACACATTTCCTCACAGTGCAGTGGGCGTAACCTGAGTCCCAGAAGATTCCTTGTCTCCAGCTTCCCACTCACCCTCATTCCCTGGTAAAGATAGTGACAAATACAGTAATATCGAATATCTATCCTGTAATAAATGCTAATAATGGGAGTAATATCCCATTCAGGGATCACTTGAGCAGCAGTAAGGGCTGTAATTAGACCTCTCAAGGAATTAAGTTTAATATTTAGATTAAGTTGCTGGAGGAGCTTAGAGTGCAATCGTCCTCTTAATTCTCTGCCAGCACGTGTGTTACAGGCCTGTGCTTTCCACTTGCTCTGGACAGGCAGCTCCACACCCCTGTGTGCAGGGAAATTGGGATTTACTCAAATTCTTTCCATGGCTGAAAAAGGAAATGGCATGCTGGTACAAAATTTCCAGGTTGCTCTCTTTTTATGGTCAAAGTTGAAATAGAAACTCCTAAAATAATCAGGCTTTGCTTGGATCTTCACCTAGTGCCCTTCATACATTTTTTTAAAGCTATTGCTCAGATTTGCTGAAAAGATTAATATATTTCATAACCTTTCTTTGTTCCCCATTGTGGGATTCTTCCAGCTAATTATTTTCTTAGTAACTGTACAGCAGTAAGAAAGGGGAAATCCTAGTCTGGGACTCTGAAGATTACAGCTTTTAGATCTTCAAGACATCTGTAATTACTGCTCTTATTATGTTTATAACTCTTTATTAAATTTACAAGCCCAAAATTTTCAGGAAAGACATACTAAGCACAGAGGTATAAATAAATTAGAAAGCACTTAACCATCGTAGCAGCAAAAGATGCATCCTCAATGGAAAAAAAAAAGAGAGAGAGAGAAAGGAGAGCTCCCCTTTGTATGTCTCTTCCTTTTAATTACACTTCTAAGAACTTAATATTTTTGGGACCCCTATTCTTTATTGACTATGATTGAACTGAGCCACAGGGTTTGGAAGATACTGAGGTAGGAAGGAAAAAGCAGATCCATGTGTGTCTCATCTCCTGAGGAAATCAGCCTGGGCAGTTCACATTCCCTTTATTGCTTCTGCCTTTTTAGGTGTTTGGTCCTATGAGCAGCAGTGATCCTTGTCCCTTCTTCCCCCAGAGAAACCCCACAGCCCTCAAACAGGGCTGGGAGGGTCCCAGTGGGGAATCCTTGCTTTGTCCTCTCCTGTGCTGGAGCATTCTGGCTGCTTTGGCACCATCAGAGAGAATGGCAAGGCAGAGGCCAAACATGGTACCATTAAAAACTCAGATTGCTTCTTTCCATGTTTTAGGAGTTTTGTTTGTTTAAATCATGCAGTTAAAACATTTTGTTTACTTTTCAAAAGGTGCTTTGGTTTCTATATAACAAAAGCTGGTAAAGTATATGGTTTATTTTGACTTAAGCTATCCAAATGTGTATAGATTGCAGAGAGTTGTGGGTTTTATTTAAAATTCTGGGTTTGGCTCTTTTCTGTATACATATTTCTGTGTTTGTGACTCTCAAAAAATCTGTTTTTTAAAGAGGACTTGTCTGATAATGAGGAAATGTTCCCGAAAGAAATAACCAAATGGAGTTCCAACGATCTGATGGATAAAATTGAAACCCCGGAATGCGATGATGTCCAGGGTAATTCTTTTCCAAGTACAAACTGCATGTGCTATTTTACAGTATTTCCAGGCAATTGTCACAGCCTCATTGTGAACAAGGTAAAACTTGTTATCCTCATCTCACAAAGGGAGAAGCTGAGACAGAGCATAAAAATGACTGTCCAGTGCTGCTGGAAGAGATTTGCTCAGTGGGAGCTGGGATAGCTTTTGATTCTCTTTTATTTTCCACATTGGTTTGGCTCCTTTGTGTGACAGCCAGGATTCTCTCATATAATGATGAAATATCCCAGCTCTGTCTCAAAGGACTTGAATTTCTCCTGGCTCTTCTTTCCCTTTTGCTCCATCCTTTGTTCCTGACTGTACCTGCCTCAGTTTTATTTTCTGCTCATCATTATGAAATGGTGAAAGGAAGCTGTAGCTCCTCAGCCAGAGCGATGCATGGTGGAAGGTGACACTCAGGCTTTTTCAACAAAGTCAGTCTGTGTAGGCACAGATGTAGGAATACATCAGATCTCTACTCCCCAGCGTAGTTCAAGCAATTCCTTTTATTTTCCCACAAACCAATCATTTCTGACAGTCGTGCAGGGATTTCCCATTGTTGCCATCCTTAATAAAGCAGCAGTACCAGATCTCTGTAATGAGAGAAGAGCTCAATGATGTCCTCAGCTCTTAGCCAGGTTAGGAGAAATTGCTGGAAAATAAATGACCCAGCATTGCCCAGGCTTCTCAGGTGGAAGGAGGCAGGAAGGAGGGAGAGGATGATTTGATGGAATAATGAAGGAGATGTGAGGCATTGGAACAAGCAGTGTCTTTATGGAAGAATGTCTTTGCCAAAGAGCATCTGGAGTGCTGACATTTTGCACCTCTGTGCTTCCAGGTGACTTGTACCAGGAGACATCAGCAGAGTACCACGTTGGCTCCAGCGTGGAGAGGCTCAGTATCATCGAGGTGAGTGCTTGGGCTGCTTGTAGAGAGATCCTGTGCTGCTGGAATGGCTCTGTGTGGGATAAATGGGTCCCTTTGCTGTGAGCAGTGTCTTGTCTCCATGTGCTGCTGAGCCCCAGTAACACCTGTGTGTGTCCTTCTGTAATTCTGATTTAAGGGGTTTTTCACCCATCTTTGGAACATCATACAGGAAATGCTGTGTAGTTTGCAGGCAGCATCAGGTATCCAGCTGGAAAAGAACTGTGGGGATCAGAGCAGCTCAAGGGTAGAGCTATCCTGCAATGCCAGATGAGCAAGTGTGGATGTGGGAGTGGGAGAACACATTGCTGCAGCACCAAGGTGCAAAGGACAGCGCTCAGCTGTAGCCCACAGCATGGAGCTGCTCAGAGTCGTGTTTGGAATCCAGTTATAGCACAGCCTGGGTCAGTACTCTGGGCAAAATAATAAATAAATAACACCCCACTGAGGCAGCCCAGCTCTCTGCAGTTCAGAGTCCTGCTCAGACACCCCGGGCTGGCTGTTCTCATCCTGCCCTTCAGCAGCTGCCTGTCTGTGCTGCAGCGCTGGTGCAGCTGCTTTGCAGGGTGCCTGCATTGGGTCTGAGTGCTCCATCAGAGATCATGAGTTCTGGAATTACTGTCTGTGCCAGGCTCTAAGTTCATGGTGGTTTGGCTTTTCCATAATAGACTGAGAGCTCAAGGGCTGTGAGGAGAGTGGGTGGCTGGGAGGGGAACAGCTCTGGCCACCTCAAAATAAGCAAGTCACAGCCCTAAGATTTCTCTTGGAGCTCAAGATGGTGTGGGAAATTTTTCTTCCTCAGAGGGCTGTGCAAACTCAACCCCCTCCTGTTTCTGCCTTCATTTTAGAAAAAGAACAGACTTCAAAGCAAGATGAAAAAGACAGTTATTTGTAGTTGTTCACAAGCTGTCTGCTAAAATAGTATGAAATTCCTGTGCCACCAATTGCAATGATTTTCAGGTTAAAAGCTTCCCTCACTTGAAGGTGGTTCAGGATTTAGGTGTTTTAAGAGGCTCCAGATCTTACAAGGAAGTTCTGAATAGTTACCTCCACCCTTAAACTGATCAGCAGTTCCCCACTTCCTTCAGAGCAGAGGGTAATGAACTGAAAGGTGCCTCCAAAGCACTGCTGATAAACTTCTGCATGACCTGAGCTTGGTGTGACTCATGTTGTTCTCCAAATGAACACTTAAAACACTTGTCTGGAAGCAGAAGAGGTGCTGAGACGCTCTGAGGGCACCTCCTGTGCCTCCAGCCAGGGAAAGGTTCACTGTGCAGGTGCTAAAACTGGAGTCAGGGGAGCTTTGAAGAGCAGCATGGATACAGTGCAATGGTGCTAAATAATTCAAGGCCGTTCTTATGCAGGAGGTCTGGAAAAATCGTTATTACAGACTTGGATGAGAATTTTAATACTTCTGGTGGGCTGTGTAGTAAGACAAGCTTTAACATTATCTGGCAAAAATGTGATGTGGTTGTTAGGCTGCTAATGTGTGCCTGGGCATGCTTTCCTCCCACCAGCAGGTCTGTCAGGGACTCAGTCGCTGCTCAAAGGACAACAGGTGACTGAAGATGCTCGAATTAGAACAATTTGCCAAATGGAAAACACTGCTGCCCTCCATCCTTTCCTTACCCCTCTCAATGGCAGCAGGGAGTTGCTCAGGATGTTCTCAGATGTCTCTGCTGGCACAGGGGTCAGGTACAGAAGGGTTTGCACAGATCTCACAGATGTAGGATGGAGGATTTGAGTCCGTGTGGGAGCTGTAAACACTGAAAGCCCTGATAGCAAATAGATATTAAAAATAGTTACTGCTCTGTTGTGTTACAGGATGTGCACATGGATGCTCCTGTACCTGCCTGGGGCATCAGGACTGGGCTTACAGCTCTTCTGCAAGGCATTAATGATAAGGATACAATTCCCTCCTTCCCCCAAACTACAGCCTGTCTGTTTAGGCAAGGAATTGCTTCAACACAATAAGCAAATCACCTGGGCAGCCAAATTAAAATCCCTCACTGTGTTCATGCAGCGGTCTCCCAGCCACATGCTGGCCATTCCGTGGGTTATGGGGACATGAACTTTTTTCATTTCCTCTTTTGCAACAGTTTAAGCAAATCTGAAGTCTTATTTATAACTTCTGTGTTAGGCAAACATGCAATGACTGATCTTCCCACAACTTCTCAGTAACTTGCCACTTGCTGACCTGTTTGATCTCATTTCTTAATTTTGCTGAATGTGTTTCACTGCCAACTGCTTCAGCTGAGCTCAGCACCCCACAAAAAACAACTTATTTCTGTATTTTTCCACCCTAATATACACAAGGATGTCTTCACTGCTGCCATGTTTTACCTGGATACAATTTTATGCAGGTTTTTTTTCTTTTACTTTCAGCACTCCTTCTGTTTCTAACAAGTCAGACTAAGGCTGTGTGTGCATTTGTGCGTGCCCAAGTGCAGGTTAAGAGACCTGGAAGGAGTACTCAGGTTCTCAGCATTGTCCTGTGGTGTATCTAATAACCTTTACCATAAATTAATTTGCCATAAATTAGGCACAAGTCACACCCCTTTGAAAAATGAGCATTTCTGTGTCCTCTCTTCCATCCCCACCTAGGATGAATCAGTGCAGCCATTAATGCAGCCAAGTAAAATCCATGTCCTCCTCCTGGTCCTCCATGGAGGGAACATCCTGGACTCAGGAAGTGGTGACCAGAGCTCCAAGCAAGGGGATGTCAACACCATCACAACTGTGTTTGACACGGTGATGAGGGTGCATTACCCAGCTGCTCTGGGACACATTGCCATCAAACTTGTCCCTTGTCCAGCCATCTGCTCTGAAGCATTTTCCCTGGTGTCCAGGTAAGTTGATGCTGTTTTATCATGGAGTGGGGGTGTTTTGGGAGTTTGTTTTGTTTTGTTTGTTTCCCTGAGGTGTTCTGCATGTAGCACTGGGAGCTCGGACCATGCTTTGGGAATGCATTTATTAATGTACCAGCCAGGCATTCAATCTCGATTTCATACTTAGCTGAGGTGAATGCAGTAATCATGCAGCACAAGTTCTGAGATTGATTTATTCTAATTAATCCAATAAATACTAAGGATTTAATTCCTTGTCTGGAGGTTGTTCTGTCAGTGTAAGTATGTTGTCCTTGAAGATTTACGTTTGATGGGAGGGAAAGATTTATTAAGCTCTCACCCATTCACAGAGGAATAAATGGCCTTTCTGTCTTGAGGCTTTTTTTTATGAACCACAACACTTGACTGTGCTGCCTGCAAGTTGTTTTCCCCATGTTCCCACTGTCTCTTGCCTTCTGCAGCCTCAGCCCATACAGTTATGACGAGGGCTGCCTGTCCAACAGCCAGGATCACATTCCCCTCGCCGCGCTCCCCCTGCTCGCCACGTCCTCCCCGCAGTACCAGGAAGCCGTGGCCACTGTCATTGTCAGAGCCAACCAGGCCTACAGTGAGTTCATCAAATCCCAGGAGGGCACCTCCTTCAATGGCCAGGTGAGCCAGGGGCTGCTCAGGCCACAGCCAGAGCAAGAACAAGGGAAGCAATTTCCTTCTGAAACTCTCTTTGCCATAAATCTCTCAGGAGGGATGGGAATATGACAGTGCTGGGCTGCAATAAGGAAGTGCTGTGCTTTCCATTCCTTTCTTTCTGAGAGGGAGAGATTATTGCTTGTGTGCTGTCCTGGACCTTTGGGATTCGAAGCAAAGCCTGAGTTTTGTGTTCAGAAATGTTCAGAAATGAAGCTCCAAAGCTGTGAAGTTCATCAGGTTGCAGTGTGACACACCTTGCCCGAGCAGGAATGTTGCCTTTGTTACTAAACAAGGTCTCGTCCCCATTGCAAACCAAGGCTGTTTAAGCATTCCTGGCTTTAAAGGACCTTCAGCAGCTCGTGCTGGAGCTGTACACCCATGGGTTTATTTTGTGAGGCTGTGCAGCTGCTGCACCTCATAAAGAGCACAAACGAGCCTCACACCTCTGAGCAAAGTGACTCCCCAGCCCCACAAGGGCAGGCATTAGAGGAGCTGTCACACTGCTCTGCTGTCATGTGGTTTATTCACTCTGAGCTTCTTCCCAGCCCTCTCCTGCCCAGGGATCTTGGTGCTTTACTGTGCCTGTCTGCTCATACGCTTGGAGGCAGAGCACTCTTACCCCTTGGGATACAAATGGGCAGAAGCTTCCCTGAGGTAGCACAGGCAGCTGGCAAGGGGGATCCAGCTTGGCTTCTGCAGTTAGCACCAGGATCAGGGCTCTGTGTTGCTGTCCTGTTGCTCCAGTTGGCTGGTGGGGACAGCCAGGACAGCTGAGCTGTGTGAGAGAATGGGAGTCTGCAGGCAGTGATGGATTTCACTGGCTGAGCAGTTTTACTGATGGAGGCACTGAGCATCCTGTCACTCCAGCTTGTCCAGCTGTGATCCAGCTCTCTGTCCAACTGTTAGTTCTGAACTGAAGTCAAGGGGCTTCTTCTCTTAATTTCCTTTTTATTCCTCCTCCCTGTCCTCCCCTGCTTCTGTTTCCTGTCTCAGGTCTGCTTGGTAGGGGACTGTGTTGGGGGGATCCTGGGATTTGATGCCTTATGCTACAGCAACCAGACCGTGTCCGAGAGCCAGAACAGCAGCCGGCGAGGGAGCGTGGTGAGTGTCCAGGTAAGGCTGACCCCCAGCTCCTCCACAGGGCCTGCTTTGGGTGAGGATCGCCTGAAACAGCAAAGACTCTGCTCCTTATCAGTGGCAGACATGTCCTAAGGTGCATATGGGTGTCAGCTTGGGTGTGTTTGCTCTAAACAGGGGTGTTTCACCCCCTGGTGTGAAGCATCACCCACACTTTAGGGACTGATTGGGCCTGAGATTCTGTACTGGCCTCAACTGGATCTTGGGGTAAATGGGGAAGGGAGGGAGAGGAGGGAGGTGTTACCATGTGGGTGTATTCTTAATTCAGCTAAATCCATCCATTTCAAATCCCAGGATACCGACCTTCTGTCTCCTGGGATAACGGTGAACAACAGCCACTGTTCCAGTGGCTCTAATCTGGAAGCCAGCAGACACCTCAGCAGGAGCAACATTGATATTCCTCGTAGCAATGGAGAAGATCCAAAGAAGCAGCTGCCACGAAAAAGGAGTGATTCATCCACCTATGAGCTGGACACGATAAAGCAGCATCAAGCCTTTCTTTCAAGGTAAGATTTAAGATTTGGAAGGAGCAGATCCAGCGGTGTCCTGGAGCTGGGGGTGGTGTATCTGTGGAACCTGAGTGTTGCTTTGTCATCCTGTGATAAGCAAGGTGTAGGAAAACAATTTAGATTAGAGAGTTATCGATTTTGGTGTGTTATATATGCAAAAAAACCCCAAAACATTAACAGCTTTCTTGCTGAGTGGCACTGAGAGAATCCAGCTTCTCTACTGCATCAGTGGTGCAATGGCAAGAAGCCCTTTGAGCTGTTGTGTGACAGCCAAGGCAGTCAGGGAGCTGCTGCTCTGCAGTGCTCCAAGTGTGGGATGGAGGTCAGAAAGCAAATGGAGAAATCGTGTAAGGGAACTCAGTGAAGCAGAACTGGGAACCCAGTGTGGTATTAATTTTATAGCATCTCTGAAACCTGATTTTGAGTTATTCTGTCCCCTGCCATGGCTGCTTCATTGCACCAAGGACATGTTTCAAATTTGTTGAAGCCCCCAGTATCACATTTTTAACCTTTTTCAAATGGACATTCAGAAATGTGTCTGTTAACATAACCCATGGAATTTTCACAGCAGTCTGCCCATGGCCTCTGGTCATTCAGGGATTATTTCTGTAAATCCAGAGGATTTTTCTGACTGAATCTTCTTCTTCAGCCTCTGGAACTGGACAGCCCAGAGCTTTTTCTCCTGCAGGCCTGGAGGAACTGCAGTAAATATGCTCTTAATCCCTCTTCTCTCATGTCCAGGAACTGGGGAGCAGTGTCCCCCACAGCAAACCCCATTACCTGCATTGCAGCTGCATCCAAGTTCCTCTTGCCCTGTACTGAAGGCTTCCCCTGCTTTTCTCCCCCTCCATCACTACTTGGAGTCATTGTTTTAGCACGGGGGTTTGTGTTGTCCTGCCATGTCAGGGCCCTTTGGTAAATGATTTATGGGAGAGAGAAGGTATCGAAGTGAATGTTGGTGGTGCACAGAGATAGGATATTCAGAAAGACAGCTGCATTTACAAATCCCCAGTGAGGTTCTTGGCTATTTCCAGCAGGTTAATAAAAGGCAATCAGGCTCTTGTTCTTGCCTTCTCAAAACAGTCTCCTGTATTACAGGGAAAATATGAGTTGTGCAAAAATGTGCTGATTTTCCTCCTTGTTATTGACCTCAGGGGCACAGACTCAGTTAAGGAAATCAGGCAGGCATCTTGATGCATTTTTGCACCTATTTTAGAATAAGTGCTGGGCCTGATGTGGATAATGGATTGCTCATTTTGTTGTTCCAAATAGCTTTGTGCTGGTCCTTCCTGTTCCATCTCTGAAGGGCTCTGCCTGCACCCAACATGCAGCACTTGTGACTCCCTGGCAAGAGCTGTCGTGATTCAGTGGGGTGACAGATTTGTGCATCTTCACTTCTTAAGAGTTTTATGTGTCTTTAAACCTCCCTTTAGACCTTGGGCTAAAAATTAGTCTCTTCCCAGAGCTCAAAACCAGGATTCCCTCAGGGAAAGGGGCAGGTTGGAGCTGCGGTAGGAGCTCTCTCTGCATGTCTCTCCCTCAGCTCTGTGGGGCAGGGGAAGCTGGGGAGCAGGGATTCACCTCATCCATGGTGCAGGAGAGGCTGTGGAGCATGGATTCAGCTCCTCCCTGGTGCAGGAGAGGCTGGGAAGCAGGAATTCACCTCGTCCCTGGGGCAGAGGAGGCTGGGGAGCAGGGATCCACTCGTCCCCCCCTGCATGTCGGCAGAACATCGCTCTCACACCCATCCCTGGACCTTGTTCTCCCAGCCAGCCCCAGCAGAACGCCCACTGGCCTCTGCCATCAAGGAATGATTTTCCCCATGATTTTTCCCATGATTTTTCTTCAAGCCAAGCCCTGGTGTGACGTGGCTTCGAGCAGGAGGTTGGCAGAACAGAGCCAGGTTTCCCTCCAGGGCTCGGCAGACGGGCAGCCTGGCTCACAGGGACCTTTCTGTCCGTGCCCACTGCAGATTTCAGCCTGTGCCAAAGACTCTCATTTTTATTCATGTATCAGACCTACCCACTTCTCTGGGATAATGCCCAGCAAGCCAGAGCAGCATCTGGAGAGTACAATCACACATTTATTTTTAAATTCAGTCCTTCTGCACAACTACATTATTTCTGGCTGTGCTGTACTTGTATTATTGTAAATGAGTTGATTTGCTTCTGAAATCCATAAGCTCTTGTTTAATTAATGCACACAGTACATCTGCTGCTCTTTAAAGGGAGAACAGGGCACTGCAGGTTGCTTGGAGCATGACAGATCCAGAGTTCCCCTTGGCTCTCATTTCCTTTGATTGCTGAAAAGGCAATTCCAAGTTCCCGGCAGAAGGAGTGAAGATGCCCAAATTGCTCCGTGCTGTGCCTGCTCTGCTTCCTCCCTTGCCCAGGAAGAGATGCTGTGGGAAGCTGTGTGGAATACACCAAACAGCCCCTGCACCCACCCTGCCATGGGGGTAGCTTTTCCTCAGGAATCCCATGGCTGTCACCCTGCCTTCAGTGAAACTGAGCGTGTTCTAAATGGCTTTGCATTCCTCACACACAGCAAACTCCTGTGTTGCATCTTGTTAGCTAAAGCAATTGTAGCTCCACCAAAGGTGGCTTGTTCTCAGAGCTGTTTCAGGGCTCTGCAGCCTCGTTTGCATCACAGAAACAGGAACAGGCTCGTTTGAGCTGTCACTGCTGTAACCTCCTGTTCCTCCCGTTTTGACACCGCTGTTTTGACTCCCCGTGATGTGTGTGTGTGTCTGGCATAAGTAACTGATCATTCCCTGGCTGGGAAACAGGAGAGCAGAGCTGTGCCTGTGTGCAGCCCCAGAGGGAACACAGCAGGAGCAGGAGGAGCTTCAGCATCCTCTGGGAACGGCGTTCAGCACTGGAGCTGTCACTGGGATTATTCCTTATTTGCCATGGCAGGAAAGCAAAGTCTGCCTGAAAGCAGGTTATCTTCCCCAAAAGTGTGAGCATTGCAGCTGCTCCAGGGCTGTGGCTGTGTCTGAGGGGTCTGTGAGCTACTGCTCTGTGCTGAGGATGGTGGAACAGCCCTGTTTGGGGACCACAGCAGTGCTGTCCTCAGCAGTAGCCTTGATGAGCCAGAGCTGTTGCACATGAGGATGTGACAAGTACTGGTCACCACCAGAGGTTTTGTTTTGGGGCCACAGAACCGGCAGGAGACTGTTGGATCTGCAGCATTCCCAACTCCAGGCCAGTAAACCCTTTATCCAACCCATCTCTTATGATATCCATTTCTCCTTCATGTTTTATAGAACCTGTTCTGATGCTTTTTTAAGTGTTTGCAAACACCCTCTTAAGGCACTGCTGGTACTGCCTTCAACTCTACTTCTACTTATAATGAGATAACCCACTACAGCTGCCACTGGAATTTGCAGCTTTGTGCTTTTGGGTGGGAATAGAAGCATCTCAGAAAGCCTTTTGTGAGCCAGGTTATCAGTGTTACACATCTGTCATTTCACTTTCCCGGATTTACACTGCAGAGAAGCAGCTCTCCCTAACATGAGGGTGGATTCCCAGGATTTTCACCTAAGCAATCCTGCTGCTTCTTCTTCAGTATCCAGAGAAAATGTGAATTTAAATCTCTGTATTAAACCGGTTTATTGCCCAGCCTGCACAAGACAGAGGTGGAATTTTGCAAACAGATTTGACACCTGACAGAGGGAGGAAAAGCTGGACATGTTCTATGATTTTGACCCTTAAAGAAAAAACATTTTGAGGAGATGGTGTGTAAATGAACTCACCTGAAGCTTGGATTTGTACATTTAAATGATGCCAGAGCAGTGGGGTCACTGTGGGTTGATTAGCACAGTTCATTCACTGAAGAGATAGAAATTATATCCACTATCAGTCACTAATCCAGGCTTTAATTATGAAAACACGGTGAGGATTTAGTTCAGACTTTATTTTCTTTTCTTGTCCCAGTTTACATTCTAGTGTCCTGAGAAACGACCCCACATCCAGGAGATCCAGCAGCTCCACGATGCTGGATGGAGGAAATATTGGCAAGTTTGACTTTGAGATCACAGACTTCTTCCTCTTTGGGTCTCCCCTGGGTCTGGTGCTTGCTCTGAGGAAAACTGTAATTCCAGCTCTTGACAGTAAGTCCTGGTGCCAGCTGCTCCCTTGGTGGGTGGGGTGAGCACCTCCTGCTGCACTTGCAGGGGTCTGGTTAAACCCAAACATTTCTGTATCGTGTCTATTGCACTGTAAAGAAGCAGATCTCCCTGTGCTCTGTGCACCACTGGTGATACCATTTCCAAACAGGAAAAGCACGGGGCAGTTCTTGAGTCTGTAAACATTGTAATAAATTGTTTCAGTTGACTAAACTAGGAGATGAGAGAGTGATAAATGATAAATCTTTTGCAATTTTGTAACCTGACAGTTGTCATTTTTCAAGACAAATATTTACAATATTCTAACAAGCGATATTTTGATGCTTGAGGGATTTTTTTCTTTATCTTTTCAGTCTTTCAGCTCAGACCAGCTTGTCAGCAGGTCTATAACCTGTTCCACCCTGCAGACCCATCTGCTTCACGCCTGGAACCTCTTTTGGAGAGGAAGTTTTACCTTTTGCCCCCCTTCAATATCCCCCGGTACCAGAGGTTCCCGCTGGGCGATGGCAACTCCGCAGTTCTGGGTGAGTCCCTCTGGATCCACATGAGCTGTTAAAGGGTTTCAGGTTACATGAAGTTATCAACACAAGTGGAAATGGTGAGAAGGAGAACTGGCCCTGTAGCATTAGCTTGTTCCTGATTTACCAGCAAAGGAATTTTCTTGCAGAGAAATCAGTGCCTTGTGTCCTGTGTGCCCTCTGTTTGTCACACAAGGGCCTCCAGCTGCTGAGGGTCATGAGGTGGGGACCTCTCTGTAAAGGCTTCTGTTTTACACCCAGACTGGTGCTTGTGATGGAGTGTGAATGAAACACAACTGAGTTGGCAGAATTTAGGACTTGGAGGGCCAGAAAAGACTGGAGGGAGCAGAGTCTACAGTGAGATGATGAGATGATTTACTTGTTTGCATCCCCTTTGTCCAATATTTGAATCATGCAGGACTAAATGAGAAGATTGTATAACTAGAGCTGAATACTTCTGGTGATCCCCTCTGCATCATTTTAAAGTTGAAAGTCCAAAGAAGTGGCCTTCTATATGTTCAGTGTCTTCAAGTATTGTTATTGCTCAGTCTAGGGCCTGATTTTTTAGATGGGCACAAACTAAACCCCATGTTTAATGAAGTGAATAAAATGCTTTCTGCAGGCCCCACTCACTTGTCAAATTTAGCCAAGATCTTGCTGCAACACTTTTTAAAAATGGATCCACCCACAACTGCATTTGTACCCAGGCCAGTTACAACAGCTCAGGGAATCTATAGCAACTTGAAGAGCAATTTGCTTTTTGGGTGTATTCTAGGTCTCAGCTGCAAGGGGCTTATTACAAAAAAATGCAGCTGAACACCTTACCTTCTTTCTCTTAAATACATTCCAGAGCCCCTGTTGTCACTGAACCCAGAGGTAGAGGCCCCATTGACACTAAACCTGTGTTCTGGTTATCATTGTGGACAGCAGCAGGGATATTAGAGCCTCCCTGGACCTCTGAGTTGGCTGTGTTTGGAGAGACACTTGCTATGCAGTGAAGTTAAACAGCAGTTAGCTCTCCTATGAGAAGGGCAGAGTGGTGGCAAAACCTCCAGGTCTGAGCCTTGTTGTTTTAAGAGATACTGCTCTGCCTTCATGAATAAAACTGACAAAAAACAACTTTAAATTCTCTTTTTCCTGTAAGACAAAGCCTCTTCATTTGCTTATCAGAAAGTAACAGGCCATTCCTTTCCATTAGAGTCCGTGTTGTGATGGACACATTACCCAGAAGGGCTAACCATGATTCACCAAGCTGCTCCAGAAGTTGGTGCTCACTGGAGGGCACTCCAGAAAAGTTAATTGCTGCTATAATTAAGCTGTATGTTTTGCAGATCACGTCAAATTCAGGTGCTCAGTTATAATTGGTTTTGTACAAAACCTTGTGTAACGCTGCTTGTGCACATCTCCTCATGCAGGCAGCTTTTTTGGGAGCCCACAATTCAGAAAGCCTCTCAGGCTGGTTTTCCCCCATTTTCCCATCTGGACTAAATGCTGGTCCCTGTTTCATTTCAACGAATTTGCAGAGTAAAATCAAACTCACATCCCTGCTTACTCCTGTGCTTTGCACTGTGTAGGCTGTGAGTCTGATTCCTCCCTTACAGCATATTTTTTTCCTCTCATAGTAAAGGATATTTCTCTGGATCTGCTGTGCATTTCTGGATTTGGCTTAGAAGGGGGTGAAGATGCCTCCCTTTTGTTGTTGAAATGCCATCGTTGTGTTCTCCTCTGCTCCCAGTTAATCTCTGATGTTGGTCTGTTTGGAAATCACCCATTTTGTTTCTTTTACTCTATTTGAAGGTTGTCTGTTCATTGAAGACTCATAATTAAGTGCTGGGGTGTAACTGTTTGTATGTTTAACACTTTGTGGCCGCATGTCTGTTGTTCTTTGTCCTTCTGTTATGTTTTTTTTTTCCCCATCTGCTTCTAGTTGAGACAATCCAGAACAATCCCATCCTCCTCATGGAAAGTAGCCCTCTGGGTGCTCTCCAGCACCAGGACAGCTTCATGGAAACAAGTATCCCTGTTCCTGTACTGAATTGGCAAGATGTTTCCAATAAAAGTGCTGGTTGTGCTGAGTGTGTGTAATCTACACTTTTGTATTGTCTGTGGTGTTGGGTTCTTGGGGTCCTTCTTTGGAGATCACACTGTTGCCTCCTGGGGTTGAAACCTTTGTGCCGTGTCTCAGGCTGTGCCACACAAAATCACCACTGGGGATCACACCTGGCTCTGGGAGAGCCTCTGTGGAAAAAGGCTTGGGGTTATAAATTCTGTCCCATTCTGGAGTTGATGCTGGAGGGGAGCTGCTGCCTTGCATGGGCTGCTTTGCTCTGTGCTGCTGGAAAGAGCCTTTGGCAGAGACAGCCCCTGCTGGCCCTGCTCCTGTGCTGCTCACCGAGGGCAGGATCCCTTGGGAAAGGCTTTCCTGCAGCCACCATGCCCAGAGCTCCACTTGATGTCCACGTCACCCCAGATTTTGTCCCTTTAGCCATTTCCTGTTTGGACACTCGTGGCTCTGCTGAGCACAGCACTGAGGCTTTCAGACCCCAGGGTGGCTCTGCGTGTTGGTTATTTAAATTCATTTCTCGTCTCCCGCCTTAAAAGCAAAGTTTGATGCGTTTGTTTTGCCTTATTTTCCACCATCAATGCTGCATGGCCTCATTTATTCTGATTGTGGCTGGTGCTACATCTGCAATTTTGATGAGATTTGCCTTTGTTTTGGTTTTCTTCCTCCCCGCGTGTCTCACTTGCCCATTCTCATTCCTTTCTCGGTGTTTTGCATTGAGAGCTGGGTTCTGCTGCCCTCTTTGTCTTTAACAAGCTGACCCTCACTGTCCCTGAGCAGTTTGGGCTCTTATGTGGTCATACAGGATGGCAACATTGCTGAGTTTTCCCAGTGGTCTCTCCTCTGTCTCCTGGAGCTGGAGAGGATTTTTAGGTGTGCAGTTGCTGTGTTGCCTGTGCTGTGAGGTTCTGTGGTAAAGCAGAGGGAAAGGATCTGGTACTATTAATTAACCACTTTGGAGGTGCCTGGTGAATGCCATTTCCCTGTGAGCTGATACTGCCCGTGGTCAGAACAGAGCTTGTAGAAGCATCCCGTGCCTGTGCCAAATTCAATGGTCTTTAAGGTCCCTTCCAACCCAAACCATTACAGGATTCTATGATTTTCTGCTTTATACATTGTGAGTCAAGACCACAATGTGTCCAAATGGTTCTTGATGTGAGTGCAGCAAGTGCTGAATCCCAATTCAGCCACTGGACTGCAGGAGGTTTCCAAAGTCACCAAAATGTGTGGGCAGCAGAAATCTGTTGCTCTTGATCTCAGGGTAGTGACTGCAGAGTGCCCAGCACTGTCCAGTGATTCCAGGGCAAGCAGGGCCTGTCTGGCTTTTCTGTGGTTTTTAATCTTTTTGTTTTTATTGACCTTTACATATTTTTTGATGGCTTTCAATATTTCCCTCTTTGGTGCAATAGCTCAGTCTCCAAATATCACATACCAAAATCTGTCTTTCAGGTACCCCAAGGACTTACCTGATAGGATGGCTCGGGGCTGTTCCCTTATAAGAACATTGATAAATGAATCCAAAAGTGAAAGAGCACAGCACCAAAATGAGTATTAAAGATTGTAGGTAGGCCAAAACAAAAAAAGTGATTTGGCTTCCCATGTCCACTCCCCTTGGAGTGCAGTTAAACCTTGGGCCATGGCATGGGTTGTGCCATGTGGCTTTGCTGGGAGGGTGCTCAGGGCACTGCTCAGGCTCCTCTTCCTCACTCTGGTCCAGTGGCCTTGAGTCACAGGACAAAGTGCAGTGAACAAGGGCACCTCTGTCCTCACTGAGTGACAGAGGAACAGCTCACCTTGATAAAGGTCTTGCTGCTGGACCTTCTGGCTTCACTCTGGGCTTGCCTGGAGAACTCCCTGTGGCTGTCAGGACCTGAGCTGTGCCTGGGGCTGCATCTCTGGGGTGCAGGAGGCTTCCATGGCTCCTGTTGGGGACACCTGGCTGCAGGTGCTGGGGTCTGTCTGTGACATCCCACCCTGGTCACCACAGTCCCTAGGAAAGCCCCCTTGGTTTCAGAATTGCTGCTCAAGAGACACGATGCAGAGAATACACAAATTCAGGAAATAGGTTGTTAGCTTTGTGGGTTTTTTCTGCAAGTCAGGTCTCAGGATTTTCTTTGGAAGTTGCTGTCACTGCAGCTTTGGTGTGGAGGAAGCTTTTCTGAGTGGGTTGCAATGCATAAAACAGGTTTTTCTCCACATTTCCCGCCCTGCCTTTTCCTGGCCTTTGTTTTTCTCAGAAACTGCCCTTTCTCAGGGACAGAGGGTGTGTGGCTTGGGAAAGGGAGAAGCACCTGAGTGGGCAGGAGCAGGGGAGTGCTGCTGTCCAGTGGCACCTTGTCCCCTGCAGGGCAGACACCAACGCTGGCAGTGCTGAACTGAGCTGTTCAGCAATGCTGAAACACCTCAGGCTTTAACAGGAGTGGGAATTGCTCCTCTGGTGACACCAGGATGGGGCTGGAAGGGCTGCTGAGGTTGGGTGCTTTCGCTGCAAATTCGTTATATTCCAAAATCCCTGGTCAGCCCAGGAAAACAAGATTGGCTAAAAAAGAGCAGGCCCAGAATCTCACTGTTTCTTCCTTTATTCACTTTCTGTGTTCTCAAAACGGAGTTGAAGTTCAGGCAGAGCAAAGTGAAGATGGACTAATGGAGTCAAAGCTGGACTCCCACCCCAGGCAGGCCATGTTGGGCCCAGCCTTTTCTCCTGTAGCACTCTTGAACTTGTCTTCCTAATTCAAGCCACGGGTGCTTTAGGCTAAAGCAGAAGAAGAAGTTCAGGTTTCTCTGGTGGTCAAACCTGAATCTGGCATTTTTCCTGACACAGACAAAGCCAAATCTCTCCTCGTATCTGAGGAGGTTCAGGGAAGGTGATGATCATCACCTGTGTTGGGGCACCCATTTGGTGACACAAGAGCAGGAGCATCTCATAGACAAGAGAATGGAGAGGGAGGGTGATCAGAGAGGGTTGTCCCAGGTCCCCCAGCAAAGGGAATGAGACCCTTCACCCTTGAGACCTCTGTGGGGTTCAGTGCAGCTCCTGTTTTCCACTGGGATTGCCTCTTCTTGCTCATGCTGGTGTTTTGTGCAGTCAGAAAGCATCCCTGGCCTGGTGGGACCAGCTGCTTTGTGGATCCTGGTCACAGCCTTGACAGGCAGCAGCTCAAGGCAAGGTGGAAAGAGGGGGAAAGTGCTGAGAAAGTGATGCTGCCGAGGGCCTTTCAGGCACAACATGGGCTGTGTGTGCAGCTCATCATCAGGTCAGGCTCCTGCTAAGGCTCAGATCTCACAGTCCACAAAGCTTTTACACAGAGCAGCTTGTGGCCTGATTTTCCCTGCAGAGAACAGAACTCTTTTTCTGACACTTAGCCACACATTTTCTGCTTCATACATTCCCTCTCCCTGGGCTGCAGCAGGATTTGTGTGGGCACAGACGCTGCTGCTGCGAATGGAGGGATTGGAGGGAGAAAATCAGTAGCCCCAAGCAAAAAAAGATTGATATTAAAATAAACCAATTGCTAAAACAACGCCCCGTGTCAGCCGTGTGCCAGGATTAAACCCAGGGATAACTAAACAGGCTGGAATAGGTGGAGGGTGTTGATGTGTGGGAGTAATGTGCTCACATTCCTTGTGATATCTCCTGCCTGATGCCTGGGAATAAATTCAGGTGCTGCTCCTCAAGTGCAGCAGAGATGGGCAACCTTAAACCCATAATGAATTGCTTTGCTTTTGCATGTTAGTGCCACGCTGGTGCTGCCTGCTGTGAGCACCTGCTGTTGGCATTACAAACCTCTGCCCTGCAGGAG
Organism: Molothrus aeneus; assembly: GCF_037042795.1. Taxonomy (NCBI): domain Eukaryota; kingdom Metazoa; phylum Chordata; class Aves; order Passeriformes; family Icteridae; genus Molothrus; species Molothrus aeneus. The sequence continues at coordinate 11,684,377 of NC_089663.1, read as the reverse complement.
CTGGGGATATCCCACTTAACTGGGCCCCACAGCATCCCCAGAGGGGTGGGTGCTCTTGGAGCTGTTCAGAGACAAAACTGAAATGCAGAGATTTTAACGTGGCTTTCAGCATCTCTCGTTTTGCCACTCCTGAGTGTTTGAGGTCCTTTTCCCTCCCACCCATATGTAAGATCCATGTGAGCATGATTTTAAACCCTCCTTTTTGTATTTATGTACTGAGGCGTTCGGCCTAACTTGGTAAACCTCAGGTTGGGATTTAAAAATCCAGACCTGCATGTTGTACCAAAAAAAGCTCTGTTTTCATAGAGCCTGAGTACTCCCTGATCTGCTGACTCTGATGGGAAATACGAGTGCTCAGCACCAGACTCCCTTCAGGAGCCCTTTCTCCAGATTAATGAGTGTTGGCTGTGTCCTTCAGCAGTAAAATACAAGTCCAAATTTAGTCCCTGCCAGGCATGAAGATGTTTTCTTGATTTTTGCTTTTTAATAATGCTTCTGTCTTGGAGACATTCATTTAAATTTAAATATCTCAAGAAAACAAATACCTCTTTGGAAGGTTGTTTTTTTGGGTTTTTTTTCTTACCTTGGTTATCTTGTCTTGATGTGAATGTATAAAATTGTGTATATTCACATCTGTATGTATGACACATGCTTGTTATTGCTGCTTGAATAAGTCTGCCTGGGTTTTTCTTTGGATCTGGTTTTTGAGCTTCTTACTTTGCTTCTCTCAATCAAAGACTGCTCCTCCAGCCACATGTCTCTGCCTGCTGTGCTATTTGCTTTCTTTTCTAACCAGAGCTCCAATGAAATGTGGGGTGTTTCTGTTTCATTCCAATCAGCTCTGAGAGGTTTTTGCACCCACCAGCTTTGTTTGCCTCCTTCCTCCTCCCCCCGCCGAGTTCATCTTGCCCAGCCTCTGTCTGTTGGTCTAATATTTTGATTTCCCTGTTTCAACTTTGTAGCAGATGTTGTTCAGTCTCATGGTGCCGTCTTCGTGGAAAACGCGTCCCTGTCCACCCCCATTTCAGCCCCTCAGTTCAGGGGCTTCCGGAGAGCCAGTGAGATCAGCATTGCCAGCCAGGTCTCAGGAATGGCAGACAGTTACACTGCTTCCAACATAGCCAACAGTAAGTGTTGCACCCCTCCGAGGCTCTGCTCTGCTCTGCGCTCAGAGCTTCTGTCCGTCCGTCTGTCCGGGGGGTGCTTCCCAGCCGTGACCAAAAGCTTGGAATTATTCTGGTTCTGCCACACTCAGTGCCCTGTGTTGCCACATCCCCTGCAGGAACAGGGGGTGTGGTTGATGGCCACGGCTGCGTTGTGCATGTTGGACCTTGCTGGTGATGAATTGTTAAAGCAAAGATGGTAACTGTGACTCTGAGCTGTGTGTGGTGAGGGCTAATCCAGAGGGATGTGGCTGTGCTGCCATGGTAAGTGGTGCAGAACTGCTCAGGATCAGCACTTGAGACCAGATGGGTAATGCAGGATGTGGCTCAATGCAGATCCCTCAAATGTGGCTCACAAAAGCAGGGATGAGTAAATCCCTCTGTAACGCTGAAAGGCAAGGACAGGTTGGTTCAGAACAGAACATTTATTACTTTGCATTAGAGATTCAGCTCTTCTGCAGCCTGCAGGGCAGCTCCCAGTCACTTATGACCAATTTCCCAGAGCTGAATGAGGAGTAAAAGGGATTTTTTATTCATTATTTTTCCCAAGACCTGTATAACTTCCTAACTAATACAGTGGAGAAGAACAAACTTTGTTAAGTGGAGAAGAGCAGACTTTATTAATGGCTCAGCCCCTTCTTTGTTTCAGCTCAGGTATGAGATAAACGCTGTGTCCTCATGGGTCTCTGGTAACTCAGATCAAAAAAAGGCTGAAAACTCAAAAAAAACCACCCCAAAACCACCAAAAAAATCCAAAACAAAAACTAAAACCCATGCATATGAGGAAATATTCAGCCCAAACTCTATTCTCAGAAGGTCTCAAACATTTAGAGATACATTCCTGGCACGAGTTGTGAATTACTCACTCCATCATTAATTGCTAAGGTTGATAATGCTCCCGGAGGCAGGTATGAGTTGTTGAAGGTCTGTGGGCGCTGCTCAGGGGCTGCTGTAACCTCCTGCCCTGTTTGAGGCAACACTCAGCAGCAGAACTAAAATACCTTCTCTGACAAATGAGGTTTTCCTGCTCAAAGTGTGTCCAGGAGCCGACACCGCACTCCCCACGTGCATCCTTTACTTGTCCTGACATCCTGCCAAGCACTGTTAAATGGGAATCTGCTTGGGAAGCAGCTCCTGGGGGAGAAGGTGTTTGTTTTGTGCTGCTTTCCCACCCACAGGGAGCTGCTGGGCTGGCACACAGGAGTGGTTCTTGGGGAGGTGTTTGTGCCAGGGTGATGCCCCGAGGCTGGTGTGTCCTCAGAGAGATCTTGTCCCGTGCTGCAGCAGGGTTGGGTCACACAACACTCACCTCTGCTTTCCCCATGCTCTCCCCCGTTGTGCAGCTTCTGCTTTGTGTAATTTATTCCTGCACACAGCCATCAAAGCCTGTTCCTGAGATCAGGGAGGAAGAGTCTTCCCTCAGCTCCGAGTGTCCCCCCAGCTCCGGCTCTGCCTTTGCTGCTCCTGCTCTCAGCCTGGGTGGTGTGAACGTGGAGCCGTGGCACTGAGGGCTGGATGTGATCTGTGCTTATCCCCAGGGAGAGCTGGAGGAAGGTTGGAGGGGCACTGCAAAACCACAGCTCCCTCCCAGGAGCCTCCCTAGGGGTGCAGCTCCCCTGGTACCGTGAGTTTGTGGAGGATGAAATCAGTGTGTGCCATAACAATGAGTGATTTCTGCTTTTTTTATATATATATTTTATTTTTCCTTTTAGAAACCAAACACCACCTTAATCATTGTAGGGGGTTTAGCCTTCTGTCCCAACTTGCCCTCCCTCACAAATCCCCTACCCAAACCTCGTTCAGGAGGCGTAGGCAGCACAAACACACAGTCCCTGCCAAGGGAAGGAAGCTCCAAGGGCCGCGGAGCCGCGCTGCAGGCTGTGCTCTTCGGATACCAGAGCTGGACATCAAGACAGGTATTCTGGAGAGATCCACTCCTGTCAGCCTCCTCTCTCATTTGGTAGTCACAGAACTTCACCACAGATCTCTGCGCTTCACACTGAGGCACTTGCAGTTTCTGATTGCATCTTAACAAGCATTTCTGTCACTTTGCCCTGAAGATCCATCATAACACAGCTAACAACTTGGCAGGAGCAGGAATTCGGGGAAGAGCTGAGGGGACAACGCTTCTGCCTCCACCACTGTCTTCTGAGCATGGAAGAGTCAATCCTGTCTGCTTCCTGTGCAGAATCTGAAATTACCCAAGCTGGGGACTTGCATGAGAAATGAAAGTTGGGACATGACGAGGAGCTGTCAGTTTGGAAGGCAGGGAATCAGAAGTGGCTGCGAGGAGGTGCCTGTGAGCTCTGGAAAAGCCACATTGATGTGTCAAACCTTGCTCCTCCTTCCCATGGCTCTTCAGAAAAGTGGGGACTATCAGGATCAGAGTGACCTGGCACCTGGCATAGCCAGGGCTGGGCCATGGGGATGTGCTGAATCCACATCCCTCTGCTTTTGCTGTGGTGGGAGCTCTGTGCAGGTCTCTGGAAGGAGCTGGTGGATCCATCTTTTCAGTTCAGCATCTGTGCTCATCACCAGCCAGATTTCCCTTTGCAGAAGGGTGTGTTGGATTGTACCTTAAACCTGGCAGCTTTCCTGGAAGTCCTTAAAAAGGGAACATTGTCACAGAGACAAACCAAGCTTGAGGAAGCCCTTGTCAAAGCCCCAGCTTGCATCCTGCATGCAAACACAAACAAAATTCTTCTGCTGCTCTCTTGATCTCCATCTTTTCTTTCCTTGGCTGCTTCTCTGGGCTGGAGTGCACAGGCATTGAGGACTCCTTGCTGATGGGAAAGCAGCCCATGGCTTTGGGGTCTGAGGCTTTGGACTGAGACCTGATTTCCAGGGATTGGGGCAGGACATGTGTGTGGGCAGAGCTCAGGGCAGTTGAGGTGTGGGGGTGAAGGGTGGCTGTCGGACACCTGCCTGTGAGTTGTTGGGCTCCCTGAGGGAGAACTTGTCTGTTTTGCTTGTATCCCTGTCCCCCATTAAATCCCAGTGTATTTTTCAGTCCCCCATGCAATGAAGTCCCAATACTGCCAGGTACTTGTCTTGTTGTCCCCCACAGAGGCTGTGCCCCTGGGAGGGCTGGGCTGCACATCTCGGTTGCCCAGGAGGGCAATAAGGATTTGTTGGGGACTACCAGTCCCATCATCATGTGCCATATTCCCCGCCTTGTGGTGCCTTTTAGCATCCTGTGGATTCCCAGTCCTCTTTAGTGTAGCCAATACCTGGATGCAATTCCCTGATGAAAGCTAAAGGAGTTGGAAGCAGGGCTGAAGATGGGCACCCACCCACCCTTCCTTCCTCCCACAGCTCCAGGGAGATTTGTTGCTGTCTTTATGTTTTGGCTCATTGCACAGGAGCCTTGAGCCCCTTCCCTGGGGTCTGGACTAACAGCCAATTAACCTGCCCTTCAGTGCCTTCCTCTTTGCTTGAACAAGGGAGAGCTCACGTTGGTGGCCATGTGTTCCTCCCTTGGTGTGAGCAAACCCCGAGCCCGGGCTCAGTTGTTCCCCAGAGCAGCAGGACCAGCCAGGGAGCAGCCTCCTGGCAAACCTGGAGCGAGGAGCCAGAGCCCTGAAATCCCTTCTGTGAACCCCCTTGGTCTGAAGGAGTGTTTTGCTTCTGTAGTTGCTGCCAAGTGGTGGGGAACCAAGCGGATCGACTACGCCCTGTACTGCCCCGACGCCCTCACGGCGTTCCCGACCGTGGCTCTGCCTCACCTCTTCCACGCCAGCTACTGGGAGTCCACGGACGTTGTCTCCTTCCTGCTCAGACAGGTACAGTCATCCCCTCTCCCTTGTCTCCCTTGGGCTGAAAAATGCTTAGGGCTCTTTGTTTTTTTCCAGTGCACCTTCCATATAAGACTTGTCGATGCATAGAGGTAAAAAAATACCCTTTGCCCCTGCAGATCCCTTTTTTTTCCTCTTCTTTGTTTTCCTCACCCGTGGTGTTGGTGGAGCTGCACACATACAGACTTCATGGATGTGCTGTCACACCTGCTTGGTTTGGGGCTGTGTGGTTTTTGGGCTCTTATCATCAGAGCAGGTTTCAGATGAGCTCCCTGGGAGAGAGTGAGAGAGAGAGAGAGATGGAGAGAGCCCAGGGCAGTTTCCTATCACATCCATTGTGGCAAAGGTCAGTGGCACTTGTTTCTGCCTGTGTGCCAGGTCAGATCTCAAGTCTGAAACTGAAACTTCTCAAACAAATAAAACCAGCACCAGATACAATAAAACCAAAGGGGAAGTTTTATATTTATTCAACATGAATTGATAGGCAGATTGCAGTTCTCCATTTTGCCTTTCTAAGTTATTGTTGTCTCCTCTAGGAGCTCATTGGGATTTGGTTCTCATTTGGTTCCTGCAGCACAAAGCAGTTCTAGGGCCAGGAGAATGGGGATTGCTGGTGTCTGGAGTCTGACACCTCAGATTTTATCAACCTATATTTGGCCTAAAATTCAAATTTACTGTCTAAAACGTGTTTTTTCCCTAAAAAAAATATTTTCCCTTCACTTCTTGGAGATGAGGGGGAGTTATTTGCCTTAAAAAATAGGAACTCCCCAGGGGATGACACTTAGAGCATGGAGCTGGAAAACAACAAAACCCAAAGGAGCTCTGTGGTTTGTGTTGCCCACTTCGGCGCCGGGTTTGCTTTGCATTAGCTCAGCTGTTAAATCCTCCCTGTTCTCCTGCAGCCTCCTCTGCTGCAGCTCTCAGTTATTTATGATTCTGTTGGCAAACTCTCTTTCAGTGTTATCTCCCAAATAGTGTGAGAACCATAAACAGCAGCAGTGTCAGTGCTGGTGGCAGCTGAGCAGTGCTGATAATCCAGTGAGACCCTTCTCTTGCCAGGCTGTGTCCAGGCTCTGCCTGCACACCCAGCCCAGCCTCACAGGGCAGGAAAGAAGGGAGAACTCTCATGGTGCCTGAGGGGCAACAGTCATGACAGTCTCATACACAAAATCTTCCACTTGGTAAATAGCCAATTATTCAGGTTTCAGCCCAAACCTGGGTCTGTAGCACTGTGTGGTGTTTCAAACCTTGTGGCTTGAGTACCTGGAGGAACCTCTCCATCCATTCTAAGCCTGCTGGTGCCTGCCTGGGTAGTCTGGCACCCCCTTGCCCAGTCCTGTCTCTGTTCACTCCTCTTTGCCTCAAGACCCAGGGGTTTTCTCATCTTTTGTCTTCTTGCTGTCCTTCACCAGCACCACACAACTGTTTCCCCTAATAAGGACTTGTTTCTAATGGCCTTTGAAAGTCATCTCTAGACAAAATGTAAAAAGAAGCTGTTGAACAGTTTTAGTCTCCAAAGATTAAATCTTGTTAAAACAAGCCCAGATAGAATTCAAAATACATTCCTGATTTAAATAATTTTCAGTAAAATTTGTTATTTTGTTTACATTGGATTTCCATGAGCTTCCGCCCCAGCAAGCTCATCCTCCCTGGGGTCCTTTTTCCATTTCCCTGGATGAAAACCAGCTTCAGCTCTGCAAAGAGGGCTGGCCTGTGTCAGCCAAGCTCAGCTGGAGAGCTGATGACCTTTCAGAACATGTTCAGGACCTTGTAAAAGAGCCCACATTTAGGAGGCCTCTTAATTTTTTGGTCACCAAGGACTACTGGCAGTTTTGGAGTTCTCTGTGCAGGGTCACCTCCCAGTCCTGCAGGGCTGTGAGTCTTTGAGGTGTCCCCCAGCCTCTGGGTGTTATTCTTCCTTTTCCATTCTAGAGGTAAGAGCAACCTAGGTAGGAGTTAACCCTCCTCTCTCTGTGTTCCTGCCTCCCATCCCCGTCCTTGCCCTGGTGACAGGCAGGAATTGGCTGCTTGGCAGTGATGTCCCACCAGCACAAAGTCCTGGAGTTCTGTCAGCCAGGACAGACAGACAGCCTGCGCTCTGCCTCACATGCAGCCAAGCCAGACCCCTGTGTGCCTCCACAGGGGTCAGATCAGTGAGAGGAGCAAAAGCCACGGGAAAGGGTTGGGAATTTCAGTAGGAACTGGAAATGAGCTGAAGGAACAGCATCTGTCAGCATGGGGCCAGTCAGAGCAGCTGGTGCTGGGTCTGTTACGGAATGGGGAAGGTTTGTGTCCCCTGCAGGCCGTGGGAAGGGACCAAGGGACCCTGGAGGAAGGGCAGGTATCTCAGTGCAGAGTCAGTTTTGTACCTCCTGACAATCCAAAAACCTGCATCCCAGCCAGGATTAAGTCAGCACTGGCCACAGGCTTTGCCAGTGCAGAAAAGGCCACTTGTCCTTCAAACCTGCAAGGTGACAAAGTCAGCAGCAAACTCAGGGGCCTCTCTCCAGGCACTGCCCTTCCTCACTGCAGGCTCAGGAGATGCAGAACAGCCAGGCAGGAGGAGAGGGCTGATGCCTTGGGGGGATCTGTCCTCCTGCAGGTGATGAGACACGAGAACTCGAGTGTGCTGGAGCTGGATGGGAAGGAGGTGTCTGTCTTCACCCCCTCCAAGCCCCGGGAGAAGTGGCTCCGCAAGAGGACGAACGTGAAGCTCCGGGTAAGGGGGGTTTGGGGCTGCACCAGCTGCTCTGACTGGGGCTGTACAAACTGTTCTGAGGCGGTGGCACAGACAGAGGGTTTGCTGGGCTGTTTTAATGGTTATATCCTACCTGGGTGCCTGTAAAAGAGCAACCCTAAAGATGTGTGTCAGCAAGGTCTCCTCTTAGCCTTGAGTCTGTAAAACGCAGGAAGCATTGGCTGTGGGTCAGGGAATGAGTCAGAATGGAACATCTTTCAAAGTCCAATAATACCAGTTCTCAGCTCAGTAAATGCCTTTTGCTCCCAGTAAAGTCTCCAGTTTCTGAGAGGGCAATTCTGTGCTAGAACTGAAACAATATCAGCAGATTTCTCTGGCAGCTGTGTGTATTTCCTCCCAATTCCAAAGTGGGAGAGTTAATAGAGAGTATCAGAATTGCACGTACAACCTGCCATGGAAATTGGCTCTTCAGCACTCCAATCCACCCATCCGTTCAGGGCACAGAGCTTCACCTCTGCCACAGGTCAAATTCTTTCCCAGAGCTGAGGGTGGAGTGGAGGGGGGGAATGGCACAGAGAAACCCATGCTCCAATTTGTCCAGTTATATTTGGCATTTCCCTGTGAGGTTATCCATTGCTGCAAACTGTTTATTTTTTTTTCCTCTTCCCCTCTTGCCTCATGCAGAACGTCACAGCCAACCACAGGATCAACGACACCATTGCTAACGAGGATGGGCCCCAGACCTTAACTGGGAGGTTCATGTATGGTCCATTGGACATGGTCACCCTCACAGGAGAGAAGGTACCGTGTGTGCTGGGGGCTTGTCACCATGTGGTGACAATTGTGGGACAGAGGTAGCACCAGTCAGTGCTCCCTTGGTCCCTGCTGGGGTTTGCTGCGCTTGTGTCCTGGCCAGGTTCTCCTGCTCAGACTTTTGGGTGCCTCCCACCAGGAGCAGCATTTGTCCCAGAGGTCTCAGCACCGAGGCCAGGTTTCATTGCAGCCCCTGATGTTTGGGTGCTGCCCAGCCCAGATCCATGAAGTGCAGAGGGCGGGAGCAGGACCAACCCCGCTGCCACCCACAGGGGCTCGGGTGGGATGTCCCTGTGCCCAGCCTGTCCTGCTGGGGGTGACACAGCCTCGCTGTCCCCAGGTGGACATCCACATCATGACCCAGCCACCATCGGGGGAGTGGGTGTACTTTGACACGGAGATCAGCAACAGCAGTGGCAGGATTTCCTACGTGATCCCCGAGGAGCGGCGCCTGGGCATCGGCGTCTACCCCGTCAAGATGGTGGTCAGGTGAGGGGCCTGGGGCTCGCAGGAGGAGCAAAGAGGAATTGGATTAGAACATGGTCCCTCCTGTTGCTGGGTGGGTTCAGAGCCTGGTTTGCCAGCAACAGAGACAAAGCCATTTGTACTCTGCAGCTGTAAGGGGAAAATCCATATTTTATTCTGGCTGCTGCATCACCACCAGCACGGGAATTGAGCTCCCACTGCAGGAGCAGGTCTTCTGCACCACAGGGCCTCGTGGCCATCTGCAAAACTGCACGAATGAGCATATTTTAAAGACCATAAACTTGTCCTTGAGGGACAGGACTTTGTACTCGTGATGATTCACAGCCCAGGGACTCCAGCTCAGCTCCGCTGCTGGTATTGGGTTCTGGGAGGGGGAGGAGGGGAGCATCTTCTTGGTGGTGAACCCAGAAATGTTTTTCTGGGGGTAACTGTTGAGTCTCTGCTGCCAAGGAGTGCTAATCCATCACTGTTGGAGCCTTTGGGCCTGATGTGGGAGCTGCTCTGGGCTCGTGGTGCTCCACAGGTCCTGGTGATGTCCTGTGGATATTTTGATGCCTCTAAACACCTGCATCCCTTCCCTCAGGGGTGACCACACGTTTGCTGACAGCTACATCACGGTGCTGCCCAAGGGGACGGAGTTTGTGGTGTTCAGCATCGACGGCTCCTTCGCAGCCAGCGTCTCCATCATGGGCAGCGACCCCAAGGTCCGCGCCGGGGCCGTGGACGTTGTAAGGTCAGGGCAGGGCCTGGGGTGGTTGATCTGACACCAGCCCTGCTCTGCAATCCATTGACTCGTGCCTTTCCTTCCAGGCACTGGCAAGACCTCGGCTACCTCATAATCTACGTCACAGGCCGCCCTGACATGCAGAAGCAGAGGGTGGTGGCGTGGTTAGCACAGCACAACTTCCCCCACGGCATCGTGTCCTTCTGCGACGGGCTGGTTCACGACCCGCTGCGGCACAAGGCCAACTTCCTGAAATCCCTCATCACTGATGTAAGCTTGCCTCTGCTGAAATGGGATCGTGGCACGGGTTTAGATTGCTCCTCATCCAACCACCACTGTCAGCACCGGTCTCTTGGCAGCAATGTGACCTGCAGTGGAAGATTAATCTGTTCATTTTATTTTCATTCCTTTATTGCTCTACAAAAGTGTCTATTCTGTTAAATTGTGTTGCCTCTGCTCTGCACTGCTCCATTTCATCACTGCTCCTCAAACCCCTAATGGAACAGAGGCAGCAGAGCCTCCCTTCCCCCCACATGCACTTTTTCACCTGCTTGGTGGCTTTTTGGCTGCCTGTGGTGGGGACAGCAGGGCTGAGAGGGGATGGAGCTGCTGCAGAAATGGCTTTGCTGGGAGAAGGGAGATCTTCCAGGGCTTTGACCCTTGGCAGGTCCTGATAGTACTCAGCCCAGAGCCTCAGGGAAGCTCCAGATAGAAAAAAGTTTTTTGTGTCTGCCAGGTGAAGGAGCTGCCAGTGTCCCAAGCACTTTCCCTGCCTTCATTTGCAGGAAAAGCCTGTCCTTAACTTACTTAGGCTCCCATTTTGGCCTGAGTGTCAGTGGAGGGAGCAGCTGGCTCAGTTGCTCTCTGGTCCTCCACAAGTTTGGGACGAGGGTCAGAAATTCTTTTTCCATCTCCCTGACGTGTGGTTCTGGGCTCAAAGCTGGCCAGTGTGTGGTGGCACCAATGTCCACACCTCCCCTGCCAGCCCCTGCTCCAGCCCACTTCAGAAGGGGTTGTCCAGGAGCTGCTCTCTGCCTGGAGTAGAGGCAGAGGTATCCCTGAAAAGCAGCAGGTTTTGCTGCCTGTCCCTTCTCCTTCTGCCCACCAGATAATAGCAGCTTGGCTGTGGAGGGGAACATTCCTGGCTAATGATTCCTGCTCAGGTTTGCAGCTCCTCTCCCCTAGTGACAGCAGGGAAGTGTGCAGCATCCTTGCCCCCTGCAGACCTCAAGGGAAGGCTGTGGATCAGCAAAGGGAAATCTGTTCTTGTATTGCTGTCACTCCTCTTGTCACAGCCTGTAAACATGCCCAGCTCTGTTAATTAGCACTTCCCTGGGTGGTTCATTATCCAGCTGGGAACTTGCATTAGTTCCAGTGACCTGAGATTCATTCCCACAAATGCTATTGGAAAACCCAAAGCCCAGCCTGCTGAGCAGCGTGGGGTGCCTGTGTGTTCTGACCCTGTGCTGCTGCTCTCTGTCCCCCAGCTGCACATGAGGATCCACGCAGCGTATGGATCCACCAAGGACATCTCCGTGTACAGCTCCATCAGCCTCCCGCCCACGCACATCTACATCGTCGGCCGACCCACCAAGAAGCTGCAGAGCCAGTGTCAGGTAGGAGCCAGCCTGGCTGAGCCCTGGAGGTGCTGCTCCCCTGGGAGGGAGGTGGGAATTTGGTCCTCACAAGTCTGGTGACTGAGCAGGGTGGGAACTGTCCCAGGTAGCAGGGCCACATCATGGGTCTGAGTGCTTCCAGGGCAATACGGGGCTTGGTCCTTCTACAGCAGCTGGGAGTCAGGGCTGAAGGCTGAACTGAGCAGATTTTCCAGTTGTGGCTAGAATGAGGCCTAAGAGGGGTAGTGTAGGAGTTTGGGAAGCAGTGGGAAGTTGCTGGATTTGTCAGGTATTTGTGGCAGAGGCCAGTCATGCTATGCAGAGGATAAGTCTGATGTCTCCAATTTGGTTGTAAAGCACGGCTTGAAGGGCAGTGGTGTTTGTCACTATAGGACACGAAAATACACAAGTGCACACTGCTGTTCTCAAGGTGAAGAAAAAGAGAGGTTTATTTTCTGACTCCAACATTTATAGATTTCCAAAAGTGACAGTGGACTGGAGGGTGACAGTGGCACCTCTCCAATGACACTGGTCAAACCAACAGTCCATCAACTTTCTCCTCCTCCGTAAAAGAATGCAAAACAATGAGTTATTTACAAAAAGTGTGTGAGAAAGTTCACTGCAAGAATGTCAACATCAGAAGGCTTAGAAAATCTTAAAAAACCAGGGTGACAGGTGTTGGCTTCTGCCCGACCATGTCATCAGCTGATTAGAAGGAAGGACATGATTCTGACTCCTTCTCAGCCAATGAATAGCACAAATAGGTTGTTGGCGATGATGAGGATGAGTATAGCGATTAGGAAGAACAGTAGGTAGGTGAAAAATTTTGTAATGTAGGGGTCTGAGGCCATATATCATGTTGCAAATTGTAGGATAGATCATGATACGAATAGTGCAATGGGGAAGAAGGTAAGGGAGTCGAAGTCTATTTTTAGGCTGATGGGGATTTTGAAGTTTATAATGAACTTTCATTCCCAGAAGGAGGTGAGGCTTTCTGTTCCAGAGTGGATGTAGATTGTTATTGGGATTAGGCTGATTAAGAAGGAAGTTTTGACTTCCCAGAGGACCTGGCAGAGTGAACACCTCTGGCTGCCAGTGGCTCTCAGGGAACCGCGTCCCACCCCTAACGCCCGCCCTCACCCCGCAGTTCATCACGGAGGGCTACGCGGCCCACCTGGCCCAGCTGGAGTACAACCACCGCGCGCGCCCCGCCAAGAACACCACGCGCATGGCGCTGCGCAAGGGCAGCTTCGGGCTGCCCAGCCAGGCCGAGTTCCTGCGCAAGAGGAACCACCTGCTGCGCACCATCTCCTCCCAGCCCGCCAGCGCCGGCGGCCACCGGCCCGAGCGCACCCAGAGCCAGTCGGACAGCGACAAGGACAGGGACAGGGAGCGCAGCCAGCGCAGCATGAGCATCGCCACGGGCTGCTGGGGCCGCAGCGCCGCGTCCCGGCTGGAGTCTGGCCTCCTGGGGCAGAAGTAGCCAGGCTGGAGCCAGGATTGTCAGCTGCAGCCACCGGAGGAGAAATAAAGGGAAAGAGGGACGAGGCCGGTGTTTCGGGCTGGAAGGGTAAATATGGTGCTACTCTAATACCACGGTGTTCTGGGAAGAGACGGGATGTTTCCCACACGGAACGTGCAGGCCTTGCAGCGGGAGCGGGAGCCCGAGGAGCAGCTGGAAATCGGGGGGGAAGTCTTCAGGTCAGGACAGCGCTCTCTCCTGCCTCCTTCTCTCATCCAGGGTCAGTGACTGTAAATAGGTGCCTCCTCGCCTTGTTAGCCATCACACGGTGACCGAGTGCTGTCCTCAGAGCCACAGAACAGGGCACGAGGCTGGGGGAGCTTGTCCTGGGCTGTGCCGGGAGTCAGGTGGGGGCTCTGGGGTTGGGTAACGCCGCTCCCCCGGCCCCAGCGAGGGATTTGTCGTGGGCTGTGCCAGGCCGAGCCACCGAGAGCTTTCCCTGGACAGAGAGCTCCACGTGCAGCCACTTTCTCGAGGAGCTGGTGCAGTGCAAAGCTGAAGCTGCATCGAGGCCGATGGCAGAGGCAGAATGTTGGCAGATTCGTGCCCAAGACAGCGGGGTCATTATTGTTATTACTGTTATTTTTTAAACAGATCTTTTAGAAGCCGATGGAATTTAATGTGGTGACCTATTAAAAGAGGAATACAAGCTATTTTGTTTGAGCTGTTACAAACCTCAGACACTTAATTGCTGTTAAAGTCTCCAAATAGTCTCGCTATGTATTATTTCCAGCAAGTAACCACCATATATTTGGAAGCAGCTGAAGGCACTCAGCAGCTGGATTGCATTGCAGTTCTTCTCATCCAAATGCAGGGTCTGACTCTCTCAACATCCACCTCTGAGACCTTTTTTCTTCCCAGGTTCTCTCCAAGTTCAGTAGCAGCTTTCATGGGAACTAGACTCGCTTCTTTTACCTATAGTTACTGAACTGTAAAACCTCATTGTTTTTTGCACTGATGATTTTTAGAATGGAAACCTGTTACCATCTCATGTAGCTACACCAGTGTTTGTAGTGCATGACAATGAAATATTGCTAAGCCAGGGTGTGTGTGGATATCTATACATATATACACACACACATATATATATGTATATATTTTAAAAAAAAAACAACAATCTGTGCAGAAGTTTTTCCAGCAGTAAGGAGACTGTAAGGAAGTGTGCCAACAATGTCAGGCAACCTCAAGAAAAGGCCATATCTTAATTTTTTTGGTGTGTTTCTCAGTGGATGTGCCTGAGGCACTGGGTTTGTGCTGCTGGAGCGAGCTGGTGGGCGTGTGGCAGAGAGCTGGCACCCCAGTGACACCCAGACAGGGACAGAGAACAGTGCCTGGAGCCAGGGCTTGCCAAAAAGCCCCTCAGTCCTGTCCCTCTTGGGGCCAGCAAAGGTTCCCTCCTTGCACACACCTCCTGGGGCAGAGGGGCATCCACACAGGGGTTCCACATTTACAGACTCCAGCTGGCCTCTTCACGTGGAGATTTTCTAGTCCTACCGAGCTCCCTGACTGTGTGTAACCCTGCTTTCCCCACCACACTCTCCTGTCTTTATATCACTTTCTACTTACGAGGATCTTATTTATACCAGAGAATTTTTTAGACTGGCTGCTTCATTTTCTTACCAGTTTCAATAAGCACGGTGCAGGACGGCCGCACTGAGATACACAGCACTGTGAACGCTGCTCTGCTCGCTGCCTCTGGGCCACGGGGACAAATCCAACTCATCCAACTCCTGTGTTCGTGGTGTGGAGGGTCCAGGCCGAGGCAGAGCAGGGACAGTGCGGAGCTGCCGCCGGCATCAGAGCCCCTGGAGCGCTCAGACCCGACTGCAAAACGTTTCAGCCACTTCTCTTTGGTAATTATCCGAGTACAGAATGTACCTGATGACTTTTTGTTACCAGAAACTGACTTCCCTTTCTGCTGACTCAGCTTGGCTCTCTCTGAATGTACATCCAGAGCTTTTACTGGGTTTGGAAACAATGAGAATTTGTCCCAGCTTTTTGCTAGCCGAATGTTCTATCAAACAGATGCCATCTGAGTAGGAAGCCAAGCCACAATCCATCCTGTGAAGTCACCAAACCACATCACTAAATAATTTCTGCAAATTTGGATATGGCCTTTGCAAAATTCACCTTTCCTCCAAGTCCAGAACCGAGACATGACCTGTACATTTTCCAGTTGATGAGATGTTCACATTTTCTTATGTGTAGATAGTGTAAAACAGAGGCGAATGTAAATGTTCAACATAAAAAGTGGATATATAAAATTGAAAGTTATTTATTTATGTAGAGGAAAAAAAAAATGTCTGGAGGGACTGGAACCTTCAGGGTTCATTAATATTTTAAAAATGTAGCTTTTTGTTTCAGGCATTATGTACAAAGCAATTATTTTATGGACCAAGTTTAATGTAACTGTCAATGAATGCAGAAGTGCAATATGATACTCACCCTCTCCATCACTTCATGTTTTAAACAGCTCCTGACCAGTTAGCCTGACAATCACAGCACCTCTGTCCTCATCCTTTGTTGAGCTTCTTGAACCTTGCCCGGGTCCTTCCCCTGGCCCCCATCCGTTGCCATTGTACGGATCCAACACGGAGAAGCAATTGTAGAGCAGGACCTTTATTGCTGCAATAATTCCCTGGGAGGTGGGTGGAGTTACCAGGAAATAATGCCACAAAGTTTTTCCTCACCAACTCAGTCCATCCCCGTCTCCATCGCTCAATCCTCAGCCGCCCCCATCTGGCACTCATCCCTCTGAAGCCGAAATCCACACTCACAGAACAATAGCAATAGTTTCCCTCTGTGTTTATAACCTGTTTGTCCCGAGCTGTTTTGGAGAGCAGTGCATGTGACCCGATGCCTTTCCACGTGGATGGAAGAGGATCCATTTGGATGTGGTGAGGGAAAGATGAATGTATATTCCATCCTTACTAAAGGGGCACTGTCGGGGTAAAGACCTAATTTATCCTTGTTAGGAGTAACTTGTTTGCTTTGAAAGGAGAGAATGGGAAGTTTCTTGTCCTCCTCCCTGGGCCGTTGTCTGGGCAGCCCTCGGTGACAGCCCACGTCCTGTTCTGCACATCAGCACAACACAGCCTCGGGCTTTGGGGTTGCTTTTCCATTTCCATGGGAATCAAACTCTGCTGCAGAGCTCAGATTTTTTATGAAAAGCAGCTTTTTATATTACTGCACCCTTAGGCCGGACTTTCTACCTGACGCTGTCCCTTTAAAGTCTTTTAAAAAAAAACGGAGAGAGGAGCCCGTGCATTCCCTCCGAGTCATTTTCATGGGTTTGCTCAGATCACTCAGTCAGATGAGGCGAAATCCTAATACCAAAAACCGTTTACAGTGTCGGGGGCACGAGCCCAGAGCAGGAATCAGCCAAAGGGTCACCACCACCCCCCAGCAGCCGCCGTGCTTGCTGTAGCAGCCCCTTCTTCAGGTATCGCCACTGTTTGCTGCATTTCCTGTTAGTTCTAGAAGCCTTACGGTCCCCTCCCTCTGCCTGTTGATACCCTCGACTGTCAATTTTATATTCCAACAATGTTAGTTATATTTTATTTATAAAAAATTGCTCTAGGGGTACCAGCTGTGCGTGGGGAAGCAGCAGGGGATGCCCGAGGGCGCCGGGGCCGCCCCGCGTGTGCCGTGCCCGTGACTCGCGTGTGTGTGGCAAACCTTGTGTACAACTTCCTTCTCCTCCTTGCTGTTAGTGCATCGTTCCAATGCCTGGTGTGCTTCGTGTACAGTACCATTGTGAGTTACACAGATTAAAGAAACGGGAAGGCTTTTCTCTGTCTGCTTTTTTGGGGCTGGGGGAATACTCTAGGAACAGACAAGTCATCAGATGTGAGCAGGTGCCAGTTTAATGGGGTTACAGCCATGAATAGAATGAGGAAACCCTCTGTGGAGATCAGTCCTGCAGGACCCATTTGTCCTTTAAACCATTTGTCCTTTTCTTTTTTACAGTTTGCAGATTTATGGTCTTCCCAGCAAGGGAAAAGGCTGCTGTGTTTGCTTCAGAGCAGCCCTGGGCCCTGAGCAGCCCAGAGCCCCAGCGCTGCCCAGGGCCTGTGCTGTGGGGAAGGGACACGAGTTGCATGCAGGAGCAGAGAGCAAGGCAAAGCCACCCCTGCACAAAGCACACCTGCACAGAGGCCCGTGCAGTGTGCCAGGTCAGTGCTCCCCTACCCGAGGAGGTGAAGCTGCAGGAAGGCTGGGAGAAGCCCCGGGGCTCAGTGGAGGGTGGCACTCAGGGCTCAGAGGAGCTGCAGCCTGAGCAGAGCCACAGCCACTCCTGTCTGAGCAGGCTCAGGGAGTGCAAAGGGCCTCTAAGCCAGATCCAGCAGGGAAAGGGCCATGAGCAGCCCCTGAGGGGAAGAAGTGGCAGCCAGCTGTGTGTTTTGTGGCCCTGGTACGCCCTGTCCTGGCCACAGCATTGACCCCTGTCCCCCAAAGCCCAGAGCACCCTGAGGTGCTCAGCACCCTCGAGCCTGTCCCCTGGGTGCTGCTGAGCTCCTCAGCATCCAGAGGAGCACTGGGGCAGATGGCTCAGGTGCATTACAGCCACACTGGCCTGAGCTGGGACAGGGAGGGGAGAAGCTGTTCACTGGGAGAGGAGCCACTAAAGTCGCTCTCCTTCCCAGTCAGTAACTTACAGAGCAGCTGGAAAGGGCCCCTGGGGAACACCTTGACACGGTGCTGTCTGCGTGGTCCAGAGGCAGAGGCTCCCCCTGGGCTGGCAGGGGCACAGGAAGGGCTCCAGGGCTGGCTGGGGCCTGCCCTCACTGCAGCATCCCCGTCCTCACCTGGAAGGCCAGCCCATCCCCACGGGTGGCTTGCTGCAAGGGACACACAGCACTCACAGCACTCCCTGCCCAGGCCTGCAGGACCACCAGCACCACCCTGGGGGCCCTGGCAGTGCTGCAGGGCTCAGCTCATGCCCAGGGTGGAAACACAACCCCTCTGGGTGCAGCAGCTCCCTGGCTGTGCCCAGACCCCCGTGCAGCTCATGCTGGTGCCCAGTTCCCCCTACCTTGTTAATCTCCTTGTGTCTCTCCTTGCTGACGATTTCTTCCAGGACTTCCCCGTCCCCCTTAATGAGCCTGCAAGACAAGCACAGGCCCAGGAGCCCTGAGGGTACTGGCCAGTTCCTGCAGCTGCAAAGATGTGACCCCACCCCGAGGGCACCTGCTGTGCCCCAGCTCCCCCAGACCAGGAGCAGGTGCTGGGCTGATGCACCTCCAGGCAAGGGCAGGGCTGAGCCACCCCTGACACTGCATTTTGTGACTTTGGTTTTGTGTCAAGCTTAAACAGCACAGCAGGCTGTGCCATTGCTCCCGTGGGATTAATGTCACACACTGCAGCAAGGACAGGAGTGCTCCCCTGAGAGCTGAGGGCCAGCTGGCTCTGCCCCAGGCTGAGGGCACTGCCTGCTGTGTGCACTCAGTCACACTGGCACAGCAAAACAATCCCAATGAAAGCATCCCCTGTCACCCTACAATCCACAGTGCCTCAACCCATGCAAAACCTCTTTGTTTTTTCATAGAATTCAGGTGTGGTCCTGGCTGCCCCAGGAATCTGCAAAGCCATTCAGGAACAGGAGCCAGTTTGGGCCTGAAATGCAGCCAGGCTGGGGAATATCTTGCTGAGCAAATTCCAAGCAAGTGTTGGAGGCGGCTCACACCTCCAGACATGAACAGAAATTTAATTGTCTTCATTACGTGCCTTACAGGGAACCGACCTTTGTTCCACACCTCCCTGAGCCCTGCAGGCTGCCTTCTATTTTAAGACTGGACTTGTCATACCCAATTCTCTTCAGCATGACGTTTTCTGCTTGCTGAGAAGATGCAGTTTATTAAAAACTGGGTCATTTCTATTTGGCAGCTAAATGAACTTGGGTTTGATCACTGTCTGTAACCCCACAGGGCACATGCTCCTCACTCCCACCTGGGTGTTACCAGGGCCCAGGGCTTTGGAGTTGAAAGGTGAGTGGATGCAGCAATGGGATACTGGGACACAGCCCAGAGTCCCTTGTGTGCACACAATTCAATGGTTTGGTGTCATTGTGTCACACTCTGGGTAAGTCACACCAGGCCTGATGAGGGGGGACCTGTGAGGGGTTGGCTCAGGCCTGTGCTGCTGAAGGGGGTTCAGGTGTGGTGCTGCAGTGCCATGGACAGGCATCCTCCAGGCCCCCAGCCCACCCAGCATGGATGGGAATGGAGACCCCAGGCCATACCTGGTTCTCCCGGTCTCGGGATCCAGCACTCTCCTGATGACGCTCTGCCGCGCGTCCCACTCCTCCTTGGTCATCGGCTTCATGGCCTGGATCCGGGACTTCTGCTCATCTGTCAGAACTGGGGCCAGCAGGGCTCAGTCAGAGCTGTGCTCCAGGAGAGGGCACAGCACCGGGGCTGCAGCCCATGGACAACATTCCACACCCCCTTCCCGGCGGTGCTCAGGGTTTGGTGACAAACCTCACAAAAAAGGGACACTTCACATCCCTTTGGACCAGCTTTGCCAGGATTTGCTGCTGACTGTGTCCTTCCATTTGGCCTCTTTGTTCCCCACTCCCATCTATAAACCACATCCTGACACTTTACAAACCAATCTCTGAGTGTGGCTCAAAGGTGGGCACCATAGACAGGAGGGAAGGGAGCCTGGGGCTCCTCCCTGTACCCAGCCCTGCTTCCCTCAGACACCCCAGATGGAAAGGGACCAGCACAGGCTCCAGCAGGAGGGAAAGAGCTTCATTACCTGGCCCAGAGTCCACCACTGACTCCTTCTGCCACTGCTCCAGCGAGGGGCCAGGCGCCTCTTCTCCCTTGGCTTTCTCCTCCTTAGCCCTCTCCTTTGCCTTCTTCTTTGATTTCTTCTTTATTTTTTTCTTCTTCTTCTTCCTCTTCTTTTTGTCTTTCTGTTTCACTCGCTTTTTTTTGCTGTCTTGACTCTTCTTCACTTTGGAGTCGCTGTCACTGGAGTCATCAGAAGAGGAGCTGGAGGAAGAGGAAGATGAGGAAGAGCTGGTGGATGAAGACGTCCCAGAGGAAGAGGTACTGGCCTTCCTCTTCTTTTTGTCCTTTCCTTCCTTCTTCTTTTCTGCAATTCACAAGAAGAGGGTGAGTGGGGCAGCCCTGGCCCTGCAGCAGCAGAGATGTTGGTTTTTATCCCTCTCCCAGCCTGGTTTCTTTCCTGCCTGGAATTCCCCTCTGTTCCACATTCAACCCAGGATGCTCTGTGGTACCAGGGCTGCTCATGGAGGGGCTGAGAGCTCTGAACTTGTCAGCATGAGATCAAAGTGGGCACAAAGTGCAGGACAAGGTGACAGACACCAACTAAAACCAGGGACCCTCTTCTCCCCCCTGGGCCCTCTCTGTGCACCTGTCCCAGGGAAATGTGGTGTAAGCACAGGCTCGGGGCCTTCCCCACCTTCCCTGGCTGCTGCCAAGCTGGAGGTGTGTCCATGAGAGCCAGAGATCCTCTTCCTCAGTGGAGAGCTGCTGCCCTGCTGTGAGTCCTTGCTGCTCTTCCTCCTTTTCTTCTCCTTCCTCTCCTGCCTGCTCCGGGAGTCGCTTTCGCTCCTGCTCCGCGAGCGCTTCCGCGAGCGGCTGTGGGCCATGGCAGCTCCTGGGGAAAGGGGGAAAGGGAGGGGTCACATCAGAGCCAGGGGGGGACCAACCCTGCCCAGCAGCCCAAAATCCTTCACTCCAGTCTGAGACAGCAGCCCTGGCAAACCTGCTCCAGGTAAACTCCCTCCCTGCTCACACCCTGCCCATCTCCCATCATGGCCTCGGGGGATTCCTCCAACCCCCACCACGGAGCCTGGGCAGGGAGCTGGCACAGGGACAGCCCTCAGCTGCCTCAGACAAGTGTCTCCAGGCAGGTTTTCCACCAGGAAAACCTCCCAGCAGCTTTTCCCTGCGCTCCTGCTGTTTGTCCCTGGAGGATTGGGCTGACCCCGCTGGGGCAGGCACAGAGCAGGGCTGTGCCCGTGGTCACCCCATGGTCACCCCATGGTCACTCCATGGCACCAGGAGGCAGCAGGAGAAGCTGCACCAGAGATGGACACAGGCAAGGGCTGATGGACACTGCAGCCACAGTCAGCAGAACAAAGCGTCCTCCCTGAGTCAACCCCCCGTTACTTAAAATGCTGTGAGCAGGCACAAGCCAAGGGGAAGAATGAGTTTTTAATATTCCAATTTACTCTTAGAAAACAGATGATGCATTGAGCTGCTATCCCTGTCTATCAGCCCCAGGGACGCCGGCGGCCCCAGGCCAGTGTGATCCATGCTCTCATTAATTTAAAAAACAAACTGGCACCGTGGGCAGAGCAGGAGCTGGGAACGCTTTCTCACAGCCACCTTCCAACCACCACATTTAATGAATTGTTTGTTTACCACCTCGACATTCCCAGGCAGCAATTTGGATTTGCTCCCGAGCAAATCAGACCTTTGATTGATTTCCATAGGGAAATTTCAATCAGGAAAAAACTCCAGAGCCAATGAGAACCATTACAGGCATGCAGGGAAGGGTGAGAGGATGAGAGTCCTTCATGCACACACACCCAGCAGCTGCCCCTTGCACGGGGCCTTGATGGGGCAGCGTTTGGGACTCGGATCTTTCCCTTCTGGCTGTGGCAGCAGGAAAAACCCACTGTTATACATCCACAGCAGCAGGAAAAACCTACTGTTCTACATCCACAGCAGCAGGATCAGTGGCAGCAGGAAAAACCCACTGTTATACATCCACAGCAGCAGGAAAAACCCACTGTTATACATCGACAGCAGCAGGATCATGGGTCTGGAGCTGGGCTCAGACAGCAGCATCCCAGTGACAAATCCCAAATCCAGCAGCATCCCAGGCCGGCTGTGCCCCAAGCCGGGCTCTCACCTCCACCCTGACACCGGGCAGGGCCCACAGCGACTCCTCCGGCCCACCCAGCCCTGCCCAGGCCCGGCCCTGGCTCTGCTGTGCCCCGGGCGGCTGGAGGGGCTGTGCCTGTCCTCAGCCCCGGCACGGGGAGCCTGCGAAACGCGAGGTGCGCTGGCCCTTTAAGAGCTCAACACGAGGTGCGCTGGCCCTTTAAGAGCTCCGTATGAGGTGTACTGGCCCTTTAAGAGTTCAGCACGAGGTGCGCTGGCCCTTTAAGAACCCGTGCAAGGTGCGCTGTCCCTTTAAGAGCTCAGCGGGAGCGTTCTGCGCGCGCGGCTTCAGGCGCGGCCCCTTTAAGTGCGCAGCTCTTTATCAGCCCCCCCGGCCCCGGGGCCGCCGCAGCGCTCGGGCCCGTGCCCCCCCGGCCCGCCCTTCTCCGGTGTCCTCAGCCGGCCCGGCCCGGCCCCGCCGCAGGTAAGAGGAGCAGGAGGGAGCGGGAGGAGCGGGGACTCACCGGGCCGGGTCCCGCCGCCCCGAGCGGGGCTCCCGCCGCCGGGGCCGCGCTGGCCGCCTCCCGCCTCCGTCCGCCGCGCGCGGGGCCGGGCAGCAACCGGGCTGCGCTCTTTGGTTCCGGGGGCCGCCCCTCAGTTTTTGGGGAGGATTCGAGCAGATCGGGAGCGCTCACGTTCGCCAGTGAACGAGGTAAAGGCTTCGAGGCTGCGTTTCTCGGTAGCGACTCCTCGCTCAGATACAACCACCGGTTTCTTTCCCCCGGTGTAATTTTAATGAGCTCTGCTAATGAGCAGCTCATCAGCGCCGTGTGCTAAAATCCAGCGGGGCCGCTGGGAGAGCTCAATGAACGAACACCTTTTGTGCGAGCTGCTCACAGTTCAGCCCTCCACAATCACCGATGTGACTGCCCTCGTGCTCTGATTACTGCACTGAACGCATCCATGGAAAAGCCCCTCATACATTCAGCAGCATCTATCCAGTATCGAGTTAATTTTCCAAGGGGAAATCAGACAATATTTGGCTTTTTTAGTTTGTTTAGTAGATGGAAGTGTCACAAGCTTTCAGCCAGCTGGAAGGAAGGAGGGGAAAGCACTCAACCCTTCCAATCCATCAGTTCCTGGGGGATCTTGGTGCCAAATTCAGCAGCCCCAGGCCTCATCTGCTGCTGCACCCAGGTTGGCAGAGTTATTTTATATTTTCACTGGCTCATGTAACTAAAGCAGAGGGAATTAAATGTACATCTTGTCCTCCTCTGGGAAGTTCTGCTGTGCTGCAGGTGGCTCCCAGAGCTCTGGCTCTGCTTAATAAGGTTCACAAAACCTTTGAAAGGGAAGTTTGTGCTCCCAAGGAGCCTTGGGAGATCTCTCAGCCCCCCTGGGGGATCAGTGTTGCTCCTGGGGGATTGTTCTGAGCCTGGGTTAGACAAACATCCAGTGATGGCAATTCCCAGCAGCTCACTATGAACCACCTGGATCTCATTCCTGAACAGATCCTTCCTGCCCACTCAGCAGCTCAAAGAGAGACAGGAGGCCCTGGCAGAGGACAGGAGCCCTAAGAACAGCACAGAATTGGTTTATTGGCCCATTCTGCCCCATTTCCACAGGGACCTGGGGTGCTGCTCTTGGCAGAGAGGCCAAGGAGCTTTGGCTGCTTTCCTGGAGCACTTGGAAATATTGACAGAGCTCCTGCAGGGAATCAGAGCTGGGGTTTCTGTGCTTGCAGAGTCCTCCAGCCCCAGCCTGAGCCCTCAGGAGCCGAGTTCCAGCAGGAATCCTGGCAGGGCTGGCTTTGCATCCCTTCCCGAGGTCAGAGCTGCTCCTTGTGCAGCCTGGGAGGTGAGAGGGGAGCTTTGTGCAGCTCGGTGTGGGGAATCTCCCCTGCTAGCCCAGGGCACAGACATTGACAGTCTGGGGCTGCTCCTCCCCCTGCGGGGGCTCCGTGAAGCCGTCCCCGAAGCCCTCGGCCTCCACCAGCTCGGGTTTCCTGCGGCACATGGGGCAGAGCCGGTTGCGCACGGCCGATGATCTCATCCACACGATGAGGTTCCAGCGCTCCCCCGAGGCGATGGGCAGCGCCCCGTGGATCTGCCCCCCTCGGTGCAGCAGCCCCCGGCCCCACACGTGCTCCACCTCGATGTACTGGGGCACCGGGCTGGGATCCTGCAACGAAGGCAGGGCGTTGGTATCACACCAGCAAAGCCCTCGAGTGGTTGAAATTTGTCACCGCTTACCCACAGCACCCAGGGAGCACCATGGAGAGGGCAGACCCTCATTCCCAGTGCCAAGTTCAGAGGGAATTTAGAGAGATTCAAGCAAAAAAACCCACGTTTCTCTGCTGTGTGAGAGCTTCCACCCTTCTCTTGCCCTAAAAATAGGTGCTAGAGATGTAGCTTGAAGTCACATCTGAAATAAATCTCTCCCTCAGCACCGCCCTGCTCACAGTTTCAGATGTGGAGAGAGGGGCTGGTTTGTTTCACTCCAGTTTCTACTGCAAAGCTGCATCTGTCCTCTCTTTGAAATACTGAATATTGAGATTGGATATGGGAATATTGCAGCAAAAGAGGCTCCTGTATAACCAAGCCATGCAAGAAATGGGGAAGGGACAGAGCAGGTTTGACTGTCAGAAGTGAAGAATTGTTTTGTAGGACACGGTGGATGCCTGGAGGCTGAGGGGTGAGGAGGGAGAGGTGGGTGGGACGTGCTCAGTACCTGGCTGAACTCCCCAAAGTACAAATTTCCTTCTGTGAATTCTTTTCCCAGGGAAACGTTCAAGGTGACTTCGGCGTTGTCGTAGTGGGAGCTGAGGTCCAGGTCCTCGTGCGGGGAGTACTTGACCACGAAGGCTTTGTGGCTGTCCAGGCAGGCCCCGCCCAGCTCCGGGTACAGCAGCGCCGTGATGGGCCGGAGCCGCTCCCGCAGCGGCGTCAGGAAAGGCTCGTCCATGCCCAGCTCGTTCAGCAGAACCTGCGCCGGGACAGCGGGGGGAGCAGCTCAGCAGCCTCCTCAGAGCTCTGCCCTCCTCCTGGCTCAGCTCCAGGACTTTGGAGCAAAGGGAAAAGGAAGGAGGATCAAGGTGGAGAGGGATGGGGGGAAAACACAGAGTAATAAGATTAAAAGGTGGGTGTTCTTTAAAAACTCTGCTTGATTGAAATTCGGAGGAAAAGAAGCACAGGGGATGAGTCCTACCCCGTAGTTGTTCATGGTGTTGGGCCTGCCCTTAGGCATGTCTGACTGCTCAAAGTTCTCCAGCTCATCCAGCAAGGCCTGGCAGAAGTGCTCTGTGAACACTGGGAGCCGATAGATCCTCTTGTCTGTCAGGACAGGGACAGAGTTTGCTGGGGAGGTTCCCAGTGCTCCTGTGCAGCTGCACTGAGCTGCTGGCAGGGAGAGCACAGCACCCACAGGCTCCCCTTGTGCTGGCACCATTCCCTGCGTCAGCCCTGGGGTGTATTTGTTGTTTTTCATGCTGGTCCCTCATTTCCAGAGCAGAAGGTTCTGTCTGGAACTGGTGCCCTGGATAAATCCAGGAGCCCTGCACACAGACTTTGCTGTCCTTTGCCTTGAGGAAAGGAGGCAGCTCTGCCTGTTCCCCTCTGTCTCTTGGCAGCTTTTCTGCTAGGCAGGGAGCTTCACTGCTGCCTCCAGGGAAGCTGGAAACCTTTTTCAGTCTTTTTCAAAGACTGAAATCTAGACTGAAGCTGTTTCAGCCCAGACTAACCCACAGGAGCTGTCTGCAATGGGAAAGCACTTGGAGAGGAAAGCCAAGCTCCCAGTGCTGCCTCAGCAGGCTCCTGGTGAGGTGTGGAACAACCAAAACCCCAGCCCTGCTGCAGCTGGGGCCTCTGGTGAGACATCAGCAGGATGGGAAAGCAGAAAACAGCCTCTGATCCAGAGCTGCTGCCTCTCCAGAGCCCCTCCTCAGCAGGAGGAACATCCTGTGTGCCTCAGCTGTGTCACAGCAGAGCTGCTCCAGACAGGGCCTGGGAACAGCTCTCACCAGGGAGCTCTGTGTCATCAGGTGTTGTTTTTTTTACCTGAGAAGGACTCAAGGTGGCTCAGGAGGCCCTGGAGATCAGCACCTGGAGATGTGCAGAACCTCTCAATTTCCAGAAACTCTGGGGCCAGGAAGGAGTCCTGGTGTCAAGGGAAGGATGGGAAAATCACACAGAAACACAAAATCAGCCTGCAGAGCCCGAGAGGGAAATGGGCTCCCAGGGAAATACCCAGTCCCTGGGGAGCAAGGCTGAGTCACACTTGGTAATTCCACAGCAGGAAATGCAGAAGGGCACTGGTGCTTTACCTGCTGGGGCAGGGCAGTTGCTGCTTGCTTTAGTTCATGGGTTTTTTAGGAGTAACTGGCCAGATTTATCACAGACATGACAGGAAAGAGCCTTTCCTGGCTGGAACCAGGAATCTTGCCTGGAGAGCATGCTGTGCTGTTGTGTTTTTAAAGTTTTAAATCCAGTTTTCATATGCTACACCTGTGTTTTAATTCAGTGCAGCTTTAGCAGTGTGCAGTCCCGAGGGAGGGTGAAACAAACTGCAAAAATAAAAATCTCAGGTGATTTTTTTCTGGGTGCAAAAGGGATTCCAAACCTTCTGTGTACCTGCAGAGTGTACACCTCTGGGTGTTTTGGTTTGTAGCACTTGGAGATGATGGCTCTGCGTTCCACTGACTGCTGGGGTAACTGTTTCCTCCTCTGCACTTCTGCCTCAATCTGCAAGTGAACAACAGAGCACACTGTCAGACATCAGCAGGGCTGAGTGGGACAGCTCCAGGAATCTGCTCCTTGCTTTAAACCAGTTATTTTTGTTTGGGGGCACCTCTGGGACACAGAGTGTTTGGCTTAAAAAGTGACTGAGGACTTTTCTGTGGAAGTGTCAAGTGGAGCTGTGAGCTCTCGGCCCTTTCAGGCATTCCGACACCTCCAGAATCCGGTTTTTGTTCTGACAATGGAAGCATTGTCCAAAATAAAGACATTTGCTGGGAGTGAGACAAGTGCTGTCATGAAGGGATTACTGCTAAGTGTGCTGCAGACAGGCTAAGCTGCCCTTTCAGAGCAAACAGCTGATCCAGGCAGCTCCTCCCGTTTATTTCCCCCTCACCAGATTCATTTGTAGCAGTCCTCAGTGAGGAGAGAGTGAGCAGCCATTCCCCAAGCAGCTCCTGTGCTCATTCCCTTTCCCTCAGCGTCAGGCCCTGAAGGTCTTGGGAACCAAGCAGACAAATCCAACAGATTTCTCAGCTTCCTTCCTCTTCCCCTCCCTCCCAGCCCCAAGGTCACAGGGCAGGGATCTGTAACCCAGCACTGCCTAAAAAATCAGAACTGAGTTCTAAGTGGGAAATTTGGACTGGAATTGCTGCTGGACAGGGAGAGCTGTGCCCTTCCCCAGCCAGGGACAGCCACTGTCATCTGCTTCCTGCCAGCACTGAGTGACTCCTATTTGTTTGTGTAATTTCTAAGTCTCCTCTGTGATGTTTATATTGATACAGCAAACCTTGTATGCAGGTCTGAGCAGATCTGCAGAGAGCCCAGGTGATTATAAAGTGCTTAGGACCGAGGTGATTATAAATTGCAGCCAAAGTTAGGATCTTGTTTTATAAATTCTGTATTACATTGCTCGTTGTGCTCCATCGATTCTGCCTGGGGAAATCCTGTGCTGTTCTACTCATAAATTCTCTGTTGTATGAATCATAATTATCCAGTTAATAAAGCTTTAATTACAGTATAATTTACAGCCACCGTCATTCTGCCAAGAATTCCTAAAAGAACCTGTCTGTCCCCTTAGTGTCAGGTGACATTGGAGCTGGTGAGTGACTGATCCCTGTCCCTGGCCTGGAAAGAAGCAGAAATTCTGTGATAAAACATGAATTTCTGCAGGATCCCATCTCGGGGCTGCCTTTAAAAATGATTGGCACAGGAAGGGACAAGGAAAGACAAACGAGGGCACTGGGAGCCAGTGGAGTAAACCCACGGAGGGAGCGGCTGGGATGTGTTGACTGACAGGATTTAATCGCAGGGTGGCGGCTGAATAAACTCCTCGCTGATGGCGCCCGCGGGGAATTCTTCCCTGGGGACTCCGCCCGGCCCCGGGCTGGATCGGGACGCGGTGCAGGAGCAGAGGGGCTCCAGCAAGGCCCGAACTCCCGCGGGGACCGACCCCCGGTGTGGCACTGCCGGGGCTGAGGGGCTCCCTGAGGGGCCCGGGGCTGAGGGGATCCTTGAGGGGGCCGGGGCTGAGGGGGTCCCTGAGGGGGCCGGGGCTGAGGGGCTCCCTGAGGGGCCCGGGGCTGAGGGGATCCTTGAGGGGGCCGGGGCTGAGGGGCTCCCTGAGGGGCCCGGGGCTGAGGGGCTCCCTGAGGGGGCCGGGGCTCCCCATCCCCTCCCCGGCACCAGGAGCTGCTGGAGAGCGCCCGGAGGGGCAGCGGGATGGGCAGAGGGCTGGGGTGTTCACCTGGGCAGGAGGAGCTTTGGGCTGAGCTCAGTGTGGCCTTGCAGGGACCGACAAAAAACCTTGGAGAGAGAGGATTTCCAAGGGCTGGAGTGACAGGACACAGTGAATGGTTCACACTGACAGAGGACAGGCATTTTGGGCAGAAATTCCTCCCTGTGAAGGAGGTGAGGCACAGGTGCCCAGAGCAGCTCTGGCTGTCATGGATCCCTGGCAGTGCCCAAGGCCAGGCTGGAGGGGCTGGAGCACCTGGGACAGTGGGAAATGTCCCTGCCGTGGCCAGGATGAGTTTCAATGTCCCTCCGCACCCAGCCCATCCTGGTGCCCCGAGCCCCCGGTGGCCGTGAGGGGCTCCCGCCGCTCACCTCCCTCAGCACCTCCCGGAACTGCTCCTCGCTCCGGCAGCCGCGCTCCCGCAGCGCCTGCAACACACGGGCCCGTCACCGCCGCGGCCGCCGGCGCGGCCCGCTGCCCCCGGCCCGCCCGGCCCCCGCGCTACCCGGCCGTGGTCCCGGCGGAGCTGGGGCTCGTCCCGGTACCGCACGTGGAGCCCGAACCGCCCCACGAAGATGTTGTCGGTGAAGAAGCAGGCGCACCCGCGGAACGGCCGGCCCGCGGACATGTTTCCTGCCGGAGAACGCGACTCGGTCCTACGCTCAAAGGGCTCCGCTTCCGCCCGCGGGAGGGTGCATCGGCAAATTCCCAACCGGGGCGAAAACGGAAAGCGGCGGAATCTCCCCGGTTTTACGCTCGGTGTTTCTGTCATCTCCGTGACGCCACCGCGGCCCAGTCCCGCAGCGCGGCCGCTGCTCCGCAGCCCTCGGGGCCGGGCCGGGCCCGCTCGGAGGGGCAGCGGCCGCCGAAGGTTCTTTGCAGACGCTCCCTGAGCTCCCCCGGCGGGGGCGCGCGCGGGCGGCGGGGGCGCGCTCCGGGAGCGCGCGCGGCGGGCTGAGCGCGGCCCCGGCCCGGCCCGGCCCGGCCCGGCCATGGACGCGGCGCTGCCCGAGGCCGAGCGGGAGGTGGTGGTGGCGGCCGAGCCCTGCGGCCACGGCAGCAAGTTCGAGGACATCTACCGGCTGCTGGCCGAGGGCTGCTTCCCGCCCAGCTTCTGCTCCATCAAGAGGAAGAACCTCAAGCGCTACGCCCAGAAGTTCGTCGTGGACGGTGGGGACCGGGGGCGGCGCGTGGGTGTCAGGCTGCCCTGGGCCTGCCCGGGGGGAGGCGGGCGGTGCCGGCCCCGCACACCGGGGGATGGATGTGCCGGAGGCTCGGCGTGGGGAGGGGATGCGGCTCTGGGCAGCGCCATCGCGGCCGCCGCTCCCCGGCCGGGCCCGGGCCCGGCACCGCCTCACGGGCACCGAGCGGGGTCGCGTCAGCACCGGCGCTCCACGGCTGCCCCCTGGCTTTGCGGTAGCGGAGGATTTCACACAGTCCTGAGTGCAGAAAAGCTCCGTCGGCGTGCGTAGGGGTGATTCCAGCTTAGCAGCTGGTCCAGGGGCAGCAGGAGCCGTGTCCCAGCTGGGTTTCCCACTGTGCAAAATGAGCCTTTTCTGGCGGCGAGCAGCTGTGGGAGGGCTGCAGACAAACCTCTGGCATCCGCAGGCGGCTGCCTCTACTACGTGGGACCCAAGAAGGAGGAGAAGCGCGAGGTGATCGTGGACCCCGAGCGGAGGCGCCAGGTCTTCCTGGAAAGCCATTTCACCGAAATCGGGAACCACCTGGGCCAGAAAAAGACCGTGCACCGCATCCAGAGCCGGTACTACTGGCTCGGCATCGTGAAAGATGTTGTGGACTGGGTAAGTGGAGGGCAGTGACCGTGTCCGTGACACCGGTGCTGGCAGCAGTCCCGAGACAGCAGCCACAGGAGCGCTGGTGCAGGGATGATGTCATTCCCTGTGCATGTGCTGGGAAGCCACACACTGAGCTACCCTGCAGGTGAATCTTGGAGCGTCCCCAGGCAGCTGGGTAGGCTGGATGTCTTCCCCTGAGTGTCGGGAAGCCTCCTCAGCCTTCTCGTGCAGGGCAGTTTTGATCAGCGTGGCAATGTGGGATTGTTTCAGACAAGTTGCTGAGCCTAGCTTTGGGCAGTTTGGATTCTTTCCAGAGCTGCCCAATTCCCTAAACTGTGGCAAGAGGAGGATCTCGGTGTCTGCTCAGCTGCTTTGCCTCGCCTGTTTCATTGCTGGCAGTTCCCTGCAGCAGGACTCTGCAGCACTGTGGTTTAAGGAGTGTGCTTGCATTGCATGGTCTGAGCTCCTCCAGCGTCCTAGGGCTGAGGATTTCTCTAACCAGCAGTAGGAGGTCAAAATACAATAAAAATTCGCCTGGAAACAGAGTGAGAAATAGCTTAGCTGTAGGCCACGTTGAGAAATTTGGTTATTGTGTCAGAGAAAGCTGTCAGGTGAGCCTTGTGAAAGGTGAGATGCGTCAGCCTGTTGTGTTTCGCCCTTTTTTTTTTCCTGCACCTCCTTATTTTGTAGGGAGAAAGGAAAGTGCTGAGCCCTGCTGTGTGTCTCACGGTGCAGTCTGAGTCTGACAGGATCCATCAGCACGTTCCCAAGTCCTTTGATCCCTCTTTTCCCTCTCCAGATCAAGATGTGTGAAACGTGCCAGAACGCGGAGCACAACAAGAACGTGACGCGGAAAGCGCGGCCCGTCAGGGTGGAATCCCCCTGGGAAGTGCTGGGATTAGACATCCACGGTGAGTGAGAGCCTCAAGTGGCTCTCGGGGCTCCTCCCTCCAGCGGGAGCGTGGCAGACCTGCTGCCACACGCACCGAGGGAGAGCTGCCGCTGCCTCTGACGAGGTGCCAAGGAGGCCACGGCAGCCGCCCAGGCTGCAATCTGATCCCCGGGCTTGGCCGGGCTCCCTCTGCACACACGGTGAGAGCTGTGGGCGGGCTCTCTTCCCCAGAACTGAGGCTCCCACGGGTGTATTTTTGCTGACCAAGGTCACCGAAAATGTTCTGGCCAAATGACATTGCAGAAGAGAGTCATGGTCACTTCTGCAGCGACTGGGTTTTTCACTTTGCCCATTTGGGGGATATGAGGACATCACATTGATTTTTTTTTTTTGATGGCTGTTTATGCAGGGCCTTTTCCTGAGACAAGCCAGAGCAACACACACGTCCTGCTTGTGACTGACTACTTCACCAAGTGGGTGGAGGCTGCTCCTCTGCAGAAGAAAGATCCTTTCTCTGTGGCTAAAGCCCTGGCTACTGTTTTTTACAGGTGGGCTCCTCTGCTGTTGGTTACATTGCACCTCTGCAGTTGGAAAAATACCTGGTGTCCTCAGGGTGTCCTCTTCCTATGAGAGCAGGAATTCTCCCTTCTACAGGAGAGACCATGCAGTGGCTCTCAGTTGCTCTTTACAAAGTCCCTGGGAAGAGCCTGCTATCCTCCTGTTATGGGCAGAGAAGAAAGAGGCAGAAATGTTTCTCTGAGTAGCCTGAGGCCAGGGGAGCTCTGTCCCAGTTCTCTGCAGAAGCTTTAAAGCCATTCCCAGATTTCTCCTAGAAAGTGTTCCTGTCACCATGTGACATTGTCCTTGTGGAAAACAACATGGGGCCAGTGGAGATTTGAATTCAGAGCAAGAAGCTGCTCTCATTTCTCCTGCTGCCTCATCATTCCAAAGCAAACAGGCGTGGCTGCTTTGGAGCAGAGGGACCAGCAGACCTCTCTGCTCTTGGGGAGGTCACAGCAGCTCCATTAGCACCAGCTCCACTGGAGGGTCCTGTCCCCTTCCTGTCCCATTTTCACCCATAAAGATGGAACTCCTTGGGCTCTGCCTCAGCTGATGGAGTAACACCAGTTGTGTGTCCTCTTCTTGCCCAGGTTTGGCGCCTCCAAGAACATTTACACCAGTCAGAGCTGGGACTTCTGCGAGGAGGTAGGTCTGCTGTGGGCTGGTTCAGGGGGAAGCAAAGTGACCTTCAGCAGGTTTTCTAGACAATGTGACTTTCAGCAGGATTTTTGGGACAGTGTGATCTTCAGCAGGCAGCAGGTCCTGAAGGCAGAGTTGTGATGTGCTGTGTAGTGGGGGTGAGATGCTGATGCTGCCGTATCCCTGCCCCTGTTGGGAGTGGGAGCTGATTTGCCAGGCGTGGGAGCTGATTTGCCAGTGCTTTCACCTTGGCAGGGATTTAAAGTTGTAGATCAGTGGTGCAAGTCCTCTCTGCTAAGAAGGAAAGACCATGTGCATGAAATTCTAGCCCTACCCTGGGATTAACGCAGCTTCCCGGTGCTGTGGAGAGCTTCAAGCACAGGAGCTGTCATTGCAAAACATTTTCTCAGGCTCTAATTTTTCTGGGGGGCGTTTTCAGACTGGCACAGGGCAAACAGTGCCTGTCCTGGCACAGGGGGGACAGTGCCTGTCCTGGCACAGGGGGACAGAGCCTGTCCTGGCACAGGGGACAGAGCCTGTCCTGGCACAGGGGGGACAATGCCTTTCCTGGCACAGGGGACAGTGCTTTGGAGGCTGCTCCGGGGCTGACACGCCGTCATCTCCGTGTTCTCCCAGGTCAGCCGGCACCTGTGTGAGCGCTGGAACATCTCACAGCTCCTCACACCCACAGACCCCACAGACCCCCCCAGCCCTGGTGACCACAGTGCTGAGGTGCTCAGGGCCTCCATCTGCAGCGTGGTGAACGAGAAGCCCAGCGAGTGGGACGCGCACCTGGACCCCGTCCTCTTCGAGTTCCGCACCTCGGTCAACTCAGCCACCAAGTACAGCCCCTTCTTCCTCATGTTCAACAGATACGTGTGCCTGTCCTCAGAGGTAACTGCCCGGCCCAGGGGAGCCTTGCAGGAGCTTTGTCACTGCTGTGGTTGCAGAGTAACACCCGAATCTGTGCCTTGCAGGTGGATTTTGTCAAGGACTCTAAAGAGCAGGGGGCTGGCTCTGGTAAGGCCGACAGCCTCCCGCCGTTCACAGCCACGGTGCAGGAGCAGCAGAACGTGGTGAAGGAGATTGTAAGTCTTGTGGTGCCTTGAAATAATTTTGCAGCTAAGTCCAAGCCTGGCCTGAGAGGAGAGGTGGCACCTCAGTGTGTGCCAAGGGCAGCAGGAGCAGAACTGGACCCTCTGGGCCAGCACCACAGGGGAGCTGCTGGTGGTGCTGCTCAGAGGTGGGTGATGAAATACGAGGGACTGACTTGCTCCATCAGGCTAATGAGAGCTGTGTCCCAGCCTGCCCAGCTCCCTGCCTTGTAATCTGCATCTCAAATCAGCCAAGGGAGTCCCTCCTTAGGCAGGGACAAGAAGCCTTCAGGGAGATGCTGTGTAACTGCAAAGGTTTAAAGTAGCCCTGCTCCAAAATGTGAGGAGGTTTGGGCTACCATGAGGAGTAGTGGCCCAGTGGGCAGGGAGATGGGCTTGGGGAGCAAAGTCAGCATGCAGCTCCTGACTGTCTCTGACATGCTGGGTGACCTTGGGCAGCTCATTTGGTCTCTCTAGTCCTTGATTCCCTCACTTGAAAAATGACCTCAGTGTCCCCTGTGAAATGCTTGGTGAGCTGTGTGCCAAAAAACCACAGACAAGGCTCAAGTGCTTTGTTTGCTCAGTCATTTCTTACACTCAGGGTTGTGTGGTTCTCTCTGATCTCACCTGGACTGTGGTTGTTCTTGCCAGGGAACGACAGGAGGAATATGGGACAGGAGGGAGGAGGGCCTGGGAGCTGGATATGTAGGATCTGATCCCTTTTGCAGCTCAGGTTCACTAGCTCAGCTCCCCTTCTGTGAAATGGAGCTGCAGATCCTGGCACAGGGCAGTGAGAGCTCTGTCCTGTCCCTGAGGGAGCCTCTGCTGTTGGGATCGCTGGCTCTCTCCTGCATCCAGGCAGGGGTTGGGGCTGTAATTAACAGGAGGTGATAAAGCTTCCCTGGGCTCTGTGGCACTCCAGCCTAGATCCCCTTCTGCCCTCTACTGACTGGCAGCTCTGAGCTCGGCCGTGGAATTGCAGTTTCACACTGCAAGGTCTCCTGCTGGTTTGGGTGGTGAGAACAAGGCTGGGAAGTCCCTGCTGAGTCCCTCCCTTGCCCCAGGTGCATTCAGCTGTGACACTGCCAGCTCTCACTCCCTCTCAGCCTCTCTTACAAGGAAGGACCGTGGGAGCTGGGCCTGCTCAGTCTGGAGAAGACTGAGAGGGGATCTCATCAACCCACAGAAATATCTCTGAGGGGTGTCAGGTGATTGTGCCAGGCTCTTCTCAGTGGCGCCCAGTGACAGGATGAAGAGGAATGGCCATAAACTAAACCACAAGAAGTTCCACCTCAATGTGAGGAAGAGCTTCTCTCCTTTAAAGTGCCAGAGCACCGGAACTGCCCAGGGAGGCTGTGGATTGTCCCTCTGTGGAGACATTCCAAACCCACCTGGACACATTCCTGTGTCACCTGCTCCAGGTGACCCTGCCTGGACATGGGGTTAGCCTGGACGATCTCCAGAGCTAAAGATTCCAACCCTAAGGATTCTGGGATTCACAGAGCTTGTGTCAGAGCTGAGCTGGTTGCTGCATGACCCCTGGAAGCCCAACCCCTCCTTTCTCCTGGCAGGTGATCTCCAACATGACCACGGCCTGCAAGCGCGAGCGCAAGGGCGCCAAAAGGAAAACTCGGGGCCTGCCCTCTCTGGCCTTCAAGGTGGAAGACAACGTGTTTGGGGGCAGCCCTGCCAGCTCCCTGAAGAAGCTGAAGAAGGGCCAGTTTGTTTCGTTCCAGATTGAGACGGTGCTGCCCCCCGAGCAGAGCATGACCGGTGGGAAGAAGCCCAGTTAACCCTGGGTGTGCCGGGGTCCTGCGGCGCCGGGGACAGCACCGACTGTCCCCAGGGTTTGTGGCCTGGCTGCATGGGAGTGCAGGGTGCAGACATGCCTGCTCTGTCCTGGGAGAAAGGAAAGGGACGGCTCAGACAAAGGGGTCTGTTCAGTCCCTTCCTGGTCCGGGTTTGCCCTTGGATCATCCCTCGGAGCCAGGGAGGTGGCACCGTCCTCGTTTAGGTGTGGCAGGGAGAGACTCGGTCCTGCCAAAAAGCTCCACCTTGACTGTGGCTTGGAAGTTGCCCTTTGGGAGGGATTGGGTGCAGAGCAAAGCCCAGGAGTGATCTGGGTGCAGGTGGAAGAGAAGCAGAAGCCAGACCTGGCTTAGCCACGGGCAATGTTTCCTGCAGCTTAAAAGTGTCCCTGCTGTGAGCCTGAGCCAGGAATAGTCACTCCAGGTCTGACTGTGTTCCTGGTGGATGTGGGAAGGGCTTGAAGTGAGAGATTTTTTTTTTGTTTTTTAATGGTTTGTTTTAAGCATTTACTAGCAGAAATAAAATCAACAACAGAATGTGGTATTTTTGGTTTTGGTTATCCAGGCAGAGAAAAATGAATTTGTCTTTTGTAATGTCACCATTCTGTTCTCTCCAGAAATGGTGCAAACTCCAGGAATCCTGACATCTGTGCCTGTGCTAGTGAGGGTCACAGGGGTGTTTTTAAGCCCAGCAGTCCAAAAACACCTGGAAATTTTGGGATAATGACACTGCCTCTCTGATATGTGTATAGCCCACCTGGATGCATGGGTGCTGTCTAGGAAAGAGCCTGAGCTCTTCCATTCCTTAAGAGTTGGAGTGGGAGGTGAAGGGGAAAATAATTTACAAGCTGGATTTCTTGAAAATGGATTTCTCTGTGTTAGGGGTTAATTAAACCCTTGTCAAGTCTCTCTTGAGGGGTTAATTAAACCCACTGAGCCCCTGTTTAAGGATTAATTTAAAATATTATTTCAAGCTCTTTTCCCGGTTGCTTTTTGAGCCAACTCCTGTGTTGTATTTTCCCTCTCTACTGCAAAAATGACATAAAACCAATAAAATAATTTTAAAAATTTAAAAACATGTATATTTAGGGAGTATAAAAAAACCTTCTGAGGCGGGGAAAATTCCGGGGCTGCCTTTGCCGCGCCAGGGCGGGGTTTTACCGGGGCAGGGCGGAGCGGGGGGACCGGGGACCCCCAAATTCGGGGTTCGAGGAGGGGTCCCCGGTGCCGCTTCTCGGTCCGGCCCTGGGCGGGGCCGGGCGCGCGCCGCAGGAGGGGCGGGGTCGGGGGCGGGTCCACGGCAGAGCCACGCCCAGCACCGACCTTGTTCCCGGGACGCGCCGCCGCCGCCGGTTGGAGCGGGCTGATCCCGCCGATCCCTGACCCGCCGCCGGTAAGAGCCGTCCGGGCGGGCCGGGGCTGAGCTGCTCGGAAGGGGGAGCCGTGTGTGGGGGTCCGGCCGGGCTATGGCGGGCTCGGCCCTTCCCGGGTGTCTCCCCCGCCTCGGGACGTTCTCCGCCGCGGGGAAGGCGGGATGCGAGTGCGGACCTTGGGCGGCTCCAGCTCGGCGGCTGGGGACACTGCTGCGGGTGGCGGGGAGCTGCGGTGGCTGCCTCCTACTCCTCTTCCTCCTCCTCCTCCTCCTCCTCCGTGGGCCGGATCCGCGCAGCTTTCCAGCGGATGGCAGCAGCGAGCACCCTGGGAAGCGTGTGCTGCTCCTCCCTGGCACCGCTGCTCTGCTTTGCGTCCATCCCTCCTTCCCCACCCACCCCGTAAACCCCCGTGCTTCCCCAAATTGCAGCCTCCGCCCTGTTTACTCCGCTTTTTAGTGTTTTATCCCATTTACCCGACCACCGAGCGGCTCTCGCCCAAGGGCACAGCTTGTCCGGTGCCGAGGCTGCCCTTGGTCCCGGTGCTTTGGTTTTGGGGCGCTGCGGTCTCACAGGCCGGAGTGTGGCCGGCACATGGCCCCCTTAGCGCGGTGCCTTCCGCACTGTGCACCGTCACCAGCTGCTGACCCAGCACAAATTTCGGGATCCGCCACCTCCCTCTTGCCAACGCGTGGCTCCTCAGGGCATGGCACCGGAGCAGGTGAGCGGCTCGCTCGGCTTAGGGCAGGTCGAGCTTTCCGCCCTTTGCCGGCTCCGTTCAGAGCCCGCCCCAGCATCGCTGCTGCCGGACAGACCGGGCGGCAGCGAGGGCAG
Organism: Molothrus aeneus; assembly: GCF_037042795.1. Lineage (NCBI taxonomy): Eukaryota > Metazoa > Chordata > Aves > Passeriformes > Icteridae > Molothrus > Molothrus aeneus. The sequence continues at coordinate 11,647,235 of NC_089663.1, read as the reverse complement.
CGTCCCGCCCGCCCCGGAGCCTTCCTCTCCCGCGGGACGCAGCCGTGGAATTCCAATCCCTTTTTAATTTCCTCTCGGGATTTTTGTTGTGTCATTGAACTGCACGCTGACTGCACAGCGGGTTCAGTGGGCTACCCCGAATTAATATCCAGGAGGGCTGGGGACAGTAAGGTGTGGCAAGCTGCGGTACATATAGTTTAGTCTTATTTTGATGAGGGGGATCCGTTATAGAGCTGAGCTGCTCCCTGTCTGCTTTCCTACGGTTTTGGCTCCTTGGTTTCAGCTTTGTCCTGGGAAGGGTGAGCAGGGACTCTGGGATCATGACTGTCCAAGTTTAACACCTCCACGGCTCCGTAGCACAGGACACGTGGCTGCACGGATGTGATGGCAGCACCCAGCAGCGGCCACAGCCAGATTCCCATCGGGATGTGCAGATTTTTGCTTTGGGATTCAGGATGGGTGAAGGCATCCGGGAGGAGAGTTTGTCTTCTTTTGTGCTGCTCATTTAATGAAATACCGTGTGCAGCAGGGGGGAGGGAGGTGCAGATAGTGGTGTCTGGGGTCAGGATGGGTTGGTGGGGAGCTGGCACAGTTGTCCCCCATGTCCTTCCCTTTCCCTGCCTCCTCTCTGAGATAAATAACCCCGTCCCCCTCTCTCACCCCGCAGCAGAGGCCGACATGAGCACGTCCTTGCTGTGCTAGGGCTGCCCCTCCCCACGTCAGAGCCCCCAGCCCGGTGGCGAGGATGCGGGCCTGGAAGGCGGTGGCCAGCACGCTGGCGCTCAGCGGGGCCGATGTCGTGGTCACCACGCTGCTCTACACACACGGCCAGGGCGGCCGGAATGTCCTGCAGGACCTGCGGCACTTCAACATCTTCAACTCGCTGCTGGACATCTGGGGGGGCTGCCTGTACCGCAGCTGCGTGCTGCTGGGCGCCGCCATCGGCGTGGCCACCAACACGGCCTACGGCCCCCGGCGCCTCCGGGCCTCGCGCACCTTCATCGCCGTCGTCTGCCTCCTCATGGGCATCTACATGATGGTGAAGCTGCTGCTCTACTCGGAGGTGCGGAAGACCATCAGGGACCCCTGGTTCTGGGGGCTCTTTGCCTGGACCTACGTGGCGCTGGCGGCCACCTTCGGGCTGTGGCAGCTGCTGGCCTGTGTCACCTCGTCCCGCGAGGCGCTGGGGCCCAGCTCCGAGTCCCGCGCCGAGGTGGAGGAGAGCTGTGATGGAGGCACCCCGAGGGACAAGAGGGAAGAGGCAGCAGGTCCCACCATCCATAAACTGCTGTCCTACACCAAGCCAGATGCCTTCTTCCTGGGCATCGCCTCCTTCTTCCTCCTTGTGGCTGCCTTGGGTGAGTGAAGGGACCAGGCAGGCCATGGTGTGCTCCCATCCCCACCAGGAGGGATGGAGGAGCCATGGTCATGGGGCATGGAAGCACCCTAGAACTGCTTTTTTGGGGGTGCTGGGTGGCATGTGCTGCATGGGGTGGGTGAAAAATGCTATGAGGCAACACCAAATGCAGAAGGGGATAAAATATTCTGGGAGTGCAACGTCCCCATTGTGTGATGGCCAAGTATCTCTGGGGTGGGGATGGGGTTGTCCACAGTCTGTCATAGTTGGGATTACAGATCCTGTGCCAATCCCATGCAGTGGGGCTGAACCTCCATGTCCTGTGCTTGTCCTGCAGGAGAGACCTTCCTGCCCTACTACACAGGGCTGGCCATCGATGGCATTGTGGTGCAGAAGAGCATGGATCGCTTCTCCACGGCAGTGCTGGTCATGTCACTGCTCGCCATAGGAAGGTAATGTAGGGGCTGGATCTGGCCCTGGAAAGGAGTTTGGGGTTTTCCCACAGGAGTTTGTGGTGATGGTGGGCACAGGCACCCACTGCACCAGTTTGGTGCCAGGCCCCAAGGATGTGCTGTGAATTCTCTGCACAGAGAGGCCGTGGCTGGCAGTCACAAGGCCTTTGTGGAGCCCTTTGTGTCCATCTGCTGGAGATGGGGGAGCAGGAATGGACACAGGGAATGGGTTCCCTGGGGAGTGCTGTTCCAGCAGCGCTGCGTTGCTTCCCAAAACTTGTGACTACCACAGTTAGGACCAACCACCACTGTGCTGGTGGCACCCAGGAGAGGTGTGGGCTGGTGATAAGTGGTGTCAGCACTGCCCAGGCCCTTGGCCAGGCGTGGGGGTGTTGGTGTGGCTGAGAGGGTTTCGTGTCCATGGCTCTATAACGTTTCTTATCTGCAATTAGCTCATTTGCCGCAGGTATCCGGGGCGGCGTTTTTACGCTCATCTTTGCCCGGCTGAACATCCGCCTTCGGAACTGCCTCTTCAGGTCCCTGGTGTCTCAGGAGATGAGTTTTTTTGATGAGAATCGCACAGGTTGGTTCCTCTCTCCCCTGGATTCGCTCTAACCTCTCTGTCCCATCCCAGATTTTTTCCCCTTGGCTTGCTCTACTGTCATACAGCAGACTGGGGGCAGCCAGAGGCAGCAGCCACTGCTCGTGGTTAGAAATAGAGGCAGAAAGTTCTTCCTTTTCTGTTGCCTCCCACCGTGGGGATGTCCCATTGCCACCCATCAGCCTGGCATCCAGAAGTCCCACCCCCAAAACTCCCATTTCCTTCCTCCCATCAGTGCCTATTGGTGGGCTGCTCTCCAGCTCTGCTCCTGTCCCTGAAACCTCGGATGTGTGAGGCTTGCTGGGTGTGCTTGTTGCTTTCCCTGCTTCCAGTTCAGTCCTGTCCCTGTCCCAGGCCTTGTGTGCCACTCTGGTGTAACTTGCACACATTTAATTTTGTCTCAGTGGTATTTTTAGTTTTGAGGCTGTTGCTGTATTTAGCAGTCACTGCACAGTGCCTTGGTAGCTGAGGGCAGCAGAGATGTTACTGGAAGTGGGATACAGATAACCCTGGACTTGCACAAAAGCATGGGAATTCAGCTGGGCTCAAACACAGGCCAAGGATTCAGGAGCTCAGGGTGATGTTTGCTGGCTGTAACACTCAGCTCCACCAAAAGGCACCGCCAGAGCTTCATCACTCAGTAGCTGTCCCATGTCCTCAGGTCCCTCAGGCCAGCTCCAGGCTGTGGACTGTGTGTGGCCTGTGGGCTGCCCTCCAGCACAGGATGCTGCCACAGATGCCACAGTCCCCTTTGCTGTCCTGCAGCCACCCTTGGTGACCCAGGGATGTAGCTTGTGCCTTCAGGTGCCACCTCCTGCTCCTCATGCATGCAGCAATCCAAGCTCCTCTGTTTTGCTCTGCATCCACAGCAGTGGAGAGTTGCCCCCCCTTTCCACGCCACCCTTCAGACCCGCAGCTGGTTGGATGGGGAGCTCCATCTGGCCCCTGGCATGGGATGTGGGACACAGTTAGGCAGTGACCTGCAGTGGTGACACATCCCTGCTCTCCCCTTCCCTGACCCCTCGTTGCTGCAGGGGACGTCATCTCCCGCCTGACGTCGGACACGACCATCGTGAGCGACCTGGTCTCCCAGAACATCAACATCTTCCTGCGCAACGTGGTGAAGGCCACGGGCGTCATCTTCTTCATGTTCAGCCTCTCCTGGAAGCTCTCCCTCGTCACCTTCATGGGCTTCCCCATCATCATGCTGGTGTCTGATGTCTATGGGAAGTACTACCAGGTAGGCAGGAGCAGCTGGCATTGCCACAGTGTGTCCCTGTGAAGCCCTCAGGGAGCTTGCGGGTGGCCTTGGAGCCGGTGGGAGTGATGCTGGAGTGTTTTGCTGCCAGCAGTGGGGGCAGGAAGGTGACGTTAAACCTGTGTGGGCAGACTGGGCTCTTACCTTGCTTCATGCTCAGGACTGGAAGCATCTCAGGTCTGATAGAAGAGGTGGCTGGGCTGTGGAATGTCCTGTATGCATCTGCCTGTCCTTGTGCCATCTCTCCTCTCTGTTTGGAGTCACCTGGTGGGGCCCCAGAGCCCAGGGCGAGCGGGGAGATGTGCCACAGGCAGCCTGGCACTCACTGAGCTCCCTCTGCCTCCCCCTGCTCCCTGCAGAAGCTCTCCAAGGATGTGCAGAGCGCTCTGGCCAAGGCCAACAACACGGCTGAGGAGACCATCTCGGCCATGAAGACCGTCCGCAGCTTCGCCAACGAGGAGACGGAGGCCAACGTATACTGGCAGAAGCTGCAGCAGGTGTACAAGCTCAACAAGCGGGAGGCCATGGCTTACACCTACTATGTCTGGTCCAGTGGGGTAGGTGGATGGCCCTGGGGCTTCCCTGCCTGGGGCTGGGATGGGCAGGGGGGTCTCTCCATGTCCCAAAGCACACATGGTTCTCCTCTGCTCCCAGGGAACTCTGTGGGGTGAGCCCAGCCCTGCTTTCTGCTGCCGGTGATCCCCGGGCTCTCGATCATTTGTTATTTTTATCCATCAAAATGGATGGATAAAAATACACTCCAAGGCAGTGTTGTGTCATTCCATGGAGCTGCCTGTTTTCCCTGCCTCCGGTTCACATGGGGCAATAATTGATAGGAGCTGCAGGTCGTGGAGCAGCCCTGGCTGCGTGGTGCTGCAGTGCCTGCCTGTGCCAGCTCCGCTCCGGGGCTCCGGCTGGGAACAGCCGTGGCGTTGGTTGAGCTTCTGCTCAGGAATGGAGATCTTCTGTGTGTGGGTGGTGGCAGGGGGAGGCTGCTGGGCTTTGGCTTTGGGCTTTTTTCTTTTTTTTTTCCCCCCCTGCAAAATGCTTTTTCATCGTTTAACGCCAGATGGTTTGGGATTTCTCCAGGGCAAAACCCTCACGCGAGGCTGCCCTCGTCTCTGCACGTTCAGGGATCGAGGCAGTCGCTGGTGAAGGGTCTGTGAGTTACGGTGCCTTCATGCAGCTGCGAGAGACTTCATGGCTTCCCAAGTCTGGAAACAAAATGGGAGCATTATTAGCATGGTTTCTGGGCTCCCAGGTGAAGCTGGAGCATGAGCTGGGTTGACACTGGTCCTGACAAATCTAAGAAGGCAAAAGCCCTAAAAAAACTGCTCCTGCAGGGCTCATGTAGAAAGAAGACAATGGATGTAGCTCAGCCCTGGTAGAGTCTTTCTTGGAGGGAATGCAGGAGCTTAAGGTCAGATCATGGCAGAGCTGTAGAGGAGGCATTTTTTCCTCCTGTATTTTTGTCTGTGTGAATTTACAACCTCCTCTGGTCCCACAGGGCACCAGGGCATTGCTGCTTTTTGGAGCACCTGGGCAGCATGGAACAAAACCAGCTGAATAAAAGGGGCCGGTATTTTTGTCACATCAGAGCTGATCTGTCTCCTTTCTAGAGTAGGTGGTACCCCCCACAGACTTCAGGTGACAGCTGGGGTTATGCTTCAGGGACTTGTACAGGCAAGGAGGATATTCTGCATTAACTCCTGGCTTGATTTTGTGTTCTAAATTAAAATGTGTCACACTCGTATAAAGGAAAGTTTATTTTAGTGGTGAGGTGACTGCATGCCTTGGATAATTTGAACATAGATTATTATGCTTGAGGACCTCAGTCCAAGAGAGAAGTTCACAAGATGCTCTGTTATTTCAGATAAATTCTGCCTCCTTGGCTGCTGTCCCTCGGGACTTGTTTTGTTGAAAGATATCTGCCCAGCTCCTTAAATCAGCCCATGTACTTGAGTTGTTTTTCTCATTTCCATGCTCGCTCCTAGGGCTGTCAGCTGCACTGTCAGGGATCCTCAGCTCAGGGCCCAAAGGATAAATGTCAGCACATGAAGTTTGGGCTGTTGTGTGAGTAATGACAAATACACCAAATATCCATTTGTCCTTGCTGATTCTGGGCTGTTTTCTTGCTTTCAGCTGACCCTGCTGGTGGTCCAGGTCAGCATCCTTTACTATGGAGGGCACCTCGTGATCTCTGGGCAAATGACGAGTGGAAACCTGATATCCTTCATCATTTATGAGTTTGTCCTGGGGGACTGCATGGAGGTGAGTTAGTTTTAGCAGGGAACCCCAGAATGGGTTGGGTTGGAAGGGACCTTAAAGCCCATCTCTTTCCAGCTCCCTGCCATGGTCAGGGACACCGTCCACACCTTCCCAGGTTTTTCCACGCCTCATCCAACCCGGCCTTGGACACTTCCATAGGTGGGGCAGCCACATCTTCTCTGGGCAACTTGTGCCAGGGCCTCCCCAAGCTCTGGGCTGCCCCTTCTATCTCCCAGAAGGTCCCAGGGCAGTTGCAGGGATAGATCCAGTGCTGACTTTCCCATGACTCATTTCTTTGGTGCTTTGGCACTGCCAGAGGGGGGATGCTCCCCTCTGCTTCCCATTCCTCCCCTGCTGTGGTCTCACAACCTTTGTGTTCCTGAAGCAGCTTGTCCCCCAAAAAGGCAGCTGGGAGCAGAGGGGTCAGGCTGGCCCTGCTGAAGGGCAGAGCCCTGGCTGCCTGCCAAGCACATTTCCTGGCATGAAGAATGAAGGGATTACAAAGCTGCCTGTTAAATTTCAGGCTTCATTAAAAACTTAATTATATTACCTTTTTTTTCCCTTTCCCTGGAATAGGCTGCAAGCTGCTGCGTTGGCAGCACATTAGCAAGATGGGATTGTGGGTGGGATGGTAGAGCCCACCCAGGGCTGCCTTCCCCTTGCAGAGGCATAAACTTGGCTAATCAAGGCAGGAATGATCCAGTCGAGGTTTCCTCACAGCCAAGTGTGGTTTTGGTGGTGCTTCAGCCTCTGTGCAGGGGCAGAGCAGAGCTGGAGGCAGCTTGCCTGGCTCTCACCATCTGCTCAGATCACTGCAGCCTCTGGTGGGGTTTCCAGGCTGTGGTTTTGGTGTGGATTTAGTTTGGTTTGGGGGGGTTTTCCCCCTCCTGGTGGGAGGGGCAGTAACAGTACAAACTGTTCTGCAGCTCTGGGTTTAATATTGAAAAACATCCTTCCCCTGGGCTGTCCATGTATCCCTTCCATACCCAACAGAGGAGGGAGAGTTTTCCTTCCCTGTGTCTGATGCCCGCAGCCAACGTCAGGCAATGGGAGACTTGGGAATGCTTCAGCCATTCCCCTTTGGAGTGGCACTGGCTGATTCCCCATCTCCTGGGAGGGTCTCACTGCTGCCTCTTCTCTTGCAGTCCATCGGCTCCGTGTACAGCGGCCTCATGCAGGGGGTGGGAGCAGCTGAGAAGGTTTTTGAGTTCATTGACCGCCAGCCCACCATGGTGCACGACGGCTCCCTGGCCCCGGATCGCGTGGAGGGCAAGGTGGAGTTCAGGAATGTCACCTTTTCCTACCGCACTCGCTCTGCCACCCAGGTCCTCCAGGTGAGCCCCGTGGGCACTGAGCGCTCCCAGCACCACGTGCTGCTGCTCCATCCTGGCCAGGAGCAAAGCTCAGCCCGCAGGGAGTGTCAGCTGCCTGTCAGAGATGGGTAAGGGCAGGCTCAGCGCTTGCTGGAAAACAGATTAAAAGGAGCAGCGGGTGTTTAGGGCCGGCCTTCCTTACAAGGAATGAGATTTATTAATAAAACCCTTGTTCCCTGCTCAGGCATTAAACATGTCAGCGTGGCACGGGGCTTTGTGCCAAGCTGCCTCTGACTGTTTCCGTGGGAGAGGGGCTGGGATCATGAGACAGGGGGAAGCAGCAAAGAGGTCAGTTTGCTGTTTAGAGGACCTGCTACATCAGCAGGCAAATCTGAAGCAATTTGGAGGCTTTTTGCTTCCTCAGAGCCAGGAGAAATGGCTGATGTGGCACATCACCAAGGCAGAGGGGCACTCTGGCCAGATTCTGGCTCCTTCTCTTGTGTAGTGCCCCAGGATGTTGAGAAAAGCCTGGACCTGAGCATGTTCTCCCATCCATGTTGCAGGATGTGTCCTTCACCCTGCACCCTGGCAAAGTGACAGCGCTGGTGGGCCCTTCAGGGAGTGGGAAGAGCTCCTGTGTCAACATCCTGGAGAACTTCTACCCCCTGCAGGACGGGCAGGTGCTGCTGGATGGGCGTCCCATTAACATGTACGATCACAAGTACCTGCACTCCGTGGTACGAGCGACTGATACCTGTATTCTGCTTGGGATACCTGTGCTCTGCTTGGCCCACTTGCCACCTGCAGGGCTCTGAGGGGATGCATGGCACTGCTGCACGTTGCTTTGGGTTTGATCTGGCAGCTCCAGAAATGTCCAGAAAGCTGGAGGCTGGAAGTGGTCCAAGAAATGAATTTGGATAATTTGTGGGGGTGGAAAGGAAGGGGATGGAGGGCGGTTTCAAGGGGAAGGGGAAGCCTTCCAAAAACAGAACAAAAAACATCTTTTGTTTGGTATTTTTTGGCCAACACAGTAGAGATATGTTTTTGGCTGTTGGATTAATTATCCTCTAAATTGGGTTTGGAAAAAGAGTTTTGTATTCCTCCAGCAATTTCTGCCTTAAGATCTTGGAGTAATTCTCAGCTAATGGGGAGTTAAACCTCTCAGGATCCTGGCAGCAGCTGGAGCACCAGAAGGGCTCGTGCTTTGCCTAGGAGAGGGGTCTGGGCCCCTCAGCTCTCATCTGTGTGTCAGCACAGATCAGCCTTCATCTCTGCAAGTAACTGCCTCCTTTGTTTGCCCCCAGAGCAAATGGCCTCAGCAGTCAGCAGGAAAACCTGAAAACAATTGATCAGAGACAGGCTGGAAAGCCAAAGTCACTGTGACTAATTTACATTCCCTGCCCGTACAGAGCGAAAATCAAAGGCCAAGCAAATCTTTCAGTTTAGAAAGCCTGGTGTGGTGTTAGGGGCATGGGGAGAAATCAATTAAAATATGACCGTGTCTCCCTGGCTCTCTCCTGCACAATTCTGAGTAATAGTTTGAAAGGTTTGATTTATTCCGATATCAAGGGTTTGATAAAGCAGCTGAACGTGGCAGTGAACAGCCATGGCTGTAAGGCAGGACAGGGAGACTGTTGCTAAGCAATTAAGGAATTGCAGCAGTTACCTCCCTAACTTGCTTATTTGGGATTAAAAGATGCAAGAGGGCTCATTCACATGGCCCAAGTGTGACTACTGGCCTTGAAAGGAAAATCAGCAAGGGCCTGGGAGAGGGTCTCTCCAGAAACTGGTTTTTCATTCTGGGAAAAGCAAACAGTAATGGGAATAACAGATCTGGAGCAAAACCACAGCAGGCTTTAGGAGGGCAAAGCCCATCTCAGATGCCAACATGCCAACATTGCATCAGGTTTCTTTCCTGCAAAGTGGCTTTCCAGCAGAAGGTGCAAACTGGGCATGCTGACATTGGCATCCTCACTGGAAGCTCACCTTGAGCACTTCTCTATGTTGGTTAATGACATTTCTATATCTTGATCTCAGTCCTTACTCAGCAGGAACAAATATCAATGGTCAGAGATATCATGCAGTGCATCTTCTGCTCCTGACCCCTGCTCTCCCTTTGCTTCCTGCAGATCTCCCTGGTGAGCCAGGAGCCCGTGCTGTTTGCCCGCTCTATTGCAGACAATATTTCCTATGGCTTGGCCTCAGCCTCCTTCGAGTCTGTGGTCCAGGCTGCCCAGAAGGCCAACGCCCACAACTTCATCACCGAGCTGCAGGACGGCTACCACACAGGTACCACCCGCTGCTGGGGCTGCCAGCTGCACGCCCTGCCAGCTCTGGGTTTCCATTTTGACCCCTTCCTCTCTCCCTTGACCCAACAGAGGCAGGGGAAAAAGGAGCTCAGCTGTCAGGGGGGCAGAAGCAGAGAGTGGCGATTGCCAGGGCCTTGATCCGAGCCCCTCCCATCCTCATCCTGGACGAAGCCACGAGCGCGCTGGATGCGGAGAGCGAGCACGCGGTGAGTGGGTGCCCTGGCTGCTTGGGACAAAGAGGGCTGGGAGGACAGACTGTAGCCTCAGTTTCCAGCCAGTGGACAAACTTATTCTTGATACAGTGCTATCAATTTGCTTGAGTAAAGCAAATTCCGTAGCAGGAATTTGATTCCGATGCTCTTGTAGCCACCAGGAAAGGAATATTTCCATGCTCACAGCAGCCAATGCCTGACAAACCTGATGAGGGAGGGATCTTTTTCAATGTGGAAGGTGTTAATTGGCATACAGAGAGTCTGTGCAGCCTTTTAGGACAGGATACAGAGGAAGACCTATAAAATGGTGCTGCAGCAAGGAGAGTAGGAGTGCCTGAGCTCAAATCCCAGCCAAGGCACCAAGGAAGTCACACTTGCAGGAAAAGCCTTGAGCATCCTGTGAACTGGTTTATCTGTCTGGAAGTTTGGCCTCCCTGATGCAATGACATGAGGGAAGGGCTGTTCAAGGTTGGGATTTGAGGATGTGCCTCCAATCCCAGAGGACAAATCCTGCTGGGGCAGCACAAGTATCTGACCTTGGAGCAGCTTGCTGCCTCACAGGTCCTCAGTCACGGGTGTGGTACCTGATGCCAGCCCAGAGCTGGTTTTGGCTACCCAGGGGTGTCAATGTGACATGTGCCTGATGGCCACCTGCCCGCCTTTAGACGTCAGTGCTATTGTCTCTTGACTGGAAAAAAACCTTCTCTTGCCTTGCCTTGATACACTGAGGAAAAAATTCTGCTTTTCTGAGCAGCTGCATTCACCAGGTATTGGCTTCCTGCAGTCTCTGCCAGCACCACGTGGCCTCCAAATTTGGGGCCCAGCTGTAACAAGTCCCCATCTTGCAGGATCAGACCTGTGCTCGTAGCTCACCTGGCTGGACTGAGATGATCTTTGGGCTGCAGCCGGGAGCTGAGCTGGACATGCTGGTGCTGGTAGTGCTGCAGGGAGCAGAGCAGAACTCATCCCCTGTCCAGAGCCTTCTGGACAGAGACCACAAAGCTGCTGCTGTCCCAGGGGCCGGGCACTAACGCCTTTTCTCCCCGCAGATTCAGCAGGCGATTTACGGCGACTTGCAGAACCACACGGTGCTTGTCATAGCTCACAGGCTGAGCACTGTGGAGAGGGCACACAACATCATTGTGCTGGACAAGGGCCGCGTGGTGCAGCAGGGCTCGCACAAGGAGCTGATGGAAGAAGGAGGCCTTTATTCCAAGCTGGTGCAGAGACAGATCCTGGGGCTGGAGGGGGGCGGCATGGACAGTGGCCAGCCTGCAGCCCGGGGGGACGCGGCCAAGGCGCCCGGGGGGCTGGAGGAGGAGTTCAGGATAGACCATTCCCATTCCCTGCCAGCCGCGACCATGGCACAGGACGATTTCACCAACGCTGCCGCGCCCAAGTGAGGGCGGCCGGCGCTCGGACGCTCCCTGGGATATGGAGGTGGCAGAAAGATCAGCTGGGATATGGAGGTGGCAGAAAGAACAGCTGGGATATGGAGGTGGCAGAAAGAACAGCTGGGATATGGAGGTGGCAGAACGGCGCCGCTGGCTCGCCCCACGTCACACACCCTGCACACCCAAACACACACCATAGAGCTTCCTGCAGGACGCCTGCTGGCCAGCAAAACAGGGATTCACTCGAGGGAGCTGGGTCCTTAGCAATTCTCAGCATTTCTACTGGGTTTCTTTTCTTACTTCCAGTAACTCCTCTCGACTGGGACTTTTCTCCCATCGATCTGCATGTGTAACTGCTATTAACTGTAATGGATGTTAAATGCATGCGTGGGGGGGAAGGTTGAAAACCCCTCCAGGAATTTCAGGGGGTGGCTTTTGTGGCTGGATAGAAAAACTGACTGTAAAGCAAGGTCCTGCTCCCTCTGCCAATCTATGGGGATAATCCAAAGTTGGCTGAAGCCTGTAGGGAGTTCCCTTTGGCTTTGGTGAAAACTGGATCACTCCCATGGAGCTGAAGGCCGGGAGAGTTTTGCACTGAGTGCCTGCAGGCTCAGGCTCTCAACCATTGCTGCTGAGCTTGAATTACGTAGTATCCATCCTTGCTGGGACAAGCCAGGGGACCGGGAGGCAGATGTTACTTTCTGATTTGCTCTTGGTGCTTGGTGGGTGTTTGTTTTTAAGGATGAAACGTTTTACCATAACTGGGTTAGGTTTTGGGGCTTGGGGGTTTTTTTTTGTTCGATTTGTTTGTAGTTTTTTTAATGTTATTTGTGTGCACTGTGCAATGTCTGTCTGGCTCCAGCATCCACTGAAAATTGGTCTGTTACTTCAGAATTTTTTTTAACTCACAATCCCGGTGCTGGTGTGAAAAAAAAAAAAACCACTACTAAAGACAGGCAAAAAACACTAAAAGACAGCACTTTATAAATCCCACCAAAGCTTTGTTCAGCTTCAGGCCATGCTAGCGACTTCACTGCATGGGAAATCCGTTCTGTCACGTTCCTTGAAGTCCAGCTTCAGCTGCCTGAACTTTATAATGTGTTTCTTTGAATATAATTTATTTTAGTAAGAGGGATAGAAAGAAATGTGTTGCTCCTAGTCCTTTGGGGTAATGGCTCTGGCTTAGTAGTGTTATCCTGCTATAGATTGGTGAAAAATCCTGTGCAGCCAGGCAAGTGCTGTTTTAAAAATAGCATTTCTAGGGGAACACTGACTTCAGACTCTGCATAGTTAGGAAATTCTCTCAAGCACTTTAGCTCTCATGTTTTCTGATACTTGAATGCTGCTGCATTTTCCTTTCCAGCAGGTTTGCATTTTTGTTATTGGCAATGTTTTGTTTTCATTTAGTGATGTTTTACAAACTCTAAATTTAGTGTCCTTGAGGAGGGATGCTCAAAAAAAAAAAATAAAATACTACCTCTGCCACTCAACATCGAGCTGCTCTGGTTGGGGGTGTTTTTTGCTTTCTGGGTTTTCAAGGTAACGTTCATCTGACACCACAGCTGAATGCAGCTGCTCCTGCACCTGTTCTGGGGAATGACAAGAGGAGCCCACAGAGAAGGAGGTATGTAAAACACTCCAGCATCTGATAATGGCTGTGAGCCCAGCAGTCAGGATAACTCATTTCCACCCCGATCCCGTTGGGTGTCAGTCTCCCAGGGAAGGACAGGCAGTCTAACCTGTTCTCAAAGCATGGTGCTTCCTGGCTGGAATCTTTTCAGCTGCTGGCTTTTGTGATATGATAACAATCTGTGCCCCAGAAGAAGAACAAGATCTCTTTTTGTTTTCCCTCCCTCCGCTTAGGGAACTTGTGTGGTGCTCTGAGCTCCTCAGTCACCCTTCAGTAAATGGCCAGGAGTTCCTGCTTGAGGAAAATTTGCTCTGTGGGTATGAGGAGGCTGGGAGTTCCACCCAATGCTGACAGGCAAGTGATTAATTCTGCATTTTCATCAGTACCTGGCAGCAGAATGGGGCCCCTGGTTCATAGAAGTGAAATTTATTTCTGCTTAATTAAAAACTGGGGGAAAACCCAAATTGAGCTGCCTGGGAACTAGGGAAGCCAACTCCCCCTGCAAAGTACTGGTAGCAAAATGATCATTTGTACATGAGATGCCAGGAAAGAGAATTTGATTGTGTCCTGTGTGTCCCTCCCAGGCATGACTGCAAAAAGGGAACTGAAGATGCAATTAGATTGGTTTTATTGCAAAAAAAGGGCACTGAATTTCAGGAAGGGAACCCTGTTTCCCAAGGCTGCTGTGATGATAATCCCAGCATTGCATTCCCAGGTTAGGTCCAAACAGCTTCAACTGAAATGGCACTCCAGAAACAGCAGATTGTCTCTGCTGGTGGCACCAGTCCAAGCTGATAACAGGGCCTGACTTTGTTCATTGCCACAGGTGCTGAATTCTCTCTTCTGCATCCAGACAACTCAAGGCTACTTTTCCCCTGAGCCTCTCATCTTGTGGCTTGAACGGGCCCTTTTATTGTGCTGTTGGCATGTGACAAGTGGCACTGCTTTTGTGCTAAAGCTGGGAGGCTTTTCTATACCCTGGAAGATGGGTGGGAGCTCCACACAGCACCAGGGATCCAGCAGAATTAATCTAATGCAGATCTTTTTGCCTGCACCAGCCCTGGGACTGTATAGAAAATCCTGCCTTTCTAAATCATTCCAACTACAGCTTCTTTTTGAAGTGAGAATCAGGGTCAGCTGTGCCCATTAGCCAGCCTGAGCCTGGCAGTAAAGCTTCACCCAGAGCAGCAGTGGGAACTGCTCCAGTGCTGGAACAGGAGCTGCTTCCTGCCCAGTCCCTCGGGCCTGGCTGCCTGGGGCCAGTCTGTGTTTCAGGCTGTTCTCCTGGAAACAAGGCCACTGTTCCCTCTGAAGCCCTGGACTGTAGAATTTTGTGGCTGTGGCTTTGCCCAGAGTTGGGAACGTGAACAAAATCAGTTTGAGAGCTTCTCAGTTAGTGATGGAGATAAAAAGTTCCTTTTCTTCAAAGGGAAAAGTCCTTACAGGGAACTCAGAGGGGTTAATCTGAAACCTTAACCTGGGGGCACTGAAGACTGTCCTGGCAGAACTGTAAGCAATTAAGCATTTGAAAGCACAACTGATTGCAAATTGACTGTATATCCAATGGCAGGTTGTTTGCCTCACTATTAATAAGCTCTAACCATACCCTGTAATAGGTATAACCACAGCTTTATTTGATTCAAACAACAGTGAACCCCATCCAAGGTGAAATCTGAGAGTGGATCCTACAGCCCCAGAGCTTCCCCAGGGACAGGGATTTGCCCTGTGCCTTTGCACAGCCAGGGTCTGTGGCTGACTGACCCAGTAAATGAGCAGACAGTGATAGAAAAAACACAGCTGTGTTTATTCCAACAACTTGTCTCCTGCCACACCAACCTCTGCCTCAATAACCAACTGTGTGTGTTTCAGTGGCTGCACTTTCTAGGCCTTCAGCAGGTCTGGAATTGCTACAAACAAATAGAAAGTGCTTCTAGCTCAGGATCAGAGATGTGGTTTAGTCTGGGGAGGAAAAATAAAATCTGCCTCTTCTATTCCAGCTTCACTGTGAGCTTAAGGCAAAGAAAATAAGTGCAGGTAAATAAACCTGCTGCTCTTCTGACACCTGCAGCTCCCTGAAAGGAAGGAGCACCTTACAAACACCTAATTCCTGCTCTCTCTCAGACAGCAGGGGCACTGATCTCTCAAACAGAAGGGCTGTTTCTCTGCCAGGATGCTGGATATGCAGGTCATTTCCATGTGTGAAGGAATCTGGGTTGTGAAAACTAAACAGAAGTATGGGCTGTGCTTAATACACAGAAGAAGTTAAATTGCAAATAAGCCCCAAAACTTATCTGCACATTGAGCAAACCAGACTAATAGGGGTTAATGTACACCAGAGATGAGATTTGCAAATTCAATGTGTACATAACCAACCTGTTTGTCCAGGAAAAGAAAATAAGATGTGAAGGTGACTTGCAAAATATGTCTAAATCTAATAAATATGCATGAGGCCAGTGCTACTGACCGTAAAAGGATATGAGGTACCAGGAGGAAATTCAAGATCAAGTTTAAATAGAAAACAATACCTAACATCTTATTTAAACTAGTCTGGATGCCAGTTTTCCCCAAGATTGGAGCTTGACTTCTTATTCACCATGACATGGTTTCCCCTGTAATCTTCACAATTTTTCTATTCCATTTCTCCTGTAATAAGAAATCCTGACTTCTGTACTTTGCCTGCTTACAGTTCTAATGTACTCGAATGCTGTCACCCTTCAAAAGGATTTCAGCAAAGGCAAGTAGGAACCAAGCCTGGGGAGATGATAAATCCCAGTCTGCAGCACTGCAATATTTGATAAACCCTGCAGCCCAAAATCCTGGTTTATCTGCAATCCTTCATATCCTGTCCCAGCGATGTGCTGTCACAAAACCTTCATCTTTCATGAAGGCTGCAGAATGGGAAGGCACCCTCCTACCTGTCCAAATAGAAAATATAAATACACAAAAGCAGTTGACTTCTATCGTGTGTCTCAGCCTCAGCTGCTTTTCTGGACAACTGGAGAGCTCAATTACATCCAGGTGCTGACCAAAGTCCTCCAAAACAACCCAGATGTTTACTGCAGACTCCTCTCCACCATCACCAGAACCCAAATCACCCACCCAGGGAGAAGCAGTATTTTCAATGTATGTTGTACTTGAGCACAAATAAGTTATGTTCTCACCTGTGACTGAGCAGTTCTTATTATCCCCTTTTTTTCAGCAAAAGGCACCATGGTTGAAGGAATCTGAGAACTCCACTCAGGATCACACAGCGAGGCAGTGGTAAAACTAGATTTGCAACATGAAGCTGAGTCAGACTCTTCTGAACCACACTCCCCCCAAACCATTTATTTAGTTATGGTATGAAGTTCAAATTAACAGTGTTCTTGGGAAGAAAGGCCTTCTCCTAATCCCTCAGCTAATTCCTCTGTTTGCATGTGTGTATACGTGTACGTGTGTTTGCATGAGCAGATTTACAGCAGGTTTAACCCGTGGCTGTAACCCTGTCTGATGGGCATGTGCAAATACAGGAATGGTGTTGGCAGGGTGACTATCTGCTGGATTGAAACAGCAAGGCAGGGCTGTGGTGACTGTGCAAAGCCCTGCCAGTGCCCAGGGCACGGCTGCTGACTCACCTGGCACAGAGCACATCCCTGCAGCAGGCAGGTGTGCTGGGGTGGTGAGAGCTGTGATACTGGGACATTCCTGTGTCACTGAGCACCTTCTCCCCACCCTGGGCTCAGCTTCCTGCTGCGCAAACATCGCGCCCTTGGATCTGCACCGGGCTGCCAAAAGGGCTGGAAGGCTTCCTCTAGCAGGGTCACCTTGCTGGTCGTTATTCCCTGTGGATAATAATGACAAAGAGGGCTTTTGGGAAGGTGGGAGGTGTGGGGAGCTGAGTTTAGTTAAAGGACAAAAGAACAAGCATAAAGCTGTCACGTCATCACAGTGTCCTGCCAGGAGCTGCTGGGTCACTTCCTGCGTGTGACTGCAACTTCATTGCATCAGAATTGTATTCGGTCACTGTATGGATTTTTTTTTTTCCTATTCTCCCAGTTAGATCAAAAATATCAACTCCAAAGGACAAGGACCACGTGGCCATTCCCTCTCCTGTTCCCTTGGCTCCTGGCTCCTTTTGGCTCTCTCTCCACAGTTACACACACGGAAATAATACACACACCCACACCCACGTAGGGACAAAAGCAGGCCAGGAAGGTGCTGCATGCCAAGTGATGCATATAACTTAGGCTCTTTTAACACAATTAATTGTTTCCAGGCATAATTGTCTTTATCAGCTCTGCTAACAGCAGCAGTAATTGGGGAGCTGCTGCTCCTAAGGGTTACCCACACACTGCCTACTCCAGTGCTGGTGACATGACTGATAAAAATCAGAAGAACAAAATATATGGTGGTTTAATTGACGCAGTTTTTACTACATTGCATTTCAAAAGTATTTAAATTTACGATGAAACAGATCTTTGACAGATTATTTATTGACCTTTACTGTTGAAGATGAAAGGGTTTAAGATGGATGAAATGGCCTAGCACCAAAGCTTGGCCAGATATGATTTTTAGCTATTTTTAACCTAAATAAGTATTCAGCCTAGTCTTGAGAACAATAATGCAATCTCTCTTTTGAGATTTACTCCAGCCAAGTCCCAATCTGGATAAGGAAATGCGAGTTAAATCGAACTGATTTTCCTTCCGAATTTACAGCTGGGGAATTTTAAACAAAGGAGGAGTGTCTACGGTACTTCAGGCGGGAGCTGTGCGCTGGTGGGGCTGGGAAGGCTCTCCGGGAGCCCAGCTCCATCCTGCAGGACACAGGGCATGGTCTGAGCCATCCCAGGGACCTGCCCGACCTCCGAGTGTCCCAAAGCCACATCTTTGGGGACACACCTGGAGTCCTGAGCCCCCTTCTGGGGCCTCCATGGATGAATTGAGGAGAGTGTGCAGGGAAGGGAATGGAGCTGAGAAGGGGCTGGAGCCCCAGGAGAGGCTGAGAGAGCTGGGAAGGGGCTCAGCCTGGAGAAAGGAGGCTCAGGGGGCCCTTTGGCTCTGCACAACTCCTGACAGGAGGGAACAGCCTGGGGAAGTCGGACTGTGCTCGCAGAGAACAGGGACAGGAGAGGGAACGGCCCCAGGCTAGGCCAGGGGAGGCTCAGGTTGAACACCAGGAGGAATTTGTTAACTGAAAGGGTGATAAAACATCGGAAAGGGCTGCCCAGGATTCCCCATTCCAGGAGGTGTGTAAGGAACGACTGGACGTGGCACTCACGGCTGCGGTCTGGTGGAGAAGGTGGTGATCGGTCACAAGCTGCACTCGATGATCTCAGAGGTCTTTTCCAACCTCAATGACCGATCCCTCGGGACTCCGAGCGCCTCACGTGAGCGCAGCACACAAAGCTTGCTCTGTGCGGGGCTCTGCCAATGGAGGGGCTTCACCCCCTCACAGGGGCTTCACCCACGGACCCCTCGAGGGCCTTCACCCCCTCACAGGGGCTTCACCCACAGATCCCTCGAGGAACTTTACCCCCTCACAGGGGCTTCACCCCCCCCACCGGGGCTCCCCTCAGCCCAGGCCCGCTCAGCCACCGCGGCCCCCCTCGCCAGGCCCCTTTGGTTCCGTCCAGCAGCGCCCCCCTCCCGCCGCGCAGCCCCCGTGGTACGCCCCGACACGCCCCCCCGGCAGGGGGCGCTGAGGGCGGTGCCCGCCGGGCCGGGGCGAGACCGCGGCGGCACTTCCGGTCCGGGGCCGGGGCGGGAACGGCGGCGGGGCCGGGATGGCGCTGGACGCGCGGCGCCTGGAGGCGCTGAGCCTGCAGGAGCTCAGCGCGCTGCTGGACGACGAGGAGCAGCTCCAGGACATGGCCCGCGAGATGGAAGAGGTGAGGGGCTGCCTCGTACTCCCCGACCGCGGCCTCTCCTCGGGCCGCCCCCCTCAGCCCGCCGGGTCCGCGGTGCCGCTCGGTGTTGGGGGGTTCAGGACTCCCCGCTCCCCGGAGCCGCCGGGCGGTCTCGGCCCCGCCGTGGAGCTGCCGGTGCGTGAGGAGCCCCCGGGGCTGCGGGAAGCGCTGCCGGTCCCTTCCTCGCTCCCCCTTCGCTGCCGCCCCCGGCCCCCGTTGTCCCGGCCGGGCCCTCCCGGCCTTTTGTTCGCCGGCCCGCGGCGGGGGATCGGTGCCCGCTGGGTGCCCTGCGAGGGGTGAGGGCTCGGCGGGCTGAAAACGCGAAATTAAACGATTTCAATCACTGAATTAGGAGACAGTGACGGCCCGGAGGTGGGATCAGCTTTTCCGTTCGCACAGCCCTTGTTCTGTGCCTTGGCCGTGCTGAAGGATTTTGCCAGGGTGAATTCAAAACAATGTGAAAGAGATTTCTGTGTGCCTCGGTTGGTATGCTGGGCGCAGCCAGGGCTGTCAGGCTTCTCTGCTGCTTGTTTTGCCTATTTGAAGTGTCTTTGTCAGTGCATCAGGCTCTAAGTCGTGCTTTTGGATCTGTGATTCTTAAAACAAAATAGGAGCCTGTTTTCTTCCTCTGGCTGTGGTTGTCTTTAACTGGTTTTTCTGTGTGCCAGTGGACACTGGGTGTTACAGTTCAGATATGAGACTATTCTGGGTTTATTTGGCCACAGATGTCCCTGAAAGAATCTTGCTCTTAGTCAGATAAGAGCGAATAAGATGAAACTATATGTATGAAAACTTTAAAAGAAAAAAATGTACTCTGCTTCTCTGGGTCCTGTATTTATTGGGTTTTTTTTTGTTTTCTTAAATTAGAGGACAAAAGCCTCAGGAGAAGAAAAACAGTGGCAACATGGTTCTTGAGAAAGAAGCTTAAGTTTATTAAGTAAAATCAATTATAATTGTGTTCTCTCAAACTAAGATTCTGGCCCTGTTGGTGCTTCTGAGGAAATTGTTCTCAATCACCTCGAGCCAAATTATCCAAGTATTACACATGGAGAGGTCCACTGAAGGCTGGGGCTGAGCTGACGAGGTGTCCTGGGGAATTTATTTGCTGTATTATGCAACAATTTGGATTTTGAACTTTGTGCCAATAGATTTCTGAGAGTCGGGCAGCCATAATAACTTTTTGTGCAAGCCTATATTTTGAGAACTTAGAAGATGCAGGCGGTGCTGTGGAAAGTAGAACATGCAGGGAGCTCTTGGTTTGCTGGGGGCAGGAGCACCCTGGTGAATAAAACCTATTTAAGGGAACTCAGCAGGTTATAATGGGCTTAACTTGGTGAGGATGTGAACGGGTGCAGTGCTGCTGCCTCCAGAGCGACCCCTGACAAGGGACATGGGCTCTTTATTATAATTTATTTCTCAGCATGAACTTAAGACTGTAGGTCAGAAGTGACAGAAAACCTCATGACCTCAGTAGAAAAAAAAATCATTCCTCTCTACACAGCCAGCCCATATTGACCCTCAGGTTTTCCTCTTTCGTTGGCATCTTAAGGCTTTTAAATTGTAGAGTGAAGTTCTGCGGGCCTGAGGGAATATTTTGTGGTGTTTGGAAAGTGTGGCCAGGTTTGGAGGTGCTCGGGCTGTGTGGAAACAGGGCTGTGCTGCTGTCTGCTGTAATCCTCTTTTATTGGATGATGTGGAGGCTTTTACTGGAGTCTGTTCAGCTAGAAATGTGTTTACCCATCTTGGAAGGAATTGGCCATGCTTGAATATTCCTTCCCCCTCCTGTTTTTGCCTTCACTGAATTGTTTATTGCACGTGCTGCTGAGACCTGAGTTTTCTCTGGAAGTGTGTGGCAGGAAGAGGGAGAGAGGGAAATCCTGAGCATTGAGGAGGCACCATGGTGACCTCACTGCTGCCTGGCTGTCAGTCCATGTGTGTCCAGGTTGTGGGGTTATTCCAAAGTCCTTACATTCCCGGTTTTACTGTGACGTTCCAATTAAATCGCGATTCTCTGAGGTCACTTGTATATTTTCAGTGGCAAAATTGGTTAAAGCTGATTATTCCACAATTGAAAAAATCCCTTTGTTCTCCTTGTTGCAAGGGAAACCCAGCTCAAACCCCAATGTTTTGTTCACAGAGGAGGAGGATTTGGAAAAACCACTTGGCTTTCTTGCTGACAGCTAAAAATAGGCACTTCCAGCCTTAGAGGGAATGTATCCTGTGTGGCATTTGAGCAGGATTTGTGGCTGTGGGTGTGTGTGCTGTGCCCACGGGGTGATGTGCTGGCACAATGTCCTGCACGTGTGTCCCCAGGTGTGTGACACGGTGGCATCAGAGCTGAGCTGCTGCTTTTCCTGTCTGAGCTTGGCTCTGCAGGGCTTGAACAACGAACTCTTGTCTGCCAGAAAAAGGAAGGAAGCTGCTTGTCTGCTACTCCCAGCCTTCTAAAACTGAGGAGGGCTTTTTTTATCATCTCTCAGGTCGGTCTCTGCAGTGCATGTACAGCATCCATCTTCATTAAACAGACAGTCACAGGACTGGGATGGAAGGGACCTGAAAGATCATTTAGTTCCAAACCTCCTGCCGTGGCAGGGTCATAAAAGCAATTTGTTTATAAAAGTCAGTCTCAGTGAGATAACCCTAAAAAGCACAGATGAGAGAATTTGTGACCTGACACTGGTGATGATTTGATGAATTTCCCTGTGAAAGTGAATTTTCTTTTTGTCTCCTGGAGCATCACTTCTGTAGCAGTGCAGTTATTGTGTTACTGACTGCTAAGGTTCCGTGGCCAAAAATTGTTTGCTTTTCAATACCTTAATTATATGAAATCAAGAAGTCAGAAATGCATTGCCTTCTTCTCATTCCAGCATTTCAGAGAACACTGGCAAGCACAAAAGGAATTTTTGGAGCATAGTCCTTTTCTCAAAAGCTGATTGAACAGATCATGCAGGGCAGAAAGTCCAAGTTAAACTATGTGCATTCATGCCCAGATTTCTTGGATTCCTCCTCCTGTCCTAAAACCACATTGTGCAAGTGGTCATGTTCTTGTTGGCCAAACATGAAATTTAGATGCAAAGTTAGGAATTAGACTTGGTGACAACTACAGATTTCTCTCTTCTAGCTGAGCATCAAATGAGTAACCTGTCTGTGTCTGATGAGTGCAAATTGCAGTGCTGAGTGTCTTGCCTCTGCAAGAAATGTCTAGGAACTGCAGCTTACCTTCTAAGCTTTATTTTGTCATTTTCAAGTAATCAGAAGAGCTAAATTTAGCCAATCTAATTACTTTGCAGTACGTTTTAATATTTATTACAGAACAGATGTTTTTAGGGGGTGTATTATTATTCCCCAGTCCTTGATGAAAAGCACTCCTGAATCTTGTGTAAAAGAAGTCTCTTCTCCTACTCTGCACCTGTCAGCTCCTGTTTCAGGGGTTAATTTGACACTCCAAATGTGCATCTTTATACATCCACAGTGTGACTGCATATTTTCTTCTTAATTTACAAGTCTGTGTAAGTGAAAGAGAATGTGGGAATGATAGAGGCTGGAGAAATCTAAAACTACCACGGATGTGTCCTATGTATAAAGCAATTAAATCGGTGCCACACAAAGCTGCTTTTTATTTATAGCTCCTTAAGAGCCTTTTTCTCGAAGGCACCAAGAGACTCCTCTCTGTGGCGCTGGCCAGAGCAAGCTTATGATGATTCTAGCAGCTCTTGATGGGCCTTGTGGGCAGCCAGGACTGCTCAGTTCCTCAGGAGGCAGCTCCTCTGGGAATGTGCTTTTGGATGAGCCAGGGCGACGCTGCTCAGAGACGTTTCACACAAATAACTCTTGCTGCAAACCATTCTTCTGGAGGAAGGGATCAACGTTTATAGTGTGAATGTTGCTAAGCTAGTACTAGTTCTGGTTTAATTTTATCCAGCTTTTTTTTTTTTCTTTCCTTTTTTAAAAGTGGGATGAAACAAAGCTGCAGTTCATAAAAGTAGTAGACTCTAAATTCCCAAAGCAGTTGCTGCTGCCTGCTCTTGGAAATACTCATTAAATAAATCCTTGAGTAAAATTATTCAAATTACGTCCATTAAAGAAATTCATTTTTTAAGCAGCTGAAGTTTTGCAGTGCTGCATAAACCATGACTTCTGTTTTTAATAACCTTTGTGTGTCCATGGCTTCATTTTCTTGCAGCACAGTTTGGTGTTGAGTGCTGTGCTCAGGAGTGAGCAATCCTTGTACCATGAAAATCCCCTTATAAGCAGCTCAGTGTGGTTGCCCCGTTTGTCCCATTCAGAATTCATAGTGAGAGCTTAGCAGTTAAAAAAAAAAAAAAAAGAGAGAGAAAAAAGTCATATTCTCCTTAATATTGTCCTGTCCCACTGTGTCTCATGATTCTGACTGGTATTTTCATCTGGTTTCAGATTAACATTTCCTGCCTGTTCAGGTGCTCATGACCTCAAGAGTCTTGTTAGGAATTCTGCTGGACTCCCATGCTGCTGACTTTTATCTCTAAATATTTTTTTCCTGACGCTTCCAGTGGGCAGGTGAACAACCAGTGCAGGAGCAGTTCCCTGCTAACGCACATTTTTATCACGTGTGACAACAAAATACCTTTTGTTGGATCTGTTCCTTCCTCAGCCTTTGTGTGGGGCTTGTGGAGAGCTGTGGATGGATGCTGGGAGCTTGCTTTGTGCTGCACTGCTGATCTTGATAGACTGCTCATGCTGGACTGGGCCTTCCAGCCTGGGGGGATTTTGCAGCTGCTTTTTCTGGAGTTTTAAATTACTCATTTTTAGAAAGCTTTTCTACAGCACTCTTTAGGCAAACTTTACAGTGCTTGCTTTCTGATTCCTTGGATTAACTTCCATTGGTAGTGGAACAGTTGCTGTAACGTTTTTGCACAGAACTTAACATCAGTGAAGAGATTATTCTGGTTTATAGATTGTGGTTATATATTCTGGTTTATAGGTTGTGACTGTGTTCAGGTTGCATTGCTCTGGGATTATATCTGTTCTGTTTGTGAAATAGAACTCACAGATTTCAGAATTCTCTCATTGACATGAAATATTTCAGTGTCCTGAAACGAGTGGATGGGTCTTCACCAGCTCCTCCTTAAGTTTCATTAAACATCATTCCCAAGTTTGCTTTGTATCTGAGGAACTGGTTCTTCTCATGCTTTTGGGTGAGATTCGAGTTTCTCATCTCTCCAAGGGTGCATTGTTAAAAGAAATTTGTCAGAGACCAATGCTGGAAGCGAAGACTTCAGGAGTGACATTTTAATTCATCATTAAGTGTCAATTACCATTTTTGATCAACTTCTGTTAGAAGAAATATGCCCTTCTCAGAAATGTTCTAATATGGAGAGAGTTTAGTCATTAAGTCCTGTGTAATTTCAAGCCCTATAACTTAAAGTACAATTAGAAATACTTTAACTTCTTCAGTTTAAAACAAGTATTTTTAAGACTTTTGCTACAGCTTTGTCTAGTCCATAACTATTAGATATCAGGTGCAAAGGACAGGATCTCACTCTGCCTTAGAGGCAGGCAGATCATATTAATCACATTTTTCTTATTTTTGCAAGTCAGATACATCATGTCATAGTGGTATTTACTCATCTTCACACATTTGAAATGATTTAAAAGTGAAGTTACTCAGCAGATCATTATGAAAGATTAGAAATTTGTGGCTTCTTCCTCCCTCCTGGTCCTGTTGAGAAATATTCTGACACTTGAGGCAGGGACAACATCACAAAAGTCTCATCTGACTTTAGGAAGCCTTTTCTTACTCTGTTTATTTGGAGTTCTACCTCCTCCTCTTTACTATAAATGATTATAGTAAAAGCCTCGTTTTCTTGGCATTTGTGCTCCAGAAAGGCTCACAGGTTTGTGTCCTCTGGCTTTTTCCTGCCCTGAGTAAATGTATATCTTACCACCCTGAAGGAGAGATCTGAGTGCCCTCATTAAACTGCGTCCTCCTGGCTGACAGGAGGATTTCAGCCTCCCCAGCAGCGCAAATACTGAATTTGCTGTCAGGAAGTTGTGAGCTCATTAAAATGGTGGAAGAGGCACCAGAAGCCATCAGTCTGTTTGCACACAGTTTTCCTTGGCTGGCAGTTCAGTACCAGGGCTGCTGGGGATGGCAGGGGGTTGGAGGATTGGATGCCACTAATGAAGCTGGTAAATTAAACACCTGTGTATTTTAGTTCCCTTCATAATTCTTTTTTAAAAAAAATGTAAAACAGGGGGACTTCAGCTTTCTGAAAGCAACAGTCCTAACAGGATCAGATTATATGAGAATAAACAAATGGAAACCAGTTTAATTTAAATTATTTTGCATTAGATTCAAAGGTAAGAAGGGAACTTTCTTTTTATTCTTTGAAAAGACCCACATTGAACACAAGCATAGGGCTGGATGCTTCTTTAGGCTTGAGGAGACAAAACAATATTGAAAGTGTAATTTCTGAATTTCACAATTTGCAGTAGAATTGGGATGGATGTGGAATTTAGGACTCTGCATTATCCTTGGTGGTTGTTGTTGGGTTTCCAAGTGATTTGGCAGGAACAGGGTGAGAGTGAAGCTTTGGTTTTTGAAGAGCAAAATCTGAGGGACAGAAGTGTTTAAGTAAAACTGAGTTTTGAACTTAGGAAATTAAAGTAGCATATAAATACTGCAGAATGAAGTGATTGCTCTCAAAGGCAGTGGCTGTGCTTGGAAAAACACCTGAATTTTACGATGACCTTTTCTTGGTCTGTTAAACAGCTCATTTGGGTTTCCTCTTTTCCTGTTTGTGGGGTGTGGCAGGAGCAAGGTCAGTGCTGCTCTTTGCTGCTGGCAGGGCTGAAAGTGGACAGGGACAACCTGGGCTAGAGGGACACAGGGATGGAGGAGGTCACAAAAACTTCTGCTGCTTTGAAGGCAGCTCAGTAGACTCAGTCTGTGGTGCCCTGGGAGGGCTGTTCCACCTGTTGATTCAGCCTGAGAATCTGAAATCAAATCCCTTGGTTGTTTTTTTTTTTTTCCCTTTTGATGTCTGAATATTTTAGTGAATCTGATGTGACATCCAGGGCAGACTTCTCCAAACACTCAGCTCTCCCAGAGCTCCCGAGGCTCTCTTGATAAACTCGTGTGCATGTCTGAGTGGGAGCAAACTGGAATCTGGCTGAATCTCGGGTGTGTGAGAATTGTCATTTTTTTCTTTAGGCTAGGAACTGTTAAGCAGAAGGATTAAACTGAAAAAAAAATGAAGGTTTTGGCATTAATCCAGGATTGGTGTAACTCAGTTGGGCAAGAATATTCTGGAGAAGGAACAGTCACGATGCCATCCTTATTTTTTACACATTAACAAGATAAGGGATGATATTCTCCTGCACTCATTGTATTTCACTGCTGGAATTCAGATTTTTTCAAGAGCTGTTGCTTTATCTGTCAATTTTCATCATTTGTTCATCAGTTGCAGGTCCAATGCCACAGCACTAATTCTTACATACTTCTGTTGTTTATTTAAAAGTTTTCAAAGTCTGGTTTTGTCTTGCTTAGTAATTTCACTGTCATTTCACACACTGTTTTTTTTTGTTTTTATTTTCTATCCAGGCCCAAAATGTTCAGCACAGCAAGGACATGACTCTTGCCAGCAACCGCAGTCTGGCAGAGGGAAATCTCCTGTACCAGCCAAAGTTGGAGTCTCTGAAATCAAATTTAACTGAGAAATATCAAGAGCTGCAAGTTCTTTTTGAAGCATACCAGATAAAGAAAACAAAACTAGGTAACACTGGCTGCTGACAATTATGATTTGCTGGTTTTTAAGTGGGTGTAAATCTGTTGCCTGTTTGTTGTTTGGTTTTTGGTGTCTCATTTTTAGCTGTGTGAATTAGGGTACAAAGTGAAATGTCATTCTTGTGTATTGCTGAAATAGATCACACTTCTGATGATTTATTAAGTGACTGTCACACCTAGTAACAGATACTGTGGATTCTTCCTGTTGCCTACCTGTTCTTGACCTATTCTTTAAATTATCAACTCCAGTTACCTTGCTGAAGAGCAAAGCACTTGGAATTTTCAGTGACTATTTATAAATCAAATGGAATATTACATTTAACTTTCATACTGAATTGTATTGTACATCTGATACTGCACTTGCTGAAGTGCTTTCAATATTATAAATATATAATTAAAATGAAATTTCAGCTCTTAGCACTCTGACAAGATTGCTGAACTTGTTAATGTATTTCTGACCGTGCATCACCCTGTGCAGAGCTGCAGAGCCTGCTGGTTGTGCACATGGGCCGTGGAGGCTGTTGTGCAGTTCCAGGTCACTTAGGGCCTGCTGTCATGTTCTGTCCTTCCTGTGCCTTTGCAGACAGACAATCCAGTAATGCTTCCCTGGAGACCCTGCTGGCGCTGCTGCAGACCGAGGGGGCCAAGATTGAGGAAGACACAGAGGTAATGACACAACTCCCCCGTTCTGCCCCTTCTGCCCCTGCCAGAACCTCGCAGTGTCCCTGGCTGCAGCGCAGAGCTGAGCGTGTGGCAGATTAAGGAGCAGTTTTGAGAATATGGACTTGTCTCTGCTTTGAACCTCAGGGAGCAGCTATTTGATTCCAGCAATTTTATTTCTTTTTTATCTGAGTAATTTTTTACTCTTAACATCTTTGAAGTTCAAGAGAGAAAGTGCTCCTTTTTGGAAAAGATAGGCAAACCCTCTTAGTTCCTTGGCTTTGCCTTCAGACTTGTAGAGTTTAAAAATGTGGAATCTTCTTTTTCAGTGGGGTTTGCCTGGTACATGTATTACTTCATAATAAATGTCAATTAGTGGCCTAATAAAAAAACCTGTGCCTGTGCTGCTTTTCCTCCAGTGTTCCTGGTGAAATACTCCATTGTGACCTCAGTGTGTCTGTGCAGGTGCCAGTGGTCACCAATTGCTGACACACAGGTGCTTGAAGGGTGGTGTGACTTCAGAATAATGGGAGTGTTTGCTTTTGTTTGCTGATTTGCATGCAGGCATTTTCTGTAATTAATCAGGAGAAAAAAAATGTGCTTATTAGCCTTGGGTTGTGATTGTAAAAAGACATTCCCAGGACAAGCTGAATTTTGTGATTTTGTGTTTGTTCAGCTCTCAGTTATTAAACATCACTTACCCAAAGCCACAGGTAAGGGTGAGTCTTAGGCCTGACTTAGCAATAATCCCTGTGCTGAGTCTCACAGAGTTCCCAGTGTTTCTGTTGGCATTCAGGCAGCACTGAGCTGAGCTGGAATTCAGCTTAGCTGGCAATCTGGGAAGCTGCTGGGCTTGGTTTGTTCCCATCTCTGGTGATCAGGGGAATGCTCAGAGCGAGGTTCAGATGTTTTTATTGCTGTTACTTCAGTATAAATTTATGCAAAAGTGATATTTAACTCTCAGTGCTTCTGAGTAATAAGTAACTCAAAGTTCTGCTCAGAATTCTTCAGTATGCCAGTCATCTTCCATATGCCAGCTGGAAAATCACAGGCAAAATGCTGCTATTTTTGGGATGTGAGCCATTTAGATTCTGTTGCAGTAGGCTGTTTCCTAAGAGAATGTTCTCTATTTGACAGAACATGGCAGAAAGGTTCCTCGATGGCGAGATCCCACTGGATTCCTTCATCGACGAGTACCAGAGCAAGAGGAAGCTGGCTCACCTGCGCCGGGTGAAGATCGAGAAGCTGCAGGAGATGGTGCTGAAGGGACAGAGACTCGCTCAGGCTCAGCCGCCGGCGCCGCCCAGGGCAGCCGAGCCCGCAGCAGCGCCCGCCGATCCCTACAAGGATGCGACGCCTCCTCCGTCGGTGCTGCCGCGGCGGATCCCGCCCCCGCCGCCCGCCTCGGGCCCGGCCGGACGCTTCCCCGCTCCCTTCCCGGCCGCCGTGGGCTCGGGCCCGGCGCTCGCTCACCCCGGTGCTCCGTACCCGCCCCTCCCGCCGCGGCCGGGAGCGGCTCAGCCCTCGGGCCAGGTGCCCCAGCCGGGATGCCCGGCTCAGTTTGTGCCACCCTATCCTCCACCTCTGCCCCAGAGACCACCTCGCCTTCCACCACATCCTGGCTTCATCCTCCAGTAAATGTTTGGGTGCGCCTGACTTTGGTATTGGTGCTTATATTTCCTTTTCCCCCATCAGAGACTTGCTGTGGGCAATGGAAGCCTCTGTTCTTTGCACAATGGAGCACAAAGGCCGAGCTGTGGCACAGAGGTTTGCAATTGCTTTGCTAAATGTGATGTTTGTTTGCAAAGGTCAGTGGTGACAAGGTTTTCCTAGGAAGGTGATGAGGTCTAAATTCTGTGAGTCCATCGAATTGGGAAGGCACTGGCAGTGGATTTGCTGGCGTCACAAACACAGTCACGCTCTGAATTCCTCAGTGAGGGTAAATCAGCACCCTCGGTGTTCTGAGCTGTGCCCTGGGTGGATGTGTGGCTAACGGGGAGCTGGTTGTCCCTCTGAGGAATTCTGCGCCAGCGTTGGGACGGTAACAGCCACGTCTGCCTGCTGGGCAGGGCTGTGTGCGCAGGACCCCTCAGCACCCTCCTGCCTCCAGGCCCAGGTGCTTTCAGAGCTCGCTGGGCTGGAACTCCTGTCAGAACACCTTGGGGGGGTTTGGACAGGGAAAAGGACAAGAGTTTCATTTCTGCATTTCAGTTGTTACCTTAGTGTGTAATCAAAGTAGGCGCTGCTCCCACTCCTGAATAGCTCGATACCCTCAAAGTCCTGGTCCCTTGAAATGAAACTAAACTGTTTGTAGAGCCAGTTTAGGGTTTTATAGACACTTTACCAGGCAGTTTTATTTCCTTGCCTATTAAGACTCTTTCTAATGGTTGGTTTTTCTCTCCTTTTCCACACCTTGGATACTGAAATGATTTTTTTTTTTACACAGGTGCTTAGCTTTTGCTACCATGTGATTCCAGGAATCTAGGCAGGGTATTTTCTTAATCAAATACTGGATTTTCACATGTAATTGCCCACTTGAATGTCCACAATTTCATTTTATCCCTTAACTCTGTCTCTCACTTGGCAGAGCTACTTTTAACTTTCCCATTTCGTTTAGTTTTGCAGTTTGGGGCATTTGTATCTATCTGGAGTCTGCAGTTAATGTTTCTCTGCAAGTAGGCAAAACAGAAAAGCCTTTTGAAGCCCATGGTGGCTGTTTGCATCTTACAGAATCTGTTCTTATCTTCTGCCACTGGGTGGGAGAGGCTTTTTAGGGCAGCTCAGATTTCACTCTCGATGTGACTCTTGAAGCCTGAGGTACAGACACGTGCTGGTATTTTAATCCAGCACCTGGGGGAGGCAGATTTTAACCCCTGTTGTTTGCACAGAACATGTCTGTGAGTTTGTTATCAATCAGCCCAGAATCTGTCAAAGCCCCTGGTTATTTCAGTTATGTTGGTATCATTGTGCTGGAATGCACTACATCGTTTGGGAGTTTGTACTACAAACATCAGTCAGAATAGAATATCTATTTTTTTTTTCTTTCTTTATGTAAGACCTGGATTGTCCCTTAATCATTTCCTCTGGAGTGTGGTGGTGAGCAAATCCTAATCTGAAATTAAGCTCATAACAGGAAGCTCTCAATTCTGAAAATATGAACGTGGTCATTGGCTTGTTTTGCCTTCTGCAGACAAAGGCAGAAGGTTGGGCAGTGTTACTGGCATCTGAACCAATTCCCCAGTGTAAGTCTGGCAAGTTTTTATAGATGGGGGATCTTGTGAAGCAATGTGCATTGGATTTGTTTGCAAAGTGTGTTTTTTCTGTAATCTAGTGATGGTACAGGATGTGGTTGTTTTTTGGTTCTTTTTTTAATAGTGTGATATCTTTTCTTGGCATTATTTTCTCACTGAAGCTTTGTATAAGCATGGTTAATTCTGACTCGTTTCAAAGTAACTTTGCTGTGCTGTTAGTGCTGGTATTTGGGTGGCAGCTGTTGTATCTGGATGCTAAACATGAGTCTGCTGTAGAAATGGTTTGTGTCCTAGAAAGAATTAAAGTGGGTGGGGGCTACCAGGGTGGTGTTCGAGTGCAGAAATTCATACTTTGAGCCTGCTACACAAAAACTCTAAAACACTCCCCGTTCAGTTTTACTGAGATTTCATAAAAATAACCAGGTATATTTTACACTTATCAGGTGCCAACTTTTTTTCTGAGGGTTGGAAGTCCTCAGAAGTGATGGGGGTGATGGATAAGTGTATGGTGAATTTGCACTGCATTTTATGTATCAGACTTTATTGGTATTAGTAGTCCAGAAATATTTTTACTACTTGTTAAATCTTCTGTCTTTTGGTAACTTTTGTGATAACAATGACCTTTCAGGGATACTTTATCTAAAAACAACCTCTTGTGCACACGAAATACAGACAAAGCTAATGCAATTTTTTTGTCTGGAAGCAAAACAATGCATTATTGCATATGCATGTGGCTGATGTGCCTTAGGATCACTACTTGTGATTGTAATTCTAGGATATTAGCATTTTTATCATTTGAATGGCCATTGCTTAACTCTAATTGAAGGGCTCTTTCGAGAGCACTGACTTTTACAAAAACTGACCCTCATACTTCAGAAAAAACAGCTGTATCTGCTCTTTGTAAGCTTATAGTTGCCTTCACTGATGGGTAAGTTTGAACACAGCTGATGTAACTAATGTGATGTTTCAGTTATTGCAAGCTCGTAACTGAAGTCCAGCTGCTCATGGAAAACGTTTTGCCATTAATTTTGTGTGTGTGTGTGTGCACACAAACTGTAAATATTTACTTGACTGCTGGTGATGTTTAAGGGTAAAGGAGAAGAATGACTGTGGAAAGCTGTTCAATCCTTCCAGCAACAAACTTGATGAAACACTAACCTGGCAAGAGCTGTGTCAGTGCTTTCAACCTGTTGCCCTTCAACAGCTTCTCCTGTTCTGTTATAGCTCATAAATAAATTAATTCTGCTCTGGCTAGGATGTTTAGAATTGTACTAATTTGCACTGTTTATAAGATAGTGAGATTAAAATGCCATAGGCAAGCTGAGACTTGAGAGGGGGTGGCTCACGATACTTGCCAAAAAAAAATAAATATATATATATATATAAAGGATTTTTGATGTCTGCTACAAATAGCATGTACTTCCCCAAAGCAATTGGAGTGGAGAAAAATCCTTTAAATACAATGTGTAACACGGCTTTAGAGTGTTGGTAGCATTGGAAATGCTCTCTTTGGGCAGCATTGTTTGTGCCAGTCTCTGTGTGCAGTTCTGTGAGCTGGGGCTTGGACCTGGGCCTGCAGTTCTGACTCCTGAGGGTCTCCCTGCACTCAGTGGAGTGCATTGTCCCAGCACAGCTGATCCAGGCAGGTCTGCAGGGAGCAGGAGCTGCCCTGGGAGGCCCCTGTGGCTGCTCGGGGTCACCGTCCCCACCACTGCCCCGGCCTCCAGCTCTCCCGGGGCTTCTCTCAAACTGGAATAATGACGGAGATGCAGAGCTCAGAGCAGCAATTCCTGCAGCCTCCCGTGGGGCTGCGAGGGGGCAGAGTCGTCCCGTGCCTGAACGGTTCCTCTGTGTGACCCTGGACTGCCTCAGCAAGGGCAGCTTTGTATGCTGAGCAAGTTGTGAACATACAGTGGGGTTGTTTGCATAATAAGTCTTTCTGTTATCTACTGTGTTCTGATTTTAAATAAAATAGCATATCTCTTGGTGTCCTGTCCCCTTGTGGCTCCCTTCAGTCCTGGTGCAGTTCTAGTCATGATTTTCAACCCTAATGGGGTTTTTTTCTGTAGCAACATAAACACAGTTTTGGATGGATGTAGAACATAAAATTGCAAAATGCTTTAATTATTCATGGTAAATCTGTTGGCTGTGGTTTTAGTGGCTGGGTATAATGAGTCCATTTTGTGGGGAGCTGATACAGGATGGGTTTGCTCACAGTAGATTTCACATGTTGGAATCAGGGCAGTGAGGTAGGTGGGCTGTCTGTCAGGTAAAACCCTTTTGCTTTTCTTCTAATTTCCTACAATTAGCTAGTGGGAATGTTCAGAATCACTTGGAAAGGCTGAAGGGAGAAAGCTTTTTTTTTTTTTTTAAGAGAGGAAAATCTTAGATATCAGCCAAGTTAGGAGAAATGAGTCAACCAGAGTTATTTAGGAATATGAGTCAGAGGGCAGAAAAGACCTGATGTAATTTTCAGTGATATCTGTCACTTTAGTAGTGATGCAAAAGAGAAATCAGAATAACTGTTCAGGGAAGAAATTCCCTTTTTTAATTGTTTCTTGATCCCTTCCCTTTGTGGTGGCTGCAGAGCTTGGATAACCTTCTGCAGGAGAGGGAGAGTGCAGATGAGGGAAAGCTGCTGTGCTGACTCAGTGCAGGTGGGCGAGGGCAGGGGAAGGTGTTATGTAAAATCTGCAGCTCCTCAGCTCAGCTCTTCTAAGAATTTGCTGGTTTGTGGCTGGCAGAGCTGTGGGGCTCCAGCTGTGCCTGTTCCAGCCCCGGGCTCGGTGTCCCCAGAGGTTGCTCTGGCTGGGACTGTTCCCAGTGCAAAGGAGCTGTCACCTGCCAGGCTCAGACCTTGCCAGGGAGTGGACTCAGGTGGCACTTGGGCCTTGCAAAAAGCAAAATGCCACAATAAAAGGTTGGGGACACGCTGCAGTGTCCGTGTGGCCTTGGCTTGTCCCTTCCCTGGAGGTGGCTGCAGGTCCTTCCCTTGCCCTTGCTCCTGTAATTTGAGTCCCCTCGGGTTGTGCATTAATCATTTTACAGCTTTGCCTCTTCACCTCTCTGAGACTTGGTCACCAGGAACTGGGTGTGTTGCTTGAGGCTTTTTGAGGGATTTTGGGTTCCCTCTGGAGGTTTAGAGTTGCTGAGGTGTGCCCCTTGTCCCTGGGCAGCCTCTGCTCTCACTCTCCATTTTCCCCCTCCCTGCAGGACAAATCCAGGCTGCTGAGGCTGGGAGAGGTGCCAGTGCATACCCTGGATCCTGCTGTAAGCTAAAAGCTGTTTTTTAAACACTGCTTATTATTTCCAAACCGCTCAAAGGTGCTTTTTCTGCACTCCTGTAGGTGATGAGTAGGAATTATTTTTTCCTTCAAAGCTAAAAATGTTTCCCTCTCACCACATAATCCCACACCTTGCTACGTGCACTTAAAACTGCACTTTATTCCAGCAACCACTGCTGGGGCTGGGCTCATTCCTGAGGGGTTTGTTAGTCCTGGAGGGAGCCAGTCCCAGAGGATGGGAGGTGACAAAGTTCTCAGCACTGGAATGAGCCCACCTGGCGGAGCAGAAAATGCTAGAAATGCCTTTGGCCTGGGGTGTGTTATTGCACAAGGTATGAGGGGAATCCAGACCAGCTTTGTATTTTTTGGTTTTTATTTAACCCTGCACACCCATGAAGCATTTGTTAAATGATTTCAATAACTGGTGCTCCTGAGTTACCCCAGTCATTTTTCTGAGTGGGTCAGTCAGGAAATACCATCCCTAAATACTCTGCTGCCCAAACTCATCTAATTCATGCCTGGCTGGGGACAGCAGAAAAATAACTTTTCTTGCAGAAGACTGCTTTTTGTGGTTTCAAGGGCTCTTAAAAACAAACTTTTGCAGAAGTTTTGTGGTTAGGTTTCTTTACCTGCCTTTCTAGAGCCTGCATCAGCCTTTTTTCTATTTGTGAGCTTAATTTCAATGCCCTTTTTGCCCCCAGTGATCTGACACTTGTGTTTTGCCAGCTTTGCCCTCTGTTGCTGAGCTGCAGCTGCTTCGTGTGCTGGTGTTCAGACTCATCTGTGGCCACTGGAGCTTTGGCTACCGAGGGAGCCAGAGGAGATCACAGCCTGCTTGAAAGCTGCTTCAAGAAAAAATAAACTACTTTACTCACCTTGGTGGAATGGAGCAAAAGGTGGATTATTTCACAACTTGGTTATTTTCCACTGCTTCTCTTACAGGTAATGAGTAAAATTCCTTCTCAGGAGGAGCACATGGAGTGAAACATCTTCCTCTCTCCACAGCCACAATAATGGTATTTAAAAGTCATTAGCAAATTGGATCCTGCACAACAGGATGTCTTGGAATCTCAAAATAAACCTCTGCAGACACACAGTTTGTCGTTCTGATATTTTTGTCAGCTACAAATAGCAAACACTTTCCAAAAAAGTATAGGACTGAAGAAAAAAAATTAGACTGGACAGTAAGAATAATTTTTGTACAAAAATTAACTTAGATTACATTTCAAGTGGTTTATAGACCTTGTTTTTATTTGTGCTGCTACTTTTTGAGACTTTTGATTATCTGGCCTGGATGGTTTTAAGTAAATCAGTGTGACAGGAGTGGGGGTAAACAAGTTCCATTTAGCCACACATAATTTTATTTTTGAATTCTTTAAATATAACAAATCCTTTAAGTAGGACTGTGGCTGCACCCAGGGTAGTAAAAGTTGAAAAGTTTGCATTCTTGGTTAATCAATATTTCCGGGATGAAATGGGGTGGTGTGAGTGGCTGGGTGACGTCAGCCTCCCAGCAAATATAACTTTATCACTGCCTATAAATAAACCTGGAGCTCCTGCAGAAAGCACTTCCTTGAGAGAAACGAAACTCAGCAGGGAGCTGGCCCCTGCCCCTGCTGTGTCATTGTCACTGGATGTGACAGCAGCCACCCAGGGCTGCGTGAGCCTCTCCAGGGCAGAGCAGGGACCAAACCTCGGGCTGGGCTGAGCCCAGCAGCAGCTGCAGGGCAGCACCAGAGCCCCTTGGGCGCTGCACTTTGGCCACACGAGGAGCCCTGGCAGTGGGGGCACTGCCCATAAACCTGCCCAGGCAGGCTGGGATGTGCAACCTCAGAAAGCTGCGGCCATCACGAGACTGTTTGGTAACTAAAATAAATATGGAATACCTTGTAAATGTGTTTACCTGAGATACAGCCACTTGAAATTCCTGTCAACTGCTTTACAGCCTCTTGGCAGTCCCAGAGATGAAAAGCCCTGGGTTTTACTGTGCCTTTTATGACGTCTGATTGTAATTGGGCCTGAGGGTAACAAGGGATGGGATGTAAATGTTGACTGAACATGACAAGGACCCTCATAAGTCACCACCTAAACACAAGGCAGCTGCAGTCACCTTGTCATGCTGAGCTCCAAATGATTCAGTCTTACCACCTACATGATATTATTATATTATGTATCATATACAGTTGCCTATTATATTTATATATATATAGCCCCCTATATTTTATCTAATAGATATATAATATATATGCAACACTTATATAGTACGTACTAATAAATATATATTATAAATCATATATATAGATTACCTATCATATATCTGTAATAGTATATTTATATAAAATACAATTATCTCTTATATATTACATTTTATATATAGTGCATAACAGTATAGGCATACAAAATATGCAAAAATGCATATATATATATATATGTATGTATGTGTATATATATATATATAGGCAAATGCAGAACCATAGATACATATGGCTACACATACATAGAGAGGATTCTCTCTATATATATTTATGTGAATATACAGATATATTTATGCACATTTAGCTAATTTACTGCCTGGCTCTTCCCCAGAGCTCAGGCCCAGTTTCCTCCAACCAACCCTGTCACAGCCCTGGCCCTGTCATCAACCCCCTCCCCAACAACAAAGCAACACAAAAGTATTTTAAATATTTCTCCTTTAATAATCTACATCCTGGTAGTTGCTCCAAGGGAGACACAGCTGACAGGATTTTAATCTGCCCCCGCATCTCTCCACATCAGCAATTCCTTATTGCTGCAGACTTCTCTAGTCCCTGGCTCCCACAGGCCACAGTTAGATTTAATTCTGCTAATTATCTTAAATATAAAACATAATGCAACTGATCCCTTGACATTGCTGTAGTAATAAAAAATAGAAAAGGAAAAAAAATAAAAACGTTTGTATCCTTATTGCCAGTGTGTGTCAGTAACTGCTTTTCCCTAACAAAAGCCCTGCTCCATGTGCTCGGGAAGGCAAACGTTTCCCTTCCTGCTGAGGGCTGATCTCACGCCAAAATGAAGTCAAATATTCCTCAGGCTGGAAAAAGGGGAATTTAAAAAAATGGTTTCAAGAAAAGCCCACCAGTTTCCTACTGTAAAACCAGTTCACAGTTCTTGGAAAGGGTCTGAGCAGTACAGTAGAGCTACATTTACTGAAAACTTCTAGTGCTGATAAAGTCCTTAAAAAAAAAAAAATTAACCCAAACAAACCCCAAATTAAATTAAACAGGGAGAGCCGGTTGGCAGGCGAGGAGGAGGAGGAAAAAGAGGAGGAGGAAGAGAAGAAGGAAGAGAAGGAGGAAGAGAAGGAGGAGGAAGAGGAAAAGGAAGGAGGAGGAAGAGGAAAAGGAGAAGAGCACTCAGCGGTGCCGGGGGAGCGCGGGAGCCCCGCCACTCCAGAGTTCAGAAAAAAGGAAAACAAAAAATAAAATCTATTCCTCAGGAAATGATCCAGTGTGGGATTGTTTCCAGGCCGGGCGCCGAGGAAGGCACAGCAGCGCGAAGGCACCGCGGGAGGAGCGTGGGCCCGGGGGCTGCTACGGCTGCAACGAGAAGGGGACAGAGGCCAAGGCAGTGAGAGCCCGTGCCAGGAGCACCCCCTGCGCCCCCGGCCTGCAGCCCCAGCCCGGCCTCACCTCCCCCAGGCCGGGTTTCTGGGCTATGGGGGGTTTCTTCAGGATCCCTCGCCGCGGTGCCGGCGCCGGCCGGGCCTCCCCGTCCTCGGGCGCGTCCTCGCAGCCCCCGGCCAGGCCGTAGTGCTGCTTCCTCAGCTCGCCCAGCCGCACCCGCTCGCCCTCCAGCCGCTTCTCCAGCTCCAGCACCTTCACCTGTGCCCAAAAACCATCCTGGAGCCGTGCTGGGGGCACAGGGACCCCCACAGCGGGGCCGGGCCTGTCCGCAGCCGTGCTGAATCCACCTCAGGGCCGTACCTGCGTTTCCATCTCCTCCTTCTTCAGCTTGATGAGGGACATGCCCGAGAAGTCCATGGTGTCTGTGGGGGACAGCAGGGACCCCACTGAGTGCACCCCTCACATGCCAAAGCAGAGCTGGACGGACACCTCGGGGTGTTCCCCAGGTCAGAAAGGGATTTGGGGTGGGGTTTTCTACCTTTTCCTTGTAAAAAATCCTCACCTTTCTCCTCTATCTGCTCTTGCCCCGACTTGGTGGAAGCCACCACGTTTGCTGCCATCTCGTTGACGTTGCGTGAGCACTCCTGGAGCCTGGCCAGGTTCCTGCTGCTCTTCTCAGCCTTCACCTGCAATGACACAGGAATGGCTGTGGGTGCCCACCACAACCTCACCAAGGAGCTCCAGGGAGCCCCAGGCAGAGGCAAAGAGCTTTTGGGCATGAAAACCTGGGAGTGGAAAGAATGGATGGATGGACAGATGGGAAGGTTTATCCTCAGTGATCCCATCATGGCCAGACAAGGTGATCCTTTGGCTGATGCAAAGCCCTTCAGCCTCAGGGCACCAAACCAGCTCTGCTCCCACCTGAGCCAAGCACTCAGTGAAGACACAGCTCTGGTTTTTTAACCGTGCTCTTAATTTTAAACCCATCTGGTGTAAAAATCCCTATGGATCCCCCTCCCCTCACACCTGCATCACTAAAAACTCCACCCCTCACTTCCACCCACACCAACAGGAAAGATGGCAAGGGCCAAAGTCCACCATCCTCAACTCCAGCTCCTGCAGCTGCTTCTCTGGATTTCTTGTTAGTTATTAACATTTTCTTTAAATAACCAGCCTGACAGGAGGAGGACGGGAGGTTTTACACATCTTCCTTTCTAAGGCAAGCCTCGGGTGTGGGAACATTCACACACAAATCACAGACTGGAAAACAGCAAGAGCTTCCCTTCTCCCTGCTCTGGGAGACTGCAGGATTGGCAGAGAGGAGGGGAACACCGTGGGACAGGAGGAGGAGACACCCAGAGGGTCCTGCTGGGACACCCACCTTGGAGGCAGCCACCAGCTGGGCTGTGCTGGCAGCGATCTCATGGGAGCAGACAATCAGCTCCTCGTACTTCCCTGTGTGCAGGACAACCCTGTCTGCAGACTCCCTGCAGGGGGGCAAAGGGAGATTGGGTCAGAGCAAGTGCAGATTATTCATCTCCTGCTAATACCCTCAGAAATCAGCAGCTGGATTCAGCAGCTTTGTAATTACAGAATCATGGAATTATTACAGTTGAAAAGATCTCTAAGATCTTTGAGTCCAGCTGTTATTCAAGCTCATACACAAAGCAATTATTCAAAGCCATGATCCAGGTGATTTGGACTGAGGAAGGATTTTGTTTTCATAATGGATGAGATTTTTAAAGCTTTGTCCAAGAGACCCCTCCACGTTTCCTGCACTGGCACAGGGGAATTTCCAACCACCCCATCCACAACCAGCTGAGCAGGAACTGGGACAGGGGGGATTTGATTTCACATTTTGCAGACAGGGAGGAGCTGCCATCCCTAGCTGGGTGACCATGTGGTCCAACCCAGGCCACGATGCTCCATGAGGAATTAGCAATGAACCAAACTGAGGGTCCATAAAAACAGAGATCTCCACAAGGAGCCAGCAATGAGGCTCCACAAGGAATCAGCAATTCAGCAGTGGGAATTTTGGAATTTTGGAGGGTGGGGTGAGAGGGAAGCACGAGGCAGCCCTGGGTGCAGCCCCTGGAGCTGTGTCCCAGGGGAAGCTCCCAGCCTGGGGGTACCTACACGAGCTGTGTGGCTCCCCAGCCCACGGCCTTGGAGGCAGAGATCAGCCCTTCGGTCCAGCGCGAGTTCTTGGCATAAAACTCCTGAGTTGTTGCTGCCCCCTGTTGTTATGAGAATATTATGGCCTGGATTAACTTCTGTCTAATATACAGCAACATATAAATCTGTATTAAATACCCATATAAAGTGTAATAATGTGTAAATTCATATATAAAGCCATAAATCAAGGGAGCGACAGCATTGCTGTGCTCTCCATGCTGCTCTTACTGACCTGCTTAAACAATTACCAAGAAAAACTTGGTAATTGTTCCAGAGTCCCAAGCCTACAAATTTGAGCTGGGTTTGGTTTAAAACACACAGATTTGAGCCATGATCTTTAGATGGATAAGGCTTTGCAAGGGTGGCAATGATTTGTGCAAGAGGGCACAGGGCTGAGCAGCCCAGCTCCAGCTACTGGGACTGCCAGAGTGCTGCTAACATGGGAAACCATAAAATCCAGAATGTCTCTGCAATTTGGGGGAAATTCTCCTGTATTTCATCAGCACAAAGAGATGAGTGTAAGGGAGGACTTACCCGGCCACTTTCCACTATTTCCTTCTGTAGGTTTGTAGATGTTGTTACAAGAAGTCTGATAGCCTGGAAGGAAGGAAAACAGGTTTTTGGGGTTTGATGAGGTCTCATAGAGGAGGATTGAGGCTGCTGCTGGTGGGAGGTTACGGTTTTGTGCACCCCAGATGGGTTTCTGCAGCACTGACCTTCATTAGATCCGTGCAGGAGTTCAGAATCCTGAAGGGAAGCAAGGGAAAAGTGTTCAGCATCCAGGGAAGCTTTGGCCTCAGAAAATGGGGCTTTTTTCAAGAGCAGCCAGCCTGTTTTGGAGCAGAGCACACCCCAGCAGGGCACAGGCCTGCCACAAGTCCCTTTTCAAAACTCACCGCTCATTCACTTCCAGCTTAACCCCAGAGCTCTCGTTCCTGGCCTGGCTCATCATCTCCTGTTGGGAAACACAAGAGGAAGGGTTGGATTCCATGCTGGGGTGAGGAAGGTGGAGGAGTGATGGACACTGTGCCCCCCAAGGCCCCAGAATGGCCCATCCTGCAGCTCTGTCTCACCTCTATCCTCCTGACAGCATCCTCAATGGCCTCTGAGGTGGAGGCCATCTCCTTCTCAACCATGTCCCCCAGCTCCTCCTGCTTGATGTCCAGGCTCTTGGGTCTCAGCTCCTGCCAGAGGAGGCAGCAGGAATGAGGAGGTTTTAGGCAGAGAAACAGAAGGGAATATTTGTAAGGAATAACTACAAACCAAGATATCCGATTCCTTCCCAACCCCACCAAATTAAAGCTGCAGGAGCAGCACTCTGCAGCCTGCACAGTGAAGGTACACGTGCCACCAGCTTGCAGCAAACATGGGACATCAGAGGTAAGAAATGCCCCAAATCAAGGTGACAAAACTCCATCATAGGAGCAATTTCTGCTCCAGAGGGCCCTGGAGAGCTGAACAGTGATGTAAAAGACTAATAGGGGCTTCACCAGGAGAAATATCTGAAAGATGGGAAGTTTCCCTCCACAGGGGTTACTGGGCTGAAAGACTTCAGCTGATCTGAGGGTGACCAGCTCTGTGCACCACCAGGAAGGGTCCCAGTGATGGCTCAAGGAAAGCACCAGAACTTGTGGGTATTGGGGACAAACCCTCCCAAAGCGTTCCCTGGGACCCACCCTGCCAGCCCCAAGTGGGAAGGTGGCTGTGCTGGGCTCCAAGTCCTACCTGTGCCAGCTGCAGGACCCCTCGCAGTGCCCCCTGCACGTGCCCCAGCTGGGCACTGCCCAGCCTCTGCCTGTCCTTCAGCTGCTCCAGGTACTCCAGGCTCCTCTGCCCGCACTCCCGGCACGTCTCCGTCAGCCCTGCCGAGAGCACAGCCTGGGCAAGGGCTCCCTTCATCCCAGCCCTGCCCACCCTCACCTTCCTCCTCCCCTCATCCACAGCTGAGCACCAGCAGCATCCCATAAATGTCTTCCAGGAAATTACAAATGAATTTCCAGGCCCAAGGAGGGGCACTGGAGGGCAGGGAATGTTGGGAGGGGGAGCATGGGGAATGTGCTGCGTTTAGGAAAATCTGCCCCTGGCAGAGGGGGCTTTGGCATGGCCTCCCTTAAGAAAAGGCCCATGAGAAATGATCCCCCCAGCAGCCCCTGCATGCCTGCACTCACGGTCAGCGTGGTCTGTGGGGGCCAGGTGTGCCGTGGCGCTGCCGTTGACGATGGTGTCGCCTGCCAGGTGTGCAAAGAGGGCCAGAGCCCCCACCAGCCCCGCAGCATCTGCCACAGACAGCACAGCCTCAGGAGCTGCCCGCCCCTGCCCGCTGCTCCGGGCTGCAGCTCATCCTTGAAGGCACTCAAGGATCAGGGCAAGACTCAGAAATGTTGGGATTGACCCCTCCTGCTTGAAGGAGCACACGGGAACCCCCCAGCCCCGCCCATGTCCCTCGGTCCCCAGGGCATTGCTGCTTGCCCGTGGCCCCAGAGCTGCTGGGTGCATGGGAACACGAGCAAGCTGGGAGCAATGGCCGTCCCCAGCCCCAGGTACCTGCCATGGAGGCCACGTACTGCGCGTGCCCCTTCTCCAGGGCATCCGTGGACTCCAGCGCCGCCTGCGCCCGGCTCAGCAGGTAATCTGCAAGGAATTGCATTCCATGGCCTCAGCACAGCCTGGTGGGTGTCTGCACCAGTGCTGACTCCATGAGGCACCACTGAGTGGAAGAGTTTCCCTGGCTGGGGAACAGCTCTAAAATCTGAGCAAAATAGTGCTGAACATGAGAGCTAAAAATTCATCCTGGGAATTCTGACCCCAACCACCTCAGGCAAGATGGAAAAAAAGCCATGGGAGAGCTGAGATGCAGCATTTTCTGTCCAGGAGGGAGAGGGCAGAGCGTGTTCCAGCCCCCTGCATGAGCAGGACATACCTGGGGAGCTGGTGCAGCGGAGGTGCAGGGGGTCATCCAGCTTGGCCAAGGCATCAGTGAGGATGGCCTGGGCTTCTCTCACTGTCTCCTGCAGGATTCCAAACTGCTCATCCAGCAGCTTCTGCTGCAGGCTCTGCTCCTGGTTGCTCTGTGAAGCAGGAGGAACAGGTGAGTGGCAGAGCACCCCCAGCAGCAGCACATCCCTCTGGAGCCCCTTTCCAGGATCAGACCCAACCATCCCATGACTGCTGGTACAAATGATATCCCACAGGCTGCATCAGCTGGCACCCCCAAACATCTCACCCCAGTGAGTGGAGGGGCAGTGGGCCCTTCACAGAGCTCTGTACCTTCTCCAGGAGCCTGCCCTGGAGCTCTCGGATCTCCCTGGTGGCCTTGTCTGCCTCCTGGCTCAGCTGCAGCTCCTTCTCCTGCACGAGGCCCCGTGTGGACAGCAGCTCACACTCCTTCTCGCTCACCGACCGCCTCAGCACCTCCTTCTCAGCATGCAGAGCATCCAGCTGGGCACTGAGCTCCACACCTGCCTGCCATGGGGGCCAGGACACCCTGTCACTGCCCTGTCACTGCCCTGTCACTGCTGGCAGCCCAACAGAACTGGGGGGAGCTCGGGACAGGCCCAGCAGGTGACACTGATGGGCTGGGCCCACACTCAGCCCCGTGACAGCTCCCTGGGCTGCTGCTGAAGCTCAGGCTCAGCAGTGGTGGCAGGTGCAGCCCCTGTGTCAGGGTTTGATGCTCCCTGGGCCCGTGCTGCCCCCCAGCCCCGTACCTGCTTGGCGTGGCTGAGCGAGCGCTGCGCCTGCTCCAGCTCGTCCCGACGGGCGTCCAGCTCCTGCCTCAGCTGCTCCATCTGCACGCTCTGGTCCTCCAGCTGTGCCCACACACCGTGCCCAGGCTCAGCCCCTGCCCCACTCGGCACCAGCACCAGCCAGGATGCAGGGAATGAACCCAGCCATGCTTTGCAGGGAGGGGTTTTGGGGTCTTGGGCAGGGGGTGTCTCCTGGAAGGGCTCCTTTTCCCATGCCAGAATTGTGGGAGCAGCCCCTATCTTGACCCCCAGAGAAGGAAAGCTCTCAAACCCATCAATTTGCATTGTGGTATTTTCTTAGGGGAAGAAAAGGCAGATTTGGGCAAGAGGGAATGAGTCATAAATTAACACCTTCCTGAGGAGCCAGGGCAACTCTTCCTGGAATCAGGGTCCAACAACAACAACCCCCCCCTTCCCTTGCTCCCAAACTGCATTTCCCAGGCTGGGGAGGGCTCAGTGCTGATCCAGAGCTCACCTTCATCTCAGCCTCTCGCTTGACCTGCTCCACCTGAAATGCCAGCTGCTCCTTGACACGTGCCACCTCCTCCTGGCTCTGCTGTGTCACCGTCAGCTGCTTGGCAGTGTCAGCGTTCTGTGGGGGAAAATGGGACTCGCCCGGTGTTCCAAGGGCGACCCTCACTGTCCCCACACTCATTCCAACCATATTTTAGCTCAGAGAATAAATCCAAGATGCCTTTCTCACAGCATCCAAAATGCCAGTGGACATGGATCCAAGGGGTGCCCCCTGCTTGGTGCTCAGAGGGCGATGGGACCAATACAGGGGGACTGGGCAGGCACAAGTCACAGCAGTGGTGGCAGAGGGACCCAAGGGACGAAAGCAAGACCAAAACATCCAAAGCAAAAAACGAAACAGGTGAGTGGCACAACTGAGACACAGGATCCCCATCACCAGCATATCCCTCGAGAGCCCCTTTCCAAAACTGGAGCCAAGCATGCCACGACTGCTGGTACAACTGATATTCCACCAGCTACACTGAAACCAGCAGAAACAGACCAAACAACAGCAAAACACCCCAAAAAACAACAACAAAAACACCCAAAGGGACCATGATAGAAGAGGGAAAGGGTCTCAGCTCTGCTCTGGATACCCCAACCCCAAAAGGGAGGGATTTAATTTGGGGACACTGCCCTCAGTGTCATCCCTGCCTGCAGGGGCAGCAGCCTTACCTTCCTCAGGAGCTCGGCGTGGGTGTTGATGAGCTCGCTGTGCTTCTCCTTCAGCTTCGTGTAGCGGATCTCGGTGGCGTTGGCTTTCTCTGCAGGGGTCAGAGACCCTCAGCCACCACAGCCAGGGCAGCCCACGGCCCCAGGACACCCCAGGACACCACAGGGCACCCCTGGGCACCCCA
Source organism: Molothrus aeneus (assembly GCF_037042795.1). Lineage (NCBI taxonomy): Eukaryota > Metazoa > Chordata > Aves > Passeriformes > Icteridae > Molothrus > Molothrus aeneus. Next base: position 11,602,703 of record NC_089663.1, on the reverse strand, counting down.
GGATACCCCAGGGCACCACAGGACACCACAGGGCACCCCAGGGCACCACAGGACACCCCAGGCACCCCAGGGCACCCCAGGGCACGTACTCTCGGCCTCGGCGCAGAGGCGCTGTGACCTGTCACTGTCCTCCTTGGCCCTCTGCAGCCTCTCCAGCTCGTCCCGCAGCTGCTCGTTGTCCACCAGCGCCTTCTGCTTCTGCTTGCGCTGCTCCTCCACCTCTCCCTCCAGGCTGTTCACCTGGGCCTTCAGCTGGGTGATGTAGCGCTGTGCCTGCAGGGGTCACCGGGCATTGGGGCACGGCCCTGCCCTCCCCGACACCCCCAGCCAGGTGCCCCTCTGGAATTTGGGCAAAGCAGCTGTGGGACGCACAGGAAAGCTCTGCCCTGTACCCCTGCAGCCGCTCTGTCCCTGTTGATAACATCAGGACAGCAAGGGACAGGTCTCACATGCCCCCACCCCATCAGGAATCACATCCTGGCACTGGGAGAGGTCCAAAAACACAACCCTGGATGCCAGGACCCCACTCCTGCTGCATCCCTTCAGGGTTTCCACAGCACGGCACCAAAGCCCACCCCAGCTGCTCCCCAGCCAGGCTTTACCTCCAGTTTAATCTTCTCCATCTCTGCACGGAGCGTTTCCACCTCCTTCTTCAGGCTCTCAATCTGTGCATCCCTGTGGAGAAGGGCAGGTTGGTCCCACGTGGCAGCAGCCCCTCGCCCCTGCTGGCCCCCCCATACCACACCTGTCATCCCAAACGCCGTTGGGCGGCCCGAAGGTTTGCTCAAACAGATCCGAGGTGATCTGGGGAGGACAGAGGCTGCTCAGCTGAGCCAGGACACAGGAGCCTGCCCCCATCCCAGCCCCAGGCCCCCACCTGTGGCTCTGTGGTGGAAGTTGTGCTGATCTCAATGAGGTTCTCTGGCTCCTCATCCTCGGGGGCCTCCTCGGGGATGACGACGACCGGCTTCACGTGCTCGGCCAGCGCGGACGCCCGCAGGAAGTTTGGGGGGCTCTGGAGGGACAAGAAGTTGTTGCAGCCTTGCAGGGAGTTCAGGAACTGCAGCAGGCAGAGTGCCAAGGGAAGGGAGGGAGCCAGCCCTGTGCTGCTGACAGGGCCAGAGGCAGTGTCCCCAGACTCGCACAAACTCTCCAGAGCACCACACCAAATCCTGCCCTACCTCCGGCAGCCGCGGGATCTGGATGAGGCGTTTGAAATAGAGCATGTCAGATGCCTTCTTAAAGAAGTTTTTAAGGCTGGAGAGGAGGGAAAGACAAAGGGAAAATTAGAGAGGGCTTGGAAGGAGGGAGGGGACCCCACTGCCCCACGTGGGCCCCGGTTACCTGCGGAACTGCTCGTGGAAGCGGTCCCGGTGGCCCTGCAGGGTGTCAGCTGGCAGACCTGGGTGAGGAGGGACAGCTGTGACTGATCTGGGGCTGCATGTGTGTTCACATGCACCCAGACCCCTCCTCTGCAAAAGCCAGCAGGGTAAAAGCCAGGAGGGAGTGGGATGTGAGGGGTCAGGATGGGAGCGGGGTGCTGCCATCCCTGGCACAGGGAGATGTGGGTGTGGGAACTCCAAAATACCCACACAAGGCTGCTGGCACTGTGCTGCCCATGCAGGGAGCTGGCAGGCCAGGGGACGTGGGTTTGAGTTAAACAAGAACAAGTCCTTGTAACTCCTTTATCTGGAATGTCTGTGTGGGATGGAGCAGGCCTCTGGAGCCCAGCTGGGATACAGGGACATGGCGATGGATGCCTCAATCCACACCAGCCTCATCCCCAGACTCAGAAGCCCACCCTGGGAAAACACCAGCACTGAGCACATCCCCGGGACTCACAGGAGTGCAGCTTGAACATCAGCTTGACAGAGTAGTGGTAGAGGTGGCTGCAGTCCTGGATGACCTGGATGAGGGGGGCCAGGCGGCACTGCACTGCCGACATCTGCGACACGGCCATGGAGGTGTTGAGCTGCCTGAAAACTGAGGGGAGCCGTGTTTGCAGAGCTGCCCGTGCCCTGCCACGCTGCTTGATCATTAACCACGGCAGATGTGGGGCGGGGGAAACACCAGGGCTGCTCCTGCGCTGAGAACAGCCCTGCTCTGAGCAGCGCAAACACCCAGAGGGACCACGCAGGCACAGGGAAGGGGTGCTCAGCTCTGCCGTGGATACCCCAGCCCCAAAAAGGAGGGATTTAACCCCAGGACGCTGCACTAAAGCTGCTGCTGCACGAGACAGCTGGGGGAAGTGAGAGGTTTGGCTCCATTCTGTTTAATCATGCACGGATCTGGGAGAGGATGCCAGGGCAGGGGACGAGCCCGGCGGCACCGCAGCCTCGCCTGCCCCTGCTCGGAAACAGATCCCTTCCCTTGGCAGGGATCCAGGCAGCACATCCACCCTGCCTTCTTCCCTGCTCAGCTTTAAAGTATTTATGAATATAAATTCTCTGTATAACTGGGTCAGGAGGAGAAGCAGGAGGCTGTTGGGAGCTCGGTCTCTCCCGCTGTGCCGTTTTCCAGGGCAGCTCCGTGTTCCTGACCCCGGCAGAGGAAGAATCTGCCACCTCTCTAAGCCATCTAAAAATTCCTGAGGAGGTGAGAGACATGAGCAGGGGCCTCCAGCCCTCCCCAGAGGCCTTTCAATGAGGGGAAATGAGTCTTTAAAAAGAAGTACAGCCCCGTCCTCTGCTTCAGAGGGACAGAAGGGATTTGTAGAATGGATATGATTAATGTGGTTGTACAAAAAAGAAATAAAAACGTATTTCAGAGCAGCTCTACACTGAAAACAACACTCTGCCTTGCTCAGGTGGGCTCAAAGCAGCCACATGCTCTAAATATTTTCCTACAACTGCCTCTACAAAGCTTCAACGGGAGAATCCAGCTGAGAAACCACCTCAGAAATCCCATGGGAGGAGGAGGAGGAGGAGGAGGAGGAGGAGGAGGAGGAGGAGGAGGAGGAGGAGGAGGAGGAGGAGGAGGAGGAGGAGGAGGAGGAGGAGGAGGAGGAGGAGGAGGAGGAGGAGGAGGAGGAGGAGGAGGAGGAGGAGGAGGAGGAGGAGGAGGAGGAGGAGGAGGAGGAGGAGGAGGAGGAGGAGGAGGAGGAGGGACCTGAGCCTCCAACGCCGGTCTCCCGGAACTCCATTCCCGACCAAAGAGCGAAACTATTGCTCAAGAGCCCCGGGGCAAGGGGAGGGACCTGTGCCTGCCGCCTCCTCACCTGACTCCGACAGCTTCAGCTCACAGTCCAGGTAGTCAAACAGCTCTACCGTCAGCTGGAAGCTGCCAAAACAAACCAAAACTCCATCACTTGACAGCAGAGACATCTTTGCTCCAGCTGCTCATGTTCATTCGGAGTCCCCATGATGGCAAGGGCTCTGACTGACAAGAATTTGGGGCTTTTTCTCCCTGCATTTACACCCCACAGTGCTCTGTGGGTGCAGGAGGGATCAGGCACCACCCAAATTCACAAAATCCTGGTGCCTGCGCCATCCTGGGGTGGGTTTGTCAGCAGGACAGTGCCAGCTGGGGGTCATGGAGCTGGTGACCACACCCTGGGCTCTGGGCCCCACCAAGACACTCACATGTTGTTCACATCTGTCCCTGCAGTCTTTTCCAGCACCTCATCCGACACTTCGAGGCCTGGGGGGAACTCGGGGTGCTTTGTAAAAGGAAGGAAAAAGCCATCAGTTGCTGCTGGCGTGGCACATCCCCTCGTTCCAGTGCTGTGGAGGTGGCAGAGGTCTCACCTTGACGTGGAAGGAGATCTTGGTGAGCAGGAGCCGTGTGTAGATGTTCACCAGCTGCCCGTACCTGTCGTGCAAATGGCCCTGCAGAGACACGAGGGGAGACGGGGGAATCCACAGTGAGGTAACCAGACCCAGCAGATCCACACGAGCCAGTGGCTCCACCACCACCCAAAGAGACAGCAGATGGCTTCAGGCAGTGCTTCACCCTCTCTGTGCCCACCATGCTCCTCATCAGCCATCTCCAAACCCCCTGGGAGGCCCAAAGCTGCACTCTGCCCCACTCACCCACAGGTCCCCCGTCTCTCGGATGTTGCTGCGGTACCTCTGGCAGTCCTGGAGAACCTGGAGACACAAAAATGAAGGATGTGGCACAGTGGGGCTGGCTGTCTGCTCTGATGCTAGGGAAGAGGAAGGATCCAGCCCCTTACACCACTCCAGCTCTGGGAGAAGTTCCAGCCTTCCCTCAGCACCCAAAGGGCGGGGATTTACACTGGGAAGTTTCAAAGATGTGAGACAACAGAATGCCTGGGAAAGGTGGCTGGGGTAGGGGAGGGATCCCACTCCCTGTGCAGAGGGATGCTGGCAAGAGCCAGAAATTCCCCCCTGGGAGAGGAGCAGGAGGGAGGTGGCAGAGGGGACACTCACGTTGGGGTGGCCGTCACGCAGGACCTTGTGCAGGACGTGGCAGAACTTCCAGCTGAGGATGGCACTGCTGGGCAGGGGCAGCCCGATGGCGTAGGACCAGAAGGTGAAGGCTCCCTTCTCGTGGTGGGTCCCCAGGATGATCCCTGCCAGGGCAGTCAAGGCCCACTGGACACACACAGAGCAGGGGACAGGCTGGGCTGGGGCTGTTCCCGTTCAACATTCACTGAAAAGAGGACACTGGGTGCCCCGTGAGCACAGGGACCACCGGCACAATGCTGCACCCCCAAATAAAAACCCCAAATGTCATTTTTGGGCGCACCTCCCCCTGCTGAGGGCACACTGGGGCCCTCTGCATTTTACTGCCAAAGAAATGCAATTTGATTGCACTGCTCATTTGCCTTTTCACTGATGGATGAACCTTTGTGATGCCAGCCCCCAGCTGGGCTCTGCACGGGTCTTTGTCTCCCAAATCTCCTCCAGCATCAGGGGGTGACACCCCCAGAGCCCAAACTGCTCTGTGCTGTCCTGGGAGCCAAGGGAAAGGATACGGCGGGCATGTTTCTCCTTCACTGGTGCTTCCTGTGTGTTTATGGCTTTGCTGATGCTGATGGCCTGCAAGAAGAGGGGACAGAGGCTGTCAGACATGGTGAGACCCCCATGGCTATCCCGACGTCCCAAAGTGCAGTGCTGGTGCTCTTGGGGAATACCCTGAATTTCAGAACACATTTGTCACCTCAAAGTCATTTGTAACACGTCAGAATAGGCCTTTTTATGCACAAACAAAGCATCCATTAGAGCCCCCATCCCCAGCAGGATCTGACCACTGCTGCTGGTGCTCCCGGCTGTCCCTGTCCCAGGAAACCAATTTCTGCATTTTTGCAGCCTGAACTCAGCGCCGTGCCCGGGGAACATTAAAGCACAATAGTGAGATGCCAAATTCCAGGGTTGTTTGTGTAATCAAAAGGAGCCTTTGAACCACGGGGGAGTGGTTTGGGTTCTGCTGAGGATGTTGCTGCGTGCAAACAGCACGTGGGGAAAAGTAGCCCCCAAGCAAGGAGGGAGTGGCAGCCTCAATGCCCATCTTGATGGAGCAAAAATCCAGAGCAATGTGATTATCAGAAGAGGATTATCTATATTTTGATGTGTTTGATCACAGCAGACTTTTAAATTAGGAATTTATTCCAAAAGATGACCCCAGAGTGGGGTCGGTTGCATCCCCCATGTGTTGATGGGCTGCAAATCCAAGTTGCTGTGTTTGATGAGGATCTTCCTCCTCCTCCTCCTCCTCAGACTCATCTGAGCTGCTTCAGCCTCGCAGGAGTGCTTGGGCTGTGCCTGTGTCCATGAGCCCTCTGTCTCCAGCAGAGGAAAAAGGTCCCAGCTGGGAAGGCAGGAAGCCACCCCGCTGCCAGCACTTGTCCCGGAAGAGGAACTCGGTCCCTCCCTGCAGCTCCTCAGCCCTAAAGCCTTATAAAAATCCCATCTACCTGCCCAGGAAAGCACCTGCTTCCACGTGGCTGCTTGTCCAGGGATACCTGTGAAATGAGGCACTTTCCTATAGGAGGAGGAACCTGATCCCGAGTTATCGAGTGCTCCTGACTTATGCAGGAGGAACCTGACACTGAAGGGGCAATGTCAAAGGTGTCCACGCACCAAACCCACCCCAAAAGGTCCAGAACAGCTACCCAGGAACTGACTGTGACAGCAGCAAAACTCTGAATCATCCCAAAGAGCTAACCTGTCCCAAAAGGCTGAGCCCAGCTGCTGGGGAAAGGGGCTGGCTTTGCCTTTCCTGCACAGGAGAGTCCCGGGCTTACCCCGCCATGTGGGGCCGTAAAGCAGCAGTGGAGTTAAGCCGGTGACTTGCTGTAATCCTCTTATCCCCAAAGGTTAACGAGCCTGGAGTGCCCAGGAACAGGCACTTGCAGCACAGCTGCCTCTCCCAAAGTGCCTTCACAGCCACCCAAAAGCCTGGAGCTGGCACAGGCTGTGCCCTCGATGGCAGCTTGGCCAGAGAGATGTGCCACAGGTCCTCAGGGATGTCAGCACCTCCCAGGGGATGCTGACAGAAAGGATGGCTTATCCTGGACCAGGCAAGGAAGGATTTGGAAATCCTTCCTGCATCTTTCCTGAGGTGTTTTGCACAGAGGGAGCAGGGCAGACACGTCTCCCAAACTGGGAGTTTTGCTGCCTGCCCTAAGACAGGCCCAACCCAGCCCATCATGCTCATCCCAACCCATCCATGGAACCTGAGCCCCACAGGAGTCAGAGGAGGCACAGCCAGAAGGGTCAAAGTGTGAGACATGCAGAACCCCAGGACAGGAAGTGTTGTTCCCTATCCCCAGGGAGAGGACCTCAGCTGCTGAGTGATCTGGGACCCTGTTGGACTGTCTCAAAACAGAGCTGTAATTCCCACTGGCAGTGGTGGCTTTATTGCAATTATTGCCCTTAGTCTCACTGATAGCTTGACCAGCCAAAATTCAGCCCAGGAGCTGCTGGAGAGGTTGCTTTTATCCTTGTGGATTCAGTGCAGAGGTTTCACTGAGCCATTTCACGTCCAGCACAAGGGCTGGACCCATGCAGGAGCAGCCCCAGCCTACCCACAGCACCACCACGAGACGCTGGGTCCAGCATGGTCCCAAATAAACCACAGTGGCACCAAACCAATGCCAGGCCCACGTGTGCTTTCAGTGCCTCCAAGCATCAAACTGGCCAGGAGATCCAGGGAAATGGGATGGTGGCAGCAGGGAAGAGCGTGGGGCAATGCTGCAGCCCGGCACACTGTGCTGGCAGGATGCTCCTGCCTGGCTGGCAAAGCCAGGCTGTGGAGGGTGGCTCCAAAATGGGGAGATTCACCCTTGACCCAACCTCTTGGGACACCACTGGCACGTCCGGAGATGGGCAGGTCCTGGCTGCCACTGCAGGTGCACAACCAGCCTGGCCAAAGCTTTGATGCAACCTGTGGGCTGCTCCCCATCACTGGCAGGCACCAGGGTGAGGAGCCAACCCCAAAACCTGCCTGGCCCTGGGCTGTGGGATCCCACAGGGCTGCAGCCCCAGTGCTTTGCTCACAGCCTGCACGTTCCAGGGCGGTGACTAAAGCCGGGATCAAAGCACCCAAATGAAGGAGCACAGTTTAACATCCACCCTTTCATTCCTGGCTGTTTTTAATTAGGGCTGATCCTCCTGGAGCAGGTGGATGCTGGGTCCCAGCACGATGCCACAGCAGGAGAGATTATCTGGCAGCTGGAAACCTCCCCTGGCCAGGCAGCACGAGAGCTGTCAGAACAGCTGAGCTATGAACTCCAGAGTTCCCTTCCTAATGCTGCTCCTTCCCAAATTACACCAGGAAAATACCACTTGGCACTCACACACAATGCAATCCTGCAGATTCCAGAGCTCATTGGATTTTTAACCTTTTTGTTTAAGAAAAGCAAAAACTGGCAGCAGAAAAGGACAAGTTTTTCCTCCTGCCAGGCTGCTGAGCAAGCGCCTGCTGTGGGATGGTGATTTCCTACTTCCCACACACGGCTTCTCCGAGGGAGACATCTACATCACCCTGACACAAGACATGGAAAAGCATTTCCAGGGAAAGCAGGTGACCTTCATGTCACCCACAAGGACCTGGGATCACAGCAGGGTCAGCAGCTCCTGTCTGTAACTACAGACATCACCCGAGCTCTCACAGGGGAAAAGGTGACGGGGCTCAGGGTTCTGGTACAGAAACCTCGGGCAGCAAGAGGGGATGTGCCAGCAGCACCCCTATGACACAGAGATGAGGAGGGGACGTGCCACCAGCACCCCTGTGACACAGAGATGAGGAGGGGACGTGCCATCAGCACCCCCGTGACACAGAGGCGACTGGCAGCCGGCTGGGCAGCTGCTATAATTAGAGGTAAAAGGCAGATCAATACCCATGTTCTGACACTGAACAGTTCTGCTCCCACTGAAGCACCACTACAGGAAACCACACCAGAATAAAGCTCCTTTAGGACAGTTTTTAGCAGTTGCTGGACAAAAGGCCAGCTCTGGGCAGTGAATGTGACCATCAGCCAGCGAGCCAGAGAGCAACCACCTCTCTGCCCTGTCCATGTCTCTGCTCACAGCATCCCTGTGACCGCAGGGATTTCCAGAGCAGAAGTGCCAGTGAAAAGCCTGAGATGCCCCGGGAGGGCAGGGGCAGCCCCCGGGGCACGGGGCAGCGCTGTGGCCGCGATCGTTGATCAGCACTGCCCAACGGGACGAGTGAAGGAGACGCGTCCAGAGGGAACCGGAATTGCCGGTTTTCCCGTGTTGCTCCCCAAACGCAGCAAGCTCCGTTTCCTACCCAGCACCGTGACCCTGCGAGGCCTGAAATTCCCACCTGCCTTCGCCGGCGCTCTCCGGGGCCAAACCAGCCCAGGGGCTGAGGAAGGAACCGCAAAGCAAAGGGGCAAAGGGGAAAACACCTGCGATGAATGCACAGCCTGCAAAAGCAGAGGGGTCAGAGGAGGCATGCGGGAGGGCACTGTTATTTTTGCTGGGGCAGCAGCGAGCCCGTCACTCCGTCCATCCCTGTCCCCATCCCTGCCCACGCTGTCGGAGTACTTCATTTCCCACCAGCCACATGCCAGCCCCACCAGTACCCGAGCACTGCCCACCCCGTGGGGGCCACAGGAGTACGGACACGCCGGCCAAGCCGGACACGATGGGGCACAAACACCTTTGGGCTTTGTTTCCACTCTGCGCCCTCCGTGGGTCCAAACACCCCGATCCCCGCAGGGTGACCCGGAGCCGCGGGGCAGGGGTGAATCCAGCCCCGGTGCGAAACATTTCGCGGTGTCGGTGGGGCCGGGGCTCGGCAGGGATGCGGAGATGCCCATTCCCGGGGTGCGGAGCCCCGAGCTCGGCCACGCTCCCGCCATCACCGTAAAACTTTCCCCGTGTGCTGCCGGCCGTGTTTACCTGCGATAAGGCCCGGGAGGTGCGGGGGGGCGCACGGCCGGCGCGGGGCCCGGCTGCCCGCGGGGGCGGCGGCGCACGGCGGGGCCGCGGCCGCCGGGACGGGCGCGGGGGCGGCGGGACGGGCGGGTGCCCACGCGGGACCGTCCCGCGGCCGCGCCGGGAGGAAGCGGCGGCGCAGGTGGGGGCGGGGGAGCGCGCGGCACCGGGGACGGACGGGCGGACGCGGGGATGGGCAGGGGGACGGCGGCCGCGCTTCCCCACCGGGGCTTCCCCGGAGCCCGGCGGGGACCCGCGCCCCTCATCCCGTCTCATCCATCGCCCGAGAAGCCCCCGCGCCCAGCGCGCCCCGAGACGATGCCCCGCGGAAAGAGCCGGCCCGCCCCGTCCCTGAGCCGGTAGCAGGACCGGGACTGAAACCGGGACCGTCACCGCGGCCGAACCCGCGGCCCCCTCCCGCCGTCCTTGCCTGGCTCTTGTCGAACTGCTCCCGCTCCGCCTCCAGGCTGTGCCCTCCGCGGCGGCTCAGCACCCGCGCCGGCACGCTCTTGATGCTGTTCATGGTGGGCCGCGCTGGGAGCTCCCCGCTCCGGTATCCGCGCTCCGGTATCGGCGCTCGGGGCTCCGCGCTCCGGGGCAGGAGCGACCGGCGCCGCCCCCCCCCCCCCCCCCCCGCCCCTCCCGGCCGCGCACTGCGCCGCGCCCCACCGCGCCCCTGGCGGCCGCACACGGAACTGCAGCGAGAGCCGCTCCCCCCGCGGGCAGGTGGGACCGCACGGCGCCGGGGGGACACCGGGAGGGGACACGGAGACAGAGAGGGGACACGGGGAGGGGACACGGAGACCGAGAGGGGACACGGAAACCGAGAGGGGACACGGAGAGGGGACACGGACACGGAGAGGGGACAGAGGGAGGGGACACGGACACGGAGAGGGGACACGGAGCAGGGACACGGAGCGGGGAGGACACGCTCCTTAGCGACCCCCGCGGGGCACCAGGCACCGAGGCGATTCCCCAGCTCAGGAAACGCCAGGAGCGGCGGTCACCGCCCGCACGCTCGTCCCATCTGAGCGCCCATCTTCACCCCTCTCCCACCGCACTTGGACAAAGCTCGTTCTGAGCCCCGGGGCTCCAACACCAATTCCCGTTACCAAAGTCAATGACCGGAGCTCGCATCCACCCTGCGGAAAGGCCGTGGCTGAACAGAAGCTTTGTTGTCTTTAAATAATAATTCAAATCAAGGATACAATAGCAAAGGGCTCCCTGGAGTATTTGAGCTGCTTCCAGAATTAAGGCACCGAGTTTGAAGCGTTTCCATTCGAGCATCAGAGTGTGGTCAATAATGCAGCTGGGTTTTAAGTCACTTAGTGCTGAATAAATTAACCCAGTTATTTCCCTGCTTCCCATTCCACAAATCCAGGGAAGCCCCGACACAAAATCCTAAGGCTCTGCAGATCCTTGATGCATCACTTGAGCCCAGTTTTCTATATTGATTTTAAAGTCATCATTTTAAACTCTCCAGGGGTTTAAACTCAGTGAGTTCATCCAATAACCTCAAAACCATTTAAATGCAGCTGCTGCTTGGAAGTTGCATCAATTTCTCTGTGTAGCTGCTGGACAGCTTTAGGGTGAGCATCGTGGCATTGTCATCATTGGCTTTTTAGGGAGAATTCTTGTCATATCCAGAGCAGGAGATTGTGAGGATGGAGCCTGAAAAGGTTCTGTGCAGGTAGAGGAATAAATGCACTGTAAAGGCTTGAGGAAACCTGGAAAGAGCTGGAGCAGCTGAGCTTCCCTCTGGGTAACACTGGTGAGCAGGCAGGGAAAGAGTCTGGAGAAGAGCAGCTCTCATCAGAACTGGCCACCTAATTCTGGGGCCATTAATACCTGCAGGAAAGGCTGTCACTGGAGTAATTAAAGAGAAAGCAGAAAATGAAAGGAAAGAGTTAACAAGGGGAATCCACGGAGTGTTGTGCTTCTCTGCAATAACTGGTGGCAGTGGATGGAGCAGAAACTCCCACCCTTGGCTCCCCCCAGCAAGAAAAACGCTGGCACAGGGCTGTGGGAGGGGCACTGGTGTCCCAAAGTGCTCCCAACCTACACAGGACTGGGCAGCCCACTCGTGTCTGTGCTGAGAAATGTCAGAAATCAAGTGCTAAATGTGTTAAATGGGCAAGAGAGACACAGCAAAGTATCACCTTTATCAGCTTATTTGATCTCTTCGTTAAAAAGCAAGTTCAAGTTGTGATAGCAGCACATCTTGCTCAATCAGCAAACATAAATCCAGTTTAAATGCTAAAAAAAGGTCACATCATACTTGGTTACCTCTGCAGTGCAAACAGAGGCCATGCACACCTGATCCCATAAACATTTTTGGGAAGAGCCAGCTCCTGAGTGTGGAAAGTTGTGCCCATCTTGTGGGTGACAGCTCTCCCATTTCAGCAACATCGGAGGCAGTTCCTGCTTACAACACTAATTGGGAACTTCCTATAAACATTATTCATCTCTCTCTACAAGGCAAGAAATCCAGAACAAAAACAATGTGCTATAAAAAAAAAAAGGAGAATGCTTGGCTGTGTCATACTCTATAAATATTTCTGAGCCACCATAAAAAAAAAGGAAAAGAAAAATAGTTCCGATGTTGTAACGATTACACACTTCAGACTCTTAAAAAACAAGCTGGGTGTTTAACCTGAGCTCTCAGCTATAAAAATAGCTCTGTTAATCTTGGTGTAATTCTGTGTTTTATTTCAAGATAAAATACATTCCTGCAGAGTCAGATCTTCTTGCCACTTGTGGGTCTTTCAAACACTCAGGAGGACCACGGGGAAAAAAAATGAGGTAACTTTCCATTGTAGCTGCTGGGTCAATGTCTTCAGTCCTCACAATTACCTCTGTGTTGGAACCAACTTCTTCCTCTGCAGAAAATGGAAAAGATTTTTATTAAAAAGCAGGAACATTTCCTCTGAAATATCTGAAGCAACCACTCTTATGTGAATTTGCTACACAAATTTTCACACTGCAAACAGAGTAAGAACATGGAGTGAAATATAAAAAGGAAAAGGTAAACAAGGTACTTCACAGAAAGGCAACAGTCTCAGGGCCACCACTGGGATGTTGGGAAATAAAAAACCTTTCCAGTTGGCTTTCAGGGAAGGAGTGATCTTTGTGCCCCAGGCCAGCCACTGAGTCACCATTTATGAGCACTGGCACATGCTGCTGTGTCCAAAACTGAAAATAGCCTTTTCCTCCTGAGTTCTTCACTCTCCCCCACCCAACCTCTCTCTAGAGGCAAAACAACTGACTGATGAGAATGGCTAAATCATTGGCAGCTAGGGAGGAAATTGCCCTAATGTTTGTCAGTGCACCTGCCCTCAAATGAGTTTCAAAGCAATTTAAAACCAAACAAACACAACCAAAATCAATTCAATCACTTCGGTATATGAAACTGCACAAATGTTTGGTTATTTCTGGACCTGCTCTGCTTCAGGTCTAACTGATCACAGTAATTCAGTGCCTTTTAAAACAGAAAGAAAATGAGAATTATGCATTAGCCAGTGACTTGGAGAGCCACTCATGCTTGTCGTGGATCTACACTGGATTGTGGTGTGTTTGTTCCACCAGCTCTTTCTCACTTGAGGCAAATGTGATTATTTCTGTAGGCTCAGCGTGCTCTCCCCACTCTGCTGCCTCAGCATGGGGCTCAGCACTTTTGGGGATTTGCTCCTGAAGCTTTGTAACATCAGTGGTTTCAGGATGCAAGTCACAGTGCTGGCTGCAACCTATGAAACCCCTGGCTGCTTTTACCTCAGGGCTCTTTTCAGGAACAGAAGAGCTCTCTGTGTGCACAGGAGGTTTGGCATTGCAGCTACTCAGCACCCATCTCCCAGGTGCCCCATCAGCTGCTCTCCTCAGACCCCACAGCTCTCAGAGCAGTCTCAGCGTCTCCAGGCTTAATGCAGAGCCAGCAGAACACAAACCAGCCTGACTCCCCTCTCCAGGGCACAACAGCTCAGGGACTGCAGCTGGAATATCCCAGAGCACCAGCTCCCCAGGGGATGGAGGCTGATCCACAACTGGTGTCACACAGTGTCAGCCCCAGCTGGCTGTGGGGTAAGCTCCCTTTGCAGGAACCAGCTTGGGTTGTGTCAGCACTGGAAGATTTATTTTCTTTTTTTTTTTTTTTTTTTTTTTTTTTTTTTTTTTTGCCAGTTTCTCTCCTCATTGTTGCTGGTTCTTATTCAGTTTCATGTGGTGTTCAGGATTTTAACCATATCTGGTTACTCTTTTGTCCTCAGAACCAGACAAGGTGGTGCCTACTGCAAGCATCCAATCCACAATAGAACAAATAATCAGAGAGTGAGAAATTTCCTGATTCAAAAAGAAAAAAACAATCTGCTGTGGGCAAGGCTGCTTTGGATATTCTGAAACAGCTCTATTCAATACATTCTACTTTTGGGGCTCTGAGCCCAGGAACAGTATCCTAAAACAGCCCTTGGCCTTGGCACTGGAAAAAACTTCCCAATCTCTCATTCAACAATGTTCACATCCTTGATCCTGTTATCTGTAACACACAGAAGGGTTTTAACTACAATAAGGAGGGTGCAGGTACTGGGGAATGAAGCTGTGAGATCTGACTGCCCCAAGGATGAGGAACACGCTTCAGAAAAGTTTAATTATTTGGCTAAAGGAACTACTTGACTGAATATCTGTTTGCTGTTACAGTACTCACAAGAGTTTTATTGGAAATGCACTTAGAATCCTGTGCTAGGCCCATCTCAAAAATCCATAAAGGGTATTAATATTGCAGATGCATTTATAAAGAGGGAAGCAAACAAAAAAAGATCAAGCTGAAAACACTTCCATGCTCAGGGAACATCACAGAGAAAAAAAAGGAAGCTTTGCATCTCTTTCTTCTGCAGCAGGTAACTGGCTTCTGTGAAGAGTTCTGTTGTTTCTATTGTAATGTAAAAACTCTACATGGAAATCAAAGGACTCAGAGAATAAATTTTCCAGAGCTGCCAGGTTCAAGCTGCTGAGCAGCAGGGGTACAGTTCTTAATTCCCCCTTCTCCTCTCTGTCCCAGCAGGGCACAGAATCCAACATGTACCACTTCCCCCTGATTCAATTCCAAAGGCTGTATCTCATATTTATTCTGTTCTAAAGCTCAGTTTAGACCAGCCCCAGGTAAGCCTGGTTTGAGGCACAGGTGAGCTGGCCTGCATACATTAACTCAAACACGCTTGACGAGTTTTTGCCCAGAACTGCTCTGAAAGGAGATCAAAGTTGCACAGATGTGGCTCAGGATCTGCTCCCGCCACTACACACGAGTTTGCTTCATTTTCTATCCACTAAAGCTGAAGGAGAAGCCAATTTCCAAGCTCAAAAATGCAGCATCAGATCCTAAAGCAGAGTCATGGGCAGACAGAGGAGCTGAGCTGTGACGTGCCAAGCAGTGAGCAGGAGCCAGACAGCTGATGGGGCTGGGCAAGAGCCACAAGCAAGCACTGTGTGCAGGGAGCTTTTCAGGAATCCTCCTACTCAGGAGTCTTTGCAAAAGACTAAACTGCTGCTGTCTTTGCCACTGAATGAAATCCTGCAGAGGAACTTCTGAACAAAATATCCTTTCAGTTTCTGCAAACGCTGGCACACAACCTTTACAGTCAGGCCCAGCACAGCAAAGGGTTTATGGTTCTGAATGTTATAAAAATGGCTTTGTCTGCTCCTTACAGCAACGTTGTTCTGGCCAGGTTCATCTAAGGCTAAAAGGAGTGCAACTTTTTAGAGGGAGGTGAAATGTGTGAGGATGAAGGTGAGGGTTCAGCACTGCCCTGAAACCAGGAGCCTAAATCCTCCCTTTGGGATATACACCAGCACAAGTGTGCTCATTGCTAGGGACAAAAGGTACAATGTCCTTGTCAAACAAGGTAGAAATTCTTATGGATATTTACCCACCAAACAAGTGACCCTTTCTCTGATTACTTCTGCTGCCCAAATACTCAACAGGAACTTTATCAGCACTTGTGCTCATAAAATAAACTGCTATGACAGCTACATACAGGTTCTTTTCTTTGACCACTGAATATATTCTCTGACCTTGCAATGAAGGAGCTAAAACTACCAACCCACAAGAACTCTGCCTTTATTGAAGCTGAGCTTCTGGTTTAAATCCACACCCAAAGTATCCTATATATTCCCTATAGTGCCCTCCTTTCCATGAATATTATAATAAACCAGGTCTGACTGTGAGTCTCTGTGACAGCAGAGCAGTGAGTGTGTGCTGAGCCTGAGAAATCACCTAATTTGCTTCAGGTCAGAAAGAACCAGTGTTCACTTTTTTCTAGACCTCCTACAGCTTGCCCCAAAATGACTTCTGCCTTCCATCTGTTCAAACAAATGCAGGAGTCAAATCCTGTCATGACCTTGAGCAGCCAAACAGAATCCTATAAAAAATTCAAGCACTAAGGCATGCAGGAAGCGTCTCTTCGTAACCAATATCCTCCTCATGCTTTGCTAATGCAGTGCAAGCCAAGCATAAGGGAAAGGACGTTCCCAAACAGCATCCCTGGGACCTCACCCTCATCCTGGGAGAGCAATCTGTACCTTATTCTTGTTGCTGGTGTTGGGAATGCTTGTGTGGAGAAGGCTGAGCTCCAGGTCAGTCAGCATCTGTCGGGACTGGGCCAACGAGCGCTCCAGCTTCCAGAACAGGGAACTGGTGTCCTGCAGGACACAGACAGGGAGACCAAGTTAGGGAAGGATCTTGTTTTTGGAGTATTTCACACAATTATAATGCACCAAGAATCAGCATTTTGATTTTGAAATGTTTCTGTTCAATATACTGCAAAGTAACAGACTGTGTCTAACTGCTGGTGTTTCTGATAAACACAGAGCTCTCTCCTAGTGCCATCTGAAACAGATTTCCACGTGCAGGTATATGGAGCACTCACAAGAGAGGTACTTCAGGGATAAAGGGGACAATAAAGACATGAGAAACAGGGAAAACCAAGCAGAACAGGAAAGAAACAATGCTCAAGAGCTTCTGATAACTGCATCCATGTCCACCCAGATATTTAGTGGAATTACCAATTAGCCAGCGTCCATTTTCCTCAAGCTTTTCATTCCAAAACCTTATTAATTTTTTAAAAATTCATTTATACTTATGCTGTCCAAGACATATTGAGGCAACAAGGAGCTATTTAAAAAAAAAATATGTTATCACCTTTGCCATAAGCCTGCTGTCTCATCATTTGAGTCCCCAGTTCTTCCATGCCTGGAGACATTTGCATTCCTAGCATCAGTCATAATTCCCCATAATTCCCCTCAAAATCAATCAAGGACATTGTGCAATAAGATACTGACTGTGTTCATGCAGTATCTCTTTGTTGGTTTGGTCACTGCCAGGTCATTGATGTCCAGAGGGGAATCTTCATCAGATAATTTCCCAGAACTCTGAGTCTTGTTGCTCTTCTCAGTGGATGCCAAGAGAGGAGAAGCCAAGCGGAGGGAATTCAGATCCACGTTTTCTTCACTGCTAAAAAAAAAAAATTAAGACATTGGCAGAAGCAGCATTGCCATCCTTTTTAAACTTTCAAGGGGAAATCATGGCACAACATAAATAACTGTGGGCCCTGAGCCAAGGAAACCAAGAAGCTTGGGAGATTACCCTGCTCCTCAGAGCATTCCCATGTTTAACAGCTTCCCTAGATCACCTTCACCCTCTGAGGATGAGGGTTTGACTTTCAACCAGTCTCAACCAGCTCCATGACCATGGGTTTGAGTGTATTTAACCTTGCAAAGAGCACACAAAAGGCAAAACTTTGCTCTTCCCAATTTCTGCTACTCACTCCCCTCTCACACCCAAATCCTTTTGGTTCTAATCAACCATTAGGCAAATTAATATTTGTAGGTGTAGCTTTCAAGGGAATTTCAGAGTTTCACAGTCATCATCTCATGTCAGAGATCACAGG
This sequence comes from Molothrus aeneus, assembly GCF_037042795.1. NCBI lineage: Eukaryota > Metazoa > Chordata > Aves > Passeriformes > Icteridae > Molothrus > Molothrus aeneus. The sequence goes on along the minus strand of NC_089663.1, from coordinate 11,585,401 downwards.
AGAGCTTTCCCAAAGAGGCTTGGATTTATTTTGAAATACAGGAGCAAACCACATTAATCAACTTCTGAACACAACAGAAGCAGAGTGCTAGCCCTGCCTGGACTGGCAAACAATGAAAAAAGATGTGTATTTTAAAGCAAATATTCTCTTTGAATTGATGGCATTTCAGTAGATACTCTTTAGATACTTAATTTGGTGTAACAATGCATTCCATACCTGACAAGACTGTTAAAAATAGGTGCATTTTTAACTGACATTCAAGCTAGGAAAAAGCCCTCATGAGAGTTGTCAGCTCAGGAGTGTCTGCTGTGTCCCATTTCACTTCTCCCATAAACCACTGGGATAAAATAGGCTCTCTTTTAAGAGAGAAAAGCTCACGTCTGTGTTTCTGACAAGGAGAGGTTCTGTGGAGATGTGAGGGAACAAGCAGCCTGGAACAGGGATGTGAGAGATGAGATGAGCAGGGAAAACACACAGGCTGCAAGGAAGGGGACCCAGGTTTGATTTTGAGGCAGGGAAAAGGCTCAGGAATGGGTGGTTTAGTCCAGCCTGAGCAGAATCAACAAGTACCTGCTGATGCTCCATCTGTAAAATGAGAATTGAGATAAAAATCCAAAGGCAGCAAATGCTGGCCCAACATAAATGAAGTCACCAAGTCAGAGCACACGGAAATGATTCCTGCACTCTGGGATTTCACAATCCCCTCTGCCACTGGGGAAGGCATTTGACTGTTAACAGCCTCCTTGTTGGCTGTTCCAGAACTCAGGAACTCATGGCAAAAATATTTGCTGGGATGACAGGGAGGTGCCAGCACCCTTCCCTAAACACAAACTACATCATCAGCACTCTGAAAGCAGCAATGGAAAACTGGAGGATCCAGATCCAAGTCCCAGGAGGAATGTTGTGCTGGTCTGTGCCATTAATCCCTTCACAGGAGCAACGCTCCTGCCTTCCTCCCATGTAGGGGTGAGGATTTATTGCCTGCCAAATCCGAGTCAGCAGAGAGCAGACAGTCAGGGATTTGCACTGAGCCAATCCATCTCCAATTAGCAGGGCCCCAGGACCAAATGTGGGCATCAAGAAAACTGGAGAGCTCAGCAGCAAATCCCAAATGGGTAGCACAGCTCCCCCCTAACTGGAGGACATCTTCCAGCTGCACTGCCCTGCTTGAATTTGTTCCTTTCCCCTTAAAATTCACTCAAGGACAAGACAAATAGGGCAAGACAAAAAGTGAAAGCAGCTTCCATGATGCAGCCTCAAAAGGGGTTTGGAGGGATGGCAGTGTGTCATTGGTGCTTCTGGGGGAGCTGATAAGGAAGGTCAGGGTAGACAGAAGGGGAGTGGAGCCTTTCCAATGATCTACAGGCAATGGAAACTAGAGAGAGCCCACACAGAGAGGGAAGCTCAGCTAAGGCACATGGGAATGTGCCAGGCCAGCATTCTTTTTCAGTGGCTGCCCATTCACCTTGTTTCTGAACAGGTCTGTCTCACTGCAGCAACAATTCCTACAATATTTCTGTTTCAAAAGCCACACAGAATGAAAGCATCCATACATCAGATCTTTCCATTCCATAGCATTAATCTGTTTGGATGCTGGGCAGGCTTGCTGGCAAACACTGTGAGCAGGTTTAAACAGCTGTTCATTTACTGTGCTTGTCAAACCACCAGCTGGAAGGCTCCTCTCCTCTGGCTAGAAAACAGCTATGAAATCGCTGTGAAACTTCAGAAATCCTTCTAAAATAGAGCTGGGTAAATCAATTTTTTGAACAGGAATAGGGGAACCAACAGAACAAATCCACAGCAAGTCCCAGCTCTGAATGCCTTTGCTTATGCAGGCACAAAGCCACTTCTGTAAATGCAGAGCAGGTTTTTATCTCGGAGACATTCCAACATCACTGAGGCACCTGGGTCTTCTTCTGACACTTCTGAGCATTAGAAACCTCATCCTGCTCGTGCCCAACCACATGTCCTTCTCCTCCCACAGCACAAACAGGAGGATAGAGTCCCACGAGCTGCAGAGTGGACAGATTGCTGTCCTTTAAATCTTGCCATCTCATTTCTTGCCCTGACAGGGGCAGCAGCCCGTGCTCAGAGCTGTGTCCTACATTCCTGCCCAGCCAAGATGTGATTTTTCTCAATAGAAGTAACACAGTCACTAAAGCATCACACAAAACCTGCATCTGTTTCTTGCCTCACAGAAACATCACTGTACATGTCCAGCTCTGGTCAGAACATATTTTACCCATCAGAGTTATGAGCAACACCTGAGATCTCAAAAAATCTTAAAGATTTTCTCAATTAGTTTATTTGGCTAAAAGTTATTATGGTATTGCAGATTCTCCTGCCCACACAGCTCTTGGGGATAAGAGAGGAGAAAAAATAAATGCATAAAAATAGAATCATGATACTTTAAGAGCTATTTTTATTTTAAATTTGTTACTTTTCAGGTTGAAAAACTAAATTTAAAACAGCAGTTACTCTAAACATAGCTTGAGCTAATACTGAGAGCTTATACACCTAAGTTTCTATATAGTCTAGCTTATTCTTATTTCTTAAAGGCAACAAACTCATAACCTTTTTGAGCAGGTACATTTCATCTCTTGTGCAGTCTCCAAACAGCTGTAATCTCTTCCAAGGCTTGTATTTCCATCTCTCTTTTTGGGCTTGAAAATCTCCAGCCATTCCAGATCTGAGAGTGGCTTCCACTGTTTGTCTTTAATTACAATGAAGTTATTAATACTGGAATCAGAGTCAGACTTGCAAGTGGCAGGAGTCTCTGTGCTTTTTTGGCCAGACTCAGTGTCAGATCTCTCTTCCCAGGTTTTGTTTCCATTATCAGTTCTGTCAGACGTGGTGCTGCTCTGGATTAAAGTGCTTTGCAAATCTACACGAGATTTGATTTTAAGCCAACGATCATATGAAGGCACAGACACCTCAAAGGTTTTTTGGTCTCTGCTTTTCACTTCATTCTCTCCAATTTCCCTGTTTCTCAATGGCCTTGTGTTGTTTACCTCATGAAATTTTTCACTGTCTAGCTCATCAAAGCTTGATGTAACATCCTGCTTTTCTCCTTCTTCCACAGGCAGGGCCAAGCCTTTCACAGCTTTTTGACACTGGTTTAACAACGCTGAGGCAGTTTCCTCCAAGTCTGAAGCATTCAGTAACTGTCTATTATCTACTTCACACATCTCAGGGGTGGCTTTTACCCTACTTGCTGGAACTGGTGTAGTTCCACACTCCTCGCACATCCCGTGGCTGCCCTCAGTCCTACCCTTGTCTGTCTTGCTGCTGGGGCTTTCAGAGGCAGAGAATGTGGCCCCTGAGCTACAACGGCATGACAAAAACAAGTCAGAAACACTGCAGGTAAAGAGCATCCCCAAGTGCACTCCTAAAGCTCTACAGAACACAGGCTCTGCCACGGTTCTGCAGCAGCTCACACACCACCAGGCAGCTGTACCCTGCCAAAACCCCACAGAAAATCTGCCCAGATTTGGCTGTTACTTTTCAAAACCAGTCTGAGAGTTCCCTCATGTTTTTAATCACAGTATGGTGATTCTGTCTGAGCCTCCGGGGTGTGCACCGATTCTCTAAGTTTACTTCCTAAAATAAACTTTGCTTTTTAAATAAAAGCAGTAGGGAGCCAGGTTAACACCCCTACCACCAGACTAGTTCACTTCCTAAAAAAAATCATGAGCTGTCTGGCCTGCTACAACACTTGCTCTGTGACTGATGCTCATGGTCTCTCTGACCAAATAAAACACAAGGTACTTGACAGCTTCACTGCATGTTTGTGGTCGAGTCCAGCAAAGCCATCCTGACCCAGCACACACCCCTGTTAGGACGTTAGCTGGGGCTGAACAGTGAAGTCTCTCTTTGAGGACAAACTATTTAAGAAATAAAACATTTTAAAATGTCTTTACCTCTTTCCACTTGATGCATTTTCATGTTTTTGCCTGGATTCTTGAGAGCTATCAAAGTTGACGTGGAGGAAGTGCAAGTCCCGCTGCTGTTTTACACAGACCTGTCAGAGGCAGTGAGGGGCACTGGTGAATGTCTGGGTGCAGGAACATCATCACCAGGTAGTACCAAAAGCATCCTCAAAATGTTTTTATAAACCAATGCCTGTAGTCAAATTATTGACAAAGACTTCCAAATCTAAGAGACCATCTCTGCATATATTTAGGAAAATAATGTTTTGCAGCAATAAACAGGATTTCTATTAGAAGATTAGAATATTCTTCTAAGATGGAAGCACACTGAACAATAAATAAAATATCATTACCGTTACCTGATATTTAATACATGTTGTTATTATGTTGTTCACAGCTACAGAATTATAGGACATGGATGATGATCATGGGATTTGGCTTGGACTGCAGGGGATTTTTGTGAAGCTAATGGAGAAGGTAACTACCCATCAATTATTTGCAATTAAAAAATGGAACATGCTTTGAGAACCTCAGCTGAGAGCAGGTGAACACACAGGGTTTAGGTCGTGAAAAACAGATCTGCCAGGACACCGTGTCCCTTACTCAGCTGAGTTCACCTTGGGCAGGTGTGTGATCCCAATCCTGCTCCCTTCACGTCACTTCCCAAGCCTGGAAGCAGTGTGGGCTTTTCAGCTTAACCCCAAATGAAATAAATCAACATTCTACAGGGATCCCAGCAAGGCACAAACAGATCTTTGTTCCTTAATCAATACTGTCTAGATCTAACTTTTTTACACCGTTCCACACAGGTCTGGTGTTCCTGTAAATGCTCCTCTGGCCTCGGGGCGGGAGCACAACCGGGGCTGTACCTGTCGCAAACTGGACAATTCTCTTTCAATCCGCACTTGCTTCGACTTGGCAAACTGAAAAAGTTGATCCTTCCTCTGGGCTTCTTCCACTGTTTCAAAAGATAATAATTGGTTTTATTACTTCAGGTGAACAGACACAAAGTAAGTGCATTGCTAATGCTGTGTCTGTAGCAGTAGGAGGTGGTACTGAAACAAAACAAGAGCATTTTCTTAAGATCAGTGGGACCTGTTTCTCCTCCAGATAAAAAGAGCACAAAACACACAAGAAAACAAAATTTCAAGTATTTTCCTTGGATTTTTCCTCAGCACCTGGCTTCATGTTACTAGCAGCAACACTGTGCTTCACTGACTGATTTATTTAATGTTTTCAGAAAGGAAAAGAGAAAAGGGAAAGGGAAAAAGAGAAAAAAAAAAGAGGAAAGCATAAAGGAAATTCAGCTAATTGATTTTAATTCATGCAGGTAGAGAGAAGTGCAGCATAACAATTCCCAATTTTATTGGTTTTAAAATAATGAGACATGGCATCAATATCTGATAAAGGTCAAACAGCAGATTAAACATGATAGGCAAGGAAATTATCTGACAGCAGAGGACACCTTTGGCCACCTTAATCTTTCAAGGTCTCTGTGGTTGTCTCCAAGAATGTTGCAGTGACCTTTCCTATCCACTGCAGCACCAGATGTTCTTCAACCCAAAACCAAAGGTATTATGGAGAGCAAGATGCAGTTTACCAAGGCCTGCATATTAAACCAGCCTAAACCAATCCCATCACCTAAAGAAAGCAACAGAGAAGAGAAAGTCTCAACATTTTCAGGAGAGTCCCCTGAGCCACTCACTCCTCCCTGTGTAATCACTTTGGTGAACTTTGTGCTTCCACAAGATTTTATAAAGTGTCCCTGCAGAAGCCCCAGATATTGCTTCCACAGAAGAATGGCACACAAGGGATAGACTTTTATTAAACTGCAAGGAAGGCAGGTACCGAGCTGCCTCCTTCACAAATATCAGTGAACTGCTGCCCAGAGGTGTCTGAGCTGTTGAAAGCCAAGGCATGAAAGGCCAACTGCCCACCCTCACCTGCCAGGATCAGCTCACTCCTCAAGCAGCCATTTTCTTGTTTCAGGTGGCTGATTTCTTCCTGGTTTTTGCTGCTCTCTTTCATCTTCTCAGAGAGGATATCTACAAAACAAAATGTAGCATTTCTCAGATTGAAAAGGAATCATGCTGGCCCTACACTAAATTAGGTGCCCAGCAGAAACATTTACCTTTCATCTTATTTACTTGGCTCATGACATCGTTGAGTGTCACCTTGAGGTCCTGGTGCTCCCTGTTGCGAGTGAATTCATCCAACTTTGCTGTACGCAGGGCATTCTCCAGGGTTTTAAATTTAGATGTAACCTCACTAATCTGATCAGTTGTTTCAATTAAGGCCTTGTCCTGAAATAGGAAACACAATGAATTCTTACTTTTAATATCATGGATGGGTTTGAACAAAACCAGTACATTCTTCTGCAGTAAAGTGATCCACAACCTCCTTCTGAGGTTTTGAGGAAAAAAACCCACCAAATTAAATCTTAGAAACAAGCTTGTTTGTGAAAACAAACCAGTTTATTGCTGACCATTTTCCCCTTCTCACACAAGCCTAAGAATTAACCATGAGTGAGATCACCAGGGACAGAAGCCTTGTGGCACAGTCACCAACAGCTGCAGCTTGACCACATTTAGTGCCCACGAGCTGACAGATGTTACAGATGTTACCTTCATCTGAAGCATGGAGAGAAGCTCCTGTTCCCTGGCTTGCAGCTGGCCTGTTTTAGCAGACAGTTCCAAAACTGAGCAGTGGAGACTCTGATTTTTCTCCTAGTGAACAGAAATAAGTGTCAGCCATTACTTCAGTGATTCAAAGTTATTATTTTTTTCCCAGTAAATACGTCCACAACATTATTGAAATATAGTGAGTGGTAATGTGGGATCCTGAGCAAACTGGAGAAAAGTGGACTGGAGTAAAAATTGTTCCCCAACTTGTTTGTGATCAAGGGTCTTAATACCCTGCATGTCTCAGTTTTGGAATGTTACAGCTCATCACAGGCACCCTGTAAATGCATGGACTACAAAACCAGACCATCACTCAACCCCTACCTCCAGAGCCTGGCAGTGAACAGATGAATCTGTTACTTTTTGAGTGAGCTCTTTAAACTTCTGTTGTGTGCTTTCAAGTGTTATCTTACTGTCATTATGCTGGGATTCTAATAACTTTAACTTTTTGGTCAGTGATTTTATAACTGCATTTCTCTCGTTCAGCTCACCTGAAAAGGAAGGAGACAAAGTTATATGTGAGAAAAGAGCTCAGAGGCTGTCATGCAATTTCTTAAATCTCAGAAATAATTTAACCCAGTGTTTTAAAATCACACAATTCAAACCTGGATGCTTATGCTGCACACTCTGAAGGAGGATTCCCTGGCTACCCAGGTCAGATGGAGCATGGTGAGCTCTGTACTGAAACTGTTCAGAGCCACCAGGTGTTTTGTGTTTGTTCGGAGCTGTGCAGCAGAACCTCAGGGCACAGGGCTCTGTAACTCGCCAGCAGGCTGCACATTTTTCCTCTTCCCCCACATTTATTTAATCCGATTGTTTTTTAAAGAATTCACAGAAGCAATTCACACATTCAGACAAGAAAGAGTCTGATCATCACAGCCCCTTCAAGATCAGATCACTTCAGCACCAGTGTGGAAATTTAGATCTCAGAGGAACAATAACATTTAAGGCTGAAGGGTATGAAATGGTTCCTTATATGATGCAAAACTGTTATTGAGGGGTTGAAGCACCTGAACATATTTAATAGACCAAGATGTCATTCTTTATATCACAACACTTACTAGTTAATAAGCTGCATCGTTCTGCTAAAGTCAGTATTTTTTGGCGATCATCTTCCCAGGCCTGGATGTGTCTCTCGTGCACTTCCACCATGTCATTGAGCTCCTTGTCACGATCTTTCAGTTCTGCAATTAAAAGCTTGAGCTCCCGTCTCTGCCTCCTAATGATGCTGTTCTTGTGATCGGGGCTAAATGCCTACAAAAGGTGAGACATGGAATGCATTTCAACACAAGGAAGTGACAAATTCTCTCATAATAAACTCGAGGGGTTTATTTTTAGTTGAGCTATGTTTCTATTATAAATATAGAAGAAGTTCCAAGAAGTTCCTTATGCTCGTGGCACCACCTGTGGCCCTTGACTGAAGCCCTTTGCAGAACGAGGTGGTACCACCTGTGGTCCATGACTCAACCCAGCAGCAGCACAGTGAGCACCCTCCTACCGAAAATAGAGCCGATTGTTAACGGCACTTTCATCTTTTACCTGGGGCGAAGCAGAACGCTGTAGTGATGAACTCATAGGGGACTGGGGGCCAGAGCTCTGCCAGGCATTCGTGGAACCGGGAAGGCTTCAAGGATGTCACGTTCAGCATGGAGGCTCCCCCGCCGCACAGCCGCCTCACGGCCCTGAGGGAGCACAAGCGGCCTTGGAGCGGACGGGCCGGGGGCGCAGGCCTGAGGGGGGGCCCTGAGCTGCCACCCCCGGGGAGCGACCCCCGCTCCCGGGCAGGGCTCCCCCGCTGTCCCGCCCGCCTGGGGCGGCCCTTCCTAAGCCCACGGGCTTCCCCTGCCCTCCGGCCCCGCTCATTACCCCCGGTTAGCCCCGGTTACCCCCGGCCGCCCCCGACCCACCGGCACCGCCCGGCCCCGCCCGCCGTTGGAAGAAGCTCCGCCCCCCGCAGCGAAGGGGCCGCGGGTTCGAGTCCGGTGCTGCCCGTTCAATCCTTCAGCCGCGGGTTCGAATCCCGCGGCCGCCTCCTGACTCCGGGGCTCGAGCTGCTAGAAAAATGTGATAATTAATGACGTTGTTAATACGGGGTGAGTAAGAACCAGACCGGAATGTTAAGGGTTGGAAGCAACTTCCCTGTCCAGCGTTAAATGGGAGGACTGTAGAGATGCAGGCAGCTCTTGAGAGCCACTATTTCCAACAAGAAGGATGGAGTTCTCTCTCCAGACACACCCATGGTTTATAAATAGAAACCACTGAAAAAAGCAACCTTACAGAAGAGAACAGAGCGTCTGACACATCACCCCCTCCTTGGCTTTCAGCTCACCGAGGCTCTGCAGTGACAGGAACAGGTCACTTCCAGGACCCTGCCACCAGGGAGCATTTATTGTTATTAAATGGAACAGTGAAACAAAAAGCACCAAATCGATGCTCGAGGCTGTTTGTGGGAGTACAGACAGCACAGCTGGCACCCCCCCCACCCTGCTACCATGGCCTGTGGAATAGTGCTCACTATTAATTTGTGTTCATTACTACCATTCTTGAATGAGCAGCAGGTTAAAAGCATGAAGCTGTTACAACTGCCTCACCAAGAAGCCCAGCAGGGTTAGGAGATCTTTGGAATTATGAAAATAGGATAAATTTCTAATTCATATTCACAGATTTCTCAGAGTTTCCACTTAATAAAATAACTCAGTTGGCAGGGATGTAGAATAACCTCTTCAGGATTCAGTGTTCTTTCATTGCTCACCAACCTTTAGAATGTTTGTTCCATTCTGATTTCTAAAATTCTCTCCAGGTAAATGAGAAGTAAAAGTGTCTACATCAGCCACGTGCCTTATTCAGTTGAGCTCAGCAGAAAGGACAGCAGATGAAAAACAAACTTTTAATGCCTTAAATTCTTATTTTCCCATAAGATAGGTAGAGGAAAGCAGATGTAAAAAACCTCAGAAACTATTCAGTGAGGAACAGTAATTTTATTTAAATCTACTTCATGCTTAAGCATGGTAGAACCCAAATTTAACTTTGGCAAATATCACAAAAAAAACCCCAAAACAAAAAAGAAAACCAAGCAGCCTATACAGAACAGTGAGAATGCCAAGGACATGGGTTCTCCACAGTTTCACTGCAGAGCAAATGGATTTAGAAGCCTCACTTTTGCTATATCATTTATAACCATATAATTAAATAAAGGTAGTCCTCCATTATCACTTCTTGACTTCTCCAAGATCTTCAATGCTGTCATCATCCACCTAGGGAGAAAAAGCCACAACACAGCAAATTAATTTTTTTTTTTATATGCCTCCTTCAATGTATACCCTGTAAATGTAGTGAAGTGTGGGAGAAGTGAAGAGCCCCATTCCAGATCCCCTGCTGTAAATCCTGGGAGAGTGACACGTGCTTACAGGACACAGCTGAGCCTGCAGGGCTGGGAATAAGGACAGCCCTATGGACTTAAACCATAGAGAATTCCACTTGGGAAATGCCAGGACAAGGGAGAGTCAGAGAAAGCCCTTGCAATTACAGCTCTCAGCTTTAAATTTCAGTCCAACCCACACTGGCTGATCTCTTCTGAAGCACAAATGTGTGGGGCTTGGGGCTTTTTTGTTTGTTTAAATTTTGCAATATTTTACGAGGTGTTGAAAAATAGGATGGCAATGTAAGAATACTTAGACACTCACTGTTAAGAAATGGTGACAAAGAAGGCACAGATATTTGACAGCTGCATTTATTCTGACATGCCTCCCTCACTGTAGGGTGGGAATGCAACAACTGCTCTTTTATTTTTGTGCACCAATCTGTGCTGCCAAAGATAAATCCTTTCTCCAAAATCATTGGTAAATCACAGGCTAATGTGGAAAAGTGTTTGTCTTCCTGAGAAAAAGAAAGGTTTATTACCTCAGGCCACTTCTCCTGGATTACATCAATAATGTCATCTGTGAAGTCCCCCTGAATGATGATTTCATCTTCTCCTGTTACTGAGGCACCGCAGGAAAATTTCTGAGCAAAAAACCTTTGTGCTTCCTTAAGATCAATTTCTGCCCGGGGAAAAATGAACAATTTAAGTACAGTTGTTGTCATAAAAATATTTTCTCAAGATTAAAGCCAAAATCTTGTTTTAACTTGAAAAAGTAGTGGCACTTTACAGTTGAAGCTTTGCTAGAGTTTCCACTGAAAGCCAAGTCTGCTGTTTACACCCAAAACATCTGACTACTGATCTACAAATGCTTCAAGGTAGAAATTGCTGAATGTCCTCTACATGTTCTGTTGAGGTGAGTCTGCACCCTGTTTCAAAAAAACCTGTAACCCTCTTTGTCTTTATTAAGGCAATAAAAACCTTAATAATTTACCCCTGTGGGAAGTCAGTGTCCTTTTAGCCTTGGAACTGCTAAAAGCACCTTGGGACTTCCATCTCACAGCTGGAAGCAGATTCCCCAGTGGAAGACAACCAGAAGAAATATCATGAGGGTAAAGGCAGGCACATCCAATACCAGGAGAAGCCAAACTCACCAAATGTGGCAAGGCCACACACTCTTGTGACGTATTTTTTCTTTGCTCTGGGAATTTTAGCTATCGTAACTTTCTGTGGTACAGTCTTCTTCTTCTGTTTTATCTGACCTCTTCCACCTTTAAAACAGAGCAGAAGGTTACATGATTAATTAAGGTTACATGATTAATTAATTAAAGGTTACATGATTAATTATGTCATAGTTCATCAAAGAAAAAAACATACAAGGTCAGATTTTGCCCCTATAAACAAAGAAACTGTTAACTCCCCAACACTATTGGTAAACAAAAATGTATTTTGCACATTGTCTGAGATTTATTATTATTTAAGAAAGATCCCACATCATCTAAGTCCAGTACTATGAGAAATAACAATATATACATGTCAAATGTGCATTCAAGCACAGGTTGCACAGCAGACCCCCACTACAATCAGCAAAAAAAGGGCTTTTCCCCACACTTTACCAATTACTGTGCTTGATCTAGACTTACATAATTCTAGAAATAAATTTTTCTTTGATATTTTCCACAACTATTTTAAGATTCTCATGGTTTGTGTCTGAGGCAAAGCAAGCTGCTCATGCCCATTTCCTGAGGCCACAAGGTCTTGCTTTGCCCAGGCTGCTGGGTTAAAGAGCAGATCAAGTTCTGGACACCTGTGCACGACCCCACAGTGAACCAGGCAGGGAAAAGTGAGCCAGCAGCCAACCCCACACTCTGAGAGCAGCCAGCCACAGCACCCCAAGCCCTCTCCATTTAACACCCACCACCTTCCCCCTGCCTGCTCCTAGGCCAGCCTGTGGGAACACTCCCCATTTCAGGCATTTCTGAGCCAGAGTAAAGCGTGCAAAATACACATTCCACTCATTAGGATTCTTCAGGCCAGATTAAGATCTCAGCTAACTTCGTGTACAGCCACCATGTTATTCCAGGGTAACCAAAGTTTCATGTTTCTGAGCCTTCTCAGCATGAAAACTTAAAGAATTTATGACAAGTAAACCAACCCCTGTGGCTGTTTCTGATTCTAACACACAGCACTTTCAATTCTGTTTTATTATAAACTGGTGGCTGATAATTTTTAGACAGTAAATTTCTGCCTTAAATTTCCTTCAGTGAGTTTCAACAGTGTCTCATGAAGTTTGTGCTTGTTTTCCCTCACACTCTTATGGTCACTCTTACACCATCCTACTTAACACCATGCTGTATGTTTTCATGAAACTTTAGCTTTTAGGAGAAAAATCACCAAATATTTTAAACACTATTATTTTAGAATCAAATACCAGACTTAAAACTAATCATACCACCCTTCACAACAAATTAATGTTGAAATAAAATGTCCTGAAATCTCTGGGAAAAGCATCCAAGTTACAGAACATGAATTACTGTTGTCACTAGACATTGCCTGCTGAGAAGGTAAATTAAACTGGTTACCAAGATACCAAAAATAAAACAAAAATATATGTGGCATAAAATATGAAACTACTGGGTATTAACCATAAATTCTGGAGCATTACACACAACTGCACAGGCAGATACATATTAACAGCTCCAGAACTCTGATTTATGGTAGAAAGCATGTTAATTAATTCAGCAGAAAGAGCTCCAACGATTGAAGATAAAAGTGTTTAAACTGTTCCACATAACTTTATATCTTCCAAAGTTTTGAGAATGTTTTTCATTAGTGCTGCTGGGAGGAGACACAGCTGCGAATGGACACACAGGTAACAGATTTAAAAGCAGGAAACCAAATCCTGTTCTGTGAATACAGAGAGGTGGAAGGAACAAAGGCAGAGCAGAGTCATGAGGCATTACCAGAGGGGAGCAGCCTTTGTTCCACTCTGCAAGCAGCCCATAAAGTGCTGCTCAACAGGGCTCAGCATTCTGGGAGAAATGCCAGCTGATTCCAGCTTGGGAGGAGCTGCTCCCCGAGTGTGACAGTGGTGACAGGAACAGTGGGGCACAGGATGCAGCTCACCTCTCCCTGCCTGTCCCTCCTGTCCAACATTTCCATTGGCACAGACCACAGGGAGGAAGATATTCCCTATATTGCAGAGCTGGCCACCAAAATGCAAGGAGTTTGTGCCCTGCTCCAGACCAGCAGGTGAGAAAGGGATGCCCCAAACTGCTTTGAAATCAGTACCACAATCAACTATTTAGACCTTGCCTCTCTTTTGCTTCTTCTTCTCCTCTTCTTCTCCTCCTCCCACATTTCCTTGGCCTTCTCCAACCCCAGCTTCCTGTTTAGGTGAATTTTCTAAAATGCAGCAGAAAGGAGTGAGGGGAAAAAAAGAACAAAATTAGTGATCAAACACCCACAGCCTTACAGGAACAGGAAGTAAGTAAAGTGATGTTCTGCTAAATCAGTAAACTATGCTGAAGTGCAGCAGCCTTTTGACTGATGCATGTTACATCTTCACTACAGTATTTGTGCAAATTAGACTCCAGAAAAGCCTCAGCTCCAAGCTAGTGACAATTTCAATAAAGGCTCTTGCACAGAGAGACAGAAATTAATGATAATGTTAATACTGAAATTCCAAATACAAACAAATAAGTTCCCCAATATTAATGGCCTTTCCTCCAGCCATCCACTGTAGAATGGAAAGACATAAAATCCAATAAACTAACTCTGATGGGAAACAAGTGCATGGATGTTTATGGCAGGAATCCTAAGAAAGCTCAAATATTATTAATTAAACTATAAATTGATTATTTAGTGTTTTCTGACATTATAAAACCTATTTCAGAGCATCCAAAGCATTACCTTTCACATGATACAGCAGGAAAAGGAAAGAGATAAGAACTGGACAGATATTTCCAAATATGTCCCAGGACACATACCAGTTAGAAAATAGAAAAGACTCTTACCTACTGTAAGTTTTGCAAACTCATCTGGAAAATTCTTTTCTAACCATTGTCTGCATTTAGTCACATCAGGCATGTATTCACAGTACTAGAGAAAAGCCATATGAATGTTGTTAGTGGAGGAATGACAAAATACATCAGAAATACACCAATACAGGGCATAATAGGATAGAAGGAAATTTGGACAAAAAATTACTCACCTCTGTTGGCAACGAACAGACTGGAGAAAGAAGGGAAAAAAAAGAACAGATTACAAAAGGCATTTTTTAATTCTTACTTACAGCCTTAGTAATTAAATTCCAAATGGTGTTTCAAAGTCAGGGATGGGTTCTTACATAACTTCTGGTTATAACCACACACTGACTCAAAAATTTCTTTATTGTTGCCACTCCACATTTTAATTCCTCTCTCATTAGACCTGTGCTTACATGCTCTGCATTAGGGTAAAACCATCACAGCAAGAGCTGCCAGTCACTGAGGGAAGGGGAGGAGAAGCCCAAGGTTGGGAAAAGCTACAGAACAAAACACCACTTCTACCTGAGGCAAAGGAGACACTGAACGAGGCACCAGGTGGTTTGGTCAGCTTTCCTTTCTCCAAGAGCTGCCAATGTCACAAAGAGGGGACAGCCAAACCAACTGTGCAGGGCTGTTTCCTACTGTATTCCAGCCTGAAGCAAAATGACATTCCTATCTAAAAACACACCTGTCAGGACAATCTGCCTCCCTTTACATTTCCCCCACATAACTACAAACAGAACGAGTAAAGAACGCTTCCAAACACAGTACAGTTTAATGTATTCCATTTCTTGCTGTCATACTAATGCTCAGAGCTTTTCTGTGCTAATGGCTTCCTGCAGGAAGGGATGTGTGCTCCCAGTCCTGTCCCAGTCCTGTCCCAGTCCTGTCCCAGCACTTGCCTCCACAGTAGAGCACCCGCAGGGGGTAATCGGCGTCGGACCTGGCTCCGCTCCTGCCGTCCCCTCTGCACTCAGGGACCACGGGCTCGGCCACATCCGTGGCCATGTCACCGAGCTGTGGGGCACAGGGGACACAATCAGCACCCAGGCTCTGGGTTTGAGTCAGTCACAGCCCTCCCAGCTCCAGAATCCCAGAGGAAAGAGGGGCAAGTGGCAAAAGAGAGGGAGAGATCAGGGAGAGGAAAATGGGAGTCAAAGATAATGAAAACATGGGGAGAGCTGCTACAAAGGACATCAAGCAGAATCAGAGTTCTAGCATGTAAGGGGAAAGAAGCCAAAGCACCACAAAATGAAGAAAAATCTTTCAGAAACCCACATGGAATTAGAGAACACACTGGGTTAAGGACAATTCAGTGAAGTATCATGTTAAATCAGTGGCACACAAACAGTGGGGGCACTGGGGGCAGGTACCTCTTGCATATTAGCAAAGGAAAGGGGTCATTTAAATCAGTGCCTGAAGAGCCACAATCTGATCCAAGAACACTGAGGAAAAAAAACCAAACCAGAGCATAAAAAAGGGAAGCAAACTCAAGCCACTAATGAATGGAATAGTGGTCTACACACACGTTTTCAAGCAAGGCACTTAGAAGACAGGAGTCAACAAGGAAAGAGTTTGGAACACACAGGAAATCCCCCAGGACGGTGGGAACAGACAGGACAGGACATGTGTGAGGGAGCTTGGGGTGTTGTACGAGCCGTGCTGAGCACCGAGGAACGCTGAGGGAAATTCCCGAGGCGGTGGGTTCAGGACAGAGGGACAGGGACAAACGGGCACGGTGAGGTGCTGGGCGTTCGTGAGACCCCACAGAGGCCCGGGGAGTGCCCGGTGCTCCGGGGGCAGACGTGAGGGCGGGTCGGGAAGGGTGCTGGGACACCGGACACGGTGGGGATCACGGACACGGTGGGATGGGGGAGCGGGGGTATCCGTGAGGGCAGAACTGAGGGGATGGGGGGGAGCCGGGAGGATGCGGTTCGGGTACCTGAGGAGGGGCGGGCTCGCAGGGCGGGGCGGTGCCGGGGCTGACGGTACGGAGGGCGCCGGGAGGATGCTCGGTACAAGCACCGGGGGGGATCCCTGCGAGGGGCGGCGGCGGCGGCGGCGCCGCGGCTCCGGAGGAGAGGGAGCGGGCGCGTGCGGCAGCCGTCCGGCGGGGGCTGAGCAGAGCGGGGCGGGGGGGGCCCGGGGGCGGTGTCGGTGTTACCGGAGGCCCCTCGGGCCGCGGCGGGTCCCGGTCCCTCACCGCGCGCGCACGTGCGCCCGCCCCAGCGCCGCCGTCTCGCGAGAGGGGCGTGCACGGTTTGACCCCGCCGGCTCGCCGTACTGCGGCGGGCGGGGCCATGCGCTGAGCTGTCACGGGCTCGGCCGAACTACGGGGCGCCGCAGCGGCCATTCCCCGCTGGGCCGCCGCCGCCATGCCCCGGTACGCGCAGCTGGTGATGGGCCCGGCGGGCAGCGGGAAGGTGAGCGGGGAACACGGGGAACGGCGGGGAACGGGGGCGGCGGGAGCCCCATGACGGCTTCTAACGGCCGTGTGTGCCTTGCAGAGCACGTACTGCTCCACCATGGTGCAGCACTGCGAGGCGCTGGGCCGCGCCGTGCAGGTGGTGAACCTGGACCCGGCGGCCGAGCTCTTCAGCTACCCCGTCATGGCAGGTGAGCGGCGGCCCCGGCACGGCTGGGCCCCGGCGGCGCCGGGCACGGCTGGGCTTCCAGCCAACCCCTGGCCGTGCGCCCGGAGCGGTTCTGTTCCTCTAAAACGGAGCCCGTGCAGCAGTGCAGGAAGAAGTGGGAAAATCGTTTCAATAAAATAGCGTTTGAGCCTTAAATTGGTGATTCTAGTCTGGTAATTCTAGTCTGGTAGCAAATAGTGCTCAGAGATGTCAGAGATTAACGCACTCTTGTACCAGGGATAGCTCCCCGCATCACGGGCTGTTGCCCTGTGCCAGCTCCAGCTCAATCCCTGTATTTACCTGCACCGGTGGTTGAGATGTACCGGCAGATGCCTCAGCTTTGAGAACAGCAACAGTGTTTGTGTCTGGACAAAGATGATAAGAAAAGCGCATCTTGATCTGGCCACAGCTGAGATACTTTCAGAAGAGATTCATTAGAAGATCCAGGACCATAAGAGCAAAATCTGGGGAATGAGATGTTTCCCAGACAGTCACCAGGAACCCTCCCCAAATAAGTCCCAGGAAGTATTTAGCATATATTTATTTGGGGTATTAAGGCATTTGTGTAAGTTTCATGAATTTAACCTGTTGTGTTTGGCTGCTGGCTGTGCCAGGGAGATCCCACAGCACTGCTATCAAATCTGTTGGTTTTCTCAGCTGCCAAACTGTCTGCAGAGCCCATTCCCTCCCTGCAGAGCCCATTCCCAGCCTGCAGAGCTCATTCCCTCCCTGCAGAGCCCATTCCCTCCCTGCAGAGCTCATTCCCTGCCTTTGGTGCCGTTTGTGTGTGCAGACATCCGTGAGCTGATAGAAGTGGATGATGTCATGGAAGATGAGTCCCTGAGGTTTGGCCCCAATGGTGGCTTGGTGTTTTGCATGGAGTACTTTGCCAATAACTTCAGCTGGCTGGAGGAGAGCCTCGGGCACGTGGAGGATGACTATGTTTTGTTTGATTGCCCAGGTAAGCACATGCCAATGTTTTGGTATCACTATTCATAATCATTGGAAAATTTGGTTGTAGACTGTTGTGATAATTCCCATTTTGTTGAGCAGTTAACAGTTGTCAGAGTCACTTTCAGATGTCTCAGGAGTGAACTTGGTCCTGGGCTGATCTGGGTGAGACTGCACAGATGTTTGGTAGCATCATGAGCTGTGGCAACTGCAAACTAGCACTAACTGGAGACCAAAGGAGGAAAAAATCTCCTTTTATTTATTTTTCACTTCACCCAAACACAGTCAGAGCTGCCTGAAAAGAGGGTGCTTTCCTTACCAGTTTTTATTTAAGTCCAGTTCCCCTGTCTACATATAACTGTGGACTGTTCCTGTTTGCTTCACATTCCAACCTGTTAACATCCTGAGTGTGCCCCAGGTCAGATTGAGCTCTACACACACCTGCCAGTGATGAAGCAGTTGGTGGAGCAGCTGCAGCAGTGGGAATTCCGTGTCTGTGGAGTTTTCCTCGTGGATTCTCAGTTCATGGTGGAATCTTTCAAGGTATCCATTTGAAATCTGTTAATAAACTTCATTTTTATAAAGAACAACAAGTCTGAGCCATCCAGGGAGCTGGGTTTGCCCAGAGGAAATATTGCCAGGTCCAGGGAGATGTGGTTGCTGTCACCAGCTGCCTCAGGCACAGCCTGCAGCAAGGACAGTCCCAGATGGATGGAAAGACAGCCAGCACTGTGAGAGTGCTCAGACTGGGACAGGCATTCACAGAGTCAAAACTTGACTGGGCAAACCCCAGAGCAGCCTGGTCTGACCTGGAAGTGCTTCTGTTTGAGCAGTTGTAGGAGCCAGGTAACCTCCAGAAGTCCCTTCCCACCTAAATTCTTCTGTGATTCCACGAGAGCTTTCTCAGACCCCAAGAACAAGCAGGCCACCTTCCCCATTTAGCAGTAACTGTCCCAAGAAGGGTTTGGGTTTTCTTAATGCCCTTTTCAGTGGCAGATCCATATTTGAGGCTCCAAAAATTGAGGGGGTACTCGGCACCTCCTTTTTCCAACAGAGAATGATTCCTCACGTGGCTTTGTGTCCATGTTCCATATATTCATGACCAGATTTGGCCTGTGGTTGAGTGTCCTGCGTGTTTGTGTTGTGCTTTTCTGTACTTTAATACATCATTTTTCATCCTCTTCAAGTTTATTTCTGGAATCCTGGCAGCTCTCAGTGCAATGATATCTTTGGAGATTCCACAGATTAACGTCATGACCAAAATGGATTTGCTGAGCAAGAAAGCCAAGAAGGAAATAGAAAAGTAAGTTCCAAAAAATTATTTACTCTGTAGTACAATATACTGAGGCAAAGTTCAACTCAAAAGTTGAGTCTAATGTTTCCCACAATTAAAACATGCTCTTTTGGAGTGGGAGAAGATGGATTGTGTTTATTTCAAACAATAGTGTTTAAACATCTGGGTAAGATGCTTAATTTAGTCAGAGTCAAAAGAATAGCTCCATGTTTGTACTGATCTCTGGATTTTTCTGTCAATAATTATATTGGATCTTTTGTGTCATTCTGAACAAGACTTTCAGTGGTGATGATGACTTTGTTTCTCCAGGTACTTGGATCCAGATATGTATTCGATGATTGAAGATTCTACAAATATATTGAAAAGCAAAAGGTTTAAAAAACTGACCAAATCTATATGTGGATTGGTAGGTATACTGCTTTTGAGCTGGTACCTTAAAATTCACTATCATTTTTTGCCCCTTTTTGACTCCATTTTTTAGTTCTTCACATAAGCATGAGATTCTTGATACTACTAATATGATAGTCTTGATATCTGGATTATAGCAAATGCATTTTCTTTGAATTCTTTTCTGTTGGCAGTTTTGGGAATTTGCTGCTGTGTAGAACTCAGGATTGGTAGCCAGGTGTTCTGAGGAGGGAATTGCCATTGGTTTGCAGTGTGACTAAATGGTATTTTAGAAGTCCAGAAATGAGGGGTTTAAGGAAGTGGCTTTGAGTGCTGTGATTGAGAATGAACTTTGTGCATTTCCCTGCCAACGTCCCTTGAATCCTTGTGCAGATTGATGACTATGGCATGGTTCGGTTCCTGCCTTTGGATCGCTCTGATGAGGAAAGCATCAACATCGTCCTGCAGCACATCGACTTCACCATTCAGTATGGAGAGGATCTGGAATTTAAAGAACCAAAGGTAAGGGATTGTTGGTGAGAAGATGAAAAATTGGAAAGTATCCATAATAGAAGTTGTGATATAAATATGTTCTTTGCCTTGCTAATAAATTATTGTCTTAGTACTGTTCAAAATAAGCCATGTTTGGTCTTTCAGTGACAATGCTTGTATCATCTTCATTTAGTTATAAAAATGAAATTCTTTAATATCATCTTGAGTATGCAGGTTGATCAAATGGTTGTTTAAAAGTATTGCTTTGGTTTTCAAAATTAACAGAATTTTAACCTTCAAATGCCAGAAATGACCACTGATATCACTTAGATGTTTTCCTGCATGACTGTTCAAAGTCTCCTAATGATTCCTGTGTTTATCCCAGGAAGGTTTATGTTTTTCTGTTTGTTTTTTTTTTTTTTTTTTTAACAGGAATGTGAAGAAGATAAATCTGCTCTTGTGGATGAATACTTTCAAGATCGTGTGGATGAGTAAGAAACATGTTCAAACTGGGAGGAAAATACTTTGTTTTTAGTAAAAAATAAAAATAAAATTAAAAAACCCCAACCCCTACACAAACACACTTGATGTGTTATCTGTAAAATAACTAATATTTATAATGGAGAGTGAGTTACATGAACTCGTATCTACTTTAATAAACAATTTTTTTGCTATGCTTGTGTGTGTTATAAAAATACATAGACCAGTGTTAGTACCTATAGAAAAGCAGAGCCAGAACCGGGCAAGAGGTTCAACAGACCAGCAAATCCTCATATCTAGTGGAAAAGGACTCAGAAAAATCTTGATCTGGCTGAATTAAACCATTCAAAAGCTGGGGAAACTACCGTGGTTTAATTGACCTCCAGACTGCCTTGGGATGAGCCATGCTTGGGGCGTGTTGAAAGGACAAACCCCAGCCCGGCAGCTGAATTACTGTGACACCTTCCAAACCTCCCCATTTTGTCTCCCTGACTCATGCCGGGAGTCAGATACCAGAGGACAATTTCAGCAACCCTGGCTCTCAGGGAAGGTAATGGTTTGACGGCCATTGGAATGTGCACCTAAAGTATTGTATCCCTCTGAACACAGCGCGTTTGGAGCCCTCTTGCGTTCCTTACACGAAGTGCCCCGTGCCGCCGGCTGGGCTGTGCTGGAAACGCACGGGAGAGAAACCAGCTGGGAGCGAAGCATCCCGGCACCCCTTCCCCGACAGGAGCGCTGCCTGCCGGGCCCCTCCCGGTGCCGGCAGTGCCCTGGTGGAGCAGTGCCTCTGGTGGAACAGTGCCTCTGCGTGGCCGCTCCCCGTACGGGCAGTGCCCGGGCACAGCGCTGCCTCCGGGGCGGTGCGCGGCTCCCGCTTCCCCTCCTCGCACCGCCTCTGCCGCTGCCTCATTTCCTGCAGCGTAGGCGGAGGAGGAAGCTCTGTGCCCGCTTTCCTGGCCGGTTCGCCCCGCTCCCCTCCGGCCCGGCCCCGCCGAGCCGCCTCCTGCCCTTCGAGATGCCGGTGAGCCGGGGCGGCGGGGGCGATCCCGGCCCGGGGAAGGGGCTCTGCTCGCTGCGGGGTCTGGCCGCGGGCACTGCGGGGAGCGGGGAATGGCTCTTCAAGGGAGGCTGCTGCGGGGCCAGCGCCTTCCTCTTCCTCTTCTTCCTCTTCCTCCTCTTCCTCCTCCTCCTCACCCCAGAGGGTGCGAACCCCGGCAGCAGCGGGGGAGAGGGCGGCCACAGCAGGGCTTTGCTCTGGCTTTGTTGGCACCACCTTCCCCTCAGTGGAATAAACTGATTCTCACACCCAGCCCCTCCCAGTCGCATCCTCCTCTGCCCCCCCACAAAAGGTGGGTTGTGAGATGAGGGATTCCCAGTGGCCTGGCACAGCGCCTTGGAAAGTGCCTAAAACTGAACTCATTCGTTTTTCCAGGAAGAATTTGTTGTATGCAGAAAGCTGGTTTGTTTTTCACTTAAATCAGTTTTGTTGGTTTGTTTTTACTGCACTAAGTCTGGCTATTTTAATAATTATCTACTACTAATAGCCAGACATGGAAATAAATTACATATTTTTTAATGACTTTCAGTGCAATGCCCCAAAATTCAGGCAGGTGAACAGGGCTTTTACCCCTTGGAGCTGCCAGGATGGGGTCAGGCAGACTGAGCATGAACTGTGCTTGCAGACCCACAATACAGATTTTATCCAATCTCCTGGTGCTTTCCTGGTCTTCACCAGAATGGCACCAAGATCTGGACTTAAATAGAAAGTAGCAATTGTTTCTGCAAGGAAAAAATGCTGGAAGCATCATAATGAACTAGGCTGTGACTCCTGCTTGATGAAGACGCATGATTGGATATGGAAATGTCTATTTTCAGTAGGATCAATAACCAGCTCTCCCTGTCTCTAGGCCTACCACTCCACTTTAATGGACTCAGACACCAAGCTAATTGGGAACATGGCACTGTTACCCATCAGAAGCCAGTTCAAGGGCCCAGCGCCTCGAGAAAGTAAGTTTATTATAATCTCTGAATTACTGGATGTAGCTCATCATCTCAGGGGCTGCTCTAAGCCAGCCCCAGCAAGAGTCACCAGTGGGAAATGGAAAGCTTTGCAGAGAGGAGGAAGGTTTTCAACTATTTCAGCTGTGCAAATCGTAGAGAATAATTATGCAGAGATAATCATGCCCCATGTTGAGCCCGTGGTTTCAGTAACCCAAGCCTCTGGTTGCTGTTCTGGTGCTTCCCCCTGTGCTCTGAGCAGGGTTTTGAGGAGGCTGTGCTGGTGTGAAGCCTCTGTGGCAGAGGAAGTGGAGGTTTAGCTACGGAAAGCTTACGCTCTGGGCTGCTCTGAGGGACAGCAGCACTGAGGGTGTGGGGCTTCAAAAACTGAAATTAAATTCCAAGCACCCCAACAGGGCCCACAGGCAGCCAGGGCAGATTCCCCTTCAACACCTGAACTTCCCAGGCAAGCTGTTCCCCAGAAATGTGGGGTTCAGTTTGAACAGGGAAATGGAAAGGAAGTGTTTCTGGATTTAAGCAGTCTTGGATGGTAGCAAAAGTCAGATTGTCACTGTGTTCTGCTCCCTTCCTTTATTTGAAGAGGATAATGGAATATGAGCGATTGTGCTTTCTCCACTTTTTTTTCTATCCTTTTATGATGTTAAAACTCTGATGAGTTACTCAAAAGTGGTAGAAAAGTGGGGAACTGCTGAATTGCTGCTGTTTGTGAAGTGACATATCAGAGGGGAAGGAGAAGGGAGTAGGAAGCTTAAATATTACAGTCTGAACTCAGGGTGTTTCAGAAGTTTTCTGTTACGTGGTGCTGACTTCTGCTTTTTGTAAATACCATGGTTTTGCTTTTGCAGTAATCCTTATTTATGTACTTCAGTGAGTAAAAGTTATGACAAATGTAGTGTAACAATGCACTGCTTAACTCTGTATTTCTTTTTATAGCTAAGGACACAGATATTATAGATGAAGCCATCTACTACTTCAAAGCTAATGTTTTCTTCAAAAATTATGAAATTAAGGTAATTTTTCGAGATACTGAGGATATTCTAGTTCTTTGGAGGGTTGGTGCTGTGGATATAGATTCATTTTCAAGGAAGTAATTCTGGAAGATCACAAACTCCCCTTCCACTTGATCTTTAAAGTTGGGTAAATGTCATGAATTGCAAATCTCTCTCTCATGGGGAAACTGTAGCCTCAAATGGCTTGAATTCATTCCTGTTTCAGACTTTATCAGTTCCACAAAGTCCTGTAATCTAAGAGTTCCTGCTCTTGTTTTGCAGAATGAGGCTGACAGAACACTGATCTATGTCACCCTCTACATTTCTGAATGCCTGAAAAAGCTGCAAAAGGTAAGAAAACTGAATTCCTGTGCAGGTGGGAAACAGTCTGTTCTGAGGATTGCTCTAAGGAAAGGATTTAATGATATTCTCCTTCCAGGGGAACAAATAATCCTGGAAGGAGATTTGTCATGGACCCCAGTCCCAGTTGTCAGAGCCTCAAATACTCCAAGGCTGTGGATGTGCTGTGTTGCTCTTCTTGATAAATTTTCCTGTTCCAGATTTGTGAAATGTTTGGGTCTAATGCTGTGTCAGTTCTTGTTCATAACTGCTAACCCATTGTTGGCCTGGTTCTTCCAGTGTAACTCCAAAGGCCAGGGAGAGAAGGAGATGTACACGCTGGGAATCACTAACTTCCCGATCCCAGGGGAGCCTGGCTTTCCACTCAACGCCATTTACGCCAAACCTGCCAACAAGCAGGAGGAAGGTAAGGCTGACCCAGGCCCTCTGAGGGTCACACTTCATTAACTGCACTTAGAAAAATTACTTTAAACCTAAATCTTCTAAATCTGCAGTCTGTCTTCTGAAGGCTGCACAAGCTGGATTTTCTGACCTTGAGGATTCCCCTGGTTCCATAGATAAAGTGAGCTAATCAACTCAGCCAGCTGCAGCCTGCAGATATGAAACTCCCTCTCTGCTTTAAAGCAGTCTGACTTGTCCCTGTTAAACCCAGTTTGGGTTGGTGCTGCCCAGTTCACCCTGGTTTTGCTGTGCTGCTTTCAGAGGTGATGAGGGCCTACCTGCAGCAGCTGAGGCAAGAAACCGGCCTTCGCCTGTGTGACAAAGTGTTTGATCCTCAGAGCGACAAGCCAAGCAAGGTGAGAGTTCAGAGGCATCAGCACAGAGTCAGTGAGAGGCTGGGGGTGCTTGTTCAGCCTCGTGTGGAGAGAAGAGAGATGATGGGTGAGGGTAACTTCAGCCAAGCCTGGCTGAATTTACAGCTGCAAGTTATCAGTAAATTTAATCTGATGTGATGTGACAGTGAGTGCCAGTTTGGGTTGCTTTCAAAAGCAGGGCAGTAATGAGAGGGGTCTGGCTCAGCTCTTCAAAGCACTGCACATCTGCTCGTGGCTGGGCTTGCAAAAGGAGTTCACAAGCACGAGAGGTGCTGTTTCTCTTCCCAGGCAGCTCTGCTTTGAGAGCTGCTTTGAAGTCGATTGTTTTGCCTCACGTCGAGATTGAAAAAATCGCTAATCAATGAATGAGTCACCTCCTGAGTGTTCACATGTTTCATGTGCAAATGTGACTGCATTTAATGTTGAAATCACTTAGGCTAATTTACTTTCAAAGGCATAGCTTCCTGATGCATCCCTCATTTATGATTGTATTGGGATAAAATATAACAAAAGTAAAATAAGAGAAAGTAGAATTTCCTGTTTTAATTCAAAGTCCTGTAATATGAACTCATTGTGTCCATTCCTGTTGTCTTGTTCACCTCAATTCAAGTGTGGAAAACTATGTGTAAAACTGGATCCTTAATATTTGTTGTGTGTCAGAGATTGAATACTTTAAAGTCAATGGAAACCACTTCTGATTTTCTGACTCTGTACTTCCTTCTGCAGTGGTGGATCTGCTTTGTGAAGAGGCAGTTCATGAACAAGAGTCTCTCAGGCCCTGGGCAGTGAAGCAAAGTGGCAACAACTTTAAGCATTTCCACAGCAAGATGTTTGAGTCTTTTGCCTTTGCTTTGGATACATTTTGTACCAAGAAAGAATTAAGTGCTTATGAAGTAAAAAAAAAAAAAAAAAAAAGAAAAAACCAAACCTGTCAATGAGTGATAGAGGGAGAGCAAAAAGATAAGTTGTGGAAGCAAATATTATTAAGCTGGTGCTTAATAAGTGATTTCTAACGTGCTGTTTCAGATGCAAGCTGCTTTGTAATCGTGGCTACAGCATTTCAAACAGGGCTTGTATTTAAGAGAAGAAGTGGGCTTGGCTGTGGGGCAGGGGAGCTGTGTCATTGCTCTGCTGGCTGGAGTCGGTGTCGTGTGTCCAGGGAAAACAGACCTCTCACGCTGTGTTGTCCAGTGCAGTGATTTTTACCTTGTTTTCAATAAAATTTGCTTGTAATTAACGTGGTAACTACTGTGTGTCTTATGGACAGCCTTCAAAGAGGTTTTTGCTTTTTGGTGAAAGGCTTTGGGGTGACCCGATTGTGGCCGTCCAGGACTTGAGGGGAGCCACGAAGAGCCTGGAGTGCCAGGACAAGAGGGAACGGCTTCACGCTGACAGAAGGCAGCTTTAGATTGGATTATGGGAAAAAACGTGAGGCATTTCCCAGAAGAAATGTAGGTTTTGAACGGTTTTTCTTCTCCATTAACAATTTTTATAGGCAGGAGCATCCTTATCTCGGAGACGTCAGTCACATTTAGCTGCAGCAACCATCAGCGTATTTGCAGAAGGACAAGGGGCGGACTCGGGAGCTGTGGAGGCACAGGGAGGGTGTGTCTCGCACCAGAACACCCACAGAGGAACGAATCCCCTCACAGCCGAGCTCGGACCCCGCTCTCCCCTCACAGCCCCGCCCGGACCCCGCTCTCCCCTCACGCCGTTCCCGCCTCCGCGAGGGGTCCTCGGCTCGGGTTGCCCTCCGCGCGCCTGTCGGGCCGCGCGGGCAGCGCCTTGGCCGCCTATAGGCGGTGGCGCGCGAGGACCCCTGGGTGGCGCCATTTTGGAGTGGCGGCGGCGGCGGCAGCTCCGTGCCCGGTGCCTCGCTCGGGGTCTCTCCCGGTTCTTCCCCGGCCCCGTCCCGTCCCTTCCGCCCCGCCGGCCGCAGCATGAGTGTGGTGGAGCACGTGCGCGAGATGGCGGCCGCCGGGCTGCACTCGAACGTGCGGCTGATCAGCGGGCTGCTCCTCACCATGAGCGGCAACAACCCGTGAGTGCCCTGCCGGCAGGGGGCGCGCGGGCCGTGAGGGACGTGAGGGAGCGGGGCCGCTCCTGGGCTGTCCCTGTCCCTGCCCCTGTCCCTGTCCTGTTCTCCGCCCCTAGGCTGCCCCTGTCCTATTCTCTGTCCCTGTCCTGTCCTCTGCTCTGCTCCTGCCGGGGATGGAGCCCACCTCTCTTCGGGTATCAGCATCAGCGTCCCTTTGGGGTGCCCCCTACAACATGGGTGTTCTGGCAGAGAATCATAGAATCACCGAAGGGACCTTGAAGACTGTTGTGTTTCACCCCTCCTGACTTGGGCAGGGGCACTTTCCACTATCCCAGGGTGCTCCAAGCCCTGTCCAGCCTGGCCTTGGACACTTCCAGGGATGGGGCAGCCACAGCTGCTCTGGGCAATCTGTGCCAGGGTCTCACCACCCTCACAAGGAAGAATTTTTCCTTATATCCAATCTAAAGCTACCCTCTGTCAAGTGTGAAACCATTCCCCCTTGTCCTGGCACTCCCGGCCCTTGTAAATTGTCTCTCTCCATGCTTTTTGTTGGCTCCCTTCAGGTCCTGGAAGGCCACAGTTGGGTCATTTGGTCTGCACGCATGTTAGGAGTTTTATAGAAGGGGTTTTTATAATGTGGGAACAGGAATAAAATGTAGGAAAGGCTGTACAAGGAGCTGAGTTGCCTTTTAAACTTGAGTCCAAACAAAACTGTTCTGAAATCTGAACAGGTGAAATGCTGGATCCTTAGCTAATAAAAGGTGAATGAATCCTAGGAGAAAGTTGATGCAGTGTAATGGATGTTTACAGCCCGTGGCTTGTTACAGAAAGGGTGGGGGCAGTGGCCAAGCAGCCAAACATTGAGCTGCTGCTGCTGCTGAGGTGTCAGGAGTGGCTGCTGCATTTGTTTGTTTACAGATAACAGAATTTGGTGAGATAAGCCCTGTGTGAGGAGTCAGTGCTGTTACCCAATGGTCGTTCCAGTGCAGTGAAGGGGCTGCAGCAGTTGCAAGTTGAGGCCAGACAAACCAAAGCTACAAATACTTTGTTTCTGTTAGGTTTTGATTATTTTGCAGCCATCTCTTCTCAGCCTTTCTGTCTGCATTTCTTCCAGGGAGCTGTTCTCTCCCTCTCAGAAGTACCAGCTCCTTGTCTACCATGCAGACTCCCTGTTCCACGACAAGGAGTACAGGAATGCTGTCAGCAAGTACACCATGGCCTTACAGCAGAAAAAAGCCTTAAGTAAAACCTCCAAAGTCAGGCCTTCTACTGGGAATGCTGCATCAACACCCCAAAGCCAGGTAATTAGGAACTGATGATGTGCTGCACCAAGTGATCACATTCCCCCTTCCAGTTAATGTTTGCTGACTCGATATTCACTGAGTCACTGAGGCTGGAAAAGATCCTTGAGGGTGAATCCCTGCCAAGTGCATCACTGACCACATCCCTGAGCATCACCTTTACGTGTCTCTTAACCACCTCAGATTGTGCATTTATCATGTCAAATAAACCTGACATTTAAGGCTAATTAGTTTGATAATATCTGTGGTGTTTTCTAATGCAAAACTTTAAATGGTCTGCAGCATGAAATTTTTCTGTATGTGTACTTCATACTTTTAATTTGAAGACTAGCAGTGAGCTGCATTGTTAACTTACATGCACCAAATATTTTTCAACACAGTATAAATATTTATGAAGAAACCTTATTAAAATTTTCATACCTGATTAAACCAACATCATATTAAAATCTTTCTTTTTTGTTTCAGTGTTTACCATCAGAAATTGAAGTGAAATACAAAATGGCTGAATGCTACACAATGCTGAAGCAAGATAAAGATGCCATTGCTATTCTTGATGGGATTCCTTCCAGGCAGAGAACTCCAAAGGTGAATTCTGGCAGGTTTTTGTCACAGCCTCGTGGTCAGTGTATCTCTAGGGCAGCACATACTATGTAGGTTTAATGGCATTTTGTCTTTTTCATTAGTTAAATATTGTTTGGTAGCATCCCCTAATTTTAAATTAGCTGATTTGGACCCTTTTCTTTCAAATCATACCAATTTTGTATTTCCTCTGTTAGAAAGAATTTAAAGAAAAAAATGAAGGGAGTTAAATGTTTTGTGCATCTTTATTAACTTCTTGTATAGTTGGAGCAGTGGCAAATCCTTGAGAGGCTGGAGACTTTGGCAAGTAGAAAGTTTGCTAGTGCTCCATCTTTTAAAATCTTTTAATCCTTTTCAACAACACTTTAGATAATGTTAAATATTTAGATCCCTTTGTGGTCTGCAGTGCCAAATCCGTGGAGTCTTTGCTCGTTGGCTCTGTTACTCAGAAGGGCTTAAAAGATTAACACATCAGATCAGTCAGCTGTGTTTCATGTTAAATTGTCCTAAAAGTGTACAGGCTTAAACTCCAGTTAATGTCAGAGTGTTCTGACCAACTTGCAAACAGAAAAGTTTGAGAAAAGCAAACTTTTTGCCTATATAGGCCAGTAAATGGAAGTGCTGCAGCAGAAAGCAGCTCCTTGTGTTGTGAGGAGCTCAGATAATTTCTGTTCTTTGGTCAATCATGTCTCCATTCAGAAGCTGGATGGAAACTCTCTCTGACTTTGCTAAGTTAATTCAAACACTTGCATGGACAGAGAGATTCCTGGAGGGGACTGATTAAGGGATGTACAGATCCTTCTTGGCATTGTGTACTTGCCCATCTTTTGACTTCTTTGCTGCAGAGCACAGATTTCAAGGTGCACTGTGCACATACAAAAGATTGGAGATTTCATTTCTGTGCTCAGAGGGAAGCCACAGTTTTCCTTTTGTCCTATATGGTACCTTGGAGTGTTCTCAGAAATGCAGGTTATGTTGTCCTCTGCCCAGAGCAGAGGCAGGCAGGCCTGAAGGCAGAGTTGTGACCTTTCTGAGTGGTTCTTTGTCCTCCTGACCCTCGGCTGTCCCACTTTGCTGTTGTCTGCAGATCAATATGATGCTGGCAAACCTCTACAAGAAGGCGGGGCAGGAGCGCTCCTCGGTGACGAGCTACAAAGAGGTGCTGAGGCAGTGTCCCTTGGCCCTGGATGCCATCCTGGGTGGGTGTCTGCACTCTCACTACTCAGCCCTGGTAAAATTTGAATTACACTTCTGTAGCTGTCTTGTATTTGCATGTCGTACCCACATTATAGAAACTGTAGCAGGCCCTGTCATCAGCTGCTTGTGCTTGTCAGGGGATGGAGTTTCTGCCCCTCAGACATTTTGTATCAAAAGCAGTTTTGGGTGGCTGAGACTGATGTGTGAACCCCTCTAAACAGGTTTGCTCTCACTGTCAGTGAAGGGAGCAGAAGTGGCCTCCATGACCATCAACATCATCCAGAGCATTCCCAACCTGGATTGGCTCTCGGTGTGGATCAAGGCATACGCCTTTGTGCATACTGGAGACAACACCAGAGCAATAAACACCATTTGGTAAGAGTTGGAAGAGCTTGGTGCAATCGAATCAAACATAAATTCTTGTCTAGAATGATATTCCAAGTGTCATTTATAAATAACAGGCACTTATTTTCCCTTGAAGCTCTTTAGAGAAGAAGTCATTGCTCAGGGATAATGTGGACTTGCTGGGGAGCTTAGCAGACCTGTACTTCAGAGCTGGAGATAATAAAAACTCTATCCTAAAATTTGAACAAGCACAAATGCTGGATCCTTACCTAATAAAAGGTGAGTAAATCCTCAGAGAAGGTTGACCTGAGGAGTAACATGCAGTGGAATATTGTGTATTGTTTACCCAGCTTTCAGTTCAGAATTGACATTCAGAAGCTGCATGTCTTGAACCCTTCTAGGTAGTTGCACACTTTAGAGTAGGTGTTTGTGGGTTTTGTGGCTTTTTTTTTCTTGTGAATGAACTTTCTATTCCTTGAGGATTGATCCTCCAACGTGTCTCTTTAGGAATGGATGTTTATGGTTATTTATTGGCACGTGAGGGTCGGCTGGAGGATGTGGAGAACTTGGGCTGCCGGCTCTTCAACATTTCTGACCAACATGCAGAGCCCTGGGTGGTGTCTGGGTGAGTTTTCTTTCCTTTCTCACCTCAGCTCTGAATTTGCTGAATGTGGCGGGTTTCAGCTGGCACAGTGGGTTCAGCTTGTTTTGTTCAGAAGGTGCTTTGCTTTCCTGTCTGTTCTGTTCCTGGGTAACTTACATTAGCTCTCTGTAAATATCTATTGTGGTTTTTTTCTGTCTGTTAAATTTAGAGTTACACACCCGTGCAATACCAACAATATATTAAATAGTAACAGTTTTAACATCTATATTAGGGTGTTTTAAATTTCTGAAGAAGCTTTTTTCTTAACTTCAAATACAAGAAGTTGAAACACGAGAAGTTGAAAACCCCCGTGGCTGCACACAGGCCCTGCAGGCAGTGATGTTTCCAATCCCTCTCCTTGTTCTGTAGGTGTCACAGTTTCTACAGCAAACGCTACTCCCGTGCCTTGTACCTGGGAGCCAAAGCAATCCAGCTGAACAGCAACAGCGTGCAGGCTCTGCTGCTGAAGGGAGCTGCCCTGAGAAACATGGGCCGGGTGCAGGAGGCCATCATCCACTTCAGGGAGGCCATCAGGCTGGCCCCCTGCCGCCTGGACTGCTACGAGGGTGAGCCCTGGGCAGCTGCTCCAGCTGCTCTCTGGGAGGGCTGGGGCCGTGCTGAGGGTGAGGCAAGGGAGTGCACAGCAGCTCTTGCCCCCTGTAAATGATTGTTACCCCAAAAGCTGTGGTGTGATCAGGGAGGGATGTGGGAGAATGTGTGGGTTTGTAAGAATGATGTTCAGAAAGGGCTTTTCTTGGGTTTTGTGTTGTTTAATCTGGAGGTAAACAAACTTGGGTGGTTTTAGCAGCTCATTTTTGGATGGTGAGGTTAACTGATGGTTAGTTCTGCTGGGAGCTTTGTTTTGTTGTATTTGTTTAAATATTTAAATCTGGCTGATCTCAACAGCAGCTTCAAGTAGTGAAGAATCCAGGTGAAGTGTTAATTCTCTCAGTATTGGAATTGGACAGAAACATTAGATGAGGTGTACTTAGGGTTTGAGGTTTTTTTCAGTGCCTGACCATTAATAAACATCAAGTCAATTATCTGTAGAATGAGTATGTTGACAAGCACAGATTCACTTTCTCAATTGTAATTTATATTTGCTTATTGGAGTGTCAGCTGTTCAGCACCCGAGTGCTACTAAGTGCAAACAATAGTGGAGGGCTGAGTGCCTGTGGTGCTGAGTCAGACCCTGAAGTGTTTCCATGTGACCCCACCAGGTCTCATCGAGTGTTACCTGGCATCCAACAGCATCCGTGAAGCCATGGTGATGGCAAACAACGTGTACAAAACCCTGGGGGCAAACGCACAGACCCTCACCCTGCTGGCCACAGTCTGCCTGGAGGACCCAGTCACGCAGGAAAAGGCAAAAACATTGCTGGACAAAGCTCTCACACAAAGACCTGACTACATTAAAGCTGTGGTAAAGAAAGCAGAACTTCTCAGTAAGTTCCTTTTCCCCCTGTGTTGGTTTGTTTAAAGATACCTTTGTACATGGAAAGGTGTTCTGGAGCCACATCCATGTGGAGGATGTGACAGTGATGGCACAGCCCAGGGGTTTATCAGTTCTGTCCTGAAGGAAAAATCACAGGAATTCATTGCATCCAGCAGCTGATATTACACTTAAAGCAATTGCAAACAAAATGTTTTGACTTCAGAGTAGTTGTAATTGTGAATGTAACAGCTATTGCAACAAAAGGCCATTGTTTAGAGTTAATCTTGCAAGAAGTAGAGGCCTGCTCTGCTGACAGCTCTAGAGGGACAAACAGCCTTGTGTTGGCAAGACTGTGAACACTATGACTTTTTATAGATTTGTCTCAGCTGTTGATCAAAGCAGTATTTTTGCCTGTGGACAGGCAGAGAGCAGAAGTATGAAGATGGGATTGCCTTGCTGAGGAACGCCCTGGCCAACCAGAGTGACTGTGTCCTGCACCGCATCCTGGGCGACTTCCTGGTGGCTGTCAACGAGTACCAGGAGGCCATGGACCAGTACAGCATAGCCCTGAGGTAAAGCACACCCTGCCACTGCGGGGGCTTGTAACAGCCACTCATCAGCTTCACTGAGTACAAAGATGAGCTGCTGATTGATTAGGAGGAGAATCAGAGGTGGCTTTGTATCATTCTCCATTAAAGTAACAAAACCACACAAGTGACACCCAGTTCGTGAAGTGGTTGGTCTTAAGATTTCAAACTGAGAAGTGCAAAATGCAGGGACTGTATTAATGCTAAATATGTCACCAGGCTTGTGATTCCTTGACTAACAAAAGGATTAAGGCATGGAATTATTTATAATTATTAATTATTTTATAGTCAGACTTTAAGATCCATTCCTTTACATTAGAAGGTGCATATAAAAATGAGCTGTTCTATAAATTTTAATAGTATGATTCAACTTAACATAATCTAAAGGCTATTTTAGGGTGTTACTTTTTAAAATATTCCCATATTTTGATTGCAACATCTTCAATTTGCCTTAAACCCAGCACTTTATGTCCCCTGCAAACTTGCATAGCCTAAATGGGTCAGCTGGTTTTTGCCTGCTTAGATTATATTTAGTCAGAGTCATTTAAATTTTTACTGCTTTCATGTTACTTTATAATTAGTATTGCTGGGAGAGGTGACTAAGTTTTCTGGAAGAGTGGGATGTTTAGATAAATGCATTCTTGGGGATCAGAACTGTTTTATAAAGAGATTTAAGACTCAGTGTTACAGCAGCTCAAGGGGAAGTTGCATCATCATCTAAAATAAGCTTCCTGATGATGTTAAACAGGAAGTGCAGACAACAGGATGAGATTTTATTGTTACTCTTTACACTGAGGCACAAAGAGAAAAAAGTTTCAAGACAATGCTTTATTTTTGTTCCTCTCTTCAGTTTGGATCCAAACGATCAGAAGTCACTGGAAGGGTTGCAGAAAATGGAGAAAGAGGAAAGTCCAACAGATGCCACCCAGGAAGAAGATGTGGATGACATGGAGGGCAGTGGAGAGGAGGGGGACTTGGAAGGCAGTGACAGTGAAGCAGCTCAGTGGGCAGATCAAGAACAGTGGTTTGGGATGCAGTAAAAGCCTCCTGCTCCTTGTTTTGGCACCTGAACACACCACCAGGGCCACTCTGCTCAGAAGAACAGAAACTATGATTTTTTTTTTCAGTAACAAAAGACTTGTTTTGTTTAAATAGACTCTGAAACCAATTAATAGTTCTGTGCATCTCAATACTGTGGAGATTCTTGATGCTTCTTATTTATTAAGTGTATGGGACTAACTGCATCCAAGGTTATTTACAACTTCCATTTTGAAAAATTCCTGCTAAAACTAAAACCTTCAGAATCTGAGGTGTGTAATGAGCCTTTTGTTTGTGTTGAAAACAATGTCTGAGTTCTGTCCAGGGCTGAGTGCTTGGGCAAGTTGTAAATCCAGTGGTTTGTACCCCTTTGTGGGAAAGGCCTTGCTCATTTGTGTGCAGCCATTTGGGTCTGGGGGAGCTACTTGAGTGTGGCTGAAAGCAGCACTTTCCTTTTGCTGTGTTTGTTCAATTAATTTGTCTTTTTCTAGGGCATTACCTGTGCTGTCCAGGATGAATTTGGGACAATAGGCAACTTGGACTTGATGGACACTTTTTATAGCTGATTTCTCTGTGTACAGAATTGAGCCAGTGGTGGTGAATTAAAGTAATTTCCTCAACCCTTACTAAACCCTGCAGTCACTTTAAGTCTGTGCATGAGCATTTATTTTAAAATGCAGTTTAGTTTTATTTCAGTATGTTCCTGGAAGGTTTTGCAGCAGTGACTCAAAGCACTTTACATTCTGTGTACAGCTCTGACATTTGAAATGCTATAAAAAGAATTAATCCCTCTTCCCTTGCACTGCTGGAGAAACGTTAAATTATGCAAATACACATATTGTCCTGGTTTTTCCATGTTTATATACTTCCTGGTTTTGTCAGGTAATTTTTGAATTTATGTCTTTTTCCCCTCACCTTTTGAAACAGATTTGCTTCATGTACAAATTTCCAACCTCAGCTTTTCAAGGGTGAACTGCTTTGGGTAATCTAGAAACTGTTTCAGTTCTGTGGGCTTGATGTGTGGGAAGAGGAATTACTTATTTTTCTTACAGTTCTGATTTCCTTAGTCTTTACCAAATGTGGTTTTATAATCTTTATATCAAGTGTTTAATTCCTTTTGTATTTATTTTGTTACCACAGGTATGCTGGAGCACACAGACTTTTTAGACAGCTAAAAAAATAGCTTTGAGTATCAGTTGGAGGAAAAATGGCTTTTTGTTACAAACACATGACATGGAAAAGAAGCTTCTCCCTGAAAGGCAGATAAGGGTAAAAGATCCCTCTGTGATGTTGTATCAAAAATGCACAACAAAAGAGGCAGATTATTGTCTGTTTTGGAAATGTTGTGGTGTGTCATGGCTTACAGAGGAGGAGTCCAAGAGTTCATCCATTTAGGAAAAGAAAACAGCTGCTTGTCTGTTCTCTCTGGAATTCTGTGGGCTCGAGAGTTTCCAAAATACCCAAATGAGTTCTGGTTCCCTGAAGGTGGTGGGGGAAGAGCAGCAAGGCAAAGCTGTCCTGGCCCTTGGGCTGGCACGAGCTGCTCCTGCTCCTCAGTGAGCACATTCACCAAGTGTGGAACATCTCAGGAGAGCAAACATTTCATTAATGACTTCCTGGCAGAGGAGAGGCCTTGTCCTGTTCATCTCCTTGCTGTGGGATGCAGTGAATGGATTTCAGCTCATCACATGTCTCATAACAGAAAAAACGTGCAAGATACTCAAAGCATCTATTTTTATATAAAAACCCTTTGCTTTCTCCTCACACTCAGCATTCACCAGCTGAAAGCTGGGTAGCTGCATTAGCTTTCTAGTTGTATTCCAGACCTCTGCTGAGAATGAAAATGGAGTTGTTTGTGTTACTAAACTAAAGACAGGATACATGTAATTGATGAGGAGTATATGAGATATGTGCTGTATTTTTCAGCCATTTCAGTCTAATGATTCCTTTGAATAGGTCATTCATTTCAGGTGGCTTTGCACATTTCTCTGAAGTATTTATGTAGAAGAGCAAACAGGAGAGCCACAGTTGTATTGAAACCATTCTGGAGTGTGTTTGTAGATAATCTGGTAATCTCTGCTTTTAGAACAGGCAGGAAACTAAAACGACTTCAAGATGAGTCCTTGGGTGCAGCTTGAGCAAACAGGTCCAGGCACAGCTCAGAACACCTAGAGATGGCTGTCAAATGTGATTTGTACCCTCACAGCTTTGGTTTTCTGAGAACTGGGTTCCTTCCTGGAAATGGGAGCTTGGGAGAGTCTGCAGGTGAAGCCTGGTGAGTACCTGGTGGGATTTGTAGCTGAGTGTGATCTGTGCTAAGAGCTGCACTGTGGCTGTGGAGCTCTGAGGTGCCACACATGGTGAGATTATAAAGGAAGATGTATTTGGCTCTCACTTCAGAATTCTAGGGGGATTCTGCTTGCCTATTAATGAGCCTTCATTACTGCTTTAATTTTAGAATGTGATCTCTGGTTCTGCAGAGTCTGGTACTCTCCAATGCAGTTACAGGCATTTAGTTCAGGGAATACAACAATTAGTCCTTAATAAGCAGCTGACCTCATTCCCTGCCTCAGTCACATGCTCTGCACCCAAGAAGAAAAGATCACAAAGGCAAGAACTGAAGTTCAGGCTCTGTTAGATCAGTGATGGAAGTGGAACAGTTTGGAAGTGTACTGTGAAGGGTTGGAAGTGTCTGAGGTGCTGGGTAAGGGCAGAGTGCCCCTGTTTGCCTGAAATCCTTGAATTTAAACCACATATTTCATTACTAACTTTTAACTCTCCTACTTTGACAGAAGTGATGGGAAAGGGACAGAATTTCATCAAACTGTACCTAGACTTGGCTAAGGGCTAAAAGGCTGAATTGACCAGAGTCTGAAAGCAGCACACATTCATGGTGTGCTTAGAAATTGCCTAAATAATGCATTTACTCCTGTCATGTCTGATAACACCTGCAATACTGGCAGGGTTTCTAGTTCTGGAGATTTCTAGATCTTGGGAATTCAGGAATTGTGAAGCAGAAATAAAGGAGGGACTGAGGACTGCTGGCCAGTATCAGTATTCTCTGTTGAACTGAGGTGCTTCTTTTGCTGCTGCTGCTGCTGATTACAGAGAGATTTTTGATTAACTGGGACTTCCCCCTTTCAGTAACTGTCTTCCTCATTAAGCCTCTTTGTGTGTGATTCTTCCCTTCTTGCTTTTCAGGAGCTCAGTGATGTGGAAACTGATCCAGCAGGGCAGGAGCAGGCAGGATTTCTGATTCAGCAAACCTTATTCCCTCACTTAGATCTCAGTGGTAAGGAAATCTGAAAGGCTGGCTCTGCCATTCTTATTTCAAGTTGCACAAACATACCACAACCAAATGTATTTAAAAAACCCAGATCTGTCTTAAATTTAGTGACCTTAGGAGGGCTTAAACTCAGTATAAACCTATGATTTCAAACGAAATAGTCTTAGTTGGTTAAAATGTCCTGTGGAAGCTGGCCAAGAGGAGGCAAGGATGTATATGAGACTAGGTGTTTGGGGAGGAAATTGATAATAAAATACAGTTATTTTGGTGCAAAGGGGGAAAAAATAAAATGTTCACCTGGGGAACTTGAGTGTAACAATTTATGTGTTAAGGAAAGCCCTTTGGCCAGTCCCCATCACTTGATGGAACAACACAATAGAAGGAATCATCTCTGTTTTCACTCACAGGCTCTGCTTTGCAAAGTCTGGGCTGTGGGAGTGGGTCCCTGCTGGATGTTTACTCTGTACAAGCCTCTCTCTTTCCAAGAGCTTCCAGAGGAGCCAAGGACTCTGTGAGTTTGGAGATCAGATTCCTTTTCCTCACCCATCATCCCATCAAAATAGCCGTGTGGCAAATGGAGTAATGGTTTGGGGTGTGAGGTAAAATCTTGGGGCCTGATAAATTGATGACCAAAGTCTTCTCTGCACCTCCATGTGGGTAAACTGTTGGGATGAAATCTTTTAGAAAAGCAGGTGCTCAGAGCTTCTCTCATTTCTCACCCACTCTCCTGGGGGTGGATGTGGGCTCTAATCATACTCAAATTCACCTCGAGGTAAAAATAGGGATATTGCCTGCCCTCTGTATTTAGAGTTTCATGTAATATGTCCATAATGCCTCATGACTTGAGCTGTGGGGAGTGGTTTCTTTGCTCTGTGCTGTCAGTGGGCTCATCCATGTGGTGCTTTAGAGCTGGGGCTTTGCAGGGAGGAGAGGAGGAGGAGGGGGAAGATGAAGCTGTTTATTTCAGCATCTCTTACCACATATTCTTGCACGGAGCACCTTGGCAACCCACTGAGCATCACGTTCTGCTCACATGGCTGAACTCCAGCTGGGGGACTCATTCTGCTTAAACTTGCAGATCATCATTTAAAGCAATGTTTGAGGTGTGAGTTGGTGTGAGTTGGCTCAGGAGCTGCTCACCAGCCCAGGAACGCAGCTCAGTGCTGAATAACGACTTCCCATCAGGGCTGAGCTTTCCTTGCTGAATAACTTCCCATCAGGGCTGAGCTTTCCTTTTGGCCCCTGTGCTGGGGACAAGTTCCACAGGCTGAAAAAGGGCAGGAGAGCAGCTGGGCTGGAGCAGGCTCTGAGAAACGTCCCTTTCCCAGAGAGGCTGAGGCTGTCAGAGGCCAGAGATGCTCGGGGGCTCTTCCCGCACCTGCCCCGAGCTCAGGTGTCCCCGAGGCGCTGGGGCCGCCCTGCAGCGGGAGGGGCGGTGCTGACAGCGCTGGCCGTGAGTGCCCGGCCCGGCTCCAAATCCGGCAGAGATAAGGGAGGCAGAGCTCAGCCTGCCCGGCTCAGCACTACCATAGTAGGAAGCAGCTGCCAGCAGCACCCTCCACCATCCTATAGAGCTGCTGGAGCATGGAATCCGAGCCCTGTATTTTTAAACCTCACACTGCTGCGTTTGAAGGGTCTCAGACGTGTCACCTCATTTGGATAACGCCGTTTGCCAGCAGGGTGCTGCTATCAGGGGCTGGAGGCTGAGAGGCATTACATTTAATGTAAAACACATTCCTAAGTTGTCTCTTATTCCAAACAAAATCTGGTGTTTGGGCCTTGGAGCAGAGCATTGCAGGACACTTGGAAATTCCAGCTCTTACCCTGGCAGTGCTTTAGCCTTGCCCAGCAGCAGCCTTGTGAGCATCCCTGGTCTGGATGCTCTTCCTTTTGCCTACAGAAAGGAAAGAGACCAGGAGCTACTTTAAGTTGGGGCAATTTAGAAAATAGAAAAGGACAAAAAAAAATAAAGATGTAGTTGGGAAAGAATTGTTTATTTTACGTTTCTCAGAGGGATTTTACAAACAATGGAGCATTTTAAAAAAACTGAGTGATCAAAGTACTTGACACTGTCCCTTAAACACACACACAAGCCCCTGGACAGAGGAAATCACACCAGCGAGGAGGTCAATACTGCCGAGGAGCAGCTGCATCTGCATAGTTCTAGGAGGAAAGATTGCAATGGTGTTGGTGCTAAAAGTGGCATCCTGGCATTAAAATGAGAGCGCGCTGCAGAGCCCTCATGGACCTGCAGGAAACAAAGTGCATCAAATAACACGCCGAGCACGTATTGTAGAATAAATTTATTTACCTGATACAAATGAAACTAGGTGTGATGCTCCTTTACTGTCAGCATGTCAATAGACAATTGATCTTATTTACAACTTCTAAAGGTCACACATGCAGCTGTGGGAACTGGCTAC
Organism: Molothrus aeneus; assembly: GCF_037042795.1. Lineage (NCBI taxonomy): Eukaryota > Metazoa > Chordata > Aves > Passeriformes > Icteridae > Molothrus > Molothrus aeneus. The sequence continues at coordinate 11,546,110 of NC_089663.1, read as the reverse complement.
GTCGTTGTTGCTTTGTAGATAAATGCATCACGATATTTTGTATTGCACCAACATCTGTCTTACTGCCTTAGATTTAAATAAGTTACATTACAGTGCAAAAGAGGTTGATTTGCACAGATGATAAAAAAATCCAACGTTATGAAGTGGAGGCTTACGGTTTAACATTCATCTGTAATCGTTTCCATGGATTTATAAATAGGAGAGCATTGTACAGAAGCTGTTGGAGTAGGATGTTTGGATGATACAATACAGAGAGAGATCCGTCTACACCCCAAGGCATGCATTATCTGATATTGTACATTGTATAAACTGACATTTTACATACAGGAATATGGAAATCGGCTGACAGCTCCGCAATTCTTGTTCAAGGATAACCAAACTCTTCTCCATGCAGCACAGAAACCCAGCTTCTCTGGAGAGAGTTCCCACTTGGTAAGCTATATTGCACGTTTGTACATCTGTATCATGAAGTCCTAATGGTACCACACATTTCTTCCACAGAGAACACAATGAGTTTTGTTTTTAAGGGAAAGCAAAGAATCTTTACACGATACATGCAGAAGTTTTGGTAGATGTGTTGCTAAAAACACATGCACGCAACAAAACAACCTTACATTTCTGCAAAATTGTTTAGGAAGCGATTACTCCAGTATTGCTGAAAAGGAAAGAAAGAAAAGGCATCAGTTAATGAAAGGATGAATGCTAAGTATCATTATACAAGCAAGACTAAGATCAACAGTGACAGAAGAAAGAATGTTAAGTTTGGTAACTGGCTGCTCTGTCATTGAAGGGACACTCTCAGGTTACTTTGTTCTTGAAGCTCAGAATCCTCTGGATTAAGGCTCAGCTCCCTTGATTATCAGCAGAGCCAGCACTTCCTACTCAAGACTGCAGTGAAAAACAATTAAGACACATTTAATTAGCTTTTGCCTTTCTCTGCCTGACCAGTGGCAACAGACAATTCTCACTTCTTTGGAATTTTTACTTTCAAGTTCCATACTACGCACTTGTTTTTTTCAGTCGAGGCATTAGGGCAGGTTTGGCCCCACAGTGACCTAACAATGTCCCTTTTCCAAGCCAGGCAGCTGTTCTGGGAAGCAGTAGGAAAGCTTTGAAGAAGTCATTAAACTCCACGGATTAATGTGTAGGCAAAGGGTAGAGTACGAGGTCCTAAAGCTCCTGCTGTACTTCACCCCCAGCACAGCATAAGGTCAGCCTCGTGTCTGGAGAGACTGCTCTGAGTCCCTACAGCTCCAGGGAAGCTCTTCCAAACACTGCTTCAACACTAAAATTTGGGCTCTCCTGCTAAGATTTGAAAACGCATATTAATGCAATTAAGGATGTAATTAGCAGAGATTAGGGAAACAGTTAATGGTTAGAAGTGCAAAAAAGTAAACAAGACAGGTGCAAGAGACAGACGACTATTGGTTTTACCTCCCTCCATCTCAGCAAATCCAGCCCCCTTGGGCCGTGTACCATCAGCTCTGGGCTGGAGCTGTGAGGGCTGGCACTGCTGTACTGCATTCTATCAGCAGATTAAAAACTCACTTTCGTACCAGGAACCTCCCCAGCAGCCTCTCTACCAACACCCCCCTCGGGGCACTTGGACAGACCTGTAGAAATGGTTTCCTGCAGCCTCTTTTGTACCCATTTATTTGCAGTAACATTTTGGGAAACCAAGTATGAACTATTTTTATTGCTCGGGTGCCAGCAAGAAGGAGCAGCTCAGCACTTTGGATTGCTCACACGTGAAAGCAGAGAGAGCCCAAGGCACTGCAAAGACAAAAGCTCCTGGCTAAAAAATTCAATGCATGACTGCAGCTGCCTGAGCATCCTCCTTGCTACAGAACACAGGATTCAGGAGGAGCTGCTCTCATTCCAAAGCCCAGTGGGTTCCCAGCACAAGCCAATATCCTTCCTGGTGTTCCCAGCATAAGGCAGCATCAATCACACGATTGATCCTGGTCTTACACACCCCTCTCACAGTAGAGAATAAGCAGTGATGTGTGAGGGCACCAAGGAATCCAGAAAACAGCAGAGATGAAAAAGCTCGGTGAGATGGGAGCAAAGAGAAACAAAAAATATGAAATTATTTTGTAAGAATGGAGTGGGAGATCAAGCCTGGGGAATTCTGACTTAGTCCTGCTTGAACAAGGTCTGGTGCTGTTTGTGGGCTAACATGGTTCAACAGGAGTTACCTTCCTCAACCCCAGCACTGGGGAGGTTGGAGAGGAAACATTTGGGACCAAACAAATGAGTCTGTCCTGAAAAGTCCTCCCTTCCTGGCTTCTCCAGCTGAAAAGACTGAGGCTGAAAGATGACAGGATCTATACAGCTAAGGATAAACACTTTAGTCCAGACATTTCCTGCAGAAATTACAAACTTTGCACTGCAGTTCTGTACTTTCTGTGACAGAACAGCCCTCAGCTCCTTCAGCTCCTGCTGCAGCCTCCCCCAGCCTGCTCAGCTGCCAGGGCTGCAGGCCAGGCCCAGCAGTCCAGCTCAGGATCACTGGGATGTGATTCCAGGGCAGGACGCTTCACTGCCCAGGGGGAAACTCCTCCGAACGTTTGGCCAATCCCAACCAGCCAATGGTGGGATTTACAGCACTTGGAGAACAGAATCCTGAAAGCACAGCACAGCTGCCCTCCAACCTGAGAACCCTATGGCTCCATTTCTGCAGGGAAACTTGGACAAGACCGGGAGAAAGAGAAGAAAATCAGGGCAGATGAAGATTTCCTGGGCTCTGTAGGAGCACTTTATAAAACCTGACTGTTCCTGTAAGCCCAGGAGCCTGCAGGGATGGATCCCAACACCTCCATTTGCCCATCACTCATCCAGATTTCAAGGCAAAGTCCAAGGAACACAAGGCCCTACCCAAGTGCCTCTGAGACAGTGGCAAAATGAGCTCTCAGATCCCTATGGAAATCCATGACAAGCAGCAAGATTCATCTTCAACACTGACAGATCCAACAGAGAAGGTGCTGAATTCTGAATATTCTGAATTCTACTTACTGACAGTCATTTTCCCCTTCAGCTTCTTAAGAGAGGCAAAAAGGGGCTGTAGAGCAGGATTATTTGGCATAAAAGACAGGAACAGGATTGTACAAGAAGCAGAATTATTCATGGTGGCAGCCACACACGTGGCTTTAAAAAGGCCACCACACGGTGCTCTGAGGTTCAGCAGAACCTGTGTTCAAGGGTTCAGTGGCACTCCTGCCCTGGAAATGTCTGTCAGTAGCAGGGGGAGCACACAGAACTAAGCTGCTCATTTGTTTCCAGCAAATAACACACTGGTGCACGCTTTGATCTCAAGGAATCCTACATCACAGAACTGTTCGTTTTTGTTTCAAGAACAGGGATGAGTCTCACACTGCTCATCTGTTATTGATACAGCCAAAGGCCAGTGAAGGCCAGTGGTTTCATGGAATGCAAACCCTTAGTTTGGCTCTTCCACACCAAAAAAGGGCATTTGAGGGGATTTGAATGCTCACAGTTTGGCAACACACCTGCTCCATCATCAGGTCAGCTCCTCTGAGCCACCTCAGCATCAACTCAAGTCAAAGTCTCTATAAACAAAGTATCACAATGCCGTGGAATTTCTGATGTTCTGAGGGAGCACCTCTCCACTCGAGAGCTTAAACCTAGAGAATTCTGTGTGCCTGCTGGCTTCCAGCTGGCAGCAAGAGAACATGGCCTGGAACCACCCTTCCCCTCCAAGAGGGATCACAAAGCTGTTTGAATTTGGTTACTGAAGCAGACTGAGCCAGCACAAGATAACAGCACCTGCTGCTCTACAGACACAGTGACCCCAGGGCAGCTTTCAGAGACTGCCCTGTGAAGCTGAGACTGTTCTTTTGCCTTCTCAGATGGCAAATAACAAATCATGAGCTGCTTTTGCCAGGAGCAGCACCTGCCCTTCGAGCACTGCAGGGACCGGGGAAGGGTGCTCAGCTCTGAGGGGCAGCCCCTGATTCAGAGCAGGGAAAAGCTTTGGAGTAAAGCAGCACCTGACCACGAGTACCAGAGAGTTTTGGACACTAAACATTCATGGTAACAGCTGTCAGGGTCTTAAGTTACAGATTTGTCTGATTTTATCTCAAACTTAAGACCAAAAGCTGTAAGACCTTGGGGCACTAAGGCTCCCAGGTGCTATAAAACAAGACCCTAGAATACACTAAACCAAAAGCAAGTGCTTTGCCTTTGGAATCAGTAATTTGAGCTTCAGACCACAAAACAAGAGTCTAAAGTGGTGATAATAATGTAGCACAGCAGAGTTTGACAAAACACAGCATGGGAATGAAGGAAATTACTATTTATTCTTCAACATGTATACAGCATATGCTATTTTACAGCAAGTCACCACTGGCAGGGTGAAATGGAAGAAAAATACTCACTTTAGTCGATGAAAGTTGGAAGGCATTGGAGAAAAACACCACAGTTAGGACTGTTAATGACTTACACATTGTTGATACAGGACTGAATTTGAAAACATGCTTTAACATTTACCGTAATAATGAAGGTGGTTAGTGCCACATTAAAATAAAAATAGTTCTATACAATATGTTCAATTTGGTCATGTGCTATTTACAGATTTTACAAAAAACACACACGAGCTTGTTACTTCAAGTCAGGCTAACAACAGGCCAGCAGAGTAACTCCATGTATACAACTGAGCATTAGTGCCCTAAGTGTAGGAAATCCAATTTCTAGCTATGCAGTGCAAGTTATTTTTTTAGGTCTCATTGCAAATTTTGATCTTAAAGGGGAAAAAAAAAAAGAAAGAAAGAAAAAGAAAGGCTCTGACACGTGTAAAAAATGGTATTAAACCCCAACTTAAACCCTCTTTTGAATTGAAACAGATTGTGTGTGTTAAAAAGGCTTTAGACAGAAGTAGCCCTCCCTATCCCTGCATAATGGGCAACACTGGCAAAGTAAGGTCTGTTACAATAAAATACAATAGACAAATAAATAATCCTTAAAAAAAAACAACCCTATGTGTGTGGAGAGTATGGAAGAACCCCAGCAGGCTGCACCTGGAATGGTATTTTCTGCACGAGCAAGATCAGGCATACCTCATACAGAAAGTGGTGTCAACAAGGACAGTCAAGAACCGAGAGTGAGGGAAGAGGGGACCGAGAGGAAATCCTGGCCCAGGGAGCAGGACTCTCTACCCAGTGCAGAAAGTTCTGCTTGTGAACAAAACCTGACTTTATGACAAATTAAGTTTGGATGGTCATGCAGAAGACAAACAGTTACATGCTTTTTTAGTTTTAGACAACACACATTCATTCCCTAAAATCTGCTGCCAATTTAGTTTGATAGTGTCCGCTGGCTCAAAAAAAATTTACTTTTTTTTTACATGATGAATAGACTATTGAACAGAACACTGTACATGCTTTTCATCTACAAAAAAATATTTGCATAAAATAGTGTTAGTTCTCTGTACATGTCAATGGACACTTTAACTGTGTATAAAAGAGGAATATATTGCCCCCACTGAAGTCAGAAAAAGCAAAAAACCAAAATCTAGATTATGAAACCTCCATCACCGGCAAATATGTTCATGTGAAAATTCAGCAGAAATAGACAGTTGCTCTAAACAATAAAAAAATTAAGTTAAACTTTTTTTTTTTTTCTCCTTTGAATGTAAAACTCGTCACCATGTCAGTCAAGACCAGAACATATCACTAAAGTTAGTGTCTGTGCTGTAAAGCCAGATAACCAGGGGCAGAGTAATGAACACAAACGGCCAGGAAACTCCTTCGGTGCATGCTGACAGAGCACAGGGTTTGGTGGCAGGCCGCACACTATCATCTTTACCAGGTTCCAGGTAGTTACGGGCCACATATTTAAGAGTTTCATCCAGCAGAATGACAGGGAGGGAGATTTTCAATACCATCAGCCACTGCGTCACGTTCAGAGGGGTGATCTGGAAGATAATCTGAAAGAAAAGCCAGGGGTTACCAAGCTCCCCCTGCAGCCCCAGCCGAGGCTCTGCTCTGTCTGGAAGTTCAGGGTGGGGGTAAGGCAGGAGCACTTACTGGCAGTGGTTCCACATAAAGGATAAGGAAGTGGAGGGACATGGACAAGCAAATAGCCCCCACCAGCCAGATGTTCTCCCACGGGGGCATCCTCATCAGGGACTGGTTTTCTGACAGGCTGCAACAGAAACATGGCTGGTGTGTGACTCTGGCAGCAACAGGAAGCTCTGAGAACCACAAAGCAGCCTGGCACAGCACGGGGACCCCAGGCAGGAAACAGCCCAGGACAGTTTGGATGCTGCAGCTTCAACTGGCCTGGAAGTCAGCTTAGCACAGCCACCATCAGCCTCAGGTCTGGTCTAAAAAGTCTTGAGTGTTCTGTGCAGACCTAGTCCATTCTTCTCACTATGACCCCAAAATCCTCTCCCTGGGAGGGAAAGGGAAGTGTGGACACGGCAGCCTCAGAGAGCTGAGTCTACCAGGGCCCCAGGTGCACCCTCTTCTGCTGGAGCTCACTGAAAGACTGACAGAGAGAGGGTCAACACCTTTCACCTTCCTAATGCTGGCTCTTGACTCCATCTGCATTTCGGCTGTGCTGCAGGAGAGGCTGAGATCCAGAGCAGCAGATGTAGAGCAGTATCTTTATGTAGGACTACCCCAGTGCACTTGTATTTCAAGTTTATTTGTTTTTAAATTAACTGACCTCTAAGCTATTTGAAGAAAAATACCCTTGACATTGTGCTATTTAGTGGTTTCCATTTATAATCTAATATTAATTGGCTAAACCCACACTCCCTTAGGGCAGGAAAAACTATTTTCCATATCTTCAGCATTCTTATTTTAGTTCTCCTTGCTATCACTTTATACCAACATAGTAGGGATAATCTGATTGATTAAGCTTAGATTAAAAATAATGGAAAATATTTCAGTTGCTTGTGCTTAGTAAAATACCAGAATGAATTGGCAGACTTAAAAATACACCTTATGATAAGAGATCTCAAATGTTATCTAAGAGTCTGGTAGTGCAAACAAACTGAACTCAGAAGGGAAATGTGACTCACTCTTCATTAGCTGAGCTGTTCACCAAGGATCAAATTGCACAAAAAGCAGGATTTTGGATAAGCTTTGCAGGGGCTTGGCTTTCCTGTGGGGACATACGAACCTGTTGAGAGCATTGCACATCTCTATGGTGACAAGCACAGACAGAGCCATTGTCATCGGGTACGGGGACTCAAACACCACACAGTCCACCCCATAGAAGTCTGGATTGTCCTCCTTGCACTGCAGAAAATGGCTCTGGAACAGAACAGACACAACTCACTTCCACAGCTTGTTAACTTTTAAAATGCAAAATAGGCAACCAGGAGAAAACCAGTGAGCATTATAGAAAGGGAAATTTCTACTTTGACTGAAAACCACTGCTTACAAACTTTTGTCTGCTTTAGAAAAATCCTCTTTAGGCTTTCACTTACAAGACAAACAATTTGTCCTTCAAATTGTTAGAAGCTCAGGTATCCCACCTCTGAGCTTTCCTATCAAGACTAATTAATCACGATCAAGTTTTACAGGAACAAATCTGAAAATGTTTAATTATACAAATTCCTGTAGCCTACCGGGTTTGTACAGTCATTTCAAGTATGAAAGCAGCAGCAACCTCCCCTCTCCCCCCAAAGATATTAAACTGAGCAAATACCAGCTGGTAAAAGGAAACTTTTGGACCACCATCAGCAGCAATAAACCACCAAGCAGCAGCACCCACTGTGGCAGCACCAACGTAACCTGCAAGAAAACAAAAAGCTTTTCTCAGCACTGTGACCTGTACGCAAGACAAGGCCTCATTTGCCACACTTTAAACTTCACAAGGCCTCAAGGCTTCGAGTACTGAAAAAAAAAATAAAAAAGGTTGTAATTCATGTGTTAGTCTATTTAAGGAAACAAAAGCCATTGGTACTCACATCCAATAGCCAGGTAACGGAAGAAGAGCCAGCCACTGATGAGGGGCTCCTTGGGGTTGCGTGGGGGTTTGTTCATGATGTCCAGGTCGGGAGGGTTAAAGCCCAGCGCCGTGGCAGGCAGACCATCGGTCACAAGGTTCACCCACAGCAGCTGGACAGGAATCAGAGCCTCAGGAAAACCCAGGGCAGCAGTCAAGAAGATGCTACAAAGAAACCCACCAGTTACAAGATTATTCTTGTGCATGTCTGTAATGTTTAAGCCTAAACCTCCAGCAGCACTTCTGTTCTCTCTTAGCCACTGAAGATCACAAGCTGAATATTCACCATCAGAAAACTAAACACACACCCAAGAGCAAAGACTAACCACTGGCATGTAAGCTTTGAAGCATTGCCTTCTGATAACTTCAAAAATTGAAGACTTTTGACTTTAGGGTTGTTTTTTCTCCATTCTACTTGTCTGTAAATAAAGGCTTGCAAACCACTTTCTAAGAAACGCATTTTGGCTCCAATAACTAACCCTCATTTCCCTAGATTACTGCTATTCCCTGCAGAAGTTTATTGAGCCTGTAACTTTCATGGCTCCAAGCCTGTGAGAATAAATAAAACAGAAACAGGGGCTGCAGCAGGAGCCATATGAAGGATGGCTTAAAGCTGACAAGAAACAAGGCAAGACAATTGCTGTGCTTTATCCCACTCTGGGAAAGGTCTGCTTTGATGGAAGGACTGTGAGGAGATCAACATTCACATTTTGTCACCAGCAATGCATTCTGTAGTGCTGGGTCACCACTGCTCCTCCCAGAGGAACACAAGACATGTTCCTGGAACCTGAGGTTAAACAAACATCTAAGCTATGCCTGGGACTATGTTATCTGAAATTCCACATCTCGTACTGTTTGATTAAGGTTTTGGTTTTCCTTCTCTAGGGAATTATTCCAATCATAGAAATAACTGGAAAGCACTACCTACTGAGCTAGAATATTCTAAAGACAACTGTGCAACTTCTGGGGCAAGCTACAATTCTTCACTAAAGACAGGCCAGAAACATGCAGCTTCCACAGAGACCCACTGCCTGGAGAACCTCCTTCTCTGGTTTTAGTGAGAAATACTGGAAGACTCCATCATCACTACTCTAGCTCAAAGAAAAAATAAATTTAAACCTACCAAACAACTTCCCCAACATTGGAGGAGATCAGGTATCGGATGAACTGTTTCATGTTGTTGTAAATTGCACGTCCTTCTTCCACAGCAGCCACAATCGTGGAGAAATTGTCATCTGCTAAAACCATTTCAGAAGCAGTTTTGGCCACTGCAGTACCAGAACCCATGGCAATTCCAATTTCTGCTTTCTTCAGTGCAGGGGCATCATTGACACCATCACCTGTCTAAAATGAGAATTCAGGGTTGGAAATGAATCAGTAAATAAGGTGGGCATTAACACACAGATCCAGAAAGGAATTTTGCACTGGGTGTGGTTTTGGATCCTCAAAACTCATTAAATGCAGGGAAACATGGAAGCAAGTGTTGTCCAGAATGGGGAATTAGGGTTTAAACATCATCTGCCCTTCTAACCAATACCCATCACTCACCATGGCTGTGATCTCATCGAAAGACTGGAGGAACTCCACGATTTTGGATTTGTGGGAAGGCTCCACGCGGGCAAAGCAGCGGGCGTGGTGACAGGCATCCCTCTGGGCAGCCAGGGACAGCTCATCAAACTCCCTGCCTGTGAAGGCCTTGGTGGACACGTCCTCATCCTCCACAAAGATCCCGATGCGGCGGCAAATGGCCACGGCCGTGCCCTTGTTGTCCCCGGTGATCATGATGACCCTGATGCCAGCCTGCCTGCACAGCTTTATGGATGAAGCCACCTCAATCCTCGGGGGATCCAGCATTCCCACGCAGCCCACAAATGTCAGGTTGGTCTGAAACGAGATCCAGAGAGTTTTAGTGTAAGATCCTGCAGATTTCTCCTCTAGTAGCAGTGAAATAATTGTTTTCCCTGCATGCTACACCTGTGTTGTGACATCTGGGATCACTCCTTGTCCTGCATTACCAAATTTTGCTTCAAATGCACTAATTTGAAGTTAAAATGTATTCTACTTGCCAGCCTTGCAAATTCAACCTGCAAGCATTGGGTCTTTCATTTTTATCATCAGGGCCAGGAGCAGAGAGAGCACAAGCCAAAAACTCATGCAACTGTTATTACTTTTCTCCTAAATACCAGATACAGATTTCATTGGAAAATTACAGAGCAGCTAAGATGATAATCACAGACTGAGCCCTTGCAGCTGACAGCACAGAGGCAGGGAAGCGAACCTGACTCTCACAGAGGTATGTGCCATCACAAAATCCCCAAAAAGGTCTTGCAGTTGAGCAATGCCAAACTGAAAAACCGTAAAAGCTGAAACCACAATGCAATTTTTGGACTGTTTAACTGATTTCTTCTTGGGCTTTTAGCCAAAAAAAGCTACCTGCTGTCAACAATTTCTTCTAAAACACAAAGTCTCTTCTTAGACTGAGCATTCCCTCCATACAATGGGGAACTGTTGTGTCTGTCATCAAAAATACCCAGAAAGAAAATTCTCAGATGTAACTTCCTCGAGGAATAATCAAACAGAAGAAGCCACCATTCTCCAGTTTGGGAGAGGAAAAAGTGCTACTGATCTTACCTCATAGTTAATGAAATTTGAGGAGTCCTCCAGATTCATTTCCTCTTTTTTGGGAGGATTGTCATGGGTTGCCAGAGCCAAGCACCGCAATGTGTCTCTGCCAGTTCCCCATTCTCTAATGACAGACATTATTTTCTGCTTAATTCCTGAGGTCAAAGGTATTTTAGCATTTCCAACACGCACATGTGTGCATCTGTCAATCACACCTTCAGGAGCACCCTGCAGAGGCAAAAAAAAAAAAAAGAAGTAATTTAGCTTAATAAATCCTTTCCATTACAACATCTGCTTAAATTACCAAGTCCTTCCTCCCACTCCAAGCTGCAGTTAGTTGCACTGTAATTTTTAAGTTAATTTTTAATTTACAGTTACATTGTAATTTTTAATTTTTAAAATACTTTGCAGCCCTTCCATCACCTCTCTCTCTCTCCAGTCAGGGACTGACCTTAACAAACATTTTGCTCATGGACGTGCGGCTCGGTTTGTTCGGGGTGCAATAGACAGACATGGACTTCCTGTCTCTGGAGAATTCCAGAGTGAATTCTTTCTTCATCAGTTGCTTTATCACCTTTTCAAAACAAGAAGCAAATGTGCATTCAGGTGATGCACACTACAGAGCTGTGTGCCAGCAATGGCAGTGAAGGAGGGCTCACCGAGTTGCAGGCGTTGGCGCGTTCGATTCGGGAAAGTCCCTTCAGGTCTGTGTCAAACACGTTCATCTTCTCCACCAGACACGTCAGCGCCGTCTCTGTGGCTTCACCAACCTTCTCATAAACTCCCTTAGCCTTGAGTTAACACAAAGCAAACAAAAGCACAGGACTTTAAACCTCACCTGGAACCTACCAGAGACAAAAGCTCAAGTGTCACAACAGGGGAAAAAAAAACCAAAACGCTTTACAAGATCTCATGTGGCTCATGAAACAAGTAAAGCTATTTTAAAAGAGCAGCTTTGAGGAGTTTAATTTGTAGGAATTTGAAGCCTTTACCCTCAAGAGCAGCAGAAAGAGATGTCAGTATTTTATCATCAAGCATTTAAGACATTCTGAGACTTGGTAGCAACCATAAGGCAGCAAGGCAAAGCAAGAAAGCAGCATCAGGAGATCTCCAAATTACAGATTACACTTGCTGCTGGATTTAGTTCTCAGTGTTCAACAAACAAGTAATTCTCAGAATTAATACTTCAGAGAGCCTAAATACTCTCCCCCCTTCACTAGAAGGGGATTTAGCACTGGAAGGTATTACCCAGACAGATGAGAACATTTATCCTCATTCCCACACTCTCCTCTGCTCCAGGATATGAACTTACTTCATTGTAATCCAGAGAGGAATCATTGCAGAGTGCACAGATGGTTGCAAGTTCCACAAGACCATCATACTGGCTACATTTAATGAGTTTGTCATCTTTGTGCCTTTCCAGAGGAAGAAAAGGAGGAGACTGAAGTTAGTTATTTAGTATTAGCATCTCATTTCTTCATGCTCTTTACTGCATTTCCATTTAGTACAATGCTCATTAGTTATGCATTTGGAACTATACAAGTGTTGTTGGGAAGAGCAGGATTGCTGAAGGGGAGTTCTGGAGTTTGGATCAGGATCATGAGGGGAATGAGGAGGTCACTGATGACATCAGCCCCAGAGTGACAAAAGCTCAGTGCTCCAGTGCCAGTGTCACACACAGCAGCCTGGAGAAGGGCTCAGGCTGACCCTGTGCAGGGCTTGGAGGGAGCTCCCAGCAGGACAGGGATATTATTGCAGGATGCCTGAGCAGCTCGGCTTCCTTCCTGCTGCACAGTCTGCAGCTTTACTGCAATGCATGAAGTGCATGTACTGGGCAGGCATTAAAGCACATTTTCCTCTTTAATTTCCTAACAATTGATTTGTATTGTATGTGAGCCTCCTAAAGCCATGAAAAGTGAAGTCCTTTCACAAGACTAACTTCATGAGGAAAAAAAATGCTCTTTTCTAGTAGTGAAACAGATTCAATAATCAATATCTCAAGGCTAGGTGCATTTGACATCACAAGAAAGAAGCAACTTCTCTCCTTTCACACTTGGAAACAGTGAATTGATTCCTTTTCTGGAACATTCCCAGACTTCTACAGCAAGCACAAGAGAATGGAGACAGTGCTCAGTACTGTTATCTTCCCCTAGCAAAATCACCACGACAGAGCTAAGAGAGAACATCTTTTATTAAAGCTCTGAAGGAGGGGGAAAAAGGTCTGATGGTGGAAAGACGTGGATCATGACTCCAAGAATTCACAACACAGACTATGACATGTCCCATTATGTAAGCTTTTGTTCACTTGTGGTACTGCAAACAAATTCCAGCGTTGTGTAACACAGCACGAGAACAAAGGGAATCTTAAGGAAACAAGTATGAAGTTTGTTTTTTAATGGTTCATCTGGCATATAATCCTACAGCCATAGGCTGTGGCTTTAGAGTCCAGCTCTCAGGCTGTCACCTCATCCATCCCACCCAAAACTTCCTGTTTTCACCTGTTCTGAACTCAAAGAACACCAGCATACTGGAATATTCATAATTTGTTATACCAGGGTGTGTTTCTTACAGCCCTCTTTTTTTCTGTTCCTTATCAACAGTTTCTGAAGAACAATGCAGAGCCTAAGGTGCTGGGATCAGTTCTGGATAAAGGAATTCCTTTTCCTTACAGCTCCAGGTTTTTCAAGATGAACTCATTTGAAGGTCAGATGCTATCTGCCAGCTTTTGCTGCAGTTCTTAATTCTTGTTGGGTTTGTGCTCTCAGTTTGCAGTAGCACTGAGTGTGCTGAGACATGGCAGAATTACTCCAAACTCTGACAATCTCCCAGTACCCCTGGAAAACAAATCAGTATGAAATCTGGGAGGTTTTTAGTAAGAAATTTTTGTGATTTTATATTCTGGATGAATAGGGGAAAGTTAGGTATGCTATATTTTAACAGTAAGTGAAAAATTACTGATTTTGTGCAAGAACAGGTGATGGTTATGAAATGGAATAGGCTGTGGAAGCCAACAGTGTCTGAAGTACCAAGTAAGACCTGTCAGAAATGGTTCATATCTGGAGCAGGTCCTGCTCTGGGGCAGTGCAATGGATGAATTCCTTCTTGTCCCCCCCAGACTCCATTTTCAGTGACAGTTTGCAATCCAAGGTGAAGTCAGTCACCTTACTTAAAATCCCCCCAAAGCCACTGCTTCAAAAGCTGTCCATAAATGCAGAAATAAAGCAGCCCTCAGGGCTGGGGTTGAGCTGAGTTTCCCTGTGCTCCAGTAAGAGCCTTTCTGAGGCAATTTCCCTCTCTCAGAATCCTTTGTGTCCCCAATGAAGTGAGTTTAACACGCTGGTTCACATTCCCTCAACTTCAGCAAGTGAAAACAGCACATTACCAAACATTGCTGTCTGTCTCATTATCCCCCACATCTGTCACCACACTCTATTTTATTATTTTGTTTATCTGCAGCTCTTCTGAGCCCAGCTGAAGTGCAATAGCTGGGAGTTTGGCAAGGTCTGGAGTCACCTTGTCTACGCAAATGCTGCCTCCTGAAATGAAAGCAGAAGCTTTTGACAGCAATTAGCTTTGAAAGAAAAAAGAGAACTGGGGAATTAAGATTTCCAGCTGCTGGGAACACCAGGGTCTTAACTGCTATGGAAATTAAACAGAGATAATCATTATTGAGATGGGCAAGATTGCAGGAGTCAGAGGCACACGAGTGAAACTGCACAAGGCTGAGATGTTTACAATAACTGAAATTAAATTCTACATCATCCACAGCAGAATTCTCCTCTGCAAGTAAAACTGAATTGATAAGGTTATAGAACACATGGAGGACTGATCAAGTAGAAGGAGCTGCAGCAACCCAGCAAAAAGAAGCTTTTCTTCAAGAAGCAGAGTCCTAAAAATTCCTGAAGTTTCCAGGATGATTCCAGGATGAGCCACTTACCTCACTGGTAGAGACTTGCAGCTGATAAAGTAAACCAAACCTCATTCCTTTCCTAAAGGACTGGGTTTAACAGCAGCTCAAATAGCAAAGGCTGGGACAAACACACACCAATAAACTACTGAGGGCCAGGGACAGGAATTTACAGCCAATTTAAGAGGGAACTCCAACACATTCAGAAGATGCCTCAGAAAAAACAACTTCCCCATTCTCTGAGGCAGGGAAACTGGAAACACTGAGCTCACAGATTAGCAAATGCTCACCTCTTCAGATTTACCCAGTTTTTAAATAAGAAAAGTAAACCTCACCTAAAAGCACTGAGAGAGCTGATCTCAGTCCAGGAAGATTTCCATAAAACAAATCCTCTCTACCCCTTAATTTTAGATTATCAAGGGAACATTGCAATACTGAAGACTTTTTATGTTTTATGAAGGTTTACTTTTCTACAATTTATCTTTGTTTTCCTGTGTATTACTTCCTCCCCAGCCCTTCAGTGTGTATTCTCACTGGCTGACCTTTCATTACTAACAATCACTAGTGAACATCACATGCATCCCCCCTTTTCCAGACTAAATAACAGTGAGTGCATGAACAGACAAATGTTTAACTTGCACAGAACACTTACACTTCTCCCATGGGAGCATATGTTGAACCAGTTACAGTAAATTCATTCAGAGAGCAGCTGTCTCCTTCTACTCTGTCCAGGATAAACATCTGCAATTAGAGAGTTAGAAGTGTTACTACCTTTGAACAATAATTAAAGCAAGAGATTAAAACAGGCCTTAGGCAAGCAGGTACAAGAGGCAAGTTCAGTCTGAATAAACAAACCAGGCAAGACCTGGTTCTGTGCACTTGGATCCCACATGTGTTTGAACAGCTCCATGCACTGAAGCACAAAGTACAGGGAACAGCCCCTCTGCCTACAGAGCTCTGAAAAACAGAGCTGAAAACCACAGCCCTGAGTACACTGCAGCTGGGAAAACCATTTACACAGCACCTGACAATCCTCACTTAGGAGATCCAAGCTCCTCCTAAGCTTCACACCTGTGAAATAATTCTCATTAACACAAATAATGAATTCATGCTCTGCTTTGAAATAGTCAAACACAGCTCACTGGACACTGTCAGCTTGGACATTGACAATTTCCACCAAAATCAAAATAAAAGCATCTACAAATAGGAAAAGCTAGAGGTGAGGTTTTAGCAAGAGCCAGACTATGGCCAGTTTCTCTTAATTCCCTTAAAGCCTTAAATGAAAGTGTTTTCTGTCCTGGTTTCCAGTTCCAAGTCACTTTACCACATGGACACTGGAGTTCAAACCAATCAGCCCACTCCAGTGCTCTTCTAGCACTGGTGAAATGATATTTTCAAATTCAGACACCAATCTGAAGGATGCAGTTGTACCTCTAAGAGATCTGCAACTCAGTCCTTCCTTTGTTTCCTTTCTAGGAGAGCTGCAGGCAGAATCTCATCTGAGAGGATGGAGATAAAAACCACAGTGCCTGAGCTCTCTCACACTCACGGCTCCTTGGAGTAGCACTGGAGAAGATCATTTCTCACTAATTGATGGTGTATCCTAATAGAACTTCTGATCCACTGGTTAGCACCGGCCATTTTGTCACATCACATCACATTTTAGCCATGTCCTCCTCTCCCCTCATTGTGTGCCCTCTGTTTTAGACAAGCATCCTCACAAAATACAGCCCAATAAAATAAACTCATTGTCACAGGTATTAGAATTTTGCTACATTTTTGAAAACTTCAATTTATGTTCTTTTGCTGCCCTCAGAGATTAACAAGGAACCAAGTTGTGCTGGACAAGATCTGAAACATTTAGCCCTCTAAATAAGGAGCAGAGCATTTTGAGCTTTTAAATAAACACAACTTAAATGATGAGTTAACCAGGGAAGCCTCCTGCTTTTGGCATCTGCAGGATGAAAAAATCCCTGCAAAGACTAGGGCAGTTATGCAACTCTACTGCAAGTAACCTCCTCTGGAATACTGATGAGCAGCTGCTTTGTGTCTCTTAGGTATAAATACTACGATACTTAAGGAAGTAGAACAAGTCAGCCACCAATTAGGAAGAAAAAGCCATCAATCACATGAGAACAAAGTGCTTAGGGCCTACAAACTTTCACCACTGGTGTGCAGAGCCCAACATGCACACATTTGGAATTCTAAGCCAATGTAATGAGGCTCTGGACATTGCATGCTGGAGCTGCTGTGCCACTGAACATCTAAAGTTATTAAACAGAAGAATTCAGTGTTTTCTCCATTAATCCCCACGCAGAAGGGCAAACTGGCAACTGAACATGCCTTATGTTATGTGACCAGCAGTGAAAGTCCCAAATTAGCCAACTAGACAGAGTACTGGGGGAAGGGAGGAGAGGCACAGAACTCATGCCTACCTAAAAATACAGCAGCATTGAAGATGACCCTGGCAGTGCTGGTGACAGGGTCAACTGCACCTCAAGCTGCCAGATTGGTCAGTGCTGCACACTGAAAACACTGCAGTGATCCCCATCAGACCAGCCAAGCCCCTGAAGGTAAGGTAACCAAATAAAGGTGGAACCACTCAGCAGTGAAAGCACCTTTGACTACCAGAGATACTGCAGTAAATGTCCTTTCCTCACAGTAAGTTTCTTTCTCCACCATTGTTGTCTTTCTCAATTGAAGAGGCAAGTGTTTGACACTTACACATAGCCTGTTCTACAGTGTAACTTTCTAAAAAAAGGCATAAATCACACCAAAGAATTACCAGTAACCTGAAAGGCTCACGGGCAAGTCAATGAAAAGCTGCTTACAAACAACCCTCTCCTCCATGAGTGTGGGCACAGCTATTTTTGGCCATGACTAAATAAGGAAAGAGACAAAAGCCTTCAAGACTACACAGCGGAAAACTGAATTCAAAGTGGAGGCTTATCTTAGGAAAATAGAGCAGGATTTTGGTGATACGAGAACCAAAAGGGGCAGGATCAGGAGAATGTGAGCAGTGCTGCCTCCTGGGGTGGCTGAGGGGAGCAGCAGCAGCCGTGGCACACGTACCCTGCACACGGACATCTGGTTGGTGGTCAGCGTGCCCGTCTTGTCGGAGCAGATGACCGAGGTGCAGCCCAGGGTCTCCACGGAGGGCAGGCTCCTGACGATGGCGTTCTTCTTGGCCATCCTGCGCGTCCCCAGCGCCAGGCAGGTGGTGATGACGGCAGGGAGGCCCTCGGGGATGGCGGCCACGGCCAGGGCCACGGCGATCTTGAAGTAGTAGATGGCGCCGCGGATCCAGGAGCCGCCGTGCACGGGGTCGTTGAAGTGGCCGATGTTGATGATCCACACGGCGATGCAGATCAGGGAGATCACCTTGGACAGCTGCTCCCCAAACTCGTCCAGCTTCTGCTGCAGGGGGGTTCTCTCCTGCTCCGTCGCCACCATCTCGTCGCGGATTTTCCCGATTTCGGTGTTCACCCCCGTGGCAATAACCACCCCCATGGCCTTCCCAGCAGCAATGTTTGTACCCTGAGGTAAAGAAGAGCAGGGAAAACTTGGAGTCCATTTACAAACAGGTTCTGTGGGGTGAGTTTCTTACGTTTGGTTTTAATTTAACAAAAAAAAAAAAAAAAAAACAACAACAAAACCCCAAACCAAACCAAAAAACCACCACAAAAACCCCTCGAACCAAACCACCTCATACAAGTTCAGACTGTGCTTCAGCCAGGATATGGAAAAGGATAAAGAGGAAGAGGATGACACTGCCTGTGTCTGTGAGGGAACACTCCAGGGTGGAATTTCTGCTCCCAGAACAGGCTCAAAACGAGTCAGTATTGATCTCTCACAAGCACCACAGGCAAACCCAGCTGCTGAGCAAGCAGTATGTGTTTCAACTGGAATACTGAATGCGCTTTACCTCTCTTTTTTTAAATTAGGGCTCTATTTTGTTAGAAAATATTACTCTATGAGTAATAAATGTGTTCTCTGGGGCTCCCTGTGTGAACATATTTAACATGGAAAGGAACAGTAAAATTAAGCTGCCTGCCAGCAAAAAGTTATTCTCTTATCTGAAAGACATTAAATCCTTCCTTCAAATAAATTGAACAAACTATTTCACTCCTGTACAGAAAGCCAGTTTTCAACTTCATCTACACACCACCACAATTTGTGTGGGCTCTTATCACACTGAAGAACTATTACATTAGAAAATTACTGCAGAAAAACTAAAAGTGCGTGTGCTGCACCCTCCAAGACTTCCTTGTGAAGGA
The DNA here is from genome assembly GCF_037042795.1 of Molothrus aeneus. NCBI lineage: Eukaryota > Metazoa > Chordata > Aves > Passeriformes > Icteridae > Molothrus > Molothrus aeneus. The sequence goes on along the minus strand of NC_089663.1, from coordinate 11,527,327 downwards.
CAAAAATAATTTTCCTCATATAGACTGGTTTCATCCAGCATCTTCCCCCGAGGACAGCTTTCATTAAAAGTTAATTTAGTTCAGTGTGTATGGAGACACACATAGAGATATGTACAGAGAACATAGCAAAGTCATGCAGTTTTGGGGGGAAGACCTGAAGTGTTGCACATTTTTTATCAGCTTCAGTATTATTTTATAAATGTTTTGAAAACCTCAAAGTAAATGACTTACAGAAAAGAGCATGTTCTTCTTGTCCTGGTTTACAGCACGAGGATCAGGCACAGGGTCCGTGTGCTTAATAACAGACACAGATTCACCTAAAATAAAGATGACAGTCTTAAGAACAGATTTTCTATCTGGAGTCCTGAGGGAATCAAAAAGTTATGATCTTCAGCTCTGAAATTTTTAGGATGTCAAAATTCTTTCCTCAAATGATGTTAATTTAATTGTTTAAGTGAAACAGGAAACATTTCAGTTGGCCAAGAAAAAAGAATGTCTGGCTTTCAGCAAAAACTCTGTATCAGTTTCTACAAGTTCACACAGGTAGAGAAAGGTTCCTTTTCTTCAAAAGCAGGTGCTCACTGCTACACCAGATTTCACAAGGTGGTGCTCTCAGCTTCAGCACTGAGTCACAGAACTTTGTGTAGGCTCAAGAGAGCCAAAGCCTCCTTCCTTTAAAAGGATTTTGTTGAGCAGCATCTCAGACCTCAGTCCTGTTTCATCCAACAGGAGACTTGAGCATCAACTCGGCTGAAAACAGCAAAGGCTTCCATTAAAACAAGAATTCTGTTCCTTAAATAAAGGCAAGTAAGAGTCCCTTTTTACAGAATTCTGATGGGCTATTTCTACTCATTCCAGCAGCTTTACAGGCATGAGTGCATCCATTTTCCTATGCTAAACATAAGTCTTGTGCTGTACAGGATCTGTGGTGAAAACTCTGGAGCCTGTTTCAAGACAGATTCAAGGATGAAAAATAGGCTTCCCATGAATACTTCACTGTTTTAAAATTCAAAGCTAGTTAACAATAATTTATGCTACCAAAACAGGCAGACAGATCTCCATGTTCCAGCTGAAAGAAAACTGTTGTAGCATGCTTGGTTGATTCCCAGCTTCTTTCCTATATTCAGAAGTGCTGCTACTTTGTTTTGTTTTCAACAAATCTGAAAAGGACTCTAAAAATAGTTCCTGCATTTGAGGGCTGGTACCAGAAAACACATGAATGTGTGTGCACAGAATTTGAGCAAATAAGGCTCGAGTGCACTGAGTCTTTAGTGGCAGCAGCTTAAAAGCTGCCAGCATTGCAAAAATTGTTCTCTGTTGTTGCAGAAGACATTTAGTAAGATTTACATACTTTCAGATTGGAGTGGTGACACGATGTTCAAACCTAGAAGACTCCGTGAACTAGATGAGAAATACCTTTTTTTTTTTTTTTTTAATTTTAATTTTCCACAAACTGCTGGTGTCTGTTGGGGAAAGGGGAAGGCCAAAGAAGCATTACAAGACTCAGTAAGAATGTTTATCCCACTAAAGGGAAAACAAAGCCAATGATGAAGCAACACATTCAGTCACTCTAGAAGTTACCAGATGAGAAATTTACTGCACTTGAATGCAGAGAACTTCAATAGCTGCAGGCTTGTTTCTAATGGATCACTGCAAATAAATGGTGAAAAGGCACTTTCAATTATGCACATAATTACATGAAAGTCACAAAAACTGTACCTGTGAGAATTGACTGGTCTACCCTTAGAGTTGTAGATTTGATAGAAGTAATTCTTATATCAGCAGGAACCTTGTCTCCAACTACAAAGCAATGACAAGACAAAGTCAGAGTTGTGCTGTTTGAGACATTTCTAACCAAGTGTCCCATCTCTCCATCAGCCAGGAAAATGACTTTCCAGTAACTGCACAGGTGACTGAGATCACCAGCAGCTTATTGCAATATTCCCAATTTCTGAGTATCCAATACACCTTGGCAATTTAGACTTGCCCCTACCTAACCTCCAAGAAAGAAGCTGTAAATCACTGGATTGTTTTTCTAACCACGTGGCCACTTGAAAGAAAAGGGAAAACATTCTCAAGTGCAAGATACCAATTTCAGAAGACATATTTATAAACAATCAAAACCCGTAGCTAAGGTGAACCAAGTTCCCTTCTCAGAACAACTGGTCCTGCAGAATCTTTTAGTTGTTTTCTCTATGCCCAAAGTGAGTCCTCTGCTCTCCAAAAATCACATTATCCACATCTATTTATTTAGAAAACTAAAAGAAGTTGTATTTTCCTTTTCTTTGGCACCAATTGTGAGAATAACGTGCTTCTGCAAATATGCTCTTGTAATGTTACACTTTGAGTGCTGCCAGATGTTCCAGAGTTGGAAGTTAACCTCAGATCACACAGTAGCTTTATTTTCCAGTAATGCTACTCTATTCAATAACCACAATCCATATCCCAGTTACAATTTTCACAGATCTCTGTTGTGTTTATCTTGTCATGCACATTTCTACTTTGCAAAAGAGAATACTGAAAGGGAAAAAAAAATAAACAACCCATAAACAACAAAACATCCACTAACAAGTGCTTGAGACGCCAAGGCAGCAGATGACAGAAGTTAACACCACACTCCTAAAAATGGCAGTGACAAATCCAGTTGTCAGTTGAGCTCCAGCATCCCCAACATCTCAAATTATCTTCTCCCTTCCTACTTCCTCTTACTCAGCTTTTCCAAGTTTTTAAGAAAAAAACTAAAGCTCTACCATTTTGTGCCTACTGCAAATAAATGGCTTCATGCAAATGAACTTGTTAAAGTATATTAATGAGGCACATTTCTGATTCACATGGAGGGGTTCTACATTCTGCATGTCAATATTGCTAATTAACACATGATTGAACGCTCCTAATGTAATTTAACACTGCAAGCATTCAAGTGTCAGCTATATTATTAGAAAATAATGCAAAGAAATCAAGAAGGGTGAATAACTAACTAAAGACAGCTGATCTTTTCAGTAGGTGGAATCTGTGTCCCTGCAGTGAAATTAAAATAAGCTGCAATTCCTGCAGGAACTGCTTATGCAATCAGCAGCAATAATGCACATTAAGAAATGATATCATGAAAAGCTCTACAGTGGTGTCACAGCCTTGGCTCATCCAACCCCTCACACCCTGGAGTGCAAAACTCTGGAACAAAACCCCGAAGAGGAGAATGAAGTGCTCCTTCAAACCTCAGGAAAACTTGTCCCATGTGACTTCCTGTAAATTCAGAGTAACTCCAACCACTAAAACCAGCAAAAGTTTGTATAGTTTAGCCTGTAGGGTTAGATGTGTGTTTCTGTGAGCGTGTGTACATGAAGGGACGAAAATCCAGCCACAAATGTGTCATTATACCATGTGAATACTAATTTAAGCCACAATGCCCTTGAGCAGCAGGAGAAAATAGCCTCAGACAAATGGTGACCTAGGCCAAAAAAGGCAAAACTATTCAATGGCTCTCCTGGTGTCCTGGGCAGGGTTATTTGCAGACACAGCAGCAGCTGCTCTGCAGATTGGGCTGGACAGGCCAAGCCCCCAGAGCCCTGAGAGCTGCGGCCACCACGGGCAGCACCGGGGGAGATGCACAACACAAAAAAGGAGCTGCTAACAAAACAATCCTAGAGCTTTCAAGCAAATGGACAGAACATAGGGGAAAGCTCACAAGTGATTTTCTAACCTACTTCTGAGCTGCTCCAAGTGGTACAAACTCAATATTCACAAGACTTAAAATACTTGGAAAGACCCCTCTAACAGACTGTTGATATTCAACATCAGTATTTCCATGAAAATGCTACTCTTGTTACCAATTGCCTGAATCTCCAGAACTGAAGTGCTAAATTTATTATGACAGTGCAGCTTTATAAATTTATCTCAACGATTTGAGATAAGACACATGATTCACTCACCCTCTCTGACTGGGAAGGTTTTGTAGTAAAATATTCAAGGCATTTCCAATAGGCAGGAAAGCTCTGTGTCAGGGTCAATTCCAGAGCCTTTTTAAACAGTTCTTTGCAAAATAACAACTATGAGACTAAGTCATTTATGGTCTTGAATACACTTTCAAGAGCACAGCTGAAATGGAATATAAATAGGAAGCCATCCTATGACAGAGAGGGACCACAGGAAATTTTCAGGGAGCAGTGCACCACAGATCTCATCTACAAAGAGAAGGCTTTTTAAACATATACTTTAAAACAGGGGAAAAAATGGGAGCTTGCTGCTGGTTTTGGGGAGGCTTTTTAAAATTCATATCATTCAGTCCACAGAACCAATGGAAGCAATGCCCAAGGTTTGAAAGAAATGAGGAAGTGATTATGTGTTTGTGTTGCTCAGCACAGAACTGCTACAGTAAATGATATAATTCCACAGTCTGCCACCTAAAAGAAAAGGTCAGTTGCACAAATATTTTCATCCATTATTTCAACCCAAGTTTTTAATCCTAAATAGTCCCTTGATTTCCACCACAGCTCTGAAGAAATAAAATAAGCTGCTTTCAAAACTGCCCAGGTACGTGTTGTGAAACGTAATGCAGGAAATAGAAAACTACTGATTAAAGCAGCCCCAGCAGCCCCAGCACCGACTGCTGTCTGGAGGAGGGAGAAGGGTTGGGTTTGAACCATCACAGCTTTACCACAGAATCCTTTTATCCATGCACAGAATTTTAGAATTTTAATACAGAGCTTCAGCACACAATAAATGAGTTTGTGTAAAAACAACCTGGTCGTGACAGGGGGTAAAAAAATAAATATAAATAAATATCCATTTTATTTAACTGTGCATGAGTCAACACTGAAACAGACAATTTACAATTTCTACTCCTCGGTAGAAAAACTGGAGCAGTACTTTGTTGCAACATGAATTTAAAATTTATGTCAGCTGCTTTTTCACTGTAAACAGGGCACATTTAGCACTTTCAAACACTGGGTTCCTCAGCCACCTAACCAGGAACGGTCCCTTCCAAAATTGCCCAATTGCACCCAACACACTCCAGCCTTTCCTCTCAGGTTCAAAGCCCTTCTCTTCCTGCTCCCAGGGCTCTGGCAGTGCTGTGGGTCAAGTTATGAACAATCACTGACAGATATTGGATTTTCACACAGTCCAACCCTGCAGCTTCTCCACTGACTTGTCCCAAATTGACTTCAAGTACAGAATGTATTATTAAGCAACCTGAGTCCCAATTTTGTCCTTGGCACTGACCAAGTCCTACAGTGGAATGATCAACTCATTACCTGGGTGTTTCATTTGAGCACTGATATCCCTTTCAATGCTTTACCAGTTTCCAGCAGAGCAATAAAATTAAATATTTCATTTCAGAATTCTGTCAGACAACGGTTTGAGACACTCCCTGGGAGACCTCTACAGCTGAAATACAATATTCATTTTGGCAGTCTGTGCTTTAAGCAGCCCAGGAAGATGGGCAGAAGCGATGGGACACATTCTATGAACAGTGAAGGTGGAGGGAAAATAACCATTAAAGCTGAGTGGCTTTCAGTCCCTTGCATTTTCAGTTACTTCAGGGCACTAACAAAGAACCTCAGACTACAAGAGGACCATACTCATCCTTCAGGTCTCAAATTATTAGACCATATCCCAGTACACTCCACTGAGATCCATATTCCAGATTTCCTAATCAGAACTGCTGGTGGCAGTGGGCTCAGGAAGCAACATGAACTGTACCCCAAAAGCCTCTATGCTACAGAACTGTCCTCAGAACAAAACTGAGGTTTGAGAGGTGCACTTTGAACACCAATATCAGCTCTGTTAACTCTGACCCCTCACACCCCTGGAGACCTGCTCACGTTTACAGGCAGGGACATTACAAAAAGCTTTGCCTCTTTTGATGTTAATGTGTTCCAAGAACAATTCCTCTTCTTAGCTAAGAAAGTGATCTGTCTGCAGCAAGTCCCTCTTGGTGATCACAGCAAATCAAAGTAATTCTTCCTGTAGATCCCAGGAGCTGCTCATCCACAGCATGTACCTGACACTTTATTTGTGTTTATCATTAACCAAAGCCAGCGTCACCTGCATCTGCTATCAGCACGCTGGGGCTTGGAACTGGACTTTATTGTAATCAAGATTATCAGTACAGCTCCTATTATTCCACAGGTGAACAGTTTTCTTTGAACACAAACAGTTCCTGAAATTGAGTAAAAGCATCCCCAAAAGAACTGCAAATTTTAAGAATTAAAGTGAATAGATTTAAAATAACAGATAAGGGATGCTACACACTTCAATCACCAGAGCTGAGGATTTTCTGAGTGTTGAAGTGAGTATTGCTGGGGACAGTAATATTTAAAGCTCACACCTGAACCGAATGGTTTGCTTTTATTTAGAGTTTTTATTTAAATAAAAGCAAACCATTCTATTCAGTGCTTTTATTTAGAGCTGCTCCAGCAGAACTGGTTTTTGTATTAAACTTCCTTAACACAAACTCAGCTTAGCTCCTCTTCCCCCTTCTACACAGACAATCTCATCTTCCCCTTGTGCTTGATCTCCTGAGACCACCAGCAACAGAAGTTTTCCTCCATAGTAACAGCTTTTGAGTATTTAACACTTCCTGAACAGGCCATAATAAAATGGTACCAAAAATCAGAAGCTCTACAAAACAGGAACATAACAGAGTCCAGCTACACTTTCATACAAGGCCAAGAACGTCAAAGTGTCAAAATCAGAAGAGAGATTATGAATCAAATTTCAAGTCTGAGTTTCCACTCCAAACCAGGAAGGTAAAATTTATTTTCCATTGAGACAGATTACCCCAGCAAAGGTCCAAGAGCTGTAACCATAGCAGTAAACAGCACTTGCTTTCACTAACAAGGTGACAGAACAATACATTTAAATTCATTCTTTGCATTAGACAATGAAACAGCCTCTATCACCCACCTTCTGCATTCTGGGCAGACAGAAAATATCCCCAGAGCTTCCTGTGCAGTGTATGCAAGGTGTGAGCATCCTGACCCAGCAACTGCTCAAGGCAGAGGTCAAGATAAATTTAAACAACACCTATATATTGTCTTCTTATAAAAGAAAGCCAAAAGGACAGAAACAGCTTTGCTTTCTGGGAGCAGAGTATTTCCAGGTCAGAACTGAGGGCTGAGAGAAATGAAGATACTGTGTAAAACAGAACATACGACCCAAATTTTCCTTAAACTTGTTTCTTTTCATTCTCTAAAACCAGACTTGTCATTCTCTCTGAAGAGGGCACCAGAACATTAGATAAGGTGTGCTGATGGACAGCAACCCTGCTTCTAAGCCTGCACTCATTTCTAAACCACATTTGTCTAGTTTTAGCTTTTAATTAGTGGATCTATTTATACCACTGCCTACTAGATGGAAAACTCTTGTGATCAGCCTACAAAAATATCTGATAGCAGAAAGAACAGACCAGTAAGTTAAGCTTCAACTTAAGCCAGGTCAGGTAGAGAACAACAACTTCTGCACACCAAAGCTGAAGCTCTGTTTCCCAGTTATGCTGCATTTGGGGAACAGAAGAACCAAAAGTCAGAATTCTGGAAGCGCAGCAAAGTTTCAAGTGCAAGTTTTCTTTAGCCTTAAAAAAAAACCAAAACAAAAAACCACAAAAAAAGAGCTTCCTTTGCCAGGGTAATACAGTAGAAACTGAACATTATCTTGATGTCCAAACTTTTTGTTCAGTACTATTTGTCCTTATAACAAAACCCACTCAGTATCAGCTCTGTCAGAGTACAGAATATCAGGTATGTTCTTCATTTTCAAGCAACTAAACCAGAATTACTTTTGCTGTTTTTACCAAACAGTTTGGTAACTCTGAAGGAAAATGCTAGAACAAGAATTGGGGTAAAAATTGGAAATGTGTTTTGCAATATTTCCACTGAGTGTTAAAAGTGACACAAGTTGAGGCCATGCCCTGAGCTGAACCTCACACAAGTGCAGCCTCCAGTGAAGTATGGACTGGAGTTCGGACTGTGTCTGGTTATCCCTGAGCTGCCTCTGGTGTGCTGGCCAAAATGTGCACTGAAGCTCACAGATTTATGCACTTCTGGTACATGTATTTATTAACCACTGATCTTGCTTTCCTCTCTTTTCTGGTTCAAAAGCAGAACTTCAGGAAAAAAAGCAAAAGATATGCTTTAAAAGCCAGAGCCCACAGTCTGCACCTGGTGAGGAAACACCCACAACATTTGCAGTAAATTCTCAGCAGTTTGCTTCAGGACAGCCCCCAGCAGGTCTCTGTTCTGGCCTTAAGCCTTCCTCCATCCTTTTCCTTACCTTTTCCAATCTCAATGCTTTCCCAGAAAAAGTAAACCTGCATCTCTAGCACTGAGTCTGAATATCAATCCCAGCTGTTAGAAAAGCAACACAGGCACAAGGACCCAGATGTTTGGGAATAAGACCTGCAAGGTTCATGTTTTTAGCTGTACCACCAGGGACAACCTGGAGCTCTTCACAACCACATGGGAGTGACAAAATTCTCATCAAGAATCTTCCTTCCTGACCTTCTTCATCCCAAATTCATCTTTATTATAAAGCACCAAGAATCCTGAAGTGCTCTGTAGTTGGAATAAAAAGCCTCAAAGTAGTTCTTGCCTACTCTGTGCCAGGTACAAAACTAAGTTTTCTGGAATATACACTAATTTAATAAGAACAGCTTCTGGCAATTCTGTGTGTATTTTTAACATGTTGAGTACTTACAGATACAGTAACAGATGACAAGAACCATCCTTCAGAAATTCAGGAAAAACAGGAACTACTGTGGCTGAGTTTAGTCATTTACTGACTGCAACTACTGAACTTTCATTTATTAAATTACAGAAACTCAGAGACACTGTATCTGCTCCAGAAATTTTAGACAGGAAAATCCAGTGGAAAGTGAACAAAGGTCATTTCTGCTCCCAAATGTGCTTCTATTAAAAGAATACATGATTTCCAACCAGTTTATCCCAATTATTCAGGCTAACTTCATACAAAACTCGTAAGAAGTAGGGCCACGCTATTCTAAATTTCTCTTTAAAATGTCACTTTAACCCAGCAAACAAAAAACCTGAACTAAATCAAAGTGTATCTAATCTATTAAGATAGCCCCTGGTTACAGATTTAGAGTGTACCCTGCAATTAACTCCAGCTCCTACAACAACATGATAATCCATTTAAAGGCAGGCAAACTGAAAAGCCATGTGAGGACAGCATCTGCATGTCTGTCACTTCATCAATTCTAGGAAAGACTCTGTAGCTTAGTAACCATCACACACCACAGCTCTGAGAACCGTGCTCACCACGGCTCTGCAAGCAAATTCAAGGCATCCTTCCCAAATCTGCCACCCCAGCATCCCTAAAGGCTCCTGTGCATTGGTCAGTGCCTTCTCCACCATCTCTGCTGAAGTGAACGTGGAGGAAAGTTCTTCTAACAATATGCAGTTAAGAATCAATATCTGCATGTATCAATAGCGACCTAACAACTCCAACAACTGAGTTATCCCTGTGTCAGACCCACACACAGCTATTTCAAATTAGCAAAGCTGTTACAGCATTAAATAAAACTATTTTGCAAGGGATGACTTGTAGGAATTTGCTCAGTGTACGTTATCAGCACAGGGGAGAAGGCAATTACCTGGCTGTTTATGGCCCAGGGTGAAGGAGATTTGCCTGGACACACAAATGTCACTGGCACTTGGTCAGGAATTCCAGAGGCAGATATGGACCCCAGCATGAAGGGCTCTGCCACTTCCCTACATGGGCATCTCTGTGCAAAGCCCGTGTCAAAGGCCATCACAGCCCTCCTGCACTTGAGGCACAGGCATGCACAGAGTCTCTCTCACCTCCAGGTCTTGACACCAACACTGGGACATGATGCATTTAGTGGCTCTCCTCTGCTTGCTCTGTGGCTTTTCTCAGTTTGGTTACAACTAAAACTCATCATTGTGTAGCTACAAGAATTTATTGTTTCAGTGTCAGAAGTTGTGCTACACTGAAGCACTGATTTCTCCATTAAGCATCCACATGACTTATAATTAACTGCAGCTTCAAGTGAAGGTTATTTAAGTGTATTGTTTGATCCACAAATTTAAGTGAGTATTTTACCCAGAAAAGCTTCTACAATCCATCAATGAGCCAGACCACCTATCTTAAAGGACAGTCATAAAACCTGGATATTTTTTGGGTTTCCACATACTGAACATACTGGCTTAAGCTTGTCCTTATCTTTAAAAAAAATAATTCTACAGATGCTGGGCTATCAGTCACTGTTCTACAAGCAGATTTTAATATTGCAATAGTAACCCTATGATAAAGAGGACACCATGCTAGTTAAAGGCAGCCTGGTGCTACAGGCACATTGGTTATTCCCAGTTCGTTTTTCTCCCTCACACACAGGCCTTTTAAACACAGTAATTGATTTTATTGGTACTGACAATATACAGCAGGTAAGTAAAAGCCCACACATCCCCCAGGTGTTCTCATACAGAATAAAGGCAAAGCTAAATTTGAAGATGAATACACAATCTGTACCTCTTCTGAAATGGCAGTGAATCAAGGAGAAAGTGTTCTGTGCTCTGTATACATGGCAGAGCATCAAAATGCAGCATTTCTCCTCAGTGATACCCCAAACCAGTGCAAAACACACAGTCATCAACTCCAATTCTACCAACTCTGCTTTAAAGTACCAAAACCCACAAATTGAGTGTATTCCCACGATGAAAACTCCTTGCAAACCCACCATTCCACTGCTGCCATTTAAAGACAGGATAAGGATTTGGCCCAGCCATCCACTGCAGAGCGTGGAATTGATACAGCTCTGTTTGCCTCACAAGGACACATCAGGCACAGCAGAAAGAGCCCCCCTTGCAGAGCAGGCACTGACAGGGCATCACAGAGCACCCTCACTTCACTATCACCACTTTGGATGTGGAGCTGTAGCTGAATCACCCTGGGCACAAAACAGGGGCTTGAGACAGGGCTCAGGCAGAAACGTTGAAGTTTCTCAAGGAATGAGAGCTGGGCAGGCAGCCAACAGCAACTTCATTCTGAGTGCTCACTCTCTTTGCCTGCTAATTAAAACAGGAGGATAGTCAAGTTTAAGGGTATATATTTATCTCCTCTTGAGACAGCTACCACCTCTAAAATCAAAGTGACACGAGTGCAAAGTAAGTTTGATGTACACCCTGAATTGTTCCCAAAGGAAAAATCACTCAGTTAACAGTGGATAATGACCTACAAAATCTGAACATGCAACACTCCTGACACTCAGCAAGAGCCACCTGGTTTTATCTGGGAAGGAACAGTCAAGGCCAGTTCAGAGAAAAATTTATTACTATGGCATTATCACCAAAATGATGGAATTTTAGCTGGAAGTATATAACCCTTCTATTTTTGCACTCCTTCCAGACAAAGACACAGCTTTTAGAGCAAAACTAAGGTATTACAAAGCTCTAGGCAGAAGTCCAGGCTTTTAAGCCTGGCACTTCAAAAGCTTACCCAGGAGAACCAGGGAGCTCCACTCTGCATAGCTCATGTACTTGAGATCTATACAGCTAATTGTCAGAAGGAGCAGTAAAGAATTGGGAAAGATGAGAAAACAGTGAAGTCATGTGCCAGTCACACTTGCTGAGAGGACAGAAGACATTTGTGAAGAGAAGTTCAAAGGCACTGCTACTACAAGCCTAAAAGCTGGAGAAACATATTCAGATGAAATAACAGACTGTGACTCAAAAAAAAAAAATCTCTGCACTCCCAAACCTAAGGAAACTGCAGACATTTTAACACCAGGAACAAAATCTATTTTGTGATAGAAAAGAAGACAAGCTTTAAGACACTCTGCAACCAGACACTAGAAAACAAAATTTTAAATTTGTGACAAGTGTTAAAACCACAACTCCAATTAAGATGCTTTACTTTGCTACCAATTAAACTAAGTGGCAATTTGAAAAACAATCCCCTCCGTACACAGGCACATTTAAGGTAATTACAGATGAACAGGAGCAAGATTGTTCTTAAGTGAAGCATATACTTAGGAGTGTTTGAAAACTCCCCCCAGGGCCTCAAATCATTAAGACAAAGCCCCACAACAATTCACATGAATATGCTAATGCCTGCATGCACCACAGGAGTGGGTCTTACCTGCCACTTCCACGATATCACCTGGGACAATGTCTCTGGCTTTAATCCTCTGGACACTTTTCCTGTCCTGTCGATACACTTTGCCCATCTCTGGTTCATATTCTTTAAGAGCTTCAATAGCATTTTCAGCATTTCTTTCCTAAAAGACAGCAAAAATGTGTCATTTTGAAAGCCCTCAAGGAAAATAAGGCTGTCATATCCGATTTTCCAAAAGCATTATCATATGAATGCTACCAACTCAGCTCAGCTCCATTTCTTCATACAGAACATTTTGTGTCCCCTCCCCTCACGAGGTTGCTGACTGGGAATCATTAGAGTGTAATTCAGGTGTTTGTGGGCCTTTAGAACACAGAAATTGTTATTGCAATGCTGCAGCTTTTTCCATCAAGAACATCCACTGTGTTGTTGCAGGGAGGCCACACAAAGAGCTCCATATCACATATGGATGCTTTCTGACATTAAAAAAAGCACTAAAGAGAATTAAGATTTGTGGATGTAGGTGTTGGCTGTACCTTGGCTGGAGCAGCTCACACTCAGCCTAGAGTTTCATTTACTGACACAAATCAAGGATCAAGTTATGATGAAGCCAACTTATTATCAATTTTATTTCAGCAAATCAAGTCATGCTGAAGTGAAATTAAAGCACACACTAGAAACTTCCCCAGAACTCCAAACAATTTACAAACTCACATCAATCCCCACGCAGGAAAACCTTTGAATTTCCATTAACACAACATCTTTCCTATCTCAGCTGCAGCCCTCTCACTGAGCTCTGGCAGAGATGGGTATCAGTACTGTGATGCCACCTGGATAAAGAACAACTGCAGAAACCAGCAGCTTATCAGTGCTCCTTCCCCAGCTCCTGGAAAAAGAACTTCTTTTCCATTTCCCTGCCTATTGACAAGAACAAACGTCACTTAGCCCTGATAATTACAGATAATGGTAGAGTGCACAGAGTTTTTAGAACATCTGCCCTTCAAATATACATCAGCCTTTCCAGATAATAAAAAATTCCTCCTTGCATGTCAAAGCAGAAACAAAACCATCAAAAATTCAAAAGTTGAGGAACTCACCAGTTCCTTGTACCAGTGCAGCTGAAAATGACTGTTACCAAAACTACCTAAAGGAACTAACATTTCCATGGCACAGCTCAGGGTCTGGCAGGGCAGATACCAGCACAGAGCCACAGAACTGCAAAGAATACCAGGTGAGTTAATTGTGCTCCTCAGCACTACAGCACCAACACTGCTCTTGTGTGGACTGTGAGGCAAAACCTTCAAGTCCCACAAAAGCAAGGTTACTTCAACAGAACTTTTTCTTCAAAACAGAGAAATAAAAATTCAACTTTAATTTTGGCCAGGTGGCCAAGAAGGCCAATGGCACATGGCTTGAAGGAGAAATAGAGCAGCCAGTAAGATCAGAGCACAGGGGATGGGCACTGCTGAAGCATCTCCAGTTTTGGGGGCGGTTTTGGGCCCCTCAAGACAAGGACATGGAGGGGCTGGATCATGACCAGGGAAGGGCCTGGAGCACCAGGAGCACCTGAGGGAGCTGGGAGGGGGCTCAGCCTGGAGAAAAGGAGGCTCAGGGGGGACCTTGTCACTCCCTAGAAAAGGAACAAACATCCAAGTTGCACCAGGAAAAATTTAGAATGGGTATTAGCAGCAATTTCTTCACAGAAATGGCTGTCAAGAATCCAAAGAGGCTGCTCAGGAAGGTGGATGAATCACCTTGCCTGCAGGTATCTAAAATGTACATGTGGCCCTCAGGAACACGGTTTGGTGGTGGCCTTGGCAGTGCTGGGTTAATAGGGTGACTTGATGATCTCAAAGATCTTTTCCACCCCCAACAATTCCATGATTCAGCTCATTCAGCCAGCTCACAGTGCTGGCCTGAGTCTTTTTGCTGCAGTTTGCCTGGAGTTATGGGAGCCAGACTGCCCTGGAGCAGGGCAGGTGCTGCTGGGGAAAGGCTGAGGGAGGCAGAGCTGTGACTCAGTGCTCACATCTGCTACCTGTAGGAACAGATACATTTATGGGTGGAGACTGTGTACTGTGCCTGATTTTCCATGCCCATTAGAACAAGGCAATGAGTCACTTCATCTGGGCAGCAACTCTTTCACAATGAAGTTCCATGTGCATGTAGAAATATACATAGAGGTCTCCTTTGCATAGTATGACATCAGAAAAATAACCTGATTATTTCCTACAACAGGGAAACTACACAAGAAAAATCTTTAAACTATACAGACAGCTTTAGCTTCCACTTCATGCTTAAAATTAGTACCTGCAAAACTGCAGCTCACGAGTTTCAAGTTAAACATTAACTCTTGCACAATTACTTTATGAAGACTTGAATATAAAATGTCATTTAAGGGGGCAGTGCTGTCACCCCTTGACCAACTTTATCTCTCCCCTGCACACCTGCTCCAGCAGGGTGGGCCAGGTACTGCTAAAACCTGAATTTTGAGGAACACTTTTCAGCCAGCTCACTTGGGATAGCACAGAGCAGAGCACAGGAATGGGCAGCAATGCCACTCAAGGCCACTTCTTCCAGCAGGCAGGGTCCTCTCTAATATGTTGTAACCTATTAACAGGACTCCTCCTCTTAATTTTTGTTATTTTGGCCAGTTTGATATTTTTTAAAGCATGAAGCCTCGTGCACTAAGAGAGCAAGTAGTTATGTCATGCTAGCACCCTCCCATACAAAAAAACCCAACAAAACCAACCAATCATACAAAGAACTTACCATAAAAATCCTAGAACATTTTTTATCTGCAGGAAAAAACCCTCTAACAAAGCATCCACTGCCTAAAGTGATCAAATTAGCAAAGTGAAGTGAAATGAACATTTGTGTTTTGGCATCTCATGAAGTGTGATTTTATGTTATGAGACTACTGTCTATATGATTTATAAAAAGGCATCAAATTAATGTCACAGCTGACAGTGTAGGAAAAGTTTTATGGTATTTAGATGTTTTCATCAGAAACTTGTGCCTTTTGACAGACATGCAGTCTTGGGATGTACACTTAATAGGTACTATAGTGACTGAACAAGGAGAATTACCACTGTATTAATGATTTACTAAAAACAACAGTTGTCTCAAGAGGAAACAGAAAAGAAACAAGAGTACAAGTGCTCCATGCTTTGTTCCTCAGTCAGAAAGCAAACCACTCCAATTGTTCTTAGCTTTGCAAGGCCTGATTTATTGCCTGAATTCAGGGTTTTATTCTGGCCTGTCTCCTTCATGTGTTCAGCAGCGTGTGGCCAAACACTGATGGGCATTTTGCCTTTCTGGCAACACTTCTGAAGCTTTCATTTTACCTTTAAGTCAACACTTTCTGGTGAGAAGCTTTATGGTTTGCTGACTCTCAGGAATCCCAAGTTAGCAACACATCCTACTTGCTTTGTAGGAACACCCAACACTACAGGGCACAGTGCTTCCTCCTAAACCATAAAACCCCAAACATTTGTGATTTGATGCTGTAAAAGTCTCTGCATACCTGCCACACTCCCACAATTGCATTGGCTACTAATATGAGTAAGATTACAAAAGGCTCTACAAATGCTGTGATTGTTTCTTCACCTTCTTCAAACCAGGCCAGGACCTGCAAGAGAAACACAGTGATTTCAATTCCTGATTTACACCTTGCAAACTTTATGCCTGCTAAGTTTCAACTGCTCAGACTTCAGCAGTTTTGGAAACCCCTCAATCTACCAAGTTTGTAAGTTCTGTAATTCATGAATGAGTTGGCAAAAGGCAATGGAAAAGGAGAAAAAGAATCTTTACTAAAGCAGTACAAAGTTCATTTTAGAGGCCACTCTTCTTTTAAAGGAGTAAGCTATTTATCTGGGAAACAATTGCTACTGTTGCTTCAGAAGTGAAAGGAGAAGTTGTGACAACAGTTATGACAATAAAAAAAAATTATTTAATTACTATATAAAACAGGACATAGATTAGTTTGACTACTTAAAACACTAAAACCTTGCCAGAATCTGAATTTTAAGCAAGTTAATTGCCCATTACCAGTAACTTAGCCACAGAAATGGAAACAGCTTTACAAGTTTCCAGTGAGTAGATACAAAAACTAATCATCTACTAATTTAAATACAACTGGTGTCATATTGAAGCATCTAAGTGAGTGGTATAGTTATATCTGAAGCTGGATTGTAAACCAAGTAGCTGATAAATCTCAAAATTGGATTTTAAAAGGTAAATCAAACTTATGTGAGCATAAAAGGCTCCACATGGATTTTATTTTAATTCATTTGTTTTAAAAGAGCACTCCAGTGTTAGGTATCTGTCATTCATTTGATTCGAGTGTGTCAGGGCCTCTGCAGAGCGCTGGAGTCACTGATGAAAAGTCAAGTTAACATGACCAGAGAGGAAGAGCATTTTCGTCAACGTGTTGAGCAACAGGAAGCCTGGAAAGTGACAGTAAATAGGAACAACGTGTTGAGATAATTAGGGCTGGTAGTCAGGCAACAGCTCTGAATCACTGAAGACTGCAGCGAGCAAACTGTTACTGAAGCAAGGCCACGATTCCACCAACACGCTGCTCTGAGCTATTGCTCAATTGTGAGACACTCCAGGATGTCAAAAGGAAGGAGCAGCAGCATGAAAGCCTCAAGCAGAAAACAGACTGTCAGGCAAATCCCAGGCTACAAGAATTTTTTATTACAAAGGGATAAACTTGTAAGATCCAGGTTGTGATTAATACAACTGCAACATCCCAACTGGTACCACAGCACTGGGAGGGGCTGTGTAATCCCCCTGCAGAACAGATTTAGGTGGGATCTCTGCACACCTCGGGGCTCTGCAAGCCCTGGAACAGCTCCTGCTATGGGGGGCAGTGGGACAGGCCCTGCTGTCCCTGCTCACCCCACAGCCTCCCCTGTGCCATGGATGTCTGTGGGCAGTGGGACAGGCCCTGCTCACCCCACAGCCTCCCCTGTGCCATGGATGTCTGTGGGCAGTGGGACAGGCCCTGCTGTCCCTGCTCACCCCACAGCCTCCCCTGTGCACCAGAGCTGCTGGAGCTGCTGCCTGTGCAGCTACAGGAGAGGCCAACGGGGCACTTCCAGACCTCTCAGTGTACACAAGGTCACACTCTGCCAGCAGAATCTGTTTCTTCCCTCCCTTTCTTTATTGGGATTCTGTAGAGCCCACTTTGCTTCCCAACAAAGCAAATAAGCTCAATTATGTTGTGATGTGCTTAGCCGAGCAGGCACCTACAAAGTTAACTGGAATAAAACATCTGCTTTACACGACTATAAACCAGAATCTTTTCTGATTTAAGACCAAGTGTGTTGTAAAATAACATTGAGAAAGGCCACAACTTCCAGAGGTAAGGAAAGGAGCTACAAGGACAGCAAGATCCAAGTATGTCAAGGAGAGCCAAAATTAAGTTTTCAAGTGATCTTTTCTTTCAATGAGCCATTATTTCAAAAAGAGCAGATGAACTCAAATTAGAGATCCTGGGAGTATAGAGCCTGAAGGATTAAATCACTGTTGGTTTTTTGGTGAAATTATCAATCTGTGACAAGACTAAAGTGAAGCATCTAGTTAACCCTGGAAGCCAGCAATACACATTCCTCTCTCCAGAAATTTCTACACAATTACTATCACTGGAACAACCCAAGCTCCAGTTCTAGAACAATTTAGTAAACATAAGACAAAATAACCCAATACATTGCAAGTTCCTGTTCTTGCTATAGCAAACTACAGCTATATTAACACTTCACTTAGGGTATTTGTGATACACAACACATTCTGTAACAGATCAGGTTTATTATTTGATAGCTGCCTGAAGTAAACAAGCAAAACAAAGGCAAGGAAAACAAAGAGGAAGTAGCACAAGCAATAACAAATATTTAACTTTGCATTTTTAGTAACAACAGACCATATGCTGAGGCCTGGTAAAGACTGGACAATTCTTGTCCAAGTCACTGAGTCCTTCTCAGAAAGTTTCCACTTGTAGCACACTTGTAGACCCTGGAGAGTTTTCCAGTGAGAGATCTCATTGTTTTCAATTTCTACTCAGAAGGGCCCCACCATGTTTCAGCCCTAATCACTTAAAACTCACATGGAGAGCAGCTTCACTTCCAGGTCACTGATCTCCAATGCTCTGGTCAGGCACTACTGTCAATAGGTAAAATCACCACGTGTTTAAGAAAGAGTAGGAAGAATAAGAAAAGAATAAGATAATTGCTCAAGAGAAATGCCTAAAAATATAAGGGAAATAATAGCAAGACATGAAAGCCCCATATCAAGAGCCAACACAAGCAGCCTAAAGGACAACTTTCATTCAGCATATCTGCTTTAGGGCTGCCAGAGCCTATTTTAAACAAAGCCTAATGGGGTGGACCTGCAGGACTCTGAGGCAAAACACACACAATGACAGGCAAACAGCCTTGGTTATTTGCAAAAAGGGGACAGAGCTACAATGGCAAAGTCAGCCAGCAATGAGGTGAGCGCTGATGGAACGGCTGGAACAGCACAAGTGCCCTCGCAGCTTTTTCCATTTCTCCAAGCAAAGGATCTCCATTGTCAGGGAAGTTATGGAGCCAGGTTACCTCAGATGATTATGTGTCATTAAATAACAACAATTGAGTTGGAGAATGGGAGTGTGGAGACAGAATTGTGTTGCCCAGCAGGCTGTACCCGCTCACCACTAACAGAGGAAAAGCAAATACTTTGTTGTCAGCAACCAAAGAGGGATTTTTGTTTGGTTTTCATTTGGACAACGGAAACTTAGAAGCAAGCTGGGAGAGGTAAGATCTCATCCCAATAAAAAAGAAGTCCCAGATTAATTAAAGCAGGTCATACAAAAAGTGTGGACTGCTTTTAAGAGTTTTCTTCTCACAGGATAATGTGATTTCAGTTTTAATATATTTGAACAGAGTATCAACTACTGCTCAGAAAGCCCTCTTTTAGTGATTTCTCCTTTTAATACAAATTAGCTCAAAAATAAGCAGATGCAAACTATTTCAGCACTCCTGTTCCATCCATGTCAGTTATACTGAACACCAGGTAACGTTAAAGAAAAACCTCCCAATTTTAGTTCCATGATTCTGTAGAAACTTTTGTCTGCTACCCAACAAAGGTCAGGGGAAAGAAACCTCAAACACAAACGAACCCATCTTGACCATATGCATAAGCACAAAATTAAGAATTTTACTGAGTTCACAGACCGTAAGCACCCATCAATGTTACCCCGTATTTCTGAAAATAAATATATTATTATAACAATAAGAGGAGGAAAAAAAAGATCCCTGTCACCCACAGTTTAATTTGTACAACATAAAATAGAATCACAATGACTTCTCCCATTTTTATCACCCCTACCCTCATGCTAATGAGCAATCTAAGTTTAGCTAAAGGCATGTCAGTGTCACGTTCTCCAGCAGCCCTTATCTTGTGCCACACTCCCTGCTGCTGACCTTAACAGGTAGCTTTGGGGTGATTCCAGGGCAAAGCCTGCAACACTGTTACTGACAAATCCTACCTTGCCAAGGGGACCTTTGCTCACCTTTTACCACAAGCTAGGTTACAGCCATGCTAATTTACAGGCTATTACAATCTCTGGGCTAAATCACAGTATATTGTTTTAATCTAAACACAGATATCCACTATTAGAAAACATTCTCAGGACATTCACTTCTAAGTCAGCTTAGGAATCAAAGGAACAACTGAGGGGAGGGAAAGCTCTCAGGATGCTGTACAAATACTTCAAGGTTTGGTAGAGTTTATAGCCTACACTGCACCTTGTAGGAGGAAATCCACTGTGTGATGCAGAGCTCAGACTGCAGAGTTCAGCACACACCACTGCTTAAGGCAGCCACGCTTCACCAAGGAATTATTCTACATCAGATGCAGTTAACGTTTTGCAACCTGTCAAAATCATTTCTACAGCAAAGCAAGCTGTTCTTTTCAGTAAACACTGTAGATGTGAGCACATGCCACACAAGCATCAAGAATTAAAAGCCATCAAGACACTCCACAGGCTGATTTCTGCAGAGGCTTCACGGATCCTGAGAGAAACGAGACAAGTCTATTCACAGATCCATTTACTCACCATCAGAAATTATTTATACTGTTTCTCTTCCAAAGCCATCCTTAAGGCTTTCACTAACTAGGCACATCCCTAAGAGCAGCTCTGACCTGGAATGTAGGACACAGGATCCACAAACACGCAGCATCTGACCCCGGCCATCAGCCTGCACAGACTGAGCTCGGAGTTATTTCACTGACACGGCCCTGACAGGCAGGGTGGGAGCAGAGGGCACAAAGGCACTCTGAACACAAGTTCATGTGCTGCATAAGAAGGGATGTTTCTGCACAAAACCCAGTGCAGGTCTCGGTGTTACAGATGAGTGTTACTGTGCAGGCAGTTCTAACAGCAATAAACTGCCATGATTTATGATTGCAACACAGCCACCATAAAAATCCCCTCAACACAATAAAAAAAGAGTTATCCATATACTTTGAGATCCTCTCTCTTATACCTCAATCTTAATTTTTCTAAACTGACAATGAACAGCTGGTGAAGAACAGCAGAACTTAGGTGATGTAATTACATCCTATTTTTGCAGTAATGCAATCCTTGTATCAACATATCCAACAGTGCTTTGCAGCTACTACAAAAGTCTGTATTATGCTTTCATCAAGAAAAAGTGTTAAAGCCTAAGAAAAACAGATAAGATGATTGCCTTCTGAGCAAAGAAAACACCAGAAACAAACACAAAGGGGAAGAACTTCTAAAGTACCAAAATTATAATCTATCTAGAGGAGTTTTACTTTTCACCAGAGAAAAATCTCTACTTCTAACATCAATTTAGTGTGACTCTAACTCCAAAATAGAAGGCAGAAAAGGCAGAGCAGTAGCCCAAGGTCATGTACCATGTCAGCTGAACAGAAGCAGAGAACCCAGATCTATCCCACACTCTATTAGACTACAGTCTCCTCTTAATTAGATAGGAAAATTAACCATACTGAAAAAAGCAACTGAATTCAGCTACTAATCAAGTTTTCCAAGAGGACTCAGCAGTGTATGTTCTATGACCTCTGTCAGTCTGGTCTCATACTTCCTCAGACTCAGTAATCAAAGCTTTAGCTTGGGAAATCTGATTTTTCACTTACTTGTTTATAATAAAAACAACTAATTTACTTTGGCACGGAAGGCTAACAAACTTCTGTGCTGTCATTTGTCTCACGAGATGGCAGAAACACTCCTGACTTTTCAGGAACAAAAGACATCCCCTTCTCACCCTCTGTGAGGAAAAGGGGAAAGAGGAGGGGAAAAAACAAAAAAAAAAAAAAAAAGCTTTTGAATGACTATTTATTCAATTTGCAATAGCCAGCCTGATTTCCTCTCCAGGAAACAGAGGAGTGAGTGAAGCACATCTGTCTCCATGGTCAGGACTGGTGTCAGCAGGCACTGCTCAGCTGTACTGGTGGATTGCAGACCCAAAGCCAGAGCCCTCTGGAAGGTGTTGGTGTGGGGAGAGCAGATCCCCAGCACAGCACAAACTGCAGCACCAGGGCAACCCTTCCCCCAGCACACAGCAGCTCCAGAGCACATTCTCCTCTGCCCATCCTGATTAGCTTGCCCTTAGCTAAAGAGTCACCACAATTTCCACTCCCCCCCAAGAGCTGCAGCATTTATTTTTTTCTCAAGTAGTTAATTACAACTCCAGGGCAAAGTCTACTGTAAACTTTTACTCCCTACCTAAACAATTCAATAATTCTTCAATATTTTGTTTCTGTTGTCCAGCTCCCCAAGAAATACAGCCTTCACCTTCCTTCTCTGAGTCTTCACTCCGTTTTCCAGTTTTTCAGCAAGCACATACCATTTACACATAATGTAAGAAGATTGCCTAATCATGGTTGGTTTTTTTTTTTTTTAGAAAAAAAAAGTTAAAAACGTTCTTGTTCTTTTAGTCCTGTATGCAAAGCAAGATGTCCATTTCACGACTGGACTATCCAAAGGTCAGTTACCAAATTTGGTCAACAATGGTGCCATCACAGCCGTCAACATTCTTGTCACTGTCAGAAGCAACAACTGTCACCTTGCTATTATCAGGAAGGGAAGGCAACTGGAATATTCACCATGTAGATTCTATTTACAGTCTGCATTGCATCCAAAAATGTCTTCCAATGATTATACATCGAGCTTGATAAAGATTAACCCAAAGGCAAGAAGAATGCCCAGTTAAACGCTTACTTACTCAAGGTTAGTTTTCAAAGCCAACAGCAGCATTGGGAAATCCCACCTCAAATAAGCAAACTGGGTTGAATGAGAAGCACTTTTTAAAATACCTGTCTGGTGTAGTTATGTACTTATGACTCATGCAATGAAAGACTCCCCAAAATTTTTGTTGGCTAGCACACAGAAACCTCGTCACAAGGAACTAATTTAATAGACAGCAATCTTGCACCTATCCAGCAAGAAAGAATAATTTCAGTATGTAGAGATCATATATATTGGAATATGTCACTCTGCCATACAGAACCCTAGGAAATAAAAGAAAGAAATAAATCATACTTACAAAAGATATGCAAGCGGCCAGCAACAAAATTCTAACTAGTAAGTCTTCAAACTGTTCAATCACAAGCTCGAGTAAGGTTTTTCCTGCAATATGTGACAAAGCCATTGAGTCATGCACATTTACAAAAATGAATTATCAACAAGAACTAGCAGAAGATTTCATAACCATGCTCACCTTCCTCTGCCGGCAGCTCTGTCAGTGGAAGATTTTTCCAGGAAGCATGTGAAAGAAAAGAAATCACCGAAGAAAGACATTAGAGCATTATCAGGCATCCACACCAGATATTCTTCCTGAATTGCATGCTCAGCTGGGTTGGATTTGACAGACACACTGAAAGCCCCACTAAGGCTGCTCTTTTCACCAGAGTATGTGAATGGGCCTGAGAGTTTTGCATTTTAAGACACATAAAGGTTCGCGGGAATGTGTCAAGGGTTATAATTCAGCCAAGTCATCACTCCAGCCAGCTGTGGGACTTCTGCTATTGCTGCACACAAAGGGTCAAAGGCTCAAAATGCTTTTCAAATGCTTTCTGACAAAGCTTTTCCTCCACATTCACTTAAAAAAACCCACAAACCATCAAACTTGGTTAAAAATATTTTAGATGCTCTCCTCCATTTTAAGCGTATGTCATTATTTCTGCTCTCCCCTTTATGTTCCTGTAACTAGATTTAGTAACCCAAGAGGTATAAAAGCAGTGTTAAAGCTAAAAAAACCACCCCTACGGTGTAATCTTCTCATAGATTTTCATTTTTACACAACGGCAAGGGAGTTCAGAAGGAACCAGGACACCCAAGCAGTGAGGATTAAAAAAAATCGACTGAATTTTTTGTCCCGACTGGAGAGAAGAATATAAAATAAGGGGCTGAAAGGCGCTGAAAAGCTGGGGAAAATGAAGGTCAAGACAGGAAAAAAAAAAAAAAAAAAAAAGGTAAATCCTAAACGCCAAAGCGCTTCATTTCAGAATGGAAGAAGGTTTCCCACCGTTACGGTGAAAGGGAACGGAGGTGATACCCTCCTCCCCAGAGCAGCCCTGCGAGCTCGGGATTGAAAGAAACCCACGAGGTGGAGTTCAAGTCAGCCATCTTCTCTCCCTCGCTCCTATTCCGGGTCCTGGAAGAGATGCCGGCTTTGCCAGTGCACACGCGTTAGGCCTCGCACAGGGCCCCGGCAAGGATGAGGGAGAGGAGAGAGGGCTGGGGAAGGGAGCAGAGGGGGAAGAGGGCGAGCGCCGGCGGCAGCATCCCCGCGGCGGGGCCGCCTCACCTACCGTTGGAGCCCCATTTCTCCTTCAGCTTCTTCACTTGCTCGAGGCTGAGCCCGGTGCTCTCGTTGACGCCGAAATAAGCCAAAACTTCCTCCACAGTCTTTGTGTGCGCGTTCTCCATGGCTGGGGCAGGGAGCAGCAAATGGTGCCGTGCCTCGCCTCTTCCTCCTCCCTCTCCTCCTCCTCAGCGGCGGCGGGGGCGGCGGCGAGACCCCTCCTCAGCCCTCACCACCCCCGTGCTATCACCATAGACCCTCTCCCGCAGCAGAGGAGCCCGAGCACACCTCTCTCTTCGCGGAGGAGGCCGGGAGGGGCAGGAAAAAAATTAAAAATTTAGGAAAAAAAAAAAAATAGGGAAAGCCGCCCTTAAAAAAAAAATTTAAAAAAAATAAAGCCCCCACCCCCCCCTCCCACCCCTCACGCCTCCGAGGGAGCCGATCCGCCTCTCCGGCGGGGACGAGGGACTTCGGGCGGGGAGCGCGCAGGCCCTCGGAGCTGCGGTCGCCTCGGGGCTGCGGCGGGTCCCTGCAGGGATGGGCCGCCTTCAGGTGGCCAAACGGCCTCTCCGCTCGCCTCAGCGACTCCGAGCCGCCCCCTGTAACGGAGGGCGGTAACGGCGCGGGGGAGAAAAAGCCGCAGTTGCCCCGCTGCCCGCGAAGGGTCAGGATCGCCCCCTTCCTTCCTTCTCTAGCAGCCGAATCCCCCCCGGCCGGCCCAGGCCGCTGTCGCCGTCACGGCTCGGGCTCCCCCGCGCCCGCCGCTGCCTCCGCTCGCTCCGGTCGCACAGCGGCGGCGGTGGCTCTAATGTAACTCGGGGGCCGCCCGGCGCTCTCTCGCTGCCGCGGCATGTGGACGCCGCTCATTGGCGGGGCCGGGGCGCGGGGCGGGCATGCTGGCGGCCCCGCCCGTGGGGCGGAGGCGATGGCTGCGGCGCGGCCCCTGCGCAGCGCGGTCCCGTTGTCGCCCGTGCTCCCGCCCGGGGCCCGGTGGCGGCTGCGCCTCACGCCGCGGTGGAGCCGCTTCCGCTGCGCACGGGGACAGCCCCGCAGGTGCAGTGGCCGCTTTCCCGCCGCTGCTGTCCCGGCGGGAACCGCCCCTGTCCCGGCCTCAGCCCGCGGTGAGGGGGAGCGGGGCGGCCTGAGGGGAGCTGCCCGCCTGAGGGGAGCCGCCCGCCATTGGGGTCTTGGCGCGCGGGGTGGCGCGGAGCTGCACCGGCGCGTGTCGCGACAGGAGCCCTAGCCGTCCTGTGAGCACTGCCCTCACCCTGTCGCGATAGCAGCCTCATCCAGTCCAGGGGTGAGTGTAGGGTTGGCCCCTCAGGGGCATCACCCGGTCAAAGGGTGGCTGTGAGGCTGGCGCGCTCTATCGCGACAGGAGCATCATCCGGTCAGAGTGTGAGGGGAAGGCCGTGGATTCTCCCTCTCTGGAGACATTCCAAACCCACCTGGGCGCGTTCCCGTGTCACCCTGCCTTGGCAGAGGGTCGGACTGGGTGATGCTCAGGGGTCCCTTCCAACCCTAAGCACTGTGATTCTGTGGGGCTGCACTGGCCTCTGTCGCGACAGGAGCCTGATGCATCGCGAGGGTGCAGAGGTGAGGGCCGTGTGCCTCGGTGCTGTGGCGGGGGTCACTCCCCAGAGTTCGTGCCCTGCGCTGGCACTGAGCAGAGTCCCCAGCTGCCGTCGCACCCATCCCGGTGACAGCACACTCAGTCGCGGCGATAACGTGAGGGGGAATGAGCTGCTCGCCGTGAGTTCAGCGCGGGTGTGGGCTGAGCTACCTGAGCTTTCCTCAGCACCGTGGCTCGGATCTGCCACAGGCGCAGGAATCGATAGAGAGCACAGAAAACTGACTGATCCACCCAATCCCACCCGGTAATTTATGGGAACTTCAGTGAACACAAACCAGAGAGAAATCAGCGCCAAATGACATTAATACACCTGCAACACACACGCACGACACAGCGAGCAGATCAGCATAAACACCTTGAAAAGTTGGTTCCAAGCGATGTTCCTGTGTACATATGCCTGTGCAAATACCAGAGCTGATCCCTACATGTGTGCTGGCTTACATAAATGCAGATCCTACCTACAATCTGCATTTCCACCACTTACAAACCACCCACAGCACCACGCTATAAGAAACTGCATGTCTGATCTGGAATGAAATATCTCAGTCTTACCTCTGTGTTAGAAAAGGGATGGAGAGGGGCAGCCCATGTAAAATTATGGTGTTCTAGGGTATGTGTGCCCTTATATCCTTTCTAACGAAAGTTCAACTGCTCGAAAATGCTCCTTTGTGAATGGCCAAGGTCCAAGGAAGGATAACTTGACAGCCTACACTTCACAGGGCAGTTCTGAATGAAAACTCCTGAGCTAGATCTGATGACCTAGTTCAGGTAAGGCAATCACTTATTCCATGCCATGCCCATATTAATTTCATCTTGCTTATCAGCAGGATTAATCAGTATGGCCAAATGTTGCATCAGTACAGTTATGGTGCTTTTCATACTTCACACTACACCTAAATAGACTTAGCCTGTTACAGAGGTGAAGAATGTCAACATGACAGGTGCATATAATCTGTACAATGGACTGCAATTTTTAAACAATTTTTAATAATTTTCTTGACATGGCATGAAGCTGTGATGCCACCATCCCCAAGACATCTATATATGCATATGCAACATTAAAAATACACGATTTCCACAATAATTCCATAGGGAATAATGCCAACTACTTGAATCAATGTATTTCACTAACAGCTCCATATATCTCTATGACTAGTTTCTTACCTGCTACCACATTCATAAAACCTGAACTGTGTATAAGTTTTTTTGTAAAAATACATTTACCAAGCATTATTTTTATACACAAGTATATTTACTAGCCTTCACATACACGTGCACATGTAATGGACTTGAAAGTCCTGCCTTTCATTTTCTCACTACTTTAAAGTATTACAATTAGGCATCTGTAACTATTCTCAAAACAAAATGACACTAGAAAGAAACCCAGGTCACATTTCATATTATTTTTTATTTCTGTGTTGTATTTCCTATGTCATTCTTGGTTTCCTTTTTGTGCCTGTTTCCTAAAGGCCTTAATGAAAATTATTTTAAGCATACCAGAGGCATGGCACATGCAATTAGATCTTGGCAGAGGATAGAATAAAGTAGTTGCTGTGTTCTTTCTATCTAACTTGTTAACAGGAGGAAATGGTGCTAGGAAGGCAGAGTCTGAATTCTAGCAGATCCTGGAGAACTCTTGGCATTCTCTGGGGTTCACTAGTCCAGCTGCAGTTTGACAGCTCCCATTCGTTGTTTCTCTCCCATCCATTCAGTACAGAGAACTTGATTCTTCCCCCTTTTTTCCACCCTAGATAAAATCTGGAAAGAACCTGGGAGCACAGTCCTCTGCCTGTGTTTATTTCTGTCACGTGTTCTGTTATGGCTCAGTGAATTTTGAGAGAAGAATTACTGAATTAAGGGCTGTTCTACAGTTCTTTCTCTTCCAGGGCAGAATAACCTCTGCATTTCCTGGACAATCCTTTCCCTGTCCTTCCCTAGAAGTGCAAGACCTCTGCTGAGGGTTCCTTTGCCTTCCAAATCCTCTGACAGCCACACATTTGAGAAACATTTGCAGATACAATTCATGGTCTAGACAGCACAGTGCAGAAGGAGCTACAAATACCCGTGCAGACACTGCAGCAGAAGCAGTACCTGCTAAATTTGGCATCACTTGAGATCATACAAATTTAGAATTGTGAGTTGAAATCAGTGTTGTTTCCCATCGCTCTGCAAGGATTCATAAAGCTTTCCATGGCATTTGTCTTGTCTCTTCCAGAAGATGCTTATCCAAAGGACATGGTTGCCTAAAGATGGCTATTGTGACCCAAATCAACATGACAGCCCCTCAGCTCTGCCTGAAGCAGAGCTCATGAAAGCTTCCAGGCTTCCAGCAGGTGCAGAGAGCTTTGCATCCTCCATTTGTAAGGAAGGAGATAAATTCATTTTGCTGCTGCAAAGTTGCAGTTTGTCATTAGAGTGGAACCCCTTAGAGTGGTACCTGGGAAAGAACCACAACAAAATGGGGCAGTTTTGGCCTTGCTGAGATCCCACGCACGTAATGGAAGTGTATATTTGTACATTTGGCCTACTGTCTTTTTTCACTGTAATATATTAAAAGAAGCAGCCAACACATCAGGCAGCAGCATTAAAACAGTTCCTGTAATGCTTACTAATTGAAGTAAATGGGAATTTGGCCTGAGAGAGGACTGCAGGATGCTTTCCTTCAAATTGCAATAACATTAAGTCATCCCTACTGCTGCAAAGCAGATTCACAGCAGAGTTGCTGGTCATAATGTGAATTGTCTCTTGCTGCACACAAACACATATGTTTTGTAGCTCAATTTTCAAACAAGATTAATAGTTTAGAGTGGGGCTAAACTCAGCATGGAAGAGCACAAGATAAAATGCCAGTTGTGGAGCCAAAACACATGAATGCTGACCTGCAACAGGATCTCTTTCAGTGAACATGGACCAAGTGAGAATATTCTGCTTAATTGTGCCAAATTATGTCATGTTTTTTGTAGACTGGCTAATTGCCTAATGGGGCTTATGTTGAGACCACCAAACTCACTGCACTCATCACCCTGGCTGATTCCAAATACAAGTCCTCGTGAGTGACAAATGGGGGCATTGTTTCTTCCTCCCACTGTACTATTTTATTCCTCTGAAATTACAGTTATTAACATGTTTCAGCCAATTGAAATCTACTAAGGCATATTAAAATGCTGCAAAAGTGCTGTATCAAAGTGGAAAGGTTTTAAATCTGCAGTTCTGTCATAGGATAATGCAGTTTAAATATAGTAACTATTTTTTCCCGTCAGCTTGCTCTTTGAATTCATGGTATTATGTCAAGGGGGTTTTTTTCCCTCTCTCCCCCTTTAAGAAGCTTATAGCTTAAACAGCAAAATGCAAAAAATACTGAGATGAAACAGTTGCACAAACCCAGCAGAGGAATAAGTGATAAAATGTGAGTTTGAATGTTGATAATTAAGATAATCTGAGTTTATTGTGAATCATTTTTCCTCCTAGGCAATGTGTGCTCCTGTATCAGCAGCAGGTAGACTTTGACTTGCACAGAGACTGGGAGACTGTGACCACAAAGGTTGGTGTTGCTGCTGGGAGATTTCTAGAACTGGATCTCTGTTCCTGCACCAAGCAGCTCCTTGCTGCCTTGGAAGTGCAAAGAGGCAGCGAGACAGAGTCTGCTCTCAGTGACAGTAACTATGAGAGATCACACTTGGGCTTGCTAGATTTCTTATTTTATTTCTGTATCTTATCCATAGTCATTTGGTTCTTCTCCGAAGACTCCATTGGAGTATTTGCCACAGAAATCTCCATTTCCCTGCTTGGAAAAATCTGTGTATCCCTGTGTATCCCTGTACTGTGTAAACCAGTATCCCATACTGGTGTCAGTAGGAGATGTATGGGAGGGAGAAACGTTTTATCAGAACCAACGTCCATCATACATCTCTGAAAAAATACTTTCTCCTTATTTTGATGGTGAGTCAGTTCCCTGGAAAAGAAATCAGCTGGACTGTTATTTTAAAAAATGCACAGCAACTTTAGAAATAAAGCACTGGTTGGTGCTCACATGATTTGAATTCTTATCTCATCCTGACCTGATTTTTCCATATAATTATGGTCTAATTCTGATTAATTTGGCAGCTTGCTGCCATATTTTTACTTTTGTAAATATTCCTTGTAGGCTTCTGGATCTGAGTTTTGCTCTCTGCAGGTGGGGCTGGGAGCTTCCAGGGGCTGCATGGCCAAGCACAGAGTTTGGCAAATGGTGGTTGGTTGTTTGTGGGGTGTTACAGAGCTGCCCTGTGTTTTCTGTCTGCAGCAAGGTGAGGGTGCCATGGCTGTGACCCTGTTGTGTGATACCTGCAGCACTTCAAGCTCAGAGTGCCCTCAGCAGTGCAGTAGAAAGTTGAATTACTTTACTGGTGGTCTTGGGCCACGATTCCTGAGCAAAGGAGTTACTCAGGCTTTGTGAGGTAAGACTCTGGTTTAAGTGAATGTGAATTCCTTGGTTTTAAAACTTCTGCCTTTTAATCTCTTGACCCTTTCAGAGGCATTAATCAGGGTGTTTGTACAACAGTAAATATTTCCCTTTTTCCAGAGTTCTTGCATGGTGCCATGGACAGTTCCACCATGGCTTCTGCCATTCCATGTATTTGCTGAAGCACAAGGAGAAGTCCCATTGTCTCTGACTTTTCAAGATTGAAAGAAGCCATGTAGGTGCACCCCTTGTAGGTGAGTAGCAATAATGTAAGACTGAGCAGCTTTTCTTACTCATGGAGATGACTCCATTTTAGGCATTGTTTGGGACTAATGGCACATGACTCCACTTTTCTTAGACTTCTGACACTTTGTGGTGTGACACAAGCTGAACTTTCTGTGTTTCTGGTGGGGGATTTCCTCCAAACTCATAGGTAGTTATTAGTAATACAGTGAAGTAGCACACTTCAGTTTTCAGGCACTGATAAAATTCTTGTGTGCCTTTAAACCAGCTCCTCTATTGGTTATGGGGTATATTGAATAGATTTCCAAAATTCTGTTGAATATAAATTCTTTTGAGGTGATTTTTTTTTCTCTCTGTCATGAAATAAGACAAAATGAGGGCTTGAAACCAAATCCTCTTTTTGGTTTACCAGTTAAAGTCTTCCAGTGTGAACCCTCAGAAGTCTGTGTAACCCACAATCCACATGGGTTTTGTTTTTTAAAAGGCAATATTTTTGTGGTAAGATTAGTGGGTACAATTACAGTGTGTCTGTCACCTTCCCCTACCTTTCTAAGGTTTGCACAAATGCTTCCTAACATGGGCTATTCAGGAGGAAAAAAACCTGCTGGACTGCCTTCATCCTCTATTAATGTGACTCTAACCAAACCTGAACATGTTTTTCTTTAGTGGAATAAATGTTATATTGATCTCCTATGCTTCCATTTCCTCACCTCATTTCTACCACTTAACCCAATCTATCTAGGTGTTTCACAGAAATGACAGGTTTTCAAAGGCGTTGAAGCTCCCAAACTACCTGTGGCAGGTTTTTCTCACTCACAGAACAGAAATTCTTACAGCTTATCTGGCAGAACTCAATGCTTCCAATAGAAGACATCTGCTTTTTTCTGCTTTTTTATGCATAGATTTATTATATGTCAATGATGCTGCATGTGAACTCAAATTATCCTGACCTACAATTCTTGTTCTATTTCAAGGTTTTGGGTTTCTAAAAGATTGTTTAACTCCTGGGTGGTTTTTTCCCCCCCTAGTTCTGTTAGAAAAAGAAAACCTCCCCTGAGTCATCTTTTAAAAATACTGTTAAGCTCTTAAACTGCTTCTACTCCCATGTCACAAAGCATTATTGAAAATATATTCATTTTTACCACCTACAATTGCTCAGATGGAGAACTTAAAGAATTCTTTTCTAGTCCCATATTGAAACTCTGCTGGCAGCATTCTTATTCCTAGAAGTGAGCTTCAATGATTTTCCTGCTCTGTGCAGGTTGGGCTTTTTGTCAGGACAATGCTAGTGAGCTTATCATTTGATATTAATGACATTAACAAACATTATTATTATTATTATTATTATTATTATTATTATTATTATTATTATTATTAGCAATAATAATAGTAGTGCTGATACTGTGTTTACCGTTACTTGATTAATTATTTGCATTTGCAGCTTCTAATCAAGGGTCTCGAGTGTTTTATGAACCTTAAATAAATGAAAATTATGTTATCAAAGATCCCTGAGGGAACAGGATTGTCATCCCCATTTCACAAAACGGAGCTGAGGTTCAAAGTCACAGTCACACAGTCTATGGCAGAACTAGAAATAGAAATGGTCTCCTGGCTCCCAGTCCTCTTTCTTCTCCTGTCACCCTAAATAGTTTCTAGTGTGCTTTTGTAAGACATTTGTCACATGATTTTCAAAAATTGTGTCCTATTTGTTAAGGAAAAGTAAAAAATAATTTAAAAAAATATAAGAAGTGATAAAAAAGAGATCATCTAATTTTTGCAGGGGGTTGCTAAAATGATTTTAGCCACTTTATGGGAGATGCCATCCAAGTTTCATGAGTTAATCCTGACCATAAGTACACCTAAAATAGATATCTTTGCCTGCAGCTAATCAACAGGCTTACTGCCTAAATAATTTATGTATAACCAACTAGTGGAAACTAGATCTTCTGTGATTTCCCTAGACACATATTCTGCATGTATCATGTATATCCTTGCCTATTTCTGATATTCATTTGAAATTCAGTTGGGACATTTCAGAACACTCCTGTGCTCCAGCTGTACAGCTCTAAGAAAAAGCCAGCTGGAGACATAATACAGGATCTTTGAACTGGGCAAGATAATGTTTAGAATCCAAGTGCATAGTAGATCAAGATTCTGACTTTTTTCTTAACCAACAATGGATTAAAATTTTAAGACATACAGTTTTAATTCTAACACTGGTTTGTGTGGGTAAGCACTTTGTGTTTCTGCCCTACTAATGGCATTTAGTAACAAAATTCAGTTACTATATATTGAAAAATAAATACTTACAAATTTATAGAGATAAACATATCAGAGGATGCTTTAATAAAATGAAAAATTAAATAATCTAATTTTCTTGCTGGAAATGTGAAGAACGTGTAGCACCCCACTGTGCATTTTGGACACATTTGGATAATGTTGCCTTCAATGGAGTAGTGAAAAGAAGCTTGGGTTGAAAGAGAAAGCAAAAGCATTATCAGGCACTGTCCTGCCATATCTGACTGCAAATTCAAGGATCTGTAGCTGCCACGGAAGGTGCAGTACAACCTGTCTGTCTGGGGTTCACAGCTTTTATCCACAATTCCTAACTGGAAAATACCTTCAGTCCCTTGTGGATGGCAACTGCTAAAGGACAATTCCTGCTCCTGTCTGCTCGGGGTGCCAGGAATGCTGGGCACTGTTTACTGCTCTTGTTGAGACTTGCTGCAAAATTAGGGCCCCGTTGTAGCTTCAGTCAGCCATGCAGGAGGGGAGGAGGAGCTCCAGGTACTCCAGGAACGATTGAGGTGTGGCAGCAGAAATTCTGCAGCCCTGGAAGAGCACAAGCAGCGTTCCTGCTACTGCACTCCTGGCTGCTGCTGCCTTCACATGGGGAGCTGTGGCAGCACCGAACTGGAGCAGCACTTGTGGAGCTCTTTGTACCCGTGCGAAGGGAGGGAGGAGCTGTTGGTCCAAATCACATCATTTTACATTTACCTTTGCCTCCCCAGTCCAAAACTGCCCTTTCCTTCTGACAGTGAGCAGTGTCACTTTGCTCCTCTGTCCTGGTCTTGCCTGGGACAGAGTTAATTTAATTTTCCTGCCAGTGTCTGCTGTAGAGTGAGGGGCTGTGTGTGTTTGGCTGCCTGCTGGGTTAAACCACCTCCTATTCCTGTCTTTGCATTTTCCATCTCTGCACACTTGGAATTCCTTCAGGCCTGGGCCTCGGGGCGGTGTGTAGGGTTCATGTACCATTCCCAAATGTGAGCTTGATTACCTTGCAGATACAAGAGTCTGCTCATTTCAAATGTCATAGAAGAAAGCTAAGAAGAAAGACAAATGAAAATCTCATTGAGAATGGTGAAGATGTGAATTGTTTCTGGCCTGTGTTCATGCAGCACCTGTTTATGACAACTGTGGGGAGGGATAAGTGGATTTACTAATTCATATTTGCTGTGCAGAATTCCCTGGTGCTCTGCAAAGCTGGGAGATCTCCTCTGATCAAACTGACTTTTAAAGGCAAGCACCACTTTGAAAAAAAAAAGTCCAATCACTGAGCTGTGGGAATTTGGCAGGTAGTCCTTCAAAGCCTGGGGATGCTCATCTTCCATAAGAAAACTTGGAGCATTCAGTAATTCTGCTATGTTGAGACAATTTTTGGGTGGTTTTGTGATACCTATTAAGGCCTCAAAATACTGGAATTGGGGGCATTTTATAGCTGTGATGTTCTGCAGCCATGAACAGCTTCTGTTGCCTTTTTGTTTCGTTCTGTGCAGACATTTTGGCTGATGGGAAGGAGATGTCTCTCCATGTGGCTTGGGATGTATGCAGCTCATCTCAACTCCTACTAAATGTGATATCCAATTTTTTTTTAATCAAACCCCTAATCTCCTATCCATTAATAATTTTTGCTTGAAAAACTGTGGTTGCCACTGGAAACCCTGACTTGCCAGTTGATCCTTTTGTTTGATCCTGGCTGACACAAGACTGGGTTTTGTTACTCTTTCTGTACATTTTGATTCCTTCTGAATCATCCAAACAAGAGGCCTGAAAGCCATTATACACCAAAGCAGTACCAGTAGTTTATTTTTTTTACTGTTTTGGCTCAAAGCAGCATCAATTCAATTATTCTGATTGGGAAAGAGGCTCAGTTAAACTCCTTCTCTCGTCAATTCGATGAGAGGATGCTCTCCTTCTCCTAAGTGCAATGAAATAAAAAGCAGAAATTGAAGGGGGTTTTGGGTTGGGTGGTTGTTTGGTTTTTTTTGAGGAAGAGACTATAAAAATCTCAGGCTATAAATTCACCATGACAGTGAAAAGATGTGTCAGATTTTGGGATGGGTTGGCTTTGTGTCAGTCCCACTCGGTACGCTGGACCATGTGTTGGCTCCATGAACCTTTTTGACTTTATGCTGCCATAAGCTTTATATGTCTGTCCTCTCACAAGCTGAATAAATGTCATGTAGGACACTCTGTCCCATCTGTCACAAGTGCTATTGTGTGTCTGGATCCATATTGGATTAGTATTGATGAGAGATCTCAGGTATTTTATACAAAATGTGTATAAAGGAGGATGTATAGAAAGTACAGATATGAAAACAGACCTCTTTTGGAAATTGCTGCTGTAAAGCAGTCTGTTCAAACATATTTAGGAAGATCATTTTCTTATTTCAGAGATGTTTAGGAGAGGTTTGACATTTTTATTAGTAATTGTTTATTCTTTGATGTGTAAACCAGCTGTTGTGGCTTTCACATGACTAACTATGCAAGGATCTGAGGGAAAATTTCCAATAAATACTTCCAGAAAATTCTAGAAAAAGCTGTTCCAGACATAGAAATGCCTCAATGTCAGCTCCCCTCTGACTAAAAAGTAAGATGCAAGATAGGCAGGACAGGAATCTCCCTATTCTGAAGGCGTAGAGTTTCCACATTTAGCTCTGGAGTTCCATGGCCTTCCACCTGCCACTGGTGAAGCATTTGTTGGCTTGCAGGGCAGTGTAATTTCAGAAAGAAATT
Source organism: Molothrus aeneus (assembly GCF_037042795.1). NCBI lineage: Eukaryota > Metazoa > Chordata > Aves > Passeriformes > Icteridae > Molothrus > Molothrus aeneus. The sequence goes on along the minus strand of NC_089663.1, from coordinate 11,492,070 downwards.
CCACTTGAAATGGAGAAAGTGGCCATTTTTGTGAGGCATAGATTCAGTTACTTACATGACAGCTGCTTGCAGAAGTAAGCCAAGCACTTAAGAGAATGATGTTAAAGAGGCAGGAATTCTCAACAAACCACTCTGCCTTCTTTTAGCTGGATTCACACAGAAACAACAAATAATTAATTGAGGCCAAAATACATGCCGTGCTGAGTTTGCATTAGCTGGAAGGTTTGGAAATAATTAAGAGCAAAACTGTTAATACTCCATTGCAATAGCTGCTGCCTGTCTGTCCACTCTGAAAGCCCAATCTGTTGTGTTCAATCAGCTTTCAGCTGCTACTTGCCAGCAGCCTAATTCCCCAGTCTTGTCTCTGTGCTGTGCTTGTGCATTCCAGTACCTGCTAAGTTAAACCCTGCTGTCCTCCTGGTGCTGCATGGAGATTTCCAGAGCTATTCCAAGCATCCCCCCTGGCTCAGAATATATCCCAAACCTGGGGTCTGCTGTCCACAGCAGCATGCCTGCTTCCAGTGGAGCACCACGAGGGGAAAGGGGAGCAGCAGCTGTGTGCTCTGGCTCCCAGGATTAGGGCTGTGCTCATTCATCCCATTCTCTGGGCAGTTCTGTAGTTTGGACAAGCTGTTGACCTGCAATATTTCCCCCTCTTTTAAAGTGATCTAATGCAGAGTAAGTTGTTCCCCCAAGCTGCTGTTAGCCACGGTCACACTGCAGGTTGATAGCATTATCTCACTTTTCCTACATCTCTTTGCACTTGTGTTGCACATTCAACACTTTGGCTGATCATACTTTATATTTGCAAGAGGATTAAAAGGAAATTAATAATTGTACTTCTTATTGTTTAGCTTGTGCAAGGTTCTGTGCAAATTGAGAGTGGGGCTACAGGGGAGTCTCTGCTTAGTGACTCTGACAGTTCTAAAGCTGTGGGGAGTGTGGAAATCCAGTGCAGTGAGAGCTGTTTGCTGCTGAAGAGGCATTTTAAGCCTCAAACCTGTACCACCAGTTCTTTGCTGAGAAATGTGTATGAAAAATGACAAAGTTCATTGCACAGGCATTTGGAAGGAACTAAAGAGTAATCCATTGACCTTTGCAGATTAAGTAATGCATACTGTCATAAGGAAGTGCTATTTGAGCACCAAACAGCAAATGTACACACTTATCCTTCATTAACCCCTCCCTGGAGGCCGGCAGGGTTTCCTGAGCCCAGTGTGGTTCGTGTTCTGGCATCATCTGGGGTGTTTCCAGTGGGCACATCAGATCTCTGAGCCTCTTCTCAGAGGTGCTGGTGCTCTGCCTGCCTTCCTGTCCTGAACGTGTCCCCAGGCAGCCGAGAGGGAAGGGGGCCATGGGATGGGTGTGCAGGTGCAATACTGAAGGCTCCGTGCTCGGCTCCTGGTCCAACAGAGGCCTCAGTGCCTGGCTCTGAGTGCCTCAGTTTTCACTGAATTAAATGGGAATCAAATGTTTGCATAATACACAGAGAAACTTCCACTTGAAGGCAGCAGCAAAGAGCAGTTTCACTGCTTTTGCAGAACATTTATATTACAGAAAGAGGACATGAATGAAAATGAACCATGTGTATAATTCAATATTTGAGTGCAATAGAAATTAAATATGTTCTTTTTTTCTTTTATAATTTGTTAGGTCATTTATTTAATTTATGAGAAAAAATTTATAGATTTTTTTCCCCAGGAGAATGAAATACTCTGTTCAAGTACAAATGAATATGTCACATTCTTATATGATTTGCAAGAAGATGAATTAGTGCGTCTCTCCTTCTCCAGCCTTTCTTCCACTTTTCCAGTTCTACAGAAAGATTATTTTCAGATTCATTGTGTTGCTTTTTCTTTATGTGGCTTGTTGCACACTGAAACAAATTTGCCACACTCTTGCTAACACAGTGTTTTTAAAACTACTTCTATTTAGAAATTCTTGGTACAACTTTACACAGTCTCAAAAATTAAATCAGTGAAATAGAAGAAAAATTCTGTTCATCAGTCTTAGCATTTGAACTCATAATCGTGTGTCAGATGTGGAAAAAAAAAATTGGAGCTCTCCAGAGCCCCTGGACAAGAGAAGTCACTTTACCAGGACATTGAGATAATTTATCTGGGTGACTCAGAAAAAATGCTAGATAAGACTGAAATTTGGAGAGGCTGAGCACATCCAGTCTTAGCCTTTGGATTATCAAGAATAAATCCAGCAACTGGCATGTGAATATGTTAATGCTGTAGATTCTAGCATGGAAACAGGAAACTGTATTTATGAGGCAAAAATATATCAGAGATTAATTCAGTTCTATATATAATATATACATTTTACAGATACAAAATCTTTGCCAAAATATGCATAATTTGCAAGTACACCGAAGTTAGAAAATGCCAGAATAAAGGTTGCCTTTCCATGCATATGCCCTGAAGGAATCTTTAATTACAAGATTCCTGGCTTCTTTTTCTAACACTGAAATTTTCTAATTTCACCGCATGCTTGATTTTGAAGTCCTAATACTTTCTCTTTTAAATAAAGACTTAGGGGTGCATTTCCCCAGTTTTAAAAGAAAAACAGCAGCATTAGAAAACAGCAATATTCCATCTTCTACCAGCATCAGACTTCAACCTCTGTGTGATCCCAGGAGCCTCCTGAGAGCATTCCCCAATGCTGGAGCCTGAGCAGTGATCCCGTGTGTCTTTTGCCATGTGACACAAAGCTGCAGGTGTCAGCAAGAGGGCTGCAAGGTAAGGCAGCACCTGAGGAGAGTTTTAAATGAGTTACTTATTATTGCTGTCATCATTTTCATGATATCCTTATTGTGCAACCATTTCCAGCCTTGCTCGGAGCAGCCACGGCAATTTCCTGTGTGCACGGTCACTTCTACCCATGCAAATGGTTGTAGAGTGTTGATTTCTGATTTGCTCACATTTTAAATCTCCTTGCACTCAGTTTGTGCAGCTGTGGGGGACAGCACATGGTGCTACAGCCTGCAAATCCTGGGCCATGTGCTCAGCGGGTCCCACTTGAAGCTGATTTTTTCCCTCGTGGCTGTTAAGTCAGAGTAGTCACACTGACAGCACAGAAGTTGATAATGATTTCTCACACATCCAGTGCACTGAATCATTATGCCTTGTCTGCCTCTTTCTGCTGTGAATTGAAGAGTTTTGATCAATAGTGACAGCATGCAAAGCCTCATAAAATTTGTTCATTTCCTAGAATCTCTCTCCATGCTTTGGTATTTTATGTGTATAACCATGGGGGCAATATTTCAAATCTCTCTCTTTGCACTACAGAAAAGCCCCAGAGCTAGTGCTTACCTGGGCTATACTGAAAAGGCTGTGCAATCCCAAATTCCAAATTGTCATGGAAGAGGAGGGCTGGGGACTCAGGAGCCTGACTCCAATGAGAGAGCTCAGAGGTAGAAAAACATCGTACCTGTGAAGACCCAGCCAGGGTGGGAGAGGGTTAAATACTCATTTAATATTGCTTTTTTAGTTGATGAATTTAAACCAGGACTGCACACCTGGTACTGAAACTGCAAACTGAAAGTTCTCTGTGAGATCTGGAAACAGCAACAGGCTTGCTTCCATAAATAATACTGCAAGTTAAACAGTGATTTCACAAGGTCCAGGACGTAGTATAAATAAGAAAGCAGAAATATCCAGGAAATCCTAAGTTAACAAATGTTTTCTTTTAAACATTATATGCTTTTCTTGATCTCTGAAAATCATCTTCACAGTAGACACTAAACTGAGAGAAGTAAAAAAGAAAAATTTTCTCTGACTTGAGCAAGATATTTTGTCACACTGAAAGAAGGGTTTGTTCTGAAGCTTTTCAGTGCTAATCCAAAAGCTCACAGACCTGGTGAAAAGTGAAAAAGCAATGAAATACTCTATTAATGGCACCAAGCTTGTGTCAAAAAGTCTCAGATGCCGTGTGCTGACACCAAATATCACAGCATTCAGCAGCTGCAGGAGATTGGATTAGTGCAATGCTTGGAATTGAACCATCCCAAGGGGGTTTTAGGCATGTTAGGCCAAATTCAGCCAGGAGGTAACTGCATGGATTTGACTGGATTTATACCCAGTATAAATCACTCTTTTTTTAAGAGAAATTTAGTCTTTTTTGTTGTGGCCAAAATGTAATGCTCAGGTTAAAGCTGGGCATCTGTACAAGAGTTATGACTCCTGTTTTTAAAGAAATAATTTTAAATGTCATCCAGTTATTTCAGGTAAGCACAAGGTACTACTTCAGCTCAGTGACTCTGCTGTTTTCATTTTTGGCTCCTAGACCAAACTGGGTTGCTGAAAAGTGAAAGGGAGGGAAATGGGAGAAGTTCGGTGAAAATGTTTTGACTTACAGTGTACACCACTTGCTGTTTCTATGTCCCCATTGTCCTCAGGCCACCCCATTCTAGATTCAGGAGCTGTTTCAGTCACAAGTGTTCCTGTTCTGTCTAAAGCATCATCTCTGTCTGGTATTTATTACATAGTCCAGTGGACTGAACGACCTGTGAGCGGGACAGATGCCAGAGGAAAACAAGCACAGGCTGGGGGCAGCCAAAAACCTGCTGACATTGAGTCATTGAGAAGCTCTGAGGGGTATTGTCCTGCTTTGCTTTGTTTATGCTTTTTTCTATCTATGTGTTTTTTGAAAACCACAAACTCTACTCTGGAAAATACATATTTTGGCTTTGTACAGGTTGCTAAATTCTGTTCAGCCCACTCAGCAGTATATTAACTTCTGCCACATGATTTGGTTTTTCTCTTACAGTCTCCATGGGAAAAAAAGGTGTTGGAAATGTAGTTCTTGTTGTCTGATGTTTAGGTTTATTATTTCTATGTTTGCATGTAAATGAGGGAAAGGGAAAAGTAGCCATGAGCTCCTGGCACCTTCAGGAAACCTGGTGCTTGTACAGAGCTGACCTGTGGCAGTGGGCAACCATTCTGTATCAAAGGGAAGGATTATCCTTATCCTGTCTCAGAGCAGTGGGGAGGCATTTCAGCACCATTACAATAATTTCTGTATCTCAGGAGGCTCAGAGTTGCTGTAGCAACCTTTGCTAGATAGGAATTTGGCTGGTGAAGCCCCACAGGAATCTGCTCCCACTCTTGCCTGACCTCTCACATCAGCAGTGTCAGCTGCCAGGGAGAAGCCCCAGCTGTGAATCAGGCAGGGTGAGGGACCCCTTGCCACAGGTTCCTCACAGAACTTTCCCCTCATTCCTGCTGTTTGACACTTTTCCATGGAGAAGAGCTTTGCTGTGTGTGCAGAGTTCTCTGCCTGAACCTGAATTGTGAGAGTGGTCACAGTGAATGTGGTGCACACACACAGCCCTTGTTCAGGTACCTGCAGATGCAGGCAGTGAAGATGCACAAGCAGGGAGCGCAGATCGGTGTGGGAAGTTTGACTGGGAGGCAGCAGGAGCTGTGGTGACACAAAAGAAGTATTACAAAGTCACCAAGGGGATCAGGCAGATGGAACAGACTTGAGTAGGAAGGAATACAGACAAGGTCCCCAAAGGCTGTTACTTAGATTTGGATAAAAAATGAAGCGTGAAGTTGGTCAGAGCATGAGGGGATGCATCACTCCTAAACCAGTTCCTTCAGAAGTGTGAAGTGGTTTCTGGAGTAATGAAAGACAGGTTTTTGGCCTTCTAGACTGATGTATGGTTGAGAATAATATTTGGAAGGTTTTATTTATAGATAGTTTTGCCCAGTGGTTACAGAGAAAAGACAGCCCATGTTTTGAACTTTTGCCTCCTATTTCTAATTCTACAGGTGATTGACATTGTCAAACCAAGGGCCTGGGTGCTGCCTTCTGTCAAACTCTTGGAGTAGGACATGGCATAACTGTTGTTTCCCTTTTATAAATGGTGTAATGGTTTTTGCTTTAGAATCAGGACACACAGGGCCAGTTCCTTCCTTTGTATCCTGTTCCTCCTCCCAGATCTGCTTCTGTAAGTCGTTGTTAGTCTGCTTAGACCAAAATACCAGTCATGGAGCAGGTACCAAAATGAGGGGTAAGTTAAATTACTGCGCTGAGCTGGAGAACCCGGGGGCTGAGGAGCCAACCCACACTCCTTTTTGCCAGCTGTGGTGCAGGGCTGCTGCTCTGAGGAGCAGAAAGCTGAGGAACTTCAGTGCAAGGCTGTCCAGCAAGGATCACCAAAGGGAGCCGTGGAGAACTCCAGGCTCTTGCTGTAGCAGAGATGCACCAGCTTAACAAAAAAATCCTGAGTCTGTGAGGTTAAACCAGGTTGAATCCCTAATGCTAATGCAAGATTTAACTCTTCCAGATACTATTTTAAGTTGTCCAGGCAGTCACTAAACACAACCAACTGTGGAAAAGATAATTTAAAAAACATTTGGTTTGTGGATGTGATGATTCTCACTGCTTTAAAGCCCAGGTAAAGCAGGGTGAATTCCAGGAAAAGAATCTCTGGTTTGTTTGGGGTTTTTTAAACCAAGTACCTTCCAGTGTGAAGCACTTTTTAATGATGCAGAGAAGGAGAAGATCCATCCTGGCAGGTTTCTAGGGCTGCAGGGAGCTGCTGGGCCTCAGACAGAAATGGGCCCATGTATGGTTATAGTCAGAACGTGTCGCTGAGTGGCAGCGAGGAAGGTGAGTGGGCTTTGCAGAGCTGACTGATCTCTGAGCTCTAGCAGAGGAATCAAAACTGAATTTGGACTGTGCCCTAGTTAGGCTTATTCCAACTCCCCAAACTGTGTGTCACTTCATGCAATTTGGGCTGCAGCCTGGGCTCTGTTTCGGGGGTGTTGTGTGTATGTTTTTTACTGTATATTTTTAAAAGAGCACCCAGTTCTGCAGAATCTATTCCCAGCTAAAGCACACAAGCACAAGAAAGGTCAGAGAGAGGCATCTCTAGCTTTGGTAAATAAACAGATCTCTTCTCTGTGGCTGGGATGTTGTATTAATAGCAGTAGATTTGGTTTCGCATTGTGGAGCTCCTCCTGTTTCATTGCTATTGAAGATAAGAGAACACAAAATGTTCTGTCACCCTCCCTATGAGAAAACAAGCCAACAGGCAGAGACTATTATATTTAAAGATATTACTGAGGCTAAGACTCAGAGCACACAAACACCAGGTTTATATTCAGTAACTACTGGATACCATCACTGGCACACCAGTAACTCAGCCTTAGTTAATGCCTCGCATGAAAGAGTTTGCAAGACAAAGTCACTGCATGAGAAATAAACTAAAAATAAGGGTTGAGCCTTAAGCAGATGGAAAGGCTGAGCCTTAATTTTTTTTCCCTTTTTCACTTTTCTTAGTGATTCAGTTGCAGCAAAAAATTTAACAGGTCTTTTCTGCTTAACCTGTGCACCCGCCAGGCTGCTGCAGTCAGGTTTACTTCAGCTGGTAACCTGGAATTGTTCCTTTGTCACAGGACACCAGGACTGAACAAGTTTTTCTAAGCAGTTCCTCAAAGGAAGGCTTCTTGTGAAATTGTAAAACCCCCTAACTTGGCAGCAAGCAGGTGTAAAATAAATTAACAGAGTTATACCTTAGAGCTTCCCTACACGAGTTCTTTGGGAATAATTAATTCTAAAATTTTACATGTAGAATATTTTACTTGGGAATATGCACCTCCAGGGTGGAAGGCAGACTTAGCCTAGTGGGGAAGAAGCCTGATGGGAAGAAATGAGGAATTTATCCTGAATTAGTTGACATATATGACACAAAGCATTGCTTCTCTAGCACTGGCCACTGTTAGATGAGTTAATCCATGCTCAGAGTGTACTTCTTGTCCTTAGTGGCACCATTGCTCCAGTTGGGCATCAGTCCAAGAAGGAGACAGTTTTCTCCTCTGCAAATAAGCATCTTCTGTTGGAGAGCAGATTGCTGGAGATAAGTAAAAATAAACACAAAGCAAATCAGATAATTCTCCTCTCAACAGTAATTTTCCTTGTCCTTGAAATGTCCTCAGCTACAGGTTTATTTGTTTCCCTGATGCTCAGGTAGAGTCTGTTCAGAGGGGAGTTATTCTGCATGCAGGAGGCGTTTTGGAAAACTGCACCTCTACATAGGATTCATAAACAAACCAAATGACTCAACAGAAAGAAGTTACATGCAGTGAGATTTTTTCCTCTAGGGGTATTTATAGAGAAAGAAAATAAAAATATTGGCAGAAGATAGACACTGAAATCATCAAAATTGTTCTCTCTCCAGTCTGACCAGTCTGGAATTTAATTTATGTGCTTGCTGTGGCCCCCTGGTAGCAGTCCACCTTTCTGTGTTGTGGCAAAAACAATCTCAGCTGAGGTTAAGATGCTGCTTACATGTGTTTGTAAGTGAATATCACTTCCCATCTGCCGCACTCATTGCATTTTACATAAAAAAGGGATTAATTATTTCTTCTAGATCAGCACATATGCAAATTCCTCTAAAAAATTCAAAAGAAATTCTGGGCAGAGACAATGGACTCCTTTGACAGCTACTGATGAGTCTTTAAGATGATTATAAATGTTCAGAGAAAGTAACAATTTCTGTAGTTAGGAATAAAAAAAAAGGTAATTGTTCCATATTGTAGCTTCCTTACCATTTGAGAACAACGCCAAATTTAATTCTGCCATCACAGGAATTTCTGGCTGCGGTACATGTGAGAAAAGATTTCCATTTTGAGCATGAAATTTCTTTTAACTGTGATTTTCTGATACAACATATGCCATAGAAATGAGGAAAAAATCCCTGCAGTCTGTGTGAGGGCCTTCTGATCCTTTGGAAGGATTCTGTGTGCCTCGGTGTGTAAGTGCTTGAAAGGATTGAATCCAGATGGTTTTGGGAAGGAATCAGTTTTATTTGTACCTGATACCAATAAGATTTTCCTTTTCAAACAGATCCAAGTGTCATAAGGGCTGTGCTGTGAATAAGGGATTCTGTATAAAATTAAAATCTTTGCAACATTTTTCATTTAATTACATCATAAGCTGCTAAAATGGAAATATTTATTTTTGTTTTAAGTGATATCACTGTGGAATTTCAAAGGCACATGTAACCACTACATTTATGTAATGACCACTGAAAAAATAGTACTGGAAACAAAGACTATCAATTTGAATTATCCCAAGAATATCATGCTCTTGAAAGGTAAGAGATATTAAACACCCAATATATGAGAATAATAGGGAAATAAATTCTTTTATCATTTCAGTATTGATTCCGATTTTTGGCTTTCTAAAAATGAATTTGTGTACAGGGTGTCTGCAGCTGAACTTTTGGGTAGTGATTTTGGCAGATCGAACCTGATATGAAGATCTTAAATCTGTTTGAGGAGCATCTGAATTTCCCTTCAAGGTGTAATAAAAGGCATCAAGCAGCCCCCAGTTGCATGAGCAATAACATCATTGCTGTTCTGCTTGGCAGGGTCATACCTGGCTCCAGATTATGTGTTAATGGCAACAAATTGAGATACTTCAAGACAATGAATGTCCAACAACATTATTTTAGTATTCCACGTGCCTGAAAAACTCATCTTTTCTTTCAAGAATGAATCCTGTTCCCTGAAATGCAGCTGGAGAACGAGGGCAGCTCAGGCCACCCCAGGCCTCAGGAGATTGATAGTGCTGGCAGCTGAGGATCTAATTATGGATTATTTGGGTCGCACTCTTTTATCCCAGGTAGGTGTGACTTGATTGACTCAAAAGAGGTTAGTTCATCCCCTGCACAGGGGTTATACTGAGAGCAGGAGGGAGTTATTCCCCTAGCAATTGTCATCCTGGTAATCCTAAGGAGAATCTAACAATTCCTGTAAGCAGACATCTTGATTTTCTATGGCATTTATGCATATCTTAATGATATTGCACGAACTGCTGGCAGTGAGGTATGTTATCATTACATTTGCATTAGTTATGTGTGTTTTTAATAAAGCTCAGGATGAAAGCATTTACTCAGAAAAATGCTGGTAGGAATGTTTCCTTTACAGCTTCTCTCTCAGTTTGGCAAAGGCAAAGCCCAAACCAGACTGACACAGTCTGCAATCCTTAAACTGACCTAAACAAGACACATGGCAATGTAGGGTTTATTGCATATTTTAAATTTTCATTGCTTAAGAGATTGAAAAATATTGTCTACTTGAATTACATAACAGCCCACAACTGGATTGCAGTATTTTGATGTTTTCCACAGTTTCTTGCATAAGCATTTTTAAAATCTCCCCGTTCTTGTATTTTACCTCATCTTACCTATCAATACACAGAACGTGTTCAGTGTGTCTGGGAGTTATTGTGGCATTAAATAAAAGCCATGAAGTCAGTGTTAATGATGGGGGACACTAATTAGGGCAGTCTGATTTCCCTTTGTTTGTTCCAAACTCCTGTGGAGGAGCTCAGGAGGGATCTGTCCAAGACATTACATCAGGAAAGAGGCTCAGTCTGATTTATCCATCGTGTAGGCGACACATTTCCAGAACTATATGTTCCACTTTAACAGATGCATACATTCTCAGAGGGGAGGACAATGAGGTGATGCAGGGAAAAGCATTCCCTGGAAAATCAAAAGCCCAGGTGATCATTCTGTATCTTGGTATTTCATTTTCTGAGACTCACACGGAGGAGAGGAGCACGACCCTGCTGCCAGAGTAACCAGAAGTTATGAGTATTAATTTCCTGCCTTCCCAGCACTGATTGCCTGGTAGGCATTTCTTAAGTGATAAAACTCTGTCTTGTTTTCTGCTGTTTAACTTTGTGATCACTCAACATTCATTAGGGGAGCAGGTTTTGATGAAGGGAAGATTTCACCTTGGCTTGGGAGCTTTTTAATAAAACAGTTGTTATTTTTCTAATTTGTCTTCATACTGTCCCTGAAGCACATTGAGGACAACAGGGACTGCAGCCAGAGATTGCAGCTCTGCAGAAATTGGGTTTTTTTGGGGGAGAGGAGTTTAGGAAGCTCCAGCCCTTGTTCATGTCCCTTTCTCCCAGCTCCTCACCTGCAGCTCTCCACCCCTTCAGTTGTGCTCTCAGTTGTTTTGTGGCCATAAACTGAACAAGTGAGTTAATAATCATCTTTCACCAAGAGATTGTGATAAGCCTGACTGTGCAGTCCCACAGAGTTGTGCCAGCACCACTGAAAAAAACGTTGTCACCATCATTCCAGCTGGTTTGGACTGAGGTGCCACAGAGCAGGACAGTCCCACCTCTTGGGTTTTCCTGCTGACTGTTCATGGAATGTGTTGGCGTGTGCCAAGGAACAACTTCAGCTGGAAGCAGAGTTCTCACCACCATTTTACTGGAAGGGTTCTTGTTTTGAGGAGGCTTTGGCTGAAGTTCCACACAGCCTATGCAGCACCCTGCAACTTAAGAAGCTCCATCCAATTTTTATTTTGGCTTCCTTTTGGATTCCAGGTGTGAATTATTGCTGGGGTTAATCTCCTGGAAACCCAGGATGCCCCTTGCATTCAGGGAGCAACCACAGTGTGAGGGCAGGCCTAGCCCATGCTCATTAATGTCTCCTTTCCCTCCAGCCAGTAATCACCTCCCAACTTAATTAGCTAATGTTGTGTTTGGGGATTCAATATTTATGCACCAGGGAAGCCACAACATTGCAAACCTCTCCACTGAATGCCCTTTTATAAAAACTGGATGTACCCATATGGATTGTTTCAAATAAAGATAAACTGCATTAGCACTGTGTGTTTGCAGGTGAAATTGGCTCTGATGCAGCTGCTGTATCCAAGAAATTTCCTTTATTATGAAACTCCAGTATTCATGTCCCTCCTTGTGGGATATAATACTGGAAACATTGCTGAGCCTGTGCTGAGGAGTTCATCTGATTCCAAATGAACTCCTCAGTAACAGGCTGTACATTGTGCAAGCAGAACATCTCCATCAAAGCATTTTAAATTGGTTTAAATTTTTTGTATTGACTAAAGAACGTGGGTTTGGTATTTTTTCCCCCCAAAAGTCTAAATTTTTAAATGAAAATTTGGACTTTGTATTCTAAAGTTGTGGGGTTTTTTTAAACATAACCTTTCTTTCATGAAATTATAGGAATATTTAATTAACTTTCTTTCTCTTGACACTGAATTTCTCATGGGGGGAAAATGTTTTTATTCCCCTGTTGTATATGCTTGTATCAACAAAAGTTTTGTTTAAGGCCAAATTTATCAGACTAAACAGGAGCTTTCACCATTGACTGGGTTATTCATTAACTGAGGTTACCCTGGAGTTGTTCTCATATGTAAAAGTAAGATTTAGTGCTTAGAGATAAATCTGCTCTTCTATTTGAGGGCTAATGCAGCCAATTCCAGCACAGTGAGGAGGAGACAGACAAGCAGAAGCAGCAGCTTTGTCCAGAGCTGCCTGGGGCAATAAACCAGAAACCCAAACTCTCCCATCCCTTACCATGCTCCAAGCCACCCAGTTTTTTTTTCTGGCACCTCTTTCACATTTATGCATCTTTGCAATTTTTGGAGAACAACATTGAACAATATTCCAATAATATAATACAATATTAAAAATAGCTTCATTTCCTCTAAGAAAAAATAGAATTCCCAGTTATTTCAGTGTCAGGTTATATAATTAATATTTCAGCTACAGGACAAAGTAGACACTTGTTAACAGCTGAAATGTACAAAGAACAAGCCCACAAATTCTGGGTTGTATTCTGGTTTCTAAGTGAGACCCATCCTTGTGTGCACACATGCACACAGGGCTTCTCCTGATCTTATCTCTCTGGCCTTACAAAAAATCTCAGGGCAGGAGAAAAATCTCACATTTCATTTTGTTGACTCCATTAGCTCCATGAAGGAGTTGTGATGCTTTTTAGGTTTGAAATTCCTCGTTGCAATATAATTAAAAGCTCCTTCAGGAATTGCCTTTATCTCTGTCTGTATCATGTTTGTTTATTTTTTTATCTGTCCTGACCTTTCCATTACACTTTTCAATGAATTCTCACATCTCAAATGTCCAGAGATTTCACTCCTGAATTGCTGTTCAGGCAGTGGCAGGGTCAGCTGAGGATACTCCAAGCGAGGGCACTGACTCGCGCGCTGGGAAATTCAGGGACGTTTGAGAACACAAATTCCTTTGTGTTCCAGCGACCCCAACCTCGGCCTGGACGGGGGCTTGGGGGCCTGAGCAGCAACATTCAGGATCAGCCTGAGGAGGTTTCACAGGGACATCAGGTTGGGAATCCTGGGCATGCCCTGAGAGCACAGCCCAGAGACAGGGACTGGATTCCTGCTTTTGCTTCTGTTCCATTCCAGAGTGGGGTTTGTTCATCCAGAAAATTGCATTAATACAGCAACTTGTTGATCTGGCTACATGGCCAACAGAATTTAATAGGAGTTGTTTGTCAATTAATCTGAGATTCTGTGATGGAGTGGCTGCACCCAATAGTTCATTTTAACCTGATTTGTGGATGTGCCAATGCAGTCACACGGATTCACAGGATCAGAGTCGCTTCTCTTAAGCTGCCCACAAATACTTTACATGACAATGCCATAAAATCAGGGAACTGGATATTCTGGAGTGAGAACTTGAGCCATCAGTCAGAGTCAGAGTATAACAGAGCTATAAAAGTGTGCATTGACACGGAGTGTGATCCAATTAATATAAACAATATACTCCCAAGCATATGCCACTTATCCCAGATAAATCCCACTGGCATGTCTAGATTTAGTTTCCATGTTATTCCTTAGATTTGATCATTAGGTAACACTGGACAACATTGATATTGAAGGGAGCAAATCTTGTACAGGATAAATGACAAGAACATTTACTCTGTCAGTTCTCCTTTTACTTCCAGCAGGGAAACTGCATTATCATTGCCACAAACTAATCCCATTTTGTCCCTGAGTGCAGGAGGTCTGTAGCAGAGCAATACAAATGAATTAAAATATATTGATTGTATAGAAAATTAAGTGCAAACTATTTAACACATCCTAAGTGATTAGATGCAATAAAAGCTTGCAGAGACAATTGCACAGCTGGCAACCCAAGTCAGGAGAGAACAATTGGGGGAGAGAGGACCTGGCTCCAGACCTTGGCTTTTCCACTGGGAGCCTGACAAACACCCTTTGTGCTGGAAGGGACAGGTGTCAGCCCCTTCCACTCCCCATTTAGATTTTACATCAGGTCTCGGTGAGCTCTGCCTCGAAATCCCATTTTTCTAAGCAAAGACAAAGGCAAACACCTTTTATTGGCACTGGTTCTAGAGGAGCAAAGGTGTTACATAAAGGGCTGCTGAGATTCTGGATTACACAATATTTTTAAGGGACATGTGATACATCAGAAACTATTTATGTGTACATTTGAAAGTAGCTGTTGATTAACCAAACTAATTCTTATCCTAAACAGATCAACAACGCCAAGAAGGTTCAGAAAAACAATTCTGCAGTAGCATAAAATTAAACTGTCTGGTTTGTGGGTACACAAAAGGATTAAAGAGTATAATTTTACTCTCTTAGACCAAATGAATTCCTAAATTGGAAAAGCAGCTCTGTCCAAGGTCGCCTCTGTTGTTTCCAAAAATATCTCGAAACAAACGCAAGAGGGGCACTTTGTTGGGTGTTATCTAGACATATATAGTTTCAATCAAATTCTTCAACAAGTGTCAGAATAAAAGTCAAACATTCGTCTGACACTGCCAAGTCACCGGCAGGTGAATCCCCTCAAAGGCTGAAAATAAATTTGGTAACAGATTTAAGAATTAGGGGATGTTTTCTTTAAAGAAAAAGCCACGTTAATTTGGGATTGAATTGTAAACACCTTTTAGATATTTCATGAAAGGGTTGTCTAATTCTTTCCACAACACTGGGTGAAGTGATACAAGGTTGTGTCCATGACCCAGGAAAATATTTATAGTGCTTTTTCCAGTATCTGAGTTCCCTCTTTCCCTCTCTTTGTGTTTTATGATCAGCCTTCAATTAAACCAAGAAGCAGAAAAGAACCTTCATGGTATGGGAGTTTAAAGTGGTGCATTTCCCATAGAAATATTGAAGTGCAGCTCAGCAAATAACAACCACAAAAGGAGCAGTAACCCAACAGCAAGAGCGCCCTGTGAGTGAGCCACTGTTAGAGCCTGGTCAGGAGCTGTGGGAGATGTTTTCTGGAGGAGATTTAATGTCAGGATGGCGCTGGCACTGCCCAGTCCCTGGCACTGCCCCATTGCCCTCTCTGCCCCAGGAACTGAACTGCCTCCCTCTCTGCTCCCTGAGCCCACGGAAGGGAAAACCAAGGAGAGGAACCCTTTGGGCCAGAAGATGCAACATCAGTGGGAAATATTTGTGGAACAGGTTGTGTCTGTGGGTGACTTTCAGTGCTCTGATAGTTCTGTTTGCTTTTTAACACCCTATAAAAACACGGCAGGCTCCAAGCACACAACGAGGGAGATGGGGTCACTCTTTTATAAATACTTTCTAAAACCTCCAAGGTTTTAATGCTGCAGTCCACAGAAAGCTGCTTTAGGGCACTGCATCATTTACATAGCAGTTGATAAGCAAAATATACGATTTTAATGTGATTTTAATTTTAAATGTTTCCATTTTTAGAATCCCAAAGTAATTAATCAGCCCTTTTTGCTCTTGGTAATTCTTCACTAATGGCTCTAAAACTTCTATAATAACTGCAAAGAAATGCCTAAACCCTGGTTTACTCACCAGAAAATGCTGTGGTAGTGTAAACCAAGTAAAGTGCTGAATTATTAATGCTTTATAACCTTAGAGTTTCAACTGCTGTTTAAAAAAGAGTAATCCAGTTTCAAACATTACCCCCCCCCCCAATTTTAACTGCAGAGAATCTTAATGGTTTTTAGGTTTTTTTCAGTGGGAACCAGTTGCAAAATGTATAAAGAAATTGGGAGATTGGTTCCTTCATTATTTCCCTTACTTGGTCATTATTTGTATGTGATGTAAATCTTTATGGTTTTGTTGTTGTTGCTCCCAAAGAGCAAAGCAAATTTCCTATTCCATTCCAGGAAAAATAAGCAGGGAGAGAGAAAGGAATTTCTCTTTGATAGCTGGTAAGATCCCATTTCCCATATTCCTGTCAACTGCATTTTTTCTGGTATTAGCAAAAAGTGCAGGTTTGGGCTTTATCCTATTTCAAGAGTAGACTTAATTAAGGGCTTATTGTATAAATGAGTGGGTTTAGAACTTGAGCAGTTGCAATAAAATTTAGAAGCTTAAAAATGACATCTTACTGTGTATTAAGAGACTGAACTGAAGCAGGAAAATAGACATTGGCTTGAGCAGATCCATTTGCAGGAAAAAACCTCCAGCTCCTGGCTTGCAACAAATGCTGGATGTGTGTATCCTAATTAGCAAAAATGGAGGTTTTTCATTACTATGCAGAATGGAATGGCAAAAAAAGAAGCAAAAATACGCTTTTTAATAATAAATATAAATAATTCCTTTAAATACAAGGTAAAGAACACAGTTTCAGTCAAATGATAAACACTCAATATTTCAGCACTGGATTTGTGCAATAGCCTCTCGTAAATGTCTACGAAAAATCAAACCACTTTGCTCAAGACTTGTTATTTCAATTGTTTGTGCTGAGAAAATCTTCCACAAACATTTAATTTTTGTTATAAATTAGAACATGTCCCATGGAACATTGATTTGTGTTGGCTGAAAGGCGTTATTTTAGATAATTACTGTTATTTTTATTTTCAGTGTGCTATAAATCTGATGATGGGCCCTTTAATTCCTGCTTGTTCTGTCAGGATGAAGAACAGAGCTAAATCCAGCAGACCTTGTTTTGGCAAAACTCCCACTGAAGTCAGGGCTTGTGAAAGTCAGGTTTGTCTCCCAGTTCCTGCTGATTATTTGGGACATGTTTGCTCCCTCTCCAAGTCCCCAGAGCTGCTCACCCAGGATGACACCACCACAGGAATCTGGGAATCGGTGTGAAAAATGCCCTTTTCACCCCCTGCCCTTGGAGTAACAGGGATTGCCTCTGGAGTTCGGAGAGCCCGCTTTAAATTCAGAGAGAATTTAAAGAACTCTTTAAACAAGCTGGAAATAGGTCAGATTCTGATTGTTAGAAAACAACTCCCCCGTGGGTGGTGCCAGCCAGGTGGGACCTTGTGATAAAGTTGTTGATTCGTGGAACGCTTCCTTACTGGAACGCTGGCACGGCCGGGGGCTGTCAGTGCCGTGTCGCTGCAGCGAGGCAGCTGAAGGGTTAACGGCGATCCCAGGGCAGGAACCTCCTGCCGGCAGCGATAACCCCGGGCTCTGGGATTTGCCTTTTAATGGGCTCCGAGCAAACAGGGCCAGAGAGAGCCCAGAGCTGCCCTTGTCCCAGCCAGGGGGAAGGAGGGGGGCCCGCACTGTGTCACAGCCTTCCCCCAAGGGGACACTTCAGTGACAGAGCTCAGTGGTGGCCGTCTGCCACCCTGGGGGAGCTGGCTCCCGGCTGGCCAAGCACTGCCAGAGGGGATCCATGGGCTCTGCATCCACGGCTCTCTGGGACAGGCACAGGGAGCGAGCTCCAGCTGCCTCTGGGCCAGACACAGAACACTGATCCAAGCTCTGAGCTGCACCTCCAGCCCTGGGCAAGATCCCACACTGATTCCATAGGCAGAACATGACCCATGGGCACTCCAGGCACTGCTGCCACCTCTGCTGCAGCCTGGTCTGCAACTGAGAGCAGCATCAGCTGCAGGGAAGTCTTGTCAAGAAACCTCTGCAAACTGGAATATTTAAACACAAAAACCTTCATGGCTGTGGGCACCTATATGCATGTGACATCCTCGGGGTAATCTCCATGAGGGTAAAGAGATGAAAATAAGCAATCCTAGATTTGGGTAGGAAAGGAAGTTTGATAACATCCATTTTAGTTATTATAGTTCAAATGGAAGCAAGATGGTAGCTCTAATATAAACCAGATTATCTGATACCCAGATGGTAAATGGCTGCTCCCACAAACAGTGGATGTGCTGCTTTCTCATGCCTGTTTCTGATGTCTGGAACTATTTCATCTCTCAGGTCCATGTGGATCTTGCTGTAGCTCCAGGGACAGCTGAAATCAACATCACTAAATCCCCCAAAGCTGCAGAATATTACAGTAGTTTTGTAGCTGGGATGGATGCCTCATCCAGTTCTGGATAGGGATAAGGAGAAGCCTTTGGAAACCAAGTGAGCTGCTGCTCATGTGACTGCTTGGACTGGTGTTCCAGCTGGGACAAATTTGGTAAGTGCTGCTGCCTCAAATTTACCTAAATTTTTGATTTATTTGGACCTTCCCAATAGAAATGCAAGTATTTTGCCATTTAGAATGTTTAATCTTATTAACCAGCCAGGCTATTAGCAATAACAAAGTAAAAAACTGAGAAGTTAGCTTTTTTTGTGGCAAGATAGGAAGATAAAACTGTGAAATTCCAAGATTTTTGAATGCTCCCATCAAATCCTGAACTAGGTTGAAAAGCCAGTGAACAGAATCCATTAAAGCTGCATTTATTAAATGTCCACTTGTATCAAAAGCTAAAAATAGTGTTTGAGTTTTTCCAATTTTCCTTTGATAACAGTTATTATGATTTTTTGCTTCATCTCAGAAAGTCATTTTGCTGCTGCTGCTGCAGTGTATAATGTGTGCCCTTTCTTGGTGCAGCACAAATGACAGAGCACTAATCAGATCAGAACAACAATCACGTCATCTTTGAGTAACCAGCAATAAACTGTTTTTATAAGGAAGAAAGATGAACTATTTTTAGGGTAACTGAACAGAAAACCAGAAAATGATTGTACTCAGTCTCACTCCACATCATTGCTGTGAATTTCCAAGGCATTGCTTTTCCCTGGGCAGCAGGCTAATCCCTGTCATACATCTTTGTGTAAATGGTCCAGTCAAACAGGATTTCTAAGGTTTGGTTAAAAGTTTTGACTTCCAGTCTATGAAATCCCCTCTCTCCCTGCCCTGTCTAGTGACTGTGAACCACAGGCTGATCCCTGAGTAACCTAAATGTCCATTTTTGGTGATTATCCCACGTTTTCAGCGTGTCTCACATCTCCTGGTCTGTTATTTTCCTATTGCTGTCAAGCCTTCAGCAAACGCCCCCATTGGGAGTCCAGGGATGGCTTTGCCATGGCTCCTGCAGCTCTGCACCCTGGGAATGATGGCACAAAGCACCCAGGTGTCCCTGGAGATGGCTGTGCCCACCCCACACGGCCTGGCCTTTCCTGAGCTCTCCCTCCTGCCAGAGATCCCTTCCCTGCCCCACTGAATCCTGCAGCAATCAGCTCCTGGGGGCAGGGGGTGGTGGCACAGCTCCACCTGTGCCTGTGCCTTCCCCCTGTGCCAGGGGCACCCTGCTCTTCTCCCTGGCCTGGGACAGTGGGGTCAGTGTGCAGCTGTTGGGAAAAACTATCTCCAGCTATTTGGCAGCGTGGGAGGGCTGGCATGAGGATGTCCTGGGATCTGTGGAGCTGAGACCCACTCCTCACACTGTGAGCCCTTTGGAAGCTTCTCAAAGAAATGTCATTAAATAACCCCTTTTTCCTGTGACCCAGCCACCAACCATTTCCTTCTTTCACCTAAAAAATGTAAAAAAGAAGAATACCATACAGTCAAAATGTAGTTTTGCCAGTTTTTATTTTAGTCCTGTTAACAAATATATTTAATGCAAAGGCAAACCAGGAACTCTATATATAATTCCCAAACTCTCTGGATATAGAAACTAGCAGAAGATCTCATAGTTAGGTATCAAAGAAAGCAAAATTACTCTTTTTATATCCTGAAAAAAGACACTCTACTTCAAACAGGAAAAACTATAAAAAACCCCACCAACCTATCTAGGAATCCAGTAAGGCAAAGGAGAGCAGCAGGAGCTCTGGTCCCACAGAATTCTCTCTGTGCTGCTGATCTGTGGCAGGGCCAGGAGTGCTCATCTGGAATGGTGACATGTGAGGGACACTCAGTCCTCACCTCCATCCCTGTGCCCCTGGGCCACCTCTGAGGGCAGGGACAGCTGCCTGAGGCTCCCAGCTCAGGGCTGCACTCCAGGCCAGATGCAAGAACCCCTGGGCCATATCTACATCCATGGATAACCTCCAGCCCTGGGATGACCCTCTCTGTGTGTGTGTAATCCCTTTGGAATTGCACTGTGCAGACAAAACAGCTCAAAACTCCTCCCTGGGGAAAGCTTCAGCCCAGCTCCCTTTACATTTTCACTCTCAGAAAATACAAAGGGGGTAAATGTGCAAGGAAAAAACTTCTGTTAAAAAAAACAGCAGCAAAAGATAATGGAAAAAGCTCAGAATCCAAGTGATTGTTCTCCAGGCAATCAGCTGAGCTCAACTGTGCAAGGAAAGAATGGCCAGGAGTGCTGGGGCCAGGCCAGCAGCTCCTGCTGCCACACTGCCTGGCTAAGGACAATGGGGACAACAGGGCCAAGCCAGGAGGGCCACAATTATACAACATCAAGACTCTCAGGCCTTGCAAAAATGTAACCTTATCGATAGAGAATGAGAGGCAGAGCAATTACATGAGTTTTCTGTGACCCTGCAGAGGATTTGTTTCCCTTTGATCTCCCTGCAGATGCCATTCCCAGCCTCCTAAAACACAGATTTACGAGCAGGTTCAGCCCAGTGCAGCCCTCCCAGCCATGGCACACGGGCACTGAGACATGGAGCAAAAGCTTCCAGAGGGGTTCTTTGCTCTCTCTGTTTATGCACCAACACCAAACCATGTACAAAAATTGTAGAATTGATGAAAGCAACAGTATTTAACAAGAGTCCTCCTACTTCATGTGGGTATCAGGAGGAAGAATTCATAACACAAGCCTATCTTTACCTCCTTCCTGAATGATCTGACCAATGGCTGCTTGATTTTGTTGTTTCAGAAAACATTCTCTCTTACATTCCATTAATTTCTCAAAGTCCTGCCACATTTTCATTTGCTTCATATTCAGCCCGTGACTTTCCCGTACAACTTTCTGTTTCTCTCGCAGTTTCTGTTAAAAATACAAAAATATTGGATTTCTGCAACAGCTCTACACCACAAAAGTTGCTCACATAAGCAGCTTGGAATGACAGAGATATTTATATGCTATGGAAATATTGTTTTGTTCACACTGATAACACTCTCTTCAAGTGCTAAAGGCATTAACACCTGGGACTTAGTTCTTTGTATGGATTGACAACTATTTCCATGGTTTTTAACTGTCTAGTCTTATCTATTTGAGAACTTATGCTAAAAATCTGACATCATTTCCATGCAGAGCCCTTGCAGTATCAAGGTACAACATGCAATGGATTCACACCAAGATACTCGAACACGAAATCAATGTTTTACAATTAAACCCCTTCCTGATTCTTAAGAGAGGCAGCCCAGACCTGTAAAAATCACTGACTGAGTAAGAAAAGGAAATTAATAAAAGCTGTTTGGTGTGACTTGCTAAGCCCAGCCTGTCCCTGCTGATCTGAGCTTCAGACAAGATTAAAACTGGACAACTGCTTTTGTCTGACACTGCTGATCCCCTGGCCTTTAGCAGCAGTGATAAGGGTGACAGGCTCACAATTTATTGTCTTCAACAGGTTGCTTTATATACAACAGAAAATCTGAGCTGGCACAGTTCGTTATGCCCCTGTTCAGGCTCTTATCCAAAGGGTTTTCAGGGAATGTGCTGTCACATTGAGCTGTTTGCCTATCCCTTACAGCAGCTCATGCTATTCCCTGCAGGAAATCAAGCCCTGAGGAGGGAGCAGGATCCTTTTCCAGGGTATTAATTACCAATGCCAGCAGTGATGGAATTTTCTTTGCAGGCTGCACAATGCTTTTTATAAAAGACTGACCACAGCCCCACAAAAATACAAACTGTTCAATGGCTGTACAAGGTAAAAGCCTCATTCTTACCTTCCCAAGGTTTTCCTGTTCAAGGATTATTCGTGTATACTGTTCTCTAAAGGAAACATAAAATCATTTTATCATGATTTGGTTCTGCGTAACAGGACAGAATAATGATGCAAACATGGAAAATGATGGAAGTATTGGGAGGTTCATAAATGAGACAGAAGAGGAAACACAAAGAAACCTTTTTGTCATTGGCAAAATGAATCCTTGATATGAAGTATCAGATCTCCTTGTCTCAGCTGTGCAGCTGGGAGAAGTGATCCTGGCTAAGGTCTCTTACATTTTTGAAGCAGGCCATGATCACTGCTCCTTCCAGCTTGAGGGCAACAGTGAGGCCATGCAGATGAGACCCTGATCCTTTTTGTAATTAATTTATCCTGGTGACATCCCGAGGGGAGCCACAGCCTCACTCATACAGGTGTCAGAATGCACAGACCCACAGCCCTTAACTGCTGTCAATGCAGGGTTGGGATGAGGGGGAGAGTCCAGGAATGAGTGGGAAAATCCAGGAATGAGGGGGAATGGCCAGGAATGAGGGGAAATGGCCAGGAATGAGAAGAAATGGCCAGGAATGAGAAGAAATGGCCAGGAATGAGGGGAAATGGCGTTTCAGCCCAGGCCTGAGCAGGCCACTGAGTGCAGTGGCAATGCTGCACGCTCCTCTCCCAGCACAGCCCTCACATTTCAGGCCTGAGTACAGGCTGAGAAGTGTTAATGCTGACTTGCAGCATGGAAAGCCCTGGCTGGTCACCTCTGTCTGTACCAGGTGGCCTCATCTCTCTGCCATACCCAAAGCTGACACATGACCCCTGGCAGTAAAATATGCAAACCACAACAGCACCGGCCACAGACAGCACAGGCACTTATCTTTAGCTTTTCTGAAATGTGACAATAGAAAAAAAACCTGTGCACTGAGCCATTTGGAAAAAAAATCAATTCTATTTTGTGTGTAATTATTACATTTTTCTGGTGTGAGAATCAGCTAAAGGAATTCCAAATAACCCAGCTCATTTAAAGAGCTTCCCAAAGGGCTCAGGGTAGATGACCTCTGAGTACAGAAATCCTGATTTCCAGAAAGAAATGTTCCCCTTCACGATGCCAGAACCTGAGAGGGTTTCCTGGAGTGTGAGAGCAGCTGTGTGGACCCAAAGCTCTGTGTTCCCTTATTCCTTCCCTTTCTCCCAGGTACTGGAGGCCTTTGACTGGAGCCCTTGGGCCTGGGCCAGCTGCTCCTGCCTCCACAGGAACAGAGCTGGATCACTTTAGGATCTCTTGCTCTTGGACAATTGCAGCCAGAACAGAGCAGAGCTGTGCTGAGGCTGCTCCAGGTGCTGTGCTGTCCCACTGATCCCAGCAATCCTGGCTGAAGCTGTTCTTTGCCCTGGCACACAGCACATGTTCTCACACATTTGGCCTCCAGAACACCCTCTTTTTTTTTTAAGTAGAGTTTTTAAAGTAATCATCAGAAGATTTTATGTCTTTCCTAGTAAGTTTTTCTTTACTATTTATAATGATGACTGGAAAGAATGTAACTTAATAACTTTGTTAAAACCCTACAACTTTTTATTTTTAGAAAAGAAAATTAACTTTTCACATTCCTAACAAGTGACTGCACGGAACAGAGAGTTTATATTCAATAAAGAGGGTCTGAATGAAGACATTTTTTGTTCAATACGTTGTTAGGAAAGTGCAATTCTATTTATGGTTCATTTTTACTCCGTTTACATTCCAGCACTTGCTGAAAAATACATTCGGGTTCTAAAGGGATGTCTAGAGAAAAATGTCATCGTCTCATTTTATATTTTGCCACAATCTCTCCACTGAACTTTGCTGTAACTCACTGAAATGAGACAGCTCTGTGACCTCTTAGCAAGGTCAGGACTGGCTGATCCCTGTGGGAGGATCATTTCCAGACTGGGGAAGTGAAACAGGGACAGCACAGGGGGGTGCCAGCCTGCTCACATTCCCTCCCCGTACCGGGACTGCACGGCTGGGCTCCTGCTCCATCCCAGCACTGGCTCTGATGGCTGCTCTGTGTCAATCCCACATCCTGGATGCTCAATCCCCACATCCTGGATGCTCAATCCCCACATCCTGGATGCTCAATTCCCAGGATTTGAGTTGGAGTGAACCAACCTGAGCTCCCACTCCCCACTGTCTGACCCTGCTGCCTCAGGTCCTCATCCTCATGAATATTCACATCATCACTAAGGTTTTATCTGTTCAGCCTTCTGCTTTATTGTGCTGTTTCATCTTTCCTTCATTAGATAAATGTTTATTTCCTACAGCCTTTCATTATTTTGTGAAATAGAGCAAGAGCCCTCTCAGCCTTTTCTTTCCTCATCCTCCCCAACGTCTGTAGTTCTGATTCTTTGCTTACTCTTATTTCCCTACACTCTGTAGTACCCAGTGATTGAGCACTCCCATGCCTCACATCCTTGCAGAAGCTCTCTGTGATAAATGTTACTCTGGTCCTTCCCTTCCTGGTGATCTCTGCCTCTTCTACACCATGGAGCTGCAGCTCCACTGGTACCAGTGGAAAGGGTCTGATGGATTCTCCTGAGAGAATCCCTGGAGTTTTCTCACTGTCTGACACATTTCCCTATCAATGGCCATAAAACTGAGCAAACATGAATTTTAAAACTGTTTTGATAAATGTTCATGACTGGGAAATATTGTGGTGGGAAAGCAAAGACCACCTTGTACAACTACTGACACCCAACTGGATTATTTTGTTGACAACAAGGATCTAATATTTACTTTTCTGGAAAACAGAATTTCTATTTCTTGCAATATTCTGAAATTTTGAAGAGCTAATTATGAAGAATAAGCCCTGAGTATTTTGACACTTTTACCAACTGGAAATTATAAATGTTTTGGATTTTCCTGATGCTTAATTTTGAAACAGTTTGTTGACTGTTGCCTGAATTTTGTTTCAGCTTTTACGTTGTATTAGAAGATTGAACATACACAAAATTTTCAACAGGATACTTTCACAAAAATATTTAGTTAAGTTACACTTAGTTAAGTGTAAAAAATCTCTATGACATGGTAACATTTAGACTTAGCACAGATAATGAATCTAAAATATCTCATTCTCAGAAAACATTTCCATCTTTGGCAGGAAAAATTAATATTTAAAATAGAAAACTACACCAAAAATAATCAGCAGCTCAATTTATAGTATTTCCTGTTTCTCTTGCTGCCAGTCAAAGGCGAGGGGTCCTGAAAAGAGTCATGGGATGAAGGAAGTGGCTTTTTACTGGAGTCACTGAAACTGAGGGTAAGGATGGAGGTTCATGGGATGGTGCAGAACCATCCTCAGAGTCTGGGGCTTCCAGTGAAAGCCTGTCCTGGGCTGAAATCTCCAGTGGGAGGGGCAAACCTCCTGCTCTGTCTGACAGAACTCGTACGTTCGCAGCAGTATAGGCTGGAATCCCAGATGCTTATTTTTAGATTATTATAGTGTTTCTAAATTTATCAGGTGAACTCCTCCACCCCAAATGCCAATGAGAAAATTCCTGACTTCAGCCTCAGTTTGTGAATCTCCTTCAGGTGACCCTGAGGGGACAGAATCCTGCCAGGGGCAGAGAGCCCTGCCCCGCTCACCGAACCGCCCTGCGCCGCTCCTGCGGCTCTGGGGACACGTAGGCCTTCATCTCCTCCTTGGCACGCTGCAGCTGGACCTCCAGGCTCTGGGAAGAAACACATCATCAAATACATACCTGGGTGTGTATATTATAATTGCCATTTCGTTTCGCTCTGAACTGTTTGTGCTCTCACCCTTTTCATGCAGTTAATGTAACGGTAGTTGCTCTCTTCCTGGGCACACTCCTCAAGAAGCCCTTTCACTTCCTGTGGGAAAAGAGGAAAATTCCAAAGCACAGGGTGACTGCAAGCTCCCAGGAGATGCCCTGTGTTGCCATATAAACCATGAGAGTTTATAATATTAATAATAGTAATAATAATCCTGAATTGACAACTTCTCAAATGTTTATAAAATTTGGGCTTCTCACAAGTCTCTTTCAGAGTGAAAGACAACTGAGTGGTTTTAGATTTGCAGTTTCAGTCACAGTCAGAGATGCAAAATGGCTGTTAACAGGTTTTTATTAATGCCTGACTTGTAACAGACACTTCAGCAGTGCTGCCAAGACTCCTGTTCCTCAGCACATCTGAAGTGCCAGGCACAGCTGTGAACAAGCACTTCCTAGAACATATCTGCAAAGTGCATGTTAGAAGCTACAGACACGCCAATAGTAGGTTAATCACCAATCAATAATTACATGGAGGAATCTGGACATGGTGGGTTGCTCCCATCTCTAAATGGTCCATTCCCAAAAAGCCTCATGATCCCAGTGGAATTCCTGTACTCATTCCAGGCTGCACAGCATTTGCAATTCCAGAGCTCTGTCAGTGTGTGATTTCCAGACCATCAGCTGGAAAACTGAATTCTACAGTTCAACTCCTGTCCAGCTCAGTCAGTGGCTGTGATTGTCACCACCTGGTAGAAAATGACTGGGACTTGTCTGCCAAGAAGAAAAGCCTCGATTGCTCTTGTAAAATAGTTCCTTTGGAAGGTCCATTTCATACCAGGTCCATCTGGTAGGAAGGAACATTTAGAGGAGGAAAATAACTGTCTGTATATCCACCCACACTTTAAACTCCCTGTTTACCTTGCAGTAAATCTTCTGAGGGCAAGGCCTTGAGAAACCAAGCCCAGTCAAAATTCACAGGAGTGATGGAGCGAGACAAAGCAGGAATACAAGACTGTCCCACTTAATGAAGTCTCCTCACCACCAGTTTCAGTCATTAATTATCCACTGAATTTGTTGCTAATGCAGTGAAACTGCTAACTACATATAAAGGTTTGTCTTGATCAATTAATCTTTATTTTATGGACAAACTGTTCCCTAACAGACACTGCAGGGCAGCAGCATTTGTGGCAGACTCACCTCCTTGCTGATCAGAGCTGCACGAAGCACCCTGAGCCCCTGTGCTGCTGCTCAGGGCCTGTGAGACTGCAGCCACCCCAGAGCAGCTCCAGGCACGGCCTGGGGTCCCCCTGACTCACTGATTTGTACTTTGCTCGTGCTGAGGAGGCAGGGCAGCACTGCAGCCCAGCACCAATGCAGTGCAGTGCAGTGCAGCAGGCAGGAGCAGAGGCAGCCCAGCTCACCTGCTCCAGCGCCGAGCGATTGGTCTCCAGCCCGGCCGCACAACTGTCATAGTGCATCTTCTTCTCCTCACGTTCCTGAGTTAACTCCTTGGTGAAAAGGGCAAAAGGGCACATCAGGGAAAGGGAAATCTTCCTTTGGCTGGCATGTGACACTCAGGCCCCTCACACACCAGCCCCAGCTGCTGGAGTGTGACCCTCACTGGCTGTGATTACACAGGGAAGCCACCAACCCCCCCATCCCGGGGATCAGAGAGAAGGAAATTCCCTCTGTTCCCTGCCAGGGTAACAAGGCTGTGTTTGCAAGAAGAAAAAGAACAAATAATTATAAAAATAGACATTAAGAAAGGATCACTCTAAGTGTTCCCTATGAAAAGCCAGATTTCCACTTGTGCACAATCAACCCCTTTGCTGGATTTCATCTGCTGACAACTTTGAATGGAACCATTAAAAGTAGGATTTTTGGAAATTTCACTGATAGATAAATGGATCAGTTTATTTAATTCCATGGTAATGAGCCAACTTATGGCAGCTGTACACCCAAAAGACATTTTTTCCCCAGCTCTCTATAAAATTTTGAGAACAAATGGACAAATTTGTTAGAGCCACAGACTAAAGCAGGAATTAGATCAATGTAGCCAATATTTGGATGAGAAGTTATCTGCAATCCACTCAGAAAAACAGTGTTGGTTGGAATCACCAGTGCTGAAATACAGAAATAACTTTGCAACTAACCTGAAACTAGCTTTGCTTTGGGTTTGAACTATGACTTTTCACATTTTTCCCTGATGTAGGAATTTTTTAAATTGCTATAAAGGACTGAATTCTGTGCCTGCAGTGTCAGCTTTTACAAATCCCAACCTTTAGCACGTTGCTTGCTGCAAACGGTGTTGACACATTCTGCTATTTCCAGCTTTCCCTCAGAGTTGATCATGTCCTTGTGGAGCCCTTCAGAGATCTGGAAATTGGATTTATTTGTGGGTTTGACTCGGTTTACACAGAAAGAAAGGGGAGTTTCTACAAACCTGGCAGGTCTGACGCAGCTGCCTCAGCTCTTTGATGACAGGAGCAAGGCTTGCCTTCTTCTCTGCCACCATGGCATTCAGCTTCTTCACCTGAGAAAGGGCCAGAATAATATTCATTAACTCTATAACCCTAATTGTACATTTATGTAATTAGGAATGTGAAAAGAAAGGGAAGTAAACCAAAATACGGAGAGGAAAAAATGTGTGATGAAACCTTAATTATCCAAATGAGGTTCAGGCCTAATTAAGAAAGGGGAAAAGCCCATCTGGCAGTGGGGCCATTCCCACAGTTCCAACTGAGGACATCCCAACAAAGCCCAGGGCACGGCCCTTGGGGCAGACACCAAAGAGCTGAAGGAGCAGGGGAGATGGAGGGGATGCACACAGGGGGCTCAGAGAAAGGAACAAATCCTTAAGAAAACAAATACGCTTGCATAGGTTAAATAAAGCTTGAAAATGCTGAAACTGAGTCACTTTGATATATTTAGACTGAAAATTCAAATTGCATCCACCTTTCTGTTTGAGAGCAATTCTATTTTAGTTACACCATTGTATTCTAGAAGTGCCCTAATGAGTTAAAAAGATGCTATTTTGCTTTTTGCTCTCTTATAATATTTTTAAATTAGAAATTCAAGTTCTTTCTTGCTTCTATGGCTATGTGGGCAGGTAAATTAAAACATGACAGTTCTAAGGGCAATTGAAAATCAGGCTATAAAGAAAAAGACAAGCTATTTAGCTCTTTAAGCATATTAAGTATCTTTTCAACAAATGCTTAACTCCAGTGATTTACAAACATTTTAGAAAAAGCCTCTATTACAGATTCAAACCATTCATCTCTTTCAAATAATGTGTCAAATAAGAACAAATATGAAACCACCTCTGAAATCATGAAAAAGGTAAAAAATCAAAGGCAAGAAGATTTGATATCCCTAAAGTTTCTGAAGGGGAGAAAAGAAGGATTTATTTGCAGGATTTTAAAGAAAATAAATGCACATTTTAGTAAACTTTGTCAAGATCATCTTTGCAGATGTGTTTGTTAGAAATATTTATATATATGTATAAACACAGATTAAAGGAAATTTATAAACCCAAACAAAAAGATTAAATTGGGTTTTATATGCTGAGGAACCAGATATTCAAACTGAGGAAATGCAATAGTTTAAGACAAAAAATCACCATTTCAGACATGTTATCTAATGTCTGGCCTTTCACTTCATCCATTTCACTCTTCACTGCAGAGACTCTTTCCAGCTCCTCCTGGGTGTAGCTGTATCCAGAGATTCCTTTCTTCTCCTCAATTGCTTGCTGCAGACACAAACAATCAATGCTGGATGTGAGTCCATTAACCAAGAAACAGCAAATTCCTTCTTGGAGCTAAATATTGTGAAGAAGTAAAAAGGGTAAGTACTATAATTAATTTATTTTATTAATCAATTTATTATAATTAATCTAGCTTCCAGAAAAGTAGATTTTATCCCGTGCATGAACAGCAGGACAATAAAACCCCTCTGTAAATACAATATTTGGTCATCCAATGCCCAGTGAAGTGAACAGAGTTTCCACAGAGCAAAACGGGCTGGAGGTCAGGCTCTGAAGAATTTCAATGTGTAAAATCTGTCTGCTTGATCAAAAGATACAGCAAATTATTTTGTAAAGTATTTTGGTAACAAGAACACAGGGATTGGAAGAAAATACCACAGAGTGTTCCTGCATTTGGGATGCTTACAGTTATCCAGAGCAGAAATCCTTCTGGCTTAGGGAAGATTTATCCGTTTTAAATTTAAACACATTTCCTTCTAAAAATTGTGGGTGCTTGCCTGCTCTTTCTTTAAATACCATTCCTATATATTTTAGAGCAGTAACTTGGATCCTGTTTGCTGCTGGTCATTCTCTAAGCCCTCACTACATCTATGGATACCAAAAAGTAATTTAAGCATCCAGCCTTGCCCTAAGCAGCACTTGTACAGATTTACCATCCACTTTAAAAAGCAGGGTCAGGCCCCTCAGTCTAAAAAGAAGCTGCAGACCAGTCCTGATGGCCACAAACTACAGCAGCCTCAGAGTTAACAGCTAAAAATCCCTTTTCTACCCCAAAGGCTCCTTCAGTGAGGGCAGCAGGAGCTGGGGGTGATACACATTAGAATAATGGTAGCAGGATCCCTGGGATGGAGGGCAGGGGAGCAGCACAGGGTGATACACATTGGAATAATGGGGGAATAATGGCAGCAGCATCCTGGGATGGGAGGGCTGGGGGAGCAGCACAAGGTGACACACATTGGAATAATCCCAGCAGCATCCCTGGGATGCTCAGGCTGCTCCAGGGAGGGCAGGGGAGCAGCACAGGGTGATACACATTGGAATAATCCCAGCAGCATCCCTGGGATGCTCGGGCTGCTCCAGGGAGGGCAGGGAAGGAGGGGAGCAGCACGAGGTGACACACAACACCCAGCAGCATCCCTGGGGTGCTCAGGCTTCTCCCAGGGCAGGGAAGGAGGGGAGCAGCACGAGGTGACACACAACACCCAGCAGCATCCCTGGGATGCTCAGGCTGCTCCCAGGGCAGGGAAGGAGGGGAGCAGCACGAGGTGACACACAACACCCAGCAGGATCCCTGGGATGCTCGGGCTGCTCCAGGGAGGGCAGGGAAGGAGGGGAGCAGCACGAGGTGACACACAACACCCAGCAGGATCCCTGGGTGCTCAGGCTGCTCCCAGGGCAGGGAGGGAGGGGAGCAGCAGGAGCTGACACACAACACCCAGCAGGATCCCTGGGGTGCTCAGGCTGCTCCCAGGGCAGGGAAGGAGGGGAGCAGCCCCAGCTGAGGGTACCAGCTGCTGCTGGGTGGCCTGGTGGCGCTGCCGCAGGAGCTCCTCGGTCCTCTGCAGGATCCCGTACTCGGCCGTGATTGCCGCCACCTCCTGCCGCCTCCTCTTGTAAAGCGTGTTCTTGCTGCGGAGCCTGCTCACGTACTGCTTGAACTGGAGGGAGAGACAGCAACAGGGCCTTAGCACAGCATCCAGTGGAATTGTCCTCTGTGTCCTGCACATCCAAAATGCAGTGGTTAGAACAGAGGGCTGGGATTCAGGATGCCCAAGGTCTATTTATTTTCAGCTCTGCGTTTGTTCACCGACGGAGATCAAGGAAAAGCAGCTCCTCTGCTTTCTGTCCCAGCTCACTGGTTTGCAGGCCTGAGATCACTCCCTTCTGCTTGCCACCATTTGACAGCTGGAAAAGTAAATACTCCTTGCAAAACGTTCTGGGAGTCATGGATAATAAAAACTTAATGCAACGGTAATTTGCACTTGTACCAGAGCCCCAGCCCTGCAGACCAAAACATGGTAATAGCCAGCAGCTAAATTGGAAGGAAAGAGGACATGGGAAAAGATTCCTTTTTTAAATGTTCTCTGTAGTTAAAACTTGTTGCTCTCTTTCCTTGACTCCTGCAGACCTGGATGATATTGCTGGCTAAGTTTTCAAAGCCAGGAAAATAAAAACATAGAAAGAGAGAAATGCAGTATCTATTTCACTCAAAATCTAAAGCAACGGAGAATTTATATTTTTATTAAAAATTGAGTAAAATAATAAAAATCCTTACAGTCCAACAGCCTTAGCTAATTCACACCTGGACCTGTGTGTGTTCAATTTGTAACACAAGCACCAGGGGCTGAAACAAGCAGGTAAGATTTTTCTGTACTTTAATGTTTTCCATCTGTTGTGCAGTCTCAGCTCTTATTGTTGGATTTTACATCAGAGCTGCAAGGTAAATGCCAGTCACAGCTCAAAAAATGCATTCAGATCCAGAGATGCAAAGCAAATAAAATTTATGAGAGTAAATGATGTAAGAACAGGCTTCAGAATGCTCCTGGATGAGGAGGTGTTCAGTGTGTGCAGGGAGCACAGACCAGGCAGCCCCAGGAGGAAAATTAATCCCACTCCCACTGATACAGGCTTGAAATTCAAACATAAAATAACTTAAATTTCAAAATTTACATTAATTTTTCTTTTTGTGAAATTATCTCTCTCCCTTCCACAGAATAAACCCAAACCCCCAATGTGACCAAAGGCTAAGAACCCCCAGAGTAACTGTATGTTCTATAAAAAGTGTCCTGGGCAAACTGCCCACAGTGAAATCAACCCTGTTCATCTGCCATCCTGTGCAATATCTAGGCCAAAGCTGCCTCTCTCTTGCTACGCTCCAGAACTATTTTTAAAGCCAAAAGCTATAAACGTTTTTGGTGAAAGAACAAACCCACAAATTACTCAATGTGCTCTATGCAGATTGGCCTCTGTGAGGCTTTGGGATAACATCCTACATCCTGCTACTACCCAGGACAAGGATACACAAGGTCACCTGAGCCCCTGGCACATTTAACACAGTAGCACCAAACTCATTCCTTTTCATAGCAAATTCAATCACATCCTCTTCATTTATACAAAAGACTTTTTTTTCCCTTTAATTGCTTAGACAATACCAAGCTTTCTGTGATTTCCAAGTGATTACAAAAGCATAAATACAATCTCTCCAACCAGCTGAGGAAAGTCTAAGGGAAGCACAGCTATCTGTCTTGATCCTTGGGACATTTCATTTAACCAGTGGAACATAATAAAGAATGAGGTAAAGGATTAAACTTAATATGTGACCACACAGAGCTATCAAATCTGAATGATCTTCTGTCAGTGCATCCCAGGATGAAAAGCAAACTAGAATTCTCTTCACTTTAAAGGTCTTGAAAATAGCTCGAGTGGGAGGTAGGGTATTTGCATATTCAATATTCAAAGCATAATGTATTTTACAATGGAAGTCAAAGGATCTTGTTGATTAACGAACCAATTCCACCACTGTTCTATTATTAGTTGATTAACTTAGGATATATAATACAAATTTCATCCCAAATGAACTACAAGTTGCTCACAGTGACAACTGAAATCTGTTCCTTTTAGGAGGTTAAAAAACCTCTGGCTTTTTAAAGCAAACTTAACCTTTCACACAGCTCTTATTGCAGCAAACAAGGTAAAACAGATATAAACAACAGTAGCAAAGTGATCGTCTGTGTCAAAAATAAATCAATAATTTGGCAAAGTGTTCAAAGGACTTTATTTACTCCAAGAGCAGCACAGATTAGCTCCTCAAAATCTCACTGACTGAAGGCTCCTTTAGATCCAGGGCCAAGTTCTGAGCTGGAGCTCTTAGATTTGACTCTACTTAAATCAGCAGCTTGTAGGGATCTTACAGCAAAATTAGGCTTATTCAGCCTAAAAGCTGAGAGTCATTCCATAGGTTTCCAAAAATTAAAAGAACATATAAAATACCCATGATTTCATCTGTGTGAGCATTGCTCCTGAGGCTTTATACACCTCATGTGTACATGAGAAATCAATGCCACAAAACACTGCATTTTCCTGTGGTGAAAGGTCCTTTCAGTAATTGGAAAAGTTCACAGAGAAATAACATTGTGTGGCCACACCACTTTCAAGTGAAGTAACCAGAGGAATCCACTCCTGAGCAGCAGCACTTTCCCATAGACTGAGGCAGCTGCTCCCTGTGTCCAACCTCAGCAGGCTCATCCTGGAATTCCCATGGATCTGCCCATGAGTGATGTTCCAGTCAAGGCCATGGCCACCAGTAGCTTTTCTTTCTCAAGCAATTGAGCACCAGCAGTTATTGCAGCTCCTGAGATGAAATGGCTGGATGAGAACCAAGTGCTGGCACTAAGAGAGCAGTGGAAGCAAAGCAGCCTGGAGCCTGTGTCAGCCCAGTCAGAGCCCCTGGAGACACAAAAACCATCCAAGGGAAAGCAAGCAAAGATTCTGCTCTTTCACTTGGCTATTTTTATGGGTGACTGTAACATAACAAGCATGGAATGCAGATTATGGAACACAGTGAATGAAAACAGGCCTTGAATTTCTCATATAACACAGGCATGCACCATCCCTGGGCAGATTTCCTGGATTATGCTCCATTTTTATTGGAAGAATCCAGCAATGCACCTACTTGATGCTTCTCCATTTATTAGAATCTGGAAGAGGTTGGCATCACCAGATTCAGTCTCTCCACACTTAGTGAAGGAATTACTATAACACTCCTAAATCAAAATCCAGTCAGGGATGTAGAAATGGCTTCTCCAGGGGCATCCAGAGCCTGGCAGGTCGTCCCCTGCAGGAGAGGACACCAGCCTGGTGCCCTCTGAGGTCAGGACCAGAGCCCAGCTCCCCTTTGCAGCCTTGGCTTTTCACTACAAGCTCCTCCCCTCATTTCCTCTAACCTCACATTTGCCCCAGGAGAAGTTTTCACAAGGTTCTTATTCCAAGATTATCATTAAAGGAGAAAATGGATAAAGCTTGTTTTCTCCAAAGAACAAATCCCAGATAAATCACTCACTTTGGAGTCAAGTCTTTTAAAATAGTATTTTCTGCATTCATGCAGCAGAAAATCTTAGCTGACTATATCTATTTTCATTAAGAACTGAGGAACAGATGTTTTAATGTCTAACTAGACTAATTAATGGGATACAGACTGTCCAAAGTATTAAAATTCAGTTAGGAAAAGTTCCTGAACATGACAGGTTTTCCATGTTTTTATCCTGAGAGGCTCTAAATTCAAGCTAGTACAGCCAGTGTGGAACAGAGTTAATAACTCAGACATAGAAGGATGAGCTTCTAAAAGATAAGAGCAGTAGAAGCTCAGTCTAATAAAATGAAAGTATCCTACAGGCTGCTCATGGCACAGCTCAGCCAGGAAAACTCTTCCACAGCATTTTCCAGGAGTGCTTGCTTCTGGTCAGGCAAGCAATATTAAAGCAGCCATTGCTAATACTTTGAATCAATCCAAATATCTATCATGAAAACCCCTTTTCAGTGCTCAGGGAAGATTCACAGGTCAGTGGGATCCAGGATTTCTCCATGGCAGGGGGTGCTGAGGGAGTGCTCAGCTCTGGGAGATTTCCTGAATCTCTGCATGTGTTTGGTTCAGGTCACAGGGAGCTTCTGGCAGATTCAGGTGGATCAACAGCTCTTGAGGAAAAGTGGCAAGATCTTTGGGCTGAGGCTGCTTTCTCTATTTGCAAATGGAAATATTTGTCTTGTTTTCCCAGGGGCA
Organism: Molothrus aeneus; assembly: GCF_037042795.1. Lineage (NCBI taxonomy): Eukaryota > Metazoa > Chordata > Aves > Passeriformes > Icteridae > Molothrus > Molothrus aeneus. The sequence goes on along the minus strand of NC_089663.1, from coordinate 11,456,957 downwards.
GGTAGGCATGGATGAGCATTTGTATGGAAAAAAGATCAAACTCCTTTAGTAAATGCATGTGCCAACCTCACACAGCTGTGAACAAAGTGAGGAGAGCTCCCATGCCCTGTTCTCAAAGCCAGATTAATTCCCACTCCTGCAGCTCAGCACAGCTCTGAGACAACTCTGAATCCTTGGGAAACTCAGCATCCTTGGGGCCCTGTGCTGAACTCTGCAAAGTACAATGGGTTGTGTAAAGAGCTAAAAATACCCCAGCTTTACCTAAGATCACTTGTAATTGAACCATTCAGCATTCCAAGTGTCAACATGTGATTCCCTAATTTTCAGGATCTGACAGCTGCAGTGAGGAGCTGCCAACTGTGCCCCCTGCTCACTGCACTTTGATTGAAGTACTTAAAAAGACTTCATAATCCACAAAGACAATTTATTCCTACTTTTTTGTGTTTGATGTAAGTGAATTGGTTACTCCCTGCTGTTTCTGCCGAGTTCTATCCAGGTGTAAAACCTCTCACAGCCAGTGCAATGCTTTTCATGACTGTGGAAGAAAGCAAAACACCAGCACCTAAAAACCTAAGCCAGGCCTGGCCTTTTGGTGAAGGAAAGGCTAAAACCACCTCAGCTGGGGATCCAAATGCTGCTTTGGGAGCACGAGTTTGGAAGGTGCTGATTGTTCCATTGCCAAGTCTTGAGAGTGCCATGGAATGTAACAGGACAGAGCAAAGTGAGACAAAGCAAAGATCAGAAATGCTGGGTCTACGAGATGCTTTAACTGTAGCACTTCAACAGGATTAAAAAATCCATTTAAACTTAAGACAGCAAAGCTAATTGTTAAAACTCCCTCTTTCTGCCTTTTTAAAACTGGAGGAACTAAATGTCAAACGTGTCACTGGAAGAGGAAAGTGCAAGGATGCTCTTGGCTGTCAGAGTGTGAAGTGAAGGCTGAATGGACAAACTCCTCCTGTCCCCATGAACTGCAGCACTGACTCACCACCACATTAATCAACATTTCCTCTGCTATTGCCTCAAAACTGGAGCACTGAACCAGAAAATACAAATTCTGAAGCAGAACATACCAGAAACAAACCTGCAGCAGGAGGTTGGCTGGGAGCGAGGAGCCCAGACTTTCCCTGGGGAGGGAGAACCTGCTCATGGCACTTCTGCTTCATCACCTCTTCCCTGCCAGCCCTGTCTCATCTCAGCCCTGGCTCCTCTCACCCCCTGTGAGGCAGGAGTGGCTCTGTGCATTTGCCATGGACTTGGAGGAGATGCAGAATCCACAGCACCAAGGCCCTCTGCAGCAATTCTGGCCGCAGGCATTTACAAAGAATTAAACATCGCAGTCTCCACCTTCCAGATGAGGAAACCATGACCTTTGAAACAGAAGTGACCAAAAACCATCAGGAATTCAATTCTTTTCCTAGTCTTTAGGCACAGGAAACACCCTTTTTACTGCTTTGCACTGGTGCCTGTGAGTACCACTGCACTTCACCTAAGGAAGTAATAAACATGAACAGGACATGGATTTATATATTGACTTCCTTGCCAGTACACATTTCCTTGCAGAAAATATTTTACAACCAGGAAATGCTTTTTATGAAAAGACAAACACTTCTGATTTTAAGCCAGTGGTTTTTTCCAAATTGCTCATTTTTCCTTCTCTCTGCAAAATGAAAACTTGAAAATATTTTAAAAATCAAAAGCAGAACATATTTGAACAAAAGGAATGCAGGCCATGTCCAAAACAGATCTTGTCCTTTTTCTGTCTTGAGCCACTTCCTTGTATCTGACAGTTAACTTGAGTTTTTCATTACTAAGCCTTTCACAATGTTGTGAGGTTTCCTTCCTACCCAGCTCTCCTCAAATTTCTATGGATCAGTTTCTTGTCTCCTGAAGAACAGGCACAATTATTTCTTACCTTACAGTGCCTGTGCAGATAATGTAAAACATATGCTGCTGTCTTGGTAATACATTCTTGTTGATTAATTAAACACTTCTTTCCATCACATGTCACAAAACACAAATTGTCAGCTTTCTGCTTTAATTTTTGCTTAAAAACTTGTCAAAGACTCCAGCAATGTGCCCACTGGAGCTGAAAACCTTGGAGTGGAGAGAAATCTAATGCAGTGGGTTCCTTATTATTGCTACCCAGGGAAAGGGAACAGTGTGTGATGGGGAGAGAAACCAACATCTTCATTTTCCACATCTCTGTGCCATTCCTCCCACCTGAACTCTTCATCCACACTTTCAGACTCCTTTAAAAGTAACTGATTTTGTGGAGCAGCCACGTCCTATGGGATTAGGAAGGGAGTTCCTTCTGAAAAGGGCGTGCCCTGTACTGAGTAGTATGTAAAAAAAGCACAAAACCAAAGAACAGGCAAGCAAAGAGTGTGTGCTTCTGGCTAAATGATGGCAGTGCAAAGAACACATGGCAGAATGATATTAACTCAGAGAATGATGCAGATAAAATTCTCTTTAGTTTAGTGACTCTGCCTCTAAGTTCCCTTAGCAGGATTCTTCCCAACTGGGAAAAAATTACTGGCTGAAGAAAAGTCAATTTATTTTGCTGGCAAACCAGTACCAAACTGCAGCTCATTATTCTTTGCAAACTTCTGAAGCAGAAAAAGCTGCTTTGAGCAGTACAGCTGCCAATCTCACTGTGCCTGGCCACGCTGTGCCAGCCAAAGTGGTGTCACAGCTGAACCTCAGGAGGGTCTGGGAAATTTGGGTTTTAAGTAAAAACTTTTGTGGGTAATAAATACCACAGGACTAATTGCATCTCTGATAGTCACTGGTATTATACTTTATAATCATACAGATTTTTTACATTATTTATAATCATATTGACCTTTCTGGTTAGTTATTCACCATCACACCACTGGGACGATATTGCCATTGTTTGGAATATTAATCCAGGCCAACACTGAGTCCTTGTACACCTTGCAATGGATTAGGCACAGTGTGAGTAAGAGAAATGAATCATTTGAAAACAGCTGCAAATCCCTACCTCATCCTCAGTCAGGACTTCAGAGCCTCCCAGCCCATGGGCCTGAGTGTTCTTCTGCTCCACCTGCTTCTCCAGGCTGGACATCTCCTCCTTGGCAGCCTGAAGCTCTTCTGCCTTGGCTTCTTTTTTCCGGGAAATGATAGAAGCCTGCAAGATCATTAACGTAAAAATTGCCTTCTTTAATCAGGAGAAAAATGATTTTTAGCTAAAATGTATAAAATATATACAGCAGGTTAAAGCACAACCTCATTGAAGTTGGCTGCAGCATCTCAACTTTCTCCAGAATGGATGAGGTTTCCAGCACAGCCTTTTTGCCCAGACTCAAGCTGATGTATTTTACATTTTAGATTTACATTTCTTCACCTCATTTTTTCCTTTTCATTGAGGAAAAAGGCAGGCATTTTACCTGCTTCATTTCTTCTGCTTAGTCCCTCTTGGTGCATATGTAAGATACACCAACATGGCTTAACTGGAGAGTTATCCAAGATTTCACAAATGTCATAATACAGATTTTTATAACTCCAACCTACTCCAACCTACAGAAATATGTTACACTAAAGCAGAACTGAGCCACTAAAACTTGGCAAATAGCTAAAAGATGATGAATAAAGCAATAAAGTACAGAAATAGTGTAGATTACAGATTATTTTTTTTTCTTAGTCTAGAAGATAAAACACTTAAAAATAATATTTTATACAAGACTGAATATTTAATAGTACCTGAGTTTTGACCAGAACAGATTTGGTAGCACAAGTATACATTAGTTCAAGGATTAAAAAAAAAAGGCATTTTTCTCTTGCCAAAGTATCCTGTTGAAAAATATTCTAAAATAACACAACACATTCATTTAGATGCAGGTACAGGAATTTGAAGCATGGCTCATTTCTTCATGTGAAAGGGAAAACTTACAAAAAATGAAGCCAAAACACAGCAGCTTTCTCACACTCAGCTGAGAGGACCAGCTTTCTCCCTAAATAAATCTCCAACAGAATTGTGCTGGGGTGGGAGCTCAGCTCTGCTGCACGAGGTGTCTGTGACAAACCAGGGGACAACAGAGCTGATTATTTTGTGAAACAGAAGCCAGGCCCTGGCAGAAGAAAGCAAAGAGCTCCCTGGGCTCTGAGCTCCCAGCAGCAGCCTCAGCTCCTGAGGTGGACCCTCCTTGGTCCAGCACATTCCAGAGCAGGATTCCCTCTCAGGAAGAGCATCTCATCCAAAATAAATCAGAGTTTCACTTTGCATTTGTGACTGAACTGCAGTACATTTCTCATCCATATTTTTTCCCTCCCACTGGTACGTTTTACTTAAGCCTTTTGGTTTTTCAAGCCATCACCATAAGCATCACACATCTTCCAGATAATTGGTGCAGGTAGCCTGGAAGAGGAATCACTCAGGTTCTGGGTAAGCTCTGAAAACCTCTGAGTTCATCAATCCTTTTTATAACTTGGGAATTTACTAAGACTGGACCAGACAGCCTATTTTACAGCAAGATTAGTTTACAGCCTCAGGAGGAGAAATCAAAGAATTCCTTCTTAAGAGATGCAAAGGAGAAAAATGGCATTAGGTCATACCTAAGGAAGGGACAGAGCTGCAGCAGGCAGCCCCATGCTGCCTCCTAAGAATCCATCCACAGCTGGAACTTCACCAAAACAGCTCCTCCAAAATGCCCCTTCCAGAACTGCTGTGCTGCAAGGACAGCAGTCAGAACCTTCACTGGCACGGCTAAAAGCAACCTTTGACTCAGCCCTGAACATACAAATGTTCAACACTCTTTATTTCCCTTCTGACCTCCATTATAATGGAATTCTACTGATGATGCCAGATAAACCAAAGGAAAAAATCAGCATGGAAACCAATCAGAGACTGATTTTTTCCTCCTGCTTCTGCTTCAAACACATTTTGTTCCTCCTTACCTGCTGGCGATACATGGAGAATTTACTATCAGTTGGCTCATAGGTGATGATCCTCTTCTCAATCAGCTGATTCATTTGTGCAGTGACTTCCTCTATCTGCAAGACAGAGTGGAGAACTAAGGACACAGAGCTTGGTGTCTTTGTCTTCTCCAAGAATTAAATGCTTTGCAACACAGACTTACAATCCAGCCAGTTCCTTTTTTTAAAACAGAGAAACAGACCCAAAAAGCTCTGTGAGTCATTGAGTATTGGCCAGGAAGAGGCTGTTTTTGCATTTCCAGTTCTGTGCCTTTATGATAAGGCAGAACCATGGTGTTGGCCCTGAAAATGAAGTAAACTGGTGCATGTGGAGAGAAAATGCAGTGAGTTGGTACAGAAAAAAGAAATTGCCACATACTGAGTGAAAAATGTAATTTTATTGACATGAACTAAAATTCCCTTTCATTCAACCATTTAACAGAAGTTCAAAGGGAAGCAAATCTGGTTAAGTGATAAAGATTTCATCAACACTTTGTAGAGTCACAGACCATCATATTCCAGTCTGTGGTGCCTTCTCCTCCTGCCTCAAGATGCACTTGGCTGTCCTTAGTCCCAAACTGCTGAGCTTCACTCCAGCCAAAGTTTCTGGAGCTCCCAGCCACACCAGAGTGCAGATTCCAGCTTTCCCAGTGCTCTGGGACTCCCACCAGCCATGGAATAAACAGCCACAGCAACTTTAATTCCCTGCTGGTGCCAAGGGAGCAGGGTGAACATTGCTGCCATCCCAGGGACAGCGCTGGGCACCACCTGCAAGTTCTGGGAGCAACATCCGTGTGCTTGGAAAACTGAGAATCTCAAATAAATTGCTCAATAGGACTAAAAATACTCCAACACTTGGGAAAAAAAAACAAAACAACTGTCCTGACTGTCCTGTGAATTCTATTCTATTAGTGGTAGAATGGGCTTGAATTTGAAAATGGCATAAGAATTCCCTTCTGTGAATAAATTCCTGGGTTTTATATTATAAAATATTATAAAATGCATGGTGGAAACATGCTTGGTGCACTTCAGTTCCTTTTTAAGGCACTGAGATAATAAAAAGCCTACTTAGGGAAAAAAAAAAAAGCTGCCTAAGGCCATGCTGTGACTACAGCCAAGTGTATGACATGTTTTTATTATCTTTCAAGAAGAAGATACTTCCAAAATATAACAAATCAAAGGTTACATCATGGAGAAAGAGAGAAAAACTTGAAGCTTTTTAAAGTATTATGATAAACCAAACAACACTGTTGGAAAAGAAATGTGCAAAAAAACAGGGTTTCAAGCATGCCTGAAAGACATAACTGCAGCCACAAATATTGTTTTGATTAGAGGAACTAATCTAGGAAAGCAGAGGCTGAATCACAGAGCTGGTTTATTATTTCAGCCCTAATCTGCCATTTATTAATGCTGTCATCCCTTAAGATGGATACTCTGCTTCCTCATTATCTCCATTTCATGGCAAAGCCTGAGTTGGAAATCCCAGGGGTGTTGAACACCAGCTGGTAAGAAACTGCTCTTCTTCCCTCTAACATTGGTGGAAATCTTCATCATTATCATCAATAGAAATACTAATAAGTAGCATTCCTCTAAATTCTTCTAGGACGTTATATTTTGGATTTAATCTTTTATTTAGGATTATGCAAATAGGAAAACTTCATTGAGTTAATATATAAATGTACTTGTGTGGCAACAAACCCCTCTGCATGTTCTGGAGATATCTGACAAATAAGGGTTTTTCTGAGACTATTTGCTTTTAACTTATGAAAAAGCCTGGAAAGGTAAATCAAGTATTTGATGCCTAAATTTTCTTTGTTCTTAAAAACTAAACCAAACAATGCAGGGCTCTTCCAAACACTGAGGAGTTCTGAGCCATTGCACAGGGATTGAGGCATCATCATCTTGTGAGGAGGATGAGGAGGAGACATCCCTCAGGGAATGTTGGGATAAACCCCCTCGATGGCGGGGAGAGTTTCAAACAAGTGAAATCTGAAGAGAAGAAAAATCAGCCCTTTAGTGCTGAATGAACACAATTTCCTCAAGAGCACCTGAGGATATGTCTGGGTTTGGGGTTTGGTTTGGGGCTGGTTTATTCCTGTCTGTCTCTTTTGTGGGTATTTAAAAACACCTTATCAGAGAGTTTGCAATTAGAGATGGAGGCACCTTTGGTTTTACAGCTGCGGGGAGGCTGCTTTGGGAATGAAACATTTTTGTGGGATATGAACAGGGATAAGAACATTGCAGAGTCCAGGCAGCTCAGAGCATGCTACAGAACACAAATCAGGGTCACCTTGGTCCCTCACCTCACTTTCCAGGGCAGTGAGATCAGCTTGAGTCATGGCTGGCTCTGCAACCAACTTTTGTAAGAAATACACTGAAGTCTTTTTACTTTCCATCTCTCTGGGTATTTTTTCATTTACCAGGTAGGAATTGAAATTTATCTCCTCTTCTAGTTTCTTCATTAAACCTTAAAAACAAATTAAATCAGTGAGTGTCTATAAAAGCAATGTAGCAGATAATTAAGTTTGATTTCCCCAACACAATAAAGTATTTAGCAGCTGATTACAATAACAGCATAACATTTGAGTCTTCAGTGCTCAGAGAAAGGGGGAGTTACTTGATTTAAATTTTTAATCTGGATCTTAAACAATATAAGAGGATTTATTATGCACCTCTATCTTGAACATGTAACTATCAGCTCCTTGAGAGATTCTTCTCATTAATAACAAGAAAACTCCATCTCACAGGAAACTCCAGCTGAGTCAGATACAGAATTCAACACACACTGCTGGTATAAACAGCCATTGAACCTTTATCTGTAGAAAAATCTTCATTTGGCCTAGCTCATTGATAGATTTATTATATCCTTGGAGATTCATGCTTAAAATAAAACTTTTTTTCTCTCTGGCATTTAAAAAGGCCTTAAAATGAGCAAAGTTTAATGTATGCCTACTTTAGGGGCCTTTACACTGCTGGAACACAGATTGCCTTCCTGTAAAGATTTCTTCTTGAAAGAACAAACATTTACTCTCAGGACAGTTTATAGGCTGAGAATGCAGAAAATAACAATCCAATAAAACAAAGCAACCCCATTTATAAGCTTTGCTGGACCAGCCTGATGCACCCACACCTTACCAGGCTCAGGAGGACTTGGCTCTTTCTAGGCAGAGTAATTCAGGCTCCTTAACAGATCATTTCTAAATAAACTCAAGATAAGAACAATTCACAGATAGAAAAATGCAACAGAATAAAAGGAAACATCAATTTAAATGACACTGCACAGTCTCCACTGACAACAGGCAGTTCAGTGAATAATTCCTCAGAGACAAGGACTACAAGAACTACAATTCCTGTGCCAAGGACGATAAGATTCAGAAGCTGCATGTCAGATGAGAGTGGGAATGGGTATTTCAGAGTATTTTTCATGATCCAGGTGATCCAGGGTACTTTTTGGTTTTCAAACAACTTGTTATGGTTGGGATTTTAGTTCTCTCCTTATTAGGGAGAAGATGGAATTGTGATGAAATGCCAAGGAAAACAAGAAGTTCACAATCTCCATCTCTTTCATCTACTGCACAAGCAGAGAGAAGTTGAGCACAGAGATACAAAAGTGCAGCTGATGCTGCTGAAGCAGAGATGGGAAAGGATGCAGATGAAAACAGCTTTTGGTTCTCAGGCTAAGAAGCCTGACTGCCAAAGGGAAAGGTCAGAACACAGTGAAAGAGCCCAGGAAAAGGGGCCCCCGTTTTTCTGCTGCTATTTACCTCTAAATCAGTGTCCTGAGAGATCCTCCTGAGCCCTGCTCCCAGCCCACTCTGCCAGGAGAGCTGCCAGAAGGGAAATAAGCCATCAGCTCTTGAGAAAAACTCAAGAACTGGGAGAAAAACCAGGCCCTGGGGAAAGCGGCGCTGCCAATGAAACTAAAACTGAGTGGGAGTTCCTCTTTCCCAGTTTGTTGATTTCTGTGTTTATGGAAAGCAACACATCCACAGGAGCTTTTCCCCTTGGTGGAGGGGCCATGTATGAAAACAAAGAGCCCCCAGACTGGTTCTGGAGTGGGAGAGTGGAGTTCCTCTGCCATCGTGCACTTGGCACTGCAGCTGCACCCTGGGCACACACTGGGACTTCCTGGGAGAGATTTCCCATTCCTTTCCTCCAGGAGAACTCAATTCCAGCCTTTCTCAGCCCATGGCAGAGCTGGGCAGGAGGGACCCATCTTAATGTCTCACTAGAAATCTCCCACCTGTGCAAATGCAGCAAAGCTGCTTCCCACACACCCTGTGAGCTGAATTATCACCTCACAAGTGACTGGAGCACCACTCCCAGTCTGATATTTATCACCGAGACCTGTGCTGTGGAAATCAATGTGATATCAATTACATCATTCTGATATGAAATATTAATATTTTAATTAAATCAATTTCTTGAGGTTTTTAGCAGCAAAGAAATCTGCATATATAACCTACACTTCATTTCTTGTGCTACTTCAGTTTCCTGATAAAAATGTACATTCTTAAATGATTTGTTGTAGATATGACAAGAAACTTAGCAAAGAACCACAAGAGCTTTGATAAGAGCAGAGACTTTTTGAGTTCATGGGGTATAACCTCGATCCCAATCTGATTTATTTCCCAAACAACCTCGGAGCTGCTACCAAGTCCTGTTACCCCCTGAGTGTTCTGTGTTGTGCTGAGTCCTCATGGAGCAACACAACCAGTTAAAACTTGATTTCTGATGGGGAAAGACATGATGTCAACATCGCTCATGAGTAATATCATTTCTTTCCTGAATACACTGGATATATTTTTCCTCCTGTACAACTCAACACATGGAGAAGGAGCTACCTAAGAGCTACTTCTGCTGCTTAACAGGACCTTAAAAACCAAAACACAGGACAGCTCCTGCTTTGGGCTTTTTTTCAGTGAAAAGCATTCTTTTGAAATTCCCAGGCTAGAGAGGAAAAAAGGCCAGCATACTTCAGATCTTTCCATTACACATATAAATTCTGTTTTTAATGTTTCAACATTGACTTATGGTTACAAAATCTACACACGTAAGCAGCACAGAAATCTGGCTCTGTGCCCTCAGGTTATTTTAGCAAGCTCCTGCCAACCACATATTTACGTGTGGAAAGCTATTCAGAGCACTCCTCATGTTTTCCATTCAAATTTTATTATTATTATTATTATTATAAAGAGAGGGATGGGAGAAAGAGTTTATTCGTGCTTGCTCAGTCATGTAGAAGAGCAGCAATTTTCTCTGTACAATTCTGTTAATGGAGCTAAATCTTGATTAACTTTGTGCTCAGAATCCCACTACAGAATGCCAGCTGGGCATCCTGGACCAGAACCATTTGCAGCAGGAATTCAGTTTTTAAAAGGGAGGAGAAAGAGAGGGGGGCATTTATTTCATGACTCTCTGCCAATAATTGGTTTATTATCACATGGGAAGGCCATGACCAAGTGTAGAACAAACTTCCAGCATCAAATCCTTCCCTTCCCTCTCCCAGCCACAAAGACAGGGCTGAAATGATTTCCTCCACAGGAACACCCCTTGCACTTTCCCTCTCTTCAACAGGGGCCTGGGACATGCAAACACTGGCAGATCAATCATGCCTTCCATATATCCTTGAAAAACCAAAAGTTTCCTGAATCTGTGATCCTAAGTTCTGCTTTTCATGTTTATAATTATTATTAGAGCTCTTTGAAACCTCTCTGACCCTTCAGTGCTCTTCTTGAATGTTGAATTAATGAGCAGGGGCTGCAGGGCTGGATGTGCCAGAGCCAAACCCAGAGGCAAAGAAACTCCCAGCAATGAAAGCAGGGAAGGCTCATCCATGGCAGTGGGAGCTCCAGCTCTCCCCTTCCTGACCCACAAATTCTTCTCAGGCACTTCCTAGCAAAGAGCCCCACGTGCCAGAAATACATTGCATGTACATTATTCCTGGAGGAATAGCCTGGAATCTGGCCAGACCCTAAAATAAATACTGTTGGCATGAGCTTGGCTTCCCAAGCCACTGTGGTCACTTGGAATCAAGGGTCTCCTCATTATTCAGCCATTTCCTTATTTTTATTTCTCACCAGTGATCATTTGCTATTTTCTTTCAGCAATCTGGTGTAAATACCAAACAAAAAAAAAGCCAAACATCCATTCTGTTTCTCCAAACCTTCCACTAAACTCCTTTTAATCCTTTTAACAGAGACCACATTGAATTTTTGCTGCCTTGTTTGTTCAAAATGGGGTAGAAGAGTTAATGACCTTAAAAAAATCAACTACAGCAAACCCATCAATCTCAGCAACCAGACTTGTATTCTCATCACAGATATCAAATTATCTCAAAAGTGCTTTACCATGACCTTGCACCGATTGACCGTGACTTTATAATAAATAAAATCAATTGAAGATGAAATAAAGTTCCACCTAAGCCAGTCTCCCTTACCAAATACTTCTATAACTTTTAATTGTAATATGGTCTGCAGTGTTGGAGGAGATCATTTAAACTTGGAAATTTAGGAAAAGATAATTGTGTGGAAGAGAAAAATCTTAATTTTTTATACCAAATGGAATATTTAAGTAATAGGTTCCTAAATTTCTGGTTTTCATCAAGAATGAAATAAAATAGGCATCTGCACAAAGCAATTCCTCTTTGACAAGTATCTTTGAAGTTCTCAGTGTTCTAAATCTATTTCTACATATTAACTTGATGAAGTTTATAAATTACACATTTTACTGCTCATCAACAGATCATTTTAACACATTCTTTTAATCAATATTTTCAAGCTACTCATTCACTTCTTCCTATATCTGCCAATAAAGTAACCAGTAATGTCCTGTAAAATGGACAGGGACCAAGGATTCAGTGATTTGCTTTGTTTCTTCATGTTATCAATTTCTGTTTGTGCAGCAGAGCAGAATTATGTCAGTCTTGCAGAGTAAGTGTGAGCTGGGTTGTGGTTATTCAGACCAGAGCCCAGTGACAATAAAAATACTGTTCATATTCAACACAACAAACACCACAAAAAAACCCCTCCAGAATAGGAACATTCATGTTACTTAGTGCTACCAGCAGCAAATCCTTCTCTAGTTAAACAATATCCTGTACAGAAGTTATCAAACAGGGAAAGACTGAAGTTAATGAACAGGGAAGGACTGAAATGAATAAGCAGGGCAGGAGTTTCTGTGAAGCAGCAGAATCACTTCCAGCTGTTTTGTAGCACCATAACAATTAATGAAACAATACAGAGTTTTCTAAATATGATGTTTCTAAGAGTTCAAATCCCATCAACCACAAGGCATATTCTCCTGGCACAGCTGAAGCAGGCTGATGCTAATTGCATGCTAATAACACTCATGAATATGTGCTAGTTGCATTTCCTTACAGAGTTCCTTTACATTTCTTTAAATATAAAATTAATTATAAAGTGAAGTAATCAAATCCGTAAGACAAACAACAAAGCTTCTGCTTGTTAGCAACAACTCTGAACATTTTATCTTGTTTAGGAAGTACAAACACCTGAAGCATTAAAAATGCAGGAAGTTTCCTTTAAAGGGAAGGATCTGACTTGCAGTGAAAATCCAGCTGCTGCACTGTCAGCAGACAGGGCTGGTACCAGGAGGCAGCTGAGGTACCAAACTGCAGCCAAAGGGAATCTTCACAATGAAATAAATTGTGCTACCTTGTAGACCAACAAAGCTTTTAAAATAAATGGAACCTATTCAGTGCACTGTGGTCACCTAATTTCAATTATTTAAAAAACCCCACAGTTGGCATTCTGTAATTGCTGCTACAGGCAGTGCCTTTGTAACTGGGGAAAGCAATTACAAAGCTGAGTCCTGAGGTCTCTGTTTGGGCAAAATTTCAACTTAAGTTTTCTTAAGTAATGACTCCAAGCTTTGATTGGGAACATCTAAATACTTTTTGTTTTTTTCCCCTGCAAGCAGGACTCGAGATAAGGAAATTAAATATGTTAACTTTATTTTCATCTCAATGATTAAATGACATATTTACTGGCTTTTTATTATGTTACCTTTGCTTCTGTGAACTGAACCCATCGAGTTTCCATTGGCCTTAAAAAAGCCCAGGAACTGAAATAGAATTGTTGACACAGCTTTGCTGTATAAACTCTCTGATAGCTACTGCAAAAAAGGAACAGTTATAAAATCCACTGCAAGTCCCTGTGAGATGGTTCAGATACTCCTTTAGTTCCACTTGTGGTTCAGTGGCAGATGAGAATCATTAAAAAATCAAAGTAAAATTATAAAGTAATAACAATTCTATGAGGTGGTGACTGAGAAAAATCCTTTAACTCAGAAGAGCTGCCAAAGCAGTTGTGTGAAGCAACCGAAACAGTAAATGTTCTTGAAAGAGCAGGACAATAACTTGGTTTACTAAATTTAAATTGAGAAGTAGTCAAGATTCTATAATTTTGGAAGTAATTTATACACCACTCTATGGCATGTTTTGCACCACACCAACCCAGGATGCAAGAGGAAAAGCCCTACTCACTTTCTGGTTTGGAATCTGCCACCATGTGCTGCATCTCCTTCAGCTGGACCTGGGCTCTCTGCAGCCTCTGCTCCGTGTGGAACAACTGTGGAGAGACAATTGGACACACACAGAGTCATTACTTGGAAATCCACGTGCAAAGCACTCAACCCACAGCGCCCCAAAAGAGCCCCAAACACAAACCATGGCAGCTTTAATGCCTGGTGATTTTCTGTTTCACAAGGGAAATGTGCCAGACCAAATTTTCAACACTTGGCCTGGGTTTACTTGATATTCCCTCCTGTTAATTGAGAAGAGTGTTCTTGTTCTCCCAAGTGATATTTTCTCTGATGGCAGAAATTCATCCAACAATTTTCAACCAAAAATATGAGTGGCTTGAGCATTACAACAACAACAACAACAAAAGGCAGCAGGAATCAGGATTGCAGCAGGTAACTCTGCTTATCCTGCAATGCAGCTGAGGTGTCACAGCAACCCACTGTCCATCCCAGGAGGAGTCTGGAAAGCTTCCTGCCAAACAAGCCCCAGCTGATTTGCATTTCTGTGACGTAGGGAGATGTGTAGTAAGAACTGGAATTAACTGGACATCACTCAGTCATGATCTTACTCAGGCTGCAGCAAAGACCCAACAGCTCGAGAGGCCACTGATTCCCACTGATTCCCACTGATCCCACATCCAGACAAAGGCTGCAATATCAGAAATCTGAAAGCTTTCCTCATTCTAATAGTGTTGAAATTCAGGCTACAGACCTTGGTGAGACAGTGTAACCAAATGGCACTGGACTCTATTGAAGTATCTTGTTTTGACAACACAGGACAGAATAAAACCCACCCTTACACTTGGATGTCAACTGCTCCCAGGGCTTCTCAGGACTTCATTTTTCCCAAATGCAGGTGTCTAAATCCTAAGGCTGCTCCTGAATACATATTACCCCCACCCAGGAAAAATACAAGGTACTTGCTGTGCTGCTCAGCCCCTGCAACCTTCGTGCAGATCACAGAGATAGAAATCAAACCAAGGAAACATTTGCTCACTACCATAAATGTGAAGAGTTCCCTTTGGGTGCCCCAGCAATAAGTCAATGAACATTTCCTGGGAATGCTAAAAGATGATGTCAGTGGGAGCTGAGGCAGCCAAGTACCTTCAGTGTGGTGTTCAAAACTTGCAGGGTCAAGCCTCTTCCCTTAAAATGTACATAGATCTTGAAATGGAATTTAATTTTCTGGGGTTGGGAGAAACTCTCCCATCTACTGCTGTTGCTGATGTATTTTTAAAATGCTCAATTCTCAAACAACATCAACAACTCTTTTGCCAGTACCTGACTTTTCTGTTCTTGTTTCTGTTGAGCCAGAGATTCTTCTCTCTCTTTCTCTAAGCGAAGCTGTCTTGCTATTTCAAGCATCCGTTGATGATTTTGTACTGTCTCCACCTACAGCAAGTGGATAAATAGTGCATGTTGCTGTCAGATAGCTGAGAAATACATTAAAGAGATCAGATGTCTCACAAGCCCACTTAGCACTTCCCTTCCATACACGTTACTACTCAGAAATGACAGCAAAGTACTGGACTCGAGATTCTTAAAAGCTCTGGATCAACGCCTGGGGAGATTCCCTGTAGGTCAATTAGTTACTTGATTCCTTCCTAGACATACAGTGTGTTTATCTTAATCCCTGTTTGCATTCCAAAATGGGAGTTGCAGGCCAAGGATTATGACACTGAAATGTAGGAGTGTTACTTCTCTTATTACCCTCTTCTTAAGACGCTCGACTCTTTTGGCCAGTTGATCTTTCTCCTCTTCCATTGCACTGATGTCCTAAAAAGCAGGAAAAGCAGATAAAGAAATATTTATTTATTCCCCATGTATATTGGATTGGACTAAGTTCTCTTCAAATTAGTATGAAAATCAGAATTCTTCCCTGAATACACAGAGGCGGTTGTAATTTTATTGATCTATGATCAAACATCCAGGATTCCAATCTCTCTTCTCTCTTACTTCCCCCACAGTTCCCACTCTCTTTATGCTAACATTCTTCATCTGCATCCTTGAGTGTTACAGTGAACATTTAAAATAAAAGCAGGTGGACTTCTCTAAAATAAAAACAAACAAACAGAAACCACCAAGGAAGGAATCAGTATGAATTCAACATCTGATGCAGTCTGACATATGTTCTTAATGTCACCAGCATTACCCAATTCCTGGCAGACCAATTTGCATGAAGCTGCTTATGAGAGATGTCTGCTGCCACTTTTTGTATTAAAACTGTCTTAAAAGAAACACTTTCTAGTGCTGAAACATGTATCTAATTATTATTATTCTCCTTTAGTCCTATTTTACAACAGCAGGGCTCTGCAGATCAGTAGTTATGAGAGAAAGGAAAATGAGCTCTCCAAATGCAGGCCTTATCTCAACATTTGCTTGGCTTCTCAGTGTGTCCACTAGAAAGCTGTACACACAAGCTTAATTATTGTGCTGAAACAGAGCAAATATCTCTACTTAACACTTGAGCCACGTGGGTTCATCATTTCTGTTGACTTAAGCTCATAATTCATTCAACACCCTCTGGAATTATTAGCTGCTATCAGGAAAGCAAAAGGCTTTGTATCAGTCTGCATTCAGAGGAAATGGAGTTCCAATATTTGGAAATCATGCTGCACAGTGTCTTGGCAGCCTCATTCCCCAATCTGCTCCAGAAATCTCAGCTCTAAACATGAGCGAGGACTTTGTGTTTGCCAACAGAGAGCAGCTCAAGAGGCAGCTGCAGTGCCCACCAGCTCTGGCCTCTACAGCTTTCACACTGTCCACAAAGCCAACAAACATGGAACTGACATGCAGAACACCAACTAAAGAAAAAATTGTGGAGTTTGTTTACCCTTCTTATTTCTGCAGTTGATAAACCAGATATTTTGAGCTGCTCGTGCTCCTTATGTAGGTTTTTAAATGCTTCCATGAGTTCTTCATACTGTGAAATGAAATGGAAATTGTGCAGAATGAGCTCTGTGTCTAAGGATTTTCAGATCAACACACTGTTTTACTACTAAGACAGTAAATGTAGACATAGAAATAGGGTGAGAATAAGATAAAAAGGCATTTTCTCATTGCAAAAGCCTGTCAACTTATAGAGCAGAAATAAATCACAGTGCATTATCTTCCATTTGAAGAGACAATCAGAACTTCACAATTTCCTCCACAATTTCCAGTATTTTCACCTTCTGTAATACATAATGTATTTGCAAAACAAGAAGATGTCACTCGAGAGGGACAAATTAATAAATTACTCTCTCTTACTATACATCTGTGTATCCCACATATATAAATCAGCCCCAAAAGGAAGTGTTTGCTCTAACAACACTTCTGAAGGAAGCAATGGGGCTTGGGTTTCCAGAGTGGCCCAAGAGCAGAGCTGAGTGAACACGTGAGAAATGGCTGTGCCACGTTGCATAACCCTCACCACATCCCAGAGATTGATAGATGCAGCTCAGCACTCAGAGACAAGGAGACAGTGTGCTACTTCCACACCAGTACTTTGCCCACCAGGAATCCTAAACTGAGAGGCAGTGTGAAAGTCTGTGTGGGTAGAGAAATAACAGGGGACAGCAAGAGTTTAGAAATAAGGAGAGGAAATAAATTTAGATTCAACTCGGAGAAACGCGAGCTGTGGTAGAAGGAAAGATTATCTCCACAGAAACAGCCCTCAATGAGATGGGGAAATCTAAAAGGAGAGTATCAAGTCATTTTTTACTTCCTGGAAAGAGCAGTTGATATGAAAGGTGAATACCAAATGGCAACAGCAAAGGCCAGTTCAAACAAAGGCATCAGAGCCTGAGCAGTGAAGCAGCACCTCCATTCTATCAAACCCTGAGGAAGCAGCATCCAGAGCACTCTGCTCAGTCCTGGTTGTTTCAGTAGCAAGCACACACTGACAAGCTGGAAGGAATTCAAAAAAATAGCAATAAAACGGCTAAGGAGAAGATAAAATCACAAAGAGCTGGATTAGGTGGCAAATAATGGTGCAACAAGGAAAGCACAGGCTGGATGAGGAGGAACAAGTTACAAAATGCAGGAGTAAAACCCAACTGGCTTCCATGATGCCCCTTATGCACTCTGGAAATCCTTTAACAAGAATGAAAATGAGCAGGTGGTCTCTGAGCAACTGCATTCCCACTGCTGGCGGCCAAGAGTTCTCCTTTGTGTGTTTCTACCTCTGTCAAAAGAGGAGTTCCATAGAACTTTTCCCCATTGGAACATGAAATTTCAAGGCCAATGGCAGGATTCAAGCAAGGCAGAGCAGAGTTTGATGGATCATAACAAAAAATAAGGTTCTCACTTTTCCCTTTGGGTGCTCCACATGCACCTGAAATAAGGGACACACTCAAATGACCAAAAAACCACCCAGGTTCCTACATGGAAAGAGATCTCTGGCACCTGGAGCAAATCACTGAAGCCTGAACAACAAGATTAATGCCTGAAATTGTTTATTTCTTAAATTATACATTGCAGATATCCAATGTCTAAATCACAACACAGCTGGGAAGGTGGGAGTTTGGCTGAGTATCTTCTATAAGTAATTTACAAAAGTTCATTTTAGTTTCAATGTACACACCCACAAAACTTAACTGTCTTAAAAGGTGTCTGAACTCTCATTTTTGAAATTTCCCTTAAAAGACACCATTGCAAGGCTGTATCTAAATAATTCAGGCTCATTGTTTAATTCATTAGTACCTAAATATTTGCACTGTCATGTTATAGTGCAGTAAGGCATTCTATTACCCCAGCTTCTCTTCTGAATTAATCAGCAGAGTATTAGTTTAATGAGATGGTTCTATTACTGTAATCCCAAAAAGGAACACATCTTACATCATGGAAATTACGGAGGTGGATATTTATACACATTAAGACTGTGACATTCTGAACAAAACATACAATCTGCATTCCTTTCTCTCCCTGCTACTTCTGCTGAGTTATTTCAAGGTATAAATCCAATATTGTTAGAGGTAACAAAAAAATAAAAGGCTTAGTCAAGTCTCAGTGAGAGTGTTCAGCTTTGCTGGTGCAGAGTTAACAGATCAAGTTACCTCTTACAAACACTCAAACCCACTGTGGTTTAGCAGAACAAAAGACACAGAAAACTGGGAAAAATAAGTAAATATGTACCTCGGATAATAAACGCAAAACTTTGGTTCACTTCCAGTTTTACATTTCAAATCCACCCAGTCTATCTAAAATCAACATTTAATGCTCACAAAAGAAGTGGGAACATAATAAGTAGGAATGTCAGCACAGAGAAAAAGAAATCTTTTCTTTATTCACAAAAAAATAAATGGTTAAAGCAAAAGTGGAGTAAGGCTCATACAAATATTGGGCATCAAATACTATCACAGGACTATCATGACTACAAATACAATCAATGGACAATTAGGAGACATCAACTTTTGGGCATAACATTTCCTGGACTTGTTTGAAGTAGTAATTTTATAAAGTTAAAAATATCCAGGTCATATTTCATAGAAAAAACCCTCAAACCTGCTCAAAAATTAAGAACTAAAAGTCTGTCTAAGCCAAAACGGCTCTGAACATCATTTGGCACCCAGTGCTTAATGGGCTTAAGGACTTTTAATTCAGTGCTACTTATTAATACATAATTTCAGGGTTATTGGAAGAAAAGTGGTCAAGACATCAACTTTTTATTATGAATCTTTGCTTATCCTTGATTCCAACAAGCTTTTAACATAACTCACTTGGACATGTATGCCAGCATTAACTCCCTGGTTCATTTATCCCTCCTCCCACTGGCACTTTAATCAAGGTGAAACGTTGGCATTGATGAGGAATGGTACCTGTTTGTTGAAGTCAGCCACAGTATCATCCTGCAGGAACTCTGCTGGCACCTCCAGCTTCACCAAGAAACGTGCCAGGTAAGCTCTGGTCCTGAGTTCATTGGTCCTCTGAAGAAGCCAATGCAAGACAGGATGAATTACAGCTTTGCTTCCAGTAACCAGCCCTTGGCGAAAAGCACTCCTGCATGGAACCAACCAGGAGAAAATGCCAATAAATCTCAAACAAAAGAATGCTGGCTTGGAACAAAAAATCTGCAATGTTTTGACATTCCTTCTCCACTTGCCTAATGATTTTTGTAATGCTGTTAGAAGAGAAAATGCTCATGATGAGGCTTGGGTTTGATTAGCCTGCAAAAGAGAAGGCTGAAGAATTTGCACATTCCAGAACCTGAAGGGAGCACAGAATAGAGATGGAGAGGAACTTGTTACCAGGACAATGGGAATGGCCTCACAGTGACAGAAGGCTTTGAATTAGGAAGCAATTCTTCCCTGTGAGGGTGCTGAGGCCCTGGCACAGGGTGCCCAGAGAAGCTGTGGCTGTCCCATCCCTGGAAGTGTTCAAGGCCAGGCTGGATGGAGCTCTGATCAGCCTGGGATAGTGAAAGGTGTCCCTGCCATGGCAGGGAGTTGGAACAGGTGATCTTTAAAGTCCCTTCCAACCCAACCCATTCTGAGCTGGAAGTCTGCAGTTCAGGCTCCTGATTCTTCTACCTTGAGTCAGATAAAAACCCCGTAACACACTACAAGGATAAACCCAGCAGTGACAGCTCCTCCTTTCCTGTGACAGCCTTGGGGATGCCGGCAGAGCGGGGGGAACGCGGGATTTGGGATCACCTGGCACAGGTGAGACGGGACCGGGACCGGGGCTGGGCAGGGCCGGGCGGCGCCCTCTGCCGGCCCGAGCCGCCACTGCAGGCAGCGCCCACCTGGAGCCACACCTGGGACCCCAAAACATCCCCGGGGACACGGGAACAGCACCCAGCTGGGACCCCAAAACATCCCCGGGGACACGGGAATGGCACCCAGCTGGGACCCCAAAACATCCCCGGGGACACGGGAACGGCGTCCAGCTGGGACCCCAAAACATCCCCGGGGACACGGGAACGGCGCCCAGCTGGAACCCCAAAACATCCCCGGGGACACGGGAACGGCGCCCAGCTGGGACCCCAAAACATCCCCGGGGACACGGGAACGGCGCCCAGCTGGATCCACATCTCAGATCCCATCCCAAGATCCCTGGGGACATTGGAGCAGTGCTCACCTGAACTAAAGGTCAGTACCATATAATCCAAAAAAGATGTTTTAACGTGATTTGTAGGCAAAAAGGTACTCACAGGTCTGACACAGTCCCTGGAGGTTTGTATTTGAGGATTCCAAGCAGATTCAGCATTCTTTTTGCTGTTTGTTCTGGCAGCTCCTCTCTGATGTCCACAGCATGCTGAATGGGTTTTAAAATTAAATAAGTAATTATTCTTTATTATTATTCATATAGTAAAAAATATTGTAACTATTATAAAACAATCGATTTAATAATTACTAATTTTTAGGATAACCAATTATTTTTTTTTAAACTTGTTTGTCCAAGTGATGTTACGTATCTGACAACACTGAAAGAATTGACTTTATTAATTTACCAGACAACAGTGAGATCATCCCTTATATCACCAAACTTCAATTCTCTTCTAATGGATTTTCCTGTCAATTTACTCCAGGAATTTCTTCTCCCTGCTCGTGGGATCTCATCTGCGCAGTCACACTGACCACATCCACCCTGGAAGTCGGACATCCTGGCACAGGTATCCACTCCCCAGGTGTGTGAATGGTCCCTTCTGATCTCACACACACTTTTGGCACCCTCCCAGGACTGGGATATAATTGCAACAGCACAGTCGGGAGGTTCAGTTCTTGATCAGCTCCTGCCCTGGGTGCGTGCGGGACACCTGACACAAAGCCTGACTTTGACTAAACACAACTGTCAGTATGAACCAAGATCTTTCGTTTCACAGGAAAAACATCGTCATCAGCCTCTGGGCAGCAGGGATGCTGCCGTCCTGCCCCAAGCAGCATTTGCTGCTTTGCCAAGAGCACTCAGACGTACAGGCAGGAAGGATTCTTGCCAGGCACATTTATTTCCTGGAAGATTCATACAAGCTTCTTTTGGTGAAACAAACACTGCAGGATTATACTGAGCCAGACCTAAATAAAAGCAAATTCCAGTGTCAGGCCACCTCAGGAGGTGTGAGCACCTTGAGTGCCCTCCTTACCTTCGGGTCAATCTCCCCCAGAACATCACTGAGCAGCTGCAGCAGCTGCAGCGGCTCCAGGGAGTCAAACGAGATCAAATTGTAGCTCTTCTTGAAGGGCTCCTGATTGAGCTTCTCAACAATGACCTGCATTTGGTCACCCATAACTGTGACTCGGGAAAGCCTCTGCAGAGAGCACACAGCAGATGCCGGGGGGTCGGTGACTGGGTCCGGCCGCCCCTCGGCGCCGGGAGCAGGATCCGGGCCGGGCCCTGCCGGGGCTGCGGGATCGGGGCCCTGTCGGGGCTGCGGGATGGGGGCCCGGGCCGGGCCCTGCCGGGGCTGCGGGATCGGGGCCCTGTCGGGGCTGCGGGATGGGGGCCCGGGCCGGGCCCTGCCGGGGCTGCGGGATCGGGGCTGCGGGATCGGGGCCCGGGCCGGGCCCTGGCGGGGAGGCCTCGACCGGAGCCTCGCGCGCGCCGTTACCGCGGGGACGGTTGCCAGGATACGGGCGTGGCGTCACTTCCGGCGTTACCGGCGAGCGGCGCGAACCGGGCCGCGGCCGCGAGGTGAGGGGGCGTGGTCTTGCACTGAGGGGCGTGACCCAGGGTGGAGGGGAGGTGCCGAGCTGTGAGGGGGCGCGGCCTGGCCGTGAGGGGGCGAGGCCGAACTGTGAGGGGACCGGCACCGGCACCGGGACAACGACCGGCACCGGGCTCCTCTGGCGGATCGCGGATCGCTGCCCTCACAGCCGGCTGCGGCAGCGCGGATCCCGCACTGGGAGCCCTCCCGGTGTCCCCACAGCATGCCCCGGTCAGTCCTTCCCGCTGCGCCCCGCAGCCCTGTCCCGGCCCCTTCCCGCCGCGAACAGCCCGGGAATTGCGGCTGAGGGCGCTGGGGCACCGGGCAGGTCTCTCGTGGGGCTCCTTCATGGAACAAGTGCGAGCAGTGGCAGAAATAGGTCCGAGATTCAGCCTCTGGAGGATAAACTTGGCTCTGCGGCTCCTTCTGAGGGAGGTCGTTGTCGCATGTGTAGGAGATGTACAAACAGATTGCTGCAGTTACCCAATTAAGATTTCTGGCAGCCTTTGACAGCACAAAGGGATGTCAAGTGTGGCTGATGTACGTGTCAGGTGAATGGTTACTTAATTCCTTGGAGATGGAAAGGTGTGCAGAGGATCCGTGTGGAACAAGAAGAGCCAGTCCTGGGCCCAGGCCTCATCTGGGAAAAATGGCAAATTTATGTCCTCGAGGCTGAACATCAGTTGTCAGCGTGCCTCAAAGCAGCAATAAATATGTAGTGCATAAATCTGAAACAAGGACAGCAGCTTCAAAAACACCAAACAATCCGAACCAGACTATAAATTAAAGTCAAACTTGTTCATGGAATCTCTCAGTCTGCAAGTTTGTTCTCGCAGATCCTTCAAAAGCCATGCTTAGGCCTGAAATAGTTGGATTTTGGAGCCTCTCTGCTATTTCAATTAGGTTCTTGGATAGTCTTAGAATCCTATGTGAGTCCCCAGATGATGGATTAAAATATGCAATGAGTCATGTTAAATTGGTGCCAATTGAAATGCACAGGTTGTAAATCACTGCAGAATTTGACTCAGTAAGTAGCAACCATAAATGTAATACTTTGCAATTCTAAGCACTGCGACTAACTTAGATTAACTCCTCTTTTCCTCTGAGAAACAGAAAACGCTTCATACAATAATTTCATAAAATTTATTGGTCTTCGCAGAAAGGCTGGGGGGTGACACTGATTGATGTCTGAGCTCTTAACTGGTTAAATGAAGTGACAGAAGGGATGGACGGGTGCCTTGTGGTTGGGCATGAGAGCTGTGCTAGAGCCAGGAACATAATCCAAGTCTCCTGACTCCTGGATTTGAACTTTAAAAGCAGATCATGTTTCCTTTGTGCTTTCAGTCCATATACTGACCTTTAGGTATCGTATTTACCTACAAGTTCCCAGAAGAGATCTGCTTTCCTTTGTCATGCTTTCCTGGTATTAGTTTCTGTTTTCTCCGATGAGTATTTTGAGCATGTAGAACACAGAGAGAGCAGATGAGAATGGTATTTCTGATGGAGGTGCCTGTGAGTTCCCCATCACTTAATCCTGGAGAAACACTGTTTCTGTAAACACTGATACTCATCTTTCTTCCTCAGTGCTGAGGGTGGAGAGGGATCTGGGCTGGGTGCGCTGGGAGGCTGCTGCTCTGAGATTTTGCTTTCTATTGAGGTTATTCCAGTCCTCTCACCTTCCCAGAAGGAAAGGAACATTCCCCTCTTCTCACATCTCTGTAATGTTAAAGAAGAGGAAGGATGAAAACTTTAGATAATGCCAAGATAAGAAGAAAAAGAGATGGTGAGATGGAAACCCATGAAGTCTGTTCTGACTCTGGGAAAGGAGACTCCGTGACCAGACCTTGTTAGAACTGGACTGGCTGAACTTGTTGCCGTGTTTGAAAGTTCAAGTGATTGGAGGCAGGAGCAAAATCACACATTGGAGCCCAGTTTTGTGGGACTTCCCAACTTGGGAAAAGTGAGAGAGTTCCCACGACATCCTTAAGGTTTCATGTTATCGTGATCCTTTCTTCCACCGGGTTTGTGCTCTCCATGCACGCAGCCCCCTGGCTGCCCCCCTGCTGCTTGGTTTTACCGTGGTGGTGAATATTCACAATTACTGCCTGAAAGAAAACAATCAACCCTCTTTATCACAAGAGAATCCTCACAGATAGAGATTTTAAACTCTCAGTGCAGCCTTGGGTAAATATTACAGGAAGCAGCTGAGATTTGTTTATGCTTAACTCGTATTAAGTTATCTCAGTTTGGGTGATGTGCTGAGTCTTACAGACTCGAGGGCCAGTGTTCCAGTTTCCTTACTGTATAATTCTGGGGGCATTTTCCAAATTAGTTTGCACGGAGAGTGATACAGATTTTGAAGGAAAGTTTGACGTGAGTGTTGTTATAAGAGTTCAGCTCTACAGTTCCATTCAGTTCTCTGGATAGAATTTGTCTTTTATTTAGCTTGGGAAAGGCTTGTGGAAGCTGCTTATTGCAAAGACATCCTGCAGAGGTGACTTGTGGAGGAAAGAGGACGGAAATCAACAATCCAGAGCTCTCTGGATCTGCAGGCACAGCTTCACTGCTCCCTCCTGACTTTGTCCTCCCTTTGCAGCCACTGCTGTGCAGATGCTGCCGAGCAAAGTTGTGACAGAGCTCGACCGCAGAGAGCAGCAAATCCGAGTGGGATGAACCTGAGCGAATGAGAAGGCGGCTCCCCGAAGAGACATCACCTTATATGGGAACAGCACGGACAAGAGCATGAACGGTCCGGCCGGGCTGCTGAGGTCAGACCCCCAACCAGATGGAAGATGTTAGTGTGAAAACAAAGGGCTTTTAGGAAGAGGAGACAATACTTCTGCTTTGCTCAAGCAATCTGACCCCTCCTCTTTCTTTGTTTCTGTTATTAAAAATATTGTGCTGTATGTACACATAGGCCTGACTGTGTTATATTAAAAACTAATTTCTTTATGGCTATTCTAGAATCTAAATGCATCCCCAGCCTGTTTCTGGTTCCCACTTGCAGCTGTAGTGTGGTCAGCTAAAGCCTAAGGAGTGATCACAGACATCTTTAAAGCTTAAGCTTGTTTGTGCAGAACGTGCCTTGTTCCTGTGAGCTGAGGCATTTAAGACAGTAGCAGCAGCCAAGAAGTCTGTCTGGTTCTGAAGGTTTTGTCATATCTACAGTTGTAAGTGATTTAAAGTACTAAAGGATTGGAAGAAAAACATTAGATCTGTGTTGTAGGGTTTGTATATTTTGTGCTTTTATGAGAGTATTGTGTTGCATGAGAGAGGATCCTGATCCTTTAAATCTGGGGCTAATGGATTCTTATCCAAACTTGTGTCTTTCAGACTCGGAGCCTGGGATTTGGAGGTCGGACCTTGAGAGCTCTGCAGATTTCCAGCCCCACCTCCTGTGTGTACAGTGTCAGTGGTGCCCTCACACCTCTCCTGCCTCTGGGCCAGATGCACACAGCTGGATCAGAACACGCTGGGCAGCTGCAGCTTTGTGTGACTGTGCAGCAGGAGAGGCACAGCCAAGGTATGTGCCACCAACTGGCTCTGCTGAGAGGAGCAGTGACCTCATCACTCCTTTTGGTCCCAGCACCTCATGCAAACCAGGCACAGACCAGGTGGAATGGTGTCCCAAGCAATATGAGATAAGAAGCTGAAGATCTCTGTGGCCATTGATGACCCCAGAACCCCACTGCCCTGTGCCTTGCCTGGCACTGCCAGCCCTGTGGAGTGGGTGCTGTGTGTTCTGCCCAGCCCAGAAGAGTGTCACACCTCCTCTGCACTGGTGTGAAGTGTTGGGGCTGGAGAGTCAGGCCCAGAAGGAGGCTGGCCTGATGCTGGCTTCCTTCCATTTAGCCCCAGTTGTCCCAGCATAACTTCAGGCTGGCAAAGTCTGGTAATCCTGAGGGGAGATGATGCCATAGCAGCAACAAGACCATTGATGTGGTGTTAGACCACCTTGGAGGGTGCATGTGGCTGTGGATCCTCTGAGGTGGGAGTGTGGCATAGGATGTTATTAACAAGGAGGGGTTGGTTGGGCAGAGTTAACTCAGCTTTCTCTAGAAAACACAGTTTTGTTTCTTGTCTGAAAAATCCAAAATCACTCCACTGGTTGGTGTCAGGTTTACAGCAGTGTTTCTGAGATTAGAGCCTCCTGTTCAAGGTCAGATGCAATGGTCAGTCACCCCTTGCAGCAGATTCCAAGAACAATAAGATGTTTTAGGAATGTGCCATAATTGATTGCCTCTAAAGGGCAAATTTTGCTCTGTGCTGCCAAGCAAGGGCTGTTCTCAGTGATAAGTTTGCTGAACAAAGTCTGCTGAGGTTGGTGGAGTTGGTTTCATTCTCCTGGGAGGGCGGCAGGCCAGGACATTGCGCACACTGATCCCAATCACACCAAGGACCAAATCTGCAGGAAATCCAAGTGGCCTTACTGAGGTTCTGTGCCCACCTTCTGCTGCTCAGAGCTGGGTTCCCACTGCCACTTTCCAACAACATTGTTATCCCAAAGCACTGTTCTCCAGGAGGAAAAGGCTGAAATGCTGTCAAAACAGAGGATATAAATAAAGGAACAGTGATCAGTTGCTTTGTATTTTTGTTCTTCAGATTCTATTTTATCTCCATCCAGAAAAGTCTGTTGTTAACCTGAATTGGTGCAAGTGCTTGTGGCTTGTTTTTCAAAGCAAGCCTTTTATATCACTTTTATGTAATGTAGAAAGTATCTTCTGAACATACAATAGTTTTTTCAAACTTGACAGTGCTTTTATGAGTTAGATGAGCTGGGTGACATTCCTGTCAGCTTTGGAACAGAGGTGTCCTTCCTCCTTAACACATTCAATTCATGAGAAAGTAAAAATGTTAGGCCAAAGTTTTTAAAGTAATCAGCATGGGGCACAAAAATAGTCAATCTGAAAAATTAAAGCCTATGGTTTTTAAGCTCTTTTAAAGAAAAACAACATGGACAGGACACTGCCATTTGTGACAGAAAAAGTCAGAGTCTAGGTGCACAGCAACACAGCATGGGGGAAAGTTTTTGCATGACATCAAGGCCTGTTGCAGATAAATGCTGTTTCCCAAATGGCATCTGAAGGGTCAGGATGTCACCTCATGTTGTCTGTGTCATTTAGGATGGGAAAATAGAAATTATCTTCTTGTGTACATCAATTCAAAGCCAAAAGGTGTGAAAGTGAAACCAAGGCAGAATTTGATCCAGCTGATGTGTCTCATTCAAAAATTCTCTCACCTACTTGAAAATGACCATCTGACTTTTATCTTGGAGCGCATTTTGTTCAAGAATGGTACAAAGAAGCTGTCATGTTTTATTCTTATGGGCTTAATTGTCTTTTCTGTTTTGTCCAGACAGTTGTCTACACACTTCTCACAGACTCTGACAGGAGAGGATGATGTTAGCAGCTCAGTAAGTACCAGTGTGAAGGAAGTGGCCCACAAAAGCAACAGGATCTGGGTTACAGCAGAATACACTGTACCAATGCAGGCAAGTCTTCAGTTAATGTCAGTTCAATATTCAGAATTCAGATTTATGCCCACTTTTACATTCTTGTTTTATTGGCTCATGTTGTTGAACTAAACTTCCAGCTGAAACACTTAATTTCTCAATCTATCACCAGACCCAGATATGAAACTTAATATAAAATTGTGAAGGAAATTACTTCACTCTCAGCCCAAACAATGACAAGCACTGTTGACCTAAGCAAAGGGCTAAATAAGGATTGATGAGGTGTGGCAGGACCATGGTTTGGGTAGTTCCTTCTGCAGCTTCCTCCTATAGAAAGCTGCAACAATCTGAAATGTCAAGCTCCCTATCTTACATTTGAGGAGGACAGGTTGAAACTGTCTTTAAGTGGCAAAAACCCCTTGAGTAAGAGCTTGTTTCTTTACAAGAATTCAAACAGGAGGATGTGTGAATTATAATGCAACTGTTAAAAACCCTGTGAGGTCAGGGGTTCTCTGTGGAATCCATGGAAAGCCTCCCTAAGTGAGTGAAAGACATATCCACTTTTGGGTGTGTGTGTTAAAAGAAAGAGACATGACAATGTCATGAAATTTTAAGGTACTCCCTCTGCCTAGGCACTTACAGACCTCATGTATGTAAACCAGCTCTTTCCTTCACAGCCATACTTTTACTACTCATTAGAATTCCCAAATAATTGACTTCTGCCCAGCTGCCCTGCTGTATGATCCTGCAGTGAAGTCACAGCCTCCAGTTTGTGCCACCATGCAGCTGCCATAGAAACAGCTTTAGGTGTTGCAGGCTCATCTTGAATTCACTGGAGACATTTGGCTCATTAATTCAAATGTCAAGGAAAAATGCATCCACGTAAGAGAGCTTTGATCAGGGACTGAAATAATAAAAGTTTCCTAACGCGGGGTTTTCTTCTGCAAAGAAAATGTGGAAGTTCTCTGTGGGTTCATTTATCACATTGAGGTTCATTTCACTTCCCTGTGGGGTGGATTGGTTGTCTGTGCTTTGTGCTGCAGGCTGGTGTTTGGGGATCCTCCTCAGACCAAAGAACAATCTCTTCATCCTCCCCACACAACATGAAAACCTCAGTGCTGTCAATCTCAGTGAGATAACAAAACTCCAGGAGAAGGACTCCATGGAACAATGCTGTTGTGACCTAGAGTAGAATGGAAGGGTCTGGAACCCATCTTTTGTTGTAACCCCATGACTGTACATCCAAGATAAAAATGTTCTATTTCTAGTCTCTAGCAGCCAAAGAAAAGAATGAAAAAAAAAAATAGAAACTATTTTATTTCAACTGAAATGATGGAATTGATACTCTAAAGAAGTGAATTGTAATGAATTTTAGTTCCTCTCAGCCAGCTTTGAAATATATGCATAGGAAGCTAGGTCAATTAGCACTTTCATTAGCTCATTTACAAGCCCATATGTATAAAATATAAGATACATATAAGTTTCTACATTTATATCTCATCTTCTCCCTAATTTGGGGTTTTCCCACTGCCAGGTCCCCTCTAGTGCCCACAATGCCTCCTACAGCTCCTTCTGCTGATGTTTTTCAGCACTTGAGAGCAAATTCCATTCCCTTCTCATGTGGACAGAGTTATGGTCTGAAAAAGGCTTTGTCCAACAACAGGAAGGCTGCAATTGTTCATACAGTATCCGGGAAAGATATGCATGAGCTTCCTGAGTTAATGAAATCCTAAGGGTTTGTTACAAAGTTTCAGTGACTGCCAGTCATTTTGAAATGTCACCCTCTGTAGGCTCCTGCTGGGATGGTACTGAGGGAGTTTTGCTTTCAATTACATTGCACAGTTGACACATTCTGCCTTGTTCCCTAACCTTCCTCTGACATGCCAGGAGTTGGTCACTACAGGCACCAAAAATAATGGATGAGAGGTTTGGTCCAAACCTCTGATGTATAAAGTTCCTTCACAAGTTCCATTGGCAAGAAGAAAAAAATGGAGGAATCACTAAAAAGCAAAGCTGAGTGTTTATTTTCTACCAGAACAATACCAAGGTCAGAGCCCAGGAAGCTCTGCCATGTGGCTGAGATACTGAGGTAGCAATGTGGGGCTTTGGTTACACCCATGATTGTCTTCATGGACCAAATTCCTTTGGAAGGTAAATCTCATGAACCACACAGGAGGCCTCCTTTTCCTTCCTGTTAGTTATGGCAGGAGCTGAACAATTGCATTTTGGCAAGAAGGTTTTTTTTATTTTGGATTGTTCATTTCTGCCTGAGGCAGGGCACTGTTGCTGGCTTAGCTGGCTGAAGGACTGGTTTTTGTAACACCTTTTTCAGAAGAGCTTTGGATCAGGTTCCAGATGCTCCCCAGTGGATGATGACCAACAGTTTCCCTTTATAGGTTCATTAATTTTTAGTTCTTTAAAAATTAACACACATAATTAATGTCTTGAGTGTTATACAGTGAAACTATTCAGTGACTTTGCTGCTCAGGTAGCATCCACAAAGGTTGATTTAGTTTGTAATTAAATCTCATTCATTAACTTGGTTTAGAAGACACAAGAAGTCCCTCATGGAAGCTACACATCATCCAGCTAATGTGCTGCTTGTCATCACACATCTCTGGTGCAAGGCATTGCTCGAAATGCAATGACAGGAAAAATATTTCCTGCTTAGGAGCACTGTCCTTTACAAGGATGCATGCTTGGGAGATTGGGTTTGCCCCTTGGAATGGCTGTCTTGATGGAAATTCAAATACTCCTGATCCTTACCCTTCAGTAGCTGTGCAGCTCTGGTGTAAGTGAGCACATGGCTGTGGGGACCAGCAGTGAAACTGCCAATTCATGGGGCAGAGATCAGCAGCTGTCAAATGGTGCAAATTCTCACTGCTATTCTACAGCAAGATTTGTATCAGAGGCCTCCTGTTCATATTTCAGCTGTAATTAGAGACTTGGTTTAGGCTTGGCCCATACAAATAAGTGCAATAAGGAGAGAACAATTGATACCCAAAACTAAGAAAACCACCCTTATCTTTCTTGCTCTCCTGAGCCACCTAACTCCCTGTTATTCTTAGCAACATATTCCTCCCACTGACAGCTTCCCAGGTAATAGTACAGTGGCACAACATTGATGTATTTAAGTAAAAGAAGTTTGTTAATTTGAGTTTCTTTTTTGGCCTGTGGTTCTGAGTTCTGAAGATTTCACTGTGCCAATAAGCACAACATTCACTTCCCAAAATTTAATTACACTATGTAAGTGCAAACATTCCTCAATGCCTTCTGAAGAGTAAGTAGTAGTGCTCTGAAAAAGTTGTGTAAATTGGCATTCTTTACTCAAAAAGTCTGTGCATTCAGGACTGTACCTGCCTGAGTGACAAATGGAAAGTTTCTATATTTTTTTAGTTTTATTAGTCCTCCAGGAACCAAGGGAAATAAGGAAAGCTTGGGAACACAGCCTCTCAGCAAAACCATTTCTCCATGCACTGGTCAATAGAATTGCTTATTCAGCTATACTGGTTTATATTAGGGTAAAATCACTATAGCACAACAGATGTGTGATTCAAGTAAGGTGAAAGGGTTTTGTTTACACAGGTAAAATTTTGCTGGTGGTAATATCCAAAGAGTAAAGAATTCATCTTAATTCCCAATCCCAGTAGGGGCACATATATCTGGAAGCTACAAACAAAAAAAAATTATATGTTTACAAAGTGAGCAGATGTAACACAGGTTCTAGACAGAGATAAGACAGCTCTGAACAGGTCAGCTCTGAGCACAAAGCTGCTACAGAGGAGGCTTCTTTCTATACCACCAAGAGCAGATGGAAAATAACCTTTACCCTGAGGGCCAGAAGAAACCTCTGATCCTGGAAGGAGTTAGGAAAACTCAAATAAAACCTGACTGACCTGCAGGCTAAAAGCTGGCCCATTAAAAATATCTCTGGAACCACTGAACACAGAAAACAAGGGCATTTCATGTCTGTGCAAGCAAGAAGATAGAAGAACATGTCACAGTGTGGTGTAAGGAATGAGTCACTGCCTTCAGAGAATACAAATCATATACTGGTGAATGGGAAGCAAATGATCTCAGGAACTCTGATTAAACCACTTAGAGTCTCCCAAACTTAGCTTGCAGTAGGATGTGCAGGAGACAGTGGAATCAATTAAAAGCTTGCTCTGCACTGGTTTGTTGGCATCAAGATGGCAAAGCAGAGCAGCAGGGACTGAACCCAAAAAGAAAGGAGGAAAATGAATTTTTCTTTAGGCATCTCTATCTTCAGAATACCTGGAGAGGGTAGCAAGCAGAAGGCTGAGCTGCTGGCTTTTACACCAGACATATCCTCTCTAAGAGTTTCCTCTTTTGATACTCGAACAGGCAACCAACTGTAGAACAAATTTTGAATAGCAATGACAGAGGGATCTGTGAGTATCTGCCACTCCTGGAACTGACCCTTCAGCTAGGCAAATTCCAATTCAAATTATTTATTTAAATGAAGGTGAACAGGGCTTAGAGATCAGTCAAGTATAGCAGTCAAGAACAATCCAGCACTTTGAGTCCTGCCAGCATGTCTGAGACAGCAGGCACATGGGTGTTGTTATCAGGGCTTGGATATTGGTGTCATTGTGTGGTGTAGAAGGTCTCTTAGTTTAATATAATGATTTTTTTCTGCACTGCCAGCTTTTCATTGTCACGTTTAAAGACTCTTTTTGCTCCATGCTCCATGCCTGCCTATTGATCCATGAGCTGATGTGAGCTGTGCACCAGGAAAGTCAGGGTTTTGATAGAATAAGAAACTGGAAGTTGGTTAAGGCTCCCTTGGTTCCTGCCACTCTCTACTGATCAGAGAATGGAAGATGCTGATGTCAAGAATGCTGAAGTGTGCTCAGGAGTTCGGAGCTGGTCTGGAGTAACATGAGTTTAAAGCTGTCAGAGCCTGGGCACTCTGTGACCAGAGGATGTATTTTCTTGAGTCAACAAAAATTGCTGCTTTGCTGTGGTGGGTGCGTGCCCGCGGGAGTGCGTCGGTGTTGAAACAACTCGTGAGGTGTCGATTCAGCTTCGCTGGGGTGGGTGATGGCAACACACAAAAACAATCCTCCTCCAGACCTGCTGATCCATCATCATTATCCCTATTGTGCTGTGTCAAGTGCAGAACCCAATGGGGAGGATCCCTGCTGAAAATCCTCTCGGTGGTTGGATGAAGTAGCAAATGCTGTTTGCTTTGATTTATGTTGGGAGTTGTTGCAGAGCCACCCTGTGAAATGTTGTGCTGCTGGCAAGCTGCTGCACCAGCCAGTCCAATGAGAACCATGAAAATGAAGAATCTGAGCCGATGTGTACTGGTGAGTCCCATGAGAACCATCAGAATGAAGAATATGAGCTGGGGCTGACCCTTAGACAAGGAGCCTCTTCCCCAGACTGCCAAAAGTGGTGCTGCTGTGGCAAATGCCAACCAACTCAGAAGCACCATGAGCAGCTCTTGCTGAAGGAAAAAAGGGCAGCACATCACAACCTGAACTGGGTTCAGCACCTGCTGCTGTCTGATTGCACTCTGAAGAAAGCCAGAAGTCATCTCAAAGCATGACCCTGAAGGAAGGAAGCTCAAAAGATGTATCACCTAAAAAATGTGCTGAGCATTTTTCTGCCCCAGCCTTGTCAGCTTTCTACAGCCCTGGATTGTGAGGCTCTGGAAAGAGGCCACTGAGTGAGTTTCATAACTCACCATTGAAGGCCTCATGGTCCAGCCAGATCAAATACTCTCATTTTAGATGATTCCAGTGACACAAAGCATTTTCTGAAAAGCCCAGTGGGTTCTCTTTGTATTGCTCTTTTTAGCTTGAACCAAGGAATTACAATGAAAAGTACTTTTACCATTTTTGTGTAATATTTTCGGGCATTTCTTTCTTATTTATTGGAATTAAAATGTGGGGCTTTGGCCTCCTGTTTGCTCTTAGCTTCAAGGAGGCCTTGCCTCCTCTACCTCCTCCCCTGAACTTGTGTGAGTAGCTTTGCTATGATGTGTAAGGCCAGAGTACATTCAAGGAGCAGCAAATTCAGGGTAAATTAATCTGTGCTCCAACACCTTTTCTATTCTCTATTTTTATTCTATTTAGACATGTTCTATTTTTGTAGAAACAAGGTGAGAAGGATTGTAACAGGTGTGTTCTGCACTCCTTTCAACAAAGCTTTGTTCTTTCTGAGCTAACCCAGCAGTTTGCCATTTCCATTTCCCACATACATTTTAAGATATATTGCTGGCAGATTATGCCACTTGTATTTATATCTGCAATTGAAAAATGCATTAATTGTGTTAATATTCATATGGCAGCATCTTATATATCTAGAGTGGGAAAACACTACTGTGGGCATTTATGCATTTCTATTCTACCATATGAACCAATTCTCCTTTTGAAACTTACACCGAATATTCATTTATATTCCTATCATTTCCCCACTTCTTTTGGTCCTTTTTGTTTTGGCTGGTTTTGTAAAAAATTAAGCATTTTACTAATATATAGCTGAACTAAAAGGTCTTAATAGTTTTGTACTGCCTGAAATTCCCACTGCCACTTTGTCAGTTCATCTCTTCCTGATGATTCACCTGCTCTTATGAGAGGTATAGTCATGTTTCTGCAAAAAGGACTGTGTTCGGTATCTCAGAACGAGGTAGAAGGTACATGAACTTTGCTTTTATAGCAAAGATTAATTCTGCAAGAGGATAAATAAATAATTTGGTCACTGTGGATGGAAAAGTGATAGTTTTCAATGTGCTCTGCTCTCTTTTGCAGGCAGTTACTTGGTCCTTGCACTGATTTAAGCTGTGCCAGGGTAGGTTTAGGTTGGACATTAGGAAGAATTAGGAAGAATTTATTCCCAGAAAGTGATTAAATATTGCAACGGGGTGCCCAGGCAGGTGTTGGAGTCACCGAGCCTGGAAGTGTTTAAGTAAAGACTGGCGTGGCGCTCGGTGCTCTGCCCTATTTGACAACGTGGTGTTCCGTCACAGGCTGGCCTCGATGATCTCAGAGGTGTTTTCCAACCGAGGGGGTTCTATGATTCTGTGAAAACAGCCGTGTAAAGTCCGCGGCTGCCGCTGCCTCCGTTGGCCTCGGGCAGTTTGCTCCGGGCCCCGGGGCTGCGGGAGCGCCCGGCGGGCGGCTCGGGGCGCTGTGGGGCTGCGGCAGCCGCCGCCCGGCCCGGGACGGCTCCGTCCCGGCCGCCTTCCCGTCCCGGCCGCCGCCATGGCGCTGTGCGGGCTTCTCCACAGCTTTCTCTTCGAGTACGACACCCCGCGCATCGTGCTGATCCGGAGCCGCAAAGTGGGGCTCATCAACCGCGCCGTGCAGCTCGGCATCCTCGCCTATGTGATCGGGTGAGCGGGCGGAGGGCGGCGGGACCCGGGCCGGCCGCCCTGAGGGGCAGCGGGCGGCTCCACGCCGGGAGCCCCGCGGCTGAGGGCGGGAGCCGCCCCTCCCTCAGGGGCCCTCAGGGGCCGATCCTGTGAGGGCAGCGCGGGCTGAGGGGAGCCCGGAGCTCACCGAACGGCCTTAACTGGGATTGTGGACAGGATCACAGAATATTCCGAGTTGGAAAGGACCCCACAAGGATCAGGTCCAACTTTTAAGTGAATGGCCCAAGGGCCCCTCAGGAGTGGGACCATCTCAGGAGGTGATTGTCAAAAGCAAATTAGACCCTGCAAATCAGTCTGAAAGTAAAAAATATCACCCCAAAAATCGGACAGGAGATTGCCAATCTTGTGACCCTTTTGTAAGGAAAAGCTGTGAAACTGTCTGGAATGGCCCTTTCAGGTAATATGGAAAAAGGAGAAATTCCAACCCGAACTTAGTTATGGTGTTTATTTATTGTTTCTTGTAATCCTTCTCTTTCAGGTGGGTTTTTCTGTGGGAAAAGGGTTACCAGGAAACAGACTCTGTGGTCAGTTCTGTAACCACGAAGGTCAAGGGTGTAACACTGACAAACACATCCACCTTGGGGGCCAGGATCTGGGATGTAGCTGATTATGTCATCCCTCCTCAGGTATAAATCACTTTCACATGCAGAAAGACGGCTTTCTAACTAGCAGCTACTGCTTTGCAAAAGTCCATTGAGAGCTGGAGCAGCTTTGCTTTGTTGCAGATCATGCTGAGCACCTGTCCTGGGGAAGCTTGTTCCAAGAAAAGCGCGTCTGTGTGTGCTTGTGTAGAATTGTAGGATGGTTTGGGTTTGGAAGCAACCATGATAATCTTGTTCCACTCTTCTGCTGTGGGCAGGGCCACTATCCCACATTACTCCAAGCCCTGCCCAACCTGGCCTTGAACACTTCCAGGAATCCAGGGGTAGCCACAGCTTCTCACAACCTGTGCCAGGGCCTCTCCACCCTCACGGGGAAGAATTCCTAATATCTAATCTAAATATCTTCTGTTTTAATTTAAAACTGTTCCCCCTTACCCTATAACTATCTGGCTGTGTAAAAAGGCCCCCTCCCTCCTTTTTATAAGCCCTCTTTGGGTACTCAAATGGGCTCTAAGTTCTTCTTGAGCCTTTCCTTCTCTGAGGGTGCACTGATCCCACTGTCCATGGTGCCCACAAAGACTTGCAACAGCACCAGTCCTGCCAGAGCAGGACTTTGCAGGCGTCAAGAAGAAGCTGCAACAATAACGACCTGTCATCTTTCTTACTGCTTTCTAAAGCAAACAACCCCAAGTTAAGCTGTTGGCAGAAGCCACAGGAAAAGCCTGCAAATCACCTGATGCAGAACTGAGCAGGAAGCATTGCTGTAGTTACTGATTGCCTGTATCTGTGGCAATCTGTGCTGTGTGGGCCTTATGTGGTGGTCTTCGGGCTGGGCAGGCACAGCCATGCTGCTGGTCATGGGTCCCTCTGTCTGCATGACATGTGGTGCAGAAAAAAAGACAGATTTAGCCAGATTTTGGCTGAGTGGTCATATTTGCGTATCAGCGGAGCGGAAGCAATGACAGATCTGGAGTCATAGAGATCTGAAAGTAGTGAAAGTAAAGTAATGAAAATAGTGCTCCCTGAAGGAACAGGACCAGGCAAATTCCTGACTGATAGATAGCAAAAAGAAAGGGTGGGAGTTGGCTTGGACTTGCAGCTGGAGCTCTATTTCTGCACCTGCCTTACAACTCCCCTGAGGAGCTGTGTGAGCTCTGTTTTCATAATGTGAATGAGGAACTTTGGGCCGAGTGGGAGGACAGAAGGAGCTGCCAGTCCCACGGTCCTTCCTGTGGCTAAACACAGCAGCACCAGGCAATACACGCAGGAATCTGCTCCTTTAGTCCTGCACCAGCAGTGTCCAGGGCAAGTCCCCTCTGCTGGGCCACCTGGGCTCTGTCAACAAAGATGTTTGCTGCAGTGCCTTGGATGTTCTTTGCAGGTTGTCACTCCTAAGTTTCCTTCTTGTTTTGCATGCTCAGGGTGAGAACACTGTGTTTGTCATGACCAATGTGATCCTCACACTGAACCAGAGCCAGGGCCGCTGCCCGGAGGTAGGTGCAGAATCTGCTTTAATCTTGCCTTCTGTGGGTGGGAGTGTGGGGGAGAGGGTTCTCAGAGTTTTATGCAACTATTGTTCCTCTCCAGCTCCCAGACGATCAAACAAAGTGCGAGGTGAAGAACAACTGTGTTCCAGGATATGTCAGCACCCACAGCAGTGGTAAGAAACCTGCTGCAAAAGCTCCTTTCAGTCTGGGTTGTGGTGCCTCTGTGCTGTGCCTTCCCTGCTGTGAAGGAAGCACCATTTCACTTCAGTCTCCTTGTTCTCTTTCTCTCACATGTAAGAGAACTGAAGCAGAAGCTCAGATTTTTCTTCTGGTGGACTTAGACCAGATGAACTTAGACTGTGTTGGGTGGATTTTGGGTAGATGTGGGCTTTGGTGAGTTAGCAAACAGTGTGAAGCTTTTTCATGGCCTTCGGTCCCTGAAGCAGTATTTCACATGGATGAAGATTTGACTCAGGAAGAGCACCTGATGGTTCTTTCTCTGAAATTACACTTGCAGTGGAAGATAATGTGGGTTTTGGTAGTGGCACTTCACCTCTGGGAAAATTGCTTTCACCATATGGAGTGTCACAGGCCAAATACTGCCTGGTTTTGCTCGGTAGCACCTCCATGCACGTGTCTTTCCAGGCATCCAGACTGGGGAGTGTGTTCCATACAACAACAGCATCAAGACCTGTGAAGTCTTTGCGTGGTGCCCTGTGGAGGATGACTATCACATACCCAAGTGAGTGCTCTGTCTTCCTACTCCACAGTGCCCCTCCTGAGAGCAGGCTCGTGGTACACAGCTGATGCTTCTGCCACTGACATGCTCTTGGGAAAAGCTGAAGAGATGAGCACCAAGAACTCTGCAGAGTCCTGTTTATGTTTCCCTTTTGTTTTGTAGGCCAGCGTTCCTGCGAGAAGCTGAGAACTTCACCCTTCTGGTGAAGAACAACATTTGGTACCGCAAGTTCAACTTCAACAAGTAAATAGGGAGAGAGTGATCACACTGTCTGGTCTCCTGGGCAGTAAAGGGGATGCAACAACTCTTCTCTTTCTGTTCTCCTGTAGGCGAAACATCCTCCCCACTATCAACTCCACCTACCTCAAGAACTGCATCTATGATGCCCAGACTGATCCCTTCTGCCCTATCTTCCGTTTAGGGAAAATAGTTGAAGCTGCAGGGCAGGACTTCCAGGAAATGGCTGTGGAGGTATTTGGCAGACCCTTCTCTTGGGCTTCAGCTGTTTTTTGAAAAGGAGTGGTAAGGGGTTGTCTTCTCTGCCTTGTGGCATGAGCCACAGAACACAGATGAGCTGCAGGACGGAGAGTGCTCTGGCCAGAGGGACTGGAGTGAATTCTATTTAACCAATAATTGGCCTTGCTTTGTTTGGGTGGGGTTATGTGCAAGGTTCTGTAGCAGCAGAAAATTGTTGGACTGAGCCTGGGATTAGAGCCAGTACATCAGGTCCTGGTCAGCAGAGAGCCTGGTGCTGGGCTGGCCGTGCACTTTGGACTGCCCATCACCTCCTCTCCTCCACTTGGCAGGGTGGAGTGATGGCACTGCAGATCAACTGGGACTGCAACCTGGACAGAGCCGCTTCCCACTGTGTGCCACAATATTCCTTCCGGCGCCTCGACAACAAGGACTCTGCCCACACCGTCTCACCCGGCTACAACTTCAGGTAATGTGGCTGTGGAGGGCACCTCGTGCCTCAGCTCCATCTGCCACTGGCACTTGTGGTAGTTTGGGGTTTTTGATGGTGCTTGGAGAGCAAGAGAAGAAAACCTGGAGAGCTTTTTTGATGCTGTAAGACAGAGCAGGTGGGATCCTCACTGTGTGCAAACCACAGCAGAGGGGGGAGGTCAGTGAAGCTCCAGTGATTGCGTCAGAGTGCCTGAGACATGTTTCCATCAGCTTTTTGGTGGCTGTTTGATCAATGGGGTGGCAATGAGACAACTGACTGTCTCAGGGTGTGCTGATAGGGCAGAATTTGAGGGGACTGAGGTGGGGTTGGGAGACTGAAGCATGTCCTTCACTATGCTTGGGGGAAAAACTCACCTGTAAAAGTGGTTGTCAGCTGAAGACCACATCTGCACCAGGAGTATCACATACACATTCTGGCCAGTACAGCTAAGTCCAGCTCTTCCAGTAAAACACCAGCACAGAGCTGGCAGCTGGTTGCATCCAGACTCAGACTATAATATTAAATACAGATTAGCTACCTTGCCAAGGTCCTTGCAAGATTCCTGCTTGTAAGGAAACACAGCTCAGGGCTGTTATTTGTAGAATCACAAAATCTCGCTTAGGATCTTTGGGTGGAACTTGGATGAATTTGCGGAGGAGCTGTGCAGAGCACAAATGTGTGTTTGGGAGGTGCCAGGCCCGCAAGTATCGGGGTGTCTGGACTGTCTGGAGGATATCACAGCTGGATCTGAAATGCTCTTGCTAATTTCAAACTCTGGTACAGCCCCTTACCAATCTTTCCTTTTCTCTTCCATCCTCTTCTCTACTTCCTCCTGGCTTAGTCAACCACTTGGCGGAGTAAGTCTGATCTCACTTATTTGTTCTCATCCCTTTTCCCTGTCGTTTGTCATCCAGTGTGGAACACGGAGCAGCCTTTGTGTGTCGGGCCGAGCCGCGCGGTGCTCCTGGCCCTGCCCTCTCGTGGCTGCCTGGTCCCCTGCAGCCCCTGCCTGCCTCTCTCGTGTAGCTGACTTTCTTCCTGTTAGTCCTTCTGCTCCCCTGCTAAAGCCGCTTTCTCCCCTTCCTATGCCTTGCAAGTTTCCTCATTTTATGGTGCTCACGGTTGTCTTGAATTCACCTGCTTTGGGTTTTTCTCCTATATGAGCTTGCCAGCATGAAATCTCCATCACTTGAGGCTTGTGTCTGGAAGTACCAATGTTCAGTCCATCCTCTTGGGATGGGGAACACACCTGGATGTTGCATGATCACATAAGCAACCTCAGAATTTCCAGTTAAGCTCTGACCTATCTTTTCTGCAGGTTTGCAAAATACTACAGGAATAGTGATGGCACTGAATCACGGACGCTTGTCAAAGCTTATGGCATCCGCTTTGATATCATAGTGTTTGGAAAGGTAGGGTGACAGTTCCTGGAGGTTTTGTAGTGAGCTGAGAACTTTCAGAACTTTCAGAGATGCTGAAAAGCATGCTCAGGCTTGTAATTGTCTTCTAGGCAGGAAAATTTGATGTAATTCCTACCATGATTAACATCGGCTCTGGCTTAGCACTGTTTGGTGTGGTAAGTGACGCTGTCTGCACTTGGACTCGATTCTGGATTAGTGCCTCAGCTCTGAGGATCCCTGTCTTAAACTCTTTCAATCTCCACTAGGCAACAGTGCTGTGTGACATTGTTGTTCTGTATTGCATGAAGAAGAGATACTACTATCGGGAGAAGAAGTACAAATACGTGGAGGATTATGAACTGGTAAGCATCAATGAAGGCAGGGTAAAGGCAGAATTGCTTCCTCCTCGGACTCCACAGAGATTCTGAAACAAGATGTAGAAAGTCCACATCAAATGGGGATTTGGAACCACAGTTCTAAGGAAACTTTGTCTTCATCAGAGAAGCTAATTTTTAACTCAAAGCTGCTGCAGGGAAGAGCACTAGAAACAAATATTGTCATGTTTCCTGGGTAACCAGTCTTGGAGAGGAAAATATATGTTCAAGAACTTGTCATGCTCCTACTGCACCTCCTTTTTGGGTTGCAGTCATTGGCATTTGCCTTCTAAGAGCTGTAGGGAATAGCCCTGTTCCCATCAAATCCTTCCTTCTTGGCTTTCAGGGTTCCTGCAGTTGTGAGAAAAATCATTCAATGGGTTGGTATTTTCTGAGACCAGTGTGCTGACAGCCACAGTTACAGCTCCCTCCAGGGATCAAATGATCTGTTTGGTCAGTAGGATTTAGTTGGTTGCTTGACTGGTGCTGAGGACAGAGCTCGGCCCTACAGCTGTGTGCTTGGTGGGAAATGTGGCTGCAGAGGGCAGATTTCTCAATCAAAACACCTCATGCCACTGGAAGAGTAAAGCCTGAGTAACAGGAAGTAGCTTGCCTGGGCAAAGGATTTTATGTGATTGGAAGGGGAAGAAAGAAGAGCTTCTGGCAGAGAACTGTAATCTCTGATCCTTGCAGGGAGTTGGTGAGACATATGGAACAGAATCCTGAGCTCCTGGTGCTGCAGGACCAACTGCTGCTCTAAACCGCTGCTGGCAACATTCCTTGACCCTGCCATGAGACCACCCCCTCCTTGCTGGGAGGAAGTGGGGAACCAAACTGAGAAAGGGACAATCTTCATATTCTTTACTACTTGGGAGCCAGTCCCATGGTGAACAACTGGGTCTGCTCCTTGTCTGCTGTCTTTCCAGGTTATTTGCACTAAACACAGAAGGAAAATTGTACTTTTTGCCAGACCTCTACACTGGCTGAGCCTGGGACAGAGACAGCTCTGGCATCATCATTTTGCCAGTCCTTCTGTCCCTGAGCTCACTGATAGCAGAGGGCACAGGACAATAGGCACAGATTCTTCCTTAGATTGATCATTGCCGCTGCGAGGAGGAGCCCAGCCTTGGGACAGCAGCTCCTTGCTGTTGTCACTTTTCTTTCCCTGAAGGATTGTGAACATTAGCTGAGCCGGTACCTACTATTTCATTGGGGTCTTCAAGCTCCAGTGGCCACGGACCAAGATAAAGCAGAGTCTGGTTCCATTGTGCTGTGATAAATGGCTTACTGGTTTCAGAACTTTTCTTCTGTTTTGTCTAATTTTTATGCTATTACTTTAAAATTTACTCTAATAAAATACTACTTCCCTCAGCCCTCTTGAAGTTCTGCAGGCTGGGTTTTGATTGTTCATTTCTCCCCACACAGCAAGTGTTAGTGGAGGGTGATCAAAGCCAGGGCTCTGTGGGTTTTGCCTCTTCATTCACTCAGCAGAAGTGCTGCTGCAACTACAGCTGCTCTGCCTTGATTCTCCTGACACCTTGTCCATGTCTGTTGCCTTAAACCCTCTCCAAGAGAAAAGACTTGTAAGTCAGAGGCCAAGATCTCGGGGTCTTTATCTGAGTGCTGGTACCAACTGCTTGGGAGATCAGATCTGTTATTCCCTAGCACACCTTCCGTGCTTTTCACCACCACACCAACCCTGTGTCTGGGCTGCTGCATTTAATGCAGTTTACACAATTCAATTGAAGTGGATTTGTTGGCTTTTATATTCACCTGGCTTTGAGCAGCTCTAGTGATCACATTGATTCACAAAGTCCAGGTCCTCCCTTTCTCTGAACCTTTTCTGGTGTTACTGAGCCCTAGGATCTATTCCATACCTCCAGCATCCTGGCTGCCTTTCTCCAGCAGCCCAGTGGGTAAACCACAGCATTATCATTTTGTTTTATTCTTTATGTGCCTGCTGCTGTTGAGCACTAAGTTGTGTCCCAGCTCAAAGAGTGCCCTTCCAAGGGCACTCCAGTCTGTGCATGTGAATGCTCAGTTTGGATTATACAGTGCTCGAGCTGCTGTGGTCCCAGCCTAGCCCAAGGTCCCCAGTAATGGTAGAGCACCAGACTTCACTCATAGGAGAGTGCTTTCACATTCCTCTTCCAACAACCACACTCTCACAGCTTGATAAAGACCACTCAAACAGAATAATGGTTCCACTTGATCAACTAACTCTGGGTTTGGTTGCATGTCATTTATTTCAACTTGTACAGTGAAGCTTGAACACCTGTGTGGAAAAACACTTAGTTGTTGGTTTATTCTTTCTTCTTAGGTAATATAATTTAAAAGTGGTAAATACACAGTATTTAAACTTGATACACCTGATAAAGTTAAATGCATAATAAAGGGGTAGGAGTGAAACACAAGCCTTGGTCATTAAACAAACAGTATAAAAATCAGGAATAGTTCAGGACCTTAGAAAAGAAACAGATCAATTGCCTGATAGGTAAGAGGGGACCACCACGGAAAACTACTCAGATAAGAGGCCTGGTTTCCCCTTAGCACTTTCCTGTGTGCTTTCAGAGCCAAAAAGGCTTAGTACCCAGCAATAAGCCCACAGTCAGCACCGGGCTTGCTTGGAAGGAAGGGAGTTGGGGAAATCAAGCTATCGCCCAGTTCCAAGGCAC
The DNA here is from genome assembly GCF_037042795.1 of Molothrus aeneus. Taxonomy (NCBI): domain Eukaryota; kingdom Metazoa; phylum Chordata; class Aves; order Passeriformes; family Icteridae; genus Molothrus; species Molothrus aeneus. The sequence continues at coordinate 11,413,778 of NC_089663.1, read as the reverse complement.
AAGCAAAATGTTCACTTCACTATAAGGAGAAAGCCAGCATTACTACTAAGGAACAGCAGCTGGGGAACTGAGCAGGTTTATATACACAGTACAGCTTCTCTAACAGGTCATGCATTTAGAGAGATCTCCCTCATATGGCCACGCTTTATGCTTTCAACAGAGCTGACCAACCAGAAAAATCCACATTGCATTTCTTTCCAAATGTGCATTTGGCTGCAGCCCCAGCAGAGCCTGCACTGAGGGACACTCAGTTTGGAGAGCACCTTGGGGAAGTGCTGAGTTTAGCATCCTTTAGAACCAAGCCCATGCAGGCAGTCAGCCACTGAGTAGTGGGAGTATCTGAGGCCCAGGGACTGGCTGGGCATTGGGGAGCTGGTAGAGCTGTTGAGAAGCTGTGTTAAACCTGGCAGACCTGTTGGGTCAATGTAAACTGTCTCACCTGACAAATCACAACCAGGCATGGGCAGCACAGAGATCTCTACAACACACCTCTAGCAAACACACCACACACACACTACTATGCACTACCTACAAAGAATTGGATCCCCTAGCTTTTTACTTTTTTTTTTTGGCAGATCAAGTCCATTTGCAGGGTTAGAGAACCAGGCTGCCCACTCACACACATTTCCACAATAAAAAGTCCTGTGTAGGGGGAGCAGGCAGCTGCAATAGTGCTGGCCCCCAAGTTACCTGTTTGGTTTTCCCATAGCTGAAGCTGCAGGGCTTTGGCATAGCCTCGGACTAAAATGGGAGGAAAACAGTGCATGTCTTATGGCTCCAAACTCCATAGTATTGCTCCTAAACCACCAACTGTCCTCACTGGCTTTGGAAAGAGGCCAGCAGCACAATGCTTCCTTAATAAATTGCAATTTAGGGGGAACATCGCTTCAGGTGATCAAAAGGTTTAAGGGACAGTTTGAGTAGGCATCTGCACCTTTGCTAATGCTGTCCTGGCTCTAACAAAAACCAGTCTTAACCAGGAATTACCAGGCCAAGTCTGACTGCAGCGGGGCCAAGGACCTTGGCACGCTGCTACTTGTGCTGTCCAGGATAAAATAAAGGAAGACAAGGGAACGGTCACTTCCTAAAGGCAGGGCATCCATGGCCAGGGTTAACAGGCAGAGACCTTACCATTAAACAAGACACTTGGCAGTCTCCTAGTGCCTTCCTCCTGAGGGCAAAGAATTACACCTTATCAGTCCCTCACAAGCTTGGGAGACTCAAATCCTCCTTGTCAGGTACATCAAATGCCTCTTTCAAGGTCACACAACCACATCAGACTGAGAAAGGAAAAAAATCAGACCTTTTCCCCCCTAGTCCCATGCTCCAGCCACAAAACAACTGTACTTACCATGACCCCTTTCCTCAGGCAAACCCTGGCTCCTCGTTCTCCAGCTTTGTTCGAGCACAGAGAACTTGGGAAAGTGAGTCTGGACACCAGAGTCTCTCCCACCACATGGCAGATTATTATTTTGTACAAGCACCACAAATAATCAGAGTAATCTGACTGAAGGTGAAAGAGCTCTTCGTAAGAAACAATCCATTAACTAGATATACACTTAATTTACTAACAAGCCTCTGATCCACAGGCATTCACAAATTACTGGTAACAAACTTGCAAAAAATACATAGCGTTGGCCCCAGAATCCAGATTAAGAGTTTGGAAAACAAATGCTTCTTTGAAAATTACTAGCTAATCATTAAGATCTTAAATTCTAAGCAAGCCCTAAGTCTATACTTAAAAACCAGCATAAGTTGTATTATTTTTAATTGTAGTAAACCATGTAATGTACATGGAAGTGAAGGATTTTACCCTGAATTTTATATTTTATAGTATATCTACCTAGATCAAGTAAAATATTTAGAAACAAACTGTTAGTGCTTCTTCTGTTGTTTAAAACATTCTAAACACCACCTTTCACTCATGTCTGCAGCAAAAATAGTTCAAACTGAACTTAAGCCCTTAAATACCTTTTCCTTTCATACACTGAATACCTAACTTACCAAGTCCTGGTCACACCAAGGCCTCTGGAAAGGTGTTAATTACCTGAGGAGGTAATTAACCTCACTTTTTGAACGTCCTGAAGATGCTGTTTCATACAACTTGGCTCACAAAGGTAGGCATTCTTTAAAAAGCTGAACAGGTGGGTTTTTGCTTTGTTCCCATGCAGTTAAAAAGGTGTCAATTAAAAACAAACCAGAACTACAAGAAATAGATGCAACAACATTCCTGGTAGGTCGTGAACTCTCAAAGTGCACCCATGTGCTTGGTTTTACTGCTGTGTATGCCACTTGGCAATAGCGTCACCCTTCTGCACGTGCCCACAGCCACACCATGGGCATTGTGCCCCTGGGCCGCTGGCATCAGTCCCTGCAATATTTGGCATTAAAACCAGCTCAAAGCAGCTCCAAATGCATTTTCCTTTGGCTGCTGTGGGTTTTCTTTTGCAAAGCCCTGTTGCTGCTCACCACCACCGCTCACCTCTCCGCTGGCCGCCAGCGCCTCGCCCACCAGAAGTCAGCAGTCCCAAGTGCTCGGAGATGCTCCATGTTTATGGCAAAAAATCAGATGTCTGATAAGGTGTGATAACATGCTGCTATGTGAGCTCTACATCCAGCATTGTACTGAGATAGCGCCATGTCATGCTGTGTTTGCTCTGGGCTCTGGTCACCTCGTCCCCAGCGCACGCTTGGTGACGTGCCCTGGATTGAGCTGCTCAGCAGAACCATAAAGTCCACGTTCAAGAAAGAAGTTCCTCCTCTCCCATGTTGGGCAAGTCGTTGCATTTCAGGGTATCTTCACTGCCTTGTTTCCTGTTTTCAAAGGAAATAAAACAGCTGCTGAGTGACTCAGAAAAAGGGAAAGGAGGCCATGAGACACCAGTTTCTGCCCGTTCTCTGCTATGGGATCTTTGGGACGCTGAGCATGTGTCATCTCTCCCCATGTAACAGGCTGCAAGTGCCATGTCACCAAAATCCCATAAAGCAGTTACAGATCAGACAGATGGGGTGTGAATGTTGCAGTCATGGCCCCCATGAAAATTTCAAAACCCAACTATTTAATTTCTCCCCCAGAGCATCAGGAAAGGCTGCTTTTGGGGTCTTTTGGGGCCGAGGTGAGGTGATGACACTTACGGCAGCAGGTTCCCAGAGGAAGACAATGACCGCTCCTCCCTCTTGCTCCCTTCAAATGGGTTCCCAAAGGATCGCTTCCGGATCATCGTTTTCACCAAGATCTGCAAAACCAGAATGCAGTTCATTGGGGTGCTTCCCCTTCATTCAAGAGCAACAGGAACATCCAACTTGCATGCCCAAGTATTAAAAAAACTAGTGAAAACAAAAAGTTCTCTATAAACAGAAATCAGAAGGAAGCATCTTTGCAAGTTTCCAGCTGCTTCATACAGGGGCTGTATCCTCATCTGAAACCCTTGCAGGTGAGAGCCACACCAGGTGTAAGAGGCTGGAAAGGAGAGCAAAGCCAAGTCTGGGAGGTTTCTTTCCTCTCCAGAAGTAGGTTTTACTGACTGCTGCATCCAGTACCTGCAAATTCCCAGTCCTCCATTATTACCTGGCAAAATAATTCACTGGAAAGGGAGAAGGGAAGGAACTGGCACAATTTTACCTTAATGTTTACCTGAAACCAAACTGAAAGCTGGCCATTTGTCCAGCTTTGGCTGCGAAACACAAAATTACCAATCAGAGACAGTGGGAACAGAGATGTGTCAGGATTCTTCCCTGGCATCCCCCAGCTTGTTGTGCTGGTGGGAGCAGACATCAAGCTGAGCAGCACTGGACCCTGCCTCAGCAGGGACATCCCTGAGAGCCCTGACTTCATCTGATGTTGCTTCTCATCCCTCTGTGCCTCGTTTATCTGCTCACCAGGGCGCACAGGGAGCTGTTCTGTGTCTGAAGGCGAGGGTGTTCTAAGAGTCAAAGCCACGTGAGTGAATCTCATACTGGAGCGTCAACGCCTGCACTTGGCTGCACAAAGATCAGCACCAGAGGGTAATTCTGAAGATCAAATGCAAATTTGAAAATACAACATTTGCCTGGAGGCACTGTGTTATCTAAGAGTCAAAGAGGTGCAGAAAAATCTGATTTGCCTTGAGCTGTGTTGAACACACCTGGATTTCCAACAGGGCTAGGAGCACTGAGCCTACTGATCAAGTCCCCTCTGAACAGGAAAAAGGGGGTAAACCCCTCATCAATGGTGATCTCTTTAGACAACATCTGCTTTTTCAGCCTGAGCAGCACAAGGTGCATTTGCATGTTCACACAGCTGTGGTCAGTGAGATTTCTGCAGGGCATCCAAAAGGGAGAGAGCTCCAGAAATGAGGTCAGATGTGGGCACAGCCATGAGTGGAAAAGGGGCTTCTCAAAGGCAAACCTGTTCTTCAAAAAAATCACAGCTTGGGTGCCTACAGGCAGGTAACACCAGGCCAGGAACTGCGAATGGTCGCTCGCTGTCTCTGCTAACACAAGGGCTGGCGGCACCCAAAGAAATCATTAGGTTCAAAACCACAAAGGATTTCACTTTCTACACAGGACAGGGTTACAATGTGGTTCTCACCACCACAGTGGGTTGCAGAGAATAAAAATACGAGCTTGAAAAGAGATGAGATGAAGTCACCAAAATAGCTCCAGGCGGGGGCTGATGCACATCGTGGCCCAGATAAAATCTCCATCCCAGGAACCTCCCACAGCCCCTCTGGCTGGACAGGCAGAACAGGGCAGGAGCTCCTTGTGCCTGGCCAAAACATCTGCTCCTGGCCACAGGCAGGTTCTGGACCAGATGCTCTTTTGCCCTGAGCAAATACAGTGATATTTAGGCAGCCAGCTCAAGCATGAAGACCATCAACCCACTGACAGTTACCTTTGAAACTGCTCTAAAATATTCCCCTGCACTGTGGGGTATGGCCATGTCCAGTGAGCTGCTGAGACCCTGAGACACTCAAGTGTCTTGCAGCACTTGTTTGCAAGAGAGGGAAGGTCTTGGCTCTAATCCTGCTCAATGCTTTTGCCCCTCAGCAGTAAACTTCAGCTGCTCAGGGCTGCCCCAGCAGGCAGTGTGGACCCCACTGTGCATCCAACAGGCCATCAGCTCCTTTGTACTCACCACGGTGGCCAGGCTGGGGATGTGCTTGACTGAATTCTCCACTTCCTCCTCCGTCACCTCGACGAGGGTGCAGTTCTCATCCTCCGTGGGCAGCAGCTCTGCTCCATTCTTGGTGACCCAAGGGTGCAACTTCAATTAATAACACAGCCTGTCAGGAACGATTTCCCTTTTTTCATAACTCAAACAACAACACAAGCCTGGCAAACGCATCTCCTTGTGCAAGCTATGGCCCCTACATGCTCCTGAAATGCCAGGGAGCAGGGCAGGGCTGTGCCATGTCACTGGTGAGCCAGCTCACCTGAGTGCCAGCAGGAACTGCACAGCTCAGAGCAGAAAATGCCATGGTGTGGCTTGTCTAGAGCCAACTACACAACCAAGCCATAACCTGGGTGACCTACAGCACTTGGGCATCTCTGGGCTTTAGGGAAGGACACCTATCTTCACTCATCTTATGGATGAGACAGCACCAGGAGGCAGGAGAGATTTATTCCAGTCCACACATATGAGCAGCAGTGATGGGGAGACCCACCGAGCCCTCGTCCTGGAGCTGGTTTAATCCATGCCTGAAGGCAGAACCCCTGTTTCTCCTGGCCCATACACCTGGTGACTCGGTCGGCTGCAGGAGGAGCACAAAAGGTTCCGCAATTCCCCCGCAATCCTTTCCCCCTACCTTGGTCTCCATTCTCTCAGCTTCTCGCCCCTTCCAGGCTCCTGCAGGGGCGAAGGACCAGAAATCTCCTGCGAAAGGCTGTTGCACAGTACTTTCCTGGTAGCAGAGGAAATACTGTACTCAGGGGATTTCCTTTTGCCTGCCACTTCTATAGGCACCAAAGGTCCCAAAGCTGAGCAGGTCCCGGAGCAGGGGAAGGAGCTGGGACTTACCTGCCCAGGGGCCCTGGGCACAGGGGGAGGACCTAGCCTGGCGCGATCAAACTGACTCCCAAAAAAAGCTGAGCAAGGAGAACCCAACAGAAGTGAAGGCACAGCCAGCACCAGGAAGCTGGGTCAGTACCTTGATTTCTGGGACCGAAATCCTAGATTCAGGATTTTTATCCAACATCCGTGTAATCAAATCCTTCAAGAAGTCCGTAATTTCTGGCCTGTGGAAGGAAGAAGGGAGAGATGAGATGGGGAAAGGGATGGGTGCTGCCTCTGTTCTTCACCCCAGTGCCAGCTACTATGAGCCTTCTGGGCAGAGGGGCTGGACTCCAGCCCCAACAGGGCGGCAGCTCTGGCTTCTTGTACACCCCCTCCTCTCCAAACCCCCAGAAATGCAAAATATTCCCTTTTGAGGCAATGTGAAGTGTGATCCCACATTTACAGGGCAGGGAGAGACCGACTCAAAGCCTGAATTTTGCAAAACCACAGAAGAGCAGGACCAGCCATACCCAGGCAGTGCTTGAGAAACAACTCAAATGAGCTGTAAAATAAGGATGGATGGGTTGTTTTTGTTTTTGAGTACTTACTGGTCTGGGAACTCCAACGTTTGGGTCTTGATTTTATTGTGTAAACTCAAGATCCTTTCATCCATAAAAGGGCACTACCACAAAGAAAAAGACCAGTGAGGAAAGCAACAACTTCTCTTAAGAGGCAGCCGTGGGGCAGCCAGAGGAGCATCAGGATCTCACAGGGTATGAAGGAGAGCAAAGATCCAGTTACAGGGAAATTCCAGAAGATTTCCAATTATATCAGTGTCTACTTTTAGCCTCAATGAAAAAAACATTTAACCAAAATTACCAATTACTAAAAGAACTCCTTTCCTAAAAAATCTGCCCAAAACCAGAATTTTTTCCACTGGGAAAGAAAAGAAACCCAACCCTTTTGGCTGCACGCATCCCAGGGACAGGCAAAGGTTTCCCATTTCCATCCACACATCCCCATCTCCACTCAGCTCAAGGGGACACAAGGTGCCAGTCCCACTGTTTACCTGGAACATGGGAGGCACCAACCAACCCCCCAGACACCAACAGCACTGAAAAATCCATCTCATTACCTGCCCAAACACGAAGCAGTACAGTGTGATCCCCATGGCCCAGACATCCAAAGCCTGCAGAGTGAAAAAAGCACAGTGAAATCTACAACAAAACTTCTGTTTGTGCAAGGTTAGCCCAAGATAATTCAAATTGCTATGAAATACCTTGCCAGAGAAGATCTTCCTGGTTTCTGAGAGGGTTTCTGGGGCCATGAAGGCAGGAGTGCCCACTGTGTTGGTTAAGAGGGCATCAGCTCCCTTGAACTCGTTGCTGACTCCAAAGTCGGCGATCTTGACGTGTCCATCTTCCCCCACGAGGAGGTTGGAAGGTTTAATATCCCGATGGATTATCTTCTGATAGTGCACTGCAGCAGAGGGACAATGACTGTGCAGCAGCAGCACTGGTTTGCAGCAAGGGAGCCACGAGGGCTCTGTGTGGCTCTTTCTGATAACACCACAACCAGCCCCAGCTTTAAAAGTGCAGCATGAGCCACCAGAAATTGCATCGTACACAGCAGAAAGGCCAGCTCCAGGTGTTCAAAGAAAAACCCAAAATAAGAAATCCCATCCTTTCTGCAGAGACACTTACAGTATTCAATGCCCTTGATCAGATCCTGGAAGTAGAACCGAGCCTGGTCCTCACTGAGAGGTTTCAAGGTTGGGATTTCCATCACAGGGCTGTGAAGGCAACAGAGAACGGAGTTCATTCCCCACCTGGATGTGCTGAAACAGGGCCTGGAGGCTTTGTCACTGGCTGGTGACAGCACACAACCCCAAACACAGGCACACAGCACACAGGGTGTACTCAGCTGTAACCAGGCCAGGGAAATGCTACTCAAAGCTCAAGCCCCAGCCATGAACCTCCCCATCACCTCTGCACCCCATTCCCACCTTGGGTGGCCAAGCTCTGCCACCCACAGACCCATTGGATGTTCAAGTGTTAGTAGGATTAAATCTGGAATTCAGTACTCACCCCTGCTTCACCAGCTCAAACACTGCAACACAAAAGAGAAGGTGATTACAGATTGCTTACAGGGTGTGGCTCCTGTGAGCACAACCTCAGCACAAAAGCAATTATTTTAATGACAAAAATTCTAAAAATAATATGTCATTTTTAAAAAGGAGATGCTGCCTTATGCAAGGCACGTGGCATTTGGGTTGCTCCCCTTTTCAGTTAAGGGGATGCTGCCAACTCTCTTCTCAGTGTTGCAGCTTCAGCACCGTGAAGTGCTCTTCATGGCACACAAAAAACCCCAGTTTGCCACCAAAAAGGCTGAGCCCACACCCTGGGCAAACCTCAGTGCTTGGCCATGAAGGCATCACGATCCTCCACTAGTACAGGCTGAACATAAATGATAGAAAAAAATGCCTTCTTCAAAAGTTGTGAATTACCTGAAGCAACAACTGCAGTCTGCCAGGCAGGTTGGGATGTGGCTCATTTGTACCTTGGATAATTAACTTGTGCCTTTTCCCAAAGCCAGAGAAATAAAACTGCTTTCTATCATTCCAGCTTCAAAGCTGAGAACATCAATGCTGGTGCCTCTCATGGCAAAGCATCCCTGGTGTCGAATTAATGCCAATAAAGTGCTATAAAGCACTCTTATCTCTGTTCACAACCCAGACTGCATCTCATTTCCTCCTCCAGCACATCAGGTTATGCCCACAGTGGAGGAGAGACCCAGCCCTGCACACAGAGCTGCTCCAAAACACAGTGGGAACCTTTTGCCCCACCCCTGTGACACCCCAGGGCAGCAGGCAGTTACCCATGTACAGGTGATCCTCACTGGGGTCATCCAGGACCTGCAAAAACAAGCAAAAAGGCAATTAAACAGTGCCAAGAAAGCCTTGCAAATTAAGCATTGTGATATTTTATTTAGCAGCCATCTCAGTTCTGCACCATCTGCACCATCAGCACGGTCTGCTCATCTCTGAGCTTCTACCCACAAGAGTAGGGAAAAAAAAAGGACAGAGATGTAGCTGTACTTCAAGGAAGCAAATATTTAAAACACACAGGAAGCATCATCTGACTCATGAGCCAAATAAACTCCAGCCTGCACATCCTTAATTCTTGATTTTTGGACTGTTTCATACAGGCAGTGGGTGTAGGGCAAGGCAGCTGCACTGTTGAACTCACAGAAACACCAGTTCTTCCCCAAAACCTGTCTCAGCACTTGTTTCCTCCACAGAAGAAACATTTTTCTGCATTTCCCTTTCTGAGCAGGAAAGAAAAAAATCTTTTGGGAGGTGAGAATAAAAAACCTTCTAAACCAAGGAAAACACAAAATTCTTCCAAAGGCAGGACCTGCCCTTGCTCCCTTCTGGGGTCACTCCCCTTCACCCAGCCCATCCCTGCAGCATTCGGGCTCCATCACGCTCAAGGATGAGTTTTGGAAGGAGGCCAGCACTCACCTCCACCAGCTTAACCACGTTGGGGTGGTCCAGCTTCTTCAGGATGGCAATCTCCTGGTAGACCTGCTCGATGGGCCCTCGGGGCTGCAGGCAGCCCTCGGGAGCAGCCTTGGCCCCGCGGGGCGGTGGGCGGCCTGAGGAAAGGCAAAGATGGGAACAATCCCCCAGGATCCCCAAAACAGCCCCCAGCCAAAAGGCTTTCTGCCACTTACGGGGGAAGCCCGCCTGTCTCATCAGCTTCTTTTTTGAGAGAACCTTCATTGCCTGCAAAAGGGGAATAAATGTGGAATTTGAGCAAGTCAAGGATAAAATGTGGCTCGTGGGATGGGGCAGGGAGTCGGCAGAGGGGATCTATCCCCCATCCCCCTCCCAGCTGCCCTGCTGCAGGCTCTGGGGCTGTGTGCTACTCACATAGTAGGTGTTATCATCCTCGTTGTAGGCCAGCTTCACCACCCCATAGGAGCCCTGGAGAGGGGCACAGCCATGGGGCACAAGTTAGGGACAATCCAGAAAACCCACATCACCAACCCGGGCTCTAGGCTCCTCCACAATCCCACCCCACAGGGATCACAGAGCTGGTGGGAGATCTGGGATGAGCAGGGGTGTATAGTCTGACATCACACTGACAGCAAAGAAAAGCTTCAAATGCCCCATTGTGTGGGAGGGAGGGGGAAGGGGGAAAATTAGTAATAACTTTAAAAATATACAATTCAATGGCACCACTCAGAACAGAACAGCGAGCAACAAAGAGCTGCCGTGGTGAGTGGCTGGACTTGCTCCTATTCTGGAGCATTCCCATGACTGGAAAGTGAAAGCAAGCCTGACACCCTCCCAACCCAAAACCCCTCATCCCACCCCAAACCCAATATTCACCTTCCCAATCTCATCCTTCAGCTTGTACTGGTTGAGCTGCACACAGTCCTGTGGGGAGAGAGCAGGGAAGTTTGGCATGAGCCACAAAACTGCTCACATTTGCTCTTGTCCTTTTAAATCTCCTGCAAAACTTTCTCTGCAAACTCACACCCTGTCCTGCTCTGCCCAAGCACTCCCGTGGGGCAGCTTTGATTCATGAGCCACAAAACCACCCACCAAGCCACACACTGGTGTGTTTATAGAGGGCTAATTGCAAACGTTAATGGCTGGGCAGGGATCCTGTCCTGTCCACTCATGTGGAACAGAGAGAGGGACAGGGAGAGCCCTGAGGGGTTTAATGCTGGCGACCTGGCACCGAGTAATTTTATTTCTTCTGGGCAAAGCAGCCACTTGCTGCCTGTTTTCTGTCAGGCTGTGGGGAGGCAGGCCTGTTTTCTCTTTAGATCTCAGTGAATTTCTCTGGTTTTTTTTCTTTTTAAGGAGTAAAGAAAAAAACTTGCGCTACACTCCTGGCTTCCATCAAACACAGCCGTGAGAGCTGCGGCATCAGCAAAAGGCTCAAAAACTGGTGAGTTGGGGTCTTACATCCCTGAGAGCTGTCCCCATGGCCCAGGATATCCCAGGGCCCCCTGCCACACACCTGCAGACATGCTGTGGGAGTTTATCCCAAAAAAAAAACAAGCGAGAAGAAATGCCACTGTGGGAAAATCCAGGCAGATGGGGCCAGGAGAACTGCAGGAGCAGTGTTCATCCCCCTCACCTGTAATGCTCATTCTCCTCAGCTGTAACATTCATCCCCCTCACCTGTAACACTCATTCCCCTCACCTGTAATGTTCATCCCCCTCACCTGTAACATTCTTCCCCCTCACCTGTAACATTCTTCCCCCTCACCTGTAATGCTCATTCTCCTCACCTGTAACATTCATCCCCTTCACCTGTAATGTTCATCCCCCCACCTGTAACATTCATCCCCTCACCTGTAACATTCCTCCCCCTCTCATGTAATGTTCATCCCCCTCACCTGTAACACTCATCCCCCTCACCTGCAATCCTGTGATGGACACACGGTTGGACTCCACCGTTGGCCGCCGCGGCAGCCGTGGGGAGGAGTGTGGGGATGTCACTGGGGAGTAGGGGAGGGAGGGGTAGATGAAGCGCTCCTTGGCACCGTCGCCATGCCCGGGCGAGCGGACGGGCTGCGGCCGCTCCTGCAGGGACAGCTTGCGGCCGGAGAGGTGCAGCTTGCGGCCATCCCCAAAGCCCTCGGTGCCGGGCACGTCCATCTCCTCCTCGCTCGCGCTCCCCGCGGCCTCGTGCTCGGTGACCACGATGAGCGAGGCCATGCTGCCGTGGCCGGGGCTCAGCGCCGGGGGGTCCCGCAGGGCCGCGGGGGCTTGGCGGCCGCAGCCTCCGGCGCTGCACAGGGGCTGTGGGGCAGGTGAGCTGCTGGGGACACGTGGCGGCGTGGAGGGACCGATGGCCTCATCCTGGCCATGCTGTGGTGGGGAGATGTGCCTGCAAACACAGGATAGAGAGTTAGCCAGACTCTCTGGAAAGCGGGATCTCCTGCTGGTCATTGTGCTACAGATTGATTTATTCATTCCATAGGGAATGGTGAAGCCAAGGGCAGCAGTGCAGGATGGCACAAGGATGCACAATCACCCTGCCACGGGTCAGACCCCAGGCCAGAGCCAGCCTCAACCCCAAGCTGCCACCTCTGCTCCTTCCACCCTTTTTATCTAAACACCTCCAGGGAGTAACAACTCCATCATCTCCTATAGAAATTCTCCAAAGGGGTTATTTTAAAGGGGCAGGATAAAGAACTGCGCTATACCGGCATAAATACCACTGAGTTCTCTACTTTACTGCTCAAAGTGGGCACATCTCTGCCAAGTCCCCCCAGACAAAGCAGTTCAGGGGCACAAGGACCCACTTACCAAGCATGGGGTGCAGGACCAGCCCCCTGGCTCACTGCTTCCTCCCACAGCCCATCATTGCTGGCGATTTCTGTTCCTTGCCCTGTGGCTTTTTGTGCAGAACTCAGGTACCCAAACCTTGAGATAAATGAGAAAACTGTTAGCAACAAAAAAAAATTTTTAAATCATCAAATAATTAAGTGATAATTAAAAAAGAGGAGAAAATTATGTTAATTCACACATGGCAGGCACTCCACAGCACCTGGGGCTGTTCAGTGGTTGGTTGGCTGTAAACCATTGCTCTTCCCTGCCCCAACACTGGTGCTGTTTTTAATTTCTAGGTTAACAAGTTGCCACAGAAGGAAGTGAAAAAAAATATCCTGAGCCAACCAGCCCAGGAGCAGGAACAGGGTTTGAGGCGTTTTTCTGCCTGGTTCCCACACCTCGACGAGGCGGCCGGTTAAAATTAGCTCCACTCGTCTCCATTGAAGTTTCCGTGCTGCACCCGCAGCACAACCACTCTGAATCAGCCCAGCAGAAATTATGGGTCAAGTACAGAAATCAAATCGTCTCCCCCGTCCTCGAGGCTTCACAATGGCCTAATTGCTGTTTTCAACACTGATCTATAAACCAGAGCTTTTGTGCCCAAGTGGGATCGGCCTGGAGCTGAAGCCAACGCGGCACCGCTCGCTGCTCCGAGGCATGGAGAAGCACAGGGATGGGGAGGCTATAAATAAGCCAACGAACAGCAACAAGGACAAACTATTCCAGAAACACTGAGTTTCGTGGGGCTGAATCCACTCCTGGATGGGGCTTTGCTGGATGAGAGAGCCAGGAGCCACCAGCCAAGTCAAATTCCCCCCGCAGTGCTGCTGGCAGCCCTCGGCAGCGTGTTTTAATGCACTCCCAAATGGATTAAAACAAACAGGCAGCCCCCCCCCATTCATCCTGAATTTACAGGGATGCATCTCGAGGCCATTTGCCTGGCCTGCTTTGGGCACCCCTCCAGTGGGCACATATAAATAGCTGCCCTGAAGCCAGAGCTGATCCGGAATGCTGTGCCCTCTACCCTCACCGTGCTCTGCAGCCGCACCAAAAAAGGCAGCTCATCGGGGCAGCCTTGGGATGAAACCACCCCAGAACATCACTGATAGCAACACCAGTCCCCAGCGGTGCCACAGCACGGCTGGACATCCCAGCCTGCCCCCAGAGCATCGCCTGCATCCCTGTTTCCAAGGGTTCCTGATAAACTTTGCCAGACTTGAGAAAAATTGAGTTATGAAGCCTCCGTCACACTTGAGAGCTGAGCTGTCCTGGCTGGCGGGAGTTAATTGGCTTGACCAGGATAAACATATCAAGTCTGATTAATTCAAGCAGGCTTCCCCAGGCTCTATAAACTAAAAGTCATCCAAGCCCCATCGTAACATCATCTGAAGCGGGAAATCAGAGGGGTTTTCCCTCTGCATGTGTGCAAAGGGTCAGAGGATGGGGTTTTAAGAAATTGCCGAGATGACGCCTCGCCTGAGAGAAACCCAGAAGTGGGGTCACACTGTTGAAGACAGCCCTGTTATCCTTAATAAGCACATGAGGAGGAGAAGGAGGAGGTGGAGAGGAGCTGTATTCCCAGTCAGAGAGAAAAGTAAAATAGCTGAAACGAGGGCAGTAATCCCAAAGAGAGAAAATACAGCCTGGGGGCTTTGGCTTCACCAACCCATCCGGGGCCTTGCCTGGGGAAAATCAGCACATTCTGGTATGAACTCCAGCAGATCCTTATGTAAAAGGGACCAGCACATGCCCACAAAATCCTCAGGAAATATAACAGCCTGGTGTATAGGAATGATTTATCGGCACAGCTTTTGGCTGCAATCCATATATAACCCATAGCGGCTGCAGCAGGATTATCGAAGCAATCAGTCTCGCATCTAATTCAGCAAGGAGAGGGATATTAAAATGAAAAGAGGTCTGTGAAACCCTGGCAGCAGCTCTCCCTCTCGCTCAGCGTCCACGTGGCTTGAGCGGAAGCGAATGGGAGTGGAATCAGCCCCCGCGAGGGTGAGGGATTTTCACAGCCCCTCGGCAGCCCCAGCTCTGCCGAGAGCGCCTGGGCCCTGCTGGATGCGGCCACCTCCGGAGGGGAACACGCTGACCCATTCCAGGCAAGTGCAGAGGGTGACACCTGGCAGCCAGCACTGGCTGCAGGGATTTCAGTCAGAGCATAGGGATGCATCTGCCTGCCCTTCCCTCCCCAGAGCTGTTTCTCTACCCAGCTGCAGGGGCTGCACACTCGCCTTCCCCACACCTGTCACTGTGGCAAGGCCAGAGACGATGCCAGGATCAGACCCTCCCCAGGGAGTAAGACCTGGTGGCAGCTCAGCAGTGACCCCTCCATCCATCCTCCCATGGGGGTCAGCTCACAAATCCCAACTTCAGCTGTTTAGAACAAAACTGAACTCAAAACACCGAAACCAGGGCTGATTTTACTCTCAGAGATCCTCCCCTGCTACTGCTGGAGGTTGGTTATAAATCAAGCAGGGCCAGCCTGGGGCAGTTATTGGTCTCCCTGGGCACAGTCCAGTGGCTATTTTGCTTTCCCCGGTCACGGTCAGCGGTGGAAGTGCCCGTGCCAAGAGTGGTGTCATCTGCAGCAACGGGGGCATCGATCACAGTTTCCCTTCCTACGGGTGAGCACAGACCTTGCCAGAAATATATTAGTCACTGTAGTATACAAAGACCATATGCATGCCCTACCTGACTTTTAATGGAAAAAAAATCTCTCAGCAGCTTTTCTAGAAGTCAGAGGACACCCAAATTTATGAGATACTGGAAACAGGCACCCATGCCCCATCTAGGACAGGTCCCTGTGCCCAAGCAGCAAAGCTTTTCATCATCCCCAGGGTGAATGGAAGAGCCTCCTACACTGCCTGGCCCAGCCAACACAGAGTGGAAAGAACTGGGGGAAAAAAAATCAAAGCCAGGCTGGTAGCGTTGTAGTGTCACAACACTCAGCAGCAGGTTTCAATAGGAATCACAAAAACATCTTTACCAAGGTTCTTTTATAATTTTGAGGATACTGCCTAATACTGCTGAAGCAATATATAATGAGCATCCCAAAAGAGCCTATGCTCCAGAGATGGTGTTGAGCATGGACCCGGATAAGCTCAGGGCATCTCCATCACCTTGTCCAGCACTAGCAAACAAGTCCCAGCTTTCCTGGAAACATCAGCTCCAGCCCACAATGCCCACAACAGAGGAAACTGGAGCAGCTCTCCACTTTGTGAACGCCACTTAAAAGACATTAAGGCAGAGCTGAAAGCAAAGGCTCCTCCAAATTACCTCCCTGGAACAGATCCCCGTCACAGCACACTCAGGTATGGGCTTTGGGGTTTGTCTCTGCCTCAGGGGAGGGGCTGTCTCTGTGGGTGTGGGCCATGAAGGCAGCTCTGGCGCCCACAGCTGCCACACATCCTCTCCCCAGCACGGTCCCCCTGGTCCTGTCCCCAGGGGTGGTTTCTGCCCCTGCAGCATTGCAGTCAGCCCACAGCTCCATCACACCAGCTTCCCGTGGTCATCTCACTTCTGCTCTTGGTCTCGGCTGTTACCTTCATGCTCCTGATGCTCTGTGCCGTGCACGTGGCTGCAGGGCTGCATCCACCTCCGAACCACGCTCTGCCACTCGCAGCAGCCCAACCTGTGGCTTCTAATGACACCCGTGCCCTGTACACAGTCGCTCCGCCAGCTCCATCCCCTCTCACTTGTTCCTTGACCTTAAAAACCCCTCCCTTCCCCAACCCCATGGCCTATCTTTCCCCGGCAGCCCCGATCCCGGCCCTCAACCCCCGGACAGGAGCCCCGTGGGGGCTGAGGGACACGCGGTGTGACCACCCGGTCGCACGGATGCGCCCGGGGCGCCGCCGCCCGCCGGTACCGCGGCACGTGTGGGGGCCGGGATGTCCGCGGGGCCCGGCGGCCACGGCGCGGGATGGGGAAATGACAGCACCGAGCCAGCACCGAGCCCGCACCGCGGGGGTGTCCGCACAGGCCGCCGCGAGAGAGCCCCGTCCGGGGGCGATGCCGTTCGCCGCCCGCAGAGCAGCCCCAGCCCCGCTCCATCCCCGCTCCATCCCCGCTCCATCCCCGGCTCGGCCGCCCCCGCCCGCCCGGTCCCTCCGGGCGCGGCTTTGTCTCCGCCACCGCGGGCGCATCCCCCGGCCGGGCCCGCCCGGCCTCCCCGGCCGTTCCCGCAGCACCGACCTGGCGGGGAGCGACCCCGGGACCCCGCAGCCCCCGCCGCGCTGGGCCGGAGCGCCGCTGCCCGGCGCCGCCTTCGCTTTCGGTTCCGCTCCGGCGGCGGCAGCGGGAAGGAGGGAGGGAAGGAGGGAGGGAGCGATGGAAGGAGGGAGGGAGGGAGGGAGAGAGGGAGGCCCCGCTCCGCCCCGGGGAAGGGCAGGTTTCCCCCCGGGCAGCCGCATCCTGCCCACCCGCCCCCGTAAGCCGCTGTTGCGGTGTGTTTTGTTCTTTTGTTTATTTATAATTTTTTCCCCCAGTGTTTTATTTCCCCCCGGGCCGCGCGTCACCTCCCCGCGGGATGCAGCGCGGAGCCCCGGCCGGTCCCGCTGCCGCCGACCCCGCTGCGGGCTCCCCGCGTCCTCCTCGGAGGGACCCGAACCCCGGCGTCCCCCGGCGCCGCCTCCTCCCCCTGCCCCCTGCAAACCCTGGGCTGCCAGCGTCAGGTCGGCTGGGGACAAACCGGGTTACCCGCGCCAGTTCCCCCGCACTCAGCGATTGCCCAAAGCATCGCCTAAAGGGGAGGTTTGGAAAACAGTTGTTGGGAAATGTCACAGAGGCCACCACCAAAGAGTTCCCACACAAGTTACAGCTCTGTAGCGCTGAGACAGAGCTCATGGGCACGGCCTTTAACCCCCAGGTGACACCAGCCGTCGTCAAACATACCCCTTGCTTTGTCCGGTATTTGGGGTTTGTTGTTTTTTCCATCCAGCACCATTTCTGCACCAAGCTCACCCCCGTTTTCTTTACATGAAGCAACAGCTTCAGCCTTGAGCAAGATGCAAACGCCACAGCTGGCCAAACCCTCTTCCTCATTTTGCTTCAAGGCTCGTTTGTGGGCACCACTTTGAGACTGTAGAGCTCCCCAGAGCGGAGCCAGGCCTCCATGCCAGCTTTGTCGAGAAACGCTTATTTCTGAGAATCTTGAAAGCCACTCTAAAAATCAGGTTTATGCACTTACCGAAACGCAGTAGGTGTTCCGAACATTTTAAGGATTAAACTCCTCTATGTCGGCTAAAACACAGCAGAGAGGGAATGAGCCATCACCAGCGCTCCACAAGGCTGGGCTCCCCTTTGCCGTTGGAAACCTGGTTTAAAATCAAGGCCCTGATGATCTGCCAACAGCCCCGATGCAGCACTAATTAACGGAATGTGTAAACTAACACCGGACTCGGCTCAACCACACCCTAGTGCTTCTCTCTTCTTCCTTACCTGGCCCAGCTCCAGCAGAACCAGGTTTAGGTCTGGTGTGGCAATGCCACAGTTAAATCTGCTGTTTCCAAGCAGGGTAGCTCCGGGGCTTTAATGGCGCTCAGCTTTTCTATAGTCACCAGGTGACCGGCACCCACCAAAGGTTTACACTCACAGGAGTGCAATCCTGTCTGCCCTCAAATTGCACACTACAGTCAAAATGAAATTTTCTTCCAAAATGAGGATCTCGTTGCTGGCAGTCAATGCCAGCACATCACATACTCAGTAATAGAACGGTTTGGGATAGAAGGGATCTCCAAGTCCACCCATGGGCAAGGACACCTTCCACTGCCCCAGGCTGCTCCAAGCCCTGTCCAATCTGGCCTTGGACATTTCCAGGGATGAGACAGCCACAGCTGCTCTGGGCACCCTGTGCCAGGGCCTCCCTCCCCACCCTCACAGGGTGGTATTCCCCATCCAACCCTGCCCTCTGCCAGTGGGAAGCCATTCCCTGTGTCCTGACACTCCTGGCCCTTGTCCAAAGTCCCTCTCCAGATTTCTTGGAGATTTCTTGGCCCCTCCAGATTACTTCAGTCAGTTGTGATCTCCATCTATTCACCCATAAAAGCAGAGCAGGTGAATGACACACAGTGCTGAGGGGAGAACACACACAATAAAACATTTCAGCTAAGCTGGGGCTGTTGTTTCCCACTCTTCACCCTCCTCATTCCCCCTCTGCACAAGGACACACGAAACAACAGTGCCAGGACTTTGCACTGTTAGACCTTTCTGCCTGAACCCTGTTTTTTCCCTTTCTGCCAGCACCATCTGTTTCTGCAGCGTAAACAGCAACAGCAGACAGGTTAAAAGCAAGGACACTTTTTAAATGAGACTCCCCCTTCCATACCACTTAAAAAGAGCACAAAGGAGCTTTGCCTACATTTTCCACTAGTTTTTTTGTACCCCTGTGTTCATAAAGCCTGCATTGATTTGGGAAATGTCACTCCTAAGAACAGAACACTACTTCGTGACTGCACTGCTCCCCTCAGTGTGTTTACAACACAGTCAAGAGGGTCTTTTCACTTTTTCCCTGCTAATTTCTTAGCTTCAAGTAGACAATAAAAGTGAAATGGGTGGAAAACGACATTTGCGTTACAAAACACGAATCTGTTCAAGAGCAGACCATGATTTATTGGCAGTTATTCTGAAACCCGTATGACTGAATACAATAAAAAGATACTTGTAAAAAAAAGAAAACAAACAAACAAAACCAGAACAGGAAAACAAACAAATCTCATCTTTAAATGCATCACTTGAAGGCATTGATCAAGGGGACACCGTGTGCTGGCAGCTCCTGGTGCAGCTGACGGAACAACATGGCACATTTGTTCCTTTCCTGGGTCCTGCCGAGGGTGTGGAACAGCCGAGCTTGGAAGTAGAGAACGTCTCTGAGCTGCTCTTTGCAGTCCACTTTGGCAAAGTAAGTCTTGGCTTCATTTAGATTCAAGATAGCAGATTCCAAAGCTGTGGGAAAGAGGGGGACATTCATATTTAAGAAAATATCACAGTAACAACTCCAAGGCAGCTCAAGTCTAAGGAGGCCAATTACAAATTCCTCAGCTTTTCAAAACCATTTGTGTCTTAGCAACGTGGTCTCTCAGCTAGTTTCTATTATTCAGCCTTTGCTGCAAAATATGTGTGTGAAAGTATGCAGATAAACAATATTCCATTATAAACATCTGTGCAACAACTAATTCCAAATGAAATTTGTATACAATAACCAGGTAACACACTCTGGTGTAGCAGGACTCCAGTACAGACACTGGTTTGCACTTCTGAGCAGTTTCAGAGAGAATTACCCTTCACACTACCTTCAATCTTCTTTTGTGGAGTGTAGGAAGCTGCAGAAGCCACCTGACATTTGGCCACCAAGAACATGGCACAGCCTTTGTCCAGGACAGCTCCGTGGGCCAAGACAGGTTCTATTGCCATGTGCAGGATATTCAGGGCTTGTTCAGGAATGCCAAGGATCAGCTGAAAGAGAAATACTTGTTGGTCTCACACTGGAATCCACTGATGGGAGCAGCTTCTTCAGGGAACACCAACACAAGCCATGTCTGTTTCTGATAACGTGATGTAACATGCACCATTTATTTTCAACTTTTTCCCCACTATCTTCTTTTAAATCAAAACTTGTGAGTAGAAATGAGCTGCTCTCTGAAATGATTGGGAAAGGCTTCTCCACTCAGCGCTGACAGCCATGCCTCTCAGAATAAGCAATATAACTGAACTCATTACCAGCATTATTTTTAATATACAAGCCAACTTGTGCTGCTAGAAAGCCAAAATACCAGCATAAAAAGACAACTGAAGACATTAAGACAGGGGAAATTTATGCTGCTTAATTACATACAATAACTATACATTTTAGTGATACACATGAAACTCAACTTTTATTAACTTCCTCGAAAGCTTTCACATTCAGAGTTTACTTCTTCACAATCAATAATTTAATTCCAGCAAGGTTGTGTTCTTAAATCTCACAGGAGTAAAACCAGCATCCAGATCCCCAGAATAAATGCAGCCCTGCAGCCCTGTGAAAACACAAATCAGCCCTACCTGGGAGAAAGCCAAGTTGAGCACGGTTTCAGAGGCCAAGTACTGCAGGCTGTACTCGCGAGCCAGGGCCAGAGCCTGCAGCAGCACGGGCAGCGCGATGGTGTGGCACGAGGACCTCCAGTACAGCTCTGCCATGCACAGCAGCACCCTGGCCAGACAGGGAGCAGCAGTTACAGACCTTCACTCTGGGTCAAAAATGTCCACTTGTTCCCAGGGGATTATTCCATCCACAATGGGATTGGTTTTATTACGAATTACGCTGCTGCATATACAATACATTTAAATTACACCCTTAAGAGGAGATGCCACAGGCATACAAAAGATTAAATAATATATATAATATATAATATACAATATATAATATATAACATCTTTATTTAAATATCTTTAAATAAAGATAAATAGCTCTCTCAAGATTTACACCAAGGTAAAACTACACACACACCCATTTCCTATTTATTTTAGATGCAGTGTTTCCTTCTTCTATGAACCTTCATGGAACTTTAACTTTACCACCTTTTAGTTTACATAATAATAACTAGGTTTAAATGACACAATATTTTGAGGATTCCTCCATACTGTGATTAATAATTGAAATGACTCTGTAATCTCAGAATCACAGCAGGTAATCTGAAGACTAGTGAAGTCTGAACACAGACAAATTGAAATGGCTGATTCTAATCACTGCAAAGTGGCTTTAATACTCTGCAAATGAAACATTCTTACCTAATCACCATCTCGGTGTTCTTGATTTTCTGGCAGTGGATCAACAATTTCTGCAGAAGTTTGTGTGCCTCTGACATTTGATTTTGGGCTTTCAATACAATGGCTTTTCTGTTGTGGTAGAAAGAAAACATCACTGTATTTTTGTACTTTGTACAGAATTCTGCTCTTCAGAACACAGTGAAACAGGTCTCTATTTTGTGACCTGTTTCTTATAACTGCAGACTGGCACCCTGACAAAGTGTACACATGCTGCACACACAGACAGGAGGAAAAACAGATCTCCCTGGTGCCAACTGGACAACTCCCAGGCAGAAAGGATCAAACTCATAAAACAGCTTTAGATAGAAACCAGGGATTGCCAAAATCAAAGGCCAAAGAGGCAGCAGAAGTGGGAGGACATGCAAGCTAGACAGCATAAGTAATTATCTGTGAGAAAAACAGGTATGAGGTAAAGCAGCTAAAATTGGCCTGAGCTAACAAGGATATGGAGCAACAGGAAAATGGAGAGCAGGGAAGTCAGGACCAAATGCACAGCAGCAGGGGATGGGTACAAATGCCCTGAACCAGACACTGAGCAGAGTATTTAAAGATCAGGGAATTCACGATCAGTCCAATTCCAGAAGGACAAGCATCAGGTCCCACAGCTTGAATGCTGCTCTTCTGGCTGACTGGCACTGGCTGCTTTTAGGTGTTTTGCCTTTGAAAATTGACAAGAAATTCTTTGAACACTATGTTGGTTTTCATATTCACCAAATACCAAGTTTTAACTGTAACTATTTTTAACATGTCATTCTCGTTTAGGAACAAGACCACATTAAGGTGAGTGGAAAAAAAAATCACATTGTTCCATTTTGGAGATGTAGAAACCAGGCCACAGAGGAATTCACTCAAGGCCTGAGCTCCCTCCCCAGCTATGCGACATAAAAATCTGCCTTGTGCTCAGGTTTGAGTATAGCAGATTTTGAGGACCTCACCGTGACAGAGTCACAGCCCTGGAATAACACCAACTTCAGCTATTCCAGTTCTTAAAATGCCCAGAGAAACAATTACAAATTATTATTGCAGCGCATGCTCTAAGGGAATAGCCCTAGAGGTTAGATAACATGACCTTAACTAGTCCTGGAAAGGGAAAAAAATGCAAGCACATGTGACTGCCAGTGATCACTGTGCTAAATTTGTCATGATCTGCATGGAACACACCTGCAAGTGCACCAAGACCCACGATTTCTCACCTGTATACACCTTCAATGCTATTAAGTGCTGTAATTCCTGCTACAAGAGAATCTGCTACGTGGTATCTGCCATCGTTCATGGCTCGCTCAAACTGTATTTTCTGATCAAACAGCATCCAAAGCTAAACAAAGAACATCCAGAAAAAAGCTTTAGAAGTTGTGCCTGCTCATTTTCCAATCCTAAATTAGAATTTACTTTTTATTTTTCCCCGGGGGGTATTTGTCTCTAGACACACTAACTCCACTGTCCAATTATTGGATTTACTGAATTACTGTCCTCAACAGAAATGCTCAGGTCTGGATTAATGTTTCAATATTGAAGCTCACCTACTTGACTGCATTTTATGTGAAAAGGCTCTTTTAAGTCATTACTAATGATTGGAGACTTGTAGACAAGTAGACTTGTTCTGTAGTGAAAAGAGAAGGCTCACACTACATCTAATGGGATCTCAAGCACTTCAATGTAAATACTATCTTGTACTATCCTGTAGCAATGTTTCCCAGAGTCACACAAAAATCAGGTTATTAGCCTATTATCTCAGTTATTTCTGGATTGTAATATATCAAAATAAGCAGCACTAATTAAACAGAACTTTGAAGCTTCAAATCAATGCAGAGCATTTAATTGCTCTATGTGCTCATGAAGCAGATGTGTATTCCTCTCTTAATGAAATTTCTACTTGAACAGCTTCATCTTAGGAGGTTGTGGTGAGAGAAACGTCTCACCAGTCTGAAAACAACACAGGCAGCTTTTCCATGCTTTTGTAAAAAAACTGATGCTGCACAGCTTCCCATGAGGACGAGCCAAGGGAAATGAGGAAATGTATAACCCGAGGCATCCAGAGGAAAATTCAGGAGCAGTGGGATTCAGATCCTAATGTACAACAGTTACACAACTTACAGCTGAATGCTAAGTACTCTACCTGTGCATGCTGACTGTTGGGAGGGAATCTCTCCTTTAGGTGTTTCAGTATTTCAGAAGCAGCTGCAAAGTACCCCTGGAACACAGAAGGACACTGATTAATGCACCCTGCTCCCCTCCCTTTCAGCACAACCCTCGGGGAAGGGATTTGCCCAGCAAACACCCTGCATTGTCTCTGCCCCCAGAGCGGGCGTTAAAGGCAGAAAAAAACCACAAGTCGAGTCTTGCACCCTCTGTCAGCACCGCCCACAGGTCCTCTCAGCAAATGGCACTTGGTGCAAGCAGCCCTGGAGCTCACCTGCTCGGCGTGCAGCTCTGCCAGGTGACACAACACCACAGCAAAGGACTCGGTGTTGTTCTGCTGAACGCCCACGTTCACAGCCTCCAGACTGTTCATGCTCAGCAAGGTCTGGGCTTGCTGAAGTGCCATGGTGCTTGTGCAAGAGAAATATCTTTTAGTTTTCAAGCAGCAAACAACAACCATTTTTAATCTATGGTCTTGTTATGACAATAGTCTACGTTGTCTGGTTAAGCCAGGGGCCTGGGGAGAAGGAAAACTTGTAAAATAACTGCTGTCCAGAGGCTCTGCACTGTGCAGGCACAGCAAGTACTACAGACTGAAAGCTGCACACAGCCAAAGCACAGAGATGCTGAAAGTGGGGGCACAGGAACAATTTATGATCTATTTGCCTCTACTAAATGGAAACTCTATCTCTTCTTCAGTGTGAGTTTTAAAGAAACACAAGAGAATGGAAATAATTGCACTCAGCCTGTACTGAATCACAGTCTGATTGCTTTATTTTAGTGCACTGGAGAGACACAGTCACTTGTTACACCTATATAAATGCATTATGTGCTAACAAGTGCAGCAGCTAATCCAGGAGTTCCAAACAAAGCAAATACCTGCGGCCGTACAATCTCCAAATGGCTGTTTTCTGTGCTATGCTGATGTCTATGAGCTCTGACAGGCTGTGCTTCCAATGCAACAGATCAGAATCTTTTAAGGCATCCATCAGTTTGTTGGCAGCCTTTCCTGCAAAAGCTCTTTGCTGAACCAAGGACTGTATTCCCAAGGAAGCAAGATACTGGGAAGGAGGAAAAAAAACATACCTACAGTGATGGAAGACAACAGAGTACCCCAGGCTTGCAAATTACACTGGAGCAGAGTTCTAAACTACTAAAAAAGAAACCCAAAAAGGCAGCACAGACAAAGGAACACTGCTCCAGGCATTTCTTTAAATACTCACTTATGCACACCCACACATATGTGAATGTCATTTTGTTGGATGTGAAAGGTAATTTCCACTCCCCCACACAGAAATCTTATGGAGGAGGACAGGAGCAGTACCTGGATTTCTCCAGAACTGCTGTGAAAACAGCCTTTGCTTTCCTTCCCTTCCCCACAGAGGCCATGGCTGCTCCTATCTCCCAGCAGTTTTAGTCCATTTTAGAACAATTCTCTTAACAAAGCAATTGTGGATTTGGGGAAGACAGAACTAAACATTAACAGACAACAGATCTATCAAAGGGGAGGGCTGCCCTGCAAGATTTCATGGAGCTGTACAAATAAACACGTGTTCAAAGCCCTGCCAGAGGCTTCAGCACTGAGCTTCAGGGAAGGTGGAGCCCTAAGAACCTCCCCTGAGCACCAGATTGTAACAAAATGTGCCTGGGCCAGTAGCCACAGAGAGATTTTCTGCCTGAAAATCAAGCAAGTTAGAAGGAAAACCAGTGAGCCTTGCAATAATGCTCTGGCATTAAAGCAACTGAGCTCTGGCTTGTTAATATGAAGCATAAAAGTCATAGAAACAGCTGGATCTTGGAGTGTTAAAATGTTTGTTTAAATCCAGTCCCATATTTTGAACAGACAAGTCACAAAGCCCCAAACTCTGAACACACACACGCCCATCGCCACATGGGTTTGTCCCAAAATAAAGTTAAGGATTGATGAAATGGACTCACTGGCAATCCAAAATGTAAGGATTTGTTCACAGAATGCTCCAGCAGAACACAGCTGTCAAATATCTTCTGCTCCAGGATGTACAACCAACTCTAGCAAGGAAAAAGATCAAATTCTCATTGCAAATAACTGATGGCAGCAGCACTTTTAACTTGGCTTGCTGTTACAGAATGCGCAAAAAGTCACTGGAAATGCAAACCACTTGAGGATTGATTCTAAGGAAACTTCTACTAAATGCTGCACAGCAAAACATATCAGAAGTGCATCTAGGCTGGGATGCTGGTGTGGCACCAGCCAACCTGGAGGTTCAGTGGTGCACAAAAATACTGTGGAATGCAGCACCTCAGGAGTTTGATACCACTGATGTCAACTCATTATAATGTTAATTACAGGGAAAAAAACAGAGAGAAATCCAAGTCCTTCCCTCCCACTTTGCTTGCTCTAAAGGTGGCTCTGAGAATTCAACAGACAGGAAGGAGGAAGCTTCTGAAATTCTTTTTACAACATCTAAGACTCAACTTTGAGCTTACTACTGAGGATACTGGGATAACAATTCCTGCTTAAGGAATTAACCCCGAGCTGCAACAAACCCTCCCATGATCCTTGCCCTGTGTGCCAGCAGTGATGCCACCCCGCTGCTGGGCAGTCAAACGCTCTGGGGGAGACGCTGCTGTGAGAGGAGCTCTGCAGCAGCTCCCTGAGCAGAACCACTCCAGGTGGCTTGCACAGAGCTCTTACCAGGCAGTGCTGCAGGCACACGTGGTCATTGGACTCCTGGGCAATCCTGATGGCTTCCTGAAGGGCCAGTTCAGCCTGCTGGCTGTGACAGACAGACAGACGGACAGAGGGAGGACAATTACTGTTCCTGCAGTGCTTAAGATACAGCATCCTGATCCAGAGGAATATTGATCTGAATTGTGCATAGTGCACTCAGATCTCTGATTTAACGGCCTGTGTTTTCCTCCCAGCACTCAGCAGTGCATTCTGGTTTTCAGGACAGTAAGTCTGACAGCATCTGCAAACCAAAACGCAGCTGTAACCCCTACATGGCCTTTCAAGCCCTGTACAGGCCACGGTGCCAAGTTATTGTTTGAACAGGGGCAACATTTAGAATCTGCTTGTGTAGAAATTGTTACTCTCAACTTTGCAGTGTCCTTCCCCTCTCCAGTCCTTTCACATCGTGCCTCCAGGCAGCAATCAATAAATGCAAACCATAAATGAAGACGGGTAGGCCAGCTTTATCAACAAAATAAACCCCAACCCATGTGGCATTTTAAATTTTAAAAGCTTGGATGGCTTTTTTGGTTTAATTATTCTTTTGCCAGATCATCAGCTCTGTGTTGACTTGCAGAAAACCAACCACACTTTCTTGAAAAGATGGATGAAAATAGGCATTCATGCCCACTGACCTTTCTGAGGTCATGGAAATGTAATTGAACACTTAAAATACCCAGGACACAGACAAATGTCAACTCTTAGATGGCTCAGTTATTATGGAAACCAAATAAACATCAAAACAAAAACAAACCCAAACAAACCAAGATCGGAAGAGGATCCCAACCCAACCCCAGCTGCTGTCAAGCGGGACAAAGCCCCAGCAGGGTTTTTAGGAGGGAGGGGAGGTCTCTCGGGGTGGCTGAGTTCCCTACTAGTGGCCGAAGCGGCAGTGCAGCGCCGCCAGGTTGAGCGCGGCGTAGCGCAGGCTCCGCCCGTAGCCCTCGTCCCCGTTGCTTTTGCTCTCCGCCCCCGTGAGGATCAGCCGGTCGAAGTAGTGCAGGAGGCTGTGTGTGGAACTGAAGACATCCTGCACCCTGAGGCTGTTTAAGTAGCTTAAATAATGCTGGAAAGGGGAAATAAAATCAGTTTTAATTGTACAGATACCAAAGCAGAGGTTTTGTTTGTAATTACTCGGTGTTTCTGTCCAAAACATGTAACTGTGAAATACTGATCAGAAGTTGCAATACTGATACTACCTGGGCAGAATTTCTGGATAAAATTGGATAATTTTTTGGACAATATTGGCCGTTTGCCCTAACGGGATCTGCCAAATGGTGAAGATTACAAGGTCAGAAAGATCCCAGAGAGTCTGAGATCTCTGCAGAGGTGGAATTTCTGCATTTATGTGGGAGTGGAAATGGAGGCAGGATGCACTCAGAAAGATACTAAGAAACATCAGCACTGCTTCCAAATGCTGTGCAGATAGAAAGGAGATGCTAAAATTGTGTCTTTTCTTTTTGGCTCTGAGACTGGCCAGGATAATCCTTTATGCTGTGAAGTCCAGGCAGGGACTGTGGCAGCCCTTCCAAGGGGATCCCCTTCCCAACAGCAGCAAGGAAAATCCTGTCTGCTCAGCCCAGGGCTGCTGGGAGGCAGAGGTGGAAAGCAAGGCAGGAAGGAGCTGAACTCTGGAAGTTGCTCAAGAAGAAGCTGTTGAGGGACAAAGCAAGAGCTCACAGCACAGGTCTGGCCCCTCAGCACGAGCTGTCTGTGGCTTTCAGTATAAATTGCTGTTAAGGACCAGAAGCAAAGTGAACAACAACCAGAAAAATTAACAGATATTGCACTTAATACTGATTTTTAAACTACAGGAGAATGAGGCCTGAAATTACTTAGGAAAATGTGATATAAGTTTATAAGTTAAATGTGATATAAATGATATAAGTTTTAGATTTAGTTGAACAAGAATGCACTCAGTCCCACCAAAATTAAGAGGTTTATATCTGTGCATGAAGGGGGAGTACTTTGCTTAATTAAGGTTCTTGTACCTTCAGGAGTTTTAGTCTGAATTACTAAACATTTACATGCAACTTGCTCACAGTTTTATCATCTACTTATATTTCAATAGAGAATAAATTACTTCCAAATAATCCTATCCTTGAGATAAGAAATCCTTTTACAACCATTCTGGATGAAGAAAAAGATACTTACTGCTTCAGCAAAGTCTGGATTAAATTTTAACAAGTTGTTCAATTCCTTTTGTAAAGATGCTGGAGCAAGAGCCTTTGTCTCATCATTCTTTAGCAAAGAAGCCTGGAATGAAATTTGAACAGTACAAGTAAGAAATGTTACTCCATAAGGAGGGTTATAAAAATACATTGTGGTGCAGGATTTTCAGGTTGTTATCTGCTTGGAGAGGACATTAAAGAAGATTTTGTGGCAGCTCTGTCTATTATGACAGTGGCAGTTCTATATTACATTATAGTGTTCAATTTCCAGAGATCACAGAAACCAAGTCAAATAAAATCTTATTCAAAGGACTGTTTAAAGGCATTTAAAGAATCCTGGTTAAATTTCTCTCTGAAGAACTATTGCCACACATTGCTCACTGGAATTGTATGTATCTTCTCATACAAAAAAAAAAAAAAAAAAAACCCTCAGGAAAACAAATTGATAAATCCAGTTTGCTTTGGCAAGCAGTTCAATTAATTTAAAAAATCACAAAAATGTAGCTACTAAAATTAGCATTACTGACTATTGAATTACTGACATTTGTGTCCATGTGTATTTCTGTTCCCTTTTTTATTTACCAGCTGGAATAACCAACAAAACTGCACATTTCACAGAAATGTGAGGCAAGCAGAGCAGAAGGACCTTCTGAGAATCAAATATCAGCATATGGTGACATGTCTGGATGAAACACTCACAGCCCCAAGTGCTCACACTGAGCAACAACAAGCAGGATATCAACAAGCCTCTACCAGAGCACAGAAAGCATCTCAGCTGACACTGGGGGTAAAATTCAAGGTGAAATTCGTGTTATGGAACATTTCCTCCACTTTAATGAGAATTAACATACCTGCTGAGAAAGAAAATACTCTGCTTGTTTCTGGGAAAGAGGCCCACTGCAGGCTATCTCTTCTTCCCTGTAAGACACACTCTGGTTAGAAACAGGGGCAAGGAAAGACAGCACAGAAACACATTTCATCAGACACCCCCACTGCTGCTTTATAAAGATTTCTGAGATATTACAGCTCAAAGCATGAAAGAACACTGAGAAAACTTAATAAAGAACAAAATCTACTCCATCAAAGTCAGCACTCCAAATGATTTCACAGAGTTTAGCTTCAACCTGCAGAGACTGTAGTTGAGAGCAGCATTACCCTAAATACACCCTAAAAAACCCTAAAGAAATACAGCAGAGAGAAGATTTGCAGCTGACATGTTCAAATGGCTCTGCTCTGGTTTTTCTGTCCTCTGAAGAGAGTCCCAAGGAGATGAACTGGCACTTTGGCCACATCCATCACAGCTGGAAACAGCTGGAAACAGCTGTTCTGCAAGACATTCACTCTGTGGAAAGCCAGCAAGCCCAGCACCCAGCCAGAGCCCAAAAGCTGCTGTCTGACTCACCAATTCCTGCACAAGTTTATACAAATACAGGTTGCAAAGTACATTTTAAATACATGGACACATCAAATACTTTCAGGATTATTCTTACAATGGAGCATCTCTTCAGCAGGTGAAAACTCTCAGTGTTTGCTTCTCCTTTTTGAGGTAAATAGACACAAGTTCTTTTATTTGGAGAACGGTGAAGAGCAAAACAAAACCACTCAACTTCTTATTGAGCAATCTTCCCTTGCTGGCAGCAGAAGTGACCTCTCCAACAGTTTTAGCACGTCACAACCAGAGGAGTCACCCAGCAGTGGGAAATTGTGGGCAGCAGCTGCCCTCGGGCTGTGGTTCCCTAGGGGAGGACGAGGATGGGGCAGTGCCACCTTCCCGAGCCACTGACAAATGTCACCACACGGTGGCACCAAGGAAACGAGCGGCCACAAAGCTCAGCCCGGCTGTAGGAGACTTTAAACAAATCAAAGATTCATTTTCTTAAAAGGTTTAAAAGGCTTTAACACGAATTGATCACCTTAAAGGCCCATCAAGTTCTTCTTTCTCCATTTTCCCATCCAGCTCCTCTGGATTTGTCAGCTCCATCTCATTCTCATCAGCTCCATCCTTTTTCTCATCCTTCTGGAAGTACTGCTGGAGTGCTGTGTAAAGTTTGTAGACCTGGCTGAAGGAAAGCTTGTTGTATGCCAGGATCATGTGGCGCAGGAACAGACCTGGAGAGGGAAATTCCTGCTGTGAGCAGGGCTGGCAGCTGCTGCTGCAGACAGGAGACAAATCCATGGCCAGCAGCTTCAAAAACATCATTCAGTTCCTCATCAAACAGAAATCAATGAGAAATTAAATAGAAATTACTGAGTCTCATCTCAATGACACAACTCAGTGTTGCAGGGTGTAAATCACCCTGCAAATCTCACTAAAGATAAGTGATAAATTGTTAAAATCAGTGACAACCTCACAATGTGCAAAACTATCAGTTAATATGCAACATCTGAGCAAGAGAAAAATGACATTCTGCAATTTGAAACCTCCCCAGAAAAACAAAGCTGTGTCCTGAGGGAGTGACATCAATGACAGATATCACAACAAAAATAGCTCATGGATAACAATTATTTACCTACTACACTTGTTTTATGAACTTCTGGCTCTGTCCCTGAGAATGAATCTGAAAGATCATCAAAAAATTGCTCCATGTCTTTCAGCTCTCCTTCTGCCATAAGTTTTAACCTAAACAGGGGAAGAAAATGTCATTTTTAGGGTATTAATACAGACAACAGGGGAAAAATGGCATGTTTTAGGGTATTAATATAGACATCAAAATATTCCCCTGCTTCCTGCATAAATGAGCAAACACAAGTGATAACTAACTTCTTGGAGCCCAGGAGGTTTTCATACTGAGGAAAATAAGATCATATTAAATAGTGATAAGCCTAATAATAATAATAATAATAATAATAATAATAATAATAATAATAATAATAATAATAATAATAATGTTTGGGCATGTTTTTCTTTTTAAATAGGTCTTTATTATGAGAATAATTAGATGAGATGGTTATTCTTAAAACAAATAGGAGCCCATTTTATTTTGGAAATTAACAAATTTTACAATTTTAAAAATTGTTTCAAAAATTTATAATTTTTGTACTGCTTGCATTTTTGGAATTGTGAGTTTGCTGTTTAGTGAGTTATTTGATATGACAACAGATCTTCTGTCCTGCAGAAACTTTAAATCTGATGACTTCGATGTTGGTGCCTTACAGAACTTAGTTATGACAAGTATGAAACTTGTCCAAGTAGAGTTTTGGCCCAAAGTGTGCTTTCAGAGCCTGACATTTGCAGGTTTCGGGGCACCTTCCCGCGCTGGAGCGGACACGAACAGCGCAGGGGATCCCTCGGTGGCTCCTGCCCCGCCCCGCCCGCCCGGCCCCGCCCCGCCCGCCCGGCCCCGCACCTGATGTGGACGGAGCCGGCCAGGTGCGGGCAGCACTCCTCGATGGCCTTGCGCAGCCGCGACAGCGCCATATCCGGACCCTGCGGAGGACAGCGACATGTCGCGACAGGCCGCGACACAACGGGGCCGCCCTTCCCCCCGGCCCAGCCCCAGCCCGGGCCTCGACCTGCAGCAGCGGCAGCAGCAGGCGGTTGAGGCGGCGGCGCTCCAGCAGGCCGAGCTGCGGGCCGGCGCGGCCCAGCTCGCTGAGCAGCACGAGCAGAGCCATCTTGTGCGGGGTGACCCAGTCGCGGACGCCGAACACGTTCGCGTGCACGACGCCGTTCGTCAGCATCGGGTTGAAGTAGAGGCTCTCGTGCACGCTCGCCATGGCGGCGCTGGGGCCCGCCCGTCGCCCGGGAAACCGCGCGCGCCCCCGCCCCGCCGGCCAATCGCCGCCCGCGCTGCCGGCGCGCGCGCAGCGCCGCAGCCAATCGGAGGAGGGGATGTGCGCCTCCATAGCGGGGCCGCCGCGACGGGCCGGGCGCGAGAGAGACGTTCCGGGGAGAGAAGGGTCCGCGCTGCGGCGCTGCTTCTCCCCCGAGCTGCCCTGCATGGCGGCCAGGCTGCGGCTGCGGACAGCGAGGGGATGGGCTGCGCTTGGGCCGCTGCGGCTCTGAGGAGTTATCTGCTAGATAAGGAAACAGACATTCTCTGTGTGCTGGCACTGCTGAGGCACCGCAAACCCTGGGGTCAGTTCTGGGCCCCTCACGCCGAGCGAGACCCTGAGGGGCTGGAGCGGATCCAGGGCAGGGAACGGAGCTGGGAAGGGTCTGGAGCACCAGGAGAGGCTGAGGGAGCTGTGAGGGGGCTCAGCCTGGAGAAAAGGAGGCTCAGGGGGGCCTTTGGTTCTGCTCAACTCCTGACAGGAGGGGACAGCCTGGGATTGGGCTCTGCTCCAGGGAACGGGGACAGGAGGAGAGGGAAGGGCCCCAGGATGGGCCAGAGCAGGGGCAGAGCTGACATCAGGACAAATTTCATCACTGAAAGAGTGGTGAAGCATTGGAAGGGGCTGACCAGGGAAGTGGTGGAGTCATCATGCCTGGAAGTGGAAAAACAAACCGACATGGCTCTTTGCAATGGGGTTTGGTGATTGGCCACAGGTTGGATTTGATGATCTTGGAAGTCTTTTCTAACTTTAATGATCCTGTGACTAATAGAGCTGTACCAGGTGAGGTACAGGTGACCACGGGCAGTGGTTTGGTGGGATTACCGATTTTGGGTGCTCTCTAAACAGACACAGAGTCTGGTTTTAAAAGGAGATGTTTATTCTGCACAGGCTGCAGGGTGGAGGTTTCCACAAGTCAAGCAGCCCAAGGGGTAAAAAGTTACATCTTTTATACAGTAAAATTTAGATGAACCCACCTACCCAATACATTTTCTCTGTCTCTGACACAAGCATTTCCATGTTACAGAGAACACCACAGAATGAATTCACTCCCCTCTGGATTTCCTGCAAGTTAATTGTGATGCCATAAAGATATTTCCACATGTAAGTTTTTATTTTCTCAATAACTTGTTAAAGTACTTCATTAAGGCATCATATTCCCAAAGAAAATACTCCAATTATTATAATAGTTCTCATTTTTGTAAGTGAGAGCAAAACAAAACTCAATATTATTATACATCTGCATGTCCCTGGGGGTTTCCATTGCGCTGCTCCTGATTCATGCCTGGGGGTGGTGAGAGGAGTAGGAGGAGGCAAATCAAGCGGGGGGTAATTTTCTAGGATACATTTGCATTTAAGAAACTTAACATTGTAGCTTGCTGCTGCTTCTGGCATAATTAATGATCGTTTCCTCGCCCTCAATGAACTCATTGAGCTGTGTCTGAGCACAGATCCCAGGCAGTGACAGCAGCTATTATGTTTTAAAGGTCGATTTGCTGACATTTCCTGAAAATAAAGCCCATGGCCTGGGCGGAAACACGGAGCTGGTGGCGTGGCAGGGCAGGGAGGGGAGGGGATGAGATAAAGGCCGGGCTGTGCAAGGGCTGGGAGGGAAGAGGAAATGACAAACATCTGGTTCTGATATTTCTGTGCAATGCTCTGGAGCCAGAGTGTGAGCTCTGCTGACAATCCTTCAGTGTGCGGTGCAGAGAGAACTGTTAGAATGGACTTTTAAAGGATATTTAAATCAGCTCTCATGCCTGAAGCCCAGCAGTGAGAGCTGACTTTGATTGTATTAAATCCAAGATTAGGTAACCCAGCTGAGAAAGTCATCTTTTATCTCACCTGAAATAGGCTGTGCCCAGCAGCGAGGCCAGAGGGGGCAGCAGGATGATCTGAGGGATGGAGCATCCTCTGGGGAAAGGCTGAGAGAAATGGGGTTGTGCAGCCTGGAAAAGAGAAGTTTTGGGGTGACCTCACTGTGGCCTTCCAGTGCCTGAAGGGGCCAACAAGAAAGATGGAGAGGGACTGTTCACGAGGGCCTGGAGTGACAGGACACAAGGAATGGATCCCACTGGTAGAGGGCAGGGTTGGATGGGATTTTGGGAAGAAATTCCCCCTTGTGAGGGAGGTGAGGCCCTGGCACAGGGTGCCCAGAGCAGCTGTGGCTGCCCCTGGACCCCTGGAAGTGTCCAAGGCCAGAGCTTGGAGTAATCTGGGATAGGAGAAGGTGTCCCTGCCAATGGCAGGAGATTGGAAATAACTGATCTTTAGGTCCCTTCCAACCCAAACCATTCCAATTCTGTGATTCCTTGATCCTTCCCACAGCCATTAATATCCAACCTGGAGTCCCCAGATAAAGCCCAGAGATTAAATTTGTCCTTTTTAAACTTTACAATTAAATTTTGCAGATTGTTAAATTAAAACCAAATGAATATTCCTGGGAAGAATCCCTTCCCTCCCTCTGGCTCTGCTGCTGTGTAAAAACCTTGGGGGATTACAGAGCTCGTTGTCACTTGTTATTTGGTGGCAGTAGGAAATGGGACATCTCTCAGTAATAGATTTAAATCTTTTAATGCTGCTTTGGCACAGTCCTGGAGGCTCAGTGAGGGCAAGGCTTTTATTAATAGAACCTCTTGAAATGCTCCTTTTCACCCACGGAGGAGCTGGCACAGTTCAGAGCCTCCTTCCAAAGCCTCAGCGTGGTTTCAGTCTGGGCACGCTGCTGCAGGAAAAGTCATCTCCAGTCACATGTTAAGGACATGATTCATCCAGATCTGCCCAAATGAAGGCAGGAGTGGCAAGTGCAGCTGCCAGCACTGTCACCAGATCTCAGCTCTGTCAGGCCCACGTTACTCCCTAAAACATCTGTGCTTGGGAGGATTTCTTGTTAGCAAATCCTTAACAGAGAAAAAGGGAAAAATGTTGGGTTTTGCTTGGTTTGGGACAGCTTTTACCCCATTGCAGCAACTGCATGGGGAGTTCTCATCTTTTAATGTGATATTATTAACAAAAATCTGTGTATAACTTGGTACTTCAAGGGTGACACTGAGCTGACAGAGTTTAGATGACACAGAATGTATTAAAAACCAAGCTTACTGATATTTTTAAGGTGTCTTAAAGCAGTCCCTTGCATGAGAAATGTGAGGAATGTGCCATTGCAAGCTCCAATGTTGTATTCACAAGGCTTTTCTATTTTTTCTGTCACTTTGACTAAAATGGCAAGCTATAATTGGGGGGAAAATGACATTTTTTATTAAGTCATGTGTACAAGTTCAGAGCATATCTAAAGCTTGTCAAGGAGCATAAGCATTTCTGAAAAAAGGTGACCTGATTTTGAATTAAAATATGGTGTCAGGGCAAATCCAGAAGTTGGGCTGTGTGCACTATCTGCTCTTACTCCTGAAGCTGCCAGGACTGCATTCACATGGCAATTACAGACCATTTTTTGTTATTTTTTACCCACTTCTTGTATCTCATTTGCTCCAAAAATAGATCCTTCCTGCAGAAATTAGCAGATTGCATCCAACCCTTTGTAGGGGGAAAATTTGATTTGTGCTCTGTGTTTATTTTCAGCCACTTTTGTCTGTTCCTCTTTTTGGCAAAGCCCTGCCTGGTTCTTGGCCCTTTGTGCTCTTACATAAAGCTCTCCTGAAACCTTGGTCAGGTTTGGGCTGCTGGGTTTTCTTTGATGTGAAAAGCTTTCAGTCCTTGCAATCTGGGATTATTATTTTATATATATATATTCTACTCACAGCCTAGAGAAAATAATAATGGCATCTAGGAGCTCACTAGAAGTGGATTTTTAAATAATAAATATTTTCTCAAGTTTAATGGTTCTCACCAAAGGGTTTAGTAGAATCAAACTGAAAGAGGGTGGATTTGGGTTTGGTGTTAGTGGGAAATTCTTTACTCATAGGTGGCACAGGGTCCCCAGCGAAGCTGTGGCTGCCCCTGGATCCCTGGCAGTGCCCAAGGGCAGGACAGGGCTTGAAACAGCCTGGGACAGTGGGAACGTGTCCCTGCCATGGCAGGGTGGCACTGGAGGGCTCCACAGAGGGACAATCCAGGGCCTCCCTGGGCAGCTCCAGTGCTCTGCCACCCTCCATGGAAAGCAGCTCTTCCTCGTGCTGAGGTGAAACTTCTTGTGTTTTCATTTATGGCCATTCCTCTTCATCCTGTCACTGGGCACCGCCAGAGAGAGCCTGGCACCATCCTCCTGGCACCCCTGGGAGGAGTTGGCATGGATAGATGAGATCCCCCCTCAGTCTCCTGTGCTGCACACAGCTCCCACAGCCTCTCCTCACAGGAGAGAAGCTCCAGAGCCCTCACTGTGACCGTGCCTTCCACCGGGCTCTGTCCAGGAGCCCTCCTGTCCTGAGAACTGCACACAGCGCTCCAGGTGTGCCAGGGCAGAGTGGAGGGGCAGCAGCACCTCCGAGCCACCATCGGTGCCACTATCAGTGACTGCACCCTCGGTGCCACCCTCCGTGTCCCACCAGTGCCACCCTCGGTGCCCCCGCGTGTCCCGGCCCCACTCGGGGCATTTCCGCGCCCCCTCGGCCCCGCCGTGTCCTCTGCGCCCATTGGTCGCTCCCGCTCGCCGTCGGGGCGCAGCAGCCAATAGGCGCTCGGCGCGGCGGCGCGGCAGCCAATGGCGTGCGGCGCGGCGGCAGGGCCCGCCCTCCGAGCGGCGGCCCGGCGGGGTCGGCGCGGGGCGGGGGCGGCGCGGCGCTGGAGCGGCGGGAGCGGCCATGAAGGTGAGGGGGGGGCCCGTGAAGGTGAGGGGTGCGGCCGGCCGGGACAGCGCCTCTGTGTCTGCCAGCAGGGGAGGAAGGAGGAGGGGGCGAAGCGGGGAGGGTGACGGGGCCGGGAGCCCGGCGGGATGTCCGGGCTGGGCCGCCCCTCCCGGCTCGCCTCAGGCCGCGGCCGCCGTCCCGGCCCGCTCTGAGGGGAGCCCGGGCGGGAGGGGCCGAGCCGAGGGGCCCGCGCTGAGTCAGCGGCCGGGCAGGGCCGGGCCCGGGCCCGTCAGGGGCACAGCGGCGGCTCCCGGGGCCCCGGTCCCTCCCCGGAGGCGCCGCGTCGCGCCCGGGGCTGTTGGGCCGTCCCGGAAAAGCTTTGCTTGTTCCAAAGGTGGGTGTAAAGAGGAAGTTTCAGTTAAAATGATTACAAATAAATCCCTCCCATCGCTCTCGTGTCGTTCTGCGGCTTGGGTAGCACACCCAGGTTACACAGGTGTGTTAGGAGCAGCAGGTGAAATCCTTGTCAGGTAGCTAAACACCCTTAAAGCTGAAAACACAGCAGAGAAGTTGGAACGCAGGATTTTGCTCCTATGAGATGCACATAAGGTATGGAGAGGGACGATACCGATGGCAGCCTGTCCAAGGAAGTGGAGACTGAAGGTTTTGGTGCAGAAATTGGGAATGTTTTGATTAATTCTCAAGGGAGGGATTTTTTGTTTTAGCGTGTTTAATTTGTGTGTTGTGTTGGTGCTTTTCAGCACGGTGCCATTTCTTCTACAGAGCAATATGGAGAGTCTAGACACCGTAATTCAATTATCAGTTAATGACCTGAGGGCACAGAAGGAATCCACAGGTGACGTGGGCTAAGGAGAAAATGAATGCCTACGTAGCCCTGCCTTTCACCTTAACTGGGTGGTTGGCAGCGAGATAAAGAGATTTTCTGTTTGATACCAACAACTTCAGTGTGTCAAAAATGAGTAACAAAAAGTTCCTAAAAATATATACATGTTTGATGTTGACAGTGATGGCTGAACAGTTGTTACGGGCTCTGGAATAAAATAAATCCAAGAAGCAGGTGTTCAACTCAGGCCAGGGTTGTGGTATCAGATGTCTCGTGTCCTTTTGGTCATTGTGTGTCTGCTGCTGCTGCTGCGATCCCCTGAGCTGTGTAAAAAGGGAAGTTGAATTTTGACAGATGCTTTTGGTTCGTTATTTTATTTTTCTGTTATTTATATGTGGTTGCTTTGAAATGTTTTAGATACATAATTAGCTCCTCAGTTTTGAAGAAATGGTGATGAATGAGAGGAATGATTGTGAAGATGAGAGGAGGTATTTTTCAGAAGTTCCAAGTTTTAAACTCAGAGCTCTGCTGGACTGTCATTGGTTTTCAGGAAGTATTTCTGGAAAGTTAATTCCTCTTGCTTAATAAACCAGGATAATTATGTTTTGTCCAGGGAAAATTAATATTAATGCATTTCCACAGTGCTTATAATGGAGAAGTACAAAACAAGCTTTGGTTTGAGTCTGGAATGGGAGCTCCAGGCTGGGGTGACTGTGTGAGCTCCCTGGAGCTCAGGGAAGGGCTGCAGGGAGCTCAGGGAGCTCTCCTGGGGTGCCCAGGGCACCGAGGGCTCCTGCTTCACCAGGGTGAGTTCTGCTCTTGAAATACCCATAATGATGAGTGCATTTAGCAGATGAGAGCATTTATTTAGAATGTATATTTGCTGTTGTAACTGAAGCTCCTGTTCTTACCTTTTGTGCTCTGTGGTTTGAAAGGAGACGTTCTGGCCCATCCCCGTTATTCTGGCATTAGGTTCCCACAAATGTAAGAGGATTGTGTTCAGTTCAGGGCAAGTGTGCAGCTTCATCTAGAAATTGGTGCAGGAATCTAGAAATATCATCTAGAAATTACACCAGGAATTAAAGCACCACATTACAGAGCTGAAGTGTGTGTGTTCTGGTTGGTTGGGGTTTTACAGCAAGATTTAAAAGTCTCAAAAGCAATTATTTGAAAAAAAGAACAACTGTTAAAGAAAAAACTATGAAAAAATAATTGTATGTAAAGGAAGTTGTACCCCTCAGTTTCCTTTCAGGGAGAAGCTGATGTGATTCTGTTTGCCCCTTGTATTTTTTCTAGCAGGTCTCAGGGAGCCACCTGACAGTGATTAAACTTGTGACCTGCCCAACTTGGAGTCCAAATTCCACCTTTTAGTAGAATATGAGCTTTTCATAGGGAATCAAGTGCCTAAGGCTTCCAGGGATAAAAAGCAGCACTTTGTTTATGTGTTCAGAATTTCCACTGCTTTAAGATTATGTGACTCAAAACTGAAATACAATCAGTAGAAAATAAGTTTATTTAGATTTATTTTAACTTTTGTTTGACATTTTGTAAGGCAGTAAAGCAGGGAGGTTCAGGGAGATCTTGAAAAATGTTTCCTTGTCAGTGAAACCAGACTGTAATTATCTTCTGCTGAAGGTTGGTTTTCAAGTTTGAGAGCCAGGAATGTTATTTTAGAGAGAGTTTTGTTGTGAGTCATGCAGAGCTGGTGAGCTCTGGAGCAGATCCTGCAGGGACAGTTGTGCATTAATCATGAGAAGTTTTCTGCTGTTTCTGCCTGTCCCTCTTTGGGGTTTGCCCCTCACCTGCATTGGGCTGTCAGCCTCTCCTTCCTTGCTCTGCTCTTGCATCACTGCTGCCTCTGGCTGTGGGGATTCTCCAGCAGAGGGGTGGGGACTGGGAGCTCCCTGTCCTGCCAGGGCAAACCTTTTCCACTGGGAGCTCCCTGTCCTGCCAGGACAAACCTTTCCCACTGGGAGCTCCCTGTCCTGCCAGGACAAACCTTTCCCACTGGGAGCTCCCTGTCCTGCCAGGACAGACCTTTCCCACTGGGAGCTCCCTGTCCTGCCAGGACAGACCTTTCCCACTGGGAGCTCCCTGTCCTGCCAGGACAGACCTTTCCCACTGGGAGCTCCCTGTCCTGCCAGGACAGACCTTTCCCACTGGGAGCTCCCTGTCCTGCCAGGACAGACCTTTCCCACTGGGAGCTCCCTGTCCTGCCAGGACAAACCTTTCCCACTGGGAGCTCCCTGTCCTGCCAGGACAGACCTTTCCCACTGGGAGCTCCCTGTCCTGCCAGGACAGACCTTTCCCACTGGGAGCTCCCTGTCCTGCCAGGACAGACCTTTCCCACTGGGAGCTCCCTGTCCTGCCAGGACAAACCTTTCCCACTCTGGATTGCAGCTGGTCTGGAGCTGCTCTGGCCCGGCCCGAGCGTGCTGGGATCCCTGGCTCTGGGATTGGCAGCCCGTGCTCTGGGATGGTGGCAGATGGAGGGAAGCAGCTCCTCACAGCAGCTCCCATCTGATGGGGGCTTCCAGATCCTGATCTTGTGCGTCTGCTCTGTGATGTTTTCAGGCGGGAGCTACGTCCATGTGGGCTTCCTGCTGCGGCTTGCTGAATGAAGTCATGGGCACGGGAGCAGTGCGTGGCCAGCAGGCTGGCTTTGGGGGAGGCGCTGGTCCCTTCAGGTTCACACCGAGCACGGGCTTCTCAGCTTACCCAGCTCCTGCTGCAGCCAGCACCAACATCGTCTGCAAGGCCTGTGGACTTTCCTTCTCAGTTTTCAGGAAAAAAGTGAGTATATTTCCTGTTGCACCGGATTTTTACACCTCTGAGCTCCTCTGTGGAAATACTGGGAGATGAGTGTTTTTCTCAGAAACCTGAGGCAGATACAGGCCTCAGGGAGGGAGGAAGTGCCTTATTCTGAGGTCACAAGAAATTATTGTCAACCAGGATTAGGAGTCAGTAAGTCTGATGTTCATTAGTCAGCAACACGTTGGATCTGGGCTGGCCTGGAAATTGATGGGCTCTGATTTGTAAGATAAATGTGTTAGCTTGAGAATCTTGAACAGTAAAGCAAATCTGGTTTTGAAGATGGCTCCAAACTGTGGTTGAGTACTGGAGTGAACAAACTGGGCGATGGAAAAGTTAAAAACTCACAATACAGTATTAGAGTTTTTTTTCTGGAAGTTCTCATGCAGTTCTGGTTGTTTCCTGACCAGCTTTAGTTCTGCTCAAGGCTCTTGTGCTCCAGCAGCCTCTTCCTTCTTTGGGATGCAGGTTGGTGGGTTAATGCAGATAAATAAAACTGAGATTATTTTATTATTTCTGTCTATCACAACTGTCCAGGATCGTTATTTTGCCTCCTCAGTGACCTAATCCTCTGCAGCTCTTTCAGATGAGGCCTCTTCCCTCAGTTTGTGTGTTGTTTTCCCCTTATGTGTCCTGTTCACATGGCAAGGCTTCTGAAGCCAATATTAATTTATAATCCTGAAAACCTTGAGGAGTTTGGGTTTGTTCATGGCAGCTGGAAGCTGACAGCCTTGTCTATTCCAGCTTTTGTGTATTGTGAGTCCTTTGAACAAAGCTCTCTTCAGAAGTGACATCTGGGCTTTGGGAGTATTTCCCTCCCATGTGATTCATCACATGTTGAGCGACTTTGACTTCTTGCAGTCAGTTGAGGAAGCAGGAGGTTCTCTAAAGTTTGGGATTTTACTGTTGATTTACACACATGAAAGGAGCAGTGACAGTATATTCAGAAGTATTTTAACAGACCATAAAATTGGTTTTAGTTTTGTTTGTTGTCTAAACTACAACTTTTGAGTACTTTATTAGTTTATTCATATCTTCTTCACTGAAACCTCAAATCAGCTTCAATAGTGCCAGAAGAGCGAGGACTCCCTTGGAACACTTGCAAAACTGACAGGGCAGTTGTCTGTATTTAAATCTTAAAAATTGTCTGTCACAACGGCCAGTGGAAGAGCTCATAGGAAATTCTGTAGCCTGGAGAAGCAGAGAGCAGGGCCTGGATTTGTTTCCTGTGACCCAGAGCTGAATGGTTCCCTCCTTTCCCCTCAGCACGTGTGTTGTGACTGCAAAAAGGATTTTTGCTCAGTTTGTTCAGTCCTCCAAGAGAATCTCAGGAGATGTTCCACCTGTCACTTGCTGCAAGAAACGGCCTTCCAGCGCCCCCAGCTCATGAGACTGAAAGTGAAGGACCTGCGGCAGTACCTGATCCTCAGGAACATCCCCACGGACACCTGCAGGGAGAAGGAGGACCTGGTGGAGCTGGTGCTGTGCCACCACGGCCTGGGGACAGAGCAGGACATGGACGCTGGCAGCCTGCGCTCATCCCGGTCCCAGAGCTCGGCCTTCTTCACCCATCCCTTCTCCAGCTCCGGGTCCATGTCCAGCCCAGGAGAAGCTGCCAGCAGAAGGGGGAGCACAGGGAGTGGAACACCTCCACGGGTACAGTGCTTAACATGTTTCATGCAATAGCATTGCTTTATTTGATCTGTTTTCTTTAATAGTTATGTATCAATTTAAAATAAAACACCAATTGATACAGTTTGGAGGGACAGGAAAAATGCCTTTTGTACCCTGCATCTGAAAGCTGGAGATGATTAGCAAAGGTTCCTAGTTCATGTCAGAAGTGACTTAAAGCTGGAATGATTGGTAGCAACAGCAACTTCAGAATGTCATTTCATTGTCACTTGAGATCACCTTGGAAGGAAGGAAAGTGTTTTATAAGGGAATAACATGGGTTTTTATCCTGATGAGTTTCATTTTGTACACAGGGACAAACTGAAACATCTGTAAATAATGAAGAAGAAGAAAGTGCAGAAGAGCAGGTGAGATATCCAAAGAATGGATTTTTGGCATGTGACACCATAAAGTGTTTTATATCTCTGCCAACATTTGGCCTCTTGCTCTGGTTCTTCCAGAGTTTGCTGTGTCTAGCAATGAATGTCTGCACACACTGGCTTCAGAAAGAATTCAACTTTAGCCAAGCTGCTGCAGCTTCAGGTGCTCTGAAGTAGCCAGGGCAGCTAAAACCACACAACTGATGTGTTTCAGACCCCGGGGCTGGGCAGGAAGAGAGCCAGGGCCTCCCTGTCCGACATCTCCAGTCTGGAGGACATCGAAGGGATGAGCGTTCGGCAGCTGAAGGAAATCCTCGCCTGCAACTTCGTCAACTACTCAGGATGCTGTGAAAAATGGGAACTTGTGGAAAAAGTGAGCAGACTGTACAGAGAGAGTGAGGAGAACCACAAGACACGTAGGTTTATACTTTATTTCTGCTTTCTTAGGACCACTGAGTTTCTGGTTTCCAGTTTCTGGTTTGGTTCTGCCAGTGGAAGAACTTGGTATCTGACCTCTGTCTGCTCTGCTGCAACACCTGGAAAATGTGTTTTAACAATGCAGGGTGCCCCTAGAGAGTAGCTGACCATGGCTGTAGTGATTAAACAAAGCTTTCCAGGATTGTGCTGGTTTTTTCAGACTTTCTTCCAAAGCTTGGAGAGCTCAGCTTTCACAGTAAAGGTAAAATTGCACAACTGAGAACTTGTTCCTCAGAGAACTGGAACTTGGCACCTCCCTGTGCTTTGCTGGGTTTCACAGGGCATCAGCCAGAGCTGCTCTGTAGCTGTGCAGATCAGGGCACTCAGGTCTGTTACTGCAGAATTAAAATCTACAGTGACAAAAGTCCAAGTCCTTTGCTCTCAGTCCACATTTTCATAAGGTGGTTCTGTGGCTGCTGTTCTGCCCTCTGCTCCACACAACACTTGGAGTCTTTCACTTGTGTAATTTTTCCTCAGACCAGTTTTTGCTTACACAACTTGGGAAAAAAACTGTAAACTTAAGGTTTACTTTTTTTGCCATGATCTGTTGGAATGTTCAGTTATTGATGGGGATGGTGACTATATGCAATGAAACTTGACAGGTTTTATTCACTTCTGCCACCTTTATGGCCTACTTAAGGCTTCTTCTTCTTAGTGTGCTTTATTATTATTGTGTTTAATCTTCTGAGGAAAGTGTTCTGCCAGGCAGTGAGCTCTGACACGGAAAACCAACATGCTCTGAATTTTAATCCAGCACGTTATTTTGCAGTCATTACATTCTGAATTGAGAACAGTTTCTTGAGTTTAAAGAACGAAGCCAAATATTGGATGTTCACTTGAGGGGCTTTCTAGTTCTTATTTCTTTGCTTCTTTGTGGAGGAAAATAGATTAATTCATACTGGGGGTTAAAAAAGTTCACGGGAGGGGACAGAGCACGGCTGGGCTGGACCTGCCCTGGCTGTGCAGGGCCCAGAGCCGTGACCTCCCTCTCTGTTGGTTTGCAGAGGGGGAGAGGATGCAGCTGAACGAGGACGACGACAGCCTGTGCCGGATCTGCATGGACGCCGTGATCGACTGCGTGCTGCTGGAGTGCGGCCACATGGTCACCTGCACCAAGTGCGGCAAGAGGATGAGCGAGTGCCCCATCTGCCGGCAGTACGTCGTGCGGGCCGTGCACGTCTTCAAATCCTAACCCAGCCCTGCCCCCAGTGCCCCGGGCAGGGCTCCTGTGGGCAGGGCTCCTGTGGGCAGGGCTCCTGTGGGCAGGGCTCCTGTGGGCAGGGCTCC
Source organism: Molothrus aeneus (assembly GCF_037042795.1). Taxonomy (NCBI): domain Eukaryota; kingdom Metazoa; phylum Chordata; class Aves; order Passeriformes; family Icteridae; genus Molothrus; species Molothrus aeneus. The sequence goes on along the minus strand of NC_089663.1, from coordinate 11,369,629 downwards.
TGTGGGCAGGGCTCCTGTGGGCAGGGCTCCTGTGGGCAGGGCTCCTGTGGGCAGGGCTCCTGTGGGCAGGAGTGCTGCGCCCTGGGCACGCGGCAGCTTTGTCGTTTTGGTTAAACTCGGCCTTTTCAACATCCAGATGTAGAAGTTGGTGAAAGGTTTTACAAGCAGCTCCTGCAGCGCAGGGCTGGGCAGGCCCAGGTGCTGCCCCACTGACCTTACAGCCCCACAGATTGTTGGAGTCAAACTGTTTACAGCAGTTGTTGCTCTCTTCTGAAGAATCTCACCTGTCCTTACGCATTCAGCACTCGGCAAGTGGTCAGCAAACACCTCTGCTTGAGCCTGTTAGCCTGTGGTGTTGTCTAGTGCATTAGAAGCAATGAATATATCAGTTGATTATTCAGCTTTTCCCTAATGATAGAATGTATCTGTTCTGACAGCCTGGCTGCCCGCCGGGCTCGGACACAGCTTAGGAAGCACTGCCATGAACTGTTCCCGCACTGAAGCCCTTAAGCAATCTTGCTTGATGCTGATTGCTCCCTCTGAATGTCTGTCATGACACGTGTGCTGTCTTGGCTGTTCTCTGTCAGTGTACAAAACACTCCATCACTCTGCAGGGCTCAGGGGCCACGCTGGGCTCTGCCTGGTGGGCTCCAAAAACCAGTTACTGAGTGGTTTTTAGTTTAGGAATAAACTATTTTTTTAAGAAGGGGTACTCTAGTAAACCACGTTAGCGTGGTCCTTAATCCGCTCATGCCTGTTGTAACTATTAACCTGTGCTGATTGTACTCCATGTGCCGACAGCCTGATGTTACTGTGAATCCTGCCCAGGGGCACCAGCTCCTTGCTGCTAACGTGGAATGTACAGCGTTACTGACCTTAACTGGGGAGGGGAGCAGGAGCAGGGACAGTTTGGTTTCAAATCTCCTGGTCATGGCCTTTCACCCAAAGCCAAGTCACCCAAACCAGCTTCCCAGTATTGCTGCCAGCCCTTGGCCCAGGGTCAGGCTGAGCTTTGTGCCATGAGCTGGGGTCCAGGTCCTCCTGGAGCAGGAATTGTAAGGGTTCCTGTAGAATATCTGTGAGCAGTGACCTGGGGAAGGGAGCAGCAAGAGGAGCTTGTGCTGGAGGTGAGAACAGGATCCCTCTGACCAAACATGGCCACGACTGGGATTGTGGAGCTCACCGTAAAAAAGAGGTGAGGAAGGACCATGTGTGTCCAGTTGTTCTTTAAGCAGAGTTGGTTAAGAAATGTACAGTTTCTCCTTTGACTTCCCATGTGGCAGCAAAGTTCCAGAGCCAAGGCTGTGCTGGCTGAGGGTGCAGGACCCGAGAACTGGACCTGTGCTACACTGGCACCTGCTCTTATTTTTGTGAATCCTTAAGCTGGCTTGGAAGAGAGAAAGCAGCTCCTCTTCACACAAAACACAGCTCCAAGCTCTACTGGGTATTTTTCAGAAGGGAGCAAACCTCTCAATGGCTTTATTTTTTAGAAGTAACTTTTTAAAGGTACTTAATTCCTGGAGTCTGTCCAGAGGGGAGGCTAATGAAGACAGACATGCCCTCGGTGTTATTTCCATGCTGCTCATTAGCCACTCGAACTCAATAAAGATGGGTGATGGGCTCTCTCAGCCTCTGTCTCTTTTCTTGCCCAGCCCTGGCAGTGCTGATGGTTACTCAGCTCCAGTGTTAATGTCCTCAAGCTGTCAGTGCTCCTGGAGCCTGATCTGGGCAGATCCCTGGCTGTAACAATGCCCTGGAAAATGCTCGGAGCCCTGGGCCAGAGCTCCCTGCAGCCCCCCCAGCCCCGAGAGAAACACGCAGAGCCAGCGCCTGTTTTTGTACAATTGTTTATACAAATTCAACAAAGGTAAAACTGCATCAGGAAGGTCTACGAAAACAACACCGTACAACAATGGCACTTATGAATGCAGAATTTTACAATCAGGAAATAACCATGTTATAAACCTTAAATGAGAACTCAACTCACACTTCAAAGAAAGAGAGACTACGTTTGACCATTTATTCTACTGCTGGACTCACTGTATAAATTAATTTTATATTGAGTACAAGAGCTCATGCTACAGAGTGAAACCCTCCTATGTGCAAAAGCTGAAATTGGAATTTTTTTAAAATTTTGAGAAAAAGGTGATTTCTATACAGATAAAAGTGTTTTACTTCAACTATAATTTACACCTTATTTCCACAACATGCTTATGTCACTTCTGAAGTATACAAAGCAGGATATAAACTTCCATTAAAACATGCTTTAAGTTGAAAGTATGAACCTACTTTTCCTGACCTGGGCACGTTTGTAGATAGATACTGCCTACGAAGTATAGGTTAAGTTCTCGCCTACCATAAGTAAAGATAAAAATTGGCAATCAAAACCGAAACACTGGTAATGCATTCAAACATTGCATAAATAATTTTTAAACAATTTTTGTACAAAAATAGTTCTGCATAATGTAAGATGTAACAAAACAAAACGTGTTAAGAAGGCAGAAATGCAGTGCGTGGTCCACTTAAATGACACCAACTTTTTTTTTTTCTTGTTTTAAGAAATGAAAAGCAGAAATCAAATTTACACTACCAAGCACATGCTGTGGTACTTTAAATAACAGTATTTCTTGGAGCTCAGTCTTCTTCCAGGTGTGAACAATTATCATCGGTAACAGTCGCCTTATGAATTTGCATAAGAGCCAGTGCAGGTCATCCCAGGTGGACTGAATTAGTGGCACAAGTTGAAATTCTTAACATGGGTAGTTTCACGTTGTTCTCTCCTCACCAAGAGTTGTAAAATCCAATCGCGGCATTTTCTGATATTCCAAGTTCCCAATTGAAAATAAAATCCCTACGTGTTCTTAGTCCCTTCCCCCCCTCGCCCCAGTATTTACACGAGTCCTTTAACTAACTCAGTTTTTGCAGAAGTTTTTCTTCCACCTGCCCGAACTGGACGCTCACGGACATCTCTGCTATGAACTGCTCACAGCCCTCCTTCGTCACCTGCTTGCAGTACCTCAGGTCGATCTGGCAGATGTTCCCACAACGTTTGAAGTAAGACAGGCACTGGTCAGTGACCTTATTGCAGTCTGGGGAGAGCAGAGGGCAGCAATTCAGCACTGACTTTTTCCTGCAGCACGAGGAATCCCCACCAGCTCCATCCCCATCCCCCAGCTGTTGTGTAACCCATGGCATCAAGCCAGGCAGCCCAGATGTGCAGAAAATCCTCCTGGCAGCTGCGGGGCCATTGCCAGCAGCAGCACATGGTGGCAGCAGCTGCTGCCAGGAGTCACAGCAGGAGCGGGGCAGGGCTGGGTCACACCCCCCTCCCAGCTCCGGGCCCTGGCAGTTCCTCCCCCATATCCCTTACCTGATAAATTAATTTCTGTTAGCGAGTCCCGCGTGGTGGTTCCGACGGCGGTCAGCAGGTTAATAGACTGATCTGTCACGTGGTTACAGTAACTGAGATTGAGTTTGGAGAGCAGGGGCATGTGCCTGATGATCAGCCGCAGCGAAGCGTCCGTGATGTCCAGCCCGGCCAGGCGCAGCTCCACGATGTTCCGTAGCTTGCTCCGGTTGTCGATCTGACCTGCGGGGCAGAGGCAGCCGTCACGCCACGAGCCCCACCCCTGCTGCCAACACCTGCAGCCTCTATGAAATGCACCGTGACACACAACGCTGCTGCCCTGGGTCAATTTCAGACGCTTTTGCCTGTCTGGAGCTTTGGAGGGAACATCAGCAGGACCACTTGTCTATTTTTGGAACGGGCATGTGGGCAAAGCCACCTCCTGATTTCAAAACAAAAGGGATGAAAGTAACTGCAGGGGCCCAGCGGAATTACAAGTCGGGAATAAGCAGTAGGCTGTGCAGTGCATGCCAGAAAGCAGATCTGATTTGCTCAAAATTTCACCTGAGCTGAAATCCGGGCGAATGTGGCATGACCCACAGAACTGCTCCTTCCCTGAACTGGAAGAAAGTGTTTCCATACTCTCTAAAGTACACCCGTTGCAGCCTGAAGAGAAGAAAGTCAGACAGAAAACCAGCACAGTGGCCCAGATGGTTCAGCAGCCACAGAGCATCCCTGGCACCCCGGGGCTCCAGCCAGGAGTGTTGCCAGTCACTGCCTCGGACTGCCCAGGGGCAGCACGGCCCCAGCCCCGCCGGGCTCGGCTCTGGGGGCTCCTGCCCGTCTGCTCCAAGGGGGACTAAGCACAGAAGAGGCCCCGGGGCTGGGACGGGGCTCGCGGGCTCCTCCCGCCCTTACCTGGCCGGTTGTCCGTGGGCGGGGACAGGAGGTCTCTCATTTGTGCGTCTTTCAGTCCTTCTGCCCACTGCACGTCCAGGGTTCGCAGCAAGGGACAACTGGAGCTACAAAGTGCCGACACTGCAATCCATGAGCACCCTGATAACAGCAGGTCCCGCAGACCTGCAGACACAGAACAGGTTGGAGCACTGGGACCTTCCCAGGCACATCCCAGTGACATCCACTGGCACCCCCCAGTCCCCTCCTCCTGCCCAGCTCTCCATCTGTCCCACCACCTGGAACTCCACTCCTTCCCCCAGCCCCCTCAGCCCTTTCCACAGCAGCATTCATTACCTGCTGGGCAGGACCTGCCTCAAATTATTTTAACTGACCATGTCAAGTAGTCAGAAAAAAATATTTTTGGCTCATTTTAACCCACTGATGCTTCATTTTTACACAGCTCCAGCCCTTCTAGTAGAGTCTACTCCTCTTCTAGTCCCCAGTCCCTGGAGACTTTCCCCAGAGGTTGCAGTTTACATACAGACTGGTTTGTTAGACAAACTGGTTTGTGATTTGGTGATGCAAACACATAACTTACCTGGCAGTCTGTTGATAAGCCAACTCAGCTGCTTTTTAGATATATTTGTCCAGCTAAGATCAAGGGTTACAGGCTGTCTCCTAATAATGCCACTAAGCATAAGTGGAGTGATGGATTTACAATGGTTTAAATCTATTTTGGTCCATAATCTTTTGTCACAGCACCTACCCAAAAAGAAAAAAAGCCAACAGCACTTAATTTGGCACTTGTTTGGATTTTGGTAAGGCTTTAAGAGGTGTCATTAAACAGTAGGAAAAACTACAGCATTTAACTGAAAATTGCAAAAATAAGGCCAAGTATTCACAACCCCACGCAATGTTACATAAGTTTCAAGTTTCTCGATCAAATATATCCTGCAATAAAGCATGGAATTATTTCCACAGAATTACAAGTGTCAACAACTCTGGATCCCATTTTAAGTCATCCCAGCACTTACTAAAATCCGTTTCATAGCCTGAAGACAAGTCACGGCTTTTTCCTTATGTTTTGACTATGAAGTCTGATTTAAATAATATCCCCATTTCCTCTGTGATTTCCTTACTTAAAATGAGTAGATTTGGGAAAACAGATCCTCCCTCTCCTGTTGTGTGCCTGTGTTTTCCCTATCCATGTGCATTATGTATCTTTTTGCTCTTTATGGGTTTCTGAAGGCAACAACACCAAGTCCTGATGGGTGTGCAGGAGTCAGCATTTTCTTAATTTTTTTTATTAGCAAACACTGTATTTAAGTAGAAAATACATTTGGCAGGTTTCAGTGACACCAAGCAGCCCACAGAGAAGACTCCACACACATCACCTCACACTGAATTATCAGCCTCTCTACTTTGTGTGTTCCAGCACAGGCTGTGCTGGAAAGGAGCCTGTTCCAGTCTGTCTGTCCTTATGCACAGCAGGAAGGTGGGACAGGAGTCACCGGAGCCACAAGGCTTCTCTGAGGGGTCACTGAAACCTGTAAATCTGCACTAAAGCTGCTGCTGTGCAGCCTCAGCCGTGTCAGGGCCACACGGTGCCCGAGCACAAGGGACACGCTGTGAGCAAACAGCACCAACAAAGGATTCCTGCAGAACGTGCTCTGCTGGCACAGGGACAGGGAACAGGCTGGCTCTCCACGTACCCTCCCCAGGGAGACAATCAGCACAGCCCTTGTGAGGGATCCTCACTATCTCAGTGGGGATTTAATAACTGAACTGCATAAATGCTGGCAGTCAGGAAGTCCTGGGGCAGAATGACACCAAGACTGAGCCAGGCTGGCTGTTCCAGCAGCAGGAACACTGCAGTGTCTGACTCCAGCACAGGCTGCTCTGGAGCCTGGCAGCTGACGCCGAGTCTGACACACACAGCCCCACCAGAAATGCTGGGAACTGCTGTTTCTGAGAAAGCAACACGAGACCACTGCCACTTCTGCTGGCCACCCCTTCTGCCTGGGCTCCCCAGAGCTCCAGGGACAGCCCACAGCCCTCCCCAGGAGGCACCGGTGCCTCCATCACCCGCTGTCCTTCCGTGCCCATCCCGCCACCCCTCGTGTCCTGCCCTCCTTACCATCTGTTCCAGGTCTTGCAAACTCTCATACAGATGCACAAGTCTCTATGACTGAGGTAGCTAAAGACAGCCATCCAGACTTCCCTCTGCATCACGTGGGCTGCCCCGTCATCCAGGGGCAGCGAGTCCGGAGGGGGGCTGATGGGAGGAGGCCGGATGACGTGCCGCTCCATCTGGATGCACTTGGGGGGCGACAGCGAGGGCGGGGGCCGGGCGATGCCCCGGGGGGTGCTGCGCAGGCTGGGCATGAGCTGGTGGTGCCTCAGCTCCCGGGGAGTCCCGTTCAACCCTTTGCTGAACCTATGGAGTCTCTCGCTGTTGTTCAACGCACGCTTGGGTTCCTCGTTCTCGCTCTCCGGCTCAGATTTGATGGGTTGGTGGTTCTCATTGGCAAGGCTGTTCTCGGTTTTTTGGATCTCCTGGTTAAGCTCTTTGCTGAGCTCCTTGCTCAGTTCCTTATTGGGAAGCCGCCTTTTCCTCCTCATCTTGAACTTCTTCTTGTCCCTGGGCTCGGCGCCCTCCGTGCTGGGCCCTGCTGTGGGCGAGCTGGAGCGGGACTGGTCGCTGTCCTTGGACCTGGGGGGTGCCTCTGGCAGCTCATCCTCGGGCTCCTGCTTGAGGCGCCGCAGGGGTTTGATCATGGCCGTTCGCTCATCCGGGGCCTTCCACGATCGCCGCTGGAAGGAGAGACCGGGGCTGACTGTGGGAGCTCCACAGAGCTTCCAGCAGCGCTTCCATGTGGATGCTCCACACAGGAGCCCTGCCCGGGGCCGGGCCCCTGCCAGCGCTGAGCCCCACCCAGCCCAGCCCCATCCCAGCACGGGCCAAAGGTATCGGGTTCAAGAGGCAGCAGGGATGAGGAGCTCAGCTATTGGCTCCCTGGACTCCAGCAGTGACAAATGCCCTGATTCACTGTGCAGATTCCTGCTCACTCCAGGGCCTTGCCCATCTCCGAGGGGATCATTTACACACAGAAGATCAGCAGCACACCATGGACAGCTTTGTCCCCAGCAGGCCACAAGAACCCAGGCTTGGGCCACATCCACTGGGCACCCACATCAAACACTGCCCAAGTGCCCTCAGGCCATGGTCAGAAGGGCCATTCCAAAAACCTCTGGGGTCACAGCTGGCATCCCAGCTGCCTCCTTTAGAGACTTCAGATTCTCCTTTACACCCAACCAAACACTGGCCATCCCCTCCAATCCCTGCAGAACAGGGAATGTGACAGCACCTTCCTCCTGCCCCAGTTCCTGCTCCCAGCAAACTGCTCTGCGCTCGTCCCCCCTCATCCAGCCCCTCTGATTCACCAGGCTGTGTGAGAGACACAAACTGAGGCCCAGGAAGGCTTCAAGCCTACTCTGATCCCCACAAGCAAGAAAGAAGTCAGCAGCTGTTAAAATGAAACAGCTCTAATAAGGAGATCTGGACTGGCAAGGAGAGGGAACTGCTGTGAGCACACTGGCTGTGTCAGAGGGCTCCTGCTTTCACTTTCCCAATAAACAAATTGGATCAAGGCAGTGGCTGTGTTCCCAATTTTCAGGTCATGGTGCATGGTGGAGAAAGCTGATCACCTTGCCTTTAAATTAACATATTATAAAGGCAGAAGTCTCAGTAAGTTAATGACAGGTTAGAATAAAACATTACTGCACCAGGCCAGTGCAGCTCCCAGCACCCCTGTGAATTTTGCACCCCTGTGAATCCCTGCTACTGTAAATTTTGCTCTCTCACCACCAAAGCAGCCCAAATCCCTACATTTGGCATCCTGCAGCATCCCCACTGTCCAGCCTTGCAGGACTGACTGACTCCCACCCCTGGGAGCTTCACAGGCAACACCAGTCCAGCCACTGATTGTGATTTTACAGCCATCAGCCACTTTAGTAATGAGACACTAAACTGGAGCCCTCATTTCTGCCTCTGCAAACCAGCACTTCTGCAGATCCCAAGTACCACATTTTGGAATCTACATGAAATTTCAGTGTCCCTGCCTGGCCTGAGAGTCCTGACTGTCATGTTCAGGGCCAAGTTGTCTCCACAACTGCTGGGAGCAGCTCCTGCTCTCTGCAGGCACCCCAAGGTGTCCTTTCCAGAGGCTTCCCAGGGTGGCACAGCCCCAAACCAGCCCCAAAACAGCTGCCAGGCGCCACCACGTGGAGAGACCTGAAAAGGCTTCCATGAAAAATTCATTTTCACCTTGTTCCTACTCTGAGCACCTTGTAAAGGCTTTTCAGTTGAAGTGGGTTTTCCAGTATCTTGAATAAAACAACAGCCATAGCCCAGTGGTTTCGGCCTCTGAACATCAAGCCAAGTGTCCCTGTTCAAGGCACTGTCCTGTCAGACCAGCAGCTTTTACCAGAACAGTAAAAACTCCCAGTTCCTGTGGGAACAGCCTGGGATCTGGGGATGAGCTCTAAGCCAGGAGAGCAGAGCAGCAGCCCCAGCCAGGCCAGGGCCTGTGCAGAGCCCTCAGCAGGGGCTGTCCCTTACCCGCTTTCTCATCGTGGGTTCCTGGGACTTCTCGAATTTCCGTTTCCTCCACAGATGCACCTCGTCAGACTTTCTCCTCAGGATGGAGTCAACTGGAGCCTTCTTGGAATGTTCCTCTGATTTCCTCCTGGGGGTCTCCTCGCAGTCCCCTTTCCGTTTGGCAGCATCTGGCACTTCCTTGTTGTCTCTGTTAATTTTCTGCTCCTTCAGCAGTGAGCCCGGGAGATTTGACGCGTATTTAAATCCTGGTCCGCGCTTTTGCTTGTACGCCAGAGAGACAAAACACAAACCCAACTTTATACCTTATACATCTCCCAGCTCATCACACTGCCAGCACTCCAACACTGCCAGGCTGGCCACTTTTTAACTCAAAATTTTTAGTAAGGAGTTAAAAGTTTTAATTTTCCTGAGGTTATTTTTCTAACTACGCGCTTGCAAGTGTCTGTCTTGGTCTGCAAAGAAAAGTGCTTCACTAATTCCAACAGACACTCCAGGTTTTGCATAATTGCTTGTGAATTTTTAATTTCAGGAATTTTCACTGTCAAAATTAACATGTAGCAGTGCACAGAACTAACCTAAATATTGCCCAGGTGCTGGGTGAAGTGTTGGTACAAGTATACAGAAATTACTGAAGAACAGAAAGCTGTGAGCTTGTCTCCTTCAACTCACAGAATCGTCATGGAATGAACCACATAACCCTGGAATGGTTTGGGTTGGTAGGGACCCTAAAGATCACCTTATTCATTAAGAACAAAACCTGAATTAAGCACAAAATCAAAAGCTGGTATTGGGCTAAAGTCTATATATCAGCCAGAGGGAATGCTTAAGATTTTGTATCTCATTCCTGCACCACTTATTCCCATTAAACTCACTTTTCCAGTTTTCCCTGCGTGGTTGCACTTTGGACACTCCCAGCAGTTCGGCAGCTCATCGTTCACCACACCATCCGATTCCTTCACCTGGAGAGACACAACATTCACAGCTGTGCTGCACAAGCCTGCAGGAAGGTGATGGCCATTCCAAGGCACATTGTCCAGCTCCTTGTTCCCTGGGAGGGACTGCAGCCCTCCCAGGGAGCACAGGCACCATCCTGCTGCTGCTGCTGAGCAAGCCCTGGGCGCTGCACAGCCACCCCTCAATGGTGTGGGAGGGAGGGACGCTGGCCAAACACAAAGGGCTCAGCTCTGGGCCTTCCACAAGGTCAGTGACAATCCCAATCCACACCCTCTGCTCTTGGAACAACAACAGAGAACTCCCCAAGAGCCCAAGCAAACCCCCAAACCCAGGGCTGTGACTGCACCATCTCCAAATGCCCTCCACAGCTCGGGTTTGCAGAGCCCAGCCCTGTGTCCCCCAGAGAGGCCCAGCCTGGTCCCTGCACAGGCAGGGCTCTCCCATCCATCTTCTCCCTTACATTAACCCCATGGGCATTTTTAGCAGCACAGCACTCTGCACTGTAATCAAGTGTTCCTTAAATACTTTTCTTTCAGGATCAGGACTAGCAGTGCCAGGCTGCAGCCCTCCAGCCCATGGTGGCTGCCAAGGCAGCTCAGAGCAGGCACGTTCATTCAGATGGACACACAGAGCATTTTGCTGTCTGAAACAAACTTATGTTCAGTGTTGTTACACTCCAGCAAAAGCACAGTCCTGCCCTACACAGCTGGAATGTTCCTCTCGTCTGGATTTTCAAACAGGAACCTGGAGAGCTTTCTAAACAAGGAACAGGCATTTCAGAAAGACTTTTCTGTGAATGAAAAGCAGAGCTAAGATACACCCTCCACACACACAAACAACTCACTGATGGCACATTCCCACTTAAGGGTTTCATTACATACTCAGAAATAAATAATTTGGGAAAAAGAAAAAGAAAAATATTGATTTATTACTGTTGTAGACAACAAAAACCTGCTGCTGTCCAGACTAACAGCTGAGCACTGGCAGCAACACTGTGGCTGCAGGAGACAGGAACAAGCACGGGCAGGGATCTGCAGATTTTTCATGTTTCTGAAACATTTCCTCCTCTCCTCCCAGCACAGGGAAAAGGAACTGGCTGTGCAGGAGCAAGCCCTTGGATTTAGGAACTGCTTCCTCCAGTCCCTGAGCCAGACAGCAGCCATTCTAGTTTCACCATCCAGTGAGAGTGATGACATGTCAGTCTCTCAGCAAGACTCCTGGAGTTAATAAATAAGTAAATGAAGTGGGCAGAATTTAAATACTGGTTTTATCACAACTGTGTGCCTTTGAACCTTCTTTCCCATGGTAGGTGTAAGATACTCCAGGAGTTGTTGTATACATCTCTGCCTCAGGGGAACAATTCCTGGCCCAAGCCCAAGTTGGGAACAAGTTATTTCCCGCACTGAATATAGAACAAGTGCTGCTGAAGGGAAGCATTACAGCTCTGTCCCTTCTGTGAAGTTTAAGGAACTGAACAGATGTGAGGAACTGTAAGCAAACTAATTAGACACACACAAACCTGCCACTGAATCTGTCCCAAGCCTTTCAGGCTGGGTGGGAGCCAGTTCTGAGTGTTTGCTGCAAACAGCAGGTGGGTGTCTGAGGCGCAGCGTGAGGCATCACAGAAACCTACCTACAGCACCAGGGCAGCAGCTCAGACCTGAGCACCACACCCCGTGCTGGGGACTCCTCCTGCAGGGATATGGAGACCCCAGGATGCTGATCTGGCATCCCTGAGGGAGAGCCATGAATTCAGGCAGTGCCCAGACTGAAACAGGCAGTGAGACACACCTGGGCTGAAGCTGTGCTGGAAAAGGCCTCTGTATCCCTGCTGCTCTGACAAGGCACCCAAATATTCACTTCCATTGTTATCACCACATTCAGCTGAGATGGAAAAGAACAGGCTCCTAGTGGAGAAAGGAACCCCTTCTCCCTAAGGAAACAGCTTCAGATGCTGCACTCAGACATGCTAGCCAGCAATGCCAGCAATTTGAGATGAAGCAAGAAAAATTCCCCACTCTTGGTTCAACTCAAACACTGTGGAACAATGCAGGGCAGTGTTCATCCCAAAATCTCATGAGCTCCCTCTGGAAGCAGCACTGTGCTTGCGAAACTCTCACCAAAATCATTTTCATAAGAAACCCGTTCAGCAAAACCAGCTTTTGTGTTGGTGTGGTATTTTCAAGGAAAGGAGGATGTCAGGAAGCTCCTGTGACACTTGTGAGGACATGGAACACCCTGCTGTCCCCAGCTCTGTGTGTGCTCTGGTACCCAGGGCCCCCACAGAAGCCCCTCAAGGCTCAGAGTGCCAGGGCACAGGTGCACCTGAGCCACCCTTAATTTAACTCCTCAGAGAGGTCCTCTGGCACTGCTGTTTCATGGAGAAAAACCCCCAAAACATGAGCAGCCTAATCAGGGAGCTGGAAGAAGATGAACTTCAAACCACAACCAACCTGCCCTGGAGAATAAATCACCCCCTGCATGCACCAAACTACTGCACAAGCTCTGGGAGATGCATCTTGGAGGGAACTCACTGCACATGGGAATAAATCAGGAGAGGACACCTGCACTGATCCAGCTTGTTCCAGTCTCCCCCAGCAGTACATTTGCCAGACATTTAGCTGGAGATGACCAGCAGTTCCCATGGTGCTGTTTCCCCAGTGGGACAGGAAGGCAGCTGCCCTGGGGCAGGGGCTGCATCAAAGGCTCATATGGGCTCCATCCTCAGGGCTCAAGGGCTGCAGCAACATGTAAACATGGCTAGAGATTTCTGCCTTGCAGGAAATCATGGAACATGGGAATAAAGAGCAAGGAAGGATCTAAGGAAGAGGCTCCATTTTCCTTTTGCTGTTCTCCTGAGCAGTCTCCTCTCACCTTCCAAGATGAATCTGAAATTCTACCAGTGCTCTTTTGCCTCAGGAAATAAACAGCACCAGTTGCCAGTTATCCACCATTTCAACTCAGCAGAGGCAATAAGAAATCAAAATAAAAGCACACAAGGCACACAGTAAATCTCCCAGTGCTTAATTGCCAGGAACAGCCAAAGCAGAGCTGTTCCTAGTTACCAAAAGCTCACTCAGAACACCACGCACGTGTGAGACAGCAAACAGCCCTTGCCTGACTTCACAGATCTGACCCACATCCTGTACTAGTCCCAAATGTAGTATGGGGAGAGGAAGTCATACCTGAGCTGCCACTAGACAACAACTGCCCTCTGAACTCAGCCCTGAGGTGCCACTGACTCTGCAAAGGCAGAGATGGGGGTGCACAGGGCACTTCCAGCAAGGGTTGGAACAGCAAAGCAAAATTAAGGTACCTCTGAAAATGAGCAGCTCCTTCCTCTGCTTCATCAGCCCCCAAAGTTTTGTTTTAAGCAGAGCCAAACAAGCAAAGCTCCTTTCCAGAGCCCATCTGTGGCAGGAACTGAGCACCAGCTCCATGAATCAGGGAGAAGGCTCTGGTTTGCCAGCTCCCCACATTCTGCTCTAATAAATGACAGCACAGAGCTCAGGAGAAATGAAAGGCCAGGAGAGCTTCACCCAGGCCTGCAGAGGAACACACACACCCCTCTCCTCCCAGACAGCCCAGAAGGGCCCAAACGCTGCTTGGGGGGCACGCTGTGTCAGAACACATTTGCCTTGGCAAATCACTTTAACCATAAACAAATCAGCAACAGGAAATGGCTGATCAGCTGAAAGAAACCAGCTCTGGAGAAAGGCAGCTTCTCAATGCTAATGCAGGAAGATATGCCCAAAATGACACTTTTGTTACCAGCAAAGAATACAGCTGCTCACAGGACTCAAGTCAGCCAAGGGTGAGCACTCCTGCAGCCTGCCACTGGCTCAGGCTGCTCTCCAGAGCTGCACTCCTGCTCCAACAGTTGCTCCCCACATCTTCAGAGCCAGCTGCCACCCTAAGGCACATCTGTGTCCGGACCTACACGAGCAGCCAATTGTTCATCTGTACTCTGTGGGACTCAGGAAGAAGCTACTGACATGGATTTGGGAATATCTCACCCTGAAGTACAGGCAGATTGCTCTGCCTTCCCCATCCCAACTCAAACCTCACTTCCTTAAACAAGGGGCAAAGAGAAAGAAACAAACCCACGAGATCTTCACACACTCCAAAGCCAGGGTCCCAGGGAATGCTGTTACATCAAGGACCCTGCCTGCTGGTCAGGGCTGTGCGTGCCACAGAGCTCACCCTGCTCCTCACACCTGCTCTCTGCTCCCTTACTCACTGTCCAAAGATGAAAACCTAAAACATTCCCAATTTCTGTGCACCACTTTTACATTAAGGTGATAACTAATTCAGCATTTGTTTCCAACGTGTATCACATCCTTGTACTCACCTTAAGGCATCCTGGGTGTATGATTTCATTACAAATGGAGCATTCCATTAGCATGAGATTAAACTTGCTCTCCTCCTCTTCCACAGTGTCCTCTTTCCCAGCTTCTCCACACACCAGACACACAGCAGTATGGGGCAGCACCGGCTGTTCACGGGTCAGAAAGAACTGATCAAGATATGGCAGACACGGAAACACAAGAGCTCAATGTGCATTTACAGTACCCATAATTTATTATGGATAAATTATTGTGAAAACTGACATGAAGGCAAAAAAAAAAAATTGTAACAAATTAGGGCTGGTACCAGATCAAGCTCCACAGGACACATTTCACCCTGTAGCCACACAGGCTCAGGGAACATTACTGGGATGGATGAAAATGCATTTTTGGTGGGTTCCTTGAATCTGTGAGATGACACAGACATTGGCATGCAAGTCACTTCAGCAGTGTACAATGGGAGGGGAAAGAATCACCCTAGAACAGCACTATTCACATCCATTAGGTTTCACAATCCGAGGAGCAATTTGGCAGCTCCCGTATTTTACAGGCAGGGCAGACAGATGTTATGGGACCTGATCCAGGTCTCACAGCAAGCCCACAACAGAACCAAGCACAGCCCTTTTCCTGACTGGCAGTCCATTATCCAGGGCCCTGCTCCCAGCCTGAGCACTGCAAAAAGCTCTGCTCATTTGGAAAGAGGATTCTCTCCTGCAAGTGTCACAAGTGAGATCACACAGATTTTTTTTTTCTTTGAGGCAGAAAGGGAACTGCAGCATCTCACATACCTGTCACCCATGTCAAAGCACTGAATGCCACTTTAATTAAAAAGCCACCTTTTTGCTAATGATGAACAAAATTCTGGTCTGCAGCAATAAGGTACAAACCTCATTACAAAAAAGAAAAGGAAGAACCTAAGCTGCCCACAAAGGGAAGTGCCATCGACTGGGCTGCCAGTCCTTAACTACCACACAGCAGAAGCAGAGATGGGGCTTTCCCAGCAAGGATCTCTTGTGGATGGAGTGAATCAATCCCTAAGAGAACACCTGCACACCAACCCAAATTTCAGCATCAACAGTGCATCCTTCAGCAAGTTTCAGGCAGGGGGAAGCGCAGCTGAGTGAGCCATTAGAGCACAGAGCATTTTGCAAACAGCAGTACAGTTTTTCTTGCTGGGAGCAAGGGTGTCCAGGCCATCTCCTCTGTGCCACCACTGCCTCTGTCCTGGCTGTCACAAGGTGTCCTCCCAGCCCCACTCCATGCAGCAGTGTCCCAGGCACTGCTGCTTCCCTTCCTGATGGAACTGGTGATGCAGAGGAGGTTCCTGCTCTCTGAACAGCAGCACCACGGGCTCTCTGAAGGCTGCTGAGCTTAATGAAAGTCTGTCTAGTTAATATTGTCAGTGTTATTAACCAAGGCAAGCACAGTCCCAGAACAGTAGGGATCATTACTTCCATACAGCTTCAGCATCTTGCAGGGTCTTTTTGGCTGGAAGCTGCTGGATATTATTACAGCTGAATTGTTAGAGAACAAGAGCAAAGCCAACAGGACTGCTTACAGAAATGTAAAGCACCTTGAAAGGTACAACACTTCAATTCCTTAATTTTCTGGGCCTTTGCTGCTTTAAGAATTTGTAATAATCTCCCTGATATTTGCACCAACCTAGAAAGTGCAGAGAAGTCACTGTCAGTGCATGTGAAAGTGGGACAAGTAATCAGAGACCCCTGGCTACCTCTGTCCTAACTGAAAGTAAAACTCTAGGCACAAGAAGAGAAATAAATCCTCACTGGAAGACAGAAGATGACTACACTCAGCTAGAAGAGAGCCCAGATCATCTCCAAAAGGCTCAGCCTGTGTTACTGAGAGTGAAACAGCTTAGTATGAAAGTTTCCTTCATCAGTGAGGATGAGAAAGCACACTGCAGCCCTAATTTAATCCTTCCACTTAAAAGGCAGCATGATTTCACTATTTCTTGCCCCTGGAGAATAATAAATTCTTCATCCATGCTGTTCAATTCATGCCACACTCCAGGAAATCAAGTGTTCAAAGAAAAGACACTTGAGCTGCAAAAGCACTCTGCAGAAAGGTGGATATTCTGTGTACTTTACTGAAAGATCCAGCAGTGCTGAACCCAATCCTCTGTGTCAGGAACAGTGCAGAGCCTGGCACAGAACATGGAGTGAGCTACCAGGAGCAACTCCTGGAAACCTTAAGTGCTTATCAGTTCTTTATCACTGTTAGGTGAAGTCATTTAATCCCTCCACTTTGGTCATCTCCTAAGACTTAAAAGAAAAACCTCCAAATACTAAGTGAAGGGAACTGTAATGAGAGAAATCAGTATAGATAGGGTGATATTTCAGTTATGAATAAACAACATTCCTTTCCTTAAAAAAACAACAACAAAAGAAAGCCAATCCCATAACAACAGCATAAACAAGACCTTCTAAAGAATTAAAGTAAAAACTAAAGCTGATTTTTAGCCTTGAACAGAGTCACTGCAGACATGAGACCTGAGAAGAGGCTCCACAAGTCAGCATGGCAACTACACTACAGATTCAAAAGCTGCTTAAACAACTTAATGGAAGATTAATCTGTCAATATTTGTTAAACAGAAAGCTATTGCTTGTGACTCAAGAAGCTCCTAAGTAATGTATCACAGGAGCCCAGGACACTGACTGCCTGCTTGCCCTGCTCTGATGCTCTGTCCCTGACAGCCATTTCCAGTCTCTGAGGAAGACAAGACCCTGGACTGATGGCTCTCCGCCTCATCCAGACCAGACCCTCTGCTCTATGCCTAAGTAACAGCAAACAAATTGGAATTCAGATCTCTGGGAGCTTGGGGCTGGGGTCATCAACACCAAAATCTTGGAGGCTGTCAGTCAAGGATTTCTCTCATCCTAATTTGTGTGGATAACATGGCATAGATGACTGCAGGGCAGCTTTTCTCAGGAAATTCCAACATCCAAACCAACACATCTCTTCATCCTTAGAATCAGAACTTCCTATTCTTCCCATTTTCCCCCACATCCCAGAGTTTGAAGATGATTTGAGCACTGATTTTTGATGTAATGACAATCCCCCCCCTACACTGCTAAAAGGAAAGTTATCCTGTTAAGTTTTAGTAGCATTCTGGTTTAGGATTTGAGCAGGATGAGAAGCACTGGGAAAAAGAGATCTGAGCTGGGAGGGCAGGGAGAGCTCCCAGCCCCAAACTGGTCAGCCAGGAGACACAGCAGGAGGAAAGGACTCTGCAGGCGAGCTGCAGGCCCGGGCACACTCACAGCTATGCACTGCCTCATGATGCAGGACTGCTTCATCCTGCCGGGCCCCCCGAACTTCTTCATGTCCTTGCAGAAGTGGCACTCGCCGCACTCCGTCCGCAGGCACGCCTCGCACTTGCGGCATCGCGTCCTCCGCCGCCGCGCGCCCGCCGTGCTCCGGTTGGCAGCGAGCTTCACCGCAGAGGCTGCGCCCAGCTTCCCCTTGGGCCGGCCAACTGCCCTGTTCTGCAAGAGAACACACACGGGGTGAGCTGTGAGAGACACACACACACACGGGGTGAGCTGTGAGAGACACACACACACACGGGGTGAGCTGTGAGAGACACACACACACGGGGTGAGCTGTGAGAGACACACACACACACACAGGGTCAGCTGTGAGAGACACACACACACACACACACACACGGGGTGAGCTGTGAGAGACACACACACACACGGGGTCAGCTGTGAGAGACACACACACACACGGGGTGAGCTGTGAGAGACACACACACACACACACACACACACACACACGGGGTCAGCTGTGAGAGACACACACACACACACACGGGGTCAGCTGTGAGAGACACACACACACACACACACACACACGGGGTGAGCTGTGAGAGACACACACACACACACACGGGGTGAGCTGTGAGAGACACACACACACACACACACACACACACACGGGGTCAGCTGTGAGAGACACACACACACACACACACACACACACGGGGTGAGCTGTGAGAGACACACACACACACACACGGGGTGAGCTGTGAGAGACACACACACACACACACGGGGTGAGCTGTGAGAGACACACACACACACACACACACGGGGTGAGCTGTGAGAGACACACACACACACACACACACGGGGTGAGCTGTGAGAGACACACACACACACACACACACACACACACGGGGTGAGCTGTGAGAGACACACACACACACACGGGGTGAGCTGTGAGAGACACACACACACACAGGGTCAGCTGTGAGAGACACACACACACACACACACGGGGTGAGCTGTGAGAGACACACACACACGGGGTGAGCTGTGAGAGACACACACACACACACACACACACGGGGTGAGCTGTGAGAGACACACACACACACACACACGGGGTGAGCTGTGAGAGACACACACACACGGGGTCAGCTGTGAGAGACACACACACACACACACACACACGGGGTCAGCTGTGAGAGACACACACACACACACACACACACACACGGGGTGAGCTGTGAGAGACACACACACACACACACGGGGTGAGCTGTGAGAGACACACACACACACAGGGTCAGCTGTGAGAGACACACACACACACACACACACGGGGTGAGCTGTGAGAGACACACACACACACACACACACACACACGGGGTGAGCTGTGAGAGACACACACACACACACGGGGTGAGCTGTGAGAGACACACACACACACAGGGTCAGCTGTGAGAGACACACACACACACACACACGGGGTGAGCTGTGAGAGACACACACACACGGGGTGAGCTGTGAGAGACACACACACACACACACACGGGGTCAGCTGTGAGAGACACACACACACACACACACACATGGGGTGAGCTGTGAGAGACACACACACACACACACGGGGTCAGCTGTGAGAGACACACACGGGGTGAGCTGTGAGAGACACACACACACACACACGGGGTGAGCTGTGAGAGACACACACACACGGGGTGAGCTGTGAGAGACACACACACAGGGGTCAGTTGCACATCCAGCTCCCTGCTGAGTCTGTGCTAAACTGAGCCCTGTTAGTGAATTACACACACACAGGTAACACAGGTAAGGCTCAGCAGATGTGTACAGTCACTCTTAAACATGAAGGAGCTCCATCACTTTTCCAAGAAAGGATGGGCCATAAAATTATACAGGAGCCAGGACACAAATGAGATATCCCAAAGCCAGAGCAAGCCCATTTCAACAGGAGGGCAGGGAAAAAACATTTAGGCACAGCTCAACACCACAAGATCAAGTCCTAAGTGAGGCACCTGGCTTAGGTCAACAGATGATCTGTGCCAGTGCTGAGCTCTGGACTAGAGATATCTTAGATTTGTGCTCAGGTTAAACCAGAAGGACTTCCTCCTCTGCTGAGTCCAAGCAGCAGCAGAAGGGATTTGGTGGTTAGGTACAACAGAGAAACGCTCAGTCAACGGCTCAAGCCCCCAGTCATATCCCTAAAAAATCAGGAGAGTATGAACTACTGCCAAGTAATAAAGTAGGAAATAAAACACAAATGCTACAAAACCCTTCCATGGTAGCTCCCCTCCTATCCAACACCAGCAAGTGCTCAAAAACAGAACACCAACTGATGATGTGCAAAGGCTAAGAAGGGCATCCCAGGTCTAGATTTCAATGACCTTTAAGACAGAAACTAAAGGAGCATGAAAAGATTTGACATTATTAGGTTAACTGCAACATATTCACTCTGGACATCCAAATTTCGTGTTCACATCAGAAACTCCCTGTTACACACAAGAACTTACAGCTCAACCAGACATCACTAAATACCATGTAATTGTATGGAGCTAATTATGCAAGAATTGGCTTGGCTCATACTGACCCCTGACAGCTTTCTCCATAAAGATGATAATAACAGGACTGCTAAGTTCATTTGGTTTAGCATTTATACAACTCTTCCGTTTTCTGCACATCTCAGCATATGACCAACAGACCACCCAGTTTCACTTTCTGTTTCTGTTGAATTCTGGGCAATCACCAAGGCAGGGGCAGCTTGGCTATAAGGAGCCATGCAGGAATTCCACCAGAGTTTTTAAAAGAAGAGATGTGCAAACATCTCTTGTACACTTGGTTGTACAAAAGCTTCCCCAAGTGTCCTGCTGTACAACTCTGAAGAGAAGCCACACTGCAGTGTATTTGATCTTCCTCCCAGCTGACTTAGCAAAGCTCCAGTGACTTTCTCTAAGCTGCAGAGAAGTGCTGATATTTTAACAGCCTCCATCCCAGGAATCTCAGTGCTGGAAGAGCGAAGCAGTCAGGAGCTAGACCCCTTAAGTCTTCTCTCCTACAGACTATCATTACTGAGGTGGTAGAAAACACTACTTAGTCCATGAGGTTGCAGAAATTTCTGCAAAGTTTTTAATTCCACTCCTCCAGAACAGATTTTGCTCCGCGTGCAGGCTGAAGCTCGCTGTGCTGTGTGAACACGGACAAGCAGAGCTTCCTTCCCATCGGCAACCGCAGCGGCCGCCTGGATTGCAGATCAATGTCAGACACTCTAAAGGATAAATATTTACCTTCTAGACCAACTTTCCAGCCTCTCAAGGATAAAGTCGGCTCTGGCAGGACTGGCTTAGAGGCAACCTAGATAAGAGATAATTTTCTTCCTCAGCATGAATCACTCCTCCATTCTATTAGAGTCTCCTTCAGCTAGGAAGGGAGGCGAGACACGAACCGAAGGCTGGATAGCAGCGGGAACAAGTTAAACCAAAACATGCACAACAACCTTGGCAGCTCCCCTTGGACAACAGCACATGGAAGATTCTGTGTGAGCACCTGACTCCTTCCTACTGGGAAGCAACATGATTAAGTTTGAGGCAAACAACAGCTATGACACCGTGAGAATGCTGTTTTTAAATGCTTTCAAGGAAAAATCAAACTCTGTACTTTTCCAGCTGAAAGACAACTCCTGCTTCTACCACAGTGATATGAGCCAAGTCCCAGTTCTGAGGACAACAGTTTAAGTGCCAGGACACTGCAAAGACACAAGTGATAAAAGGCATCACTTGAAAGCAGAATTTGAGAATCGCAAAAAGCCCAGAAAAGCAGGAAGGTGAAAGTACAAGAACAAGCCTGAAGTCAGACCACACCACACAACTCAGATTTTCTTCCAGACACCACCAGAACACAGCAGAGGTGCAGACCTCCATCCCACCATATGGAACATTCTTGCCTACCCAAACCTCTTCACTGCTCATTAGCAAATTGTACTAGCTGGGTTTGTACTAATTTACCAACCAACCAATCCTCAATCCAAGCCACGTTTTCACTCCAGGATGTCGCAGCCAGCAAGGCTGGAGAGGCCTTGCAGGAATTCCCATTCGTATCTAGTTTCAAGGGGCTCCAAAAGTGGTCGCTTAAAAACCTCTACAGAAGAAAATCTGGCCTGGGATTCAAGGGGGTAGAAGGAGCCTCCAACATGGCTTGGGGTTTATTTAGCACATGGCAGACAGCCAGATAAATTCCAGGTCGATGTTAGTGAGGAGATGCTGCAGGATTTCCAGCTCAGACTGCAGTTTTACAACATACCAGGCCTGGTAATGAGACTGGGTAAAATCTCCTTCAAGTTCCTGTCCCCATCTCTGTAGTGCCACTTGCCACCCTCCCAGCACAACTCCACGGATTTGTCTTGCAAATAATGAGCACACGGCAGGGGATGGCAGCACTCCTTGTGCTGGGTGCCCAGCAAACAGCAGCTCCAGGACCTGAGGCTCAGGACTGGCTGTCACACCCACTGGGGTGACACAATCTCACTCCTCTGGAGGGGACCCCACCATCTCCTTTCCCAAGGAGATGCAACTCTCAAGCACAGCCTGGACCTGATGACTCTGTAGCAGCCCACAGCTGTCTCTGAGAGCTGTCAAGGAAACAAAGGTTGACCCAACCTGAAGATTTTTTTCCCCCCTTAAACCTTACAAGAGAAGCCAGGGAGCTGAAACAGATCCTGCCTGGAATACCATCACCAGCCACCATGTTCTCCACCCAACATCCCCACAAGAACTGTGCTCATAACTTCCATGGCCATAGCAAGTCTTCAAAAGAGAGGCAGGGGGATGCTGGAGTGGTGACAGCTGCTCTGCCAAGCTCTCCACAAAGGCAGAGCAAGCAGCTGCTGAAATGTATTAGGATAAATATCTTAAATTGACATCTCTATTACACTGAAGCCTAGGAAGCCGGTGGACTTGCACAGGACACCATGCTGGGTTGTTTGCTTTGTTTGGGGTTTTTTTCGTTTTGGTTTTTTGTTTCTTTTGTGGGATTTTTTTGGTGCTGTCCATATTGCTGCTATGACACAAAAAGGTAACTTGCTGCTGTTCCCAAAGCAGACACAGCACCTGGGGGTGAACGTGGGCCATCACATGTACTGTCCTATGCACTACAAAACCATTTACAAGTCATGAAGTTGGGCTCACCCTCCCACACCACAGTGCTTAAACATGCCCACCCCTCCAACAGGAAATACAGTGATTTTCTGAAGTGCTGGCCTCCTACAGACCCCACCAAATTCAACACAGTAAGGACACCTGGTGGGGTGGTCACCAGTAATTAAAGAGTCTCTCAACAGGGCTGTGCAGATCTGGGAATAAACTCACCATTCTAAACCAACCCTAGGAAATTAGCTACCTGGAAGCCTCTCCTCAGAACACGAGTTTATCCTGGTTATGGACAAACATTTGGCTGCTGGGCAGTTTCCACTGCCTTCTTACAGGTACCTCAGCACACTGCCACATGTCCCAGCCCTGCCCAGCTGTCACCAAAAAACCACAAGCAGGGTCAGAAGGACCAGAGGCACTAAGGAATGGCCTCTGCCCTGAGCACAACCCTTACTGCAACAGGAACATAACCCTGATGTTTACAGCAGCAAATTTCTAACCTTCACAATTACAAAGAACAACTCAAAAGACCTCGGGCAAACAAAAACCACCATGAACACCAAACTTCGGAGAAAATACTGCAAGAGCTATCAGCCATTAAATGCATCATTAAATAGGTGCTGATGTTCCCCAGCTGCTGTCCCAACACCAACTGGGATCTGCCAGAGATGTCACCAGGCAACTTCACACACAAACTCCTCCACCCTAGAGAGGAAGATCAGCTGACCTTGCGACCAAGTCCAGCAGGAGGGAGGTCCTGGTTCTCAAAGCAAGGCTGACTAAGCCTGCAGCCTAGAAACAAGCTCTTCTGCAAGTGGCCTTTACCTGGGCACAGCTCTTATTCCACCACTCAGCTTCAGTGACCTGCTTTAAATTCCTGCCAGCAGCACCAAACCTTTATTTCAGACTCAACACCTCCACAAAAAACCCAGAGACGTGTGGGGCTGTTCTGAAGGGCTCCTCAGGGGGCAGGTCAGCGAGACCCTGGAGCACTTCACTTCAACCAAGTACAGCCTGAACAGCTCATGTAGTATCCACAGTGTACATCTCCTCTAGACAGCACCTTTTATGTGTGCAGTGCTCACTGCTTCAAGGTGCTGTGCCACACAAATACATCCCTTGCATTTGCAAGGCAGCAGTGATTTCCTTTTGTAACACACAGACAAATTCTGATTATTCTCATTTACTGTAGTTTGACCACATCCACACAACCACGACAGCACCCAAAGACGAGAATCCAGGCCTTGCAAGGTGCCAGTCCTGAGCTTAGAGCTTTATGTGGCACTGCATCCTAATTCGATTGTTTTAGCAGAATTAGGATAGCCAAATCTAACAACCACTTGTTTCTTTAAAAGGTCTGATAAATAAACATTAGGGGGAAAACATTTTTTACAGAAGCTACATGCATTAACCCACAATTCCTAACTGCTGTCACCTAAAACACCACCCTAAAGGGGCTGGGTCGTGGGCAACACTGGGCACTGGAGACACCACAGGTGGCACAGCAAAGGCTTCTGGTCTGTTAGCTCTCTGTCCTTTCCCACTGCACCAGAGGTGCATTTTCCCATCCAACCAGGGTGCAAGTTCTGGAGGACAAGACTACTGTGTGCTGCCCAGGGCAGTGAGCAGCACTGTCCCCTCCTGCTCCAGTGCCACACTCCTCTCCCAGCCTCCTTAAGCAGGGAGTTCTGGCGTTCCCACTAGAATCCCAAACTGACATTCCCAGCAGTGGTGCACACCTGGTAACTTTACCCCAAAATATGGGTACTGGCCTTGGCTGCCTCAGCCTGTAACACTCACACTGCCAGGCACTGCACAATCACAGAACTGTTCAGGTTGGAAGGACCTCAGAGATCACTGAGTGCAACCATTAACACAGCACTGCCATGTTCACCACCGAACCACGGCCCCAAGTGCCACATCCACACGTATTCCTAACTCTTCCACAGATTCCACCACTTCCCTCAGGAGCCTGGGAATAATCACAGCCAAGTCAACAGTTCTTCTGTATTAAACCCTTACATCTGTTTAGCAATTAACAGAAACCCTTCTCAAAGGAAGAACTCAGAGGAAGAAGGAAGGACAGGATGATGTAACTGCAGGAATGCAGTGGGGCCAAGGAAGAAGCTAGATTAAGAGAGCAAAAAATCCCACTGATGCCAATAACATCCTTAAAAGCTGTATTAACTGAAGAGCACATGCCAACACCACGGACCATGTCTGACTAAAGCCTATCTCCCCAAAAATCTGCACATGCAAACTCCAGGAGAGCTGTTTTCCTCTCACAGTGAGTGTTTACAGTTACATCACCCTCCTTCAGAATACACTCCTGCTGGGGTGGAGGTGTCCTTCAAGTCCAAGGTCCCTCATTAAACAGCAGCATCGAAGGGAAAAGGAAGGCACTGGAACTTTTTCAGTCCCAGCTATCCCAAACCAGCATTAATCCTCTCCAGATGTTTACTGCCACCATCTCCCCCACTCCATACCTACAAAATCCTCTCCTACCACAACCAAAGTAGCTCCTGGTGACCCTTCCAGGTAACCACACAGAACTCCACTACTGAATCAGACTCATATCCCACAAGAAAATAGAAAGAAAATAAAAGTTTATACTTTGCAGGTTCATCTGGGTGTTAATGACACTCCAGCAGCTTTTCTGCCAACATAGCAATGTTGTTTAGGGTGTGATAAACTGGCACATCAGTGCCACTGTCACTGCCCCTGTTTATTTTCCTCTGGTGGTGAGGAGGCAGAAGTTAGGCCTGGAGGGTGGAATAAGATATATTGGCAAAAACATGCTTTGGGAGATAAGCTTCAGCAAAAGTAGGTGCTCTTAAAACAAAGACCCCAGTAAGTTCTAGATTCGGGGCACAACACAGCTTTTTTTACTGCTGCTTTGGGACAAATCCCCCTGCCCCAAACAGGCACAGTTTTCTCTGTTTACACACAGTCAGAAATCAAATTTCTTCACACCAGGAGCAGCACAGCAACCTGGTGGGCTGGGGCAGGTGCTGCCCATGACACAGCTCCAGCACCCACCCTCTTCCAAGCCCCCAGCACTGCTGGCAACTACCACAAGTGTGGTAAATCCTGTGTGCTCTGTGATATAAAACTCCACAGTCCTTCTGCCTTCTTAGGTGAGACACAGACCAGGGAAAGGGGAATGAAAGTCAGCATAAAAAGTGACAAAACCTGTGGCTTCTACCCAAGCACTGAAATTGTGCTGTTCAACTGCACCCTTAGATGTGAAGCACCTGTTACACATAAGGGCTATCACCATAGAAAAAGCTACATAATATTGATTTGACATGTCCTGTGTAGAAAAAGAGGGTAAGCAGACATTAAAGCAGGCCTGTATGAAAATACAGCTAGAACTACATGAGGTGTTTTACCACTGGAACAGTTCTGAACAGAAAGGAAAACATTCCACAGCTCTTTGGTACATAGGTCACTGCGTTAAGAGTTTAGGACCAGACCAAGTTTCTTAATAAACTCCAAAAGAAAGATTTCCCCTGTCTTGCATTAATTTTTGTTTTAAACTTCTAAGACACAAAAATGCTATGAAAGCCTCAGGTTTTAGAAGAGTTGAAGAATCCCAGAACATAACCAACTTTCCAGATTCATCCAGCAAGAACCAGCACCTCCAAGCAACAATTTCACAGCTGGTACAATACAGCTGAGACCAATCTGCTCTCCCAACCATTAGCTCTTTTTAAAAAGTGTGCAGTGATTGCACCAAGACACAGACACAAATGGAAAAGGCCTGGCATGAGAAAAATTTTTAAGAAAGGAAGAGGACTGGGACATTTAACTGCTATATCTGAGAGCACAGCAGTGAACTCAAAAGCAGCACAGGCCTGCACATCCACACAATCCTCAGAATTAGGTAAAGGCTTAATAAAGTTACTCATGCAAACCTCAGCTCAGGCTCTTGGACTGACACTGACCAGGCCAGCACAGCACGTTGTGCCCCCCCAAGGTTTCTGCATCAGCTCTGCCATCCCTGGGGAGCACCCACGGCTCACCACCACCCCAAACTCCATTCCGACCCTGTTTTCTTCGCACATTTCTGAACCAAAACAAGGTAAAGTTGTTCAAAACAAGATGGGTTTTGGAAGATAGTCTCAACACCTGGACTACGTAGAAACTTGTCTCTAAAAAGAAAATATCAGGCTATTTTAAAGAGCGAAACACCTCGAGTTAAGAACAAAACTATCAAGTTTATGTTTAAATTACATACACATGTTTAATACTATTCCTGGTGCATTTTTAATTGCTTAGGCAGTTCTTAGAGAGTAAAATACGCAATCTAGAACATATGTTCTGGATTATTTTTCACAGATTACTTCATAAATTTAAGAAGTTTATTCTCCTTCCCCCACAGGAAAAAAAAAAAAAAAAAGCCTTCAGAGAGAATAAACCCTGCAAGTATTAATAAAAGTTCTCTTTTCATTCCGGCACACATCCTTCTCTTTCTTCTACATCCCTCGTCCCTGGGAATGGAAAGGAGGCTTTGGCTATAAATCAAACGAAGACAAGGTAGCCAGGCTCAGCATCAGACTCTCCCCCAAGTCCCGCAGCCCTCTCAGCTATTTGAGGAATCTTAATAGGAAAAAAAATAACAATTCTGCCGCGGACAGGGCAGCCCCCGAGAGGCAACAACCACCCGCTCGCGGCGCGTTCGGGGCCCTGGGAGGTGCCGAACTCGCGGTGCCCGGGGCGCCCGCGGCGGGCGAGGCCGAGCGCCCCGGGCCGGCCCCGCGGAGGCTCCGCGGCCCCGCCCGGCGCGGTCCCTGGGCGGGCGGCGCTGCCCCGGGGCCGCTCCCGACCCCACATTGTTCCCGTCCCCGCGGCCGGCGCGGCGCTGCCCGGCCCGGCCTCCTCCCCTCCCTTCCCGCTGCAAACTTCGCCGCCCGCCCCGGACCTGCTCCGGCCCCAGCTCGGGCCCCGGCCCCGGCTCGGGCTCCGGCTCCGACTCGTAGTCCTCCTCGTCGGCGCTCGCAGACATGGCCATGGCTCATGGTGGGCCCAGGCGGAGCCGAGCTGACATGGCTGGAGCGGCGCTGCTGGCGGAGCCCCGCTCCCCGCACACACACACACACATGCAGGAGGAGGAGGAGGAGGAAGGGGGGCCGTGCATATTCATGCCAGGCAGCCAGGAAGGGGCTGGCCCTGCCGGCACGGCCAATCGCGGGCCGCTTCCACACCGCCGGCCTGCGGGGACAGCGGGCACCGCGCGGCCGGGGCACCGCGGCCGCCCCCCGCACACGGCGCGGCCGGGGACCGGGGGCTCGGCCGCCCGGCCGGCACTCAGTCCCCCGGCGGTAACGAGCCCCGCGATGTGCCGAGGGCCGGCGGGGGCGGGCCGAGGCTCGGGTGTGCCGAGCGGCGCTGGGCGGGGAGGATGCGCGGCCGCCCGCGGGGCGCTCGGCGCTGCTCGGGCTGCTCAGACAAAGGAGACGCGCACAGACACACACACACACAGACACCACACACACAGACACACGCACACACACCCTGCACCGCGCTACCTGCCCGCTCCCCTCCCGCGGCACGGAACCTCCATTCCTCGGCAGGAGGAAGGCACCGAGCAAACTTCCAGATTGCAAGCGGCAGAACCAGCGCTGGGATAAGATGAGGCGACCCGGCTGGTGGAGCTGCTCGCATCTGGCCTCACGCTGCTGCTCCTTGTGCAGGCACCCCCTCTTTGACTTGCTCCAAGGAACCATTTCTAGCCGTGCTCTGATCATCCCGCCCCGCTGCTGGGGTTTCACAATGAAATGCCCTCTCCGTAGTGTGACATGCTACACATCGGTCACCCGGGGACCTGTTCTGGATCCAAAGGTCCCGGGCCAGCACCTCCGCATGGACGCTGCCTTGGCCCTCCAGAACTTGAGGGTCACAGGCCTGTATTTGAGTGCTGGAGATTTAAATTTCCCATTGGATTTATGGGCCTGCTTTCAGGGGAAATCCCGATTCCACTCAAGTTGTTAGGATTTTGCCTCCGGCTCCTACGCCCACAACACAGAATTAAACATGAGATTAAATATTTGCATGTGCTGAGCAACCAAGAAGCCATAAAGAAGCACATCTAATGGTCCTTGCATCAGGATTTTTGCCAAACTAGTTTCAGCTCGGTTCCCTGGTCTGAATTACCACACGGCACAACCACTCTGGGTAGCTCAGAAGAGGCAGCAACAGGCAAGAGCTGGCATGGGAGCAAGCAGCAACACAGCCCTTGTGACACCAGGATCCACACCGAGCCTGGTCCCTCAAGTTTAAGTAACGAAACACAAACTTTAAACACATATTTACAGGCAATTGCTGATAAAGCCACGTGAATCGTGTAATTATGCCCCTTCCTTATTTTCAGTACATTAAATATCCACTGAGTGCTGTACTCCTGGCCTTGCCAACTCAAACTCAAATGATGGGTAGGTGATGGTGTTCTCCCCATCCTGCTCATCCACCATGCCGGGAGCAAAGCATTTACTCCCAACACTTGAAGGGGCTCCCAGAAGGCGATGGGATGTGCTCAGCCTGTCTCCTCAGGTTTCCCTCTTCCCCCATTGTGCTCCTACACAACCGGGAGCAGGAGCAGACGAAAGCTGAGGCACGAAAGGCATGTGCCTAAGGCCTTGGCTTTCAGAATCACAAGGTAATATCAGAACCCAATGCCTTCTGGAGGAGAGAGGAAGGGGGGGATGCATCTCATGACAGGCCTACAATGTTTTCAAGCACGAGCAAGAACGTGGCTCCAGCCGTGTTAGCGGTGCCATAATACACCTGGCCTGCAGCAGCAGCAGGAGCAGGAGGACAGATGACATCCAGAAGGAAAATGCCTGGTCCCACACCTGCCCCTGGGCAGACCAAGTCTCCACTAGCCCAGTTCCCTGCAAGGCTCCCTCTAACCTGGCTCACACCCGTCTGTCCCTCCGGCCTTTTGGCTCCGTAATCCAGACGGGAGAAAAAAATAACTTGTGACATCCCCCAAGGACAATCCACCAGTCACACCAGGACAAAATGTCACTCGCAGCAAATTAAATCATGACAGAGATCATCCTACTCCTCTCAATCTGCAACACATTCCAGCACTCCTGATGTTGGCATTGGCCTCTCCTGGCTGCAGCAGGTTCCTTCCCAGTGTAACCC
Organism: Molothrus aeneus; assembly: GCF_037042795.1. Classification (NCBI taxonomy): domain Eukaryota; kingdom Metazoa; phylum Chordata; class Aves; order Passeriformes; family Icteridae; genus Molothrus; species Molothrus aeneus. The sequence continues at coordinate 11,339,867 of NC_089663.1, read as the reverse complement.
ACAGCATGGCCACGCTGCCCTTGCAACAGCACCACAAGTGACAAGTGAGCTCTAATTACAGAGCCGGAGTTAGGACAGGCAGCTCACACATGCCCAGATCTTGGAATGATTTCCAAACCCTAGGTAAACTTTGCAGAGATGGTGTTTAAAAAAATGGGATAGGGTATGATATAAAATAGCAAATTGGGAATCAGCAAGGGGGAAACAGCACAATAAAATAATTGTTTCTGATTATAATTGCTCTCAAAAAATCTTATCCTGTACAAGAGCAGCTAACCATTCAAAGGAATATTTAATACACAGAAGGAACTATTAAGAGAGCATTTTCCAGCTCAATTCTTGCAGCTTGTCTGCACTAGAGAACACTAAATTACAACAAATAGTGAGCAACCCTTGTGTGAACAGCATCTAGCTGCCCAGCCTGGTGGAGTTTACAGCAGTTTAGAACACAAAATAAGCAGCAGTGACCCCAGTCTTGCCTGCAGTGGCAGAACTGCGTCCCTACTTCAGCTTAGTGTGATACAGTTCAGTAATAAATAACATCCTTAATTACGCTGCTGAATGAGCCATAGTGAAAACTGCATGAAAACAGACAGCACCTTCTATTTTGAACTGTTGCTTTGATTGCACCTCACCTGAAGTCATATATAAGTCTCATCAATATCATAATCTTCTCCACAGAAACCAATTATGTTGTCACAAACTGAGACAATAACCTCAAGCGAAGAATAAACAGCAGGAGCAGATGAGTGCCAAAGAACCAGATTTTATTCTCATGCAAATATCCTTAAGTAGTAAAACCAAGCTGGGGGAGGACGACTACAACCCCTGTGCTGTACTCACTCACTCCTGAGCATCTCCTGTACCAGCAGATTGCAGCTGCTGCTGCCAGCCCTGAACAGGATCTGTGTTTTCCTATTACACACTAGAGTTTATGATGCTCAATAATGAAGTGAAATAAAGTTTTTTATGTGGCACAAACACACTTCTGATTTAACCTTCCCTTGAAACTTTTTATGCACCTTTACAGAGTATTATATTTAGCTGGTATTAGAAAAAAATATTTACACAGAAACAATTAGATCTCAAGTAGGTTGATATGCAAGTCCTTGAAGAAAAGATGTGATTTGAGCTGCTGCTGCTTTCTGTAGGCCAGCACATACATTTTTGAAAAGGAAACCCACTGAGATGTTTATGAATCACAATTATTGACCTGTATCAGAATAAGAGAGTTACCTAGTAGCTTTCTAAGGTTCATTGTTTTGGTGTAAGTGTCCATTCACATGAAATACGATCTTAACTGTTGGGCCTGGGCAAATTTCATGACACTTTTCTCAAGAGTTTTAACCAATATTTCAGTTGTATTCTCAACACTAGCAGTGACAGTCTGACAGGCTAAATATCCACAATCTCACTACTTCCCATCTACTTCATCTGAACTAGGACATAAGAGTTGTCATCAGATGCACTGAGTATCTGTCACAATCTTTTCAATAGAGTCTGATTGATCAACTTTAAATCAAATAAAGTAAAGCAAGATGAAATAATATTGACTGCTCCCTCCATGCAATGCTACTGCTCATACTTCCCTAACCAGTGTCCAGCACTGTTCCAGGAGAACCCAAGGCAGCAAGGGCTGTACAAACCCTCCTGGAGGACACAGCCTGGCCACTGCAGCAGAGGAGCAGCACCCAAACAAGAGCCCAGCAAACCCTGCTGACAGGAACTCCTCACTCATAAGCCTTAAAACCCAAACAACCCTTCCCAAACCCCAACACCCTGTCCCCTTAAAAAAGCAACAAGTAAGACTGCAGAATGGTGAAACATGGACTTCATCTATCACACAAAACAGACTCTTCTCTGCAGGAAGAGCCATGACATGACTGGGACTATCCCCTAGGAAATGAGGGAAATCCTGCCATGCTTCCTTCTTCCACAGAGCCTTATGGCACAAAGCATTTCCACAGCACAGTTTGTGTCTCCAAGAGCCATGTTCTGTCAGCATATGCAAAACCTAGAGAAGGAGGTTCCTAAGAAGATAAGCAGTGAGTGCCGTGCTGTGGAGGAACATGCAAATAGATGTGAAAGAGTGGATTAACCGGAATAGGAAACCTGCTTTCCTGCAAGAGGCTCAGTGTGCTCTGACACACAGCACAGCACGCTGGGAGAGTCAGCTGTGTCCAACGTGTGGGCAGCAGCCTGAAAATCCAGAGACCAAACCCAAACACACGGTGAGCAAAGGAAAAGCTCAAAAGCAGTTTGCCTATGAGGGCTCATTGCTCACTGTTCTCACCTACAAACTTGACTTGGATTTGTGGGGTAACATCCAGGAATAACAACTAAACCACACCAGGCTAAGACTCACAGCTTTTATTGGAATGTACCCATATATTTTGTTGTATTTGTTATTTTCAAAAAGGAGAGCATTGCTTTCCCTCTTCTATCTGGTCCACTGGTGCCTGCAGGAAAGTCCTGAAGTTGGAACAAGCCCTCATTTATATTCTCAGCAGACTTTAATTTCAATGTGCTGTGGAACTAAGAGGAAGCCATCTTCTTGGGGACAGAACATACAATTCAATTTTGTTCTGAAAAGTGCACGCAGGATTAAGGTCCATAATTGCACGGCCTGTACTGTGGAATGACAAACGCCCTTCCCACTGCTCTGCCAATGTGCTTGATCCAGAAACAAAACTATTCACTTCCAGATACATACTCAAAGCTTGGATTGCTTGATGTCAAGGTGGTGGAGAGCAAAAGGATGTTGGAAGTCTTAAACAAGGTTCAAACCTTAGGCTCTGTTGGCCAGCTCAGCCATAAACGTAGGCCAGGCTCCTGGTGATAAAATCTGAGATCTGTCAACTCATTTCACACAGACTATCTAAGGAAAAGGTCTTAAGACTACAGTAGTTTTCATCAGCACTTATACTGTCGTGAAATAAAGAGAAAGCTTCTGTCTTGAAAAATGGTAGTCAGGGAGTAGTTGGGAAAAATTCATATAACTGAATATTCGTGTCTGTGGTAGAAGAATGACAATGGGGAGGAATACATAAATCTTCTTGTATCATATCTGGAGCACAACAGTTGGAAAACAGAGATGTCTGTTCATTTCTTCCCCAATCCATTTAGATTTCTAGTCAGAGTCAAAATGGCTCTAATTTACCTGTTTGATGTATTAATCACATAAAGGCATTGGTCAGATTTCAAAGCAAGTGGCTGAGAGTTGATAAGAAGTGAAAATATTAAGTCAAAGATGGAAGATTAAGAAGGTGCTCATTCAAGTCCTTGCTATTTATAATTACTCCCTGAAGGGACACAATATTTCAAGTACAGCCTCTTGAGGTGAGAAATAATCTGTCAAGTCACCAGGCAAAGGTGTTAGAAAAATACTGAGGCAATAGGCAGTGAAGCTCTTTTGTAGAGTCACGGAGTGGAGTGGGTTGGAAGGGACCTTCAAGGCCATCTTGTTCCAGCCCCCCATGGCATGTTGGATCCACATCCACCAGACCCTGGAACTGCTTGGGTCTGCACCGAGTTACTGCACAAATGAATTTGTCTGGAGGACTAATGTGTGTAAGAGACTGAAACAGCACTCAGAAAAGTAAACAGGTCAGGCAAGGAGCTGCCTTCCTGGGCAGTGCTGCCCTGGGAAAGCAGAGGCTTGACAGGAACTCCCAGCAGCTTTCCCTCCCTTGCTCTGTACCTCCAGAAACCTTTGGTTCTGGTGCATCAGGTTTTTTTCCTGCCCCCAAGTGTACTTAGCAGGGGAAGGCCTTAGTTTCTTATGTGTACAGCTACTGTGGGAAGTCCCCTAAAAAAATATCCCCCAAACATCAACTATGTGGTTTTGTGTTTTAATAGATTTGTCAGGAGCCAGAACTGGGGTATTTTTCTTGAATATATTTCAGCTCTCTCCTACCACATGGCATCTACTATCCTACAGTGTAAAAGAACACGAATTATTCAAAATTATTTAAATCACTGATTCCAATCACAATTTAAATCAGTAAAGAGAAAAACAAATTTAAATTGATTTAAATCCTCGTTTTCTTTTATACTTGTGCTATTTTCTGGGAGAAAAGTAATTATTAGCATCTGATAACTATGAAGAAATGCCTGATTTGCAGTAGATTATGAACTTTATAATCAGGACTTTTTATCAACAAAAAGGATTCACAATACACACATATTTGTATATGCAAATCTCCTTGTAGACTACTGGCATTTAAAATTGTTGTTGACACCAAACAGAGTTCAGGCTCTGCTGTGTGGGATCATTTCAAACACCTTTAAGCTGGTGCCTGGCAAGAATGAAATGTGACAGTTTAAATCTCCTTTTTGCTCCTGTACCACTTGGAATGACTGATGGAAAACTTATTTGAATCTCAACCAGAAAAATACACCATACAACAACTTAGCCAGAATCTCAACCAGTAAATACATCATACAACAATTTACACAGGATTGTTTTGCTGTCTTATCTACCTTTATCTTTTTTATCCTTTCCAAGCTTTTTCTAACACCAGATAGACTCGATTTTTACTTTAATTCTTAAGTGCTTGTTTTTAATGATCAGTATGTGCTTTCTAATACATTTGTATTCCCACAGGAAGTTCCCTGAGTAGATCTCCATGGAACTGGCCTGTCCTAGGGAATCTGGCAGAGTTTTCCCACTGCTGCTCCATGGAATGTTGCTTTCCTGGTGGTAGCCCCGGGCAGGCTCCTGAAGCTGATGCTGGTTTGATGTTGTGCCATTTCTACGTGCTCAGATCTGTTTCAGACACCACTCTGGTTAAAACACTAATTGCTGTAACGAGTCCCTCACTGCTCCTGCTTCTCTGGGTGGAGCTGGCCCAACGACAGCTATGGCAGGAATTCTTAGTAAGCAAGCAAGTAAAAACTGGAAGCACTTATTCAAAGGTTTTCAGGAATGTTCTTTGTCCACCTCACACCTCTCCCCCTGAACTGAAAGAATCCCTGATATAAAACAATGCTCAACACTTCTGGAAATTCACACTGGTTTCAAGTTAATCAAAACACTCCATTTTACACTTTACTGCCTAATTTTTGCATACAATTGAATTTATTGTGTCCACTGATTCTTAGTCCATTTCCTTACTATTTCTTAGCTTTGATCCAATGCATAATGTCACATAAAATTGAATCCATAAATAAAGGAGCTCTGTTATTAAAAACGGGTAGATTTTTCTTCTCTTCCCAGCACTTTTAAGGTGAAACACCAAAAAGAGGGAAAAAGTTTCCTTGCTGGAAATGGTGGCAGACATATGAAAGTACATAGGGACATCTATGGGGCCCAGATCTGGAGATGGTGGCTAATCCTGCTGAATTTTATTATTTAAAATACAGGTTCATTCTAAAAATCTAACACCCTTTTCATCACAGCTATCCACTGTTCTTCTTGTGTGCTCTTTGGTTCAGACTGTGAACAATGATCTGAAATCTTACTTCCAGCCTAAATCTATTTCTGGTATGTTTATATTCACTTCTTCCCATGCCAACATTGTCCATTAGCTTCAATAACTCTTTTCCTGCCCTGATGATTATGTTCCCTGAAGTCCACACACAACAATCATCTCCCCCTTCAACTCAGCTGGGCCATGCTGAACCAGGCATGTCCTGCCAGTCTCTGCTCTCCAACACCATAGCTTGAATATATGGGCTTGTGGAGTCCCACATTCACCCTCACCTCAAAACTACCTATAATGGAACTAGAATAGAGTAAAAAAAAAAACCTCAAATGTGTGGTTTTCATACCAGAAAAGACTGAGCTGACTTGTGATTTTCAGCTTGGAAATAGAGGAAAAAATGCTGAAACACGGTAATGGGGCATAGAAAAAAAATCCTTGACAGCAGAGAGATGAACACAGACCTCATTCAAATTTCTCAGAATGCATGATACAGAGGGCATGAAGTGTATTTATGATATTAAAGGACAGATCTGAAACAACATAAGGAAGTACTTATCTACACAGAGCTTTATTAAACTGCAGGGGACACTGGCACAGGATGCTGAGGAGATCAAAAAGATCAACAGGTTCCACAAATTATTAGGTAAATTCACAGAGAGAAAAAAATTCTGCTAGGGAAAACTAAGCAGAAAAGATGAAGATATAATCTTCCATCTCAACAGGGAAGATAAGCAAAGGGAATCTCTGTATTTCTGCTTTGTTCCTATGACTCCTTTAGCAGTGGTGACAGCAGCACCAGGAACAGGACAGTGCCACAAGGACTTGGACTGGTGGAACATGACCTTCCTCAGCCCCAGGAATCAGCCTTTTGCTCTGCCTCTCACAGATTAGCTCATATGAGTTAATCCTTCTTTCTCAGATCCATGGATGTGTCCATAGAATTCTCCAAAAAGATTTCTAGTAAAAATAATGGGGTACAGACTGAGCTGCTGTAGGACAGAACTCACTGATGACACAGAAATCAGATGCTGCCATCCCAGAAGGGCCCTTTCAACGTGATGCCCTCCTGTGACCACCCCAACCCCAAAAAAACCAGCCTGAGAGATGCCTTCCTTTTTTTTTTTCAATGATCACTTTTTCTTGCTGGTTCTCATGCCCTGATACAGAGCTATGAATATTATTTGCACTGCCAATTGCAGGGAAACTGGTGTTTAAAAAAACCAATAACCCAATCAAAGTTTCCATTTGTGGCCTTTACTAATTAATAGTATTCCATTAAACAGGAATATTACCATTTCCTTATTAGACTTCTCAGCTATCTTCTTTTAAAATCAACAGGTAAAAATTACATGGAGAAAGAGTATGAACAGGCATCAGAGAAACAGCCACATATTGCAGCACTCTTAACCAGCTCCTGAAAATTACAGCTCCATCTCCTGCTCACAGCCAGTCCTAAATATATTTGGACACTCGCTCTCATTGCAAATGCAGTGGCTTTAGTTTTGTGCCAGGTAAGAGAGATGAGAATCCAGCTCCCAGTCTGCATTTCTAACTCTTCACAGAACAGGAGAGTCCAAACATATTTTAGTTCTTTATAGCTGCTCTTCATAGACAACTAAAGATCTTTATCACGATAAAAACAGAAGGCACTGCCACAGAGTGTAATTACATGCTGCTGGAGTTGACTGTTTTCTTCCAGAAATAGGAAATGGTTTGAAAAACGTGGTTCTGCTTAAGCCATATTCCGAGTTCCTTAAATAAAATACTATCCCTAATTCCTGTGCAGATAAATGGGAACTCAGGTACTGCAGGGCTGAGTAACCCATGGGAATGGGTTTTGAGGCTGGGCTTGGCAGGCACCAGCTTCCTGCTCCAGTGACCAGTGTGAGTTGCAACAGTGGAAAATCAGGTTTAGGCTCTGTTCACACCACCCAAAAGCTCATGTCCCAGGGATGGGGTGGAAGTTAGTTGGGATGATTCCTTGCTCCTCTTCAGCTGCTGAAGAACCCAGCACTTGAAGGCAGTGTGCCCTATGGAGCTCTTCCCTTTGGACAGCATGGCACAGCAGGATTTGGACAAAGGGTGGATTTGATGATCCTGGAGGTTTTTGTAACTTTAATGATCCATGACTGCAACCCCCCAGATAACACTGAGCCCTGCACCAAGTGAGGAGAGGCCAGTGCTGCACAGCCCCCAGCACAGGAACAGGATGGGGGCTGCACATCCTCAGCTGCATCCGCGCCGGCAGCGCTGGGAAATGTCCTGCCTGAAGGTGCAGGAACTGTCAGCCAGCAGGACAAGCAGCTCTCACATATCCACTCAGCCCCACATTCCTGATTCCTTCAACAGATCCTAAATTAGGTTTGTTGTACATATCCTAAGACCACTGGCACTAGACTGTTGTCTCTTACTGTACAGCTAAAAGAAAAAGACAGGTTCTTGCTTCTTCTGAAATAGTTTCCAAAGGGGGAAAAAAAGGTGCTTAAAGGAGAGTAATTATTGTGCTAAACAATTATCAATAAATTATAAGAAGTACAAGCAACTCAAAATAGCTCCATAAAGATGAGTAAATATAATCTGAAGAGGTGTCTATGAATCACACTCCATCTCTCTTATTACCACAAAACAATAATGGTTCCTACATTTTACTACAGACCTTTTCACTGAAAATGCAAGAGATCTTTATAACCATTAATTTCACCTCCCAGCCTCCCAGCTGGGAAGCCCCATCCCCACCAGGAAAAGCTCAGGGAGCAGGAATGTGCCATTCACCTCGCACAACACAAGGTGCTGCAGCAGAGCTGGGAACAGGCACAGACCCCGGCCTCCCATTTTGTGCATTAACCACAAGATCATCAAACGTCACCCAGTTATTCCATCTCCTCACTAACCATTGCTGATCATTGCTCCTGTTTCTTTTCCCAGAGAACCACACTCTGTGTCAGGGAGCTGCAGTGTGACTGGCAGCCCCAAATGCTTTGGGAAGGGTGGACAGAGCGAGGCCAGGATCCCTGTACTTGGTGAAATGTCCTGCCCATGACACCTCCTGCTCTCTGGAGTGGGATCTGAGGTGGATGAACACATTTCTTCCCTAAACCCCAGAATGTCACAGGCTTCAAGAGACGTTCTGCAGCTCTGTGCGCACTGCTCATGTCACACTCACAGCACGTGAAAGAAACTGACTTGGGTTTAAAGGGAAACATTGTTTGCTGCTTCAAAAATCATTCAGGTTACCAAAGGCACATTCCTTCAAAACAAGTCAATGGAACCAAGCTCGACCTTCCCCAGCCTGGGTTACTTACACAGACACTCCCTGTCCATATTCCCTGACTTTAATCAGGGTTCTCTCCCTCTGCTCTTTGCTTTTCCCATTCCATCCCTTTTCAGTCCTTGCTTCTCTCCTAATCCTGCTCTCTTGCCATTTCTAGTCTCTTCCCCTCCTTTCTTTACAGTAATTTCCATTTTCTTTGAAATGTTTTGGCATTTAATGCTGGCTTTATTCTTCCTTCTCCATCTGCTGCTCTTGTCTTTCTAAATCTCTTCTGGAGCCTTCTCTCGGGAGGAAGCAAGAGAGATGTACTCTGTTCCATGTACTGCTTCATCTTTCTGGATTTCAGTTCCCTTCTTTTCCTTCATGGCTTGCAATCAGACAATCCTCCTGTCCCTGGAAGCTGATACCAACTAAAATGTCTCCTTGCAGCCCCACAGTAGCAGGTACTGTGCTGTACTGGATCTCCTGCTCCCTCTGAACACAAGGATCTCAGGAGAGCACTGGGAAATAGCTGCCATTTCTCCTATAAAAACTACAAGACTGCAGAAAGCAAAATTACTGGTAGATTTTACTCCCCTGCCTTGTGCTCAACATTTGTGGGGTCTTCTGGCCGTGGAGACTTGCTCCACCAGCTACAATCCATTTTCCAAGGGAGTTTCCCCCTCCCTAAGGGTTTTTCTTCTCTGTAAAATCTTCTATTTCATTATCAGGGCTTACAGGGAACAAAGGAGAAATAACCAAGCTTAACTACTAAAACTGCTTTTAGACAAATCTCCCCTATATTGTCTTTCCCACAGATTTTAATTTGGAACTCAAAGGCTCAGCTCTAAGATGCCTCTTCCCAGCCTGTTCACTTGGCCTCTGTTCCCAGGAAGGGAAATAGCTGCAACATGGAAGATGACAAGGACATTTGCCAATTAGAAGCACCACAACAAATTTCTCTTGGGAAATGTGCAGCCCTATCTGCAAGTGTACCTTTGAACTAAAACACAAGACATAACAGAAACTGATCACAGATTAAGCAAAGCAAATATTAAGAGAATAGTGAAAGCATTTTTTCTCCTATCAATTTTTGTTTATTTCCAAACTTCAACCTAAAGTCTGACTATCTGTGAAAGTTTTCCTTGTATTTGTTATTAACTGGTATGTTTGATATTGTCATACCAGTGGGAATGATACCTCCTGAATGTTTTTGCTTTCAGAAAGGCAGAAGGAAAGTAAACACCCGAAAAAAAAATCCCTTGCAGCCAGCAAGATGGATTTTGCAAAAAAGGGTAAGATTTAAGTCACAAAAATTACAAATCCTTTACAGTTGCAGTTACATTGCCAATACACAGAAATAAAATAGAAGAAATGAAGCATTTATCAAGGTTCCAAAATAAAGTGAACAAGAACATTAACAAATGCCAAAGCTTATAAAAGCCTCAAAGCACTCAGATCCTCCCTTCTCTCACAAGCTCAAAAGGGAGTCAGTTGTTCCTTAGTTTTATCTTACATGTTTCCCACACCACCTTTTCTCTGGTCACAGAGATTTTGCTTTATCCAGTGCCTAAAATATACTTGACCATGGAAGGAGCAGCAGCCATAAAACCAGAGGAGTGGAGAATCCCACACCAGTTTCTCAAGGTTTTCCACTGTTGTTTCTAAACCAATGTTTTAAACACAGAGCATATTCCCATGGATTTATTACAAGCTAAAAGGGAAATATGTATTTAACAAGACCCAATTCCTCTGAAATGTGCTGAGCTAAAACCCAAAAAGAGACCAGGAAGGAACATGATGTGCTCATCCTGCCCCACTCTCCTCTGGCAGTTCCATGTTTATGGTCTCCTGCCTCCCACCTGCAAACAGCAAATTCTCATGGCTACATGTGCCATACCAAGTTCACCAGCACAAGAAGTGAGAACTGAGTGAATTATCTTCCCTGATAATTATCTGAAAGGTATCTACAGGGATAACAACAGATTTTCAGATCGAAGCCTGATTTAAGCTGACCGACCCCTTCAGCATTTCTAAAGAAATAATGGATTATAAAACTAATTCAGTGAAAAATGAAAGTAAAAATAGAAGCGATGAGACATCTTCTAAATAAGCAAAGCTGCTTTTACAGCGTGCTGAATAACTGCAGTGTGGTAAACATACCACTGTTATAAATAACAACCAGCCTTTTGACATTGTTCTTTCATTAATTATTTCGATTTCTCTATCAGGATTAACGAAGCAAACCTCATGGTTCTCCTGCAAAGTGAAAAGAATTACTCCCATGTATAGGAGGAAAAAGTAGGATATAAGGACAGAAAACAGTGCTTCAAAGCTACAGTGGCACATGTACAGAGCACTCAGGAAGTCTCATAGTGTAAGAGAAAAACCATCTTCTCGTTCAGATGAGTGTTCCCTAAGTGACTGATTTGTAGCATTTACACATCATTTAATTTTACACAAAATGCATTAAAATTTTTAGATTTAACCATAATTAGTAAACGATCAAGACATATCAAAGTTTTATACTGGTAAGTAAGGCTCAAATTCTTTTTAAATGGAAACTCTGATTTCTCCCTGCTAAGGCACTTTCTTGTTTTGCTTCAAGTCTTAATCATAAAACCATTAAAAGAAACATTTTGTGTTAAAAATGCTAGCAGCTGCCAACAGATAATACACAGCACTTTGTCAGATGATAGATAAATAATCACCAGGCCAGGCACAACAATGGTTAGTAAGTAATTGTGTCTCATTACCTTTGTGGTCTTCTTGGGCCAGCTGACCACAGGGACACCCGAAATGGCAAGATTTTGGTCATCATCAGCATGCTCCTTTAGTATGTTCTGTTGTAAATGAAAAGGCCTTAATTAACCAGAGAAACATTTCTGCAACTCAAGAGTGCAGAGACCTCTGCTCTTGTGGCAGAAGGACAAGATCTCTGCAAGTTACTTATGCTTCCAAACTTCCAATTCCCACTGAAACTCTAGCACCTCTCATTAACATCCAAATGTGAAACTTCTTCCAAAACAGGCAGCAAAATCAGCCATCAACTACCTCAAATGTTACAGAATTCTTTAATATTGGTGAGTCCAAGACCGGTGTCTTACCACTATCACTCTCTCTCTCAAATCCAGGTCATTAAATCCCAACTGACCCCACCTCTGACCCTTCTCTCCTAATCAAGGCTACAGAAGGCCTGAGAAGCAGTGAGGCTCTGCCCCTGTTATTTCAGCCATCACAGGCATCAGGTGTGCAGTCTGGAGCAATCCTCAGATGCCTGATCATTCAGGTAAGCCAAGAATAAAAATGTACTCTGGAGCCTTTCATCTTTTTGCACATGGCAGTCCAAGAGCACCAGCATTCCCACTGCCCTTCCTTCCCCCATGAGGGGCAAGACAGAGCTGCTGGAATCCAGGTCCCTTTATGTGACCAGCTGAGGCATTCAGGTTCCTGAGAGATCACCAGGAAAGGATCTGACTATGGACAGCATTAAGGGAAAAAGATTGGTCTCCCCTCCCCTCCACCCCCACCAAACCCTTTTCTTTGATGCACTGTTCTAGAAATTTCGTGAGTGGGTTGCACAGGCTGACACAGCTTCCACCACTGTGAATCACTCCCATGACCAGTAACTCAACACAGAGCTGGTAAAACACTCCACGGTGCAGCTGGGAACAGTCCATGCTCGCCTCCCGTGACCCCCTACATGCTCACTAATTTAGCTACAAAACTCTTCATTTTGGACTTCAGGTGGCTGAAAAGGAAGAAATGAAAACAAAAAAAAAAATAGGAGTCAGAAGGAGGATTCTGCTGTGCTGCTGAAAACTGAAGGCCAAATCACCACCAACAGGTTAAAGACCAAAAATAAAAAAAGCTCCAATAGAACAAATGAGAACTGCAGGTTGAAAATTACTTCAACAGAATATTTTGGAGATGACCCCAGACAATGAAGTTCAGTGGTGCTGTTCCCAAGTATATGAAAAAAGCTTAATTAGCCAACAACAGGCAGCAGGCTCTGTCAGTCCCCAGTGCAGCACTCTAGTAATTAGTAATTTCACACACTATACAAAAAGAGCTTAAAATACAGTAATTGTTTTAATAGGGAGTGCACTTGGAATTCATCTGTAATCATCCAACTAAAGCCCAGAGTGTGATGGCATGTTCCAGTCCCCAGGAGCCTGAGTTTGGATGAGTGTCCCTGGGGCTGACTCTCTCTCCCTGGAGCTCAGACAACCTGTCACACTCAGCCCAACTCCCCAGCCTGTGCTTAAATGAAAGCTGTGTTACACCAGCCAGCACAGAGCTGCTCCTGCAGACAGCAGCACCCCAACAAGGCTGCTGGTGATGCTGCTCAGGCTGGAAGCAGCACCAGGGACCAAAAGGAGAGATGCCAGAACAAGCCCAGTTTCATCAGCCTGGTGCTGTGGCTGCACTCAGGGGTTTGCAAAGCTGAGGAGTAAAGCCCAGCTTGCCCCAACCTGGCTGTGATGCAGAGTCTGTATTGTACCTGCTCTTCCAGTGCAACACCCAACAACTTTTAATCACTGGCAAATTAACTCTGGCCAAACTGAGGTGAAGTGAGCACCTCTTTTCTCATGTCCTTTTTATTTGGAGAGAGATCACTGCATTAACTGAGCTGTGACCACATTCTCAAAGTTCAATCCTAAAACTGAGAGCTCTTTTGTATTCTCATTGCAAAGCCAAAATTCTCCAGAACAAGGAGGCAGCTTGAGAGCCATAAACAAAGGACAAATTAATCCCTTTTTACTTTGCTACTCTTAGGTTTGAAAGCCTGTAAGACAGAAAATCTTAACATTTCCACTAACGACTGTCAGAGACTCGGAGTTCAATGGAAAGCACAGTATATTCCAAGAACTTGGCAAGGTAATGAAGGTTTCTTGTTATCATATGTATCACGTGAAAATATTATCCAAGGAGAAATGCAAAACGATGGCAGCTTCTCATCTGAGGCAGCTGAAAACAAGGGCTGTCAGCACAGAGCACAGCACAGAGCACAGCACAGCCACACTTGGGCTGACTGCAGCGGCAAGTGTCAGCTCACAACAGGCTGGGGAAGGCAGGGTTTTGTTCACCTGCTTAAAAACAAGAAAAAAGAAGATAAAGAAAAGCCATGGGGCTCCAGTTAGAGGAACGTGATGCTCTTCCAGCACAAGGTGGCTCGATTCATTACACTTGAGGGCTGTGGTGACAACAGCAGGTATGAAGGGAAGAAGTTGATTAACTGTATAAGAATTCAGCTTAGCCATTTCAAAAGCACAGCAAGGAATGACTCCCCTGAAATGCATTCAGTAGAGGGAGGTTTTTTTCTGTCATCAGAATGGGAAGGGGGTAAGATTTCTTGGCAAGAAAAAGTAAGAACATATTTCAGTAGATATCATCTGTCTTGCACAAGAATCTTCTCCTGCTGCCAAGGAGTTGCAGATATTTGACAACCTCTGTTCTTCAAACCGAGTTTCTTCTGCTCTAATGGACTTCCACAGGCCCTTCTGAAGAACAGCAGTGCTTTTGCTCTGAAGTGGGCAAGATCTGTGGCATTATGAAGAGGCAGATCTCACAATCCTGTTCCCCAACATCAGCAGAGGAATTACCATCCTCTGGTACCACACAGAAATGTTTTGTGCAGAAATCAGAGGCTGCACACAGGTGAGAATCCCTGGCAGTGGGTTTCATGTGTGCCACAATCCAAGGCCTGCTCAGCTTTACCTGTCCCGTGACGTGGAGAGCAAACTACCCCAAGGAGGACAATGGTGATGTATCACAGTGACCTCTTCTTCATGCATAAGCCCACCCCAGCACTGCTGCAACCACCAGGGATTTAATTCCCTGTTTGGGCTGAGGGAGGAACTGCCCTGCTCCCCAAGTGAGGCCTGTTCCACTCTGCAAATAAGCCTCCCTTGTGCTGCTGCACTCCATCGATCACGGTGATAAATGGGTGCTCAATCTGCAGAGGCAGCACTTGGCACTTCTGGATTGCTGTGTCCCCACCAGACAGGCACACTTAGTTTGGAGCTCAGATGATGTGTAAGGAATTTACACAGGCTTAGGTTAGTTTTCAGTCTCCCTTCTGGTAAGGAAAATAAATTACTTTACTTCAGAAAGTCTCACCTGCTTGACATTAAATAGCTGTAAATAGCTGTGGTTGTGTTTACCACTAAGAGCAGTAATCCAGTCACCCATCCTTTACTGTGCTCTTGCTCAGCTGGGAAAGCATGGATTCTTTGTGAGCTACCCCGATTAGTTCTGTGAAACTTCACATCACTGAATAAAATGGTTTCCTTTCTCCAGTTTAACTATCCATATCCTGTTTTCTGAAAACATTAATTATCTTCCTAAAGCACAAAGACAGACTTGAATGTCATACAAAAAAAGTTCCTGAGTGTATTTCATTAAGAAATAAAAGTGCTAGAATAAACACTGATTTATTTGCTTCAGGAAGAAACTTGTTGAAGACTTTCCCAGCAGAGCAAGAGCTTTCAGACTTTGTCAGAGCATGTTCTTGCTATGCATTTGTTAAAAATAACTCTCAAATGGGTGCACTAAAAGGGTACTTCTAATAGAAAGCATTATTAATACATCACATGCCTGAAAGTTGAGTTGCCCATGAAATAAACCTTGTTAATAGAGCCAAGCACGGTCACAGCATGGATCATTAGCACAGCTCCTGCAGGACTCCTGCCTCCAGTCAGTCACACAGCTGGCTGCTGCTCTGGGGGTTCACCAGGGTGAGCTAAAGGGGCCAGGCCTCTGCTCACTCCACTGCTGATGCTATCAGCAAAGCCCACGTTATTATCTGTACAGGTTGGAAAACTAGTAGCAAAGTAAGAGAGAACATGATTCAGTGGTCAAGGAGATGAATACCATTCTGGAAAAGGGACTGTATTTCTTCCTCTGCCATTCTGTCTTTATGTGGTACAGGGCAAATCTTTTAAGTCAAGTTTCCACAGGGTGCCATGAGTTGTGTGCTCCTGCCTCTTCCTCATGCCTGGCTTGGGATCTGGTGCTAAAGATCAGAACTCCTGCTCTGCAGAAATCTTAAGCCACGACTGTTTCAATATAATTAAAATCATCTTTTGCACATATCATTGTTATATACCCTAACTGTCCTGTGCATGTAAAGCCAGTACCCAAAATTACTTTTATCTTAATCTCCACCAGTTCCCTGTGATAACAACAGCTTATCCATTATGTGTGGAGCAGAGGGTGGGGATCCCTGGGAACCCCAAGGGAACATTGATTCACCCTGTCCAGCTAAGGGGCTGAACATCAGAACCTGATGGAACAGCAAGGGTGGAACTGCTGCATCCTCACACCAAGGAACCCCGGATCCTGAAAGGACCATAATGCTGGAGCATGCTCAGAGGACTAAAATCTGTCACTTGGCAACTCCTCCCTCAGCACGCCCCATCCTTTGAAGGTAAAAGCTCTAAACACACTCACACACTTGGGTTTGATTTTTTTTTTTTTAAGTGAATAAACTGAATAAAACAAACCTCATGCTCTGAGGAGATCAGATGCTTTGGCTCCACTGCACTGCTCCCTACCACATCAACAGTGGCAGGAAGAAGGGATGGCTGCTGCACCCAGGGTCCCAGAAGTAGATGGGAATGGGTCACACCTTGTCTCTGGCTGCCTGTGACAATCTGATGATGAGCAAAGAGAAGGCCTGTGCTGGGAATCCTGGACTCCCCCCTGACCTGGCAGGCAATGTACTCAACTGCCCCTGAGTGCCCCCATTCCTTCAGAGCACCTGGCAAGGGGATTGTGCAGCCACAGGGAGTTATGGAGGAAGCTGACTGCATGGGCTTCAATTAATTTACTCTGCCATAGTGACTCCCACTCTCTGAAGAATGAGGGCTGGCCTATATGTGGGTCAATACTATAACAAAGATGGGTGAGAAAGTTCTTTAGCAGTTCTTTAGACACTGTTCAAGAAGATGTTTGAGTTTACATGGTTTTTAAAAAGTCTCACTCTGGCTAATCAGACACAGACTGGCCAGACATCCAGAGGTGATTCCAGGGGAAACAATCCTGCAGCATGTCTGATGTTTAGATGTGGTTATGGACTCTTTAACCAGCAGGGAACCATCAGTATCCAGATGTTGGGCTACATCCTGATGGTTACAGCATGTGCTGGCAAGGACAGAAAGTTTAGGAGCAGGCAGTTATCAAAGGACATGGAACATCAAGCTGTACACCATAACTGGCAGGTGCTCACTTAGTACCAGTTACAGCACAGTATCACCAAAAAGGGGATATTGGCCTTTTTTAACAGTCCATTTGTAGCTCTCCATCTCTGTATGGAGAATCCACTGCTCTGGAGACGAATAGGAAAACAGATACTCCCACACAGTGCTTTAAGCCAGATTCACATATGGTACCTTGCTGTGTTCTGGGGAGATGTCTCACAGCACTCTGGAGTCTGGCATCCAGAGAGGGAGAGGATCCCACTCGCAACATCTGCACAGCCATTAAATGCTGCACCCCTTTCTGGATTTTTAAGTGAAAATGATCCTGGGCATCAAGCTTGAGAAGTAACATGACCATTCTTCCTGCTTCACCACCAATTCAACTTCTGGTCTTCATTTTGGGTTCTGATGAAAAAATGACTGATCCCAGAGCAAGCTCATGAATCTACATCTGCAGCTTTGAGCAGGTGTGTCCACTTTCATGTACAAAGTGCCTGATTTTGCAAGAAGGGAATTTCTGAGCTCTTGTGGTCTACCAGAACGAGAGCAGCGTATCACACTTCCAAGCTCCAAGATCAGGGAATATGGTTCCACTGCACACTGCACATGTTCAGCCTACTCTAATGGCTTTGAAGCCTTTCTAAGCAGCTGTTGCACCACTTGCACTAAAATAGCACAGGCTCCCTCACCATTTACCACATAAACACGTATTTTTCCCCTCAGACTGTGCCTTACAGAGCTCTTGTGTATAGAAAATATGTAACTGAAGATCCATACTGTTCACAGACTGAAAATCCACAGAGAAGTTGTGTCACTAGTGAGTACTCACTCCTCACACCAGCTCCAAAACCAATATATTGTACCAGTGGAGAATAATTATCAACCTATAGAGGGCAATGGAGGAAAGGAAAATGGAAAAGGTGAAGGAAAAAAAAAAGCAGCTGGAAGTGTTAGACAATCTATCTTCTGAGCTGCAATCAAGTATTTACATTTTGTATGTGTCAGCTAATGAGGTGTACACCAGGGAGACACGAGACCAAAAAGGGCTGATTAAGACTGTAAATATAAACAGACTTTTTGAGGTATAATATTTACATGTGGAACATAACAAGTGCTGAATTATGAGAGGATATAAACTTTTGGCCACTACTGTGACAGCCAGAAAGGACTGGGTCACTTAAACCTGGCTGCAAACAGGAGCCAGAGACAGCTTTGGTTCAAGGAATCATTTCCCTGTCAGGCAGAGCAGCCTGACCTGAGCTGGTCACCACACACAGCTGCCACCCCTCTGCAGCAGAACTTTGCCTTCTGCAAAAGAGTTTGTGTGAGCAGAGTTTGTGTGAATCACCAAGTTATCACACCCACCTTCATGTCCTCCAGGAGAGCCTGAGGGTCCTCAATGCCTTCTGGAACACACTTCTTGTTCTCTGGGAGGGATTCAAGCTTTTCCACCAGGGCTTTTAAACCCTTCAGTTCAAATTCTGTGAGGTGAGTCCATTTGGTTGAAACTTCTGTAGCTGGAGACCCCGTGGGTGTTTTGGGATAGTCCGTGGGGGTCGTTGATTTGATGCTGTCATCTGACTCATTAGACAAAGTTCTTTTCAGGTACCTCATTACTGTGGCTTTTTGTTTCCTCCCTGCAGCCTCCTTCCCTTCTGAGTGTGTGCTGTTGGGTGAGGAGGAGCCATCCACCAAGGATTTGGAGTTCTTTTCCAAGCTGTCATCCTTCTCCTCCTGGAGATGGGCATCACAAGATTCTTCATCCATGTCTAACCACGAATCTGATGAGTAGCTGTCTGTGCTGCGTTTTCTTTTTGCATCTGAAAGTTAGAAAAAGAATGCTGAATTTTTAGCCAGTGTAACCTCACAGCTGAAGCACTTCTGTACCACTGGGGCCAGGTGCTGCCTATTTCAAAGGGCACTGGAGAATGGTTTAGTGAGTATGTGACAGGAATGGGCTTTATTCAGCTGATTTTTAATTTTTTTTTCTTTGAGGGGGGCGCTTGTTTGTCTGTTTTAATGCTGGTTTTCATTAACATCTACTCAGTTCAAATGACTGGGAAACATTTAGGCAAAAATTATGCTTTCTTCAAAGCTTCAGTCCTCTATGCCTTCAATTAGGAGGAGGCAGAGCTCTTAAGTCACACACAATTAATTTTCCCACAAATCCGAAAAAGACCAGATTCGGCAGCTTTACAGCTTTAAGAGGAGAGTTAGCACAGAAGGAGGAGGGGGAAATGATGGCAGAAGGCACGTTAAAATGCTGTACATCATCATTCTTCCAGGAACCCTGCACAGCACAAAATCAACTCCTCACTACTTTTCCTCTCTGCAAGCAACAAACTGTTGATAAAACAAGAACCCCCAGTTGTTAGTGCATGAATACTCATTGCTCTTCTGAGACACAGGATTTCAACTGTGCTTATTTTACGACAACAAGACAAAACACGCTGAGAAACACAGGGACTGTCACAGCTACATGCTACTGGTTTTCTTAATGCCATTCCCAGTACATTTTAAGTACTTCTCAGGAAAATTTAAAGGCAAGTTTTTGAGTCTAAAGATCTATTAATCTTAATTTCCCCCTAAGAGCCCCAATTGTTCCCCAACTCCGTGCAATCAAGCGGTGAAAGCAATGTAGGAAACCAGTGGCCATGGTTCCCTCAAGCACACATCTTTTCTTATTTATTAGACACAATTTCCCTGACTAAGTGAACAACACTGAATGCAGGCTAGCAACAGCAGGAATTTCTGTGGAAAATACAGTTAACACTGGCAACACCCAGTTAAATCAATGTGAATTTTATTACTGGCTGAAATGGGTATGAGATCAAGCTGCAAACAAAAACACACTGCAAAGGAAACAGAAGTCACACAGAAAAAGTGAGAGAACAATTAATGAAAAGTTCCTTTCACAGCTTCCATGCTTTGCAGTGCAGTAGCTTTGGATTAGGACAATGTGAACCATGCTTAAGGAAGGATTAAATGGACATTAATGAGAAAGCTCAGCATCCGGCTGTTTAACAGCGAGGTTCAAATGCTGGAGCCCAGTTCCAAGCTGGAGAATTCCTCCTGGTCACAGAGACACTCCTTGTCTGTGCTCAGTCTGCACCATCTTGTCACAAACACACTGGTCAGAGGTGCCACAGGCAGTGGCAGTGTCACTGCTCAGCCTGCCTGGCTGCTCAGCTCTGCAGCTCCCAGTAAAGCCCTGCAGGGCCAGCTCACCTCTGGGTGTTACTGCCCCAGAGACAGGAGTTGGTCACCTCACACTTCCCAGGGCAAGCATGCTGCTGCTACAGGCTCTGCAAAAACCCAGCATCTCTATCTCCTCTACTCCTTCGGACAGGCTTGCATTTTTCCTCAAAACCAAAATGGCCATAAAATGACTCCTGAAAGGCAAGTTTAAGCTGAAATGCCTGTGAAAAGATGGCAGCCACAGAAAACACCAGCTATCAGCAAGGCAGGGTGCAGCTAAATCCAGCTCCATCCACAGGGCAGGGTGACTTCCTCCCTGCAACCCTCCAAAAAAGCCTCACAGATTATTTTGTGTGCTGAGGTGGTGGCATCAGCACTCCAAAGCAGCTCCTCCTCTCTGCTCTGTGCTAATACACCCCCATGCTTCTCTTAGAAAAATAAACAGGATTAGAAAATATCTTAACTAGAACATTTAAAACCCACTCAGTTATCCAACTTTTATTTCACACTGTTTTTCCTTTGTCCACAGTAGCGAGCACACGTACCCACCTCAAAGGCTACATAATCAGCTTATGTCATTCTCCCATTTTACAACTGAGGAAACAGATGCTTGGGAGAAAGCACGATTTGCTCATTGTCACACATCAAATCTAGGGAAAAACCAGGAGTCAGAATCCAGGCTGCTGGATCCAGGGCTGGAGCCCCCTCCTCTGAGCCACACAGCCTTGGTGAGCTGTTTTACAACTGACTCAAGCACAAAGCCCAGCCTCAATGGGAGAAAATGCCAGAGTTCTGGCATCAAACAGGAGAGGGTGGAAGCAGATCCACATCCCTACACTGCCAGGATAGTGTCATTAACAGAAAGTGGTGTAAATCTGCACAAAGAAAATTGTGTTTCTGTCCTCCTATGCTGTAGCTGTGCTGAACTAATGGCTGTAACTGGGGCAAAGCACAAGTGTAAATAAGGCCTAAAGAAAACGAGGGAGATCACGTTATGGAGGTGTGAATAATTTACTCCAAGTAACGCTCTGGTGTGAGGAGAAAAAGCTTCCAAGAGACATCTCCACTTTGTGTCTCTTGCTGTAATCTATGGAAACAAAAGGCAGGAGAGGAGTGGAGCACCAGAGCATACTGGGGGCCTCTCCCAGGAGGAGGCAGCACACGGAGGGGGGTGGCAGTTCTGTTGTGCCAGCTGCCACCGCGTCCCTGCCACCAGCACCAGGCAGCCACACCTGGGCAGGGACAGGCAAAACCAACTCCCATCTAAGCCCAAAGAAAGCAGCACAGCAGGGCCCTGCTGTCTCCATGCCCGGCAGGCACTTCATGCCTGGCCTGAGCCTCCCCTGGGCACAGGGCTTGCTGCTAACCTGGAGTGTACCAGGCTATTCTGGAGCACCAGGGGATTACAGCGCTGCTGCTGCTCGGCCGGATTAAGAGCAGGCTGCTCTCCAAACACAACAACTGTCTGCTACTGCTGCTAATCTAAAAAAAAAAAAAAAAAAAGCACCGAGGGAATCAATAATGGAAGGATAACTTCAAGGTGAGGGAGATTCAATTTTGTGTTTTCAAGTGTTTTGTTGTAATGCAACATGCCATGATTTTTATTTATTCATTTCAATGAAAACATTGTCTGACAGAGTTACTATGCTGTGAGCTGAGGCCCTACATAAGCATAATCTGCATTTACTTTGTTGAGAAGTGCATTTTAAGCACTGTATTACCAGGGCTCCACTGACTTGAAGGTTTCTGGTTTATTAAGTCTCTCTGTAGGGAACAGCACCTGCTCAGCTCAGCTGTTTCTTCTCCTGAGTCAGTGCCCCAGTGAGTCCCAGTTTCAGAGGGGTTATCCAGTCTGGGCTCCCACACAACTTAATGCAAAAATACCTTCACCCCCCTCATCTCAAAGCAAATAAAACCAGCTCATACAGACCAGTCTGTGATCTAGCTCAGTGAAGAGGTGGAGCAGCACAGACTTGACCACAGGACAGAGCATGAGAAATCTTTTCTATAGCAGTTCACTTCCCTGTGGCTCTGGGCAGACCACTTAACTTTCCTCACAGTTATCCACTTGTACCAGAATAATTATACACAGTTTCCTTCCTTGCTGAAAATCAACTTGCTGTATTACAGAACTTAAAAGAAAGGGATGGGGGTCAGGCATAATCATGAAACCTTTCTGAACTATTTAGAACAGTCCAGTGTGTAGTGTCTACCTTGCCATTCCCAGCTCCAAACCCTGCCACTGTGACTTGGGAGCAGCAGCTGCTATCAGTCTGCTGAAGACAGCAATGACATTTTCATTAGCAGAAAAACCCTGAGCATACTGGAAATGTATCCCATTGCTCCACTGCATGGAGCACCCCATACAGGAGCCACTCAATATACTCAGGTACCTGTCTATCATAAGCAAATCTATTCTATCCCCTGAGGAAGAAGGGGGGAAAAAAGAGACATGGCTCCTTCACTGTGCCAGAGGGCATATTTTCTATATCCATCAGGCTTAACATACAGTTAGAGCCATCCTGTTAAAATTTTAGCAATGGGAATCTTCAAAGCTGCAGGCTACAGAGAAAGCACGTCTCTGATAGCCCAGGATCTTCTCCCAATTACTCTTTGTCAGCTCACTCTCAACATCCATATCTCACTGAAGGTCAACTGTGGTTGAAAACATCCAGTACAGACTCATTCATGATAAGAGTAAAAATAATGAAGACATATCCACCCTGAAAAACAGCACACATACAAATCTGGTAGGAAACCCAAATAGGCTCCTTTCTGATTTCAGCTGGAAGGACAAATGTCCCAGTTGAGAGAGACAAGCAAAAGAAAAGAGAAAAAGAGATTGTGTGCTTTTACAGCAGCCTGTGATTGCTGTCTCATGTCGTCATCCCCCTGAGTGTTTGCCCTCCTGGGAGAGATCTGAGACAGAACAGCCTCACACACTGCCTGGAGGACACAGCCTGGAAATTCATCCTGGCCTGAGGAATGGGGGAGGAAGGCACGGCCATCATCTTCCACCTCATTTAGAGCTGCACTCACGGGTTTATTTAGGGAGTGGAAGACTCCAGGTTTCAGCCGTGCCTCCACAGAGGTGGGGCTTTTTCCTGTCTGAAGTTTTGTGAGTGGAGACATTTAGAAAACAGAAATACAAAGAACAATACAAATTGCTAGAGCAGCATACAAGTATCAGGACAGAGGTACCACAACACAATCACACAAATACACTTTCATGAACAGACTGTGTCTTGAAACTCACTATGAATTTAACAACCTTCATGTAAAAGCAAATAAATACTATGTTATAAAAACACAGTGTATGTTATAAAATGTTATAAAACACAGTATGAAAAGTCTAAAGATATCCTTAAAATCCAACTGCTGATAAACTCAGCTTTCTGTGTTCTCCAACAATGTTCATTATCAAAACAGTAATGTTTTTTTTTTCTTTACGCAGGAGAACAGAATCCCCACAAATTTTATGAGAACTACTCCCTTGTGAATCCCAGAGACTGTGGGCAGTGTCCTGCACTATCTCTAGTCAATGTCCTCCTCTACTGATAATCACTTTCTTAACTTCAAAGATCCACTACAATCATTGTACCAGGAGCTTTGTAAGGAAAGCAAGCAGCACAACTGGAGGGTGAAAAATAGACAGTTCTAGCACCCAAAAGGAAAGGCAGAAAACAGACATTCAGAACAAATTTAGAGCAAATTTCCAGTCAAGGAAATTGTTTTTTAAAAGTAGGAGAAACATTTAGATTATTCATGAGAAATTTCTGAAAATGAATACAAGGATATGAAGATTTTTTCTTAAACCAAGAAGGACAGAAGACGATTAAATCTACAGAGGGGTTTGAGGAGAAGTTAAGTACTTTGCTTCATTACTCTTTAAGGAGAATAATGGGAAATTCTTTGTCAAGGGATACTCCCTCATGGGAAATCAAGAAATTGCTTGCAGATAGAGAAGTCCCTAAGGAAGAGACAATTTAAGGACTTTTTCAGTGCTGAAGAAATGCTTAAAAACAAAGAAGGTAGGGTTTGGAACACTGATGTCTTTAGGATATCCCATCCCTCGGTGAGTGAACAATATCAAGATACAGCTCCACAGAACAAACCAGTTTTAACTCAAAGATTTCAGTTCACAGAGATTCGAGTCAAGAGGCTGCACACAGACTGGTTAGAAGAAAAGCAAAGCAAGTATTTGAAACTGTATTACTCCCACAGAACAAAGCAATGCAGCTTTGTAAAGATAAATAATGTACCTTTACACCTTTGAATTTGGCAAATGCCTAAGTGAAAGATCTAGCAGTATAGCAGGCCTGGTCTTTTGAACCACAACCCCCACTAAAATAATTATTTTAAGGCTAAGTTTCTGCCAAGAAATAAAAACAAAACCCCAAGTTTCTGACAAAACAAAAGTATACATCTATCTCTGCCAGCAACTGAAGCCACCACAGGTCACAAGACCCTGAGCAAGTCACCACCAAACCCTTTTCCAAGTAGCCAGGCTCCTTTTCCTGAAGCCTTTGGAGCTGGCACTCTTTGGTCATGCAAACAATCCTGCTCCCTCTAGACAGTGGACATCTATAGCTCCCAGTGAGTTATATATGACTGGAACATCTCCCAGCTAACTGGACTGAGGCACATTTCGTGGGGATCACCAAACTATTATCAGTAATTATGGAGCTGGGCTGGAATTCACACTGGTGATTTAGCTGGAAAAGGTCCCATCTCAATATCCTGAACCATCCACTCTCCACAGCTAATTTGTTCTGAAATTACATGTGGCTGATCTGGCACCTCTGCCCTGCCTGCAGGACCAGCCTCTTTCCATGCCAGTGCTTTAGACAACAGGAGATTGCTCCTTATTTTCCAAAGAATGCAGTTATCACTTCTGTCACTGCTTTCTGAAGAGCTGATCCAAAGGGCTAATTCATCCTTTCCTCCTCTAGGATAATCTTATGAGAAAAATTCCTCTGGACACAGAATTTCTGCTTAACCAACCTTTCTGACCAGGGTCTCAGAGCTAAAATGTGAAGCACCCAAATGCCCAGTGACCCCAGGAATTCCCCCTGGCCTATCTACACAGATTATTAGCTCCCTTAAATTATTCTTGCTCAGTAAAACTCACTGGAGAGTGACACCTGCCTGTAACTTCTTCAATCCCTTCTACTAAGAACTGTGTTCAGAGGTGAACATTTCCCTTCTCTGTCCAGAGCCTGGGGCAGTGCCAGTCATGCCAGGTTCACTCCAAGTGGCACCTCAGGGAGCAGGAGGCACAGAAATACTTCAGTCCTCCTCCACACTTAGCATGTATCTGTTAAGATTTAGCTGGTGCTTGTGCTATTTTCAGCTATTCTGTGCTTAAAAGCAGAGGGAACATGGCCCACCACCACCTTCCATCAAAAGGAGGAAAAAGAGGCCAGTTCAGCACAGCAACAACTGGACTGGCACACATTGATGCAAAGCTCACACCAGTGCCAAGGTAGAGCCTCAGGCACATCTGTCTGTCTGTCCTCTGGTCCACTTTCAGCTCTTGTTGTAAAGGTTTCCTTGACCTCCCTGAACCAGGCTTACAGATCATGGAGATATGTGTAGGTGTTTTCTTGGGTTTGCTTTTCTGCAGAACCAGAACCCAGTCACCAGAGAATTACAGGAGAATTTAAGGAAAAGAGAAGAGAAAGAAGGCAGGTTTAGTGACCACAACGTGTTCTGTACAGGAGCTGCTCTAACAAAAGGACAAAATACCCACCCCACCAGAGCACATCTGCAATACACACATTTCTGGCTACTGAGGTGCTGTGCTCAACATGGCAGTAAATTCTCAACTGTTTGGCAGATCATCCCAACACAAACATTACTGAAACCAACGAACAAACACATCCAAAAATTATTTTCTGGGATCCACTTGCTAAGGGAATGTTTGATACATATAATTCAAAGCAGGTTGGTACTCCATGGAAACACTTAAGAGTCAAAACTCTTCCCCACCCCAAAATAAAGAAACAGTTCATTAGAATTTCTCCAGCTCTCCAGTTCAGTTTATAATGTGCTTTGCAGAAAGCAAAGAGCAGCCAGCCTGAGGGGGCAGCAGCAGTTGTGAACGTGCACTCGAGGGCTCCACTCACCAATGACCATTGATTCTCTCTGGTACTCCTTGCTGAGGTGGCAGCGCTGGGTCACACAGGACACGTATCTCTCCAGAACATACCAGCACATCTCATAGTAGAACGGATAGCGGAATTTGGCGTGCACCTGCAAACAAATCAACACTGTCAGCCCATGGGGAAGGCAGAGAAGTTTGCAGCACAAGGGCCAGTCATCATTGCCATCGTGTTATCAAGAGCACAAACGGTGTGAGCAGGGGGAGGGGAGAGGGTGGGAGCAGGGATGCCTCCAGCATACGGAATGAGGAGCAGCCTGCCTGCCACGACAGCATCATTTCTTGGTTCACTAATTTGTATCCTCTTGGGGTGCTGGGAGAGGAGAGGGTTTGTGTTCTTGTGAAATCATGAAACTGATGGATGGCCCCTACAGAATTATTTACCTGCTGTATAAACATAGGGTGGTCACATACAGATGTTAGTCACTAAAACTTAAAATAAAAGAGTGGGTTTTCGTCTCCTGAACACTATCACAGGATTTTTATCAAAATGGCAACATTACCTAAAATGAGTCAAGCAGGACATTCATCTTTTTCATTTGTGGTTGTCTCAACAATTTGATTAAAGAAATGAACACACAAATTCTTGATAACTACACATTAAAGTAAAAATCCCTTATGTGGTTCACCTTTTGGTAGCAAGTTAGCTTTTACCACAAACAGAGTAAGAATAGAAGAGCAGGATTTTGACAAAAGATCCTGTCAAGCTGTGTACTTTTCCTTACATCTCAGACCTGTTGTTCTCACACAAAAAGCTGAATTCTGCAACACTAGTTATTTGTAAAGGTATTTCAGATACAAAAGAAAACAAAGAGGGTTTCCTTCCTTTCCAACACAGTTTTCTATCTGTAGAAGGTCACTGTACCACAGAAGGATCTGGGAAGCTCCTAAAATGCAGGAAGATATGTGTATTGTTGTGATTTGTTAAAAATGGATGCCATGCATCTTGCATGCACTTGTACTTACACTGTCCACCTCTTTCTCCTGGTGGCACAGAAATCTGTTTTGCAGGCTCACATGCACTGCACTGGGGTTACAGGAGCTGCTTTAAAACATTCTCTGCATATTCACTGCTCCCTAAGCCCAGACGTGGGCACCACCTTTAGTGAAAAGCTGAACTGCACCAGAAAGGAACATTACCTCAGAAAAAAACCAAAACACACCCACCACAGATCAGCCAAAAGCCCAAATCCTGAACAGAACCACTAAGCCAGCAGCTGCAAACTCAGCCTCAGCTCTGGAAAGCAGGCACTGCCCAAACACCTGCATGTGATCAAAGCATCCGCCTGAGCACAGCAGTGACTTATGGAACGCCCAGATTTGAAACCTGGCCCCAGGGTGGACAGCCACAGAACTTGCCTCTGTTCCCAGGGCACAGGAAATGCAAACACTCTTAGCAGTAAAACAAAATGTAACAAAGGCAAAATATACTGTATTGTCACACTAGATGTATCACAGTGTAGGATTAAATACTCCATGGCAATTCTCAGAAGTTAAAATCCCTTAAATTCAACACAAATACAGCTGGCAAATCTGAACTGCTTGTTGCTACAGGTCATGCACCCAGCACTGCTGCACCTTCCCAAATGTTTCCCTGTGTGGTTTGTTACAAAGCACACATATGAAAAAGGAAGGGAAAAAGAAAAGGAAAAAAAAAAATCAACCAGCCAAACAACAACCCCCTAAATGTGAGAACATTTAACCCCAGGGCCTTTTTGCATTGAAGAAAAATTTTCCTTTAGTTTAGTTATTTGTCATAGAGAAGAGATCAAGTCACTTATGACTATTAGGGAACACAGGGGAAATTATCCATGCTAAAATATATGCTAATAAAGGAACTCAAATTTTTCCAAGAGAGCACTGCAGGAAACAAAATTTGCAAAGAATTGACTTACAAACAGGAAGCCGCCTTCCACCCCTCAGCCTTCAAAAGGTTTTCAGCCACATGCCTGGGAATATTAAAGACATCATTGCTCAACATTTGTTGACAGATTCTGAGCTTCACCAAATTTAGTTGTTACCAATGTTAATTCAATGTGAAAGACAAGGCAGTAATGCATGCAGTGCTCCCATTATGTATATCAATCTTTAATATTCAATTTGAGTTCCTAATTGCCTCGCTATCAAAGTTCCAACCCACAGCAAATCCCTCCATGCCTCTGTAATCCACTGTTTGCCTGAGAAAGCTTTGCTTTTACAAACCTTCAGAAAGAAGAGCTCTCTACACCATCTGTAGACAGAGATACTGTGCAGAGATCTACAGGGCCTTCTGCCAGTAAAGAGACTCCAACAGTGCTTTAAAAACTTTTAAAGTTTGCCTTATGGAAAAGCATAGAGGGATATGCTCTTTGTGATATCCCTGAACATTTATTAATTATAAGGGATGTGAACTGCATTATGTGCATGTCCATACTCCTTCCATTGTACACTCATAGGCAAATGAACTCTTAAGGGCAGGGGAGGAGGAATAAGAGAAAGAAGGAAAAAAATTAAAAATGTTCTGTGATGAGTTGGAAGTGTAATATCTGAGACAGACACTGCCAGAGGACTGAATTCCCCACCAGCAGGGAAATACACTGGATCATCTAATAGGCATTTCCAGCTTTAACTTCTGTGATTAATAATTTACAATCCACTGGAAAAAAAATTTAATTATTCCTGTACAGCAAGAAAAAATCCTCTCTGGAATACGATCCATTTCTTCAGTTCAAAGTGAAATTATTTTAGAGATTTATATGCCCCTCCAAAAACAAAACAAAAACCCTAAGCAAGTAAGACACACGTTTTCCTGAAAAAAGTCATAATCTCTTCCACAATGCCCATTAAAATCATTACAAACTCCACTTGTGTTTAATCAATCTAATCACAATATTGAAAAGCAATTTATGACTATTTACAAAATAATTAAGCTAGCCACTTAATATATTATCTTACATTCCAGAAAACCAAGTGAATAGCAAACACCATCATCTGTGAGTGACCACCTTACGTGTATATTCAGAGTGCCCTTGTTCCCACCATGTTCCAGTATTTTAAAGCAGTTAAATTTAGATTAATTGGGGTTAGGTTTGACACATTCTTCCTCTTCAGTACTGAGAGCTGTATCACCCCTGTGCCAAATGATGAATCCCTGCATGGCATCCTGCTCTGCAGTTCCTCAAGCTGGGCTTGCAGAGAGCTAAACAGCTTGGCCTGTTTGACTGGCTGTTAATTGGCCTCCAGGAAAGCCAGGCTGCAAAATGAGAGTCTCTACGAACTGTAAGGCTGGAGAATATTTGTTTACCTCAATTGCACATTAGGAGCTGTTTCCAACAATAGACATGTTTTTTATTACTCCTTAAAACTATTTTTAAATGGCTACAACCCTCTTAAAAAGTCTCCCAGGGGTATGAGGAATTAAGCTAGAATAAGCATGACAAGTATATAAACTAGGCAATTTTATCAGGCTGTAAATCAGCATTACCATTTCAACCCTGTATTTATTCTTGTCTGAGCTAAGACAATAACAACTACACCTAGCATAAAAATGACTTTGAATATCAGCAATCAAAGATGATTAAACATTACATAGCAGGTTTAAACACAGTGAAACCTCCATAAAATTGCTCTGTGCAAAATGAAGAGAGGAAGCACACCTGTATTACACTTTGATTTGAGTGTAGCAAATTACTTTGTCAATCACATCATGTAATTTACTTCTATGCCATACACAATGGAAAGATCAATACTGATGAGAAACTCATTTGCAGTATGCTCACACTGGCAAATTTGGGTGAACTGCACTGTACTGAGTCTGCCAGACCAGCCAGTGTATGAATGGAATTATCTCAACAGAGAAATGACAAAATTTGATTGACAAAGCAAATAATGTAGTACACACCAGAATCCTGTTTTGAAACCATTTCCCTTTCAAGATTCCTGCACGATATTTTTAGTTGGGGGGGAATGTTATTATTTCTAAATCACAGTATTGATTTTCCTGCCTTTTATCAAACTTCTGTATGCCTTAGCTGCACAGCTTCTGTTTTGTTTCTGTGCAGAAAGTCTTGCTATTTTTCAACTGTTCACACAGTTCTGATTTTATACATACATCTGCCCATGAGCACAAGTTTGTGAGCACAGGTACAGCCTGTGCATAACACGTTGCCAGCACACGGCAACATCCAAGTGCTGAAATTGCTTCTGTGAAGTCCTGGATATTCTGGGCTGCTGGCTTTTTTAAAGCACTCCAATATTTTTGCAAGGAAAATGATCGAGAACTACACGGACTTCAAAGAAATTTTAAACAAAAAATGACAAGAGCAAAGGTCTGATTTGGGATTTCCAAATGTTGCAGTATCCCTTTCCCAATTAATGGTGACAGGACATTTTTCAAGATGCAGGTACCCAACTCCCACAGCCTCCTCACAGGATCAGTGTGGCAGTAAATTTTAAAAGGCATTTCAGTGTAACTGGCTGGTTAGTTCATAGAAGTTACCAAAATATTTGGCTGTTATAAGGAGTTTTGCCAGCTGGCATAAAAAGCTTAGAAAATCAAAGCTGCACCCAGCTTCCCAAGGAGAAGGGCCTTGAAGCACAGCTGAGCAGCTACAACCCAAGTTGTGTGATCTTGGGTAGCTCAAGTCCTGTGTGATCAAAATGTCCATTTTTATACAACTTAAGGGAAAAAGAGCATTTCCTGCCCATCTTCCCCACAGACTTCAATGGAAATCACTCATTTCTGGCATTGATCCTCCCTCCCAGTCTCCCCTTCTCCGTTCTCCAAGTGAGCTGCCTGTGCAAACATCCTTCCCAGCAACACCACACCTGCAGTGAACTCCCAGCATCTACTGCTGGCTCTTATTTACAGTCCCTGTGGAAACCTTCCTGTGCCTCTGCCAGGTGAGCCCCTTCCTGCTCCTGTCACCAAAACTTTCCTGTCCATGTACCTCTGTGCTTTCTCAAGACACTTGACACTCTCACCTGTTCAAAGCCAGGCTGAATCCACTCTGGTCTCTACTTCTGCTCTCTGCCACACTCCTCTGTTCTAATTCCCCCTAAATTTCAATTTTTTTCTTCGTCTCTCTTCCACTAAGAATTCATTTTTCTGCTTCTCTTCATTAAAGTCACTCCAGGAAACCCACTGCTCCCACCAGTGTTTTTTAGAGTGAAGATCACCAGGCCTTGTACCAGCTGGGAAGCCAGGGAGGCTGGGGGCAGGACACCTCACTCCCACTGAGGCAGAGATGTACTTAAAACAATTTGTATTTGCTCCAGGCCTATGTACTCCACTGCAAAGAAAGCAATTTGGGGTAAAAGCCAACTTGGAGCAAGATTTGTGCCCTCTTGTAGGGGTGAACAACAGTGATCTGCACTGATGCCCACAACACACTATTTTAGACTTTTCAGTGAAGAAGAATTGCAATTTCCTGCCATTAACAGCAGAGCTGGCACCTGTGTCAGTGGTTTATCAGCACTGCCTCAGAGTGAGGCCTCCCAAACAGTCCCCATCTGGATTGCACATCCCTCTGGTCCATTTTTATATCAGAATGCCACAACAGCCTTGCACAGGTTATTTAACAGCCTAATAAAACAGAGTCACTTCCTTCAGATCCTGCTGCTTTTTGAAACTCAGTGGATATGATGAGCAGGTGCCCTGTTCATTAACCAAGGATAAAACTGTCACCCCCAACAAAGAGGTGGCACAGTAACTCCCCCAGCCTTTCCCTCGGGTAGGTGCTACAGGCAGATGAACATCACAATGTTCAGATCAATGTCCCAGCCCAGCCTCTCTGTTCCAAGAAATCTTGCATGGTATCAAGCCACAGTAGTGACTGCCAATTACAGAGGATGTCATTTCATACACAACTTCTGCACAGCTTTGTCAATCCAGCTGTGGGCAGCAGAACCAGCCCAGTGCCATCAATTCTGCAGGATCATCCACCCCAGGTGTGCACAGAGAGCTGACGAGCAGAGGGTTACCAGAAATACTGGTACAAAGGTCTGTAAAGTGCAATGTGTTTTTGTGCAAAAGGGAAGGTGTTTTATGGAAGTTTAACAGGCAGACAAAAGACACAGAAGGGACACATCTGTGGGAAGCACATGAGTAAATCCCACTAAAAAAAACCAACATTTGAAAGTCTCATTACTTCATGTTTACCTCTGGTTTCAACGACTCTGACACGGAGATCCCGTCAGTTGTTGTTTGTCAGAAGGGAATACGAGGGAGAGACTATGACAGATCACAGCCACAAAGAACTGCTCAGTTAAAAAGAGAATCAAGAATCCTTACCCTTGTTCTGTCCTCAATTTCATAGATGCGAAGCTGCATGGGAACATTAAAGCTATGCAGGATATTTCCACCAAACACCAGAGAATCTACTGGAGTATAAACCGCGTGTATCCACCCTAGAGAGGGAAAGCAGAGAACTGAGAATGCCTCGTGCTATGTAGCATTACAGAGCAATTTCAAATCAAATTTTAACAACCCTCTGAATCCCACTGTGCTGGGGATGAGAGGTTAAAGCAGTGAAAGGCTAAATGGGATGCTCACAGCCACACTTCAGGACTAGTCACAGCAGAAGGGCACCTTGTGACGTGCAGTCTTACAACCCTCAGTAAATCAGTTCTATTTATTCCCCCAACACTTACAGTGTTTACTGAGCACATGCAAGTTTGTGACTCAACCATGTCCATGACTAAGAAGTAAACTCAGTCTGTTCCATACACTTGGCTCTCAGACTGGCACCTCCAGCATGGCTGCAAACCATCTCAGCAGTGGTGGTGGGCCAAGGGCTGTGGAACTGGACTGAGGCACACCAAACTTCCTTCACACTGCACCACAACACACCTTCAGAGGTAAAAGATTTCAAATTATTACCAGTCCTCCTTCAGGGATGAAAGTTTCATCACCTACAATCAACTTCCTGAAGTAACCAAGAAATCGTTTTCACTGCAAGCCTCAAGTGAAGGGATTTAACATTTCTGGTACTGGAACTGATGAGACTGTTCTGACCCAATCCTACAAGGCACTGAATTAATTTCACAGGCTCCAAAGAATCTTCTATCACAACGAAAATCCAGGCACAGCAATTCAGCCAGCCACACACCAGCTCCTCTGCCTCTGCATTGTTTGCTTGGTCTGTCAGGAGCTGAAGCTCTGGCTATGCAAGACTGTAGCCTCTGATCTCTGCAGTGAAAAAGGAATTGATCCTGCTAATGATCTGGGACCCACAGAGACCTGACACTTTTTTCCCTCTTCTTTTTAATGAAAAGCATTACAATTTATAAACCAGCAGACAGCAAAGCAACATGGGGGGCAGTCAATTTTCTCCTGACTGTGCAGTACTTTCCATTAAAGCTGTGGCAGCTTTCCCTCACTTCCAGATCAGTGAGGAAGCAGGAAAATGCCATTCAGCCTAGAGGGTTTTCCAGCCAGCAGCCACAAAAGTGCTCCTCCACAACAATTTTTCAACCATAAAGGCCTGCAAAGCTCTGTCTGGGAAGTCCTTGAGCCACAGCAGATGGCAGGACTGGGGCTCTCATTTAAGGGCAGGTTGGTAGGAGAGTGATAGGAAGGAAGAGAAATCAGCACTGGAATTTTCTCCCTGGAAACACAAGCCTATCACTCTGGATACATTTTCTGAATTTCAGAGTCACAGAATGGTAGAGGCTGGAGGGGACCTCTGGAGGTCCAACCCCCAAGACCATCTAGAGGCAGCTGCACAGAACTGTGTCCAGATGGCTCCATGGCATCTCCTGGGATGAAGACTCCACAGCCCCTCTGGGCAACCTGTTCCAGGTTTCAGTCAGCTCACAGGTCTGACTCCACACACTAAATGTGATGTATATAAAACCAGCAGGTGGCTCGTGGCTCTGGCAGCTCTCAGAATTATTCCATCTTTCCTTCTCTGGTTAGCATAATTTCAGTTACAGAGATCCAGCCTGTGTATTACTTCCAAATCAAGAACAATCAACTAGAGAGGATTTTTTTTAATGTAAGGGTAGGGTGGCAACTACACACCTCAGCACTATAAATACTTCACAGCTGAAGTAGTTCAGCACCTCACATGAAATACCTCAGTCTGTACTAAGAGCAAACTACTACAAAAATACATGATCCTCATCCTCATCTTTGGGAAGGAAAACAGATCCAAGGTCAAGGAAATTGGGGGCACTGCTTCCACTGGGTAAACAGAGATTTCTGTGGTTGGGGGGAAGAGTGGAATCCAAATGCTGAGGCAAATCTGGGTCCCCAAAGCCAACTCATTGGCTGGATGCTGAAACACAGGGTTGGTTTGCGTGACAATCCACTTTATTGTCAGGTTTAGAGATAAACAAACTGAAACTTGAAAAAGTGAAATGACTTTCATGGTCCTACAAGTGAGTGGTGGCAGAAGACAGCTCAGAGCCAGGCAGTCACCAGCAGAACACTGAGGAGTCCTCAGCACCCTTCCCACAGCAGTTCTCTCAGCACAGGTGTCACTGTCCAACCTTACTGCAGCTGTTATTTTAGTGACATTATCAACATCATTCAAAATACAATTTGCTATCAAATATTTACAATTTGATTAATAGGAATAACTGAGCTGATTCTTTTCCTATTTGAAAGGTTAAAAGGAGATATCCCTTCATTTAATAATCAACAAAATTAAACCCCATCAATGCAGTTGTTCTTTGAGTGGGTGCTTCCACTGAAACCACACAGTAGCCTTCTCCTACAAACTGCATTTCTTCAGTGAACATTTCACACTGGAGTGCAGCTGGTTTCATTGTTTCCTGGTCTTTGGGTCTCTCAACACACCTTCCTTGCCTTCTCTACCCCATGAGATGCCAAGGGTTTTTGTGTTAATAACTGCTAGACTTTCTTGGTAGTAGTCCCAGTATTTTTGGGAGAAATGTGGAAGGATCTATCACTGGCTTGAGGCAATGCTCTAACAAATGGTGTTCCAGACATGACAAACCCTGCACAGAAAGAATAATGAACACAAATATCGTTTCAAGCATCCATTCTTGCAGGGCTGGTACAGTGCAAACTGAAAATCTTCTGTAAAGTATCTGAAACAACCTCTGGTTCTGTGGAGAAGGTCTTTAATTCCCTACTTGCATTTATAACCCAGGACTAAACATCTTACAACAAGCAATTAGTACCTTCATCTCCCAGCTGCTGAATTAACTGAACACTAGGTCCTTCAAGCAGCAAGTATTTCTAATAACAAGATTGAAAATATTGCTGTTAATGACACAGTTGTCAGTAGCAAAAACCTTTAAAACACAGCAATAAAATCCATCAGGATTGGGAAAAGAAAAATAAACGGGAGACCAAGCAACAAAGTCATGATATAAAGTCCTGGGAAGTCAAGTTCCTACCCCTGCCAAGGCAGGGATGATTTCCAGGCATGGCTCTGAGAAAGGCACAGATGATGCCTGTGGGTGCCCTCCCCTCACACAGCTCAGTCCTGGGGAATCCCAGATTTCCTGCAGTCCATGTGCTCCCACAGGCAGCATCCAGCTAAGCCCCTCTGCAGGACACAGCCCTGTCAGAGAAGTCACCTGCACAGAAAATAGATTTTGGTCACTCAGCTGTGCAGCATTTCAGTCACACTGCATCCCAAAATAGCTTCCACTTGCCTGAGGAACGTACGTGCATAATTGGAACTGCAGAGACACGAGCACCAAGAGGTGGATTCCAGGGACACAGGACAAGGTTAGACAAAAAAGATGGGAAAACTGACAAGGTACAAAATCCCAGCAAGACTGGCACAGATGTTACAGAGGAAAAAAAACCCAACGTGAAAATCTCTTGTTCTAATACTAACCAGGCTGTGTATGGAGAAAAACTGGAGGTCAGCACCACAGAAGTAGAAGTAGGAGGAAAGAGAGATGAGCAGAAAACAGGAAACAGTTTCCATCAGGGTAATGTATTGTGGAAATGAGCTCTGAGGAAAGAGAAGCTTGGATGGCACATTCAATCCATTCCCACAGCTTAGCTACAGCACGACTCAGAAATAAAGGAGGAGGATGAATGTTCATTGTGACCATTTGCAAACAAAAACACCCATCTTGTCAGCTCCCCAATTACCACGGTTTTTAAAGGGGAAGACAAACCTCCAGAGCAGGAGGTGCTACACGTGTGGTGAAGACAAAAGGACAGCCAAGGGATTTGTTTTAATGTCATCCACCACACCCCTGCCTCACCTTCACCTGTGCTGTTACGTTTTGCTGGATGCACTGCAGGTCTGTTGACATTTCAGATCATGTCACCTGTGCTGAACAGCCTGTCATGTCTGCTCCTGTGTGTCTGACTGCCAGCTCTCACAGCACAAACTTCCCACACAGCCCCCAGTACCGACACCTCTGGGGTGAGTTCATCAGTTCTCTCCTCAGTGACTGCTCTGTGCTGCTCACACAAACCCTGCTACTGCTGCACAACCCTCTGTGCTTCATGGCTTCATGTGAGCCAGGAGATAACACCTCACCTCTTGGGAATTGTCTCAAAAACGGAGAAAAATGCCAAAAGTTTCATTTTATCCTTAATGCTAAAAAAAAGCACTGGAATAATATCAGAACAACTCGAATAAGGACTGAAAAAGTCGTAAGTCAGTGGAACGAGAAATCGTTAATTTTTGTCTGAAAGCCACAAACAAAAGCACCTGGTAAACATTACCTAAAGCTACAACTAAATCCTACAGATGAGAGGAGAACATTGACTGTGTGGCTCTGAGGACAGCCATGAAGCAGGAACATTCTTGCCTGTGGGTACCCGTTTATTTCCCAAGCAGTGCCAGTGACATGAGGTGGAAGCAGCTCCTGCACAGCCACTGCCCAGTCCTGCCCAGCACAGGCTCAGCCACGTGGGATAAATGGATTTGGGAGCACAGACACTGCAGTCACTGCTCACAGCCCTCATGTCAAGCCTCAATAAGAAGACCATCCACTTAAGGTTTTTCTGAAGTTGATGGTTTTTATTTCAGCTCCTGGCGATCAATAAGTGCTTTTTCCTTCCCAAAACAATCCCAGTGTATGAAGCCAAGCCAAGACTGAGCAGGAATTCTCTTCAGGAGACTCAGAAATGCTCTCAGCTGATTTACAGTTATGAATTATTCCACCACTCCTAAGATACACTTGAATATTTAGATGTTATCATCTCTAGTAAATCAAGAAGGTAAAATTAACAGTAACAAACACTTTTTCTGAACAGTTAAAAGAAAGATATGATCTCATTATCTTTTGAATTTTATAAAACAAGTATTATTAAACATTGCAAACTTGTTAGAAGATTTCAGTGGGCTGCAAATTCCTACTCAAGGATGCAATCATCCATCTGAGAATAATGAAAAAGAATATTAACTTATAAAGCTATGGGGCAAACAGCCTACAAGCTCCAAGCCAAAACCATGGTGCTTCTGTTTCCATTAGTAACTGAACTGATATTTTTGCCTTGTGATATAGAAGTTGCCACACATTTTCCTGCAATTCTACAGCAACTTGGGGTGGAAAAGATGAAATATATATGTCTCAAAAATAAAAAGTGACTAAAGAGATAACCTGAGAGTGGGCACTGCCAGCAAATCAAATCTCAAAAGACGAATGACTGCATCATAACAGTGCCCACAACCAAATCTATCAAGGAAATACCATGTTTACATTTTTAAAGTTAAGTATTTACTAATTCTGTCCCAGTAGTACAAGTAATACAGCAACTCTCAAGCTTAAATTGTTTTTAAGAATGAGGCAGACCTTGGTATTAGGTACAGAATCAAAAATCCAGCATCATGTTGTCACCTTCCATCTGAAAGCAGACACTCAGAGCAAAAAGCCTCTCCCCTTTGATCCCCTTCACAATCTTCTTCATGTGGTCCCTGAGGTGGAAGCTCCCAGAATGGGAAAAGCTAAACAGCAACCAAAACCAGCCAGGCAGCTCTGCAGCCCTAGCACAACACCCTGCAAAAAATGTACCAGCCAGAATTTAATAGCCTGTCATTCTCCTGCTGCAAGGGCTCTGTGCCACCTTCTGGCCCCATCACACAATAATCCATCAAACTCTCACTGGCACAGCAGAGGTGACCTAGGACCACACACTCCTAATAGGCAAAATGCCACTGATAACCACTGAGACAGCAGCTGAAACACTCTGAATCCCTGCAAATAGCTGCCTGCAGTCCACACAGAACATCTCTTTCTGTCCATTCTCCTTCCCAAAAACATTCATCTGAGAAAGGTCATTATTTCTGCATTTGACTGGAGACAACAACTCTGGAGCACTCTCAGGTAACCACAATAATTAAGAGAGACTCTAACAACATGTTTCCATGCCAAAGGCCCTGAAGTGCAGTACAGAGAACATAAGAAAAATAAAGTAAAACAAACAGCTTACTCCTCAGTGGAACACTGCCAGCTCCCAGGTGAAACACAA
This sequence comes from Molothrus aeneus, assembly GCF_037042795.1. NCBI lineage: Eukaryota > Metazoa > Chordata > Aves > Passeriformes > Icteridae > Molothrus > Molothrus aeneus. Next base: position 11,301,232 of record NC_089663.1, on the reverse strand, counting down.
CTGTTATGAAATTGCATGCAGCAACATGAGAAGTTTGAAGAGGAACCAGAAAGGAACATCATCTAGTTGACAGCAGGTCACCCTGTCTGGAGTATGATCACAGGAATGTTGAATAAATCAGCACTGCAGAAAATGCTGGAAAATGCACCTTGGCCCATAAGAACTCACTGTGCTGATGATACTGAGCTCAATTCCTCCTTGATACCACAGCTGGGGTCGTGCTCTCAGTGCTCTGCAGGGTTACAAACAACAGCAGAAATCTACTGGTTTAAACTTAATCCTGAAAGGATGATGGCAGTGATGGAGAGGAAAATACCCTGAGGCCCTGGTGAGCACTATAATTATGCCTTCCCTAAGAATGATCCCCATTCTTGTCCAAGTGGTTTGTACTTTTGGGGATTTACTGGATCTACTGCTGATCCCAGATTCTCAGACAAACCTTCCATTTCCCAGCACACTGTGATTTCAGTCCCTCACTTGTCTTCTTACAGTCTTCTCTACCTACTTCACCCTCACAGTGCTATGGTACAACAGCATTTCTAGGACTACTCCCAGAAATTACTTGAAAGCAGAAGAGCAGGAGATTTTATGGGAAAGGTCCCTTACTGAAATGTTCCCCATTCACAGCCCAGCTGAGCACTAATTCCTCTACACTTTCTGTGAGCAAACCTGTAATTAGAAGGCATTTCCTCATGGATGAGTTGAGGCTGGTCAAGGGTTTATCAGGCTCAATTGAAAATACCGGACACGCTGGTTTTACAGACATCCATAAACAGAATCTAAACACTAAGAACACTTCTAAAGCACATAAAAACCACTTTCAAACATTAACTAACATGATATGTGCACAAACCAGAGCAAAGAGGTCACAGGAATTGACCTGTTTTACACAGCTGTGCTCAATTCACTGACCTGGAACAGCCTTTAATTAGGCATTTCCATACTCTTAAAACAAAGGCAGAAATAATGCCCTTTCACACAAATAAGAGATTTGCAAATAAGTTTTCCACACAACATACAGCAGAGCAAAAATCCATGAATCTATGAGGTGCTTACAGAGAAATTATTCATAAATGCTTTTCAAATCTGGCATGGAGCCTAAAATGTCTGAGGTATTGGGATTTCTGTACTTGGGGCTTTCCTAAGAAAACAGAAACTACAGTCAAAAACCCATTTGGAATCACTTTGTGTCAGCCACCATGTTACAGCTGTGTCCTGTCCAAGCTCCCACAACCTGCAGTGTTCCAGCTGCTGATCATGACTAAACTGACACTCAGAAAGTCTTACTTGTAGGAGGCTTTTCACAGGAGGATGGAGATAAATAGAAGATGCAGTAATGGGATCTAAGCAAACAGCACAGCCACACTCAAACACCCAGTTCAAACAGTAACAGCACATTCTGACCTGTTTCAAGGCAAGATCTAATTCCTCTAACAGATGAACTCCTACACCCTCAAAGTCATTTTGCCTGTCTGATTCTTACCAAATACTTACAAATGTGCACATTTGTGGCCTTCAATTGATCCTAACACCACTCCCCAGATGAGAAGAACATTGTCCCTGTCTCTGCATGACCTGCATTCTCTCTGTTTCTAGGGTTAAAAAATAATAATCCTATCTCCACAGAGTAATTCATTCCAGAGCTGAAAAACTACCAGCCTGCCTTTCTGTCATGTAGAAAGTTTACCTATATTTATTTCCCTGGTAAGATCCAACAGACAGAGGCAATGTCTTAAATTATTATAAACAAACTTACAGTCCCATAATAGTCACAGAAAGCAAAGTCTGATATAATCTTAAATGAGGGCTGTTACACATTCCACCATCCTTAATCCAATTTAGGCAGGAGCAGACAGGACTGAAGCATCAGCCTTCAAAGCAACAACTATTTGGTGGCTTTGCAAGATGAGCCTGGACCATGCAACACAGCCACTGAGGTGGGCAGCAGTGTAAAACTGAGGGTGCCTGGGCTGCTGGAAGATGTCCAGATTCAGCACCATCTGAACAGTTAAAACAATGAAACTGTTTCCCCAAGAAGCAACCTGAGGGAGCACAGCACCTGCTCTCCCATCTCTCTTGAGTTCCACCAAGACCCACCTCTGGCTACAGATACAGGCAAAGAAGCAAGTTACTGAACTGCAGGTGAAACCTGCCAGAAGAGATCACAGAGAGAAAACTGTCTTTCCCAGAAAGCTAACAGCAGCACTCAGTGCAGCTCTGGTGAGAAGGGGTGAGCTGACAGCTCCAGAGGCCCAGCTCCTCTCTCCTTTCTCCCAGTACACACACATGATCACTGCACACACCTCCTCACAGTACATTTCCCATCAGTCTTAATTTCTGGAAAATGAAGCACATTTAGTCCCTGGCCTTTCTTCTGCCACAGCAAATAAAGAGGTCAGTATGGGGTTTAGGTGTGAAGAATTGTTTTCCACAGAACTGTTAGTAAAGCACAATCCCAGTCATTCCAGGTTAGTTAACAGGGATACCTGAAGGAATGAAGAAGGTGTAGCCTTGCTTCAGCTCAATTCTTTGGCATCGTTCCACCCTGTCTCCCAGAAAGATATCACTTTGCTTTCCTGAGAGAACCCATTCTTCATAAAGTTCTAGATTCTGCAGAGTAGGTGGAATCAGCCAGAAGATCTAAAAACAAAATGAAGATTTAATTATTACCAACAGTCAACAAAAAGAAACAGCTGAGAGACTCCACCAAGGCTACAGTGTGTTAGGCAAATGAGCTGCTTTCTGCATGAAACACTTGTTTTCCAGGTGCTGTACACAGAGGCACACACAGACAGCAGCAGCAATTAGCCCACGTGCTGGAAGAGCCTGGGTAACTGTCACTTGTCATCTCTCTTCCAGAAATATCTTACTCAGAAGCTGCCTGTGGTTTACCTGCAGCTCAGAGCAGTGTTGGTACAGAGAGGAACAGGAGCTGTACCACTGACTGACTTCAGCTCCCACCACACACTGGCCACACTACAACTGGCAAAAACATCCTAAACCAGGAAAGATGGCAACACAGCTCCACATGCTGTGTATTTTAAGGCTTCTGTGTCCTTTAATGTTTCAGTTCTGGCTTATTGTGCTGTCCACACCAAAGAAACATGGAATCTCTAAAAGGAACAGAAGCTTTAGGTACAGAGACTTGTGAGGGCACTCTGACCCAACAAGGGTACACACAGCCACATCTCACTGCAAGATGCTTCTGGACCACAGCAACAGCGAGCCTAAAAGCACCAGCACCAGCAAATAACACATTTGGTATTTCAAATAAATCACTTGTTTGTTTCATAACAGTGACTGGTGTCCTTCTAGTTCAGTAAACTCTGTGTGTATCAACAAAGCTGCTGAAACAGTCTGATCACTGGCTGATCCCCTCAAGGAAAAAAAAAAAAAGAGAAAAAGAAAGGGGAAAAAAAGAAAAGAAAGCAACCCCTCCACTCTAAGAGGCATAGAGAAATAAAACCAAATATCAGAAAAGGTTCACCTACCTTCCCCCCACGGAAAACGTGATACCACACTGAAGTGCCACCAAAATCAATATGAAAATCAGTGAAGCATCCTTTCACACTCATCAAACAGTACCTGCAAGTAGAGTGAAGGACAAAAATGAATCAGTCTGAAACAGTATTTTTCACATCTTAATTTGCAGAGGTTAACTGCCTGTGCAATGCTGCTTCCACCAATTAAGTTTCTGCATTTACAGTACAGGAATTTGTCTCATGAAGGTAATGAGGTTTCTGGTGAAAAACACGTCTCTCCATGTCTGAGTTTGCTGTTCATACAAGAGGAATTGAAGCTTCCAGAGTTAGGGAATAGAAAAACATTAAAAGTTAGGCTGTTCAGAAATATTTCCTATGGCACTGCCAGTCCCTGGGGTGATCTGTTTAATGCTCTCCTTCATCACTCCAGAGACACAACCTTCAGCAGAAGTTGTACACAAATTGCTGCAAAGTTTTGAAAAATCCAATTTGCTTATAAATCCTCCTGAATGTTCTTTACCTACTTCCACTCATGCCATTTTTGCAAGGATTAGGGGACAGAAACCTCATTTGGCAAACTAACTCCTTTTTGTTCACATTTCTAGGCATTCTGCATCAAAATACATAAAGGACCCAGCTGGCAGCCACACTAACTATCAAATCCACTGTTCTTTACGCCGTCTTGATACAGGATTTGAGCAGTTTAAAGTCTGCATTGCTGGAAAAGACACAAGAGCTGTGGTCTGGCTGCAGGAATCTCCAGCCTGCAGCCACCATCTGTAACTAATGGCCGAATCACAGCCGCCCTCCTCACTGTAGGCACCTTTGCAAACGCAGGAAACACACACCACTTAACCCACTAACCTCTTTTCCTTGTTCCGGTCTCCGTTTCATGGCTTTTTTTTTTTTTTTTTTTTTGGTTTGGTTTGGTTTGGTTTTTAAGGGGAGTTATGGAAACACTACCGGAAGGGGATTTGTTTAAAAAAAAAAAAAAAACAAACAACAAAACAAAAACCGAAAGGATTAAAAAAAAAAAAAAAAAGGTTTGATTTAAGTGTGTCTTTTTCTGCTCACATTCAGGTAGGAGAAGCTCAGCAGTATGCAGCCGGCGTGCAGAAGTCCCTGTAGATGATAGGCTGGGAAGGACCTTACCATGTGTCTGCAGAAGGCTGGCAAATCACAGCCACTCTGGGTCCATAAGAGCCGCTGCCTAGCAACCACATCCCGAGCCGGAGTTGACAGAATGATACGCAATGCTGTCATGAAGACAGTCAATTTGTGGGCTTCAAAAAAGGTCCTGCGCCTTCATCTCACAATTAAAACCTCTCCTTGTGCAATTACACGTCTCTCCTCTTGCCCACTCTGGAATTTTTTTAATTTTTTTTTTTTAATCCTTCAGAAGCAGGAAGAAGCTTTTGCTGCCCCTGGGGTATTTCAGATGCTTCAAAAATCACAGCTAGCCAAGAAGCTGTCTACACTCTCAATATGCTCCATTTCAAAATATGAGTCCTTCCCTCCCAAACACTTTTTTTAAAAAATTCTCCTTTTATGTTTTCTCTACCAAGATGTTGTTGATTACAAGTCAGATAGAATTTAAAAACAATAAAAGAAGCCCAGAAAGGAAGTTGCCTTTCTTCCAGCCAAACTGCAAAAAGTCACAGATTGAATAATTATTGCTCATTAGGAAAAAAAAATCAGCATAGAAATTCTCAGCTTGTAAGCAGTGCTGAGTGTTAGAGGTTCATGTTGTTTCAAAGTAAAAAATTCAAATCCTTATGGAGTCAATTATTTTCAGTTTCCAGAAGGCCAGATATTAAAATACATCACACTAACAACAACAAATTTCTAGACAGTGCAACCTATCAACAATCACCCCCTGAATTAAGATATTCTGGAAGAGCAAACATGGCCTGGGCATTAGCTGGTTTTAGCTGTTCCTCTGTATTCAATAATCCAAACCTGAAGCAGGCAAACTGTTTATGTTCAGAGAGGTAATAACAGGATTGAATCCTGTCAAATCAAAGCGCTTAAAATTTAGTTTTGTGAGAAAACACCAAAGCAGGTATAACTGTGAACACGTAACTCTTTCTTTTCCTTGTTTTTCCTCATTTTCCCCTCTGTTTTCTTGAAACTCCTCTAAACACAATTTCCACTCCAATAAAGGTGATTTTAGTGAAAGAGTCACTTAGGGCGATTAATAAAAACCTGCAAAGCATTTGGAAAAATAAAGTGTTTTTCTTTCCATCCACAAACAAGCCATGCCTTAATTTATGCTGTTAATCTCCCAGGCCTGCTTTTGTCCAAGCCCAACAGCTCCCGGCCGGCTCAGGAGCCTGCGGGAGGATCTTCCGCCCTCCAGCTCTCTCCCTGGTTGCCAGAGTCTGGCACAATGCCTTTGCATTGACCTCTACAGCTTCCTCTTCCAATGTACACCGCAGTCACATGGTCCCAGCACACTCCATGCCACTGCTAATCTCAGGCACCGCTCGGCTCCAGCCCCAGCCGGTGGCTTCTCATCACCAACAGCTGCTAATTTGGGGAACCACTCAACTTTTCAGGGTTTTCCGTAACAACGGTGGGAAAAAATAAATAAATGAGAAAAGGGGGGGAAAATCCCTAACACAGCATCCGCGTTAAAAGAAATCTAGGAAATACATGCCACTGTGTGGTGTGGCCACAGCGCTCTGGGCCAGGACAGGTACAGTGGCTCCAGAACACAACCCCACATCAGGCATGGGGAGACAGCCTGACCAGAGTTACACCCTGAAAACACAAGCAACCCAAAAGATGCCCCAAGTTGAATATTTTCACAACTGCTACCACATCCAACCCTGTACACTCCACTTTATCTCCCTGCACAGCCTCAGTCAGGGTTTTAAAACACGCAGCTGCTTGTAATCGTTTGGGGGGAGCTTCCCTTCCCGACTGAAGAGTTTGGTTTGTGTTCTCCACAAGCCTGAAATTTGTCCAGTTAATGTATTGTTATTTTGGAGGACGGATTTATGATGTGGAAAAAAGGGGAACTTCCCCCTCCCACCCCCCCACCCACCCACCCAAAAAAAAGAAAAAAAAAAAAACCAACCAGAAAAACCCCACAAACATCTGGGGAAATTTCTTAGAGAAATGATGCGAAGAAATATGGAGTAACCTGCAAACTCACGAGGAAGAACAAACACAGAGATCCAAAAAAAGAGAGGGAGATGATACAAATGAAGCTAAACCACTAAGCAAACACAGCGAGCTGGTAACACAGGAACAACACAGACACCGCTCCATAAACCAGCGCAGAGCCCACACTCCCAGGCAAACCCACAATGCACTCGCCACGCATCGCTACAAACCCGCAAGCAAACAGAGAAACAAAGACAGCGAGAGCCGCGCCGGGATGCGAAGGCAGCGGCGGGCAGGGCAGGCAGCGGCAGCGTTCATGCACATGGGCCCGGCGAGACGCGAGCGGACGCACAGGCGGCAGCGGCAGCAGCAGCGTTACCCTGAGCTCAGCTCCTTCTCCCCCGCAATAGGCACCGCGCACCATACGGCTCTATTCCCTCTGGCATTGCGAGGGCTCCCCTGCCACTGAGCTCAGCCCATAAACCACTCCCAAACCCCAGCAGAGGCTTCTGTTTTTTGTTCGGGCCAATGAGAAAAGTATAGCTCACTCTTCCTTCCTCCCAGGAGCAGCGCCGGCTGGTTGAAATCCCCGAGCCTGAAACCGAATACCACAGACCCATGAGCCAACTGCAAGTGCCAGCGCGGGGAAAGGCGCGGGCCTGGCTCCCCATCCCCGGGCGGGAGCGGCGCTCCGGGTGTCGGGGGCGAGCGGCCCCCGGCAGCATCCCGGCACCGCGGGGGCCCTTCTGCCGGGCCTGCGAGCGGGGAACAAAGGCTACCTCGGGGCGCCTCGGCCCGCACCGACAGCGCTCCCACACTGGGGCCCTGCAACTGGAAGCCACGAATTGCGCCGCAAGACAAAAGAAACCATTGTCACCCGGCAGGCACCCGCCCGGCTGCCGCCCCCACCCTCGCCTCACCGGGCAGCGACCGGCCCCGCCGCTGGGGGAGGGCCCGGCTGCCCCGCGGGGATGAGGGATGAGCCCCAGCATCTCCTCACGGAGGGCCTCGGCTTCCCTAGGGGTGAGCCCTGGCTGCTCCTACGGGGAAGAACCCGGCTTCCCTCAAGGATGACCCCGCTCCCCCGTTAGGGATGCGAACCCCGGCTGAGAACCGCAGAACCCCAATACCGGAGCAGCCCTGCCCGTGGAAGGCCGCTCGGAACCGGCCGGAGCGGGCCCGGTGCCCGTGCCCTGCTGGGACCAACCTTCGCCCCGTGCCCGTCCTGGGGAGCGGTACCGAGCGCTCCCAGCCCGGGGGAACGAACCAACTCGTCACACACCGTGCTCACCACACCCCGCGCACTTCAAACGCACACGAAAGGCCCGGCTCCTGCCCCGAGGGGGTTACGGTCCGAGTCAGTCACACACACAAACAACAGCCGAGATAACAGAAGCCAGTTTTCTGCCATGCACCGGAGAGTTTGTGAAGTGCCTGCAAATCACATTCTCAGACCGCACTGGCACCAAAGCAAGCGACAACACTTCCCTCGTCGCACCCTTGCCCGGTCCCAGCCCCGGTGGAACACCAAGGGTATGAGGGGTGGGCTCGGATTTTTTTTTTTCCCCACCACAGTGAACTGAACCAAGCCAACAAGCCTGCGAGCCAGGCCTGTCTGCCCCTGGAACAGCACTTTGGTGTCTGTGAGAACACAACTCATTTCTTCATCCTGTGACAAGGCTGTTCAGCTCCAGGGCCACCACAAACTGTTGTAAACACTGGTGGTTATTTGAGTTACATGTGTGATGCTGCTCCTCCAAGTTCTACCTGAAGGAGGATTTGAGACACATGCACTGATCTGAAGATATCACATTTTATTTACTTTGCTAGCTTGGAAAGTCTTAACGAACACGCACTTATTGGTGTAAATTTTTTTGCTGAATTCTATTTATAGAGGTTTTGTATCAAAAGCAATCTACAAATGGCACACAAAGTGCAGACAAGTCTCTTGCATGTATAAACCAGTGCCAGGTTGCCTTGTGGGACCTGCAAGCTCCCTCGATTCCCTGTCTCCAGAGGCACCCTCAGCTTCTAATTAGACCACAGCTCAGCAGAGCATTTTAGCATCTGTTTAAATCCATCCCTACTTAGTAAAGGAATGAATAGAAAGGAACGGATGGCTGAACAACAGCCTGGGAGAGGGAGAATGGGGCTAGGACATGCTAACAGAGCAGCATTCCTTTGCGAACAGGTAGATGTTTCACACAACATACCCCATCCTTAACTGACGGCCAGCATCATTATAGAGACCTGTTACAACAGTGCTTAGATATTTAAAGTAATAGAAAAAATTTTGAAGGTAAAAAGGATGTTGCAGTGACCAAAGCTTTCATTTCTTCCACAGCACAAATATTACCAAGTTCTTAGAAATTCCTGGTGCTGTTTCATGTCCTGAACTGTAGCTATTCACTGCCACTGCATTGCAAATAATCTTGCAAGGCTACAAACACAAAGCCTAATAAAGAGGATAATAATTTCAGCAGGGCTCTCTCTTTTGATAAATGAAAAATCAAATTAGTACTTTTTTTTTTTTTGGTTGACTCATCTGTATCCAGATTGCTTCAGTTCTGGATGAATTTAAACAGAAAAACAAATCTCAGCTTGTTTTGAGCTACCTGAAAATTGTGTTGGTGATATAACAAGCTTCTGCCTCTAAAAGCTGATGTTAAAATATCATTGCCTTTTTCTGCTGGCTCTTGGTTACACAGCATCTTCCCACTCTCATCCAGAATCCCATGTCTGCAGGAACTTTTCTCAGAAACTTGCACCTTGGGACGTGAAAGAGGGGACATAAACTATTGCCCCATTTCATTCAGTCCTGTAAGGCTCCTGTGAGGTAAGCAGCCATTTACCTACCGGCAGAAACATCACTTCATTACCCAGAATTTTGGAAGAAGTGAATGGTGCAAGTCCAGGCGCAGGGCAGGGTGCTCTGCTACCCGAAGCAGCAGATGGAGCGTTCTCTAACTTCACTCCCAGCACGGAACTCGACGTGCAGGAGCCAAGACAGACATTTGTGTCTGGTAATGCCATCTGTGTCTGCGAAACTGCAGCGCTCTCGCTGGAGTGCTTTTTGTTTGTAGGGAACACGTTAATGGTGGGGATGGCATACTGCAAACTCTCAGCATTATGGGAATGCTGAGAACGAGAAAGGAATGAATCGATCCCATTTCTGAGCAACAGTCATTAATAAAGCATATGAATATAGATGATTCACATCAAAGAATGGGCAGTGTGAAGCAAGTGACTCCACAACCGAACATGATTTCCTTAGTAAGGGCTCAAATCCTCTGGATACTCACAGCAGTAGCTGGGACCAGTGTCTCTACAGGAAAGGATCAAGTTGAATTCCCAAAGATGGAGAAAGCCAATCTCTTGAGGAGTTCATCTTTAAACCAGACATACTCATGGAAGAGCAATCTCTTTGAGAGTCACTGAGTGCACAGAAACCACTTCTGCCTCAGGACAGCCCCTGCCTGAACTGCAGACAGTCAAAGTTCAGAAGGTAATTTTTAGGAGCGGCATCATTTTACACTCACACCATTCTTACACTCCTGCCAGGGCATCAATGGCAGCACTCAACAGCAGACAGGTTACTGAGAGCTACAGATCTTCGTCCTGATCTGGTACAGCTTCTCTTGTGCTCACAGACTGTCACTGTTTGTAACTGGTTTTGTCTTTGTGGCTTCTTCAGACTGATGAGGAGTTTGTGCCAACAGTGCTGTAAATCATCCTTCTCTAGTCTTTCTGTGAGATGACACTCAGCAGCAACATCCTCATCGCTCCAGCTGCATCACCCTCGCCTTTAACACTCATGCCTGATAACTCCTTTTTCCAACATCAAACTCTATTGTCACATTTCAAGCGTTCACAGTCTTTCAGTGTTTAGCTTCCCTGTACCTATCACATCTACTAGTTTATCAAGCTGTCAACCTCCACCTTCCCTTTGCCAGTGACAGCAACCTCCACGGCATCAGGCATCTCCTGCCTTCCTACCAGGCCACGCTCCACAAATGAGAAAACTCCATGTCAAAATCTGTTGATTTGGTACGTCTCTAAATCCCTTTGAAACCTACCATCTGGCATTCATGATGCAAGTAGTGAACTGCAAGCATATACTCTGCTTTTTCTGCTAAATTCTGTTAGTCATGTAGCTACCTTATCCTTCAAACCATTGCTCTGTTTACTTGCTACATCTTTTTCAGCATCTGGAGTGTGCCTGCTCTAGGAGAGGAATAGTTTCCTTTACTTCTTACCTTGAACTATCCAGGAATCCTTGGGCCTGAATCATGATTCAGTTTCTTAGCTCTGGCAAATTATAAATAATGTTATTTAGCTGACTAACCTCTTGAGAAGCAAGCGCTGCTCTGCTGCTGGTTTATTGTGTGACCTCAGGCAAGTCACTTAGGACATTTCCAAATGCATGGAGACTCCAATCCACACCCAGTTACCCTAATGAGCAGTTTGATCTTTTCAAAATGTAGGAACATCTTTAACTTCCACTGAAATCAGTGGTGCTGAGCATAATCCCCAATGCCTGTCACAGAGTCTCTTCTTTTATGGAGACCTTTACCTTCCAAAATGTTTATTTTTACAGAACAAGAGTAAATGCTACACATTACTTCCTGACTGCACACTCCTTTGTATCTGTTGGTACCAATCTGTTTTACAGTTTGGAAGGAGTTCTGAGTGATTTGCAGAACACCAGAGGTCGGTTCAACAGCAGAACCTGGGATGCTGCCAGCATTCAGTCTGGCCAATAAAACAGAAACAGCAGTGAAGGGCTTCCAGGATTACCTGGTGTTCATCAGCCATACAGGTCATTACATCATTAAAGGAACCCCTATCTCAGCTGTACTCATTCCCATGAAACTTGCAGCGCACATTTTGAGGCCCCCAAATAGTTCCTTTTTCCAATCACCACATAAAAAGTTTCAAGGAAGATATTAAAGCAGAAGAAAAAGCCAGGTGAACCTATGCTTGCCCAAAACAGAGCTGAGATGGAACCAGGACAAACTGCTCTTGTGTTCAGTCTCACACCTGCCCTGAGCAGGTCCTGAGCCTGGACAGTCAGTCCAGTCTTTGACCTTGCTCTTGAAAAAGTGAATGGAAAGGCAAACTGGCAGGAATGGCCGTGACAGAGTTTCTAGGAAGTCACACACACCCATTAAAAATGGACTTCAAGGTCATTTCACAAAACATTTCTCAGCTAATAATGCCTGTCATTAGCAGTTGAGAACCTGGGCAGGGTGTGAGCCCAGCCTCCAGCAGGACTCTGACTATACTGTGTGACATATCTGTGTGACATATCTGTGTGATGTGATTTCCTTGGGCAGCACTTTCAGAGAATTTACTACTTAAGGTCAGTCTGTCATTTTCAAAAAAGAGTTGCTCAAAACTGAAAAATTAAAATGCACTTTTCAAAGAGGCTTGATTAAAGACTGTATTCAGCAAAGTTAACATGATCTAAGGCAGTCAAGAGCAGAACTTTTTAAAGACTTACTTTTTCACTTTGGGGTATTTCATCTCTGAAATTGCATTGGTAGCATCCGTCTGTCTCTCCTTCAAGTGCTGTGGCCACATATTGTCCACCCAGTCGACTAAGTCCACCTGAAAGGCCACCAAAGTCAACTGTTAGCTCCTGAACACATGGTAGGACATATTCTTGTTGGCTGACACTTCCCCAGTGACAGCAGCAGATGCTCACAGACAGGGAGAACCTTGCTGTTCAGCAAAAGTCCTGTGCACTCAACTTGTTAAGGTGCAGCATTTTATCACCACAATTCAACCCCTTTTTAAAACACAGGGGGAGGAGAGTTTTACAGTCAGTTTATCTGATTGCAAATTCTGTCTCATGTGAGCCCCTTCTCTTGTACTGTCTGTGGCATTTTTGTAGCCAACAGCCTAGAAATTGCATTTATGAACATTGAAAAGCAAACATTAAAGGGATTATATGATGCTAATATCTTCCATTTCAAGGAGGAAATAGGACTGATTCCATCAATATCACAACTGTATGTGAAAACCAAACTTCTTACTGCCCTGATTCTGAAATAATTCCCACATTCTGATATTGCAACCCAGAGTTTACACAGCAGGGAACCTAAACCAGGTATTTCTGCCCTATTCTGGACTCAAAACTCTGCAGCATTCAAGGGAATATCTCATACAAATATATGGGAGCTGACTTTAGGTACTGGACTTCCACAACACCCTCTCTTCTGCTCCCATGGGAATGCAAATCTCTCTTTCAGTGAGATCTAAATATTTCTGGTTTTACAAACAACTGTGCACTCAGGCTATTAAAAACAGCTATGAAATAACCATTTACACGTGATAACAGGTACCTAACTGCGTATTTCATTTCTAAGCACCCAGGAAATTTGCACAGATGTTTTAAAAGCTCGCTGAGCACAATGTGTTTGGGAAAACCGGGATCAATTGAACACAAGAAATTCCCCAGAGCACCTTCAAATTGCCCGCTAAGTGTCTGAATGACAGCAAAAATCTGAATGAACTTCTAAATAAGTGTTTAATATTCAAATTTGTGATCTGTGTGTAAAAGAACAAAGGAGTCTAGTTAAGAATTACTTCTACAAATCAGCAATTAAAGCTGCCATCTATTTGTGACCTGTTCAGGCAGAAGTGTGGTGTTTCTACTGGCTTGGGTAAGAGATGTCCCCAGCAGAAAAAACTGCTGCTGTAACTAGAAAAGGACTTAGAAATCAGGTAAGAAGTGTCTGAAAACAAAACATCATAGAGCTGTAGTTTTACCCCCAGCTACATGCTAGCACAGCACACATGGCTACATTTCAGAGATAAATGAAATCATCTTTACTAAGAAGGTCACAGTTTCATGCCAGTGACTCCATCGGGAATAAAATCACAAGAGCCCTCTACCTTTAGAAAGTCTGTACAAATCTACCCCCTCCCACTACTGCTAATTCTGACATAGCAGTGATTATGCTGATTTAATTATGTAAACATTTCTACATTTACCAATAGTGTTCCCAACTTTTTTTGCTTCACATCCCCCTGAACATTTCTTTTGGGTGAAAGGAGTGTTCATATATGATGAGTTCAAGCTTCCTGATAGTTTAAGCTTCTTTAGAGGAGGAAAAATACTAGATAATATTTAATTTTGGATGAAGTTTCCCATAAATACCTTGAGAGGAACTGTGTATCAGTGCAAATTGCATGATTAACAGCTCATCAGGTACCTAATTCCTGTAAATTAAGTTCCACTGTCAAGGAGACCAACTTTCTACTTGGCTAAAAATGAGATCCTGACACTAAACGAGCAGGAGTTCCGGGCACTTCCCCTCACCTTGTTTAAATTCCCCGATTTATTTCTGGGAAGAAGCTGCAATAAAGCCCAGCACCAGGGGCTCCCTTACCACGTTGGGGCGCTTGACGATGTTCTCCAGTTTGGTGTGGCTGAACTCCAGGCTGATGACGTTGTAGAGCTTCTCCCGTTGGGCCTCTGGGGTCTCGTAGTACCTGACAAACTGAGACATGCTCATCTCCACTCCCCTCTGCGTGTTCACATCCATCACATCCACGATCCGGCGGCTTCCTGCAACACAGCAGCACCTCAGAACAGCTGCCTTGCCTTCATTTATGTATCATACATGTGTGTATGTTATTTTATATATCTATATATATATCAGTTCTCAGTGACTGCAGGGAAACTGCAGGAAAAGAGGATGAGACCAGTACCAGCCCTTCCATGGCTCCTAAGAAGCTCAAACAGTGAGCAAGGAACTAACTTGGAGCTCGACTTTTTGCCCAATGTGACAGTGAACAGGTCACCTGGTTCTTCACAGAGATGGAGAGAGCAGTTTCCTCCTTTATGCGAATTGATGTGAGCAGAAGTACATTAAAAACTATGAAGAAGTAATACAATATGGTAGCAGGGGGCAGGCAAGACAAATTGCTCTCCAAATCATACTGCAATTTTCTAAACATCCATATGTCTCTCAAGATGCTTTTACTCATGTACAAAAACTATCCACAAAGAGCAAAAACTGCCTTGCATCACTGGATACTGTAAACTGCTGAACATTCCCAGTTCCAGTGGATGAAAGCACTAAATGCCACAGAGGAGTGAGCCCCCACTTTGGCTCTCTCAACAAAAACCACAAGCCTTACTTTCAGCTCCTCGAGTGGCAGACATACAAGTCTCATTAGCACCAGAATGTTGAGCAGCAGTTTTAGTCGAGCCTTCAGCTTTACACAGATTAATCCACAATCTTCTCTTCGGCCAACTGGAAGGTTTCACCTCTCCCAGCAATTTCATCATCCTAATTAGCAGTTCATTTGTGTGTGAGTGAACAGGAGCCCATGAGAGACATGCCTCATTTCCAGGAGAGGATTCCAGCAAACAAACTCGCAATGCTTCCAAAAAATCTCTCCAAAACAATTTTCATCGCCAAAGAAATAACTCAAAATAAATTGCATTAATACAAAATGTAGGGCTGCGATGCACCATCAGAGGGAATTATTAATAATTACAGCACCTGGTCTATCATGTGCTTGGGAGCAGTATTTCAGCAAGAGTAATAGCTTGGATTGCTGCTCTCCATTACAAACATCCTTAGCCCCTGATAGCAATGACAGTGACAGATGTGATAATGACTCTGCAAAGGAACTCAAGATCGTAAAGCTTTGAAATCAAAAAGAAAAATTTATATAGTGTTAATCTGGAATAGTTCCACCAGCCTGTCAGTCAAAGTCCTCATTCCAAGGCCAAGGAACAGGAGCCCATCCTCAGACTGGACTTGGGACTGTCTGAAGTGTTGCCACCTTGAGGCAGGATGGGGAGAGTTTAGTTATGTGTGAAAAAGCACAAGAGTCCTTAAATTTGGCATTTGCATACATTAAATCTAGTTATGGGTTGGAGGGTTTTGTTGTTGGTTTTGGTTGTTTTTTTTTAACTAGGGGAATGGTCTTTTTTCAGTTCCACAGGTTAGCAGCTTGGGGTGGAGTCCTGTTAAACAGGCCCCTAATGAAAGCCAGCAAGGAACTGATCTCTGCTTCCAGGGCCTGGGATCAAAGCAGTGGCTCCAGCCCAGAGGGGCAGAGGACACAGATCCTGAAAGATTGCATTTGAAGGGCTGCGTGGCTGAGCCCGGGATCTGCCATATTTTAGTCTAGGTCTGATCTCAGCTTTGCTGGAAGCAACCTCGTAGAGCCTCTCAATTTTCCTTTCCAAAAGAAAAATCAGCAGTTACCTGATGAATTAAGAGTATGAGGAGCAGTTCAATAGCAGGTTTGTTAAATGAACACGATTATCAATTACAGGCAGAAGAGCTTAAGATTTGAATTGATAATCTCTTGACTTCCAAATTAAAGAGTAATTCGAGGGGATGTTTTTCTCTTAAGCCACAGTACTGTCAAACAAGCCTATATATAATGATTCTTGGAGTACTGCTCACAGAATTTGAGATGTATAATTACAGGTTCACATGCTGGTGTTCACTGCCCACTGCACAGCAGCTCTGGCTCACTGCCAGCTTTATCTCTTCTGTCCCGAAAAAATTCACCTCTTTCTTCTGTCTCCTGTTCCTAGTACAAGGTGAAAAAATATCACCTAGGAGGGTAAAGAGCAAGGCAAAGAAGCACACAGAGGCCTAAAAAGTGATGGCAGGCTGAGAGATCTCAGGTCAGGCTGGATTTCTGAGCAGCTCCACACATTTTACCACGATCCATTTCTGTTAACCAATTCCTAGGCATCCCCTGATCACACTCACTGTGTTCTCAAAGAAGGGACCCCCTCAATCAAGCCTGGGGCAGCCCAGCAGGTCCCAGCAGGACCTCAGTGACCCTGGCAGCCTCTCACCGTCTTTCCCCCTGTCCCTCACTTCAGCTCATCACCCCTGGATATGGATTAACAAACCCCTGGAGCCTGGCAGGGTCTCTCCCTGCTGACAGGGGAAGCTGTGCACCACTTCACCCTTGACTTCCCTGGATGCTTTTCCAGTGGAGCTCTGGACTGGGGAATGTGGGATGAGGAGGCACTGCTTCCTCTCTGGCAGCAGATGTGACTCAGAGGCAGAGTGGTGCTGCTGGGGGATTTTACAGCCTAAAGAAACATCTTCCTCTCCTGCTGCTTGCTCATGGAGCACAAGTGAATCCCCAAAGGATGACAAAGACAGTAACTAAGAAACAAGCTAGTGCCATCTCTGACAAGAGGAACAGACAACAGCAAGAAGGAGACAGAAGAATCAATTGCAGGGATGTAAGTTTAAAAAAAAAATCCATCAGTATGAGTTACAGGAGAACTATGCTTTGCTTAAAACCTTAAAAACATATCAAGTTACTCCAGCTCATGTATTGGTAAATTCCCCATTAGAATTAAGGTGACAATAGCATATATAATATCAGTTCTCTTTATTTAGAGGCCTAAGGACCAAGACACTGTAAAGATTCTCATAGATTGAATTGTACAGCATTTCTATATGTTGTAATATAATATTTTTTTTCACATAGAAATGAACATTTGGAGGAAAAACAACTTGTGCAGGGTCCCTGCCTCCCACTGCCCACCCTGGACAAGTTGGTTTGGCACAGGGTGCATCTTCTGGATTTCTTGGTAAAACAAGAGCAGCAGGGAAGCAAACCTTGTCCCCTTGTCAGAGAGAGAACTGCCCTCCAGGAATGAAGGCTGCACAGGCATCTTCCCTGCACCAGCAAATGATTTCCCAAATCACAGCTCACCAAGCCCACCCCAGACACTTCTGGGATGATGGAATGATGGGCTCCAGCTCTGAAGTCATTCAGCAAAGCTCTTGTTGATCTCCCCTGCAGAGTTTGCACCCACACTTCCCTTCACGTATAAAATATTTTAACGATTTTTCAGAGAGGGAGCAGGGAATGGGAAATGCTGGGACTAAAATCATATCCTCTGTTGTCCAGCAACTGCCATTTTTTATTTTTAACAAGTGAAGCACTGCCTTCCCCTGCCTGAGCTTCAGGTTATCCAAGCTGCCAGACTCCAGCCTTCAGCATGGCCCATCCTTTTCCATGATGTGGATTTAGCACGGATATTTGGAGCAGTGGAAGCAATGCAAACATGCACCACACAGCACAGTATGAGAAATGCACAGGAGGTGTGAATCAGAGCTGCAAACGACACCAGAGTTTTCTAGGCTGTGGTCTCTTCTCCAGCACAGCACCAGCAGGAAAAGGTGCAACTCCCCCACAGCAGAGGAAAGAGGAAATGTCCTTTCTGTAAGAATGATTATCAAGCCTGTCCATTAAGAGGATAAAGCTACCTTGGGGAATTATTTTAACCCTCTGTGGCTGAATTGAGATCTGTGCTGAAGGTACAATACAGTGTTGACAACCAGAAACCAACCTCCAACGCCGAGGGACCGGCCCGCTGCTCCTGCCTAATCTTTATGCTTCTTATGAGGAAAAAATCCTTGGTTTGTAAAGCAGCATTTTTGGCAGAGCCTCAGGAAATCTGCCAGCCTCGCTAGCGGGTTAATTGTACCTAAAGACTGAGGCTTTGACTTGCATCCCAGTTAATCCCCCCGGAGCTCCCGGAGCTGGGAGCACGTATTCTTCTGCTGCCCACGGGAGACCATTATGATATCCCCTGCTAACGGGGAGGGATGTGAACCCGAGCAGAAACTCCTTACTCAAGTGGAGCTGTTCCCGACATTCCCTGCATTTCAGAGCCAGGGTAGGAGCAAATTAAGAGGCGCGTCCCGATCCCATCGCTCTCAGTGCCACCAGAGGGCACAGAAGAACAAAGGGAAGCGAGCCCGGCCATCGCTCACAGCTCTCCCCACAGCTCCTCGCCCAGCGCCTTCCCCAGCACCGCCGGCCCCCGGGAACAGCAGGACATCCCTGTGCCCTGTGCTGCAATGGGGGCATCCCTGTGCCCTGTGCTGCAATGGGGGCACCCGCTGTGCTGCAATGGGGGCACCCCCTGTGCCCTGTGCTGCAATGGGGGCACTCCCTGTGCCCTGTGCTGCAATGGGGACACCCCCTGTGCCCTGTGCTGCAATAGGAGCATCCCTGTGCCCTGTGCTGCAATGGGGGCATCCCTGTGCCCTGTGCTGCAATGGGGGCATCCCCTGTGCTGCAATGGGGGCATCCCCTGTGCCCTGTGCTGCAATAGGAGCATCCCTGTGCCCTGTGCTGCATGGGGGCACCCCCTGTGCCCTGTGCTGCAATAGGAGCATCCCTGTGCCCTGTGCTGCAATGGGGGCACCCCCTGTGCCCTGTGCTGCAATGGGGACACCCCCTGTGCTGCAATGGGGGCACCCCCTGTGCCCTGTGCTGCAATGGGGACACCCCCTGTGCCCTGTGCTGCAATGGGGGCACCCCCTGTGCCCTGTGCTGCAATGGGGGCATCCCCTGTGCTGCAATGGGGACACCCCTTGTGCTGCAATGGGGACACCCCCTGTGCCCTGTGCTGCAATGGGGGCACCCCCTGTGCCCTGTGCTGCAATGGGGGCATCCCCTGTGCCCTGTGCTGCAATGGGGGCACCCCCTGTACCCTATGCTGCAATGGGGGCACCCACTGTGCTGCAATGGGGGCATCCCTGTGCCCTGTGCTGCAATGGGGGCACCCCCTGTGCCCTGTGCTGCAATGGGGGCACCCCCTGTGCCCTGTGCTGCAATGGGGGCATCCCTGTGCCCTGTGCTGCAATGGGGGCGTCCCCTGTGCCCAGCTCTGCCTTCCCTGTCCCCTCGGCCGCGTCTGTCTGTCTGTCTGTCTGTCCCCAGGGCCAGTCTGGCCGTGCAGCAGGAGCCCTCCCAGCGGGGTCACAGCATCCCCTCCTCACCGAGGGGTAAAACTGCCGTGGAGTAAAACACAAACCTTCCCCTCTGGCCCCTTCAGCTTCATCGTTTGGTATCAAATGCCGAATTGCAGGAGGAGCTGTGTGCACACAGCAAAATGTGTGCAGGGACAGCCTGGGCAACCCCTGCAGCCTTAATGCTGCAGGACTGGGCTGGAGAAAGGGGCTCAGGCAGATCATGTGTTTTAGTGGCATTGTATGGAATTCATTAGTATCCTTACACATACCCAAACCATCATTTTTAGTGATTCTTAGAAGCTTCAGACAGTGAAAAGCTCATGGAAAAAAATCCTTATACAAAGAAGCATTTTACTTTTTCATATAATTATAATATGTATAATATATTGATATATATGATATATATGATATATATCATATATCATATATCATATATCATATATTGTATTTTTAATATATATATAATTCCTTATACAAAGAAGTATTTCACTTTTTTATATAATTTTTTATATCCCAATGCATTAACCTGAAGTATAAGCATACTCCAGGTGGCTGAAAACACAGACCACAAAAATAACAATTATAGAAAGAAAAATAATACAAGGTCCAAGAAAAAATGGGATGGGGTATAACTTTGGGGAAAATCTTATGGTTTATTTATCTTACCAAATTCCTTTTAAGATTAAAAATAATTTAAATTATTTAATTTTTTTAAATTAATCATTTCCTAAAATGTCTCAAGATAAAGTATATCTAACAGTACAAATATAGAAAAATGTTATAAAAATTATAACCTTTCAGCCCTCTGAAGCCTCATCATCAGCCCATAACAAGGAAAACTTGATTTCCCTCATACTTTGCAATTAGGAAATTAAAGAAGACTTTCCACTACACTCACATTACCCATCAACATGTGCACCATAGCAGCAATCCTGCAGCTCCCCTCTGGTCTAGAAGGGTATCTGAAGGTGTCAAAGGGTTGCAACACTCCCACACATCTTGTACCCACACTTATGAGAACGTCTGAAGAAATATATGGCTATGGTCACATCAAACCTCCACAACATGCTGGTATTTATATATATTTTTAGATAAAGGCACGACGCTTGAAGGTACTCTTGAACTAAGGTATATTATTACACTAAGGCATAACAACTACCATAAAATATTTAGGATTTTGGGTGGGATCACTCCAAAATAAGACAGCTCATTTCTAGCCTGGATGAGCTAAAGCAGAGGATGCTTATTGCAGAAACACAGTGTGACTAAAACAGCTGTTCTGCTTGGTTTTTCCACATGGACAATTCATCTTCAAATCCACCTGTAGACAGAGGCTTTGAGATGCCCGACCACACCAACACATCACTTCAATTTCACTTTCATGTCCTGACATCATGGAAATACATTCTCTCAGAGGTTGTATTTTTGTTGTAACGTTCATTCAAAGCAGATTTATTGCTGTTTATATCTGGACATGAACATGACTGTTTTTAGCAAAACTGTCCCAGTTTAACTAAGATTTTTTTTTAAAGAGTTTGCCTGTGTTAGGCAAAGGACAAACTTAAAGAGAGCTCAAACAGGAAGTTCAGCTCTAAAAATAGAACTGGTTCTTCTTCCAAAATGGCAAGTCAGCGGACGTGCTAAACATAGGCAAGTGTGTGTTATAATATTTCATTTTTACTTCTAGGAGAAAAAAAAAAAGGTTGAATGAGAGAGCATCAAATGCCTTCTTTTTATTTATTTTATTACACAGAAACCCTAATCATGGCTCAAAGTTCACTCACCTGGCACTTCTGATGCACAGAGCCCCAGTGGAAACTTATGACAGAGGTGGAGGCTATGTCCATTACAGCTTAGCCCAGCCCTGGGTAGTGCTGAGAGCTAAACAAGCACCAAAATAATGTAAAAATAATAAATGTATATATATTCCTCCACATTTCTGCAAGGTAGAAAGACAGTGTGAGTTTTCTGCTGGTTCAACTTCCTGAACCACCTCACTATGAGAAGGAGGAAAGCCTGTGCCAGCACACAGGAGGGGATGGGAGAGCAATGCCAGAAGTGAGGAGAGAAGGAAGAGAATGAGCAGGATGCCAATTTAGAGTTGCTTAATTGGTATGGCAAAAAAAGCAAATTGTTGGCTGCAATAGGAAGCACAAGGAGCAGAGACACTTCCCCTGGTCACATAACAGGCAGCAGCAGCAAAGCCAGAGCCAGTTTAGATGACAGAGAGCTGGTCTGGCACCAGAGCTGGTATTGGTATTAGAGGGAGAAGTTTCTATTTCCAGTCTATCAGGAGCACTGGGTAAGTTTTAACCTCTGTCTGCCCTAGGTCCTGGTTTCATGATACAAACTGTTCACCAATACTCAAGAAACTGATGAGGCTTAAATAATTTTTTTTAAGCGGGGTCAGCTCCCTGCCTCTTCCCAGCACAGTTCCCCAAAGATCAGGGGAAGGATGTGCAGCCAGCACCAGCACTGGGGGAAATCCCACGGTGACACCAAGCACAGCCCAGCTCCCTCCTGCTATTACTGACTGCAGCTTTTCTTCTTAAACAATGAGCTGTCTAAGAGGCACAAAACCAGTGAGTGTTAAATGAAGCAACATCCTCTGAAAGTCTGCAATACAGCACTTTAATAGACAGAGATTTCCACTTTATTTATGCACTTCTCCACCTTAACACTGGTGGATGCCAGAGTCCCAAAGGGTTCCTTCAGAGCTGTTACAAACCACTTCAATTTTCAATAAATTAGAGCCCTCAGACTGTAGGAAAATCACTAATGGAACCTTCACTTGAAAAAAATCCATGCAGAAACGTTGCTCTCTAGTTACTAATTTTAATTCTGCCCAGGAGAGAACACAGTGCAGCTCCACAACTTTGTAATTCTCCCTAGCCCTGGCTAAGGTGGAGGAGATCAGAAATCACATTAGGCTGTCCGATTGACACTCAGGACTGCTGGTGTCCCACAAAGGAGGGAGAGATTCCATGGGAAACAAAAAACCCCACCTGCCAAGTCCTACTGGCCCTGTTCACAGCAAAGTGTGCTGCTCTCTCTATCACTACTGGCTCATGGCTGGAAAGGAATCCTAAGAACACTTGCTGGAGTCTGGAAGGATTTACCTGGACTTCCTCACAAATTTCTATGGAATGAGGGGGTGAAACAAGTTCTGTAGAGTACAGCAGCCTCCTCAAGGAAAGAGGGATACAGAGAAAACAGGAGAGGTCGCTCAAGGGAAAAGAAAGAAAAAAGCACAAAGACAAAAGGATGAGCCAATAAACCTCCAGTGCTGTACTTTGGGAAGAGAAACCTGCTAGATAGAATTGGAACCAATCATTTCAATGAAATAGCACATTATATTTTATTTTTATTTTACTCTTATTGTCCATATGTTTCCTCTTTGCAGTACTTAAATTTAAAAATAAATGCAGCAGCTAGGAGTCTGTCCAGTTCAGACCAAGAGTACTTAGAAACCCCTTTGTTGACAGACCATTGGTTTGACTCCATCTGAGCTTACAGACACTGGGAAATTATCATTTTCAGTGGTAGTATTTATTTGCTGATTTTAGGCCTGACTTAGCACATTTCCCAGTTTAGAGCATGAAACATGTTGACAGGCCCGACAGCAAGACTGTGAGCAATTTGGAACTTGACTTTAAAAACAGAGCATTTTAAAAAAATAATGCAAGTTTTTAAAACAAGCTTTGGTCACAAAACAACATGACAGAGGAAACAATTTATTTTTATGGACTGGATGTCAAACACATGTTTCTGAATAACATCTGAGACAAATCAGTGGGGCCCTGATGAAAGTTGCTTTCTGATTCTCCATTTTTCCCTTTGGAAAGTTTGTAGGCAGGTACATAACCCAGCTCCCTGAAAACACAGGGTTTGAGCTGGTAGCCTCAGATCAATGGGAACAGCAGTGACATGTAATTATTTTACAGTCTCTTGTGAGGAACAGCCAAGTTCAGCCTCCTCCTGCAGGGAGCCATCTTTATCTCCTGCTTCAAGGTGCTCTTGGATCCCCTGCTCCTCTCAGCTGTCTCTGTGGATCTGAGTCCCTTGATGAACTCAGGGTGTGACCTGCAGGGCCCAGAGGCTGAGGTACCCTCAGCTGGAATTCTCACAGCCTGAGGAACACGTCACAAGGTGGTATAAAATTACACAGACATTGTCCTTCCAAACTATGGATGTTTCTTTAACTCAGTTTTCTTAGTATTCCAACAGTCCCACTTACATGAAAAGCAAAAAAAGCAGAACCCAGAGAGCAGGCCAGGCACAGATCACCCAGCGAGGCACAAAAACCCCATGAGAAATAAGAGGAGAAATCTTACAATGATGGGAAATATTTCATCCAAGTACCTCCCCTCCCATGAGATCAGTGATGACTCCTCTCCCCTAGGAGAGCCTGGCCCAGTGTGTTTTGAAAAATGCATTATTTGGGTCCCAGGAGCAGAGCACAGACCTTGCTTCCTCCTTGTGCCTCCACACAAGGCTCCTGGAGACACAGCAGTTACTGACTCCTGACTCAGCTCTCTGCTCTCCCAACTGGCACTCCCATTGACAGGACAAATCCCCACACCAGGGGAGAACCATACATCTTAATCAAGACTTAGATGCAAGTCTGGGGGCAGACTTTTGCACTTCCTTTGAGCAGCCAGTTTAATTTTGGGAAGTGCTCCTTACAACAGAGCCTCTCTAATGAGCCTCCCTCCTAACTCCTCCGGGTCTCCAATTTCACAACTTCCTTGAAACAAATGGAGCGTTGCTCTATAGAAAAAGCAACTCTGAGTCCCTATTCAGCAGAAATGATGGAAAGTTTTCTGAGCTGCAGTGTGTGGCTGCTTTGTCCTTCTTTTGTATCTACATGGCTAATTTTCTTTCACAGGATGGAGAACTGTACGTTGATTAAGACAAAATTTCCCCTACTTGCCTGCAGACCACACTACGAGCCTCTCGACTCGCTTTGTAGTTGGATGTGAATTCAACCATGATACAATTTTCAGAACAGATCAATTTGAGAGGAGCAGCAAACACGCAGGAGGAATGAACCAAAAAATCACTAGGAAGCAGCTACTCAGGGACACTTCTGTGATTTGCTTTCAGCTTTTTTGAGTAGCTGCTAACAAAAAGCTGAAGGCTTGCACAGCCAGCTGGGGGACCATTGTGCAGACACAGCACAAGAAATGTATGCTAATGTAAAAGGAGTGTTTTACACCTCTCTGCCCTCCCTCCTGCCTTTACCCACCTGACCTGCAGTCACCACCAGCACCACAATTTTCTCTTCCATGGAAACACTGCTTATGATTCTTGATTCAGTACTGAATGAAATTTATACATGTCTATGTGTACACATCTGTAAGGGTGTGTACAGTTTTTAATAGGTATATAAAACGTTTTATAGAGCCAGAATAATTATTACCTACAATGTTTATATCTCTTTCTATTCCTTTTTCAATACCACCTGCTTCCAGAAGCATGGGTTAGGGGGGCTCTTGTCTCTCTGTGAACTACCTGGCATGCATATTCCCATTTTAACCGGAATTTCTGGGGACTACAGCAGTGTGTGTATTTAAGAAAACAAAAATGGCTGGATGAAAGATGCAGAGCCTCACATAGCTTATGGCTGTTTGGTACATTTGATGGGCAGAAATTCTTTCTGTCCCAACTGAATTTAAATTATTTACATCAGCCTGCTGACATTAACTGCTCAGGGAACTTGTTCCTCCCCACCACAGTCCCTGCACAAAGAAGCCATGGCTTCCTACATTCACTTCATCATTTACGGGTTACAGGAAAACTAGAAACTGAGACTCCCCAAATTCTGATTTTAGCAGATGATTTCACTTTTCTGCCTGGTTCCCACCTGGGAAAACAAGGCCACACTTTTTACTGTGCACCACCACACTGCAGAACTGCAGTTCCTCCTAGAATGAGGAAAATGTTGCAATACCAAACTTCACAAACCTTACTTAGGGCTCTCCTCTGTGGGGGGAAAAAAAATAAATCTAAACATCAGGGAAATACTGCTTTGCAGGTCTGATTTCACCCACTGATGTTAATGAAAGCTCAGATCCTCACTTCAGTGCCCTGTGATGCACTTAGTGAATAAACCATGAGCAGATGTGTAACAGCACACAGCATCTCCTCCAGAAATTGTCAGCAGGGTGAGGGAAGGCTGACCTGCACTAGCAGTGCCAAGCCCCCCCTACTTATAGGACTTTCCCCTTGAAAATATCAGGGATTTAATGATGTAACTTATTCTATTATCTTGCCCCACTGACACCATGATTATAAACTCATAGCTGAGGCACAGGCCTTCACACATATTTCTTTAAACAGTCAATTTGCAACTGAAATTTTTGGCTCAGTTCCTGTTCTTTGGTGTTTCTAATGAAAAGGCAAATCCCAGCAATAATCAAGTATTTCTTCAGCTACTCCCACCAAAGAAAGCAACAGGATATGTAGAGCCTTGGTTTTCCTTTCACCCTTTGTCTTGAGATCAAAGCCTGCTGCCAGGTCTTTAGGGATTTGACAGAATCACAGGAATCAAATATTGAAATGATCTATTAGGTCACATCTTGAGCATCGTCTCCTTGGGCAGACGAAGATTGGTCTTTGCAACAGTTACTGGAGCTTGCTTATACTTGCTCTTCACTGCCATACCTCAATGCACAAATTGTATCACAATTAAAAGCTTTGCTGCTTTCAACTTTGCTTGGATTCTTTATTCACCAAAGTCTTTCAGTGCAGTTTGTGAACACAGCAAGCAAACATTTCCTACACTTATGAGCATCAGGGCCCAGTCCAGTCTACAGCACCAGATTTTAATAGCAAATTGCATGACTGATGACACATCCTCTGCTGCTCCTACACTTTTTTTTTTTTAATTCTATAAATAAACCCGTAGTGAGTTAGTTAAATAAAATCAATCAGTGAGTTGATGTCAGTTGTTAGACCACCCCATGAATAGTCTAAGTCCTGTACTTGCACTGTTCCCACTGACACAATGCCTGGCTGGGCACGGTGAATTCCATAGGACAATGCTGCTGATCCTACAGAAGTGACCGCTGTGGTCACAACTTTAACCTCTTCAGCCCAGAGATCACAATAACCCAAAGTCTCTTTTCTTTCTTACAATCCTCAGCATGTTTGAAATCTCCCCTTTTGCCACCTGCTGGGATTGCAAGCTCCACTTTGGGGGTTCACAACAAATACCTACCCTGGCACACAAAGCTGCACCAGCCCAGAGAGGGAAGAGCTGATGCACATCACAGAGCCAGCACCACTTCCATTCATTTAGTTTTTTATTTACTTTACTTAGGTGTGAGTGTAAAAGCTGGGATTCCATAGCCTTAGACTGTGTGCCTGTGGCAAGCAAACTGAAAATAGGTCAGCTAAAAATTAGAAATAAATGCAAATACATCCAGACTGGCCACTACTGTTTAGAGAGAGACACTGTGCTTGTGCAGGGCCTGCGCACCTACCCAGGGAGCTCCTGGGCAGACTGGGACAACCCAGGCACTGCCCAGGCACAGGGGGAGGCACTGCAGGTGCCACAGCAAAGCAGATACTCCTCTAAATTCAACCCATGGTGACCCAAGAAAACCTCTAAAAAAGCCCCAATAAAAAGAAGTGATCAGAGAAAGAGCTGAGAGTGCTAGGCTGAGGACACATCCATGAGCACCTCCTCTCTCTCTCCCCCTTACATGGTCCACAGCTTCCACACGTGCTCAGGGCTGCCAGCTTTGGGTTGTGTGACGTCCATGAAGGACAAGATAAAGACAAAATTCAAACAAATGACAAAATGGAAGGCTTTGGTTTTGTGACATCAAAGACTGAAACAAATGACTGCATTGAGTCCTTGAATTCAAGAGTGGCAAAGGCTGGAGAGGGTCCACAGTGACCAGGGCAGCCCTGGCTTTCAGCAGCTTGCTGAGCAAGGCAGTCACCTCTTTAGCTCCTTGCTCAGCCCCAGGCAAGCAATGCCACTTGTTCTGCAGAGCACTTGGCATAAAACTCTCAATCAGGTACTTGTGTGCAGAGGGTGGAGCTGACAATCTGGGAAAATACACTTTTGCTGTTCTGCCCATCTATGACAGGCACCCCTGCAGAAATGACACCAAAGTTTTTGTGTAGATGTGGCAGATGTTTAAGGACATTCTAAGAGGGCCAATGACCCTCAATCAAATTTTAAATCAGCTTATGAAGAGATGACAGTGACATTCTGCCCTTCAGAATTAGCAATCAAATCTACCTAATGCAATGAAATTACAAAGCTTAAAAGTTATTAAATTGCAACAGAGCTTTACATCTTTCAAGAGTTGTCTCAAGTTCCTGAGCAGGCCAGGAATTCCTTTCCACTTCTCCATTTTTATTCTTGGCTCACAGCCATTTCACAGATGAGACATTTCCAACTGCTGAAATTAATCCATCAGCTCAGGTTTTACAGAGCATGCAGGAGATGGTTTGGATGGAGGTGGGAGTCTGGCTCTGGAAAGGAAAGCTACTGTAGGGCAGAGTTTCACACACACATTGCACATGGGTGCACAGTCAGGCACTCGTGTCAGGAACAGGAGGTCATGAACATCACCAAACTGAATTACAGCTGCTTGCTGCATTTTTTAAGCCAGGAAAACAGAAAAATCCATCAAGCAATGTCAATGTTTCTTTGGAAGTCTGACAAAAGACTAAAAAAGAGACACCTAAGCTCAAGTATACAAAAACAGCAATCAACCCATCCTTTTTGTATTCTCCTTATTATTGCCACAGAGCAGAGTTTTCAAAGGGAGATTTTAAAGCTTGGTGTTATTTCCCTGTGACTTTTAGGTTCTCCCCTGTGAAGATGGTACAACAGTCACATTAGAAATGGAAAGTAAGATTTCAGCAGAGTTTGGGACCAAAGGCTCATTAACTTCCCATGGAATTTATGTGCTTTGGAAAAAGCCAGCACCATGTCCTTCAAGGGTTCTGTAACAAATGAGCTTCCCCTGATTCAATAAGAAAAGAGAAGAAATGAGAGGTTTAAAAAGCACCAGCAAACTATGATGATGAGCATTTAAAAAGCCAACAACGTTTTCCAGACTGTGTTCTCTCTCTATTGACTCCCACACACAATCAGATGCAGAGTTATGATCATTCCATTTCACATTCACCAAACTTCCTTCCCTCCCCAGGTTCAGCAAAGGATTGAATAAGTTCTCAAAATACCACACATTGGAAATGCAAACCTGGAGGTTCAGGAAGATCTGAGAGATCTGCCATGACATCTCAACATCTCCAGTGACAGGAGATGTTAATAAAACAAGACTTTTTATGTCCTTTATTTGAACATTAGATAGTGAGTGTAACACATGTAACATAAAACTAGAAAAAAATATCAGCAATGATATGCTATAGGAAGATGCTCACTAGTGTTTCCAGAAATAATGAGTAGATAATTTTAAAATTTGGCATGGAGACAGGAATTCCCCCATGTGCTCTCAGTGTCAATGTGGCTGTTCCACCCAGCACAAATTCCACAGCGAGAAAAACGATTTGCCACAAGAACTCTGATTTTTCAGGTACAACTCACAGTCCATTTCCCAGATATTTTAGATCTTTTGATTCACAGTTTCCACCTGTGATGCCAAAAGTCATCAGCTGTATTATAAAAAGGGCAGGTGACAATGTTCTGGACCACATTATGGGCTCAGCACAATGACTCCAGAGGGAGTTTGCCCAAACATGATGTGAAAGGATGCATGATGTGATATCTGGCCAAGAGCAGGTACAAGGATTGCTGATCCAGCTGTGAACAGGCACACTCTTACATTAAACTTAATGTCAAAGTTAATTACAAATGTTATTTCTGCTCTATTGTTTCATAAATGCAATTTTATTTATAAATATCCTCTCGCTTTGCTGGCCATGTACACAGGAATCTCCACCCCCTAACACTTCAAAGGACATCAGTCTTGAGGAAATGCAACTCCCACACTTTGACTGTTCTACAGGAAAAACACTGTTGTTATGCAACACTACACTGCTCCAAAACACCTCAACGTCAGACCCTCAGCTCCAGCCTCAGAGACAGAAACTGCAGTTTATCAGCCATGGAACAAGTTCAGAAAACTGCAACAGGGTCCAGATAATTACAGGGTTTATACAAGGCTCCTCCACAGCAAAAAGGCTTTTTTCTGTACCTGCAAATGTGCACATGCAGCTATTTAGGAAATCCATAAAATTTAGGAGTTTATTTTCTAATTTAACGCAGATTGACCATCAAATAACATTTCCCACTCTACTTCCCAAACATTTTCTGCCAGATATTTGGGGCTTTTTTCCTGAGCTTATAAATGGTCATAAATTAAGCAACATTGCTGAGTTGTTTGTGAAGGAAGGTTATCAGAGATAACCCCTCTCTCACTGATAACCCCAAGTGAGCAGAAATGAGGCACAAGTTCCTCTCCTTTGTTTTTCTTTTCCAGACTTGATATTCCTAGTGACAATAAAACTCAAAGAGTAATTTTTAAAAACACTTGTCTTTCAGAATGCAGCATTTGACCTAATTTTAAAGATAAACTGCTGCCACAAGACAGGTAAATAAACTGAGTTAATTCTAACTAGCAGGAATGCAGTTAAAATCTCCAAGAACTGCAGCAAACACATCCAACATCCAGCTTGCTCCACAGTGACAACTTCATGGAGTGCAGGATCACTATTGAGTAACAATTTCAGATAACAATAAATAACATACCCATCTTCAGTAAAAACAGATTTCAAAGAAAATACAGTATAATCTCCTAGTCAAGCTATAGCTTTTCTTAGAGTTAAAACACATTAATTTTGCAAAGATTGCTAGGAAACATTTGATGACAGTCACCAGTCCTCTGGTTTGTGTCTCATCAAAAGCCAGGCAGTTTGCAAGGCTTTGTGCTCAGCCTCTCTTTACAACCTTCCCTCAAAGCACCAACCTGGCCTGACACTGATAAATCCTGAGGGGAGAACACAGGCAAAAGGTGACACAGCTCCAGTCACACCTTTTACAAACAGATGCTCTACAACAGATTTAAAAAAAAAAAAAAATAGGAACTCGATCAATAGAGCTGCTGCTTTCCAGGATCACAAAAGTGTTTGTAGGACACCTGTTAAGAGCAAAAGCATTCCCTCCCTTCCAAATGCCAATTATCCAGCATGAAATCGGAGTCCGGTCAGCACAACTACTAATTAGGGTTCTCCCGGCCTTTTTAATTTACAAATTGCTTCTCCATGCCTTCTCCCAGATTCTGAGAGTTATCACAAATGTCTACAAACACAACTGGACAAGTATTTAAAAGCAATTCTGTTCTGTATAGAGTTAATCCAGTGCATTCAAAATAACTCACCCACTAATAGCTTCACATCTCTGACGGTGAAATCCGGGTCAGGCATTCTGTAATTAGCAAAGAAAGCAAAGTTAAATACTGTCAAGATAAGCATGGGTACACTCTCGTTACCATAATAAAGGAGAAATAAATGTATGGTGCTCTTTGTCCATAGTGCAGGAGGTGGAATCGAGCAAGGCCCCTCTGAAGTGTGGACAGTGCAAGTTTTAATGACACACATGACATCTTGGCATTGGCAAGTGTACAACAGTTTTTCTACTCACAATGAAAGAGAAGAGGTGTCTTTTCGAGCACTTTTTATCAGCACCAGAGTGGGAGAGAAGGGAAGGGGATTGGGAGTGATTTCAGTAAAATCCTCAATGTTTATAGCTTGTTAAGCAACTCGTGGTGCCTCATGTCTGTTCCCCAAGGTGAGCATTGTCACACTTGCCAAACTGAGGCACAGAGCAGTGAAACAACCTGCTCAAAGCCACATCATCACAGGTAGGAATCATGGCTTGGAAATAATATATATTTTAAAAAATTTTTAAAAATAAAGCCCCTTTGTTTTAATGACTGTTCCAAACCTCCTCGTCTGGCAGAAGACATCCCGGCTGTATTTGGTGGGTTGGGAAATTGTTCAATTCAATTTGGGCTAATTCAGAGCTAAATTAAATGGTAGCATAATTGGTTCAGGGATGTTGATGCATTTACAGGATCACTTCTAACACAGGCAATGTTTTAGGGCATAATGTAATTAGAGAGTAGCCTGGTCCAGAAGTGAGTTCTACATGTCAGGGAGAGAGTAAAATTCTGCAGCATAGAAACTGGATGAAAAAAGAAAATAAAAACAGTGCTGAGGTTTTAAGGGTGATTGACTTCATTTTACTGACAATATTTCACACTTCACATTGCACAAAAGCTGACTGAGGAATTGTAATGAAAAACAGCCCAGTGGGACGTGCCAGCTCAGTGCTCTGCCCCTCTTGTACTGCCCCACGTTGAAGAGAAACAATTTTCTTCTGGACTTTTGACATTATTTAGTTGAAAATAGAGCAATCCAGCCCATGGGCAAACATGCAGAACAATAATTTTTACTATTAGGAAAGCACTGAAAGGTAAAGTTAAAAACTGCATTTACTGGCATGCACATATCTTGAGAACTATTTGCCAAATTCTCTTTGTCCACTTTCTTTTACCCTTATCACCTTCCTCTGGTGGGATGCAGAGGCTGGACAGTATCTTTTGTTAGTTCTCTGCCAACCCTCACATCTTTGCATTTGGCTGTGAGGGCCTCACAGCTTTGGAATTCACTCCCTCTCTGGAATGAAACAGCCTGAATCTACTGACCTTCAGGGTTCATTCAGAGCTCATCTTTTCTTTCCAAGCACTAGAAAGTCAGAAATAGGGGAAAAGAAACAGGAACCATTTGTGGGCAACAAGAACATGCCAGGCTTGTCTGCAAATGACACAGCTTGCTTGTATTTGGTGTCAGAAATGTCCAATAATTAGATAGGCAATCTTTTTCATATTTATATAAATCAAAATAAAAATCAACTGCCACACTCCGTCTTACACAATTAGGGCTGGTTTGCTACAAAACTATGATAGTAAAAATCCCCAAACCAACTGTTTTCTTGAATGTCACCAATCATTTGGTTTTCTGTTTATAAATCCAGAACAGCAGCAATGCAAGAACTGTGCAGAAATACTTTTCCCTTGATGTTATGCAATTTTCAGACAAATGTATCTTGTGTAAAACCACCGTGAATGCTTCCAAAGATTTCAAATATCATAAACGGTGGTGAAGAATAGTACAGCAGGGTGACTTAACTCCAAAATATCACTGACTACATGGGAGACGTTCAGCAGTCTGTAATAAACAAATTGTGTTGCTGGTTTCCTCAGCAGAAGAGAAATGCAAACACCTCAGTCTGCACTGGGTGCATTTTTGCAAATGTTTAAAGATTTGCTAGAGAACCTATTCAAATCCTAATGAGGATGAGCTCTGGCCAGCACAGGTATCTGATTAACTACAAAACAATGCAAGCTGACTGCTGTTCAGATAAGAGATAACACCTCTCCAAAGAGCATTCTCTTCCTGAGCTGCAATCTTGGAAACAGCCCTCCAAGAAAAACAGCTTCTCCTCTGCTAAGAGATCACAGCGGGGCTTTCCTGCTTTCAGACCTACCAGTAGCAGTTCATGATGGTCACAAGTACAGAGGGAAGCAATTTGCAGAGTTTCATTGTAAGGATTTTTCCTCATTCCTCTCATTCCTTGCCATTTCAGAGCACCTCCAAGCACAGCAACCAAACTGTTCAGCTCTGTACCTCTGCCAGGCACAGACATGCAGGCTGACTGCTCAGCTTGCATCAGCAGATATTCAAAACGTCCAAAGTCAAAAAATCATCTTATGTCAAAAGTCACCCTACAGATCTGGATCACCCAATCCACCACAGGATGATGCTCACAGCCTCCTGTGACTGAAGCCTAGGAATGTTTGTGCCTGCAGGATGAGCTCTCATTTCCACACTTCTTCACTCTGGAGCACGAGCTGAACTGGTACCATTGGCTCAGCAGCAGGAGCTGAAACATCTTCCCAGTTTTCTTCTTGAACTGGGAGGAATTTCATGGGAACTTCCCCAACCCCAGCAGGAGGATCTGGGTGCTGGGAAGGTGCTGGGAAGGTGCTGCTCTGGCTCCCAAATACTCCCCAGCCTCACTGAACAGCTCATGGCTTCTTCAGGAAGAAATTCTTGAAGCTTTTACCACTTGTCCCTTAGAAGCAGCAGTTTAAAACCAATGCATACAGAGAGAGCCTATTGAGCACTTCTTGTTGAGAGTTCAACATATGAAACTATTTCACTACATCACCAGAAACATCACAGCAGCTCCTGTTTGCTGTTATAGTAAAAGGACACATGGTTGTCAAATACCCCAAACTCTGCTTGTCTCATTCCTTAAATTATACTGGGGTGGCTTGATTACTTTTAATTAACAATTGGGAGTCCTTGGTCCCCTAAACTGGGAAGAGTTCCACAGCTGGAAACTAAAGTGAAACTGAGCAAAGTAATGATGCTTTCAAAAATTATTTTTCTTTCTTCCAGCAATAGTCAGTTACATGATCCTAATTTCCAAAAATATCAAGTAACATTCATCTAAACTATGGATTAAAGACTGATAATGTTAATGCTTTTAAGACTTTTCTTTTAGACACTGTCACTGTCACAAACAAAGTTGCAGGATTCTCTTATTAAAATACCAAATCCTTTATACTGGATGTTAACCAAATGCCACCTCAAAAAGGCTCCAGCAATCTCATATTTAACCAGACATTATTAAATATTTACAAAGCTGTAGCATTCTGAAGAGACATAATTATAATGGAAAATGACAGGCATCATTAGAATTCCACCTGCAATGAATGAAAGAATTGAGAAGTCGAAAATTGAAGGGAGTTTGTTCTGTCATTACAGCATGGATTGGGTGCAAAACCCTTTGTATTTCATTCCTAACTTTCACTGCTGACATACTTTTGACTGTGTAGTACCATGCTGTATGCACTTAACTTTTATAGACTTCATTATCTGCTTGTTTATAAGTGGAAAATAATCATTCCTCCTCTCAAGGCTGCTGACAGTCTTACTAATTGCAATCCATTTTGAGATCATCAAAAGAAATATCAGATACAAGTAGAAAGCATAATGGTTATTTTATAAAAGCATTTATTAATCACCAAAATTTGGTTGTAACTTACTTAATTCCCAGTCCATCCTTATTTCTGAAGATGAGGGGAACTCTGAGAGCTTCTCTTTGCACATACTCAAAAGTAAAATCTGTGGAAATGAATAAGAACAACATCCCAAAGCAATTACAATGGTGTTGGCACCTCACAGTTACATTTTCTCAGACTCTCCCCATTCCCCTTTTCTCACCAAAGAACTCCCTATCACCTAAAGAGAAATAGAAAGAGAATGCATATTTTAGATCCAAACCGGAAACCCAGTGACAGACAATGCTGTCCCAGCTGCTCCCTATTTTTCCTGTTCACTGATGCACATAAAATAGAAGCCAGTCAGTTTGTCAATTAAGGTCTGTGTTGAAACACCCAGGCTGTAATGAAATACCAAATTAACAGTTAAAAGATAATCCTGACCAAATACTGCAAATCAGTCAGGTATTTTTGGGCAAATGTGTAGTTTAAAATGTATGTGTAAGTTTAGATTTTCTAAGTTACACATTTCTACTTAGATAAATATAAATTTTCTTGTGAGCATTATCTGGTTCTACCAGAGAGCTCTAATTCCATGAACACATAATTCTTTTTATGTGGGGGTTACTCTTGGTTTCAACAGAACAACTTTTCTTTTAATTAATCAGCAATGTAACTCCAGGAGCTGATAGGCAGATTTTACACAGCTCCTGGCACTTAGGAAGTCTGTGAAAAATGAATTGTGGGGAGTCACAGTATAATACACAATCAAAGTGAAAATTAAATATAAATTTGTCATGTTAACACTGGCCAGAATTACCTTGCTGCTCCTCTCTGAGGATTACGCAGGACTGGCCTTTCCTGGGGATTTCTCTATGCATGGTCTGACACAATAGCAGTGATTTGGGGATTAGAGAGGAAGTTACAAGGCAGCGATTTGGGTGAGCCATGGCTACAAAACCCCACACTCAGTTTGGAGCCTTCTGCCACAGAGAGCAGAGGAATTCCTGCAGCAGCCATGGACTGTTTCTATGGCTCTGCTACTCCCCCATTTTACAGGAAAAAATGACTTTTATAAAGCCTTTCCTACACTGCCCTGGAATGGAAAGCACTGCTTGACTGTCCAGCACTACAGAATGCCCTGCAAACCCAGAGCCCACTCCCTGCAGGTTATTCAGGCACACACGAGCAGTTTCACTCCAAGATTCTTCCAGCTGCCCACGCTCCCTGGGCCAGCACAAGCACCTCAGCCTGAGCCTCCATTCCTGATGTTTCTCTGCTCTAAAACCCACACTGAAAGCAAGAGGAGAGCCAGAGGCCAAACTCCCGTGCCTGCACATGTACTGCCCTCTATTTTTACTTTTTCTTTGCTGTATTCAGTTGGTAATTATGACAAGTAGGGATGTAATGTTCCTACTTAAGAGTTATCAAATCAGAGCACTGTAATTATCCATTTGCAGAAACATTAAAACTACAGAAACTTTATTGCCACTAGTGTCAAAGTAAGTGTAATGAACACTCCATTTAACTAAGGTTACCCAGTAAATATTTCTGTGCTAAATAAGTCATCCTTGCCCATAGGCATCCCCATTAAAGCTATTGCCTTTTGGTAAGCAATAAATAAACTACAGAGACTTTTCACAGACACTGATCCAAGTCAGAAAGTCAACAAACATCAGGAGTAATATTGGTGGAAGAAGCAGAGGCACCTATGTAGCCTTGCAGACTAGAGAACAAGTAGCTATAACAAACTGCATTCAAGGCAAAATTCACACCACTTCAAGATGAGTTATCAGTGAAAATAAAAACAAGGACATGGGAAAGAAAAAAAGAATATTGCTCAACTAATTCCATGTGTTCATATAACTTGTTTTATTCTTCCATACTACTGTCATTGTTTCGACCAGATTCAATTCAACTCTTAGGTTTCTAGAGAAAAAAAGTAAACCAATAGTAAAAATAAAAACAGAGCAAATAGCAAGGCAGATCCTTTCTTCCTAATGCCCCAACAAAGCATTTAAATCCCTTGTGGGGTTGAACAAAGCCGACACAGACCACAACAAAATAACAAAAGACACTCATTTATTTTCAAGTTCCCTAGAAAGGAGAGAGCTGCCCAGAGATTTTGGAGCTGCCAAGCCAGGGAAGATGTGGATTGTACTATCCTTAGCATGGAGCAGTGGCAACCACTGGAGTGTCTGGAAGCTGAGGATGGAATGCAATCATTTTCTGGAAAATTAATTAACATTTTCCAGCTAAAAAATAGTTGCTTGTGTTTTGTTTGGAGGAAGAGGGGTCAGGGTTGAGCTTATCTCCTAAACAAATACCTTCCTAAGTAAGATAGGTATTTAATTTCTCCACCACATCAACTTTTCTAAAAGGAGCTTAAAATGCTCATGCAAAACTAAGCCTAAGGGAGAAAAGGAAACTTTCTAAACTCGATTAGTGGTTCCACACAGCTAGAGCAATTTCAGGAGGATTACAGCCAAAACTTCTTTCCTGAGAGAGCCATCCTAAACAGGCTCCTCAGTCAGGCCGAGTTTTGGTGACGGCCATCTGGGATTAGGGATCCGTGTCAGCAGCACAGCGGTCAATAAAGGTGACCTGCAGCCCCCCCGGCCCGCTGGGTTCCCGGGCAAAGCTCTCCCGTTTCCCCGTGCGGCAGAGCGGGGCTGTCTGGCTCTGCTTACGGCTCCGGAATTCCAGGCACCTCAGCAAAGCGAGGAACTTTGGGGAGGGGAGCGCTGTAATTTAATATATGATAGACACACAAAGAAGTTATTGACTTTAAAGTCTCCGAGCCTGGCGAACGGGCTCATCAATCGCACCCTTTCGCAAAAGGGGTCCTGGATTCAAGAGGGGGCGGAGAGGGAGCAGGAATCACCTCTGGCTAAGTGGGGGCTGGGGTTTCGGCCTCTCCCGTGCCAGGAGCTGATTCCTGCCCAGCCCGGTGCGGCGCTGGGGTCACGGCGGGGGGAGCACTGCCATGCATCACCGCGCTCATCCCGCACCGCGCCGGGGCAAAAGCTCCCTCCGGGTGCGGGGGGACGGGCCGGGGCAGCCCCCGGGACGGGACGGGCTGCAGGGCCCCACCAGCAGCCGCCCCCGGTTCCCCTCGGGCCGGCAGCGTCACCGGATCCCCGGGCAGGGGCGCGGGCGCGAAATCCGAAGCCGGAGCGGAGCCGCACGTGGAGGCGGCGGCGAGCGCGGCCGGACAGCCCCGGCCCGGCTGTGTTACCTTTGCCGTCCATGGCATGCACGAAATCCCCGTGGTACATTTTACTCTTTAATTTCTCTTCCAAATTGAAACTCCTGATGCTGACAATTTCCTCCACGTCCGAGAGGTCCTCGTTCTCATCGTACCGCCTTCGGCCGATGCAGCGCTAGAAAAGACACAAAAACCAAAATAAAACACATTGTCCGGAAAAGAAAAAATCGAGGAAAGCACATGGAACGTGCACAACGGTTTGATAAACACACTCTGGAGGAAATAATTAAGATGGCAAGGCACAAACTGAACAAAACCTGAATCCAAACAAGCTCCAACCCCGCTGTATGCACCTTTTCCATCCCGTGACACGGAACTCGGCAGGAATAACAGGTGCTTGGCTTCAGGAAAACTCAAACTTGGGCTGCTGAGCAGGGGCTGGCGCTGGAAGGCGAGCGGGGGACACGTAACTCGCCGACAATTCACAGGCTACAGCACCGAAGCGTTTTGCAATCCCGTAAAAACCCTTGAACGGCGGTAAACGCTCGTTAACGACCGGATCATTCTTTTAATTATTATTATTATTATTGTACGTGAACAAGAGCTAATTCCCCGGTGAAGGGAAGGGGGGCGAATCTTCGCATCTGATGCCCAGCATCCAGGTTTCGGTATTTACATAATCCGAGTGTTTCCATAGTCACACCGGAAGCGGCGATTTAAAAACCAGATCGCTTTATGTAACGCCGCGATGGATGCGCAGCCCCCGCGCGCTCCCCCCGCCGCCCCGCACGCTCGACAACGCCGAAAGCGCGGGGGTCCGCGCCCGAGGGGCAGCACCGAGCCCAATGCGGGGGATGTAGGCCAGGCCCGGCCGAGGCCGGTGACGCTGCCCCGGGGAAGCTGCGGCGGGCGCGGAGACGGGGCTGGAGGCGGCGGGGACCGGCACAAGGTAGGTCCCCGGAGGAGCGGGGCGAGCCCGGTGCACCGGTTGCCGCCGGCGGCTCTGCCCCTCTCCCGGCAGCTCTCGCCCTGCGAACCCGCCCCGAAGCCCCGCGGACACGCGCGGTGGATCAGCGCAAACCCGCACGCACCGGAAAAAATAATGATCCATGATCGTCCCACCCTGCCCGTCCCTCGGTTCCATTCCGCCCCTTCCCCGCTGCCTCAGCCGCGCTCTTGCAAACTAAGTCGCTCCGCTGCCTACGTCCCACATGCATTTCTCCCTTTGCAAACAATTAAGCAAAATCAATTAAAAGGCACGAATAGGAAAGAGACCGAAGCCAGCTACACACCAATCTTCTTCCAGAGTCTTTCTTTGCCTCCATTTTTTTTGAGAGTTTCATCACTTATTTGTCAACAGTTCCTGTCCTGCATATTTGGCCCAAATGGGGAGGAGGCAAAACAAAAGCCATCCAGGGCTCGCTAAAGTTTTGCAATTTTGCACCAGGACTTTTTTTTTTTTTGGGGGGGGGGGGGGAGAAAGGGGGAGGGAAGGGGAGGGGGGCGGCGGCGATGCCTTTTGCAAAGTCCTAAGGAACCATGTTCAGGCGCTGCGTGCGGAGCGGGGCGCAGGCGTCGCAGTGCCCGGAACGTAAACAGCGGCGGGGCCGGGGGGATGGCGGGGGGGCGGACCGGGGACACGGCGCGGTACCGGCTGGGCTGGCCGGGGCGGGCGGGGTTGATGTCCGGGGGCACGGCACAGGACCGGGGCTGGGCTGGCCAGGACGGGGGGAACGCCCGGGGTACCGAGGCGGTACCGGCCTGGG
Source organism: Molothrus aeneus (assembly GCF_037042795.1). Taxonomy (NCBI): domain Eukaryota; kingdom Metazoa; phylum Chordata; class Aves; order Passeriformes; family Icteridae; genus Molothrus; species Molothrus aeneus. Next base: position 11,261,833 of record NC_089663.1, on the reverse strand, counting down.
CTGGCCGGGATGGGGGCTGGGTCGGATACCGGGGCGGTACCGGCGCTGTGCTGGTCGGGATGGGGGGCTCGCCGGGGTACCGGGGCAGCACCGGCGCTGGGCTGGCCGGGATGGGAGGCTGGGTGGGATACCGGAGCGGTACCGGCGCTCTGCTGGCCGGGTACCGGGGCGGTACCGGCGCTGTGCTGGCCGCCGGCCCCGCCGTGCTGTGTTCGGTCACGAGTGCGCGGCACGCAGGCGCTGAGCGGCGGCGGGGGGACGGGGCCCCACAAAGGCGCGGACGGTCCCTGGGTTGGTACCGGAGCCCCGAGATGTGCCCGAAGAGTTGAGTGGTTCTGCTTAACCGGGGGTAATTTGAGCTCCGCGAGTATGCCCGACCCCAACGGCGTAAAGCCGGGGTGAGGAGTGGCGAATTAATGCAGCAAACACTTGAAAATAATCTTATAATACACGGACTTGGGGTTAATTGTAGCGGTGGCTTCGCTCCGTGCCTGTGGCACACGTGCGGTGCAGCTCGGCGCGGAACGCGCACCCCGGCTGGTGCCGGCACCGCTCCCGGCACTGCACCCACGTGCCCTGTGAAAACCGGCCATAAAATCCAGAATGTGTTGTAAATAGTGCTGAACTGGTGTTAAATAAACCGAAATTGCTTTTGCGATATGCATGTACAACAGGTAGTTAGAAATCGCATGAAAAAGAAGAAAAAAATGCTACAAAGTAGCTGCTGATACAAAAAATCTGCAGGATGGAGATCCTGCAGTTCCTAAAACTATCGGCGGGTCTCATTTCCACAACACCCCCTAACATCTACTCTAAATTGATGCTGAGCAAGTATTGGGACCATCTGATTGCAATAGCAGGGTCAGAGTGCAGGTTTTGAACAGCCCCCAGGTTCCACAGCGTGGCTCCTCTCTGAAGTGACATCCTTTACTTCCCCTCCACATCCCCCAAGAAAGGGAACATCAAAGGATACCCAAAGCAGGGTCGGGGCTGATGGCTTTGGCAGTGCTCCTCTGGTTTGCTTTTTGCAATCAGTTAAGCATCCTAGGTATTATATGAAATATATTAAGTGTTAATGCAAAATTTAAAACACATTAAAATTCAACTTTGCAGGCCTTGCCGTTGATCTCTTTGGAACAATCCCTATTTTAATGATCCATGGATAAAGGCAGGAGAGGATGGAGTTCTAACAGGATTTAAGGCAGCGAGCTTCTCCTTCTGATTCTGCCAAGAATTGTTTGCAGAATCTTGAAAAATCATGTAATCTTTCTCTAACATCTCCCTGTTTGCAGATGATTGAACTTTATTATGGTATGGAAGTGTTTTATAGGCTATATATTGAAGTGTGGATTCCAGATGTCTGTTGGAGCAAGTGCATTATTAATCCATAATCCTGAGGAGATATATACATATCTTGACCTTTCAGCCAAGATTACTCGATCTTAAAATTAAATACATGTGTACATCTGTAGGATTGAGGTCAGAATACAAGATAAATGGATGTTACTAGAGAATCATCAGACAAAAAACACATCATCCATCCATGCTGCAAAAGTCTACCAAAAGAGACAGAACAGAGACATAAAAGAAAATCAACTCATTTTTCTAAATTTTTTTTTTTTGGACATGGACAATCTGAGACTCTTGGTGTATCAAGCAAACCCACCAAGACTGTATCCATCACATACACCTGGAAACATCAGAGAACATTATGGAAGTGTGGAAGTAAATGTTTCAGAAACAACACAGTTTCTATCTATAGATCTCCAAAAATAGAAGACACTTTTTAAAGCTTGTTTAAGACAGAAATTGTACCTATTCAACTACAGTTCATTATACCATGGAAATAATCTGTGTGTCAATAAAAAAAAACCTATCCCAAACTTAAAAGAACTGGAGAAAAAAAAGGGGAGGGGAAATGTGTAGGTTGTGGGTGATGAGAATATCCATATCCACAGCTGCATTAGACAGGATAAAAACATTTAGAAGCAATATTAAATTCCCATGCTTAGTGCTGGCTGATGAGGGTTGTGGCTGGTTTTCCCTCTGAGCAGATCATGGCACTGTTTTCCAACAGTGCCCAGAGCTGGGCCCCATCAGGCAGTGCCTGGATGGGACACCCCAGGGCTGACCCAGGACTGGCCTTCTTCACAGTCAAAAATATGGGGAAAACACATCAAAATGCTGTGCTTTTTTGACACTGTGATATAGTGTCAAAACCACAGCATCAACTGTGGAAAGGGAGTGGTGGTCATTGGGAAAGTGGCTGGGCTGAACTCTGAAAAAAAACACTAAAACTTTTTTTTGCTGGATGTTAATGTAGCTTAAATTATTTAAGATCTAATCATGCCAAGGCTCTGGATCCTGACCTCGTTAGCTCAGAACTGGGAGCTGTCATTTAATTAATGTTGTACTGCAGGGCTCATGCTGAAACCAGAGCTGAAGTTCTCTGCTGGGGAAGGCTCTATGAAGACATGGGATCATTTCACCCCACTGAGCTTTAAAACAGTTAGTTCCCATTGCACAGAATGGACTGGACTAATCTTAAAGCATTTTTTCAAATACTGTTTATCCTGTAAGATCTACCATTCTATACTTTCTTCACCTTGGGTTAGGATGGAAGATGAGATATTGAAGTATTTCTCTGTTTTATGAAGGAAGCTGAAATACAATTTTTCTAGACATGGTAGATCAAAATCTTTACCCTGCAAAATTCCATCAACTAAATGTAAAGCTCTGCTGTAGATGAGATTTGCAAAGATGTTTCCCTTAACCTCTTTGGGACTGCTGGCAAACTTGTATTTGCCTTTGCAAGTTGAAATGTGTTGTTTTTAATGCAGATCTACCATGACTTCCACTTTGTGGTGGCTCGATTGGGTTGGTGCAGTAACAGGAACAAATGGAAGTGCTGATTTGCATTAGGAGCTGGAGCTCCGTTCTAGCAAAGCTGCTCTGCCGAGGGCAGCACCTCGGTGTGCTCAGCACCGGATCACATTAATCACAGGGTGCTCAGCCAACCTATTCAGCCTCCTACAGAAATACAGAAGTACATTTTTAGCAGAAAAAAAAGAACTGTGAGTATCCTTGTGACAGTGTACAGATTTCTCAGGGCTTTCTGGAAAGAAACTTGGACTTCTGCCACCTGCTCCGATTGTGTTCATGCATAAATGATCCAGAGAACGGGTTGACATTACCTCTAATTAGGGGTAATAACAGCCTGCTGCTGAAAGGGCCCGTTCCCTTTCTCTTGCATGTACATCCCTGACTTTTCCTGCTTTAGGTCTGGTGGTGCTGCAGCCACAGGGACAGTCAGTTCAGTGACCCGATCCGGCAGAAAACTCAGCCATTATGAAAAAAAAAAAAATTATTTCATGAGGTCAATCCAGTGAAGCTCTGCAGCCATTTGATCGGTGCGATGCACAGGCTGGAGAGGGCTGAGATGAAGGGAGAGGGCAGGCTACACCCTTTTGGTGGCCTTCTGCAATTGCACGGGTCACAGGTGACAGCAAACCCCGGCCCTGAGCCCCAGCGTGACTTCAGAAGAACTCCCTGAAGCATTTCTAAGAGTTAATTAAGCATGGCTGACTCTTTTAGTTTCAGCTCACTCCAGAGTGGCAGTGTAGAGGTTTGTCATAATGAGTGATAGAGTTGGAAATAATTTATCCTGTTTAGTTTGTACCTCAGATGGAGCTGTAAAATGGACAGAAAGGGGAAAGGGTGCACTGCTGTGGTCCTCATGTTGATCCTTGATGTATTTTTTCTGTTTAACAAACTGATTTTTCTTTTCTTTCTTACAGGAGCAGAATGTTTATTTCAAAGCTACAACACTGAGGCTTGAAATCTCAAAATGACACATGGGTCTGGTTTGGAAAAGGGCATGAGATGAAATGCCTTTGCTGATTCTCCAGGTCCTTTTTCATACTGTTTCTCTGAATGAAATACAAACTCAGCAGAACCTCAGTGTTTAATGTTGTTGTATCTTTCAAAGCCCTTTCCAATAAACAGGAATAAGAGTGATGGACAGGAAAATAGAGGAACAGTGAGCTCAAAGAGTTGAATACAATTATTGAATACAATTATTTAGAAATTGAATACAATTATTTAGAAAGACACTTGAAGTCCTTGTCAGATGTATGTCTCTTGCAGGTGGTTCTTGTTTTTAGAGAAATCTGATTTTAGGGAACAGGTCAAGACCTAGTGCAGTAGTGCTCCCTCATGATGTGACAGTTCAACCATAATTTTGCACAGAAACAAGAAGAAATAGTGAACAATCCACGTTGGTGATGTACATGTACATAAACATTGGTCGTAGCTTATGAGCAGCAATGCAAAATATTTTTAAGTGTATAATTCCACAGGATAGAGACTTAAATGTTTTTCTGAGACATGGAGGAAGTTCTAGTTACTGTTTTTGAGGGTTATCATATCTCCCAAGAAAAAAGTGACAAAAAAGTGAGAAATCACAATTGGTTTGCTCTTAGCCTCAGGCACCAGTGGGAGGCATATTGATTGTGGGATCTTCTGTTCTGGTTTTTTTTTTTGTTTTTTGTTTTTTTTTTTGTTTTTTTTTTGTTTTTTTTTTTTTGGGGGGGGGATTAATAATTAAAGCACACCAAAGAAAGAGTAGTGTTTAATAATCACAGACTCATTTAAGTTGGAAAAAAACTTTAGGATCATCAAGTCTAACCACTAACCTAACACTGCCAAATTTTAGCTTATGCTTGACTTCCACTCAAATGGATCCTGCACATCAGTACTGTCACCCAAAAAAGAGAAAGATTGTGGCCAAAATTCTGTGGGGTCTGTGATAGAACAGCAGAGGCTTTTATGGAAAGACTAAGTCAAACTCATTCTTCTACCGAGGTGTTTTAATGCCCCTGCAGATAAAAATCTCACCCGAAGTTGTTTATAACAAGAGGACTGTGTTTATTTCCTGAGAAAGGAACAAGATCAAATCTATGTGGTACAGGCAATGCCTCTGAAGACTTCAAATCCTTACGATTATTTTTCTTGCATGTTTTCACTACATCTTTTTTAAAAGAATGCCTTGTACATGAAAAGCATCCAGTGACCTTGTTGGTATCAAACGTCTTTCCCTTTGTTGTGCTTAAGGAAGTGATGGATCTTGCAAATCAGAAAGGTGTGAAGAACAAAGCAAAAATGTTAAAGACAATCAGCTGTGATTTTCCTCCTTGTAAATAAGGTGGAAAATGTCAAAACAATACAAACTAACGATGCTTTTGATTGCTAATGGAACTAGCGTGGATTCATCTCCTAGGTGACCATCCATGTGCCTGTTAATAGTAAAAGTATCCTTGTCGGCTATTATTTATATTGTTAAAATCCTATTTTTCTTAACTACAAATTGATAGCAACAGGTTTGTTTCTTACACATCTCTTAAGTCTCCTGACGCACAAATTTGATGTGGCACATGCAGTGTATTACCTCACCTCTTCAGAAATCACCTCCAGAACTCTGCCAAGTACTCATGAGGGAGTTCTGCTCTACGCCTCAATTTTCCCTCTGTAAAACACAGAAAAAATGAATTATGGTTTACAGGGTGCATGTGAACCTGGTAATAAAAAAATCTTTCAACACTGGCATGTGTAGATATTGAAATATTCTGCTTAATCAACCTTATCAAGTGCTTGCTGATAAAGGTGGGTTTATCAGGGGCTCTGGGCCTACGAAAACCAGAACTACGTGACAAAGGGTGAGCTGAGTCAGTTTTAATTAGAAGAGAGGGTGGATGTTCTAACCGGTCTGGATCCACATGTTCTGTCCGGTCTGAACAGGTGTAGGTTGGATGTTTAAGCATTTTAGGACGGGCGACTATAGAAGGAAGAGGCTGAGGCACAGCTTTGTGTTTTGTTCTGAGGGACGTTCTGAGGGATCCTGCCCGCCCTGGGGAGCGCAGGGTTCGTGCACTGGGCTGAGGGGCACAAACCCACCGGAAAGTGCAGATGCCCGTCAGCGGCACTCGGGCTGAGCGCTCACCCGGGGACCGCGGCGGGGGCTCGGGGAGGGGCTCGGCCCCACAGCCCCCCCGGCCCTCAGCGCCCTCAGGGCCCGCGGCTCTCCCGGCGTGGCGCCTCCTGGCGGCGGGCGGCGCACGGGGGCACAGCGCCCGCCCGGCCTGAGGCTCGGGGCTGCCGGGAAGCGGCAGCGCGCGGCGGGGCGGGGCCGGGCGGCGCTGACCAATGGGAGGCGGAGGGGCGGGGCCGGGGCGGGGCGCGCAGGCTCGCGGGGCGCGCGGCGGGCGCGGCCCCGGGGCGGCAGAGCCGCGCTGCCGCCATGGGGTGTTAGCGCGGCCGGGCCCGCTCCGCCGGAAAGAGCCGCCACCGCCCGCCGGCCCCGCTCCGCCTCGCCTCGCCTCGCCTCGCCTCGCTCCGCTCCGCTCCTCCGCCCCGAGCCCATGAGCCTGAACGAGCACTCGATGCAGGCGCTGTCCTGGCGGAAGCTCTACCTGAGCCGAGCCAAGCTGAAAGCCTCCAGCCGCACCTCCGCGCTGCTCTCCGGCTTCGCCATGGTGAGCGCCCGGCCTGGCGCGGCGGGCGGGGGGTGGCACGGGCCGGGAGCGCTGCCGCCGCTTCTGCTTCTCCCGCCGGCGCCTGCTGTGGTGAGCACGGGGGGCCCGGGCCCGGCGTGCGGCACCTGGGGCGGCGGGGAGCGGGGCGGGCGCTGCTGCCGCCGCCCCGGAGCGCCCGGCCCGCCCCGGGCAGCGCTCCCGGGAGCTCGCTTCGGTAGCTCGTTTGTTTTGGAGCGCGTCCTGGCACGAGCTCAGAGCCGCCTCTCGGCTTTTATCTCCACCAGATAATGCAAGATCTGTTTGATTGTCACGTATTTTGCCCGTGGAGGATGCTCGGGAGCGCAGAAGCCGCGGTGCGTGCCGCGTGTGCCGTGGGCAGCCCCGCTGGGTGCGCGGTCACCGCGCCGTGCTCCGCTGCCGGCAGCCGAGCACGGAGCTCCGCACGCTGCCCGGGTTGCGGGGTTTCCATCCCGCTCCTCTCTCAGCCCGCACGCCTGGCAGCGAGGGCAGGGGCAGCTGTTGCGCTGCAGCTGCTTTTAAATAAACCAAGAAACAGCAGCCGATTATAGTTTGTGGTGCCGCTCAGGCCCATCCATCATCAGTCCTTTGCAGTTGCGAGGTTTCTAGTTTTTATTTTAGGAAAACTTGAACGGTACTTGGTTTGGAATTTTGTGCGTGGTTTAGAAACGCTTTTTTATTCGTATGTGTTTTCTTTCGAGTTTGATGTGAAGCGCAGTCTAGTTACCCGAATTATGTCATCTGCGAAAGTTCCGAATAATTTGAAATACAGTAACTCACAAGACTTCCTCATCTGCCCAGACATCTGACATGCAGAACTGCAAACTCCCCTCAGCCCCTTTATGCAGCTTCACGGTTTATAAATTCGCAATTTCACTCCTCTGACTTGCTGTATTTTGATTTTTTTTGCCCCACTTTTAACAAACTGAGTATTTTCAGCGGTTAAATCTGCTCCTTTCCAGAGCCATTGTTCCAATGATGCTGTTGGAAAACACAGCAGCCTCCTGACGGTCAAATAAATGTCACTGTCCTCCTTCAATGGCTAAAAACAGCCCAGAGCTCTCGGGGAGGTGGCGGAGCGCTGACTGACAGGCGGCTCTGGTCGTGCGTTTGAGCCGCTTCTCCTTGGGTAACGCATCCGGCTGGAGCTCACACGCCGCTTCTGATCATGGGTTTTCCTTGTTGAACTCCCGTTCTGCCTCTCAGAGCAGTTTGTGGCTGCTTGAGTCAGCCCTTTACATTGAGAGAGAACGTGGGGAAAAATTTGTTTGTTGGGATTTGTAAATTTTCTTTCTAAGGGAGGTCGCATCTCAATGTAAATGCTGTTGTTTTAAGGTCATACTTAACGTCTTGAATTCCTTGGCTTTTCTCTAAATATATGGCATGTGGACTCAAAATCCGTGGATGTATGAGGTGAGGCTTCTACTTGTTTCTTAATTCAGTTCTCTAGAATTCTAGGGGTTCAGTCTCCTGCTGTTGAAAACTGCTGCTTTTGAATTTGTTGCTTAGGGTATTTCTGGAAATTCATTCCAAGTAAGAAAATCTCTAATTGCCAGGAAAGTTACATGTGAACGTTCATATTTAAGTTTTTCCAAAGAGAAAAATCCACTTATTTTTCTTCCTTTAACAAGTTCAGCATGGAAATCCACCCATTGTGTCTTTGCACTGACAGGCCTAGTCCCAGTCCTCTAGCTAAGACTTCCTAATCTTGGTTCAGAAGAGCTGAGTTAACTTTCAAGTATTTTTAGATGTCTTTTAAAAACTTTGCTGATCTTTTAGAGTTGTTCCTCTGCCTTGAAAAGCTGGGCTGTTCTGTCATGCCTGTGCATTGTTTACTGACTGCAGTTCTTTGGCACCTGATACTCGACCAAAATGCTGCTGAAATACACTCTAGGCTTGGATCAAAGCTGGCAACAGCAATGCAGGGTCATTGCTCCTCTCCTTTCCTTATCAGGCAAGGAAGAAAGAGCTTAAGTGACACATCCAGGACCACCCAGTGAATTGATGGGAATTGTCAGGAGAGGAACGTGCTGGTTTCCATGCCAGCCCCATTGATCCTTGCTCTTTGATTAAAGAGTGCTTGCATCCTCTAGTAGAAGCTAAGTTTATCCCCGTTGAACTGCTCCCTTTTCATGGACTATTTTTATGTCTAGCTGCAGCCATTTTGCAGGATTGGTGATGTACCCTGGTGGAATGAAGCATGCCAAAGGCATTCCTGGGGTCAGTGAGGTGGAGTATGAAGCGCTCAGCAGGTTTCAAACCCTGAAGTGTTACATTTCCTCAGAGAAGATTAAAAACCTGTTTTACAATAAGTTTTGCTTCAGAGCCTCACATCAGGATTTGCTACCGTGTGTGAGCTTCAGAAACAGTTGCAGGGGCTGGTGATGGCAACTGTGAGAGCTGAGCTCGCCCCAGTAAACCTGAGCATTCCCTTCACTCAGGTTTCCATGGATGCTATCATCCAGTGCCATATGTCTGAGGGAAAATCCACGAAGTTTATAACCTCATTTAGTACACTTTTCCAGTTTATGGAGCCAGCTAGTAGTATCAATCCCCCAAATTGTTAGAGGTAGAGAAAGAAATTGTAGATTGTAGGGGATGTGTAGTGCATTAAAGAATGGAGTTGGAATTCCATACACTGGTAGGGGCATCAGATATTTCTCAGTTCTGTATTATAGCCCAGATATTGTTGCATGATCTTCCCTCTCATGCTTGGCTTTATCTGTTTTTATTTTTTACAGTGAATAGGCTACAGGCAGGTTATTTTTGTCTGAACAATTATTCTGAACTGTTGGCATCGTTTTGTCACCAAGGATGCATAACACAGTAGCATGACAATTGTACAATATGGGAGTCAGAAACCATAGGAAAGTTGTTAAATGCCACTAGTTATAAAACCAGAGAACTCAACATCTCCTCCTGCCACCAATTAACAGCTTTGTGGAAATAACTGAGTCAGAACTATGGATCTGAATTATACACTGTGGCTGGCTTCCTTATATGTAGGATTCAGAGGTTGATATTTACCAGCCAGCTGTTTTCTTTTAAATACCTCTAGTGGTCCAAGCTGGCTGGGCTTTGTCTAGATGGGATATATATGCTTCAGATATTGAATATCATCAAAGAACTGTCAGCTCTTGCCTTTGAAATATTGCCAGTCTGGTCTCCTGAAGACAGCTTCAGGCATGTTCTGCAGAAGACTGACTGCAGGGATAAATATTTATGAGATTGATTTCCATAAGAACAGTTGGTGCTGAGGTAAGGATAGGTGTGACCTGGGGCCACTGGTGTCAGCTGTACAGGTGTCTTTGTCTAGTAAAGGTCACTTGGCTGTTCTAAATACTAAAACAGTCTCTATAGAAGTTAATAAGTGGTATTTAGCTGGTTGCTGGTAGAATAGCATGAAACAGTGGCATTTTGTAACCTGCAGGGAAGAGTTACAGGCCCAGTTTTGTGGCTTCTGCTTCCACTTAGCCTTCTGTACCACTCCTGCACTTACAGGTTACAGCTGTGCTGGAGAATCTTCCCCAGGCAAAAAGTTTCTTCTGTTCCAGTCACAAAAGGAAAGTTTTGTGCCTCCTTTAACATTCCTGTCTCGGTTATAGATGAGCAAGACAGGCAGTGTGGAGTGTTTGGGCTCCTGCTGCTCTGCCTTGGAGCAGCTGTGGGTGGCTGCTGTAGTTTGGAGGATGTAAAGAGGATACTGAGCCTCTGGATAATCTGAACTTGTATTTACTGAATGGATTTGCTGTAAGTTACACTGTGTAGAAGAATTACCTCCTCAAGATGCATCTGCTCCAATCACACAGGTATTGCCTTTTCATGTTTGCTAACAAAATAACATGAGATCCTGTATTTGTATTCCAGTGTCAGCAGCAGCAAATATTAATGTGTTTTGCCATTCTGCAGCAAGCAATCTGCAGACTCAAAATCCTGGACTAATGGATGAATGATGCTTAGTTTCCCTTCTGTATAAAACCAGTAAATAAGATCATTATTTTGACTTATCTGCTTTTAATTTCCGGTGAGTTCTTCTGGCTCATACAGAGCCTCTGTATGAGTTGTTTATAACTCTTTATGAATGGTGCAGACAGTCTGTGAGAGCCTGGCTCTGTGCCTCTGTCTCTGGAGTGAATTGTACTGTCAGGAAAGCAGGGAGCCAGCCAGAGGAGCTGATTCCCAGTGATGCTCTGACACTCAGCTCATTATTGAGTTTCCTCCGGGGTCCCACCCATAGACAAGCAATGATGGATGGGCCCTCAAAAATGCAGTTGTTATGTTTGATCAACACAGCTTTCTTTTTAGCCATTCCTGACATGCTAAACTGTACAAGATGCAGTAGTCCCAGTTCAGGGTTATATTCCCACCAACCCGAGCTCAGAGGCCTCTTTGTGGGGAAGGGGAGGAGAGGAAGTAAATAATAAATAATAGCTCATAGATAATACAGATTCACTTGAGATAAGGCATTTTGCTTCCTTTTCTCTACAGCACTGTCTACTGATCTGAAAAAGATGTAAGCCTGTGATTTTCATTTAAGAGCAGGGGCTTTAAGCCCCTCTGGTCTAATAAGATATGGAAGCCTTATGAATAAGTAAGTGAAATGAATTTGGTCAGTATACTGAACTTAAAAACAAGTGAAGTGCAGATTTTTCTAGAGGGCAAGTTGTTAAATTTCCTGCAATATGGCTGTAATCAGGCTGCTGTGACTCTTAAATCCAGGACTGTTAAAGGCTTAACACAGTTATGTGTCAAAATTCAATTATCTTCTAAAAACATCTGAATGCCCACCATTTTTAGCCTTATGAGAGCTTCAGTCTTGTCATGAGTCGTTTAGTTTTGTCAAGAAGCTGTACTTCAGATGTACAGCTTTGTCAAGAGCCGTAGTAAATCTGTCAGTCATATCTGTAGGATGATCTGAAGTTAAAGTTAGCTCTTCTTTGAACCAGGGATTAGCCCAGATGACCTCTTGAGGTGTCTTCCAGCCCACGTTACACTGGGATCACGCAGCAAGGCAGGGCACTTGCAGCACAGCAGCTGCACAGTCAAATCCTGCAGCAAGTGTTCAGAGAGGCTTTGAAAGTGGTGAAGGATCAGGTGCTAAAAGTGTTGTATTGGAAAGTCTGCAGCCACTGACGACAGCTCCTGCCCTGAGCAGCTCTTCTGAACAAGCAGAGCAGGAACATATCCTGCCTGCAACGTTGGCATGTACCTGTGAGTTCAGGCTTTGTATGAACTTGGATCATATCAGGTGACCTCATCAGGGCCCTGTTCCTGCAGGTATTACTTTACAAGAGCAGTTGTGATCTGTTTATTTTGAAATTGCAGCATGAGCAAAGGAGGGAAGAACTTCTGATACTTTGTGTCTCTGTTAGAAAACAGGCACAGGCCCTCATGGTAAAAAATGAAACTTTGTGTTTTAGGTGCCTGGCTCAAGCTTGGCTCAGGAAGGAAACTCAGAGTTGAAAAGAGTTGGCAGTTTTTCCTGCTAGTTTACATTGAAAGAGTTCCCAAATTAGCTTTGCTGAGAGTTTGAGGAGACAGAAAACATGAACTGATTTTTCACTTATGGGTCAGGCTGGGGTTACTCTACCAGACATGAACACAAGGAGCTCAAAATCAGATGCTTGATATCATTAGTATGGAGGCGTTGATAAATGGAAATATAAAATGTCTTCAATGTTTGGCAAACTAAATACAATCAGTTCTTAAAATAAAACAAAGTCTTCATCTAGTGAAGCTCTTTAGTGCCATGTTTATGTTACCATACTAAGAACTAGGATAAAGGACTAAAGTGTCTTGTCATGCTGGATGGCTTTGAGTCTAGGCACAGCAGAAGACTTACAAGAAAAATCTTTAAGTATGAAAATGAATCCTCAGTGGTGAAGGATTGCAATTGTTCTGTGAAAAACGAAGGAAGCCCAGTATCCCACGAGTACAGTGTGACTTAACGAGCAATCCTGCAGAACAGAGACCTGACAAGCAAATGTTTATCCTCTCAATCATGAAGTTTTCCACAGCTGAAAAATGGTATTTTTAAATCCTCGAGCAAGGACTGTATATGCATTAATATAATTTCAGAACACTTGGAAACTGCTTGCTAGTTGGCTGGGTTGTTAGGCTTATGGCAATAAAAGCTTTCAATAAAGGAATTAAACAATTGGCAAATGGCCTCGAATGCCTGTTGGAACATGTCTGAGCAGAACCCTGGGTGCCTTATGTATTGGGAGCATTAGTGATTCAGAGTTCTGGTGTCCTGGAACATGGGTAAGATGGGATCCAGGACTAGGTTAGCTTGGCTCAGCTCTTGCAAAATAGTGAGGGTTGAATGTTCCTGCTGCTTTTGCAGCTGTCTTTGAGCCCTGGTTTCCATGCCTCCCTGCACCTCTATTACCCATGGATCTTTCTTCCTATCAGCTTGATGTGCTTATATTTCAGATTACTGTCAGGTTTTTTTCTCTGCATTTTACCTGTATTTTGTCTGTTTAATGAGTTTTTTTGAGAAAGAGCACTGAACGTAGAGACCTTTGTGCATTATTCCCTCTTCGGAACTATCCTTTGTCTGAAAGGCAAATTTATCAGGAAAGATCATTTCAGGAGAGCTGTTGGGATTAATGTCACTCATCAATTGCACATATGCACAAAACCACCTGGCAGTTTTAAAACCAGCTAAAAGGCATTCTAATTAATTTTATTTGTCAGAATTATTCCAGCTGGTTTTATGAGCTTCCTAGGCAAGTTATTTAATCTGATTCTTTTATTCCTTAGGCACAGGCATGCTTGGAGATCTAAGGTTACAAGAAGGTCATGGCTGCATGTGGTAGTGGAGGGCTGGAACATCTTCATGAGTAGCCTCATCTCTGGGGGAGCAGTGATGCCTGGGAGCACTGTATTATCTTTTCTGGAGACGTCTTTCCTCCAGCCTCCAACAGGCTTGCCTGGCTGCCATGGGAGACTCACATTTTGAATCTGTTCCAGAGTCCATTTAAATACTTGAGTGAAAGAATATAGCTGAGAGCCCCATGGAAAGGTGATCTTTCTCATGAAAGGTTTCTGCACTTTAGAACTTAAATGCAAATAGCCAAGGAGAAAGGACCACCAAGGTTGTTTCAGGCAGTCCCCTGCCTTCGCAGCCTTTCACAGATACTTCAAAAGACTTCATAAGTAAAGATCAAAAGCTGTGTCTTCAATATAACACAAAAGAAGAAATATTTCACTTAAGGAGTCCAAGGATGCTGTTCATAAGGGTCAGCTGTTCTGCTGGCATGAGCTGGAGGTGGCAAGGTGATTGTGGGTTTGCTCTCCAACAGAACAGTAAGTATGAAAACAGTGGTCTTTGTTTGATAGCTCAAACCTAAATTTGGACCTAATGAAGAAGGTGCAGATTGACATGAAGGGAATGTAAATACAGACTTACTTTGTTTTTATCAGATGATCTCCCAGAAACATGGTGTAAACTTTGAATAACCTATAGTCAAATAATATAAGATGTAGGTAACTGCATCTCTTTCCCCCTTCCTTTTCAGGTGGCTATGGTGGAAGTTCAGCTTGACCCAGACCACGACTATCCTCAGGGGCTCTTGATAGCCTTCAGTGCCTGCACTACTGTGCTTGTTGCAGTTCACCTTTTTGCACTCATGATAAGTACCTGCATCCTTCCAAACATAGAGGCTGTGAGCAATGTGCATAACCTCAACTCGGTCAAGGAATCTCCTCACGAGCGCATGCACCGGCACATTGAGCTCGCCTGGGCGTTCTCCACTGTCATTGGCACTTTGCTCTTTCTTGCAGAAGTGGTGTTACTATGCTGGGTCAAGTTTCTTCCTTTAAAGAAGAAAACTGACAACACCCCACAGAGCAACAGTTCTACCATCACATCAGGACAGGCAGCAGCCATTGCATCCACGTCCATCATGGTGCCCTTTGGATTGATTTTCATTGTGTTTGCAGTTCACTTCTACCGGTCACTGGTGAGCCACAAAACAGACAGGCAATTTCAGGAACTCAATGAACTTGCTGAATTTGCACGGCTACAGGATCAGCTGGATCACAGAGGTGATGCTGTCACCTCAGCTGTCACCAATTTTGTGTAAACCTGTGCTTAAGAAAATAAACCCACTCTTCTGCTTCTGCCTTATGGTGACTCCCTGTGGATGAACTGGTTGAACTGCTGATTACTGTTTAAAGAATAATTATAAATATTGTTCTAACCCTTTAGAGAGGGAAAAAATGTTCCTTTCATACAATTTTTGCTATCTGAAGGAATGGATGGTGGGGTGTGATTGCACTGCATGTGCAGCCCTCCTCCTGTGAACACTGTCTCACATCTTTCTCGTTAATGCTGAATGGTGGCTGTATAAATACATGGAAAATAACATTGTACATTTGGGTATTTGTTAGGAATGGATAGAGAAGTTGTGGATTTTTTTTCTCTGTTTATCTGATGTTGGCATTTACTAGAAGATACTGCTTGTCCTATCCATATTGCATGGCATGATACAAATTACTTGGGACATGCAGCAATTAGCGCTCGGTTTCGGTGCTAGCGCTGCTCTCCCTGGAAAGCCTGACAGATGGTAGGAGTGAGAGCTTCCCCAGCACTTTCCCCAGTATGTTTTGCTGCCAAGTAATTATTACTTTGCTGATTTCTCCAGTGCCTTTTTCCCGTGGCACTTACACATTTTGTAACTTGCTAAACACCCAGGACTAGACTTACTGCGATGTGGTGTGGCCACATGAGTAGGAATGAGACTCAACTCTTCTCTTCTATGGAAGAAAATAAAAGCAATAACTGTTTTTTAAAGTTCTCATGAGCTGGCACATATTATCTGGAGAGATAGATTTGCCTGTTTCTCTTTTAAGAATCCTTTTTTAAAAAGAAGGAACTAGATGGAAATTATCACTGGATAATTTTTTTGCTTGAAAATCAGAACCACTGCTGTTTCTTTTCCAAGCCAAAGTAGTAATTATTTTATACTTTTATATTGAAAATATATTTTTAATAAATCCTCCGAAGCAAGCAGCAAAAGGTGCTTTCTCTGTGTTGGATTCCCAAGTAATTAGCTATGCCTTGGTCTTCCTTGTTTAGAAAAGTGTTCTCCTTGCTGAAGTGTTGTATTTAATAACTCATTTTACATTTTTGCTTCCAAAGGATCTGGAAGACAACTTGATGTATATTTATTTATGAAAGTAGGTTATTTGTAATTAATACTGCTGCTTTCTTTCAGACACCTCTGTGACAGCAAGGCTACTGTGTTCATTTCCTCTAAGCAAAAACCTCCATTTGATAAAAGGTTTGCCCAGGAAAGATTCCAGCAGTTGTCCTGGGCTGCTTCAGTAATTCTGGCTATGTCTAGGAGTTGAATTTTTTGGAGCACAGCTCTTCTGTAGAGTAGCTTTGGGCTTTCATGGGTAAAAGCTGTTTTTTGAACACAAACTGAGACAAGTTTCAAGCCAAAGGGGAAAAAAACCCCAAACCCCTAGCTATCACTAGTCATAGCTGTCCCTGTGGAATAGAAACCTGGGATTTTGCCATGAGACAGGAGGGACTGTGACAGCCCAGTGAGCTGTGCCTGACAGCCTGGGCTGAACGTGGTCACTCACACCAACCTCCAGCTCAGGTTATTCCAACGTATTTGCAATCTGCACCAAGTGTCTGTGGAGTTCAAGTGCAGAGTGTGGTTACTACTGAAGCAGATGGGAGCTGATCTCTCCTGTCAGCAGCACTGCAGTGCAAAGTGTTGACAAGGTCACCTGTGGTGCCTTTGTATTCTGAAAACATAACTATGGATAAAAAAAAGCAAAACAACCTGCTGGGCTCTTTGTTTTTTTCAGCAGCAGTTGTGGTTCACAAGCAGCAAACAGCTTTCCACGTGGTGTTTTCACCTGTGAAGTGAAAGTCCTGGCATACAGAGGCCAAACTGGATTTTCTCAGCTCTGCCATTACATGCTTCAAATATATTCTATTCCTGATGTAAATCTGATGGTGAGGATTGTAACTACAGACTCACAGGTGTTTGTTCATGGAGCACTGGAAGCATTGCTTTGGTAAAGGCAATAAGGAAGCAGCATTCCAAACCACAAAATGTTGGTAGTAGGCACAAAATGTATTTTCCCATTCAAGACAGAACTTTACCAGTTCTGTCTTGGGGGAAGCAGGCCCCTAAAATTCCCCACTAAAGGAAGAAAACCTGACCTGGTATTCACACCAGAGCAACTGATTGGAAGGGTGTGGTCAGGTGTAAAAATTGTACTTCTTTCTGTAAATTTTATATTTAGAAGTTATGTGGTTCTAAATGGAAGTCCAAAAAAATCAGTTTTCTGAATTTATTTTGCAAAATTCCTTGCTGTTCTGGACAAGTAGCTGAATTTTTCTTTGATTTGTGGATCTTTTACAAAGTGACTAAGAAGTGTGGGATTTTCTTGTTGTTTAAGACATACACAATTAGAAGCTAGTGGGACATGGTTATTTTTAATTTTCTCAAGCTGGTAGGCTCTGAGCTAATGGCACTGTTATTACAGCTAATTTTCTGACTATTTTCTGCACTTTAAGCCATGATATCAAGTATGTTTTTGTCATTTTCCACCTGTGGAAATGGTCATGAAAGTTACACCTTGGGTACCTTTGTCCCTGTGTACCCAGGCAGTAACCAGACACAAACACATGGATCTAAACATTGAGTGCACTTAAAATTTTTATCCCTTATTTATACTAACTATGGTGTTAGGCATTTACCTCAATCATTTTAAACATTGGTTATTGTGTATCACTTATTTGGGTATAAAATACTTTCATGAAATAAAATATACTCAATTGTTGTGGATTATTTTTTATCTAGAGGCCTTAAATAGACTTATTAACTGAAACATGATCTGTTGTAACTGCAAAAGGCATTTGGGGTCACAGGTGTGTATTGGGCTATGTTTGGGTGGAGTGGAGAACACAATTACTTGATTGTACTTTTCTATATGCTTTTAAAACACATACTAGAAACCCTCCTTCTCTAAAGCAAAGGCCTTGAAACCACCAGGAGTGTGATTTCTTAGCAGGAGGAATAAGAGGAGCTGAGCAAAGAGTCACTCTGCCTCTCTTCCATCCTTTTGGTGCTTGTCTTTTGGGTTTTCCCCATTAATTTTTTTCCTTTCTTTTCCAAAATAATGGGGGTGGGAGGACACTGCTGAGCAAAGGCACCTGCAGAGGGAAGTATACCTGAACAGCCTTGAGGGAAGGGTGAGGCAGCCTGCAACACCAAAACCACGGGGAGGGTTTGACACTCGAAGGAATAAATAACCCAGGATCGTGTTCTTGAATTTTTTTTTTTCTTCAGCATCTGGTTATTCATTATGGCTGTCATCAAACATTGCCTGGGCCTCTGCTAAAACACCAGCTGGATCTTGTAGTTTAATCTAAATAAAAAGAATACAAATCAGTTATGCAGTGTAATTGAAGAAGCTTAAGGTTTTATAGATCTTAATTTCTTGAGCCTTATTGGAGAGTCTCCCATGTATCAGGACTTCAGCTCATATTGCAGCCTTTCAATTATCTAGAAACAACTACACTCCTCTAATTTTATTAGTGTGCTGAACATCACTTTATCTCCTTGAAATAGCTCTGTGTGAGTGACTTTAACAAAACACACTCTTGGGCAAAAGTGGCTTTGATTTGCAGCCTGTTAGGCCTCACCTATAATTTTAATAAAGGGGGTGGTGGTGACAAAAGTTTATGAAAACCTGAATTCAGTTTTTCTCCTTTTATCAATTACTTCATATCTAAGATCAACAGATCTCTACCCATTGAAAGCACAATAACAGCAGTGAAAGTTGATACTTTGTTTTTGCTTATAGAGCAGAAGAGATTTGGATCGGCACTTGGTCTTCAGGGAGTTAAATAAACAGCCAGACTGCACATCCTGCCTTAGTGTACCAATAGTTCATCCCAGGCTATTGGATTGTTGAGGCTCTTCTCAGTGACCTTTGACAAACCACATATAGTAAATATTTTTAGCCACAGAAGTGCTGCTCCTTTCACTCTTTTTGCAAAATAGAGATTGTTTTTCTCTGGTGGGTGTTTGGGCTTTATTATTCTACACTGCTGTGGGTGTGCCTGGTACTTACAGGATTAACTGGTTCATCAAAACTGTGCTCAAAGGGCCTTTGGCTATAGAAAGCAGATTTGAAAAGATAGAGGCAATGAAGATGTAACAGCTGTGAGCTTTGGAAGGCTGCATGTGCCTGGTGTCACTTTGTCCCAGAGGAAGGTGAGTGGCTTTACCTGTCATGGGGCTGTGCTGTTCCTGAGTTACTGGAGCAGTGCTGAGCTGTGATTATCCAGGGTGGTTCTGCTTGGCTCTGACTGAAGGGGAGCTGCCCCAGCCCATCCTGCACTGACCATTTTGTTTCACATCTGTGGTTTGCAGACCATGAGGTTCAAGCTGAGACTCTTAGGGCCAGCTCTCACTTGGACTCACATCTGTTCACTGCTGATTCCCATTTCCTGTTCCTCCAAGGGCTCAGAGCTGGGGACAGGCTCTCCTGTCCACCAAAGTGTCGTGCAAGGACCCAGTGGCTGCCAGGCTGGTGGCCCAGTGTGTCTTTGTGTCTCACCAAATCTTTGGGATGGGGACAGGGCCTGGCTCTTCCTCTGCAGTGTGTGTCAGTCGAGGGAAAAGAGGAGCAGAGGGTGTGGGCTCTAGGACACCTTCTGCCCCCCTTGGGCCCAGCTGGGAAGCTGCACACACCCCTCTGCCCCCAGGGCTGCTGGGCACAGTGGTGAGCCCCTGACCTGGGGAAAGAGCTGCTCTTGGCCCTGCAGGGTCTGCTCAGCCTCAGCAGCTGGGCTTGGTGAAATCATTTGTCTTGACACAAATCCCACTATTGTCTGTGCCTCTATTGTCCCCATTTCCTTTGTGCTGCATCAGGTCTCTGAGCAGTTCTGGTGCATGAGAACTGTGTTTTTTCAGATGTAGGCAGGTGGGAGGCTCCAGCAGAGGCTGCATGAGCTGTTAGTCCCTATGGGGCCATTTAGGATGCTGCTGGCCAAAAGACTCTGAGCACACACCCCATGGGGGAAATCTCTTGAGAAGTGAAATGCTACCTGGAGAGCTGACCCGAGCACTGATGAACACAAACACGAACATTTCCAAGCAATTACCTCTGGGAGTGGAAGCTCAGGAGGGGCTGGAGCGTTTTCTCTGCCAAATTCAACCAGAACTGCACACTTTGGTATATCTGCTACCCAGATGCCTTCCAACAGCTGTCCCTTATCTGGGTAGAAGTATTTCCCTGGGCCATGCTTCTTGCCATCTTTCCAACCTCCATTGTACCGATTTCCATTTGCTGCAATTAAATACATGAACAGATCTTGAAATTTGCACCATTGTGTTAAGGGGTTACAAATTAAACCAATCAACAGAGCAAACCAGCAGAGGAGAAGATCATGTGTTTGGCTCCTCTTAGTAATTTCAAGGTGGCTGTGGTGCTGTGTGTCATTTTGATTTTGCAGTGCTCCATTGGCTGTGCCACAGAGGGAGAAAATGCTGCAGAAGGAGCCCACCCTTGCTCACTTGGAACCAGGTTTCTGCTCACCTGCTTTGTTCTCACAGTGATACTCATTTTCTGCTGACACAGGGAGCCAGTATGCTCAAGGTAAGGGACTGGTCCCTGAGTCACTCTGCACAACATGAAAAATTACAGGACACAAGTTTCAGATTTGTCACTGCAACACAGGATCTCTGGCTTGAAGAGGTTTGCTTGTCTGGGCAAGGAACAGAGCACTGATTGCTGTCCAGTCAAAATAATCTTGATTTCAAAGAATACTTCTAGTTAAGTTTTTCCTCAATGAATTACGGGGTGAGAATTGCTGCAAGAGTCTGAACGGTTCTGGCAGTCAGTTACAGGCTGTTTTTCCAGCTGTACTGCTTCTCTTGGCATTTTTCTGCAAGTTGAGAGAGGCTTTTTTTGGGCTCTCTGCTGCTCTCCAGGAATCCACCCATCCATCACTAACAGGGAAAGCAGAGCTGCAAGGGGAAGAGAGCAGCCTCATCTATGGATGCTGGTTGAGAAAGGGCACCATACCCATGGTGATGCTGGGGGCTGGGACAGGTCCAGACCACCCTGCTGTCACTAGGAGAGTCCTCTGCTCACCCCTTTTCCTACATACAGTGTTTCTAAGCCCAAACCCATGGATATTTCAAACCATGTTAGTGGAAATACCTTTGAGTCTCAGCTGAACTCTGCCATTCTTCACCATAAGAAGTGGCTGAAATACCACACACAGTACTGCAGAGATAACTGGGGCCTGCCAGGATGGTGTAAGGGAAGAGGGGAAAACCCAAAAGGCTTCTGGAGAATGTGGCTGCTGGGCTGCTCAGGCAGGGTCTGATTTACAGGCTGGAGCCGTGGTGGTGATGGTTATCTACAACTTTGATCTGCTTTTGTGCTTATCTGCAACACCAAGCTGCCTTGTCCAGGCTGGGAGCAGCTCAGCTTCTGCACTCCAGCCACCAAGTGAGAAACCACCAAAACCACAGTCCTGGCTGCAAGGAGGGGGCAATGAGTGCACTGTGGTGCCTGGCTGCTCCCATCTGCTCTCCTCCCAGAGCTGTGTTGCTCAGAACCACGATCCCTGTGGATGTGAAGTGCTCTGGTACCAAGCTGTTGGGGAATGGATGTAGCAGAGGCAGCAGATCAGTGCAGTGCTCCCAGCCAAGCTCACCCTCACTGGGCATGCTGCCACTACAAGCAATTTAATCTTGAGCTGCAGCTCATCATGACCTCCACTGAAGAACTCCTTTTCTTTCACATGGCAAAGCTGCCGGCACGTGGGCGCACTTCCAGCAGCTGAGCTGAATGCATTAAGCTTGTGGGTATGAAATAATTGCTCTGGCTAATTTTAACCAAAAGGAATCCAGCTAACAATCAGTTGCAGGCTAGGCTGGAGGCAACTGAGCTCTGAAATGGTGTATCAGCCACAGCTCAGCCTGCAGGGGCTGTTAGTTTAGAACTAACAGGGCCTTTGACAGGAGCACAGCAGATCAGTGCAAGATTCCCCCTGGAAGCAGGTGCTGATTTCATCCAGATGAGCCATCGGTCCAAAGCGACTTTACAGGCAGAGCAGGGAGCACAGTCATGCATGTGGTGTGCAGAGGAGGTCAGGCTCATTCCTCCCAGCTGCTTTGCTTAGCTAATTACTAGCCTTGAGATCACTTTCAAGCAAAAAAAAAAGATAGAATAGATGAATAATAATATGGAGATAATATTTATTCAGATGTTCTTGGAATGCCATGCCTGGTATTGTAGAGATTGTTGGGATTGTTTGCTTTGGGGGAAATAGTATTAAACTCCAAGGAAAATAAGGAAAAAAAAATAAATTTCTGTATTTATGCTGAGATTGGCCCTAACATTCCCAATCCATGATGTACTTGGGGTTATTTATAGAAAAGGATTGTGTACTAATGAAACCCCTGTGTTCACTCAACACAAGCCACTGTTGGAAGTAGACAGAGGGGATGGAGTGAGCTCAAAAACAAAACTATGTTGTTGTGGGTTTTTTTTCCTATGCTGGAAACTGAACTCTTCTTTGGTATTCAGAGCTAGAAAGCCTGTCTGGCAAAGTGCCTGCCTTGAAAAGAGAGATTTGCTCTTCTCTGACCCAACAGTATATTATCTCTAACCCGAACCATCCCAGTCATTTAAATGTAAATCACAGCAAAAGTAAGCTTTCATGCGTGTGGGCTTATGGGCTTGAGCAGAGCAGTCCGGCCCTTGCTCAGCCCGTGCTGCCTCCTGCTCCAGCCCAGGAGGGGAGGGATGACACGGGGCAGTGTCAGTCCTGCTGCAGGCTGCAGTGGAGCAGGGGAACCTGGCTGGCAGAGACACCCGGAGAGCAGCACGACACCAAAGAGCTCGGAGGGGGCAGGGTGAGTGAGGGTGGTCGGTACTCACGGAGCTGCAGCAGGCCCTGCCCGTTGGGCTGATCCATCAGCCACTGCCCCTCGTAGGTGGAGCCATCCTTGTAGTGCATCTTTCCCCAGCCGCTCCGCAAGCCATTGCTCCACTCGCCCTCGTAGAGCTCCCCGTTGGGGTAAAAGAACGTCCCTCGGCCCTGGGCAGCAGCACAGACATGGCTGGTTAGGAGCTGCTCTATTGAAAGGGGTCAGTGCTCAGTTTTGGGACATCACTTTGATAGAATATTCCTTTGTTTATTATTCTTACACATGGCTGCTGCCAGCCCAGCTCCGGGGCTGTCCTCATGTTGAAGGAAATGAGATGTGGTAGTACGGGATTTTTTTTTTTGGCAAACAGTTTTATTCCCTTGACAAAACCTTGGGTTTATATCTCAGTGTGTTATTATTGGCATGATTGCTGCTAATATTTAGCTAAAAGTGGACTTTACAAGTATATAAAGCTGCCTGGGGAAAGGCAGCATTAAAGGATGTGTCTCTCACCAGGGGATTTCATGTCTTTCAACCCTGATGATGTTTCCAGCTTAGTGTGTCCCAGGCTGGGCAGCTCCACCCCTTGTTGGTTTAACATGTATATTTGCCATTAAGAGAAGTCCAGAGGTACCCCCTATGCCAGGGAGTGATACCAATAAGAAATATTTCCATATCACTAACACATTTTCCCATTGGAATAAAGTGCTTTTTTCTCTGAACAAATAATAAAACCAGTTCTGGAAACAACTGATTTTTCTGAGTATTAATTTTATTAAACTGTAAGGGAGAAACGTTTTAGAAGAAAACCCAGCCCTAGTGATATTTGGATGCCATTATAAATCTTTCACCAAAGCTCAATTATGGAAAATCTAACCTTAAAGGACAGGAAGGGAAGCTCCCTCCAAGAGACAGGAGCCATGGAGCCACACGCCCATTAAAAGCGTTGGTGGAGATGAGTTTAATTTAAGAGCAGACACAAAGACAAACACAAGGTTTCCATTGGCAGATTCAAAAACAAGGATTTGAATCTGCCAAAAACCAATCCTACAAGGATTTTTCACATTACATTGCAGTCACTTCGACCAGATGACTTTCTCATTATGTCCCTTTTAGGAAAAACTGATTAATGGGACAGGCCTAATTTCCAAAAGAACTCAAGTTATTTGTCTATTATCTGTAAAACTCCCAGAAGAAGGTGCATTTTCTGGCAGTGCTTATGATACAGGTTCCTCTGACTTGTTCAAGGACAAGAGTAATGAAAGGGATGGATGGGGAGGATTAAGAGACCTCCCATCGTGCTTGGCCGAGCTGCATGTGAGTCTGAGCAGCAACCACTGCTCTGTGGCAGCTGGTGGGAGCTCAGGGCTGCAGCCTGGTAACCAGCAGATGGCTGGGGATGACTCCCTCTCCAGGAAGGAGATGGCATTCCCATACAAATCTCGGATTTTTAGTCTTGGCCATTCAATTCAGCCTCAGTATAGTGAAAGTTAGTATTTTAAGTAATCTTCTTGCACACATGCACCCAACTCTTCCCCGTGTTTTGGGTCCCACTGCCTCAGTGCTGGCAGAAAATCTCACTTACACTTCTTCTGTCATTTTGCCACCAGCCTGTGTACACCCTCTTGTATTCCTTGGTTGCTGGGTCAAGAACGCTGTAAGAGCCATAACCATCCCGCTTCCCAAACTTCCAGTCACCACTGTAAATAGCTCCGGAGCTTTTCCAAATCTGGGTGCCTTTGCCTGTTTAACAAACAACAGCAATGACAGGGAGACCATCATGGTTAGGAGAAGGGTGCACAGGGCTGCCCTTGCTGCTCCATCCCAGGCAGGGCAGCACTCCCTGCACAAAGTCAGGCTTATGTCTGGGATTCAGTTTAGCTCCCCAAGGTGGAACCAGCGCTAATCTTGATCAGGGCCTTCCTGTGTGGCCTCTGCTGAATGCACTGAAATCTTTCCAAACCTCAGTTTACTGCTTGTAAACAAGCCTGTCCTGCTCTGGCTGCTCCTGCCTTGGACAGGGTCTCCTCCTGCTCTGTCCCCTGCAGCCCCTGCCACATCTTGGGAATAAATTAAGATTCCTGGAACCAAGTCAGGAGCTAAGAGAGCTCCAAGGACTGTGCAGCCAGGGCACATCCCAGTGCATGGACCTGACTTCAGTTTGCTGTTATTTGGAAAGGATTTTTAAACATCTGTAATAGAGATATTTTGGGTAGTTGCCCCTGAGTGCGTGCAAAAGCTCTTCAAGTTACCTATTAGAAATGTTTCTACATTTTTGCATTACATATATCAAATATATATATATATATGTGTGTGTGTGTGTGTATGTGTTTGTACATATGGTCCTACATGAATGCTCTTCCAGGAGCATATAGAGCACACAGAACCACTGACCACTTCCTACCCCTAGGAACCTTTGTAAGAACATCTAAGTTGCTATTTTTTCTCAAAATTATCAATCTTACCATGTCTCAAGTTGTCCAGCCATTCTCCAGTATACTGATCCCCATTTACAGCATAAATGGTGTGTCTTAATCCACATTTCTGGGCTTTCCTGTCCCACTCATAAAAGAGAGGGTCTCTAAGCCTCGGGTACTTTACGACAGGCATATTGCTGGTATCTGGAGAAGAAAACAAATTATTATCAGCAATAAATTAGAAAGTACTAAGGCAGGTACAGGCAGAACAGTATTTGTGAGCCATGCACAGAGATACAACAAACAGGAGGCAACTAAAGATACTGATGTACAAACCAGCACTTTGTGAAAATGGGCTCATAACATAGCCCAGCCTGTTAGGAAATGTTAAATAAATCCCAGCAGATCAGGTTTGTGGCAGGCATTGATCTCTGCATCTACCAGAGATCTTGGGGAGGGCAGGGAAAGGCATCTCCTCCATACAGCTGGTGGAATGGGTCAGGGAGATGTCCAGTGTCCCGAGGCCCACCTGGAGCTGGGACATTCATACCCCCAGCAGTAATGCAGCTCAGGCTCCTTTGCTGCTAAAAATATCACTCCTCTAGCTTCCTCATTAAAAAGGGTTGAATCCACAACATTTCCCTCTCCCAAGAGGCTGTGGGCTTGCCCAGGGCAGGCCAAGTGCTGGCCACCACACCAAGCTGCCAAGGAGGTGACTTCTGAGGTGACTTCACAGGTGAGGTGGGTTTAAAGCAGGAACAGCAGGCAGGGCATGGTGAGCACAGTGGGGCTGGTTCGGGCATTGGAGGCCTGCAGGGAAAGGGTCAGTGTGGGGGAAGAGAGGGAAAAGGAGATGTTTTGCCTCAAAAATACAGAGGACAATGGTGGAGTGCAGCATAGTGGTGATTTCTGAGCACTGCCAATGGAACTGCCGCTCAGCACAGTGAGAATTCGGCACAGATTCGGAGGTGAGAGTGGTCTCCTATAAACCAGAAACAAAAGCCAAAAGGTGGCTGTAGAAACAAAAGCAAGTTTCTGCGAATGCCGTTAACATCCAGAGCTCGGCGGGAGCCCGGCGGGAAGGGATGCTCTCCGATTTTGTCTCCCGGGCTCCCCCTTCTGTCCTGATCCGCTGGACTGAGCCATTTCGAATGATTTTGCTGCGTCTGTGCTGCGGGTGCCAGGGAGCCCGGCAGGGGAAAAAACCTGGGCCTTGGGAGGAGAGGGAGAAAGAAAGATGCTTTGGGTCCTTGCTAGGAAATAAAAGCTAGAAATTCTAACTAAGAAAATACTGTTAGAGTTCAACCTCAGTTCTGCATTTTCCAGCTGTGGGAAATGGTCAACAACTATTTAGAAGGATAGCATTGCTGAACAAAAGTACTTCTGTGTCCAGAATGAGTCGTGGTAAGAGGACACTGAGGACAGGATCTGTCCCTCGGTATGATGGGGTCACAGCCCAGCACAGAGGATGTTTCTCCAGCAATGCAAACACAGGATACACTGGGAGAGAACTGTTGAGTTCTTCCCACACTTTTGAGTGCTGCAGATCCTGGAGAAGGGGGTCTTGCCAATATTTGCCAATGGCTGGGTTTTTTCATGACATTGTGCCACTCTTAGCTGGCTTCAGCCTGTCCCGCCCTCACTGGGGAAGTGGAAGAGCCGAGCTACAGCAATCTGCACCCACCCCGACACTGGCCATGACCTCTGAGCCGCTCATGCCTGTGACAAGAAGTCTCTTCCCTACCCCTGCCAGATGGGAGCATCGCTTTCCCACCAACACATCCCACCACTTTAACTCAAAGCTCAGGATTTACAAACCCCAGGGAGGATTCCCAGCTGCGGGGGCAGCCCCATCTGCTCGCCATGTCCTGCGAGGCCCAGCCCGCGCAGAGCACCCGAGGTAATGCGGGCTGCCGGGAGCCGCCTTTATTTGCCGAATCCCCTTCTAAATTTACGTCAGCGATGCCAGGTTTGCGTAAGCGATAACGCAGTCGGTGTTCGCCTCCCTGGATGTTTTCAGCCGCCCACTCCCAGGGCGCGGGGAGGCTGGCAGCGAGAGGCGGGCGGTGCAGCCGTTCCGGCCGCAGCTCTCGGTGCGGAGGGCGAGACGCTGCTGCTCCCGTGCGCCTCTGCCGCGGCGCTTGGGGATGGGGCTCGTACAGACCCCCGCGTCCCCCTCCAGACGCTGCTCGGCGACTTCTGTCGGGTCTCTGGTAAAATGCAGCTTTGGTCTGCACTGCCCTACTGGAAGCCTATTTTTTTCCCCTGTCTCTTTGCGGAACTTCAGAGCAATGAGGTGTAGCTACTTCTCTCCATCTTACATCTTAACTTAATGAAGAGCAAGGAGGGAAACACGCCTGGCTGCAGAGAAGCGGCTGCCGACTGTCCCTGGCAGAACCCTGCCTGGCACCGCACCCCTGTGCACCCGGCCTGACTGCCCCGGCCCCGAGGATGCCCCGGCCCCGAGGATGCCCCGGCTGAGCTCAGCCCTTGCCGTGACCCGGCAGCACGCACTGCCCTGCAGCGGGGTCCCTCTGCCAGCACCACCAGCGGAGCGGAGTCACCCCTCCCCTCCCCTCCCCTCGCAGGGCGCTGTCTGCGAGCGGAATGCTCAGGGCGCCCCTGGCCGCTCCTCCCCAGCGAGGGCCGGGCAGGAGGGCAGCGCTGCGAGCGGAAAGCGCCCAGCTCGGTTTGCAGAGCAGCCCGGAGCGCGGCCGCCGCTCTCCCGCCGCCCCCGATGCCGAGGGCCGAACCGGACACCGACCTGTGCTGGCGGCGGCTCGGTGCTGCCTGCGGCGGCGGGGTCGCCATAGCAACGAGCCAAACTCCAGCGCCGAGGGCCGGGGCAGCGGCCCCGGGCGGACGGGGATGTGCTGGGACACGGCACCGCACGCTGCTCCCCTCGCTGAGCCCCGGGGATGCAGCCGGAGCCACACACACACAGCGCTGCGCAGATACGTGCCCTGAGCTCGGGATGCTCCAGCAGAATATAAAGTGCTAATAAACAACGAGGGTTTCACCTCTGGTTGGTTTTTCATACGCCCAGCAGCAGAAGGCTGGAAATGAAAGCACTGATTACAGCGCCGATGAGTAACAAATAAATCAGCCTTGCAAATGTCAGGAGAAATAGGAGAAAGCCCCTGAAAATGCACATCAGCGGTCTTAAAGGAGAAATCTGAATAAACCTGACACTAATTCCCTCATCCATTACATTTCTTCCACAGCCATGGTGAGCAGGGATTGCCACTCTGGCCTTATGGGTGTCTGCAATCATCTTCCCTAATGGGTAATTGACTGTGCACATTTCTAGTATCACACCACAGCTCTTGTATGACTCCCATGAGTCAAATGCATTTGATTCTCATCCTTTCACCACATTTTTGTGCACAACTCTGCAGGCTGTGAGGTAAAAATGTTGAGGCAGGTGGGAAATCTTGTGATGAAACAAAGCAGCTGCCTGTGTAAAGATGAGATAGAATTCAGCCTTTCCTGACGGGTGTTCCTTTGTAATCCTCAATATCTGAGGCATTGAATGCGGCTTAAATGTTGTGTCCATACTCAGGCAGGACAGAGAATGGATTTATTCCAAGTGTGAATGTGACTAAAGGCAAATATTCCATTTCCCGTGGCACATGTAAGGGCCATGGACCCAAAGGAGACAGTGCCACTGCCTGGGAAATCAGGTGGAGGAAAATGAAGTGGAGGGAAGGAAGAGCTGCTCCACAGACAACATGAGCTGGTGTGGAAATGATGGAGGGAGATCTGTACCGAGGGAAAATACACACAGGGAATTCCTTGTGTTAGATTACATGAATTGGAAGATGGCAGCTGCTAGCAAGCATTTCCAGGGATGTAGGAGAGGCAGAATGTAAAGACTTCTTTAAGAAAGAAAAAAAGAGAGAGAGATCCATGGAAGATGACCAAGTTAGGAAATACTTATACAAGAGAAAATGTCTCCTGTTATTAAAAATGAGATGAAGATATCCAGGAAGGATTTATTCACAGTCACTCATGGCAATGTGTTCTGGTTTGGGGCAGAGCCTAGAATGACTGAAGACAATCATTCCTGTGTTCCACCATGGCCAGCTGTAAGGGCTGGAGTGAGGATGGAGGTTTGGGGAGGAAATGAAGAAATCCATGAGGGAGAAGAAAAAAATGCTCATTGCAGCCCAAAATCTACAGCTTGAAACTACAACCAGAAATAACCCTCTCTGGAAAAGTATGAACTATTACTTCAGCCCCTATATAGCACTGCACTTAATTGAGAGACTGGCAATTAAAATAATTAGCTAATTCAGACCATTTGACTTGTCTATTTTTAAAGGGCATGGGCTGCCTGAGGTTTTTGAACTGCAAGTCCAAACTATGCCACACCCAACCACAGCTTCTGCTAACCAGAAGTTGCATACATATTTGAAAACTAATATACATTTGAAAACAAGAAAAACTTTAAAAGAGTTAAAATATTTTAGCAACAAATTAAAATTCACAAATTGGGATCAAAAACTGCCTCTGCAAAAACCTCTGTACCTGGATATGATGGAGGGTGCTGCCTCCATTTCTGGGTTGTTTATTTTAAATTCTTCTGCTCCTGGTTTTGTGTGTTTGTTATTTTACTTCTGTGTTCCCAGAGTGGGTTATCAGCACCCTCACAAACACTTCTGCCCCTTCCAAGGAGGTTTCACAGATAATTTATCTAGGAAGAGGCTGTGTGTGATTCCCATCTACAGTTTTCTTAGTTCAGATATAAACACTTGAATCATATTTAATTATTTTGTCACTTGATAATATCATTCTGTACCTTTTTGTATTACAAGGGTACAGAGTGGGTAAATACAAGCATATTCTTCTTACAAAAAAAGACAAAATTAGACCAGCTTGAAGAGAAGCTGGTGATACTTGAAGTTTTATCAGAAAGTTCTTTTCACTCACTCAAAAGAAATTTTACTTAGAAAATGTCATTCCCTTTTGAGAGAAGGAATCCCCTTAGTAAGTAGGAAGTGGGGAAAATTTTGGTAAAGGGTGTCAGATATATCTAGAATATATAACTCAGTCAAAGAGTGAGATATAAACTCAAACTGACCCAGAAATGTCCTCACCAAACTCTCTTCCTCTCCCAAGGGCAGTTGTTTCCAGGCACAACATTGAGGCCACTATGCAAAGTAGGGTCAAAACCCCAAGCTATGATGTGCTAGGAGGAGAATTTGGGTTTTCCTTGACACAATTCCCCTTGTTCCAGCCTTGCCAGCCAAAATTTGGCTCCAAATAGCCCTTTTGGGTGTTTTCTTTTCCTTTTTTCACTTTGACAGGCATTGGCCACTGACACCAAGGAACAAGAGCAAAACCTCCACTGGGCAGTGCCAGGGCTGCAGTTCTGCTGCTCCTTGTGCTGCTGCTGCTGCTTCAGTTGTCTGGCAGTTGATTAAACCTTACATTTCTTAGGACTGAAAGGAAGCTTTTAAATCTGTCCATGTAAATTATGCTGTAATTCAGCCCATTATTCTGCCAGAGCTCATTGCAGTGAACTCCACTTCCAGGCTGGACACACTGAGGAGCAAACCAAGCACTGGGAGTTTGTGCATGGAATCATGCCCAGAAACACCTTTCTGCAGCAAGGTCCTGTGACACACTATACACTTTCCATTTTTTCACTTTTAAGGGCAGGATTTAAAAAATATATAAATAAATAAATAAATAAATATAGATATATATAGGCCAAGGCCCTCAGTATTCTACATCTGAAACCAATCATTTTTGCACTGAAAGGAGACAGCTGCTCCAAGCTGAGTTTGCTTGCACTAAGCTTGGGGAATCACCCAAGTGAAATGTCCAAACCAACTGAAAACTGTCAGAATCAATAAATTAAATTTATTCTGGGAACTTTGTAGAATAAATAGAGAAAAAGCATTTAGGGAAACATATGTTGGAATTCTTTAAAGGTGAAGAGTGTGACAACAACATACTGTGGAAGTGGGATGCTCAGATGTGTGTTTTATTGCTGCTATATTCAAAAGAAAAGCCAGGGAAGAGGTGGGAGGGTCTTGGACTCCAACCAAGCCTGTTTTGGTGAGCTGAAGGAGCATCCCCCACTCTGCTCTAAAGAATTGTCATTAGCAGGATTTAGGAGGGATTGAAGTGAAAAGTTTGAAATGTAAACTTCACCTGATGCCTTTGGCTTAAGAGGCAGCCTTGTGGGAAAGCATTTAAAATTCTTCCCTCCTTTTGGCTGGGAGCAGTTCTTTCAAGATAAAAACCGTGTTGGTTTTACATCAAAACAACCTAAAGTTAAACCCCTGGGTTATCTGGAATGTTCAGGCTCTTAGATAGTCCTGCAAACTGAAAGGCTGAAGCCCTGGGAGCTGACACCAGATACCCTCTCCCCAGGAGCTCCTGTTGCTGCCGATTTACACCTCTTGGTCTCTGCTTAACTACCTGCAACAGGGCAGAGGTTTAAAGGTAAAGTCTTGATGTTAATTCTTGAAGTCACCCAAAGCTGAGAATTATTTACTGACCATGGAGTGCTTTGCAAGACTCTTAATATCATTGGAGGCAGATAAATTTGGCCATACTTGAGCTAATGCCTCACTTCAAATCTTTAATTTATTCCTTAATTGAAGGATAAATCCAGATGAATGCAAGATGAATCAGCAGTATGAATCTCCAGCTGAAACGTGTGCCAAGTATTTTATTTATCATGGCTTATTGTCACCTGATGGCAGAATAGGGACTCATCTACATTTATATTTTGTCCTTTCTCCTTTGCTGTGCTGGAAAGAATCTGCATTTCTAAGACAGGGGAAAAGCATCAAAGGAAACAGCCTCAATTATCTTAAGAGGAAAGAATGAATGGAATTTGCATTCAGGAATAGTCTGGAGGGTGAAGGAAAGGAGCTCACATGTGATTGTACATATATATAACCATGTGTACTCACACAAAATCTAACACCCAGAGAAAAAATAGCCACAATTTCTCTGTGATCCTTAACTTGATTTATGAACTCAATTTCTTAGACACGTTTTGTGGCAGTGAAAGGTTGGTGAGTTGGGGATTAATTCAGGTAAAGGCAAACCAGAGATTTCATGTTTGCAAATTTGCTGTGCAATGGCCTTAGGTGATCACTGGCAGCAGAAGACAGCCATTAAAACTTGCAAGATACCGTGAAAAATGATCATAAAATATTGAAATTCAGAGGAAAAGCAGCAATCCTCATGTGTTGCCACAAGTGAAAGACAAGTGAGGTGTGGGAGCCCCGAGCAGCAGCTGCACAGAGCCCTGCTCCCCATGCAGGGCTGAGGGGATCCCTGCTAGCTCAGCTTGCTTTGGTTTCATTCACAAAGATGTGATTGAAATAATGAGATTATACCAACAGCTGCAGCCTCCCAGGAGTGGGGAGAGCTTACAGGTAATTCTGAACTATTTTGTAACGGTGCAAGGTTAAATAATGCAGAGCCAGCTGTAAGGCCAGCCCTGCTACACTCACAATGTTTGTGCTTAATTAAATGTTTTTGTGGTTTCTGTTTGAAAGAAAATGCAGATCTCTTGAATGGATATGAATTAGCATGGTGTCGTTAAAAAGTTGAAAGAAATCTTTTGGGGTAATCATTATGCACAGCCACAACATGTGTAAGAATTGTTCCTTGTCCAGAGGTGTAGGGGAGAGGTAGGAAAGTTTGGGATAAATCCCTTGGTGTTCTGGGAGAGCTCTGTGGCCAGCCCAGCAGGGCTCTGAGTGGGAAATGCACAACATTTCCTGCCTTTGTATGTGAACCTCACACCACAGCCCTAACTAAATGTCATCAGCCTGCAGAATTCCAGCCCAGGACAAATATTCATGTCTGATAAGAGTTTCCTTCTGCTCTTTTGAGGCTTACAGATCAGCAGTGAAAGGAATACTTTTAAGGGCTATTGACAATTTATGATGTCTTCTAAAAGCACCTTTTCCTGAACTGACACAAGCAATGCTACAAATGTTAAAATGTTTTTACTTTCTGGATTCCAGATCTGTAGGAGGGTGTCAGCACCCCAGCCTCACCAGCAAGGGGTAAGATGCAGCTACATCTCAGAGGTGGTGATAAACTGAGCTGACAGAGAACTGCAAAGGTGGAGGGAATGTTTTCATGTGGGAAGGAGAAATAACTTTGCTGGCAGGGAGTATTCCAACCTTGTGGTGAACTGGAAAGTTTTGGCACGTATCCAGCGCGGAGTCAACGCTCCGATCTGAGATGTGATCCTCCTTCCTCCAAAGTCTGCAATCCAAACTCCAGGCCTCCTGTAACATAAAGTCCTGTCACACAGGATTGTGGACAAATGCTAGAATCCAGGAAAAATTAACAGAGCTGTAACAAATTGCTGTGACATTTCTATTATGTTGGTTAGTTTATTTTTCTACTTCAGGATTACCAAGACCTGCCACAACACATGTTTGATCTCTGGACAATTGTGGCCTCACTGGAGAAGCAGCAGGGACAATGCAACATCCCTGGGGTTGGTGCTTCTCAAACCAGCAGAAATCCCAAACCACTGCAAGTTCTGAGAGGGTTTCTCTGGAAACTGAATGCAGCTCATCAGCGGCACTTCAGCTGTCCACCCACAAATGTATGAAAAAAATATGCAAAATCAAACCAGTGGACCTAGAGAAGGACCAGGGACAGCAAGAACACTGAGGAGCGTCTCTACAACCAACGTTTTTGGTTGTTTACATGAAATTCAAGGAAATGGGATCCTACATACACTACTCGTGAAAAGAGAGCATTGCATTTGTGTTTTTACTTCACTCCTCCCGTCTCCTCTCCCTTGTACCTTTTTTTTTTTATTGCTTCTTTCCCCTTCCCTTTTTCTTCCTCTTTGCCAATTTCTACCCTTGCATAAGAAACTCACAACTCACAGGATGTGGTGTCAACATTTACAACTCTTCCCACCCTGCCCCAGAACATCAGGCCCAGCTCACAACTGGCCAGTCCAGCAGCTGAATGGGTAATTATTGTAAAAATAAAGACATCAGGAATCCTCTTGTCATCTTCTGCGATACCAAGGACCTGTGACCAAGGTCGAGGCAGCTGCAGTGCTGAGCTGCCTCAGATTCAGCCCCCAGGGCTCTCTGAGGGGGCTGGCCCTGTGCAGTGGAGGGTTTTATCTCCACTCTCGCTCCATGTGTGATGAACCACCCTGAAAGGGCAGGAAGATGCTTCCATGTCACACCACGGAGCACTTCAGGTGCTGCCACAACACAAGGGGGCTCAGGAGAAGTGCAGGGCCTCCAGGAGGTGACCGGGGCAGGGCGGGTGACAGCAGCCGAGGGGACCCCGCCATCTGAGGGGCGCTCTGGCCTGAGGAGAGCACAGGCCTGACGGGGGCCGCGCCTAAGGGGACCATCACGGGAGGGGATCCCGGGCCTGAGCAGGGCCGTCACAGGAGGGGATCCCGCACCTGAGGGGAGCCTTGACCTGAGTGGAATCTCCGGCCTTAGGCGCTCTGTGGCCCGAGGTGAGCCCAGACCGGAGCGCTCCCTCACCTGACGGGTCCCTCCCCTGAGGCGGGCGGGGGGGGGGGGGAGAGGCGGGGCCGCGCCCATGACCGCGCGCGATGACGTCAGCGGCGCACGCGGCGCGCGGGCCCGGGGGTGCGGGCGGCGGGCGCGCGCCGGGGCCCGGGGAGCTGGCGCGGCCCCGCGGCCATGCGGGAGCAGCTGGAGCGGAGCCTCGGCGAGTGGCGGGAGCTGGAGGAGGAGTTCCGGCAGCTCCAGGTGAGCGGGGGGCGGCGGGGCCCCGCGGGCATCGCGGTGCCTCCCCCGCCTGCGCGGACGCGGCTTCCCCCGCGCTGCCCTTGCCGGCTCTGCTTCGCATCGCGATGCGGGGCCGGCCCCGGTTCGCCCCGCCCGGCAGGAGCGGGACCGGGGGTCCCCACGGCCGGCCGCATCCCCGGGGCGGCTCGGCGGGAGCAGCCGGAGGTGCGGGAGGGCTCCCCCCAGCCCCAGGCGTGCTCGCTGCGGCCGCGGGGTGCCCGCACGGAGCCGGGATCCCGTGCATCCCTCCGTGCCCGGCCCCCGCACACAGCCCGTGTCCCGCTACCCGCACGGGACAGCCCAGACCGAGCCCTGGCCGTGCCCCAGGTCCCTCTGAGGATGCACCAAGATGTGGTGCCGCGGTTCCCGTTGCTGGAGAAAGGATGGAAAAAGGAGACGCGGTGCGGTTGTGCTGCAAAGAGCAGTGCGGGCAGCGCCTGTCCCGCCAGCATCTCCTGGCCGAGTCTGATTTCCTGTGGTGGGATACGCCGGGTCCAAGTGCTGCTTTTCCATCTTGCAAAAGTGCACCCACGGCCAGAAGGGCCTCGGAGTGGGGGCCAAGAGCTGTTCTACAAGATGCTCTTACCTCCCAAAACCTTCCTTTCCTTCTCTGCTTGTCATCAGTGCTGCACCTATACACGTGCTTAAAATCTTGAAGCCAGTTTTAAAGTACGACAGGCTGTTCTCACTCTGGAGGCTGTTTTAGCCTCTTTTAGACTGTTAAACAGAACGTGCATGCAAAAAGAAAAAAAGTGTGATCTCCACATTTAGCTTGTTTCTTAATTAAAACTCAGTTTAGGTTGTACTCCTGTTAGCAGAAACAAGGATTGGGTGCTGGGGGAGAGCAGCTGGCGTGGTTTTGTTGGTCACTTGTTTGCTGTGTGCACCTTCTTGACAAACTCCCTGCCTTAGTCTGACCTAAACCACAGTAAATATCAGTGATTTTTCCCTGCCTCAGTTTCCCCACCTGGAAAAGCAAAGTAGAAAGACTTTTTGGTGGGGTGGCAGCAGCTGAGGTGTCAGGATTAGTGCTATAAAGGTGTGCTCAGTAAAACCAAAGTGAGCCTGAAACAGTGAGAGCTGCAGTGCCTGTACGGGGTTAGTTTGGTTATTAAGGTCTTTAAATCAGACACTGGAGCTTGTTTTGGATTGTTCTTGTAAATAAAGAACAGCTACCAGGTGGGTCCTAGCAGGGAGGAGAGCAGAGGTTTGGTTTGTGTGGTTTCACCACCATGTTTATGCTCTGGGAAGAGAGGTGGGAATTTCCTGTGGTTCTTGGTGTGCTGGTCGGTGAAGCAGCCGTGTAACCCACACTGTCTCTTGGCACTAACTCTGCACACTCTTTTACCAACTCATTATAGGTCTTAAAATTGGCTCAGAGGTCATTGCTTGGTGATTGGAGAGCCCTTCCTGAGACCTCCCTCATGGGGAAAGGAGTGAAATCCTTGCAAAGGGTGGAAAAGCAGAGCCAAGAGCAGGGAGGGATGAGAGCAGAGGCTCCTCTCAATGGGTTTGCAGTTGGTTGTCCTCGTTATGGCTGAGCACTAATTGGGGGCTTCAGGGGACCAATGAGCTGTGATAAAGCAGTTCCTCCCAGGGAGCATCTGAGGCCACAGGCAGGGACATCAGTTCAGCTCTTTAAACCAGAATATGGGGCAGGTTGCTTGAATATCCGTGGGGTTGGGATGGCAGCGATGGCCAGGAGGTGCATAAACCCTCAGCCATGGATTTATGGCTGGTGCTGTGTCTTTCCCTTCCCTCCCTCACTCTGTTAGGTCCTCACTTATTTTCTCCAAGATTTAATCTGGCTGTGAAATTGGAGTGACTGCTCTGTGATTTAGCCACCATTTGATGGGCATGGATCAGGATCAAATGGAGGATTAGGGGATTCAAGGATTAGGGGCTTCATTGCAGGTTGGGATGGGAGTGAGAAGCTCCTGAGTGGGAAAGCTCTTTAAAGAGGCAATGAGATGAGTGTAGAGGATGCTTTTCCTCTTGTAGGAATTTCATCAGTGTCCATTTACGCCCTATTGTACTGGTTTGGCATCTTCCTCTTCTTGCTTGTTAAAGGGGTGCCTGTTGTATCCCATAAAACCAGGATTTTCCTGGTTTCCCTTGGAAGTGAGGACCAAATGCCATGAATAACCTAGGAGGGCTCTTCCTACCAACCATCTCCTCTTCTCCTGCAGGAAACACACAAAGTTTACAGGCAGAAACTGGAAGAAGTCACCAGCTTGCAGACAGCCTGCAGCAGCTCCATACAGCGGCAGAAGAAGACACTGAGGGATCTGAAGCACAGCCTGCAATGGTAACAGGAGGGTGGAGGAAGCAGAGATGGGATAGTTCTCCTTCCCAAGGGCTGAAATGCTTGGATTTTTAGTACTTGTACTAGAAAATCTCTGTTGCAGTGCTAAAGTTGTTCCATATTACAGCCAAGTAGGGTGTTCATTACTCCATGAGAGAGGGAGTCCTGTAAATAAAGACATTTAAGGGAGCTGGTGTGGGTTTCTTCCTTGCAGTGCGTGCTGTGTATTGCAGGGCTGTGCAGCTTCTGGCTGTGCCAGGTGAGCAATGCTTTGCTCTGTAAACTGCACTGGAAGAGCAACACCAGTCCTTGAACTTGAAGGTATAACTTGCTCCTGGGTGGATTTACAGGAGGGAACTGTCCCTGGTTGCTTGGCTGATCCCAAGAGCCATGGGCTGAATTCCTTGTGTGCAGCACCTCTGACACCACAGGCTGCTGGCTCTGCTGTTCACTGCTCTCTGGTTAACATTAATTACTAAAACCACAGTTTGTCAGTAAATCATCAGCTCTGTGTCCTGTTACATCCTGAAATACTTCATACCTGAAGAGCTGCAGCCTCTGCGAGGGCAGTGCCTGAAACCACGCACAGAGTTCCCAGGGTGGAGGGAGTTCCTTCAGAAAAACACAATATTCCCATGCAATCCTGTCACTGAGCTGATGGAAAGAGAAGCTGATTTATAAACCAACTGGTTGAAGTAACCTACAGCAGCATAAACCTGGCAGTGAAATAAAGTCGTGATAAGCCAAATGGTTCCTTAGAAATACAGGAGCAAAGCATCAGTTCCCAGAGCCAGCTTTTTAACAGCCTGGATTTTATGACAGCATTATTTTCCTTCAAATAAAAAGGAGGTGAAAACATGAACAGGAATATCTTGTTTCTGTGTTCTTGCAGGTGCAAGCCCAGAGCGAGTGCTGAGGAGTTTGCTCTCATTCAGGAGATCAGCAGCCAGATCAAGGAGAGGCAGAATGCCTTCTTTGACATGGAAGCCTACCTGCCCAAGAGGAATGGGTATGTGCTCCACCAGGGAGGCTTGTGTGCTCAGGGAATTTTGGATTTTTAAATGTTCACAGCAATGCTCTTTGTTCCTGAAGGAAAAGGTTGAAGAAAGACATGTAAAATTGGATTAGTCATAAATCTCTTGCTGAGCTGCTGTGTCAGTTGTACACAGAATTCATTAGCTGTGAGTGGATGTAAATGTGTGTGGGCAGTGCAGGTTTTCTGTTAAAATGACAGTAACCTGCACTGGCAAGGGATTGTGCAGTTCACTGTTCCACACTGATGTTTTCCTGGGCTAATTTTTTTGAGGGCTGAATCAGAACAAGACTTTTCTCTTTTTTTAATAATATTTTTAACTAATTTTAACTTTTGCTTCAAGCAGGGTTGCTAGGACAGAGTTATATCAGTTGTCAAGGGCTCTGTGGTGCTGCAGCCCCTCAGAAGTTTCTAAGAGAAACTTTTCTTCCAAATCCTCCCTGTGTTTGGGTTTGGCCAGTGCATACTACATATATTGCCCTTACACTGTAGTGCAAAAAAGGGACCAGGAAAATAAGGCTTTTCAGTAACTTCCTAGAAATGCTGACCCATATTTCCATGTGTAAAGCCTCTTCTGTGGTATTTCCCTCCAGTTTGTATTAACTGAAAACCTCCAGCAAACGTGGCTTTGGCAGAGCCACTGTCTCATCACCTCGCTCTAGATCATCCTGTGGTGTTCAAATAAAACAACTTACTTGGGTCTGCTCTTGGCTTTTGTCTTCTAGCCTGTACTTAAATCTGGTGCTGGGAAATGTGAATGTCACTCTCCTGAGCAACCAGGCAAAGTGAGTGAGCCTCCCCACGTGTGTGAGTTTGGGTTTCTCTGGGCCAGCTGTGGGTGTGGACTGGAGCCCAGAGAGGGAATGGGTTTCTCTTAGGCCTGATAAGTGAAATGTTGAGGGTGGGTGACTGGACTATGACATGGGGATGAGCTGACATCTTATGTAGCTCCAATTAATTCAATTTATTGCTTGCTTTTAAGCCCAGCTCAGCCTGTGACCTTAATTGTAAAAGTGTTTGGAGTTTTTTTGTGCTGAAAAATGGTACTGTGACTTCTAGCCATACAGTGCTCCAGAAAATGGAGATATATATATATATATTTAAAATCTTGTCATGCCAACCCAGAAACCAGCTCTGATGGACTTAGGGCATTGTGTTGCAGCTGAGACAGACCCTCCCTGCAGGCAGAACACTGCCTTTCACCACTGTCCACTGCTTTTCTAAGGGTTTCAGCAAAACCTCTGTCTCTGGGCTTGATATTTGGCTTTGTATGTGGTTTGAAAAGATGAAGCCACGTTCCAGTCAAACATTTGTTTGTGTCCACAAATGGCACCTGTTTCCTTCCAGGTTTGCCTACAAGGACGAGTATGAGAAGTTCAAGCTTTATCTGACAATAATCTTGTTACTGGGGGCTGTTGCCTGCAGGTGTTTTCTCCACTACAGGTAAGATGCATTTTTATTTCTTATCAAGTGTTGTGCATAAAATTGTGCTGAGTTTGACTTTTCTTATGCACTGTTAAGGACAGTGAGACAGCTCAGGTGCTGTTTAGGCTTTGAGCAGTTGGGCAGCAGGACACCTGCTCTTCTTCAACTCTGGCAGGAGCTGTATTTTAGCCAATTGTTTTTCCTTTTTAAAAGGAAAGTCCAACATCACATTTCCTGATGATGCTAAAAATTGATGTTGTTATTCTGGCATCGTGCTGTCATTGGGAACAAACAGCTGGTTGGACTTGTGGGCTGTCCCAGGCAGAGACCAACAGTGTGCTGCAGCTCTGGGGTAACAAAAACAACAAAAGAGAATTTGTGTGAAATAATCAGACTTGAAACATTACCTCTAGGTTGTGATAAAGCCTCTGAGCACCAACAAGCTTCCATTATCATTTTGCTTAAAAACCAGGAAGGTGTTGGAGCCATGCACTTCCACTGTGGTCTCTGTGTGTCTGAGTGAATGCAGGATTGTACCAGGAGTGATGCTGCCCTGTACAGAGGCTGCCCCAAGTCCCCTTGGCTTCAGGAGTTTGCAAATGGCAAAATAAAGTTTTGGTGTTTTGGTTTCTTTGCTCCAGAGCATAATGCTCTTCCATTCTTTTAGTTGATTGGATTGATATAGATCTCATGGAA
Source organism: Molothrus aeneus (assembly GCF_037042795.1). Lineage (NCBI taxonomy): Eukaryota > Metazoa > Chordata > Aves > Passeriformes > Icteridae > Molothrus > Molothrus aeneus. Next base: position 11,221,698 of record NC_089663.1, on the reverse strand, counting down.
TCTCCTCATTGAATTAGCCTGGAAAGGCCTCTCTAAATTGGATCATCTGCTGCTTCTGTGGTGCTTTCTCTCCTTGAGCAGCACTTAATGTCATCCCTGCATACCTGCTTATCAGCTCAGGATCTGCAGTGTTGGATCCCAGGGTAAAAGGGGCTGGAGCCTGGCAGTGCTGCCCCTGTGTGCAGTGCTGCATGTGGGTTAGAGATGTTCAGGATGGGACTTTGTGTCCACAGCCTCACCTGGGCAGGTTTTCATCTAGGAAAAATAGGGATTTTTAAAATGCGTCTTTATAATTAACAAGAGGGTTTTTTACTCTGTGTTTTTTGTGTTTAACAGGGTGACAGATGAAGTGTTTAACTTTCTGTTGGTGTGGTATTACTGCACGCTGACGATACGGGAGAGCATCCTCATTAGCAATGGCTCAAGGTACAGTGCCACCCTCAAAAACCAGGAAAGCATGAAATGTCCTTACAGAAAGCCAGGCAACAAAAAGGGATTCCGCCTGGCACTGAAGCCCAGCAAATCTGAGATGCTGATGGCCTCTCTGCAGAGTCTCTTGTCTCTCTCCTCCTCCCTGGTCACTTCCAGGGGCACCTGAGATTTGGGGAGAGAGCAGTTGCAGTTCCTAATAGTCCCCAAGTTATTGGTCCAAGGTGTTGGCTGGTTTTGGTAGCTGTAGGGTGTAGATGTGGTCTGGAGTGTGTGTGCTGCCTTGTGTTAGAGGTCACACATCTTTGGCTGGAAATGCCACAGCATCCCTTGTGCTTGAGTTAGGACATCTGCTTTGTTCCCATTTTTGGATCATTTTTTGCCTGTAAGCTGGACTTCAATGCTGAAATCCATGTTTCTTGTCTAACTGCCATGTTTTTTACTGCTCAGGATCAAAGGCTGGTGGGTGTCACATCACTATGTTTCCACGTTCCTGTCTGGAGTGATGTTAACGTGGTGAGTCTGCTCCTGCCTGCTCGAGGTGCTTCAAGCCTGTTTCATGGTGTTTACATCATCTGAGCATTTAAATCCAGCGTGACCATGAAGCTGTGGCCACAGGACGTATGGCAGCGTGTCAGCCTTAATATTTGTTTGATGTTACAGATGTTTTCAATGATAAATACAACACTGTAAGTTTGTATTTACATTGCTGGCTAAAAAAAAAAAAGGAAAGAAACGCAAACCCTGTGGCTGTAGTTGGGCTGGTGACAGCAAAATCTCTGCAAGTCTCCCAGTTTCTGTCTCAGTACTTAAGGAAACAAGCAGCACTTTGCTATAGAGGAAGGACACCACAAAATGGATGTTTGGTGCCTTTAGTGAGCCTTGATTAGAGAGTTTAAAGCCAAAAATTCAAGTTACCCCCTTGCAGAGGGTGGTGGTGGTGGTCAGATGCACTCCCTGTGCAGCCTGTCTCAACCTGGGCATGAACCGATGAGTTAATTATTAAAAATTGTTTAAAACAACGGCTTCTCCTGAATCTGTAAGGGTCTGACAGTGGCTGGGGCAGGCAGTCCTTGCCCTCCATCTATCCTGAACTGCCCTCAGGATAAGCAGCACAAGCACCTCCTGTTGCAGATTCTCAATGCAGATGATGCTGAATGGCTTTGCTGCCTGGAGAAAACTGATTAAGGATGAAATGGCTTTGCTGCCTGGAGAAAACTGTGATAAAGGATGAGAGGGGACAGCATTTATCCTTGTTAGAGAGGGGAAACCTAATCAATGAGAGCATTTTCTGTGTGGCTGTAGCACCTCCCTGGGCTCCCAGTGGGTGGAATGGGCACCAGCTGCTGCTTCTTTTGCTAATGGCATCAGGCCTGGTGGTGAAGGGGAAGGGTTGGATGCATTGGATGCTTTTAGCAGATTAATGGAACTCCCCATGTTCTGCTTCCAGGCCCGATGGACTCATGTATCAGATGTTTCGCAGTCAATTTTTAGCATTTTCAATATTTCAGAGTGAGTATATCTTACCTTGCTAATTCAGGGGGTAAAGTCATTTTGTGTCATATGTGATTAGGAGAAAACACTTTCATTAGGTAAATACTGGAATATTAAACTGTAGGAATATAAAGATTGTATACAAATATGCAATCTACAAATATAAGCAATAATTAAATGCTGTTGGATTAAATATTATTAAAGTAGTTTGATGCTTACCATACTTCTGAATAACCAGTGGAGTGATGTTTTCTCTCTCCTTCTCCAGGCTGTGTTCAGTTCTTACAGTATTATTACCAAAGGGGCTGCCTCTACAGGCTCCGGGCTTTGGGGGAGAGAAACCACTTGGACCTTACAGTAGGTGAGGTCTCCTGCTCTGCTTTCTTTGCACAGGTTTTGGGTGCAGTGATAGGGAGGGAGAGGGCTGTGTGCCCCCACATTGCAGAGCTGTCCCCTGCCTGGCTGCCCGTGTCCCAAGGCAGGAAGGGCAGTGAGACTTTTATCCCCCTCCTCAGGTCCTGTAGGCCAGGAGCAGAGGAATCTGATTTTTGTCAGCATTTGAGGAGACTGAGATGGAGGTTTTGGTCATCCCTAACTTTATCCTCCTCCAACTACTGCAATTTCAAACAAGTATTTTTACTTGATAGGAATAGCCCTTATGGGGTGATCTGGGTGGGGAGGAGCTGCAGGTTCAGTCCTGGCTCTTCTGTGCTCACACTCTGCCTCTTCTGTCAACCTTTTCCAGAAGGATTCCAGTCCTGGATGTGGCGGGGGCTGACGTTTCTCCTTCCCTTCTTGTTCTTTGGGCATGTAAGTTGGGTGATCCCCTCCTCCCTCTGTGGTGCAGTGTCTGCTGCTGCACCACCCAAAGGTGCTTTGGATCACACACAGCCATGACAAAGGTTTCCAAGGCTTAATTCTTTTTGCTCGTAATTAAATTGCCTTTTTTCTTTTCCCCTCTGCAGTTCTGGCAGCTATACAATGCAATCACTCTTTTCAGATTGTCAAGGCACAAGGAATGCAAAGAATGGCAGGTGTGTGTTGGCTCTGCTCAGAAGCAGCACAGACCAGGGCAGAGGGGGTGCCTGACCACATCCTGAAAGATATTTGGGCATCTGACTCCATTGAAATATCTCAGGATAATGCAGCACAGAGCCTGTTCTGTGTCTGGTAGAGCCCAGCAGTGCTGAATATAATCCACGTTGTAATATCACAAGGTAATAAATGCTGCTTCCTCTTCCCTTCCAGGTTTTTGTGTTGGCTTTCACATTCCTGCTGCTGTTCCTCGGGAACTTCCTCACTACTCTCAAGGTGGTGCACACTAAACTGCAGAAGAACAAAGACAAGGTGAAGAAGCTGTGACTGCCCCTGTTCCCAGTGTGCATCCATGCCTGTGCCCCCAGCAGGGCTGGTGTGGGACAGACCCTGCTCAGCCCCAGCCAGGCCACGGATGGGCTCGGAAGGACTCGCCTGTCCCCGTGCTTGGTAAAGGACTCTGCCAGCACAGACTCAGTATTAATGCAAGCATGGCTCTCCAGTCACACTCCTGCTATTTATGTATATTTAATATAAAATGTATTTGCTTCTGGGGTTTTTGTTCTGTATATAGAGCAGCATGCACCTGCCAGCGTTAGGGAAAATGTGGGATCTACTGTAATTCCAATTCTGGAATGATACCTGACACTTTGCAGTTTTATTATTTAAATTCTGGGTATTGAATTTATTGAGTTTTATGAACACTCTGGGTGGATCAGTAATACAGAATGAATGCTGTTTTTCAAGGCATTTGTTTAAGGCATATTCTCAGTGGCAATACTAACCTGTGTGTACTGTGAAAAGAAAATACTCATCTTTGTACCATACTGCTGCTATATACACTTCTAAAAAGCTATTTAAAGAAGAGGAATTCCTCCTTTGAAAACAAAATCATGCAAGCAAAAGCAGTTTTTAAATGGCAGGGAAGTCTGCTAGCCCTTTTCCAGGGAGACCAGGTCATTTGTCCAGGCCTGAAAGAATCTAAAATAAACCATTCAATATGCAACTGCCTCTGCCTTATTTAGTAACAAGCCCTTGGGTTGATTTTTGAGGCATGGTTCTGGAAAGGGGAGGACAGGCTCAGCTCAAATATTAAATACTTTCTTTAGATGCTGCACTTGTACCAATAATGAAGAGAAGGGAAATGCTGGGTCGAGGGGATGGCAGGGGCAAACACTGACTGCTACCCTGCTAAAGTCCTTGTGCTGCTTGAATTTACACTCGCTCATTGGAACACCTTTTCTGGCTGCTGTAACTTCTGTGCCTCCTCAGGCAGCTGCAGCACTGAGCTGGCTTGGGCTGTGTCTTTCCCAACAGTGAAAGCAGCACAAAGCCCAAACTGGGCACATCCTGTGGCAGTGTGAGTGGCAAACAGTGCCCTCCTCCCCAGAGGGTGCTCACAGGGGACAGACAATGCACCACAGCCTTGAGATGGAGTCATCACTTCTGTGGCTCAAGCTAGCAAAATTACCTTTGCTGTGTCACCGTCCTGTGGGCATGAACAATTAACTCCAATTTGCATAATTTCAACAGTTTTCACACCAGTTGGGCTGTGTTTTGCTATCTTTTACACACCTGTAAGGCTTTTTTGTTTTACTCCTGGAACTCTCAGTTTATGAGATCTAAATTATTGTCTGTTGAGAGCAAACTGGAACCTTGTTCTGCAGGGGTGAATAACGTGAGTTCTGCAACCTGAGAAACTCAGATTAAAAAATCCAGAGAGATTTCCACTGTGGAGCTGATGGTGAATGGGTCACTTCCTGAACGTTGGTGTTTCAGTTTTAAGTGAGGTGAGGGGTGGTTCTTTTAGTGACAAGTAGAGAAAAGGCTGCACAATTCTTCAAGGTTGTTCTAGTCAAGGATGTGCACAAACTTCCAATTAATTTAATTTCCCATTTTAGGCTTACAAGTATTCAAAAACCTTAATTAAATCCATACAAGTTGGGAAAAAAAAATATTTTTCAAGGGTCAAGACCTGTTTACCTGCATGTAAAATAATAATGGTGGCTTGCTCCAAAACAGGTTTGCACCAGCTGGTCATGTACTGTTTGCCTTACACAGAAAGCTTTCAGCAACAGCTGTACTGCAGGAACCACATTTCCTCTCTCAGTTTTGGTTTTTGATGAGTACAAACTAGGGATTGTTCCTGCAGTCAGATCTCAGTGAGGGGATGTGCAAAAGAAGCAGGAGATAGGAGGCACATGGACCAGGGTGTGCAGTGGGAGCCTGCCTGATCCTTAGACAACTGACACCTTCATCACAAAAGGGAAAATTTTAATTTATACCAGCAGAGATGATTTCACAAGTGAATTAATTTTTCCTCCAGTGTGCACCACGATTTGCATCTGTCTTGTATTAAATAGGCTGTAACTGTTTATCACAAGACTGACTTAACATTACATGTAGTAGCTGCTTGGAGTACTTCTAAATTTGAGTGCTGTAAATTAACTGCTTCCCATGATACTCCATTATTTAATTGGAGCAACTGATGTATTTCCATTGATAAATGCCACTTTCCATTCCATTGATAAATGGCACATTCCATTCCATTGAAGAACTCTGAGGTGCAGGTCTGCAGAGCTGCTCCAGGGGATTGGGGATGTTCCATCTGCACTCAGGGGGCAGCTTGAGGCCAACTCCTGCCATTGCCACCAAGAAATTACCTTGAAAATGTTAATACAAAACTTCTTCTGTCTCTTCTTCTGCCTGATAAGCTGCTTTAACATTGCTTCTGAAAGATGTGAGTTTTCTACTGGAAAAAGGCAGTAAATTGTAGCTCTAACATGCCACAATTATTTTGCAGAGAAAGAAAAACCCCAACACTAAGTTATATAGTAGCAGTTGCTGTTCATTGCAGTTTAAATAGTGAGTTGTTCACACTTAGAAGCAAAAGCCAGATGGGTGAAGGCACACAGCATGATTTAACTGTGATAAACAGCTTTGAAAACTCCGTGAGAACAGTGTAACAAAAGTGCAAAAAATACTAAAAATAATTAAAATTTCAAAATAAAAATTATCCTAGGAATACAAACATGTTTTTTTAAAAAAGTTTTTAAAGTGAAACTTCTATAAAATCTCAATCACTTGGCTCTCGTGCAGTCCAGATCATAACACTGAGCACACTTTCTGTTTCCTGTGGCCCTTTGCTTTCTTCATGGCACTCAGTGCAATGGTTGTGGCTTCTTTAAAAACATTTTCTATGTTCTCACGACATTTTGCTGAGCATTCCAGGTAAATTTGTGCATTAATCTCCTTGCAAGCTGCCTCACCCTGGAAAGAACAGAAAGGTGAGAAAAGATGTAATTTTGGTGATGAGTGAAGGAAGGTGAGTTGGGAAGAAAGGGAGTTAATTTGTACATCTTTGCAGTCCTGAAGAAAGCAGCTGCCTCTGAGTGCAGTGCTAGAGTGTGAGTGGCATTGGTAATAAACTGAAGCACTGTAAATAAACTTGGTGTTTTTCCACTCTGCTGAACCAAAGCCTGGCCTAAGAGTTCCGAGCATTAGAGACTCTTGAGATGCAGAGTCCTGATAGCACAAAAATATTCTCAAAAGTATTGAATTTCTTTACTCTAAATGCTGAGGTAGTTACTTAAGTGAGGATGTCTTCATGGTGATATTTTTTTCAAGCCTGACCTTAACTATTCTGTGATGTCACCTTCAGTAATGAATGTCACATGCAAGGACAGAATCTGCACTGATGCCTTGCCTTGTTTTGCTGGTGCACATGCAGCAACCTTGACTTTTGCTTTGAAGCATCACAAAGGCTCAGCCAAAATCCTCATAAAAACAAAGGGGTGCCTGCATTTCTCAGCCATGCAATGGGAACATGCTTGAATCTAAAATATTTCCATGCAATGCTGGTTGTGTGAAATCACTACAGACAAAGCACAGTGATTTCTTACTTGTGATCCTGTTATTGTTCCTGCAGAGCCAGCCCCCAGGTTTGACTCGTGAGCCTTTTACTGTGAATTCCATGTCTGCAGCCCATGGCTCACAGACTCTGCAATTATTCATTGTAATCTCTGGGAGTGGGGTCACTTGGGCTTTTATTGGAGGGGGAGGGTATTTCTTCATATTTAAGCAGTTTGTCTCCTTCTAGTTGTTTGCAAGCTGCAGTGGTGGCAGATGCTGTTCAGGTCCCCTGTGCCTGGCATGGGAAGCATCATGTCGTGTGGCCCAAGGTGCCATCAGCTGTAAAAAACTGAGGTAGAGCATATTTCAGGGAGGGAAAACCAACTGGGAGGGCTCACATAGGAGACAAAGTTTGTATAACATGTGGGTCCTTGAGTTTAACTGCATGAGGCCTCAGCAGACTGGCCAGCAGTGTCTGTTGCTTGCCTGGAACCTCTCATGTGAGGATGATGAAGGGATTTGTTCATGCAAACAAGGGACAATCTGCAGCTGTTCACAGTGACAGGCTGGGACCTCATCTTGTGTGCAAAGGAGGCAAACTAAAAGGCCCAGCATGGTTTTGTGGTGATGCAGTTGCAGTTTATTTTCCTGCTGTTTAGAAGAAGTGGTGATTCACTCAAGGTCGTAGTGCACTTGACCCTGTTCCCTGGACGTGTGTGTCAGTTTGAAAGCTGCTGTTCCTGCTCTGAGGTGAGAGGAGAAGGATGGCTTTGTAGTTTAGAAAAAAAGAAAAAGAAAAAATTGGAGGACCAGAGCAGAAAGGTCTTGTATGACATGGAACAAGCTGTTCCATCACTGTTTCTCCTGTACCTAGGACAGCTATGCCAGTGACATAACACTACTCATAAATCTAACTGCTTCATAATACTTAGAGATACTGATGATATGTAGTTTTCTTAAGATTACTTTAGAGACTTCAAAGAACAGTCTCTCATGTCAGAGAAACCTTGCAGATGTTCTTGCTATTGGCCTTGAAAGGGTTTATTTTTAAGTGGGATTTGCAAAACACATTTATTCCAGAACAGTCATACTGGAATGGGTTTCCTAACATCTCCAGTCTTTATCACAGTACTGACCAAAGCACCAGTGATGGCTGCAATGTAGGCTAATAACAATTATGAAGGAAGTCCAGCAAACTTGTTAAGGCTTACAAACTTGTAACAGTAATAACCCAGCTGTGAAAGAAGAATGAGATGTCATTAGCATAAAAGGCAGATAGTTGTGTCCTTTAAAAACTGCTCGTATTTCTCTTTACTTTGGCACTAAAAATGGGTGGTGATTTGACCACTTTCAAAAACAACTTACAGAAAGCTCTGTTAGTGCTGCCAACCATTTCTTGATCTGGATCACCTAATTTTGCAGTGTCTGTGATCATAGCTGTGAGGAGCAATGCCATCACGTGCTTTATCTCCTGCCAAGAGGCCACCACTGTAGGAGCACTGAGGTTTACCTGGTTGTAGGTGATGGGCTCCTGCCTGGCAGTCCTGAGCCTGCGCAGCTGCTCCTTGTCCTTCCGAAGGTCGGTCTTGCAGCCGATGAGCACGAGCGGGACACCCCGGCAGAAGTGGTTCACTTCAGGGTACCACTGGGGGAAGGAAAACAAAACTTTTACATCTGGTTTTTATTTTGTCGTTTGTTTCCTGAAATCAAAACAATACAGCCAAAGCAGCATTTAATATAAGTTGCAATTTTAGAGTTTTGGAGTTAGTCTAGTGGGGGGGGGGTTCAACATGCACTATTTACATCCCAGAAATGTTTAAAAGTCCTACCCAAAGTCAGCTGCTTTATAAAAACATAGTGGCATCTGTCTCTATGCCAAAATGTTTATTTACCATCTGTTTAAATTCTGAGGAGCTCTTCTAAAGTCACATTTCAAAACAGAATTTGGACTAAGTCTTGCTTTGTTTTCCTGGTGCTATGTCCAAGAATGCTTTGGAATGTTACAAAATCCCAGCACAGAGAAGTGGTTGCTCTCATCTCTCCCCTGCAAATAAATACGCATGTGATGGAAGTAGTCTTGCCTCTAAGATGTGCAATGTTGGTTGTGTGACATTTCTACAGATAAAGAAGTGATTTAATTGCTGGTGTTTGATCTTCTTAGTGAGAGTCAACCCCGGTCCTGAGCACTTAGGAGCCATGGAGAGGTGAGCCCCAGGTCTAAGGTCTGTGACCTGCAGCTCAGTGCAGGATGAGTGATCTGGGCATCCACACACCCAGGGTACAGGACACTAAAAGCACCAGCATTTCTAATCTGACATCTTGTCATATATCAGGCATGTGTAATTCATTTAGAAGCCTCTTACCTTGGCTGCTACATTATCATAGCTAGTGGGGTTCATGACATCGTAACAAATTAACACAACATTGGTGTTCTGGTAAGAAAGTGGCCGCAGCCGATCGTAGTCCTCCTGCCCTGAAACACACAGGATGGTTTGGATGAAGAAATCTCTGTCCTGAGCAAGCAGAACAATGGGGATATGTACAGACACATTCTGGAGATCAAAAACAATGGTACTATAATTTCATACTTGCAAAATTCCTTCCCTTGAGTGCAGGAGATTTCCCCTCGCTGACAAAATTGATGATTTAGTACACAGAACACATCCTTGGCAGGTTTTAATATAAAGCCTGCTTTGTCCACTTGCTGAGGACTTAGAAGCAGTTCTAAACACTGACTGCCAAGTTGCTGCTCAAAAATAAAGTCATCAAGAGGAATATGACAATTATTATTAAATATTTTCAGTTTGACAGTGGCAGTCCCCATAATCATTTGCACATGTGATGCTGTGAGGAAAAGAAACGCTGTATTTCCTAGACAGGAATGGTGAAGTAGAAACCTTAGTGGCAAACTTGCTTTTCCCAGCCTGGTGAGCTGAGAGGAAGCAGTGATTACACACAGGATTGTACAAGCCATGCTGCAGCATGAGCCAGGCTTAACTTGGCCTTTGAAGCAGGACTCTGGAGCAGATCTGAGGGAATTCTCCTGAATTCTGGAAAAGCAGGGGATTTGTCATACTTCTGATTAGGAGGGATACTCTAGCACATGATGTGACAAGAGGAAGCTGATTTGCTTCAGACCTGTACTCTTCCCCTTACAGTAATCACCATGCCAGGGTCTGAAGGTGTCTTGCTTTGAGAGATTAAGTTCAAGAAAGCCGTAATTCCCAGATACAGCTGGCAGCTCAGGGAAAAAACCCAATCTTTTTCATTTAAAAAGGAAGAAAGCATGATTCAAGCAGTCTTTAGAAGGTGTATTTGTCATCTGAATGCTGGAATCAGGCACGTGTCTGTGATGTACTGAATTTCCACGAGGAGAACTGGGAATGCTGGTCCTTCCCACCATCACCACAATCCACACACAGACCAGAAACTGCCCTACAGGGAAGTCCCACAACTCAAATCTTCATGTTGATATTTCAAATGAAGGAATGTTCAGAAAATTTCAGTGTGCCCCAACTTTACAGCAACGATTCCTGCTCTGGCACCTGCCTCAGTCCAAAGTCATGTACTCATCACTTGCGAACATTTTTGTCTCCAGTCTGAAGAACTGCAGATACTAGAAGGCCATTATTATACAATATTTTTCTCCTTTCCTTAATTTAAATGATTGGTTGAGATACATTTTATTCCAAGGCAATCCCTGCTGAATAAGCCATTACTCAGTTTGCCTGGGATGTTTGTACAATGGGAATCTTGGACTTGGACCATTTTGTATTTGAGCTTCCACAACAGCCGTGGGCTCTGTGGGGAGGTGCAGAACAAAGAGGGATTGATATCTCAGGGTTTAATCCAGAAATAATACACAATTGACAAAATTATGCATGTTGTATAAACATTCAGAGCAAAGACTGTACTGCTTATCCCTTCTTATTCTCCCAAACCATCTACTTGTTTGTAACCAATTTGCCATTTTGTTGCTGAGATAATCCCTTAAATGCATTAAATACATCAGATGCCAATTTTTTTTCCTCCTAACTTCCTCTAGTTCTGTATAAAGTTTTCCTTGTTGAAGTTCAAGCCTCTGAGTTTCTAACAACATAACTTGTAAAATTAAAAGGTTCTCTGAGTTGTTGTTGGCAATTGGTGAGGCAGACAGGGCTGTCCCTTTGGGAGAAACGTGTTTATTTGCTTGGAATCTGAACAAACCTCTAAATTCACACTCTCCTGGATGGGATAACAGAAAAATAGTCTTTAAATGTGACACAATATGTTGTATTGCAGGTCAAAAACTATAGATATGCCCTTGTGAACTGCTCCTTCATCTTCAAGTCCATTTGCAGTTATGGCTTTTAAAGCAAACAATAAACACATGAGAAAATGCTGTGTAAAACACAGCTCTGTGTGCATTTGGAATGCTGGATACAGAGTCCAGGACAGGGTGGGGTGCAGAGAGCAGAAGGGGAAGGTGAGATGGCAATTGCTTAACCTGTGTTACAGCTGGGGGTTGCAGCACTCCGGGGAAGGAGGAGGAAGCTGCTCTTTAGAAGCTCAGATGCAGCTCCTCAGCTGCTGAGGATGTAACGGGACCCAGATCAAACTGTATCTAAACATAGACATCCCCCTCTCTGGAAACAATCCCTTTCACCCCCTGTCCTCAAGTGCTGCGGGTGAAATGCAAGAAAGGGCCTGGGAGACTTTTTTTCTCTGTAAAGCTGCTCAGTCTGTGGTCAGAGCTAATTTGGCAGAGATTTAGGTTTTTTTTCTAAGAGTTTTAAAAAGGAGGAACAGAGGTGAACCTAAGCAGTAACTGAATGTCTATGCAAAGCCCTGTGTGTGCTTCCTCAAACACAGGTAGCTCTTTTCTTTCTCCATTTAACACAAAACATGCTGTGGAGGAGTTGGTTAAGTATCTGCCTACGTGTGAGCACATCTGTGACCCCTGTGTCTTCCTTGATTCATTGTACCAACAGAGACTTTGGGTTTTTTTAAAGAAAAAACTCCACCCAACCGAATTCACCTAAAATTTGGTAATTCCCTGCCAAGCCCAGTGCTCTGCGTGCCCCTGGGAGATGCTGTGTAACCACACGACTGCAGCCAGGCCCTGTGGTGGGGAGGGAGCTCTGGTGGTGGCTGAGGGTGAACAGGAGAAGTGAAACCACAGGTCTCAGTCTCATGTGCATGTTCACATCTGTCTGCTCTTCCTCACCCCTTTGCCCATGCACCACCAAAGAAGTGCCAGCCTGTGAGCTGCTTGCCAGTTATGTTTTTTTCCCTATTCAGTTTAAAACAAATTGCAAAATGGACATTCTTGGCAGGAAAAAAATTGGTAGAAGAGGACACTTGGGGCGGGAGGAGGGGCACACATAAATTAAAAAATTGGGGGTTTCGACTTAGTCAGGCATGACTTCCTGTCAAAGCTATGAGAAATTATTCTTGCATTCAAGAATTCTGGCTTTTAAAATTTCTCTGAAGACCTTGTGCTTCTGTCATCAGAGACCTGAAAAACCTCTCTGGAGGCCTTGCATGTGCTTCCTGTCAGGCACAGCAAGCACCCACAATGATGAGGCATGACTTCCTCCCCAGCCAGCAGCGCTCTGCTCTCTGCTCTGAGAAACTGCTGCACCAGGAATTGAGCCTCGTGTCTGAACTGCGCCTCGGGCATCAACACTGCCCCCTTGGCATGGAAAAACTACAGAGTTCATTTACCTCCCAGTGCCTTTGCCTCTGCCGAGCACAGCTGGAAGTGGAACCTTTTAATTGAAAAAGCAGCTGCAAAGGCTGTTTGCAGACAGACAAGTGATGTTACAAAGCCTTTACACATTGCATATGTGTACCACCAACTTCCTGCAACAGCGTTTGATGAGGAAGACACAGTACCACAGCACAAAACGCTCACCAAAAATTATTGTTCTGGTACATTTTAGACTAATCCATTAAGTTCATTTGTTACCAAAATTCTTGTCAAGAAAAGAATACCTTTTATATCTTGAAATGTTTGTTTCTTAAGCTTTTTGTTTGTGTGCTCCTACCTCAGTAAGTAGGACAAGATCAAATGTTTGAGCTGCACAGGACTTGACAATACAAAGAATCTTTCCAACTTTAAACATGGAGCTGAACCCGTCCTTTACCTTTCCATGATGCTGAAGTACACCCAGCTCTATTTACTGTTGCTCCAAGCAAGATCCTAAAAATACACAACTCTTGGTGCTAGTCTAACCCTTAAGGAACTCAACATCAGTTTTGTACTATTAAAAACAGGATGAGATTAAAACGTGTGCTCAAGTGAGTCCTTCCTCTAGCAAAACTTCCAGTTACAGAAAGAGGCTGAAAAGCTGCTTGAATTAGAGTTTGACAGAGTTTATAGATATGTACCATAAAACCAAGTAAGCAGCTTTGAAATAGAATCAAAATTCAGGTTTTCCCCCTCCCAATTAAATGTCTTAATCCAGGTGACAATCTCCCTGCTTTCTTTCTTGCTCTGTCTTATGGAAAGCAAAAGAAATTTAACAGGAAGGGAGGAGACAAGTGTCAACAGCCTCAAGAAACTTGTAGCCTTGTGGCCATGGTGATGTTTTGGGAGGTGAAAAATGTTGGGTTTCGAGGTTTCCAGAAGAGAGATGGAAAGCAATTGTTCTTTCACACCAACAATGGCAGCTCCACTTCCCAAAGTGTCTCACAAGACACAAAATACACCCCACTGTTCTCCAGTGGAGCAGTGCTTTAGTCCAAATCAGTTTTTACAGCTGTGAATTCAATGTGGAAGGTACACACTAAGAGTTATATGCATAAACGGGGAAATTACAGGACATGGGGTGATGGTTTTAAGCTATCAGAGGGCAGATTTGCAATAGATATACAGGAGAATTTTTCATAATGAGGCACAGGCCGCCCAGAGAAGCTGTGGCTGCTCTATCCATGAAAGCATCCAAGGTCAGCTTGGAGAAGGCCCTGAGCAACCTGATCTAGTTTAAGGTGTCCTTGCTCATTTTAAAGGTCCCTTCCCACCCAAAGTGTCCTGATGCTGCAGTGAGCCATCAGCTCAGTGGGCAGTCCCTGGGCTCTGGGGGCTGCAGGGCTGCTGCAGAGCTGAGTTTTGAGACACGAGGAGCTGTGCACCCCTGCCAGGCTGAGGAGAGCTCCGTGCTGCACTGCTGGACCTGCCCAGCCCACTGCCACCTCTGGGTCCAGCCCCTGCTCCTTACAGCCTGGAACAGACTCCAAAGGCAAATGCTGGAATGTGTGGCATGGGGATTTTAAACGAGAGCTCACAACTATGTGGCAGGCAAAAAATCCACACTGACAGCAAACAAATATAAAAATCATGAGTGCAGCGGCAGGTTCTTGGTGCCAACACCCTGTATTAAGGAAATTCCTCTTTGGTTGCTCACAGCAAATTCCAGTCCTTCTCTTTTCCTCTTAGACCCAAACCCCTTACTATCCAGTCAAATGTATGTTATCCCAACTAAATGGACTTAGAACAGTAACACTGACCCAAGAAGACACATTGACAAATTGGGTGCTCAGGATCTTACTACACTGTAGTAAAAGTTAGCAGTGAAATTCACTTTTAGATTAAAAGCCTTTTAAATTATGTTTTCAGCCATCACTTGCAGTATACAAGAAGGTAAGTGTGTTTTATTACTATTAAAAATGACTGGACTGCATTTGGTTCTTATTTGTCTTGGTGTAAATTTGGAACAACTCCACAGGCTTGAACTGAAACAGATGATTTACACTGAGCTGAAACCCAGCACGTGTCAATTTTAGGGTTCATTTAGGAAAGCAGCTGGGTAACAGACTCTGGGAACTTTGAGTGAAGTTGAACACAAACCATTTCACAAGTTCTTCAAATGAACCTGAACAACTATCAGCATTTTCAAATAACTTTTACTGCCACAGCCTTTTGATTTTGAACACAAACCAGCCTTTTTCTCCTTCCCTATTCAATCACACATGGCAGCAGATTAAAATGTTTTCCTGGTTCATTGTATTATGCTTTGCATCTGGGAATTGCGTTTTAATACTTCCAGATATGGTTGCTATTTGATGTTTCTGAATTAATTGGGTTGTTAAGATAATGAATGAGTTGATGACCCGAACTGACATTAGACAATCAATTCTTTTTTTTCTGGAAGGCACATTGATATGCAACAGGTAATGGTGGTTGGTTGGTTTGTACTTTCCTCTCTAGCAGTTTTACCTGCAATGCTATGGCTAAACTATGCTGGTAGAGAAGAAATTTGAAAACCTGTCCAACTTTACAGTCTTCAAATATTGGGCTGATTTAAGCTGACACTGAAAAATCTGCTGGAACAGGAACTGGGGTGCGTGCGCTCACAGGAGCAACACTTTACAGTTTCTGCTTATTTGCCTGAAGTTACGAAAGGCTGGGCCGGGTTTGGGCTCAGTCCCAGGCCAATGTCCCCGAGTGCTGCCCTCGCAGTGGCCACACAGGAGCTGCCCTCGCAGGAAAGTGGAACCCCTTACCTGCGGTGTCGTACAGGTTCAGGGTGACCTCCTTCTTCCCCACCGTCACACTCGTTGTGTACTTCTCAAAAACAGAGGGCGCGTATTGCTGCAAAGGGAGAAGGATCTCGATGATCTCAGAGGCCTTTTCCGACCTCAGTGGACTCAGTGATTGTGAGAAGCGGTGCTGGCGGGGCCCAAGCGTTTGGGCCGGCCCCGGCTGCGGCCCCCAGCCCCGCGGGGGTGGCAGCCCCTCACCTCGGGGAAGGAGCCCTTGGCGTACACCATCAGCAGCGACGTCTTCCCGCAGCCTCCGTCGCCCACGATCACCACCTTCACCTCCTTCCTGCCCGACGGGGCGGCCGCGGGGCCGCGGGGCTGCTCGGCCGCGCCCTCGGGCACGGCCCCGTTAGCCCCCTCCATGGAGCGGGAGCGGAGCGGGCCCGCTGAGGGCGCAGCGCGGCCGGGACGCGGCTCCGCTCCCCCTGCGCGCCCGGGGCGGGCAGAGCCGCCCTCGCCCCGCCGGGGATTGGCCGCGCCGCGGCCGCCGCCGCCGCCTCAGGTGCCGCAGGGCCCCGCCCGGGCCCCCCCGGACACTGGGGGAGCCTCTCTCGGAGCCGCGGCCTCATCGCCGGCCCACGGCCGCCCGCAGGCTGCGGCCGCTCGGGGTCACGGCGGGAAGGCCCCTCAGGGCCGCCGGGGCTGCTCCGCCCGCCCGTCCCGCCGGGCGGCCCTCGAGGCTCCATCCCCTGGGACCATCGCGCCCGCGGCCCTTTGCCCTTCCACCCACACACGCCATCCCCATTTATTTATTCATTCATTCCCGTGCCATTTGTTCCCACAGGGAGCCCCTCCAGCGCCGCGCTGGGTCCCGCCAAGCGGCCGGCGCTGAGGGAGCGCTGCGGCTCGGCCCCGGTGTGTGAGCAGGGCCGAGCGCGGTGAGGGCAGGCAGAGACCCCCGAGCCACCCCCGGAAAGGAACCTTGGTGCTGGCACTGCCAGTGACTCACTGCTTGTTTTCCACCGATTTATTGCTTGGGAAAGAACCGACAGCTCTGCTCGTCATCTGCTCACCATCCAAGGTGAGCTGCAATGAAAATAACTGGAATTTCTCATTTTAATTGCAGGGATGTGGTGCCCCAGGCTTTCATGTGGCGTTTTTGGTGGATCGCAGGGGATCGCAGCATCTGGGTGTGTTTGGCTCTGGAAGAGGATCGTAACTGCTGGATTATGTTTGGTTCCAATGCACAGGTCAGGGGAGTGACACTGAGTTTTGGACAGACCCACTCAGGTGCAAATCCACCACCATTCAGCACAAAAAAAACCCCCACATTTCTTTCCCGGGAGGAATTAGCAGTGTGCTCTATCCTAAGTTTGTTTTTAAGTAAAAATTTCCTCCATTTTTTTTAAATACCACTTGTGGAAATAGCAACAAACCCCTAAGGATATGCTGGGGTGTAGCAAGACTGTTTAATTCAAGTAAGGAAAAAAAAAAAAACAACGCAAACCACAATTCGAGTGAGGCTTCTAATTTTCCCCTGCGCAGTTGTGTCACTAGATGGCCTTCCAGACCCAATACAAACACCACTGCACTCGGGCAAGGAGGATCCTGCTTTGTGCACAGGGCGAACAAAAAGCTAGGAAAGGATATTTCTGCAATAGACAAGAAGAAGGACCTGTAATACTTAACACGGTGTCATATAACTCAAATTATAACAATAAAAAAGCGCTTAAACGCACACCTATTTAAAATTCGCCGTTCTCCTATGGAAAAAGTTGATGCAAGCACATAGAAATTGTCAAAAAATGCTTTATGAGCCAAAGGCTTATAAATCTTATCTGGAACACAGGAAAAGCCATCAGCTCCTGTCCAGTGTAATGGCTGAGAGCATTCCAATGGCACAGGAATGGATGGGCCAGGAAAGAATTTGTTTTATCCTGAAATGATTTATTTGAACCTGGCTTAAACTCAGTATCACACTATGTATCATACAATCAGCAGCTAGAGTTAACAGTCATCCTGTAACTGAAGAATTCAGGGGGATTTTTTCAAATCAATTATTTCCATTAAAAGGGGATTTTTGGGGGGATAAAAATATTTTGTGGTTCATTATTAATTTGTGAAGTTTTGCTTTTTCTTTTTGTTTTTGGGGTTTTTTTCCAAGTCTCACAAAACAATCTTTACATTTCTCACAGCTCTGTCTCCTTGTACATTCTATAAAGAAACTTTTAGATTTGTACACCTTTAGATTTGGGGTGAAACAACAAAAAATAAGCAGATTACAAATACAACTGTAAACACTCCAAAGACTATTTTTAAGTAATGGATGTTCTACTTGTAATGAATCAACTTATTATGGATGAAGTACAACATTTCAGTGTCTTAGGTAGTTAATTTTAATTAGCAGCTATGCAGTGCTTTAGGCATATTGTTTGGGTTTGGGCAAAAGCTGAGCCTATTTTGCTGACTCCAAAAAAAAGCAAAATCTAAAATGGAATTGTGCCACTGATTTAAATGGAAGAAGATTCAACCCTCTATTACTGAAATTCAAATATGATCATTACTAATTGCAAGTGTCCTTCTCTAGTTCAGTTTTGGCCTGTACATTGATTTTGGCACAAGTTCTTTCATCAAAAGCTTACACATCTGCAGCTCAGGGGTCAATGTGCTTGTGGAGATTCTCAGTGAGCACAACAAAACCAGGGCATTAATGGGGTATGGAAAATATCCGTGCTCCAATCCTGGTGCCAATTTGTTGCTCCATGATCACCAAGGAAAAAGTTAGGAAGGGGTGAAAGGTTGGCACACTGCTTAGGAAAACTGCTGGGAGTTTTTGATTTTTATAAGATGCTTTAACACTCAGGATGGTATTGATGGGTAATTCAGGTTAGTTATGAAAACACCCAAAAAACCCTCACAGATAAGGTTCAATATTGTTTGCACACACCATCTGCTGCATACTCCTATTGTTAGTTTATTTGGTAACACAAACTGGACAAGAATGGGGACATGTTCTTCCTTATTATCATCACAACTGTGTTTTTGAAATACACTTCATTTTTTCTTCCCAGTTTACAAAGACTTCAACATAACAACAACTAATCCCATTTATGTCCAAGGGAATATTCATAAACTTAGTTAAGAAAGTGCATAATAAGACAGAGCCTTAAATATTTATTTTTTAACATTACCAGTGACATTAATTATTTGTGTTTTCAGCTATGAAGTCCCACTCCAGCATGTACTGAGCAAGAGCAATGCCTTGAAAAATTCACAATAAGAAAGACAGACCCTGAGGAATGGGATTTACCAAGTAAGTCAAGTGAATCTCTGATAAATTTCAGATGTTGTACAAAGCCAACAATTGTTTGTCATGTGCACACAGATTCTTACCGAGGGAGTCTCTGCCCCACAGAATTCATTATGGACAGGGCACAGAAGGAAGGGGGAATTATGATGTGGGAGAGCTGAACTATCCCTGCACACAGCACAAAGTTCTGGTGACAGAATCTGTGTGAGAGGAGAAGGCCATGACAAAGCAGGTGTGTACCACTCAAGGTGATTCCTCCTGTTTACAGAACAAATGAACAAAATTGGTTTTGCTCACAGTGCCAACACTGCTCTGACCCTCACTAAACCCTGCACACAATTTCCAAAATCAAAGCTCCCCAGTGTCCTTGACTTTCAGCTGCTTCTCGGTCTCCATTTCTGCAGTGTTTCTCGCTGTTCCTCTCACACATGCAGAGCTCAACCATCTGCTCCTCATGGCCTGGTATTTTACACACATGCCCCCACCCCAAAAAATCCCTTGGGCCACATGATTCACCGTCTATTCAAACCTTGCCATGTGCCTGGTTTTTTGTGTAGTAGCTCCTACTGATGTAAATCCCTTGTTCCATAAGGGCTCTCAATTGCCTTTTTCACTGAAGGCAAGGTGGCTGTGACACCTGCCAATCTCTGAGACGCTTAACCCAGCCTAAAACATTATTACGTTGTTTGGCTGAGTAGGAACCATATTTTTTTTTTCCCAGTGGGAAGTGCTGCCAGAAAGGCATTAACTTTCCAGACTATTAAGTAATATGGAAAAATTATATTTCAATAAGAAAATTTCCTTTCTGCCTTTTCATGCCTTAGAAATAGTTCCTGTTTCACTTGGCTCAAGTAGCCCCTGCACTAAATCAGTGCAGAAATCTTTGGATAAACTCTAAGTAAAATCTGTCCACATGCTACCAGGGATTTCAGAGGGTTGGGAAAGAAAACAGGACAAGGGTCTGCAAGGGGAGGTGTGAGACAAATTAAGACATACAACTCAGCAAAATCAGGCAGAGAATATTCAGGCAATCTAATGTAGTTTGGACAAACTTTATTCATAAACCACACACTCATGACTACCTGGTGAGCAGCTATTTATAGGGAACACAAACTGTTTCTTGGCTATTTTCTCTGGTATTCTTTAAATCAAGGCTGCCAACTGTGTGAGGCAAATATAGCCAACCTGATACATGCATGGCCAACATGCTGTGTTTTGAATTTCATCTTTCATTAGAAACTGAGTTCTTGGCTTTGCAGCTGTGGGGGAAAACCACCCCATTTTACAAACCTGAAGTAAATCAATGTGGTGACATCTCATCCTGATACAGTAGGTGCTTAGAGGCAGTTTCAAGTTTCTGTTGCTCACTAAAGCGTGAACTCTCAAGCCAAATTCTGTTGTGAAAAATGGGTAACACAAAGTTAGGATCATCCTATGCTTTTCTGGAACGTCAAACACAATGAGTGATCTCTGAAAAACATGAAATGAACAGGTGAGTGTCTGCCAGCACCTCCACAGCTCTGCCCCCATGGATCTGGGGATGTGTCTCCCAGATGTGCTGAGCCACAGGCAGGAATTTGTCACCACAGGCTGGCAGAGCTATCACAGCAATGCTGGATCTCATCCCCTGCCTCTGTGCTGGGAAGGCAATCTGGGGGTTTGGTGTAGAGAGAGGGATCCAGAACACCTCGTTTCAGGTGAGATCTGCAGTTGTGTTTGCCTTGGGAGCTGGGCTTGGTTTGCCATGGGAGCAGGCACAAGCAGAGGGTTCAGGAGTGAGGCACAGCTTTGCTCATGGCTGACAGAGATCAGGGATCTGCTACAGATCTGTGTGAAATTAGTCACCTTCAGATGATCTTCTGCATCCAGATCTGCAGCAGAGAACACATCCCATCAGGAAGCAATTTGGGGAAATTTAGGGAAAAGGGCTACAAACATCTTTGCTTGCAACACAATGTGTTCTTAGCCAGTATCCAACCAATCCCTTTAGTATAACCTTTAAAATCCCTCTGGCTTAGGCCTTCCTGTGTTTTCATTACCCAACATTCCACCTAACCCAGAAAGCATGAAGATATTATTTTTTTCAAAATTGGAGCACTCTCTGCAGTATCTGCTTCCTTCAGATCTCTTTTCCCTTCTCTCATTCCCAAATTATGTAATTCCTTGTGGATAGCGATATTTTCTTTTAATGTACTTGCTAGTTCAGAACCCAAGAGGAGTGTGTGTTAATTAAGATGACCACAGCACCAGGGGAGGAGTTGCATTCAGCTGCTTTAGCTTGCACAGGAGGGATTAATATGGAATGGGTGAGTCAACTATGGATTGCCAAATCTGGGTCACACTCCCCAAAATTCTGTTGGAAGACTCCTCTAAACCTGAAATATGTGGAGTAGTAATTTTTTTGTGTGGCTGTAGAGAACATCAAGTTTAAAGGAACCTGGGTTTGGCTTCCTAAATATGCTTTTCACTATGTGAGCTACAGTGCAGCCTGAACAAGTGTGTGTTTTACAGAGCCATGAGTCAGGCTTTGATCAACACCTCATTCCTGCACTCTTGCACCTGGCCCAGGCAGGAAGCTCTCAAACCTTTTGGACAAGGATGTGGGGAAACTGGAAATGTTCATAGAGGAAGAATAAAAGATGGTGAAGTAGGCTATAAGAGAATGGGCTGTGGATGAAATAGGGCCATGTTTCTGCTGAGTAATGCATAGCACTGACATTAACATCAAGTTTGCATCATCCCCTCTGATATCTGTGCAAACTTCCCACAGGAAGGCAGCAATGGCAGACTGAAGAGATGATAAAATCCTCTGTTTATATGAGGGGCACCAAAATTTCTGCCTGTTTTTTGTGGAGTGCTGGATGTATGGGTAAAGCTAAGCAGGAAGCACTTGCTCTGTCATTGTCTGGCTGGCAAGATGCTCATTCATAGAGGTGGAGGTTTGGCAGGAGCCAGAGGAGCTTGTGGCTTGTCAGAGCATGGCCAGGCAGAGCACAGGCCCAGACTGAACATTTCTCAGACCTGAGAGCAGCCATAGCCTGGCCAGAGCAAACCCTGACAGGAACAGCGATGCTCCAAGCAGGTTAATAAATAACTTGAGGCGCTGGAAATAAAACCAGGTTGTAATTGAGTGATGTTTGCTTTAGAGCTGTGATTCTTGGCCTGTGCCTGGTTTGTGGGAGCTGGTTGGGCTGACAGTGCAGAGTGGCCTGGCTGGATGTCCTTGCTGAGAGTCACCAGAGCAGGTAAGGAAGGAGTTCAAGCAGTGCTGTGGGGTGGTGAGGGCAGGCACAGAGAGCAACAGGGTCTCAGTGCTGGGTCTGGCACTGCCCTGCCCTGCTCCACACCTCTGTCCTTGATGGCACATTTCCTGTGCATTTCACCCTTCCTACACACATCTCACCCTTCCTGAATCTCCTGTAACAACAGGCACATTGTCAAGTTCCTCATTGCTTACTGGGATTAGCATAGCAGCTCTGATTTGTTGAGTTGGGGAGATTTCCTGGTTAAAACTGTTCTAATTAAATTTAGATTTCTCATAAGGCTAAAAATGCCCCTGTGTGAATGGCAGCTGGATCTGCTTGTAAAATGCCAGTGCACCAAGACCTTTAATGGTCTTGGGAGTCTAACAATAGTACAGACAGTGCCTGCTCAAAGATAAGGGCTCCATGCAAATGGAAGAAGGAAGCAAATACAGCATCCCCACGAATCAGACATCTCAGACAAAAATTTTCTAAGTACAGGACACATCTGGCTGTGTATTTGTCAAGTATATTATTGGCTTGAACTACACACACAGCACCCACAGCAAATAATTTCCACTGTAAGTCTGAGTGGGCACCTCCATTTTCCTTTTAGGACTCAATTTTGGACCTGGGAAAAAGTGTTCTCAGTCGAAAGGCCTCCAAGCAAGCCTGGGCTGGTCACAGCAGAGCAACAGCTGCACGAGCTTAAATTCCTCTCCCCACCCTGCTGTACAAGCCGTGCCCCTCAGTCCTGTGCCTGGAGGAGAGGAATGTCCAGCTTTCCTGCCCCCCTGCCAGCTCCACTGGCATTTCCTATCCCACAGCCAATTGCAGGGTAGGCGCCGACACCATGAAGTGCTTTTTCATGTGGGCAGTGCTGGTGGAACTAAGGGTCCCTTGTGGCCAGAACCCCCTGCAGATGTTCCTGACCCTTTTTTCACTCCCCTTTATGCAACACGTCAGGAGCTTGTGATAATTTGCTGCCACAGGAACCTCTTCCTGCACGCTGCTGACTGCGAGTCCTTCCGGACTGCTGCCAGGCACTGCCCAGGGAGAGGGAAAGACAATGTGGAGGGGAAGGTGTCAGGAAGCAAAGAGAGCCCTGTCCTGCATCAGCAACTCCCAGGGGAGAGACGGGCAGAAATGCAGCAACAACTGTGAGGGTTTAGTGGAAACTAACTTCAGTTAGAAACTAGCAATGGCCTGCCCTCTTGAAGGTTAAAACAACTAAAGTATCTGGAAAAAGGTATTTTAATTTAAAACTTACCTAAAAAAAGAAAGGAAAAAAAAATGCTAAAGCAAGTTCAAAAATAACTCAGAAAGTAGACAAAGATAAGAACGGAGCCTGCAGGAGTCAAGTCTGAACAAAAGGCATGGGCTATGAAAGGAGAAAACCACAAATGGCAGGGGTTGAAATGTAAAACCCACAGTTCACTGTGAAACATGAAGGATGCTGTCGTATTCCACACCTCCTCTTCCTGGGTGTAGCTGTCTCCACAAGGTGAAGGGCAGTAATGAATCAAGCTCCTTCCCTCTTCCTGTATTTTCTATTCAATTATTCGCAGGCTGTGCAAGTTCTGCTTTATTTCCCCCCTCCATATGCCACACTCTCCTCCTGGTTTGTTTTGTTGGTTTTTTTTTTTAATTCTGAACTGTGCCTTTGGCCTCTCTCCCATTCCTTTCTCCTCGGTGTGTGCCCCCCGCCCTGGCAGGATCTGCTGCCTTTGTAACCTCTGCTGTGCACATATGCTGCCTCTCCCCGCCCCTCCTGCCACCCCCTGCTCCACCGAGTGTCCCTTCTCCTCGCTCCAGCGTTTTTGCCAGCCAGGAGCGGAGCAGTTTTGCCATGGCCACGGCTGCCGTTTCCACGCTGCCGGCTCCTCTCCAGCGATCAAGGGAAGCCGTGCTGCTCCCCTCGCACAGCACAGGCAGAGGCTGTGCAGCTGCTTAGCAACTGAGAGCTGCTGGAGCTGCTCAGCCTTCACCCACCCGGCACCTTCGGGCCCACTGGGCTGCGACCCAGGGCTCGGGGGACCAGCTGGGGCACTCCCCGGTGTCCTGTCAAACAATAAATCAAGATGCAAATCCTTAACTGCAGGATTGAGAGCAGTGGCAGCAATGTCAAGGGCAAAACAAAGTCTCGGTCTCGTGTTGTATCGCACCAGTGGGAAGAAACTGCTCTCATTTGTAAGCTGAACTCATTCCATTTGATCTTTGTCATCGGTTTCTGGCTGAAACATTTTATACTTCATCACTTATAATCAGAATGTTCCTTGTATGTGCTGCATGTGTTAAAATGGCTCCCAGGTCCCCAGCTACCATCATATCCAGACTGTTTAATGTAGTGTCCAGAGACACAAGTAATTTAATGCATAAATATCCTTTTAGATTACTTATTTGTATCTTCATTTCCCTCTGATGCAAGCTTTGTAAGTGCCCGCCCTCTTTAAATGGTACATTCTTTTCATTCTTTCTCTTTTATTTTTGTGAAACTGTACTGTTCAGGGGCCATGAAGCACTGAACTGTTTTGTAATTCGATGGCTTTAGAATGCTGATTAGAATTGCCAGCCGCCTTGATTTATCTCATGATTTTTATAAGCTTGAAAGCATTCTAAAAAATAACCTGTTCTACATCCTGATAGGATCACAGCATTTCAATGGCAGCAGCATTTCAATAGGCAAGAAGCAACACAAAACATTCTGCAAGTCAGGTGTTGAAACAGCTTCTTTATTCCTTTATAGCTCAAGAAAGATTAGATCTCTGAAAGCACTCGCTCCCTACCTTACAGAGGTGGCTTTGTCATAATACTTGCAGAAATAATATGATCACGTACAATTTAAAAAGTAACACCACCCCCACCCCCCAGCTATGGCAAATAGCCAACATAGCCATAAAAATTTGTCTGGATTTTAAACACAGTAAATGTTTGTTCCACTGTTGGGTGTCAGCACGCATCTCTGCACCCCGGCAGCCGAACAACACAGCCTAGTGATTTTCCCTGTCATTGTTCAAGGCTCACATCCCATGCATCCTCAGAGCATGCTGGGACACAGGTGAAATCTGTCAGCAGGTTGCTTATTTTGGCTGACAATTCCCTAGACAGATCATCTGCTGTTCTTAGGAAGGAATGAAAAATTTCATGGCAAGAAAATCTGAACAGGCAAATACCCTGTCCATATTCCTACTCAATATTCCTTTGATATTCTTAGCCTGGTTTCCTAAAAATAAAGCTGTCTAATGCGACTGCGTTGTTCTATGTAATTTCCCCCCCCTCCTTCCTCCAATCTCAAATTTGGCAGGGGGGAAGAAGTCCCTAATGTATTTAGGTCTTGAATGAACAGCTGGATACAGAGTATGTAGTGAGGCATCATGTCTTAAAAAAAAATATCTAAGAGGAAGGTCTCAAAATGTACTTTGTAACCACCCTGCCCCAGACCTCTCATCTTTCTTTTATGGGTCCTGCAACCACCTGTTTTGTGCTCTGCATTATTTCATGGCTACATAATGGACACCAGGGCAGGCAAGTGTTGCAGTGTGCCCCTGGCTCCTTTCCAGCTCCTAAACTGGGCTTTCTTCCCATGCAACTGGGGTGTGGCAAGGGATGGTGTGGAACCAGACCTCCTCCTGACACAATATTGACACTGCTGAGGTGTGTGTACACCTACCCAGAACCGGGAAACACCCACCGTGCAGATAGGTTGTTTATCTGGAAGAAAACATAAAATCATAACCAACCAAGTTTGTAGGTGACACTAAGCAATATCAGAAGGAAATATCAAATAAAAACAATAATTTAAAAAGGCCATTGCAAGCAACAACGCTGTCTAAGAGGACCAGAGTAAAGCCATACGAGCAAAACAAAGAGCACAATTCTGCAGTACAGGGTTGTCATCCCAAGAAGGAGCAGATCTGAGAGCATTTCAGCTGCCCTGCTGGGAAACCAGCTGAACACGGGCTGGAGTAATCCCTGTGTGCCTGACAGACACATCTGAGCCAGGAGAGCATGGTCACTGCCCATGGCTCTGTCCCCTTCTGCCCAGATCAAAATGGTGACAAACCGGAGCAGGAACAATTACAGGATTAGCAAAGATGGACCCGAGGGGGAGCTCTGCAGCCTGCAATGGAGTGTTTAAATGCTCAGCTTGCACACAGCTACGAGGGGATGGAAATCTCATCATGGAGCATTCCTCTCCCAAGGAGACTGAGGGACAGGCACATCCAGAAACTGAAAGCAGAAACTAGACAAGTTTAAAAAGGTACTTTGATTTGTAGTCTGTCAGGTAGATTTTTGATGTAAACAATTTACCCTTATTTTACTCCCTTTCACGGCCCATTTGAAAAAGAAAATCTGATCTTTATCTAAGATGCAGCTATGCTGCAGTTAAATTCTTTCAAATGAGAAAAGGCCAAAAAAATCATAAAAATCAAGAGCCCTGCATAATGCAGGAAGTTGAACCAGATGAACCTTGGTCTCTTTTGTCTTTTATAATCTATTAATCTAGTTTTCTTGCACAAGCAGCAGATTGTGTCTTTAAAACCTACCATATAAAGGATTCTGTGTACAAGGCAGTCTAAAACAAAATGTTGTAAACAGTCAGGATCATTGTTTGGCAGAACAGCTGCATATTTTTTATTTCACTTTGCCTCTCAATCTAATTTGCTCTTGTTGCAACACTTTGCCAAAGAAATTAAATCACTTCTTATTGATAACAGACAGTGATATAATTAGCATAAGAGTTTTCCACTCAACAATGCCAGGCAGGGACGCTGTGGGCAAGAACAAACTCCTTTGCTTCAAGAATGTGCACAGAGTCACCACAAGCTGTTCAGAGAAAAAAAAAATCTTTCCCCCCCCCCCCCCTTTCCCCTGAAAGATCTCTTTATCTAAAGAGTCTCACGCAGCAAACCAGGGTCAATCTAACTCAAGTATGAAAGTCTGGTTTGACCTTTCTGGGATTTAAACACGCTGTACCAGAACATTTCTCTTTTCAGATACGAGGTTCAAGCCATGAAACCACCCACTCTGAGAGCACGACTGGTCTCAACTGCCTTGGCGACTTTTAAACTACACTGAACATTACAGTCATTTAGAAACTCTAAAAAAACGGAAAGAAATTTTCAGCTCAGACTTACAAAAACAACTTCCAGAAGTGCTGAGGACTCACACAACTCACTGGGGCGGCACGGCAGGCTCGCTGTCCAGCGCCTGCTGCCCCAGCAATTTCTGGCCCTGGTTTGCACGTACGCAGCGCCAGGCACACGCGTTTAGGAGCTCTCCCAGCTGGAGCACTTCATGGATTCTACCACCGGGAACAGCCGTCCTGGACAATGATTAATCGCAGACAAAGATCAGAGTCCTGGAAAAATATGCAGAGATGCAAGTACAGACAAAGCTGTCTAAGCTCCCACAGTATTATGGTCTGGCTGTGTCGCTTCAAAGCTGCGTTAGGCAGAGCTGGTTTGCTTCAGGGTTGAACAGATCAACGTTACGGTTTAAATGCTGGTATTGCTAACAGCCAAATATATATTTAAACATAAATCTCAAATCCCAGGAAAGTTAATAGCCCGATGCTGTTTAAATATGCCATTTTTAGTCGCTTCACGTGCTGACTTAACTCATTACGATGCAAGCTGCAGAAACGTTTTCACTACAGTTCAAAAACCCCTGCAAACACGAGCCCAGCTCTGCGCCGTACTTTGATCTACACGTCGCCTCTTTCGGCCATTTCCAGGAAGCTGAAATGCTTTTCACCTCTATTGAGAGATACCAGAGGAGCATTTTAATGGTGTTCAGCTAAGAACAACGTCACCGTTCCTTCCGATTTTGCCAGCAGACGGTCACTGGGAGCCGCCGTGACCCGGGCCGGGTGCTCAGGGCTGGCTCCAGCGCGGGCCCGGCGCTCCCGGCCGGGCAGGGACCGAGCGGCGGCTCGGGCGGCCCCGGTTCTGAGCGCCGCAGCCCCCGACAGGGCTCGCAGCGCTACAACGCCAGCCTGGCACTGCGGAAGAGCTTTGGTTTTGTTGTTGGTTTGTTTGGTTTTCTCCCCCTCCATGGGAACGTGTTCTGTTTTGTGCGGACGGTTTGTCGCTTGTTCTCGACATAGAGGCTGACCCGGTGAGGAGCGAGGGGGGGAGCGAGGAATGGAGCGATGAGCGCAGTTGTTGCGAAAGGCGCGGGTTGCGGTGCCTCCTTCGCGGCAGCACCCTGCTCCCTCGCAGGGAAACAGCCCTGAGCCTCGGCACATACCACAGCACAGGTTGTACAAACCCACGGAGCGGCTGGTGCTGAGCCGCAGGAGCTGCGGGCAGGGCGGACCCTGCCCGGCACAAGCCGCTCCCGCAGACAGCCTCTGCCAAGCAGCCACTTACCTTCTCCCTCCCTCAGAGTCCGCAGGACGGTCCTGCTCTAGCCTTACCAGGGAGGCCACCTCTCTACAGTGTTTGCTTTTCCTCCCTGTCCTGCCCTCTGAAGTGGTTGCTCAAGCCAGGCTTTCCTGGCTCACCTACTCTGGGTCTGCAGTAAGCACAAGCTGCAATTCCCCGCAGAGCACAGCGAGGCTTGTCAAGTTCCAAGATAACCCTCAGCCTCCACTCAATGCGAGCTGCAGCAGAATCTGCTCGGGGAAAAAAAAATCCACCAAAAAAAAACAAATCAGAAGGAGAAAAAAAAAAAAAAAGGAAAAAAAAAAGACGCCACATGTAACACCTCATCGGGCCATGGCGGATCCACTGCAGCGCGGCACCGGCTCCGCGCCAGCCCTGCCCGAGTGGGCCCGGGGAGCTCGGCGCTGCAGGCCGGAGGAGGCAGGGCAGCGCTGCCCCGGCTGGGTGATGGCGGAGGGGGGAACAGCCCAGGAGAGGCAGAGAAGAAAAACAACAAAGAGCCATGTGACGGGGAGCGGCGGCCGCGCTCCCCCCGGCGCACCCGCTCCGGGCGGGGAGGTGGCGGCGCCGCCCGGCCCCTCCCGCGGCCAGCGCTGCTGGTTCCCCCCGTCCCCCACACTGCCCGGGGTTTAATTTTTTTGTGCATTTTGTATTTTTTCCCCTTATGTGTGTAGGGAAGGGGGTGTTGTTGTTTGTTCCTCTTTTCCCCCCCTCTGCATTAGGCGACTTCCATGGCTTGCTGTTTATAAAGAGAGCGGGAGCCTGCAGCGGGGGAAGGGCGGTGTTATTTATAGCAGCCGGGGCTGCGCCGGCATTATCCGAGCTGCCTTTGTCCTCCCGGCCGGCCGCCCCCCCGCCCGGCCCGGCTGGAGCGCCGCCAGCCCCGCTGCCGCAGGGCGCTCCCGCCATGTTGTGAGCGGGGAGAAAGAGCCGCCGCTCCCTGCCCAGCTTCGCCCTTCCACAGCCCCTCACAAAGCGCTGGGGGAAGGGGGGCGGGAAAGGGGAAAAGAAAAAAAAAAACCAACACCAAAAAAAAAAACAACACCCCAAACCCATCATTTCCCTGCAGCGCCCGGGACGCGGAGCGCCGGGAGGCAGCGGGGGGAGAGCCCGCCGCGCCACCGCCCAGCGCTGAGGAGAACGCGGCGCCGAAGGGAAGGAGAAGCCATGATGGCGGCTGCCCTCACACAACACGGAGCACGACCGGGAGCGCCGTGCCCGCCGCCGGCCGCCCCTCCCGCCGCCCGGGACACGGTGCTGCCGCAGCCTTTCACATAATAAACCCACCAGAATTCGGCGGGGAGGCCATTTTCGTGGGCTGGGTGGCGGCACTAAAGCACAACTGCTGTGAATATCAACTGCGTCACGGCTCTCCATCTGTAACACTCAGGCTGCAAAGGGTCCCTCACTTGGAAGGAAACTCCCTCATTTTGGATATACTTCCAGACCTCCTTTTTCCCCCCTCTCTCCAAGTCACTGCCTCTCGGTATGAAGGATTTTACAGTGCTTTCTAGGGAGACATCCGCCATTAAGACTCACCGTCGTGAAAAACACCCCCCCATTTTGTTGCCTGTTTTTTGTCGAGCTTCTGTAATTAGACGGATAAAACATGTAAGGGATCCCTACCACCACCACCGCCTTCTCGCCTTTTTTAACATCAACCTCACTAACATCTTACTGTTCACAGGCAGATTTTTTTTTTGTGCTTTCAATTTAACAGCCACGTAATGCCTGCAATGGATTCACAGCGTCTCTCCGCACCAAAAAAAACCAAACCCACCCAGGGCTGAGGACGACCAAGAGCTTTGTGCAGAAAGAGAAATCAAATCCCTCCCTGAAAACAGACGTTTCAGAGGCACTGTTAGATGTTTCTGAGGAGAAGGAGATCGCCACCGCTTTCAGACGACCATTGGGATCTTTCCACCCAGGACAATACCATTAGCTACAGGCCTGGGCTATTTGTTCCTCTGCAAGGGCAAAGGGGTTTACTTACCCGCACACCATAGTTGAATG
Organism: Molothrus aeneus; assembly: GCF_037042795.1. Classification (NCBI taxonomy): domain Eukaryota; kingdom Metazoa; phylum Chordata; class Aves; order Passeriformes; family Icteridae; genus Molothrus; species Molothrus aeneus. The sequence continues at coordinate 11,191,468 of NC_089663.1, read as the reverse complement.
CAGCTCTGAAGGTGAAGTTGTTACTCTTTTTTAAAATAATGGCTATAAGTATATATGTGATCTGTATCACCACTTCTCTCGTAAGTTTGCGAGCCAAAGCGGATCTTGTTAAGATAAGTTACGGATCTTTGTATGGCAGTGGTCTAGCATCAAAAAAAGAGGAAAAAAGGGGGAAAAAAAAAGCTATAGAAAAAGTCCAGCTATGTTGACTGACCGTACACAGGCGAGGACTCCTGCTCGAGGCTTAAATCTACCTTCCTGTGGCAGATTTACTCTGTACATAAAAAGGACGTTCAGTGTTTTTCCACAGAGCACGCAGACACTAAAAATATTCTCCTCAATAGTTTTAGGCTGCACATGTCAGTGTGAAAACACCTAGTTAACATTTACTGGTGCTAAACAACTTTTAAGCATATCTTAGCCAGATAGTTCACTTTATAAGTAAAATATTTCAGAAAGCATAAATTGGTTTAAACAGACAAAAACATAAGACATGCAAATGAAGGCTTAGCAATAAGGACCACTTCAGTAACATTAACATGAAAACTACACTTAGCAAGGACAGAATGGATTGGGTACTTACAATGTAAGAGGAAAGAAAGAGAAAGAGCTTATCATAGTAAAATTGCCTTATTTTTTGCCAGAATTCACTGTTCCTATACCTATATTTAAAACATTACCTTTTAAGCACCAAAGGAGTTAATAAAAATGGCCAGGAATCAAGTGTTTAATACAAGAGAGAAATCTCTCAAATTTATTGTTCAGTCATCAGAGCTGCTTAAAGCTTAAAAACCCCCAAAACAACGAAAAAATATAAAAAGAATGTATTTACTTTTTTTTGTTGGCATTCGAAATTGTTAACTGCTGACATAGGGTGTGCCATGACCTAGTTACACAAGACAAAGATGGATCCCGAATCATAAGGGTGAAAAAAAAATCCGCATTACTTTTTTTTTTTTTGTTAAGGGTTTGATATATATATATATATATATATATATTTAAATCCTCCTTCTTCAGTGAGTCGTCTGGCACCGTGCTAGAGGCTCCCACCACCCCGCGTGGTGTGGATTCACATGGCGGATCCCCCTTTATGGAACAAAGGAAAAGCCCAGTTGGCCATTTCGCTCCACTGCAGAAAAATGGCTGCGGGTCCCGCGGCCTCTCCTTGGCTTCTGCCGCGCGGTGCTTTTACCCCGCCGTCTAATAACTCAAGCCCCATGGAAGCCGCGCTCTCATTGGCTGCGCCCGCCGCGCTGCCGCCGCCCCAGCCAATGGCGCGGCCGCTCCCGGGGCCAGCGCGGCCCCGCGCCCCGGGACGGCCGCGCCATGCGCCCGCCGCGCTCCGCCCGGCCCCGCGCCCGCCGAGCGCCGGGGGCACCGCGCCGCCCGCCTTTAATACCGAAAACAAAATGGAACCTCCCCGCTGATTGGCTGATGAGGGCTCCGGACCTTTAATAAGCAAAGCTGCTCCCCCATCTTCTATCACCCCCTCCTCTGTGTGTGTTGCCACCCCCCCTGCCAGCTTCCCCCCCCCCCCCCCCCCCCCCCCCCCACCCTCGCGCTCTCCGCCGCAGCAGCGCGGCGGGTCCGCGCTCCACCCGCCCCCGTGGTCGCCCGGGCTCGCCGAAGTCTTTCCCTAAAAAAAAAAAAAAAAAAAAAAGCGAGAAAAAAAGCGAAAAAAAAACCACCCCAACTTGTCCCACCTATAGGTCCATCTTGTTTAGAAACAGTTTGCTCTAAGGTAAATGCAGCGGGCAGATTCCACTCGCCCCCCCGCATGCCGTTAACCCCGCGGCGGGGAGGGAAAAAAAACCCGCGCGTCCCGGCGGCGGCCCATGCGGCGGCGCTCGGCGGCGGCGGGGCGGCGGCGGGCGGCCGCGGGCCGGGGGCTGCGCGGCGCGGCCGCCGTGAATGTGCAGGCGGCGGAGCGCGGTTAGGCGTTCGCGGCGCTCGCAGCGGTGTATTGTGGGATCCCGGCCGCCGCCAGCAGCGAGCACACACACAATATGTGGTGGCTCGCGAAAACGGGAGGCAGGAGCCTGGCGGGCAGCCCGCGCCGGTAACCGGCCCCATGTGAGACGGGAGCTCGCCTTTCGCCGCCCGGAGACGATCGGCCGCCCAGCGCGATGTCTTTCCGAGAGACCAAGGCGGGGGAAAAAGCCAAGCACCCTGAAGATCATGGCAAAAAGCAGAGTTCAAGTGAGATTGGGTCTTTTTTTTTCTTCGTCGTCTTCTTTTTTTTTTTTTCCTCCTCCTCCTCCCTCTCTGCCTCTTGTCTCGTTGGGGTGGAGGGGGGGACCCGGTTGGCAATTCCCCCATTTTGGGGCTCGCTTCGCGGTGGATTTCCTCCCTGCCTGGGTGTGTAGATCGGGCGGCTCGTTAAAAAAAAAAAAAAAAAAAAAACCGCACCGAAACGAAGATGTCTTTGTTAAATATTTTTTTTAACTTTATGGTTTTTAGTGTGGTTTTTCTTTCTTTTCCCCTTCCCTCTTTCTCTCTTCCCCCCCCCCACCCCCCCCCTCCCGCGTTCAGGTTGGATCAACGGAATGGAGAACAGCACGCAAGCCAGCACTTCTGTCGAGAAAAGAAATCACCATTGGAGAAGTTACAAGTTGATTATTGACCCGGCTCTGAAAAAAGGACAGCACAAACTCTACCGTTACGATGGGCAACATTTCAGCATGCCTGTGAGTGGGGGGCTCCCGGGTTTCCCCCATTGTGTCGTGTCTCCCCCCGCCAGCCTCTGTCTTACTGGCGTTTTGGGGGCTGGGGGTCCCTCCGGGTCGTGGTAATCCTCGGCGTAGCGCATGTGTGTGGGAGGGGGGTCTTGGGGGGGACACGCACAGCCACCAAAGTTACAGCCACCTGACACTGTGTATTCAACTGTCAGGAGCCCAAACCTGCGGCTTTTTTCCTGTGTTTCCAATCTGTGTGCATTTCCCAGCAGTATTGCAATTTGACACGTGTGTGTATGTGTGTGTGTGCGCTTTCCCCTTCCCTTGAGACAGCCCGTGCTTCCTCGGGGTTTATTTTTTCTTTTATTTTTGTCTTAGATTTCAAGTCTTGTTATTGCTGTTTCTATGTTTTCTCTCCTCCTCTTCCTCCTCCTCCTTCTCCCAGAACTCGGGGATCGCTCCTGTGGATTGTGTCAGGGATCCCAGAATAGGGCGAATATGGACCAAAACTAAGGAGTTGGAGCTGTCTGTCCCCAAATTCAAGGTACTGCCCTGACTTTTGGTGTTAGCTCTGGAAACTTGTTTATCTGAGAGTGAAGCCTGAGTTCCAAATAGTTTAATGGACCGTTTAAATGACAGTCATATTTCTATTAACGTTGTTATTTAGCAAACTGTTTAACAATAATCCTCTTCTATGAGGATAACAAGAAATCAATGCATCTGTCTAACGAGATCACTTGAAGGTTTTGGAGCTGGGGCTGGGGGGCAGTGGGGGGGCTCTCTGCTGACAGTGCTGCTCAAAATGCATCTTTGTAGCCTAGAAAGGAGCCGGTTCCAATGAATGGCTGCAGCGGCACAGCCTCTGCTCAGCTCCGAGGTTCACCCAGAGCCTTGGAGGTTTTTTTTTTCCCCCCCAAAGTTTGCAGGATGCTTTAACCCTCTCCCTCCCGTGCCATCCTTAGCCCCTCCCCCAAGCTCATTAACAATGCCGATTATTTTTATCGCTCCCCACCTTGTGCCCGTTTCCAGATTGATGAATTTTACGTGGGGCCAGTGCCTCCCAAGCAGGTCACCTTTGCCAAGCTGAACGACAACATCCGTGAAAACTTTTTGGCCGACATGTGCAAGAAATACGGCGAAGTGGAAGAGGTGGAGATTCTCTACAACCCCAAGAACAAGAAGCACCTGGGCATTGCCAAAGTCATCTTTGCCACTGTCAAGGGTGCCCGGGAGGCTGTGCAGCACCTTCACAACACTTCTGTCATGGGCAACATCATCCACGTGGAGCTGGATACAAAAGGTAAGGGGGACCTTTGGGCCTCACGTGTTTGGGGTTTGCAGAGCCCCTGCCCGTCCCACTCCCAGCACCGAGGCTGTTGCGGAGGGCAGGGACCTGGTGATTAAAAATACGAAGGGAGCCGGCAGCGGGTCTGGTGTCTGGGGCCTGGGCGAGTCACGTGGAGCCAAATGTGTTGTCTGTTGCTAAGAGACAGCCCTGTAATTTGCAAAATGCTGCCATCCTGCCTGTCCCCTGCCTCTCCCCTGCCCGTCCCTGTCCCTGCTCGCTGCCCTCTCGTGTCCCCATCTCCCTGCCCCAGGCTGGTCCCTCTCAGCCACCTGCCAGGGCTGCTGCACCCGGTGGCACCTGCGTTTTGCAAACTTGGCATTTTTGGGCAAGTCCTGGTGGTTCCTGGGACCCGAATCTGTGCGTTCTGGTGGCAGCAGCGGGGCTGGGTGCTGTCCCCTGCGTGCCTGGCATTTCATTGATACTTGGGGTGGGCTGGGGGCTGGCACAGCAGAGTGCACACGCAGCGCTGCCAGTGTGTGCGAGTGTACAAGTGTGGGACTGGCTCTTAAAGCGACAGCAGCTCCCTGTGCTGGAGGAACCAGCTGCCAGCCCCACTCCCGAGCCCTCAGAAGCCCCATAAAGTTTTTGCAAGTGTGAAGGCATTGCATTTGATCTGTTCTCTCTCCTCCAAGCGTGCTAGTGAAAGGGCTTTGCTAAAATCTGCCTAAATTTTAGAAAATGTCTAAGACTGAGGAGGTGTGGATCAGTTGCTGATTGTATTTCTGCATTCCAAAGGTGGCATTTCTAGTTTAAAACTGGCTTGCTGCACTCCTTCTTGGGAAAAAGACATTGCTAACACCATTTTCTTAAAAATGCTGATATTTTTGTTCTGTATTTAAAGGTTTCAACAGTTTAGTGCACAACCAACACAGCAGTTGGTGTGCCACATGTGATAGAGTAGAACAGGATGTTTATTGACATTACTGACCACTGTGAGAAGAAAAATCACAGTAGCAGTTTAATATTTTCTGTTGGGAGCTAGGCTTGACCTTACATGTGCATACTTTGAAATTCTAGTATCAGTAATTTTTACAGACAGGCTCCTTCCCTTGCTTTGAAATTTGAAGGTAAAAATCACATTTAAGGACAAATTAACCATTTGCAGATTTAATAATATAAGCTAAAGCTGTTCTGTAAGTGATGGATGTCTTAATGACAATCATTTTAAACAAGCTGATTATGCTGCCTTCCTCCTTGTTCTCCTCCGTTTATAAACTATGCAGCAAGTCTTGAGCAGGCAGCTGTTCCCGAAAGTTTGTAGCACATCAGGGAAATGAGGGGGGGTTTCTGCTTCTGTTTCCTGGGAGAAAATGCTGAAGTCAGTTTCAAATTGCATTGCTGTTTTGTTTGCCAGCTTTATGCTCCTAATGTATTTTTTTCACACAGTTGCTTCTCTTTCTTTCTAAAAGAGTGGGACTGTCAATGTGCTATAATCTGTCAGAATCAAGTAAAAATGGTGTTCCTAAAATAGCATCAGCAGGTTAAGACATACTTAAAATATATGTGTATCATTTTCACCGTTTCCTTCTAGTATCCTGCTTTGCAAGACAGTGAAAGGTTGGTTAAAAACTTTGTTTTCACAGTGTAGCAAAATAAATATTAGGAGTGAAAGTATCATTTTTATCTGTCTGGTGTGAGCACAGGCCTGGGAATCTGAAACTAATAAATCCAGGCTCCTCATCTGAGACAGGGTTGTTTAAAGAAACTTCTCTGCTCAGTTTATCCATCTACAGACTGGACACAGCTAGTAATTGCCTGTCTTAGAGCAATAGGTAGGAATCATTTCACATTCATAAACCTCTTTGAAATTGTAACTTTTCCTGCATTATGTTTGAGATCCAGGAAGAACTATGTAACAATGACTTGATATTTTTTTAAGAACAAGTGAAAATAAGCCTAACACTTCCATATCCGTGGCATTGTAGTGTCATGTGTGGGTGGTGTGTGTTAATATTTCAGGCTTATCTTCAGACTCTTGCAGTGAAGAGATCTATTTTGTCATGACTTTGGTTGAACTTAAACAGTTTACATAGTTGAGGATGAGGCTCAAGACTTTGTGAAATGAGATTTGATACCCAAATAACTTTATCTGTAGCATTTGTGCAAGATAAATAAGTCTTCTTCAGGACAGAATTGTGCTAAGGGTTGCTTTGTTTTTGAATTGAACGAGGTGATTCACAGGGAGTTTGGGGTTTGATCCTGCAGGACTTTCTCATAAAAGTAGTCCTGGTTTTGGGGAGGTATTTCCTGAGTTAATTTTCTGGGCTCAGGTGCCTGGTCTGTCCATTTTTCTGTGTATTCTTTATCTCTCAGAGCAAAATTCAGACAGTTTCAGGGTCTGGTTCTGTTGCCTTTGAAGCTGATGACAGATTTCATACAGACTGCAAAATAAGTAGGATTAAGTTTTTGTAGTAATGAAAAATTCAATATTAAGAAACTGGGTCTTTGTAGACTTTAGGAATGAAAAGGCTGAGGCTCAGCAATGCTATATGGGACAGTTTGCTTCCCTGGCTTCATTCTTCGAAGGATTCCACTGAGTTCTCCTTAAACCAGGGGGAAAAAAGGATTCATTGGTGTCTGTTTGGAAAGACAGCATTAACGGTTTTGTCCTCAGCATTCCCATGCGTTGTGTTTGCATTTGTAACAGGCAGCTCTCATGAGCAAGGTGTGCAGGGAGAGCTTTCTGAAGTGGCTCTGGGTGTTGGCAGAGGCTTCTCCCTTGAGTGAGAGTTTCACTTCTCAAATCTGCAAGGTTTGCTTGGCACTTTGGAGAGGAGGGAAACGGCTGTGCTCCAGAAAGCATGGTAAAGAGCAGAGCTGCCAAGGAGGCTGAGAAGAGGAAAAAGGATTTAGAAACCTCCTTGTCTTGGCTGGAGAAGGGAGTGTCTGACTTCACTTGCCCAGCAGATTATTTTAAAATGATGCCTGCGAGCTCTGAGGTGATAACTGCTCCTGTCCTGCATGGAGTGGGCTGGGAGTGGTAGCAGGGTCGTGTGAGTGTCAAGAATGTGTATTTTTACATGGATTGTGATCTTGCTGTTTAATCAACTCTTGCATTGTGCTCTGTGCAGGTGAAACCCGCATGAGATTCTATGAACTGCTGGTTAATGGTCTTTACACTCCTCAGACCCTCCCTGTAGGCACTGAACAGGACGTGTCCCCAACTGGGAACGAAGCTCTCCAGGTAGGTGTGCTTGGCTTTTCTTAAAGAAAAACTTCCTAGAAAATCCCAAACGTTAGCATTAGCATTTTAACATTTTTAGTGTATCTGTAATTGTGTCTTGCTGTAGCTCCAATGGATGTTACTAATTCATGTTTAAATAGAACTTGCTCATAATTGCCATAGCAAATGTACCTCTGGATGTGGAGCACATGGCTGGTGTGTGCCTGCTTTGCACGGAAAATGCTTTTTGTCTTCGTGCCCTATTAACATTAGAAATTCCTGCAGTTAGGACTGGATCAGATCTGTCCCTGAGATGAGATTTTTCCCTTGAAGTCAGGGCAGTGATTTACAGTGGTACATTTGGCCTGGCGTCTGCGGTGTGTAATCCTCAGCACGCACGGGCTTCAGCCTCGCTTAAAGGCTGAGAGGTGGAAGGTGTCTGAGCTTCAATAGTGGCATCAATTTTCCTGAATCTTAATTAGTTGCTGGAATCAGCTTTTAATAAAAGCAGTGGACAGAATTCCTGCAGGCTTCCAGGGGTCCCTCGATATTTAGAGCACAATTCTCTGAGTGGCTTTGCATGATCACCTGCTTCCCTGTGAACCCCACTGGGATGAGAGGGCCAGGGGGAAGGGAAGCCTGTTTGTGTGAAATTACCAGCCTCTTTGGCTTGTCTGAATGTACTTTGGCTCCTCATTGTGACTTAAGAACTGATTTTAAGACATCAAATTTGAAAGAGATTTGGAAAAGATTTTTTTTTTCCTTCTCTCTATTCATACAACTTCTTAAAATGCCATGATTCCATTAATTCTGTGATCAAGTGTTCTCAGGACAGGTAACAGCTGTACAGTGAACATGAAAATCCCATTGATCTGGAAAAAAAAAGTCTTCTCCCACCAAAGCACCCCAACAGCAGCAAGGCAAAACCCCGGTATCCTTTTAACAAAATCATAAAAGAGGTTGGTTCTTCCCTATCTCCCAGCAATGTGCTTTTAAAGGTAGGAGGGAGACAGGTAATGATTTTGCTGAGAGCCCTGCTATGAGTAGACCCTGACTGCTCATTTCTGCTACTTCCACACCTCAAATAAAAATAGGCAGATTTGTTCTTACTCTTTTTTTCAGGGTTAACAGCAAAACACTCAATTGATGGTATCACCCAAAGCAGTCCCTGCTGTAATTATCCTTAAGAATTTTTCCCTAGATATTGTGTTCATGTGTTATATTATTGATTTTTTTTTTCCCAGTTACCACCAGAATTATTGCTTTGAGTAACTTTAAACTGTTTGCATCATGGTTTTGACACTAGGATCTGCCAACAAACTTGTTTGCTGTTGTAGTTCAGTAAATTACTCCTGACATTTGCTCCTCCTCTCATGCAGAGCAGCAAAGATCTGACAGTTCTGCAATCCCTGCCTCCAGGCCATACACCAACCCCACTGAAAAACACTCCACAGCACATCTACACTAAAGGTGCAGCAGTGTGGATGTTGTTAAAAACCAGCCACGTGCTTCCTGCTCCTTTATGTGGCCTTTAGGACAGTTGAGGAAGAAACTTTTTCTTGATGTCTCTCTGGTCATGGTGTCCAGGGGGTCAAACTGAGAGCAAGTCCACACTACTGAGTGGGTGAGACATGTGAACACAGCAGGCAGGTGAGAGTTCAGCCTGAGTTTGATGGTGCTGGCATGTTCCAAGCAGGTCATTTTACACATCTCTGCCTACCTGTGCTTAAGAGGTCTCGCTAGTTGACTCTCCTGGTGTGCTTTTAGGCAGCTGGAGCTCAGAACATCATCTCTTGCTACCAGGAGGATTCTCACTGAGCTTCTGCTTTGCATTATGGAAAATTGATTCTGGAGCTGATGATAAGTGTGGCACTGTTATGACTCAGCAGAGTCTGAGCTGGAGCAGGGCTGCTCCTAGAAACCCCCTGAATGTGCCTGTGAAGTGAGTTACAGAGCAAGTACTTGGCTGCTCTGTAGGTTTGTAGGGTTTCAGTTTCAAACGCCATAATCAGTAGCACTCTGAGCATTTGACTTTGTGAAAAGCTTTAAAATGGTGTTTTTCTGGCAGCTGAGAACTTTTTGTATGTTACAGATGAGTGGTAGGGAGGATGGTGGGCCAGCTCTGCTGCACAGCTTTGGCTGCAGGCTGGCAGTTCACTCACTTGTATGTTTTGATTTGTTCACAAAAACAAAAAAAAATTGACAATTTCACATCTCAGACTTTCCTTATTTTCATCCCTGTTTGCAGCTTACACAAGTGTTACATAGTTGCTAGAAACTGGAACTCTTCCAGCTGAAAGTGGTGTGGAAGTCTCCTGTTCACCTGATGCTCTTGGGGGTAGCTTACAAGGGAAACTTGTATCTTCTTTCTTCTTCCTCCCCTTGCAGACAAGTTACACTTTCCTGACTTTTTCTTTTAAATCAAAGAGGACTGTTAGCAATGGATAATGGCTTGTGTTTTCAGGGATGCTGTAACCTATTTATTTCCTTGCCATGGAAATCAGCACGAACTCTTGGGTGCTCAACTCTTCTGAAAACCAAACAGATTGGACAAATATGGTTATAGCAGTTTGTGTTTAGGTGCTTTTCTGTGGTGTTGTTACAGTTGACGGACTCCCTGAAGCGCCTCAAGGACAGCTCCCTCTCTTCCGCGGGATCCTCGGTCACCCCAAACAGCAGCACGCCCTTCTCCCATGACACTGCCTATTCCAGCTGCCGGCAAGACACCCCAAACTCCTACAGCCAATTCACCCCTCAGTCCCAAGGAACGCCCCACACCCCGCGCCTGGGGACGCCGTTCTCCCAGGATTCCACCTACTCCAGCCGACAGACGACCCCTGTGTACCACTTTGGGCAGGACAGCGGCTACAAGCCCCGGAGGCACGAGACGAAATTTACGGATGCGTACAACCGTCGCCCGGGACACCACTACATGCACAACTCGGCAGGGGTGTTCCGAGGCACAGAGCATCAGTTTAGTACCTTCAAATCCCATCAGCAGGAGCCAGTTCAGTTCTCTCACACTCCTCCCCTGAGCCACTCTAGTTCCTCGAGCTATAAATCTGCCTTCTCCCCCTATCAAGCACCAGCTGTTTTTCCCCAATCCGAGGAGCAGCCGTTTCCCCAGACTTCCAGGGAGACAGAGTACAGGAGACCTGCGCCGCCTCCCACCGAGATGGTTGTGGAAAGCAGCGCTGCCCCCAGCATCGATTTTGTCCCAGTGAAGGAGAAACCGGAGGAGCCTCCGCCCTTGCCCGACTCGAACTCTGTTCCTGAACCAAGCACAGCGTCCTTCTCTCAGACTCCAGAGAGGAGTGAGACTCCTGGCACCCCCACCATGGAGACTGAGATGCAGCATAACAGTTTAGACTCAAGGATTGAGATGCTCTTAAAAGAGCAGAGAACAAAATTACCCTTTCTTAACGAGCATGACTCAGATAATGAGATCAGAATGGAAGGTAGCCCTATTTCCTCCTCTTCTTCCCAGCTCTCCCCCATCCCAACATACGGATCGAACTCTCAGCCCGGTTTCAGGGGTCAGACGCCTTCCTCGCGCCCTTCCAGCACAGGCTTGGAGGACATCAGCCCCACACCCTTACCTGACTCTGATGATGATGAGCCCATCCCTGGGACAGCTTCTCTGAGTCAGAATTCCCGGGGGACATCGGAGGCCAGCATGACTCCCATTGATCAGCTGAGCAGGACCTCCAAAATTGAGACCTCGGAGGCTAAAGAAATGGTACCTGGTGACCAGACTCCAACGTCAGAAAAAATGGATGAGGTAAGTGAGCTGGAATGAGTTATGAAGCTTTGCATGTGTCCCCAGAGCTGGACAGGGTGGGGAATTGCACTTGTCTTTGTGTCGTCAGAGCGTGGGGTTTCTGGTGGCTTTTTCTTTTACTTGAGCCAGCTGGAAATGAGTTAGATGTGACACAAAGTAATGGTCTTAATCAATTTGCAGTCTCCAGCTTTCCTTATTTATAATACCAGCCTGCTGCAATTTATAGCTTCAGGAGAGCTCAAGGACTGCACAAGCCACCAAAGTTTGGCCAGTGCTCAGGCTGTGTGAACATCCCGAGTGTTGACAGACACTTAAGCCACTAGAGGAATTAATGGAGCACTTTCTGCCATTGCTGTGGTCCCTGAGCAGGGGTGTGTATGCAGGCACACACTTGCTTAACGGGGCTTTCATGTTGCACTGAAGTATTGAGTGTATAGGGTGTTTGAAAGCTCTCCAGCTATTCCTGCCATCTGGTTCCAACGGGAGACAGTTGCTGGGTTTTAATACTCACTTTGCTCAGGAGAGAGGGAGTATTTGAAAGGGGGAGGCAGTTGACTTGTGGGGGATGTGCTCCACTGAGTCTTCCAATAATAGAGCAGAGCTTGTTGCCTCTGCTGGGGCATTTATGGCTGAAGGGGGAGACAGAGCTGAACTGGTGCCAGCAGACAGGAATTATGTTGCATGGTGTGTCTGTTTGGGAGGTCTGTTGCAACAAATGTGAGTATCGCTGCAGTGGATGTGTTGGTCCTATCGTGCTGTGTCAAGGAACAGTCAAAATACAGGTTTTTGCAAATGCCAGACCTTTCTCCTCAATGTTTATAATGGTCATGCAAGCAGATGTCTGAAACTGCTGTCCCTGGTGTGCAAGAATGCTGCAGTCAAGAGGGCTGGTCTTGTGAAAATGTCCTGAGTATGATAGATCAATTTAATTTACTCATGAAAGTTTATTGGGGTTAAGCTGGCAGAATGGGTTTCCCTCCAGTGGTTTCCAATTGTGAGGTTTTCACCAGAGAAGTGGCTGCATGTCGGGAGAGGAGGAGCTGCTCCCATAGCTCTGGGCTTTGCAGGGTGCTTCAGTGGAGGGAAAGCTCTGCAGCAGTAACACAGTGTCGGTCTGGGTGCTAAATAGTGAAAGCAATGTGACCGTGTTGGATATTTTGTTTTTTTCTGCATGCCTTTCCAAACCTGCTTGTCCTTGCAGTTGCCAGTTTAGCCTTTGAAACAGTTCAGCTGCTTGAGTTCTCATTCATCATCCAGGCTGGCCCAGGCTCCCCTCCTGGGAGGCAAGTCCCTGGCTGGTGGGGCTGATGATGTGTTAATTAGGAATGGAGTTTTGATTCCTTAAGCTCCGGTCTGGCAGGCTTAAGAGGGGACGCTGTTAGTTCGACTAAAAACCAGTGAGGAAGACATCCCTCATCTCCTTGTCTTTCTGGGTTTGTATCTGCTGTCCTTGCCCTTGTGCAAGTGGGTTGCAGCCAATTCTGAGTGTGTTTAGGGAGATGGGTAGGTGCCAGCATGGTGTGTGGGGTCAGGCACTTCTGTAGCTGGCAGCAGGTTTGGGGGAGTGGCTGGGGTGGGACATTGTAGGTTGTGATATGGGGCAGCAGCGTGCTGATGTTGAAGCCCGTGTTAAATCTTTGTTTCCCCTTAATGAGATGCTGGTGTCAGAAGTTCACGTTGATGGTTCTGTGATACAAAATTATGTAAGTGCCTCAGTCCTCTGCAGAAGTCAGAAGGGTGGTAGCAGGGTTTCCATGCAGGTCATTGCTGCTTTATTTGTCTCCTTCCCCCAAAAAAGTTGATGTTTGTTGTTGGAGCTGTTTATTCAAACTTCCTCTTGGTTACAAATCACACTGAGCTATTCTGACATGTTTGAAAAGTTGCCTGCGCCTTTCATTGCTCCTTGTGATGCACAAAAAACGATCTCCATGTGTTTTTGCTTCCTTTCCCCACCCTTCTCCCCACACAGTTTTTTGCTTTAGAAAAAGGCTCTTCTGGCTTCCCTCTCTTTTGCTGAAGGAGCAGAGCTGAACAGTGACTTAACATAGGCTGAAATTTGAGCTGCAGCTTTCCAACTGAGTTAGAGGGGCATTGAGTCTGTGTAAGGGCTGGAAAGCTGAACCTCCAGCTTCAGCCCATTGTGATAGCACTATTCTACTCCAGTCCTTCACAGAGTCCTCCAGTGAAACCGAGGGAAGGCAGACACAAATATTTCTTGTGACTGTGTGGCTGGTGGAGCAGAGCAGGGGTGATATCTTAGTGTAGGGAGGCTCATTAAGTATCATAAGGAAGCAATAAAGGGGAGAGAGAGTTTGAACTTATTTACTTAATATTTGCCCCTTCAAGGGTCAGAGCAGCCTCAGGCCAGCTCTCTTTGGGTGGGTGCTCTGGCTGGGAAAATCACAGGATTCATGAGGATGCCAGCAAAGTCACAAGGAAATTTTTCCTGAAGTGGTCAGTGCTTTTGAAGGACCTCCTCCTGTTTCCCATCAGAACAAGCATGATTTTTTGTCAATGATACAATAACATCTGTTCTGTAGGTGAAGTGCTGTCAAATCATCAGGCAGATTAACCCCCCCAGACTCACCATAAGTAAAGGAGGTACATCCAAGCCCAGCAAATGCTCTGATTTATCATGCAAGACCCTGGAGTTTGATTTCAAGATCCAGTATGATACTCCTAAGCCAGAGTTTGGCAGGGATTTTGGGTGTGGGAGAGGAAGGGCTCTGCATCTGTCTGCAACACCTAACCCAGCTAATCTCAGAGCAGTGATTAAGGTCTGCAGAGAAAGTCCAGCTAAGCTTAGCCAAGGGACCAGGCTGAGAGGTGGAACAGTGGGATTTGGGCAGTGTGAGGTAAGGGAAGGAGAAGGATCCTTTCCAAAAAGAGCAACCTGCCAGACAGGAAGGCAGGGCAGAGTGGGCTTTTTTCAAGAAACTAGAAGATGGCAAAGAAAAAAAGCTGAGCTGCATTGTTATATGAGGGTAATTTTTGAGGGAGCAATGTACAAACTTTCCTTCCTATGTGCTTGGGAAGATAAAAAGGAAAGAATTGTAATAATTTCTTTTCGCAGGGTTTTTGCTGTTTCGGAAGTGCAAAGGTTAAGTACGTACGCTTTGACGTTTTGACATCCCATGTGAGCCAGGTCTTGTTTTGGCTTGGCTTGTGGCAGGAAGAGGCCCTGCCTTTGTGCTGGGGAGGGTGACAGGATTGCAGCCAGTCACTTTGTTGTGTATTGATGATGCTTTTCATGCTTCAGCTTATGAATGTATCAGTTTGTGTGCATAGCCAGTGTGTAATAGGAAGACTGTATGGTTGACAATGGTATTTTTCCAGATTTATAAGTACAAAAGCACTTTTTAATTGAGGGATCAGCAGAATCCTGTCCTCCTGGTAGTTTAGCTAAGCACTGAGTTACTGTGGTGGGAGGGGTGCCTTAAAAATGCCAAAGATCATCATAAAAATAAAGATCCTGAAGCATGAATGAGGTGAGAGCAGTTCTCCTGCTGTTTGCTGGGAATTTTAGTAAATGGGTTGGGGAGTGAACTGGAAGTTACACAGTGCTCAGCAGCCCTAGAGACCCTGAAAGGCACTGCTGTCAGCAGCTGTTGGGAGTGGTGTGAATGCTGTGCTGGGTGCTGAGGTGCCTCTTGCAGGACAGCATCAGCATCCCTGGGACAAGCTGTGTGCATGCAGTGGGTCCTGTCACAGCTGCCCAGGGAGGATTTCCCAGCTGTGCTTACACACAGACAAGGTGGGTCAGGCTCAGCCCTACAACAAGCTCCGCTGAAGTCCCTGAGGTTACGTCTGGGCTGAAATTGCCCTTTGTGTTGAAGCATCTTTGGGTTCTTGTGTGGTCATGGCCAGAACTGGAAGAAATTTTTGTTGAAGTGTCATATTGTCCCTCTGGAGCCTTAGCAGGATGTGATGACATTCCCCTCAAGACACTGCCTCGTGTCTTGTGTGGCTCCATGCTGCTGCATCCCCATCCACACTGGGCATTGTTTCAGTAGCTGAAAATGATTGCCCATTCCTGCAGAGCCAAATTCAGCCTTTAGTTGTTCGCACTGTGGTGAGACAAAGCAGAGCCCGGGTGTTGTCCAGGCAGTGAGAGGAGCTGCTGAGGGTTTTGGTGCTAGCAGTACCTGCAGTGCTTGCCCCAGGGGCAGTTGATGCCCCTTGCAGCTGAGCTGGGCAGGAGCAAGTCCATCTGTGCCTGCAGGAGGATGTTCTCTTCCTGTACCCTGCTCCCACCCGTGGACTGTGTGGGTTGGAGGCAGCCCTTGGGATGAATTACATGGAGCCTCCTAAAGGTGAACCCAGTCTCGCTCTGCTGAGGGATGTTTCTGGGCTGAAGAGCTCAGAAGTGATTTATTCAAGGTAAATGCACATTGGGGTTGAGCAAGTAGATCCTTAAGAGCCAGGAAATTTGATACCTTCGTTTCCACAGTAACTGTGCAAGAGCCCTTATGCCCATTGGTAGCTGTTAGTATATAGAATATATATGGGTACACCTGGGATCCAGTTTACAGCTGGAGTGGGATTTATCATTTCTGGAGGGAGATGGGGAGAGTAGATGGGGGAAATGGTTGCTCTGAATGTAGCCTTTTAATTGAAGAAGGGAGAAAGACCCGAGAGCTGTGATTTATACCCAGTCTCATAAACACTTTTTCAAATTTTCCTGCCTCCTGAGCTCTTGCAAATGCAATCATGCCTGACAGAACCGGTTCCTAATGGAAACTCAAAAAATAGGTATCATGTTATGACCATGAATTTCCAGAAATGCAGCCAGCCAATGCCCAGGCAGCAGAGATTTGGATGACTGCTGTGGTTTCATGTGTGAATTACACCAGCCATGCTAAACCTGTGAAATTAAAATGAGAGTGAACTGCTTAAGCTGTGGGTTCAGTTCTGCCCTCCCTGACCCACACACAGCAGCAGCGAGAAGCCACAGAGACTTCAGGGGATCTTGTGGAGTCTAAGCTTGTTCAGAAGAGAAAGGCAGCACACAAGTCCCTCAAAAGGTGATTTAAATGTGACACTACAGTGGCCCACTGGCCCCTTTGGGAGCTCAGTGATCTGTTCAGCCACTGAGTCCTCAGGAGGGAGGAGGCTGGGGCAGCTCTGCATCCTCCTGGAGATGCTGAGGGCTGAGGGTCAGTTCCTAAATAACCTGACCAAGGCAAGGATGTCCAGACTCCCACAGCAGTGGAAGTGCAGGTTGTTATTTTACCTTTTTTTTCAGAATTGATGCTGGAAGACCACAGGCAGGGACTGCTTTCTTGTACACTGATTCATTTACCACATGACAACCTGCTGCTCCTACAAAAATTTATATGAAGCAGAGGAGAATGTTCATTTTTGCTAAGTTGTATTTCACTTTTAACTTTTTGTATTTGGCTCTGATGTGATTCTTGGAGTGCTTGCAGAGTGGTTAGCAGAGCAGAGAGCTTGACCAGACAAATGTTCAGTAGAGGAAGGAGCAAGAGGTAACAAGCCCAGTGTCAGTTTTTACCGTCACTTTTTCAGAGCAGTGTTGCATAGGATCCACCTGGCATTCCTGATGATACACCCCTCATGCATGTATGCTTGTGGGGGGAAGGAAACCTGAATGGAAAAATATTTGACTGTTAGTGGTTTGGTTTATTTGGATACCAAACAACTCCAGTAGAGTGAGAGAACGTGTCTCTGGTTGATAACAGAGCTGGAAATGGTGAAATGCTCTGGAGTGTAACTGAAAAATAGAAAGCAGGCTGTGGTTGGGAGGCTGAGTGGTTCTTTTGCTCTCACACCGGGCCAAGGCTTTGAGGCTTTTTCATTTTGCATACCTGATAGAACTGACATTGCCATTCCTTTTTATAAATCACTGTTGCTGACAATACTCTCATCACTAGCTCAGTTTGTTCTGTTTCTCCACCAGCGACTTTCTGTAAATTTTCAGTTCCTGGCAGACTGGCTGTGTATACTCGAACTGCTTGTAAATAGGTAGAGCAATGCTTATTTTGTGTTTGTGTAATCTGTAGATGCCCCTGCACTGCAAAGTCAGATCCAAATTAGTGTTTAACCATAGCACATAACTTATGGTGGAATAATATCTTCAAATCTAAGCTCTGCAGACCATCCACAGTTAGAGAGCCATTGACCATCTTCTTTTTGCTGCTTGCAGAGCTCTTCCTATTCTTTACAACACTCAGGATTTAGCAGTGATATTGAATGTTCAGATGTCATAAATGCAGGCTGTGAAGCCTCACACTGAAGTGACACATTTTCCTCACAGTTTCTCCAACCCATTATCATTCCAGTTGCGTTTCGCATCTGATGGCTGTGAAAAGTGACCAAGGGAATGCAGACAAGTTACTGGATGGCGGCGTGTGTTGCAACATGCAGTGACACTGAGAAAACGTGCCAGTGTGTTAGGTAATCAGTAGAAATATTGAGAAAATAATTGCTGTTAACATATTGTGCTGGCAGCCACCAGAACAGCACTAATTTCTGGGTCTGATTGTGAAGATGCCGGAGCAGCCGCTGTGTTCTATATGTGTCTGTGTCTGACACAGAGCACTGAGCAGACACTGAGCTCTTATTTTATTCAAATTTCTGCTGGCTGGTGCCTTTCCTGGAGTCCTCTAAATAGATACAGTTCATCAGTAGAATGTTTTTTCCATACTGCATCAATTTTGAGGCCCATGACTTTGCCACCCCCCCTTATGTTAATTTTAATTTTCAGTTTGGGGTACTTGTTTGTACCTAGTGAAGATGGGGCAGAACTCAAAATGAAACTTGTGAGATCGCTAACTCTGTGCATCACATACCTGCCCACGAGGGCTCCTTTGACCCAGAGATGTTACTGCTGTCTCAGGATTTATTATGAAAGTGCAGTGCTTGCTTTTGGAAATGCCCATTCATCATGACAAAAAGATTGCTCGCATTTTGTGCTCCTAAAAACCAAATATTTAAAAAAACAAAGAAGAAAGAAAATGGTAAAGGAAAAAAAAAAAGTTAAAAATGTTTTTTTATTTGCATAGTGCTAAAATAAGGTCAGCATCTGCTTTCACACATTTCCAACAGTGCAGACAGGCCTCATGAAGTGGAAATAGCAAGGCAGCAGATTGAGGTTTCTCATTTCTCTCTGGGCTGGAATAGGTGGAATAGGTTTGCTCCTCTGGCTGCTGCAGGGGTATTTCTCTAGGAGCACTTTGAGTAGAGGAAGTTGTTGGTGGCTTGGGCTCCGGCAGTGGCTGAGCACGGAGGCAGCGCCGGAGCCGAAACCGCCCGGACACGGGGCTGGCAGCAGAGCCCCTGCTTGGCACCGTGCCTGCCAAGGGCTCGGGCAGCTGGAGCTCACCTTGCAGTTTTCCCTCAACTTTGGCTCTTTTTGGTGGGTTTGGAGTTGCTGGCTGCTCCGAAGGGCTGTGTTTGGACTGTGTATTTCTGTGGAGCTGATAACACTCTGCTAAGTGCAATTTCCACACACCTTTGACCAGCTCACCTGCATTTTGCCCCATCTCTCTCAGTGTCAGGCAGTAAGTCAGGGAGATAGGAAAAAGGCTCTGAGGAGGGGAAGAGGAGAAACAAAGATGATCTTGCCAAGGTCGAGTCCTCTCTGTCTCACCTCCTTGCCTGCACCTTCAAGCATTCAAGGTGGGATGTCCTCAGGCTCACTGCTGCCCAGATTCCCTGTGCCACTGAGTGCAATGGCACAGAGCCTTAGGAAGAAGAGAGCTGAGCATGGTGCAGGGTGGGTGACATCAAGGATGGATGGGGTTTTGTTTTTCTGGGCCTTTGTTCTGTCCTGATCAAGGAATCTGATGTCTGCTGCTTTTGTGGGTGATGAGGGGTGGGAGTTGCTCTCTGACATCCAGATATTTTCCACAAGAACTGTGCTTGGCAGTGAGCAGACATAGTTTTAATGTTATGTCCAGGCAGCCTGTCCTCCTCCTGTGGTGCAGGATCAACATGTGTTGCACACACCAGGAAGACATTCCCTGTGGAGCTGGGGAGGGATTGCTGAAGTAGGCAGCTTTTTTCCAGATTTCCCTTTTCCCAAAGGAGCTTGTTATTTCTGGTGCCTTGTGTATCCCAGGCAGAACAAAATACACTTATTTGAGGTGATAGCAGTGTTGTTTGGTGGAAGCAGGAGCTGGTGTGATGTTGGCACGTGGCTCTGGGGACTGTTTCCAGTCCTTGTTGCTAAGCAGTTGCCAAATGTGGCATTTTGGTCGGCAGATGTGGCTGAGAGTTTCCAGTGCAGATAATTGAAATATTGTCTTTGAAGGATGCAGATAAATGTGAGCAACTGTTATCATGGTGCTACAAGCATTTTGCTATTGTCAGGAAGAAGGAATACTTGGAAAATATGAAAATCCTTCATACTGCATGAAATTATTCAAATTGCAGTAATACATAAAGGGCACTCTACCAGTGGAATGTATGCCATGGAGACGTGTGTGAAGGGATTAATTTTGACAAGGGAATCTCAACAAATTTATTTGCTTGTTAATATAGTGTCAGGTGGGATGTATCTCCCAAATTACCTCAGAAAAGTGGTAACAGCAGATGGGTTTGCAAAGCTGAGGTGTGTTCCAGGTCAGTGGTGAGGGTTTGGTGGCAAGGGGCAGCCCAGCAGAGCCCTGATGGAGGATGGAGTCCTGATGCTGGGATTGATTTTAAATTCCCTGGGAGCTGGCATCGTGCTGGGGGCACCCAGCCTGGCTGCCAGGCACCAGCAGGCAGCTGTGAGCCCTGCTGGGTTGGATGTTCAGGCTTCAGCTTGAGGAAGTCTTGTTGCATGACTTTGTCTTGGGTTGTGGCTGGGGCACACGTGCTGCAGTCAGAGAAGGGTCAGTTTTTGCAGTATTTTTACTATTTTAACTGAGCTCTGGTATCAAGAGCATGGCATGGTGCAGTTGTGTTAGTGAGGCACAGCTTTAGGATCATGTCCAGTGAGATGTATTGATGGTGGTTGGTGATATAATGACCACTGTGCAGCTCTGGTGCTTCAAAAGGTGCTGAGGCCAAACGGTGCTAAGTAATAAATGATGAGCTGCAAACCACCACAGCAGCTGTTCCTGCAGAACTGCTTAAAAAATAAAAAGATGCCCATGCCTTCCAGCTGGCCACTGGATCAGTGAACAGGGCATGGAATGCATGAGCACAGAGCTGTGCTTGCCTGGTTTTGTGCCTTTCTCACAACTATTTCACAAAACTCTTTAAATAAGTAAAGTGGCTTTTTAAGGCTTCATAATATAACTTCAAACTAATGAACCAGTCTAATAGGAATGCTGCTTTAAAAATACCAATAAAGAGTGTGATGGAGAGGGGTTTAGCTGTGTCTGCTCAAGAATGGGCTGTGCTGCTGTGAGCTTCTGCAGGGCTTCACTCAAAGCAAAGCTCTTTAAAGCAGGTAGTAAAGGAGTGAGTAAAGAAAGTGTCACCAACATGAGGAGACCTAGGAGAGCCTGAGAGCTGGAGTGGTGGGTCTGAGGAGCAGAACATGGATCACCTGGTGCTGGCTGCTGCTGAAGGGCCCTGCCATGGACACGCTGCCCTTCACTTGAGCAGTCACCTATGGAAGAGCTTGATTACAGCTCTGCTGCAAGAGAGAGCAGGAGAGACTTCAGACTGACTCATGAGTAAGCAAGGAAAAGGCACATCTTTACCTTTCCATGGCTGTCTGTGCTGTTGGGGGTTATTTCCTTTGGGTCTGCAGTGGGTGCCTTGCAGCAGCCTCTCAGCAGCTCCCCTGGGTCCCTCCTGACCAGCAGATTAGCAATGCTCAGCTCAGGAGCTGCTGCTGGACCTGCGTCCCACAAACATCTAATCCATTATTCACCCCATCTGCACTCCTGAGCCTGTGCACTATCCTGTGACAGTGCAGTGCACAGCTGAGTTTTGTTCTAAGTGAAAAGTGTTTTCGTGTGTTTGTTTAAACCTCCTGCCTGCTAATTAGGGGACAGGTGGGGGAATCAGCACACTTTACCTCTCCTCTCTTTTTTGCATATTTTATGCCTGCACAAATGGCAGTGGGAGTGCAGCCCAGCTGGGGGTATTTCCACTCTGGTGCTTTAGAACACTTGTGGTTTTACAATTTATTTTTCATACAGTGGGGATAGTTTGATAGTAAAAGTTTAGTGTCTTCTTGAAGGCCATGAGAAATGTTATGTCCTGCACAGGGATTATTTTTGTTAAGGGATCAGTCAGCAGTTGGCAGCCACTAGGATTATGTTTTTATCACCCAAAGGGAGTGGTAGGGGGAAAAAGTTGCATTAGGCAGGTTTTGAAAAAGGACAGCTTGGAGGTATTTCTTGCTCTTTGTCTTAGAAACAGATTTTTATTGTTTTAATTAATATGTTACATTCCCCAGTTGATGAGCCTGATTCTGTCCTCTCAAACTTAGCACTTAGCTAAATCTGAGTACAGCAAGAGAAGAAAAATCTAAGCAGGAAATAAAGCAGTGAAAAATTCAAGCTGCCTCCAGAGAGAAGAGAAATGTCACCAAAAGGGAACAGTTTCTTGCTGGCCTCACCCTTACTTTTAAGGAAGAATACTCAGCTGCTGGAAATAGGCTCCTCAGAGTGAAGCATCTCCTGTGGTCTAGCAGGGTTTTAATGCATCTACTGCTTTGCTGGGAAGGACTTGTTAGGTTTGTGTTGTAATGCTCAGAAAATGAGGAGCTGCTAAGCTCATTAGGGTGCCACTCATGGCTTGTGGTCACTGCTGTGAAGGGCTCCCAGCCAGGGAGCGTTTGTGTCTCCTGAGCCTCCCATTCCCTGGGGCCGCTCCAGGCTGTGTCCCAGCAGACCCAGAGCATTTGTGCCACCTCCAGTGGGGGCTTTGTCCAAAGTGGGTAAATGCTTTTTGTCAGTCGAGATCCTGCAGGCTGGCTGAACCATCTTGTCTGCAGCAGTTTCTCTGGGAATTCAGAAATGCAGCAGATGTCCTATTTTCCTGTCTGGGGTGATGGTGGTGGCTGTGCCCAGAACAGAAAGCCACAGGTTTCCTTGTTTGAAACCATACCATGCAGCCACCATGACTGCAGTTAGGATGATAACAAGGTCCTAAAGACCTTATTAACAGTGTTCCCTCTTTCAGGCATATTTCTTTTCAAATAGCTGGTGCTGGGCTAGAACAGAGAGGTGTGGAGGGCAGGTGGGAGTGAGCAGGAGAGCCTTAAAGAGTGACACTGATGAATAATCTAACAAAAATTCTTTTCTTTTGCCCATTCTTCTTCAAGACCCAAAATTCCTTCATTTCTGCCCTCCCTTCTGAGGAGACTCAGTGTTGCACAGGTCATGTTGGGACATCCAGGTCTTGCAAATGAAACCACTGTTGGTACTAACACTGAAATGCAGAGAGCACTGAACAGGACACTGACAGTGCTGCCATAACTGTGTTAGCCATGTGATTTCAGATACTCAGGGGTACAGTAGTACTGTGTAAAAGGGGAAGAGTATCACACTGGCCTAGTTGTGCTGATTAGAACTGTTTAAATACAGCATGTGTACAACCTATTCTTCAACATGCTGCTATCAGCTGGGGAGCTAGACTGTTTTCCATGCCTATCTCCTTTCTTATCACCTTCTTGGTGGCACGATCTGAATTCATGGCTCCATTTGACCTAAGGTTTGAGGGTGAGGTCAGGGGCTGGCATGTGATCTCCTGCCTGGCACTCAACTGAGGGGAATCTGTGTACTCTGCACATGCAAGTTATTGCAGGGTGGGTTTTTTTTGCTTATAGGTGGACTCTGATCTAATGTTGCCAGTTCCCTTTATCTTTGATTGCAAAGTACCTTCTTTAGAAATGTGAGTGCATTTCTGCAGACCAGTATGAAGAGCAAGACAGAGTTACAGAATCATTTGGGAATTGAGTTCTCTGTGTACAGTGTGATTTCTTCTGAATTCCTTGCTTTTCTTTGCATCTTTAGAGAAGGGGATGCTGCCTCGAGCTCTGCATCTTTTGTGTGTGGACAGACCTTAGAATGAAATAATAGCTGAGGTGCCAGAAAATGACAGAGGAGCCCATTGCATGTGTACCAGTGCCTTTCTGTTTTCAGAGAGACTATTCAGTTCCTCTGCTGGATTTGGCTGGTTAGTTCCCAGAACTCTGCATCACTGAACCTGGTGTCTGAAAAGGGCTTTACCTGGGTAAAGCCAGTCAGGCTGTATGAAAGTCTTTGGGAAAAGCAGAGAACATTCCCTGACTAATTTATCTGTAGGGGGTATTTTCTTCCCACTCTACCATCCTTTTATGCATGACTTAGCTTCCCAGCCGACTAAAGCCTTTGAAGTTAGATTGCAAATAGCTCTTCAGCTCTCCCTTCCCCCCATCTAAAATAGGGAAACCAGAACAACCATTCCTGTTGAAAGAGCCTGACTTGTTACATGGCTTCCCAATGTTAACACCCCTCTCTTTTCCTCCTTCCTTTTCCCTACCTCCTCCTCCCCCCCATAAAGAAACCCTTTATTTCCCCCCCTTAATAAGATCTACTTAAGACTTGAGGGAAGAGGCCATGGTTCCATGAGATGGTAAATCCAATTTTAGGGTGTTTCATATGTGATGAAAAACGCCGTGGCCACATGACGCTGGCCCTGAATTGGCACACATCACCCTGCCAGTTCCGATTTGTGCACATAATGCAGGAGGCCAGCCTCACATGGGGCACTCACAGGCTGCCCAGGCCTCCCTGGGCTGGGCTGGGGGCCAGGTGCTCCCATCTCACACTCTCACTGTGTTTTGTGACCTGCCCAGTCGGGTGTTCGTGTCGGTCTCCACTCAGATCTCTGCAGTCTGGGTGTCTGGAAGTTTCCAGTGTCAGCCTTGCTGAATGTGGACCCCAGGGATGTTATGTTGGCCTCTCCCTGCAGACACCAGAGAGTCTGTGGTGCTTGGGAAGCCCAGAGGTAATGTCTGGCTGCTCCAAATATCCCTTCTTCAGTGGTCTTGCTGACAGGAGCAGTGTAACCACATTGTATGCCATGAGGTTTGCAGTTCGGAGCCTCCTCCTCTTGGGAGGGAGAAAGACCTGAATGAAGCCATCCTCTTTGTGGATGGCTTACTAACAAACAGAGCAACCCCCTCCCCCTAGCTCTCTTTGCTAGTTCATCTCTTCAGGATTTCTGCTGAGGCAGATAAGGCAGTTGTTTTCCCACTGGTTTAATTCCTGGCTCTGAGGATTTCTGTCCTAGGAAACTCTTGCAGTGGGCTCTTGAAATCCACATTGAAAACTGGACTGTGGTGCTGTCTTGCCAAGAGAATGGACTTTTGAAAGTACTGAATGATGATTTAGTGTTCTCCCCTTAGGATTGCATTCCTCAAGTTACCTTTATTGTGGATCAGTAAGATCCAGAAAAGATCTTACTGATCCAGAAAGATCAGTTTACCTCAGACTGTACCACAGGGGCTTCCCATCTCTTTCTTCTTGCTTCACCTAGAATTGTCTGTCCTTCCCTGCACCACTTGCTGAATGAAAGTAGTTCTTAGCCTTGTGGAAATGCCTAGCATCTGCCTAGGGTGGGTGTTTCTTACTCCAGGATCTCTTTTGACTTCTGGAAGGAAGAATCTGTGCATCATTTCCTACAGCCACTGGAGATCTATGTACAGTCAAGTCCAGTACTCCTGTTCAATCACTGCATTAATTTTCTCCTATTTTTGGTGGGGATTTTTTGTGGACCATTTCATGCCCTGTGTCACATCAAGGGCTTTGCTTTGGGAAATACTGATTTAAGCTACTGCTCAGTTCCTTTCCGTGGAGATGTTGATGTTATTCCTCTGTCCTGCAGGGAGACAGGATAATCCCCTCTGGAGTCTGAAGCAGGGCCTTGAAGTGTCAAGCCCCATTTCAGTGCATGTGAAGGCCTGCAGGAAGTGTGGTGTGGATTTGCATTGAGGCTGGATTGCTCTTTGGCACTGCTGTCCATCCTACAGGAGTCATTTTAGCTTGTTTTGTCATCTTGATTCACTAGATTTTCTGATGATGGCCTGGGCTGTTGGGCAGCTGTCCAGCTCTCCTGCTGTCCTTAAAACAAGTCAATTTACTTCTGTTCCTGGTGTCAGGAAATACTGGAAGTGAGTGAGGAGACCTTTTCCCTTTGTAAGCATTAGCCCCATGTGCCTTCTCCTCTCAAAAGCCCCTCCTGCCCTACACTGACAGCCCAGTTGAGCTGTCATCCTCATCCTTCCCTGCATCCTTCCAAATCCCTACTTGTGGCATCTCCCCATGTGCAGGATGGTCTAATTAGGGACCAGCACCTGATGGAGCACATTGTGAGACACAAGACACAAGATCCCTGTCCCCCTCTTCTGGGGCCAACAGGGTCTTCCAGGGAATTCTCCCTCTATCCTTCTGTGGTTTGAGATATCAACTCAAAGTTCCCTCTTAGCCTTAGGAAGGAAAGTAAGAGGAGTAAATTGGGCTGGTGTTTGCAGTGCTGTTTGTTTACAATGAGCACTTGGATATTATTGTCACTTGTTTTACTTGTTGGGCAGCCCTGTAGGTGTGGGGAGTATTGCCTGTGCCAAAGAAGTGCTGCAAGTAAGTACCAGACCAAAAGCAAACCTGAGCCAACACTGTGTGTATTAGGTGGGACATTGTCATCACAGAGAGCTTGAATTCTCCTTTAGTGAGAGACACTTTGGCAATTGGTACTGGAGAAACCAAAGCATCCAAGGAGTATCTCTCCTTCTGTGAGAAATCCTTGTTCTGTTAGGGCCTTTTTGGTGCCCCTTTTTGTGGGACACAGCATTGAGTCCATCACTCTGATCTGTGTGTTTGCAGCCTTTGCTTTCCTTGAAGTGCTGTATAAATACATAACTATATAAAACCTTGAAGTCTTCTTTTCTAGAGATAGGATCACACGTGGCTGGAGATATTTTATAATCACTGATATGTAATATGTAAATATTTCCATTTGCCAATTACCGAGCTGGGCATTTTATTATAGTGCAAACACCAGAAAGCTGTTCCAATTAGAAGCTGCTGTGGTTGCCCTTGTGGGCTCTGACTGCAGCAGGAGGACAGGAGCTCTCCCAGCTGCCCAGAGGAGGTTGAAAGACCTGACTAACCCACGGGGAGGAGGCAGCAACCTAATCCAGATTCAATCCAGGCTGCAGTGGTGGTGGGCTGGCCACCACGAGCCACCACAGGCACTCAGGACAGCACAGGGACCTGACCAGGCTGAAAGCTCACCCAGGAAGGTGCAGGCAGCAGTTTGCTCTGTGTTTTTGCTGCTGGACTGCTGGCAAACCACCTGGAGTGGCTCTGCCCTCCTGTACTCCGTGTGTGCCAGCGAAGCACCGCCCTTGAGCATGTTCTTCCCCAGGCAGGGCTGTAATTATGGTTAGCAAAGTAAAAATACTTGTGTGCCTTGGAAATGAGGTGCCGAGTCTGCCTTGTTCTCGCCTGACAGGGCGAGGTGTGAATGCTCAGCAGGTTCCTCTGCCATGTCACTGTGTCACCGTGGTCTCCCAGCAAGACAAGGGGCTCCTCCTTGTGTGCTTTGCCTGGAACAGGGAAACTGCAAGCTAAAAGCAGATTACAGGTTAATAAAGCAATACTCTCTGGAGCCCTCGCTGGGTTTGCAAATTTTGGGCTGCAAGAAGTGTTTGGTATTTACTCTGTTAGCAGAGTGAATGGTGGGATTCTCTGGGCAGACTTGAAAGGAGTTTTTCAGTGAAGTTGTCTTGGGGGAGGAGTTGCAAGTGTCTGGTTGGTGACCTCAGGCTTCATTTTTGTTCTGGATGGTGGCATAAGAAATGTGGCAGGTTTGAAATGTCTCATTCTCTTTAATGTGCTCTGCTGAAGGAGTCTGGGAAGAGAATTGTGTGTTAGAGAATTTGAGCTGGTTTCACCCAGGGGTCATGGCTGTTTCCCTTGTCAAACACAGAGCACAGGCAGTGAGGAGCCTGGTGTGACCCCAGCGTGGGGAGGCAGCTGGAGTTGGGGTACAGGAGGTCAGAGGGACCCTGGAGTCTGTTCTTGACTTTGTTGGTGACTTGGTGTATGACCCTCTTCAGTCAGTTGTCCTCTCCTCCTCACCTCTGAAGGTTTTTCTTTCCCTGCTTTTTTGTAAGGATGAAGTGTGAGATGATCACTTGTGATTTTTTTTTTTTCAACGCTTGCTTGGACTTAATCCAAAACCAAGTGATGACTCTTTAACCAGGTTAGGAAAACTTTTTTGTGCAAGAGTCCCTTCTTCTTTAAAGTTCTAGCTTTATTGAAAACCATGAAGGCTAATGCCCTTGTACTGTGCTGAATGCCATCGATCCTGCATTTCATTATTTTGATGCACCAGAGCTCAGCCAGGTAATGCCAGAGTAGTTGCTATGTTCAGTGGCACAGTTCCCTACCTCAAATATAACTTGGTACCCAGCAGAATGTTTCAGTGAAATGAGCTGTAAGCTGATGGTGTTCAAAACGTGTTCTGAAATTCTGAGTAAATTCTTTTATCAATGGCATTTTAGAAAGAAATGGAAGTTTCTCTGCCTGTAAGAAAGGTACTGAACAACGTGCACAGTGCAGGTCCCAATCATTGCCACGGTGTCAGTGCTCCTCTGGGTCAGGGGATGGAGCAGCCTCCTCACATCTGGAAGCTGCCAGGTCTCCATACAGATGTTAGGATATAGTTTCTTATCTCTGGAATTAACATTTGCCTGCAAAACGCTGGGTATGGCTCTGAGGTGGGATCGATACCCTGCAGCCAGTGCCTCTACCCTGTCACTATTCCAGCTGATGGAGTGGCATCCCAGGATGTTCCCTCACTTCACTTAAGAGTCTCTGCACAATCTGCTGGTGTTAAAGGTGGCAATTAACATTTTGGGTGAACAGTGAATGAGGCCATTTATAACCAGTTACGCTGACATGAATCTCTCCCAACAAATTTGCATCATTAAGGAACCTTTGGAAAAATGTGTCATGCGTATAATTAAATACCTGTTTTGCTAACTCTTAATTTAATTAATACAAACTAAAGATGGCAGCACAAATTAATTTAGCTGGAAATGGCATTTCTGTCAGTGGGCTGAAGAGAGATTTTCTGGTGGCATTGTACCAGATGACCTCAGAAACAGACAGGTGAACTCTGGGACTGATTGACACAGGTGTTTTTTTTACAGTGATGGCTGTGATATTCCCCTCCATCTATGTCATCTATCAGCTCACTTTTTTCTGCTTGTGAGAGCAAAGAGGGAGGCCAGCTAGAAGGCAGTTTCTTTGAGAGGACAGCACAGGTGCCTTTCAGCTCTACCCTGAGAGGTATTTGGTAGTAACCATAGTAAATCCAGGTTCAGGCAGGTGAATGAAAAGAAATTCAAATAACAGAAGATCTTTCTATGTCTCCCCTTGCATTTTCTATCTGTACCTTGATGTCTTTCACTTGGTGCCTACCTTTTTTCCCCTTAGATATGAGCAGTTACAGGAAAGTCATCTGCTTTAAATATTCGTTACTCTTAACTTTCTTTCAAGAGTTCCTTGTAGATGATCTTTTGGTTTGACCTCTTTCCTAACCTTGTGATTCTTTTCCCCCTACCCCCTGTGCCTTTTCTGATCCTTTTCTCCCTGCCATTTAATCTCCTTCTCTCTCCCTATCCATCTTGTCTGGGATAAAACTGGAGCACAGACTCTGTGCACTGTGCAAGTGGAGGTGAGTTGAAGGCCAGCGTTGTAGGAAGGAGGGAATCTGTTGTTGCTTCCTGTTGGCCCATCTAAGCACCAGAAGTGGAAAAAAAAAGAAAAATCTTTTAATCTTTCAAACACTGGTTATTGCTTTAGCAATTCTCATTTCAGCTTAAGTAAAAATTAAGGTGTGTATGGATGAAGGAAGCTCTGTGCCCTAAAGCATGGAATCCTGCTAGTCCTGCCACCTCTCTGCAAGTTCAGGACTGGCTTTTTCTATGTGATGTTTCCTTCAAGAGGGAAAATCAGTCCCATTTATCAGACAGGACTCCAGTCATTGGTACTGAGGCTGATGAGAGGCTGGTGTGGATGGCAGTGGGCTCTGGATGATGGGCAGGAGCACACAAGTCTGGTGTGGCAGGACTGGCTGGGACAGGCTGGGGGCTGCTGGTGCTCCAGGCTGGGAGGGTGGAAGGTCCTGCAGGAGGCACTGGGGAGAATTTGGCTTCACACTGCTCAGTGCTGGTCTCCCCTGAGGCCTCATGGGGTGACTTTTCTCCATATCCCATCAGATGAGATGAATGTGAACTTGGAGCTGATTTTGTCTGTCTTTGGTAGCCTGAACACTCCTGGCTTTCTATCGTGCGCCAACCTTCAGCATCATCCAGCGTTTGCAATTGGAGCCAGTGCTTTTAACAGGGCCTTTTGTGTTCACTTACTGAAAACCAGGGTCTGTTTCACAGGAATCTTGTTTACACCTGCCACAGCCGTCCTTTCTGCTCTTCCTCTGCTCCTTTCACTGGAGCTGCAGTGGTTGAAAGTGCAGAATGTCCTTTTATATTCCCCTCCATCCTCGGCGGGATGTGACCGCAATAGAGCAGCTGGGGAGAGGATGCAGGGTGTGAGACCCACTGAGAAGTGTGAGCCAGATGTGGGCAGCTCAAGGGCATGATACAACTGGCCTTTGGAAGGACTTGGGTGCAATGGGTTATCACCTCTACTTCTGTTTTAGCTGTTCAGTTTAGGGTTTGCAAACAGCCCTCGGAGTCCTCCCTGCATGCACAGATGCACTAAAGTGACTCCGTGACTACAGGAAAGTCCCCTCTCCATCACCATTACCAGGGGCCAGTAGCTCTTGCTCAGGGTTTGCCAGGTGAATGGTGTCTCCTTGCTGGGCATTTGGGGCACTAGAACTGTGAGTGGCTTTTTGGGGGTGACCCAGGCGCTGCGGGAGGCGCTGAGTTGGTGCTGCAGCGCAGGAATGCGGGGAAGCCAGGGCGAGGGGAGGTGCCAGGACTGGAGGATTTGCACAGCTGCTGCTGCAAGCCTCGTGCTCAGCCTGCTCTCTGGTGGTAGCTGCTGTAGCAGAGATGACCTTTGATAAAACGGGAAACATTTGGAGTGATTTGGATAGTTGTGGTTGCTCAGTTTCACACAGTGACAGTTTGTAGCAGAGTCAACTCAGCTGCTCCTGCCTTTGTTTGCATACGCCAGTAGGAAATTCACAGGTTAAGAATCAAATCACAGCGGCTTCAATGTGAAAACTGCCAACAAAGTCTGCTCCTCAACAGCTCTTCCCAGAACTTCCAGGTTCTCCAGTGTCTGATACTGCTCTTTCCTTTCACACTGGGGAGACTGTTAGGAGAGCAGACAGAAGAGGCACCTGCTGGCACGAAATGTGGAGCAAACAATAAATATCTTTGAGATCTACAGTGAAATTTGGCTGATAACAGCCAGCAGGTTCCAAAACTCTTGCCAGGATTGTGACAGAGAGAGGCACTTGATGGAGATCTCTTCCTGGCTCCCAGGGCAGCGGGAGGGCTCTGGCCAGGAGCAGCATCCCTGCTGTGCCCTGGGCTGGGGAGCACAGGAGGGAAGGTTCTTCACTGCCATCAGCAATGTGAGACATTTGTTTGGAGGTTACAGGGACCTGTCCTGTCTGCTGTCATCACTCTAGTCCGAGATCAGCCCCATTCATGTTTCCTAGATAAACTGTCACCCTGTGGATGTGTCTTCCAGCAGTATTTGGTTACTGTATTTCCTATCAGGGATGTGACACTCGTGCATGTGGATTCTTGGTGCTGGAGACACCTTGAGGACTGAAGTGCCTGTAGGACACAGTGTGCAGGTGTGACCATGTGCTGTTAAGGATGGAGGTAGTTCCTGAGACTTTTCTTTTGTACAAGACCTAATCAGGCAGCTTTGAAACTTCAGAGCAAGCTGGCACCCTCTGTTTTAATCCAGTTTCCATCCCTTTGGCAGCAGAGGTTTTTAGCATTTTCTACAAGTCTGTATTTCTTGTGTCTAGTAAAGTATTCATTTTGTCCGATAACACAACATGGGCTATGTCTTTGAATCCTGGCATTTATGACTTTGATGTTTAAAAGCAATTTAACCACATTTGGGGTTCTTTTTTCCCATGTGACTTGCTGTGGTCTAGTCAAGACAACTTTTAGTAGCAGCAACCTTGTGGAGATACTGTGTTTCCACAATTAGAGGTTAGGAGCTGACAGCAAATGAGCCAGAGATTATAAGTAAAAAACAGCAGAATTATTTGTGCATGGAAAAACTAAGGAATAAAAACGTATGGTGTAATGTACCTAGGAGTACTAGATGCAAGTAAGAGATAATGTATCTTGCAGTGAAGGATGTTTGGATTGTGTGCATTTCACCAAGCCTGGGAGCAATTCCTCGTGCTCCATAGAAGCTGAGGGTTTTGTTCAGTTGGTGCTGATGCTCTTTTAGAAAGCTTTTACCTCTCTGATTCCTGAGGTCTGACACGGAAGAGAAAAGCTTCAATAGGCACCAGCTGCACAGTGGGCCCTGTCTTTTCAGAGCATCGCTCGCTTTTCTCCGTTCCCAATTAAAATGTGTGTTAAACTTAGCTTTTGTTTGAAGCAGCCCAGCGCTGTGGTATTTAATGTAAAGAGAATGTGCTCGTCACCTTTTCTCTGTCTTTTGTGGCAGGGTCAGCATTCCTCAGGGGAGGACATGGAAATCTCTGACGACGAGACCAACCCTGCGCCCATCACCAGCGCGGAATGTGCCAAAACCATTGTGGTGAACTCCTCCGTCAGCAACACGGCCGTGATGGCCCCGTCCATCCCCCCGCTGCCACCACCGGGATTCCCTCCTCTTCCTCCTCCTCCTCCTCCTCCTCCACAGCCAGGCTTCCCCATGCCCCCTCCGCTGCCCCCACCACCGCCGCCCACCCACCCGGCGGTCACGGTGCCCCCGCCGCCGCTGCCCGCCCCGCCCGGGGTGCCCCCGCCCCACATCCTGCCCCCGCTGCCCCCCTTCCACCCCGGCATGTTCCCGGTCATGCAGGTGGATATGATCAGCGTCCTGGGCAACCAGTGGGGCGGCATGCCCATGTCCTTCCAGATGCAAACTCAGATGCTGAGCCGCATGATGCAGGCGCAGAACACGTACCAGTACCCGCCCTTCATGACGGGCCGCATGCAGTTTGTGAATCTCCCTCCCTACCGCCCGTTCTCCATGGGAGCCGCTCTCGCCCGCGGGCAGCAGTGGCCGCCTCTGCCCAAGTTCGACCCCTCAGTTCCACCCCCGGGCTATGAGCCCAAGAAGGAAGATCCCCACAAAGCCACGGTGGATGGAGTCCTCCTGGTCATAGTGAAGGAGCTGAAGGCCATCATGAAAAGGGACCTGAATCGCAAGATGGTCGAAGTGGTGGCATTCCGGGCGTTTGATGACTGGTGGGACAAGAAGGAACGTCTGGCAAAAGTGGGTTTTCACATGCTGGGTCCTGGGGAGAGCTGTTCTTGGTGCTTGTGGCCAGGGTGTGGGGTCAGCGGGGGTCTGGAGCTGACTTTAAATAACCCAAACCCCTAAATTTTCATGTACAAGAGGAAGCTGAAGTTTAGCTCTGAAAAACTAAGGTCAGATGCAAGAGGAGTGTTTGAAACCACCAAGCCTCTGTCTTGTGTTCCCCACTTGGTACAATGAGATTTGTGGGTATTTCCTGTTCTGCCCCCTCCCCAGCGCATGTACAAGGCAGCAATTAACTCAAAAGCTGAGCATTGGCCAAATACACCAAGAGTTCCAGGGATTAGTTGAGAAAACAGCTTTGCATGAATCCTCTGATCCTTTTCTCACCCAATTTGAAGTGTACCTCAGCCAGCAAGCAGCTCTGTGATCTAAGGTGTGGTGAATTTGTCACTACCCGAAAAAACCTAACACTGCAGAAAGGTTAATGCAAGCCTCAAAATTACCATTGCAGTGAATAACTGTAAAAATAACAAAACAAACCACAACCTGCAGGCAGGTCTGTTTCAGATGTCAGTTTTCAGAGCAGTATCCTCACCACCTGTTTTTGTAAACCAGTTGCATGTTAACTCTGGTGCCTGGGAGAGCTCCTTGGCTTTCTGGAGGGGTTGGTCATGCTGCTGCTTAACAGCTGTTTTGTGACAGTGTAATTTACTGTGGCTTAGAGCTGGCTGGCGTGACGTGCAGCAGAAACCCCGTCCCTTCCTCCTGACTAATGCTCAGAGCTGTTCTCCTGCCAGCAAGCGTGTGCTGACAGTCTTGGAGGAGGCCCGTGAGTTTCCAGGGCAATGAAGGAAACAGATCCAGGAAATAGTTGCAAAAACAGCAACTGAAACACTCAAGAAATTGTTTTAAACCAGACATTTGTGGTGAAGAAGCAGAAGCAAGTTGAGGCAGATCTTCAGGCTCTCTGGCATCCCAAGTTATGGCTGGATTTGGGGTGTTCTTCCCTCACCTGGGGTTTATAAGCCATTTTGGGAAGGGAAGCTGACTGTACCACAGCAGCTCACCACAGTCCTTGCCACAGGTTATGTTGGATGTGAGCAGTGTAATTGAAAATATGAAATTGCTGCATGGAAAACCACGTGTGCTTTCTGTCCAGGAACAGAGATGCCAAACCATTTCTGCCCCAGGGCATGTGTTACTGTTGTGTGCAGAAAAACCTCATAGACTTCAGAGCTTTCTGCTGGGCACCCCTGGCATTGGGGTGGGACAGGATTCCTTCTTAGGCACAAGTTGCCTGCTTTTGCAGAAAACAAAATACGAATATTCAGCTTAAACTGAGTATTTAACTGTACCTTCCCATTGCTGGTGTCTGTCTGTGTGTGGGGGGGTTACTGGGCTCCTTGGTGGCACCTGGAGGTCAGTTCCCCATCACACTGATTCTGGCTGCTGTATTCCATCAAAGGCAGCTGATTGATTGATTGTTTGATTGATTAATTCCAGCTCTGGCAGCTGAGTGACTTCCAAGAAGCATCATGCCCTAGGTAAAGGATGGGAAGGCTCAGGGATAAATCCGGTGTCCTGGGTCAGGCAGGGTGGAAAATGTGTGGGGTGAAAGCTGTGAAAGGAGCAGGTTGCTGGGGAAGGCAGCACATTCCATGGATCTTTTCTGCCTGAGCTAGAGGAAAGCTTTTCTTTATTCCCAGCTCTAGTGGTGGGTTTAGGTTTGAAAGTTTGAGTAAGATGCATTAAGCAGAGTGCCAGGAGTAACCAGGCATCCTGGCCACAGAGTGCTGCTGCTTGGATTCCCTGCTTGATATTCCCATTAGTCTTGTTCCTGATTAGCAGGAGAGCTGAGCTTGTGCTGCCTCTTTGGTGATTACAGCCCACTTCAGCCTGTGAGCTCTGGTAGGGTGTGCAGGAGAAACTGTTTGGGCTGTTGTGCCCTGGGCTGATGCAGGTGAGTGTCACCTCCAGTGCCCCTGCCTTGGGCAAAACATGATGTGCCACCATGTGTGACATTCTCCTGGCTTGTCCACCTCTCCACAGCTGCAGAGAGCTGAATTCCTGCTCTTCCTTCACACCTCAGCTCTGGTGAAAAAGGATTTGTGGAGGCTGTGTGTCTATTTTGTAGACCTTTTGGTGTTTTCCCTAAATATTTTGCTGTTCCCAGGACTGGAGCCTTCTGACAGGTTTTATGGACTAGGGCTCTGGTTGCTAAGGAAACACAGGGATGTGTGTGGTTGTTGATGCACTATATTTGGCCTTGCACTCAACAGAAGGAAGGTGTTCCCAACTGGAAGGTCTGGAGTTGCTTTCAGTTATGTGGGTTAGCAAAGGAAGGTAGATAACACATAACACATTGTTGGGCTGACTTGCCTAAAGCACACTCAAGTTATTTGTATTATTCTGTGCACCTCTAGTTCCTTCCAGGTGTGGGGCACCTTCAGATGCCCTCAAAGAAACTGATGCCTGGGCAGGGCAGTGATATTTCCCAAACCTTGCCTGTTTAAATGGTTTCCAGACTTTGTGTCCTTCCCAGGAAACTTCCCCTCTCAAATGTGCCTTCTCTGTTGCAGGCCTCTCTCACTCCAGTGAAGTCTGGAGGAGAAGTGGAGGAAAAACCAAAGCCAAAGGATCGAATGGCCTCTTGTCTCCTGGAGAACTGGAACAAAGGAGAAGGGCTGGGCTACGAGGCCATCGGCCTGGGCATCGGCCTACGAGGGGCCATCCGCCTGCCATCCTTCAAGGTGAAAACAAAAACTCTCTTCCTTGTGCTGACATCCCCCAGAGGAGCCTTAGGAGGACAGACCTCGCTAGGTTTGTGCCCCAGAGCCCTCAGGCTGTTCACCCCACCCTGTTCACTCAGGGGGTTGCTTCTGACCCCCCAGGACCAGAGCAAGGACCCTCTGTTCCCTTAGCTTTTCATCCTCCCCTTGTGTGAATTGGCTGTAGAGGATCTCCCTGCTCTGCAAGGGACAGGGGACATTTGCCTGTCTTTAGGACACAGCATTTCAGCATGATCATAAAAATACATGCATGCTCATGGTGCTTCACACAGTTACTGTTCTGGTTGGAATCTCTGATGGTTTGGCAGCTGAGTCTCACCTGAAGTTTGCTTGAACTCTGTCTCCTCAGAAGCATGGGGTATCCATTTTGAAAAGCATCTGCATTAAAAATTAAAAGTATCTTAAGTTTGGGGTAGGGGAGTGTAGAGGGCTTCCCTGAAATTATGATTTTTGAACACAGAAGGTGCAAGTAAAGGTTTGGGATGAGAGATTCTTCAGTCTCTATTTAGAGTAAAACTTGCTTTGAGGTTCTTTAAGATGCCCTGGGCTTAGGCTCTCTTTCTGTTCTACTACAATCTCAGACACATGGATTTGTCAAGAGTTTTCTCTGTCATCCCCAAAGTACCTGGTGATGACATGCACCATGCTGGTACCCAGGGTGTTTTCATGCAAATTGAAGGAGTAGAGCTTCATTCAGAGTGAAATTCTGTTTGCAAGCAAATGAAGAGATCAAGAGCTGGGAAGTGACCCTTGGTTTCTGCTGTGACCACAGCAAAGTATAGAAGTGGCAATTTGCTTAAGAAGTTGATTTCTGCTGTTTCTAAACTTTCAGAAATGCTAATTGTGTCTTTTGTTCAGGTGAAAAGAAAGGAGCCACCTGAAGCTGCCTCAGCGGGAGATCAGAAGAGAATCCGGCCTTCTACTTCTGTGGATGATGAAGATGAAGGTTTGCAAATTGCATTTGTTTGAAACCCAGGAGCAGATGCAAACCCCACCAAGCTGAATCCTTTAAACTTCACAGCAGTGTGCTCACTTACAGTTAAACCCAGAGTCAAGGATCTGAGCCAAACCCTGCTTCTCACAGAGCTCTGATCAGCTGGGCCATGGCCCCTCTGGGTTCAATTATCTGAAATTCACTGGTGGGAACTTTAAGACCCACATTTTAAGAATAACTCTCAACCTATTTTAGCTGTGCTGGGCCCCAGCAGAAGGAGCTCAGATGGGTTCATGGGCTCTTTGGGGCGTGCTCACAGCTCGCTGGGGTGCGGTGGGAGGAAGCACGTAATGGTTTGCTCTGCATTTGATTTGAGAAAGAAACCAAAGTTACTTGCCAGAAAAATCTGTTTGAAAATATCTTAACATTATTTCCTATTACCAAGGAAGAGTAAAGAGGAGACAAAGCTTTGAATACCCTTTGTTTTGCACATGGGTTCATGTAGAAGTCGATTCAGATTAACAAGTGGTTTTGAAGCCAAAAAATGAAACAAAAAGCATTAAATTCAGGTTGCCTGTCCTGACCTCACTCATGCTGCGTCTCCTGTCTGCTCTGCCTAGGGAGTGTCAGCTTTGGCCACCCACATTTTGCCATCAACACTCTTCACTGTGACAGCAGCAAGTCCCTGTAAGCCTGGGGACCCTCACACCACATGGGCACATTGCTCCTACTTCCATCTTCCCAAAGAAGAAGTTTCCCTTATGTAGTTAACTCTTTCTGTCCTTTCCAAGGTATTTGATGGTAATTTCTGTTGATTTTGCTCCTCAGAGTCGGAGAGGGACAGGGATGCTTCTGATACAACATCTGACCTGTCAAAGAAGGATGCAGAGGCTGTGGGGCTGCGGCGGCGACCAGCAAGGCCATTGGAGCTCGACAGTGAGGGAGAGGAGGGAGATGAGACATCAGGGAAAGAGGAAGAGTCCTCCTCAGAGAAGGAAGAGGAGCAGGAAGAAGAGGGAGCCTTAGTGAAAGCAGCACCTGGCAAGGTATGTTGGTGTGAGGCTGCAGTTTCAGTGCTGTCATTAAAAGGGGGCCTGGTAATGCCAAGTGCCAAAGTTCCCTTTTCTGGGAGATGAGTGCTCCTGGTGGGGTCTGTCTGTCCTTCCAGAAGTGACCTCTGTCAGGTCACTCCCTCTTCAGGTTCTCTGACAGCCTCCCATGACAGGACCAGGCACTGTTCATTTTTGGCAATCTTTCTTGCAAAGGAGGAAGAGGAGGATGACGAGGATGAAGATGATGACGATGAAGACGATGATGAAGATGAGGATGAAGATGATGAGGAGGAGACAGGCATAGACACAAGTGACAAGGAGGAGGAGCAGGACTCCGAGGAGGGTAAGGAGCTGCAGTGGAAGCAGTGAGTGTCAACTTTGGGTCAGCTGTGGTCTCCTTTCTGCCTTTGTGAGCCGATTTTGTTACTTGTGTACCTCCTTTCACTGGGCAGTTTTACACAGTATAATGCACAGAGATATTTTTAATTAATACCTGTGAGGTTTCCATGATCCCTCAGTCAGTGGGTCCCTTTAGAGCCCTCCAGTCCCTACCTGATCTCAGCCCAACCCAGCCACAGGGGCACTGGTCTCAAGCCCAGCTGAATGTGTTCTTGTTTTGTGAAACAGGAGTGGCTGGGGGGAGAAGGGACCAGATTTCTGAAAAGGGTAAATTGGCTGCTAATAACTCTGTCCTATCAATCAGTTCCTGCTCAGGAAGGTGGTAGTTTCCACTTTTTAAGGCCATGTGTAAAGGCAGCAGAAAATCTTAGTAAAAGATAAAATACACCAAGAGACCCAGGTGGGAGGTGCCAGGCAGCACTACCACCCCCATGTTGTTTGGTGATTGTTGTAAGGGACAGGATTTATAAATCTCTGCAAAAAGAAGTGAATTGGGAGGCCACCCCTTCAAACCCACCTGCTGCTGGTGATGCTGTTTCCACACAGGGGAAGGGATATTTGCCCCTGATTGATTATCAAAGGCAGAAAGCAGAGCTAATGGCAGTTTGTTCTTGCAGATGTAGCAAGTCCCTCATCTTCCAAGGCTGAAGCTGAATCATCTGATGAGAGTGAGGACTCCTCTGAATTCGAGTCAAGTTCAGACTCGGATGATGAAGATGAGGAGGATGATGATGATGATGAAGAGGAGGAGGAAGAAGAGGAGGAAGAAGTGGCTGAAGATCAAGGCAGAGAAGCCATGGTTGCTGAGCCAGAGCAGGAACCTGCTGGTCATGAGCTTCCTGATGATGAGAGGGAGACTATTTTGGACCTGTATCCTGTGGATGACTACATGGATGCAACAGGCTTGGGACTTGCTGAGCCAGCTTTGGCAGTGAAAGATGAAGGCAGTGAAGAAATCAAGGCAGGGGATAGTGAGTGTGGCCAAGTCCTGGGGGCTTCTGTTGCTGCTGAAACTCTGAAACATTTGGTTATGGAAAGAGACCAGGAGACAAAGCTTGCACTCTCTCCCATCTGTAGGCCAGGTATGCCCTTCCACGTGCTTTGGAGTTTTGTTATGTTTCCAAGTAAATTTTCTCCCAGTATCCAATATATATGGGTTTGTATTTCCCTTGCTCTCTTTCTTCTTCCAGTCTTGGCTCTAGGCTAGGGATTATCTGTACAGGGAAAGAGGTCTGTGCTGAACTGTCCTTCCTAGTAAGGAGCTTTACATGAGCCATCTGCTACTAAAAATACTGTGGTTACTGTATCCAGAATCTTATCCTGGGCCAGTTTAGTTGGAGTCCTAGAGGAACTGAACAGTTGTCATCATCTGAGGGTGACTGATCGGGTGGAGTGGTGGCTGAAGCTCAAGATAGAAAAGCCATGGCTGCTAAAACAGAACAGGAATGTCACTACTGGCTCTTTTTGGTTTTAATATTGAAGCAGTATGTGACAGGGAAGCTGCATGGGGCAGGTGAGTGGAGTCTCAGAGTTTTCTATGGTTCCTAATATTATTTGTGGGTGGTTTTGTCACCTATTCCTTTTAAATGAGTGATACTCAGTAGTTTTCTGGAAGAAGGAAATTGTCTTCAATCAATACAGAGTTGTACTTGAACCAAGGAAATTGGAAACCTTTTACTAGAACAGGAGTGAGATGCATAAAGCTTGAGTAATTTGGCAACTGAGGGAAATCTAAAAGTTAAAATTGGAGCCAGCAGGGAGGGCACATCTAGTGGGGCCTGCTGTGGAGCCTTGGGCAGCTCTGGTGTCTGAGGACTGGGCAGGGTTTTGCCACTTGGAGAGCTGGAAATCCAGTCCCTGCACAGGGTGTCACTCCTTGGCTGCTGCAAAATCTGAAAGTCACAAAGAGGTAAAATGTTAAACTGGGCAGGGCAAAGAAGAACTGGTTTTGCATGAATCCTTTCTAGAACAGGTCAGTGTGCTGAAAGAACATAAATTTGGAGACACCTGCATTTAAGCAACTTGACATGTGTAAGGAGCTTTCCAGGTAAGCTGTGGGAACAAACTCAAACTGCAGCATTGTTCTTGAGCAGCCCAGCTCATACAGGAGTTGAAGGCTCAGACCCTTCTCCAGCAGCCCTGGTTTGTTCAGC
This sequence comes from Molothrus aeneus, assembly GCF_037042795.1. Taxonomy (NCBI): domain Eukaryota; kingdom Metazoa; phylum Chordata; class Aves; order Passeriformes; family Icteridae; genus Molothrus; species Molothrus aeneus. The sequence goes on along the minus strand of NC_089663.1, from coordinate 11,151,836 downwards.
ACAAATGGGGAATGCCTCCCTTCCAACTCTCCAGGCATTTTCACCTCCTTTCCTTCTCCCACTTGAAAATGTTATTTTGAGCTGCCTAACAAGGTTCACCATTGATTCCTTTTGGACCTGGCCCTAAGTGGGTAAATAAACTCCAGACAAATGAGGCTGCTGCAGGGAGAGCAGCATATAAATTGCCTCATTGATACCATCTGAGTGTGCCTTCATCCATTACAAGGGCTTCCCGTTTGCTTCATGTGTTGTTCAGGAGTGTTCTGCTATTCCCTTCACCATTCCCTCCTTGGAGAGCTGAGGGTGCTCCTTGGCCTGCAATTAGTTGAGTTCCCACATTAGGAAAGGTGATGGCTCTGGGCTCTGACAGCTCTCCTCCAAAGCCCTCACCCCACAATCCACTCCTTCCTTTAATGTCTGTACAAAAGGTTGTCAGGGCTTTTGAAAGCAGAGAAACCTTCGTTCTGGTCTGTGTCGTAGTTAATCCTCAAATTAATAGTGTGGGTTTTTTATGGTCCATTAGGAAAGTGTGTGGTAGTGTCTAATTACTCTATACTTTGTGCCTCCAAAATGTAAAGCACTGGAGTTTTAAAGCCTCCCAGTGGAATTGAGCTGTATTTTAATTGTGGCATCTTGAACATGCCTTTACCAGCGAGTGGCAAGCAACCAAGTGGAGGCAAAGCTCCTGATTCTCCTCTCTGTTCCCCTTTCAGAGGAAGAGTCTGAACCCACTCCCATGCTGGAGCCAGAGGTACAGGAAGGTCCAAAGCCTGAATCTCAAGATGAGGAGGCGTCTCTCTGTATCTCTGCTCCAGGGGGAGTCTTTGGAGAACCTCTGCCCAGCAAAAGCAGCTTCTTTGGCAAGTCTGAGGAGAGCAGCTTGGAAGGCCGAGTTAAAGCCAAGCCGCCGTCGGCAGCGGAGGAGGAGGAGCGGCTGCCGCGCACGCCGGGGCGGGAGGTGATGATCCACTCGGACACTGAGACTGTCCTGCTGCCAGCCCACAAGGTGCCATCCTCCATGCTTCCCTTGCCATCCACTCCCGGCAAGGAAGAATCTTTAGTCCCTCCAGAAAAGTTCCCTGAACAATTAATGGTGACCAAAACATCCGTGGAAGAGGAGATTCCCAGGACTCCCGGGCGGGACATTTTGCCCAAGTCTTCGCACCCCCTCACGAAGTCGCAGAGCACAGACACTGTTCCAGCCACGCCAGGAAGTGATGCTCCCCTTACAGGAAGCAGCTTGACCCTCAGTTCCCCTCAAGTCCCAGGGAGCCCCTTTTCCTACCCATCCCAATCCCCTGGCATTAACAGTGGCATTCCTCGGACTCCTGGGAGAGACTTCAATTTCACGCCTACTTTCCCAGAGGCTGGTGCTACCATTCCTTGCCTTCTGCCTGGCAAGAAACAGTCAGAGGATGAGCTAGAAGAGAAAACCTTTAAAGAGCCTCTTGGTGCTTCCCTTACTATCAGCATGAACAGTGTTCCTTCCCCTATCCCCTTTGCCAGCCCCCCGCAAGCAGATTTCCACATGGACATGGCTTTGCCGCCTGATGAGCCAATACCTGTAGCAGCCCTGCCGTGCATGCATGGAGATGGAAGAATGCCCATCGAGGAATGCAAGGCAGAAGTAAAACCTGGTTTGCTCTCCCCAGAAGTACCCCGTGGGGCTTCTATCCTTCCTCCCCCACCACCACCTTCTGTTCTTCCCAAAAGGAGGCCGGGTCGGCCGAGGCGGTCCCCACCTTCTGTCCTCTCGCTGGATGTGTACTCGGGCAAAACCATGGAACCTCCTCCCATGCCAGTGGCCTTGGTGGAAGGTGCTGTGGGCAAAGAGCTGCTGAGCGGACATCCTGATGCCTACTATGGACTGAAAGACCCTGAAGCCGTCACCCTGGACTTCAGGAATGACGGTTTCCACGAGAAAATAGCAGCTGAGACAGTTGCAGAGAAGCTGCCATTCAAGGAACTGGAGAACCAGTGGAACGAAGACTTCAAGGAAGAGGAGGCTCATGCAAAGCCCAAGCGCCAGTGGCGGAGGCAGAAGAAATCTGAGGAGCTGCCAGTGATCCCTTCCCCCGAGTATTCCCCGCCCCAGCCGCAGTTCAGGCCGCGCTCCGAGTTTGAGGAGATGACCATTCTGTACGACATCTGGAACGGCGGCATCGACGAGGAGGACATCAAGTTCATGTGCATCACGTACGACCGCTTGTTGCAGCAGGACAACGGTATGGACTGGCTCAATGACACCCTCTGGGTTTTCCATCCTTATATCCTTTCTCGTGGTGTTGGCAGCACGTGTGAGATGCACGGGAAGTTGGTGGGAGAAGCGGTTGCTTACAGGAATAGAGATTGCTTGGATGAGCAGGGAATTTTAAACTGTTTCATTCTCTGAAGCTGCAATACAAAAATACTGCAGAAGTGGCTGTTCCTGCTGCACGTTCAGTCTGGAAGTGCAGGGACAGTCTGTAGGCACCTCTTCTGGGGAGGTTTCCTTCCTAGTTTGAGAAGCTTCTGTCTGCATGTAACCAAACTTTTTTTCCAGCTTTCCTGTGGAATTTCTAGTCTGCACACACACAGCTTTCACTTGGAATTAAAACTTGCTGTAAAAATAATCTCACCATCTGTGCCCAAAACAATGAGTTAGTGGTTCTAGCAGCTTTAAGTTGCTTTGAGGTTGAAATACTGATAAAATCAGAGCTTTCTAAGTGGCACATCAGGGCTGTGTGTGTGCAGCCACCAGTAGTGTTCTCCAGACCATAGCCTAAAATACTGTTCTAAAAACCTCAGAACTCTCCAGTACTTTTTTCAGGAAAGATGTCCAGGTTTAAGTGTTGAAGAAGACAAACATACCACCTTGTGTGTTGCTAGAGATTGTGTGAAGTTCAGATATCTTCATCCCATGCTTCCTGCAAGACAGGATAGCAAAATCAAAAAAGCCCAAACACCTAAAACAGTCAGTGATAGCTAACAAAACCCATAGTGAAAATAAATCTCTTTCCCTCTTGATAAGGATTATATTGTAACAGCAAAATCATGTTCACTGTTTAAGCCACTTCCAAATCACCTTGAGTTCGTGTGTCACACTGCATGACAAGTGTGAAAGTACCTGCAGGCTCACCTGCTTTGCAGCCAGCCCTCAGCACTCTGGTTTTGAGGCTGTCACCTCTTGGTTTTTATGGACCCTCTGCTTCAGTTTCCTGATATCAAGGATACCTTTGCCCTCACAGGAAGCATTTTTGGGTCAATCTTGATTGTTGTAGCTTTCATGGCTGTGTTTGTGGGGTGAGCTGGCAGCAGTACAGCTCCACTGTCCTTCCAGGAGCCAAAGCCCTGAAGGTGCCTTCAAACCTGAAGGTTTGTAATGTGTGTCTGAAGGAGCTGATTTCCCAAGGCTGCTGAGAGCAGCATCTCTCCAAGGCCTTTGGGCTGAGCAGCATCTCAGTAGTAATGTTATTTTTTGCAACCCCACAAAACCTTCCTAATTTTCCAGGCTCCCAGTGTTAGCTCCATGCAGCTGTAGCAAGTTTAGTCTGATATCCACCTCTGGCTGTGTTTCTCCTTAACCTCTTGCCACCTACCAGCTTTTCTACCCCCAAGAAGAAGAAGCGGGATGACGGCATGCGGGAGCACGTGACGGGCTGTGCACGAAGCGAAGGCTACTACAAAATTGATAAGAAGGACAAACTCAAATACCTCAACAATAGCCGAGCTTTTGCAGAGGAGCCTCCAGCTGACACACAGGTGAGGAATCCAGCTGTGAATGGGGTTTGGTTTGGCACTGTCACACACAGCAGGTGCTTCCTGCCTTTTGGCAGGGAGGGAGAGGGAGCTGTTGTGTCTCCTTGATTGTCCTGGGGTTGTGTGGGAAGTGCTAACGTTTGATGTCAGGTGTTCTGTGGTGATGTGTTGTAGCACAAGGGGCTGCTCACTGGGAGCCTACAGGGTGTTGTGGGTCAGCTTTGATCCCCCATTTGTCCTCTCAGGGTATGAGCATCCCTGCCCAACCTCACGCTTCCACCCGGGCTGGTTCCGAGAGGCGATCAGAGCAGCGCAGGCTCCTCTCCTCCTTCACTGGCAGCTGTGACAGTGACCTGCTCAAGTTCAACCAGCTCAAGGTAGATACCCCCTGCTGCAGATCCTGGACCTAGAGACATCCTTTCCTGTTCTGTGCTGTGACTAATTCAGGGTTGGGTTTTGGGGTGTTTTCTTCATGCAGTTCCGGAAGAAAAAACTAAAATTCTGTAAGAGCCACATTCACGACTGGGGCCTTTTTGCTATGGAGCCCATTGCAGCTGATGAGATGGTGATAGAGTACGTGGGTCAGAACATCAGGCAGGTAAGCTGTGGCTGAAATCTGAGAAAAACCCAGCCCTGGATGAAATCCTTCAGTATGACAGCAAGGGCTGGAGTCCTGGGTTGGAGGTGTCAGCTCTGTGGGCTGGGTACAGGTTGGCATGGCTTGGAAGGTACAAGGGTGGGAATTCCAACAATCTTTGGAAACTGAGCACTCAGGAGAATCCTCCTTCAGAAGCCCATCCTGAACTTCTGTGTTTCCAGTGGGGTGTGTGCTCTCTTGGGGTGATGTGGGTGGTGTAAAGCCCCATTGCCTGGCACAAGCAGAGCTCAGGGGAGCCTTGTGGTGGTGAGGTGGCTGCTCACAGGTCAGTAGTGCAGTGGCCTGAGCCTGCCTGGCTCTCTGCAGGTCATTGCTGACATGCGTGAGAAGCGATACGAGGACGAGGGCATTGGCAGCAGTTACATGTTCAGAGTCGACCACGACACCATCATCGATGCCACCAAGTGTGGGAACTTCGCCAGGTTCATCAATCACAGCTGCAATGTGAGTATCTGTTCTGGCCTGTCCTTGTTCCCTGGCAGCTGACAAACCTGGGGAGGCCCTGCCAGCCCTGCTTGGGGTGCTCAGAAGTGGCAGGGGGTCGCAGGGTTGTGATTAAATGTTAATGAGCCACAGCAGATCAGAGCAGGGTCTGAAGGAATGTAAAGAGGTTGGAGAGATCTGAGGAATGAAACATGCAGGGAGACTGAGTGTGCTAAAGAGCCCTTCTGGCTGTCTCAGGGAACCCTGATGGACACTGAGCAAGCAAATCTAACAAATATTTCCTTAAAACATAGCAAATTTCAGCTGTGGGAAATTCAGCTCCTTCTAGTGTCCGCATGGGAAAATAATCCCTGCTGTTTCCTCCTGTGCTCTGTGCTGCAGTCTGCTCTCAGACCTGCCTGCCTGGCCAAACTGTTAAGCATTGAGCTTCTCTTAACCTGGGACAAAATTGATGGAGCATCATCCAGGCTCTTTTGCTCCACAAATGACCAGAATGTGGATATTTTGGAGCAGCACAGGGAGGGCTGCTCTGTTTCCTGGCTCCACGCCTCCCTGCCTAGGCTTGCCCTAAGTCCAGGCTCTGGCAGCATGGCTGGGTTGTCTCGGGAGAGGACTGCCCTGTTTTATTTTAGCTTGAAATAATTGTGTGGAGGCTGGGAAGCCCTGGCCCTCGGGAACCTACATCCTCACCTGTTCTGTCACCCTTGCAGCCAAATTGTTATGCTAAAGTGATCACGGTGGAGTCTCAAAAGAAGATCGTTATCTACTCCAAGCAGCACATCAATGTGAACGAGGAAATTACCTACGACTACAAGTTTCCAATTGAGGATGTAAAAATCCCGTGTCTCTGTGGCTCTGAGAACTGCAGGGGAACCCTGAACTGAACTCAAGGTTTCTCGTCACACTTGCACCTTCAGCCATGTCAAAACTGTGGTAACCAGGTGTGGTTGCACTTTGCCAAAAAAAGATGAAAAAAAAAACCTACAGAAAAAAAGGAAGAAAAAAAAAATTTAAAAGCAAAAAAAATACTTACCAAAAAAAAAAAAAAAAAAAAAAGAGGAAAAAGAGAAGAAAACCAAGCAAGTTTCGCACTTCTGCCAGGATCATGAGTGAAAGCAAAAAGCGCACACGCTTACGAGGACTGTTCATGTTTCAGGTGCTTTTTCCTTTTCAGATCCAACACGCACACAAAAAGGTGGCTACCTTTTGTGGCATGGTTTATCCAAACACTAGCTTCTCTGTTCAGTCCCTGAAGTAATGCTCCATAATGGGATAATGGTACCTTTTTTTTTTTAATTGTTCTTATAAGCCTTCATCGTTTCATAAATGCTGCTACCTTTTTCTCATCAGTTTTCGTTGGTTGAAAAAGACATTCAACGTTTAAATGTGAAGCAGAGACTGAAAATGCCATATAGGGTTTGTTGGGAGCTTGATTGGCTGAAATTGCACAGATTTCTCAGAGTAAGCTGTAAATAAATGTAAGGTTGATGTTACAGAGCAAGCCAGAGGCTTGAGGGTGTGTGAGTGAGTGTGTGCTTGGGTGTGTGTGTGTGTGGAGATGTGTCCACAGTGAGACTAGAGCTGAGCTGTCCTGCCTTTTCCTTAGGGATGAGCCTGAACAAGGCCCCTCAGCCAGACCTCAGCTCCCCTCCTTGGGCTCCCCTCTCATTTTCTATGCCATGCTGGTCCATGGGGGATCAAAACCTCTGCAGCTGCACGTGAGAAACCCTTGGGTACTTCAGTCACTAGGAAGAGGTGGAGTCAGCTGTGGCCTTTGGGGATGCCCATTCCTTGGAGATGGGCTTGTCTTGCTTGCAGAAGAGGCTGACATTGAGTGGACAGCTCAGCCCCTGTTGATGCTGTAGAAATCCTGCCCTGCTTGCAAGCAAAGACTACGGCCCACGTTTGTAGCAGGACTTTCTTCCTGTGGGTGGGAATCAGGCTGATGTGTGACTTGTATTCATTTTTTCTCACTTTCATCTGCATTTCCCTGCCCTTCTAGTGTTTTATGTGGAGTATTTGCTCTGTCCTTGGATGTGGGAGATGCCTCCTGTGATAGGAGCAAGCTGTGCCCTGCTGCTCTCCTCCCTCTGTTACTCAGTAACTTGGCCAGGGGGATCCTGTCCCTCCAGAAAATCATGGTAGAAGTGTCCCTGAAAGCAATCCTGTCCCCCCCATCTATAGCATGGAAGCATCTATTGCTTCTCTAAATTTGGAAGGCATGTTTTAAAATGATTTCTCAATATATTTTGTCCTTGTAGATGTGCTGAGGTGAAGGTTGCAGTTCTTCAAGAGGTTCCATTTAAAAATGGGACCAAACACGAAAAAAATAATTCTTTGGATGAGATCTGGAAATGTTACACCATCGTTCAGGTATAGACAGGATCAGTTTTTCAATTTGCATTGAATTTCTCCTGCTTTAAAAGTAGAGATTAGTTGTACTAAACCCTTTTTAATTGGCTTGTAAGGGGAAGTTGCAATGTCATTCTGAAATGGGAAGATTATCTGCATAGCTAAACACCTCCCCACAGAACAAATTGCACAGCTGTGTTCTTGTGTTCTTTCCAAACCTCCACAGGGGTGAGAACAAAAGAGGTTGCAAAAGAGGGTCCTGGAAGTTTTTTCAGCTGTTCCATGGAATTGCCAGGCCTGCTCTGCAGTGTGGAGTTTGTAATGTAGGTTAGACCTCTGCCTCTGAATTTCTCCTCCAGACAAAAGGCCTGAGGGAGCAGGAACACACAGACTGCTGCCAGCTGCCTTAACACCACCTGTGTTCCTGTCTGAGGGCGAGCAAATTGTCTCTGAGATTGGACAGCCCATGGTCCATCTCTGCTTTTGTTTCAGTTCTGTTTTGTTTCTCCTCCTTCTTCCTAAATCTCTCCAGCACCTGGGTGTTGGTGACCCAGAACCTAAAATCACGAGAAGCACAAGTTTCTGTCACTGAATGTTGGGTGGAACTGCAGTGATGGCATTTGGGAGTTTAACCAGCTGCTCAGTTTAGTTGTTATTTTTTGAGTGAGATTCACTGTGTTGGCATCTCCACAGCTTGGCCTTTGACTTGCAAGGCTCTGGAAATGCACAGAAGTTTCCTGTGTGTCAGAGCTGAAGCCCCTGTCCTTGGCCTTCTCCCTCTCTGCTCCAGTGCATTACTGGTGGATTTGTGGGGTGAGCACACCCCACATGGCCCAGCCCTGTGTTCCCAGCTCATCCCTGTGCTCTGGGTGGGATCAGCCCCTGCAGTTTGCCTTAACCCTTGGTGAGGAAGGTGGGGGAGGAAGGTCCCTGTCACCTTCAGGTCCTTCACCCTGTGTTTTAGGAGCACCAAAGGGATTTGGGTGCCAAAGACCATGAGCACCTAAATCACTTGGGCACTTCTGAAACTGCCTGTAATTCATCCCCTTTTAGGATCCCAGACAAATAATGTGAGTTTTTAGAAGAGCTGATCTCCCAGTGCTTCCCCAGGATGAAACAGAGCTGTTGAACCCACAGCACTTTTGAAAAATCATGTCTGGTCTCAAAGCCAAACCTGAGACTTCTCTTTTTTCCCCCATAAATCTTGGCTTGCAGAGTCCTCCCTGGGAGATATTTTGTCTTACACTGGGAAGCTGCCTGACCTCCAAACAAATCATTTTATGGTGAGGACTCCCAGGCCTGGTGCAGTGATTTCCATGGGTGCCCTGTCCCTGCCAGGGGAGCCCTGCAGGCACAGATGTGGGTGGGAGAGGCCTCAGATCCTTTGCCTTGTGCTTGGCAAGGCTGGGGTGAGAGGAGGGCAGGAGCTGTGGCTGCTGTGGTTCCATTCAGCACAGGCACCCCTGGGAGCAGTGACAGGGACAAGGGCAGCCTCAGCAGCTCGTGCTGCTTACAGGGCCTGCAGTGCTTTTGTCCACTGAAAAACCCATCCCCACATTTATTGGCACTTCAATTTGAGCCCAAGACAAAAAAAGAGAGAGACATTTACAGTGCTCCTGCAAAATTCCATCTCTCTGGGAGGAATGACCCAAGAGAACAGAGCAAAATGATGGAAATAGAATGTCAGCCTTGGGTTTGCAGCTGTGGGAGTTCAGGTGCAGGTGCCTCTGTGCTGGCATCCACAGGATCTGGGGGGCTGGAAGGGATGGGGCTCACCCTGCAGTTATTTATATTGTACAGAGCAGCTTATTTCTACCAGGAAAGAAAAAACAACCGTCAGTTTAAAACTCCGTCAAATTCAGTAGTTTCAGTTCTGGATTTTGTGACCTTTTTCAGGGATCATTTCAGTGCATTTCTGTACAAAATAAAAATTTAAGGAAAAAAAAGGATTTTGAAGTATAAAAAATGCATTTTCTGTACATAGGCGAACTCAAGAATCTTCTCTTCAAACACTGTTTCTTGTAGAAACATGTTGAAATTTTTTTGCTGATTTCTTTGTACTTCAAGAGCATGTAAATAGTTTATTAAAAGTGACTATTGTAATTTGGAGTTCTTTTTAAACAGATTCCAGCTCTAAATCATGTCAAGATGGGGAGGAAGAAGGACTGAGTATAGCAAAGGAGCTGGTGGCGTTTACAGCTTGTGTCAAGCTTTGTATAATGTAAATTCTGTATAAATACGGGGTTTTTTGTCAAATAAATAGATGCAATTAGAAGCATTAAGAAACTGAAGACAAAAAATTGCCAAGTCAAGGCTTCTTCTTTCCCCCCTCCCTCAGTCTGAAACCTTATGTGCAAGATCTATTTATTTCAAGCGAGGAAATGTGTACAGTCTAATAGACACCCTAAAATGTATTTAAGCAAATTAGCAACTGGATTTTTTCAGTTTAATATTTGTTTTGTTTTTATGAGTTTCCTCAATTGCCACTGTAGGATTTGTCCAAGTGAAAACACATCAAGAAGGACACTCTAAAACAATGGGGCAGTTTTGAAGCAAAGTGGAACACCCAGCTCCCAATTCTGGCAGTTTTCTGGTTTTAATTCCCAGCGTGGAAATCAAGGGCCTCCTTTAAAAGTAGGCAGGTCAAATTGTTTGCAATAAATTTAATTTTTTTTTCTTAAGTTCCTTTTAAAAAAACAACTCTGCTTTGAAGATTTAGGATTTCTGCTTTTTCTTTGGTTAAGCAAATTTATAAATTTAGGGATGTTTTGTGCATATAGAATCTGTCACCAGTATGTAACTTGTTTTGAAGAAAGTGTTTTTGTTGTGGATGTGTCATGCTGTATATATTTGTTCATATTTTTGTGAATTGAATACTATGTACCATTGTATTATAGTAACTTTTATAAAGCAAACCATAAATATACTGACTTTTCTTACAGAAAAATTATGTTGTGCTTAATATATTACCTGGGAGCTGTGAGAGCTCAAGGAGGCAGATGCAGAACAAGAACAGTGTGAAGAACTGGTTTTCAGCAAAGTTTGCTGCAAATATTAATTCTGGTGAGCAGGAAATGAATTTAAGCAACATTATATTGCATGAAAGAAATATGTGATTCTAGTCATAGAAAGAAATATGTGATTCTAGTCTATAAACTTTGTCTCAGTATTAACAGTCTTGGCAGCCCTGGAGAGCTGAGGCAGAGCTCTCCTGACAGTGAACCAGGAGTCCCAGACATGTCCAGTGTCTGCAGGTGAGGGGTCCCTGCTCCTCCTTCCCCCCTGGATTGCTCTGATTTCATATCCTTTATTTATTTATTTATTTATTTATTTATTTAACTTTATAGAGGCAAAGGGCCTTGACCACCAGGTGAGGGGTCAGAGATGTGTGTGGCTGTTGGGGCCAGAGGCTCTTTGCTTTCTTTATAAATCCGTTTATTCCAATTGCCAGGAGTTGGACTTGGATGGTTCTTGTGGGTCCCTTCCAGGATATTCTGGGATTGTTTGAAATCTGGATTAGTTCTGCTCCCTGGGACAGGGGAGCTGCTCAGGCTTGGCCCATGTACCCCCCATGTACCCCCCACAATTGGGGGCTGCTGCTGGGAGGGGTCAGGGTGGCCTCTCTGAGCTTTTATTCAAAAAGAAATACCTGGAGCAGGGACAAGTGGAATGGCTGATGGAGGAGGAGGTGGAAGACACAGGACAGAGGCTGGAGGAGACTTCCCAGCTCAGCTCCTGCATTCCTCAGGTGAGCACAGGACAGGGCTGCAGGACAGCCCCACCTGGGGGTCAGAGGAGCCCATCCTGAGCTGAGGGCTCCCCTGCTGGCAAACAGGGAACAGGGGGGTGTGGAAGGGGCTGTGCAGCACCCCAGGGTGGCCTTCAGCAGCTGGGACAGGGAGTGCTGAGCTGCAGCCCCTGGGAACACAGGGACTCCCCAGGCACTCAGGCCAGGTCAGAAAAGGGATTTACTGCTTTGGGGAGGAATTCCCCGTGCAAAGGACAACACCAGAGCAACACCCAGAGGGGACTTTGCACATGCAGCCAGGATCTGAGCCAAGGAATTGCTGCCAATGCCAGCAATTACTGCTGGAAACATGGGAGAAACCCCAACCCATCATTAATGCAGGAATTTACAGGTATTAGAGCGAGACTCTGTTGCCTTGGGAAGGCTGAAATATGTAAATACAATAAATTCTCATTCCAGAGTGTTGTAGCTACCCTAAAACCATGTTTATTCTCAGCAAATTCAAATTGAAGATTGAGTCTAAAAGCAATTAAACCAAAATCTTAAAAAAGGAGATGTGCAGAGAGGAAAATGCCTCCGTGCTTTCACAGCTTCCCGTGTAGCTAAAATTAAAACTTTGGATAGACTAAATTTGAGCACTCCCAGTTGTTTCTTCTGTCTTCCTCTGTAGCTGCATGTCTTTGGCACATGCCTTAAACCTGCCCTTTGTTAAGAATTCCATGGTTTGGATCAGATTAAGCTGCTTTTTGAGTGTGTTTGCTATTTCCCACGCCCCATCTCCCAGGAGGTCACGGAAGGGCAGTGCCAGGGCTGGGCTGGGAGAGGTGTTGGGTCCTTTTGCATTGTCCAGCTTGGCAGTGGCTTCCCTGGCTTTGTGGCACTCCAGCCTGGGCTATTTACCAAAACGTGGGGTGTTTCCCAGTTCATTTGGGGTTCAGCTCCTTGGGGCTGAGGGTGGCACTTGCTGCCATCCCCTACATCCTCTTGGTCTCCCCGTTGGGCTCCAGCACAGTCAGGTTTCCTCTGGCATCCTGATCCATTTCAATGGCCTCAAACAGAGACTTGAAGTTCCCAGCACCAAAGCCCTGCGGGGGTGGCACCGTTAGGGACCAGGGCTTGGCCCTGAGGGCTCCTGGCCAGGACCAGAGGGAGAGCCTCAAACCAACCTGGTGGTTGTGCCTCTGGATCACCTCCAGAAAGACCGTGGGTCTGTCTTGAACTGGTTTGGTGAAGATCTGGAGCAAGTAGCCTTTTTCATCAAAATCCACCAGGATTTTCAGCTCCTGGAGAAAAGAAATGAGGCGACAGCTCGAAGACCCACAGAGGAGCAGGTGGGGCTCTCTGTGTCACTCACATCCCTGCAGGGCACTGTGGGGAGCTGGTCCAGCCCTGGGCAGGCCTTTCCCCCTCTGACTCACCTCCAGCTTGTCAATGTTCTCCTTCACTTTGATTTTGGCAGTTCTGAGCCTCTCCCGCAGCACCTGGTAGTAGCTGGAGGGCACATCCATGAACTGCATGCCCCTCTGCTTCAGGTTGGTGATCTGCAAGGCAGGGGAGACCCAGCAGGGCTCAGCTTGGGAGGGGTTTGTGCCAGGAGCATTTCCTGGCATGGGCAGTGTCGGGACAGAGATGCTTTCCCATGGCATTGGCCAATCTCAAGCATGAGAACCTGTCTCATCATTTCACTTTGGCACCAGGAATGGGCAGGCCCAAGATGTCCTCCCCAGGCACTGTAGAGAGCTGTGCAAGAATCATTTGTCCTGCTCTGACCTGATACCTCTGGAGGCCCTTTGGTCTGGAGAGGAGCCCAAACCTGGGTGCTCAACCCAGACCTGCCCCAGCTGAAGGTGGGTGGTGGGTATGGGGCTCAGCCTGGCTGTGTTCCACCCTGCAAGGACAAAGGTGCCACCAAGGGCCCTGCAGACCCCAATTCCTTTAAGCAGGAGGGACAGGCAGCTCACAGGTGCAGCATCCCTGGGCAGTTAATGCTGGTTGTAAAACAACCACAGCACAAAGGCCATTGGCTCTGGGTCCTTGTACCCTGACAGGGTCATGGTGCACCCTGTGACAAGCACCATGCCCAGAGCCGGGGCAGGGGGGTCCCAGGGCAGGGGGGTCCCGGGGCAGGGGGGTCCCAGGGCAGGGGGGTCCCGGGGCAGGGGGGTCCCAGGGCAGGGGGGGTCCCAGGGCAGGGGGGGGTCCCGGGGCAGGGGGGTCCCAGGGCAGGGGGGGTCCCAGGGCAGGGGGGGTCCCAGGGCAAGGGGGGTCCCAGGGCAGGGGGGGTCCCAGGGCAGGGGGGGTCCCAGGGCAGGGGGGTCCCAGGAAAGGGGGGTCCCAGGGCTGCACTCACTGCTGAGATGATGTCGGGGGTGTTCAGTGCGATGTGCTGGACTCCGGCCCCTCCGTAGTAATCAATGTATTCCTACAGGGAAAAGATGTCACCGTGGCAGTGACAGCACAGCTACAGCTGTGAAGGGATGGGTGTGGGCTTAAAAATATGCAGGCAAGATCAGCCCAGGGGCACCATGGAACGACAGACACTGTTGATGAGATGGGGTAAACTGGCTCTGCCCAGCAGCTTCCCTGGGCCCAAGCAGAGCCAGGATTCCTTTCTAGCAGCCACTTCAGCACAGCAGGTCTGCTCTGGCTCCACATCACTGACCTTTGGTCCCTGTTCCTTCACCAAGATCCCCCTGGGAGTGGAGGCAGCCACATGGGTCAACCACCAGCATCCACTCACCTGAATCTGGGATTTCTTCTTGCCAGGGGCTGGCTCATTGATGGGCATCTTGATGGTCTCCTCGTAGTTGGTGACCACGATGGAGCGCAGGGCGCTGAACTCGGTGTGCAGCTGTTTGTCATCCACTGACCAGAAGCGGTGGAAGAGCAGGTTCTTCTGGTACCTGCCCAGTCACAGGGGGCACAGTCAAGCCCTTGTTCCATCCCCACAGTAATGGAGCTGTGCTGGCTTCATCAGCCCTGGCAGAAGTGGTGGGACCAGCAGAGCTGTGCTGCTGCTCCATCCCACCTCCCACCCGCTCTCCCCACTCTTACCAGTCTGCTACTGGGACCATCTGGAGGTCAGGTTGGTTCCCCACAACGTGATCAACAAAGCTGAGCTTGGCACTTGGTCTGTGGGGGGAGACAAGGAGGGTCTCAGGCGGGCTCAGGGGTATCCCACAGCTCAGGGGGCTCCAGGGCAAGGCAGTGGGGACCTGTCCAGCTCCTCAGTGGGATATCCCACCAGAACACGATGGCAAAGAGCCAGGCAGGAGCCTCTGGAAAGTACTCACAGCTTGGGCAGCAGGGGGTCCTTGAAGAGGGGTGGGTGGTACCCAGGGAGGAACAGGCCCTTGTAGTTGAGCTTTTCTATCAAGGTGTGGGTGGTGTCACCGTACTGTGAGGGGGGAAAGTGGTTGTGTCATGGCTTTGTTCGTGCAGGGGCCTCCCAGGTGCAGCCAGCTCCATGGCCCTGCCCTGCCACTCACCGTCTGGATCACTGCGAATTTCACTTTCCCAAATTTGTCCTGCTCCACCCACGGCTCCTTCACCACCACAGCACCACGCTCCTTGGCTTTCTGGGCAGAAGGAGAGAGATCCTGTCCTGCCACAGCTCCCCCAGGCCAGGGGGAGACATCCCCAGGCCCTCCTGCCTCCCCTCACCGTTTTGGGGAGCTGTGTGGGAGGGGGTGGAGGGGCTGCCCACCTGCACGATGAAGTCACAGTCCTCCACTTCAAAGGCGATGTCCTTCACCCCGTCCCCGTGCTTCACCAGGTGCTCCCCCATCTCTGCCCCGAGCAGGAACAGCCACAGGCATGAGCAGAGCTGCTTTGTTCTGCCGCGGCCATTTCCCACTCCATCCCCCCCAGTGACACCTACCCTCATTCCCTGGGTTCAGAGCGGATGAGAAAACAAACACGATCTGCCGAGGAGGAGGAGGAGGAGAGGTGAGGATGGAGCCACAGGTGATGGTTTTCATGGTGGGTCTGACACCACCTCACCTTTCCCTGCCCTGGCAGTGGCACCTCTGTCAGGGGCTCCCTTACCTTGTCCTGCTTGATGACATGTGACACCACCTCCCTGCTGCCGGTCTCCAGCCCGCGGTAGGCCAGCTCCTCGAAGCCCAGCTTGTTGCAGTAGTAGGATGCAGCCTGTGGGCAGGGAAGAGTCCCTCTGCTGGAAGCTGTGGTGCTGGTGGCCCACAGGCCATGGACAACAGCCACCATGGCAGGTGCAAGTCACACTTGCCCTGTGTGTGTGTGAGAACAGGCAGCAGCTTCTGTGCCTCCTCCAGCAGCCCAGGGGGAACAGGCAGAGGCAAGAAAGGGCCAGGACTGAGGAAAAAGCCCAAATTCAGTGGGAAGTGCTGCCTCCAGAACTTTCTGTGAGGGCTGCCATGGAGCAGGAGACATTTCTGCGTGTCCCGTGTTCTGTGAGGCTGGGTGAAAAGCAGCTCAGGTGTGAAGCACAGGGGTGTTTAAGTTGCCCAGGGCAAGGTTTGGAGATCAGCTGCCATGAGCCCACACAGCTCTGCAGGCTGGTGGCCACAGCTGAGCCCGGCCACGTGCTCTGGTTCATGTCCCACGTCCCACCCCCAGCAGCCGCCCCTCGCCTTGCGCAAGGGCCACCAAGGCCACCAAGGCCACCAGTGCCAGGCCAGGGCCGGGCTTTGGGACACGGCACATCCCGGGCCCAGGGGCTGCCGGGAGGAACCAACACCCCCCAGGCAGCCAATGCCTGCAGAGCCCGGCCTGTCCCAGTGTGGGAGGTGTCCCCTGGCACTGCTGTCCCCTGGCACTGCTGTCCCCTTACACGTGTGCCTGGTGGCCGCAGCCTCTCACCTGCTTGGCATTGCCGACCCAGAAGGTGATGGAGTGGAAATGGATGAAGCGGCCTCGTTGGGGCTAAAAGGAAGGAAAACGGGGCTGAAAGCTGCTGCTGCTGCATTTCCTGCGGCACTGCTCGGCTCTGGAGCTGGGGGAAGCAGCAGCTGGGACCCTGAAAATGCATCTCCTGCAAATGCATCTGAATTAACTGGGTGGAACAGCCCTCAGATGGTGATTTTCCAAAGTGCTTTACAGTCAAGGCCCACAGGATCCTGCACTGCAGGTTGGAAGGTACAAAGCACTGATTCACTTTTGCCCACAGCCATGGTTTCAGTTCTCCCAGTGCTCCCCACAAGTGGCCATCCCAGCGAGCTGCCCACCTGCAAACCTCACTCTGTTAAAGATTAATTATTCCACAAAAGCTCTTACACAACCACCAGCACCAAGACAGATCCCCCTTCGCTCCGTTCCCCACCACTGCCCAACCTGGCACAGGCCACCCAGCACTGGAAACACTTTAAAAGTGAAAAAGGAGGCAAAGAATGCAGCATTTGGAAATAAATGTTGCATGGAATGAGGATTCAGCTTAAGGCTTGACTTGACTGGGAAATATCCATCATCTCCTCTTTGTCACTCTCCTCCCAAACCAGAAATTTCAATGCTTAATACTAATTTACAACGAGGATCTTGTGTGGCCCAGAGCAGTTTTACTTCTGATTTCAACAGGTAATCAAGGAATTGACACAATCTGCAGTAACATGACTGATGTTTCACACCAGGCAGAGGGGCAGGACAGGGACACAGCTCTTACCTTTTCTCCTTTGTCTGTGTAGGACGTCTGAAAGAGAATGAGAAAAGAGAGACATTAGCGGGACAGGCAGGTACAGCAGCCCCCAGGGAGCTGAATCCAAAGGTCAGGCTGTGAGGAGCAGCTCTGCTGTGCCACGTCCAGAACAGTCACTGGAAAATCCGAATTCAAGCAGAGCTTAAATCTCCAAAAGTGCCCCGTGCCATGGAGCCCCCGATGTCTGAATTCATTCCCATCTGCTGCCCTCACCATTTTTGTGACCTGGCGATGTGATGGAAGCAAAGAGAGCTTGAGAATGGGGCGCTTTCAATATAACGGGACGGGGAGGCTCCTCCTCGGCCCCACCTTCTCCCACCACCAACCCAGGGATGGTTTGGGCTGGGAGCTGCCCAAAGCGGGGGCGGTGGGTGGCTGTCACCGGGGCCGTGTCACGGGTCCCTGCAGCCCTGTCGGTGGCACCGAGGGTGGGAGTGCAGCACGTGAGGCTCCGCGGAGGGTGGGGACCCTGCTGACCCCGCAGCCAAATCCCTGCCCCGTGTGTGTCCCAGGTCACCGGGGGGTGACGCAATTTGGGCAGCACAGCCCCCGGCCCGCCCGCTGCCCCTGGGGACATTCACCCCTCCCTGGGGACGTCATCCTGGGCGGCGCTGAGCCAGGACAGCCTGCAGAGCCCGGCTGGGTGTGCGGTGGTGTCTGGGCACGGGGCCACCTTTAGCCCTGGTGAGCCCAGCGCTGCAGGGACCCCAAAATGTGGGACAGGAGGAGGAGGGGACAAGAGATGGCCCTGCCGGGGAGACACCAGTGCACAAACTCCACCTGGCTGGGAGTGGTGGGAAGTTGCAGCCACCAGCAAGGCCAGAGGGGATGAGCACGGGGGCCTTGGGTGGTGCCAGTGGCACGGAGGACAGGGGGGTGGGGGTCTCGTGGTGGGGCTGTCCCCTGCTGCCACACTGCCCGGCACATGGATGCCATGCAGCACTCGGCAAATGCGCTGGGCCACAGACTGGAGAGGGGCCAGCAGCAGGGACAGGGACATAGCATCGTACACCACGGCTGTGTCACCCAGCGGTGGTGACACCGCTGTGCTACTACATGTCACCATCAAAGCTGCGTAACTCACTGGTGGTGACACTGCTGTGCCACCACGTGTCACCATCAGAGCCGCTCCATGGCACCACCACAGCAGCGTGACCCAGTGACGGTGACACCGCTGTGCCCCCCCATGCCAGCGCCACAGCGGTGTGCCGCAGTGGCAGTGACGCAGCTGTGTCACCCCGTTATTGCCGCCGCCGTGTCCCCGCCGTGTCCCCGCCTGTCACCCCCTCACGGCGCCGCTGGCCCCGCCCCCGGCCCCGCCCCGCGCCCGTCCCGGCTCCCGTCCGGCCGCGGCCATGGCGGAGCCCGGCGGGGGCCGCCCCGTCACCGTCAGCGATGTGCAGCAGCTGGTGCGGCGCAAGGACGAGATCGAGGCGCAGATCAAAGCGTGCTACGAGCTCCTGGAGGGGGTCAGTGCCCGGGCAGGGCCGGGCCGGGCTGGGGGGCGCCGTGCGGGCCCGTGGGCCCGGCCCCGTCCCAACCGCCGCCTCTCCCCTCACAGCAAAAGGGCGTCGGGATGCACGAGCCGCTGGTGGACGCCGAGGGCTTCCCCCGCTCGGACATCGACCTGTACCAAGTGCGCACAGCCCGGCACAACATCATCTGTGAGCGGGGAACGGGAACCGGGCGGGGGGGCCGTTCCCGGGACCGGGCCGCGCCCCATCCCGCGGGATGAGCCAGCGAAACCGGGATGTGCGGGGCAAACGCGGCCTCTGCCCGGGAACGGGCACCGCGGAACCGCGGAGCTCTCTGGAACCCCCATGGCGCGCGTTGTAATTCCGCAGAACCGGGGCCCGGGGCTGCGCTGAGCCTCTTCCCCAGGTTCTGCTCAGGGCTCGGAGCTGCCGCCTGGGCTGAGTCAGTAAAATGGGATCTGTGAAACACAACAAAGCTTTTCTGGGCTGTTTGTAGAATAAAATTTGGGTAGAATACAGCTTGGCATTTATTTCATCCCAGGCTTTCCTCAGGATGGGTGTGTACGTAACAGCAGGTGACTTAATGGAAAGAAGACTTAAGCTGCTCACTGAGTGCTAAGGGATCACGGGCCTCACAGCCCCTCTGCCTTTGCATGTTTACCAAAATTCGTAGGGTGGTTTTCTCTGTGTCTTTCACTGATAAACATCTGCCGGGCTGGCACCAGGCCCCAGCAGATAGAGCAGAGGTTGTTGCTGAGACCAGAGACAGCCAGGGCACCGCTCTGTGTGACTGCAGGGGGAGCAGGTGCTGAGAGCCCTTTGGGAGAAGCCTCTCCAGCTCCCTGTGTGCTCATGGTGTCACCCACAGGTTTGCAGAATGACCACAAGGCAGTGATGAAGCAGGTGGAGGAAGCTCTGCACAAGCTGCACGCCCGGGAGAAGGAGAAACATGCCAAGGATGAGGCGGAGGCCTTGGCCGAGGCCATGAGCCAGAGCCAGAGCCTGCCCCGGGCCTTTGCCAAAGTGAACTCCGTGAGCCCCGGCTCTCCTGCCAGCGTCTCGGTACGTCGGGCATGGCTCGTGGGGAAGGCTTTGGCTGGAGCCAGACAGCTCATGGCTCCCTCTGCCTCTTGCTAATCACTGGAAATAAGCTGGGGCCTTGATTAGGGTGTCAACCTCTTCTTTTCATCATGTTGGGATGCCCTGTGAAGGGGCTGGTCACTGTACAGGGATGAGATGGGTGTTCTCCTGGCACCACACAGCTCCTTCCACACCTCACCGACCATTCCAGCCTCAGTATTTCTCTTCCCATGAAACAGAACAGGGGAATGAACACTTAGCTCTCCCTGTGGCTGTAGTGATGTTCACTTGCCTGGGTGTGAGAGGTGTTGTAGCACATCTCTCTACCTGAGGCTGGGTGAAGGGTGATGCTCCTGTGACATTACCTGTCTTTGGAAAATACAGATGCTCATCTCTCTTTTATCTCTGTCCAGGGACTTCAAGTTGATGATGAGATTGTGGAGTTTGGATCTGTCAACGCAAACAACTTCCAGAACCTGCAGAACATTGCCACAGTGGTGCAGCACAGTGAGGGGGTGAGCTCATTCCTGCTGTGACTGCATTCTCTTGCCTGTCTCTGTTAGCCACAGCTTTTTCTATGGAACTTGGATCTCTGGAGTCATCATTTCCCTGTCAGAAACGGTGTCAGATTCAGTCTGTGCAGTTGTAGCCTTGCTCTCTGACAGCACTGAGCTATTTGCTCATGAATGGAAGAGCTGAGAGGTGTGGCCATCACGTTGTTTGTTCTCCCTGGGGACTCCCTGCAGCAGCATTGCTGTGCCACCCTGGTGGCCTGGCCAGAGAAGCTGCCACAACCATTAAGTGCTTGGTGGTGGAAGTGAGTGATCTCCTGGAGATGACTTCACACTCTCTTCTTTCAGTTCTAGCCACAGGAGTGGGAGTGGGCACTGCTGCAGAACATTTCCTTGGGCTTAATGTTCTTTGTGTGCTTCAGCAAAAGAAGGAAGAGAGTTGACTTTGTGATGGAAAAGTGAAACATTTTGGTTATTTTTCTATTTTTTCCTCTCTTTCAGAGACCCCTGAGTGTGACTGTGATCCGTGGGGGCAGAAGGGTGCACGTGGGGCTGACTCCAAAGCGCTGGGCCGGGAAGGGCCTCCTGGGGTGAGCTACTGTTTCACTTGCTGGAGGGAAGAGGCTTTCACCAGCTCAGGGCACATTTCCTGAGCAGGGCCAGCCCTGGCTGTGTCACTGCCCACTGTGACAGACTCACAGGTGGGCACCAGGGAGCTGGAGGCTGCTGGTTCTGCACAGGGATACAGGGAGTCGAGTGCCAGCAAACATGAGCACAGGCAGAAAGGTCTCAGTGGCTGGTTTGTCTGGGAAACCAGTGGAGGAGGGTTGTGGTGGGTCTGAGCCATCCCATGCCAGGTCTTCTGTGCCTGTCTGAGAAATGAAAATTTAGTATTTCCTCCTACCCTCTTTTTTTTCAGCTGCAATATCATTCCTTTACAAAGATGACCATGGCTGGGAGAACAATAAAGCTGAAGCTTGTTCCTGCTTTCTGGACTCTGATCTGGTTTGAAAACGTGGTGTTGCTGTGACCTCTGGTGCCTGAAGGGTTCTGGCAGAGTTCTGCAGTTCAGAATTGCACTGGCTGTCAGGAGGAACCTGCAGAGCTGCAAGATGTGGCTTCTTATCTCTTCCACCTTGTATCAATTTAGAATAAGGCTCTAGGGAGACCCAAATCCCACTTGATACACGCTCCAAAGAGCTTGAAATGCTCTTTTTTGGTGATAACAGAGCATTCCTTTTTTCTCCCCTTTAAAACTCCTCACTGAATATCATGTAATAAATGCTAAACAGTCCTAGAGCACTTTTTGATGCCTGTCATAGTAGATGAGATATGCAAGTTTGATACTTCATCTTCCTCATTTTGACACAGCTTTTAAACTCAGTGAACATGCTGAAAGGATTTTTGGAATGCCCAGTTATTTTAACACAACGAAGTAAAGAATAGGGGTTGTAATTCTACTTTTGGAACTTCTAGTACTTTATGTAGTCATGACAAAAGCACTCCTAGCTTCTCTATTTTCTTTTATTTTTTTTAAATTGGTTTATTTGCAGGAGTTGATTTTGGGGTGTTTTCCTGGTTCCAGCCAGGACAGGGTTTACCTTTTTGTGCCTCCCATTCTCCTCTCCATCCTGCTGCAGGAGCAGTGGGGGGAGTGGGTGGGTGGCACATGGTCTGGGGTGTTTTCAGTGGGAACAGTAAATTGGGGAAGACCATTCCTAAACCACCACAGCTGCATAAACTGTTGGAAGGGATTCTGGGAATGACTGGTTTGTTTAAAGCTTATTTCCAGTTGAACTTCAAAATACTCTCCCAAAACAATAAAACTGAGTATTGCCTCTCTCTGTTCTCATAGAAGTCATTATTTGGGGCAGCCTCTCCGGGTCAGGGAGATAATGGGAGCTGATAACAAATCTCCTTTCTGCTCCCAGCAGAGTGTGAGGCTCTTTCTGGGCAGAAGGAAAAACAAATTAAGTTTAGAAATTGTATTATTTGAGCTTAACAGCAAGGCTGAGGTCAACAGCTGGGAGCGTTTGGAGCTGATTATCTGCAGGGGTGAAGTGAGAGCCCGGAGGGAGCCTTGGGAGTGGGTTCCCTGTGCGAGTGGCTGGGGTCTGTGGGGGACTGGCAGGGCTTGGGGGATGATTTTTCTCACTTTGACTCTGCTTGTCCTGCTCAGGGAAGCCACTGGAGCAGAGCTGCCTGCAACTCCCTGTGGGGGGCATCGGGTAAAGATCCCCCAGCCCATTCCTCGGGCAGGGTGAGGGCTCGGTCCCGAACGTCTCCGGCGATGCCTAAAGGGACTTTGTCACAGCCATGAGCGGGATTTAGGCTTGGGCAGGGTGAAGGGCTGGATGTTCCTTCCTCTGCCTCCCTGCTTTGGGCCGGGGCCAGCGCTGTCTCTTCCGGGCAGCCGGTGAGGATGAGGAGGGTTCCCCGTTCTCTCCCGGCGTTTCCCGATGCAGCCGGTGAGGATGAGGAGGGTTCCCCCCTCTCTCCCGGCGTTTCCCGGTGCAGCCGGTGGCGCAGCCGGTGCTGCCGGTGCAGCCGTTGCCTGGGAACGGCGGTCGCAGAGGCAGAGACGCGGGGATCGCTGTGTCGGTGAGCGGGGGGGTCCTCGGGAGGGTCTCCGGAGGCTCCCTCGGGACAGCGGGAGGCACCGAAGCCTGGAGGGGCCTTGGGAACGGTTCCGTGCGAGCGCGGTGAGAGCCGGCGGCCGCTCCCGAGCTCCCGTCCCGCCTGCCGAGGCCCGGGAAGGTTTTCCCAGGGCCTCTTTCCTCCCCTGAAAGTTTTCTGTGCACGAGGTTTCCGTGTTGGCTCAAATCCAGACCCGTGAAGCCGGAGATGAGGCAGCTGCCGCCCAGGAGCAGCTCTGTGCTCACAGGGCTCTGACAAAACCCATCCGAAAGGGAAATTTCCGTGCCCGGCGCGGTGTGCGGGCAGCCAAGGGAGGGAGCCTGAGCTCAGCTGGAATAATCGCTGTACTGGGCTGGTTTGTGCCCAGTGTGGGAGCTGAGAAGGGGCTCTGGGACCCATCCCCAGCTTCACAGGTGCCCTTTTCTCCTGGTGTGCCCAATTCCAGGTTGTTGTGGAGCCAAATCTAGAAGAGTGTGTGTGGGGAAGTATTTCAGAGCATCTCCACACCCCAGCTCCGTGGGAGGAGGGTGAAGGTGTGGATGGATGGTCCATGTGAAGTTACACTGAGGGAGGAGCAGCACTAAGCAGTGAGCCCGGGGAGATGTCCCAGGACAGACAGACGGCTCAGGAGGCGGATGTGCAGCCTGATGAGGTGAGGGCAGCACCATGGAAGGTCCTGTTTGAGACAGGGTCTGGGGCAGATCCCAGGGGAAACAGAGCCCTTGGGATCTGAGACGTGCTGGGGTTCATTCCCGGTAGCCACAGGGCAGTTCCCATCCAGACCAGCCCAGGAGCCAGCACTCACCAAAACCTCTCTTCCTTTTCAAGGCTGCCCTTGCTGCTGCCAGGGAGAAGAAAGCATCAGAGGGTAATGAAGAGTCACCATTCTGTCCCCGGTCATCTCCTTTAGGTATGGGGATCTCAGACACCCTGCCCAGCACCCGGGCTGGGAGCCAGGGCACCCTGGGGAAGGCACTGCTGGGACATCATGCCTGGATGTCCCTGAACCACCCCAGCACTGTGTGAGTCCAAGGGAGCCATCTCCAGCCCTCTCTCAGGCTACAGGGAGAAGCACACACGGCACAAAGGCTCTGCCAGCATGGTGTGGGCAGCCATGCCAGGGATGCTGTTCCGGAAGAACAGGGACAGCAGCTTTTACCCCCTTGTGAGTACAACGGGCACAGTGCCACCAGGGTGGCTGGTCCGCATGGCACCCAGCACTCCTGCCCCGCTCTCTTCCATCATCCCACAGACCTTGTATGCCTTTTTTGTCCCGGCTGCTGAGAGCCAGGAGCTGTCTCTTCCCTGCAGGACCTGTCCTGGGTGTTTGGCTACAACAGCAGCCTGGCTGTGCACAGCCTGATGGACGGGGAGGACCGGGTGCTCCTGTATGTCTCCTCCCACACAGTGGTCATCCACGACATCCTGCAGAACAGGCAGTCCCACCTGCAGGTCTGGCACAGCTGAGCATCTCTCTCCTCCTCCTCCCCTTCTCCTGAACCCCCTCTCTCCATCTCTCTGGTGTCCTGTGCTCAGGGGTCACCTATAACCAAACTCAGGAGCAGTCCATACAAAAGGTATGAACAGAACAGCCCCAGGTTTGCAGCCTCCAAGGCATTTTGCTGCTTCCCTCCCCCAGGGCCACACAAATGTCATCTCCTGCCTGTGTGTGAGTGAAGACAAACGCTGGGTTGCGACTGCTGACCAAGGGCCAGATGCTATGATCATCGTGTGGGACTCTTACTCTGGGTAAGCTCCCAGGAACCTCCTCTTTTGGAAATTCCCTCTGTCTGGTAAATCACTCAGGACTGACTCCAGTCTCAGCTGAGAATAAAATGGGAGAACGCAGAGACAGACTAAAAAGCAGCAAAGGAACCAAAACCAAACCAAGTCCTTCATTGTCCTTGTATCACCCACGCTCGTGGGACACTGAGATGGGGCTGAGCTCCCCCAGACTGAGTACATCACATCTCCATGCTGTAGGATCTTCAAAGATCCTGGTGAGTTGTTTCCCAGTGCCATTTACTTGGGAGGAAGGGATGGAGGGGACGCTGAGCCCCAGCCTGTGGCAGCACCAGTGTTTGCAGCCTCCCTCCCTCCGTCCCTTCTTGCACACAGAGCAGGGTGGGTGGGTTGTGCCACAGGCTTTGCCAAGTGACTGCCTGGAGCCCCCAGTGCTGCCAGGAGCACCCATGGGATCTCTGCTCCCTAGGGTTCCCGTGCGCACCATCTTCCAGAGCCACTCGGAGGACGGGGTCTGTGCCATTGCCATTTCCCAGGATGCCAAGTATTTGGTGACCATTAGTGCTGCTGCTGTGCAGGTAAGAGAATATCTCCTCTTTCACAGCTTTGCAGGATAGAGAGCTGGAAGTTTTTTGCAGTGCAGCACAGGGGAGGTGGGAATTCACATGGGGAGAGAGGGTTTGCAGAGTCATGCTTTGTTTTTGCTGAGCCATTAGAGCACAGACCTGGATTTCATTAAAGTGAATGCTGCAGAGTTGAGAAAATGGATCTTAATTTGGGATAAAAGCTTCTAACTTCATCACTTTCATCTAAGCAATTTCTAGCATTATTTCCTGAAATTGAGCTTTCTGCTGCCAGGCTGTGCTGGGCTTTAGCCTGCTCCAGTCTTTTAGGCTACATCTAAAATCCCCTGCAGAGGGGAATGGGATCCACCTGGCTCCCCAAACCTCCACAGAACCATGGGAGCATTCCTTGGATTTTTCTCCCCTTCTCTTTCAGAAAGTTTGTGTTTGGAGATGGACTTTGCCCACAGGGGAGCCCACGTGCAGCACAGAGCTGAGCCCTGAGTTTGGCTATCAGGTGAGTGACCATGCCAAGGGGGCAGAGCTGGGCTGGGCTGGGCAGCCCCATCCTCACCTGCTCCCCCTGGTACCCCCATGGGAGGCAGGATCACACCCCATCCCTGGGGCACCCTAATGCAGCAGAGCATCCCAAGGGCTCATCCCTGTTCCTCTAATGCCTGACAGGCATGGGGTGTCCTCTGATTTCAGTTCAGTGCAGCTGGTGAGGTGGTTTTGGACAAAAGCAGTGGTTTTGGATGGCAGAATAAGCAGAAAGCATTGCTCAGCTTGGTGCTAATGCAATTCTTTGAATTTCAGGATTATGTAATTTTTAACCCTCAAAATCCCCATGAGTTTGTCAGCAACAGCAAAACCCAGGTGATATTTTACCTGTGGGTAAGTAGGGACGTGGAAGTCCTGTTTCTGGTGCCACAAAGGAGGCGGCAGGGGGGGTCAGGGGCTGGGTGTCTGTCCACAACTGGGGTCACTCTGCAGATCTGTCTCTTCCCTGCTCCCTGCCCTTGCCAGATCCCAAAGTGGTCTGGACAGATATCACACTCCCTCCACTCCCACACTGGTCAGACCCAGCTGTGGCAGGGATGCTCTTCACCTCTACCACTCCTGCTTTCCCATGGGCCTTGAGTCATTCAGCAGCTTTTGGAAAGAAGCAGGTGGAAGGAGAGGATGTTTTGTGCTCTCTGGAAGACCTTGGAGCCTTTCCTGCTCTGGTCACCACAGTGTGGGGCAGTGCCCAGATGGTGGGGAGGGCCACGCTGGCACGGCAGAGCTCGGTTCCAAAATCCCTGTTCTGGATGTTTTCTCTGCTTTCCCCAGGATGATTCTGGTTTGCAGTATGGGACACCATTCCTGAGCAACCAGGTGAGCACAGCAGGGAGGGACCACAGCATGTCACCCTCTTGGCTTTCCTGCTGGCAGCAGCACTGTCCCTTCCCATCCCCTTGCACAAAAAAGTGGCCCTGGCCCCATCCTGTCCCCCTCAGACAGGGACAAGGCAGGTTTGCCCAAGCTGAGCTCAAGCAGAGCTCTGTCCCCAAAGTGCTCCACTGCATTTTCTCCCGGGGCTCTTGTTTCTTGTCCTGCCATGGGACAGGAAGGGAATGCCATGAGGGAATGCCAGTCTCTCTGTTTGAGGAAGGCAGAGCCAGCTCTGGGATGAAAACACAGCCTGGCTCCCATCTTCACAGACCTTCAAGTGCCTGGTGGGACAGTTCAGCCAGTCAGTTTTCCATTTTAACAACACCCAAGCTCTGACGGGCACGTCGGCCGGGAAGCTGGTGGTGTGGGACATGCACGATCCCCGCACCCTCCCTGAGGAGCTGCTGCCCAAACCCCACGGAGTGACAGCCACCAAGGTGGTGGCAATGCAGGAGGAGAGTCTTACCGTGCTCCAGGTGTTGGACAGGTAAGGGGGCAGCCCTTTTCAGTAGCTTAGGTACAGTCCTCAGTCCTCAGGTAGCTCAGCTGTAGGAGTGGCAGAGATAATGTTGGAGTTTTAATCACTTGGCCGCGTGGTCACTCATGCAGGAAAGTGCTGCTGGTTTGTGAGTAATTTTCCAGCAGTGGATTAGTCTGGGGGTGGAAATGAAGTTGAAAAGTCGTGGTAATGCGATGTCAGCTCCCCTGGGATAGCTCAGACAGTGGCTCAGCCTCCTGGATGCTACCGGCAGAGGGAGCAGACAGCCACCAAACGCCGCGACAGCCTTGGGGACACGGCAGGGACACGGCAGGGGCACCGCTGGTTTCTGCACTACCCTGGCTTTCTCCTGCACATCTGTGCAGGGCTCTGCTCGTGTGCTTGTGCAGAGAAATGGGGAAGGGATTTGCTTCCACCCAAGGATGCTCCCCAAGAAATATTTGGGAGTTGTCAGTCCGTGTGTTGGTTAATAACTTTCCCTTCCCTGCAGCTGTATAGTCACAGGTGATGTGAAAGGGCAGGTGAAATTCTACGATGGGCAGCTGCGGCTCCTCACCGTCTACAGCCACGACACAGTGGGTCCCATCCAGTCCATCTCCTTCTCCACAATCCTTCGTGATGCTCCCAGCGCCCTCCCAGGCAGCAGCCAGCCTTTCCTCACCAGGTGAGTGTCTCTTTACCAACCCAGGTCTTCTCCTGTGTTTGCCTTGCAGCTGAAAGCTGGGGAGGTGCTCAGTGAGAGCTGCTCCATGAGCTTCTGCCTGGTCTGGAGCAGGACTCAGCCCTGTGCCCAGGCTCCTGGGCAGGACAGGGAGGGAGGGAGTGTGGGTGGGCTCCAGCACACCCCAGACTGAGCTCCAGGTGATGCCTTGGTGCAGACACAGCATTGTGCAGGCACAGTGATGATCAGCTTCTCTGTCACGTACCCAGCACACCAGGCAGTGCTAATGCTGAGCCTCCAGCTCTCCCTGGGCCCCTTAATCCCCCCTTAAACCCTTCCCAGGCATGGCTGGATCCAGTTAGATTTTATCATGGCTTGGCCAGCTAATCGGGGCCGTGGCACCGGCACAGGGCTGTGCCACACTGGCTGGTCACCAGCCCCTCTCTGTCCCTCTGTGTGACGTAGCTGTGCCTGAGGATTTACACGGAGTCTGCAGGCCAGATGAAGCTGCTGTGTGGCTCCATCCAGCCTGCAAGCCACATGTCTGTCAGTCCTGTTAAGGCTTTCCTGGCAATGTCTGTTCTTAGCCACGCGTGTTTTCCAAAGAGCCATGTGGGAGAGATTCTTCTCCAGCCTGGAGCAGTGTCCTGGGGGATGGTTTGGTTTCCCAAAGGGAAAGGGAAGGCCTGAGCTCATCCTGGAGGCTGCTGGGATTAGGAATGGCTGGAGAGCCCAGCTAAGGCACGCAAGGGGTGCAGAGTCCATCAGTGCCTGGCCCAGATGTGCACAAACTGGTGGCTGTGATGGAACAGCTGGCAAAGAGGCTGTGCTTCCCCTTGTCTGTCTGTGCAGACTCAGCCTGGAGAAGGCTCCAAGGAGACCTTATAGCACCTTCCAGTGCCTCAAGGGCTCCAAAACAGCCAGAGAGAGGCTTTGGACAAGGGTGTGGAGTGACGAGACAAGGGGAAAATGGCTAAAATTGACAGAGGGCAGGGTTAGATGGGATATAGGAAAAAATTCCTCACTGTGAGGGTGGCGATGTCCTGGCACAGGTTGCTCTGGCACAGAAAAGCAGTGGATGCCCCATGCCTGGAACTGTTCAAGGCCAGGTTGGATGTGGCTTGGAGTAACCTGGTCTAGTGGAAGGTGTCGAAACAAGATGATCTGTAAGGTCCCTTCCTACTCAAACCACTCTGGGATTTCTGTGTGATCCTCTCTTGTCCCTTTTACTAGGTCCAGACTCTCAGTCAGGCAGACTGAAACTGTACATATTTGTGCTGTAAAATGAATAATTATCCTGCTGTCTGCTTCACACATCACCAGTCACACAGTGAAACCTCTCTGCCGTGCTGCTCAGCGTGGCCAAGTGAGCAGACAGGGACTGAAACTGCCCTCTGACCTTGGCCATGGCAGCATGGTCAACGTGGAGCCACTGACAGTGCTGGCGTGGGGACACGTGGAAAGGCCATTCAGAGTATCTCCAATTGCTCACTTGTCCATCTCACACACCAGTGACTTGCAAAAGGCAGGAGCTCCCCAGATATCATTCATCTTCTGGCTTGCCCAGCCAAGTAGAAAATGGAACTGGCTCCAATGTCTTCCCCTGGCCATTTCCCAGGTCATGAATACAAAGTGTCACTTGCCTTCCAGGTCAAGGAGTGTTTGCATACTGTGTATCACAAAATATAAGTGATTGTCCAACTAACTTGCCAAAAAGAGACTGATGTGTAATATAGCTCCCAGGGACGTGAGCCAGTTGGTCTGATTCATCAAATTCTGTTTCTCTCACGCTAAACAGGAACTTTATCCTTTCAACCTCTGATGCAACCATGTTCCATGTTGCAACAGACAGCACAAACTTTGGAAGAATCATGACAGAGGCAAAGAAAGCTGTGAATGCCATTGCCTGCCACCCTCAGGAGCCACTGGTGGCTGTGGGGAGTCACTGTGGGCTGCTGAAGGTGTGGGAATACAAGCAGACCCAGTACCTCGTTAGCAGGATATTCACTGAGGCTGGCATCCAGTGCTTATCCTATGATCCTGAAGGTATCCCAGCCCTGTGACCTGACCATATGCCAAGCACTGGCCTTCCTGGGAGGAGTGATGGTGTCGTGAGAGGTTTCTGGTCTGCTTCTGCTTTCCAGGTCATTTGCTGGCCGCTGGTTTTACTGATGGAAGCGTTTACATCCTTGATGCAATTTCCCTTCAGTCCATCTGCGAGGAATTCCAGTGCTCGCAAGGTCCCGTGACTCACATCAGCTTCTCTCACGATTCCAAGTACCTCGCAACCGCTGTACGCTTGTTTTTTCCGCTCGGTGATTTACACGCACTGCTCGCGGGGCAGCTTTGGGAGGGACTGGGAACTGCCGGCCATCCTGCAGGCACAGAGCGAGCAGGGCAGAGGGCCGTCCCTCCCCCGGGGCTTGGTGACTCTGAAATGCAGAGCGAGCAGGGCAGAGGGCTGTTCCTCCCCTGGGGCTTCCTGACTCCAAAATGCTTTTCCTGGTTTGAAGAGTCACTCTGTAAAAACGTCACCAGTCACAGCGGCTCCGCAGACCGCCCAGTCCCTAACTTTAGTGACAAGTCTTAGCTCTGCATCCATCTGAAGAAGGGGCTGGAGCAGGGATTTCCTCCTGGCTGGTGCTCTGGGAGGGGGCTGCTCCCTCAATCCCAGGTCTTGCTGTAGAAGTATTGAGGCAGCATTGAAGCAGTTTGGCTCAGAGTTTGTAGCAACTGATGATGATCTGTACAAAGAAAAAGATTTCCCTCTTTGACCTTTGTGGTGTTGTTGCAGGATGAGACTTATTCAGTGACTGTTTACAAGAGAGTCCTGCAGAATGGGAGCAGATGCTGGGAACACCTGGCAGGGCTGGTCTCTCACTACAAACCCATCCGGGGCATCCTCTTTGGGGTCCACCCAGACAGCAACGAGCCCAGGCTCCTGAGCCTCGGGGAGGACCGGCAGCTGGTGGGTTCATGTAAAACTTTAAAGGACAGTGAAGATTTGTGGTTAAAGGGGAGGGGCTGGACAAGGCCTTCAAAGGAGACTCCATGTCCGGTTCCAGGGCTCCCAACCTTCTGCCCGCCAGCTCCATTGCTATGGGTTGTTTCTCTGCCTGGTCTTGCTGCTGACGCTCTCCTATTGTGGCTTCTCCAGGAGATGAAAATCCAGTGAATCCACAAGGTCAAGGGTGCAGGGCAGACCACAGGAGAGTTGCTGTGTTTTCTTGTCTTCTCTCCAGGTTGAATATGACCTGAACAGCAGCATCAAGGACCACTTGGTGGTCACACACAGGGACAGGCTGGAGCAGGTTGCGGTGCCCCTGTGCTTGACCTGGTACCCACAGCTCAGCACCGAGTCCTTTTTCCTCACTGCCAACAACTGCTACAAAATGAAGCTCTACAACACAACAACCAAAATGTGCAGGTAAAGGATTGATTCAGGCCTGCCATTACCTGGGAGCCTCCTCCTGACCCTGTGTTCTCCTTGGTCTAATGACCACCATGCTCCCACCCATGAGCATGTGATTTTCCATCTGTGATGCAGATCTTGGGATGGCCCTAGAGCCCTCAGGTCACTCCATTCTTATGCCCACTCTGCTGTTCACTGGTGTGTCATTTAGCAAGGTTGTGGCTGCAGGTGGATCTTGGTCTGCTCACTATGTTGGACCTGAGATGTAGCAGTTAGACATCAGATAAAGAGATCAGAGTCCCCATGAGCAAAGCATAATAATCCATGAGCACTAAATAAATTTCTGAGCCCCAGTGTAGTCCCTTCTAGCCAGGGACCCTGTCCTACCCTGTTCTCTCAGCCAGTAGTAAAAAGCCTCTGCACACCTCCCGTATCTACTCAACCTTCCACACAACAAATGTTCAGAGGGGAAAAATGTTTTGGGTGGCCTAGAGTGGATAAATACATTGTTTGCCTTTAGAAAGACCCTTTTGGGACCAACCTATGGCTCCCCCTTGGAGAAGATACAAATCCTCCCTAGGACAAGCTCTGCAGACCCCCAGCAACACTACCTGGTGTACATTACAAAGGACAAGGTACGGAGCCCCACCTTGCAGAGCTGGTGGGCCCTTGGGAATTTCCTTGAAGATGAAACCACGTGTAGGCTGGCCCTGCCTGAGAGCTGAGCAAGCTCCTGGGGAGGAGGATGTGGCACTGCCCCAGTGGGGCCCCCAGCCCTCCCAGACTCCCTGTTCCCTTACAGGTGGGTTTACAGATGCTGCCTGTTGATGGCAACCCCCACAAGTCCTCGGCCTTCATTTGCCACCCGGATGGTGCCGCTGACTTTGCCATCTCCCACGACGGCCGTTACGTCTTCACAGCCGGGGGCAAGGAGCGCACGTTCATGAAATGGAAGGTCAACCTCCAGTGAGTTATGGCACGAAAGGGAAAGGAATCTGGTTACTGCTTTCCACAGCTGCTGGGGCAACCCATTGGGCCCCAAGCAGCTATATGGGATGGCAGCTGAAACAGGAGGGATATATTTTTGGGGGTTTTGCTTCCCTCTCTGTGATGTAGGAGGGATTAAGCCAGCAAACCTCACAGGGCTGGCCATAGTGCCTGAACAATACTCCAGTCTGGGAAATGGTGCCCAAATGGTAAGAGGTTGAGCAGAGGATTTTGTGGTACTTGTGAGGGCCTGGCCAGTGTGATGGGAGATTGTCAGGGTTAGGCAGGGACCAGAGGAGCAGCACTGGCTGCAGGAGGAGCACACAGAGCAGCTGCTGATGCAAAAGTGTCTGCTGTCCAAATGGAATAGGAATTTGCTGGGAAATCCCCCCTGTGTTTGAAGAATGGATTTAGGACAAGCCACCTTAATCCTATAAAGCTTTGCTTACATGAATAAATGGCCTGCAATAAATGGGGTGGTTGAAGAGTGGAGGCTGTTTTAACAAAGAAGGATCTCCAGGCTCTGGCCCAGAGTATCAGTGATGAATCCTGCCAGGTTTTTTACACCATCCTCTGCAGGCTTCCCTCTGCCAGATCCCTTGGGCAGTAGTGCCAGATGTACTCCCAAAGGATAGGAGGGTAATACAGCAAAGGCAGGATAGATATTTTGGTTTCTTGGCATGTCAAGGACCAAAGCTGCTCAATGCAATACATGTTTGGGGGAGAGGCTCTCCCCTCATGGCTGCAGGTGCCCAGTAGATATATTTGTACATAGAAATGAAGCAAGGCAGCTGTGAATGGCATGAAAACTGCCAGGGCACCATGGAACCACTTCACACTTCAAGGACTGGGAAGGGAGCTTAGTCCATGGCAGAGTTAGGATAGTGTGGATAGACATGTTAGGATAGACATGGTCTCCCTCAGTCTGTGCTATTCTGTTGGTTTTTTTTTCCAAATCCTGCACAACACTCTCCTAGCACAGAGCCCCACGTCTCCTGGTTTCTGGGAAATAACTCCATGGGACCTGGCTTTTGGCCCTTGTTCCTACGGTTGCCATTAGGTGTGCACCTGGGAAACACCACTGCTCTTCACCTTCCTAGGACCAAGGCTTTGTGGTTAAGACACATGCTAGTCCTGCAAGGAACGTATTTTGCAGGTACCATTTGCTCTGAGGAAAGCCCAAGGAGTGCCAAGCCAGCTCACCTTCATGTGCCAGAACAAAGGAAACTTGGATGGGAAAGCAATGGGTTTATTTATTTTCTTTTCCACTTTGTGTGGCTTAAACAGTCGGGGGTCAGGATAAGCGACATTTTAAGGAAGGCAATAGAATATAAATGATCCTTCTTTATAATGGTTGGCCAGAGTCCAGGCAACATTGAATTTCTATGTAATTTGTTTTTGGAGCGAAGTTTTTGATGAGCTAATTATCATTTTATTGCTGCTTCTGGCATCTTGTGAATCTCCGCTGTGTTTAATACCCAAATAACTTAATTATGAAAAAAGCATCAAGCTTGCAAAAAACCCCCAGTGGAAGCAGCACTACAGAGGTGTGTGTGAAAGCTGCAGCCTGGCTGCCAGGCGTGGGGTATTATGTGGCAGTGCTATGCCATGATTGCACTTCCAGGCTTGGTTTCTTTTTACATCTGCACAAGCCAAAGCGATTCTTTTGGCTCCAACTGCCTATGAAATTGAAACAAAGAGGTGGCTACTCAGGCGCTTTCAGTTTAATGCAAACTGCACCTGCGACTCCGTCGCCTGCCACGGCGGAGGAAGTCGGGTAATGGATTGCACTGAGTTATTGGGGAAAAATGTGTTGGATCAAGGAACAGGGAGCTGTGTGGTTTATTGCAAACACCAAGCCCCAGCCTTCTCTGCATGTTCAAAATGCTGATCTAGCTAATTCATCTCCCTCAATGTCTCTATAAGGAAGCAGAAAAGCCAAATGCCAGACACCAAGTTCAAGTCCATGGAAAAGCTCCTGGCTCCCAGCCCTGTACTCATTCCACTAAACAAGAGAACCATTCAGTAATAATTAATTCCCACACTGTGCTATTGTATGTAAAACCTGGGTATGAAATATGCTGTAGAAGTGCAGCTGATGATAAAATAGCACAAGGTTCAAGGCAATGCTTTTCTTTCCTGAATTCTGAAGCCCAGGGATTTTATTTATTGAAAGTGTCTGTGAACAACGCCTAGAAAGGGAACCATGAAAGCTCTCCTCACATGAACCCTTCCTGTACCTTCTTTCCTTCACTTCTGCCAGTGCCTTGGATGCTGCTGCTTTCCTGGGTGGGGAGGACCTGATCCCATTCTACAACCTCCTGGATGGCGGCAGAGAAGGCAAATTCTTCAGGGTAATTATGTCGCCGTGAACGCTGTCTGGCCACATCTGGTTGGACTTTAATTTACACAGGCCTGACATTTCTTTACGTTTTGTCCAGCTAGCCTTTAACAGCAATCTCACTGATATGGCTGTTAGTAAACCCTAAAGGGAGCCTTATCTTCCGTGCCTGTTGGTAACTGAAATTTGCTGTGTTTGTTTGAATCCCTGGCAGGAACTGGAGGACTATTTTTACTACGTACAGCTGTGCAGCCAAGGTATCAAAACACTGGAGACCAGACAGGTGTCAACACATATTCCCTTGGAGGAAATTCCTTCTGTAATGAGAGCAATAGGATTTTATCCATCAGAGGAAGAGGTTGGTCAGCTGTTTTTATTGTTCTTATTAAAAGAAGAAAGAGCAAGACTGTTTGAAATTCCTAAGTGTTCTAAGGGCCAGATTCTGACCATTGCCATGCTGGATGGCTCTGGGATATATTTGTTGGCTGTCAATGTATTTTTATCTGGTCTGCATCAATACAGTAGTGCTCAGAATCTGGCAGAAAATTCCTTAAAAAGTTTCCTTGCTAGCAAGTTGGGCAACTGCAGAAGAAGGCTGAGCAAACCTGGAGCCTGACAGCTCAGAGTTGTTCAACAAGGCAACCTCAGGGTCAAAATTTTACAGCAGAGAGAACTGATTTAATAAGGGTGCTGCTTCTCCCCCTTTGTGTGGTGTTTCTCCAAGGCAGTTTATACTGTACACAAACCTCATTTGTAACGTGTAACCTGGCATGACTGAATCTGAAGCAAGGGGATTTGAATAACGGCCTCTGAGCACCAGCTCCAGCCGTCACCGCAGCAGAGGCTCCCCCAGGGGAGGAGGTGCATCACTGAGCTCCCTCAGCCTTTCTGCAGGGGAGACTGTGTTCATCTCTTCCATGGCACAGCAACCCACAGGCTGCTGAGGCACTGCTGTGAGTCTGTGCCACCCCATCTGCCCAGGGATGCTCTGCCAGGAGAGCCACCAGATGGGAGGCAGGACTGTTGCCACAGCCACCACCAAACTGCCTCACTTGGGAGCCCCCACAACCAGCAAATGTTTGTCTGAGCTGGGGCTGCTCTGCCCTGGTGTCAAGTTGAGGTGTTATCTCTTCATACTGTGTTAGATCTTTTCCTTGGGTTATTAAATTTTTGCCTCTTGGGGACACAGAGAACATATTCCCTTGGGAAATGTCTCTGGAATAATAACTGATAATGCCCACACTTCCCCAAATTAAAATACAAACAGCATTTCAGGCATGGAAACAGAGGTGCTGAGCTGTTGTGAAACCAGGCAACCTACAATCAGCAATAAATCCAAAGAGAAGGTTTGTCTCTCTCTAGAGTGTTTTAATAAAAGAAAAGCAGGAGGGAGAAAAGGCAGCTTGGGCTGACTAGCAAAGCTTTTGGGAATTGGTGTTTTTCTTTTGTAGTTCAGTGGGGTTGATATAAAACCTAATCCCAGATCAGCCAGAGCCGAGTGAAAATGACTGTTCTGGCTTGGTGTGACATTCGCTACAGGAAAAATGTAAGGCTGAGATTTCCCTCTTCCCTGGGCTTCATTCAGTGGAAAAACTTGTGACACAAGGACAAAGGCCCAAGGCTGAATGCAAAGTCCTCCCTGGGGAGATCTTGCATCAGCTTCCCTTCCCGGGGAGCAGCAGGCCTGGTACGTGTTGGCACGGGGAATCCTCACGGCGTCTCTCTGCTGCCCGTGTATCTCTGAAGGGGCTGCAGGGACAATGCAGGCATGGAGCAGATGCTGCCTTTTGGACACACATCTGCACAGCTGCCAACTGGGCTGACTCACAGCACCAGACTTCAGGGAAACCAGTGGTATCCAGCACAGCCAGTGCTGGCCTGTTTGTCTGAGAGGAGCATGAGGGATCCAGCAGTGCAGGGTGTCAGCCCCACTGAGCACATTTCGGGTTCGGCTTCTGCAGCACCTGAACTGCCCTAGACATGGGGAAGAGCAGGGAAGATAAGATTCCTTATGAGTCAGGATAAGATTTCTTATCCTGGTTCTGTTGGGACCCTTGTGTGTGTGCTTCCAGAGCAGGGATGGGAGATGGTGAGTTTACTGGTTTGTGGTTTGCCTGCCCACTGTCCCAGAGTGGAGACACAGCTGTGCCCAAGGTGCCGGTAACAGCTGCAGGGTCACCGAGCGCCTGTCACAAGAGAGGAAATCCAAAATGACTCTGTGTGTGTCCCCATCTTTACTTGTTATTGTCATGTCAGCAGGTGTGCAACTGTTGGCCATTCCCACCCTCAGCTGCTGAGTGCAGCTTCCTCCTGGGATGGGGTCATGGCACCCGTGGCACCAACACATGAACGGTTTGGGGACGTTGGCACCCACGGGATCGGAAACTGGCCCAATGCTCTTCAAAATAAAACATGTAACAATCTGCCTTGTTTTGATCTTTAGATTGAAGAAATGATAAATGAAGTAAAATTCAGCAAGTATGCAGATACCGGAGAAGTGACAAAAATCAATTTAGATGATTTTATCAAACTTTATATAAATCATCGACCTGCACTTGGCTTGTCAATGAAAACCATACAACGAGCATTTCAGGTTCTTGGTTATGATAACAAGAAGGGAGACAAAGTTATTGACAGAGGAGACTTCCTGTCACTGCTTCAGTGCAGAGGTGAGTTATTTTGTTTCTAATATCAGTTTTATGCTTGCTAGTTCTGCCTGCAATTTCAGAACTTTTTCCCTGCAGCAAGAAATGATTCTGGAATGAGAACCTGGTAACCAGGGCAGGTGTGAGGAGCCACCTGCCTTAAGATTTTAAATTGAATATTCACATGTCTTGTTCCAGCTGTGCTTCTTTTACTGCTCTGGAAATCTCTGCTGGCCTGAGGTATCTCGGCTGTTAAATGATAAGTATGGATCTTGGCAAAATGTATCCTTCTCCCAGTGTGCCCTTATCTGAATTGCTGTTCTCTTTTCCAGTCACACAGGCTCTGGAAAAGTAGTATAAAACTGATAAAAGGGAGACAAGAAAAGAGGGATGAAATTGGTCCTGGGCTGTACCTGTGTGAAAGACTGCAAAGATGGGATGATTTAGCTGAGCTGAATCAGGGAGAACACCATGAATGTGGGTGTTAATATGCTTCTGGCCAGTGCCATGGAGTGCTAATAACAAACTTCTATTGTCTTTCTTCTGGTGTAAAAGTATAGCTGAGCATTAAAACAGGTAAAGAGAAATGCTGGTTTACTGAGTACATCCCTTGGCAAGACTCCTTGCCACAAAGACCCTTGGAAACCACGGATTCAACAGGTGTGAGAAAGGTTAGCTATTTATACAGATGGTGTGAACATCCATAAATAGGTACATCAGACAGAACAGCTTCATAACAGATCTATAACCTCATGCTCCAGGGCATGAGCCAACCACTAACTGGGAACAAGTGCTATGTCCATGTTATTTCAAGATACTAAATAAAGGCTTTTCTCCACCTTTCTCTTCCTCTGCCTGAAAATGGCTAAATGGACTGTGATCTGTGCCAGGAATTCTCCAGTGGGAATAGAAGCTCAAGCCCTTGCTACTGCAGAGTTGCTCATAGAGCTGTCTGCATCAGAATTTCTCCCTTTGATTGACATTTTTCCCAAAATGTTATAGGGAAGAACAATTTTCCCTAGGATCAGCATTTTCCTGCGTTGGGATCGTGTGTTCCAGTTGGCAGTGTATATGTTCATATCTCAGAGAAGCCAGATCCTCTTTTGAACTGCCCTGTTTAGTTTAGTTTGAGTTGCTTTTGAGTTTTTGTGCTCTCGACCCCATAACCCACAGGCTGGTGGTGCTCTGTTTGTACAGGGGAGCAGATGACAGAGGATGAGCTGGCTGAGTGTCTGATCACCCTGCTGGGCAAGAGACCCAGGAAAGAAGGATCTGAGCTGGACACCCACCCTCCCACAGGTACAGGATTAGCATTCCACACAGCACAGAAGCAGGATTGTTTCAATTCCCAAATGGAATAATTTAAATTTCAAACCCATTTACACTGTTAGGCTGAGAGCTGTCAAAACTGCTCAGATGGGATTGCAAAAATAGTCACAGAGCTACAGACTGTCCTTCATCCACACAGCAATTGCATGGGTGTATCTAAAAATAAATGGACAATGAACTATAACTGGGGCCTGACAAGATTACATTGCTGTTTATCTGCTGGCTGGAACTGAAATTAGAAACACACAGGGAAATCCCAGTGCTGGTTTCACCCAGGTCACAGTGCCCATTGTAGCAGAGCTGTTGGTAACGACCACATTTGTCTGCAATTTATGTCCCAGTCCACACCAGCCTGGAACAGCAAATTATAGCACTGATTTGAGCCAAGTGGCTGAATTTAATTGCCCATTGTAATTGAAACTGCATTTTTGTACAATTCATGTCCCAGTCCCCACCAGTTTGGAACAGAATCTGTTTAGGGTCACTGGCAATGGGCCCCATGCAGCAAAGGTGCTGCTCCCAAAGGGAATTTTGAAATCCCTGGGTCCCTCAGGATCCTAAATCACATCAAATTGACCAAGTGTCAAAGCTGTCCAATGACTTCTCTGAGGCAGGGACCTGCTGCCAGGTGAGACACATGGATTTGACAAGTTTAATCCCTGATATAAACACATAAAGTATCAAGCTAGTAAAGCATCACTTTATTGTGATCCCTTCGTATATCTTTAAAAACATTTCATTCACTTATTGCTGCTTATAAATTTTACTGGAAAGCGATTTTGACATTGCTGCTGTGTGTCTTGTGCTGTTGCTACTGCTCTCCAGGTGCAGCAGCTTTGACTGAAGAAGACATTCCAGCAGAAATCACAGCAGAGATATTTGTTGCAGACATTCTTGGCTTACCTATTGCTGAGCCAGAAAAAAAAGAACGGAAGAAAAAAGAAGAATCTTTGACCTACAAAGGCCCAGAATCATAGCTACCACTAGATTTTCTGTTTGCTCCTACTTTCCAGGATCCTCTCCTCAAATACCTGCAAAATTTATGGCTTGTGTTTATTGCAAAGTAAAGGTCACATAGTTGCATTTCAGTCAAACTCTAGAATAAGTCCCCAGTCTGGCATATACCACAAACCTGTAATTTCACACCTATATAGGGAAACACTGAATGGCTGGAAAGAATGAGGCAGGTGGCCACTCCATCCTTGACTGGAACCTTCCCAGAAGTCATTTCAGGTGGGTTTACGCCAGATGCAGTCTATTTTCATTACGTTAAGACAGTATTCATTTGTGAAACCTGACAGCAAAAGAGCAATGTAAGAGTATTGTATTGATTAAATACATTGATAAATGCTTTGACAGGTTAGAATGGATTTGTAATTATAAATCCAATGGACCTCGGTAAAGAAATAAACGTTGTGGTATACATTAAAACCACGCTTCTCTTTTGGCCTTTAAACTGACTTTTTCTTTCTGAAAGTAGTAATTCCAATTAGCAGTGTAATACCAATGGGACAGCATCGCTCTGTGTGTGTGTAAACAGCATAATGAGACTGATACAAGTTGCTGTAGAAAGATCAGTGAAGTGCTGTTGAACAGCTTCCTTCTTTACATCATCCTAGGCATCAATTTGAATAATAATGTAGGCCCTTAAGAAGCGTTCCTTTCAGAAGCAATGTTTTTTAAACAGAGATCGCTGTTGTGTACTCAGAGCATCTGTGATTGTACAATTAGCACGAACAGCAAGGTGTGCATTAGGGAGAAGTTAATGAAGGAGTCCAGCAGTACCACACCAGAGCTCACAGGTCTGTGACAAATTTCCTGCAGAGCATCACCTCCCATGTAACTCATTTAGCCTTTATGTTCATGTACTTCCATGGATCTCTGTCAGAGCTGAGCCTCCACTGCTCAAAAGCAACCCAGTTCCACAGATATTACTGGAATTATTTAAAGCAGCTGAGAAACTTTATAACCACTGGGGAAAAAAAAAAACACCAAAATCTGCTAAGTATGGATTTATGTTTCGTGTGAAACAGGGGACTTCATCACCCATCCCCGTGTTCAAGGTCTGTCACAGCAACTGGCCAAGGGTGGGATGGGTGTCTGTCACTGCCCTGTACAAAAATAGATATTATCTCTATGTAAAGGGCTTGGAGGTTTTTAAAAGCCCTGGATTTTAGGACTGGATTTTGCTTTGTGGTGAAATGGTAAAATGTAAAACTGTGTTCTTGATGCTGCTGGACTGCATTGGTTTATCACAGAATCACGAGAATCAATCTGGTTGGAAAAGATCTCTGGGATCCAAGCCTTGACCGGTGACCACCCTGTCAAGTAAACCACAGCACCAAGTGCCACATCCACTCTTTCCCTAAAGGGGAGGTGATTCCACCGCCTCCCTGGGCAGCTCTTGATGACCCTTTAGAGTGGTGGCGAGCTGAAATCGGATAAACTTTTTAGTTCTGGGGTAACTTACGGCCTGAGCTCGGTGGAAGTGGGGAAAGAACGTTGTCTTGTGCTCGCTCCGGCGAACACTCGAGGAAAAACAGCCACGGGAGCTCTGGAAGCCGCGCGCGCGGGGCCGGCGGCCGCCTCCGGATTCTCCCCCGCACGGGCTCCTTCCCGCCCGGCACCTCCTCCGCAGGTCCCCGCCGGGGGCGGCTCGCTGTGCCCGCGGCTCCGCGGTGTCCCCTCAGCCGCGACAGCCGCGCGGGGGCCGGAGCCCGCTCCCCTCCCTCACGGCCCGGCCGCTCTTCCCGCCACCCGCCGTCCCCTCACGGCGCCCGCCCCTCCCCTCCCCGCCGGCCCCGCGCGTGCGCGGAGCGCGGGCCCCGCCGGGCGGGCGGGCGGAGCCGAGCGGAGCCGCCGAGCGCAGCCGTGCCGAGCCCCGCGCAGCCCCGGCATTGTGCGGGCGGGCGCCCCGACACACGGACCGAGCCGCCGGCCGCGCCGAGCGCCGCGTTCCCCGCCGAGCCCGCCGCCCCCCAGCAGCATGTCGGGCCGGTCGGTGCGGGCCGAGACCCGGAGCCGGGCGAAGGATGATATCAAGCGGGTGATGGCGGCCATCGAGAAAGTGCGCAAATGGTGAGCGGGCCGCGCCGCGCCGGGACCCCGCGCCCGCGTCCCCCCGCGCCCCGCGCCGGCCCCGCGCGGGTCCGGAGCTCGCCGGCGGCCGCGGGGGGCGGGGAGCCGGCGGCACCCAGCAGCCATTTCGCTCCGGCGAGTCACATGAAGGCGGCGGCGGCGTGTGAGGGCGAGAGGCGGCTCCATTGTGCGGCCGAGCCCCCTCCCCGCCGCCCCCCGCCGCTCCCCGCGGACCCCGGCCCGCCGCCCCTCGCCGCGGGTCCCGGGCCGGGCGCCACGGGCATGGGCGGGCGGCAGGGTCGGGCCGGGCGCCTCCCGCCGCCGGCCCCTACAAAGGGCCCGAGGAGCGGGCCCGGGGAGGCTCCGCCGCCCGCTCTTGTGGGTGGAAATAGTGCTTGGAGAAGTGTCCTGGAAAAAAAGAAAACACATTAAGAATACTCCTGTGAAGCTCCCGAGAGTTTATTTTTTGCCGTTGCCTGTTTGTGTATTGATTTTACCTCCCAAGTTCCCGGGCTTTGCGCGTAAAAGCGCAGCGAACCCGAGCGCGATCGTCTCCCACCGACGCTCCGGGAGAGAGCGCGAAGTGCCCCTGGAACCTCTCGTAAATCATAAAATTAAAGGTTATTCCCCGTGTGAAATACGTTCCTTTTGTTAGGCCTTCAACGCGTTTTTGGCATTTCCCCGCTTTTGTCTTTTTTTCCTTGCTTTTGTTAGAAAAACCCTCACGAGGTGTTTAAACAATACAATAC
The DNA here is from genome assembly GCF_037042795.1 of Molothrus aeneus. Taxonomy (NCBI): domain Eukaryota; kingdom Metazoa; phylum Chordata; class Aves; order Passeriformes; family Icteridae; genus Molothrus; species Molothrus aeneus. Next base: position 11,110,080 of record NC_089663.1, on the reverse strand, counting down.
GGCGGTCGCCGCCGTGCTGTGCATGGTCGGTCCGGGGATTTGGGATGGCATAAAGAGCGGTGCCGGTGTGGCTCAAGAGTGAATCTTTCTTCCAGCAAGTTGGCTGAGACTGTTCAGCAGTCTCTGTGCATGTATCTTAAAATACTTTCTTTAAACATTTGGAATCCACGGGGAAATCCCTCGCGTTATTGTTACTGTTCATCCCTCAGCTGGTTTGCAGCTTTGAAATCAAGGGGACACTTCTATTGTCCTCCTTGGCTAACGCTTTGTTTTCGTTAAAAAAAGGGCAAAATACAGAGTTGAACGTGTTCGTATTAGGGTGAAATGGATTGTTAAGTTTTAAATGGCCTTGAGCACACGAACGGGCCCTTTGGCGTGAGCCGGACAAAGAATCGGGACGTGTGTCCAGGAGCGCCGGGCACGGGATGGGGATTTCAGAGAACCCGGCCTTTGTGTGGGGAGCCGGAGCAGCCCCAGCTCCGCAGCTCGGGTGCTTTCAGGAACTCTCTTCTACTCGGGTGTTGTTTTTAAGTGCAGTTTGCTGACTGCTGGGCCGGCTTTGGAAGGTCAGAACAATGTGCAGCGGTGTGACAGGACTTTTGTTCCAGCCGGAGCGTGCTTGGATGTGTGGGACTGTTCTGGCTGTAGGTATTTCATTCATGAGCGCAGCACGCTCCCTTTGAATCCTGGTTTGTGGAATTCAGAGAGGAGTAGAGACAGAAGCTTGGCCATTCAACAAAATACCTAATTTTTTTTTTTTTCTTGGCAAGGACTCTCTGCCATCATGCCAGTTGCTATGGCTCTTTCTGTAAAACAGAAATCTTATGGTATAAATAGATTTCTCTACATTTTAACCTTCACGATAGACAACTTGGCTATAGAGGGTTCCTGTATAGTCATGCAGTGTTTCTGTTGATTATTGTCAGAAGTATCGATACAACTTTTTGTGGAAGTATTTACATAAAGCAATTTTCTTATTTTTTAAAGGAATCATAATTTGAAGGTGAATCTCATGGTTACCCCCCTCCACCTGCAGTCAAATACAGTGGGAAATTAGCTAGAGAGATTCTGTGTTTTGTGGTTTCAGTGTTTTGAGAAGACTTGGCTTGTTAAATTGAACTTTCCACACTGGCAATTCCTGCACCTTCAGAAGAGCCACATCGGCAATTTCCAAGTGTGCAGTTTCATTTGCATAATGGGAGCAATTTGTTGCCATCCACAGCTCTTCTGTGGAAACGCAGCCGCTGAAAATTAAAATACCTTGTGTCCAGCATTTCCTAGAACAGAGTTTTGTGAGACTTGTGTGCTCGGAGCAGTGCGTGCCAGGGATGGGCAGGGAGGCAGATGAGGCTGTGGACTTATCCGAGGGGACGGTGGCTTTATCCAAGGCATTGTCCACCTGGGCAGGTGTGCAGCACCTTGCTGGGCCTGCTGCTCCTAAATCCCTGTGCTGCCACGTCTGTGAATGTGCCTGCTGGAAGGCAGCTTCCATCAGGCAGACTTTGTTCCTCAGGAAATCAGTGTTCCTGGACAGCCAGCACTTGGATGCGGATCCCCTGTTTTCCTGCCCATTCACGGAGCTCGTGGCACTTCTGGTTATTGCTGGAACTTCGTAGTAAACAGTGAAATTGTTACATTTTTATCTTGAGATTACTGTAACCTTATCTCCTTTGTTTAAACCACCATGAATGAGCATCTGTTTTGGAAAACATGCAGCACGTGGCTTACAGAATACATGGTTGCCTTGTGTTTGTGTGGCAGAAATGTTAAATTTCCACAGTAAGAGAACAGTTCTACCTTTCTTTAACAGTACTTAAAATTCTTCTGTCAGTCTATTTTAAAAAATCCTCTGAGATTATTTTGTCTCAATAAACGGTACAGGATTTTTCTTTTTGTCTTTAAAGGTTGATGGGTACATGTAGATTCCAAGTGGGCTCTCAAGAAGAGAGGGGCAAAAACTATTGTGCCCTCAACCAGCACTAGAAAAATACTGAATACACTCTTGGTTTGTGTCAAAGTCTGATTTATTAAATGAAGAAAAATACAGACATCTACTGAGACAAGGAATGAGCAGGAGGAAAGCATAAGTGGTAGGATGTCTTGGGAGGCAGTGAAATAATTTGCATGGGTACAGAGCACTGCTGGACTTCAGGACACGTAAGGACTTTAGGACAGCTGTGCAGACACGTAAGGATGCAGGTCTGGAATACGTGGTGAGGATAGGTAACCCTGGCTTTAGAGAAGGCACCAGGAATCAGGAAATCCCACTGTGTTGCCTTCCCTTTGAATTGCAGTATTTCTCAGGAGTCCTTTGACCCTTTTCTGACCCATCAAAGCCCTGATCTGTCAGGTGATAACACCTTAGGAAGAAGAGGTGAACCTGGACAACTGGTGAAAGTACCTGGAGAAAGTTGAGGGGAAAAGTGCCACAGTCTGTTTTACCTGGTGCCATTGGCTGGGATCCTGAGCTGTGGCTATTTAGGATTTCTAGGCAGTGCTGCTGTAGCTTTTCTGTTCACTGTCTCCATTCAGACTTGCTAAAATGCTTTTGTGTGGTATGTAATGCTCTGAGATTGAGTTTCTGCAGGTTTTGCTGCTCGTGCCTCCTCCAAATAGGCTTTCTCTGAAAAGGAGTCATGGCACAGAGCTCCTTGACAAGATGTCTTTGGAAAAGGCTGTTTGCTACCCCCAGATCACCTCCCTGCTTTAGCCTGTCTGTGGTGGGTTTTCTCCTAAGACTGTAGTTCAAGCAGTGGCAGCTGAAGTAAAAATACCAAGTCTATGTGCAGGAATGCACTGGAGTTCTGTCGTGGCCCAAACACACTGTTACCATGCTTGAATTATAATACCTTTCTTTTTTTCTTGCTTGAATTATTTCTCTTGACTTCAGTGGGAGCTGAAGGTGGAGTTTTGGCATGTGTGAGCCATGGTTCTGTCTGCTTGAGCAAGGTGCCTGTGGCCAGGTGGAACCAAGCAGGGCTTGCTTTAAGCCACATGCACATTACAGGGGGCTCCCCAAATGTGCTGTACTTAGATAAACCCAGAGAGAAGGTCCCTGTGAGCACATGTCCTTGTCCAGTCTCTCTGCATGGCATTTGATTGGATTTGCAGCCTGTTCAATAAACACCATGTGTGTTTGGGGCTCCTTCACGTTAGTCACTAGACAAACATCTACTCAGCGGTAGGCGTGCTCGGAAAAGCAAGCCTACGCTTCAAAAAATCAGTTTTTGTGCATCTGACAGCACTTTTTGTGTATAATAATGGCATATTCTTTCCCATCCCCTTTCTCTTTTGCTTGATCCCACAGGGAGGTCATAATTCTGTGATTTTCACCAAACTCTGTTGCAATGCAAGTGAGTGTGATGTGATAAATTCAGCATTATGACGTCACTTCGTGATCACCAGCAGAAGATGGGGTATGTGGGAGCAAATCCGTGTGTAAATGCAGCTCACTGTGATGAATGGTAGTCATGGGAAAAGGCCAGACAAGTGGGAAAGCCTTTCCTTGAGTGATATATTGGCAGTAAAGGCTTTCTGTGTCTCTGCCATCAAATGTTTCTGGCACTCACTGCTGCTGCAGAAGCTGCCTTGACACTTTCTGTATAAGTGTAATATACACTGTTGTGTTTGCTCACCCATATATTACTTTTACACGTGGAATCTGATGTTCATCTGTGGAGCTTTAGTGTTATTAAACAAAGTATAAATATATTTGAGAGTCTTGGATTATTTAGCATGGGGAATTGGGTATATAATGATGTAAGTTCTGAGATATTAGTATGCCTCAGGCATAAGCACTGAAGAAGTGTTGATACTAATGGTTACCCTTTGTACCCTTGGCTGTCTTTAAATGCTGTGCAGATATAGTTTAGAATTTAAAAATGCTTTTACACAATTTCAGAAAAATGTAAAGGTTTGTTTCTGTTGCACTGATTAGTTTCTGAATTTACTATAACTAAAATATCGAAGATACTTCTCAGTGTGGAAGATTAAAAGAAAAAATATTATTGTATATATTTCATTTTCTGTTGTTACTCCTGAGTCATTCATGGAGAAACAGGAGAGCTTTGAAAACAGGCAAAATGGGTTTTTTTGTAAAACTGTGGAGTTTATCAGTTAGACATGGACAAGTAAAGTTGAATATTGCCATATTTTTAGCCTGATAAAGTGTCAGGTTGATGGTGTTCCATTAGCCATCTTTTCCAGTCCAACAGTCAACACAGAGACCAACCTACAGAGACTGACAGGGATGGTGCAATTACAGATACTGCTCAGTCATCACTTATCAAAGGTGGAATTGAGTGATGGGGGCGGAATTCTGGTCAGGACCGTGGGGTGGGTGGGTGCAGCAGACAGGAAAACAGGTGAAGAAACTATTTAAGGTTTCACAACAGACTGAGCACAAGAGTTCATGAGTTCCTCATTCCTGTTCCATCACTGGGCCAGTGAGGATCCTCTGTGATTTGTGCAGCCCTCCCCAAACTCGCTGCCCTGGGTAGCACCAGTAAATTGTCATTTCTCACTGAGTGAAAAGGAAAGTCCCTGATCAGCAGGTTGGGATGGTGTCTTTGCACAAAAGATTAAAAAGTGACTGTTCAGAGTAGAAGTGGGTTTGGGGTTTTTGTTTGCTTGTTTGGATTTTGGGTTTTGTTTTGAAATGGTAAGGCAGTAAGTATTACAGATAATATTCTAAGCTTCATTTGCAATGAATGTCATAAATCTTGAAATGATTTTACCCTGTTGATCTTAAATGTCTGAAAGTCATTGCGTTTCTTTGTTAACAAATTTGTGTTTGTGCTGCCAATGCTTTTATTAAGTTTTAGAGGAGGTTGTCTTCTTTTTTTCCTTATTAATAATTTCATGGTCTTAACCTGTCAATACTGTAAATACTTACACAAGTAAAATATTTGCATAATAGCACTGTGATGTTTGGTTTTCTTTTTAGCCATAGGTTTGCAGGACTGGGATGTTGGTGTACTTCCATCACAAAATATTCTTATTCCCGTTGTTGTCTGAATTACTGTGTATTGAAATCAGTTAAAAAATCCCTAGAGCTGAGGGTTATCAAAACTTAAAGTGGTAAGAAGCTCAGAAGAGTTAAAATGTCAGGGCTAACTTTAATACTAGAAGGAAAAAGTTACTAATATAGGTTTCCTCCTGTGTTCTACAGTCTGTCCAGTGAAGATGCTGTGTGAGGCTGCTTTGAGATGCTAACAGGTATCTTGAACTTTTGGTTTTCCAGTGCAGCATCTCTAAGTAATATTTTGCTGTAGGAAAAGACTAAAATCTTGATTTAAAAAAAAAAAAAAATAGCATTTATTCACCTCTCCCCACACCCAAAACAAAACCTCAGTTGGTTTTATTTCCATAATTTCAAAGGTTTTCTTAAGTAGAAATAAATCTAATTTGTCTTGTGTCCTTAAAAAACCCCAAATTATATCATGATCATCTCTTCACAATTAAGTATGCTCTCATTATTGACATGCCCTCATCTCCACTGTCATTTTTATCGCATGTAGAGCTCCAAATTAGAGTGAAATTGGATTTTGACATACTTTAGCCACCTAGTGTACCCAAATGGCTGTGTCTAAACACATTGGGGGAACACTGCTCCATGAGGAGCAGTGGGAAAGAAATGAATTTGAAATAGTTTTGGACTTCAATTAAAGTATCATTATGGACAGAGCCAAAATATATCAAGTAGTCATATACAGTTTAGCTTTGCTTTTGTTCTTAATTAAACAAGAAAATGCCTCTTCTAAAGGAAAAATATAAGATTGGCTTTGGTAGCTAAAACAAATAGTCAGGAGGATGTTTGTGACATTTGTACAGTGGGGCTGCTTTTGATTCTGGAGGCCCTTTCTAAAAATGGACCTATCACATATATGTAAATATATATATTTGGAGTCACATCCAGCTTCTCCCATCCTGCAAAGAGCATTTTTTATTTTTTTAATCTATAACTGGATCCCAAATCTATTATTTAAATGTTTATGGGGAAAAAAAAAACCCTGAGATCTCATGCCAAATTAATTTCAGATGTTCCTGAATATTTAATGGAATCGGTCTTTGTTGTTAACTTTTAATCGATCCATTTGCAGAGCTGCATTGCAAACCCAGGAACCAGCAGTGGTAATCTGTGACCTGAAAACTGATCCCAGAAACGTGATGAAATTTCTCTGGCATTGTGGACCTTCTTTAAAGCCCTGATGTGCAGAGCTCAAGGAGTGCATCCCTCAGCTGAGCATCCCTCTCCACCCCAGCCCTGGGAGCCCCGAGGCAGAGCCACCCTGCAGCCACATTTCCTTCCCCTTTTGTCACCATTGAGGCTGGCAGGGTGTGCACTGAGCTGCCCAGGCTCTGCTTTCCCCTCTCTGCCAGGCTCAGCCTTGCTTTTCCCCAGAGCTGGGCTCTCATTCTGCACCACGGCACTGATTGCTCCCTGTGAGGCTCTTGGTCCTACAGCTGGAATTGCAGAGCTGTCTGTCAGGGGTGTGGAGTGAGCATTAAATTGCCAGCAGCAAATTTCTGCCCCCCAAATAAGCCTCAGATGGTCAAAATGCATCTAGATTTCTAATCCCATTAAACAGCTTCATGATAATCAAAACACGCTGGTCTGTCTAAACCCTCTTCTGCTGTCTAGAAACTTAAGTGAAAATTGTAGGCATTAAATCTGCATTTTCAATTGCTGTTCTTCTTAACTTTATCTTTAATCCAGATCTTATTACTGCTACTGCAGTTACTCACCCAGTCAAGTAACAGCCCTGAGAAATCTGGAGGTTAGCAGTGCTCTAGCAAGTTGTGAAATGCAAAGAACAATTTGCACAATGCAGTGCTAAAGACGATGTAATAGAGATCATCCTACTTAATAGCCTGTTTAAATTCTTGACAACTTACAATAGTAGATCACTCTCCTCTGAATCTGAAGTGTAACTTCTCCTGCATTGTAATTTTGTAGGGAGAAGAAGTGGGTGACAGTTGGCGACACATCCCTAAGGATTTACAAATGGGTACCAGTAACAGAGCCTAAAGTGGATGATGTAAGTATCCTGCAGTATCTTGCTTTTTCCAGATGTACGTGCTCCTGTTTAGGCAAAGTCAAAAGAAATACTCTTTGATTTTCATTGAGCCTTTAAGCTAAGACTGGTGTGGGTCTTGCAAGCTCCAGGGGGGTGTTGATCTCTACAGCAAGTGATGTGGATGGGTGAGTGTGTGACAGTGCCCCTGGAATCAGCTGGGATCAGTTCTCAGATAACTGTTAGACATGCAGCTGGAACTGAGCTTGAAACCTTTCTCTGACTAACTGGGAGGCAGGGAGGGAAAGTTATGGCATGGATTATTTTTCCCCTCTTTCTGCCTGGTGATTTAAAGAAGGCAGCTGGTTTGGAACGGGGCAGGGAACATATTCTATGTGTGCATCACTGCTGTTTTGCTCAAAACCAGGTGGAAAACATTTGACATGACTGTAGGAATATCCTGTGGAGCTGGGATCACTTCTCTTAAGATGTCCAGCCAAATAATACAGCAGCACATGCTTCTGTTGTCATGTGTGCTTTCTCTTGATAAATGTTCTGTCTGTGCATCCTGTTTATGTTGTGTGCACTGTTTGTGTGGCGTAAAAATAAGGGTAAAAATCAAAGTTGATAGGACTTACAAATTGGTTTTTAAAATGATCGCTGCTCTCATCATAGAAATTGTAATATTGTGGTAGAGAGAACACTAACCCATGATACCACAGTAAATTAATTACACAATAGAAAACATATGCCAAGTTTGGTACTCTTTCCTTGGCCTGTCATGTGCTTTTACTTTACCTGAAATATGAGTGAAGGCCTATTTGGAAGAAAACTTCTATATTAAAAGACACTCTCATGACCTTGTCTCACTCAGACTCCAAATTTAAGATCTATTTTTTTTAATAGGATTGCTTTAACTGAGTTTGTTTCTTTCTATGCTTTGGTTGTCCCACAGATTCAGGGACTGTCAGTGTTGTGGTAAACCTCAGGGGTTCTTCCAGTGCTTGGGCAGCATCTCTCTGAAGTTCCCCCTTGGGAATTGGGAAACCTGTCCATTCTTTCTAGTTGTCAAATGTTTGGTCTTGATTTTATTATTTATAGTTCATAGTGGGGGAAAATTGTGCTGTCTGTGTGAGAGGGAGTGCAGGGTTTAGGATATTTAGGATCAGGGCTTCTGGCAGTTTTCCTGCTGTTCAGCTGTGCCTGCAGGATGGGCGCTGTGGGACTTGGAAACAGAATTTCTAAGTGAGCTTCTGGAGGAATTTTCAAGGTCACTGCTACCCAAAGTCAGGTTCTCTATTATGAAGAATGGGTTTATATAATGGTTTCCATGTGCAGAGTTTAATTGTGTTTTCTAAGCCATCATCTCTAGGTTGAGGCTCCAGATTTGCTGAAATTGGGACACTTGTTTAAGACCAGTTACACTGGTGTCCTACAGTCGTGTTCTTTTTATTTCAAGTAGAGCTTGTTGTGCAGCTGCAGTTGTTTCAGGCTTGATGTTGGCAAGGTTTCTGTCCTGCTCCTCTGAAAGTTCTCACAAATCACCCAGGCACGTAGATTTTATGTAAATATAATTTATTTATGTAAATTATCCCCTACCTGGTATATAAGTACCAGGAGGGGATAATTTTGTCTATTAAATTTTGTTGTGGACATCTTTTTATATTTAATTTCATCCATTCTGAAGGACCAGACAGTAGATTTGCTTTTCACTAAAATAGGAGAGTGGTGCCTTCCCCTATTTCAAGTGGAAGTTGTCTTTGATTTTGGTGAACAGAAATTAAATTACTTCCCCCCTCATGTGTTGCTCCTTAGACACTTGGACATTTCTCTGCACTACAATTAGCTCGGCTCTTCCTCCTCCTGGTTGTGGAAGGCTGTTCTGGAACCTCACCACTCTGATGGTTGAACCTCTTTAAAAAACACCTGTCAGCTTAAATTGCTCACAGTCACATTCGGTGTTTCTTTTGTGGCAAAAGTGTCCCTTTTACCTTTAAAAAGCAACAAAACCTAACCTGAGAGAGATCATGACCCCTCTGACCTTTCATTTTGCAAAGGTAAAGAATTCCATGTGATCTCACCTCTGTTTCATGCATCAACAAATAAAATGTGTTCTTCTCTAAGTAAAAATACAGTTTAGAAATAAGCTTAATAATTAAAATAGAGAGGAAAATCCCTCCAGATGTCACTTGTTGAGTTTTTTCTGCAGTCTTAGACAGTATTTGATTGTGGTTCAGTTCCTTCCCTTGGAGGATGGTCTCTCTCCAAAAGGGTGGGCTCAGGGCATTATTCCTGGAGCAGGCTCTGAATGGTCTCCTCAGCTGCAGGATCTCCACAAGCAGTGCAGCTGCCTCTTTTTCCTGTGAGTCTGATTACGTCACCTCCTCACTGCAAATGCTGCATCCCTGAGCAGGCACAGATTCCCCAGTGATGGATGCCATGGTCCCTTCCTTTGTTTTCATCTGGGAGCAGGTTGGGACCCACAGCTCATGCAGGCCTTGTGCTCTGTGGTTTGGGTCAATCTGATTTTTCTTAATCCATCCTTGAGTTTTAATGAAGAAACAGCATCAGTTGTAGAGGAGGAGGGGGTTTCAGTTGGGGTTGTGAGCTGTTCTTGCAGAGGTGCTGAGTGGGGAGGGTTTTACACAGCAACCTGGATTTCTCTGCATGGCTGCAGTCTCATGAGTGTGTGGTGCCTTTTGTTTTTCAGAAAAATAAGAATAAGAAAAAGGGCAAAGATGAAAAGTGTGGCTCTGAAGTGACCACTCCAGAGAACAGCTCCTCCCCAGGGATGATGGACATGCATGGTGAGTGGGAGGTCAGGCCCAGTTCCCCTCTTACACTGCTGTGAAGGTGTAAACCAACAGCCTCAGATCCTCCTCTGCTCTGATGGATGGACTTGAATCAAAATGGAAAACACCATCAGATACTCACTTGGTACCTTGGACTTCTCTTCTGTGGATGTACTAACAGTTGTTTATATATGGGCTATGAGTGTAAGGGGAAAAATTTGTTAGAGGAGTTAAATATAAAAATAAAATTAGAAATATCTACCATTCAAAGCACTGCACTCAGGTGCAGTAATACCTCAACAGAGTTTGTTGCTTGAAGAACCAAAAATCCTCCAAAGGCTCAGTGGGACCTACTATAATTTAGGCAGGTTTTGTACTTATTAACTCTCTTACTGATGAAGGTCAAGAGAATTCTGCAAGAGCCAAGGAAGCAAGCTCGGGTTCCGTGGTGCCTTCCTTCTGCTGCAGCTTGAGAAATTAACTGCTCAAGAAAACACTTTTTGTTTGCCAGTCAGGCACTATGAGGTCAATTTTATTTCACTTTAATATTTTTTTTAAATGTGACTTTTGAGTGTTAGCCTGGTGTTTATTACACAACAGCTTGCACAGCTCAGCTCTGCTTCAGGTTTTTACCTTCTGGGTGTTTGGATAACAATTGTGGCTGAGAATGCAGCACTGTTTGAGCTGATAAGAGAGGATCACTTTTTAGTGGGTTGTGAATTTTCAATTTCAGTTGTATTTGCATTTGTGCTGCCTCATGGTTGCTTTTTGCAGGCTGACAGCAAGTGGGGTCTTGCAGTTAGAGGAATGAGCAAGGGTTTTGCAGGTCTGGATTAATTTTTCATCTATTTCAAGCCTTTTAACTTTTGGCTTGTCAGATAATTTAATTTTTTAAAGTCTTGATTCTCCCATCCATGAGGTGAATGTACTACTTGCTTTTTTATCACTATAACCTGTGTTTTTAACTGTACAATTTCACACTGTACAATTTTGTGATAAACTTAATCTGAATTGACTTCAGGCTGCTCTGGAGAGAGGTGGTCCCAGCAGCAGCTCTGTGTTCTGAAGTCCTTTGGATGTAAAGGTTGTACAGATGCAGAAGGAGGTGGATTGACTTGTATTCTAGTAATTTAATTCATAATATTTTGCAGGGTGAGTTTTCTTCACGGAGCAGGAACTTCTCTCTTGGTTATCCAGGGATGTTGGTCTGGCTTAAAGGAAGTTGCACCCCAGTGCTATGTGTAAAATAATAGCTGAGCTACTTACACCACTGTCACAGGCAGAATATTTCCTGTTAACTACAGATCTGTGCTGCAGAGGATTACTGGGATCCAAGCCTTGGAGGGCTAGAGAATATTCTGGACAATGATCACTTAGAAACTGTTGATGTTGGGGCTGGATGTTACATTTCACCTTGAAGGGGTTTTAGGTTGTTGGGGTTTTTTTGACCTTCAGGACTCAATTCAAAAATATCTGCTTATCTGAACATTGGAGTGATGGGTATTTGGAAATTGCAGCATGAACTGGCTCAGCCCTGTGTTATATGAGACTGCCACTTTGGTTGATCTGGTTTACTCATATTTCAAAATTCTGGGTTCTTTTGCATCAGATCTGAGTAAAACACTGTTTGTTTTAATGTATAAAATTAGAATTAGATTTTTAGTAGCTGCTTGAAAACTCCTTAGGCTGGTGTGGAAAGAAGTTGGATGTGTGGTGTGAGTCTAAATGATTGGACTTGATCCCTAATGAGCTAAATTATATCACGTGTTATCAGGGAATAATATGGAAAAATTAAGGTGTGCTTTGTATCTTGTCAAATCAAACTGGGTTGGTTTTCACTCTTCTGTTCACAGATGACAATAGCAACCAGAGTTCAATAGCTGATGCTTCTCCAATAAAACAGGAAAACAGCAGCAATTCCAGTCCAGCCCCAGAGCAGAACTTGGCAACACAAGCAGACGGCACTGAAGTCAAGTCTGACGAAACTCAGGCAGAGGCAAAGGAGCAGCCTGGTTCAGAAGGTGAGCTGGGAGGGCCATTTGGAAGCCAAACAAAAAAAGTTATCTTTTAGTATGTTATTTATTTGCTTATCTACTTTAAGAACTGGAAAATAATAATTGGAAAGAGATGGTTCCTGAATTCTCGGCATTTATGTGAAAATGGGCTGTAATTTCTCTGACCTGCTGGTGATCTTTCATACAGCTGGAAAGGTCACACTGACATTCAGGAGTCTTTTCAGAGAGAAACAAACAAAATACTGGTTTATTGTTCTCAAATCTCAGTCTTGAAAAAATAAATAATTTAAAATCATCTTTGAAATGGCTGCTACCATGTAATCACACAAGTCCTGGAAGGTATTATTAGTTTGTGTAGATCTCTGGAAGTTGATGCCTTACTGTGACAGGAAAATAGAGGTGAGATACTTTAAAATTACTTTTTTAATTTTGTAAACTATAATGCAAGCTTTCTTTTCTCTTAATCCTGCTTGCTACTTATTCACACGTTAGCTCTGAGTTCTGTCCTAATTTTCTGAAAGCACTACAAGATTCTATTGCAGTTGTGGACAGATTAAAAATACATGTGGGTTAAGGGATTGTTCTGACCCTCACTCTTTCAATGGTATTTTGGGTAATTGAAACATGCTCTGTATTTATATTCTTGGGAAGATAACTTTCTTTGTCCTATTATAACAGATAAAAGATGTCCTTAACACCATTCTAACGATTTGCTTGCAGAATTCTTCCCATACCAAAGCAATTAAATTATGCCCTCCTGATTTAGTTCTTCACTCAGTAGTTCCACTGACCAATTTAAATTTAGAACTTTTATCTTGGTAATGCCAGAGTGCTCAAATATGTTAAGTGTTGTCATTTTTAACTGGGGTTAAAATTTGACAAAAGAACCATCACCAAATTGGAATAAATCAGAGCAAATAATACCTCCACTTGCATATTTGGTCACAGTAAAGAGAAAGGATTTACTCCTTGGTCTGATATTGTCTGAACCTGCCTGTGTGAAGCTGTTGCATAGCATTGCATGTTCCCCTGGTTAAATTTAAGTTCAGGGAAAATCTTACCAAGTGTTCTGGATTGAGAGCCAGGTATTGTAAAATGAAAGGGAGACATAATAGCAAAAATTTCCTGTTATTAATGCAGGGGTTTTCAGTTGGTTAAATGCTGTGTTAAACAATTTATTAAACATTTATCTACCTTGTTGTGATCAGTCAGAGCCCTGCAGTTGGGACATTATTCAGCTGGACAGGGTTAATGACCTCATCTATCCCATGTTACTCCACTGAAATGAAGGAGGTTCCTCTAAGCCACTTTGTGTGGTCAGAAATGCTTAATGAGGAATAAAACAAAACAGGTGGATTAAAGCATTCTGCTGTGTGAACAAGTCCTGCAGGCATTGGAATAGCTTGAGGGTTGGTGGTTTCAGGCATGGATCCCCTTGGCCAAAGGTCAGCAGCAGCTGAGTGTCTCATCAGGAGCAGCTGGAAGAGAACAGCAGTGATGAGCTGGGGCTGGATTTGTCACAGGGAGATGAGGACATGGCCAAGTGCTCCTCAGCTCAGTGGGGGCTGAGAGATACACAGCAAAAATCAAAACTCAGATTTCTTTGGACCCTTGGGCCTTGTTTCTTTATCAGCCTGAAGATGCTTTTTGGTGAGACTTGGACAGGAAGAGGATTCTGCCCAAGTTCACTGAATGTGATCTTTGAGATGTTCATGATGGGCATCACTTTGTCTGGAATTCAGAAATGCTTGTGATGCTTTTTATACAGTACACAAAAATATCCATTACTCACTGGTTCTGGCATCTTCATTAACCAAAACTGTCCAGCAATTTTGTTTGATCTTTCATTTCTCTTCATATGGAATAAATTCATATAATCTTTGGGTCAGGGATCTAGAAATACATTTTGCAGGCCCCTGTCCCCTGTTTAAATAAATGGGTTCTTTAACCTTGAGTCTCTAAGTCTTGCTTTGAGAGAGGGAAGGGTTTGAAAAAACAACCAACAAACAAAAAAACTCCCCAAACAAACCAAAACCCAGTGAAAGCTGGAAGCAAGTAACAGCTATAATAGGTTTGAGGAATTCTTCACACCTGTCCACCAGAATTAAAAATATAGTGGTTAAGCTAGTTAGCTGAATTTCTCAAATATCTTATCAAGAAAAAAAAAATTATACAGGTTTCTAGATCCATTAGTTGTATCACTTCAGCCTTTTGCTTCTGGTTTGAAGGAATTCCCTTGCAGGCCAGACTGGTTTGCTGAGGGCTCTTTGAGGCTGTGCAGGAGCTTGGCTCCCTCTAGGGTCTGATCCCAGGGTCTGTGCTCCAGCAGCAGGAAGGAAAAACTCAGGCAGCAGCTGGGTTGTGATCCTGGAGTTTGAGCTTAATTCATCATCTTTAGACACTTCTTATGTGTGTTTTCATGAAAGGTTGCAATGTGGGTGAAATGGATGTGCTGGGGGATGTTGCTGATGGGAAGATATCCTGGAAAGCTCCTGCTGAAAGCTTTCATCTGTTTGCTTAAAATTATTTCTTGCCATTTCAGATACCTCTGATGAACAGAATTCACAGTCTTCAATGGAAAATTCCATGAATAGTTCAGAGAAAGCAGAAATTCAGTCCTCTGGAGAAAATGATTTAATCACAGAGGCATCTAAAAACTCTCAGGTAACTTTAAATGCAATAGTCTGATTACATGGATCTTGGAAAAGTTTATTTTTACTTAAAAGCAAATATAAGGAGGACAGTTGTGTATTTCCATTAATTTCCAAAGTGAGGACAGTAAAGCAGCTGTAGAGTATTAAATGTGCCTGTACCTGGTTTTGTGGTCCAGGTAACTGGCTGCTTGAATCTCACAGAATTGGAACAGTCAAACCAGATTGGTCTGATGGATTTCTTGATTTCTTAAACCAGACCATGTTTTTAAGTGAGTATTAACATTTTACATTAATAAATGCTTGGAACAAACCTACTGGACCCTTTGAGGACCATTCAGAAGTAGAACACCTTCTATAAAGGTAAATGTTTATGGCAGTTAGGAGAGTTAATTTGTGGATGTTTGGGTGTTTATTTACTCACTGAAACACTGAAAAATTCTGGGTGGGTGGGAGGAAGAAATGATCCTTGCAGTTGTGCCCTTCTCAGGGCTGGACAAGTGCAGATCCTCAGGCAGAGCCCTGCTCCTCCTGCTTTTCCTGTGGGTCCTCAGTTTCAGTGCACCCTCCATCGAGGCTGTTCCTTGGAATATTCACTGTGGGGTTTAGCCTGGAAATAGAATTTTGCTCCTTGTAGATGACAACAAGTGCAAAGATGCTGAGGTAAGATGTAAGTGGAGGAGTGATTTAAGGCAGCACTGGGACATGTTGTGGCATCCAGGGATGCTTTGGCTGGGACACATCACACGCTGGGGAATTGTTTGTTTGATGTTTGTGGTGCCTGAACTTCAGTGCAATGATAACGTGGCTGTTTTTTTTTTCCCCCTCATTAAGGACTCTGAAGGAGTGCCACCTTCTAAAAAGATGAAAGTAGAGGCTTCCCAACAAAATGTTGAAGAGATTTAGACTATAGATTTTTCTGGTCAGTTTTTATGTAAGGTACATCAGTGGGCTTAATTATAGAACAACCTTACTTAAGCATCTTCTCTTGGATGAGGACAGAACTCCTAACTTTTCAAGTTACCAAGCAAAAATCCAAGAAAGCCTAACAAAGGTTTAACTTCTCAGACACTGAAAACTTTTTCCTGTGAAACAAACATTGAGAACTTTTAAGTTACTGTCTCTGAATTGGTTGGAGTAAACAACTCAGGAGGGGTCTACGCACTGTTTCTAAAGTCAAAATTACAATTATGTTGCTGCTGTATTTTTTTTTCATTTCTCTATTTAACATTGTAAGATATTTAAGGATGGTACAGGTCAGGTATTAGCTTTCATGTGAAGTTCATTGTTCTGGCGTGATGTCTGCTTTTGTTTTGTGCCTTGTGTTCTGAAAACAGTGCTAACTTTTAAAAGTTGTTTTGCAACTGTCTCCTTTGCAAAGTGGCCTATGTTTGCATAATGCCATGTAGTAAGGCTTTTTTTTTTTTTTTCTTTTTTTGTTTGGGGTTTTTGTTTCGTTTTTAAGTTTTAAATCCCTGGTGCTTAAATTTTTAAACAACTACAAATCAGGAAGCCATTTTCACTCTTGGAGTCCAAGGAGAAAAAGGAGCTTGATATTTTATTTTAGCAGCTATAGCGGAGATCTTTATTGAATGCATGGCATTCGCAACTGTAAATTTGGTCTTCTAAATACTTAACTTCATCAGAAGTTAACATGATCTGTTTACCATTTATAGTCCAGATCTGAATAGATATTCTAACACAGGCACTTAAAATACTTAGTATTAGGTCCAGATCTCTGTACTGGGTACAACTTGCTTTACAGGAAAGTTCCACTATGTACATAAATAGGATCAAAGGGATTGATGCACAGTGAGTTTATTTTCAATTGGTCTTTTTTGATATCATGTTTTCACTGAACTGGATTTCATTGTACTGTTTCATTATGAGATGTTTACTTCTATGTTCCAGGAAAACACTGTATTGTGTGTGGGGGGTTCCTTATTCTCCTTCAGCAAGTCTTGTAAATGAGCCTTGTTGTTTCCATAGTCCAGTTCCTAACTGCAGTTAGCAATGTTCCTTCTCTTCCAATTAACGTTGAAGTGTGCTTATGCTAACTGAACTCATGGAAAGGCACAAGGTGGGTGCAGCTCCCCTCAAATTCCTGGCAAGCAGAAGTGTGGAACCATCTGCATCAGGTCACGAGGGTCTGGTCTTCCAGTGGTATTTGTACTTCCAGGGAATAAGCCCTGATCTCCCACTTCCATGCACACACATCCATCCATGTGTCCATCCGTGCTGCTGGCTCGGGCCCTTGCTCTGTCTTCTCCTGCTGTGGGAGATGGAATTTGCAATTTCAAATATGATCTCACAGCTCTGGAAATGGTTGAGTGTAGTTTGTAAGCTGAAAAACTGTAAATACTTTTTTAGATGATAAAAAAAAAAATAAAAAAGAAGTTGCTTCCAGTTGATAAGGTTTTTTCATAAATTAGGTTTGTGAAGCTTATATAGGTCTGAATTCTCCAATAGTGAAAATGGCTTGCACTTAGACTACTGCATTACGTTTGCAATTACCACTTTATTAGGAAAATAATGAGGAACTGGGGGGAGGGAAAAGGGGAGGGAGGAGTGGGGAGCCAATACTGACCTTCCATAAGATGTTTGTAGGATTGAACCCCAAATAACCTATGACACTCAACTTTTCCTTTATGTTGAAATAAAACATTTTGGATTTTAACTGAATAAAATTTGATTGCAAATCATTCATGAAAACAGCGTGCTCCCTAATAAGATTTTGGGATTTCTGGTCTGATCATGAAGTCCATTAACATTCTGAAAATAAGGAAATGAGGAGCCAAAAACTGAATTTGCACAATATATGCAATGAAACGGTAGAATTCTCTCTTGAATTGTGTGTATGCCTAAAATGTGGATAACTGGTCCATGATGATTGATTTGTATGTATATTACATTCAGATTTAAGTGATATTTTGTGAGAAGTTCTATTGATATATTAAATGGGCAAATCTAGAAAGATTCAAACTTTTAAATATTTTTGATTTACTAACTTTTCATTATTCTTAATGCTAAAACAAAACAAATTGATGCCACCTTGGACAAGTAGTCATGTTTACTAATCCCTCTCTTCAGGTGCATCGCAGCAAGTTTTTAATTTTCATTTTGTAGAAATGTTTCCAAGGGAGTAAATAGACTTTTCATTTAGGAACTAATTCCTGTACTTTAGGAAGAAATAAAATATATAAATAGCACTAAAAATACCTCAAATTTTTCATTAGATAGAAACATTTATTGGCATTATTGACATCAACCAGCTTTAATTATAAACTTCCTTTTCTCTCCTGTGGCTTCTGCTCAGAACTGTTCATTGTTCTGTGGCTAACGAGACAAGGCATCATAACCATCTTCCTAGAGGCTTTATTTCTGAGGTAGAAATCCTTTATTTACAGCTTCTACAGAATGCATTCAGATCTTTTATTTTAACCAGAGATTCTAGTGACAACAGACAACTGAACAAGCAGATAGATTTGGGTTCCTTAGACCTGTTATTGTCAGTCTCTGAGGGAAGAGACTTTGACATTATCTGGTATGAAGAAATCCAAAATAGTGTATAAGACTGTTATTAGTCTTTTTTTGAAGTGCCTGATAACATTTATGGGCCAACGGATGTGATTGAACACATTTTAATGCCAGAAAGTACAGATGGGACCAAACCAGAACATGGAATTCAAATCGACTGAGGTTTGAAACCAGATCTAAATCCAGCTTTTTTTGGCTTGGACCTATCTCTACCCAAAACTTGTTTTATGAACTCACTGTAAAAGGGTTTATTGAAAGCATTGAGAGGTGGAGCAGGAGGAGAGATGTGATTTTTTTCAAGATGACTGAAAGTTCTCATACAGCTGATGTTTTAGAAATAGTGCAAATATCAAGAAGTGCTTCCTTGCTACAATGCTGAATGTTGGAGCTTCAGTTACAAATAAATAAATAAAATAAAATAACAAAAAATATGAAAAAAAAAAAAAAAAAAGAAACTAGAAGCAAGCAAGTAATTTAGCTGAGTTTGTGGAACACGTGGGAAGGCCTTCCGGATAATCAATTTACTCAGCCAAACATTTTATAGCAGAACTATTCCTTGGAATTTTTATGCTTGGGAAAGTAGTTGTTATACATTCCAAAAAGTGCTGGCACTTACAAAACAACAACAAAAAATAAAATCAACAAGGCAGTATAAAATATCGGTTTTGGGTGGCTATCTTCATACATAAGCATTGTCATGTTTTGGAATGTTCTTTATCTCTAAGGGCCTGTTAGAAGGTGTAAAGAATTTTGTTTTCTTCAATACCTAATCGTTTTCCATCTTATGATTTGTGTGTGTGTGTTGTACAGCAGTATAATTTTTCACTTATTTATTCCATCGGTAGTTATGGTTTGTACAATGTACAATGGTTTCATTTCAAAATAAAATAAAAAATCACAACATGAATGCTGTGTGAATAATTTTTATCAAGAAACCTAATCTGAGTTTGGTTCCTTTTGGTTTTTTATTTTTTTAATTTGCAATAAATTTCTGTTTTTATAAATGGTATTTTTAAATGTGCATTCTCTGGTGTTGTCTCATTTGGTAACGTATAAAATTATCCACCTTTGAGAAGTCCAAAGGTGTCTTGATAATTGTGTGGTGGGGCAGGGGCAGGTGGCGGTTGTAAAAACAAAAAACAGATATGACCAGTGTAATTACAGCAATCTGCAGAATAATTTGGTAATTTAAGATAATTCATTTACCAAATTCCTCGTTTGGTGCTTGGTTAATGTCTTGTGGTACCTTAAATTGGAGGGGGTAGGGAAGGCAGAGTGTGAAACGTGCTTCAGTTTGGAAACAAGCTCGAGTCCAATGATTGCAAGGGTAAAACCTCCTGAAGAGTTTTGGAAAGATTCTTTACATTCAAGATGGATATAAAGTGTCCAGCTTATTTTTAGTGTTCGGTGTGCTCTGTCCCAAGGTGGCCTGCAGCCCCACAGGCAGCTGGACTGCTCTGCTGCCTCTGGCTCCCAGCGGGGCGAGCCCCAGCCTGCTCCCACCTTGGCTCTCTCACATTTACCGGGGTGCTCGTAACATCCTTAGCAGCCCCTTTAAACTCACTAACCTGGGAAGGAAACGGTTTGGTTTGGTTTTTTTTCCTTCTCCAGATTAGTGAGTTAAACCAGGAGACACGTACCAAGGAGTTCCATACAGGGTGGAACTGGAGAGAGAGGCAAGGACAAGTAAAAGCAAGGCTGTAACTCAAGATGGGTCCCAGGAGGAAAGGCCTCTGAGCAGGTAAGGCTGGTGCCAGGGAGAGAGCAGTGGCAGCCTGGAGCAGGGCACGGCTGGAGGTTGTCCCTGTGGTTTCCTGGGAAGTTTTCCCTGTGGTTTCCTGGGAGCAGGATGGGCACGGCTGGGCTGGACTCCTGCACTCAGCCCCAGCCAGGCTCTGAGTAAGATCCCTTGAGCTCTTGCCCTCATCAGTATGGGAATGCTTATCTTCCTGTCTGTAGATTCGGGAGGATAATCTCACCGCTAAGTGGTGTGGAATACACTGTGGGCTTTGAACAGCTCGGATGTCTCTGCTCACAGTGTGTATTACAGTTGAATTCCTCCTGTGCTAAAGGAATTGGTGGTGTTCCTTGAAAGAACATCATCAGAAGCTGGTGGCCTGTGTTTCACCTTGAACTGTGGATTGATGTAAAACAGGAAGAAAAGGAATACTCAAAAGATGCTGTGGCCTCTGTTTCCCTGTGCCTCCTGGAGTTCCTTGCTGTGGAGCAGGAGAGGATCCCTGGCAGTCTTGAACTGTTACTGATCACCTAAATGCTCATCTTAAAAGGGCAAACCAAGAGGTCTGTCTCCAAAATTAAGTGGATTTATTTTAAATAATGCCCCTTGCATCTAGCAGAAAAAACCTGAAACTTGTGTTGTAGCTTAAACCTGCTGCCCTTTCTTTAAATGATGGTGTACTTTGAACTCTTCCTAGAAAATTGTACTGCAACCTAATGGTTTTATTTTAACAAGTTACCTGTCTTTTCCTGCAGGAGGAAACACTGGCTTGCTTAGAATTTAGTGAGGTCAGTGTACAGGCTGTAGTTATGGAAATACTTTATACAGTGATGCTAATGATGTGATTTTTTTAGCTCAGGATTAGTTCTTAACAAACTACATGGAAGACTTTTAATAGGTATTGTTAAACAGTGAATGTTGTTGTGAAATGTTTTAAAATTTTTGTACTTAAAATATTCTCAGAATGTCTTGCTGGGACTTTTTTTTCTTAAGCAAATTTTAATATAAGATACCAATAACCAGGTTTAAAGCTAAATATGACTGGCCTTTTCTTCAGAATTTGAGTCAAGTATGATGCTGACTAAGAGCTGAATGCTAGGTTTGGTTTTTAAAGATCTGAGACAGCTCCCACATGATGTGGTCATTCCTTACTGTTGCCTTCATATGTGGGGAAGTGTTTGACCTACCACTCCTTCCCTAAACACAGGGATCAGCCTTGATTCCATGCTAATGGGGAATGTCAGATCCTTGCATGGGCGTAATTGGGATATTGCAGGGATGCCTCTTCTTGCCCAAGACTTGCTCTCAATCTCTGAAGTCTCTCTTGATCTTATTTCTGGTTTAACACACCAGAAAAAGTAGCATGTGGCTGTTGAATATTTGGAAGCTTTTTCCCTCCTGAGGGTGGCTATGTAGAAGACCCATTTTCATTTTAAGTGTGAGGTCCTATAACTGAAATAATATATGCAATTTAGTATAAATGCTTTGGAATGTGTGTCCCAGGATCTGACTGCTCCCCTGGTTATGGAGGCTTGCACTGCAGGGCAAGTTTGGGATCTTTTCTCTTAACTTTGTGTACACATAGTGTACACAATGTGTACATTGTGCTGTAGGATGATGCTTTTATGTTAACCTACAGGACCCATTGCTTCCTTTATGCTTTTGAGAAGGATGAAATCTGACCTTTACCTCCACTGGAACAACTGTGGTTCCTTTTATGTGCCGCTGAGAAGGTACTGAGTTAGGTGTGAGCCACCAGCCTGGCAGCAGAAGCTCCATGTCCTGACCTCTCTGTGACTCTGCAAGGTCTCCAGCTTAGCTGGCTGCCCTGGCTTCTTGCAGACTGCTTCTGGAAAATAATAAGCAGTTTAGTGTATTAATGACAATTTAAGTATTTCTAGCACAATTGTTCTCTCAGCATTCTTCAGCCATTTCTGGGCTGTCCTCTACATCTCATGTTCCTCATAGTCCCTTAAGTTTAGGAATGTTTTCCATAATCGTTAGGGCTGGAAGGGGAGATCACTCCCTGCCCAGGCAGGGTCACCTGGAGCAGGTGACACAGGAATCCGTCCAGGTGTGTTTGTAATATCTCCGGAGAGGGACAATCCATGGCCTCCCTGGGCAGTTCCAGAGCTCTGCCACCCTCAACCTAAAGGAGCTGTTCCTCGTGTTGAGGTGGAACATTTCGAAATTTAGTTTGGTTTTAAAAAAAATAAATAAAAATTTGTTCTGCTGGATGGAAGTCCCCGCTGAATCACTTAAACCAGCCACCCTCAGGAGCTGTGGGGACGTTGCTGGCACAGAGCAGGCAGGGCGGCGGCGGGGCCGCTCCGTCGCCTTTAAGCGCGGCGGGGGCCGGCGCGGGGCGGAGCGGGGCGGTGGCGGCGCAGAGCGGGCGCGGGCTCGGCCGCGGCGGCAGCAGCGGGGCCATGGCCGCCGACGTGTTCATGCGGCCGGCGCGGCTGCTCGGGGCGGCGGGGCCGCTGTCCCCCCGCACGGAGCCCGACGAGGACTCGTCGGACACGGACGATGGCGGAGCGTCGCCGGGCGGGGGGCGGCGGTGCGGGCCGCGGCGGGGGCAGCCCCCGGGCCCGCAGATCATCCACTCGGGGCACTTCATGGTCTCGTCGCCGCACAGCGAGCACCCGCCCAAGAAGGGCTACGACTTCGACACGGTCAACGAGCAGACCTGCCAGACCTACCAGTTCGGGGCGGCCCGCGGCGGCGGCGGCGCCGGCGGCCGCCTCAGCATCGACGCGTCCCTCACGAAGCTGTTCGAGTGCATGTCCCTGGCCTACAGGTACCGAGCGGCCCCGGCGGCGAGTCCCGGCCGCGGGGACAGCCCCGGCCGGGCTGGGCGGGGGAACCGCGCCGGGGAGCGGGACCGTGTGCGGGGCGGGGTCGCAGCCGAGCAGGGACCCTCCGGCCCATACGCTGGGGTTCGGTGCCGCTTTTGTGTTCAGCGAACTTGGGGGTCCCGGCGGGCCCTTCCCCGCAGGCCCGGGGCTGTGGCTGGGGGCGAGCCGGGGGTGCCGCTGCCCCCCCCCCCCCCCGCCATGAGGGCTGAGGGCTGAGGGCTGGGGTCCCGCTCGCCCCGCCGGCTGCTGGTGCCGCTGGAAGCCCTCAGCATCCCGCGGCCAGGCTGGGAGCGAGTGGAAGCCTCTGGTGCTAAACAGAAACCCTTAAAGGGCAAAGTGCCCCGCTCGATGTGAAACCCAGCCAATTTTCCCCTCCCCAAATTTTATTTTTATAACAAAGTCAAGCAAGCGGGCTCCGTCGCTGTTTCCTTTGTTCCTGTGCTGGCTGCAGCTGGCAGCAGCACTTCCTGGGTTTATCTGCACCTATTGCTGTGACTTTGGTTGTGCTTTTCATCTCTTCAGTAAGGCGTTATATTCCCATTTATCCCCTTTGTCTGTCATCCAAAATGGAGGCAGAGCTGTGGAGTAGAAGTGTTTTGGAAAGATGTGTGTCTGCTCAGTCTTTTGTTCCGTGTGATACAGCAGAAACCGGATCCAATCTGATGTTCTCTGCTGAGCGCATTTTGGAAGTTGATTAAAAGGGTTGATGGAAAATGCCTCTTGGCATATCAACGGAAATATTTGTTTTCATCTATAGGAACCACCTTAGCTTGCTAAACGAAAATTAACTTTGCCCACCGCAAATTAATCTATTTAAGTATTGCTCAATGAAGAGGAAACAGTAGAACTATCTGTTCTGTACAGTAGCTTGAAGATGTAAGTAATATTAAAATTTTGATAATATTGGCCAAGAACGTTATTAGCTACTGGCAAGAGACTGAATTTCAGATAAGGTGTGTGCAACAGTGGATCTAAGTATTTTGCACTTACAAAAAAAAAAAAATAAGCCTTTTATTGTACAAGCTGGGAGGAACTCGCAAAGGAGCTGCAGGGATTATGAAGGACAGAACTGGACTGCTCATGTGCATGTGCTCCTCGGCCTCTATCACCTTGGTTTTATTTTGTGCTTCCACTGGTATGTCGTTGGGATTTTGAAACTGAGGATCACATCTGGTGCAAAGGAATAATTCTGTTACACTGATTGACAGTACTGAGCTCTGATGTAGGTGAATAAGTTGAGCACCAAATTTATTACAGAAGAAATAATTTTATCCTGCCTGCTGGTGGTAGCATGAGGCAAGGTGCAGAAAATATTCTCTTAGAGGCTGCCAAAGAAAAGCACATTCTTAATGCTTCTGTCCTTGGGCACCTTAAGTTTGCTGAGTTGCAGCCCTGAAGCATCCTGCCCAGATCCAGCCTGCTTACTCAGCAGCTTGGGATACAATTTTTAAATCTGCCGAACAAACCAATTGTAAACTTGGGTCTAAAAAGGATTTAAGTAATTCTGGAAAATCTGATTTGAGGTGTTGAACATGGCTGTGAAGTGGGAAATGTCTTTTTAGTAAATGATTGAGCCTGTAGGTTGTATTTCTCTCTGTCCTCAGGCTGGATTTTTTCTTGGTTGGTTTGTGGGGATGTTTTTGTGGCTGTTGCCTCAGCTGTACCTTTCTCATTATTGCCTGTAAGATCCAGCACTGACAAAACACACAGATTCCATGTTAATGTTTTCTATGCTGCCTTTGCTGGCTAGAAATTCACTCTAGAAAAGAACTGGGGCTGTGGAAACCAACAGCAAAAACTGTAACACAGGAAGACGAAGATGTGTGAGTTTTGCTTTTTAGGGGCATGAGCTGCCTGCAGGGCTGGGGGATGCAGCTGTGACAAACACAAGCCCAAGGAAGCTGCTGTAACAGAGCTCTCTGTGTAATATTTATTTACACATGGCACTCATTGCTGGTATTTCAGTGTTTAAAGTTTTAGAGAGAAGCAGTAAAACGTGTGGTACCCATTAGCTTGGTGGATGGACTAGAAAGCAAAGCTTTTCTAGATTACCTCAGTCATTACCTGGGTCATTACCTCGGGTGGTTTGTTTGGAAGTGACCAAATTTATGCTGGATCACGGATTCGTGATCCATAGCCCATAAACCTGGGCTCTTCTAGTTGTGCTGAAATTTTTTTTTGGGTTTGGCTTTGTGCTGTTCACAGTCAAACTTTTTATGATAAAAAAGTCATTTCTGAGCAGCAGGGAAGCAATTCCCTTGTGCCTTTGAGCAGTACAAACCAACATGATCCTAATTTTCATCACAGCTGTTTCAGTCACATATCCAGTTGCACAGCTTGAAAAGTCTCATTTCAGATATGCCATTCCAGAGGGGAAAACATGCCTATAGCATACTCCCCTGTACAGTGAGCAGATTAAACCAATTTTTTAAATTAATAAGTAACTTATAAACACTGGGGTTTACAACAGGTGTCACGAGGGCTGTACGTTATCTAAATGTAACCTGTTTTTCTCATGAGATTGATTGTGGGAGCTGTTCCACACTGACAGAGGTAAAAGAACATTGCTTTTCCCCTTTTAGCCCCTTCATCTCAGCTCTTTAAACCAGTGTGACCTTGCAGACCTTGACGTGTAGGTAGCTAGAATTGACTTGTTGCAGGCAGGCAAAAAGATCTTAAAAAATGTTCTTCTCAAAATGAGAAAGACCTTTGACGCTGCTCATTCTAATGAGAAACTGTGCTCCTGGGTACATGACCTATAATACTCAGAATTAAGTAAAATGTTATGTCATCTTGATATTGAATTTAGTAAAGCCCTCTAATAACTTTACCGTTATCCAAATAATTACATTACCCAGAAATAACTTCCCAAAGCCTCACTGTATTCAGAAATGTTTCAACAGCAGCCTATCATGAAGGTTTTTTCCCCTGAGATTGGGACAGAAGAATTTTTTTCTCTTTGTTGTGATTACTGATAATACGCTGGCTGGTGTTCTTTTTAAACTATTGTATATTTTTATGTCAGTCACTGCTTATCTTAGTACAGGCCATGATAGGGTAGATGAAGATGACTTTGTGGGCTCATTTATTCTTAAGTGGCCTCAGCGTTCTCTCACCTCTTATTAAGAGCTTAAGGAACATGCCAGGTGTTGTACTTGAGGTAAGAGTGTTAAGGTTGGCATGAGATCCTTGTCCAAAGCCCTCTGGATCTGCTTGCTGAAGCTGCACAGGGCAGGAGAGTGGGAACTGGGACAAAAGCTGCCTTGTGAGCAGCTTGCCAGGTCATTTCTAGATTTCATCTCTCCTCTTTAGCAATATGACTCCTTCACTTCATGTACATGGAAGCCAAAAATATTCCCTTCCTCAGTGGACTGACGTGAGGGCTCAGCTTGTTTCCAGAGCGCCTTTGCCCCACATTCTTTGTCAGTGCAGTGTTTGGGGAAGTTCTCAGCACTGCTGATAGCACTTGGAGATTAAAAACCTCCACAGTTCAGCTACATATTTCACATGCTGCTTGTAGAAGCTGCTCTGATAAAAACACCTGTATTCGCCTCTGAATTTAACCAAACTTGAGCAGAGTTGCTGTTCCAGGTATTTTTTTAACCACAGCAAGGGTCCCTGCAAAGCAAGGATGGTGTATTCAGGGTGCAGTATGAATCAGGACATCGGTACTGAGCCTCTTACTCTGCTTATGTCAAATGCTTGATATAGTCACAAGCTTTTAAGCTCTGTGTAAGATGCACTTTGAAATTCCACCTTGACAACCTTGAACCTCAGGACGGTTTGCAGAAAGGTGGCTGAGCTGTTCTTGTCTCCGAGATGCATTTCTTTGCCAAAGTAAACATTTAGTAGTGCTAGTGTGAGAAGGCCTTGGTTCAGATTAAGGTTTCGCTGTCTTCAGGGCTACAAATGACTATGGGAGGAGCAGTCAAATTCTGTGGACAGAGGTTTAAATACAGGGACAATTTTGGTTTTTTTACTCCTGATTATTTTGGTGTCTCTGCAGACTGGTTTCTATGCACCTGGTTGGGCAGGGTGTTGCTATAGAGGTGTGGGGCACAGGAGTCACCTTTTTCATTAAAAAAGCATATTGCTATCATCTTTTGATCTGCCATTTAATCTACATGTTTTGTTGTTGTTCTCATCTTGTGTTTTTACTCAGTAAACAGATGTTATTTTCTGGCTTAAACGCAACATGGATTTTGCAATCATCATTTTTGATGGATTGCTGAAATAGGGAAGAGGGAGCTAGTTTGTCCTCAGACTGCAAGTTCTCAATAACTTTTGCATGATCTGAAAAAAACATAGCTGAACTTTGAGATTTGGCATTATTTTAGTGAAGATTTTGTGCTGCATGATTATGATGTGCTTTGAATGGCAACAGAAATTAATATGTTGATTTTCAGTTCTCCCCCCCTTACCTGTTTTTATTCCTTTCTGCTGAGTGGCAAGAGGAATTAAAGCCAAGAGACCCAAATTTCAGGTCTTGGCTTTACTCATGTTTTTCCACACACCCCTTTAGTAGGTCACTGAACCATTCTTGTTTGTTACTTTCCCATGTGGGGGAAAAAATTTCCATTCTTTTGGAAAGCAGAGTTGATATTCAGTCACTTGAGCAGCTGCTTATCTGACTGTGTGTCCTTAAGCTATGATTAGTCTTAATCAAACAAAAGGGTATCTAGTGATGCTGCAAGCTGGGAAGGGGTGGGGAGGAATAAAGGGAGCTTTGTAGCCATGTTGAGCTGAAGGCTGGGCATTTCTGGGATGTCAGAGGCATTTTGACAGGCTCGAAGGAGAGAGTGAACTCTTGAAGTTGTAATGGGTGGGTGGAATTTTTCCTCTAATGACAGCCTCAGAGATCTGCTGTAAAGCAGGAGGAGTTGAAAGGGCAAGGAGTGAGGCTGGAAGCTCACTGAGATCTGGAGTGAAATTAAGAGGATCTTTGAGGAATGCATTGAGTGAATTAGAAGGGCCAAGATAAAGCCACATCAAGAGCTGTGTGGCGTTGGCAGAGGCCACAGGGATGGAAACAGAAGAGAAGAAATGAGATCCTGCAAAGTTCAAGTCATACAAAGGATGTCTCAGCTGGGTGGGTGGGTTTGAGCCCGGGTTACAAACTCACTGAACCCTGTGAGTGAGGAACACCCAGAGCAGGGGTGGAGGGAATGACAGCAAGGAGGGGGAAGTCTCTAATCATGGTGGGGATTGTGGGGAAGAAAAGAGGTTGGAGTTGGACTTAGCTGAGATTTGAATAAAAGGACAGAGGTAAATGATCACGATGAGTTGGGGAGAAAGGAGGATGTTGGTGGAATGCTGTTCAGGGCAGGAGAAATAGGAATGAAAGGGGAGGAGAAATGGAAAGTAAGGGTGGACAATGGAAGGTGTGGCTGGAGTTGGAGAAGTCCAGTGTTTATTCCCCATGCTTTGATCTGTGATAGCAGGGTTAGATTGGAAGCACTTGGTGAAGGTGTGCCTGATGAAGGGGAGAATGAGCTGGAGGGATCTAGATATGAAAGTCATGGATGATGGGGCAGGAGATCTGGAATTCCTGGTTTGGCTCTTCTCTTGCTGCCCTGCTGCCTTTTGCTGTTGGAGAGAAAGGGCTCTCTTCTTAAAACAGAACAACAACAACCAAAAACCTTATCAGCTGAGAAACCTGGACCAGTTTGGGTTTAATCTAGTATTTTATTTTTCATTAACGACAGGCTATATGCTTGCAACTTCCTTTCTTTGTATGCAGAAATTAATTGCATTTACAGTTTCCTTCATCTGTCCTTTGATATCTTAATATCATTGGCACAAGCAGTTCTTTAAAGACAAAACTTCTAAGCTACTTCTGCGGAAAAAGACAAGCTTTGTAAACTCTTTGATGGCTATAGAAATATTTTACAGCTTTCATACAATTTTCCTTTCGCTCTGGAAAGGAAACCTTTAACATGTCCGTGAAACAATCATGAAGATGATTAGGAAAAGTACTTGTTTCAGTTGCATCCAAAGAAAATAGAGTTGGCTCTTTGTGTTTCAGACAGTGATGGAAAAACCTGAATCTGATTGTTTTTAGTGCAAGCTAGAGTTACATTATTATCACTGTTTCTGAAGCAGGAAGGCTTGAAAAATAGGGTTAGGAAAAGCAAGGCTCTTCAGAAATTGCTTCTAATAGTTTTAGTACCAGAACAAAAATTCTGAACATGGTCTTTTCATATAATTTCTGTTTGTTTGCTCAAATGGAGCTTGGAAGGTCATTTTTGGTTGTTTTTGAACATAAAGCACGCTGACTTGGTGTCACTCCTGATAGAATTAATGCAGCCACCCCTTGGTGAGTAAAGCAGCCATTGCCATTGGAAATGTTCCGGTGTGCATTTGCCACAGCTCAAGGCTCTTCACTAAGCCTTGGTTTCTTGGCTGTTGATCTTAGATGAATCAATTACTGCTTTTTCCTCCCTTTCTCCATTCTGAAATGACCAAAACAGTCTCAGCGCTTCAGAGCCCCAGATGTGTGTGCTGGCCTTTTAGAAAGAGGGAGACAAAGGCATGAAGTTTATAAGTGAGCTGACATAGGAGTCTAAA
Organism: Molothrus aeneus; assembly: GCF_037042795.1. NCBI lineage: Eukaryota > Metazoa > Chordata > Aves > Passeriformes > Icteridae > Molothrus > Molothrus aeneus. The sequence continues at coordinate 11,080,906 of NC_089663.1, read as the reverse complement.
AGGAAGACCTATGAAAGATCACACCTCAGTTGCAAACTTAATAAAGGAAAGAGGACAAATGGAAGAAAGATTTAGGAGGAGATGATGAAGAGGATGTGCAGCTTACTGACATGTGCCTTAGAAAAGCTACTGAAGGATGTTACAGCTTGGCCATTCTGTGCAGTGTGGATGGCTGCAGGGGAATTGCCTGCTCCCTCTCTTAAGCAGATTTCACTTTGTGCCTTAAGGTATGGAAACTCTTGAGTGCTGCTTAAGAGCAAGCTCAGCAGCAGTTACCTTTGTGAAAGATCAGTGTTGTTAGTTGGCTGTCCAGCTGTGACATCGGTGGATAATAGAAAATGGGATTGGGAAGGACCATAGGAGCCATCTAGGCCCAGGAAAGAGATTCCTTCCCTTGGCTGGTTATCCAGACCATGGCCACTTGCAAGGTCTGTGAAGGTACAAAGCCCACAGGGTTAGGAGTGGTTCTCAGGGCTGCTTTGTCACCTTTGGGACTGTAAGAGAAAAGGTGACATGCCAGATGGAAAGGGCTTGCAGGGCACTGCTGGGATTATCCTGTAGCAGGGTATTAGTGAAATAATCTGATTCTCTTCAATTAGTGATATGGCAGTGTGTTTTGGCCAGAATTCTCCTGACCTACAGATAACCCTTAGCCATGACACGGTTGGTGATGCACCGTGATGTGAGGAAAGGCTTCAGCTGTTTAAGCAGCTGAGCATTGCTGCTTAATGAATTGATCACTTTTCCTGAAGAGCACAGAAAAATTTAAACGACTTGTTAAATTTTAATGACTTGTTAGAGAGTTTTTTATCCTTGGTTTTGTGTTTGCAGCACATTATCTGCAACAGTAATGCACAGTTAGAGAGCTTTTAGTCTCTCTACTTCTAGTTTAGCTGATGGTGTAGTGCAAGGAAGCAATGGATACAAACCTCTTTGCTGTATCTAATGCCTTTTCTTACTGTATTTTTTATGTGTGGTAATGTCTTCCTACATACAGAGATAAATGCTTTATTTTTAATCATAGTGGGAGATTTCTGGATTTCTGGGGATCTATTTATTGCTCATTTACACCACACCAGAGCAAGCAGAGAATATCTTTATGGGTAGAGTACGTATGTAAAGTTTGTGCTTCTGTTTCATTGCAGATTAACATTATTTCCCTATGCATTTTCCCAGTGATTCAAGGAACAAAGAGCAGAATTTGGGGGGGACAGTTCAGAGCAGAAATAAGAGCTGAGGCTGCTTTCAGCTGAAGGAGCAAGGAAGAATGGTTGAGAGATGACCCTTAGTTCATGAAAAGTTGTCCTTAATCAAGCAAAGGAGTCTGATGCTTGTTACAGTTTTGTTCCTGTGTGAGCTTGAAAGTGCTTCTTCCATCTCAGGAGATCAGGGGTGGTTTTATCTTTGCTGGTTTTGGGTGGGGCTTACTTGTCCTAGGGCTGGCTTGTGAATTGAGAATTGAAGACTGGAGCCTTAAGGGTGACCGAGGGGGTAGAGAGAAGATCCAGATAACCTTTTGCCATTCTTGAGAAAGAGGACTGCTGGTACTTGTTTTGGAAGTGAGATAGGAGCTGCCTTGTTTGTACTTGGGTTTTGTAAATCTGGGGGGAGGGTGGCAGTTGGCAAGTGTGACCTGGCCTGAACTTCTCTGTGGGGTGTTTGCTCCTCTTGGCTTTGTCCTGCACTGCATCTGCCCTGCTATTGGGAGAATCCTGCTGATGTGGGTCCTCAGAGGTGTCTGTGCTGAGAGCTCATGTGAACACCAGAGCCTTTAGTGCCATTAGAATCCTTGTGGTGAATGCGGGACCTTGGTCCTGTGTCCTGCCAAGCAGAGGGAGAGGAGGATCAAAGGTGTGCGAGTGTTTTGTTCTGAGGAGTTTGTGTTGCAGCTCGTGCTGCTGCCTAGAGCAGATCTGCAGGAGCACAATGAGCAGGATGGGGCCTTTTCTGTTCACTGATCCCTCCAGTGGAGGCTGCTAGTCCTCAGAGGTCAGCAGGGTTGTTCTTTATGAGAGACATGTCTGCATAACAAGATTCAAGCAAACATTGCAGAGGCACCAAAGAGGTTTGCTTCTGGAATCTGTCAAGTTGATTGTTTTCAGAATTCTGCAGCATGGGGTGTTTTACTCGAAATCCTGGCCTCCTTCCCTCTGCTGCTTTGCTGCTTTGTTTACTCTCCCTTCCCTCAAGGTCCCATAGTAACGGGTGCTCTGCCTGCAGCAGTTCAAGGACACGGCAGCTGAAGTGGCCTTGGCCAGCCTGGCTGAGACCTCTGGCCAGGCTGCAGCACTCAGTGACTTCTGTATCCAACAGCCAGACCCTTCTCCAGCCCACGTGAGCTTGTCCAAAACACTTCTTGTCCACATCGCCCCATCTGTGCCAGGGACTTGGTTGCCTTGGCACCAAAATTCTTATGTAGGGCAAGGGTTACACTCACTCCAGCCTGCCAGGGTGATGATGCAGAGCCCAGGCCTCTGTGGTAGTGCTGGTGTATCTTTGGAGCAGCTGGAATGTGGGGTTTCACAATAGACCTAAAAATAACTCAGTATGTTGATGTGAATGTGAGCCACCGCAGGCTCCTCTGCTCAGCTCTTCATGCTGTGTCTTACATTCATATTTTAGTTTGTTCTTAAATGTAGTTTGTGCTCACTGTCCACACCATTCACAAAGAGACAGAGACAAATGGAGCAAGAACTGTGGAAGAGCTTCTCATGTCTTTGTAATTCTTTGAAGTCCATGATTGCTCTTTACTATCATTTTATCATGCAGACTTGTGCTTTTGGTGCTGTGGTGTGACACTTGATTGAGCCTGTGTTAGTTGATAAAAGCCCTTACTTTGGAGGCAGAAGTGATCATGATAAAAAAGGAAAGGCATGCACATAAAAAGGAAAACTTAAAAAAAAGGTAAAAAGGAAATACCTGAGCTTGTGGGTCTGGCAGCTGTTAGAGAAGAAGTGTTAGTACCAAACTGGAAGAGGCCAGTGGAAGATCTTGTTGCATTTCTGATCTGCCAGTCATTGGATATGGGTATTACCTGCTACCACGTTTCCCAGAGCAAAGAATGATATCATTTGTTTTGTTCTTGGATGGTCACTCTCTGCTCATCCTGATGAATTCCTTTATGTTTACATTGAAGCTGTAATCTGAGTAAACTTAGCCATGGCTAGTCAAGCTCTGTTAACAGCATCTACAGTGAGAACTGCATCAGGAGAACTCCCAGTATTTGGGTGAGAGGCAGCACAGCAGAGTCCTGGTCCTGCTAAGCTGTGGATTCAGGAAGGGCTCTGAGATGTGCTCTCCTGTGAGCAGCACACAAAGGCCTGGATGTTCATGCCCTGCTTCTCGTGTTTGCTGGTCTGTACAGTGTCCAGAGAATGTATCACCATTTCCCTGTATAAACTCCTGCTTATTGCTATCTGCACAGCTTAGTCCAAATTTCTGTTTGCTTGGAAAACATCTGTCCCTGACAGGATGGAGGCTGAGGGAACTTGGATAGAAAATGTGCTGGTGGTGTGCCAGATGTGGGAAAGCACGAAGCAGTGAAAGGGAATCAACTACTTGTTTTTGCTCTTTAAAACACAGCTTTTGAGGAAGAAAATTGAGTGCAGGGGTTGTAGAGGAGGTTTGCTACCTGGAAACATACAAAATTTACATTTCTGAATTAGAGGATATAAAAGGTTTAGAAAGGAAGGACTAAGTCAAGGGATTTGGATATGGTTGTGAAAATTTAGATCTGTTACAGAGCCAGAGAAGCTCTTTGAATGTTGTCAGCTTATTTCAGATGAAGTCTTGTGATGGGAGAACTGACTTGATCAGGAATACAAATATCCTCAAGGAGGGAACTGCGGCCACTTCAGGTAATTATAAGGAACCGTGTTTGACACCTAAAGCAGAGATTGTGAAATAATTGCTTTGGGAAACCAAAACAATCTGTCCAAAACCTGGGGCATCCAAGCTGTTGAGTAGTCACCATAGTAGGTGTTCTCTACTAAAAGTGTCATTATCCCTCCCTTTCAAAGCAGAGTCCTGCCAAATCAATATACACACTCAGCTGGGGGGAAAGTGTCTAAAAACAGCAAAAAGAGAAGCTGTGTGGTTCTTCAGTTCACTTTTAGGGAGTGGGTTCATATACTTGCTAACATCATTTTCCTTTAGAGCTGGGAGGGGCTGCCAGGAGCACCCTGGGGACAAGCTCGTCCTGTTGTGACCCTTCCCCAAGCACCTGCTCACCCAGTGCTGGAACTGAGCATGGACCTGGGGCACCCTGGGTGGGGCTTCCTACAGCCCTTGCCAAAGCAGGTGCTGGAGTGAGCTGCACAGTGTTTCAGTATCAGCTGGGAAAAAATTCCAGGCAGCCTTTGGTCTCTGGAAGCTGCAGATAAGGCCCAGAGTGTGGCTGTGGCTGCTCTCTGTGGCAGCAGCCCCGTTCTGTGCTGCTGCCTGGAGGTGCTGGGGATTCCATGGTCTTGTGCAAGCACAGAGCCAGTATGTTTGTGACTGGAGTGACACTGTGATCTGAGTCATTCTTCCTGTGAGGAAGGGAAATCTGCAGCAAAACTGACTGGGAACCAGAGGCATTCCTAAATCCTGGTGTGTCTGTTGTGCTGTGTGAAATTGTTAACCCTTAGAGAAAACCATGGGATAAGGTTGCACTTAGTTTATCAAATCAGCAAATGTTACTGGAGAGCAGAGCTTAGCTCTGCAAGTAGATGCATAGAATTCTGCAATAAAAGCAAATTCATTACTGTTTCTAATAAAATTTTGGTCTGTGAAGGCTGTTGTTTAGGAACTCAGCGTGGATCCCATCTGTTTTTAGTATCCAGTTGTACAAGTAGAACCCTCAAATCTCCAGTAAAAATCTTAGCAGAGCTTAAGGAGACTAAAACTTTTATTAGCAGTTTTTATTAGCACATTAGTAGGCTTGGTGTCTAAGCGTGGCATGTGGTGATTATAGGCTGGGTGCATGTAACAGGCTTTTGGAAATAGGGAGACAGATCCTAGGAAATTTTGAGAGGTTGCTTCTCTCCATAGCAATAAACACATAAAAAGTGTTATTTACCTTTCACATGAGCTTTCCCAAGGGACTGTCGTGTCCCCAGGACAGGATTGTACAGAATGAAGGTTGGGACTGGTTTTTGTGATTTTGGCATGTAGGAGAAACCTGCTTCAAAGAAGACTTGAGTGAGGGTCATTTAGTGACTTGGTTGTTGTTTTGCTTGTAGTAAGATTTGTGAAAGTGCTGATGCTGTCACATGTTTTACTGGTGAAGTCAACACTTGCTTTGGGACATAAACCATCTCAGTCTATTTGAAACTCAGTCCAGACATGTCTTTTAACTGGTGCACAGGTGAATGGCATGGGAATTTCTGAACCATGTTGCTGTTTGATATTTAATCATGGTGGTTACTGGGAGCAGAGGAATGACTTTATAAGGGTATCATGCAGTAAAACAAGGTCTTCCTCTGACACTCTCCACATATAGTGAGGTTAAATATTGCTTTTGGAAGTTAACTGCTATGAAACATTCATCAGTGCCCTGTGCTGTGCATAGTTACCATAACCACCATCATTATAAAGTAACAGATTCAACAATTCAGCAGGGCTGGAGCCACCAAGGACAGGGGTGATCTCTCCATCTGTGTGTGGGAACCTGGCATTGCCCTTGGCCTGTCCAATCCTAGAAAGGCAATGGGAGCCATCTGGGAAAAGTGTGGTGAGGATTATGTGGCAGGAGCTTTGTTAGCTGCTTCCCTGCCAGCCCCGTGTCCCAGTTGATGGAGGAAGGGTCCCTCACTCAGCCCTCCCTGCACTGCAGCACTGATCTTCACTGATCTTCGCAGCTCCAGGTTGACTCGTGACCCACAGGTGGAAGTTTGGTTTCCACGCCGTGTTCTCTAAATGTTCAGCCTTCCTGTGGCCTTGGGTGGGTGGATCCTGGGGAGTTTTACTGTGGTGTTTGAGATGTGGTGCCCCATGGCATGACCACGCACAGGGCACTGGGGTGTTCAACATGAATTGAAGGGCTGCTTTTGGTGAAGCATTGCCAGAGCACTTGTTTGCACACAGATCCAAGAAAGGTCTAAGTGGAGACTTTTCCTGCGAGTTGTGCATGACCTTTTAGGGACTTTATTTTTTTCCACATTCCAGGCTGTTCTATGTGAGTTCTGGAAGGAGTTTTCTCCCTTCATCATCTTTCTATGGGATTTGGATTGGTCTTTGAGTAGTTTCAGTAGTAACACAATGGTGCCTTTACCCTGCTTCTGTCTCTTGTGTAGTTTCTGGTTCAGCTTTTATGTAAACTTTGAATAAGCTGTGTGTGCTGTTGCAGTCTTGAGTCTGTAATAACTGAATTTGGGAAGCAGCCTGGTGTTTTTCAAGCTGCAGGGAGCTGGCTGCAGACAGCTGGGATGAAAGCTTTGTGTCACAGGGGGGGAGCTGGGAGAGCATCTCTGCTTTTCCGAACCTGTAAGGCGCTTTCGGAATAAGATCCCTGAAGTCTTGCAGTGTATTTATAGGATGTAACGCTGTTCAGGGAATGTTACAGTATCCTCTGTGGCACAAGTGCTGGTTTCGGGTTTCTCCAGCATGGTAAACAGCTCTGGGCTCCGGTGGTATGTGTGCTGCTCTGAGGGCTGGGCTGATCTGCCACGCTGATAGGGTTTGTTTGGGTTTTTTAGAAGCTCCACGTGTGAAAAATCTTTTCAGTCCCAGATCATCACATCTTGATCAGTTCATTAATCTAGGCTGGGACCTTAATGATCAAAAAGATTCTGACACATTTATAGATCTCCATGCAAGAGGGTCCCTCACCAACAACCATCCATTTAAATAATGGATGTGTACTGCAAAACCCTATCAGTTCCTGATCATCTGTACTGGAAAACAGCTCCTTGTAGTGAATATTGAGATTCTGAGAAGGTTGATGAAAAGCCAGTGGCCAAAATCAAGTCTTAGGAAGAAGTGGAAAATTTCAAGACACTCAAATAAGTAGGATCACTTCCCTTTATATTGAAGCAGCTCTAAAAATGACACTTCTTTCCACCATGCATGAGAGCATAGGAAGCACTTCAAAAATAAGGAAGACAAAATGTATTGAAAAAAGAAATAAAACCAAATGTACTGATCTGATGTGAAAATTTTAAATCTAATCCTTGCTAAAGCTTACCCTTGCTCATGGCATTTCTAGTGTGGGGTGTGTGGCTGGGAAGTGCTTGGCTGGTGTTCTGCCCTTGCTTTGCCACTGACACACTTTGTGCCCATGGGCAGCTGCTTTTCCATCCTGGCATTTCAGATTTGGGCAGTGAAAGGGGTGGGATGTGCCTCTGAGCCTGGATCTCAGAGCACCGTGTGAGTTTTGTGTGTTGCTTCTTTTTCCATGACAGGATTTCTGGTGGTTCTTTAAAAGGGTCCTGATTTTTGACAGTGGAAGTGTGTGGCCTTTTATAAAGTGTTAATATTTATAAAGTTGCAAAGTTAAAGGCATCAAGGCTCAGGGGGAGGTTTGGGGAGGGTCAGCAGTGACAGATATGATGGTAAGGCCCATTTCTCAGCCTTTTGGGAGACTTGTTAATGACAGTACTTCAGCAGCTTTTTTCTTTTCTTGCTGTTCCAGTTCTGTACTAAAGTGAGCCACTGTTGGACAAGTGTCTGAAAAGCAGGAACATTTCTAGAAATATCCTTTGATTTCTGACTGGAAATGAGAAACTGTCTAAATATTCTGAGTCTTTAAATAGCCACTGGCTGAAGGACACCATAGCCTTCAAGTCTCCTTGATATTTGTACTGATCTTTATGTTTGTCCTGTGCTCTTTTCACCCTTTCCTAACCTGCATGAAACCTGCCTCTGGTGAAGGCATTTCTCAGTGGTCCTTCCCAGCTGCCTGCAGCCTCCCCCTGCACACAGCTCACCCTGGCCATGTTGTGTTGGACTAAAACTGCAGCAAGAGATCCTTTCCCTGATTGACACAGTGGTGGTGGTTTGAAAGCATGTCAGGGTAGGTATGATAATGCTCCCAAAATTGAGTTTTTCAGCTGTCCCTGAGGAGGCTGCCTTGACACAACCCCAGCCTGGTCATTCCTGAGTCCAGCATAGGCCAGGTTGTCAGAGCAAGAGCCCAGGCACTGCAAGCTTTCATTTATGCAAATTACATTAACCTTCCAAGCTTAAAATAGCATTGAATTTATAATATAAATAAATCAACATTTCTTGTGGATTTGTTGGGGCAGGAGTATTTGCTTCAGGCATACAGGTGACCTTTCACTTTCCTGTTCCATTTCAGGAGGTGCATACCTGAGCCTGCCTGTGTGGAATCAGTCTAGATAACATGTTTCTTGGCAGGTGTTGCAATTCCAGTGTGCCAGTGGCTAAACTTGATCTTTATTTTTATTTTTCTAACAGCTCTTAATAGATAATGCTCATGACAGAGGAAAAATATTTGTCTGGTCCAGGATCTCTGTCTTCAGGATGGAAGTATCATTTTTAAAAGGTGATGACTCAAACAGTGAGGGGACATTTTGGTTGTTTTAAAGTGTTTAATTTAACTTGAGCACGAAGCTCCCTGCTGTCCTTTGTGGTCTGTGGGCAATAGAAAGTCCCTCCACAGCCCTGAGCTGCAACTGCAGGAGGATTTCAGGGAAGGAGGGTGAACCAGGTGGTAATGAGGAAAATGACCTGCCCTACATCTGGCTTTTAAAATCAGCTCTGTCTGGGATTAGTATCCTCAGACTGCAGCTGGGATTAATTTTGTAGGTAGGAATTGTGAGATGCTCAAATGTGATCTCCTCTCCAGTCCTACACACATTCACACCATGTAGAAATGTTTTGGTTTCTCTTGCCTGCCCCTTTGCTCTCACACACAATGCATATAATCTGATTCTCTGAATGAACCTTTGTTTGGGGAAATACTGTTAGTTTTGGCTCTTGGAGAGCTGAGCTGACAGGCCCAACTCCCCAACAAAACAGATTGGAGATGACAAAACAAACTAAAACCACGCCTTTAAAAAAAAAATGCTGGGGAGAAGCCAGAAAGTTCCTTTTCTGTGTTGCTGAAAAAGCTAATCTGTTTAGCTACTGTGCTATCAAGTCTGAAGTTTGTCTTCTACTTAAATTAAGAGCCTCGTTGCCATTACCTGTAATTAAAGTAAAATTCGTACCCTACCTCAAAAATTTCATGATTGTGTACAGGAAGGAACTGGGGGGAAGCACAGAGGAAGTGGGTTTTGAGGCTGGAGCTAATAAGGCAAAAAAGAGTTGTTTTAGCACAAGGGCAGGAGGAATCCATTACCTAAACAGGAAAGCAAAGGCCATTTCTGTAGCTTCTTCCCATAAACTGAATTGACAAAATTCAGATTTGAAAACAAAATAATTTGTTTACAACATTAGACTCTGGTGATTCCTGCAGACATGCAGTAGCTGCTTTCCATCTGCTGGGCCTGCTGGGAATGCATATTTGGGCAGCAGGACAGGCCTGTGGAATCTAAACCACAGTGCTTGGAGGTTTGTGTTTAAATTCCATGTACCATAGATCTTGGCCAGGTGCTCTCTGAGGAGAAGAGAAGAAACAACACACTCCTGAGCTAGGGAGCCAAATGTTGCCAGAGATTTTCCTTGTCCGTGCTTATCAAGAAAGTGAAAGATGAGAGGGTGGAAATGAGGGGTTTATGTGCAAAGCACATCAAAAAAATCCACATCCTGCTCCTACTGTGTCGCTCACACACTTTGTAGCCACGGGCGTGTCATTCACACTCTCCTTATTTTAAGCAGGAGATCCTGCATTCCGTCCTCAGAGGGTATTTTAAAAACTTCTTACTTGGTGCAGCCTTTAGTTCACTGCAATCCCAGGATCACTTCCCAGCTGCAGTTCCTGCTCAGCCACTTTTACACGTCATGGTGTGGAGAATGAACTGAAATTTTTCTGAACAGGAAAAGGGGATTTTTCAGGCTGATGTTTACAGCAAAGTCTTCCCGATTGCTTTCTGTTAGAAGAGGATTTAAACATGAGGCTGTGGTACTCTTGTGAGCATTTCTGAGGGAGATGAAAAATGGGGAACTGCAAGTTGAATCAGAAACAGCTGAATAAAGCATGTGAGCTGTGTAAAACACATAAGCTCTACCATGCTATACCATATAGTTTCCATTTAATCAACATGTATTCCAATTACCTGTTAAGTGGAGGATATATGGAATTTATGTTAATATTTTAAAGTCTACTTCTCTGCACCTTCAGTGCTTTTTGTAGAAACCAGTTTCATAAAATGCTGGTGTTTCTTAATGCTAATAAGTAAATTAAAAATCCCTAAATTTCTTCTGGGTTTGCATGCAGTTAAATGTCCCTTTCTGCCCAAATCCAGAGGGTGCTTGTGTCGTGTGGATTTATGCTGACTGAAGTCCATCTTAAAATCCTCTGATTAAGGGAGGAGAACAGGGGATTCTTCTGTTGTGAGTCATCTCATCTCAGAGCTTGATCCTGCTTCTACAGATGTTGGAGGGAGTTTTGCATTGAATTTATTAATTGAATGTTGTTTCAGTGCTAGGGAGGGCCACTGGTTTAAATTTTGCAGCAGTGAATGGCATCTCATGTGTATCTGTTAAGAAAGAGGGTCACACCTTTGCCCTGTGAGATCATTAACTGAATGTTATTAACCTAGAACAAAACAATGAGATTCTCAGAGACAAAACTTTGCTTGTAAATGGATCCTGTCAGGGTACTGTTAGAATACAAACCTGCTCCCTAATTACATTTCAGTTGATTGAAGAAAAATTTAGAAATCAAAGGTGTTGAAGGGAATCAGGGAATCAACTCTCACAGTGGATGTCTCTTTCTTGTACTTTGCTGCAAATTTCGTGATGTTTGAAGGTTTGTAATTGTTTTAAAACACAGCTGCTTTCACTGGAGTTTTAGAAATGGAGAGTTGTGAGAGATCAGTGCCTGTTATCTGTCTGCCTGCTTGGATTTCAGTTGTCTGAGGTGTAGTTCCTGAGCTGGGAAAATGCATGTGGAAAACCTTGGGAATGGACTGCAGCCTCTCCTGGTGGAAGTGGCAGCCCCGGGTGCCTCTCCTGTGACAGCCCCAGGACTCCTCCAAAGCAGTTGGGGCCGCTGCGTCCAAGGGGATTTCCAGCTCTGCTGGCTGTTGAGCTGAAGCTCTTTTGGCTGTGATCAAATCACTTGATGAGGACATTTAGACTCGAGAGGTGGAGATTTCTGCATGGGAGACTGAGCTGAGCTGCTGGAATGCAGTGCAAGTCACCCATCAACGTTTGATTTGATCTGTGTGTGATAGTGAGGGGAACATGAAAGTCACCGATTCTTCCAGCATTGCTGCCATGAGCTGAGCTGCTGGCAGCAGCATCCCCTGCAGGATGCACCCAGAGCTTGGCTCCCTGTGCTGCCCATCTTGGGCACCCTCTGTGCAGCCCCAGCATTCCCACAAGCTGTGGGTGCAGCTGTCCTGGCTTGTGCCGTGCACTGTTGGGCCCAGTTCTCCTTTGGGATGTTCTCCTGCTCTCCTTGTGGGGAGCAGCATCCCTGGAGGCTGGGGGCAGCATCCCTGGAGGCTGGGGGCAGCATCCCTGGAGGCTGGGGGCAGCATCCCTGGAGGCTGGGGGCAGCATCCCTGCAGCAGCATTGGAGAGGGGGCCAGGAGAAGCAGGGCTGTGCTCCTGGCTTGTGCTGCAGGTACATGGTGAGCATCCACCTGTTGGGAAGTTGCTCCACATTGGCTGTAGGAGTTGGATGTTGTGGTGTTACAGAACTGGCAGGAGCAGCAGCCAGATGGTCTCTCCAGTTGTTTGGGATTTTTCCTTGTTGTTGTTGTTTTGCTGCTTTAAAATCTGAAGGCTGCTTTCGGTTAGGCAGCTGCTCTCAGTCTCAGTGCCGTTCAAAGTAATTGACTTTCCATTGACTTTGGAATTTGGAATAGTGTCTAAATATTGGTGTCAGCTTCATGCTGATTACTCTCCACTGAGGCTGAAGTCGTTTCACTTATGACCTCAAGCTGGACTTGTGTTTTGCTCCCATGGGAACTAAAAATAATAATTATTTTAAGAATAGGTTCTTAATCACTTCCTTCTTTTGATGTACTAGTCTTGTTTAGCATTTTCTAAGAATGTAATTGAAAATACTTTAAACTATTTGTGTTTTAATTCCAATTTTAATTAGCTCTTTGAAGATGCAAGGAGTGTACCAGACTTGATTACAGTTCCTTTGAGTCTTTTTATAGAAAAGCATTTGCTCTTGTTATTCTGAGTGCAGATTATTAGAGTTTTGTTGCTTTGGCAAACTGTCGAGTCACACAGAGCTGTGAAGAGATGAACATTAAGTTGACAGATTTCTTAGTCAAAGGCATGTGGGCACTTTGTCAGTGCTGGTGATGCATCAGCACATTAATCTCCTGTCTCCAAACTGTGAATGTACAGATGAGAAACAGGAAAAGGTGGGCTTTAGTCTGGGTTTGGAAGGGAAGATAAGGTGTGCAGTGGTTCTGGGGCAGAGCTGGCTGTGCAGTGAACACCAAAGTTGTTGGGATAGCTTGCAGTGATGGGAGAAATATGAAATGGATGGAGATCACTCTCTGCCCTGACACATGGGCTGGGTAACAGTGAGATGAACTAGTTGGAGATCTTTCCATTAACTAAAAATCTTGAAATTTAAAAGTGGAGTCTTGGGAGATATTTCTTTTCAGTAGTGCATCCACATGAAATAGAATCCAGGAGGATTTCCTAAATGTCTGTGACCATGCAGATGGTGCTGAGTGCCTTAAAGCCCAGTAACAGCACAAGTACATTAACAATGATTTTTTTATTTCTTGCTAATGGTTGGCATGGTTTGCTCTCACTCTGTCAGTGAAGTTGCTTGCTCCAGCAAGTCTGCTGGTCTTGGGGGTGCTCAAGTTCCATGTTGTGTACCAAATTCTGTTTATTTTTATCAAGCACCAACGTCCCAAAGGCTGCAGCAGAGCCTTGTAGGATAATCCAGTGTACAGCCTAACCCCCAAAGGGGCAGCTGGGCATGGACAGGGCTCACAGCTTGATCACTCACTGTTCTCTTGCTGCTGGGAATCATCCTTTTGGTGCAGTTCATAGCCACTCTCTGCATCTGCTTCCTTGTGCATACAAGAACATTGCGGTTCATTTTTAAAGAGGACGAGGAGGAAAAAAAAATCAGGCAACAACTCATCTACTGATGCATTGCTACAACCTGTTGCCACAACTGACATTTTATATAGTAGTAAAATTGAAAGAGCAGAGCTGATTTTCTTTACCTGTCTCTTGGCTGAAGCCTGGCATTTGCTCCTCTGTTACTGTAGAGTTGTGGGAGTACCTGAGTGTGAGAGCAGTTGTGGTGTCAGCAAGGGAGGAAATATTTGAAAAAATGTTTGTTTAATATCCTGTTATTGGCAGCTCTGGCATTCTGGTTGCTTTTGTTTAGGCCGAGGAGTTTTTACTTGTTTTTAATCTTGAAAGTTTTAATAAAAGGTTTCTTTAAAAAGAGCTGCTGTTGGGAGGTTTCCCAGACCAAATAGGAAACTGGGAATTATCAGTTCTCCACCCTCAGGCTCTGTGCATGGGCTTTGGTGAGCCAAGGGAAGTGCCTTGCACTTCTGTAGGATGTAATTCTATTTGCACAGAGATTTTAGAGCTTAAATGTGAAATGAGCTTTTAAGGATAAATCATTCCTCTCTGAGTTCATTTGTGCTGAATGCGTGAGGCAAATGGCCCGTGCCAGGGCACTGTCTGTGCTGCTCCATCCAGAGCCACTGCAGTTCATGGCAGAGGGCATTCCTGGCTGACCGTGTGCTCAGGGATCTCTCTGAGAGGGCAGAGTGTGTGTAGGTGACATTGCCACTCCTGCCACTCCTTCCTGTCCGTCACCCCTTGACCTGATGCTCGGAGGGTGTCACGGTGAACCCTTTCCTGTGCTGTTGTATGGGTTGCAGTTGGTATTTCTGGTCCAATTCCCTCATAGCAAGGTTGCACAACCAGCACAGGAGACATAAACTTGAAAGATGTGAGGCTAAAATGCCCCGAAACAAGAGAGAAAACCTAGGATAAGCATGGTTCTTATACTTTAATCTCTGGTTTGAAATTTACTGTGTTATGAGTATTTCCTACTTCCTCTGCCCTGTCAATAGTATGGATTAATGATTCATAAAGGTGTGTTGTAAGGGCTGGGTAGTTTGTGTTTATACAGTGCTTATTAGAGTCCCTGCTGCTTCTTCCTTTTTCCTTCCATTTCCCTTCCATCTCCCAGGAGCATTCATGCATAAACCATTTCTTTTTCCAGCCTTGCTTTTCCTTGGAGAAAAGTTTCTAGCCTGTTGGTACTCCTTTGTGCCCAGCTCTGATTACCAGCAGTGTAGAATTGGTGGATTATATTTTTTCATGGGCCAGAACTGGCATTTTGTTCCTCCTTTCCAGTGTTACCAGCCTGGAAAATCGAGTGGAACTGAATCTGACCAAACATGCAGAAGCCTCTTAATTTTAAATAATCTCAGTCCCAGTTGGTGGAAGCTCATAGGTGGGGGTTAGAAAAGGTGAGATACTAGCAAAGAGAAAAGTGTGGGTGAAATTAATTTCATTCCTGATGATATTCTTGAGACCAGTTGGGACAGTTCTTAGCTCTTATGGAGGACACACGAAGACTGGATTAATCTCTGGCTCCTGGTTTAGTGAGCTGTGGACAGTAAAAGTTGTGACTGGCCAACCATGGCTTGTTGTTGTTTCATCTGTTGAGAGTTCTGCTGGTTTGGGGGGATGTTTTGTCTTGAAAGGAAGGGAGAGAGAAAAACTGAAAGCAGAATGATTTGTTGTCTGTTTTCTTGCAGTGGAAGATTGGTTTCACCAAAATGGAAAAATTTTAAGGGATTGAAGCTTCAGTGGAGAGATAAAATCCGTCTCAATAACGCCATCTGGAGGGCCTGGTACATGCAGTGTAAGTACCGTGCTGGGGGCGGGTCTTCCCCGAGACATCGGTGAGAGCAAGAGAATTGAAATTATTGTGTACTGAAAAGCTCGGGGATCTGCTCAGGTCCGATGTTCCAGAGGCAATGCCGTTGGATCAGGGCTTTCCTGGGTGTGCCCACACTGGGGACGTGCTGAGAGCTCCAAGCACAGCCCGAGATCTCCCCTGACCAGCTCCCTGGCACACCTTGGCACTGGGGCGGCAGCTCTGCAGGCCCTGCTCGTGCTCAGCACCCGCGTTGCCGTTGTTGTTTCAGACCTGGAGAAGCGCAAGAACCCCGTGTGCCACTTTGTGACCCCTCTGGACGGCTCCGTGGACGTCGACGAGCACCGGCGGCCAGAGGTGCGTGGGAAACCTGGGGACAGCCCAGTGAGCTCTGGAGATTGTGACAGGATTTTCTGGTCTGCTGGGAACAAGGGCAGCAAAGCCAATCTGGGCTCTGGTTTTATTTAGAAGGAACCATTAAAAGCAGAGTGAACCCGGTTTTGTGAGTTCATCACATTAGGATGATCAAGGTGCAACCAGAAGGACATTTGTTATCTGTGTAACTTATGTTAATGCTGTAATTTAATGAATCATAAATCACAGAAAGTGCTATTTGAATAGTTCAGGTTTTGACAGCCACTGCTGTCTTCTGACTGGAAGTTGGTGGGAAATCAGAGTGATGGCTGTTTTCAGGACTGAATCTAAGTGAACCTGGGAGAGTTTCTGTATTTTATGTAATTGGAGAGGTGTGGTTTCAAGAGAACAAGCAATTTCTTTTTCTGTGTCGAAGTAGTTTCACAGACAGATCAAATATGAGTTTGTGTTCTTTCATTTTTGTGCTCCTGTAAAAATAAATGAAAACTAACATCTGCCCTCTGGCTCCTTGCAGAATACCAGTGAGGCCCTTGATGTGGCAATATGTGGCTCTCTCTATACTGCATAACTCTAGAGTAATTTATAACTCAGAGGAGTTCCAGATGAATTTGTGGAACTGTCTCAGGTTTTTGAAAGAACAGTGTTGATGTTTGTGTTGAAAGTGACCCTCGAACACAAAGTTAAGGCTCTCATTAGTCTGCTCTCCCCAACTTACACACTGCTCTCTGTGATACATTGAAGACCCATATCGTGTGATCCTTTTGTTGCCATCAGTGTGTGGCCTGCAAGGTCCCCCCCTGAGCTGGACATCAGATTTCTCTTGCTTTGTGTCATTCATAGCAGCTTTTGCTTATGTGTGTGTCTGTGCATGTGATCTTGTGAAATTCACAGGATATTGTGTGCTTTATACATTATATTTCAGTAAATTAATTTTTAAGGGTTTTTTTTTTTTTGCCATTTCTTAACTCTTGTTTATGGTTGAGCTGCTGTGGGAGATGCTGACAGTGCAGTCAGATGTCACCTCGTGTTTGGTTTTTGTGGGAAAGATGAAGTTAGTACTGTCAGATTTGCTCTGTGATAGCTGAACTCTGGGACAGCGTGGGCTGCTGATACATGAGCTCAAACAGAATTAGCATGCTTTCTTTTGCATTTTTTATGCCTGAATATTTGCTTGGAAATGTATTGAATATTCAGCCCTTATGTGATTCCGTGTAATTCATGGTATGTGTTTGTGTTCTCAGGCCATTGCAACAGAGGGGAAATACTGGAAACGAAGAATTGAAATAGTCATTAGGGAATACCACAAGTGGAGAACATACTTCAAGAAAAGGGTCTGTTGGTTTACATAGTGAAAGTAGTTTGCTTGAGCTTGATCAGTATGTTGTCGCTTTTTGAGTTTTTCTATCAGTTTTTCTGGCATGCAAGAGTACTTGAAACAGATGATAAGCTGGTACAGACATGCTCTCTGATTAGTTCCACTTAACTAAAAATTATTGTGCTGGGACTGATTGTGCATGATTGGGTCTTAAAAGTTTTGCAAAATCAGGTCTTCCACTGGCACATACAGGACTTACTCTGACTTCACCCTGTGTTCTGTTCTCCTTTTGCAGTTACAGAAACACAAAGATGAAGATCTTTCAAGTTTGGTCAGGGTAGGTAACACCACTGAGAAGTGGCAATATTTGTGCTTGTAGAACCCGCAGTAGATAACAAAGCTGTAACATGCAGTAGCTTGCTTTGATTACAATCTAAGAACGAGCATCTTGCTTAAGCCTTAATTAAGGTTAGACACCTTAATGTTCTGTGCCCCAGAGAGCAGTGTGAGATTTGTAGCTTGAATTGGATGGAGGAGAGGCTGAATGTAAAGTGCTGTGATAGAAGAAATGGGAATCAGCACTGCATGCCCAGAGAGATCAATCTCTTTGAGGGCTGGCACATGATTTCATCTTGTTACTGAGTTGTAACTGGCACTGCTGCTTTGCTTGTGTAACTGGATCTGTGAAGATGTGGGAGCTGTGTTTTGCAGATCTTCCTGCTGTGCCCACAGCTCAAGCAGATAATATGCCAGGATCCTATAAAGGGACAAAATGGTTAAAGAGACAGTGGTATGTCCCCTTAAACTGTCAAACCTACTTTGGGTATATAAACCGATGGTCAGAAGCACTGTTGTGCTGTTTTTGCAAGGCAGTGCAGTTTTACTCAGCTGTAGTGAGGGATGGCTAAGCCAAGTCACACTGTGTTTTATTTTTCATGGGCAAAAAGTGTCTTGTGCAAACTTGGAGTACAATTGCACTTCACTGCGAGTCAGAGTTTCAAATACATCTCACAAGACAGGAGTTGTTTTTTGCACTCTTGCTAGTCATGTTATTTTTAATCTTTATTCAGACCAAGGGATTGTTAAACTGCGTGCAAAAATACTTGTGTAATCAATCAAGCAAGGAAGTGTTGTTATTTGTCTTATGTCCTTCTAGTCAATGTCTGGGTTTTGGGCAAAAATCTGTCCCAGAGTGTTCTGGTATTTCAGTATCAGAAGCACCACTGAAGTGTTCCAGTCCATTTGATGGCTCCTCAAAGAGAGGTTCTTCCTTTAAAAATGTGAAAAATGAGGGCTGCTTTTATAGATATGCACCAGACTGCTTTGGCATTGCTGGGCAGCCTGACCTCTCCTCCTTTCCTTCGGCAGGATGATGATGTGGTTCTCTGGCAAAAGAGAAGGTATGGCAGAGAAACCCCTGTGCCCATGGAGGAAGGCAGCCTGCTGGATGCAGACATGCTCATGTCCGAGTTCACCGACACCCTGTTCTCCACACTCTCTTCACATCAGCTGGTTTCCTGGCCAAATTCCAGGGACATAGGTATTTGTTGGCTGTGGCTATGCTGCAGTGAGAACCCCTACAAAAACTCTGCTTTGTTGCTTTGGTGCTCTTGTAGTCTTGCCTAAGAAATCTATCTTATATTGCTGATACAGATAAAAACAGGTCAGGGAATGTCTTATGATTCTGTAGGTTATAGAGTCCCACTTAATGATCCAAATTTAATTTCTGTCTTAGCTTCTTATGTGCTGCTCCCAGCTTTGCCCCCTGATGTTGCTCTGAATAAATATGTAATGAGCAGTATTTACTTTATCAGTGGTGAAGGCACTGTGATTTATCTCAAAGCATAGTTATGTGTGTATTTTTAAGGGAGTGCCTGTGTATTTTTGTTTGGCTTTGTCTGGTAGAATCAGTGCAAGTTTCATCTGTACAAACAATCCCAAAAGCTATTCAACTTTCTCTGGAGGCTCTGACTGTCTGATGGGACAGAACATGTCCACTGTTCACCATCCTTGCTGCAGGGATGTCTGAGCAACTCCAGAGCAGCCATGGTTTACATGAATTGTACTCAAGGCAGATGAAATGGGTGATGGTTTATTTTAAAATTCTCTGTTATGAGCTGTGGTGGATCAGGCTGTGCTTTCCAGCAAGGTTTTGTGTAGTGCAGCTCAATTAGAGCCTTCAGGTTTCACCTCTTCCATTTTAGTAATTGAAAGTTTCACTCCCCAATGGCTTTGATACCTGGACTGTGCTGTACTCTGAAGAGAAGCAGATGCTCAGTTCCTTTCAGCACCAGTTTTTCTGTAACATCTTGGCCAAGCCTGGCTGTGGAGTGTTTTATTCCTGCTGCTGTTACTATGTGAGTGATGGGAAGCTAATCTAATCTGTCTCCTGAATTTTGCAGGACACTTAGGAAATGCTGACATGATTCAACCAGGGCTTATTCCTCTCCAACCAAATTTTGATTTTATGGATACTTTTGAGCCTTTTCAGGGTAAGAATCATATATAGAGTTCAATAATTTCTTAAATATTGCAGTGATTTATGAACTAGGTTTTTAAAAAAAAAGTTTAAGTGTTACAAGCATCTAAGGTTTCCCCATTTCACACTTCTTAGTGATGAAAACATTTAACTTTTTGTTTGTCTTTGAATGTTTTATGGCACTGTCAAGAATTCCATATAACACTAAACTACTGCTGACAACTTTGATGGTTATGGATCTTCATGGAAGTAAAGTGTCATATCTGTTTGCTGGCTCTGCAAGCAGTCTGCATCAGATAGCTGCACTTTGTGGGACTCACTGAGGACCTCTTGGCTGTCTGTGTGTAGATGAACCTTTAACAGGACTGATTTTTGCATTGTCCCTGTTTGCATGAAAATTGAAGGAGTCAGCCCCAAAGCCCCTCTGAAGACAGCAATTCACTGCTCAGTTGTATGAAGCAGAAAGCTCATGGTTTCATTATTTGTTTAATAATACTGATACTCCTGTGAATTTTAGGATCTAGCAATGCTGTATCTTAAGTATGAAAAGAGGAAAATTAATAGGTGGCTTTTCATGTTTCAGAATTATTCACACCCAGTCGCTCCAGTAATTATTTCCCTTCCGTGTCTGCTGTCAGCTCAGCTACCACAGACAGCAGCAGCCACTCGTCCCAGGTAAGAGAGGTTTCAAACAGAAGGCTCTGCCATGAGCCATGGAGGAGTTCCTCCTCTCAGGAGGAGTTCAGGCATGTCTGAGTCAGTGATGTTTCCTTCTCTCAGTCTCCTGTCCTGCCGTCGGGTTCGCTGCCCAGCACGCTTCCAGCAGGGAACATCAGCGATGGACTGATTCCTTCCTCAGTACCTGCTCCTGTCATTCCTGACGTCGTTGCTGACCAGTGTTCCAGCATTAGAAGTGGGGGATCTTTCATCCAGCCAGCAGACTTCCCTCCTGACTCGTCTCTCAGCGGGCCACAAACTTTCATGTCGGTGTTCCAGACGCCGCTGCCGCTGCTGCAGCCCACGGGCGCCCAGCAGCCGCCCCCGCTGCCCGCGGTGCCGCTCGGCTCCAGCCTGAGCCCCGCCCCCGCCGCCTTCGCCGCTCCAGAAACGCCCAAGTTCGGCCTCTGCGAGTCCTCGGTCATCACTCACACGGCCTCTGCCACGCTGACCCACAACGCCCCTGCCACCACCTTCAGCCAGAGCCAGAGCCAGAGCCTGGTGCTGGCCACGCAGCAGCCGGGGGCAGGAGTGCCTTGTAACCTGGCCTTCCAGACTGCTGTTGTGCAGGGGCAGCCCCGGCCCCAGCTGCAGTCCCAGCTGACATTTGCACTCCCCAAACCTGTTCCTCTGGCCAGTGCTGGGACAAGGCCCAAACAGTCACAAAAAATAGTGCCTGCTCCGAAGCTTGAAACAGTGTCCTTAGTGGTAAAGAATGCCTTCATCACCCCAGGTGAGGAGCACTGTGGGAGGATGGCTTTGTTTTCTGAGTGGGACAGGCAGGAGGAAAAGACCTCCTTGCTTTTCTTGCTTTACATAGTAAGTTAAAACAGAGCTGCTGAGTGTGTCCACGGAACCCTTGAATCCACTGGTTGAATGCAGTGGCTGCACTGTTCAGTGGGATGCTCTGGACTGCTGCAAGGACTGGAAGCAGTTTGGTTGAGTGTGAAAAGCTGACCTGCAAAAGAGGGTCTCTTTTGTATCATCTGTGATGGGCTGTGTAGCTGCACCAGCTCTGTGCTCCTGTCCCATAGAAGCCCTGGATTTAGGAGTGATGCTGTTGGGATTAACTGCCCCTCAGGGCATTCAGCCACAGTGGAGGAAGAGATTTTCCTGAGGGAGCTCGAGATCTTTGTCTCTAGCACTCTAGAGACCCTTGAGATGCCTTAAGACAGGAGTGGATTTCAGGTCAGGATAGGAACACCTGGGACTTCCACACTGGGTGGGATTTGGAGCCACTGATGCTGCACAAGGCCAAGAATAAGATAAGGAGCGAGAATTTAGCTTGAGGTGGCTCTTGTAGGAAAGCTCAAGGCTGGAGCAGGACAGTCAGAACAGCCTTGGGATTATTGCAGTCTGTTTTTAGACTTGTGCTGGCTGGGAGCCAAGTGACCTCAGCCACTTGAAATGTGCAACAATAATTCAAGAAAAAGCCTGCCTGGAGGAGTAATGTTAAACAGGCTTTACTGGGGAGTAGGTGTGTCTGCCAGGGCCTGACAGTGAGGTTACCCACCAAAGAGAAAAATCACTGTTCAGGAGAAGGGCAGACCCAAGATGGAATTCTGGGATGTCACTGGGATCAATTTGGTCCATGATTAAGAGCACAAGGGTGTTAATGGCAGTGTTCCTATCTGCAGTGTGTTATAAACCAGCATTCCATGTACCTTCAGCAGTTGAGACATGCATTTCTCACCTAGTAAAGATTGTAGGCAACTCAGTTTCAGAAAGCCTTTGCTCCTGCTTTTCTCAGGCTTCCTGGGTTGTTCCTCACCCCACATATTACTTTCCCAGTGCTCCACCATCCACTTCTAGCCCATCACAACCAGTGGCTTTGTTTCTCATCTAGATTAATGGCATGTATTTGGGGATCATGGTGTTCCTAAACTACTGGGACATCAAGTTCAGGGGACAAATCCAAGAATTTATATAAATACTGGAGCTTTATTTTTGGAAACAGAATAAACATCAGTACTCGTAACTGAGGCATTTATGCCTGTAATTTGTGTTCAGGACAAACAAATCATCTCCTGACTGTAAAGCAAATTACATTATATCTTGTGTTAAAACCACTGTGTGATGTAAGGACCCAAAAACCTGTACAGATTGTCTCATTAGGTGCAAGACTTCACTGCTATCACTTCATGATAAATGTGCTGATTTGGAGAGGAAAGTCTGCAAAAGATGCATATGTAGGACAGAAACATGAATCATGTAAAGCGACTTGTAAATATTGTTGCTGGCTGCTGCGGGTCCCCAAATGTGGAAGTCAGAAAGGCCGAGCCTGTGCAGCAGCATTACTGCACTGGTAAGAGTAGGCTCTTGAGGTCAGTAGAGATGTCCCAGTCCAGCTGAACATCAGTGAACAGTGGAAAGGTTGTGATTCCAGCTTTAGATGTGGGAGTGCTCAAAGAACGAACGCCCTGTGTCAGTGACAGAGCCACGCAAGGGCTGGCGCAAGGTTTGTGCAATCCCCAGGCCTCTCTCATGGAGGCTGTGCAGAAACTCCAGTTGAGTCAAAACACAGCTGGCAGGCAGAGGTGACACTGTCAGGGAGGGGACGTTGGATAACCCTGCACTGTCTCCCTGTCCTGCTGTGTGTGTCCTTTGGGGTCCTCATGCTGAACTGCAGAGGGGTGGCTTGGCAGGGGCTGGGCTGTGCTGACATTTCTCCTGCATCATGACTTTGTTTGTGCAAAGGAGAGCTGAACCAGTGCAGCCAAGAGTCAAGCCAAATATGTTTGGTTCATTTTTATCAAAACCCAGACAGAAGCTGTGTCTTTGCCTGATTCTTCCCTTAGTGACAGTGTAGGATGGTCAGTCATTTTCTGTAGAGACTGGGCAAGAACAATGTCAGCATGAATGCTGTGGTAGCAACTGCACATCTGCATTGGTTACGTGGAGATCTTCACAGATTCACGTGGAGACATTTGCTGCTATTCAGAATTACCTCTAGTTGCCTAAGCACTGCAGAACTCTTGGTTCTTTAGCATATTTTGTGGAATTTTGATGCTGATTCCCAATCATATTTGGTTGTCTTGTGGTTGTGCGTCATCTAAAGCAGCTATATAGCCAGATAGTGAAAGAAGCTGGTAGGCTGAAGTGCTGAGGGAAAGGATTTAAGACACATATGAGGAACCATGAGGTATTGAGTCATTGACCCCTCCTGGGTCAGCAGAGCAAGCCTGAGACCCCAAAGTGTGGATGGAAGAGAGCTGAAGATGGTCCTCTCCTGTCAAACCCAGCTCTGACAGAATGAAGACACTTTGTATCTCCCTGAATTACTACATACCTCTGTAAATTCACTGTGAAATAGTGACAGTCATTCTAGAAAACTCAGAAATAGCTGGAGTGTTGAAGTCCTTTGTACTAAGTTAAAGGGGTTGTGATTATTGGAAGACTGGTGGCATTTTATACTGCAGTGAAATAGTACCAAATAGATGCCTATTGATCCATGCCCATGTTATTGACAAGTTATTTCATACAAAATAATTTCCATCTTTTTTTTTGTATCATTAACTATTCTAACTGAATTGTGTTCTTCAGCTGCCTTTCAGGGACAGTCCAGAGCTGTGATTGTAACTCCAGCACCTTTAAAAAGAGAGGGGATTTTGACGCCAGCCACGTCTCAGTCTAATGTTGCAATTGCACCAGCTGGAATTGTCAGAGTAAGGAGAAGATAAAAAACAATTATATATTTGTTTTCTAGGCCTGTTATTTGCAAGTAGTCAGAGCCATAATGTGCTCAGGCGGGTAACGAGTCCAGTAAATCATCTGTTACCCAACGTATGCATTTGTGCATTCAGCATTATGTTTGCTTGTTTTTAATGTAGCCACTCCATGGGCTTGGAAGCACTTTATAGTCTTGACAGGCTCTGTCTCACACAACAGTAAGATTCCAAGGAGGCCTGTATTCACAGTGCTGTGGATGGGGATGGTTTGTGCTTTAACTGTGCAGAAGCTGGAAGGAGCCCATGGAGCTCACCTTTCCACTGCCATATTGGAAAATATGACTTGGGGATGTGAGTGGATTTCCCCAATATGTTGTGTGCAGGAAGATGGAGATAGATTTTAGTATATTATGCTGTTGATGTGTTGTAATATTGCTTTAAGTTATGAAAGGATACTGGTCTCCTGCCAGAAGCCTGACTTTGGTGCCTGCCAATTCCTTATGTATTAACCCTTGTTTCATGTCATCAGATTGTTAATCATGTATTAATTTGCTACTTTTAGTGAAAGGCAAGGTAACAAATCTCTCTTTCTCTCTTTCTCTTTCTTAATCTCTCCCCCCACTTTGTCCTTTCTCTCATCCCTTCTCTCCCTCTGCCCCCACACTGCCCCTCCTGCTCTTTCTCTCTGTTTTCCTCTGTGCTGTCTCTGTGCTGTTCCCAGGCTCCCGGGGTGACGGAGTTCCGTAGTAACATTCTGGTTGGTCCAGCACAGCGAGCACCAAGTAGTCAACAAAGCCAGTCCACAGTCTCACATCTCTTTCCTCCTAGTGTAGTCCAAGATGTGTTGGTGAAAGGAGAGCACATCCCTTCCCACTGTAGCAGTTCACAAGTTCCCTCACCTACACCTAGTAAGTTAGAAAGCTGTAAGCATTCTCTCCCCTGCACATGGAAGTGTGTTTCTGTTGGGTAGGCAGGGTGTAAATGGGCCTTGAGGATCTCTGGATAATTTTTGAAGGAAAAGCTTTTCAGGCCCTTCTACCCCACAGCTTCAGTTGCATCCAGTAGTTTCCAATTCTTGTCTTAAATGACTGTGCAGCATCCCCCCAAACTGTGATTTTGTGTTTCCTGTAAGTGGCTCCTTTCTAAAAGGATGTGCTGTCGTAGTCACCAAGAAATGAAAGGCATCTGTGTAGGAAGTTCTGAATAGGTTTGTTGTTCAGTATCATAGCTCTGATTTTGACTGGAGGATCTCAGACACAATCCTTGTAGGTAAGTGCAAAGACTCCTTTTGCATGTGCATCGGTGGAGTGTTCCCTGGGCTGGTTCTGGTGGTCAGTGGCTTGTAAGTGTCACCATCATGTCCCAGGCCTTTAGAGACAAATGGGGGAGCCCAGCAGGACAACGGAGTCACAGCCTGTGCATCCAACATGCCTTTGCTGAAAGATGTGTGTGAAAGGACTATTCCATCTTGCTATTCAGGATGTATCATGTGATATCCTGAGCTTTCCCAGCAGTCCTGATTTTCTCTAGCATGTGGTTGCTGCATCAAACAGTGTAATTTGGTTGCCGACTGCATTTCAGTTCAATTCTGAGTAGAAACTTCTCAGCAGTTGCATTTGCTACAGAAAGTTGTTTGTTAATGTGTCTTGTGTTTTTTCCTTTCTGAAGGCCGGGACTGTCAAAATTCAGGCCAGGCTTCCCCCTGCACCTCTGAGCAGAGCCCCAGTCCACAGTCTCCTCAGAACAGCTGCTCAGGAAAACCTGCCACTGACCCTGCTGTGGCTGCACTTAAGGTGTGTGTCCTTTCCTTTGAGGGGCTTTTCTTTGCCTTCATAGCTGCTTTTCTGTCCTGATGTCTGAGCATAGCTAGAGAAAGTTGTGCTTCAGGACAGTAGCATTGTGTGTCGAGCTTAGCTTGCTGCTGCCTCTGTGCTGCTCTGTGCAATCCAAAATGTCAGACTCTAATCTACTCTGCTCCTCAGGGATGTGTCACCAGAGGGGCCAGGCTTAGCTGTACCTCTGCAAGTCCTTATGGTCGTGACAGCAGCTCCTGCTGTGGCTCACAGGAGTGTTGTGACAGGTGTCAGTTTACTTGTCAAAGGTTTCAGGCTTAGTGTTCTAAACTGTGGCTTTTTGCCATTGCTCTGTTGGGGCTCTTCAGTCTGCAGGGCTCTGGCCATGGCTGGAGGGGAAGTTCTTGACCTGCTGAGTTATTACATGTCTCCAGTGATGCTGTGCTGCTCCACAGAGAAGCAGCTCCACAGACTCTATGAGTTACACCTGTAAAACCCCTCGAGAATCACTGGGGTAAGAACTCAGCGGTCTGGAGGTAGCACCTGAGTGCTGGTTGTACCTCACACACAAGCTGACCTTGTCAGAACACTTTCTGTGGTGGTATGAGAAACTTCTCCATGAAAACCCCATCAGAACAATCAGCTGTAACCCTCTCATTCATTCTGTTGTGGGAGGGAGCATTACTTAACAGTTCTGCAAGTGCCAGTCCCCTTCTGGCTTCTCTGGCTCTGTGTACCCTGTGAGTTGGTGGCAGTTTGGTTACTCTAGGGCACAAAGGTAAGTTTAACACCTACAGCCTGTGACTAAACTCAGGTCTAGATCTGTTGCAGAGGACAATCAAAACAAACCTTGCTGACCATGCTGCAAGTTACTGATAAAAGCTGGCAGGGATTTGCTTGGCATGAGAGCTCACAAGCCATGGATGCAGCCTGTTCTGCTGCTAGAGAGTAAGGTAACAAAGGAACAAATTAGTAGGGCTGGCTGATGCTGGGAAAGTAGATGGAAAAGCAAAGACACAGCTTTACAGCCATGTAAACACACCTGCTCTGACAGGAATTGCTTTGGATATGTACTGTTAGTAACTCTTTTGCGAGACAAGAGAAACAGTGATATTTGCCAGGCTCCAGATGTATGTGCTTTTGTTCCTCTGTATTGTCAAGTTAGATTAAACAGTTCTGTATTGCTAGGTAACATGGTTATTTCAGTTTGGCAAAGCATGGAGTGCACTGGAAATCTCAGTTCTGCTCATGGACCTGCATTTTCTCTGGTTTTGGGCAACCATTTCACTGCTTTATTACATTGCTTTCCCCGTTATAAAGTGGGGTGATGGTGAACTGCTGCCAGAAAGCCTCACTCTTCCAGGAATGGGTTCTCAAAGTGCAAACTCTGTTAGAGAAGTTCCTTCATCCCAGGTTTCCTGTGGCAGACTCCCAGGAAAAGGCAGTAATTGAGTGATGCAGCAATAGGAACAACGTGGGCTGCTGCTGCAAGAGGACTCAGAACAAAGAAATCCCTGGGCTGTTACAGTTTTGGTCTCTGCACCTCCTTCACACGCCTGGCACACACCTCTGTGTGGAGTGGGGATTTTCAGAGTCATATCTGGAGTCGTTTTGTTCCTTCCTGGATCCTTTCTGTGTGTCCCTGCTGTAGCTGTGACACGTGTAACCATCCCAGGGCTGATCCCTGGCTGTTCCAGGCTCCAGCTGAGCTGGGCAGGAGCCACAGGGTGGCGATGTGGCCCCAGCTTTGGGAAGGGATCTGCCGGCTGCTTCTTTGTCCTCGGCAGCTCAGAGGCCTTGGAATAATCTGGTATTCCCAGTGCCCAAGCAGAAACTAGAGCTCCTTTTATTTTCTTTCTGTTGGCACCAACCTCGGGAGCTCCTGTCAGTGTTTAGGTAGCTCCCAGCCCTGGGATCCAGGGGCTGCAGAATCCTCCTGTGCCTAAAAAGTCCTGCCAGTTGTTTTCTTTGTTACTGATTGAAAGGTATTTCTACCACAGCCTGGACCAGTTCTGGGTCTACTGATCTTTGTTCTTTTGTTAATATAAATCCTAAATATTTTACTTCCTGATGACACAGCTTAGAAAGATGTGTAGGGTGTCCTTTACTTTCTGCTAAAGCACTCCACAGACAAATGGTACCTTTCAAACATTGTGTGCCTTGCTGGCAAGTAACAAATCATGTGCATATTGTACAAGCCTAGAACCTCCAGGTAATATAATATCTTTCATATTTTCTCCTTGCCATTCTGGCATGCGATGCTTAAAATAGGTGCAGATGCCAGAGGCAGGTTGGTCCACAAACACAGTGTCAGTTCATTATTAAGATTCTGGAGAGTCGTTCCAGGGGAGGCTGTGAATGCCAGCAAGTCAACAAAAATGACATTGAATTTGAGGAGCTGAAATAGTCATAGCAGTAGAACAGTAAAGGACAACAGCACAGACTGAGCTGATTTTATTTGTGCAGAATCGAAGGATGAGGCATCTTTCAGAACAAAAACGAAGGTCTAATATCAAGATTGGTTTCAGTGCTCTGAACAGCTTGGTGTCAGCCAACTCCAAGTCGGTAAGTACTGCAGCAGCACTTACAGTTTGATGTGAAATGTAAGAAGGAGCCATTCTCGAAGTCTTGTTAATAAATGTAGTGATTTCACTGCTGAGTGGTCAGCTGAGCACAGCAGAGAACACACTGCTGGAACACAGCAGTGAGCAGAGGTGGAATGGGAAAGCTCAGGTAAATTCCTAGGATTTCCTACACCATTGAGATCTCTGCCTCCCAGCATGGTCAGTTGAGATGATTTGGAAAATCTCACTAGGACTCTTTACACCACCCAGCTGTCTTTAAGAATCAGGGTCTTTTTGTCCCACTTTCACCTGTCACTTGTGCTTGGGTTCACAGAGAAAAAAATTCTGAACTGATTTCTCATTGTCCAATGACTTTGTCCAGATGAAAAACTTATTCTGGCTACACCAGTCAACTTAGTTCACTGAATTGAAATACAAATATATCTGCACAACAAAATTTTTAGTGTCCTTTAAATACCAGCGGCTTTGAAACATGCAAAATATGAAAGCTTTTTGTGCAACATGTTGATTTGTTTTTATAATTTTTACAGTTTCAGAAATTTAGGTGATATGTTGCCAGAATTTCACTTCCTGGCTTGAATAGCCTATTTGAAGGGAAGTCCTTTTTGAAAACTCAGCTTTACTGAAATGTCTGGTTATTTTATTTCTCAAGTACAGATTTTTAATTGGTTCCTCCAAACTGAAGAATATTATTATCTCCTTTGATGGGTCCTTCTGTTTAATAACTTCAGGTTTCCCAAACTAAATAATTTATATTATCAACTTAAAGCAGTGCTTCTACCAGCACTATAAATTTGTCTGGAGACGTAGCACATACTTCACTACTTAAGTAAAACTGTAAATATTTTTAAGAGGACAGATAATGAAATAAAACATTTTAAATTATTAAAATACTTCTTTCAACAAAGTAGCAGAAATGTAATTTATGGAAGAAGACAACCCCTACAGCCACATTTCTTTGTACTGGAGTTTGAAGAGGATTCAGAGAAATGCAGAGTTGAGTATCTGAAGTGTTTTGCTCTGCCTGACCCTGTGCTATTACACACAGTGAAGAAAAATTAAAAGGTGCTGGAGTGCAGGTTAGGAGGACAAACTCCTCATGAACCTCGGGTTGTTGCAGGAGTTGAGCTGTGTGTCTGTGTTTGGCCTAGATCAGCCACGCCATCACACTCCAGAAGACAGTGGAATACATCGCCAAGCTGCAGCAGGAGAGGAGCCAGATGCAGGAGGAGACCAGGCGGCTCCGGGAGGAAATCGAGGAGCTGAACGCCACCATCCTGTGAGAACGGGGAACTCCCAGCGACGGAGCAGCAGCCCCAGTGGTGCCGAACAGCAGGGAGGGTGTGCTCAGTGCCACACCAGGGAGCAGATGGGTGTTGGACAGAGCAGAGCTGCTGTGGGGTGGGCACTGGTGCAAACTGGGTGGATTTTCAGCAAGCTCTGAGCACAGAATGTACGACAGTGGCAGCATCAGGGAGGATGTGTCAGAATAGTTCTGAGAAGAATTCAGCGAGGATGTTTTTATTAAGCTCATTGGTGATTGAGCTCTCACTCTTCACAATGGCTCTGCTGCAGTTTTCTTCTCAAATGCAGTCAGTTTTTATAGAATATTGTGATTGAGTACATAAGACGCAGAACTTGGGCTCCAGAAGTTTGCCACTGGCTGAACATAATTGATAAATGCACCTTCCCAGTGCCTCAGTTTGGTCTGTGGGTTTATGATGATGTGCTATTGCAAAGCACGTTGAGAACTGCAGTGGCTTTACTTCCATCTGCAGAAGTTTTGGGCTTAGGCATGATGTTAAAATTAGCAGTAAATCAAAATATTTTTATTTTTCTTGCAAAATATAATGAAGTCTGCTTGGTTTTGTTTTAAACGGCTCTGTTTTATAAGAACATCTGTTACATCTTCTTCTGTAACATTGCTTAGGAGTAACTGTAAATTTTTCCTTGACTCCTAATGTGCCTTGTCCTTAAGGGATGCCCAAAATTACTTTGTTCTATGCTATACTTTGTTTTCAGTTTTGTTGTTTGTAACCAGAAGTTTTTGTAGCAGCTTGATAAATCGCTTTGCTGCATGAATATAGACAAAGTTGTTGGGAAAACAGTTTTTATTCCTAACTGGAGCAGTTACACTCTGGGGGGATCATGCCCTGGGAAGCCCCTCCAGCAGAGATACCAGGAATACACATTTTCTCCTGCTGCAGTTTAGTCTGGAAGGGCAATGTGTCCTTTTTGGTGAGACTCTGACTCCAAACATCTTCTCAGTTCTTGCCAGCAGCAGCTCCCTGCTACCGGGGTTCCCGTAACGCGGCAGAGGTTTGACCACATGAGGAAGATGTTTGATGAGTACGTGAGAAGCAGGACCCTGCAGAACTGGAAGTTTTGGATTGTATCCTTTTATACCAACCCATTGAACCTGGGCTTTGGTACTGGTAGTTTTAGAGCCAAGAACTTGGGATTCTGATATTGTGACTTAAAGCCAAGTTAATTAAATAGCAAATGTCCTCAGTTTTTATCTGCATCTGTGTGTGGGTATGGATTCTTGCAGACCTTGCTCCCCTCAACATGTGGGAGGTAACTGCAAAGTAAAATGCAATACAGAGGCAAGGTTTTCATGCCAGGTTATTGTACTGCAAGAAATCTTTTGTGGGCTCTGCTGTAACTGCAGCTCTGGTTGCCTTTTGGGAAATGTACATAGACAATAGCAAAGATTTCAGGGGAAGAAAAATTACAGTTACAGAGGCTGTTCAAAAACTTCCACATCCCCTTTTCCTTTTTTCCTCTTCAGGTCTGCGTGGAGGAATTTTGCAAAATATAGTGAATATCACTAGGAACTAAGGTTCAATTTTTTTCTCAGTCTTAGTGTTAAGATATTTTAAAATACAATTATTTCAGCATTGCAATCCCTCTGGCAGTTGAAGTCCATTTAGAAATCCAGTGTTTTCTCTGCCATAGCCTTTCCCATAGAATGTTTTGAACTCCCCCTTTGTTGCCTCCCTTAACATTTGATGGTTTGCAGTTCAGCATTATTATAAAGCCATTGTTTGAGTCCTTCAATGGGATGGTTTCCACAACAAGCTTTAAGGATCTGAATGAAACTGCACTGGCCTGGTTGGATCAGCACTGTTCTCTTCCTGTTCTGAGGCCAAGTAAGTGAGTTCCCATCCAGCAGCTCTTCAGATCACAGAAAGTAAGATAGAACAGCATTTCTTAAAAGTCAGAGTATGACAAAGAAAGCACATGATGCTGAATGTGGCTTTCGCTTCCTTTTTGTTAGCTCAGTGAAAAAATAAGAGCCTCTTCTGACTGTGAAGTCAGAAATTTGTTGAATACACCAGAATTTAAACAGTCTTTAACTACACTTAAATTTCAAAAGCTTGGCTCTAGTTGGAGTATGTTTGGCACTGTGATTTATCTCATAATGAGGGAAGACCTCTGAGATTTGTATTTAGCTTTGGAGTGACCTTCTGTTTGGGCATCACTGCTTGATCCATTCCCTCTTGCCTTTCACAAGTATTTAATTTACATTTATAGCTGTCAAGGGGTGCTCTGTTTTGCAGAGGAGAGATCAGTCAGATTAATAGCTTTTCCTGATGCTTTCCTGCCTTTTGTTTTGTTTTCCTAGTGGTGCTGAACACCCTGAGGCAGCTGAGCAGGAGCACCTCGATCCTGTCGGACCCGCAGCGGCTGCCGGAGCAGGCGCGCGAGGCCGCGGCGAAGGTGAACAAGAGAGCTGGGGACACCTAACAACCAAAGACACTGAGGTGCTTGTCCCAGGGGTGGAGACCCTGCCAGGCCCTGCCTGCCCAGGCTCCTCCAGTCAGTGCACTTTAGAAAGGATTCTCTCCATCACCAGAGACATTGTTCAGGGCACCTGGCCCTGCCTTGAGAAGAGGTGCAGGTGATGCGGCGTTGTCAGAACGTTTGGGTTCCTCTCCAGTGCTGTTCTGTGCTCTGTCAGTGAGAAAAAACCACCATGCTCAGGTAAACTCAGCAGGTTTGAGCCCTGCAGGCAGCAATAGATCTCCATCAATGCATCCTTATGTAACTAATGGAACGCCCTCAGTTCTCTGAAGTGTAAATCCTGTATGCTAAGGAATGTGCTCTTCAAGGGGAAAAAATACTTCTGATTTCATGAAGCAAAATGTGCTTTTTATTTTGTTCTCTGGTATTTGGTTCCATGTGTTTTACTTGAATAGTGAAAATTGTTAAACAGGATCATATGAAAAACCAAAGGAGAAGAAAAATCTGTCAGTGATGTCAACTCATGGCAAAAATACTAGAATTAAAATCTCAGGCTTTGTTTTGTGTATTTTTATTTTAATGAGTGTATCATTGCATTTGATCAGTTTCAAGATGTGCTTTATTTTCTAGTAAATAAAGTAGCTGATTTTTATTTTTTTTATATAGCAGGCTGTGCAGTAAGTGCAAGAAAGCAGTTTTAGATAGTATAAATTCTGCAGTTAGGATAAATGCATGAATTTATATCAGTTTAATCAGTTAACTGTTTTCTTGCACTCTGCACAGTTCAGCTGCCATCCTCACAAAATGTGCACATATAAAACACATCCATAGGTAAATGTAGTAGCACTTCAGAGACAAGAATTGAGTTTGTAATGTTAAAAAATTGGCTTTTTTATTATTTCAGAAGCTATATCAAACCACACAGACTTGCAGTCAGTTCTTTGCTTCTTTGTCTTTTTTTGCTTCTTCTTTTTGCCTTCTGTCTGAAAAACCTGAAGGACTTTATAGGCCTGGTCTGTATGGGAAGGTTCTGTTCAAGATGAATTATAGAACATGTAAAAATAAGTTTAAAACTCAAAATACTGCATAATATTTTTCTTTGACAATCTCAGCACATCCTGTGCTCTGCTGCAGGTAAACTGAGTCCCGTTCCAGCAGTGATTGTCCATCCTGGGACAGCACTGGGATGTTCATTCCTGCTGATTGTTCGTAGTCTGGATGATCCCATGACCCTTGTAATTCCACTCATGACTTGATCCTGGTTGTTCAGAGCTCTGCAAAGGTGGGAACACCTCCCTTGAGCAGTTTTCTTCCAGTTCCAAGGGCAGGCTGGAGGTGCTGTGCAGCCTCCCACAGTGGGAAAATGAGGAATAACTGGAGCCCTTGGGGGCTGCACACTCTGAAATGGGCTCAGTAGGTTCTCCTTGGGGAAAGGAGCTTTTCTCAGCATTGTCCCCAATCTCCTCCACTTGGTGGGCCAGAGTTTGGAAGGAAACCATGGGCCTGGGGACTAGGGCTGAGCACAGGTGGAGGTTTTGGTCTTGTTTCTCCTTTGTCCTGAGTTCTTGCAGCTAATGGCTTTTCTTGCAGAGCTCCCTCTGTGAGAGCAGCACTGTAGGAAGGACAAGGCACAAAAGGTGAGCCCCTCCCTGCGTGGAGGGACTGAGGACTGAAGGGGAAGGCAGAATGGCAATTTTGTACCAACACAGCTTCCTCTGTGCAGGCTGTGTTGGGGGACATGCTTTTCTTTCTCTTCTTTTACAGTAGATTTGACAAATTATTTGAAGTTTGTGGCACATGAGAAAACCTGTGTCCCTGTCACAGAAGCAACAAAATTTCAAGTCTCAGCCAAGGAATGGTGTGTAAAGGTTGTCATAGTAATTAAATAGTGAGTAGAATTTCTGGAGGGATCCATTCCCAGATCTTTCATTATGTGGTAATCAGTTAAGCAATATTCTTTTGGATACATCTGGGTAAGAAGTGTTAAATAAGTAAATAATTTTTTGAATCAGTGCTTTAAATCCTCCTGTTTTTATCACTGGTTGTGAATTTGACTCCAGTAAAATCATTTTACACTGTGATGAGCTGGGGATGTCCTTTATGTCCTTTCCATGGAAAGGACCTCACTGTCTGTTAAGAACATGTGTGGGTTTCTAGCAAGAAAGCAGCAGGCACATTGTCCAAGAGTTTTTGCTGACCTTTTCAGATGAGCAGATTCTCTAATGCCTCCCCTGCTTGTCAGCAGTGATGGTGTGTGATTTTCACCATTTCTGGTATCGATGGCGTGGGAGTTCTGTCCCAACAATCACAGTGCAGTACAATCATCCTTCAGAGCCCAGGGGGATCTGAGAACTGAGACCCTGACATCCCATACCTCACTGGATGGATTGGAAACTGAAAGCAACCTTAAGGGAACAGCAGAGGTAATTCACCTGAACTGCCAGAAACTTTGTCCATTCACAGTTTTGATGTGGATGGAAAACTCATCCATCAGATTGCACCATGAGCTGGTTACAATTGGAGGGGAAGTGCTTGTTTAACAAATTGGGGTGCAGAAACAAACTCAAAGCACTATTAAAAACCTGCAAATCTTAAAGAGAAAAAAATTAAGTATTTCTTACTTAGGCAAGAGTGTAGGAGGGAGGAAAGGAAAAGTGAAAAGATACTTTCCACTAGTGCAATTACCAGAAATGATGTGGCTGCTCTTTGGAGCAGTGATTCAATATGTTCTTGTCACCTTGTTATTGCAGATCAGAATTCTTTTATCAGTCAGCCTTTTGAGGAGAGTGATTTCACTTCATTTGGAAACACAGGAGGAAAAAAGCTGGTTTATGTCTCACATCTGAACAGTAGAACCACTAAAGATTGGTATGGAAAGAGATGGACCATGTATGTATTAGTTCCTGCATAGTTTTCCACTTTGATTTATGTTTAAACACCTTAGTTTTTCTTTCTTACCCATGGAGGAATTTAAATACTTTATTTTTTTCAAAGTTTTGTAATTTAAGCACTCAGATTTCCTCAGTGTCACCAAAGTAAGCAAGCCAAACACACAGTGCCTAAAGTCTGCACAGAATTGCTGGTGCTTCACATCTGTCTGGTGCTAAACTTTTGGAGAACCCCATATAACTGAATACAAGTTGTATTCTGTCAAATCCAACATGTTTCACTCAGTAAAGGAGTGGCTAAATAACTTCTTTATGGCCTGTGCTATGCACAAAGTCAAAATGGGATTGTCTGCTGGTTCCTTCTGACCTCAAACTGTATTAATTGGAATACTGTAAATGGCCCCACCCCAAAGACAAATTCTGGAGGACTGGGGCATTATCTGCTGTAGTTTTTACCTTGTATTGAAGTTGTTGGCCTCCTTTTAGCAGGAGGAGTAAGGGGTGAAGGTCCAGGAGCAAACTAGAATTGAAGCAATTTCTGAGGAGGAGGATCAGAGACAGGTGCACACTTCACCACGACAGTCTGATCTCTGCACAAAACCAAAAGATTCTTGGTTAATGCCATTTGACCTGACTGGAATGTTCTTCCATGCTTTTCAAGACCCCTGGGGAGGGATTCCTTGAAGGTGGGGGCTACCAGAATGTTTCCATCTGTGCCTTAGATCTTGGTGTCCTGTGTGCATTTGATTAATCATAAGTCATCCATTGTTCCCCCTAAAATGATGCTGTGTGGAAAATTCAGAGAATGGAGGAAGTGGGGCTTCCCTGGCTTTTTAGAGGGTTTTATCTGTGTGGCATTACTGTGACTCTTTCAGACTGAGGTTGTGAGTAACTGTTTCTATGTTTGGAAAAAATTGCATTTTCCTTGTTGAATCCGCCCCTCTCCACTGCCATGTGCAGGAACACTTGTGCACACATGGACATCATCTCTGCTCTTCCAAACCCAGCAAACAGGCAAGGCCTTCAACCTCTACATCTGAGATAGAAAAAGATGTCTTTGAAAAGACAAAGGGCTGTCAAATGTATTGGCAACCTGCATCCCTTTGTATCTTCAGGGTTTTTTTACATTCCTCTGTGTGTGTGTTCACATGTGGTAGAAGGGACAGGGACAGGTAAATTTAGTTTTGTTGGCTTTTAAAGCCCAAAACTCCTAAAAAGGAGTTTGAGAACAGGAGAGGGAAGCTCACTGCAGAAATGTTCAGTAAGATAATGCTTACTTGAAGGTTGTTTCACTTTCTCAGTTTCTGGAGTGGATAATTCTTGCCTTGATGTTGTCAGCTAGAAAGTACTGCTGAAAATTGAATGGGTTTTTCACTGTTTTCTCCTTTTTCTTTCTATATTTTTTTTTGGTTCCTTCCCACCTTTATTGCATGGAAAACCACCAAAAAACAAAAGGCTGATGACATCCAGTTCAGGTTCTTTAGGGATTCAGTCACACCAGTCTGGAGGACTGTGGACAATTGTTGATGACTTCTAGGAGTTTTTTAAATTAGGTGAGACATCAGGAGTTTTTCTGTTACTCCTCAATTCATACACTTGAGTTGCAGAGGAGATTACTTGGTTTGGGTTTTGTTTTTTTTTTTTTTTTTGATATATTTCCCACAACATCAGTTAAAGTTTTCTTTGGTTTCATTCTTGGTTGGATTTTCTGCCCCTATACTGTGTAGAGCAGAAGTGGTAGAACCAAACTGTAGCTTTATCTGTAGAACTTGAGTTCTTCAGTTACAATTACAGGAACTTCAGTTACAATGAAACACACCTTTGGTATATAATGGAATTAATTTCTAGCCACTGTCTGAACTTTTTGTATCTGAACTTTTCCAACATGAATAAGGTTTTCAGTCAAAAGAGATCAATGTTATGAGCAAGCCTTTTAACAATGCAGTGAATAAATAGATTGTTTTCTTCTTCTAACCTTGTATTTAAATGTGTTTTAAGTGAATGGAATTCATTCTTGTTAAGAAAAAATGACAAAAAAAAAAAGCTTGAAGGTGTGAGGACTTCAGGTTGTGCTCTTGCTTTGCTTAGGTTTCCTGTTCTGTTGCATGACAACTTCTGTTGTGCTGTTGATATGTAGCACTTTTCAGTAGGTCTGTTAAATTGTGCAATGCATTTTTTTATATCTACAACCAAAACAATAAAGGATATTTTTTGGAAGAAATTGGTTTTAATGCCTTTCTTTTCTGACTGGAGGTGAGGAAATGGTAAGCAGAATTATTCCTGGACCAGGGTTGGCACCTTGGCATCTTTTTTGCAGCTCTAAAAGGTGACAAGAGCTCATTGCCCTGTGAACAGTGCTGGAGTTACCTTTGGATCTGTGTGTTTGGCATTCCCAGAGCAGGGCTCTGTATTCTCTGTGGAGTTTTGGGATTGATGTCGGTGTTAGGCACTGAGCTGCTTAAATCCATTTAAAAATGAAATTAATAAATCTGCCTTTAATGACTGACTTTTGTTTTTCTCTGGTAGGACACTCCAGCTCTCTGTGCTTCAGTTGTCTCCTCCCTGGCATTTTGGATTTTCTTGCCTAGTGGAAGCAGCAGTGAGGCTCTAGTTGAAGTGAAAGGTAATAGAAGAGTGAAAAGAAGGATTTTATTTTAAAATCACCGCACAAGAGTTTGTGCTGGTTGATGTTATCCTTGTGATTGGTGCTTTTGATTTGATATTTCTCATGAGAACTTCTGATGAGTCAGGCCTGCGGTTCCAGGAGGTACAGCAGGGTTCAAAAACCATGCATTTAATTTTTCAGAAATCACAAACTTGATCTCAAATAAAGCAGATTGGTAGGAGTGGAGAGCAGTGCTATTTCAACAGTGATAAACCAACTCTTCAGCCTGCCTTCACTCTTGACCAAGCACTACAGATGCCAGAGTTATTGCAGTGATACTATCAAAGCTCTCTGGGAGGAAGCTGTGGCTGCAGAGCACTGTTTCTGTATTACTGATTTAGTGGTGATTTCAGGGAGGCTGCTGTAACTTCAGCTGAGGTGCCAGAAGAGTTTGTGAAGTGGTTTCTTTTTGTGGCTGGCACTGCTAATCCTTCAACACTGCCAAAAGTGGACCTACACTTGCTCTGTGGAAATGATGCCAAATGAAATCACTGCTGTAAGTGATTTCACAGCCCAGGGCTCTCTTTATTTCTAAAGGAATGGAATGGAATGCTCGCTATATTTTTATTTATTTATTTTAACCTATATTTTCCCTCAGGAGCTCATCTCTGCACTTTCTCCAGGAGATGGGCAGACAAGGAATGGTTATTTGGGTGCTGGGGAAGCTCCCTGTGTGCAAACCCAGAAGAGCCCCTGTTGTCATCCAGACAGATAACATCAGAGCAAGGTGTGTGTGTCACACCCCCAAAGCTTTTCCACCACCAAATGGAAACAAACGCAGGAAAGATGAGACTCATCACATCCCTGGGTCCTGCTGCTCCTTTCTGACACTCCTTAAGAGCCCATCTGTGGCTCCTCTATCCAAACCCTTCATTCCTCACAGGCCTCAAAAGTTTTGTTTTCGACCAGGATAAAAGGGGAACTGCATGTCAGGAGATCTTTGCTGGTGACCAGATCATGGTCACAGCAGAGATGCTCCCTGTGGCACAGGTGTATCCCCCAGTGCAGCCCTTCAGGGCTGGGGAGGATTTATGTGAGCCTGGTAACCCTGCACCAGGAGGGCCACAGGGCTGCAGGTGTGGGGCTGGTGCCTTTTCCTCTCTGCAGTGACTGTCTGAGTGTTCCCTCTGGAGAAGAAAACTCCTCTGTCTCAGGTAGCTCTGAGTGTTCCCCCTGGAGAAGAAAACTCCTCTGTCTCAGGTAGCTCTGAGTGTTCCCCCTGGGGAAGAAAACTCTTCTGTCTCAGGTAGCTCTTCCCATGACGTTTGGACAGACCTTCTGACTCACTTTGACATCTCAGCACTGCTGAGGAAACATTTCCCTTTCTAGGGAAAACACTTTTGTTGAGCTATTTATATCTTCAGAAGGTGAAACAAAAGCCGTGCATGGGAGAGGAAACCACAGGGAGCAGCCCTGTATAATCCTCTGGTTCAGCAAGGCTGAAGTGGTTTGTGTCAGTCCTTCACAGGGGTGATGTTTAACCCTCGGGCTGTGACTGTTTTCCTCCTCTGAGAGGTTTGCTGACCCCACCTGAAAAGGTCAGGCAGGTGTTGACTCAGCCTTGGGGATCAGCACAACCTCAGGCAGTGATATTTTTTTTTTTTCAACTACTCTTCTTTCTCTATTGAAAATGGGGGATAGGAGGTTGAGGTTTTACCTTCTTCATGTCATCACTATGTGACATCTCCACAGTTGTGTCTGAAGTGGGCCCTGTTTGGGAGGAATTCTTCCCCTGGCTCCAGCAAGGAGCTTGATCCCTCAGCTCCTCTTGGGAAACTTGAGTGCTTTTCTAGGATCCCCCCTCAGACTTCTGGGGGGCTGGCAGTGTAACTCAGTTGATATCAAACCCACTTTTCCTGGAGAAGTTTGAGCAGACCAAGGCCAGTGCAAAATATATTGTAGAAAAGAATTTGTAAAAAAGAATCCAGCAATATTTGTTTTATTTAATATTTTAATTAAGTTCCAGTTTCTATCCAAGGGTGGTAACAGGAAATTAGTAAAACCATTCATCTACTACATAGCAAATAGATCCTTCTCAGTATTAAAATATAAGAGTTTAAAATATGAATAAATAAATATATAAACTAATTGCTTAAATAGATTTATAAAAATAGATGTGTTGTATAAATTCATAAATAAAATTCCCTACTAGAGAGAGAAGTACAAGATCAGCCTGCTGACAATCAACTTTTCTTTTGAAAAACAACTGCAAGATAAAAATATAAATAACATTAAAATTACTGAAAATATACTTCGTTTATATATGTCAGGACTAGTTAATTAAATTACCTTGACTCACGTTAGTCCATCCTTATTATATGCTGTTGCAAATAAGACAATATAAATAGTTTTATAATAAATACATTCAATAACACATTCATCCTTTAAATATTAAATTAAACTGGATTATATAGTTAGAGAGAATAGCAAGTATATTATCAATGTCATCAAACTGATCCCATAACCCCTGGTAGGTCTCATTTCCAGAGACCTCTCTTCAAGTTATTTTTTCATCCTGGCACATCAAGCTGCTGCTGTGGAGTACAGCTTTCCCGTGAGCTGCATGATGTCCTCGTATTTCTTTAGCACCCACCAGATGTAGGTTTTTGTGTCTGCCTGGCTCATGCTGTGGCCCTGGGGCTGCAGCTGGGGCAGGTGCTGGCTGCTGCAGGT
Source organism: Molothrus aeneus (assembly GCF_037042795.1). Classification (NCBI taxonomy): domain Eukaryota; kingdom Metazoa; phylum Chordata; class Aves; order Passeriformes; family Icteridae; genus Molothrus; species Molothrus aeneus. Next base: position 11,041,054 of record NC_089663.1, on the reverse strand, counting down.
GTAGAAGGCAGTGCCCTGGCTCAGTGTGGTGCCCAGCTGGTTGAGGTTGGCCTGGACCAGACCCTTGGAGCTCTCTGTGCAGAAGGTTTCTATGTCACCTCCCAGGCTTTTCAGAGCGTCCTGGATGTGGTGCAAAGCACAGCAGTTTGCCTGGAAAGCTGGACAGGTGGGTATTCTGTCTGCCATGTCTCTGGCCTTGGACTCAACTGTCCAGGGCTCAGGGTGGAATGTTGCAGAGATACATTTGTTCTGTGGGGAAGGAAGAGGAGAGAGAAATTGTTAAATTGTTGATCCTTTGGTTTCCCTTTCTCATTTGTGTACCCCTTTGTGGGGTTTTTGGTTGTGTTTCAATCTTGTATTAACCCCTCCATCCCTCTGATCAAGCAGGCATTGCACAGAGTTTGCAGATTCCTGTGCATTGCTTGCCTTGGGTCTCAGCTTTTCTAAACCTTGGGTTCTATTCTTTGCTGTAGGGGCAAAATTTGCCTATTCCAGAGATCTGGTTTGGCCTTTGTGAGTTTCCATCGGTTTTGGCAGAGGTGGTTTTGATTTCAAAAATGAATTTAGAGGAAATGCCAATGTTGATTTTTATCAACATATTCTTGGGAACACAGTCCCAGGAACTGAACTTTGTCTGAGGCATTAGCACCTGGGTTCAGTGAATGTGTTTCCTTTCTAAGGAAAGGATAGGTGAGCAGGATTTTTGGCAGAAGTGCTCAAGCACTAGGGTCAGACTGAAGGGCAAAGCAATTCTCACCACATTTCCAGTGATCTGACTAAATTCCTGCAAGAAGATGCCCAGGGGACTCAAGAGACTGAGAAGGAGCACTGGGAATCAGGAAGATCCCAGCAGGCAGTGACCTGAGGCAAAGTCACCCAAGCTCTCTGCAGCTGCCCTTGCTCCAACTGCCCTGAAATAACACAATAACACTTTCCTTCTTGCATGGAATGCAGAGAACAGCTGCTTTAGGTTTTAACCCAAATACTTCTTTTCTGGTGGTCTTTCTAATGTTTTCTAATAATTCAAGAAAACATTAGACAGACATAGGCACAGCACATGGAAAAGGGTGCACTTACATAGAATTCAAACAACTCGTGTGCTTTCTGTTGTATTACTGATGCATAGGTTGGTATCTCTGTAGTGAAATGATTCTGCCTCTGGCCTGTAGTCACTCTTCTTTCTGATGTCTCTGTCGGTGCCATGGAGCCCAAAGGAACCAGTAAACAGAAGAGGAAGATTGCAAACCTGTTGATCTCTGCATTCAGATGAAGAGAGGAAACCAAAAAGAAAGAGAGAACACAATGATTAGTCTCAATCTTCTGCATAGCTTTTTGCAAATTTTTTTTAATAGTTTTGTGCAAGGTGATACATTTTTAAAGCATACAGGCATGAAGTGGCTGAGCTAGACATGAGCATCAGCCAGGACAACCTTACAGCCTGTAGCAAGGGTAAGTCACACCCACCTGCTCTGCATTCCATGGCGGGATGGGACAGCAGTGGCTTGGCTGGGAGCTGGCCTTGGAGCTGGTTCTGGAGCTTCTGCCTGCCTGGAGTGCTGTGGATGGGGCCAGCCAGGCTGCATTTAAGTGCTGTGGAGTCCTGCGTCAGTGGCTCCCCCACAGTATTTTTTTTTTTTTTTTTTTTGCCAGTGATAATTCGGGGTTTTTTTTCTTTTTTGAAAGATTACATCAAAAGTTGATTCAAATGTGTCTTCACTGATTGTGATCTACGTGCACAGTTTCAAACTGACATAGAGGGTGTCCTGTGTCATCTCTTTGAGCTTGCCTTGGCCATCCCATCTGAATCCTCGGGCTCTCCAAAGTGTGGGATTTAGAACATAAACTCTTGTTTTATTTATAAAGGTGGTTGGAAGTACGTTCCTGCTGCCCAAAGCCATTGCTTCTCCTGCAGAGTCAGTGTAAGAGTGGGCCAATGAAAAACATTGTGTGCAAGGTAGGTCAGGCCTCCAGTTCCATGTATAAATCCTTCTGCTGGATGCCTGTAAGACCCTGTTCCCAAGGAATGCTCAGGATCCCCCCTTCCCATCCCTGTTGCCCATCTCTCCAGCTCCCCTGAGGTTGTTTTCTACTTCTGGTAACCAAATGCAGGAAATTCTCATACACACCAAAATAGTAGGTGCTAAGTAATGCCAAGGAAGAGATGAGTTACCATGGCCTATGGAAAGGACAGTTCTGGCAGACACTTCTTTATTTGAGGGTTTCATTATTATTTGGTGGGAAAATGGAGACACAGAGAGAGAAAGATGTTTCTTTGTGCGTGATGTTCTTTAGGAATGTCCCTACAAAGGCAGTGGTGGGTACAGATGGCTCCTTTCAGGCAGAAGGGTGATCTTGGAAGGTTTCTTTGGAAGCACCCAACCTGCAGAGATGTGGGTGGTCAGTGGCCCACAGGAAGATCTGTGGAAGGTGCAGGAGCTTGTACATAAAAGATGCCACTGGGCACTGCCAGCCCCCTTCCAGCTCTCCCAGATGGGCACAGCCATGGAGTACTGGGATCTGGTCTTCCCCCAAGAGCAGGAGTATCTCTTTGTGCAGCACTGAAAGCAATGGGGCCAAGTTAATTTAAATAGTGATGCAAATAAAAGAAGCAGAATTTTTGCAGCTTCGCTGTTCCACAAACACAATTCAACCACTGGTAATTTTCTTTCAAAGACTTTCAGAAGATTTTACTTCATTTTCTCCTAAGGACAGCACTTTACCTGGTTATTCCACTCCAGGACATGCCGTTATCTCATAGCCTGTACAAGCTGTACACCTCCTTTCCTGTCTGTACGGGGCTGTGATAAGCTGCTGAGCTGATAAGGGAGCAGGTCAGCATCCGTCCTGTAAAACCCAACCTGAGAAGTTCAGCTTTCCACCACGTAACCATCAGACATCACAGGGCAGCTGCAATTCATCTGGTGAAGTTCTGCTGACACACTGCTCTGTCAGCCCTCTAAAATGGAATTTGTGGCCATTGCCGCAACACCTATCGCTGGAAAAAGGAAATCAATCTCTGCCTGTGGAGACCTGATGGTGACCTGAGACACAGCTGTGCCTTTTGTTCCTTGAGCTCACCTACTTTTTCCAAGTGTGGGAGCTGGTATTTTCAGCCATGAGCTTGTTTTCTGGCCTTAGATGGGTGTGTGGCAGTGCCCTCCACGTAAAGGGGAGAGCTGGGCTTTTGGAGCTGGCTGAGTTCTTCTGCTTCTTCCCTGAAGCCTGAGTGACATTCAGGACACAGATAAGGGAAATGGCAAATTCCATGCCACAGGTCCCCAGCCAGGCAAGAATGCTGATGCTGCACCCTGCAAGTGCAGCATGAGGCCACCTGCCCTTTCCCTGGGGGGAAGCAGCCCCCAGAACCCAGTGGGAACCAGAAAACCAGGGATTTATTCCCAGCTGGGAGAGCTTGGTGCTTTTCCAGACCTGCTCCACCTCTGCTTGGAGAGTTTGGTTCCATGGCAGCATCTCCTAGCAACAGGGACACAGAGCCAGGGGCTTCCCTGCCGGGCTGGGGCTGCATGGCAGCACCCGGCAGCGTCTCGGCTGCTTTTCAGGAGTACCTGCAGCACCTGGGACTGCAGGACTTCCCCTGTGGCCTTGGCAGCTGGGTAGGGCTCTGGGGGGCACAGCTGTGGGATGTGGCACAGGGCTGCCATTGCCTCTCCTCTCTCCCTGTTCTCCACAGAACAAATCCCGCTGCAATGCCCGCAGGAGCTCCCGGGCACGGCCAGCAGGGCTGGAGGAGGCTGTGCCACCAGGAGAGGAGAGCCCTGAGGTGCTGCTGGAGCTGCTGAGAGACCAGCACAGCCCCTGGGCACTGCCCCCTGACTGCAGCCCCCAGGCCCAGCGCCTGAGGGAAGTGGTTGTGCTGGCACCCGAGCTCCTCCGTGGCTCCAGAGTCTCCCAGCTTGTCAAGTCCCTGCGGATACTCAACAAGGGGGTAAGTGCAGCTGCTGGTGCCCATAAAGCTGTGTCTTCCTGCTGTCAGGGAAAACATGCTGGGAAAAGGACACCGTCCATCCCATGGTCTTCCCAGGTGCTGCAGCTAGAGTAGAGCTTCTCCCCACAGCCTCCCCAGGATGTTGTGCTAACCCATGTCACACAGATGTGTCCATGTCACCCTGGCCACAAGGTGCCTCAAGGACAAGTTGGCCAAACCCAGCTCTTTGCAGGTGGAGGAGGTGGATGAAGGTCTGCTGCAGTTCCAGCAGCTGGAGGAGCTCATCCTCAGTGCCAACCACATCAGCAGAGTAACCTCAGCCCATCTGCCCCGGACTCTGAAGGTGAGTGAGCAGGATGGGGCAGGAATTCCCATATGGGAACACAGGGAAAGACAGACAGCTCAAGGGGGTGCCAGGAACAGCTAATTTCCAAGGTGTTTGTTGTTCCTTCTGTCCTGGGCAGGTGCTGGAGCTCTGCTACAGTGATGTGGGTGATCTGCAGGACCTGTGTGCTCAGCCACCCCCGGAGCTCCAGCACTTAGGGCTGGGCTACAACCAGCTGTGTGGCCCTTCCCAGGAAAAGCACCTCACTGTGGATTTCTGGTAATGCCACAGGCTGAATGTGGGCTCCTGAAAGGGAAATGAGCAGATGTGAACAGCTGACCTCAAGCCATGGAGGTGGCCCTTTTTGGGAAAATACAGAAGGGAAAATTTTGGGAAAATTCAGAAGGGTTGTTTCTTTGCTCTGTGTCTACTCTCTGTGTGGAGTAGTCTGTCTCTGCTGTCTTCTGTCTCATGCCCAGAGGTTGTTTTGGTCCTTAGCAAGGTGTGGAATGGGGAGATCACCAGAGAAATTGCCCTGACACCCTGCCCATCCCAGTTCCATTTCCCTGGACAGTTTACTTTTTCCGTGTCCTTCCCAAAGCCACTGCTGGAATTTTGTGAGCATCTGAAGCATAGACTGCATCACCAAATGGTGCAGGGGTCATCAATGGATGCTAAAGAAATGTTTTTGTGTTGTGGGGCAAACTGGTGATGGCTCAGGAATTGGAATTGGCCTCCAGATTGGATTCCTCAGTTCAACCCAGTTTGTGCAGGGCAAATATGATTTTTGTTTCTGTTTTTGCTCCAGGGCTGTAGCTTTCTATCCTCAAATAGGTGCTGGCTGCCTTACATCCTTCCCTGGGTTCTCTCCTTAGGCCAAACCTTGTCTCCCTTGACCTGAGCTTTAACAGCCTCACAGACCTGCTGGGGCTGGTCTCCCAGCTGACCACCCTGCAGAACCTCCGCATCCTGCTGCTCCAGGGGAACCCACTGGCTCTCATCCCCCCTTACAGAGGCTTCCTCGTGGACAGCCTGCCCAAGCTGTCCATCCTCGATGACATCTACATATGGCCTGAAGAGAGGCAGCAGTTCCAGGGGCTGGCAGGGCAGCCAGGTGAGCCCTGCCTTTGAGGCTGCCCGTGCTGACCCTGTGATTCAGGAGTGGGGTTTGCATTGTGGTTGTGTCATTACAAGTGAGGTAGTTTCTGACTTAGGCCCAAGAACAACCAACCCCGGTCCCAGCACTGCCTCAGTGTCCTGGCCTGCCTCAGCTTTTCTGTCCAGACACCATCTGGTTTCAGATCATGCATTTCCCTCCCGAGCTGTGGCAGAAGGAACATCAGTACTGGGGGAGGTTCTCACATGGGGCTGCACTGTCTGCACACAGCAGTGCCACCTCTGGGGCACATCCCTGACTGGGATGAGAGCAGGAGGCTGGGGACACCCGGGGTGGGAAACCTCTCTTGATGGCCCCTACTCAGTGAGTTTGTGTGCTGGATGTGCTTTTTGGAGATTCAAACGTTGAAGGAGCAGAGCAGCCAAGGCACGAGGTGTTTGCATGGCTTTTAGTGACGCCACGTGGCAGTGGTTTGTCACAGCATTTGCACAGGCTGGCACCCAGGGATGCCAGCAGGTGGGACATGGGACCTGGAGGTTTCTGCTTGCTCTGTTCCTTCCTCTCTCTGGAAGGGAAGTGCTGCAGGTTCATGGCAGGATTCTCTTCCTTTCAGAGCTGATCAGGAGTGAAGCACGACTGGTTGTGAACATTGGGGAGATGAAGGGACTCCCTAATCCCGAAGATTTTCAGCAGCTGGAAGCTGGCTGTGAGGGTCCAGTGATCACCTGCAGCTACTGTGTGACCTACCAGTTTGCAGAGGGAGAGGAGCTCGAGGACAGGGGCAGTCCTGAGGTTGGTGCTTGATTGTGCTCCTGGAAACAAGCAGCATGGCAGGTCTGCAGGGGGAACTGCATCTCCAGGCTATGGGGTGATGGGCCTGGCATGGGGAGCAGCAGTGTTGGGGACAGAATTCCCATGTGGCTGCATCCAGCAGGACAAGCCCACATTCCACATTCCTCCTGCCCAGAGCTCTGCATGTGAGAGGGAACTCACAGTCTCCCTCCTGCTGACTGTGGCAGACCCTTTCCCTGGCGCTGAAGTCCCTTCTTCCCATGAGGGTGGGCTGGGGAATAGGATTTTGGAGGCAAATCCATCTCTCTTCCAGGGAACAGAAATCCATCAGAGTCCCACAGTGGCCACACTGGATGTGGACAGCTCTGCTCAGGACACAGGAGAGACAAAGAGCCATCAGGAGCCTGCAGCCACAGAGGAGCCCGAGGCCCACTCTGGTAATGAGGAATTATAGATCTTCTGTTCCATGTCTCAGGGCAGGTTTATGGTTCTTTGTGGGGTGTGGTGGCACCAGGATGTCCCTTGCAGTGCCAGAGTGCCAGCTGGGCTGCTCCTGGGACTGATGGACAATGACCTGGCACCAGCTGTGTCCTGGAGGTCCTTCTGTGCTGGGGAAAGAGAGATCTCCTCTGAGCTTTTTTGTGTCCCTACACAGCAAAGGTTTTTGCCACCTCTGCACAGCCCTGGGCAGACACCATCAACTGCAGCTACAGGAAGGAACACATTGCCAAGGACTTGGTGGGGCTGAAGTCCTACCTGGAGGCTGGAACCATTGTCTCAGTTGTGGAGGAGAAGGTGAGGGTGTGGCTGAGCTGGATGAAGGGGGAAGAGCTGCTGGGAGGCCCAGCCAGTGGCGTCACAATCCCTCTGGGAGGCAGGCTGGGATGGCAGTGACCCTGGGCCAGCTCCTCTCTCCGGGCAGGTGCTCTCGTGGCCTGTGGATCCAGACGAAAACTCTGTCACAAGTAAGGAAGGACAGGAGCTGAAGAAGAACGGTGCAAAGGTAGGCTGCCAGGAGAGAACAACGACCAAATTCTATCTCAGTTGCAAAAACAGTGATGGGAGAACAAGGACCCTTCTGCTGGGTCAGTCTGGTGTGTCAGAGAGTCAGACCTCTCCCAAAGTCCCCCCTTTCTGTGGGGGGAAGGCAGCAGCTGTTGGCACACACCTTGGCCAGGATGCAGTGGTGGGCAAGGGGCTGGGTTGGGGTTGCTTTTCTTTGATAAAGGGACCCCAACCTTCTGCTGAGGCCTGTCCCCATGTCCAAGGACAAGCAGAAAAAGAAGAAGAAGAAGAAGTCCTGCGAATACCGCAGTGACCCTCCCATTTGGAGCACCCTGGCCACCACGAGGGTGACCTTGGAGACCCTGCTGGCCACCGAGAGCCTGGTGGCAACTGTGTGTGACTTTGGGATCTTGATCCCTGAGAAACCACCAGAATCACCGGTTCTGGATGAGAAGGTAAAGAGCAGGTCCCAGGGCAGGGCTGCAGGCTGGGGTTCAGCAAATGCCTTCTCTGGCCTGGGCATCCATCCCTCCATCCCTCCATCCCTCCCTCCGTTCTTCTCTCCCCAAAATGGGGCTGAAATAGCCCTGCCTGACCACCATCCATCGTTGCTGGTGTGGTTATTTAAGGCTGATATTAGTGAGCAGTTCTGCTACTTTTTCTGGGCCTAGGAAAATAGATGAGTTTATTTTTCCATTCCAGAATGTGTAAGCAGCCACTCGTGCTTCCTCTGGTGCTCTCTCTCAGCATGGCAGCACATGCCAGCTGTACCAACTTTCTGTTTCCTGGATTCTCTTCTCTGAGCAGCCACCCTGCTGTGCTCCTGCTCCCCCTCACCTCTGTCCCCTGCCCCTGAAATCCCAGTGACAGCACCCAGATGATGACAGCTGGTACAGGACTGAATGAGGGCAGTGAGTATCAACACAGCCTTACTGTGGAAACATCTCTCTCCACAGGAGGCAAAAAAAGGCAAAGACAAGAGCAAAAAACCCAAAGGAGAGAAAGGAGACCAGAAAAACGCGGCTTCCAAAGGTGACAGAGGCTGGAGGTGGCGGGACAGAGGGCGGGGTGTGTGAGAGAGCAAACAGGAGCAGGGCCCGGCCACCCTGCCAGCCGCAGGAGCAGGGACTTACTCACATCCTGAGCCTCGGGCTGTGAATGCAGACATTGACTGCGGGGCTCTCGGAATAGACACAGCCCGGACTCTTTACGAGTCGGTGTCTGCACAAGCACCCGGGGTGGGCTGCCAGCTGCCCTGGGAGACCCACACCTACAGCACCCTGTGCCAGGGGACATCGGCAAAGCAGATTTTTGGGCGAGAAAAGTGCTGCCCACTGTGTCGGCTGCCAAATGTGGGCGGTGGCGTGGGCGGGCAGCTGGAAGGGCTGCCTGGGATGCATAATGAGCTCCTCATTCACTGCCAGCTTGCATCTCCAAGCACTTTGCAGAGGGGATTGTTGTTCTCTCTAGTTTGGAGATGAGATGCACAGAGAGCCCCAGGTGCCCCAGCCAGCCCATGGCAGGGCTGGGAACAGATCCCAGTCTGCTGTCACCCACCAAGAGACCACCCCGATCCCTCCAGGTGTGTCCCCTCCCTCCCCAGTGCAGAGCTCAGGGCTGCTCAGCCAGCAGCCTTGCTTAATCTGCCAGAGGCAAACCTCACCCTGCCTCTTGCAGGTTATTTTTCCATCAATATTGGTTCTGACTGCAAAAATAGCAGGGCCAGCACATCAGAGGGGTAATGCAAGAACGGGAGGAAGTGGGACAGGGAAGGGGTGGCCAGGCAATGCTGAAAAGCTGCTCGTGGGTCATCGAGGGCATGGAGAAGGCCAGGCCTCCCAGCACTGCTCAGAGCTACCAAAGGAGCTTTGTTTTCCTGCTCTGGCATCAGACTTAAGAGTGCAATTAACCCCCAGAGCTCCAGGCTGCTTTCCTGTGCCCTGTCACCCACAGCAAGGTCCCCATCTTTGGGGAGGCTCTCAGAGCTCTGCAGTCCTGGGCTGCATTCACAGAAGCTGGTGGCCTCCCTTAGTGACCTGAAAAGAAGAAAACTCATTGAATTGCTGTCCCCCACAAGAAGATGTGTATTTGCAATGTACACTCAGCCTGTTGCTGAAGCAGGCGGCTGCTGTCAAACAGCTCAGCTTCAGCAGTGGCTGTTCCTTCCTTCCTTCCCTCCCTGGTGTGTGGTCAGTGCGTGCACGAGGTTTCCTTTCAGCTTGAATGAAGGTAAAAGTGCTGTTGTGTGCACAGAAGTTCTGCTGCTGCAGGAAACCCACAGCAATTAGAGATTTGTGCTTAATTTGGTGTCCCCGTGTGCCTGTGCAGGTGGGGGCTGGCTTGGCTGCACTGTGAGGCCACTGAGTGCATAATTCAAAGTTTGAGTGCAAAATTCACAGTGCCTAAAGATGAGCTGCCCCACAGCTTGCTACACCTGCTGTCCCATGGCTGTGACTCACCAGAGCAGCCCAGCTGTGGCTTTTGTGGGGGGCTGCTCGAGCCCTGCTGAGCTCAGTGTCCCACATCCTGCCTGCCCCGTGAGTCACCAGCTGCTCCGGGGGTATTTGACACCTGCACATCACCTGGGGACCGCCCTTGGAGCTGTGACAGTGGCCATGCCCCGGGGCACAGGGGATGACTCCCAGCCCATCAGGGCTGTGCAGGGACCAGCACTCTCACAGCCGGGAGCTGAGGCTGATTTGCATCCCTCAGTTCAGCAAATGCACACAAATAATAAGTCTTCTCAGAGGAATTGGGATCACATCCAGGCTGCTCAAAGAGGAAAGGCAGCGGGCTTTGTCACAAGTGAACCATTTGCCCAGACACTGAAGGATGTCTTCAGAAGTAGTCTCACGTAGGTCTCATTTTACCTCGCACTTGATTTTCCAAGATCCTTGAAATAGTTTATTTCTGCAGCTTTCTTTTGCCCTAGGGCAATTTCACAACAAACAGCAAGGCTGCACCCAGGTCAACTGCCAGCCTAAAGATGCTTTTTGGGCTTATCATCCAAAATCATATTCAGTTTCCCCTGAAGCCCAGTCACTGCTGACACCCTTGCACGCTGCTGCTTTTAGGATCATTTACTCTCCCAAGAGAGTGACAAATGCACTTCTTACCACAGGAAAAGGAAAAAACAAAGACACTGCTGAAGTGGAGGAGGATCAAGAGCCCCAGCCAGTGCCACTGACAGTTCAATTCCAGATGCAGCTGCTTCGATGGCCCTTGGCAGCCAGCACCCAGAGCCAGGAGAACGTGGCCATGGCAGTGGGGAGCACACAGTGATGTGTCCGTAGCAGGAGCATGAGTGGAAATAAACCACACGGGAACGCTGCACGGAGCCTGGTTTAGCTGAACCGCCAGAGCTGGGAGCTGCCCCGGGGCTTCTGGCTGGCTGTGGCTGGTGCTGAGCTTCTGCTGGAGCTGGAGCGGGCAGGGGATGCTGGGTGGGTGTGCGGGGTGTAGGCTGGGTGTCCGCGCCCGGGACACGCTGCCCCGGTGCCGGTGCCAGCCCCCGCATCCTCCGCCGGGGCGGGGCTCGGCAGCGCCGGGGCGGGGCGGGGGCAGCTCCCGGTGAATCGCGGAGGGAGCGGAACGGCAGCTCCCGGTGAATCGCGGAGGGAGCGGAACGGCAGCTCCCGGTGAATCGCGGAGGGAACGGAACGGCAGCTCCCGGTGAATCGCGGAGGGAACGGAACGGCAGCTCCCGGTGAATCGCGGAGGGAGCGGAACGGCAGCTCCCGGTGAATCGCGGAGGAGGTTCCGCAGAGCAGAGCAGAGCGGGGGTTTTGCCGTACGGGGTCACCGTGGAGCGGCGGCTCCAGCCCGGTCTGCGCGCCCCGGCGGGACCGGGGGCTCTGGACCATCCTCACCGGCAGCACCGGGTCCTGGTGAGAAGCGGGGGGAAGCACCGAGCCACGTCCCCGTCCCAGGTAAGGTGGGAGGGAACGGCTCGTCTTCATCTGCCCGCCCGGGGCCGGTCCCGCGCTGGATGCTGCCATGTATCCCAGGATTAAAAGCCTGGCGCTTTACACCTTCTCAATCACGCTGCTGGCCTGCGTGCTTTACATGAAGAAGGAGGCGAAGTTGGCAGCATCATCAGCAGAGCAGAAAGTGGATGTGGTGGATCACAGAGTGCAGCCTTCGGTTCTGGACAGCGCTGAGCAGAGCAAGTGTTTGCCAAACTTGACCTTTGCCAATTCTTCTCTCGCCCTCCCGGAGCCTCACCGAGTCTTCCTAACCTACAAGCACTGCAGGAACTTCTCGGTCCTGCTGAGGCCTTCCAGGTGTAGCAAAGAGATGTTCCTCCTGCTGGCCATCAAGTCTTCCCCCATCAACGTGGACCGGCGCGTGGCCATCAGGAACACGTGGGGGAAGGAGGCGTCCATCGGGGGCAGGCACATCAGGCTGGTGTTCCTCCTAGGGCGCTCCGAGGCCAAAATCCAGCTGCAGCCCCTGCACCAGCTGCTGGCTTATGAGAGCCAGGAGTTCGATGATATCCTGCAGTGGGATTTTGTTGACGACTTCTTCAACCTGACCCTCAAGGAGCTGCATTTCCTCCGCTGGTTCACGGAGGATTGCCAGCACGCCAGGTTCGTGCTGAAGGGCGACGATGACGTGTTTGTCAACACTTACAACATCGTGGAGTTCCTCCAGGAGCTGGACCCTGAACAGGATCTCTTTGTTGGGGACGTGATCGCCAACGCCCGGCCCATCAGGAACACCAAGGTCAAATACTTCATTCCAGAGCCCATGTATGGGGCCACCTTCTATCCTCTCTATGCAGGAGGAGGGGGATATGTGATGTCTAGAGAGACAGTGCGTCGCCTCCAGAGCACCGCAGAGGACATGGAGCTCTTCCCCATAGATGATGTGTTTGTGGGAATGTGTCTGGCAAAGATGTCAGTGACCCCAAAGAACCACGCTGGCTTTAAGACTTTTGGGATCCAGAGACCTTTCAACCCTTTTGATCCATGCTTGTACAAAGAGCTGATGGTTGTGCACAGGCTGAACCCAACGGAGATGTGGATCATGTGGACGCTGGTGAAGGATGACAGCATCAGGTGTGCAGTGTCAGTGACACACAGCTACAGCAGGGGCTGGAAAAGGAGCTACTGATGAGCCCAGGGACTGTGGCTGGTGACAGGGTACTTAAACTAAAAATCAGGTTGTGGTAGAAACACGTCCGTTACTAACAGACTGCACTGGAGCTGTGGTTTGGTTTGCAGCGAGTCTTTTTCTGTTGGGGGTTACTTGAAGCAGTTGAATTGTCACAGGGTGGGGGTGTGCTCAGTGGCTTCCCAGCCAGACTGTGCCAGGGGAAGTCACAAGTGCCATCTGCACTGCTGGCCAAAGTCAGTCTCATGTGGGACAGCCAGCGATGACTAAGAAGTGACAGAGCATTTGAAATTTACTTGAAGGCATGGAAGAAAGGCCAGTATGTCCTGCTGGGTCTGCTGTGCCAGGGCAGCAGCCCCACAGCTCCTACCACACAGCAGGAGAACGGGAGTGGAGAGGGGAAGGAAGAGCTTCAAAATCCATGGCCTTAAGACAGCAGTGATGATGATCTGGGGGACTGGGCTCAGCCTCCAGCCCTTTGGCTTTTGCAGAAACTCACAAAGGTTTACATGCACTAGAAACTTTAGCACAAACACTTTCTGATCTGGTTTGAGAGGAGCCACATGTTTTCAATAATCATGGTGGTAGGAAGAGTGGCTGTAGCTTCCCATGTTGTGTGGGAGGTGTTTGGTTCATTGTTGTTGTAATGTTGTGTATAAATAAAATACTTTTCAAAAGTATTTACATGGGAATATTCTTAGGTCTTCTGAAAGCTAAGAGCCCTAAAAGCCAGGGAAAGCTGAGATCTGGTGCTGGGTATTTGCATTAAAGAGGAAAATGTTAGTGGAAATGGATATTTGCCACTTCTTTTTTGTGAGCTGTTCTCTGCCCTACTCAGACAAGATGCACTGACACAAAAGTGATAAATCTGAACGTGCTGGAGATGTTAATTTGAGAAAAGATCAAATATAGGACTAAGTTTTGGTGGTTTTTTTTTTTTTTTGTGAAGCTTATCAGTATCTTGCTGCTAGAGCAGGAGCTGTGGATGAGCAGGAAGCAGCCTGGAAGCCTTAGGGGAAAAAACAAGCAAATGAGTAAAGAGGAAGTGTGTGATTAGAGCGAGCAGAGTCCTTTGTGCTGTGCTGTCTGTCATTGCTCTCTGTAGTGCCAGCTGCCCAGCATCCATCCCCCACCAGATGGGAGCTGGAGCTTTCAGAAGGGCCTAGGAAGTGCTGCCAGGAGGCTCCTGCTTGTCCTACAGGCAGGGACACCCTGAGAGCAGAGGTGAGGGAGCTCTCAGTGGGATGTTGGGGGACTGCTGGTAGGATGTGCTCCCTTGGCCCTCTGGAGCACCTGGGGTAGCTCTGGCTGAGCCCCAGGGCTGACCCAGGCTCTTGGGGCAAAGGTGCCACCTCACAGGAGCTGTTTCTGTGCCAGGTGTGAGAAGGGGTTTGTCTCAAAGAATTGGTGGGTGTCTATCCTCAGGGTGGTCTTGTGCAAGCTGTTACTGTGTTTTCTGGCTGCAGCTCCAACAGGGTGTCTTTAACTGTAGTTGAGAAAGTGCCTGTGTGTAGTTTCAGGTGTGTAAACAAGGCTGAGTGTCAGCAGCAAGCCCAGGTTCTGGGCACTGGGCTCTGCTGCTGGTCCTGGAGAGGAGACTGCACAGGGCAGGCACCGTGGTGCCCTGTGAGCTGCTGTGCCAGCATTTTGTGATCCACTCGATGATTCCCAGTGCAAACTCAGGAGCACAGAGCATGATGTCATGTCTGTTGTGGGCTTAGGTGTGTGGGCTAACCCCCAGCTGGCAGCTCTCACTTCCTGACAAAGGTGAGGGACTCCTTTCTGCCCTGTTTTGGGGTGATTTGTGCTCCTCACCCCGACTTTGACTTGGCTGCGCTGCCTGGTTGGTTCCAGGCACGTTGGGCTGGATGTGTGTGGGAAGAGCTCTCGAGCAGAAAAAGCAGTACGTGCAGTGAAACGAGAAGTGGGGTCACAGCAGGGCTGGGAGCAGGCCCTGAAAGGGGAAGAGGGACTTTCCTGGCTTAGCAGGCTCCTGGCAGTGCCATGCAAACATCTGAGAAGAGTTACTGTGGCATCCTGAAAGGTACACAACTTGTTTGTGCACTCGGGTCAGGGCCTTGGCGGATGTTCTTCAACTGCACGAGGTACCAAAGGCGAGCAGTTGTGGTTAGAGGTTGACCTGAGACTGCATCTGGCTCCTGAGGGCTCAGCTGTGCCACCACCCCAGTAATCCTCTCATCACAGGTGTTTTTCCCCTAATGCTCCAGCCCAGAGCAGACGTGGGCAGCTCCCTGCAAGCTGAACTCCAGACTGTGCCATCCTCCTTGGATACAGCAGCACCCAGTGAGGAGCAAGGAAAGATGGTTTGGTAATTTTCTTTTTACGACTTAATCTATAAATGAACAGTGCTGTGCGCCTGAGATTGCATTTGTTCCAGAGGCAGCCAAAATGAGCCATCTTTTATGCTGCAGGTAAGAAAATTCAGGCACAACTCAATTTAGTAACACCAACCTTGATACAGATACATCAGATGCTAATCTGTGGTGAAAAAGCTTTGATTAATGTGTGATTTCTTACACAACCTGGCAGATAGGGATCCAATCATCAGTGATAAAGTTCAAGTGGATGCTGTTCTACAAAGCAAATTTCACACCAGCTGTTAAGTTAGGAAATTAACAGTGAAGGACACTCATGGTTTTGAAACGTGCAGTGAAACATTAAGCTTGCAAAATAAATAATTAAGATTATTTCCTGAAACTTGCATGGGGAAGCATTCAAATATGTAAAACTTTTGCTCAGTGCTTTGTAGAACAGTACACAGCAGCTGCCAAAACAATACTGTTTGTAAGTACAGTATATTGAAAATCAAACTTCCCCATTGCTTCCTGGGGAACCTCCCCCAGAGGTGATTCTGGGTGAAATAAGTTGCTGAGCTGAAAAAAACTGCACCAAGAGCCTGGGTGACTCCATGGGAAGTTCTCAGCTCCAGAGCAAATACTTCCCCTGACTGCAGCTCTGTAATTTGGTGCAGCAGCCAACTAGGAGGTTAAAAACTTTTAAATTCAAATAGAAAGCAAGGCCTAATTTCTTGCCCAAATGGCCACACCCACAATGAGCTTTTGCACAGTTTAATAGAGGCATCTCCTCACAGACATCATTTACCTCACAGGTTAAAAACAAGGATTTTTAAATACACTTCTCTGGCTGATCCCACAAACACACCAAGGGAGCAGCAGGACCCTCCAAGCAGAGACACAATTACCACCAGGCCATCCCTGATAACAGTCTTCACATTTGCATAGATAAACATTTAAATAAATGAATCCAAAAGTATTACAAACAAAGTAAGTTACAAACAAAACTGAAGCCTTCCAAATACCTGATTTGCAAAGCAATCCTTTTTTGGGAGGGGGGAAATATGGAATCACAGGCTTATTTCAGCAGTTTTACACTATCCCACACTTCAGAGCTTGGGACTGTTCCATTTGTGACTGACCCTAAGAGCTCAGTTCTGCTCAGTCCTCCCGAAGGTAAGGGTCATCATCTGAGTTCCCTAAAACACCCTGTGGCAATGAGGAGTCCTCTCCTCGGGCTTTGATGAGCTCATCTGTCTGAGCTTCAGCTAATTTGGTCTCTGCTTTCTGGGACAGCAGCCTCACCTCCTGCACCTGGGACTTCAGCACCTGGATGTGGCTGCGGGCTGTCACCGAGGCCTGGTCTGCACCTGCAGGGAAGGATTGACACCCTGGGTCACAGGAGCACAACCTGGGCAAACCTTCAGCTGAGGAAATGGATGGGACATCATCTGCTTTGCTGTGTGGTGAGGGCTTTTGGGCTGTATAAATGCACTTACTGTTCATTTACCTCAAGCCTTTTGTCTGCTTTGAGGTGTCACTGCTCCCTTGAATTCTCCCATCTTGGTGGGATACAGCTGAGGTTGGACAGGAGGGATCACCTTGTGCCAGTGGGTTTGAGAGCTGAGCCCAGCCCAGTCCCTGCCAGAACCTTTCAGTCCTCATCCCATCCTGGCACCTACAGCAGTGGCACTGCTGAATTCCCACCATTCTCCTCCCATGCTCCCACAGGTTTCTGGGTCTTCTCCAGGCACTTACAGAATTAGGGTGTCTCTGTATATTCACTGCTTTCCCTCCCTTCTCCCCTCCAGTAACTCTGCCCATTTACCACAAGCCAGTCCATAACTCAGTCTCAGAGCTCTCAAATCTCTCCAGGGAGAAAAAACCAAAATTAGTATATTTGCCTTTTTTAATATAACTAAATCCAGTTGGAAATTCCTCCTGGATTCATAGGCAGCCTTGGTTCTGTGGCTCCCAGGACTGTGTTTGAGCCTTGCATTTAAAAATAACGGAACTTTTCTCTCAGACATTTTTGGCCATGCTTAGTCCTGACCTAAACCACAAGTGAAGTTTCCAGGCCTAGCTCTCAGGATGCATCTACAGACTCGCAGCCTAAAGCAGAATGTACGTGCTCAGCACCTCTAAAAAGCAGGCACCAGCTGTCAGCTGTGGTGTTAACTGAGTGTACACTGTGTGTCTGAACTGGGCTGAGAGAGGGACAAGGGGCAGAGGGACAAGGGGCAGAGGGACAAGGGGCAGAGGCTCAGTGCTGCTGCTCACCTGACTGATACGCGGCCTCTGCCGCCATCTCCGACAGCCGCAGCGCCGTCATCCAGCTGGACTCCAGCCTGAGGTACTCCTGCTGCTTGGTGGTCATCTGGGAGAAAGAATCAACAAGGTGTAACACACCTGAGAGCTCTCCTGAGCTGTGAGAGGCAGATGGTGAGGGAGGTTGGTTTGCTCACATCCACTCTGGCTCCTATGACCACCTGCCAGACCGCGTCCACCTCTTCCGAGTTCATTTTCCCAAGGAGATTTGAGTATTGCTTGTAGAGAGACACCAGGGTATAAACTGCCTGTCAAGGAATCATTTTGCACAGTTACCATGACAGCCTGCACAGCTCTGGTGTTGGCTCAGTATTAATTAGCAAAATTACTCTCCATACACTTGATCTACTGACAAGGATGTAAACTGGAATGCAAATACTTTACTCAAATTGGCACTTTATTTGCAAAATTAAAACTGTGTCTTCTTGTTTCAGACTTCAGTATGGCTCAAGCCATTCTTCTGATGGAACTCAGTTCATGGTCTTAGAAAGGCTGAGAAGGGCAATAAAATGCCCAAGAACAGAGAGCTCAGTACACAGGTAATACAAATCACTGATATGAGTTTCTTCAGCCCCAGCTGTGAGTTTCAGGGTCATTTTGCCTAAGTAAAAAAAGGGACTTCTTAAAAGAGCATGGAATGACAGGACAAGGGGAATGGATTCATGCAGACAGAGGGCAGGGTTGGATGGGATGTTAGGGAAAAATTCTTGGCTCTGAGGGTGGGGAGGCCCTGGCACAGGCTGCCCAGAGAAGCTGTGGCTGCTCAATCCCTGGAGTGTCCAAGGCCAGGTTGGACGGGCCTTGGAGCACCCTGGGACAGTGAAAGGTGTCCCTGCTCATTGGACTGGATGAGCTTTAAGGTCCTTCCAACCCCAAACCATTCTGGGGCTGCCTAATTTTAACCCCAAAGCAACAGTTTAACAAAGCTAAAAGTAACTTCCACATCTGGTGTAGAACAGTGACCCCACAGCTCCCGAGGGACCTGACATCTTCAACCCTCCTCACTTTGGTTTGCAAAAGCCCATTTTGAGTGTGGTTTAAAGGGTGCAGCCAGTGGCAGAGCAGCTGGCAGTGCCAGCAGTGGGGGGTGCCAGGTGTGGGGCTCACCTTGGTGTACTCGGTGAGCGCCTCGATCAGCGCGTACGTGGTCTGGGAGAGCAGCGTGGCCGTGCTGTCTGTCACCAGGGACACGGCTCTTCTGATCAGGGCATCATTGCTGAGGGACCCTGAGCTCTGCTGCTGCAACACAAGACACCTGTGTGACCCTGTGTGACCCTGTGTGACCTGGCCACCGCCCTCCCCATGGACAACACTCAAACGCAACAATTAGGAAAAGCTGTGAGAACCAAACTCTCCCTGAGGATGCAACCCCAGGGGAGAACCAGGACAGGCAGGTGGGTTTGGGTGTTAAACTGGTGCAAGGAGGGGGTGCTGGGGGTACCTCCACGACGGGGACAGCGCACAGGGCCACCCCCAGCCCCACAGCCTGGTGCCACTGCCCACTCCTGCCCGCGAGGCCTCGCTGCCGGACGCTGGCCAGGACAGGGAAGCTGCGCCTGGAAAAGCAAGAGGCAAAGTTTAGCAGCAGGAACATCCCAGTGTGGGGTGGGAAATAGAGGCAAAGATTAGCAGCAGAAACATCCCAGTGTGGGCTGGGAAACTGGGATCAGTGAGGAGAAGAACACCCAGAAGCTGTTCAAGGGGAGCTTGTCTATGCCAGGTTTTTGTGATGCAGCTGCGTGACAGCGGATGAGTAAGTTTGTTTCAAATTTTGTATTATTGTTTAATCGTAAGTGCAAGAAAAGGCAAGCACAGTTATTAGTGCAATATTAATACTTCCAGAGAGAAAATGTATGTTAGCTGGTATGGGCACATTACTGATAGTCAATAATACTGGAAAATAGGTTAAGAAACATGCTTAAAAGTGGTGTGTGGTACATGCAGGTGAGAAATGTGACACGTTTGTTACAATCCAGCGACACTTGGGTCTCTGTGGGCAGTTTTATTTACAACCCAAGCTGTGTAAATGCCCTGGGGTCAGGGTCTATCACGGAAATACTCGAGCGGAAAAACAGAAGCACAGAGCAATGACAGGATTTTTTGTTGTTCTACAGCCATTTAATGAAAACAACCAGTGAATTTTCCTTCCTTTATGCCGCGTACTCTTTAGCCTACAGCCTGCGGGTGGGGAGCGCGGTGCGGGCAGTCCCCCTCAGCCTCTCCCCCCGGCCCGCCGCGGTACCTGAGCACGGAGCAGCAGCTCCGCAGCCACCGCCCGCCCGCCGCCATCTTGGCCCGCCCGCCCGGCGCGCGGGAAGTGACGTCACCCCGCACACCTGAGTGGGCGGGGTTGGGTGGGCGGGGCCTAGCGCGGCGCGTGCGCAGAGCGCGTGCGCGTGCAGAGGGCGGGAGCGGCGCGTGCCGGACCGTGAGGGCAGCGGCGGGAACGTGAGGGGAGCGACCTGGAGATGTCCCCGGGGGTGTCCCCGCGGCCCCTCCGCCGTCACGGCCCTGTGGAGCACCCCGACACCTCCTTTGTACTTCGCCGGTATGCCCAACATCAGAAATAGGGTCAGAAATAGGCAACGATTTACCCAGCTGCTGGGAGTGAGAAGGAGATTATGAAACATTGTTACAAAATGTGGAATGTGTAAAAATTCTCTTTAGAACGGGTTGTTCTTTGGTGTTTGGTTCTGTGGCTTTCAAGCTGGATAAGAATATTTCATCTGTGAAACAGAGCAGCCAACAAGCTTTGAGTGATGTCCAGGTGTTAGAAAACCAGATTACTTGGAGGTGGAATGGCCTTGATAAGGTTTTAGGGCTTGGTGTGTTTTAGTGATATTAGATTTGGGAAAGGTGAACAAAGCTTGGGAAGAAGGATTTGGACAAAAGGAATGTGGAACTTAAGGGTCATGAAGACATTGGGCAGAACTCCCCAGATAAGGAAGAAATTGAAAAATCCAACTTTGTTTCTGTGTTGCAAGCAGCTCCATTGGGTAAAAGGGAATTCCAGCAGGGCCAGATCGTGACCACCAACTCAGAGACACCAGTGCTCCTCACGGCCCTGGTTTAATTCATCTTTATTGTTCTAAAGTACACGATGCTGCTTTGATTTTGGGTAGTTCCATGCTAGTGATAATCTCCACCTTCTCCACCAAAGGTTTCCTGTGCAATTCCACACAAAACGGCCTTAATCAATTAAATATATTCTTTTTAGTTATAGCAGGAATTCCTGTTCTCTCTCCTGTTTTCAGAGACTGAGTCAGCACAGGTGACTTTACTGAGGCAGTGCTGTATCACACATTTTTCATCTAACTCCATGCTTTGAACATTTGTTCTAAAGCCTGGCACACCTGAGAGCACCAGGTAACAACTCTGTACCTTGTAAAACTGTAGGGAGAGGGGAACATAGTGCTGATCTGAAATGTCTTTTTCCAGAACTTCTAAAACAAATTACAAGTAATTTCTGTGTGTCTGCCTTCACACCCTTAATGAGGCAGAGCAGGACAAGGCAGGACTTGTTTGTTGAGATGTTGGAGTGGTGTTGCATCCCTGCCATCCCCTGTGTTGTGCTCAGCAGGGTGGGAATCTCAGGAGAAAACTGCTGGGAGGCTTTTAAATAGTTCAGAGTCCAGGAGACACAAAGAATCTGCGAGAGCCACAAGGATCTGTAAAGTGCATGCACAGGGATACCTTTTCTCTTTTAACCTTTATTGTTTTTACACAGGAAGAGAAGAGTGCGGTGAGGCAGCGAGGGCACAGAGCTCCTGCAGGTTCGGCGCAGGGGGAAGGCGCCTCCATCCCGTGTGCGGAGCTGTGCCCTGGAGCCGGCTGCCTCTGGAAAGGCTGTGGGAGCAGGAGCAGGGGCCGAGCCCTCACTTGAGCACCAGGAAGTAGGTGGTCCAGCCGGCCAGCAGCAGCGCCCCCAGCAGCACCGTGTAGCTGAACAGCACGAAGGCCAGCAGCTCCCGCAGCACCTTGAGGAAGTGGATGGCGAAGGAGTCCGGCATGGCTCTCCCAGATCCTGGGGCTGGCTGCTCCCTGCTCCTGCCGCGCCTGGAGCAGAGGAACAAGGTGAGTCTTCACAGCAGGGACAGCAGCCTGCCACGGGGAGAGCTCCTGTGACCACCTGGAAGGTTGTTAGTGACTGGTGTGGGCCTGTTCAGAGCCCTGCCGAGGTGGTGAAAAAACGTTTGGGATCTGATCAAAGTGTCCAGATGAGGACTGGTAAGGAAGCAGCTGGAAATACAGAGCCAGGCAGCGGGCACGGCCATGGGGGTGAGGCTGGGGCTGTTGCAGAGTCCAGCTGCTGGCTCCTGGGATCTCTCCCCTGGGGCTGTGCCTCCAGGAAGCGCCAGGATCAGAGCGGCCGCTGATGGTGCATTACCAACAGCCTGTTCTGATCAAAGTGGTCAATTCCTCCAAGGAAGCCACCATTAATATTTAATTCTATAATTGCATCTAATGGAGGGACTGGCACAAACTGAGCCTTTTGTTTAGGAATGACGAAAACTGAGGCTTAAATACAAGTTTGCACAGGCAAATATTTATATCTTGCGTTAAAAATAACCATTAATGGGAGACATGGGATAAGATGCCTTAGAATTCATCTTCTAGCAGTATTGTATAGTCATATGTACACATTGCTTTGGAAGTGATTGCTCATTTGTTAGTTTAAATTAAATCTGAACTTTTCCCCTAAAGTCACTGCCTTCTTAGATTTGAAGCTGTGAAAACCCACCTCAAACATTCTATTATCTCTTTAATTTACGTGTTCTTTTAAATTTTGATTGCAACCGTGCCTGATCAACAATATTGACGCTCTTGGTCAAGCACGAAAAGGGAGTTTAAAATCAGACTTAGGATAAAAACTAACCCACAAGGATTATTTCTCTTCTGAACAGCCTAAAGCCAGATAAACTAAACTGAATTCCTGTCCTGCTGCTTGGAATGTTTTTTAAAGAGCACTTCTGATAAGGAATTCACTTTTTGGTGTTGTTTAACAAGTTCAGCCATTCCATTCCAAGCTCAGGCACCTGTATACAGTACAGGAGTTACAGCATTTTAAAACCAGTTGTGGTTTCTCTGTTCAGAGCCTTACAGATTTCTGTCCATAGGCTGAGCGAGATTGCTGGTTATCAGAAAGATGCTGAGAAAGAAATAAACTGCTTACCCAGGCAGATGACGGGCTCCGCTTCGGCAAGTTCGTGTTCCTCCCTAGTTTTGTTCTGCAGCTGTCCCTTTTGCAGGGTCTGTGCTGTAGGCTGATCCTGCTGTGATCCAGGAGCAGAGTGAGTGTGTGTGTGTGTGTGTGTGTGTGTGCAGCCCACAGCAGGACTGAGCTCTAGGTGTGGTCAGCACTGGTTATGATCCGACAGCGCCGTGGTGCTCGCGGTGCTCGGAGCAGCCAAACACTCCCCTTCCCCTGGGGGCTTTGGCAACAGCACTTCCAGAGCTCCAGTGCCAGGGCTTGGAGTCACCAAAATCTGCATTTGTTGAGATGTGGGGTTTGCCTCTAACAAAACCTTGTGTCATCTTACACGTTTTATTTTGTTATCTCGAAGGCTGCAGTGCCTCTTGCTCTGTTCCCTGAGTGCCCTGTGCTCTGTCAGCCACTCGGGGGAGGAGGATGCTCACACACAGCTGGGGCTCATCCCCAGGGTGGGGCTGTGCAGGCTGAGCCAGGATCTTTTACCAGCAGTCAGTGAGGGCTGAAGGCAGCCTAATCCCTGCATGGTCCCCTGCAGGGTCACTGCTGTAGTGTCACCCTTACCCTCCCTCCCAAGGAGTCATCCCAGCCTTTTAGAGCTGAAATGATGCAGCTCCTTTGCAGTGAGGGGAGGAGGGAACCAGGCTCTATGTTTATTCTTAGCAAAACTGCTTCTGATAATGTATGAAAAGTGAAAGTGGAGGGGTAGGGGTACAGGTTGGGTAATATTTTCTTTTTTTTTTGGTAGTAATGTAGACAGCAGAGAAGGAAGATTATGTACTGCAAATCAAATCTCTTACCTACAAAGATATTATGATGTAGAAAATGGTCCCTTAATTTAATTAGGTTCTCTTGTTATCAAATTATTACCCACATGGTCAGCAGGGCCTTGGACAGAAGCAGAACATCATCAGCTGCTCAGGAAGCCTGTTAGATAGTAATTGCTCCTCCAGGGAATTGATCAGCGTCAGGATGGCTTTTATTTTCTTGTTGAATAGTTCCAGGAAGAGGCTTTGGCTAGGTGGAGGGGTTACACAGTTCTAGTGTAGGCTGCAATGTTGGTGATGATTTCAGAGTTTACCAAGTGTCTGGTGTAAACTCTTAACCAAAAAAAGTTTTGCCTGTAGTGTTACTGATTGCTGGCCAGGGAAAGGTGAGCACTAAAGGTGAGCCACTCTGTGTTTTCCTTTATTCACCTGTGGTGTAGCTCAGAAACCAGCCTGGTCAGTATTTCCTTGGGATTAGTTCAACTGTTAAAATTTAATTAAAAAAAATCTGGAAATTGTGATACTACAGAAACCTTTCAAGGCCAACCCAAGGACGCTCTTGTTGCTCTGAGTCAACTTCTTGTTTTTCTCTGCACAGTAATTTTTGATCCAAGCTTAATTCAGTTTTCCTTTTAAATACTCTGAAATTAGCTACTTTAAATGGAACTTGCAGAGCAAACAATCCATGTTTGCTCTTCTTGCATCAGAGGTTGCACCATGTTTTTTGTGAAGTCTGTCTACAAGCTGCCTTCCCACCTGAAAAAGGAGGTCTCCACTGACTGAAATTGTATTTTTCTTCAAAAGTTCAGAAATTCCACTTCTAATGTAGTATTACAGGTGGCAGAACAAAATTAAATTTTATGTGAGCCTTCGTTAAAAAACACCTGGGTGTTAGAAAAAGAGTTTCAACTTAAGTAACTCAGTTATCCATTTATCCTGGGACAGGGAGACATGGACACAGCTACTACAGTGCAGAGTTTTATTTTATTTTTGTATTCTAGAGAAAGAGAGAGTGCAAACACTTCCAAACAAAGATTAAATACATCTTTATTTAATGTCATTTAATAAGTCAGCTGGAGTTAAACAGAGAGAGGGGCTCCATGGAGGGTCTGACTTGGTGGACTTCAGTCTTAGAAAATAAAACAGATCAAAACCCACAGTCACAACTGTGACAACTTGGAAAATTGAGGGATTTATTGGGACATATTATACATGATAACTGAGGCAGTAATGTTTGCTAAGAGAGTGATTTAAGGTGAGGAGTGGGCTTTTTTTCTAGTTGTGTTTAAGAGTGAACTGCAGTGTGGAAGAGTCCCCAGTGGCTGTGAGGACACCAACAGTGCCCAGCCCAGCACAGGCACCACCACAGGCCCTGCTCTGCCTTCCCCTCTGCAGCCAGGAGCTGCCTCTTGCACAAAGGGCCCAGCCACCAGGCCCGTGGAAAATTCCATTTTACAAGTTTGAGCTCTACAACAGCTTGTGACAGCAAGCACCACAGTTTATAACCTGAACAGGAGGTGAAAAAAGTGTCTGTTTAGAACCCACTGTTTACTGGGTCCCTGCTCTTGCTATTTTTGGCCCCCACACAGGGAGTGTTTGTGTGTCTTCAACCATAAACTCAGGACACACTGATGTCATTCATACTCTGGAGGAGCTTTCCAGAGTCAGGTGGGTGTACCCAGGACAAAGGAGTCACAGCGATCCCTTCAGGGGACAAGTGAAGGAAAAGGCTCGAGGATCACAGGCACAGCTGAGTACAGATCTCTGACACATCCAATGCACCCATGGAATGGATCAGGCACCAGAGAGAGACAAACAGTATGGGAACACTGCTATGAAGTCAGGAATATAGAACATCCTGCCTCCTCAGCACCTTAGCAGGGTAAAAGCAGAAATCACATCTCCCACCAAAGCTAAACTGAAAGAAAAAAAGCAGCAATTGGCCACAGAGAAGGACCAGGGCCCATTCCTGCTGCCCCAGGCTTTGGCTGCCAGGTCAGACCATGAGCAGGGATCTCCCTCTTCCCCACTGTTTATCATTAATGCCTTCCAACCCTGCTTGTTTCCTTGGCAGTTCCACAGACAGCTGGAACACAAGTGCAGAAGGGATGAGGGTCATGAGCTGGTCCCAGGAGAGCTCCCTTCACTGCTGTGCTTCTCCAACAGAGCAGCCGTGCCAGCTGTGTCACACAGGGCCCCTCACATTTACTGTCTCTCACCACACACCCTAGAAAGGGGCAGGCTCCAGTTTCTCCATCAAGGATTTGATCCAGGTTGTGCCGTTGATCAGTTTTGTAGTGGCAATGATGTACTCTGTGCCCCCATCCTCCATCTGCGACAGGAACCTCAGCGCGGCGATTTCTGCGTACGTGACCCCGCCCAGGAAGAACACCAGGGTCACTCTGTTCTCACCGTGCTGACCTGTGGCTCCACAAAAAAGGTCCAGGTTGGCTTGGTTTGATTTTTACAGCTCCCCTGCATCAACTGTCAGTCAAACTCAAATGACCTGAATTAGAGGCTGGGACATAGAAATCCACAGTCTGCTCCCAGGATGTTTCTGTTTGAGACTGATGCTGACCCTCTTGCACATAACATTACTTATTAGCATCACAGTGTAAGTTTAGGGTTTATTTTAGTACTCTGATGAGAAGTTAAACCATTTGTCAAAGGAGAGTTAGGTCAATCTAACACTGCTGTGGGACAGGGGGATGACAGAGAGACCTGGACTCTGCCTGCCCTGATTTCAGTTTGCCTCACTCCCTGCTCAGACAGACAGACATATTTTCCTGTAAAGCACAGGAAAACAAACCCAAACTTACGCTTTTTCTGCAGGCCAGTGGGGAGCTGCTGCCTCTCCTCGAAGTGGGGCCCTGGCAGCATCTTCAGAACCTCCTCGATGCTGCGCCAGCCCGGCCGGGCCAGCAGCTGTGCCAGGCGCACGCTCAGCGGGGCGTAGCCGCTGTACACGTACGAGATGTCATTGGGGTTCTGGGGGACACAGACAGAGGGAGGGGACAGCAGGTCAGTGCTACCTCATGCTGCAAAACAGCCTCAAGGAAATCAGAAGCATTAAATAAAAAAGGAGGTTTTCTTGCTGCATATAATTCTATAGTTAGAGGTAATGTGTGCTGCTGAGGCGCCCATTTACCTGCTCATTAACATCGTCCATCCACAGGCGCAGCGTTTTCCTGATTGTTGGGTAGTTATTCCTGCCACCTGTCTGGGGTTTCAGGAGTCCAGCCTTTTCCAGGTTGTTTAAGGTCAATATATGTTCATAGCCATAAGTCTGTAATATGAAGAAATAACCTTTAATACTATGGCAATAACCCATGACCAGTGTCTAAAACAGGAAAAAAAAAAAACAGCAAAGATGTTTGTTTAAAAAAGATGTTTGTTTTAAAAAAGCTTTTTGGTTAAGATCTCTGTAGAGTATATCCAATTTAGAGTGTTGAAATAATATTAGTAAAAAGTGATATAAACCTCTGTATCTACATGTTGTAACACACAAAAGCACCTCCCAAGTATCTGCCCAAACAGAAACCCAGTGCTCCCTCTGTGCACGTTATTCAGGTGTAAGATGTGTCTGTCTAGAATTGAAGTGTAGAGCTGAAGATTTGATGTGGATTTTCTCAGGAATTTCTTCCTCCAAATGTTAGAGCCTAACCTGGAGAATCTCTCTTTTGTAATGGTCCAGAACCTTCTGCTTCAGCCCACTATTGCACACGGATTGCAAGCAGACTAGACGCAAGATCTTGATTAATGGATGTTTCTGAGCTATGCAGTCTTCAATATAATTGTTAACCTATGAAATAAAATACATGAGTGATTATTTAAAGAATCGTTAAAGTGCCCATCAGACCTGGAAATAAAGATCTGGTTTGCGTGGTTCTCCAAAACAGCAAGAAAGAGGAGCAGCTGCTCTCCAGGCAGCTCAGGACCATCTGAAAAAGTGACCCAGCTCTGGTTCCACCTGGGCTCTCCCCAGAGCAATCCCTCACTCAGTAGCCAGATGTTGCACTGAAAAATTCTTATTAATCATCTTCTATGTTCCACTGATCCCTCAGAGCATGGGGTGCCCCTGGACAGGTCAGGCACCCCAGCTGTGCACAGGCAGTGAGAGGTAACTCAGAGATCCATTTCACTGGACATCATCTAGATCAGATGTTTCCTCTCAAAAAAAGCAAAACGAAACAAAAAACCAGAAAAAAGCAAATGGAAAAAGAAAGTTTTTTGAAGATGTAAGAGTGGCTAATTGCCATTATCTGCTTACCTTGTCTGTGTCTATTCCAGACATGAACTCTTGCTCCACTGTTAAATTATCAAAGAAATCTTCAGATGCTTTGGGAAAAGAATGAAAATCAATACAAGAGCAACTGACAGCTTATGTTTTACAATTAACATTTCAGCAGAGATGCACTGGATGGTGCAAAGCCAGTTTTTGCCAGGCTGAGTGATGTCCACCAGGTTATCTGGCATCCTGCTGGATTTAAAGGATTCTACTCACTGGTGATGTCTTTGATGAGCTCTGCGATGGAGGTGTGGTTGGCCAGCGAGCTCCTCGCCGCCTGCATGTGAGGCAGCTGGGACACAAACTGCTTAATCTCTCCAACAGTCTTGGCGTGGTGCCTTTCCTGAGGAAATCCATCACTTGGGTTAGGCCTTGTTCATGTTAGTAACACCAAACAGATCATTTTATCTGCAGTAACAAGAATTGTTACTGCACTCCCTGCAGGGAGTTAGAGCTACGCAGCCTTTTAGACAAAGATGCTTACACTGAAGTCACAGCATTACCTGTAACAGCACTTGGATCATGGGCAGAGGCAGCACGTAATACAGCAGGATCATTAGACTGTTATTTTCCATTATCCCAGTGTAGTAAATAATTTTATCCACATTTGTCTGACTCCAGCCAGCACTAGCTGCTCCTCAATTTCCCTACCAGGGCAAACTGCCTTTTTCACACAAAGAGGAATTAGTTTGCTGCCTGACAGGGAGCTCTAGGCCAATGCTGTCAGAGCTGGGGAACGTCTCCCCTTGGAGCAGGAGTGAAAGGTGCAGAGGAATTGGCCTGGCAGGGTCTGCCATTCACTCTACTTGGTGGCAACAACATGCCAGGTTTTGGGGCAGGATGTGCTGAAGCACCATGCAGAGTTCAGCTCCAGAGGCCTGCACTGCATTTGGGCTACTTGCCTCTTGCTGCAACTTGGAATAAAAATAGTAATAATTTGACTCATATGTGAAGGATTTAAATGGGCAAGTGCAGGCAGGAGAGTCATGATGGAGCCTGTGACTGAAGAAGTCCTCTGCTGCCAATATGCTGCTGTTTCATTATCACCTATTACTGCTGACAATTTCTTAGAATTCTCTTTTTTAACAAGCAGTATGAACAATCCATCTTTAGCACCTCCAGCACTAATAGTGCAGAAGCAGAGCTGCACTGGGGAATGAGGCTGAGCACTCAGTATTTCAGTTAAAGTACCACCACCTCGTTTTAGATGTGGCAGAGGTTAAGCCAAAAAAGCCCCACCAAGGAAATACAATCAAAGAGTGAACAAGTTCTCTTGAGAGTCCCCATGAGATCAGAAAAATAAGATATAGAATCTCAGTTTATGAATCATCAACAGGATGTTTTCAACAAAACCACAAACATGCCCCACACAGCTCTCCAGATTTGTCTGTGACAAGCATGAATTTACAGTTCAAACCTCCTGCATGACAACTGACTTTTGCACATTTCTGTTGGTTCTGATGCCAGCCATATACTCTGTGAAAGTACATTCTGGTGTTTTATTGCTTAAAGCTTTTTGTCTGCATTCTGAAGGGAAAAACACCTTTCAATGAACAGGTAACAAGAGCAGCCAATTGGAATTGATCAGCACACTAAAAATCACCTTTGGCTTCTTGCAGAGGGAAGCAGCACCTGACTCCTGCAGACTGAAGAGAACAATTCCTGTTAGGGGATCTGTGGGCTCACACAGCACAAGGCTGGATTAGGAAAGCTCTGAGCAGAGGGAAAGCACCAGAACAGAGGTGTGGGGAGAAATGAGGAACCACATTACTACAGGCTTACTAAAAGGTGTCCTGATCTACTCAGAACAGTCCAAGTGGAGCTGACCTCACCCCAGGGCAGGGGAACAGACTGGAACAGCTTCCTGTTTTTTCTCTGGATGGGGGATTACTGTGTGGGAGCAGCTTGAGCTGCCAGTCCCAGCCCTGCTGAACACAGACTGTCAATTATCTGATGCACTGTAGAACACAGGCCTCACCTCAAAGGCTGCTGAAATGATCTTGGCTTTCTTGCTCAGCACTGACCCCACAGCATTGAAGTTCTTGTCTCGGATTTCGGCATAAAGCTCTTCTGCAGAGTTCAGCTGGAGCTTCTTGGGTTCTGTGGGGAGATCTTTCCCACCCTCCCCCTGCTTCTTCGGGGCAAACTTCTCAGGAGGGAGTTTCACATAAGCTACCGAATGAAAATAACCCTTGTAAGGACTGGAACTTCATCAGCAGAAGTTAAGATCAGCAGGCTGTGGAAATGTGTCCCCGTCAGAGCTGGAAAGAGCTCTGAGGAGCAAAGCAATATTAACACTCAAACCACTCAGTGCCTGTGTGTTAATGCAGGAGAGTCTGCCTGCACTCAGCCAGGGACCTACACAAACATCAGAACCCAAGTGCCAGCTGCCCTGCTTTCAGTGAGGCTTGGAGGCAGCCCAGCAGCCAGTCCATTCCAGCAGGAGGGATTACAGCCCATAAATGCCTCCCTGGAGTTTTCTTACCCCCTGAGGAGCAGGACAGCATTCTGAAAATGGCATTTCACAAACTGTCCCTGTCCCCTCAGTGTGGCACGTGATCCAGGCAGGATGGATGCTGAAGGCACACTTAACATTCCCACTCACACACTCCCTGTTCTGTCACTGTGCCTGCACCCAGCCAACAGCCAAAAGGTGCCTTTCAGTAACCATGGACTGTACTTGGCTCCCCTACCCAAGCAAAAAGAGCCAGAGTGGATCCTGATGGGCTCCAGCTTGGGACTGAACAACCCCCACACTGATTTCAGCTGAGCTGCTCCCACATCACATTTAGTGAAGCACAAACCCACCCAAGACACTGCAGCCTGCCCCAGGACACGGGCCAGCCGCTCCTTCCCCACAGGACTCACTGTTCTGGATGCCATAGATCTCATCGATCAGCCCCTCGTACGTCAGCTGCGTGGCCAGCGGCGTCAGCAGGTCCACGTTGCGGTCCAGCAGCAGGAGGGTATCAAAGACAGGAAATATGGAATTCTGGCTCCCAGGGAACTCCCGCTTCATCCTGATCATCATGTTGGCCACGTGCTGCAAGGAAGTCACATTGCTCTGGTTAGAGTGCAGGCCAGAGCAGATGGATGTGACCTCTGGGCCCTGCAGGCACATGCAGGTAAAGGAAGGGGGCGGCAGGAGGTACAGAGTGGCTGATGGATGGGGCAGGAGACACTGAGAAAACACAAGTCCTTCTCTGCTGCTCTCTGCAGCTCAGCAAGACAACAATGGCCAAAGCACTGCATTCACCTCAAGCTGCTCCCTCACCACAAAAAAATACCAATTAAACAATGGGTAATCAGAGAGAAGCAGAAAGGATGTGTGTGTGTCCTGGCTGGATTAAAAAAAACCCAGAGGTGCATTTAACCAAAGAATCCTTAAGGCAGTTTCAAAGAACAAGATGCATTTGTTCAGCCTCACCCGAGCACAATCGCCCTTCCCAAAAATCTGTGGGATGGTTCCGTAGAGAGCCTGCAGGGTCATCAGCCCCTTTGCTGCATGGTACAGACTGGTCTGGTCACTCTCCAGGTAACATTCCTAAAGAACAAGAGGGATTCTGATGGGAGATGTCAATCCAATACAGATGCTTCCACAGCAGAGCAGGGCCCATGTGAACAGTTCAGAGGAGACACAGGCTGGGGGACAAACTATAGCTGTTTACATATATGGACCTTATTACCTGTGCTGTCATTACATCAAATCATTTTTTTGATCACTAGACTCTACTATTTTTGAACTCCAGACACAAATCCAGTTTGATGGAGTAGAAGAAAGTGACTGGAAGGACCTTCTCCTGCTAATTAGGCCAATCAGAGCACCCAACACCTCATTACAGCTGCAAGCCCTGCCACATAGGGATACACATAGGACAGAGAGGGCCAAGAAACTGCCAAACTGTCCTGTCCTTGGATGCAACACTCTGGGAATGCAGGACATGCAGCTGGGATGTGACAGCTGTTAATGCTCAGTGCAGTGAGAACCATCACACAGCTCCCTGGCTGTGCAGGAACACAAACTGTGCTGGCTCCTTGTGACAACTGAGCGCTTCAATCCTCAGGAATGCTCCATTTGTGACAGTAACACCGGCAGCTGAAGCTGCAGGAACTGGGGTGCAGCTCGGTGTAGTGACGGTTCCTTCAGCATTTAGTGTGAAAACACACAGGGAAGTTCAGGCTTCAGGATCAAGCCAGGTTTGCTCTGCAAAGCCTTTCCTTGCTGTGCAGGTCACTCACAAACCCTCTGGGAGCTGCTGCACCAGCACCAACATCCAGCACAAAACCACAATCTGCTTTCCCTCGAGGAGGAGGTGAGCGCGCACCTTGAAGGCGCTCTCGGACTCCATGGAGAGCAGGTCCCCGTCGAAGGGGATCAGGTCCAGGCTGTACTGCTCGCGGTGGATGAAGGAGCCCAGCACGCCCTGCTCCTTCAGCCACTGCTCGCACAGGAGGCTGCGGCGCGGCACGAACAGGATGTGGAAATCCCTCTGCGGAGAGCGGCCTCTGTCTTCCCTGCAGGAGCAGAGCACTCGGTCACTCGCTGCACACGGAGCAGCACAGAGCACGGGCAGGGGGCACTGGAGTCACACAAAACAGGAACGCTGCACTGGGCCATTGCTGACTCCTGGATGTGTCAGTGTTCAACCCTGTGCAGCCACAGCTCTTGACACCAGGGCAGGGGGATGTGGCTGTCCCGCAGCTCCCAAAAGGCACAGCAATCCAAGCATGGCTCATTCCAGCTAATTAGAAGGAGTGTACGTCCTCGCAGGGAGGAACGCGCCCTCTGCATCCCAGCCAAGGTGAAGCCCCTCTGCCCACTTAAGCCGCACAGTGGCTGTGCTGCGGTTTGGTGTCTGCACATCGCTCTCGTTCTCTGCACAGGTGTAACAAAGCACACGGTGACTCGGGCCACGCCTGTCCCCTCCTCACGGCCGCCCTGCCCTGCCCTGCCCTGCCCTGCCCGCGGTACCTGAGCACGTTGTCCGTGATGATGTCCATCAGCTCCAGCTTGGGCCTGACGAAGAAGATGATGTTCTTGACGTCGGCCGGGGGCAGCCGGCCCGGCTTGAGCGTGAACATTTTCTCCACCTCATGCTCCTGCGCGGAAGCACGGCCGTCAGCCGAGTGCGGGAGCGCCGGGGCCCGGCCGCCTGCCCCCGGCCCCCGCGGCGCTTACCTTGAGCAGCGAGTACTGCGCGATGAGCCCGAAGGGGCCGGTCAGGTACTCGTCCCACACGATGGCCTGCGGGAAGGGACGGCGGGATCAGAGCGGCCCCGCCACACACGGGACCCCCCGGCCCCGCCGATCCCCGGCCCCGCCGTGCCCACCTTGGAGCCCGCGCACTTGTCCAGGAACTCGCGCAGCTCGCGCCGCCCCGCCTCGCGCAGCGCCGTCAGGTTCACCCGGCCCGAGCTCAGGTGCGCCGCCATGGCCGCCCCACCGCGCGTGACCGCGGGGCGGGGCCGCGCAGCCGCACAGAGCGCGGGGCGGGGCCGCGAGCGGCAGGGCCACGGCCGGGAACGGTCATGCGTCATGTGTGACCATGTGTGTGTCATGTGTGATCATGTGTGTGTCATGTGTGGCCATGTGTGTGTCATGTGTGACCATGTGTGTGTCATGCGTGAGCATGTGTATGTCATGTGTGACCATGTGTGTGTGTCATGTGTGATCATGTGTGTGGCCGCTGGCACCGGGCTGCACCCGGGACTGTGACCGGCCGCACCAGGGAACTGCTTCCCCCCTGCACTGGGCACTGCTGAGGCCGCATCTGGAGCCCCGTGTGCAGGACAGTGAGGGGCTGGAGTGTGTCCAGGGCAGGAAATGGAGCTGGGAAGGGGCTGGAGCCCCAGGAGAGGCTGAGGGAGCTGGGAAGGGGCTCAGCCTGGAGAAAAGGAGGCTCAGGGGGCCCCTTGGCTCCACACAACTCCTGACAGGAGGGAACAGGTGGGGGGGTCGAGCTCTGCTCGCAGGGAGCAGGGGCAGGGAATGGCCTAAAGCTGCACCAGAAGGGGTTCAGGTTGGACATCAGGAGGAATCTTCACTGCAAGAGTGATTAAATATTGCCCAGGGAGGCAGTGGAGTCCCTGTCCCTGGAGATAATTAAATGAGGATTGGATGTGGCACTCAGTAGTACCCTGGGCATGTTGACAAGGTAGTGTTGAATCACAGATTTGGTCTCTTCCCAGTTGATAGATTCTGTGATTTCCAGTGCAGCCCTTGGGCACATCTGTCCCAATGCAGAACCCCTCACACTCTGAATGAAAATGCAGAAAAGAAAACACTTTTTTTTTTTTTTCCAAAATATAACTTTATTATATATATGCATATATACACACACACCACACTCACTATATAGAAGCTGAAAGAATGCAAAACAGGGATGGCCCACAAACTGTTCCAGGTGTGCACAGGTGTGCACAGCATACAGGTTTCCAAAACCCCCAGCAGCTCCTTACCTGCGTCACTTCCACGTTTCACACCAAACCACAACCCAGAGCTCACGGCACCGAGCGACATCGCAATCAAAGGAGTAAATGAAAATAAAGATGAAATATTTCTCAACTCAGTCCAGTGTCAAAAAAAAGCTTAAAAATCTAAATGTACAAATTCAGCCTTAAAATGGTTTAGTGCAAATATGAAAATTAACAGCATATTTTTAAGGTATTTAAATAAGCTTTAATATAACTCTAGTGCTTCGTTCCTATACATGTTTTCCCACCAATAGATCCAACAGCACAGGGGCGTTTCCTGTTAAGGGCAGGACAAACCCAGAACCTGGGAAGAAACAGCATAAAGTCACTTGTTAAATCATTTATTTATCTTTCACTGAAGTTTGTTAAAAAGGGACAGGGGGTATTTATTAGTGGAAGATCAAAATATTTATGCTTGTAGGGACTCCGGAGCGGGCGGGCAGGGGAGCGGGGTCACTGTCCCTTGTCCTGACATTCAGCACAGGCGGCTGCTGGTGGTGCGGAGCTCGGGGGCGCTGTCCCCCCTCAGAAGGTCTCGTCGTCGTTGCAGTCGGCCGTCCAGTGGCCGAACACCTCGCAGGTGTCGCAGTAGGGCCGCTCCTCCCGCCGGCTGCCGTGGTGCGCCGAGTGCGGCGGCTCCTCCAGCGCCTGCGCCTGCGTCGGGCAGTCCTCGGTGTCGTGCAGGTCGAAGCAGCCGCAGATGTCGCAGAAGAGACGCGGCTTCTTCTTGGACAGGCTCTCCTCCTCACTGCAAGAGCAGCACCAGTCACACAGGAGCTCGTGCTTACTGAGACTCAGGAAACGCCACAGAGCTCCTCCAAAAATAGGATACAAACCCTTCTCCACCACCCTGCAGTGCCCCCACCATCCCCTACACTCTAATATTTACTGAACAAGATGCTGTTTGTGCAAGTATTTGCACGGAGACATTTAAAAGAAACACATGTAAAAGAGTTTCTCTTTTCCCTTAAGAGAGCTGAAGTTATGATACATCAAATAGGTTTTAGTTGTATTTATCTGGATTGGTTTTTCCCATCCCAACACAGCTAAAGCCTCGTGGGACCAAAGATTCTTCTGCACTTGGAAAGGGCCAGATTCACCAAGTCATACAACAGACATGTCACCATACATCAGTGTTTGGGACTGGTAACTACAGAGCACCACCCGCACCCCCAGTTACACCACAGTGTAAAGAGAACCCTGGATTCAACACTGAACTCAGGGAAAGCTCTGTCTGTCCCTCCTGACAGCTGAGATCAGACTGGAGCATTGTGCAGCTGCCAAGCAGCTCCACCAACAGTTCCCAAGACAAGAGCCAAGGTTTCCTTTAGGATTTGTACCTGTCATAGTTATTTATCTCCTCTTCGTTGCCATTGAGGGCTGCTTCACACATTCTTTGTATCTTCAAGTTCAATTCTTCATTTCTCCTTTGAAGATCCACTATCACTGAATTCAGGAAGTCGATCTAGGAGAGCCAAGGACAAGGACAGTCAGAGGGGCAGGGGGATGGCACCTCCCCCATGTGACCAAGGAACACTTGGGAAATTAACAG
Source organism: Molothrus aeneus (assembly GCF_037042795.1). Lineage (NCBI taxonomy): Eukaryota > Metazoa > Chordata > Aves > Passeriformes > Icteridae > Molothrus > Molothrus aeneus. Next base: position 11,005,821 of record NC_089663.1, on the reverse strand, counting down.
GGGAGGGAAGAAGTGGGACCAACCTCGCCCTGGCGGAAGGAAGGGTTGCCATCAGCAGGTGAATCCAGGGAAGCAGAAAACCAGAGAAAGATTGGTGGTTAGTGTATATTCATGACAGCTCTGGTGGCTGCACAACTGGGAAGGACATTTTTTAATCACTGTGCCTGACATTCATGATGTAACAAAGGCTTTAGCATAAGCAGCAGGTGATTCTATTCCAACCGTATTTTTCAGGCATTTCTTGGCACAGGCCCCTGAGGTCACTGTGACTGTCCTAGTCCAAATCCCATCTTCCTGTGCCAGCTGAGCACCTTCCTTCTCCATTGCTGCCAACCCTTGTTCTGAGTCCAGTTCTGCAGTTAGGAAGAACTGCAGAGCTTAGAGGTACCCAGGAGCCCATTTCTCCAAGCTGGCAAGCACCAGCTTCAGCTGGGCCACAGCTTTTCCTCAGGCACATCCAAGAAACCTTTGGGAATGCCAAGGAGCAGTGAGTGCTCTGCTGGGCTGCAGGGCACAACTTGCCACCCTCATTTCCTGTTTGTTCCTCACAATCCCTTGTTTCTCCAGTATCACTCATCACTTGATTTAGTATTTACTGTCACTGACATTTCCCTTTGGAAGCTGAGGAGCTACAAGATAAATCTGCCCATTAAAGCCCAGTAAGGACTGCCTTTGGAATAACCCCCTCTCCTACAGCCCCACTGCTGGTTCAGCATGCTCATGTGCACATCCAATACCTGCTTCTCTCTTGCAATTTCCTCCTGAAGCAGAGTAGCAGCGTCACCTTTAAAGGAAAACACCAGAGAAGGTACAATGTGACCATGGCTCAGTCAGAAATAATGTCACAGGCTCTGAGGGCACAGCCACTGGAGTGGCTCTCGCTTTACCTGAGGGGCTCATTACAGTCAAAGGCTGCTCGTTGCTTTCCTTGAGTTTCTGCTCCAAGTTCTTCACCTTTTCCTCAAGTTTCAGTTTGTCAGACTCCAGTGACTTCACCACTGACTGCAGCGTTTTTGCAGAAGCGTTTTCTCCGCGGAGCACCGTGATCTGGAAGAGTTGTTTGACAACACTTGGACCTTCCAGCACCAAGCCAGAGCACCAAGGCCAGGGCCCTTAAAGCAAGGGCTGAACAGCCACAAAAGCACCTGCCAGGAGTCACCTGGCTCAGCACAGGCAGCTGAAGATGCCAAGATTTAACTATGCCCCGTGAAAGAAAAATTATCAGCCAGCACACAAAGCCTCTGGCCGCAACTTAACTGAAATTAGGAATCATCCATTCCTCATTTACCTCATGCCTGAGTTTTTCCAGTTCCTCATCTTTTTGTGTGATCAAGGCACTAGTGACATTGATGGATTTCTGTAAAGATGCTCTCTCTTCATCAATTTCTTTTTTTAAAGTCGATTCTCTAAAAGAAAACCAAGTAAAGCCACAAGTCATCTAATGAATGGGTAACTGTGGTGGCCTAAAGTAATTTCATTTAATTTCAAGTATTAAACTACTGTAAGAAATGGTTCTTAAAAAACAAATTACAATTTACTACTTGACTAAAGTTTTATATATGTACAGGCATTTCAGGTGTTACAACTGTGGAAACAAAGCAAAAACTTTACCTAGGTAGTACATGCCAGAATCTGCATAGCACCGTATCCATTTGAATTTAAAGGAGCAAGTTAACAGACTGGGGAGATACAGGATAAACAAACATGTTGCACAATGTTCCACAAAACCTAACTTGAGAGTTTTGTTACTTCTTGAAAATTACTAACAAGCAACAAAACAGGCATGCAAAGCTCATTGTACAAGTTGTCATGCAAAGCATGGATGAGGCTGGAAATATCAGCTGGTCCTCACTAATTTCAGTGACATCATCATCATTTCCTGCACATGGAGAAACCACATGGGATTTGTTTTACTTCATGGGAGAAGCGTTAAAAAGAAATCCTCCAAAGCAGGCACAACTCTCTCCTGTGTACATATATCCAGTTTTCCCAACATTTTCCATGGATCTAACAGAGATAAAAGGCTCCTGCCTTAAGGCACCACTGCTGTGACACCCTCACACTGGTGATCTTCCTGACAGGTCACAGAACACACACAGTGAGTAACTGTCCTCTGATGGGAGGAGCATTGCTACAAATTTCCTTACAAGCTGAAAGATTTTGGTTAAAAAAGAAAACAACAAAGAAGTGACTTCAAACCATTAACTCTCCTCCAAGAGGAGCTGGCTCTTCAGTGCAGGCAGCAGCGCTGCTCTCAGCTCTGAGCTCCTGCAGGGACTCTGAACTGCTCTACACTCCCCAGCACTGCTGGGGGATCAGGAGCAGAGCCCATCCATGTGGGAGGAGGCTCAGGAGACAGCTATCGAGCAAAAATGGCAAAGTTTCCATCTCTGTGGTATCTACAGTTAGTGAGAGCCACGATACCCAGACCATGAAACACAGGAAATCTCACCCGCTCGAGAGCAACTCAACAATGAGAGCACAATCAATGCAGTTCTTTCATTGTTCAGATTGTACTCAGGAATGGAAGCAGCAAGTGGAGAATCTGGGGTTTAGAAAAGCTGAGGCAGCTACCAAACAAGAACCAAAATTTGATTTGGGTTTGGTACATTTTTACAATGAGAGAATCAACAGAAGTGGAAACACAACAACTTGCAGACTTGTGATCTTGTGGGATCTTGCCTTCAAATACAAGTTACAGTGTTAATAAAACCCAAAAGGGCACAGGCATGGAAAGGTTCCCTGGCCAGCCCTGAGCCAGCCGAGCACTCAAGAGCTCCACAGCCACCTCGGTGTCCTCCTGCAGGGCTCCCCAGGCTCTGCCTCCCTGGGGTGCTCAGTGCTCTGTCCATGGATCACAGGTGCTGTGGGAAGGATGTGCCACCAGTGCATGGGTGCTGCTGACAGAGCAGAGCTGCAAATCCAGGATCTGCTGGGGAGAAAGCCCTGAGGACATCTGGGAATCACATCTGGAAGTTGCTGCTCACGAGCTCTGCTGCACCCGAGTTCTCCCGAGCGTTCCCGAGCTGCGCATGCGGCTGGGGAAGGGCAGATGGAACCCCAGTGACTCAGCCCATGCTCAAGAGCTTGTGATTCAGCCAATGTTTCCACTTGGTCAGATCTTCATGGAGAGATCAGGACCAAACAGATGCTTTTGGCACAAATGTGGTGAATTTGCCATTTGTTGGGCTCGGCTTCAACCAGCACAACGCTGAGGTGGTTGAAAAAGGCAAACAGGGTGTAAGGATAGAAATAAAATATTTACAGACTCAGTACAGGAGCCTCGAATGCTAAAACACAAGGGGAGAGAAAGGAGAGAAGAAAAGAGGAGAGAAAACAGGAGGGGAAGAAGGTCCCTGTGCTGGAGCTTCGGGTTTTCTTTCCCTGGACAGTCTCTCCAGGAGCTGCTCCAGTGGGGGACCCAAAGATGCTGGACCTGGAGGAGCTCCAACCAAGGAAGGTGCTGAGCCCCAAGTGTGGATCACTCCCAGGTCACTTCCAGGCAGAGCCTGTGTGGAGTCACACACAGGGAATGGGAAATAACTGCACTGGGGGAGCTTGCAAGGAAAATCTTGTGGAAACTATTTTATTGAAAAAAAAATTGATTTAGTGAACTTAAACTCTTTTCCTGCCAATTCAAGTTCAAAACATCTGCTTACCAGCAGGGGGGAAATCAAAACAATAAAAATTACTTTTTAATTTAAATGCCATTTAAAAGCTTCACTTTCTTGAGAAGCTTAAACCATATTTTGAACAGTGTGTGGAAGGTGTGGGAGAAAGGGTTTTTTTTTGATTTAGCATTAGGAAAAAAAATCACCCAGATTCTTCCCTTACTACAAAAATAAGAAATTCTAAGAATGAAGCAAATACCTTAAAGTGCTACTGGGTAAGCTTTAAAAATGCAAGATAACAAGAACCACATGTTAGAAACATGGAGTACAAATGCAAAATACTTTAAGGAAGAACAATATTTGCACCAAGGGCCTTTTCTGTTTTGGTAAAAAATATATAGACCTTTTTTTTATTTTATATATATATATAGAGAGAGAGAGAGAGAGAGCTGAGTGTTTTACAAAACAAAAGCAAGACACCAAGGGACAAAGGCAGCCAAAATATGTACAACAACTTTACTAAAAAAAAAAAAAAAATTATTTATTGTAACGTGGATAGACTTTCTTGAGTCTTACCATTAAAGACACACAGATATAGCAAGGGAAGCAAGGGCAGGAAAGGGAAGAGAGAGGAATGAGATGAGTATCCATAAACAGCGAAGCTCAAAGACAGTCAGACAGCAACCCACACTGAACCCCAGAGCTGAGCCACACAGAGCCCCCAGCACCATCCACACCAAACTGCTGGCACTCCCAGCTGGAGCACTGCACACAGGGGGTGCCAAAACTGAGGGGGAGAATTCCTGGGGGTGGAAGGAAGGTGAGAAAACCACCCCTAGAGATTTGACCTAATTGAAACACAAAGATGGCTCTTGTTCAGCAGCTCGAATTCTTAAGGCAAAAGGAGGAAATTATCATCTTCCCATCACCAAATTCTGTGGATTTTGGGAATTCAGAGACTTTTCTCATTATTTTTACTTAATTAGCTCTTTATTCAGCCAAACCTTTTTCATTAGCACTGATGCCACATGTTGACACGTTCTGAGCCCCAGTGCCTGCAGTTTGCCTCAGCCAGGCTCTTCCTGTTGCTCATTTTCTCTTCTATTGCAGTTTATTCAACACTGCTGAGCAATGTCATTAAGCCAGTCACAGACTGGGGCACCTCAGTGTAACCAACTGAAGGTAAAGTCAAGGTAAAATTCACTTCACTGATTTAATTACTGTCTGAATTATTTCAGGCAGCTCACCCAGAGTCAAACAGGAGAAGGAAGATCAGAGCCACACGTTCCTCTGCAGAACTTACAAAGAGTTTGTCTTTGAAAATGTTCTCTGTGAAACAGAACAGCTGAAAGTACTGAATGACTTGGTGCCCACTCCCTCCTTCCTCTCCTCAAGTGACTTCCAGGAGTTACACTACTGAAAACATTCTCAAACCTGTTCAGTAACAGGCTGGTGATGCAGCTCATGGGGCTGCCTAAAGCTGGAGGTTCAGCTGATCCAGCTCTGACATTCCCTGGGGAACACCCCATGTGCCTGCTGGCCTTTGGAACCACCCCCCAGAGAACAGAGTGTCAGGGAATGACGAGCAGAGGAACAGTGATAATACTGAGTGGCCAAGGATGTGCATAAACACCCAAAAGCCACTCACTGTTCTTTGTTGTGGCCATTATAAATCCAGGAAATTCAGCAGGGTTGGTTTGTTTTTCCTGGAACAGCTGAGGTGTCGTGGGGAGCTGTGTTGTTCTCTAAGGATTTATGGAACTGCTTTTGGAAAGCCCCATCTCCCTCCAGGCACAGGGGCCAATCAGCTTCCCAAGCACACGCTGCAGACACTCACACTGGTGACCTGGGGCCTTTCCCTGAACAGCAGTTTACAAAGGGATGCCCCAGACACCCAGGACAAATGTCCTGGCATTGAGCAGCAGTGCTGAATGAACTGCAATAACCCACAAGGAACGCACAGCCTGAAACCATGAGAGCAGCAAGTGCTCAGTAACTTTTCCTTCCTTTTCCCTTTCCCTCTGATAACCCCCCTCAGCTTCACTGTATTGTCCATTATTTGTCAGGAGCTCACCAGGTCAGATCTGTGCACACACATTTTATCAGACTGAGGGACAATCCAACATTCCAGAGCACACTAAAACCAAACATTAAACTGGTCACTGCAAATAAGAATTACCACAATGTGGGAGGTGTGGAACTAAAGCAAATGTGGATGCTTCCATCTCTAATCCAAAGAGTGCAACAACTCAGCATTTTTCACCATGACACAACAGAAAAGAACAGCTCTTGGCAGTGTTTCTGTGTTCCATTTCTCTAGGACTGTGGGGTTAAACACACATCAGCAGGAACAACTTACCTCTTTTTCATCTCTAATAACTGGTTATTGAGTACTGATCTCTCCTCTTCCAGCTAAAACACAAGTACAGACAGACTCCAGTTAATACACCACAGATTGTTTCCTTGGTGTGATATATCAGAGCATCATTATCATAAAAGAGACGTGGGAGAGGCTGCAGAGCCCCCAGGTCCTCAAAGCAGCAGATTTTCTACTGGCACAGCACCTGCACCCAAACACAAACTGCTCAGTGACCAAACCTCAGCTAGTGAGGGCCTGGAGGTGCTTTGTGAGCATTTCCATGTCCTGTGCACACAGCAGAGGTGAGACCAGTGCTAAAGGACATTCCCAGGCCCCCCCAAGAACCCTCTGTGTCCCTGGCCATGGCTTCCAGCCCAGCCCTGGGGAATTGCTGGGTGTGCTGTGCTGATCATTGCACCACTGCCCCGGATTTGTTACTGCCCCTCTGTTACTCAGAGATGAATTATTGATCCCAAAGCTGCTGCCTGGTGTTTGTTACCACATCCTGAACCTGCAACTCAGTGAGGCCACTCTTAAAACCTGCAAAGCCTTCAGCTGAAATTATTGCTGTTGGTTCTTGGGTCTAAACTGGGCTAGGAAATGCAAAGCAACAGAAAGGCCCAACACAGAAACACTGGGGCAAGTGATCTTCTGGAATGGTTTAGAAAATAAGTCTTTTTCAGGCAAATTAATTATTTTTCACCAACTCCTCCTTCCTTCTTATTCAAAGGCCAAAGCCAGCAATTACTGCTCTGAGAACTGTCTGTACCAGCACTCCCTGAGCACAGGCTCCAGGGGGATTTCACAACTGCCAGGGTTCATCCTCAAGGTCAGCAACACATACATTTATAATGGCAACCCCAGAGCCCTGACAACAGCTCCTGTCCCTGACACAGGGAATTCTTTCAGCATTTGCAGATCCTGAGGTTCAGCACAGAAGGTGTTAAACACGTTTCCTTGAGCAGGCAGGGTGTCTGCCAGCCCCCAGCTCTCAGCTAAATGCAGCTCCCTGAGAGCAGCCATCTCCTCCACATTTCCTGACAAGTTACCTTCTCCTTCCCTGTGCTGCAGTGCTGCTAAACCCTCCAGGTCTGGGATTAACCAGGATTAATCACACAACTTTATTGATACAAAAAATAGATACTAGAAGGGTGTAGAGAGTTTTCTATAAATAATTCTTAAAGCAAATCAAGATGTGTCTCTCAAGGCAAGTGCCCACTGTGGGAGAGCAGAGCATCAAGGCACTATTGGGGTATGGCCCAGTTTGTCCTGCAGGTCAAACTCAGTCAAAACCCAGTTCCACCAGCAGCACCAGAGCAGCCCCTGATTCCCAGTTTCTGTCTGGTTCCCTGCCCAGAGGCAGCCTGTGTGAACTCCTGACATCTGTACAGGCTGCTGAAAGAAAGGGACAAATATGACAAGTCTGAGAAATGGGACTCCAGGGAGCTGCAGCTTCTCCAGAGCCCCAGTCTGACCCCTGGGTTCCAGGCCCTCTCCTCCAGCAGATTTCCTGAGTGAGGGCACTCAGCTCCTGCCCATCACACTTCCCTGCTGGCTTTTTGGATTCCTTGTCCTCTGCCAGCACTGGCATTTCTCTACAGTCACACTCAGCACCCTCAGAGCAGACCTTGCACACTGTTAATAAAAGATGGGCCAGGTGAGCTGCTGGGTATTTTTACACCTTCTCCAATGAAGTCCAAATGCCTGAGCAGGTCTGAGGCTCCCAAAATGCCACAACAAATAATCTGAGGCCAGCAAAGTTGCCCGAGCTCAGTATCTATCTGAATGTGACTCTTTAACTAATTACAATCAGCTAATTATTAATGGATCAATACAGATAAGCTCCAGCAGCATCTTTGGCATGAGACACTTTAACCTTTAGATGTCCAGATAAATCATTCATGACACAGAATTCATTAAACTTGCAAAGTGTGTCACAAGCAGCCACAGATTGTCTAACCCAGTTGACAACACACTTGTTAGAATTTATGTGGTTACCACAGCAACAGCTCAAAATTCCCAATCCTGTGTGTGCCCTTCCTGATGCATTTCACAGGTACCTGCACAGACCCTGCAGCCTGCACAGCTCTGCTGTGCTCTGCTTTCCTCCCCACTGCCCAGATTGCTGTGGGAAACCCTTCACTGCCACCATGGACACTCCAAAATCTCCTGGAGGAATCTTTGTGGTGACATTTTTGCTGAACCCAGGGAGCCCAAAGCCTGTGGCCACTGAGCATGGTGTGACAGCAGAGGGGAGGTGTTGGATACCAAAGGCCTCTCCCAGGATTTTGGGAGGCTGAGCTGTTCACCAGATCTCAGAGCCCAAATGCAACGTTTGGGAACTGCAACAGGCAGCGTTCCCACATTCCCCAGCTTCAGATCCCATGTTCCAGAAGGGGACACAGTGCAACACAAAGGGCTGGAGAAGGCAAGCGGGCTGTGCAGCCAAGCTCCAGCAGCTCCTCCAGGCCCTTGCTCTTGGAGCCACCTCCTCATGGGCAGGACAGGCTGAGCTGAGACAATTCCAGTTTGTGAGGTGCTGGATGCATCCCTGTGCATCCCCCATTCCCACACTACAGCTGTGTGTCCTGGCAGGGACAGGGATCCCTGCTGACAGACCCACAGCCAGCAGGGTGCACACAGCAGGAATCCTCCCCGAGGGCAGCTGCAAACAGGGGAGGTCACAGAGGGAGCGCAGGGACACAGCCAGCCCATGGCTCAGGGTCCCCTCCCTCGGGGCCACTCCGGGTGACAAAATGCAGGAAGATTTGACCAATGCTGCCCAATCCTTCTGGAGTTACAACTCTCCCTGAAAATAACAGGTTGCCTCAAGGACTCTGAAATAATTTAGGAAAGCCTGTGGGAGTGGGGAGCAGCTCCCACTGGCTGTTTGGGATGTGCCCTCCCCACCGTGCTCCTCAGATGGGGAATGAGTCAGTGCTGAGCCCACACGTCTGGGACTCTGCTCCTCACCTCCAAAGGCTCCTGAGGACCAAGGAGCCTGAGCATTACTCCTGCCAGCAGCTAAAGGGATTTACAAACTAGCCAGGGATGCAGTCACCCATCCTCAGGACTTCCAAACAGGATCCTTGGGGAAAAATCAGCTCTTGGCTTTAAAAATATTGAGCCTGTTGCAGGGTGGAAGAGTCTGTGCCCTGTCACGGGGAACAGGATCCCCTCCCTGCACAGGAGCTCTCTCAGAAAGGCAGGACACAAACCTCAGTCTCTGACATCCCTGCTTTTGGATCTTTTGGATGCAATCTTCCACAGATTCCTTCACAGCGTGCCTGTCACTGGAACTGCTTCACAAGAACTAAACCCTCCACATTAGGGGCTGTAAATCTGTTTTATCTTTTGGCAAGTACCACTGACACAAGCTGAGTAACTTGCCCATATTTTAGGATTCCAACAACGTGTTCAGATGTAACAGTAAAAAGTAAAAAGAATTAAGTACCACCAGAAAAATCCCTTGCAGGGGTTCTGTTCCCTGGACCCACGGCCTGGCTGCAGCACTGTGTGAAGTTTGAGCAGACACAAGTCCAACCAACCAGTTTTACACAGTATTCTGAAATGCATCCTAAATCCTCTTTGTTTTCAGTGGGGAGAGCAGGAATAAGAATTAAAGAACTACATTTCCTTAGTGGTGGTGGATGGACATTTCCACAGTTGTGTAACAAAATCACTCCCGACAGAAATAGCAACTCTCTGTTAATACACTTGGCTAAAGCACGTTTCATTTCTGCTCATTCCCAAGCCTTCCCAAGTACCCTTCCCGGGTTATGTAACCTTCTGTCAGCCTGCACTTCCAACCTCCCCGTGCAGGTGGCTTCCACATTTATTCCTGAACACTCCCAGCACCTCAGCTCCTTTCCAGCCGGGCTCCCCCCGCCCGCGGCGGCCGCTCTACCTTGTGGTGGTGGCTCGAGACCTCGTCCCTGCTCCTGCCCAGCTCCTCGGCCAGTTTCACGTTCTCCTCCTGCAGAGCCTCGAGCTGCTGGGACTTGTGAGCCGCTGCCAGCTTGAGCGCCTCGCTGCGAGCACACAGAGAGCATCGTTACCATGGGAACCGGAGAGGCGAGGGAAAACCGGGGGAGAGAGGCGGCTTCACAGCTCGGAAAAATCCCAACTCCAGCGGGGTCACGGGGCTGGGGATCGGCAACAGCCGTGCCAACGCCGGGGACACCGCGGGGACGGGGTGAACCCTGCCAGGGCTCCAGGTACTCGGGAATTCCCACGGCTGGGATTTGGGCAGGGCAGCGGCTGCAGCCTGGGCTGCTCGCTGAAGGGAACTCTGCAGCCAGAGGTAAAACAGAATTGCTTAAAGGCATAAAAGAAGAAAGAAAACTCGGAAAAAAGGCAACAACAACAAAAAAAAACCAGCTTTGAGCTCCACTTATTTAACTACTCCCTATCAGCTCTGACATCCAAAAGTGCAGGACCACAGGAAGCAAAACCTGATCTATTCCATTATTTTAACAGACACAAAACTGCAAATGAGACGAAACCAAAGCTGAAGGAAAAAAGGCTTTGCAGCTTTCATCAGCCTGTGTTGCTACTAATGAGTATAGTTCCCTTAAAATACATTCATTTGCAACAAATCTTTAAAAACATTTAGCATGCTGGCTGTAACATGAGTGACTAACAAAAAATCTTTAAGATTTGTCATCTTTCAAAAAGTACAAAAGATACCCTTAATTTCACTGAATAGTAATCTTTATTACTCTTTTGTTTTTTAAAAAAGGAGATGCAGTACTCCTGTGTGCCAATACTACAGACTTGACTGGAATATTAAAAATACTTTTATAACTGTGGGAAGTAGAAGAACCCTTACGTCAGAAACTTATTCAAGCACTCCAAAATACAAGGATCTGTTGGCATATTTAGGCAAAAGTCTGATTTTAGTTCAGCATCTCACGAGACTCTGATTTTTCCTTTTACCTGGTCTCACCTTGGCAAATGCCCACCCTGATCCCCTGGACTGGAGCAAGCTGCTCCCAGCTCTCAGTGACTCCTGCTGGGCAGGAACACACCTATTTCCAGCCCTGCTTCCTTGCTGAGGTGCAGCACTAACCCCTCCTCCTCTTTCTTCTGGCATTAAGGCACAGATTATTTATGGTGTTAAAAAAACCCCACACCCAGTACTGGGGTCACTGAAATGCTCCCGTGTTTGTTGGGAATTCCTGGGCAAGGAGTTCCCAAGGGATGGCCCTGGGAGCAGCCTCAGGCACTGCAGCTTCCCCTCAGCCTTTCCCAAAGGACCCCCTGGCCCTGTCCCACCCCCTGCTCCAAGGGCACCACATTCCCTCTGCCCTCCTCACCTCTCACAGCTCCCCCTGAGCTCTGCTCTCTGCTGCTCAGCAATCCCTGGCACCAAGCTAATCCTTACTGTCACTAAAACAGGGCAACACACAAAACAACCAGCAAAGATCAATTAAAAACTACACAGGCTTCCCTTTGTCCCCAAGGTCTCAGCTCTGATGATCACAGGCCACATTCAATCTAAGAAATAACAGCATTAACCCCCTCAGAGTGATCAGGGTCCTGAGGACACCTGGTGGGGCTGGAGATTTTCAAGGCAGCATCTCCTATAAATAATTCCTGCCTGGTAAATTACAGCCCAGTATCTGCTGCCTTTCCCCAGGACCAGAGCAGACATTTCCTGTGTCATGTCCCACGAGCACAGGCAGGAGTTGCTCCTGGAAGGAAATCCTGCCTTTCTCAAAGGGGTCTGTGCAGGTTTTCCAAAGCCACAGCCAGACACTGAATTCTGTGAGCTGGTGGCCCCTGTGCCCTGGTGTCACCACAGAGCTGTCACAAAATGACAGATGGAACTCCAATAATATTAATATAATATTAATTAGTCAGAGCTGCTCTTAAGCTGTCAGCAAGATTCCAGCTCAAGCTCCATGAGCCAAGCAATTCCCTGGGAGCACAGGTGGAAGTGGTTTGTGATTTAATGCAGGGCACCTCTGAGAGCTGGGGATGTGCAGCCCCTGCAGGGCAGCAGGAACTGGGATCTTTATTCCCTGTGGCACAGCAGCAGCTTTGCTGCAATGAGATTCCACAGGGCAAATTTCATGGTTCCAAATGCTTTCAGTTCATTTGCCTGTGGCCAGTGGTACACATTGTCAAATGTTGGTTTTCAATGAAGCAGCTCAAATAAAGAACAATTAACTCAAGTTTTATATCCCATGTACAGGATTTGGTTTACACCATTTAGGAAATAAATACACAAAAATAAACTTCAGAAAGCCATCAATGAAAAAATAAAAGCAGAGCCAAGTTTCTATGAGCAAAGCCACCTAAAACTCCAAGTGTACTTGTAATTAAATCAGAATTCTCTTCTAATAAAGATTTTAATATTATCTCGTGCCCTTGGGTGGCAGAACCCTCCAACAAACAAATTGTTTCAAACTATTATCCAAGGATTTCTTTAATTCCCTTCAGCAATTTAGTAGCAACATTCTCATGTCAAGTTTTGCACAAGCCAAACATTTGGCAGACAATTTTGACCCAATATCTGCTTTATAAGTCAGGATACCAGAAAGTTGCTGAAAGACAATTAAAAAAAAAAGGTAAATGTACCCACAAAAACGAACAGATTTAACAGTGAAATACTTACAATTCCTTTTTAAGTTCTTCCACTTTCTTGTTCTCCAGATTTAGAAGCTCTTTTGACTTATTAAGTTCCTCTTCGTTTTTCAGGTTGTTTTGTTTAAGCATGTCCAACTTAAAGAGGAGAAAAACCCTCATTACATCAATGAAATCACACAGTTCTCAGGAAACAGCCCTCAGCCAAATGGAGGCTTGAGCTCTTCCATTTTCTATCTTTTATATCTATCTATCTATCTATCTATCTATCTATCTATCTATCTATCTATCTATCTATCTATACATCTTTAGCCCCTAAATTAACCCAGACCCAGCCTGTCTGGACTGATGAGTTTGTCCAACAGCAGCTGTTACAAGACCTCTACATTCAACCAGAGCAGCACAAAGAATTCCAAGCCCACTGGAGGGCAGTTTCCAGGAATGTGGGCTCAACACCCCAAGGTAAAGCCCAAGGCACCTCCATTAACTGCTGCAGCCCTCAGAGCATTATTTGGTTTTTAAATGCAGAGCTTGTTGCTAAAACCAGCTGTCCCCTTGATGTCTATTCCTCTAAGATAACTCATGAATTCTGCTTTTCCATACCTTATTTTCTGAGAGTCAGGAGGGCTGAATGCTGTGCCTGCACCCCAGGAAATGAATTCCTTGCAGAGATGTTGCTGCATGGGACAAAGTGCTGGGCACGGATTTCCTGAGCTCGTGTCCCCCACCAGCAGCTCATGGAGCTGATTTGTTTTCATGCACCACAGAGTGTATTTATTATTACATAACAGATAATCTGCAGCCATTCTCATGGCATTGCAGGACCCTGTGGATTTTTTTAATCCAGGAAGGGAACCCCTCCCACATGAACGTCACCAATTCTAATTCTGCACTGGCAGATCCCGCTGGAATCAGTGGGGGCAGCCCAGCTGCTCACCCCCAGAGCTCAGCCCCAGTGCTCTGGCAGTGCTGAACAGCCAAGGGCCAGGGCATCCTCCCCTTCCTCGGGCCCTGGAGCAGCCCAGAGTGGTGGGAAGACATGGACAGGACACAGACACCAAAGGGAACTGCTGCACCTCGGACTGACACAAAATACAAAATAACCGTGACCAGAAAACCACGTGCATTTTCCATCACTCTGTGCTCATCCAGTAATTTTTCACAGTGGGAAAACCACAGAATCTTCTCCTGCCTATCTCAATTCTCTACAATTCAACAGCTGCTCTCACAAAGCAGGCAAAACTTTTCACACATAAGCATTCAGTGTGATTACTTCATTCTGCAGCTTCTGGTTTGTCTGTCTTGAGTTCTCCAGAGAGGCCAAAGTTTCAATCTTTTCTTTGTGAATGGCATCCTTCTCCTTGGTCACCTGCTCCACTGCCTGGGAAACATCTTCTGCCAGTTTGGCCACCTGGACATAAAGGGAGGTGGGGAAAAAGCCCCAGTTATTCCCAACAGAACTCTGCCAGCAAAAGATCAACACCTCATGCACAGCTCCGTGGTTTGTCAGCTGCTTCCAGGTAAGTAAGTCTTAAACTAGGAATTTATTTTGCATTTTGGAGCTGCATAAAGTATAAAATGAACTGAGGATTCAGTTCCATGCAGATTATAACCCCATGCTCATGTCACATCTGAGCAATTTTAATTCCTGGATTTCTCACTAGCACCACTGTGATTGCCCTCACCTCTTTAGGCAGTAGTAATTCAACAGATATTCACTTCCAACAGCCTGGTGTATTTTCAGGAATATGGAATTACAAAACCTCAAATATTTGGAAAATAATGGAATTGGAGATAAAGCAAATTATTGCATTATTTCAGTGTTGTTCATTATGGCCTCATAAAGGAAATACTTCACAATGATATTAAAATACTTAGGCAGGTGTAATCTATAACATCTCCTGATTCCAATTTGCATTCAATGTGATTTTCTGGGCTTCAAGCCACACAAACTGAAAATCAAAGTATTTTATAAAGAATTTGTTGGTGGTGAATACAAAACACTTCTGTGAATAAAAAGAACCCCAGCATTCTCAACATCTTTCCCTTTCTCTCACACTGCTTTTATCCAATTTACAGAAGCAGCACATTCTTTCATGTTTTTGGAGTAACTCAGGTTGGTATTTTGCTGTAATTGCACATAAAATTACACAAAGATCCAATTTAAAACCTTATCTGTCACTACTTTAAATTTTATGTTGCAGAGTCCTTCACCAGAAGGAGCTGCTCAACGTCTCCTCCCAGATTCAGGGAACACAACTTCCTTTTATTCACAGTTTATGTTGTTTTCTTGCAACATTCAGCAACAATAGAGGTTTTTGTAGTTAAAAATATTTAAGAAAAAAAAAAAGTGTCTTTTAGACTCACAGTTGCAACTTGCAACAACCCCCAAGTGCCACACTGAGAGCCCACAAGTGCAGTGTGTTATGCAGCGCTGAGTGTGCAGGGAAGTGAGGGAAGTGCACACAGGACACCAGGATTAGTGCTCAGGATTAGTAGAACCAGCCCCAGACTTGACTTTAATCTATGAATTTCAATACCTCTGGTTTCTGTACTACTGCTTGGGCCTGGAGAGTCTCAATTTCTTTTACTTTCAAAATCAGATTTTTCATTTGCTCCTGCAGCATCTGATTTTGGCCCTGAGACTCCAACAATTTGCCTGACAGGTCACTGTTAGTTTGTTCTAAAAGTTTAACCTCCTCATAGAGTCTGTAATAATCCTGGAATAACATCCCCTTCTCCTTCACTAGTCCCTCCTGACTGAGGAGCAGATTTTTCTGCTCCTTCCTCAGGATCTCCAGCTCCTGAAGGTACTCAGTTCCCTCCTTCTCCATCAGCTCCATCTCGTGCTCCAGCACATCCATCTTCCTGGCGATGCCGCTGTGCACGCCGCGGAACTCGGCTGCTGTTCTGGACACGGAGGCAAAGTTACTCTTCAGTCTCTTCATGTTGGCAGTGACATGCTCCTTCTCTGCACAGATGACTTGTTCCTCTCTCATTATTTCCACCAGTTTCATTTCACATTTCTCTTTCTCCTCAATTAAAAGTGTTTTCTCAGCCAGAACTTTATTTTTCTCTCTCAGTTCTTCTAGCTCCTTCTCCAAGCAGCTGATATTCCTTTGAAGTTCTGTACGTCCCAACAAAAACGATTTCTCGTCCAGTTTTCGAGCTTCCTTTTCCAAGGTTAAGGATTCTTTCACAAGAGCAACCTCTTTGTCTAATTTCTGACACTCCTCCTGCAGCTCATCCCTCTCCCTGGTCAGCATTTCCCTGGCAAAGGAGCAGGTGTCCAAGGAAGACGACAGGACCTGCTTGGTGTGTGCTGCAGCTGCCAGCTCAGCTTCCAGTGCTCTTTTGGCATCCTGGGCCTTCTTCAGGAGGTTGGAAAGGTCACATTTACAGGCCATTAACTCTTGATTTTCTACAGTTTTCTTACTGAGTTCTCCCTTCAGGGCTTCAATGGAATTCCGGAGTGTGGCATTCTCTTCAGCCAGAGCATTCCTGGACAAGAGGTCCAGCTCACGTTCTCTCTTCAGATCAGAAACTGCCTTTGCACAAGACTCGTTTTCATCAAGAAGCTCCAAGTATTTTGTCTCCAGTTCCTTCCTCTCTTGGAGAAGAGCCTCATTGTGCTTTTCAAACTGCAACAACTTCTGAAGGACAGATTCCTTCTCCAAGGTCAGCTTGTTCATTTTCTCAGTGCAGATTCTCTCACAAAGCTCAGCATATGCTGGGGCCTCCAGAAGCCTCTCAGCAGTTGCCTTATTTTCATTGAGAAATTGCTCCCTTTCAGCCAAAAGCCTTTGCTCTGATGAGGAAAGAGCCTCTTTCTCTTGATGTAAGTGATTACATTCCAAACTGAGTGTGTCTCTTGAGGCTTTCATTTCCTCCAGGAGACAAGTGAGGCTCTCGAGGGAATTCTGCAGCTCCTTGGAGTCTTTCATCGCTTTGGTGAGCTGGGTTTGCATCTCCTCCTCTCTCACTTTTAACACTTGGTTTTCACTGACTGCCTGCTCTAAACTCACTTGCAGCTTTTCTGTGCCTTTGAGGAGCATCTCCTTCTCTTCCTGCAGGCCTGTCAAGACCCTGCCCAGCTCCTCTTCCAGGGCTTTGTGTCTGTCTTGAAGAGCCAAGAGCTCCCCTAGGGCTGACACTCTCTCTGCAGCCAGAGCTGACACTTGTTGCTGGAGCTCCCTTTGGTCTCTGGCCAAGGCCTCACAAGAACTTCCCAGCTTCTGGATAACATCATCTTTGTCTTTCAGAACTGCATCTTTCTCTTCCAAAAGTCTCTTCTGATAACTCTCCAGCTCTTCCCATTCTCTGACATGTTTCTGACACGCCACATCCATGGCATCTTTGCTGGCCTGAAGTTCCTCCAGCTTTTGGAACAAGGTTAACTCCAAGGACTGGAGAGCCTCGTTTTCCTGAGCTGCCTTCAGCAGCTTTGCCTGCACTGCCTCGAGTTCAGAGAGTAATTTGCTTTTCTCAGAAGCCAACGTTCCCTTTTCTGTGCTCTCCTGCCGGCTTTTGGCCTCAGCTTCTTCCTTCTGCTTTAGGATTCTTTTATTTTCTGCCTTCAGTTCTTCTTGGTCTTGTTGCATTAACGAAATCTTTGATTCCAATTCTTTAAGTTTTGATAACAAGGGACCTCTCTCTAATTTTAAAGTATTCCCCTCCTGTGCCAAAGTCTCTTTTTCTGATATCAAAGCCCTCATCTTGTCTGACATTTGTTCGATTTCTTTTCTGGATGAGGCTAACACAGAGCTTAAGGACTAAAGAAATAAAGTCGGGGAGAAGGGAAAACAAAAATCAAGTCAAGCAGACAAATGAGAAATGTGCTTTAAGGGCAAATAGAGCAACTTAATTTAAGTTTTAAAAGTGTATACACTGACACACAGTGCCTGCTTGAACTCAACTGCTGGCAGACACCCCTGTTACATTACAGAACACGCATCGTCCACAGGAGGTTTTTAGTGGCTAAATAATATTAAAAGTATCATGGTTTAAAGGTTCCTCCATCCAAAATTTCATGTAATTTCTAAAAGTACTCTCAATGAATTGACTGACTGTAAATTGTTCAAAAGAAGAGCCACAGAATGATTTCATGAGACTCTATGTGAATTAAAATGCAAGGAGTGCTATTAGAAACTGACTTCCAATTCTCAGCTTCACCTCCTCATGATTTTCTCAAAAATATGTTGTCATGATCCCTTTAATTTTATCCCTTTAATTCAAAACACCACAGCAGTGCTGTCAATATTGTGTGTCAATTTATACACTAAGTAATTTGCTAAATCAAACAGCAAAGATTATAGCAAATAATTGCTGAGGCATGAAAGCAAGCAGTAAAGTCAAAGAAACGGGAGGAAAAATTAAAATTGCTAAAGTCAAGCTACACACGGAATAGCTGCAGATCATACTACAAAATGAAAGGTGTGTAGCACTTCTAAATGAAGCAGTTCACAATGCATCTTAAAATGCAAGCATATAAAAAACCAGGGAATGACATCTGGCTCCAGCTGGCTGTGCTGAGCCAGATCTAGGAACATAAAATGTTAACTGATATTAAAGAACTGAACATAAAATGTTAACTGATAATAAAGAACTGAACTGATCAACTCTTGTGTAACTGAGAACAGAACTAACAACCAGCTTGTCCTGTGGGCTTCTCCTCCCTAACCCATACCCACATACCCTGGGAAAGCTCAAAACAGAAAAACTACAAAAATCTGGCTATGAAAGCTTGAAGCAGAGAGAAAACGAGTCACTGAGACAGAAAATTTGAACTTTAAGTCCCTTGCAGAGTGACAAAAGCCACTTACTCTGGCCTGCTCTGCTTGTTTCTGCAGCTCCTCAGCCTGGGCCTCCAGCTCGCTGTTTTTCCTCTGAGCACTTTTCAGTGCCTCTTCTGCATCCTGCAGGTTCTGCTTAAACCCTTGGATATCTGCATCATGTTTAGCCACCAGCTCAGAAATTTCTTTTTCATGCTTTGCCTGAAGATCTTTGTACTCATGTTGGCTGCTCTCAATCTGCTTTTTCTGGTGGAAGATAAGAAACACAGTTCAAGCAGCAGTGGGACCATTTTTCTGCACAGTTTTAGTGCTTTTAAAATTGCTCTTACCATGTCTGTTAAATGGTCCTGCAGAGTTTTCAGTTCTGCTTGATGAATCTTGAGAGTTTCCTGCTGACTCTGCTCAGCTTTCTGGGCTGTCTGCTCCACGTTTTCCTCAAGCTGAGCAGCCTTTTCATTTGCTTTTGTGAGCTCGAGCTGTATTTGCTCCAACTGCCTGGAAAGACCAAAAGAAAGAACATCACTTTCTGCTGACAGCACCACAAGCACAGAGATGGAAGAGCCAAGATTGTGCTGGAGTTCTATATTCTGACCGAGCATTTAGAAAGAGATTTCATTGTTTAACAGACAGTGCTCTGCTAAACAGGGAAGGTCAATATTCCCCCCAGTATTGTACATACAATTTTTATTTGGGAAAACCCCCCCACATTTTCTCTCACAAAAATGTGACCCAAGTCTTTTATATATCTAAAAAACTGAGTTTATCAGGTAATCAAATAATCATGAAGCACAATCACAAAACAGTCTGGATTATTCAAGAGGTCATTTACTGTGGGCAATGAGAAGCACCTTATGTAAGAATTTTGGAATTATCAGTGTTGGATGCTCTTCAAACCACTCCCAGGGGACTGTTTTGATTGATTTAGTTTGCTAGAATAAGCTCACTTGTCAAATCAATGTGACACTCAGGAGCATCTTGTTCAGATATTTACAGAAAAATCAAATGAGAAGCCGGCAGTGTGGGAGTGGAGGTGTGATGTGACAGTGATCAAATACCTTTCTTTGAACCTCAGCTCATCGTTCATCCTTGTCAGCTGGGCAGAGCTGTCTCCTGATGACTTCATGATCTCTGCAATGTCATTTTCAAGTTTGGCTTTTGCTTCCATCAGCTGCTGCTCCCTCTCTTCTCGCTCCCTCAGCTTCCTCTCCATCTCTGAGCAAAACAAAGGTGGTTAAGCTGTAAATTCTAGAGGAAGGGTATGCAAAGAACAGCTGGAGAACTGTAAAGAACTAAAACCAGCAATACTGATGCTCCAGACCTCACAGATCAACCATTTAAAAAGAAAAATGATGATTGATTGAACTGGTAACTGCAGCAGAAGGTTAAGGACTCTTCAGCAAAGAGCAGCTGGACACGAGCCCTTTGTTTCAGAAGGGATTCCCTCCAGGCCATGAGATGTTGGTACAAGTTCTGCTGTCTCAGAGGGGAAGGAAGCAATGGAGGAAGAGACCTGCAGGTCTTGCAGGTGAAGTCACTCATCAGCTGCTCAGCACAGCAGCAGAAAATGAACAAGGAAGGGAGCACAGAGCTCCAGGGCAGGGCAGGCGCTGCCAGGGGCAGGGGCAGCCTTGGGGTCACTTCTCCCAGCAGGCAAGGTTTGCTTGAGGGCACAAATCCCCTGCACTGGCTCCACAGAGATCTAAAGGGATGGAAGGTACAGGAAAGCCTCCCACAGGCTCCAGAGCACCGAGCTGATGCCTTTCCAGAACATTCCACTTCATCCCTTCCTTACCAGTCAAACTAGACTTGAGCTGCTCCAGTTCTGAAGACATGAGTGCAAACTGCTCTTCTTTTTGGTTCAGCTTCTTCACCGTTTCTAGGCAAGTGAAATTTGGAAAACAAAGTTAGTAACTACTTGAATGCAGACAATTCTACCTACTTGCAAGGTATGTCACCCTTCAGAGAGGCTACAAATAATCCTGCCCTTTCCACAGCCCCTGAAACTGCTGGGACATCAGCTATGAGCTTCAAAGCGTTTAAAAAAGCCATTTTGTTGGCATTTCATTGCTGCAGCTTTTTAGTTCTCTGTTTATTTTAGCAGCACGTACCTTGCATAGCTTGTTGAACATTCTCTGCTTCATCAGCTGCACTAGTAAATTTTTCTTTCTGAAAAATTGATAAAGACTTAAGGTAAGGCTTGGTAGGAACAGAACAATTCAACCACTGAATTTGTATTTGGTATTTTTCATGTACAAATAGAACAATCTTTGCTCCTATCATAAACAGATCTCAAGTTTTTGAGTTACAGCTCAGCACAGATCTTCCCTTGCCTTGGCTGCAAGTCCCTCAACATTTCAAGCAACTTCTCCATCAGCTGCCAGATTCCAGGGTGGGAAACAAGAATTTGGGTTTTCTACCCCTGCTGCTCCCAGGCTGCACTGGGGACACCTGGGAGCCATCTCCTACCAGGCTTCTCCAGTTTTACCAGCAGGAATTGATGCCAGACAATGAAGAAAAGGGAGGATTTTCAGGAAGGCAAGTGAGGCTCTTCCACCAAGAATATTTACTATTGGCCATGGAAAGACCAAAATCCCACTGGTACTAATGGCAGTGTAGTTGCTCAGGGAAACCCCACCAAGAACACCCAAGTGTTTGGAAATGTATTTAAATGAGAAATGTCTTTTAAAACCATTTATAAGAAGCGTGTAGCAAGTATTAATTGGCACAACAGCTACAATAAAGGGCCATTAGTGTTCCTAAATTTAAACTGCTGCTGCTTTTGATTTGGTTTAATTTTATCTGCAATCCATAAATAGATGAGTTCTATTTAGACAAAACACCTGATAAAGCAGGACTGAGGTGAAATGCTCTTTTTATTCTGAGGAAGGTCCCATCAGCCATGAACCCTTCCCATTTTTTTCCTTGAGTAAAACACCTTTGGAAGGCTTTGCTCAGAGCTGATCCACAGACTTCCATGACACTCTCACCATGAAACCCAAAATCCAAAGAGTAAAGTCAAAATTTTGGGGTATTACTCACCAAAACTTGAAGTTCCTTTTCCAAAGAATCTTTAACTTGATTTACTGCACTCAAGTTTTTCTCAAAGTCAAGAAGCTTTTGCTCTTTGCCCTGCAGTTCTTTGGCCAGATTACTGGCCTAACAAAGGTGATGAAATGGAGTAAAATAAAATGAGAAACATGAAAGAAAAATTAGGAAAATTAAAAGGTGAATCTGAAAGAAATAACTGTAATATCAAAACACTCTAAGATGAAAAAGAAAAAAAAAAAAAGAAAAAACCATGATGGGTTAATTGAGTGAAGCTGATTTCCACTGATGACTGCATACATCACAGCACTAATTGCATCTTGGAATAGATTTGAAATCATTAAAATTTAGTTTTTCTGCCATTAATTGTGAATACATTATTTAATGACAGACATTTTTGGATACTATCACAATTTCAAAGCTTCAGCATTAGTTCAATCAGTGGTTTTGGTTCTTTATTGTTTTCATTCTTTGAACTGATTGATTTGTGCTTCAATTGGCTGATCAGATCAATACACACACACAGGGAGGGAATCTCTGTACCACACCCAGTGCAGAAATCCACTGTGGCCTCAAAAAAGAGTCAAAGGTAAAAATTTGGTATCTTGGAACCACCTGTGAAGAGTTTAGGGAAGCTTTTTCCAGTTATTTCCCCACTACTCTTGACTACCATCAGCTTTACAGAGGTTTCATCCAAACCCAAGGAAAATCCTGCACCAAGTTGCAGCCTGTGCCCCAAAGTGCTGGCAAACAGTGCCAAAAACATCCCTGCAGAGCCTTGGTCTAAAGAAAAGTTCTACCAGGATTTTCTGTGCCTTCTTTTATTTTAAAAGCCTCCCCCATCACCTTGTCAGAGGAGGGGAAAGGTAATGGAGGAAATGTTTCCCCACTGAGTCCCAAGTCCCCCTTGTCTATCCCCAAAGATTAAAGCCTTAGGGTGTGTGGACCCTTCTCCCAAACGAGCCAACAACTCTTCCATAGCAGGAAGATTTCAGCACAGACATGCCCAAATCTGCAGCAAGGAAGTGCAGAAGGAATTTTTTTTTCCTTTTGCTGATTGGTGCAGGTGGAGCAGCAAAACCTGTTGAGACAGGACCCAGTTACTGCTCCCTCTAAACCTCTTCAGATGGTCCCAAGATACACATTCACTAAAACTCCTTTTTTCTGTGATGTATTTCTTATGGCAGATTAAAAGGGTACAAATGTAAAATAAAAGCAAAAGCAAATGAAAAGGATGGATGTTGATACAAACCTGGCTAATTCCATCACCCTTTTCAGTCTCTAAAGTCTGAATTTGTTTCTCAGCTGCCTCAAGCTGCTTGCTAAGTTTCTCGATTTCCAATTTACCTTCAGAATTGGCTTTCTCAAGTGCAGCAAGGTCCAAAAGCTTTTCTTCAGCAGCTTTGATCTGTGGTGTAAGACTATCAATAACTTTGGTTTGTTCATTGTACTTGGCTTGCAGTACCTCTAGCTCCTTTACCTTTATCTCAGCTTCCTGCAATTTGTTTAAAGTGTCTTCCATTTCTACTAGGTGCTGATCTTCCACACTTTCCAGTTTGGTCTTCAGGCTTTCCAGGTTTTGCTCTTTCTCCTCCGTGACTGCCACCAGTTTTGCTTTCAGGGACTCGATCTCTTTCAAGTGCTGAGATCTCTCATTTTCCTGCTTCAGTTTTAGATTTGCCATTTCATTCTCATAGTCTAATTTCATCTTCTCAATCTGAGTCTTTAACTCAGCGAATTCTGCTGTCTGAGCCCCAACACCTTTGCTGAAA
This sequence comes from Molothrus aeneus, assembly GCF_037042795.1. Taxonomy (NCBI): domain Eukaryota; kingdom Metazoa; phylum Chordata; class Aves; order Passeriformes; family Icteridae; genus Molothrus; species Molothrus aeneus. The sequence continues at coordinate 10,982,651 of NC_089663.1, read as the reverse complement.
GAAACTTTCAGCTCTTCCATTGCTTGCTGATGGGAGGCAATTGCAGATTCCAGCTTGGACTTCCACAGCTCAATCACGTCAGAATTCTCCTTGTTGGCGTGGTCAAGCTTGCTTTTCAGGGATTCGTTTTCCTTTGCCATTCTCTCATTTGAAGCTGAAAGGGACTTGATCTCTTTCTGCAAGGCTTCCTCACTCAGGCCAAACTTCTCTTTCAGCGAGTTCATCTCGTTCTGGTGTTCTTTGCCAGCTGCTGCCATTTTTTCTTGCAAAGAGCTGATTTCTTGTAGCAGGGAGAGAGAAGTGTCCACGTCGTCGATGTGTTTGCTGGAATCCAGCCTCCCTCGGAGCTCAGCCACCTCCTTCACCCTCAGTGCCAGGTCCCTCTCCAGCTCCATGATCCGGGACTTTTCTGACACTGTGGCCACCTATGATCAACAGCATTTTAAGAAAAGAAGAATTATAAAATACACATTTCATACAAAGACACTCAGGCCTTGCTGAAAAGCTTCCACTGAGCGTTGCAAATTGCTTCAGAAAGGGAAAAATGTCCACAGTTCATGTGACAAACATCTTTTATTGTCTATAAATAAAGAATTTGCTAAAATTCGTTCTTCTGGTAGTTATCTAGAAATAATTTGCTAAAAAATTTCCAAGCCACCCTGATGGGTATTATCAATGATTAACAAAGTGTTCCTCAGAACCATTTCAAGGCAGACTGGAAAAGAATGGAGAACCTTGAGGTCTTTGTTGAAATAATTCCTTCCAAATTCATCTCACACCAGCTACAAGACTGTCAGAAATTGATAAACACATTTTGAACTGATAAATCCTGTGAAATCCCTTCTATATCTGCTTCTCTCTGAAAAAGTGTCCTGGCACTATCTGAGCTTTTCACTGACTGTTGGAGCAGTTTTTGCTACAGAAAAGCTCCCAGAATTAATTCTAATTAGGAAGTTACTGCTTTGACCTCCTGGAAAAGATATTACTTACCCACAGCTGCCCTTTAAAAGTACTTATTACACATTAAAATGTTGGTTTCATATTCATCCTGGGTTTTTTATTCATCCTACCTGACCTTCAAGAAAATCCCCATGTGTGAGTATGAGTATGTGTGTGTGTGTATATCTACTTCTCTTTAAGAATTGACATCTGCTGAACTTCTGACTTGGTACCAAGTATGTCAGTAATATTCTGACAGGCAGCAGTATTACTAATTACTGGGATAATCATTAAAAGATTATGTCATTGGTGGGAAAAAAGAGCTAAAAAGCCACTGCAAACTATGATTTAGCAAAGCAAATAGTGCAGCAGCTACTGAAGAGCTCAGAAACCAAGCCCCAAATACTCAGTTTGTGTTAAAAGGACTGGCACGTCCAATCTTAGTTCTTTTGGGTTTAATGAACTCTGCTAATTTTTAAAATGAGCTACTGAATGTGCCCTTCTGTCAGCTCATGATCCCATCCTGCTACTTTTGGATCCAAGGGTTACTTTGGCAGTGTGAAGACATCTTACCTGAGTTCTTGTACGAGTCACATGTCCAGGCACACACACACACCCCATGGAAGCTCAAAATTAATCCTAATTTTTTACAGTGTTGCAGCTCTGGCTACGGCAGGAGCAAGGACCTGTTCCAGCAGGTGTCACCCCCGGCACTGTGCCATCAGAAATCTTCCACAACACAGATCAGGCTCGTTATTCAAACAGGGAAAACCATTACCCTAGTGTCTTCTAACTCCCTCTGGAGTTTGTCAGCTTTGGTCTTTTCAAAGAGCAGGCTCTGTTCAAGCTCCTTAATGCGGGCATGCTCCAGTTTGGTCTGCGTCTGTTAGTGGAGAGGGAGAGGAAGAGAACACAACGGTGCCACCATCACATGCCAGCACAAGAGGAGGAGCCACATGCAGGCCGTGCTGCCAGAGCCTTCTAACAGGTGAGCAGAGAGGATGCAAGGGGGGGAAATGGACAGGAAAATGCTATGGATGAGGAGGATGGGCTGAAGGTGTGAATGGACGGGCGTGTAAAAATGAAATCAAATGTGTAAAATAAATAAATAAATAAATGAATGAACAGCAAACGGAGAAATGGGAACAAAAAAAAGTTTCATGCAGCTGAGTAGAAGTTATTTATCAGTACATGAAGTTTTCAGCACAAATTAGAATAGTTATGTCAAAAATATATATATGTGCATATATATCTCTTCCTGTTCTACCAGGATGGTAAATCCCTTTCCTTGTCATTCCACTACCTTTTCCTTTAATGCCTTTGGCTGATTTTATAAAAAAATTACTTATGAACAAGGGGACAAAAATTCTCCACTGAAGCTCATGTGACAAATCAAAACTTTAACTTGTTTTTGATAGTAGCTGTCTCTAAGTCTCAGCCATAAAAATGCTTCTGGCCAAGAGCTGGGAACATGAAGGCTCCTCTGTCACTATGGTTTGAATTATCTGAACAGAAATAGAAAGAGAAGGGTTGTCTGTATCTCCAAAATCCTCCTCTTTTTCCCCCTCTTCTCCTCTTTCAGGAAGGAAGCAAGCAAGATTCCTCAAAACCAGATAAAAAAGTGAATCAGCCTGGTTGCTCTGCAGTTATGGATGTCTAAATATATTGAAGAATATGTGGAAGTAAGAAAAAAGAAAGATCTTTGGAATTCTAACAGGTTCCTAAAGAGGTGTAGGACACAGATGAGAACCCAAGTGAGCAGGTACCTCCTGCTTTTTGCTCACAAACGGAATTTTAGCAAGAACACAGAATCTTTGATATTCTGGCTTGATATTCAGATAGTCCCTGAGGCCTGCAAGAGAGCCTGAAGTTTGGGAGGTGCAGGGAAAGTCCAGCAGGTAATTCAAACCTGACCTGCACCTCTGAAGTAGGGAAGAGAGAAAAATGAAAGAGAAATATAAAGATGGGGACGAGCTCCTTATCTGCTTCTCCAAACACAGAATTCCTTGTGGCAGCAGCAAGTTCTTCCTTCCCAAAAGCACCCAGATATCCACGTTTTTGAACAGTTGAAAATAGTTGCCCATGTTTCTATGGAGTTCTTGATCCACAAACACTTGAAAGTTGCTCCTTAGGTCTGCTGATGTTTTCATTCTGCAGCAGATCTGTTTCTCTCTCAGTGGAAGATCCTCAGGGTGTGACAGGCAAAAATGCTCCAAGAACACAGATTATTGTTTTTCCTGCCCATAGCCTTTGAAAATGGATTTAAGTATTCTAAGGGAAATAATATTTAATAAGTGGCTACAATTCAGTTTTCTCTCTGACATAGGTCAGTATTAGTTTTGATCTACAGCCAAATTTTAATTAAGTCTGAAAAACAATCTGCTTTAAAAGATAGAAATTCAAACCTTACTTGCTCTAATTCACCAAGGGGATCTACTAAAGCCCAAGAAATCCCAAATCTCATGGTTACAGAATTCCCCCTGTGTGCCTTTGGAATATGCAACCTTATGGGTTTTTATGCTACATAAAACCCAAACTCTTTGATCCTTAATTTTATAGACAGTGCTTTCCTGCCTCAAAGATCAGACAGACCATCACTGATTACTAGGTTTTTTGAAATCCCATCTCTTATACACTATAAAGGCAAGCAAGTTAAAATCCTGCCAAAATGGAAATAAAAGATTAAAAAGAATACTCCAGAGATCTTTGTTTGACACCTTTTTCCCAATTTAGAGATGAGAGATTATCCTTTAATCAAATCTGATCTCCAAGGGACAGATTCCAGATTTACTGAGGTAAAAATCACTGCGAAATTTTGAACTGCTCAAATTTCTCTCCTGATGATGTGGAAAGAAATTCTTACTGATTATGGTTCTCTTTGAGGAAACTCAGAACTGAGAAGAGAGAGTACCCCAAAAAGAAGAAAATAATTTGATTGCAAACCTTAACTTGGATGGAAAAGAAAAGCAGGAAAGAAAAGAACAGACAACAAAGCCAAAGGAATCATCTTCCCCTTCTCCAGAGCTCCACAATCAGGGAGGTGATGTGGAAATGGGATTCTGACTCTGCCTTCAACCTCCCAGAACTCCACCCAAACTTGGAGGCTGCACATCAGCCTTTTGCAGCACCTCTGTGCTCTGGCTATTCCTTCACTCCAGAACAAACCTCCCTGTGACATTCTCCATCCAGCTGGGAAATTGTGCTGAGGCCACAATTCCTGACAATCAGTTCTAGGGAGGGGCAGGGCAGCCCCCGGTCCCCTCGTGCTGGGACACAACCACAGGACACCACCAGGGTCAGCCTGGAAAGTCTCCCCTGGGGAGTGAAAATGCCCATTTTTAATGGAAACATCAGAACAGGGAAGTCAGGAGAACAGATGGGATCAAAGAAGGAGCACACAAAACCAGAGAAAGGAAGGGCACATGCAGATTTATTTCTAACAAAGCATCAGCCTGATGGGGAGACTGGAGGAGAAACAGATCCCTGGGGATCTCTGCAAAGGAACCCCTGAGGATGCACAGCAGGATCCAGTTCTAGTCTTGAGAACTCCCTGTCTTGGCTGGGGATGCAGCAGAAGAGGCAGCCTGAGATAAATTTACCTTTAAAATTCCACTATTCTGAGCTGGGGAAGCAAGAGGGCTCCTCAAACGTCTCACATGGCCATTTCTGTTATCAAGTAACGCATTGCTCCTACAGAATTTGAAGAGGAGCTACATAAGGATATAGTAAAATCAGACAGCTTTGTAAAGTAATTGTTCAGATGGTTTTAATCATCTCTCCCCTTAGCATTTCATATGGAAAAAGGAAACAAATATGGGAAGATGAAGAACAGACAGATTTTTTTCCCTCAGAAAAATTGTCATCTATTGAATGGCAGCAGGATCTCATAGGAGAGCAGGCAGGATTTTGTGAAGAAAACAGCTAAAATCCCACATTTAAATTAAGGCCACTGCAGGATGCTGGTCATGTTCTGCAAGCTCCTGGACTCTGCAGGGAGCTGCAAAGGCTGTGACCCTAAAGGACTCTAAAGGCACACTGGCCCTGGCTGCAGTCAATGGCATTGCCACGTTTGCTCACTACACACATTCTTCCCAAGAAATGTTGGAACTGCTCTGAAAGCAACATGCACACAAATACCAGAGTCAATGTCTCAATAACAGATTATGCAGTTAGTGAATCAGTAGAAGCATTTTCTGCACACAATCTGTTAACATGGGATGTCTCTGCACATTGAAGTGCCCTCTTACATTTTCTGGGTCTTCCGAAATCTGCCTCTTTCGCTATCAGTAAAATTAAAAAAACAAACAAACAAAAATGTTTCACCTGCAGACTCAGCACTACCATTCCAACACAAACAACAGGAGATATTCCATCAGCTTGAATTCAGTTTAAACCCCCAAGTTAAGCAGCTTGACAAACCAGAGTCTTTAGGATGGTTTGCCATGACTATCGATTGATTTAACAGAAAATAAAAAACTAAAATATTTCCATGGACTAAACAATAAAAGGAGCATTCTATGAAGAGTCTAGATAGGTCTTAAAATGAATGGAAGACTAAAATAAAAGAAATGTTATATGAAATGAGTATTTTCCATAAGGCTAGCACTTCAATCACAAATGCTTTGTAGCAACACAGTTAACTAAGTTTGTACTTTATGCTTCTGATTAGACAATAGAGTAGAGCAACTAAAATTATCTTGCTTATTAATTGGAATTTTGGGATAAAAATTTGGCAGTGCTCAAATACCTGAAAGCAATCCTTCCCTAAATATTTTCTATTCTGATTGTGCAATAACACAATGTGCTGCAGCCCAACATTACAATTCTATAACCAATAGATAAAAGTTACACACATGAATTGCTATTTAGATTTTATGTGCAAACTCTCCATTAATCAACCTTCTCCAAGGGAGGCACAGGAATTACTCAAGAAATGGATCAAACAGGACAAGTCTTCAATATTCATTTTCAAAAGCATAAATATTAACTTGCAATTTTGTAACTTCAAAACAATTTTAGTTTTGGTTAAACTTCTTAGTGGTTACTTTTAACAGCAAAAGGTAGAGTTTTCTAGGAATTAATTTTATTTCTCTAAGTATTACAGCCTTTCTATAGGCTCTACTACAGCCTTTCCATGGCACAGCCCTTGCTGAAGTGTGCAACTGAATTTGGGGTGCAATCCTGCAATTTTGGGACAATTGGCTTACTAAAGACTGCAGAAATGGGTATCATTTTCATGTGGCTGGACCAGGATTGTATCTTTTAATGATTCCTGCCCTCCTGGATATCCTTTTACAAAGCTGGAGATATTTTACCTCTAGGTCTCCTTTGGTAATGGATTCTTCTTCCACACGGAACTGAAGGTCTTCAACTTTCCTGTGGAGACAACTCATTAAAATGCAGGTAATTTTGGAAGCAAATGCTTTCAAGCTCACTTTTCAGTGGAAATCAGAATGACAGTGACAACATTCCCACTGTAGCAGCAAACTGCCAGGAACATTAAGGAGAAATATCTCCCAGGAAGCATCAGAGGGAGGGAAATTTCTGTCCCTAAAACACTACCAGTGCCAAAGCCAGGCATCACTGCTCCTGCAGCTCTTAAGAGGGCATTTTGTATTAAAACCCTTTAAATCCTCATTGATTCTCTCCTTTTGTCACCCTTCTGATGATCTGAGGTGACCTAAGTTTGATCTCACATTCTATACATTCTACCATTCATGAAGGAAACTGTCAGAAATTCAGGACACATCCAAGGCATCCACAGGACTTCAAGATGTGACAATTGCATCGAAACTCCAGCACTGAGAAACGTGTCTGGGTCAGGATGAACAGCAAGATGCACAAGGGGAGCACAAGAAGAACATTAATTACACTCATGAGGACAGTTTGGGGTTACCTTTTCTCTTCCTCAAGCTGATTGAGGAGCTCCACTTTCTCCCTGTCAGCTGCCTCCACCATAGCTCGGAGCTGGTCCATTTTTGCCTCCATCTCCAGCACGTGCTAATCAGGAAGAGGAACAAAACCAAACTTTACTAAGCTGGGAAATACAGGAATTTTTTCCAAGTTATGTACCTGTACCTCAGTAACCAGGATTTGGTGAAGTGATGGGCCAAGTGACAGGAATGTTATCAAATATGGACATGAGCAAAGACTGCAGTGAAGTCCAACAAAAACGAGTTAAATCCAGCAGATCTGCTATCTCATAAACCAAAGATCCCACAAGGGAGATCTCACAGGTATGGATTATTTTACTTTTAGCACACCACCTCTCACTCCCAGCCCTTTTCAGTAAGAAAAGCCCATTTTGGAGGTTAAGTCCATTGTGTTAACTCTGTTCCAGAGGAACAAAAACTCCCTCACCCGGTCGTGCCCATCGCGAACCAGAGCCAATTCCTGCTCGATCTCCCCGACGTGGCTCGTTGCTTTTGCAACTTCTGCCCTCTCCAGGTCCCTTTCTGCCAGGAGCTGCTCAATGTGCTGCTGCTTCTCCTTCAGGGCCTCCTGGAGCGCTGTGGTGCCCGAAATTTTTCTTGCATAGCGGGAAGAGGTTTCTGTCAACTTCACAAAATAAATGAGTTAAAAATCATTCTGCGCCTAGAGAAAGGAAACAGGGGTGTAGTGGGCACCTCCAGATCCACAAACACAGGGTTAGTAGAGCAAATGCTTTCTGTGACCTACTGCACCTTCTCCTTTTACACTTAAATGACCTCATTTTCCAGAATTTAACAGTGGCCACCACGTGTGGTCAGAGCCCTGTAAGGAGGAGCAGCCAGAAGAAGAGGCAGGAGGGATGAAGTGAAAATAAAAGGCCTCAGTGGAAGGTGTAGACTCACACAAAGGCTGGCTCAGGATGCTCCTAAGCATCTTTTTGCATCAAAAAAAAGAAAGGCAGCTTTCTAGCAAGCCAAATCCATCATGTCACTGTTTAACAGGTCATTATCTTGGGTCACCAGCAGCAGTCCAACACTTCCAAATGCTCCATGAAAAGCTTTGGCAACTCCCACCAGCATCTGGCACCTCTACCATGGCAAAAGCAGCCAGGATAAAGAGCAGTTACCTCGACCTAAGCCAGCCCTACAGCTAAAACCTTGTGAAGAACAACAGCTGGTATATAAAATAAAAGATATGTTTCTATCACTTGGAATTAAATTACTTCTGGGAAAAGGATCTGGAATATTAAGTTTCAAGAATGCAGATTAAAATCAATCAGGAGAATTGCAGCTAAAATGAAACCAGGTTTTCCTTGACCTTGCCTCACTGAATGGAATCAGTACAAGAGAAAATTCATTATGGCCCTACCAGCTACACCCTCATGAGTTCCTGAGCTAGAAGGGAAAGCAAATAACCTGAAATTACAAAGTAAAGTGAGCAATAGTTGTGAAAAAGGCAAAAATTTAGCAAAAACCCCCAAGTGCTGTTCATAAAACCTGACTTTAACAGCTGAGAAATTTGATTAAATGAGAATGACAGCTCAGTAATTTTTTTTTAAAAACCCAAATCATGAAGATTTTCTGCTGTATCCTTTAGCTCTGCCTAATCACCCCAAATCAGGAGCACGATGAGAACATTGAATAGCTGCCACAGGCAGCCTGGAGAGCTGGCACTGCCCACAGCCCAGCTGAGAGCACAGCAGGGATTTTTCTGCTGCCAGCACAGCCACCTCCCCTGCCCTGCTGCCCAATCCCTGCCCCAGCTCCTGCCAGCCTGGATCCCAGCCTGCACACTCTGCAATCCCCTGCTGCTGCCCTTCCAGGGCCAGACAGAACAAACCACCTTCCCTCTGATGCTTTCTTGGTTGTTTCAGACCCTCCCAGTTTCCAGAAAATATCCAATTTTAGAGTGTATTGCCTTCTAACAGTTTGAGGTGTTCAAATCACCCTTCACTCCCAACTGCAAAACAAATCCAAAACTCTTGAGAGAAATATCAGCTTCCTTCAGACTTGGAAATAAACACCAATGGCATCAGACAGCCCCTTAAATCATTGGATCTTCTACTCTGACAGCTGCTTTTATTACAGAGGAAAAAGAAAGTAGAAACAGGCCTGAACAACTGAGCAGTCAATGTAGGAGTCCAGAAATCTCCAGAAAAGTTTTCGTTTTTGTAGAAACTGAAGCAGGAAAAGTCTGCTGGGTCAAAACTGATTACAGGAAATCTCGTTTCCCCAGCAGCTTAACTTTTAAAGAAAAAGTCTCCAAATTATTTGTACAATCCTTTTAACTTGGATGGCCACCAAATGCTCACACTGCCTGAGAAAGCTGGAATTTTAATTCCAGATATAATGGATTACAGCAGCTTTGTATTTTATGACCCAAATCATGCAAAATCTCTGGGACACAACAAAATAAGCAAACAGATTTTAGACACTCACAAGGTGTAACCTGGGGGATGACAGCACAGGGAATAAAGCACTTGGTTCCACGTGTTAGTGCTTTGATCCCAAACTAGAGGGCACTCTGCAGCTGCAAGTGCAACTTCCAGAATGGATTAAGTGATGGAGTCCCAGTGTTTGTGCCAAATAAAAATCCTTTTTGTGGCCAGGTATTAACCCCGGTGCCCTGACCGACTGCTGACCTCTGTTAATCTGCTTCAGTCCTGCAGGAGCAGGGGCAGTCACCTCTCTGGGCACCTGCTGGTCACTGGGACAGTGGGACAGGGAACCTGCTCCACATCACTGGGACTCACTCCTTCCTAATTAGATCTATCTAATGTGGTTTAAAAAAAAGAAAGGAAAAAGCTAGAGCGACTGTGGAAAAATCCAATTATTTCTATGTTTTCAATTACCATAAAAGAGACTTCTCAAAATTCAGCCTTCCCAGATTTCCATTTTACTGCTGCAACCCAAGATTAGGACATTTATGTAACAGAGCAACTTCAAAAGAATCCATAGTAAGTGTATTAGGTGGAATTAGTACTGTGTTAGATTTCACCTGAGCCACTGCACTTGGCAACACTCAGCCTTTATGAATTCATAGGATTAAAGCCAAATCTAAAAGAAAAGAAAGAGGCTTCTTGTCAGCAGAGACTTGGAAATTGCTCCTGCTGCATTTCTCAGCTGACTCATCTCTTGAACAGCAAAAGGAAATTTGGAACATTTTAGCCAACGTGAAGCTTCCTGCTTAAACAAACTGAGTGTGACATCTGGAAGCTTCAGAAAATGAATCAAATGCAGATTGCTGTCACAGACACATTTTATGAAAATCCTTTCCTTAGGAATTTTTCTCCTGAGAAGCTGAGAGGCCTCAGGAACAAAATGTGAACAATGGTTATCTGCTGCTGTGGAATGCAACAGGAGAATCTGGGATTGGCCCATGTGGTTGTTTCTCATTCATGGCCAATCACAGCCCAGCTGGCTGGACTGTCTCGGTCAGTCACAAGCCTTTGTTATCGTTATTTCTTTTTCTATTCTTAGCTAGCCTTCAGATGAAATCCTTTCTTCTATTCTTTTAGTATAGTTTTAATATAATATAGATCATAAAATAATAAATCAGCCTTCTGAAACATGGAGTCAACATTCTCCTCTCTGCGAGCACCATCACAGACTGCAGCCAGAGAAATCAGTTGGCATCCTAAGCCCCTTTCTTATTGCAATCACTCTGTTAGCTTGAATTAAATATTCAACTATTCAGCTGCTCTCCAGGGCGAGCTAAGATTTCCTTCCTTCGTGCATGCTTTCAATGAGGAGGAGGAGGAGCACCACGAACCCCGCAGGAGCGGCTCTGCCGGGCTGGGCGGCTCCGGGGCTGGGCAGGAGGGGGAGCATGCGAAGGGAAAATCAGCTTACGAGTCCTGTGCGGCTGGGCTTGCTGCTTACGGAGGAGGCCACGGAGCTGAGCGAGCTCAGGGAGGAGGCGCTGGGGCTGCGCTTCAGGGCCGTGGGCGTGGGCAGCACCTTGCGCACGGCGGGCTTGGCCTTGGCCGGGGTGGTGGAGGGGAAGCCGATCTTGGTCACCTTGTGCACCGGGGCAAAGAGCCCGTACTTGGGCTGGCACTGGAAATACCTTCCAAGGGCAAAGCAAGCACAGCAGAGAGGGAATTAATTTCTTTTCTGGGTTCGTGAAGAGTTCTGGATCAGGAGTAGGAAAGTGTTAAAGGCATTGGAGTGCAATTCTGTTTAACACCCGTTTGGGAAAGGGGCTTTGAGAGTCTCAAACAGCATGATCACATCAGACTTCAGAAATTCAGAGTAAACACTACAGCTCTAGTGCCTAAAAAATTCCATTCAGATGCAGTTTTATATCCACAGCTTTCCCCTTCATCACATTCCTCTGAGCTGCCAACAGATGTGATGGCTCAGGGTTAAAAATAGAAATCAGCTTTTAATTAAATCAAGTAGTTTTATATTTTATTACATACATACCATTTATGTATATTTGATGATACAGAACATATATCTTTGGTTAAATATAGACAAAAGCCACTTATAATTTTAAGCTGTGATCACCTATGTTAAGGTGAGACAATCTTTGTAAAACCTCTTTTTAATGAGGTAAAAGACTATTCCTATGGCGAATGAGAAAGTTAAATTGTGATATGAATTAATGCCTTCTCATTGTGACTTATTGGAGGGAGCAGCTCCACTGCTCCCATCTCTACCAGGAGGCATCTGTGGGAACAGCAACTTCCAGCTCCTGGGATGCTCTAGGATTTTCCTTAAGCACAACTACTGGATATCCAGAGGTTTTCTTAACTGAGCATTCCTTCCAAGCTGAGAAATCAAACAGGCATCTAAAAGAAGGAAATTGTGGTTTCCATTGCCAGTCTATGAATAAAACTCACATGGGAGGAGAGCTCAGCTCATCCCACGAATGTGAGAGAAGTGTTGGCATCAGAGAATTGAAACCACTGCACACCAACCCTCCCCAGCAGCAGACAAGGCAGCTTTAGAGCCTCCCTCCCTCCCTCCCCTGACTGGAAATTTCATGGAAGATACAAAAACCCAAAAGAGAACACAGAGAAGAATCTCATAAAGTAACTCTGGGGATGCACCAACCTCGTGCCAGCCACAGCTCCATCGTTCTTTCCCAGGGGCTCATCCAGCTCCACCCCACACCATTCTCCTTTTGCAAAGTCAGTTTCTCCCAGAAAACGCACGACTCCAGCCTTTGTTCCTCCAACCTAAAGCAGTGACAAACACACCTGCATTTAATGCTTTTCCAAATAAAACACCAAATCCAGTGCAAAGCTTGTGGTACAACCATGTTCACAAAGCACAGGAATGACAGAACCAGTTCTTATTTCAAGCTGTATAATTTTTTGTTTATGAGTTTGTATTAATGTTGAACAAATACTGATCTTCACAACAGAAAATATATTTAACAAGACGTATATTTAACAAAAAATACATTTAACAGTCTAACCAATGTTCTGAATGCAATAGGTTTGTGCTAGAGTTTCACATGAATTTCTACAGCAGATTAGGATTTCTAAGGTCTGTTTGCTTCTTATTCTAATTCTGTGAGGAAAAATAAAAGAAATTAAATGAGAAAAAATTCCTTTCATATTTTCTCCAAGGAATAATTCAGATAAACGACACAGTACAGCCCTCTTGTATTTAAAATAACTGCTATAAAGCATGATACAGAGCACTTGGCAGCCCTGTAGATATAACCAGGGGAGAGAAGAATCATTTTATCTTTTCTTCACTTTCAAGAATAAAAAAATCCAACCCAAACACTCCTAAATGAAAGCCTAGAGAGCAGTGGCTTTCAAACTTATCATATGAAATATTTACAGCCATTGCAATTACTGGCAATGTCTGTGAGCTACAGCCTTTGCCAATACCCAGGGGATGGAAGAATTAAATTAAGGGAAGAAGGAAAAGGTGTTTTGTGGCTGACACTTGCCAGGAAGAGCCACAGGATTCCTGCAGTTCAGGAAGACAAATGTTGTGCCCTAAATTTGTGCAATCTGTTCAGCCTGCACCCAGCATTGTGAGAACAGGGACATGGAGTTGGGAACCTCTTCAAGAGATTCACAGAATTCCACATGGAAAATGCACCAATGGTTTGAAAATGTCCACCTGTGTTTCCCAGCACACCTTGTACAACCAGGGATATTGTGAGGCAGAGAGCTTGGCTGAAACCTCCTGTTAAAGACTGTGCTTCTCCTTTTGATAAACTAAAAAGCAAATTAGTATTTCATATAATTTTCACAGCAGACATTCTGTTTCTTGGGGGAAATTTCTTCCCAGGATTACAAGGGAAAAAATTTCTATTTCTTCCCAGGATTACTGGAGAACAACGAGCTCCTTGTGCTGTGAATGAAGGTGCATGATCACAGCACAAGAGAAAATTCACATTATTCCAGTTGGGAAGAGTTTACTGTGAGGTCACCTGTGAGGAATTGGGGACTTTACATCTCCACAGAGTCCCAAGTCAGTGGCCAAGAGCTGCCACACACATTTGTGCTCCAGGGGCAAGATGAGGCTTCAGCTGATGAGGAAAAATAATCCCAATGCACACAAACCTCAGAAAAACAGGGAGAATAATGAACTTTTTTTTTTGGATATTATTCCAGTGAGAAAGGGAGCAGAAGCACCACTTGTCCACACTTAAATTAAGGTGGCAGCCTCTGCTCTGCCATTAGAGGCAGTTCTGGAACAAGCACAGGTCACCTTCAGACCCTGCTTTAAAGTGGCACTGTAGCAAATTATTACTCTCCATGGAATAAAAACACACAAAGTTTACAGTTATCAGGACAGCCTAATATAGTAACTCGTAGAACCTTTGGTATTTGGTGTTCTTGGCAGAGAACACACAAACAAGCACTGGGACTGGCTTAGGAAAAAAGAATTGTAACCACCCAAAGAGCTCCAGAGAGTCCAGATCTCTGGCACAGCTGTGAGGAGGGAATCCATAACACTGAGAAAATAATCCCTGGGAAGAACTACCCCTGAAATTGAGGGTTCACCCTCAGACATCAGCTACTTTACTAAAGGGTAAATATCTTAAATACGGACATTAAAAAAAATTAACTGCACTGTGAGTCCATACTGAGTTCCAAGTTCTCCTCCTCATTCCTTTACTAGCAAGCCTGGGTAGGGGCTTTTGTCTCTTTAGGTGAAAAGACTGGTTAGTTCTGCTATCAGAAGCTATTTCCCCACTCAGTTTTGTTCTGTTTTCTACCTGAAAAAACAAGAGTTCAATCAGAAGAGGCTCTACAAACCCATTTAAGAAATGAGACAGGAAAACCAGAACAATGGCCTGGATAAAGAGGATAAGGAGCATCCCTTCAAAGGCAGCAGTCAGGTTTGGGGCTGCACAGAGAGGTTCCTCAAGCTCCTTCTCCACAACCCTTGGGCCAGGCAATGGAATTTTTTCCTGTGTCTGTGGTGATTTTTTGAAACAAACCCAAATGAATTACCCAAACACAGCCACCCAGCACCTCTCCACAGGAAGGTGAGTGGGGTCAGTGAGGTAAGGGGTGTCTGAAGCACTGGGGTGGAACAGGATAAATCCATGCAGGGATTCCCAGGGACAGGACAAACTGCTGCCATCTGTTCCCTCCTGTTCACTCTGCACATCAACCCCTAGAGAAGGGATGCTGGCTCCAGGATAGCACAGGGTAAACTCTGGGCTGAAAATTCTTCCTTTTCTGGTTCATACCTTGGCCCTGCTCATCTTCTGTGTTTATGTAAAAAATGGGAAGTTTCTTATGAAGAGGCCACACTCAAAGCACAAAGTGGGAGACACAACCTGGAGGAATCTGGCAGTGCCCAGGGTGCCCTGGAGCTGCTCCAGCCCCTGCAGTGACCCAGGGCTGGTGGGAGCCAGGAAATGCAGGAGTTCAGGTCCCAGAGCAGATGGGGCTGCTCCACACCAGATTCCCAGCAGGAGCAGCCAAGGGTACCCGTGGTACCTGGGTTATTTTCAACAGGACTCAAGGGAGGATGCCAAAGAATTTCTGCTTTTTTTTCCAAACCCAGTCCAGCTTCTTTGGATAATCAGCTACTCCATTCTCTCTCTGCACATTCTGTGTGTCCTTACAAGAGCAGGAATTGGAGCACCCTGTGGCTGTAACGTGCTCAGAGAATCAGTGAAGGTCTACATGGGCAGTTTTGCTCAGTTTTAAGCAAAATATTTCTGAATTTCAGCTTTAAAGAGAGCTCAGCCCTCCTTTATAAAGCCTGAGACTACTGAAGGCTTCCAATCATTGCAGACATCTCTCCCAAAAAGTGCATTTACCTCCAGCTGCAATTAGTACCTGCCTTGAAGTGACAACACCTGCCTTGAAAAGAAAATAACAATAATTTATTCCCTTGGTAGTACAGTGTGAGGTGCTACTGTACAAGACAGAGTGGTGAAGGCCTTTCATGATTAAAGTTGCTGTACATATACAGAATTAATAGTGCCATAAATGGGAAAAAAGATCCTGACATGATTAAACTCAACTGTTCCAACCAATATGAAAAAAGAATTGTATTTACAGAGTATAGCATCTGTTATAGAAAAATTATTTTTAAAAACTGGGAGAATTACAGCCAAAAAAAGGTAAAAAACCCAACCCCAAACCCCAAACCAGCTGCATTTGCCAGCAGATCTACTTCCCAGTAATGCATGAAGGACTAAAATAAAAACCATCAGTTTCTAAAAGAAACAGGGGAAAAAATATAAAAAGGCCTCTGAAAGTTCTATGAAAAACCAGAGTACAACTACCACAAAGAGAGCTTTCCATGACCTTCTTTCATGCTAAGGCAGGTCACTAAATAATGGATAGAGAAAAGAAGTGCCAGACGTTTTCTCAGTCAGTTCCCACACTCCATGAGTCAAGCTGGAAAACACAAAGCTGCAATACTCCAGAGAATCTGGGTTAGCCTGCAGGTCATGGTGAGGTGAGGAATTTAGCTTGGAACTCACTAGAGTTGTATCAAACACATGCAAAAAGTGATTAAATTCCATTTATCCAATTATACCTGAGCTTCCATTAATTTGCGGCCAGGTAAAGTGAAAGAGCAAAATGGGTTTGGAAACCTGAGGTGGTGAAGAAGCTCCTGGTGAAAGGACAGGGGGGTGAACACATCAGACCTTGTGAGAACCTTTGTGGAGCCACATTTCCAAAGATAAGGAGAAGCACAAAACAAATAATCCAGTGTAATCCAGGGGGAAAAAGAGAGATAGTCTAAAAAATGAGAGTGATCTGAGCAGTGCTGGTGGAAAAGAGGCCAGGCAGGGTCTGACCACTGGCAGTGTAACAATATCACTCATTCAAACCTGCCCAGAGAAGGTGAAAGGTGAATTAACAACTGCTCTGTCTCCCATTCTGCCCGGGCACGAACTTGTGGTGACTCCTGAAAGCATCTCTTGGGTATTTCTGCATTTTCTCTTGGGTATTTCTGCATTTTCAGGACAATTCAGCACCACAGTGTGCAGCACTTGGCAAAGCAAAACCCACACAGAGCCTTTGAAACACCTGGGAGCCACTAATCAGGTTCCAATCAGAATCATCTTCCTCCTGTTTCTCCAGATTTAGTGGAGCTGCTTCCAGCTGGCAACAGAAATGGTGTTTAATTGATTTGTTCACCCCTCCAAGGCCAGAGGGGACAAAGTGATCAGCTCCTCTGGTTCTCATGGAACAGGTCTGTACATTTTACCCAGTTCCACCTGTAATTAACCCTGTGACTGCACTGAGCTAATTTCTGTGGGGATGTTTCTGCAGCAGAGCTGATGTCCATCAGGAAACACCCAAACCTGGACTGGATTTTGCCTGGAGTCCTAAACAGAACAGGGAAATCAGCACCACCAGGCACTCTATGAGATCATTAGCATTTAGAGAAGATTTGAAACCTTAGAAAAATAAGAGTGACTTCTGCTGTTTCCACTGATTGGAACAGGATTCAGACAAGCCTTGATCATGTGGATTCTGTGACATGCAAAGTTCTGTGAAGGCAAATTCAGCTTTTCCAGAACTGTGGGCAGAGTCTCCACCTTCTATTGGGCTGTTTCCATGGAACTTAGAAGAATTTGCTTTGAAACCTCTCCACTTCTACCCAATTTGGTTGCAGTCAACTTGCAAGCTCAAAAGCAAGGCCAAAGTGGGCAAAAAACCTCATGTGCAGTAAGATACACACTGTGCTACCACACAATCCTTCACTTCCAGAGAAAACAGTTTGGTAACTAAAGCTGACATGCTATTGAGGTTTAATTCATCCATCCAACTCAAAAGGAAACAAAAAAAACCCCACTCTAACAGCAATTCCATACTACAAAAACCACATGTGAATTCATCACCACCACACACACACAAAAAAAAAGCAAAAACTAAAGTAAATAAACTGTTCCTTCTCCCATCCTGTGCTGAAATGACTGAGGACAACGTGTTCCTGGATATTCCCCCTTGGGAAGGCAGGGAGAGGGGAAGGGAGCCAGAGAATCCCCACAGAAAAAAGGAATTCAGGACTGCCAAGGCATGTGGGGAGTCACCAGCCCCTGCCATTACAGCCCAGGAACTCACATGCAATTGGAATTTAAATAAGGAGTTGCCAAAAGAGAGTGACTCAGACAGGACTCGTGCCTTGTTTTAAGATAACTTTGACACCTGAGTTGTGAGCAGATAGGTAATGCCATGTCCTGAAAAATGCTTAAAAGTGACATTAAAAGAAAGCAGAGGCTTGCACAGGGAAAATCACCCAGATGAGGAATTGCAAGAAAAGCCTTTGGACACCCCTTACCCCTCAGATATTTGCTCATATGAGGATTTCCTGCTGCAGCAGCCACTTAGCAAACTAATCTACATCACAGATCAGAGGAGGCACAGCCCTGTGCCTAAGTAGTCATACATAAATATAAGAATTACTTTAATCCTTGACTTAACATGACAAAGCCATCAAAATAGCTCACAGTCACCTCAGCCCAAGGATAAAGCAAAAGTGTGACTGAGCAGTTAAAATTGTCACATTTGATGGAGGAGGCTCCAGGGAAGAGCCCCAGGGGAGCACAAACCACTCACACGTTGCCAACTTCCACATTTTTCTTCCTTTTCCATCCTTGCATGCATTGTGCCAAATATTTTTGCACTGTTTTAACTGTAACACCACCAATGAATATTTGTTCTCATAACAGTTAAATATTATCATAGACTTTTAAACAGGCTAAACTCAGAAGTGCATTTTCTATTGAGAAAGTTGTAAAATCCAGAAAAAGAAAACCTTAAAAACACCACAGTGACAGTGCTGAAGGGAGAAACTCCTCTCTACATGAGAAGTTTCTTTTTCCCTTGGCTGCTTTTCAGAGCCCTGGAATGTAATCAGTTGACAGCCCTACGTCATGTTTACTTGCAGATAGGTTACATGGGTGGAAACAAATCTGACAATAATCTCCTATCAGCCCCTGCCTGTTCCAGCACCACAGACCTTGGGAAGAAACAACAGAGCCCAGAGTAACTTACAGGCAGATCTGGAAAACAGGGAATAAAGTGAAATGAGCTGTCACCCGTGCACAGGGAGGACTCTGCAGAAAGGCCACATCAGCACATGCCTGTAAATTGAGTTTGCATCTTTTTGGGACCATATGGACAGAGGCCGAGGTGCAGCTTTGCAGCTCAGCCCCAGAAGCAGCAGATCTGGCAGGCTGTGATGAAGCTGTAACTGGTTAAATGAATGAAAGCACTTTAATCCCTTGAGAAGGCTAAGGCCCCTTAGGTTGATAAGATTGTTATTTATTTATTTATTTATTTAAAATACAGCATCTGGTCCCTTCAGGGAAAAGCTGACAGCGCTGTCAAAGCTGCTTCAACTTTTGGTACTGGCAACAGTTGTCACATGGAGCAGATTCCTCTCTTGTGTTCACAAGCTTTGTTTTGTTGGGTAGCTCAGGGGGGTTTGTTTGTTTGTTTGTTTTTAAAATCAACTTTGCATTGGGCTCTTAAGAAATCCTAAGTGTGCAACACCAGGGCAAACAGGTTCTGTGGGCAGAGCTCACACAGGAAACCCAGACTGGCTGAGCCTGAAAGTAATTGTAATTTGTTTTCTGAATTGGTTTTCTGTTGTTCTTTCCCCATCTGGTTTAGCACCGAGCACTTCCACTGGCACTTACTGCACAGCAATTCTTATTCAGAGCAGGTTCAAATGCTGGAGCTGGAGCCTGATTTTCAGCAGGAAAATCAACTGCAGTTCTGGCACTGTGTCATTAACCCCACAAAGGCTGGATGAGGTCAGTGAGGGAAGTGCAGATTTCCACATCAATTTTCCTGTGTTACAGAATCCCCAACTACAAGATCAGCCTGTCCAGGGTTAATGTTCTAACTGTTAAATCACATCCAGATTCCAGAACATACATCATGTCTTAAGAATGGAAATTATGCCTAATACAGAGCTGTTTGTATCACTCTTTGCATTAATAATTCTTCTTTGGTTTAGCCCAATTTTGATTCAGTAAAAGATACATCAGTGCACCAAAAGAAAAGCTGAATAGTGAATTACACATAAGAAACCACAATTCTTTGATACATCCAAACTTATCTACCTATATTTTCAACATTTCCAAGTATGATCATGATGGTTTCTTGTTAGTGAAAGGAAAACTGAGCACAAGCTTGCTGAATACAGCTCAGATACACTGGGATTTGAGTGAGACAGATTTATCATCAGAGATTCCCAAGATAGCAGAGCACAGGGTGCTGTTGCAATTATTCATCTTTGAGGAGTAAACTACAGAAATCTAAAGGTTCTTCTCCACTACAACATCCATTTAGGGCTGTAATAGTTCAGTGAATGCTTGTGTATTCACTCAGTTTGATTTGCTTTTGATTTGCTTTGACTCCTCTGGAACCTCAAGCAAGAGAACTTCTAAGACAAGAGGACAATGGGAATTTCTCCACAATTATTATATTTCCCTTATGGGCATTGATGTCCACCATGAGTTATTTTTCTGATGTTTACAACTCAATTTAATGGCCTGGAAATGTCTTCTTCAAATTGAGGGGAAAAGCCAGGCAAGGTTGTAGCTGATAGCTGTATTTTTCTGCAGGCACCCACAGCTGACATATCCAATACCTTGAAGCACTGTCTGTGTTGATGTCAGTGTCTTTTTAATATCCAAGGTCTTTTGGGAAAAGAGGTTTTTCTGCCCCCTGAAAAAGTGAGGATGCCTCTTTTTATCTCTGTCTCTCTAGCACTGTTCAGCACAGCCTCACAGGAGATGCTGTGAGCAAGCCTGGTCTGGAGAACACACAGGTGATCCCCTACAGCCCTGCTTGCTTTCTGCACTGGAATTTATTTTCCCTGGTATTTCTTTTCTCTGTTTTTTTTTTTTTTTTCCCTCTGGAAATTTTCTTTCTTTTACTTCTCTGGAATATCTTTTCTTTAACTCTGAATAAGTGTCCCAAGCAATCTGTATGTAACCACTATTCTTCCTAATGTGAATGAAGGAAAGATCTGTAGGGTACCTGTCTTCATAACCAAATAAATCAGGGTATATTCACTGGAAGCTTCCTTTATTACTAACCCTTTATATTTGGAAGATCTTAGCTCTCCTGTAGAACTTTGGGAGGACTCTCATATGGGACCACTTAGCATTTGGTAATTCTATCTTAAAATGTACAAAAGACTGGTGAAACCACCAGAGATCAAAACAATAAGAAGAAATCCCTAAGGCATCTTTTCTCTGCACACAAAACAATCCAGGCCACACACTGGAGCTTTAATCACCTCCTCAAGACCTCTTTGCTCCTAACAGCCTTTAACCAAAGCACCTCACCCCAGCACCACTGGGGCAGAAGTTGCTGGGACAGTGCAGAAGCAAACCCGAGGAGTGGCAGCTGCTTTTCCTGGAGAGGGGCAGCAGGAACATCTCTGCAGGAACAGCAGAATGCTCCAACAAAGCTGAGCTGCTGGGAAAGCCTGAAATTGAACCCAACATTTCAGGTTCCAACTTGTGCCCAATTTGCATCCGTGTAATGTAAAAAGTTGAGATGTGAATTAGTAACCACTGTCTGAGTGGCCTCTTGTTCCTTGCTAGTCCAGACTGGGTAGACAAAAAGAGCTGTTAAGATTTTGCCTTTTTTTGTTGAAATCCTCTAAAACCCAGCCAGTTACCACCAATAAAAAGAAACTTAAAGCAATTTAACTGATCCACTCAAGGTAACTCCCATGAAGGATATTTTAGAATCCAAGTTAGAGGGGAAAAAAAATGAACAGATTGAAATACTTCATTCCACACCCTGAGATCACACACTAAGATCAACGAAGTTGGGGCCTTCTGATGTCCATTCTGGAATGTAATCTTGGCTGATGAGCTGTGCCTTACCCATCCATGAATCTGCCCTTCAGGATGTCATTTTCCAATTAGCTGTTTTAATAGGGCTCCCAAATGAGCTTTTGTCTATCATAAATTCATTGTTTTGAACTGCAGTTCCACACTGCTGGAGGCTCCCTGTTCTCAAACTGTAATTCCCCACAGCTGCTCTCTCCATGTGTCCATAAGCACCAAAAAACCGTCACAGAATTCTCAGAGCAGTTGGTGCAAGCTGCCAGAACTGATGGATGGTGCAGCACTGAGCCCCTCCAGCCCTGCAATGGTGTGGTCAGGCTGGAACTCTGTGACACCACTTTGTCACTTAGAGGGGAAATTTCTGTGCTGATTTGGGACTGGAAACATCCACCCAGCCCTTCATCCTCTTGGGTAAGTGTTACTGAGGAGGGGCTGCTGTGAGCATAAATAAAATCCAAGGGATGTGGAGCAGGCCAGGTGAATTTGTCCCTCTGATGGAGCAGGAGTGGCTGAGCAGTGACACAAGTGACAGCCAGGTCTCTCCCAACAGCTGGTGTTGGTTGGAAGCTCTGAGGACAGCTCCCAGAATTACTCAGTGACATCTCAACTCTACAGTTCAGTGCTGAGTTCAGTGCCAGGGAAAAATATATTAACAGATGAATCAATTATTCAGCCAAGCTCAGAATTATTTGAACTAAGCTGGCCACTTCAGATATTTACATCTGAATTATTATTAGACATGACAGCAGAGCTGGGATCTACTACAAATAATTAGCATGGGATCCCAAAGGATTGAAAAAGAGTAAACAAGGATCCTGCCCCTTGAACATTCACATTCCTGAGTGTCTTATCCTGGTATAGAAATTATAGTTATGCATCACCAACATACTGTGCTAGGAATTACCCCAAAAAACCTCAAACTACAATTTGGTGATTCACAAGGAAGACTTCAGGCAAACAGAGGTAGTAGAGAGGATGAAATATTAAGTTTAACTTGTCCTACTTAACAATTTGGGACCTTACTATTATCAAAGTGTGGCACTTAGGATATGCTGCTTCTGCAATTTGCACTAATTGGACACAGGGAAGGCAGAGGGATGCCCTCACAGCACCAGAGCATTCTCCCACAAGGGCTGACAAAAGTCCTTGAGGAAAAGGCAAACAAGAGGTTAAAGCCCTGATGTTGTTTGGAGGACAAGAGGGCTCAGTCTCTGACAGAAATAGCCAGGGATAAACCACAAATCTTTGTTTCCATTGGCACTCCAAGAAAACACATCTCAGCCCAAATCCAGCTGTCAGCCAACCCCTGCCCTCACTTCACCTTTGTCTCCTTCTTCAACTTGGCCCTGTGTGTTTTAAGCTCTTCTTAAACAGAAAGAGGAGGCAAATTCTTCCTTCAAAGATACAATAAATTTAATTAAAATATCAATCCGCCTTCACTGCAGAATTATTTTCTAGTGGGGCAGTGCAGGACTAACAATAAAATTCAGGGGATTTTTTTTCTATATAATGCCCTTACAGTAACTCCAGGAATGTTTCTATGCCAGGATACTCACACCTGCCTAATGGAAAGTCTAAAATTGTATCATACATGAGAGAAGATTGTATCAAAATAAGAGAGAGAGAAATCTTTAGCTTAATAATTCACTGGAGTAAATCAAACCTAAAATCAGATTTCTGTTACAGTGATCATAGATCTGGTGAGCATACAAGGATCATTCCAATTATATATAAAGGCAATATAAACAGTCTTTAAATTAAGAATACAACATACACAACCAACCACCAGTTTTCAGATAATAATTTTTAAAAAATGTTAAAACTAACAGAGCAACTCCTTTTTAAAAAGGTGAGATGATACAGTGGCAGAAGCATTTAGGGCTCTGAATTCAGGAAGGGCAGCCAAGTAACGTGGCACATCCCCAAGAGCACCCAGAATTCCTGGCTGATCTGTGGCATTATGAGACTGCCTCTGTTCCTGCCTAGCACCACTCAGGAACAATCAATTCTTGAACTATTTGCTTTCTAAAGGCACAGCCCTGCACAGGGCACAAGACCTGCAGGGAGATCTCACAGGCTTGGTTTGAATTTAGCATAACTGGAGCTCTTGAAGATACAGAGAGATAAGCTACAAAAATGTTGATAAACACTATGTTGTGTTTTAAACAGTGGCAAAACATAATAGATTAAAACCTGCCAAAAGAACCATTTTATCTTGGTTCAGCCAAGATATTCCCACAGCATGCAAAGAGCTTGTTTACAGAAGACACTAGAAAAAGAAAGCTAGGGCATGAATTTACCTTATCTTGACCAAGGAAATGGCAGAAAAGTTTGGAATATTAGCAGAAGTTTTAATTCATCAATCAAAAGCAGCCAGGGAAATCTTACCAGCACTCGATCTCCAATTTTGAGCTCCCTTTCTCCTTTCTTTAGTGATCCAGCTTCTGAGAGGTTTGATATGGATTCACTGGCAGTTTTGGACAGATTGCTAATCTGAGAAGGAGTTGCATGTTCCTTAGCAGCAAGGGGGGTTTTCTGTGGGATTCCTGAAGGGGGAAGTGCAGCAGTGGATGAGGACACGGCGCTGGCAGCTGATGTGGACGTTGGGGACGTGGCTCTGGAGGCGTGAGCTGTCTGGGTGCCGTTGGCTTCGTCCTCTGTCAGCACTTTCCTGCTGAGTTTGGAGGGCCTGGTGAAAATTCCCCTGAGGGGCTCACACTGGAAATAGCGAACCCCGGCCACGGAGCCGTCGTTCTTCCCGATGGGCTCGTCCAGGACGATCCCTGCCCACTGCCCCGGGGCAAACTGCGTCTCCCCCAGGAACTGGATGAAGCCGGGTTTGTTCCCATTGACCCAAACGCGCTCCCCGACCCTGAAATCATCCACAAACTCCTCGTGTGCATCTGCAGGGGCTGTGCTCGAGGTCTTCTCACTGGGAGCTGCTTTTTCTGCTGGAGCTGGAATCAAAGCACGATGAGAAACAACAGCAATCAAAGACACTGATATTCCAGAGAGCATCATTACTGAGTTTCGATGAAACAATGGCCCTACTTAGGGGATCACAACTCTTAATCTTCCTGTGCAAATGCTGTAATCACTGGGAAAAAAAATTCAAAACCTAAGGACAGAGACACTGAATTTAATGAAGGTTTTTGTAACGTTGGTTTTGTAACAACAAAAATCACAGGTCTGACTTCAAAAACTCCCAAAGCATTTCTGTCATGACAAGGTTTGAGGAAAATTGATTTCCAATTAATAACCTTTAGAGTTTTTTAAGTTCTACATGTAATTTTTTAAAATCTGAAATACAAGCAAAAATACATTGGTGTCAAGAGTAAAAATAGTGTATACTAGAGCATTCAAGGTACTTTTTGTCAGAAGATGAATGAGGGAATTGAGATTAAGATATTTAACTGTTCCTTACCAGCAGCAACAGGTGCAGGTGTTTTGAGCAAGGTACTCCCGTGCTTGAGGGTCTTTGAAGGAGCCTTCAGTCCACTTGGTTTTAACATACTCATCTTTTTGCAATTATCCTCCTCGTCTGTAGCAACTATCTTTTTCCAAACATGGAGAAAATATATTGTTCAGGCTTTTTCAACTCTGGAATAAACCTGTATATAAAAAGATCAGACATGAGCAAAGATCAGTGTTAACTCCTGCAGAAGGGATTTCTATATATACACAATCTGTGTATGAAATGCATTATAAAAAATGCTTTCCAGTAGCAACCAGCAGCATTTGAAGGCCATTTCCTGTTAAAACCTAAATCATCAAAAGAACTCACTTTGTTGAATGCTGCTGTATTTATCTTGAGATTTAAACTAAAAGGCTTTTTTAAGAAAGAAAAACAAAGCCCTTAACAGCATAGCTAACATTACACATAGATTTAACTGCTGCACACACACAACTGCTTTCAGTCATATTCTTCCAGCGTTGCAACACCCCAGCAAAACCAACTTGAGACTAGAGAAATAACAGCAACAGAAATCAAGAGAGGCAGGAGTTTCAGGATAAAAGGAGTAAAGTTTCTAAGAGGCTGGAACTGAAAAGCTTAAATTGTTGAAGAGTTACACGATGACAACTGAAAAGCAAAGAGGCACCTGGGCTCTCAGTGACCTCCGATCACCAGATAGGCTGCTCGCAGTCCCCGGCGGTGCCCCAGCTTAGAGGAGGGACTCTTCCCAACGTTGCTAGGATAGAACTTGGAAGGCAGCTCCAAGCTTTTCAGGGAGCTGTGTTTTGCCACAGGAGGCATCTTCTTTCTGATTACAAGAGCTTCAGAAAGGCTTTTTCATCTCTAATGAAAATTCTGTATATTTTTTTTACCTCGAATGCGAATTCAAAGCCGAACTTCAAGGTGACTGCTCTCCCTTTCTTCAAAGGAATAAACTATTCTGTGTGAACACAGCTTGGCTTTGTGCTGACTTTTACACGAGGCACTGCCAGAACAGCTACACCACTTCAGCAGCAGCAGCAGCAGCAGCAGCACACAGCTCCACAAAAAGCTGAGGGGAGAGGGAAAGGGGCAGGCAGCGAGTTTGCTGCAGCGTTTGCTCAGAACTCGTCGAACCAGAAGCGCAGAGCAGGTCCCAGTGCTGCCCCTCACCCAGCACTCTGGCACCTGCCAGGACTCAAACGTGGGCAGTGCAGCCTCCCAGTGCCCAGGGCTGCACACTGGAGCTCAGCAGCCAGGTAAAGGTAAAGGTAAAGCAAACCTGCCAGGACACACAGCTCTGCTGCAGCAAGGAGAAGAAACCAATCCTGAATTTGTGTAGCAGGCTAAGATTTATCCCTCCTGTATTATGAATTATTAATCAGTGTTCCTAAAAATCAATTCACTGCTTTGTGAACCTGAACACCAAAGTGAAACATTCTTTATGTTATTTCAAGACCTGCCATGCCAAATTCAAGGCATTTTCTAAGTCTGCAACAATGTTACATTTTAAAAAGCATGAATAACTACCTTGGATGTAATTGTGTTTGCTTACAATTTAAGTTCTGCTCCATCAAAATGATGAAGTGCTGGGAAGATTTCTGAACCTTTTTTTTCCATAGTGTTGCAGAAGTTTGTCACTCACCTGCCTGCAGAGTTATGACTGCATCATGCACATTTCCTTACCCTTCCTTTCAGAAATCCCCTAAAACTGCACTTTGACCTGACACACCAAGGGTCTGAAAAGTCTTTCTTTCTCCCATACAAATGTGCTCCCTTCCCCAGGCTACAGGCCCTATTCCCTCCTCTCCAACTCCAGAATCTCCATGCTCACCTCCCTTACCTTCCTCAACCCATCAAAATCCACGAAACACAAAAACTTTTCCAGATCAAGAAGGATTTGGTACAAACATAGAAACAGGGGAAGCATCATGGCCAGTCCTTTTTAGTTCAGTCAGTGCCAAAGACCAAACTGATGGAAATTTGGACCAAGGGGAATCCTCCTTGAGGAAGGTTTCTCCTGAAGCCTGGAAGCTGGACCTGGTCCCCAGCACTCTGCCATTTTTCCCATACATCCCCTTTTCTGTGGCCCCCCAGACCATTGCAGCCCCAGCACAGCTGCCCTGAGCAGGGCCAAGTACAGCAAGAGAAAGCACACACTGCATTACCACCCAAATTAGGCTTTGCCAGTTTCAGTTAATTATTTATTAATAGATGGTTACAAGCCCCTGCTCCACAGAAAGTTCGAATGTTCTGCCCCTGCATTTCTTGGCTTGGGGTCCTCATTCAGAGTTTAATCTTGCTCTCCACAGTCATGGGTTATGTATTTGCTGTGTCATTTGCTTTTCTCAACACACAGGCCTTCAATTAGGCCAGAAGTAACACAATCCCTCCTGTCCTGGTTTCAGAGTTACTGAAATTGTACCTGAATTCAGAAAAAACAAAAGCTAAGATGATAGGCAACACTTTTTCATAACTGACTGCCTCACTGCAATGGTTAAAATGCAGATTTTGGTCTTAGGGCCAGGGCCTTTGGAACAGCATTGCCTAATGGAGCTCATAAAACACATAAATTTGCATCAAGTGATTTTAAGCATTACATTCCAACATATCCTAACAGGCTCCAGATGTCAATGATCTCACTTCAGTGCTCATGAAAGACAGCAGCTCACTGCTTGTCTCAATTTGTTCTTTCCTCCCTTGAATCTGACTTGGCTCTCCTGAAAAAGGATCCTTATAAGCAATAGACAAAAATATTACTGTGTCCCCAAAATATCCTGTCAGGAACCTAAGGAAAGGTCCAGAAAGCCTCTGATAATATATTCCTCTGAAGTGTTCTACCAGTAACAAAACTGAGCATAAAAAGACATTTTAAGCACAGGCTTTGCACTTGTGCCATTATTGGAAATACATGACTACACACAATATGAATTTCAACTGATTAATGATATCATTATTTTTTATTTATCTTTTAAAGACCTCTAAGTATTGCATGGATCAAGGAACAAGTTGGTTTAAGTAAATAAATCCTACTAATGTGCTATGTGATAATAATCTTCACTTTCCTGAGAGAAAAACAAGCTCAGCACAAGAAGCACTGTTTGAAGTCTCTGCCTGAACTGCATTTCTCAAATACCTGTTTCATACTTGTTGTCCAGCTGCTGCTGCCAAGCTTGAGGGAGCTCATGAATCATTCCTCAAATATCTGGAGTTTAGAGAAAGTAACTTGGAATTCTGAACCTGGAGAGATTTCCCCTGCAGTCCATGAGTTACTCCAAGAGCTCTGACCCTACACAGTTACGAACACAACTCCTAAAATTACTGCAGCCTTAAAGCTAAAGCACATAAACATGTTCTCCATGATTCAGATCCAATTCCTACAGCTCCACAGGTTGTATTTGCAGGCTGCTGGGCTGTTATTACACTCCTGTAAAAATTGACTATTTATATTTACAAAAGCACTGAATAGTTTCAGTTGAATTGATAAGCTTTTGAAATTCATACCTGATTTAAAAATACAACCCCATTTTGGCTTTGAACAAAACCAATGCCTTCTCCTTGCACTGCTCTTGCTGCTTGCTACCTCTTGAAGAATATTTCTGTGTGTGCAAGAATGAGCCAGATCAGAGCCAAACTTGTGGGGGATTCTGAGGGGAGCAATTCCTGCACTGCAGGTGCACAAACTGACCAGAGTGGGACATGCACAGCAGCATCCTCACAGGAACAATTCTGGAGGGAGGGGGCACAAGAGGAGCTGAATCCTGCAACAAAAATCTTCCTAATCCTGACTCTCCCTCTGTTGCATTCTGGGTCCATTGGAGAAATTTCTTACTGGACACCCAAAAATCTGAATAACCACTCTGCAAGCAATGGATTACATTTACAGTGAAATATTGCAGAGCACACAATATCCACTGTAAAAGTCTCACTCAGCTTCAAAGCCAGTCCTGCCCAATTCCAAGTTGCTAAACCAGAAGGATGGATTTGGAAGCCCTCATGTATTCACTTTACAGAGCCTCTCTGGAGTGATGCAGCACTCCTGGCCACTCCCTACTTAAATACAACAATTTTGGAGCAATGAACTCACATCCAGGTCTCTCTGCATTGATCCACCAAAGCCAGACAGTGAAAAGGCAAATGAACTTCTCTGTGACCCTCATGCTCCTGCCCTACTGCAAATCCCATGTGTTTTGTCAGCTCTGATGCATTTATTGAATGGGCAGCAAGCTCAGACTGAGGCACACCAGAAAGCACCGGAGGCATTTGTTAACAAAGAGAGGCCCAAACACAAAATGTGGTGGGAGTGAGGTGAGGAAACAAACAGCCTCTGAGGGCCACTGTCACAGCAAACTGAGCATCTGAGCTGGGCCAAGCTTCTAACTGCACTGCTCAGGGACTACACGGGAATTAGAGGCATCCTCAGGTATCAGCCACATTGAAAGGAAGATGATTTAAGAAAGAATTTATATAGAAAACAGAAAACAAATAGAAGTAAGAATTTAAGATTTCAATACAAGAGCTGGCATTTGGAAGTCAATGTTTGATTACTCATTTAACACACAGCAATTAGAGAAAGGGAGCATTTAAAAACATGGCTTCAGTTTCATTTTGTCTTCCAGAAACCATTGATTTTTATGTCAATTACTCAAGTCATGTTATGATCTGAATATAGCTTTCAGATACAGCACTACTAGAAGAAAAGACATTATTTCATTCAATGTTTGTTATGCCAAGTGCCATGAAAACATATAAACATATTTATTTGGGTTACTATGCTCTGCTTAGTGCCAACATCAAAACATGACACTGGGACCTGCACATCAAACCAGTGTTTTGTACCTCACCCTTAAAGGAAGAAAAAAACTGCATTTATAACTCATCTGATCAGGTAGAAAATAACAAAAGAAGTTCAGACTTTTCAGATCTGTTGTTTGCAGGTACTGGAACAGGAAATAACAATTTTGTAAGGAAATAAACAAGAAGATCTCATAACTTCCACAGGGTCCTTATGTCATTCTGCTTTCCAGCCCAATCCAACAGAACCATCACAGGAATTCCAGAGTCAACCCTTCACAAGGCAAACACTTATTCTACAGAAACCTCAAAGCCACAGTTTCTTATATTCTGTTTTTTAACATAAATGTGAATTTTCCTAGAGACAGACTCTTGAAGAAGTGCATCTCTATTTAATTTAACCAGGCATAACTCTTACATTACAGAACAAAAGCAATTCTGGCTCTTCTGAGGTGCCCTCACAGCAGCAACCAGGGTAACTCCAGGAAATTACTGCTGCATGCAACTTTCAGTAGGGCTTTAGCCTAACCCAAACACAGTTTGCTTTTGCTGCCATACTAACACGAGCCCAAAGCCTGCAGGAATTTGGGAACTTTGCCCACTGGGATGACACAGCTCCTCTGACAGTGGCACTGATGTGATGAACCCAGCCTCAAAGGAAGAGTGGCAAAAACCAAGAGAAAGTGAAACAGAGCTATCCTATCAGTGGCAGAGGGCCTGAAAAACCTTCAACTCGTTTTTGCAGGGCGCTGGTTTGGATGAAGACTCCTCAGTGTGAGGCAGGCAGTGTGTATCAGTGAGAAGGAGCAGGCAGGGATGGTCCCTGAGCAGTCCCAGGGCTGTAACACAAACACTCAGCCTTGCCAGCACTCATCCCACCATGGAACCACTGCCCGGGGCTGAGGACATCCCAGAATAACCCAAAGAGCAAATCCCTGCTTCCTTCAGAGCTCAGAGATGCAGAGATGTATCTCTCTGCTACACTGAGAGGGACTGGGGAAGGATGTTTGGGAATCCCAGAGCCCCACAGCACTAGCCCTCATTAAGGAACCCACAGCTCAACCAGCAACTTCAGGTTTATTCCTTAACTGAAATCAACAGCAGAAGTTGTGTTTCTGTACTGGAACTGCTCTCTACGTGAGTTCACAGATCCCAGGGTATTCAAACCAAAGATTTTAGATCATCTTTCAACATCAGCCAGGCCTGCACACAAATCTATATTTCTCCTTTGATTTTGAGCTGCTGGGTGATTTCAACTAAATAAAAAGAAAAGGCAGGAGATCTCTAATAAAAATAAATCCTATTGCTACAAGTTTCACAGAAGCAGGTGAACCAGGAGGAGAGGGAGTTGTGTTTAAAGAGCTGAGTTTCTCCCAGTACCTTTAGAACAACTGATTTCTGAAGCAAATTGGCCATCAACACATCTGGCAGCAGCAGGTTAGCAGTTTACTGGGAGATAATATAAACCTTGAACTTAATACAGTTAGGAAGGAAACCATCATGAGACCCAAAGCCACTGAAAATTGGTTTCAGGGAATTTAGCTGAGCTGCTAAATAAGATACAAGGCTGTTTTCCCACCTTGGGAAGTGCAGGATATTTGCTGCAAATTGTATAAACAGGATTGTCCCAGCACATGCCAGGGACAGGGAAAAGTGGGGTGAGTTTTTCTAACTCAGGAACTGTTCTAAGAAGATGAATCAGATCAAAGATTGTAAGAGGCTTAGGAAACCATCAGTCAGATATTACAGCACTGCTATGAGGAAGGTAATTCATCAAAGCTTCTGCTTATGGATTTTAATTCTGCATCAAGGACATTTCAGTCACCCTTTTTTATCATTCTAGAACTTGCTATGCTCATTCAGATTCCCAAATGCCTCAGGATCCTCAGGGAAGAAGCACTGAAACACAGCCTGTGGAATATGAAGCACAAATGTAAAAAACTATTTTGGGCCATCAATTTGTGAGTAATTTTTTCTCAATCTATTTCTATTTCAAACACAGCCTGATCAGTCCTTTTAAAAAGATTCTGCCTATCTTTAATTAATCAGGAAGAGCTGATAATTGTTAATATGATGCAAACTCTAACACTTCAAGTTGCCACTGTGCACACAGATTATAAAAACATTTCTGCTCTGGTCTATTAAAAGATCAGAAAGCACATGATCCTCCCTTCTCAGCACATCATTCCCTACAGAAGGAGTCAAGGATTGAGGTGTGGAAAAAGTTTCCAACCAAGTAAATAATTGCCACCTCTTCTGATAATCCTGTTGTCATCACTTACTAATTTCCTTACATTTTTCCCAGGAAATTCTTGTCTTTCTCCAAATGCCTCCATTTCATTCAGAAAGAACAATTTGTTTGACTGTCCACACTGCCTTCTGTTTATGATAATGCACTTCAGCCATCCCAGTAAGTGCCATCAGGATAAAATGATGACTTTGGAATAGCAGAGCCTCAAGTTTAAGTTATTTGGGATCTACAATTTCAATTTTGAGAAAGAAAACATCATCTCCCTTCAGCCTCAAGCCCAAAGCATTTAAAGGCACAAAGGCTTCTCCCTCATACAATCACAACCCAAGCAGCTGAAACAAAGACGCTGCTTTTTATAGTAAGGATTTAATTTTGCCAGACTTGGGTGAAACTGTAACTGTTTCACACTGGGTGAAACCATCAAGTCAGCTCCTGTTTATAGCTCAGCCTTTGAAACGAGCACCATGAGCGCTGCATGGCTGGCAGAGAGCTCGGGAGAAGCACAAATTCAGAACTTGGATAAATGCTGCTGTGATGGAGGGGATGCTGCTGCCAAGCAGAGCAGCAGAATGAGAGTGTCAAATAAGCTGATTCTATACAAGACTGAGTTTCTCTCTCTGCCTTGCAATTTCCCCTCATAATAAGCTAAAAATACAGACAGTAAGATTATAAGGATCAGGAAAATGAATAGCTTTTAATGCTGGTTCTTCTGGAAACAGTGAAGACATATCTTACACATTAAAAGAATGTATGCTACTATTTTTATGAGTTTTTACAAATAATTAATGAGATGTTCCACGTGGAAAAACTTAGGTTGGTGTTAAAGCATAAACTTGTACAGCCTGTCCTTAGATGCATCTCCTGAATCCTTCACAGCCTTTTGGGGGCCAGGAGCCAGTACCAGATTTGTATTTCTAAGGGGCAGGCACAGAGTGCAGCTTCACTCTACAAAACCAAATGGATGTGGAGGGCAGACACCTGCACAAGCAGGAGGTGTTTCAATCATTCAGGGAGCTGCTGGTCCACACCAAGGCAATGGCTGCCCCAGCAGACACTGGCATGGGGCTGAGAGCAGCTGAGATTACAGCTAATGCAGTATAAAATTGCCTTTCATGAAATAACAAAACACCAGCCATCTGAGGCATTTCCAAACATGCTGCTCCAATAAGGATTCCAGTGAGTTACTCTTTATACATGCCAGCAGAGCCAGTAGTCCCTAAGGAATGCCAAAGGATTAAACAAGAGCTGCATTCATTCATGGTTGTCATGTTCAAACATTAGAAATCTTGCATTCAACATACACAGTTAACATTTGACCCGAGTGTTTTAGAAAGAGAAAGAAAAGCAGCTCTGAAAAATCATATTGGCAAGGCAGAGCTCTCTATTTCTTTTTAAGGAGGATCTATTTTGATATATTCTCAGTCCCTCCCAAGAAAAACTTTAACAGGGCTGAAAGATAAAGGGAGGAACACTAAATGAATTATGCAATCTGCCCAAGCTGAGTAAATAAAGGCTGTCCTGGCCATCCACGCTCAGAAGATGGCAAGCAGATACAAGCTGAAAGTCAGACAGGAAATCTTCAGGAGCTCTAGGAAGTTGTAGCAATCAGCAGAGAGAGCACTGCTCCTTCCTACAGTGCAATCCCACGAGGAAAGATGCAGCTATTCCCCACAGAATACATCTGGAACGAGCCCACAGGACAGCTGGGGTTCTGCCCTCCCTACAAAGCTGAGATCTTCTCTTTAAGGGAAACCATACAAATTATGTAAAACTCTTTTTTGCCAAATAGAATCTCCCTCTTGATCCCTAAAGATATGGACATTTAAGGTCACATTCCCAAGCTTTTCTGCTTCAGACAACTCAACCCTCTCCCTTCAGTACACAGAAAGCTTTAGTGCACAGTACAGCTAGAAAATCACCCAGCATGTATACAAGGACTGGGCAGGAAAAGAACCCTGAAATCTTGTCATTTTACAGCAAGAACTAACAATCCTCAGCAGTTAAAGGTGAACAGTTAAACCTTCCTTGGAATAAGAAATGCTGCTGTGGGTGGAGGGGAGGTGTTTACTTTTCCTTCACAGTATCTACTTTGCAATCTTCCTACTCTTGCAGCAGGTGCACATGGACACACTTCAGGAAAACCACTCTGCCACTGCTAGTTTCAAATTTACATTGCATTCAGAATGCATATTTCTGTTCTTTCAATAAAATACTTTGCAAAGCAGCCAGCATCAAGGCACTTCCTCTTTTGTACCTCTTTTTCTTTCTTCTTCCTACGTGTCAACCCAAGTATCACATGTTTTAAAATCCCTCTGCTCAAAGATCTCAAAGCAACCTGTGAACTTCTATAAAACCCTGCCCATTCAGCACAGTGGTTAAATGAAGGGGTGGAGAGGAACAAATCTTCATTTCACAGTCATATATTTAATCATCAACATATACAACCACAGAGTAAACTTTCCTCCACATGCTCTATTTTGGAAAATTTCTTTGGTGTTGGCTTTTGTTTATGTCTTGAAAAATTATTTAAAACACGGAATCAGCGCCAAGATGAAAGGAAAAACTAACTGCTGATTTTTTTATGCAGCAGGAGCCACATTACCCTGTGAGTAAGAGCACCAATTACCTTGTGCCCCATGACAGCTCTGGCACAGAAAAGGGAGCACTGCATCGCCCGAGGTCCAGCGCTATAGCGGGAACAGGAGGGGCCTGGAGCAGCGCCTGTGCCCGGGAATCCCGCAGCTCCCGCACTGCCCAGAACATGGCAGCGAACCCTCCCGAGCCACCTGAGGGGATGCCAGAGCAGCTCACCTGGAAACAGTAGGTTTTGTAACGCGAGGATGGGCAGCGGCCATAAAAAACACATCCAAAAAATGCCAAGGTAGATTACTAGTAAAATATCCGTATGTAAATGCTGGGAACTGCAGGTCAGCGCTTACCAAGGAATATAAGGAATACCCAGACCTCTTCCCTCAGAATCAGCCGCTCAAGCCACCACCAACCAAGCACAGCGCCGCAGCTTCCCAGGGCGAGACTCCAGCAGAGGCTGCGATCCAACCTTCGCGTCCCCGCTCCGCACAACCACGGCGGGGGCTGAGGGAGCCGAGGCCGTCCCGCTGCTGCTCCGCGCCGGCCCCGCGTCCGCAGCGCCCCGTCCCGCCGGGGCTCGGCCGGGCCCCCGCCGGAGCGGCCGCTGCGGGGCGGCGCGGGCAGCACGTGCGGCGGCCGCTAACAGCCCTCAGCGCCGGGGCCCGGCCCGCCGCCGCCCCTCACGGCCCCGCCGCCGCCCCTCACGGCCCCGCCGCCGCCCCTCACGGCCCCGCCGCCGCCCCTCACGGCCCCGCCGCCGCCCCTCACGGCCCCTCGGCACCGACCCCCGCGCCCTCAGACCCGCCCAGCGCGGCGCCCGGACGGGAAGCGCGGAGGCCCCGAGGCGGGAGGCGGCGGACGCGGCTCCCCCCGCCCTCAGACGCCGCCGTCGCCCCACGCGCTCCTCAGGGCGGCCCCCTCAGCCCCGGCTCCGCCGCCTCACCGGCCCCGCCGCCAGCGCCGCTCCCGCCGCCGCCTCCTCCGGCTGCTGCTCCCGCTCCTGTTCCTGCTCCCGCGGCCCCTCTGCAGCGGCGCCGCCCCGGCTCGCAGGAGGCGGAGCGGGGCGGGCACAACGTCTGCGCCCGCCGGGGCGGGGACTGCACCAGCGGTAGCGGCACCGGCGGTGCCCCCGAGCTCCCCGCGCCCCCTCCTCTCTCTTTGTCCGCCCCCCGCTTTGTTCGCCCCGCGGCAGCCGCAGCTCGGGGGAGGGAGGAGCGGCCGTGCCCCGGCTCGGGGTGACCCCGCCGCGCCCGGTGGTCCCGGAGCCGCCGCTGCGGCACAGCCCGGCTGGGTGGGAGGGGGAGAGGGTGGGCACAGACGGGGAGGTGTGAAGCACATCGCTCTAGTGGGTGAATAACTTCACTGTCTGCTGCTTCGCTCCATTTTCCTTTTGTCCTGATGCCCAGAAATTCATCATGCAGAAATTTATTATCCCAAAGTACTGAATATTTTTATTTTCATTGTGTTTGTGAAGCAACACATTGGAAGCTGGCGTTATCCCACCGCTAAAGTTTAAACAGCTGGAGCAGCAGCTCTAATGCCATCATCAACCATTTAATGCCGATTTTCAAGGCTGAATCAAACAGCTCTGCTCCACTTCTTCCCCTCTTGTAACGAGGCAGCGGAGCCCAGCCAGAGCTGGCCCATCACCACCAAATTCCTCACAAAGCAAACCTCGGTTTGCAGCCTCGTAGCTTGTTGGGTTTCTGCATGATGCCATTGGAACAAAAGGGTGATGAGAAAGCAGTTCCATTGCTGGGGACTGATTGCAATTTGTTTCGTTTTGGCTTTGTTCTTTGGCATTAATCCAGCACGGTAAAGCACAAAATGGTGTGATGCACTCCCCCAAATAATAGGTTTCAACTACATCAGCATTTAGCAATGTTTGTTAGAATTTCACTTCCTAAAGGTTACACACAATCTCTTGCCATGGCCATTATATGGTGAAACAAAATTTGAATCCATGTACAGCCACCCCTCTTTCTCCCTGCAAAATTTGATAAAAGTTTTGCTAAATAAGGACTTCAGGATTTAAACATTCGGTTCTATTCACAAGTGCAGAGCCAGCAAAGGATTGCTTTTTAAAAAAAAGATATGACCTGACAGCCCCTAGCTATGGAAATAATCCCACAAAAATTGCAGTAAGGGTAGAAACTGGGGAGTTGTACAACTTCACAGAACACTTGCCTAAAATATCTGCTGGCTTGAGAGCTACAGTGGTGAACCTCTGGGCTTTCTTTCTGTCGGTGCAGATTTGAGCTTTCTGTACTGATCTGATGCTAACGTGGAATGGGTTTTTCTCTAAGTGTATCTATCATTCTCCATCGTTAATTTGATGTTTTGTCTCTCAGTTAATTTGCCACCATGTAAGTCCATCTCAAATGCTTGCAGTTCAGTGCACAGCATTAAATTTGTATAAACGATATCAGACTGATGCATCTAGGACACAGCACAGCCACTACAAGACAGCTTAAAGATGAAAACTAGAAGCTGCAACTTTGTACTGTTATTGTAGAACTTATCATGTGGGAGCAGTAACAGTGGGGAAATAATGGATAAAATATGTTTAAATCTGTAAATATTTTGATTCACTCCCTTGTAAAACTATGGTAAAAATGTTCTGGACAAAGGCAGGAATTGAGACTGTCACACAGATCAAGAGAATGTGCCACTGTTTTTTCCAGTTATTTCCTACTGAACAGACAGCTTCAAGATCCTGTAGGAGAAAAAGAGAGTTTGTTATTCATTCTTTGACCAGAACCAACTTCATACCATGAAAATGTAGCTTTGGAGCAACTGCAACTTCAGTTCATCCCAGCTGGAAATGGCTGACAGCCCCTGGGTACCAGTCTGCACCTGCAGGGCACAGCCAATTTGTAGGAATCGTTGTAATAAAAGATCCTGGTACTACAAACCACACTCTGTACAGGATTAGCTGTGATTGAAAGCCAGAATATCTTTGATTCCAGTCCTGGTGGCTGTTTTGTGATCTGCATGATCAGATCAGTCAACAAATAATATACAGGCATTTTCATAATTCCATGAGAACAGGAATTGCTGGATGCTCTGGGGAAATTCAGGATGCCAACATAACTACTGGCATCCTGGCCACAAGTACAAGGCTCACTTTGAAATTAGGATTCTCAATAATGTGGGAACACCAGTTGCAGTTGTTTCTGCCCTTTTTCAGATTTGTGAAGGCTCCAAGGTTGTTGAAGCTTTCTAAAGAGCTAAAATGTTGTCCTTTGAATGTAAGGATCTCTTGACAGAAGAAATCCATTTTTTTATTTAATGGGATGTATTCACCCAAGTACAATAATTCTGAGAAAAGATTTTTTTTTTCCATCTGAATGATCTCTTCAATATGCACATCTGGCAATTCCTATACAGAACTGATGGTCACATCTGCTACAGAAAAGGCAGCTAATTGCTTTTTTTTTTTAATCTCAGAAGTGCTGCTTCAAAAATCCCAGCACTTGCACTACTATTTTCTGTAGTTTCTTTTCTGTCAAGGCTGCTTTTCACTGCTAATGTACTTACTGCTTCCCTTCCCCAGGTCAGCCAGACTACCCAATAAAAGCAGCAATAAAAGAAAAAGCTCTCCAAACCCATGTTTCTTTGGTGGGCTACTCAAGACAAGCCTTCATCCAATTTTACATTATTTGTTCTACCCTAGCATGGGTAAAACAGTGGAGAGCGGTATTTGAACAAATTAAAAAAGAATCCTTTCTGCATTCTGGTTTAAACAAGATACTTAAATTAACAGTAATGTTCCTCTTGCTGAGTGTTTCATTTCCCTGATAACTGAGGAACCAGTCTATTAATAAAGATGCAAATGATTCCAGCACTTATGTAAATAGCAATAAAAGCTGAATTCTCACCTACGGCAAAGCAAAGCAGAAGGATTTTGTTCCTATTGAGTGCTGCATTCTAAAGAAGGGGTAAATAAATTTTCATTCAGTCATGGGTCACAACTAAATACATGTTGCAAAA
Source organism: Molothrus aeneus (assembly GCF_037042795.1). NCBI lineage: Eukaryota > Metazoa > Chordata > Aves > Passeriformes > Icteridae > Molothrus > Molothrus aeneus. Next base: position 10,944,447 of record NC_089663.1, on the reverse strand, counting down.
AATCTTACATAACATCTCTGCTGCTGTAGTTGTCTGAAGTCTAGGAAGTGTCCAATTGTCACACAGTAATTACCAGGCTATTAAACCCATCCTGTTTTCTAAAAGCTGCTCCAGGAATCACGACCAATTCCTCCCTCTGACTCATCCCCTCCCACCCCCCAAAAAGGAGCAGTGACTCTGCACTGTGCTCAGGAGCAGCAGCAGCAATCTTCAGTGGCTCTCCCTTCCCAGGGGCAGCGCAGCCATGGCACAGAATGAAGGTGCTACGGGCTTCCATGGCAACTGAAGCACTTGCATTACATTGGAGCTTTTTCCTCCTCTTCATTTCTCTTTTTTTTTTTTTTTCTATTTCCCCAGCTATGCTGCCTCACAGAGCTTGCAGTGAAATAATTATTTTTAGCAGCTACCACGTCTTTCAGATATCTTCTAGAATCTCAGCTGTTTCTCTTTTCTTGATGTTTTGAGCGCTGTGAATTGGGTTATAAAAAATTTAGAGTCGGGAATTTGGATCTTTTTAAGACACAACTTCCCACCTGACTGATACTCAGAATATTTTGCAGAGATTTGATTTTTTAGACGTGCATGAGCATTTTAAAATATTTCTGGTGTTCCAAGTGCTGTAAATAAACACGAGGGCTATGCCAACAGGAATCTGTGGGAAAATGTGAGTGATGCCTGCTCATGCTATACCCACCTCGTTACAGATTTTATTACTCATTCATTTTAGTAAGCTCTAATCTAGGCTATGATGCCACACCCATCACCATGGGAATGGCACTTAAAAGCACCCAAAATACTTTGCTATTCAGCTTTTCCTTGGGATTTAAGAGTGTGATCTGATTGCAGTTTCAATATACAAAACCCATTTGAGTAGTTACAGCTGACAGATTAAAAACCTCACTAATTACACACATCCTTCAGTGCAACAATATGTAGCACTTGATAGAACAGTGAATTATAGATAAATAGCTAAGAGATGCAGATGAATGAATTCCTCATCATGAGAGAAGCAGCAGAGATAACTGCCCATCCCTAATTAACTGTCTTACAGCACAGGTAAATACAGGAGGAGTTTTACTTACTGGTTCACTTTTCTCACAGCATTATCCGTGCTGACTGCCACCTCCAAAGAAAGGACAATTCCAAAGAGAAGATTTAAAAGAACAATTTAAAGATATACCTGAGCACTCTCAGAGAATTTTGTATTATTATCCTTATTTGAAATTAAATTATTAAAATTAAATCCAGAAAATAAACAGTTACTGCCTGCTTTTCTGAGATCAAAACATATCATAAAAATATTATCTTAAGAAATAAAATAAGCATTACAGGAACATTTATAACACTGCAATTTGAAAGACAAAAGAATAACAGAAGAAAGACAAAAGAATAACAGTACTTTAGTCACAACTGTTTTGCTTATCTGTTGTGACCAATTAATTATGTGGAAGGGTGATTGAGGATGGACCATACAGAGCACTGAAAGGCTCTAAGCACATAAAGATGATTTTTATCTTGTGTGCTCTTCTGCCTTGCACACAGAAACCACCAGCACTGCTCAAGCTTAGGCTGCACGTCCTGCTCAAGCAGCAGCATTTCCTAAGAGCCATTAAAAGCAGGTCTTTAAGGTGTGGTGAGAGAACTGCATGTTTCAAACATGAGCTGCACAACACACCCAGAAGGTGTGCACTGGCAATCATCACCTCCTGCCCTGCATCCCTTGATCATCCACGTGGCAATGGTGCAGCACACAAAGGCTCCTGGAAACTGGCATTACTGGCTTTTAATTCCATGGAAGGAGGAGGAGCAAATGTGCCAGACCTCCATATGCTTCCCAACAGAGCTTTCTTGAAATGTGTGCAGAAGGTGGAAACAGCACATTATTTCATTGTCCACTCCTGTTATAAAAGTACTATTTCTCCTATAAATTAGGAAGAAAAATGCCATTCATTTTAGAACACATGATGAACATTTACCTTGACTTGCTTTCCAAGTGCAACCAAATAAACTCAACTGGTAAATGCTGCAAAAAGATTTTTCAGCCTCTCAGAGTTCACACATAAAGGTGCTTTGGTTCTGCCTTCCTGTAAAGTTTAGGGAGAAACAAAAGAAAGAGAAATAAATAAAGGCTTTAACTGCAAAAAGCCTGGGGTTCTCATTGAGATTGAAATGCAGAGTGTACCAATATATTGTATGTGAAAGATCTTTGGGCAATATGCATTAACTGCTAAGCTGAAACTTTGAAAGAATTAATTTCAGTCTCTAACATTATCTTATGGACATTCCCCTTCACAAGTTTTTAGTCAGATACCTGAAAATGCTTTGGTTTACTCGACTTTACACTTGGCTGGGGAAACTTCCTGCATTTCTGGAAGGAAAATGCTTACATCAATCTAGTGCTCCCTCTCTTGGCAACCGAACAACGTGCAGCCACTTCAGCCACAGCTCCCTCCAGAGACAAGAAGGAAAAGAAGTGTTAGAACGATTAATCAGCATGATTCCAACATTTCTAAACATTCATAAGAGGGCAGCTCTTCAGATTATGAAAACTGAATAGTATGGCAAGGTTCTGTTTAAGTAACTAAGACAATTTTAACAGATTCTTGATTAAGAAAACCTGAAGCTGACAGTTGTGGCCCTTCCTAAAATATTTCACTATACTCATCCTTATTTTGCTCAGCTTGTTTTCCCAACTTTTCTTCAGCAGCTGATTTTCAAAACCCAGCATTTTGCTGCTTCAGGACTCCAATTAAAAGCTCTTTAGCTAAAAGCTCATTTATTAAACCTCTGTAGACAACCACGAACATGTCTGTACAGCAAGTTTACATGAAGGACGATGCTACAAAAGATACAGTGGCAATTAAAACAGACCCACATAAATAATTTATAAAAATACTTGAAATGGTGAAAATAGCATTGTAATCCCCAATTATTTTCTTCCAATTGCCAGGACTTTGATGTGGGAAATCTTAACATCAGACCTTTATAAACATTCAGAATATATTAAACTTATCTACAGGATAATTAGCAAAATGTATAAAGTATAGATTATTGTACAAAGGACAGATATTAAAAAAATCACCAATCCACCTGAAACTCAAGGACAATATAAATCTTAGCCAAAATAATGAACACCAAACCACAAACTCTGCATTTTAGAGCTTTGAGTATTGGCAAATAAAATGCTCTTAACAAATCATCAGTCCTGTTATTCCTTAGTGGGAGCTTGCAATTTGGGAAAATTCTACATTTGCTGGCTGCACTGGTGGTCCTGATCAAGATGGAAACCTGCACTGATTTCAGTACCAAGGAAGAATAGGGCAGACCTGCATTTGTCAAGATTTTCTCTTCTCCACAAGATGAGGGAGGTTATCTGAGTTTGTAAAACTGGTGGGGAAACAGAAGGGATTTGGATATAACAAAACAAAAGACCAATTAAGATTTAAGTCTTTTTCCTTTGCTGGTTTCTTGGGGAATTTTTCAACAGGCTTCTTATCCGTAGATAAACCCCAGTTGATTCTGCCATATTTTCAAATTCGAATGGTGTGATGCCTGCAGCAAACTTGCTCATGTCAGGAACAAGTCCAGATTTCCTCACAGATGATCCAGTGCTTGTGGGCACTTTATTACCACCTGTGTTCTCCCCCTCCTTGACCTCAGGGCTGGCAGCAGGCAGGGTGTCATCCAGCAGGCCTTCAGAAACTGCATTATCAGGATTTTCCTTTAGGTCAAGCAAACTGTCCTCTAGATTGGGGCTGGCTGGAGAATGTTCATTTTCTGGGATCTGCTCACTGATGTCAGAAAACTCTGTTTCCACTGAGATCACTTTCTCAGGTGACCTGACTTCTGCCACCAGCTCTGCTTCATTCCTGGCTGGTGATGATGTCAGGGAATTGCCAGTTAAAGGTGTGTCCACAGGAACATCAGAGTCACTGGTGGTGCTCTCTGCCTGCTCCAGAGCTGCCCAGATTAACCTCTGCTGCTCCTCCAGCTCCTCCAGGGTCAGTGTGTCCTCATCCATCACTGAGTCCACAATTTTGGGCTCAGGATTGTCACTGGCAGAGTTTGGTGCTGGGGCAGGCCTGGGGAGGGGAGAGGGGCTGGGTGTGGAAGGCTGGGGGGGGGTGAGTGGGGGCGTTCCTCGGGGCATGGGGGGGGGACTGGACATGGATGGAGATCCCGGTGGCAGAGGAGGCTGGAACTGAAAACTGTTGGGAGTTTGAGATCTCTGTGCTCCTTCCAGATCTAGAAAGAGATTAAAAGACACCTTTTAGGACCTGAAATCTGACCAGGACAAGATTCAAAGTGCCAATGTTCTGATTAACTACCAGATTTATGTCTTCTCATCCTTGGTGTTCAGCTGAGACAGAACAAGCTTTGTGAGGGTTTTCATATCCATCAAAGCCATCTTTTTTTGGATTTTAACTCTGCCAGCCATTCAAGGAAAAAAAATTACTCCTGAAGGTATTAAGAACAAACCCATTCCACATGAGACACACTGAAGGATTCCTCATGGCAGATTTCAAAAGGAGAGCCAGAAGTTTCTCCAGCTGCTCTAACACTTAACCTCTTTGAGTCTGCCTCATTTTTAAGAAGCTGCAAGCTTGCAAATTTATGTTATTTCATGCAAATATTTAGGGATTTGGGGGTCTTTACAGAAGTTTCTTTAGGATGGTCCTGGAGTAAAGAGATCAGAATTTTTAACTGAACATTGCAATTGCTCTGAGCACACCAGAAACCTCCTGCTTGGAACTGGAAGATATAAAAACCACAGTGACAATCACAGCAAATGCCACTGCAGGAGGACACTGCTGGTTCTGTCAACACTGCCTTTAATTCCCACCACAATACTAACACACTGGCTTCTCCTTTGAACTCTCACATTTCAATCCAGAGCAAGTTATTCTGAAAATAAAAGCTGAAACCAGGAAAAGCAAAAATCAGAGTGACTGTACCAGAGTCCAGGTCCATGTCAGCTGCTGCCACCTCTGAAGTGTCTTCTCTTGCTCGTTTGGAATGACGAGACTTGGACTGAGGTGCAGCCCTTTTGCTGCTGGGTTTTGGACTTGGCTGCAGAGAAATTATCCACAAGACCAAAAAGAATTAGCATCATCCTGTACAGGGCAACGTTTCCAGCTGTAAGAATGAAAGCAATTTTCTAACTCTGCAATCACTGGGGACCCAGTGTGTAAACAGACATTGACATTTGAGGGATGCCATGGCCATGGAAACCAAACTTCTCATTTCTTAGGGGAGTCTGGAACTTCCAGCCTGTGTAAATTCATGGCAATTTTTTTCCAAACTGCTTACAAATCTTTGCACAACTGGGATCTGTTTCTATTAAGTGAAATAATGGAAATAATTTTAAACATGAAGCCATTTTTTGTTAAAACAGATAAGCCAGATGAGCATTTCACCCTCACTAGTAGTGTGAGGGTGAAATGTCAATAAGAATCTGTCCCTTTGTGCAGAAAGAAGATGCAAGCAAGAAATCATCATGACCTACACTAACCAAAAGACAACATTTTTTTTCAATAACAAGGAGATATATTCACCTCCTGATAATTAGAAAGGTAGTGAGCAAAAACATCCTTCTGTTGAGATGGCTGCATGGGGATGGAACCAAACATCTGCCACTCCTACAGCAAAAAAGAAAAAGAAAAGAGAAAAGAGAAATAATGTTGCATATGGTTGGTTAATAACAGGATTTTGGTTAGTAGCACTGAATGAAAAAACACATTTGGAGGCCACTAAATGGGCAAATGTAAAGGTGTAAACACACAAGTGCTTCTTTTTAATGCTCAGGCATTCAGAGCAGTGATGGAATTCACTGACAGAAGGTTAAAATGCTTTTGAAGATGAAAGTGCAGCACCCACAGGGGATTTCTTGTGTGCTCTGTGCTTAAGAGGGCACCCACTATGTGGCTCTTCTGCTATGACTTGTTTAATTCCAGCTGTTACAGAGCTTGGCAGAAGTTGTGCACTGGTCTGATGTATTTTTTTGTGATCAAAATTATAATTAGTGATTTTCATATTCCAAGAACATTCAGAAAATTTACATGTGTGGGGAAAAAAAAGCCATTCATGTGTGAAGTTCTGTGTTTAAAAAATACCAAATTATTGATCTCATAATGGAAATAATCCTCACAGAAGCACTGCCAGACCCTAGCACAAGAATCATGGCAAGTGTCAGTTGTCACATTAATTACAACCCCCAAAGCAAGGGCTTAGAAAGAAGAGACTCTTCAAAGGGAATTGTTGACTTAAAAGGGAATTGTCAGGTGCAGATACAAAGCATTAACTCTTGGCTAAAAGCAGCTCCTGTCCCTGAGCACATTCAGAAGGCAGAGGACAGCTACTCACATCTGGGATCCCACTGGGAGTGGATATGTTAAAGCCTGGGTAATTCACCAACTTGGACACATCGTAAGTGACACGTCTGGGCTGGGGAGAGCCCTCATCTTCTGCTTCAACTTCACCTATGATGGAACAGAATTATTATTGATGTTAATTAAGAATACCACTGGAAAAATCCCACAGGATTTAAGAACAGGGGCAGTGCCATAACATCACATAAAACAGCTGGGTTCCAAGAAATGTTTTGTTTGCTTGCTGGTGGTTTTGTTCCTGTGTAAGAGTAACTTATTGAGGGCTGTGGCTTCTTCCATGAAAAGTAAGAGAAAAAGAGAGAGGAAATTGGACAAGAAGAGATTTGCAAGTCTTGCAGTTTCACAACTCCAGGTTCTAACAGTGAAATCCCACTGCCAGTCTCCATCTCTGCAACACAACCATTATGGAATTTGTTTTGTTTTGTTGTTACATCACAGCATGTCCTAGGTTGACTATATGATGCTTTTATCCCCAGACATCCTGTTTATGCTGAATAATAAGTTTTGCACCTTTAAGACTTGATCCAGAGAGTGAAGGGGGGAGAACCTTTGGGGGTTCTCTCCAAAATTTGCCCTGAACCAGGACACAGCTGATAAAAGGTGTATTTTTATATGAATAAAACATGTAAAAATATTTTATTAATTTGCATCTTTTCCACGAGGAAGATGAAGCTTTACAAAACAGATAATTTATTATCTCCTGAAGAGGATGCAGCCAGCACAGAGCCTCATGGTAAAGTTGCATCTCAGCCCCACATTTCTCACCTTTGCCATTGCACAGAGCCAGCCCTGAGTGCTCCATCTCAGCCCCACATTTCTCACCTTTGCCAGCCCTGAGTGCTCCATCCCAGCCCTGAGTGCTCCATCCCAGCCCCACATTTCTCACCTTTGCCATCATACAGAGCCAGCCCTGAGTGCTCCATCCCAGCCCTGAGTGCTCCATCCCAGCCCCACATTTCTCACCTTTGCCATTGTATAAAGGCAGCCCTGAGTGCTCCATCCCAGCCCCACATTTCTCACCTTTGCCAGCCCTGAGTGCTCCATCCCAGCCCTGAGTGCTCCATCCCAGCCCCACATTTCTCACCTTTGCCATTGCACAGAGCCAGCCCTGAGTGCTCTATCCCAGCCCTGAGTGCTCCATCCCAGCCCCACATTTCTCACCTTTGCCAGCCCTGAGTGCTCCATCCCAGCCCTGAGTGCTCCATCCCAGCCCCACATTCCTCACCTTTGCCATCGTACAGAGCCAGCCCTGAGTGCTCCATCTCAGCCTCCTTGAGCCAGCCAGGGGGGTAGCCCAGCTGCCGCATGCGGTAAATGAACGGGGGCAGGCTCTTGTCTGTCACACCAAGGGCATCCTGAAGGACCCCACTGAGCCAAGAGAACAAACAGAAAACAAAATGTCATCCAGAGAAATCCCTCAGGTGGTGACAAAAAGGTTATGAATGTTTTGTGGAGTTTTCACTGAGTTGTAGCTCAAAGTGTGTTGCATTTCCACTCCAGATGTAAATGAAAATCAGCTCTGATATTAAACAGATGTGCTGATGTGCTTAAACATTTTATTAGAATTAATTCTACACCAAGAATAACACACTTGACCTACTGCTTCTGACTCATGGCCTTGACTGCAGCTATCAACAGGAAGGGTGGACCTTGACACTGAATTTACTGGTGATTTTTTTGGAGACTGCCACACAATTCTGTGGTTTCTCTGAACATTTTGAATAGAGAGGAAGGGACGCTCAAAGCTCAAAATTTGCAGACTTTTGAATACATTTTTAGTAGGAACATAATACAATTTGAAAAGTCAAAGAGTAATATTTACCACCCTGCATTAGAGAAAGGGTAGGACTGTCAAGCCAGCAGGGAGTGTTCATTTGAAAGATAGTTCTACAATTTATTTAAATTCTATTTAGCAAATTCTAACATAATAGTTAAGAGCAGCAGGTAATAAACTCTAGAAATTAAAATCTGGCACACCAAAGGCAGAAGAGGTATTCCAGAAAAGCAAATGGAAAGAAAAGAGATACCTAATTACGCCTGGCTTAAATTTTCCAAACCTCTCTTCTATTTCTTCTTCATGGTAACGCTGCTGAAAACTCTGATTGCTCGAATCACCACAAGCTTCCAAAAACTCCTTTCTCTTCTCATTTATACGAGCTGCATTTCGTGGCTTAAAGATAATACAATTGGGAAGTTTAGAGTTGGACAACTCACAACTGATGCACTCCTTCACCCAACACAAAGCTTGGAGAGCAGCAGTCTGTGGAATACTGGTGACTTTACCTTTGGGCAGTCCTTCATTTGATGGTCTTCAGAACCACAATTGAAACAATGAGGTTTGGGCCTGCTTGAAAAATGCACAACAAATTAAACCTGAAAACAACTCTGCAATGTTAAATACACCTGATTATTTTCATTCTTGACAGATTTTAAGGTTTAGACTTGAGAAAGACAAAGCCAAAAGCAAAGATGCCAATGTCATGTGCTGTCATCTGCTTCCTTTAAACTTACATCCATCCTTAACTAGAGAATATTGCAGATTTCACAGTGCTGAGGAGCACATGGGAAATGAGGAAAGGGCAGAGGGAAATAGGAAATGGTATCACCAAAGGTCTGATCTGATCCCTTCCACAGTACTGGGAATCAGCAGAAACAAAGAGCAGAGCAAAACCATTTCTTTGGAAAGCCCTGGCCCACAGTTTCAAGCAATTCATTTTGAGAAACTGCACTGAAAACCTGGAATGGAAGTGCAGCTGGCTTCACCTTAAATCTTCCTTGTGAATTCACACCATGGCAGGAAACATTTGCAATATTACTGGGGTGAAATACCAAGATTTTAGAGGAAGATTTATTTTCTGAGCATTCATTTTTACTGAATTAGGATGGGAACCAGAAGTGGAGACAAAAAGTGTGGCACAAGTCCAAGGTAACTCCAGCTGGAAACTGAATTTCCTTCACTTCTGACCTCCCATAAAAACTACACCATCAATTCTCAGATCAGTCTGTCTTAAAAATCTATCCAATAAATCAGACAGGAGTTGTTCTACAGAACAGTAACCATGACACAGCACCAGTGCAAAGATGACAAACCAAGCACTAAAGAGACAAGAAGCAGAAGAACTAAGGATAAAAATTCAGGAAGTTTTCACACACTGACTTTAGGCCCTTCCTAAAGAAACTCAATAAAAAGACAGATTCACTGACTGCAATGCTCAGCTCTGGCTTATTTAATTTAAATTTAAATATTGCACAAGTATGTCCAAGGGTTTATTAACTGGGAAACCATCACAGAGTGCATCTGAACTTTTCAGCTCAAAATTTTACATTGAAGAATAATACAAACCTTTTGGGTTTTACTTGTATTTCTTGTCCATCTAGGGAGAGAATGTGGCTGAAAACTTGCTGATATCTTTAGATTTCAATAAGGAACTGCTACTGGATGAAGCAAAATTTCAATTTTGTTTAAAATACCAATGAACACTTAATAGTGCTTTGAACAGAACACTGACTCATCTGCATTAAAAAATTACAAATGGGTCCTAGCTATGAACTCCTGAGTATAAACTATAAAATGGTATCTACTATAAAGTATTTGCTAAGATGAGCTTATGCTGCTTCCTCCTACAAATTTCTACCCAATACTTTATCAGCACTTGCTAAAACTACAACCCTCTTGTTTACAGGTGGAAATTTCCACATAATAGTTCTGAAATGTTTCACAGGAATTTGATCAAACCACGTTTTGGTAGAGTTTCAGAATGACAGGTTCACTGAGAGCAGGACTTTGGTGGTTTAGAAGCCAGTGCCTGATGAACCACTTCACTCAGAATCACTTCAGCCACACTCAATGTGGCATTTAAGGAGAAATTCCCATGAGGAATCTACTTCCTTCACCCAGGGGTTGGGAGATGGTGAATTTAGAATTTAAGTTCATTTATAAATAATTTTCTAACACTGACATGACCTTGATTACAAACTGGATATTGCAGAAATAAACTCTGAAACTGCTTCTTGTCCTGAGTCTTTCCAGGACAGAAACACCACTGGAAGTCAGGGGGGATGATGTTACTTGAGACATTTCTTGTCCAATTTCTTTTGTCATGGAAGACATCAATATTAAAAAACTTCTCAACATTTCCCAGCTTCTTCAGCATTTCCCTCAATTTCACTTTTCCAACATTGGCTTTAATAAACAATAAGGAAGCAAATTTAAAATGGATGCGTGTTAAGAGCATACCATAATTCAAGTTTCATGAAAGACTTCCCCTGTAGCTCCCACATTTGGAAAAGAGCATTTCACAGCATGTTTGAGTTTCCCAAACCCTTTTTTTCTCCCAAAGAGTGGATTTGATGGAGAGAGAATACTGATTCAATCTGCAATGAGCTGTCACTCCAAACCTAACTGGGGACTGGCCAAGGAAATCCCTAAATTCATGAGATGCATTTATGGGGATAAAGCATTCACTCTCAGGATAGAAATCAGCAAGTCAATGATATCAAAATACTCATTTGTTTTGAATAAAAGAGCCATTAATGAGCCATTAAATCATCCCATCTATAATGACTGGTATGGTTTTGCTAGAAACACAAAACCCACTGAAGAGAATTTGAGTTCAATTTACCCACTGGAATTCTTTGGATTTGACACATGGACCAAAGAAAGGTGTTTTAGCAAACAGGATACTTAGGTATTTCCCATCCTTCTGTCAGCTGTGGATTCTCATTTAAAATAGGCTGTCCCAGTTTATCGAGACAAAAATTGGTAAAATACAGAACACTTCCTACAACCTGTAGAAAAAAAGTCAGAGAATTGTCAGAAATGTGTCAGTATTTAGGTGAGATTGGCAGCATTTCTATAAATTCACACTACCTGAAATACTTCCAGGTTTTATTCCCCCATTCTGTAAGAATTTACAATTAATACAAGCCCAAACCTGTACACATAAGATTTTTTTTTTTTTTGCACTGATGTAGCCCAAACATGCTGAATTTAAATTTAATTTATCAGTGTAATAACAGCAGTTAGGAGATCTTATTTTATTGGCAGTTTACATTGAATGTGGAGAATGAAGAGTCAGACCTAACATGGAAGAGCACAGTCAAAAACTTACACTAAAAGCTTCTTTCACTTTTTTAGCAGAACTTGAGCTGGTTCCTTTACTGTCCTCTTCCAAAACAACGCTGGAGGGCTGACAGGAAAAGCAAAAATAGAAATAATTCACTTGAATCAACCTGAATTAGTAATGTAAAAGGCACAGAATTGGGGTTCAGCTTCTGTCCTTGCACCAAGAGCAGGATGGAAATGTCCATGTCAGTCATGAAGCTGCCCACAGCCCAAAGCACAGCTCCTTTCTAAGGCTTTCCTGATGAGAAATGCATCATTACATTTTCATTCTCACCAAAAAAGCTAAGGCAAAGACACAGAGAAATGTGCCATTCCACCCTTGCACTCAAAGTGAATGTTGAGTTAAGAATCACAATTTTAAACCAGGAGGAGAAAGTGTAAATTTTCAGATTCTGGTGTTCATCTGTTTTCTTATACATACTTGGGAGCTGGGCCAAACACTATCAGAAGATACATTAAGTTTTCTTCTTAATGATTTAAACCAACTTATTAATTTTCTTTCACTGAAATGTCACTAGGGATGATTTTCAAGAACCATTTTCATGGGCAGAAAGGATCTTTCCTTTCTCTCTATTTTTTTGAACAAACAGTTGTAAAACATTTGTTTGACACCTACTTGATTTGAATTTTGTCACTGTTTAACAGTGCAATATTTCAATATTCTCATTACAGAGATGGAGAAGCAGCACTTTGGAACAATTTTGAGTTTTAAAGTACCTGTGGCTTAGCATTCAAGTGTGATTTTTCTTGCTCACTTTTCTTCTGCTCTTCATATTTTTGAACTAAACTACAAATAAAATCTTCAATTTCTTGATGATACCGCCTGCAATTAAGTAGAGAGAGATGAGACATGAGCAAGGCTGAAACAAAGGGCAGACATCTCTTTTCTTAAGCATTTATCATTTACTAAAGAACTCAGAAAAGGGGAAAATCCAATTCTTTTTTGTCCCACTCTCAACCCCCACCAACACAAATGCAATCTGATATTTGAGAGCACCCGAGTGTGGCAAAAAAAAAATCAACCCAGAGGCAGGGAAAGATAATTTCCTTCTATTTTACCCACAACATTCCTGAAATTCAAGCTGCTCTTCAGACTCACTCCAAGTTCCTGGAAGTCCCCCTTCATTTCATGGTAAGAGCAGATATTGCTAATGAACAGAACTCTTGTTATACAGCCCATTATCCCTTCTCCACTCCAAGCTTTCAAAGGTTAATGTGATTGAATAAAATCCACATCTACGATTTGGGCACAGCACTGCTAGATCCAAACAAACAAGAAAAGGCCCCATTTCCTGTCAGGGTTGTTTTTTCATACTTACTTAGTAATGACATTGTTCATAAATAAAATCTGCAACAGAGGTCCATCAACTTTGGGGTTTTCCACTGAGATTCCACTAGAACAGCACAGAACACAGACAATGGGTACAGTAAATATTGCCCCCAGTTTTATCATAGCTCAGGCTGGACATCACAGAGAGAGGAAGGTTTGGTCAAAATAAAATTATATTTTTAAGAAGTTTCTATCCTTTTAAACAGAAATTATGCTCTTGAGCAAAGCAGGTTGGTGTGAGGTGGAAGGAGGACAAAACACCCTCAAACTACAGAAATATTTAATTCTGTATGAACAGAATTCTCTTCCTGCTAGTATAATTTCAATAGACTTACACAATCTTCTAACTAAGATTCATTCAACCATTTGAATGTCATTTTTCCTCACTGCTGTACGTGCTTCCCTGAAGACCAAGTGAGTTTCATTAAACAGATAGACACAAATAAATAAAAGTCACAGCAACACCAACTGAAATACTGCTATTCAACTCCAAAAGACTTTTCAGGAACTGGAATGGCATTTTAGAAGCCCAGGACCTGAGCAGGGACTGGGACATGGAAACAAGATGTGGCAGATTGTTACCACAGACAGCTTCTATCTTAGATAAACTCTATTTACATACACAATATAAATAAATATATTCTCTCTGTATAGATATAAATAAATATATTCTCTCTGTCTAGTTCATACAGTGTTTCAAGTCAGCATTAACATACCTAGGACGAGTCAGAATTCTCAGCTTCCTTTTAAGTTCCTGATGTTAACTTATTGTTAAGGACTATGATTTTCTTTGGAAGACACAAACCCACACCCAAAGCAAGCAAGAAAACACTGAGCAAGAATTTCATAGAACAATAAATAAGGTTTTGGTCCTCCCCTTTCATTGCACAGGGGATTATTTAAAAATCCACCTGTTGCTGGAGAAACACTAAACTGGAAAAATCAAAAAAGCCACCAAAAAAAGAGGACTAGCTGTGACAATCCAAATAGTGCCATTCTTTACATGCAATGATTATATTAACAGATTCATAGTATTTTATTTTTAAAATATCTGTGATCATCACCAAAAGAAAGGGGATGGTAGTACACGTGTACTTTTAAATGGGCACCAAATCACAACATATTTCAGATTCCACTCTGCTGCAGCAGCAAACCCAAAAACCCTTTAGGGAACCTGTCACAATTCAAACATTTGTAAGTATTTGTAGCTGAATTAGAAGGTGGAACGCAGGGATTCAGTGAGAGCCGTTTCAAAAGCCATCCCTGCATCCCGGGGCCCGGCCGCTCTGGGGATAAAAGTTTCTCTGGAGAGAGAACGTGCTCTGAGGGAGCCTGGGAGCACCAGGAGCTCCCTCCCCGCCCAGCTCAGCCCTCTCCCCGCTGGGGCCCGGCGGAGACCGAGGGCTCGCTCCCACAGAGCCCGGGGAGCAGCCGGAGCCCCGCTGAGGGCCGGGACCGGCTGGCCCGGAAGGGAACCGGCAGCGGCGGCGCGCCCGCCTTCCCCCGCCCCGCCGCGGGCCCTGCCTCTCCCGCCAGGATATTCTCCGCCTGAAGCCGCTGCACCGTCTCGTCGCGGTCGCGCAGCCGCTCGTAGAGCTGCAGCAGCGGGTCCGGCTCCTCCAGGGCGGGCGGCGAGGGCGGCCCGGGCTCGCCCTCCAGCTGCCCGAAGAGCTCGCGGTCCCCGAAGTCCACCTCCGCCGCCATCTTGGCCGCCGCAGGAAGGGCGGGGCGGGGGGCCGAGGGCGGCGGGAAACGCGGGGCGGGCGGGACTAAGAATGCCGCGGACTACAACTCCCAGCGTGCACCGGGGTCACGGACCGCAGAGCCGGCGGCTGCGAGGCGCGGGGCACGCTGGGAGGTGTAGGCGGTGCGGCGCTGAGGCGGCACCGCTGCGCTTGTCGTACTCACAATGGAGGGAGGACGCGCTCCTGCCCCTAGAACCGGCACCGCTCCCGATTTTGGAGATTTTCTTTCTCTTCTGAGAAAGGGTGAGCGGTGGAGACAGCAGCGTGCAGGACAAAAGGATTTGGAACAGGGTATCTGCAGCAAGGCCCCTCACTGCAATATTTTACACAAATCCTACTTCAAAGGAACCAAAGCAAAACCTCCTTAAGTTTTCCCTTCTCTTAAGTGGTTTATGGGAGTTCGGCCCAAAGGACAAATTACTATATGACCTTAGAGAAAAAAAAGTCTTTATTATTAACCAGTTTTTTTGCACTGGATTATGTGCCTATTGGCCCAGACCGCTAAATAACATCTACACAATGTTTCTTTCATGTTTCAAGAATTGAAAATAACTGTACAAGGTTAAAGTACAAAAGTACACAAGACAGTGGACACGAAATATCCATGTATGAGCTCTTCCCATCTGCTGCTTGGTTTGAAAAGTAGAACTTTAACTAAAAAATACTGTCCCCTCCTCTAGTTCTGTCAAGTTTAATGGAAGTGGGTATAACCTGATTACAACACTAACACCAGTATCACTAATCTGATATTTACAAAAAAAATTGTATTTTTCAATAAATTAAAGTCAATGCAACACCCATGCAAGCTAGAATGCTAGCTTTTTGGTGAACAAGGACCCAACATGTGAACAAGAACCTTCCACAGTCTCAAAACTTCAAAACAGCCTTTTTTGTTTGTTTGTTTTCATTTTTCAAACTGCATCCATTCCTCGCATGGAAGATGTGAACCCCAATCCCATTCCTCTTTGTGTGTGAGTCTGTGATCTGGCCATTTCATACTGTGCATCCAGATTTCTGAACACCTCCTCCTGCTGCTTCAGGGTTTTGTAACTCTCCTCATCCACGGAGCTGCAGCCAGCTTCATCCTCGCTCTGCAAACACAACACAAACATCAGCTCTGGCAAGAGAGGTTCACAAATTCTGTCAAAAGTAAGAATTCAAGTATTTGGGTTTATTGCTGCAACATTCTAGTGCAGATCTTCTCTCTCAAGAAACACACAGGCCTTTACCCAGTTGATTTTTGAATTAAATTCAAGTTTAGATGCTGCTCTTGAGCTTAATAAATACTTAAAAGCTCTTAACTACATCAGGTTAACTTAAAATCTTTACTGGATAAGGCACACTAAAATAGAAAGTGAAATCATTATCTTGCAATTAATCAACTTAATTACATATTCAGAATTCTTTACCTTAATGCCCATCAGTTTTCTGAATTTAACATTTTGGTCCTTGTTTCCAAAATTTAGTTTTTCCCATATTTCTGCAGACTGTGATTTGTCCTGTTCAGATTAAAAAAAAAAAAGGTGTCACCTTTTTATATAAGATTCCATTAATAGCACAATAGAGCAGCAAGCAAAGGAGCAGTGCTGGAGACAAACCCATTCTGTACCAGAGCTGGAAGTAAAAGGTTTCCAAGTCTGACATTCCTCCTGCAGCATCCTCCTCACAGGAGCTCTTTGTGAGGGAAGCTTTTCTAACCATAATGTTCAAAACACAGGAATGTTCCTTCCTTTGGCATTTCCAAAGGTCTGGAAGCTTGGTTGGAATTCAAAATGATGGAAAAATGAATTTGTTTATTGCAATTGATCAATATCCAGCACAATTCAGGAAGAACTGCCCAGAGAGCCCTCAGGGCTCTGCTGCCCTCCCTTTGTCTCCCACCATTGCCATGGAAACTGGTTTGTTTTTCACATCTTCGGGAACAGTCTGTAAAGGTAAGGGAGCTTGTTGTGTAACTGCTGCAAGATGGAAACAGCCTAACAAACACCCCTTTACCAGAGGAACAAAACACAAAAATACAAATATTATAGTGGCCGTTTTCCCCACAGTATCAGCAGGCAAAAGCTCTACTGAAATCCAGCAACTTTCTGGAAAAGCAACTGCCACAGGTGCCTTCCTTACTTCACTAATTGCAAAGGCATTTGACAGAGCACAAAAACCTGAAAGCTTATTTGTATTTCTGACTTTTGTTAGGGTTAATATTGCATTACTCTGCTCCTGAAAAGTTACCAGCGAGGTGGACAGATTTGCCTTTGAAATTTGCAATTGGAGAGGACACAACCATGACGTGAGAAATCTCTGCAGTCCCAGCAAAGAGAGGTTACACATTCCATCCCTCAGCCATTCCCTCCCAGTAAAGGGAGACCACCTGGGTTTGATGGTGAGCTGCAAGCTGTAGGTAAACTCACAACAACAACACTAAGATTCAACTATACCTCTGAAGCTTTATCACACTCAGGGTTTCCTTGAGTCTTGTGTCACAACCATTTATCACTGAAGGAATAATTCTCTTAGTCCTTTCACTCCTAAATCACAGAATATTCTGAGTTGGAAGGGACCCACAAGGATCATCAAAGTCCAACTTCTAGTTTTACTGAACTTTTATTTCAGAGTGATATTAAAACTTGCTAAGAGATATGAAACCTGGAAATAACACACACCAGCATCCTTGAACTGAATACAAGCTATTCCCAAACAAGTGTTCCCAAACACCTTTCCCAGATTTGCCATAACCAGTAAGCTGAGATGCACAAAGGTGTTTCTGTAATTTTTTAAATTAAATGTTATTATCACTCATTGGGGGCAACGGCTAACTTGACAACAGCCACTTCCCATGGCATTCAGATATTCTCTTTCTTCTGTTTGCAACCTGGGCAGCATTTACAAACATCATGAAATGCCGACTGAAGGTACAAAGGTAAGAAAAGCCAACATTTACCCCTTCCTTTTTGCCTTGCCAAAGCATCTTCCGCTTTTTCTCTTGCTCAGCAAATTTCATGGGGTTCACTGCTGCTGGGTTGTAATAGCTGGGCACAGCTATGCCAGTCTCTGCCAGTGCCTTGGCCTGGAGCGCTGCCATCTGAGCTGCCATGGCGATCTGAGGGGTCACCTGTGTCCCCGAGGCCAGCAGAGCGGCCACGTTGATGACGGAGCCTCCTGTGGCTGCGGCCGCTGAGGAGCAAAGGGAACTTGTCAGGAAGGACTTTGGATTCTGGGGAAAAAACCCAACCCACGCAAAAGCCAACCACCAACTGCCCCAGAACCAAGGAAAAAGCCAAACCACCCAAACACTTCCCTTCAATAGAAGTTGGAAGTGCACAGGGAACAAGTGAATGATAAAATAGATGTGATTTCTCAACTAAGGAAAATGTCCCCAGGAGTTTTAGTAAACCAGAAGCTACAAGTGCAAGTAAAGCACTTTGTGGTTCTAAACACCCCTGAGCAAACAGCAGCCCAATGGCCATCATGAAATCATTCACAGCCCAAACACACAACATTTTTCTTGTACACTCAGCAAATAGTAAGAAATCCCAATCATTTTTGTTGGGGTTTTGTTTCTGATTTTTAGTTTTGGTGGTTTTCTAAACATTTCCTAGTTCTTGTTGTTTTTCTTATTAACAATTCCATAGAGACAACCTGCCCATCTGTTGGGTAAGACTGTAACACTCTTGTAACAGGAGCCTATGTATCTTCCACTGATACTACTGCTCAGAAACTCATCTCATACACAAGCACTACCTGCAGCCATTTCCTGTTGCTTCTGTTTTTCAACCATTTCCTTCTCTCTCTGTTCTTGCAATTTCTTCGCTCTTTCCAGCCTAGAGATACATGAAAATAAAAACATTTAGACATGCAAAATCAACATCAGGAGCTTATTCACATCACATTTCATCAAAATGACCACAATTCCTGACCTTCTGGCTAAGGCCTCCTGTGCATCCATAGCTGTGTTTCGTCCCCGGAATGGCGGCGGGCTCGGGCTCCGGCTGTGGCTCCTGCTGAACCTTCGGGGCTTTTCAATTCTCTTCTTTCGCTCTCTGTAACCAAATTTAACACTTGCTAAAACAATAAAGGCACACATGCAGCTTAATATTTCATAAAGTATTTGATCACAGCATTGAAAATTTGCTTTATGGTTCATGTGGAGCTCTCAAGAAAAGCTTTCAGAGAGTTTATACTGCAACAGTCGCCTTGTAAGAACACAGAGGTAGAACTGAAGATTTCCAGCTGGAACAGAATGTGCAATTCTGGGTATTCATTCACCCTCTCATACTCAGTGTTCAGAACAAATAGATCTGCTCTAGAGATTCTAAATCCTAAGGAAAATCATCGAATTTCTGGTTAAAATTGCAAGAGAACTTGAATGAATCAAGCTAGAAGAATGTTTTAAAACCATAAGAGACCTCAAAGCACTGTAATTATGTTAATAAGAGGCATTTTGAAGAGGCCCCATTTAAGAAGTGGAGTAGTACTTCAGGAAATTACTATTACTCTCCCCTCTGTATCCTCCTCCCTAAATGTGCTTTGAGGGACTCTCCTAAGCTGAACATGTGATTTGTCCTGGGTTTCTCTTGGGAAGAGAACTCTGAAGCATGAATTACCTGGAGCCTGCCCATCTGAAAAGAACACAGTTAAAATGTATTTTTAAGCAAAATACCAAAACATTCAGTTCAACTCCTCTTCACTAACCTTTTCTCCACCTCCTTCCAAGCAGGAGACATTCTTAGGACATCTGTATCTAATCCCATCTAAACAACAGCTACCCAAAACACACAGAAAAAGTGCTATGAGCAGCAGTTCTCTGTGCCAGGACCATCAATATCTGCAGTACAAGAGATAAGGGTTTATCCCAGTTTAAGCCTCTGACACTGGTGTTTCAAACAAAGAAGTCACAGACACTGGAAGTGCTCAACAAAGGTTCATTTACAGGAGACATCACTCACACTTCTCCCAGATTTGCCATAACCAGTAAGCTGAGATGCACAAAGGTGTTTCTGTAATTTTTTAAATTAAATGTTATTATCACTCATTGGGGGCAACAGCTAACTGGGGATAATGGCTGACTTGACAACAGCCACTTCCCATGGCACTCAGATATTCTCTCTTCTGTTTGCAGCCTGGGCAGCATTTACAAACATCATGAAATGCAGACTGAAGTTACAAAAAGATCCTTGTTTACATGACAAATCTGGTAGAATACAAAGGAGGCAAGACTTATCTTTTCAGAGAAGATGGCAAGATGCAGATTCAGCACTGGGAAGTGACAGATCTGCATTCCTGAGATAAGATGTAATGCCTGTTTCAAAGATACCTCCATTTTTCCCGTGCTGACTATTGTTGTTTGGTCTTGTCTTTGGTCTGTGATGCTTTATTGCACTGGTAAACATCAAGGAAATAAATATTTGAGCTTTTGTATTGAAGTATTTCCATTTGAAACAAGCAGCTGCTGTTTTCCACCTAGCACTTAATCAGAGCCAAACCACTGAAGAACTGCCAGGAGGTTTTATGCACTCACAAACCAAAAGATTGCTTTAAATGCCCATGAGAACAAATCCCCTGAAAATGTGAGCTTGAGATTATGCAAAGAACCATCAAGAGAAGGCCAAGCTCTGCTTACAAACGCTTCTGTCACAGCCTGCTCACTGTAACACAACAAAAACTGCATGTCAGGAATGATGGAATCCCTTCCCAGGTGAGTTTTAACAGGTACAGAGTTAAACAGGTACTCTGCTCTGGCTTGTGCAGAGTTTGCCCTGAAGACTGCCCCATAAGTCACCTTCTTTTCCAGACTTGTCTGAGCCCTGAACTTGATGAAGTGCTCCAGCTCCACATAAAAAAGATTTATGCCTCATTTACTTCCATCCTCAAGGATTTGTGAGACACAAACATAACTTAAAAGAAAAGGACTCTTGCAGTATGTCCACCAGCATCCCACAAGGCCTGTTTCCAGCTGCAGAAATTCCTAAGCTATAACTATCCCTTACTTTTTCTTCCCACATTTGATGTTCTGTTTCAGGCAACTTGAATTCCACTGCAGAAGCCAAAATCTATTCTGGGACAGAAGTTTTCATGGAGCCATTACACACAATGTTCAAAGTAACTTTTAAACAGAGCATATTATCTACAATAACTGGAAAAAACAGGGAGCTGAAGCCTTGCACAACATGCTGAATGTAGCTGAAATACCATCCATTAAATACAAGTAACTGCACCAACTGCAGACCCAGCTCTACTCACCCCAGCTCAATGTTTGGTAGGAAGTGCATGTCAAAAACATGACACAAAGCAGGGAATTCAACTACTTCTTCAGAAAGGTTAAGTCTTCTGACCACTTTCACAAGGGATGTTGTAGCATTACACGAGTGTGATGGTTAAAACTCCAATGTTCCACTGTAATGCTGAGCAGTCATAACCAGGCATAGAACAATTAAAATATTCTGGTGAACACACTATGAAGAGAACTGGAACAGTCAACATTTTCTAGCAGCTCTGCAGGGACGCTGATTTTCATTCAAACTCCTTTCAACAAAGTATGTGTAGCAGTCATTAAGTTGTATTTCAGCTTCACCCTTGAGAAAACCCCACAGGGCATTAAGAATGCAAAGGTGATACAGAGGCTCTGCACCAAAATACTGAATGCATTATCAGTATTAGAAAACATTAACACAGAGATGAAAATGGCAACTCCAGCATATCCCAGGTGAGGTATGGAAACTTCACTCTGTCAAACAGCCCCAGACCAAGCCAGAATGTGTCTGGATCAAGTGCTTCTAGAATTTAAGGAAGAAATCAAAGCACTCAGGGAGAAAAATTAATGTGATAAATATTCTCAAGCTGCACTTGACAAAGAGGAGCTGGTAATCACTAACACTGAAGAGTACATTTATATCAGAAATAATCCATCTAAACCAAAATTTATCTTAACACCATACGAACTGCCACTTCACAGAAAAACTAAGTTGACTTTGTGGAGCTGATCAGAATTAGCTTCTGATCTATTTATCTGCACTGACAGCCAATGATTCCCAGTTAAACTTTCCTTTTATCACATGTATACAAAATGAAGGGATAAATACAGCAGTATGCCAACCACACTACTATTGTATCAAACACAGGAAAGGTCACCTGTATCTTATTCTTCACTTCTTCCCACTAAAGTACTATTGCTAACAAGAAGCCACACTATGAAAAGCCAAGAGCTCGAGATGCTTCAGCTGCCCAGGACAAATGTTTCTGTAAGACCAAGCAAACTGCCCAGTCCTGACCCTGCTCTCAGTACTGGTGAGAAAAAGCCAAACACATTGAACTGCACTGAACAGACGTGACCTGGCAAACCCATCCCATCGGCCCAGCACAGAACGTCCAACCAAGCATCACCACATACATGGAGGGTAACACTCACCTGCTTCTGCTCCTAGTTCTGCTTTTACTCCTGCTCCTGTGTCTGTGTCTGGACCTTGACCTCGAGCGGGATCTGATCCGTCGCTTTCTCTCTCTGCTGCGGGATCGGGATTTTTTCCTATCGCGACTTCTGCTCCGATGGCGTCTGGAACACAGGCCCTGAATCCT
Source organism: Molothrus aeneus (assembly GCF_037042795.1). Classification (NCBI taxonomy): domain Eukaryota; kingdom Metazoa; phylum Chordata; class Aves; order Passeriformes; family Icteridae; genus Molothrus; species Molothrus aeneus. Next base: position 10,922,289 of record NC_089663.1, on the reverse strand, counting down.
TACAGGTGTCCAAATGCAGTTTGTACTCAAGGACTCACACAGGGGTTTGCCCACAGGGCAAAATGCATCAGGCAGGGTGGGGAGACTGCACACTACACACAGAAATGCTCATGCCCAGAACTGGTTAAGCTGTAGGTCTGAGGATGAAATGGGAAAGGAACCAAAGCCACCACCAGCCACAGTTGAGCTGTAGAGTTTCTGTAAATAACCATACTCATCAACACTGCTGTATTTAGCAGTTCATTAAAGTGTAGACCTCAAAAGAAACACAAAGCCAAACGAATCTGATGCAGGAGTCTTAAATCCAAGGCAACACAACCCTGCTTTTCTCCTTGGTATTCCAGAGCTTGGTGAAGAGGTGCCCAAGCTGCAGCCTGTGAGTCACCTCCAGTCCCTCAGCCTGTCAATAGCCAAAGCTTGTTCCTCACTACCCTGTCTGCTGTACATCCCTCAGCTACACAGGGAGAAGCTCTGCTGCAGCAGCCTGCTTGTCCCAGGCAATTTTCCTACCCTCAGAATGTGCTGGGTGGGCTACCAGGCAAGGAGGATTGGCCACACTCCCTCTGAGGAAGCTCTTGATTTAGGAGGTAAAGAGCCATGTCACTGTAAGGTGTATATGCTTTCCTGTCACTGAAAATAAGGGACATTTAATAATCTTTTTTGTATTTCCTACACCAATTATAAATGTGAGACACATCCCTATATAAGGTCTTAGTGCAATATTGTACTTTTATTTTGAAGTAATCTGCAAAATAACTACCTACAAACGCACTACCCAGTGAAAACTGAGACATGCAATGTAAACTGATGCTTTACACTAGGTCAGGAATGGAACTCTACAGAAATTCCCAAGATGGCTTTTGGAAATGCACTCACACAACAATCACGTGCAGCAACTCACCTTTCCCGAGACCTGGATCTGGAATGACTCCTCCCTCTGGATGACTTTCTCTCTTTGCGTTTATGCCTCTCCTCACCATTTTCAGATGAATTTAGGCTGTCTCTTCCCTTGTCAGAAGAATGCTCTTTGTCATTGTGATCTTCAGATTTGTGCTTCTTGGAGGACTTCTCTTTGGATTCATGTCTTCTTGCCTGTTTTAAGAAGAAGTTGGTTCTTTCAGGAAAATAGTGCAACAAAGAGAGTTAGTATGGGTATCAGAAGATAAAAATGCTAAGTTGTGATGCAACATTAGTAACCTTAGGAGTGTGACTCAATGATGAGCCACGGCTGCTTTACCTAATGCCACCAACTACCCAAAGCTGTAAATGCACATTATCATTTTTCCCCCTTTTCCCTCCTCCCACTGTCTAGAAAGGATTTTAAAGGTATCCATCCAGGTATCTTTACAGTGCTTCCATATAAGACTCACAGCATTGTAACAAAAACCTGTCATTTTCAGTTACTGTCTCCAGTCCAAGCACTTAAGGACCTATCTTAAAGAACCTGACAATTTATGAATATGCATATACATAAACACAGTGGCAGTGATTATTTAATATTTGCCTGAGCCTTCCATGTAGAAAGTTACTAAAATCCACACGTAGTTCCAGACAAACTATTTTGCTTTTAGAATGAAAAAAAACTTCTAGTCATCATTAGGTTATTATTTTCTAGAGCAAAACTCTCTTCAGTAACTTCCAACAGTTTTTGCAAAGCAAAGTGATCATTTACATGGCTGACATCCCATTTTTAGTATTTCAAATGAACATGCATCACTCAGACTTCCCACAGTAGTTTGAAATTACAGATTTGCTGCTCCACTATACCGCAATTCCTTCCTGCAGTGCCTCTTAAAAAAAAAAAAGATCCCTTTTTATAGCTGCAATGCCAAAAATATTTAGCAAGGTCAGGCCTGATTTTTGCCAGTGCTTTCCTTAGAGACTAAGTCGTGACATCAACACCCTTTCTTAATATATCCAGTGTGTTCTGCAACCTTTCTGCACAAAAGCATAGCCCATTCAAGCATTCAAGTCTTATGTTTAAATAATGTTCTGCTCAAGTCACAAACTAAGCATGACACATTCATTTTAGATAAATCCCAATTATCCAGAAGTTGTTTGTTTGGTTTTCTTGCTTATCTAAATATGTTAACTATTCATAAAGCCTTTTCTTCCATCAGAACTCTCTCTCAAATGAGTCTGGAGAAGATGCTATAATTGGTTTTTACCCATTTGCCCAAGCCTAATTCTTTATTAATATGTATCCACTTCTAAATAAATTTGATTATTGTTCTTTAAGTAAGCAAGAATATTACATAATTTTCCTGCTTTCACGGTATTTTATTCTTAGCTCCTTTAATAATCAGTTCTTACATTTGAGATTACCTGCACACTAATTTTAAGTATATATTTATATAAGTAGTTGTTCTCACATACTAAGAAGAATTACTGATATTCAGCACTCAGTCTACAGACAGAGATTAATCTTGCAAATGAATGACAACAGTACATCTACTGTGGGAGATCATTTCTCATCTGTTCACTCTGCAAAACTTAAAAGCTGCTAAATAAATTGTGTAAGATTAGATCCAACAGCCTGGCAAAGCACTGGACAGGATTTTAAACAGCTTTTTTTAAAAAAATAACTAAAGAAAGTCTTAGAATTTTTTTCATCACATTTTCCAGACACACACTTAGTAATAAAACCACCATTATATCCCATAACGGTTTTAAGATATTTTTAAGGGAAATATGAGTTTGAATGACTAATAGTTACCTTATCATGAAGTAGGCTTATAATTTTGCTATCTGAGTCTGCAGCGTCTTCAGTTCAGTCTCTTCGCGCATTAGCACGCTGAGTATGATTTATTATAGAAATGTTATCATGTGAGCTAAACAATAGATTATTCAATTTCACAAAAACTCGCCTAGATTTTTCTTTCCTCCTGTTTTTTTTTTCTTTTTAACAGAGCTTCCATTGGGATGGGGGAAGGAGACGTTCCTGACCCGGGTTTGAAGTTACAAAGTGCCTTAAGTGTTCCAGCCTATGGCCCCACATGGCTTAAGCTTCTTTATGACTATTTCGATGCTCCTGCTTTGCTTGTTTCAGCTCTTCTCTGGTGTGTGAGCCAGTTATTTTTAAGGCATTATTGATGCTGTCTCTTCTCACTCCCCTATATATTCACACACACACTTATTCATTTATTTTAAGAGACAGCCCTCTGAAATTTTTGCTGCCACAGTCGCATTTCCAGCTGACTCAGCTTGTTTGTCAAGCTATGACAGCCTTTACAATTAAAGGATGCAATAAACAGAGCTCAGTCCGATGGCAAATTACTTTTAATACACCTAAGTAGACAGGTATGCATTATTCAAAGTCCTGAACACTGACCAGGAACAAGGCCACCCAAGGCTTTTGGATAATGGAAGCTCTGTAAAAGTGTTCAAGAACACCATTCTACTTCTCCACATGAACTCTCTCTTTTGGATGTTTCCACAAAAATATAAAAAAAAAAAGAAAAAAAAAAAGAAAGAAATTAAGTTACTAGTTTCTGAAAGCATTTTCTATAAAACTATTACCTTGTCAACATGATGGCTGCAATCATGCTTCACTATGAAAGGCTCTCCATATCCATTTTTAAGCTTAAAGTTCTCAATTTCTTGTACTTACCATAAAGTCATTTCTATAAGTTTACACATATGTGCATTACTACAAGATACTTTTTAAGATGTACAATTACCTAAACGCTACAAAGTGTTAATTACCTCTTTGCTTCTGCTCCGGCTTCTGTGTTTTCTTCCTTCAGTATCTGCAGAAGAAAACATTTGCTGTCATTTACCAAGATAAGAGGAGATCACCTGGCTATAATCCTTCCAGCTCCTTTCAGTTATTCCATCCCTTGTAGGGATGGATTTATAAAGATTTAAAAAGCAAACAGCACTATTTGAGTATCTACTGCAGAAAGCAAACTCTGGCTGTTAGTTCCAGTGCTTTGCATTTATTTAAGCTCTGACAGTGAAAAACTAACCCACATCACACTCCAATCATGTTCTTCTGCCAAGTAACTTTATTCTTGTTACAACTATGCAAAAGTATCCCAGCCTATGCTTATCTAATCAAAATGGAACAAAATGGGACAGTTTCCTGTTTGGTGCGGTCTGACCGTGTCCCCCCCTCCCTGATCCCCTCAACACTGATGGGACCTTTTCCCTCAACAGTTTCAATACTTAGGATACAACCCAAAAGTAGCAGATCCATTTTTTTCCCAATTCTAACACTAGGGCTAAGTCTGTCTATTTTCCCCAAAATTGCTTCTGAGAGAATTCAGCTGCCCAGGAATCTGCTCCCATGCAGGCCTACCTGACTTCCGTCTCCTCTCCCTGGAGCGCGAGCGCGATCTCGAGTGGTGATGCTTTGATGTTCTGGGGGAACTGGAGGCGTCTGATTGCTCCTTTTTCTTCTCTCTTTCTGGAGAGGACTTTTCTGGGACTACTCCATCTCGTTCTGTATCACTACCCTGCACACGAGGACAGAATCTTTAAGAAACAGAAGCTTAGGACTGAAAACCAAGGAAAAAAGAGACATCTAACTTTTTAATAAAGAGACTTTATATCAAGTTCACATTTTATTCTCTCACTACATGAAATTGTACTTTACTTTTCCCATGTACTCCTGAGAGTATCAGTATCACTAAACTCTGAGGCAGAGTTTTCTCTAAATGGTGTTTGGAGGTCAATCACTTTTTAGCATTTCCATGACCAGGATTACTTAGGGTCAGTGCTGTCCCAACAGATCTGGGTGACAAGTTTGGGCATTACTGAGGCACAGCACAAAATGCCCAGAAAGTTCTGAAGCATGGAATGAACTCTGAAGGGAAATGCAGGAAGGTGCATGAGGAAACACCTCAACAGTATCTCTGCAAAAAGATTTATTTGTAGGAGACCACACACAGGTCACTTAGACCTGTTCCAAGATCACATTTTTACCAGATAATGAAAACCAAGATGTTCCTTCCACTCCTTCTAAACCTCGATGTAGGAGGATTAAATCCAAAGCCTGATTTTGTGACACCAAGAAAACTCTGTGACTCAGTGTGTGAGGGGGGAATGGGTACAAGTGGTGCACAGTGCCCTGACAGGAACAGAGTGAGCAGCACACGCTGAGAGGGTCAATGTGCTCCCAGGAACGATCTCACAGCCTCGCTGCTCTTGCTCTCATCTCCTCTCCAGCCATAATCAAACCCTCTGCACAACAGAAGTGGGGCTGCAGCAGATGTCACTAAGGACAACGTCTGGCCCAGAACTGCTATTCAGGAAGACAATTTAATGTAGCAGAGACTTGAACTTGAACAGTTTTCCACCGGCTGCAACTGGCAGGATGGTTTGCCAACTGAACAAAACAGGAAAACCTCTCAAATGTTCATTTATATCCACTGATTTGAAAATAAAGCAGCTACTTTGTCTTAAACCTCAACAGATATTACAAATTGTCATTAGTACACGTGTGCTAATAGCACACTTTCTTCATGACACCCCACAGGTAAATCTTTGGATTTATATTTCAGCTACTACTGTTTACATTGTGAGGTTACTTGAGAAGAATGAGGATATCAGCTCTGAGTGTAAATCAGGTGGGATTTGAAACACGCTATCCAAGTGAAACCGAGCCCACTGCCACGATTTCCAAGGCTACCAATGCCATTATTTACACAGTGCTGCTCGTTAGTGCCCTTGTGCCCTGCACCTGAGGGAAATCTGTGCTACAGAAAAAAACAGCAATTAAAAACCTGACAGAATTCACTGAGATTATTCTCGGTTCTCAGACTAGCACCAGGCTCAGTGTTACCTTGAATAAGGCCCTCACCTACACTTTAGAGGAACTTCTAAATGCAGTAGTAGCATCTTAAAGTGCAAAAACAAAGTAGTAATAATTAAAGTCCTTTTACAGAAAAATGTACCTTACTCTTAACAGCCTAAGTTATATAACAAAAAAAGAAAAAATCGTTATATAAGAATTCATTTTCTCCAGAAGTTTAAAGTCCCCCTGGCTCTATTTCACCACTGATCAAACTTTCAAGACAAGAACTTTAGCTACCGGACAATGACACCGCAAACTGCTTAAAGTCAGCTTTAAAAAGTTTTATCGCTTTCCAGCCCTGCTTGTTTATTGGGTTTTTTGTTCTGGGAATTTTTTGCGCTCAAAACTATTTAACAACTTTTGAAAAAACTGACCACATCAGGTTAACTCTTTGGTAACTCTTACTGATTCTTCAACACAATTAGAGGCGAAATATCCTTGTACACTACCAGATCACAAAATCTTTTCAGAGAAAATAAAACCACACTTAGACCCTGCTTGAACATAAAGGACAGTGGTAACTACAGCAGAGGCATTTCCCATCGATATTAACCATAAAAAGCAGGATGGGAGCGAATTAATTGACTGCAAAAAAGCCTGTGACCAAACACAAAGAAAAAGAGCGAAGAAAAGTAGAGAAAGGAAAATTTAGCACGGCCCAGACACCAGGTCGCTCCCCTCACAGGGAAGCTGCGCCCCACAGTCCCCACGAGAAACGCCAGTACAACCACAGCACTTCTCCCCACAGCCGTGGACCCACCAGGGCTCAGTCCCAGGGAGTCGTCTCCTCTCCCCAAGCCCCGAGGAACGAACCAGAAACTTCTGGAGACAGGGATGGAAGCGCCGGGAGCAGCGCGGCCGCCCCTCCCCGAGCCCATCATGGCGCCGCAGCCGAAGGCGCGGCGGGCGCCATTTTGTGCCTCCGCGCACACGGCTCCCGACCGGGCCCTCCCCGGCTCTGCCCCCCACAGCCCCTTCCCCGCCACCCTCGCCCCAAAACCCGGCAGCGACCGCCGCTCACCGCCATGACCGAGCGCCCGGGCCGCCGCCCCTCAGCAACGTCCTCGCAGGGCTCGACCTCGCTCGGCTGCGCGGCCACAGCGATCGCGCGGCCCCGCCCGCCCTCAGCGCGGGTGCCCGGATGTGGCGCTGGGGGGAGCGCGGGGGAGCGCGGGGCGTTATGGGCCGGGGAGGCGCCTTCGCGTTCGAGGAGGTTTGGCCGCAGCCGCGACCCGTCGAGCCTGTCCCGGCTCCCGCCAAATTGAAACCCAGGAGAAGACGAAGGGGCGCAGTCAGGGGAGCGGGGGAGCCCCGAGGGGACGGGAGTGTCACCGGTGAGGGGATCGGGGGAGCCCCGAGGGGACGGGAGTGTCACCGGTGAGGGGATCGGGGTATCCGAGGGACGGGAGTGTCATCGGTGTGGGGAGCGGGGTACCTGAGGGCACGGGAGTGTCACTGGTGAGGGGATGGGAGGCACGGGAGTGTCACCGGTGAGGGGATCGGGGGCACGGCAGTGTCACCGGTGAGGGGATCGGGGGTTCCCCGAGGGCACGGCAGTGTCACCGGTGAAGGGTCCCTCTGGAAATAGCGATGTCACCGTCGCAGTGAGGGATTGGGGTCCCTGTGGGCAGGGGTTTGTCACCAGTGAGGGGATGAGGGTCCCTGAGGGCAGGGAATGTGTCCCTGTGAGCAGGGACACTCACAACATGGTCGGGAGCACTGGCAGTGAATTTAGTTGGTGAAATCTCTTCTCCCCAAGCTGCCTTCAGCCAGGCCGGCATCCACATTTGGCTTTAAATAAACTCCTTATCCTCACAAGGCTTCTTGTACACAGTGCCCCCATACAGCAATAAAACGAATAACTTACCTGTAGCCACGTAACATTTTAGAGCTGCCTGCTCTACAAGGTGTTCCTGAAATGTTTATCCCAGGCAAAGATGTGGAACGAGATCGAGCTCCTGCTGAACGAGGACACCGGGCAGCTCCCGGTGGGGCTGGGCCAGGAGTGTGGCACTGCCTTGTACCAGGTGGATACCCTGCTGCAAATCACATCCTCAGAGAAGGTACAGCCCGTCAAAGCCGTGCTTTTGTCTTTAATTAATTTGTCTTTTTTGTTTAATAACTGCCTGGGCTCTTTTGTTGTGTTTTCTGGAGTGTTCCTGTGTGAAACAACCTTTCCCTTGCCAGGTCTCTGTGAACCCCCAGCTCCATGCATGCAGCTCCAGGGATGGCAGCATTGTTGCTGTGGACAGATCTGTGGCACTTCTGGACAGCACTGGGCTGTCTCTTCTCATGCACATCCAGTTTGGTGAGTTCTTCCCTTTGGAATTCCACTTGGCAAGTGAAAACTGGCTTTTAAAATACCTTGGTTTGGACTGCAAAACGCAGCAAGTGTCTGACTAGCCTGTAAAGGGAAGCATTATAACAAGTACCTAAATAATAAAAAGTGATTTTGGCTTCTGAAAACAATTATTTCAGTACAATTTCACTAGAATCCTTTCTAAGTTCTCACTGAAGTGGAAATAATGGATACTGAAACCACTCCCTGTAGGCCACTTCCCACATTTCATTTAGTCAGAATAACTTCTTTTGAAGAAATCTGGGACACAGTGTTGTCCAGTTCTTGTGTTAATATTTATTCATAAAACCCAAATCTTAACATCTGACATTTTGCCATGAATCTTTTCAGACACTAACGTGGATGTGGTGGGTATGTGTCAAGACAAACAATTCCTTGTGGTTGGTGAGAGAAGTGGCAGTTTACATCTTATCCACATCCCATCCAAACAAACCTTGCTAACAAAGGTACAGTAACCTTTCTATTTAATTTTGCTCAGAACATTTTGTTCTCAGACTTTCTGGAGGTTTTTTAAATAATTTTTCCAAAATACCAAAGCACAAACATCCTTGGCCTTTTTGACCACATGTTGTAACTAAACAGGTGAAACAGGCACTTCTGTTCCCATGAGTAATGAATAAGGAAAATCTATTTAGGAATGGCATGCATAAACAAGAACCTTCATTAAAAAAAGTTTAAAGTTTGAACTGATGATCAACATTTCTTTTTTTTTTTTGTGAAATACAGAATAATAGTCTTTATGCTGTTTCTATTTTAGATTTTGGTTGAACAATCTACAAGTGAAAAAACCTACTTAAATCTCTTTTTTGTTAAAGATAATGCAGATGCAGGTAAGAACTGAATGATTTTTTTTCTTCCCTTTGTCTGAATTTTTGTGATTTTGTTCTCCTTTAATTGCTCTCACGGAAAGAGATTACAAAATAAATAATACAGAAAAGCATAAAGAAAAGTTAATTTTATGTGCACAATGCAAAGCAAAGTTGTAGAAGATTCTTTATCTCATTAATTATTTTACAAAAGCCATAGGAAACAAATACTCAGAACTCAATACCTTTTTCTTTTGAGACTGTGCTAAACATAGGAAAAGGCTTAAAAAAGGAAGAATTCCTTCTCTCTTCAATCAGAGTTCAGTGGTTCTGTCCTATGAGCTCCCAGCCCTGTTCTGTCACAATAGAAGATATTATATCATATATATATTATTCTGCTCCTAGTTAGAAATGACAAAATTGTCGTTTAAAATAGTTTCATCTATTGGTCAGATGATTTTTTGGGGTCAGTTATTTCACTGCCCTGTTTACAAGCAAGTCTTCTCTTTACTTGCTCTTGAATACTTCAGTTTGAAATATTTCTGTTGGGTTTTTTAGGTGTTTATCACATGTTCATCCTCACAAGCAATGGATGCTTCTGCATTATGTGTGTCCCTCTTGGAAAAACACAGGAAGGTAGGATGAGCTACAGACCCCTTGGGATTTTTCATTGGAACAGGGAGACCTGTATTCAAAAACTTCCTTTTTTGCCTTTTTAAAATTTTGAAAAACTTATTTAACACTGCTTTTATTTTTTTTTAATATTTAGCAATTGAGAAGATGGATATGACTACAGCAAAGCAAGTAAGAAACACCTGCAAAACTGGCCAAATTATTAAAAATACAGGGTTTGTCACCAAACTTTGCTCTGTGCATTGCACTGACAGTTTACCAGTCCATCATTCCCCCTCATAGCTGTGATTGTTACTTTTTCTGTACATTTAGAAATGAGCAGAGATTTTTATCCACTGCTTCTATAACCAACTCTTTTTCTTCCCCATTTGTGGCCATCCCTGCTCTCCCACCCACAAGTTACAAGGACAGATAAAGACAACTTTCATTGCCACGGGAGAGCATCACAGCCTGGGCTGTCAGGATTTTGTCATCAGCAGCTCAGTGAACAAAATCCATCTCATCATTGGGGTAAGCACTAAGAACATGAACAATTTCCATGTGATCACTGATGGCATTTTTGGATCTGCAACAAACTTTGTCTCCAGACATTTGTGTCTCTTTTTCAAGCAGCTCTTCAGCTTTTTTGCACTGTTTTGCTTTTCATTTCCTTCACTGTCAATTTTAAGGTTGTCACTTGTGCAGCCTGTCCATAGTTTTTCTCATAAGGAAATAACTGCTGTCATTTCCAAAATGACTTTGTTGTGATGGATGAGGGGAAAATATTTTCACCCTGAGTTTCTGAGCTTAGAAATCACCAGTTCCTGGTCTGTACAGGCTGGATTGTTTACAGATTTTATCCTTGGGCTCACAGACAAAACCAAGGCTGGCAAGAATCTTCCAATCAGCTTCTCATTCAACAAGGCCTGCTAAAATAACAAGGTCTAATTCAACAAAGCTTTTAAGCATGAATTAAATACAGCAACTAATAAAGAAATTAAAATATAGACTTGCTTTGAATGTCATTTGCAAACTTGCAAATAAGTTCTCCGAGTTGATTTTTTGAAGGCTGTTGAATTCAGTGGGATTCTCCTCAGTAGGCCCAGAGTAATTTCATTCAGCTTTTATGTTCTGTGAGAAAAAAACGTGGATATTTGGAAATACTGTTTTTCAAAGAGCCAGAAACTGCTGAGTGTAACAATCACTGCAACAAAGGCTGGCCTTGAAAGGAGAAGGGAAAAATGATAAATTAAAAATAAAGAAATCAATGGTTTTTTCTGAACTTCAGTAGAGGACTAAAGTTAAATTGAGTTTTGCAGCTTTCCAAGTTACAAATCAATGGTAGAAGGAGTCAGTGGTCAACATCTCCTGTCTAACCCCATTTTCCTTTGCCTCTCCTCTCAGGGTAAAGGGGATTATGTGCTCTCCAAATGGGAAGTGGACCCCACCAATGCCCTGGTGGCTGCTCAAAGTTTTGCTGATTCAAGTCTGATCCAAGGTAAAGGAGGTTTTATCTTTTTATAGACAAGTGTAGATTTCATATTTAATTGCAGACTGTACTCTTTTTTTGTTATTTCATTGTTTTTAATAAATTAATTTCATTAAATTTCATTTTCATCTATTCAATTCGTTTCATTGGTTTTAATAAATTCACATGTGCCAAACAGAACATTTTTGTAAAGGTACAGCCAAAATGTGGGCTTCAAAATTGCAGTTTAACTTAGTTACATAAATCACAATTCACATTAAGCTCAACTTTGCACAGTCCTAGGAATTCCATGAGGTTAAACCATGAGGTTTCCAATACTTGGTTGTGTATTTGAATGTGGTTTTGCTTCTGATACATACCTCAAGAAAAATTATGAATTTATGTGAGTATTCATATTTTTAGGTGCTGCAAAACTTCAAGTCCTTGACAATCAGCTGTTTGTTTTGGATACAGAGGTATGGGTAATGATTTCCTTTAATCTTCACTGTACAATGCTCTTGAACCAGCTTATAAACATATTTTTTTAAGGTTTAGAGTGAAATTTCTGTAAAATGAAGGTTTACAGAAATTTAATTTCTGTATATAAATACAGAAATTATATATATACATAAATTTAAAGAAATTTAATTTCTGTATATAAATACAGAAATTATAAATAATTTCTATTTAAATTTCTATTTAAATTTGTATTTACTTATATCAAGAGCATCTTGATCTTCCTGTATTTTTTTTTTCATTCTACTCCTGTTCATTATTTAGGCCAAGAAATGTAGTATTTACTCAAAAACTGTCTTCTATGAGGAAAATATAAACTCATCTCTGATTTTTTTAAATCTAGAACATCTTAAGCACGTGGGATATTTATTCCCTCACTCTAATTTGGGATTGGCCTTTAATACATATTGAAGAATTTCTTCTCACTACTGAGTCAGATTCCTCTCAAGTCACATGGTAAGTGGAGAGTTACTACAGCACCCACCCTGAGAAGTGAAATGTTGTCTGGGGCTGTGATTTCTATGAAATATCTCATTGTTTTGGCCCAGATGCTGCTGCAAAACATCATGTCCTTGTTAGAAATTCCTTTTCTTAAAAACTAAGATTAAACAGAATGTGTGACAAAGTGTAACTGCTGTTTTAAAGTGTGAGAAAGTGCTAGAAACTATTCAGCTATATATTAAAATATAAAGGGATTTGTTGTCGTGGAATGCAAAATTTCCTAAAACAAAGAAACAAAAATATTTCACAGTTTTAACCTCAGATTCCTACAGCAAATTTTGCTTTCTTTTCTCTCTTTCTCATTCATTAGGCAAGGGCTTGCCAATGTGAAACTGATTGTGATGACAGTGCCAGATGCCAAACAGGTAAAATCTCCTGTTCTGTGTTCTGCTCCTTAATTGGGATGCAATTGCTCATAGGAAAAAAAAAGGGAGAGAGGGATGGAGGTGGCAAAATATTTGGGGCACAGAGAATTCTGAGGAGCTGAAATCCAACCTGAAATGTGGCCATTTACATCTCAGGGTGTGGCAAATGGGGGCTGTTGGGATTCTTGTGGGGGTGTCCAGGCCAAGCTGGCCCTGGCTGGGGTTTTTCTGGATGGTTTGGGGTTTATTTGTTTGGTTCTTTGAGGCAGGCAGATAAGGAAGAGCAGCAAAATGCATCATTGTCTTCCAGCCCTTCCCAGATTGCTTCAGAACAATATCTCTGCTGCCACAGTCAGTGCACTCAACTGAAATCACATACCAGGATGGACATTGTGCAATTGTAAAAATCAGATTAAACCTGATTAAACCTATACATAATAGGCCTAGAGAGAGAGAGGGAGAAAGGCAACATCTGAAGCTTCATTAAACTTCCTCAGACTGGAGATCTGCATTCCATAAAAAGTCCTACAAGTACTGCCTTCTAATTCCATAAGGATTCAGAAATGCTTCTGCAAATATCACTCTCTCACCAGAAAAAAAACCAATTCTGACTTCTTGGTTTGTTTTCTCCCTTTTGTTTTTTAATAGATGAGAAGCCTCATGGTTTTTGCATTGCCCACTATGCAACAGCTCTACTCTCTGCAAGTGTCTCCTGTTTCTTCCCTTGTTCAAAGTGGGATCTGCACTGTAGGTTTTGATGATTTTTTTGTTGTTCTTTGAAGAAATGCAGTTGTCTTAATATGTGTAAATATTAAAGAGGGCAGTGAGTTATTCTTGTTAGGTTAGAACCAATTTCTGCTAGAAACTATGCAGGAGCCACACAAAGAAAGATTAAGTGATGTCCCCAAAGGATAGAGAAAAATATCCTATTATGAAGCAAAGTGAACAATTTCAATTTAGTCTGAGGTCTCTTGCACTATTTAAGTGCTGCTAAAAACTGAGGGAAGTTTTTAAAGTTCTCTTAGCATAGAAAAATGCTCTGAATTTATTTGGAATTCAATTCATTTCACCTGATGGTTTCTGTCATTGCTCACTACAGGATACAATACACTTCTTGGAAGGAATTCATGAAAAGCATCAGATGTAAGATCATATTTTGTTTGTAACTATCTCATTATTATAGAAAAATGGCAGCTTACTTCCACATAGAGTTGATAAATTCACAGAATTCCCTCTCATCCTCAGGCCCTCTGAAGACCCAGTTTCTATAGTAGTGATGAGAAGTTTAACTGAAGCCTTGCCAGAAAATAGGTACTGGTTTCTGTGAAAAAACATTGCATTATTATTTTTTTTTAATCTGGACTTACATTGAAGTGATTTATTTTATTTCCTCCCCAGACTAAGTCGTTTACTGCACAAACACAAATTCACTGAAGCAGAGAGTTTTGCTCTTCAGTTTGGACTGGATGTTGAGGTGAGTTTTTCATTCATGAGAAACACATTAGAGATTAATGAGCATAACTGAAATTATGAGAAGGTCCTTGCCCTATAGTCCAACAGAAAGTATTAAAAATATTACAGATATTACCAAGGCAGTGGAATCTTATAAAACAACTCACCATATTTGTATTATTTTTTTCAACAGCTTGTCTACAAAGTAAAGGCAAACACTATTTTAGAGAAACTGGCCTCAGCTTCTCTTGGGAGTTATGGCCAGGAAGCCTTGCTGGATCTTGGCAATGAAGCCAAGGAAAATTTGCAAAAAATTCAGGTTTGTTTGTATTTCTACCCTCTCTCCCTACTAAAACAACTCAAAGGATCTTGGGATTAATGTCAGTTGTTTCCTTATGCCCACAGGACAGCCAGTTTGTTGTGAATTACTGCATCCATGCTCCCTGGCCGCTGCATGAAACCACTCGAGAAATGCTGAATTATGCTAAAGTCAGAGTAAGGGTTTTATTTATTTCTGTTTCTTCTACTCTTCAACTGCTATTCCACCCTTCTGTACAACTTGAGAAGGGCACAGAGCAGTTGCAGTCATTCCAAAAGGCAAAAGTAAAGGCATTGTAAATCCTCTGTAACCAAACAAAAATCCTTTGTAACCAGACACGAAGAAGCAGCAACTCCTGTTCCAATCTCATTCTTGGTGTTGCTCAAGGGCAAGAAAGAGCTCACAGTTTTATTTTTCTATCACAAAGCAGGGTTTAGTTTTGAGTAGCAGTTTTTTTAAGTACCTTTAAAATATTAATTTTCAAACTAAAGCTCAAAGTAGGTCACAGTTTTTGGTTTTATTTTAGTCTTATCAAACAGAAGCAGAGGGATACACAGGATCTGTCTGATCCTCCATCCATGCAGAAACCCAGGCAGGTTAGACTGGGCCAGGTTAGATCCAATCTAACATTGTAAAATCTCAATTTACAGGGTCCTGACTTCTTGCTCATGTTTTTACTGCACTCACAGTCCTGTCTGGCACATTTGGAGTTGTCAGCCAAACCCTTTCATGTCCTTTTTTTCAGATTTTGAAGAAAGATAACAGAACCAATGCTCCACCATCTGATGGGGCTCCAGTATCCATAGCTGAGGTGAGGACAAATTTTTTGGATCTACAGTCTCATATAAACAATTGTAATGTAGAGTTTTACAAACTGGAATTTCAAATTAGAACTGTAAACTGTTGAATTTTAAAACATCTAAGCAAAATTAAATTTTATAGTATGAAAGAGAACCACAGTAATGACAGATCCAGAAATAAGCCATTCCTTCAGTCATAGAAAGATTCAGTTTCAGATGCTCCATAAATTGAAGGCAGAACCTTTCCTAAAGTACTTTTTGGAGTTTCATTTTGGTTTTTGTTCAGTCCTGTTGTAAACTGGCCTCATCTTCCTTCCAGGAGAATCAGGGCTCTAAACATGTAATAGAACAACATCTTCAGCCAGATATTAACCTTAAATCTCATCTGCATTCAGGTGTTGAGAGCTCAGGCAAGGCTTACAACATTCTGTGAAGCTTTTGGACTAGAGAAATTCAGGTTGGTTTGTGTTTGAGATTTATAGTAAATTTAATTGTGATTGTTAAGCCTGTACCACTGAAATTAAGATTATTTTTTTGTTTTTTAATATGAATTCACTGAACTTCAAGCCCTTAAGTTTCCCATCCTGTGCTGTGGAGATGGGA
Source organism: Molothrus aeneus (assembly GCF_037042795.1). Classification (NCBI taxonomy): domain Eukaryota; kingdom Metazoa; phylum Chordata; class Aves; order Passeriformes; family Icteridae; genus Molothrus; species Molothrus aeneus. The sequence goes on along the minus strand of NC_089663.1, from coordinate 10,906,691 downwards.
GAATGCAGAGCTTGAGTCATCCTATACGTTGAAAACATAAATTATCTGTTGCACATCCACTTAAACAGTTGGGATTTTTTTGTTCAATGGGTGTAGGAGGGATTGTGGTTTTATAACAAACCCCAAGTACTACTCCTGTTGTTTCTTACAACATCCAGCACTAGGCAGAGAGGTTTGGAAGTTATCCCCAGTTTCTTTGTTAATAACATTTAACAAAGCTTCTCTTCCCCCTCACTTTTAGCGGCATTGCTTGGACAGAATTCCTGAATAACGAGGACATGTTCAAGATTATTGTTTTTCAGCTGGAAGAAGGAAATTTGCCTTGTGCACAGTACCTCTGGCTTAGGCATCAGGTGAGGAGGTGGCCCAGAATCTCTGCCATTCATGGAGGGGTTAAATCTCTCCAATTTTCCAGCCTAATTTCACAGGAGCTGTTACAAAACAGCTCCTCAGAGAAGCAAAGGTGCATGGCAGCATCTCATCACTTATCACAATGATTGCCTGTTCACCTGGATGCTTAGGAGGCTGAGCTTTTTATTGATTTAGGAATAAACTGGTATTTCTGGCGTCAGAATTCATATTTCTGAGTCATGGCAATTTGATTTATTCTGCTTGTAATCTTCCACTCACTTTTTTGCAAGCACAGCTCTCAGAATTCAGTGGATGTTTGCTGCCTGCCTTAAAATCCTTTAAAAATAATCACACAGACTCCTTACTCTGAATGCCACATTTAAGATTGTGTGTTTGTGTGCTGTTATTTTATTTTTTAGTGCAGGACTTTGAGTTCCATGTCTGTTGTTTTCTCACTAAGACAGAACTATAGAATGAGTGTGCCAGTAATAGAACAGAGTTATTTGTAAAGAAATTCCTTCAATTAGATCTTTTTTTAAGAAGACCAAACTCTAGTTTTACTGAACAGAGCTTAATTTAATTTCTGTCTATGGCTACTGAGATTTTCTCTTTGTGAAATTTACTGGCTCTTCCTATGAGTAAAACAGCTTTACAGACTACCAGATGAACATTTACTCCATGGGTTTGTAATTGTTCTGGTCTAATATTTTTAGGCTGATTTTGAAAGCAGCTTTGATGAGAAAATGCTGAAGGATTTGCTCAATGCCATCCATTTCCCTGCTCCTTTGAAGGAACTTTGTGTGTGGCTTAAAAATTTTGTGATCCCTTTCTCAAGAAGGGTTGTGCCAGATGGACAGGTGAGACTGATTTAAGAACTGTCAATTGTCATTTTCTCACACTAAGATAATTTTACTGTCAAACCTCCAGACTTCTGAATGTCAGGAACTTCTTCCTCTGTCTTTCAAATAGATTCTTTTCCCTAGCATTTATATTTGAAATTATTTCTTTAGAAAGAAGCTTCTAATGGCAAATTTTCCTTTGATAGATAGCATAATGCTACTTATTACTGTATTTTTTTTTCCAGAAAATATTGGCAAAATGGCTGGAGCAAGCTGCTCGAAACCTTGAACTAACTGACAAGGTAAATCACACTGCAGAAACTTGGCCTATCCTGTATTTCTAGATGTATCACATGGTTTGCTAACATCAATTCTTTTGGACAGGCAAACTGGCCTGAAAATGGACTCCAAGTGGCAGAGATTTTTTTTACAAGTAGAAATCAAGGTGAACTGGGAGTGACAACTTTTGGCAAGTGGACTCCTTTGGTAAGAAATGTAACAAAGACAAGAATTGGCTACTAAGAAACCTCAAACAGTTGCTGTGTGCTAGAGCTGGAGTGGAGGATAATTACACCACTGGTGGCTTTGGTGAAGATTTCATTTCCATTCCATGAAAGGAAAGAATTCCAATTTTCTTGTGTTTAATGATTTTAAAAGAAGTAGATGACAGCCTCTCAATGGCCTTGTCTCCTAACATTTCACTTCTCAACACTGTTTCAGAGGTGTGGTGACTGTGAGGAGATACAGAGGTTAAAGAAGCTGGTAAATGATTTACAAGAATTGAGAAATCTGTACAGAAAATACAACTGCAGGCTGGCATTCTGTGATTTTGAAAAGGTAACACTGCAGACACTTGAAAAAGTGCTTTTCAGGTTGTTCTGAAAAGGAGAATCTTATAGCATGTACTTTAAAATCAGACAAAAGAGAAATCCTGATGGATGTGGGTTCAATTTCCATCCATAAGCTGCTGGGACTATTTGAGAAGTTGTGTTACAAATTTTCCTTCAATTCAGGTTATAAATATAACCTAAGACACTGAGAAGCTGTGGCTCAAACTCTGTGGGTTGCAGATTATTACAGATCATCTACTGTGGAACAAGGATTGGCTACAGAGAAATTGAAAGTACAACTGAACAAGAAAAGCTTTGTAGATGAAAGGGTTGATTTGAGCTAGAGAGGGATTCTTTAAAGATTCTAAATCTAAAGACTCTAAAGAGGGAAATCTTTCAGTTGATTTCAGTGATCTCTGGATGTTGGGTCATGTATCAGAGATGAAAATGGCCTTGCACTGACAGGAGGGATGTTCTAACATGGCCTTTTCCCACTTGCTGCCCAGGAAAATGCAGCCACTATTGTGTTTCGCATGCTTGATAAAATTTTGGCACCAGAGCTGCTCCCATCAATTTTGGAGAAGTTTATAAAGCCCTACCTGTGTGAACACAACCTGCAGAAAGATGAGCTGCTTCTACAGTATGTCAAGGTATCCATATTTTCTTCCTTTTGAAGAAAGCTATTTCAACATCAGGAAGCAGAAGCCAAGTCTGATGAATGCTTGAATTTACAACTGAATTTTAGGCCCAGCTTTTAGATTAATCCTATTCCTGTCAACGAACTTAATGATAGTTACCATTGCAGTTATGAAACAATCCCTTAATGCCCAGAAACCTTCACACTTTGGTTCATATTATGAGACACTCCTGTCTTTTCTGATTTCAAGTGTTCTGATCACCTTTATTAAACCCAGGAGCTGCTGGAGCGCTGTCGGACACGATCCATTTCTGTCTTTGAAACCGCCTGGGAGGCCAAGGCAGTGGCTGTCATTGGCTGCATCTCTGACACTGAGGTGAGTATGTTCCATGAAGGGCACCAAGGGACCCCAGCACATCAGTTCAGAGCAAAAGATGATTTTTCTATAATGCTCTGAGTACATTTTTACTGAGTACCATGAAGAGAAGATAGTATGTTATGATCTTATCTTCTTACTCTATTATAGCCATCTCCCCTGTGGTATTTTTTGAGGATATAAGTGTAGCTGTGATGTCATCACATGGAAAACACACCAATTTTAATATATATGGAACCACAGAGTCATGAATGACTGCAATCATTTTCTAATTGAACTTGACAATCATATGAAGCCCTTTTTATGCAAGTGAGATTGGGCAAGGAAATAAAATACTTGCCTAAAGGGATCAGTCACACATGAACAATACTTCAAGGGACTAGTTTGAAATTTATTTTGCCAAGTGAGCTGTTTGTGTCCTTTTTGCAGCTGAAATTTGATGCAGTGCTGCAGATAATGCATGGAGCTGTGGTGCCATGGAGTGCAGCAGTGGAGCAGCTGGTCAGACAGCACCTGGAAATGAATCATGCCAAGTAAGCAGCATCCTCTTGGCTGTGTGTGTGGTGTGGGGTGATGGTTACATCCCACAGCTGGGGGTAGCAGAGGAATTCATGAGGATTGAATTTGTTCCCAGAGTGAAGTTACTGCAGGAAAGTTACAGACTGATGGAGATGAAGAAGCTCTTGAGAGCCTATGGGATAAGGGATACCAATCTTCTGAAGGACAAGCAGATGATAATGGTAAGTTACCAAGAGTTCAGATTTCTCCAAAGGTGAACAGCAGTGAACAACACTTGGTGATTTATTTTTACCATTTGAGTTGGGCTTTTTAACATCTCCCCTTCATTAGAAGACATGAATATTTCTGGAGAAATTCCTCAATATCACCAGACAAATTTTCAGATTTCCCAGGCTAATTCAGTCTCCAACCCTGTTTTCTCCCAGTTACATTTCAGTCAGCTTTTCTCTAGATAAAGAAGTTTTAAGCTTCCAGGTAACTTGATACAAACTGAACAATTCCATTGGTAAAGTAGTTTGTATAAATTAATTCCTTTGTTATCCTGGACATCCACAAACTAAAGTCCTTTTCTGTTTTCTTACAGAGGCTTGTCAGATACATTCTCAAACAAGACACCCCCACTTGCCTGGAGGATGCCTTAAAAATTGTGGAAGCCTACCTGCTGCCCACTGGGGAAGTGTATTTCCTGAGGATGATGGACCTGATTGCCAAAGGAAGGGTAGGGAAATACTTCATGGCAGTTGATCCTGGAATTTACAGACACTGAGGCCTCTTGACAAAGCAGGGACGAGTTTGCTGAAATCTTATAAGCAGTTTGTATAAGTATTTTTAATTTAAATTGTTAATTTGCTGCCTAAGTGCCTTAGCAGCAATGTTTAGCATTGAAAATGAGTTCTTTGTCAGAGTTTTATTCTTCTTTTGTGGCAGAATAGGGTGTAATACACCAGATGAGTTTGGAATTGAAGTCTCTACACATTTTCATGTATTGTTATTTACCCTCATGGCCATTCTGCAGCCATTGCAGCAGAACAAGAATGTACACATAACTCAGCTTTTCCAAATGCAAATGCCCTTTCCTTTTCAATATTTCTGCTCTAATTTTGTTTGTTTCTTTTTCTCCCTTCAGGAAGGGGAGTCTCTGACTTTGTTAAAATCTCTGCCTCTTGCCAAGGCTGAGGAAGTTGCAGAGAGATTGACTCTGTGGGGAAGACTGGTGTTACAGAGCAAGGCAGATGATCCTGAGGAGGTACCAAGGCCTTTCCCACCACAAAGTGTGCACACAAGTTATTCTGGAAAGGGAGAGGTGTGGATATTTCCTGTGAGAGCTGACAGACTGTGGAGTTAACACATATTACACCTATAAAATATTTACTGTTCTATAAAGATTAATATGTAAAATAACTTTGCTTTTCAACTGGTTGTGCCTTAGACTTGGTAACTGCTCCTTAAGAAGTTTGTGGAACTTTGCATTGTGCTTTAAGAGCTGAAGACAAGTCTGTTCTGGCAACATTTTAACCAAAAAAACCAAACTCTTCCTTTCCTGCAGCAAAAAACACAAATGCTTGTGACTAAGACACTGGTGGAAGTCCTCAAATTCTGGTGCAGCATTCAAAAAGGTAAAGGTACAACTTCAACATCTTCCCTGTGTAAATGGAATCAAAATCTAATTGTTTTTATCCTCCAACAGACAATCCTGTGAAGAAATACGAATGTGAAGAAAACTTAAAGTTGTTTGAAACACTTGCTGCCCTGCAGGTGGGTATTTTTATTGTTTTAAATCCTTTTTGATTTACTGTGGTTACTCCAATTGTTCTTATCACATGGATCATATTGAAAGTTAATTGTATTTACAACGTGCATGCAAAGGTTGTTTTTATTACTGACTTCAAATTGATTCTAAGCCTAATCTAGCAATTTACCCTAATCTGGGGAAGTTCCCAATTAGAACTCAGGTGTCTATTTAAACCAAAAATTAGATACTGTCACTGAAGCCTCAATTACTAACACTTCAAAGAGCTCACGCTAGAGTGCTGTAAGAATTTATGAAGATTTCAGGACAGTAGGCAAAAAAAGCAATTTAAAAGAAGTTATATGGATACAAATACATGGGTTTTTTTGTTGTTACAGGAGTATTTTGGTATCTTTCTCTCAGATGAGGAATACAGGAACCCCTCACTGATATCTGCACTTCTTGAGGGTCACATAAGCTCTTACGAACGTGCCAGATCTGCATCCAAGTCTAGAAATGTGCAAGCAGTGAATTGTAATTCAGAGGGTGGCAAGCCCCAAACCCCTCCCACTGCATCCAGGCTGTACAGACTGGCTTTGCTCCTGCAAGTCTCAGAGCATGAACTGGGAGAAAAACTGGCCTTGAGAGCCCTGGATGATGGCAAAGTGGAAGTGGCTGTCAATATATGCAGGTAAAACTGCAGAGCTTCTCGAGATCATCACTTTCAATGGGCTTCTCTGAACTGTTTCTGCCCCTTTTTGAAGGGCAAAGGAAAGGGTTTTCTGTTTTAGTTAAATAATTGGAACAGAATTAAGTAAAAACCCTAAGAATTACTGGCTTTTCCTTTTAAACACCCTTTTCTTTCTTAATATAGGGAGTTCTATGAAAACAGCTGGAATGAAAAGACAGGGAAGCTGCTGTTTGCAGTGTGCCAAAGGCTCTGCCACATGCTGGGAGCTGATGTTCCAATGATCACTCCTGCTGGGATGGACCTCCCAGCGCTGCTCCATGAGCTGGCTGGCCAAGCAGCCACGCTCTGCAGTCCAGGTAATTCCTGTTCCCATTTTTAGCTCATGTTAGGAGTCCAACTTTCCAAGCAGAGTTCAACAAACCTGAAAACCAAGTGAATTTCTAGACCTGCATCTGTGAAAATAGGTGCTGCAATATTGTTTCCTTTTAATTGGACAGGTGAACCTTCCATTCCTGCTAATGATCTCAATATTTTCACAGATTTAGTGCTGGATTGTCTGGAACTGTGTAAATACACTTCACTTGCCAAGGAAATTCATGGACAATGCCAAATGGACAGCTATGAATTTACTGCAGAGGTATTTTCTGTGCTGTTCACTGCATGTATTCTTTTCCCTCTCATTTCTCCAGCACTCCTAAATCAAAAAGCCAATAACAACAACAAAAAAAAAATCCAAAAGTAAAAATAAACTAGAATTTCCTAGAATTTGTGTGTTCTTCAGCTTAAGGAATAAAGTGATTTGAGTCCTAAAAGCATTCCAGCTGTGAGACAAGCACAAGTAGCATTCTCCACTTACATTTCAGTCCAATAAATCCTGCTGAAAATAGGGATTTTATCAAACAGCTTCTGCCAGGACTGGCAGAGAGCTGGCATGAAAATACATCCATTTAAAAACCAAACCCCCCCTGCCACACTATGTGAAAGCTTTCCCAAGAGTTCTGTAAAACTTTAAGATGATCAAGTTCTTGAATTGCAGCTTTGTTTTCTGTTTAGGTCAAGCAGTGCTTTGGGCTACTTGAAATGAATGGGCTCTTACAGCTGGAGTGGAGTAGAGCAGAGTGGCTGGGCTTGTTTATCCACAAAATATTATTTTTCTAGAAAATGGCCCATTTGCAGAATGTTTGCTTATGGTATTTGGCCAGGAATGTTTATGAAAGCCTCCATTAAATTGAATAAGAGTACATTTTGGCTTTACAACTAAACAGCTGCAATGGGAAAGACAAATGTGGCCACTCTAGGTAGGAAATGGATTTTTTGCCACTGGCCATTTAACAGAATTACTACTTTCAAATAGAACATCATGTTCTATTCCTGTTTTCCAAAGCAGAAACCTGTTAGTGGACTCATTAACTCTGCCCTTTACTGTGTGTGCTTTTGACAATGCTCCTACTTAGACAACATCTTCTGGAGGAGATAAAGACCCTTACAAAGAGTGGACTTATGATGATTTCTTTAAAGAAGATGGGATAGTCCTGGATCCTCAGACATCCCTTCCAGTTGCATATGAGCTCATTTCTGCTCTTCTGCCTATCTCTGGTAAGCTTCTTCTCCTCAACATTGACACAATGGAAAATCTGTGTTTCTCACTGATTTTTATCTAGAAATAGAAATAATTCCCTTCATGTGTGGAAATTATCACCTCAGTTAGACAAACTCATGGTAGAAACACCCATCAGGGGGTGTAGAATGGCAAGATGACTTTGGGTTTGGTTCCTGTTTCCACAGATGAAGAGTTTCATGTTGACTGTCCCATGCAAGGGATTCACACACAAAGTAGTTACTGAAAACTGTTGGATTCCTTTGTGAGTCTGAAAGATATTCCCTCCTAAAAAATAAATTCTGAGCAGGCACAGTTAAAAGTAGCATCAATGGCTCTTGGGGTTCACATGTCTCCATTTTATGTCCTGTCCTGTGGTATTTTAGGATTCTCCCAGACTTGCTGCTGCTGCTGGGTTCCTGGCATGCTGTTGATGAGCATTTTCTGTCTTTCAGAGGACAAGCTGTACCCCCTGGAGTCTCAAAGCCTGGCACACAGAACGTTCATGGAAGGTATCACACCTTGCTTGGCTGGGAAAGGACCTTAAAAATCACCCAGTTCCAGGGGCATGAGGGCAGATCCACCACAATGAAAGTCTAAAGAGACCCCTGCAAAACATGAGGGTTAACTTCACCCTCCACAGGCATGACTGACTCATAGGGGGTTCTACAGGTGCCTAAATGTTCCCATTAAGGCCATATTTTAGGGGGTGGTTTGGTTGAGCACAGAAATCACCAGTTTGGGTGCTAATTCCCACCCTGGGATTTTTGGGCATCTCCAAACCTGTGCTTCAGGACAGTTCTACCACTGTGAGTGAAGATCATCAAGGCCTGTCCAAGAAGACGACTTCTGGTGAAAAATTCATGGATTTTGGACTAAAATGGGAATCTGTATTAAATTAAAAGCCCTGAGAATTTTAGGTTTTAAAGGGAACTAAGGCAAACCCTGAGTCATAACTCTAATGAAGAAAAAGAGAAACTGCTCTGATATTAACTCCCAGCACAATGTGGTTCATAATTACTTTCTGGGGTCGTTTTTGAAATATTTTCCAGGACACAACTTCCTGCTGCCTGTTGGATCTCCCTTCTCTGCAGCAGTGCAGAACCTGCTGGAGTGCAGCCAGTTCCAGCTGCTCCTGCAGCTCACAGTCTGTGCCTTCGGCTCCTGCCTCCAGCATGGCATTTCAAACACCATGGAGCTGTCCCCGAGTCCAGAGGTGACTTTTGGCAAGTTTAGAACAGTTCTCCAAGGATTTAGAGAATTAAATCTCTAAGGCTCTCACCATGACCTTGTATTAGCACCACTTGATCAGATGTTTGATCAGTTTATGAAAGGAGCTGGTGGTTTCTTCCCAGTTTTTCATGGTCCTCTCCCTTTGCAAAATGTGTTCAGAATTGAGCTTTTATTCCTGACTTTCCTGCAGAGACTAGAATGAGTGCTAATCATGGTTTACTCTGTTCCTTTGTTTTAATATGGGAAAAGTCACAAGTGGAATATTCAAGAAACATTCCTCAGTTCAAAAGCACTTGGAAAACAGAAATCCTTTTCTGTCTAGAAGAAATCTTAGTAAGGCCTTAAATGAACCTGAAAATAAAATTATTGTAGCACCTCCTACTGTACTGTAAATGACAAGAAGTTGAAGATTTAGAATTTCTTTTTAATGAGATGCTGTTTTCTTCTATAACAGCCACATGACAACGATCTGCTACTCACTGAAACCAGAAGCTTCCTCATAGCTATGAAGGAGAGGAGCAGTTCAGTAATCAAAACCTCTGTCCTGAACTTACTACACAAGGTAAGAATCCCCTGGAAATGTGGGGGAGCCACTTCTGCTCTGCCTGGCAGCCACATGGAATTGTTTCAGTTGGAAAAGACCCTTGAGATCCTGGAGCCCAACCCTTGAACTGAAGCCAGGTCCATCCCAAAGTGTCCTGAGATCCACATTTTAAACTCCTTCAGCAGGGGTGTCTCAAGCACCTCCCTGAAGAGCCTTTTCCAAAGAGTCTTTGAGCCCCTCTGGGGCTGTTCCTGCTCAATTTGCTCTGCTTGGAAGGTTCTGGACAGTGGGAGCCTCACCTTTGGGGGATCCTTTAGGGTCCCAAAGGGCTGTAATGGCCTTTAGGATCTGTAGGTATTCCCTATCTCATTTGGAATCCTGGAGTTGTTTAGATTGGGAGTTTTCTTAGGTGGGGGCAGGTTTTAAAAAGCTCTGTGCAAAACCTGCAATTTAGCATCTTCTAAGGCAGCTTAAACTAAGGGAAGTCACTTTCAGGCTGGCTTCAGGATATTCAGATGTTAAATTTTAAATTCTGAAATGCATTTTTATTCTTTTTCCTCCCTAACTTAGAGACCCAATATTTGTCTAAATTCTGGAGTATTTTTCCCTGAGTTACACTTGATACAAAGAGACCTATTGAAGAAATTAAATAAATTCCTAAAGTTTATCATTTTTCCCCAAACCACAGGTGTTCAACTCCCGTGTCATTGATCAGAACCTGGCCCTGGGCTACTGCACTGTTTTACCCAAGGAAGAAATGTTCAATAAGCTGTGGGAGGTCATAAACAACTCGTGGCAGAATTATAGAAAAGTTTTGGTAAATTCCCAAGGCCTTGAGTTTCTTCAGCAAACAGAGAATATTCAAGAGATCCTTCCTTTAGGGCCCTGGGGGAGGAGCTGCCTCTGTACCACAGTGGGAAGTTGCTGTCAATATTAATGTGATTTTCAACCTCATCAGAACTTATTCCAAAGCTTTAAATGATTTATTTCAGTCCCATCATAATTGATATCTGTGTTATAGTTTGGATAAGTTGTTCTCTGGCAGCAGCTCTCAAGAATGGAATGAGTGAATATTAAAATACAAAGGAAGATGAGAAGTAAAGAAATGGGATGGGAGAGTAATGCAAATTCTGAGAAAATGCCTAAAAGTACCTTTTGTATTACTTACTACAATGTTAGGAAAATATTTTAGAGAAAGTAAATTTTCAAGCAGCTTTGAGCTGCCAGCTCAGGAGGTGGGCTAGTCCTGACACCTTCCCTGAGGTTTATTTTCGTTTTACACAGTTGTCTGATCATTTATGAATTGTTTGAAGTTCCTCTAAGGGTTTAGCCCTCAGGATTCCCAATTTTCAAATTATTTCTTAGCCTTTTATTCACTTCTTTTCTCCTTCCTTCTAGGCAGTAGCTCTGGTGGGAGCAGAGCTTGCTGACCAATATGGTGAAGAAGAAGAAAAGAGAAAGTTCCAGGAATTGGTTATTGATGCAGAATGGGGCATCCAGCTTGGTAAATTTGGTGTAAGTTTTTATTTATTACTTATTTTAGGGCTTTATTAACTAATCAGTTAATAATATCAGTGTAATCTGAGATGTGTGTGAGTTTTTAGGCAGATTAACCATTCAAATGTAAGCAAAGTTGGGGTTTTGTTTTTGGTTTTTCATTCTGCTTGTCTGCATAAATAAACATGAAAAATGGAAATTCAATAATTGAGGAGGCTGAAAAAGAAAAACTTAAGTTCTTGAGTATTATTTGACACAGGGGATAATCAGCAAATCCACTGCTTTTTCCTGCTCTGAAAGTGTCTGGATTGAAACTAAAAGAAGTCAGAGCTTCACTGTGTAAGGAATTAGTTTTGATTTGTCTAAAGGACTCCCTTGAGCAGATGAATGTGGTTTTATCTGCAGATTTCTTTTGAGACTGTGTTTAGACAGCCACCAGTAAGGAAGAAAGAGCTCATAAGAGTGCTGGTACAGAACCCAGGAGTGGACACAGCTCTCATCCTGAATTACTGCAGGTACTGATTCCATGAAATCTATTGCTGCAAAAACAACCATGGCCCCTGAGATCTCTTTTGCTTTAAGTAAATCCTAATTAATATAAAATGCAAACTCTTCTTAAAAAAGAAAAAAAAAAAAGCTATTCAGAATACATCCTGCCTTGGATTAATTTATTAATTTATTTCTGATGAAAGAAGCTCCTTGATGACACCAAAGCTCCCAGAGAAAATCCCATTCTGTTCTTTTCCTAGCACTTTCATGCTGGACAGTGATGCTGCACTGCAGCTCTGCATTGAAACCCTTCTGCTCCAGAATTCAAACACAAATGATGCTGAAGATGACTCTGCAGAAAGCAGTGAGAGGCAACCTCATTCCACATTACTGGCTAGAGCACTAAAAATAATCCCTCTGCTGAACAGCACCAAACACCTGGTCATGAGCCTCAGTGGAATATTGTACAAGGTAAAAAAATATCAAATAAAACAAAAAACCAACACAGCCACATTGCTGGAATCTACAGCTAAGAATTGCTGCATGTCACTTGAATATTGTACAAGGTAAAAATATATATAAAAAAAAATAAAACAAAAAACCAACACAGCCACATTCCTGGAATCTACAGCTAAGAATTGCTGCATGTCACTTGAATATTGTACAAGGTAAAAAATATATATAAAATAAAATAAAACAAAAAAACCAACACAGCCACATTGCTGGAATCTACAGCTAGGAATTGCTGCATGTCACTTGAATATTGTACTAGGTAAAAACAATATATAAAATAAAACAAAAAAACAACACAGCCACATTGCTGGAATCTACAGCTAGGAATTGCTGCATGTCACTTGAATGACAGAGGAATAATTCCACAGAGACTGAAAAGGTTTTTTCTAAATTTTCTTAAACTTGTAAATGTTAAGGTTCAGTTTTTTGCTTCTCTACAAAAGAAATGACAGCCACATTTCTAATTTTCTCAAAAGAGAGGCAGGAGTCTTTTATCCCCACTTCCCTTAAAAACTGACCAGCCAGAAAATCAAACTAAGTCATTTCTAACTACACTGGAAGAGTTCTACATTAAAAATAGGTTAAAAATGATATGTTGGGGGTGGTTTTGTTTGGTTGGGGTTTGATTTTGTGTTTTGGAGGGTTGGGGTTTTTGTGGGGTGAGTTTTTTGGGGTTTATTTTGTTTCCAAACTTATTGTTTGCTCTTTCTCTAAAACTCTGATGCCTTTTTTAGGATTTAAGAAAGGGTTTAAGAGATTTATGTCATGATGCTTATATCAACATAACACTGAAGAAACAGTAATTGGTATTAAAATTGGGAAAAAAAATCAACACACTTGTGTGTTTTTATAAGACAAATCATGTAAAACCTTATAAAACATGATTATTTTCAACAGCTGGATCCTTATGACTATGAAACACTGGAAATTGTCCTGAGAGTGATCCAAAGTGCTGATGAGAAGAACACCAGCATCCAGCTGAGCCAGGTGTGTCCAGATGTGTGACCTTGCCAATGGCACCTCAATCCTGCTTTGTTTATTTATTGATGGAGCCATTCAGCACTTTTGAAATTAAATTAATTATTCCATGCACACATTAAATTAATTATTCCTCAGAAAACAGCCTGAAAAAGGTGATTTCTGGTAATTTCTCAGTGATTTATATCATTTTTTCCCCCCTAGGCTTTGAGCCTCCTCAAACACCTGAAGTCCTACACCAGGATTTCTCCACCAGTGGACCTGGAACACCAATATGTGTTGGAGCAGATGATTCCCCTGGCCCCAGCTGCTCACACCAGGCTGCCCTTTCACCTGCTCTTCTTCAGGACTCCCCAGTGTTTCTGGAACATTATTTGTAAGTTCAGGATCTCAAATTCCCTTTCTCTGCTCTCTCTGACCTTCAAAGTGCCCCAGTTTGTGTTGTATATGAACTCTAATATTTCATTAATGCAATAAATTAATATTTCATTAATTTTCATCCCAACTGCTCCTAAAGCACTTCTTGTGCTCCCAAATTGCTGCCCAGAGGAGCTCAGATGATAAAGACATTGCAGGGTTTGTCCTCAAATTCTTTCCTAGGACCTCCAAGATTTCTCCCCACATGCCACTGCCAGGCCAGAGGGGATGATGAGGATCAGATCCTTTCTCTCCTCCCCATCCACATAAACTCTGAGTGCTTCATTTCCCAGAGGAAGCTGCCAGTGGATTGTGAGACTCTCACAGGCAACTTTTCCTTTTCAGCTGCAGAGCTCAGTGAGGAAACCTTCCCAACCCTTCTGTTGATTTCCAAACTAATGAAGGTACAGTAGCAGCTTGAAGGAATTGATTTCAATATTATTCCCCCCCCACACCCCCAAAAAAAGAAATTCCCATTGTTCTTTTGCATGATGTTGGCCTCACTGGAGAAGCTCTGACAACTCTCCATCTACCTGACACTTTCCCAGGTTTCCCTGGATACTTTCCACATGTCTGCAGCTCGACATGTCTTTGAAAAGAAACTGAAACCAAAAATATTGGAAATGAGAAGCAGTGGCTGCACCTCCATTGTTAACAAGGAAACCATGAAAACTGTGCAGGCCCTTCAGTCCTACCTGCTGGCCATAGTCAACCCAGAGTGGGCTGTGGCCATGGCTCACAAGATTGCCCAGGAATTCCCCACAGGTGAGTGGCAAAGGGCTGGGGAAGGGCTGGGACAAGCAGAGCCCAAACTTTTGTTCGTGATCTGAGTAACACCAGCAAAGCAAACCCCACCCAAACACCCCAGCAAAGCTGGAGAGTGAAAATGAATTCATCTCCTGCATCCAGTTTGGAGCAATAGGTTGCAAAAACACCCACTTGATATCACAGCATCACCACCAAATCCTTTTTCCCCTCTTTTTGTAGAATCCTAGAAAGGCTTTAAGGTCCTTGCAGCCCAAACCTGGGCACCTTCCATTAAACCAGATTGCTCCAAGCCCCACCCAACCTGGCCCTGTTGTCCTGCCAGAAGTTTCTCCATGTTCACACCATCTTCAGACAAGTTTTCTACCAAGAGTCAATATTTCAGCCCAATTCAATCACTTTCTCTGCTACTTGAATTCAAATAAATTTTTGCTCTTTAGACAAAAAAGTTTTCCTAATATTTTAAATAGCTTCTAGGTTTAATTCTTCAAAATAAAATTGATATAGTACATAGTGTTAGAAGGATTAATGAAAACTTAATTTATTTACTTCTTTCCCTTCTTTTTTTGTTTTCTTAATCATTCAAAAGGTCCTGACCATGTCCAGGCACTGAAATTCTGTCTCTATCTGGCTGAGAAGTGGCTGAAGAGTACCACAGCTAAGGTAATGCAAACTGCTTGCCAGATTGTTGTGAAGTCATTACAAAAATCACAAAATACTTATATTTGTATTTAAGTTTGTGGTGTTTTGGGCACTGGTGTGTAAATTGCATCATAACCAACCCTGATGTGGGAAATACTTTTGGGGAAGTGACCTCCAGAAGAATTTCCTCTGTCTTGGAACATTCTCCTGCAAAAATCAGGCTTGAGTTTTCTTGGAGCTTGGACAACAAATGAGCAGATTTAGGGGAGAATAATTTGTTCCTTCTCCTGTTGTGTGCATTTTTCTTGCTGCAGGAGGTGGAATCTGACCCAGCTTTGATCAATAACATTATTAATCTTTGCTTACAGCTCCAAGGCTCTTTGGCTGTTTGCAGGGTTATCCATAAAGAGAATTCTGCTCTGGCTGGATGCTCAGGCTTGTTTTCACATGGTTTCCTTTCACAGGGAAAGGTGAATAAGAATCTCAGCTTTGATATAAATCTCAAACTTCCTGTGGAGTTGTTGAGGCACAAAGAACCCTAAATAGTTCTCTGTGGTGTCTCATGATCAGAGAGAATTATGCCAAAATTAAACTGAAATTTGAGCAGCCATGAGTTTTATAATTCATCTTTTTTCTTCTACATTTACTTCTACATTTTATTGCAGAATCTCTTTCTTTTACCTACTTGTACGTATTTTATTTGGCTCTTTCACAACATAGCTTTGCAATTCTTTTCAAAACACCTTTCCTAGCTGGAGCAATGTGGTTAATCCTCTCTGTCTGCAGAAAAAATAACTGTGGGGACACCTCTGAAGAGCAGATCCTGCTGTCCAGTGTGTAAAAAAGAGGATTTTTCTTGTGCTTTTGAGTAAAAAAAAGCTTTTTTATGTAAAACTCTGGTGTTTTGCTAAAGGATGAGCCACATGAGAAAGCAGAAGTCCTCCAGAGGAACTTACACTTGCAGTATAAGAGAGCAGCAACAGAAAACGTCCTGATAACAAATAACTTGAACACTGGGGAGCATCTAAAATGCATTGGGAAACCAGCAAACCTGATTGTTTTACTGTATGAACACCACAGCATAGACCAGAGGTTCCAAAATCCAGCTGGCAGAGATTATCCAGGTGAGTTTGAGCAGAGAGAAGCTCTTTAAAAAACCCCAGCTCTGTTCTGGAAATAACATTTTGTGCATCTCTTCCTGTAGATATCCACGTGGCAGCTAAGGAGATTGCTGAGATTAACAACTTGGACATGAACAAAATTAGTGACAAGCTGCTGGCCAAATGGCTGTGTCCAAGCACACCACCCCCAGGGGTAAGGAATTTGGGGTTTGAGGGAAATAACCAATTCTATAAAATATGGGCTTTTCTTTTTCTCCACTTGTTCAAAAAACCTGAGGTTATTCTGTACAAACTGCCTGTAGTACTCATGAATGGATTTCAGATTTCAGTACTTCCCTAAAACAGCACAGCAGTGTCTGTGGTGAGAAGGATTTGAAATGTTTTTGAAGGAAATTTTTTTGAAGGAAATTTTTTCCTTCTGTGTAAATTCAAACCTTCCCTTTGGTGCAGCCAGCCTGAAGGGTAAAGCAGCTGTAAATACATCAGCCTCATCAAACACTGCTTTAAGCAGGGATATGACCCAGCTATTTATCCACCAATGTGGGAAACTCATCCAAATTTTCATTTCTTTTTAAAGAAAACCCAAGAAGTCTTTGGAGATGTACAGGAGGATGAAGAGCTGCGAAGGTGTGTGTGTTCTCTTACCTGTAATATGTGAATTATTTTTAACTAACCAGTTAAAAATGACTTTTTCAAGATACCTAACAGTGGGGGTGTGATTCAGAGCTCATTGTTCTTATTTTTACTTTCTGCTGACATCACTTTTGAATCATCCCATATTTATTTATACCACAAAACTCCACTGACAATAACTCACATCTGTAAGTTTTTAAGAGGAGCTTTTTGGAGTTTTCCCCCTCCTTTTTCATATCCTTGCTCCCTTTCTGACAGTGAAATATTCACATTTAAATGACAGATGATGTGTTGTGTTTCAGTAGCTGTTCCTGCATTAAAAACAAACCCTTTTTTTAGGGTTATTTACCTGCTCCAGTCTCGCCCTATGGATTACAGTTCAAGAATGCTTTTTGCAATTACAACATCTGACACATCTGTGAGTTGCTAAATTCTTGGTTTACCTTTTTATCTCTTATTAAAATCAAATGCAGTTTGCTTTACTGCAAGAGCTTCAACTTTTGGCCTTTGCCTCTGTGTTTTGGATGGTTTGTGATTTAAATGAGCTCTGTGTGTTCCTCCCTTCACCAACCTTTGCTTAAAACTGATTTTCACTGAATTTTGCTATTAACTCTCAAGAGCAGCCCTTGAACTCTGGGTTTTCTATTGCTGATTTCTATTTTCTATTGCTGATGTTATCTGAAATAACTTCATGGAACATTTGCTAGAGTGTCCCTTAAGCTGCTGCAAGACATTGGCATCCACTTTGGGTGGAATGAAAGCAGAGTGGTGAAATTATTTTCAGCAGAACCTTGACCTCCAGTTTTCCCACACCTAATTACATTTGTGCTACAATAATCACAAATATTTTGTATATAATACGAATATTTTGTATATAATACGAATATTTTGTATATAATAACCACATGTACTTTTCTTGCCTGTATTAATAATCTGAAACCTAGAAAAGCAGAGGGTTTTATACAGCTGGGATGATCCTTTGCAGTTGTTCAGGCAGTAGCTGTGACTTTGGGACTGTGTTTTCCCCTCAGCCCTTTGGTGACACCCAGCTGACCTTTGCTCACAGGACCAGAGCCTTCAGGTGTTTGCTCTACCTGGCAGACACCAGCACTGTGGAATCCCTCTTCAAGAAACCCATTGAGAAAGTCAAGTAAGAGGGATTTTTTACATATTAAAGGACATTTTTCAGTGTTATCCTGAGCTTGGATTCGTGGATTAAAAGAAGAACATCACTTAACACCTGCTTTGGGGTTGGGGGGTTATTTTCACAGGTATTTTCTGAAGTGCTGCATTTATCTGGCAGAGTTTGAGATCTTGAATATTCCATACACTTATGAATCATTCCACAAGAGCCCTAAGGAAGGCATGATTAAAGGGCTGTGGAAGAACCACAGTCACGAACCCAGGGTAGGAATTTTAAATCCTTTCTAAATTTTGTTACACTCTCTGGGAATTTATACCTCTCTGCAAAGCACAGCCTTTTCTAAACATTTTTTTCAATGTACTCTGGAAATGACAGATAAAAGCTTTACCCTTTATTAGAAGATAAAATACCACATTTAGGTGGTTTAGCTTTTGTTCCTCCCATGTGTGCAATAATTTTGGAAGTGGCTTGGAAAGGTTTGAAGGTGATGAATTTCTGTTAAAATGCAGCATGTCCTTGCTCCCCTTCAGGCTGTGAGACTGGTGACAGAGCTGAGTTTGGAATACCAAGTCTATGACCCCCAGCTCTGGAATGGCCTCCTACAGAAGCTCCTGGGCTTCAACATGGTAAGGGATTTTTTAAGGCTAAAACTCTGCAGCAAGGGGAGAAAAAGGTTGGGTTTATCCAGTGATTTGTGAAGAACAGGATGGGTACAGAAATGATAAACCATTGTTGCTCTGAGACACTGAACTGGTGAAGATTTGAGGAATTTGAATTTTGATCTTAAATTGTTATACTTGGATTTTTTTAAAAGCTGTTCAAAATAAATCTTATAATAACAAATTGAATTTTTTCTTCATATTATTATCAATTTATAATGTAATAGGCACATTCCTGGGTGCAAATCTATACAAACTGTGCACACATGTATTTCCATGTGTGTACATATATCCATGAGCCCTAAAATGTATTTGTGATGATGGAAATCCTGATTGCTGCCATCCAGAATCCTAATTGCCTGAAGTTGCTGCAGCCTGAGGAGGTAACAGATGTACCTGGCAGTGTGGTTGATAATTTAATTCACTGAACTACAGAGCAAATTTCCATAGGTGTCAAAGGAACACAGGTACCTTGAGAAACTCTACATTTGCATGCTGCAGACAAAACAAGCTAAATTTGGCAATAATGTACAGTTTTCTGCCAAATCTGCAGAAACACCAAAGGACTTGAATTTTTTTCTTCCAGATTCAGTATTTAAGAAGAGTTTTGGTTGCAATTACTGGGATTCCTTCATTATGGGAGGTAAGCAAATATTATCTGGCTCCTCATCTTTTTCTTCACTTAACAGGAATTTGGAGTGTTTGTGTGTCAGCCATGAAAAGATTCTTTTTGAATTGCTATTATTCCTGTGACAGTGCAATATAGCAGTAAACACTGGCCAGAATCAGTCAGAATATTGCTAAATCTTAGATCTGAGCTAAGGAAAGCAGCGTTAGGGAATAATTCAGGATAAAGAAAAAGGAACATTGGCAGGTTTCCTCCAGGTGCAGAGGGTCGGGGTGGCTGTGTTTATAACACTTTTGGTTACACCTGGTTTTTGCTGTAACTTGAACATAAACTTTGTTGCCCTCAGATTCCCAGCTTCGGCCGAGCCTGGCGCAGCGTGGTCCTGTCCCCCTTCCTCACAGGTGGGGCTGCACTCCCTGCCCTGCTCCTGGAGTAACTTGGTTGTAGATTTGCTCCACCTTGATCTCTTTCTCTCTTTCTCAGCCTCGTGCCCACCGAGTCCCAGGCAGCTGCAGGAGTGCAGGGAGGGCTTTGTGCTCCTGCTCAGGTGAGGCCCCAGCCCTGCTGTGCATGAGGGACACCTGCCCTGCCTTTGCAGTGTGAACAGCTCATTGCTCCCTTATTCCAGTAGCTCAATGCTCTGACCTGCTCAAAACACCCACCAGAGCTCAGAGAGCCCGACTTGAACCCAAGTTAGTTGGGAGATAAATTAGGTTTGGGTTGGGAGGGACCCTGAAGGTTACCTGGAGAGGGATCCTCCACTGCTGTGCACACACATCTGTGCCAAAGCTCTGCTCTGGGCAAGTGGGCAACAACTGCCCTCAAAATGGGCTCTTTAGACAGAGAAGAGGGAGGTGTGGTTTGGGGTTTTAGGAAATCCTCATGGGTTTGTATTCAGTGAAAGTTCAACTTGCTTGGCTATTTCTGGCATTAATGTGAGGTAGAAATGTGTTGTCCTACCTGACTTCCAAATCTCAGGGCAGATTTGCTGAGAGCTCTGAGCCATCCAGGTAAACAAATCACAGCTGAGAACTTCCCTCCTGATCTCCTGAAGGTGTCCTGTCCTGGCTGACCTGGATCTTGTTGGAATTGCTAAACAATACACCCAGCTGGACCTTCCAGCTTTTGCCCTGGGCTGCCTCCTGGTCATTCCTCACTCTGAGAAGAGAGAGCAGCAAATTCAGGTAAATCAGAAGTTTTGTGTCCTGTCTCTGCAAGGGCAACGTCCTCAAGCATGTCCTGCTCACCAGAGCAGTCAAAGGTGAATTCCAGTTAACTTCAGCACATCCCTACTGATAAATGCTCAACATCTGCCACCATCAAAGGCTTCTAAAGGGATCATGTGAACACCTCCTCCTTCTTCTTTTAAAACTTCAGTCACCCCCAGTGGCTTTGTCATCTGACTTTGCCTTTAGAGAATTTGAGGATGTTTTTATGAGATCCCACCCATAAAGCACATGGAAAAAAAAAAAACAAACCAGTAAAACCCAAGCCAGAGCAGATGGTAAGAAAAGCACTGAATCCTGCTTTGGAAGGGAGTTGAGCTGAAAGCTCCTGACTTCCAAGGAAGGTGTTTGCTATGCACCAGCCCTGATAGAAACCTTCTGCCTTACAGCCATGTCCTCACCACCCATGAACCTTGGCATTTTCCCTGCTCCTCTCATTTGTTTCCATTAATTTCTGCTCTGCATTGTTCTCCCAGATGAAGCATTAGAGGCTGTTCCCATATTTTGCCACCAGCAAACTGGGACCAGTAAAGGCACTTGAAATTCTTTGACTTCCAGTCATTAAATTCCTCTCAGAAAGGTTTCCCCAAATCACAGCTGAGGTGTAAGACACAACCTGCTGGCAATGAGTCCAACAATCCTCTGACAGCTACAGCAAAACACCACTGGAGAGAGCTAAAAGCAACACTTTGAGTCCAAGCACACAGATCCTGGTTTGGTAATTCTGTATTTGCACCTAGAGTTTCAAAAGATTTCTGAATAAATCAAATATTTGTTCTGAAGGGAGTGTTCCTGCTTTAATCAATCACAGAATAATAATGTTTTGTAACTTCTTTTCACAAGGGTTTGTTATCAACCTGTAAGAAAGAAACTGTGCTGCAACAATTGGATGAACACATGGACACTGGAGAACTGGTAGCATTTGCTTCCCAGGTAAATAAATCAAATTTACTTAATTTCCCTTTGACTTGGAGGTTTTTTGATAGAAAAGTGTTCACAGGACCTTCTTTTCTCTCTCCTCTGATCTTGTCCAACCTTACTTGGCTTTGAATGCTCAGAAAATGTAGAATCCTTGTAAAATGCATTTTTATTTCTGTTGTGCAACTGATAAATTTCTTGTACACAGCCAGTGCCATGTTCTGGGCTGTCTCTCTTTGGAGGGCAGCAGAACCACCTTGTTTTTCCTGAGTAAATATTCGAGCCTAAAAAGCCAAAGGGTTTAGGAAATTGCACTTTTGCTTTGCCTTGAGCTGCCTCCCCATGGCCAAGTTTAACTCACTTCCCTCTCTGAATCTGGGATCAGTTTTCAAAAAAATCAGCCAATTCACAGCACTTAAATAAAATGTAAAAAAACCCCAAAACCTATTCTCTGTAGAGTCCAATATGAAAACTATGAGCTCTTTCCATTCAAAAGTAAAATCACATTTGTCTAAAATATTAACACTTCTCATTACTAACACTTAAATCTACAGATCAGCTCTTTGGTTCTGGACAGTATCATCAATGAGAAGCTCTATGAACAGTTCTGGAAAACCAAATATTATCCACTCTTAAAGCAACACCTGATAAACACCCACAGAATAAAAGAGCTGGTGGATTATTTTGCCAAAAACAACTGGTAAGTTAATAAATGGTAAAAAATCAGCTGTAACTGGTAGCAATTGCAGGAATTAAATCTCACCATTATATAATTTTCCTTTGTTTGAAGTCATGAAGGTTTTCTAATATTTAGTCTCCAGGGATTTCTAAGTATTGCTAAGTTAATAAAGAAATAAATTTCACCTCACTAGGACAGAGTTTTACAGCCATTCAAGACCAAGTAACAGATCAAATGCAGTTAAAATAGAAGCAACCAGAGTGAGATAATCAAAACCTTGACCTTACCTTTAGGTGAATCCAGCTCAGGGCATCACAGAGTCACAGTTTCAGCAATAAAAACACTCAGAAAAAAAATAAATGAGCTGCCTGTACTGAAGACTCGGGAATTGGTGGTCTTGCCACAAAGTTTTCAAGAACTAAAAGCCCTTTTTGTGCTCCACTTAAATCACAAAGGGAGCTGGGCTGGGCCCCACTCACCTGGGGCCTCAGAGCACCTGGGGCTGCTCTCACACCTGGGCACACTCAGAGCCCAGCCCTGGCACTGCAGGGCACTGTTACCACTGGTCCTACACTCAGCCAGGGACTGGAACCAAGGAACACTGAAATTCTGCATTTATGGGTTTTATTAACAGCCCAAGGAACAGCCAGGCTTGTTTCCTCTACTGGGAAATGACAGGGCCCATCTGACTTCAAGCTATGGGATCACACTTTGGTTTTTTGCTTCTGTTGTCTGAATTTTTGGCTTTTTAGAGAGCTTAATTTGACAAAGGATCCAATTTTGCCTCTTACAGCCTTGATGATGCAACAACCCTGATTCAAGAGTACCAAAAGAAATGTGGAAACCCTGCTCTGGCAGATGTCCCAGCATCTCATCTCCTGCAGGTAAAACAAAAAACCATCTCTCCTCCTCAGGCAGTATTTTCTCCTTTTTCTCTAAAGGTTTTCACCTGACTTCTTGCAAAAATACTTTGTAGCTGATCTACTTTAGTAACATGTACTGCATATAATAAACTATCCCCTCATTAATTCAAAGAATTCATTCTACCTGAACCACATCTGTGTCCTGGATCACATCCCATTCTCCTAAGCCCTATTAATGTTGTTCTTTCACCTTCCAGATGTACCTGGATGGATCAGAGGGGTCCTGTGTCCTGGAAGTGCCATAAATTAGGTTGAGAATTCCCCTTTTCCCTCCTCCCTGTCCTGGCAGGAGGTTGGGCTGTGCATTCACAACTCTTGTACTGCTCAGGAGAACATCAGACTAAAACCCCAAAGCTTTCACCAGGAGCATCCAGTACCTCTCCACGTTTCCCAGCTGTTCTAGGCTGCTTCTCCTCCATTCCCCACCCCCACAAAAACAGTTCAGGCTCAGCAGAATTTCCTGTTTGGAGTCACCAGTTCATACTCAGCACTTTAGGAAGGAGTAAAGTTTGTTTCCTTTCCTTCTGGCTTTCCCCGTGTTCAGGCCTGCTGCCAGGACCTCTCTGAGATGTCCCCCACAGCAGCAGAACTTTGTCATCCCTGTGATGAACTGTTTAAAACTGCAGGGGCTGTGGTTCATGTAAAATACTTTGTAGACAAATTGTAAGTGTAACTTTACAAACTTATGTATCAGTTTTGGCCTTAAGTAAAAACAAAGAAACTTGTGTGTCAATTTTAGCCTTACAATGTAAATTAAAAAGAAATAAACTTGTGCATCTATTTTGGCCCCTTACAATATTCTATAAACCTCTTAATTATGAATTTGTCAATAAATTGATGTTCCAGTCAATTGAATTCTCTGAATTTCACATGCCAAGGTTTTCTTTTCAACTTTTCTCTGATTGCATGAAGTGCAATTAGCCAGAGGTTCTTGAGACACCAGCCTGAAATGTCTTTTTATCCAGGGCAAAGCAGATTTATTTTGAATAGAAATGAGTTATTCAGTCAGCTCATGACACACACAGAAAGAAGGGTTCCAGCTGATGGAAAAATCATAATCATCCAAAGGCCAAGGAAACTTCCCCCATCCTAAACATTCTGATGGAGGAGGCAAAAGGTAAAAATCGGTTTTGTTGGAAAGTTACAGCAGTTGTGAGAAAGGGGAGCTGTTCAATACATTCAGGTGCCTGCAGCTGTGGGAACAGAGGAGCCAAAGGTGCTGCTCCTGAACAACCCAGGGTTATCCTCAGCAGCTTTGAGTCACATGGAATTCATCACTGAGAGCCTCTGTGCATGGAGCAAAGAGAGCAGGAAATGGAGTGTCAGATGTGAGCCACAAATAAAGGAAAATACAGGGAAGCCTCTCCTCACTGGGTATGGATTGAGTGAGATCGTCACTCAGGAAAGCACAGGGAGAGCTGAAAGACTCAAACTCTACTGAAATTACAAGGTAATTGTAATCCTTTCACAGTCTATCAAGCCATTTTACTCCTTGAACTTAGCTGAGAATGTTAAATTGAGACAATTAAATATAAACTGGGTTCTGGAGCAAACCCAGCCTGGTCCCAGAGCCCTCAGTCTCTGTTCCAGCCCTGTCCAAGCACCCCTTGGAAGGGGAACCCCAAACCACCACAACTGCTGCATTCCTCCCCAACACCACCTCACCAGGCTCAGCTTTTCTATGAAGTGGAGTTTATTACATTAGGGAACAGTATTTAGACAGTTATCTTAATGGAATATTTTACAAATCATACAGAGAAAAGCAAACACAAGGTTGTTTAAATTCATGACAAGAAGTTACATTGTTGAGCTGTTAGAGACAGTGCAGGGCTGTAAACGAGCAAGCAAGTTTTGGAACTTGCAGTTCAGAAGGAGATGGTAAAAATACCAGACAAGCAAAAACATTTCTTAGGATTTCTTGTACTCAATTCTTTCTACTTTCACATCATCTCCAATTAGTTGATAGACATATGTAACTACTGTAGAAGCCTGGATGTCCATCAGCACAAATGAAGGAATGATGTTGCTGGAAAGAGAGGAAAAAATTCACAGTGATTGTTTGTCTATAACCCTCTTAGAGTTTTACCACTATTCAGCAGAAATCACTTCAGGAAAAATGGGAATTAATTCTGTAAGTACAGCACAGAGATCTGAGGCTGTGAGCATTTCATGTTTCAGTCCAGGAGACTGAGCCAGTCCAGCTGGGTGAGTTATACAACTCTAACTATCCCCTCCCTGACACTTAAACCACAAATATTAACCCTCAGGAGTTTGTAGTTCAGTTTTGTACAAAAAAAAAAAAAAAACAACAAAAACAACAAACCAAAAAAATCCCCCCAATATTCACTTACTTCTCTAAGGCATGGTAGGCTCCTGTGGCTGATCCTGGGTTGATATAGAATTTATTTTCATGTTCAAATGCCTCAAATTTGTGTGTGTGCCCTGAAATGAGGATGTCCACATCAAACTGCCTCTGGAGCAGAGCCAGGCTGGCCATGTCACCCCAGGGGATCACCTGATGGCCATGAATCAGCCCAATTTTGAACTGTCCAACAGTCACAACTTTCTGCTCAGGGTAATTCAGGTTCTAAAAGCAAAGAAAATAAACCAAACCCAGATTAGACAGATTTCTCCTTAAACCCAACCCTATTGCACCACCCAGAAGGGGAGAGCTCAGGAACTCATTCCACCTTTTTTACTTGAATCAACTCCAAACGTGACAAACTTAAAGGATACCCCAAAAAAAGCAGACAGTACCTCATCAAAGTCCCCTCTGACAACATGAACATCCCCAGCCAGGGTCTTGAGGTAGTCATAGGTGTCCTTGGTGCAGAGGTTCCCTGTGCACAGGATGTGCTGGATCTTGCCAGGCACCAGCAGCTTCTTGAACTTGGCTGGGAGGCTGTTACAGCGATGGGGGATGTGCAGGTCACCCAGCACCAGCACCAACTGCAGGGACACACAGGGGACACACAGGGACACACAGGGGACACAGGGACAGAGAGAGAGGGGGGACACAGGGACAGACAGGGGACACACAGAGACAGAGAGAGAGAAGGGGGACACAGGGACAGACAGGGGACACACAGGGACAGACAGGGAGGGGGGACACAGGGACAGACAGGGGACACACAGGGACAGAGAGAGAGAAGGGGGACACAGGGACAGACAGGGGACACACAGGGACAGACAGGGAGGGGGGACACAGGGACAGACAGGGGACACACAGGGACAGACAGGGGACACACAGGGACAGGGACAGACACGGGGGACACACAGGGACAGACAGGGGGGACACACAGGGAGAGAGAGAGAGGGGGACACAGGGACAGACAGGGGACACACAGGGACAGACAGGGAGGGGGGACACAGGGACAGAAAGAGGGGACACACAGGGACAGGGACAGACAGGGGGGACACACACGGGGGACACACAGGGACAGACAGAGGGGACACACAGGGACAGAGAGAGAGGGGACACAGGGACAGACAGGGGACACACAGGGACAGACAGAGAGAGGGGACACAGGGACAGAGAGAGAGAGAGGGGACACACAGGGACAGACAGAGGGGACACACAGGGCCAGAGAGAGAGAGAGGGGACACACAGGGCTTAGGGCACAGCCAGCACTGCAGTGTCCCCTGCACTGTCCCCAGCCTGGCATTTAGACCCAAAAGCTGCTGCAGTGAGGATGGAATGGGGATGGGATTTTGCTCCACCAGGGGCTTTGCCAGGCCATGAGCAGAGGGGGCTTTACAAACAGAATTATTTGTGGTTTGTTGCTGAAGGCCCACAGTGCAATAGTTGCACTGCTAACACATTCTTGTTGCATTACCTGATGTATTTTACACAAATTTGGGAGCTGCCATAAACCATCCCACCGTTTTTTCTCTCTCAGACCTGGCTAAACTGCAGCCACTTCTCTTAAAAAAATCTCTTCATCCAAGCTTCTCTCCCCTTATTAAAAAATTAAAAAAAAAAAAAAAACAAAAAAAACCCACAAAAAAAAAAACCCAAAATATTTTTAAAAAGCAGCAAATTTGCAGCATGTGTTAATAGCTGACCAGAGGAGGAAGAGCATTCAGAGTCCTCATGGCAGAAACCACTGAAAAACTGAACAAGGCTAAAAAATAACAACAAAATAGAAACAGGGCACTGCAGAAAAGCCAATCCAGGCCACTGCACAGTGCTCCTGTCACCACCTCTATACATTTACAGTTTCAGATGCCAGAATAAAAATGTAGTGAGGGGCTTCAAAATCAAGGACTGAGATGATGCAAGGCCATGGCTTAACAGCACAGGCCTTAAATCTGCAAATAAAGCAATAATGCAAGCAACACAGGGCAAATTAATTGTGCAAAAAGGGCATGAGAAGCTTTACAAAGCAGGGAATGTTATGGCACTGCTCTGGGAAAACCCTGGATCTGGAAACACTCAGCCCTAGGAACTCAAAGAATGGCTCCAAATTAAAGAGATTTTTATCTTCCACTTCATGTTAGAGGGGCAGTTCCTAAAAGGACACCCTCAAATGTGTTTGTAAAGGACACAGCCCAGATTTATTTCTAGAAACAAATATAACTAGGCTAAGAAATTGTATTTTTAAAGATTATTTTCCCTCATGGGTTTTTAGGCCATGCAGTTACCTTCAGGCTAACAGTCCTCAAGAAGGCAGAGGGAGCTTGGGTGGTATTTTTGATTGGTTTAGGGTTTGTTTTTTTTTTTTTTTATATTAAGAACATCTCAGTGCCACCATCAAACCCACCTGGAGACAGATGGTTGAAAGTATTGGTAATGCAATACAAGAGCTTTTTAATCAATGAGTGACCAATACAAAATGAAACCAAGAGGGAAAAAAAAAGACATTTTTGATGGGTTACCAAAACTGGTAACAGTGATTTGGATTAATAAGTGGCAATAGATAGATTGTCTCACTGTTGCCTGAAGGATTTCAGTGTGCAGTACCATTATGTATTTGATGTTTAATAAAATTAATAAAATTATCCTGCCACTCACACACCCCACTGAGCCAGCAGCGTGTGCTCTCAGCACAGATGTCCCCTGTGCTGACCAAATACCAGCCCCACACTTCCCCAGAATTCCCATTCCAGCTCCCATTCATTGCAGTAACCAAACCAACCGAACAGCACTGCAAGGTTCAATCACCACGCGTATCTAGAGCTTAAAGCAGTGGCGAAAAATGATAAAACACCTGGATTTTGGGGGTGATCTGGTGGGCCAGCAGCCCCTAAATTGTTCGGAGCCAGCTGCCAGTGGCACGGAGGAACACGAAGGAGCCTTTCCCTTCCCAGGGGTGTTAGGAGAGCCAAGGAGTGACTTACTCTGTGCCCAGCCTGATTGGAATGGAGGAGTTGATTGCAGGGGATGAGAAACAGGGCGGAACATGATCAATGTTAAACGAGAGGAAGCAACAGAAGAGAAAACACAGCCAAATGAACGGGCAAATCATAATTAATGAATTGTCGATGTTATGAAAGAAGCGTTAAATAATTAAAAAAAAAATTAATGCGATTACGATAAAATTAATACAAATTATAAAGGGAGCTCCTGCAGCCGCGGCCCGGCCCTCACCCCCCTGGGGGCCTCGCCTCAGCTGGGGGCCGCCCTCCCGCCCGCTCTCCCGCAGCCCGGCCGGGTCGGGCCCGGCTGTTGTGGCCGTGCCGGGGGTTCCGGTGTGCCCGGAGATCCCGGGGAGATCCCGGGGGGCCCCCGGGGTCCCCCCGCTCTCACCATCGCGCCCGCTCCGCTCCGGCCCTCCCGGAACCGCCCGGCACCGCCTCCGCTACGGCGCCTGCGAAGGGACAATAGAGCTCTAAACGCGTCCGTGCCGCGTCCCGCTGGCTGGGTTTTTATACACGTGAAATGAGAGTTGTTCGCAAAACGAGCCAATAATGACGAGAGAGAGAGAGACAAACACTGATTATTTATTTATTTCAGAGTTGCGCAAGCCTGGGCCCTCCGTGGTCTCCCACAATCCAAGCACCCCACCTATCAATTCTTTTTACTCTTTTTGCATTTTAGGAAACAAAAGAATTGATGTTCATTGGCTACAAGCTGCATAGTTACATTATTAATTAGTATTCTATTGTTTATGATTCTCTTGCTTCCCATGCTAATCAGTGCCATGGTCAGCCCTTCTCTTTTGGGTTGGGGGCGTTTCCCGGCTCTGTCCATGGGCTGGTGCTGCCGAGGGCGGCTCCGATCTCTGCTCTGGGACAGGGACAGGACCCGGGGAGCGGCTGGAGCTGTGTCAGGGGGATTCAGGTTGGAGATCAGGGAAAGGTTCTCCCTCAGAGGGTGCTGGGCACTGCCCAGGGAACGGGCACGGCCCGGAGACCACCAGAGCTCCAGGAGAGGCTGGACGATGCTCTCAGGAACGCACAGGGTGGGATTGTCGGGGTGTCTGTGCAGGGCCAGGGGTTGGGCTGAAGATCCCTGAGGGTAACTCGGGACAATCCCCAATTCCACAATTCCATAATTCCATAAAATTCCATAATTCCACAATTCCACAATTCCATAATCCCCGAGTTCCACTTCCGGGGCTCCGCGCGGCGCCCGCCCCGCCCTCACGGCGTTTCCCGCCCTCCGCGGCCGTGAGGGGAGCGGGGGGGCGGCCGTGAGGGGAGGGAGGGGAAGAGCCATGAAGTGCGTGATCGGGGGGGCGCAGCTCCGAGGTACCGGGACCGGGCAGCCCGGCACACGCGGGGATTGGTGCCGGACACCGGGATCGCAGCACCCCCGGCACTGCCCTGAGCGGAACACGAGCCCCGGGAGCGGAGCGGGGCGGGGGTTCCGCCTCTCCCTCATCGCGGCGGGATCGGGCGCTGTGCGGCTGGGCCTGTTGGGATGGACAGGATCTGGGGACAGCCAGGCCTGGCTCCGTGTCCCTGTGCAGCTCCAGGGCACAGCTCCGCTCCATTCTGAGGGAAAAGCTGCTCCGCCGCTGCCGGAGGAGGATCCGCAGGGCCTCTGCTGGGCTCCGCTGTTTCTTAGGATTCCATTTCTCCACATGTCCCTTTGCTTCTCAGGCTTTTCCCCTGCTAAATGTCATTTCTAGCCCCGGTGGTTTTGTCTGATTGACCTAATTTGTGGGAACTCCAGGCGCCGCAAAGCGACATCCGAGGTGCCTCATCAGAGGCAGCTTTCCAAAACATTGAGGGTTTGCATAATTAAAATCTTAATTAAATTGAAAAAATAACAGTTTCCACCATCCATTTTCTTTCGAATGTATAAGAAATTTGTAATGCTTCCTCTTGGATTATTCTGGAGAAAGTGCAGGGCCACCTTTTTATCTTTTTGTTTTAATTTGGAATGCATATTGCAGTGTTTTCTTTCCCTGGCAGTGTTTGGAAGAGCAATACATGCCATAGCACGGATTAGTGATGAATTTTGGTTTGACCCTGTAGAAAAAGGTGTAAGTGAATTTTATTTCTTCTAATTTAAAAATCTTTATTATAAGCCCAGTATTTATGCAATTGGATATTGTGTTTTTCCACAGGTACCTTTCAGTCCATCACATTCTTAGCTCCCTCCACTTTCAATATGGACACATGCCATATTTTCTGTGATTTTAATTATTGTGGAAGATTTCATTCCTACTCTGCCCTAAGATCCTTTGATTTTTTGCTGTCCAGGATATCTGGGTTAATGCCACAGGGGTCAGTCCTGTTGTCACAGGTCACAAGGTTTGGGCTTTGTACCACGCAGGAGTGAAAACAACATGTTTTGAACTGCTGTGACTCAACAGGAAGAACACATCCATTAATGCCTCTGATTAATCAAACCCCATTTCCAGCAGAATTAGTGTTTGCTCCAGAGGTTCCTTAGGTAAAAGTGATCAACTCTCCTTGGCTCACTGGGAGGATGGAAAATCACAACTGGAGATATTTTGTTTTGTACCTGGGGGATTTTGGAGGTGTCTTTGCTCATCTGTATGGATCATGTCCCTCAAATGCAAACACAAGCTGAGTTCTGGGTGTTTGGGTAACTCAATTATTTTTATTTTAAAAATTAAAATAAAATAAAAATGCATATTTAAAAATTTTTGAATCATTTTGAGATGTAAATTCCAGGTTTGCTGGTGGCACTGAAGCCCAGAGGAGGCTCTTTTTAAAAGGTTAAGTTTTGAGTTAATAAATTATTATACTCCTGTTCCCTCAGTGGTTGGATTCAGTGATGCTGGAGTTCTTTTGCAGCCCTAAGGACTCTGTGATTCCATTTCCAGCTTGCCTTAAGATCAGTGAATTCCTCGAGGTCAGCATATGCTTGTGTGTTCTTCTCATCCATGTTTTTCCAGCATTACTGCTGGACAGCTGGGAGCCAGCCCTGTCAGAAGGAGAAGCAGCCATCCCTCCCCTGTAAATTGATAATTAAGGTACATTTTAGTGAGTTGTTACACACAGCAGCAAATTGAGCCAATTTCAGCTGAAATTGTGGTGGGTGAGGATCAGCCTGGGCTCTCCCAGTGTCCCCAGAGCAGTTTGGGGAAGCCTTCAGAGCAGCAGCTTGAGATAAATCAGGGTACAAACCCAGGGAAATTTATATTTATTGCAAAGCTGCTCTGCACTAATTTTTTTTTTGTTTTTTTTTTTCAGTCAGTTCTCCCTGTGTTTAGATGTGTAAATGTGCTGGAAAGGAATGTAGAGAAATGCAGCATCTGCACCAGCCCCAGCGAGCAGCACATCACCTTCCAGCTGCTCTGCAGGCACGGTGAGCTCACTGGGAGCCACAATTAATGCCAGCAGCAGCAGCAGCAGCAGCAGCAGCAGCAGCAGCAGCAGCAGAGCTCTGTCCTCCTGAGCCCAGCAGCACTGGGGGCGTTCATCAGCCCCTGCAGGACAAACCTCATCTCCCCCACGGAGCTGTGTGTGCTGCAGCACGGTCTGTGTGTCACTAAGGGGTCACTGGTGTAGGATAATGCGCTGAGCTGTGTCTGCAGACAGCTGGGCTCCCTCAGCCCACCCTCCCAGAGATCTGCAGGGTTTGTGTTCTGCACTCCACTCCCATTTCTGTTCTTTTCCCAGTTAATTACTGGGGCTCTTTCCCACCCTGCCTTTGTTGGTTTATTTCTTGTGGATCCTTAAAAAGCTCGGATGCTGTCCAGGCACAGCGAACGGGCTGGAGGGAGCCTAAGATGGCAGGTGGATTCTTTTCCTGTTTGTGGTGACTTATTTCCATGGAGCTGGGCTAAGTCACTTGGTTACTTCCTCTATTGAACAATTAATATTAAAAAAAACCCAACAAAACTGAAATTACAGCCAAGCACTGATTTTTGTTCGTTTCCTTCATACTCAGGTGTTGTAAAAACCTATAACCTGACATTTCAGGAGTGTGATCCCTTGCAGGCTGTTTTTGCAAAGCACATGTGTCCAAACATTCTTAAAGTCCACTCCAGGTAACAAACACAGAAATATTTTTTTGAGTTTTACTTTTCAATGTAACAAATGCTAAATAGTCATAGATAGAATTATTTCAGTGTTGAATGACATTTTATAGGCTGCTGGCTGATGTGATGATCCACTTCCCAAGCAGTCAGGAAGAAATAACCCTGTCAGTAACTCCAGTGAAAGTTTGTTTCAAGAGTTACACTGAGGAAGACACTGGTAAGGAAATTCACAATGTGAACCAATCCTTGGGATTTTAACTTTTTTTTTTTTGAGGTGAACTCCAGGAATAATAACTGTCACGACATAAATGTGGGATGAATTTTATGACTGAATGACATTTTTAACAGAACATTAGAGAGAGAGATTTCAAGTCATGCTGCCACCCTCTGGTTTTAATAAATTAAATCAATTTAAATAAATTGAAACATCTTCCTGGTGTCAGTGGCAGATCTCAGACTGAGCAGCCAATTGAAATAAATTATGCCACTTGCTGTAGGCTTTGAAAGAGGTAATTACTGTGCTGCAAGAGCAGCAGCCTGGCAACTGCCAGGAAAAAGGGGATAATTTCATGTTTTAAAAAGAACTATTTAAATCTGAATACCACAATTATAGAATTGATATCATTAGAGAGTATATTTTAGTCTGAGGACAGCACAGTGTGTCAGCAAGCCCTGCACTGTTATGCCATGGTCTCCACATCTCCAGGAGGTGGAGAATGAGCTGGAGGTTCTTGGGGTGTGACTCCAGTTTTGGAGATGAAATTGTGGTTTTGAAGCAGAGGTTCTTGTGTATCATATAATAGAGAGATGCTTTTCATACCTGTGACCAAAGCTGGGGGAAGGACCTGGGAAGAGCTCAGGGCTGGGAGCTGGGCTGGGACCAGGCTAAGAGAAGGATCAAGGGGCAGAAAGTGGCTGGAGTGAAACGGGGCAAAGAAAGAGATTGATTGCATTTTGAATGACACATCTGGTCCCTTCAGAAACATTCACTTCCCACGACTATTGTAAGAAAGAAAGTGAAAAAATGGTTCAAGTGTGAAGAGATACCAAGGGTTCTGTGAGGGAAGGGAGGGGAGGCAGTGAGAGGTGCTGGGAATCTCCCTGGCTGCAGCTCCTCTGTGTCCTTGGCCTGGGGGATCCACAGGAATCAAACACCCCCTGCCACAGCCACAAGGAGCCTCTCAAAGAGCCTCTTTGAACTCCGGGAGACGAAACAAGGGAGCAGAGAAAGGGAAGAGTGGCAATGGCCTGGAGCACTTCCTGCTGTGGGATTTCTCTGAGCTCTCCAGACTGTCACAGCCAGGAAATTGCCCCTCTCACTTTCTCCTCACACACCCACGGACAGCCACGGAGCCACCTCGTGGTAACAAAAACCTGAACACCTGAAAGTGAGCAGCCAATTTCCTGCTGCCACTTTCCTGTGTCAGGAAAAGATTGTCATTTAAAACAAAGAGCCTCTGTCCACCTCCATTGTGCTCTGGTGATTGTCAGTAATTTTGATTAATCTCTTCAAGTCACGCTGCATTTTGGGCTTCCCATCCATGCAACAATAGGCAGCTGGGAATATTATTTGTGATGGATGCCTGTGGAAGAAGCAGATCTGCAAGAACAGCAGCAGGTGCAAGGTTAGATCACACAGCAGAACACGGAATAGGTTCTGTTAAAATCCATTCAGATCTACACAATGTACTGAAAATAAATGGAGGATTTTACTTAATTCTAATATGCATATAAGCTAAACATTTATTAATATTAGCCACTATAAAAACACAATCATTTGTTCAAACAATGCTTATGAAAAAACCTCAGGGTTACAATCACAGCTTTGTTGAGTTCAAACTTCACTGCTGTGAGTCCCTGACTTTGTTGTTATCTCAAACAGACTTTTCAAGGACAATGCTTACTGAGATACAGCTCAGCCCAGAGGAATTTGACTACTTTCAAGTTGGAGTCGATTCTGAAGTGACATTTTGCCTTAAAGAACTGAGGGTAAAGTAAGAATTTGTCTGGGAAGAAAACCCATTTCTCATTGATTTGCTTGACTGGACCAGGACAGCATGGGATGGTCCCTGTGTCCCACCAGCCCTCCTGACTGCAGCAGGGTTTCAGCACCTGGTGAGGATTAGCTTTAAACCCCAGGGTCCTTTGAAAGGCAAACAAACACTTCTGAAACAGGGATGAGGTTTCTGTGCGGGGCAGACACAGCACAGCTGCCCCAGGGAAGCATTGAGCCCAGGGCAGTTCTCCATGCAGAGCCTCCTCTGGCAAGGCTCTGGCAGGGAAGGACAGAAACCAGCTTAGAAGCAGCCGAATTTTCCCCTCTTTTTGCCAGTAAACAGCAGCTGGGATAAACTCCCATTCCAGTATCAGTGTTCTGGTTTAACTTTCACCTCACCCCACCCTTCTCTGCAGGGGCTGCTGGCGTTTGCCGAAGCCGTGAGCGTCCCTGTGTCCGTCCACTCGGACAGGAGTGGGAGGTACGTGTGGGGCTGCCCTGCAGGGCCTGCACTACCCAGGGACACTGAACTGCAGGTTCATCCCAAACAGCTCAATCCCAGAGCCATTCCTAACCTGCACTGCAGAGTTTGTAATTCCACATGAACACTGAACTGCAGGTTCATCTCAAACCCAGAGCCATTCCTAACCTGCACTGCAGAGTTTGTAATTCCATATGAACACTGAACTGCAGGTTCATCCCAAACAGCTCAATCCCAGAGCCATTCCTAACCTGCACTGCAGAGTTTGTAATTCCACATGAACACTGAACTGCAGGTTCATCCCAAACAGCTCAATCCCAGAGCCATTTCTAACCTGCACTGCAGAGTTTGTAATTCCATATAAACACTGAACTGCAGGTTCATCTCAAACAGCTCAATCCCAGAGCCATTCCTAACCTGCACTGCAGAGTTTGTAATTCCATATGAACACTGAACTGCAGGTTCATCCCAAACAGCTCAATCCCAGAGCCATTTCTAACCTGCACTGCAGAGTTTGTAATTCCATATGAACACTGAACTGCAGGTTCATCCCAAACAGCTCAATCCCAGAGCCATTTCTAACCTGCACTGCAGAGTTTGTAATTCCATATGAACACTGAACTGCAGGTTCATCCCAAACAGCTCAATCCCAGAGCCATTTCTGAGCTGCACTGCAGAGTTTGTAATTCCATATAAACACTGAACTGCAGCTCCTCATCTCAATCCCAAAGCCATTTCTAACCTGCACTGCAGAGTTTGTAATTCCATATAAACACTGAACCCAGGCATGGGCATTGCCAAGGCAGCTGTGCTGACTGATGAACTCCTGTGTATAAATTACCTGGACACCTGAGGCTCTCAGTCCCCTGCAGGCAATGATTTATTTATTTATTTAGCACTTTAAAGAAACAATACATTTTCTGAATAAATATCATTTTAATAATTACATATTTAATGCTATCATTTGACTCTGACACTGCACAGCATTTGCTGATTGGAGCAGTGAGATCTATAACAGGAGCCCCTCTCTCATTCCTCAGCAGCAAATCCAGGAGATTTGCAGCTTTTCAGAGGAGGAGCTTTTTAATTGCATAGGTGGAATCACAGGATCTGTAATTCCCTGTGCTGTTTGGTCTCAATCCTTGTGTTCAGACCCATTGCTTTCAGCATTGAGGACCTGCTGCTGGAGGCCAGCTTTATCCTGGCCACCCTGTGTGAGGCTGAGAAGGAGGCAGAGCCTGCCTGCTGCCCACGGCCCCGGGACAGGTAACAGGGGCTGAGGGGGCAGGTGGCCTTAAAGGGGTGAAAACCTCAGGTTTTCACAGGAAAACTGAACTGCAGGGGTTCAGGAACATCTCAGCAGCACAGCAGCACTAAGGGGGTGCAAGAGAGAACGTTCTGTACAAGCTGCTGCTTTCTCATCTCCTCAGGCTCTGGGGGCAGCAGGAGGGAACCTGCTGAGAATCCCCTCTGAAGCTCTGTAATCTTTTCACAAACAGAAAATTAGGATATTCCAATGAAACACAAAGCCAGCTCTAACCTAACCTACTCTGTCCAATCCAGCTCAAGGACTGGCATGGATAAATCTGACCAGACCTCCATGGAGGGAGCCAGCAACGCAGGCACAGCCACTTCCAAAAAGCCACAGCAGAAGGGAAACACTCCGAGCACAGAGCCTGCAAAACCCCCGAGTGCTCTGGCAAAACAAGAGGTAAAAAATATTCCCAGAGGCACCGAGAGGGATGGGCCAGGCAGAGCAGGAGCAGCCACGGCCCAGGCAGCAGCAGGAGAGGCCACAGAGGCTCCTTATGCCAAGGTGAGGGAACTCCCCACGGTGCCAGCACTGGAACCCCACGGCTGCTGCTGGGCTGAGCACCCCCACGTGCACTGGGGGTTTCAGCGGGATCAGCACAGCTGGAAAACCCCAGCACAGCTGGAAAACCCCAGCACAGCTGGGAGACTCCTGGGGGGCAGGTGGGTTTCACTGGGAAACGCTGCTGGCTGAGAGAGATCTTAGAGTGGCAAAAGCTTCACAAATAATTGATGCCCAAATTCTGCATCACACAATTCTTACCTGTACAAATGTTGCATTTTCCAGTTCCACTCCTTGTTCTTCGGAGCTGTCTCTTACAAGGAGAAGGCCATTGGTGGCACCTTCCAGAGTCTGGTGACAGCCAGTGACACCGAGGAGGAGCTGGGTGCCTTGCAGAGCTCCCCAGTGCTGTAGTGCAGGGACAGTGGGGAGCACCCGGGAGGGAAGGGCAGGGCAGGCCCAGCCTTTGTCACTGGTGCTGTGACCCAGCAGCACAGAACGTTCTGGAACCCTCAGTGCTCTTGTAATGGCACAAATTTAGGTCACGATTGACTCTGTTGAGGTTTGTGTGCTCTGCAGGAACTGCTGGGGGTTCAGAACACTCTCACTGGAGAGAGGCTCAGTTTGAATTCAAGCTCTGTTACCACATCAGGCACATGAAGCCGCTGTTCTGGTTAAGGGAGAGCTCAGGGTTTTACAGGTTCTCCAGAACCAGCCTGTAACTGAAAAACTGAAGTTGTCACAGGACTTTAAAAAATAAAGGTTTGTGTTTGAGACTTGCATTATTCTTTTCCTTCCCTGTGTCTCTCCCAGCACACGTCAGGGCAGTGCAGTGTTTCCAAAGTCACACTGGAACACGACACTGAACGTCCCAGTCAATTGAAGGGTCCTTATCTGTCTGCCAGACGGCTGCAGGAGGCGTTGGGTGACACTCAGGCGTGGCTGAGGGCAGGGCAGGGAGGGCACAGTGACAGCCCAGCCCCCAGCCCTGGCTGTGCCACCAACCACATCCCCACAACAAACAGAGCGTTTTGCAGGCAACTTGACTTGAAAAAGCACATTTTAGTATAAATACTATATTTATTAAATATCTTTACAATTTATTTAAATGTATTTACAGAACTATTCCTGCATAAGTTATACCTCAGACATGAAATTCACATAATTGCCTCTTGGGTAAGCATAGATGATAGTCTCATTTTAACAGCAACAAAAAAGCATCCTCAGATACAGACTCAGATTTGCTTCATTGTTTCAGCTATCTTTGTCAGAAACTACTGCATACAGTCGGGTTCTCCACACAGCAGCTGCTCCTCCCCTGGACACAGGATGTCCCTCACCAAGGGATGGACATTCCATCACTAAACCCTCCCATCCCTGCCAGATCATCACCTCTCCCTTCTCAACTCACTTGTAACTGCCTGGTCCCAAATCTGGTTTTTGGTTTGGTTTTGTTTTCAGCCTGACAAGGACATTTAGGACTGTATGTGGCAGCTCTCCCAAAGATAGCCAGGAAACAGCAAAAGCCTCAGAGCTTCTCCAATTCCCCACATTTCGCCCTGTCCCACCCAATCCCCGCGGCCGCTGCTGCAGCAATCCCGGGTTCCTGGGGCACTAAATACCCATTGATCCTGGGCTCCTCCAGGTCCCTGCTCCCAAGCCAGCAGCTCCCAACACAAACCACAACCCTCTGCAGCAGCTCCAAGGCTCAGCAAACACCTCTCTGTACATTCCTCTCGTGAACATTCCCACTGACCTAACCCTAGCAAGTGTTACTGCTTCATGCATCGCTGGGAATTATTTTTGATAGGATGGGCCCTGTCCTTTCCTTCTCCAAAGATCAGTTGTGCGCAGACAGCATTAAGTTCATAGGAAAAAATCAGGTTTGATATGTTCAGAGTGCACGTCTTAAAAAAAACCCAAAACAATCAAGCATGTGATAAAAATATCAATTCTTTATAATACAGTATTGCTTTATAAACAGATGGAAAAGCTAAAAGCTTTACTGGTCTTTGGTGTGCCCGGTGAGGGAAAAACTCATGATTTGTAAATCAAAACCCAAATTTGTTCTTTATTTAAAAAAACCCAACAGGTCATGGTGTGATATGAGGCAAACGGCTTTGTGGACACAGACAGGGAAGAGCGGGAATCGGGGAATTCCAGACCCTCTGACCCACACACGTCCCCAGGGAAAGCTCTGGAAAGCCGGGAAGGGAACAGGGAGCGCTGGGGACTGTGCTGAGAGCAGAGAACAGCCCGGGGCCACGGGGCAAAGGAAAAGAAGAATTGATCAAATCTGCTCTAATCCAGAAGCGTGCGAGTAAATACTGGATAAATGTAAAGACAGCCGGAGTCGGGAGAGAAGCCCCTCCCAAAGAAGAAACAAAGCCCTGTTCTGCGTGTGAATACATTCCTCCAAGACAGCCAGAGACAGCTTGTTCAGGTTAAAAACAACAAGGACTGACAGGTTGTGCAAAGTTCTCCACCACTCACTGTTCGTGTGTCGCAAAACTAATTAATTTTTCTTCATTAATATAATCCTCCCAATACCCTCACCAAAATCCTATTTTGGTCAAGTTAGGGTAGTTAAGGCATTTTGACAAGTAATTACAAGGTGATTTAAAGTAGATATCTAACATTATGCCAATTGAGGAATAGCAGATAAATTACTGAAGAGCTCCCAAATTAATCACTTATTATAAATGAAATGCCTGTTACAAGCATGATGCACTGAAATATAGTAAAATGACATGTACATGGTACATGTTAAATGACCTTAAATAAAAGCTTGACATAGTTACGCAAATATACAGTACAAGTCCACAAAAATTCTTTAAACAAGTTGAGGTAACCTCAAACTTAAACAGTTTTAATACAATAAACCAGGTAGTAAAAATCTCCTCTTGAGAGCAGACAAGATTCCTTACTGACCAAGTTTAACTGCACTCACCTAAACAGCAACATTACCCGACTTTTTATATATAAAAACATGGCTTTAATTTATTTCTACATACTTCTCTACCAGCAAAAAAGTTAATGAAAAACTGACCAAAAATATATATATCTTTACAGCTCTCAGCTTTCGTATGAGCCTCAGGAAAGGAAAAGGAAAGCTGGCTGGAAAAGGGGGGACAAACGTGAGCTACTGTCATTGAAAAGGAAATGTCATATTGCAAAGTGGCTGTTAGATAACTGTAAACATCATTTAGGATCATTGAAACCCCTAAACTTTAGTTAAAATGAAATGTAGGCTTTGCTGATTATTCATTAAGTTTCCATTTTCGTACTCGCTGCTGCCGCTGCTGCAGCAGAAGCAGGGAGGCGCCTGTTGGGAGTCAGAAAGGATCAACTGGACTTAAACTGGTGCAGCATATTCTGTTCTACAAGCAAGAGTGGCAATTATTAACACAAATTATGTTTGATATCAACAACAGAATTATCTACCCAAAGTGAAGATGCTCGGAGTTGAGGATGAGCTGTTTCGTGCAACCTCCCACCGTAGCATTTACCATCATCCCATGCTGAGATGGGTTCAAATGCTGAAAGACCTCAACTGTGGCCAGCTCGGCTGTTTGAGACTGAGCTAGAAGTTTTGTTAAAAAAAATAATAATTATCCACAGCCAAAACATCCAGAACCAGGCCCATTATGGACGAATGATCTGCAGAACTTTTAAGATCACAGTTAAGCACCTGAAATCACAAAACACATTTGCATCCATATAACTTGAACTAGGTTTGTTTGAAATCTCGTACTAGAAAAGGCTCCTAAGGCTGACACCATGGATGGCAAGAGCAGAATGTTTACAGCAGTTATAAATCTCCTGAAAACCGGAGCTCAGAAACACAAAACCTGGGCTATCACTGGAACAAGACTATGCTTTATGGAACTGGGTCTGTAACACACCCTCAACAACAGCGAACGTTCCTAGGAAATAGAGTCAGGTGCCCTCTGCAGAGGCGTTACCTACTGATCTAGTGTGAAAGGTGGCCACCAGTCCCACTCCTTGGAAAGTCACATCTCCAACGCAGCAACGCCGCGGGATGGATCCTCCCCTGTTCCAGACAAGGACCAAGCTCTCAAAGACAAGCTCCAAGCCTTGAGCTTCTTTATCTCTTGCTGGCAGACCAAGACCAGTGGACTACGAGTGGTTCTTAGCAAGGGCCTCAGCTGCATCTGGGGCCAGGCTCCGGGCTCAGGAGCAGCTGGGAAGGAAGGAAGGAACAATCCTGCCAGCAGGAAACCGGCCCGGGGGCCCGGGGAGCTCGGGCAGCAGCAGCAGCAGCACCTCAGTCTGTGTACTCGGCTACGATGGACAGGAGGACGGTGATGTCGTCTGGTTTCCCCCCTGCAATGGAAGCAAAACCCTCTTATTGCATCAAACCACAGTGGGGTGTCTGCTGATGATCTGTGATATTCCCCAAGGAAAGCTCTTTTAAAATTGGTTTAAGTGTCCAAAACCTGGTCTGAGTGGACACAAACTCTGCCTCCCCCACGTCCTTTCCAAACCGAGGGGCGCACTGACATTGAACACAGCACTAAACCACTCTCCTTTTAAGCTCCAGTGAGATCAAACTATGAAAAAGAGGTCAGAACCTTGAACATTGCTGGTAGCTGGCAGAGCTCAAAGCCTGTTCCTAGCAGACTCTTTAATAAATGCACAAAACACCTGACACTGCTTTGTTACACGTAAACTGCCATGAAATCAGATCTCCTCAGGAATTTCCATTGTAAATCAAACTCCTCTTTAGCATCTTCTCCAGAACTGCATTGCTTCAGGCCTTCCTAAAAGCTACTTAACATTCTTATTTTTCAATCCTCAACAACCAGAGCAACACACTCAAATCCTGGAGAAACAGCCCAGAAAGAGAAGTTTTCTTATGTGGGAAGTCAAACCAATCCCTTGGACTCTGGAGATCTGCAGCCTCACTACTGAGTGACTGAGCTTGGAGCAACACAGAGCCCAAGGGTGACAGCTGCTACCTGAGGAGAGGGGCTTAAGGTTCTTGCAGGAAACTCTGACCCTCTGATACAGAGATGAGAGTATCTTCACTGGCAGAATTTTGTTTATTTATTTATTTAAA
This sequence comes from Molothrus aeneus, assembly GCF_037042795.1. Classification (NCBI taxonomy): domain Eukaryota; kingdom Metazoa; phylum Chordata; class Aves; order Passeriformes; family Icteridae; genus Molothrus; species Molothrus aeneus. The sequence goes on along the minus strand of NC_089663.1, from coordinate 10,865,336 downwards.
AGTAGAAACTTATTAAAAGAAATGTGTTTGCTCAGGCTCAGAGCTCTGCCAGCTGTTTTGCCAGTACCTTTCTAAAACAGAGAAGTAGAACCAGAGAGATCACTATGGGGATGCCAATTATACAAGGGTTGCAAATTTCAACCAAAAAACCAATCCCAAATCTACCAAAGAGTGGGCAGAAAACAGCTGAAACACAGCAGTAAGAAGAGACCTTAAAAAAACCAAAACAAAAAATACACAACAGCACCCACACACCCGAATGCAAGCAACAAGTCATGTACAGGAGGAGAACTGATCTCGGGCAGGATTCCTGGGGCAGGAATGCACAGATTACAGTAAAAATAAACCCATCAGGGTGCTGTGTTCTCTGTGCTCCAGCTGCTTCCCCACAGGAGGCTCCTGCTCTGCGGTCCCAGGATGCCCCGTGCAGCCCTGGGGGCTTTGCCAAATCCCACACGAGCTTGGTGCTCCCCTGCCAACCACATTCCTACTGTTCTGTTGTCCTGCAGGATTCTGGAACAGCAGAACTTCACTTTGCTAAAGATCTCACCAGGACAGCAGCAGTGGCAGGAGGAGAAGCTCTTACCTCTGACATTCAATCCATTGTCACAGGCAAACTGTGCAAAGGGTGACATGTACGTGGGGTCATAGGCCAGCTCGTGGGCTTGCTCAGCAATGCTCCGTGCAGTCTGCTGGATGCTCTCGTAGTTGGAGTTCTAAATCCATGGGGAGAAGAGTTTATTCTTGTACAGAAGCCTACAGAAGTTTTTGTGCTGATCTGTGTGAGGTTTGGAGATCCCTCACTGCCAAGTCATTAATGATCACTTCCCTTGCAAACAGAGCCTTCCCCATTCTGTAGCCTTTGTAAATTGGGTTACAGCTGTGGATCTTCACAAGGGACAGCCAGACCTCAAATCCCCACCAGCAGCTCAAGACTTGGGTTTGGGGGATTTCCAGAATTTAGAAGCTTAGAAGAATAATACTCAAAGCAGACTAAACTGTGTCACCTGAAGGGAACAGGGCATTTGGCAGCTGTCCCTGCAGGCACCCTGCAAGGACCTTCCCTCCCTCTCTCCCAGGCAGGCTCTGGTGAAGTTTTTGTTTTATTTTGGGTGCAAGCCTTGCACCTCTGGCTCTCTCACCCCAACTGACAAGAGCACCCTTGGGGAGAAGGGGCACTTTAAATTCAGATGAGAAAAACGCACTGAGAGCACACACACTTTCTCCAGGCTGCATTTTAAGGACTTTTTATTTCCTGTTTCAGTAATTCTGCTGCTTTCCTGCCAGGCTTTTCTCACTCCAGCCAACGTGACAGACAAGCACTGCTCTTTTTGTCTGTAACCATTTTTAAATGCCTTGTCATTTCAAGAGCCCTCCCCGCAGGTTTGGGAATTAGCAGGCATTTATGTGATTAACTTTTGGCTGAACCTCTTGGGGAACTCCAGTGCCTTTCCCAAAGGCACCAAAAGGTGGAGCTCAGCTTTCTTCCACAAGGGAATTCCAACTCCAGTGGGCAGCCAGGACAGCCCAACTCTGTGCACAGACAAGGGTGTGGGGAGGCTGCAACCCCTGTGACACATTAGTGACCTGTGGAGCTGCAGGATACAGGAGGCCAAGGTCTCTCAAAACCAAACTGTAATGCTCTTATTTGCATTTCACAGCAAAATAGTTTCCTCAAGGAGTTTATACATATTGATATCTCCTTAAGTGTACTTTCCTTTCTCTAAGTAAATAGCCTGAAGCTAAATGTTCTCAGCCAAAATATTTTAATGTATTCTTACTATTTAAAAAGAACATTTGTGGTCACTAATGTGGGAAAGTTGACAGGATTTTTTTTTTAACAGAAGATTACACTGAAGATTTTCACTGCACGTGCAACTCACAATTCACACAGCCCATTCTATGTCAGAATTACTGGTTAGAGAAGCTGAAAGTTATTTTAAGTGTAAGCTCACCCTCAAGTGACCCAGGACAGGAGAGGCTTCTGTGTTTTGCTGTGTATCAGCTCCAACCTGCAGGTGCAGAGTGTGCCAAAGGCAGCCCCTGCTCTCTCCTCCTTCCCTTCCCTTCCCCTCCTCCTCCTCTCCCTCCCTCAGCAGTTCCTGACATGGAACCAGCTGTTATTTGGCAATTTATGCCCAAGCTGCTGATTCTGGATGCAGATCCAAGAGAAAGCCCTCTGGCCTCAATGTCCCTTGCACTGCTCACGTGGGACATTACCTGAAAAGCCTTTTCAGGATACAGCACTTTGTGGGGGTTTTAATAAAACACAAAGGCTTCAGCTGTCAGAAGTAAAGGAAGGAACTGTAAAGGTTCAGCCAGCACAAAATATGTGAGAGTTTGAGAACACACACACTCACCTTCAGTTTTTTCAACTCCTGCAGGATCATGTAGTCAGGCATGTTGTCAAAGAGCCCATCTGTGGCAGTCAGGATGATGTCCCCAAGCTGGACATCGAAGGAGGTGCTGTCAGCAGCCTCGGGGCTGGGGAGGGACAGAGGTTAAAGCACTGCAGCCCTCACAGACACCAAACACCTCCAGCAGCACATCCACAGCCTCTCACTGCACTCTCTCTGGGCTTTGTGCAAGGGAAAGGGATCATCACTCACTGTGGAGCTTTAGCACCAGCATGGGCTGTCAGCAAGGCCCCACCACAGCCCTGGGACTGCAAACAGGTCCTGCTCCAGCTCCCACACCCAGGATTTGCACTTAAAATTCCCACATGAACAATCCTGCAAACTAATCTGCTTCAGGAGTGTGTCTCCAAGGAAACCAGTAAGCAGAAAGGCAGCTCAGGGTCCCTTCTGCTCATCTAGAAGATGTTAGAGAGTGATACTTGAAAGAACAATTCATAACAGGCCTGGCCCAAACACTTCAGGATTCTGAATCACTTTCTAATTCAATGGAATTGAAACATGTCTGGAAATCACTACCAGGAGACCAGAGTCTTTTGGAATGCTTGTGCCTAACACATTACACAACACCAAGAGCAGAAGACACCCAGTTTGGGCATGAATATTGCTGCAAAGTCTGATTCTCAGAAGCAACATAACAACAAACCTTTCATTTTTAAAGACTCTTCAGGGCTCTGTAAAAAGGAGAAATCACTGCATCCCAGGCCACTGGGCTCTGCCAAAACACAGAGGAGCTGCTTTGTTCAACTGATGTGTGGCTTCAGGAAGGCTGATGGAGTTAAGATTGCCTGCCTGTGCCCATATATAGCCAAATTCACCACTGAACTGGGCCAACAAACAAAAAAGGACAGGAGAAGCGTTTCCACAAGGAGCGTGAGTACTAATTAACGTCAGGAACAGTGCAGGAACCAGCAGAAAGCTGTAATCATGATTCAGAGCTCAAGTGTGGGAGCACATTTATCTTGTGCTTTCCTTATTACTGCATGACTCAGATTACTTGGCTTCCCTGACTTCCACTGGACATTATCAATTATCCTTCTGCTTTTTGTTTTTATCGTCTTCCTACGGATGACAGAGAATCTCAGAAAAATGAACGATTTTTTTACAGCTCTGAAATTTCAAGGGATCATTTAATTTTAGTCTAACAAAGATCTTGGATTACTGAAGGGTTCTAATTGCAGAGTCCTACCCTGGCTTCCTCTCAGCAGTTGCAGAATGAAGAAATTAAACCACATGCAAGAATGGGTCAGTCAGGAGTTTCAACAGCTCAACCAACACTTTCAGAAAAAGCTATTTTGGATTAAAGTCTCAATTTTTACTGCATCAGCCCTGATACTGTATAGACTCAAGCAGGTTGGGTCCAACATTTCAGCTGCCTACTGCATTCCCTTTATTCCATGGCCATTTTTTGGAGATCTTGTTACCACCTCCCTGTGCTCAGATGAGGGATATCACTTTAATGAGTCAGACATTTTGAAAGCTGAATTTTAACACATATTTGAAAGCTGTTTATTTTTGAGTTCCTTTCATATTACATTCACAAAGTCAGGATGGATCAGCCTGACATTCCTAAGGGAAGACACAAGAACAAGCCTGCCTTTGAAACAACTCATTTCTGTGAACAGATTGTCCTTTCCTCATACTCTCATTCCCAGCTTGGTGTTCTGCCAAACAGTTTTTTTGCTGGTTTTGGTCAAATACAATATGCTGCTGGAAACAGCAAGTTGGAAACACAAGTTACAGTCACATGTCCCTCTGCTCTATTCTTCAAGTACTTGCAACCTCAGTGCCAAGATATCTAAATTAGCTACTCCAAACAGTCCCCAGAGAGCACAGGCAGGGATTGGAACCAAAGCTCTGCTGGGAGGCCCAGCCTTGCCCACACTCCAGCTCTAGGGGTGACATCCTCCCATGGATCAGAACAAGCCCATGGCTATGGGAATAAGCCACCATGAACAGACCAATAAATCCAGACTGTGCAACAGGTACAAAGCTAAGTACAAGGTGAGAAATGTTCATGTCACCCAGAGAGGGAGGGTGGCAGGTGCAGGACCTGACTGGATGTGTGTTTATATCCTGTGAGGTACAGGAGAACCCCACAGCAGCAAAACTGCATCATTTGGGGAGCTGCTCACATGCACAGATGAAGAATTCAAGTTCCTCTTCCCCCTTACCTGTCACTTAAGACAACCCCTTCTGCTTCTGGTGGAGCTATGGACAGCTGGAAGGGAGTGTTGAAGTAATGCTGCTGCTCGTCGGATCGATGGACGACTTCTCCACCTCTGACCACCAAAAACCCAGAATCTCCCAAGTTGGCTGTGTGTAAACGGTGACTTGATCTGTCCAGGACTACTATACAAGCTGTGCTGCTCCCTGCAAACACAGGGACTGCAGTCAGCACTACAGAAACTGCTTGTTCTCTCTCTGATCTGATCAACAGGTCAATTATTACAACATTCATCAAAGCTTCAAAGTCAGAGAAATGGAAATACTCAACAACAGCAGAATTAATATAAAATCAAATCAGCAAAATGCTAGAAATCTTTGCAATACAAGCTATGATTTTTGTGTAGAATTTACTCTTCCTGCATTGATTTTGGTAAACACATTATGCTGACAAATACCTGGTTTTGTTTGGCTTTATTTACAGTTTTCCATCCCAACATATGTCAGCACATTCTGCTATAGGACCGGATTTACAGAACTCACATAAAATCCTGAAATTCCAAAATCATGGACATAATAGAATTCTAGCAGCATCCATACAATGCTAGGAGCTCTCCACACAGTTTCACTCAGCTGTAAATAAACCACACCAAGTAAAGAACTGTTTGCAATTAAGTATTAGGCCCTGCTGCATTTCTCTGCTCAGAACAGGAAATGTTTTTCCTCCCAGCCTGGCTCTGCAGAGCTTGCTTCAGGTTTAAAAATAATAATCCTGTCACATCTTCAGGACACCAACTCTACAAGTTTAAGAAAACAAATGTTTCAGAGACAAATACAATTCCAAATTAAAGTAATAGCAGAAAAATGATGTCAATTGTGCTTGGAACTATCCCAGCCATGCTTGAGGGCACTGAGGAATTCTCCATTCATTTACTGGGAAGTAGCCACCAACTGTGCTTGGTTGCAAGCCACAAAAATGCTGTATTGCAAAGAAACCCCAAGTTCTTCACAGCAATCACTCAATTCTGCCAACAGGACAGGACAGCACAGCCACCAAAAGACCTTTCAGTCCCCAAGAGGGGGAAATATGGGGCAGAAGTGCTGTAGCTCCACCAGCAGCTCATGAACTGTCTTCACCTTCTACCCCCATGTTCTTCCAGCAGGGTTTTCCAAGCACAGCCCCATGCTGGGCAGACCACAGGCTTGCAGTGAGCAGAGCTCAGGGTCAGGCTTGCCAGTGCAGAAGGGCAGCTGGCTCCAGGCATTGCCTGTTCCAGACAATTCAATTCCCTTCCTAATACAGAGAGTTCCCTGCAATGCACTTGCCCTGAATCTGTTCTCTAGTGATCACAGAGGACGTTCCTGTCCTTAATGAATGTTAAGTCAAAGCAGTATGTCTGGAAAAAAAATCTGATTTTCCATGTGACAGTGTCCAAAACTGTGCTGCAACACAAGAGTGATTAAATACATGGCACAGTTTCCTCCCATTTCAGTTTTATTTTACACGATTTGCTGCATTCAATCCTGATGAACCTTGCAAGCATCCAGGATTAAAGCACAACAGCAAGGAGAAGCTATTGCCCAATGAATCCTCCTTAATGAAGTCTTCCCCTGTCCCTTTATTTTAAATAAACTCTAAATGCTCATTGCTGAGGTAATTCCAGGGTTTTATTCTTCCTTCTAAAAATACTGTTCTCAGTTAAAGGAGAAACACTAAGGATCATTAGTTTCAAATTCTAACTCTATTAGCAGAGTGTAACCAGGAGGCCATGAGTGGAATTCAGATCTTGTGACTCAGCACACGCTGCTTTTCAGCACTGCAAAGGTCAAGCCCAGCCTCCAAAGGCACAGGGAGAGCTCCCGCCAGTGCCCCACTTTGGAGCTCACTTACAGCTACACCTGCTTTGCACAAATAAGCACCATTCAACACCCCAAATCCTAATGTAATTACTGACCACTGCTATTTCTGTGACACTTAAGGTCACTCCTGAGGTTCCAACCTATTCTTTAGGCGTATAATGCAAGAACATCTGCTCCCAGCTCAGCAGACAGTTAAATATAGCTCACACAGCACTGCTCTGGCACAGGAGCTTAAGGTCAGGTGAGCTGTGCACATTTCGTGCAGGGCAAACACTTTCTTGGAGCAGAAGAGGTCTCATGTCCTTTAGAGAAGTGTCCCCTTGGCAGAGCTGCCAGCTGAGGCTGAGTGTGGCCTCTCTATCTGCTCCCAGTCCCCAGGCAGCTGAATGTCCTGTGTCCCATCAATGCTGACACAGAGTATGGGAAGCATCTACTTCAGCTGGCTCTCAGAAAGATCTGCAATGAATCCCCCCACAAAGTTCATAAAAATAATGATACCAGAGATTGTAAGATAAGAACTACTCAAGTCAACCAACTGGGGTTGAGTCCACTGGACATAAAAGGCAACAGGAGCAGAGTTAGGCCAGAAATGAGCAGAGCTACATCCAATCATGCTCAGAAAATATTTCTCCTTGCATAGCTGAAGCAGAAAGCTGTAACCAGTACCACGAAGAGTTTTCAGCAGAGAACAGTTATTTATACATATAAAATACAGAGTGAGTACATGTGCAGTATGTTCCACTGCAGAACTCACTCTGCAAACTCTGGTGAATTCACCCTTCCCACAGAAAGCCTTTTATTTTATATATAAATACACACACATCAACACTCCCTGCATTACTAAATTAATTAGAACAGTTTTAGAGAAAATAAGGATGCCACCAAGGCGACTGCATTTCTATGCTTTCAGTTAATGAAGAGCAGTTAAGTGCCTGCAGATTTGCTGCAGACAATGACAAGAGATCCAAGCACCCTCAGCAAGCCCATGTGTAACACACAACCCAGACTCAAGTGCCACCTTTTAGGTGTCTTACCAAGCAAAGGGACTTTGTTCTGCAGCAGCTCACAGTAGCCTGCAGTGAGAATTCCAACGGGATTGCTTGGAACAAACCGTCCTTCCTTCACTAAACGTTCACACGTCCGCATCAGAGTCCCTGAGAACTGAGAAGGGTCCACCCCGTAGTCTCTCCAGCCACCAACACCATCTGCCACCCCTGCAAGGAAACACAAAACCAGAGTTACCTCAACAGAAATGGTTTCCAAAACAAGGGGTTTAATTATTAGCAACATTCATGATATTTAGTAACGAAAATGTAGGACATGGCACCTGCCTGGAAAACATTTTTGATTAACAACTGAATTTCTGAGTATTTTGAAGGTATCTTCTGATATCAGCTCCCCAACAAATCTCCAAATAGAATCTGAACTGCTGAAAGGAAGGTAGAAATCTAATGCTGAGAATGAGGAAGATGGGGATTCAATCCCATTAACCTCCCATCAGTCCATTAAAAGGAAAGAGGTTTGATTCATTTCAAAAGTGAAGGTCAACATTTTAGCTAGTACAGAATGACACAGAAACTCCTCCTGCTATACAGCAGCACAGTTTTTCCTCAGACAACCTCCTCATATGAAGGACAATGATTTCTATTTGGTGTTCTCAATTTCTGTAGGAAATAAATCTCCGTTTTACAAGTGTTTTCCAAAATCCATGCAACCAACACAATGCTGGGACCTACCCCTTTCAAGGAGAGTTTGTTGCTTACAGCTTCAGCCAAGCAAGAGAATGAAAACTGACTATAATCCAGAGAATTCTCAGTTATTCAAAACAACCTGGGTATCAGAAAATAAGACCAATTCTGCCAAAGCCTGGGAAGCTTCCAAGCAACAGGGAAAACAGTGACTGTGGTCATGGAAAGGGGTGATCAGAGGGAGGTGAGCAGCAGACACATTTTCTGCTGGTCATTTGGTTCAAGAACTTTGAACTTCTTCCAATTGCCTAAATGATAAAAGCCAAATACTGCTGAAGGTATTATTTGAGATTAGAATGCTACTATGTGGAAATTTTCCCCAAAATCTTTTTGATCCTCAGCACGGGACAAACCATTTCAAGCAGAGATTTCCAAAACACAGCAAAGCTGAAATATGTTCACGATAAAAGCACAAAAAGTGAATGTCAGTGCTCAGACTGTGCTGAAGGACAGTCTCCTCAGGAAAACACCTCTGCTATCATCAAAGGCATGAAAATGTGAGTGAGAAGAGAAAAGTCAATTTGCTCATCTCCCAACGCCCTTCACACGGGACACGGGCTGAAACTGAGCTGGAAGGTTTCGAGCCGACCTTGGCGTGAACTATAATCTGCCAGGAGGTTATGGCCAGATCCTGAACAGCCCATCAACATTAATCAGATTTCTCCCTAAAATAGTGCACAACCTTTTAGACACCTGCTTTGTCCCTCTGCCTCCTCAGAAGAATGTTACAGGAATGCAGATCCCTGCACTCACCTCTTTGAGCAGTCCCTGGGAAGAAGCTGTGCAAAAGCACCCAGCATTCCCAGCAATGACTTTTCTACTCTTCAAGAACAGATTAATCCTCTCCCTACAGCTCTCACCCCCTCAGGTTAATACTGGATTAACCCTTTGCTTTCTGCTGCCACACAGACAAGGCTGGAACAAGAGATCATGAAGGAAAGGTTCTACATCTGCAACTTGAAACAGAAACTCAGCTTCAGGTTAAATGATGGTGCTTTATGTGAAGTTACCAGACCAACATTTTTTTTCCTGCCCTTTAAAATGAACACAGTGCAGATGTATTTCTGCACTGCTTCCCTGACAACAGGGTTAAAGCAATGAAAAGATGTTTGACAAATGCTGCCCAAAGCTCTTGGCTCCCAAGGCAGTTGCAAAGAAAGCTCAGCAGAAGTTACAGAGTTCCCTCAAGCAATCCAGAAAATCCTTTTAGATCAATGTTGGGAAACACTGACACACAAACACTGCAGCTTTAGCACAGAGGACCAGAAAGCCAGCCCAGCAAGCACCTGAGAAGGTCAATTATCAGAACCCATTCCATTTTTAAAGGAAAAATGAGTACACCATCTGCCTGCCTTTGTTCATTTCTTACTCCAGGCAGGAAATGTGAATCCATCATCATGGCAGCACCCTTCATACCCTATCCTGAGCCAGGCACTGCCTTTGTCTGTCTGTCTGCCTTCCTGGCTGCTTTTCACAAGCTATAAACAGCTTTAAGTAGGTTCTGCCAGCACCTTGCAAAGCAAGCACCCTCTGGGTCCCCCAGCAGCTCCCCTGGCTCTGTGTGGCACCACAGCTGAGAGCAGAGGGTGTCTGATCCCACAGCACCAGGACAGCTCTGCTGCCTCCCCACCCCACCCCAAACAGACACAACCACTGCACCAGGAGCAGCCCAGGGGCTCCTTCCTGTGGCACCTCCACAACCCCCCAGCAGACACCAACTCCATTTCTTGGCCTTGCCCCAAATGGAAAAGGTTGGGCTTTATAAAGGTTTGGGCCAAGACCTTTAATCACCCTGTCCAACCTTCAATATGGTTTTAAAATAAACCCAGCACCTTCATGTTCTGCAATCTCTGTAAACTGAGCAGCTTCACCTGGGAAAGGAATATGTGACTTGGAAACAGTTTGAGTAAACTGCTACTGAAAGAGATGAAATGTAAATGAGAATAAAGCTTAAGTAAACTTTGTGCTATTTGATATACAACAAACAAGGAGTGAAACTGTTTCCAACTCCAGAAGTAGCAAAAACTAAAAACCCAGCCTTGATTAATACCAGGTTTTCCCTCTGTCATCAAAAGAAAATTCAATTGTTGCTATTGGCAGGATCACTCCCAAGGAATAATGCCAAGCTCTATTTATATTTAATACCTTTGCTTTTATCCAAGAAAAAAAGAAGGTCTATATTCAAAATAAGGACCTTTTCAACAAATACTGAGGCTTTCCTTTGAGCCATAAGCCATTGAGTTCTAGTATTAACCATGTTAAAAATTTGGAATCACAGGACATTTAAACCAAAATGCATGGCTGAGAATTGCTGAAATTGAACTGTACACAAACCCTGGGCTTTTTTTTTCATTCATGCCATTCAGTAAATGAGAAAATTTTATACAAAGAACATTTCTGTGGCTATTCCTTGTTCAAGCCCATGCAGAAATTACACAAGCATCCACGTGACAGTGCAATGCCTGCAGCCAGATGAACCACCACTGTAAATAAAGCAATTGAAAATTTCACAATAAATTACTTCAAAAGAATAAATACTTCTCAAGTATTTAACTGTATTACAAAGATCTTTCAGAATCTGAGTTAACAGAAATATGCCTGCCAGATAAAATACTTGCTGCATGTGTCAATCCAAAAACTGTCTTTTTCCAGCTCCTCAAAGCCTCAGAATATCAAAATCTCTCCCAGAGAAACACCTGCCAGGCAGTTACAAGACAAAGCACAAATGACTGATGCTGCAGCACTGAAACTGAGCCAGGGAAGATGCTGGTGGTGAAACTTGTTAAAGCTGATTTCAAAATGCTAAAAGCACCTGGGATAAGATTCCAGCTGAAATGCAAATGTGAAGCTGTTCTGCCTGCCAGCACATGAGCTCCCTGCAGAAGCCCAGGGCAAGCCAGCCAGTGCTGAAAGCAGCAATATCTGCTTTTCACCACTCACTTGTGTGAGTGAGATCCAGGTGTTCTCCTGGCTCCCAGCAAATATAAACTCAACAGCCTGAAAGTTCATAAGAAAGCCCTGATACTGATCAAGCCCTGTTTAATATAAATAATGTTATTTATATTAAGGGGCAGTTCTGGTTAGCTGGCAAATGAACCTGCCCACGGTCAGAGTCCAGAAGTACCACCCTGTCCCAAAAGTCTTTTGAGAGTTGGACATTTTGAAATATTGCATCAGCCAAGAATAAAAATCACACACAGAAGCAGCAGGCAGGCACAAGTGTGTCAGCAGGAGCTGCTTTTGCATGCAACCACAATTAACTTTCTAAGGCACTCCGCACATCCTACTGAACTTTCAATTTCTTGAGATCCTTACCTGAAATAGCAATGAATCACTGCTAAAAGAACATCAAAAGGATGTATTTATAACTGAATTTTGCATCAAATATGGAGGCTAAAATGGTAAAAAAGTGCAATGAGTTGCACCACACAAGTCTGAAATGTAGCACCTAGTATTTGTCAACATCAGAACTGAGATAAAATGATAAGGTTTCTTGTTTTATCAGTGGTGGGATAAATCACACACCTAGACAGGTTCTTCATCTAAACCAAGTTCAATGCCCAAAGCCAGCACTGACCCTCAGCAGCTTCCCTGGATCTGTTAGGGCTGAGGGGTGTCTGCCCCCCTCAAGGTTTTGACAAAGAAATAACCCAGTTAAATACAAATCCCTGAGGACAGATGGTGTGTGAGTGCTAACAAGTTACAGAAGGGAAGGTTACTTATTCACACTGTTACAGTAAAACTTCAACTACCCTTGCATGAAAATAGAAAGGTTCTGGAAGAGTAACTGGGTAAGTGACAACAAGGAGCAAGAAGCAAAGGCAAAGTGAGCAATGATCTGAGGAACAAACTGAAGGAGAAACACGAACTGGAAACATTAAATTGTGCATCTACTCCCAGAAGAAAGCAACAGTTCCTTATATCTGTTTTCCCCTCCCACTACAGCACACTTGTTCCTGAAGCAGATTTTTACCAGGAAGATTTCCTCCCTATTTTATTGAAGCCTGAGAAATCACTCAGTGTATCTGGGGAGAACACTGAACTATGAATTATTTCTGCAGGCTTTATAAAAAAATCCCCTGGTTACAACTACCTAATTTCTCAAGGTGTTCAGTGACTGTGAGCTGCTGAGGAAGGGCAGGTACTGGGGGCAGACCCTGAAATCAATCCCTGCCAGCCTGACCCACCCCAGGCTCAGCATTCACAGCATGGAGGAACCAGAGCAAAGAGCAGGAGATTTTTCCAATGCTTCCTATGCACAGGGATGATTATTAACCCTCAGCTCCTGCACTGTGCTCAGCTTTGCTTATTCCCCTCTGATTTCTGACAGAACCTGCTCTTCCTTCAGGCCAAGATCTGTATGAATGGAAAACTGGCTGCCATCAAGAAGCATCAATAGCATTTACAGTTAAAACCAGTGTTCAGCTGGCAATTCTGACCTCAGTACTTGTGTGCAACGTCCTTGCAGAAACTGTGGGAAAGAAGAATAACCAGATAGAAGTTTCATCCTCAGAGGTTACATCCAATGCTGCCCCAGAGCAGCTCTGCTGACACCAGTCAGCCTGTGACTGTTGATGGGGTGGCTCTCAGTCTGTAGTGTCCCTACAAATGCCAGCACTGATGCTCCCACGTTAAACAGAACATTTCCTGTGACCTGTTCCAAACTCAGACTCGTGTGCAGCTGTGCAGATCTCTGATCCTGCCTCTCAGGCTCCCTGAGCTCCCACAGGCAGTGGGTGAAAGGTGACTCCGAGGGAGGAGGGCGATTCTCGGCTCCTTTAGTGTGATAAGTTGTGATAAGGCAGCAATCTCTTTAATAGGTATGATACCAAATAAACCACTTAACACAGTCCTCTATAACCTTCAGGCTTCCAAGGAAGGATCCCTCCCTCCTCTACAGCTGCCAGAACAACCTTGACATTTCACCTACAAATCCTTTTAGGTGCTGAAGTTGACTTTTCCTGGTGACACTAACAATATTCCAGGGCTTTGGCACTCTGCAGTTTTACCTACCTCCTATGCAGGCTGCTGATAACATTTTCAAACCAAGTGCAACTCATTTCATTTTACAGTAGCTGCCCTGCAGCACCAAGACACTCCAAAAACTAAAAATCAAAGATTTGCAGCAAATAGAACAATTGCCAAATTTTAACTCTGCAGTGAACAAACAGTTTCCTGCTGCCAGACAGTTTTTCCTTACTCCAGGGGACAGAAATAGTTTGGAAGAGTCAAGTCCCACTGGCTACACCCAAGAGTTGTGCCCAGCACAGACATTGTATAAGTGATGCTGTCACGGGGTGCGCAGTGGCTGCTGCAATGTTTCAATAATGACTCACACAACAGCTCGGAAAATCCATAAAAAACCAGCAAAGACATCGGGAGCCTGATAAGGCCAGAACAAGCAAGAAAAGGCAGATCCCAACATTAAGGAAAAGAACTATCACTAGCATGTGACACCTCAAAATCTCTAGAGGTGAAAACCTTGGGTTTAACTCTTACTTTTGGTAATTTAGTGAAATGACTGTAAAACTGTTTAGGTGCATTTTTAAAATTTGGCTCATTCCCCGTGTAGTAAAAATCCTACTTGCATGCTAATGAGAAAAAACAGAGGTGTCAGAGTTTTGGTTTTCAGCTTTGAAAAAACAGGATTTCTGTCCTCAAAAGTTCCAAAGGCATCACACATTAAGCAGTACAGAACATCTCCCAGATCTCTGGGAGAGATTTCAATGTTCTGAGGATCTGAACACCCAAGACACTGGCAGTGAATGAACAGATGAGTACATCGTGGTACAAGCAGCAGAGAGAGGAAACAGGCCTGGATTGTAAAGCTCCAGAGATCAACATTAGCAGTAAAGCCATTTCCTTTCCTTAGGGTGATCCCTAAGGAAAAACTCCTGTTCTCAGCTTCTCATTTCTCCCTGTGCTCAGAATGGGAAGAAACTATGCAAAATTGACAAGTATGCTCCAGATAAAAGCAAAACTGAGAGACAAAACCCTCAAGGATTCAAGTACACCAGTAACAGGCCTAATCAAGCCTTGAACTGTGGGAGGACTGGGAAGAACCTGCACCTTCATCAGCCTTCTGCTGGTCTTACTGGGAAAGGATAAAGCTCAGACTAGAAGACACTGTTAAACATTCAGCCTTTGAACTACACAGCACACATACAACAAAAGAAGTGTTTAGCATTTTGATTCTGCCATAAACACACTGCCAAGTCAACTCTTGTTTGACCTAAGAAAATGAATCCCCAAGCACTCATGCCAAGTGCCTGGGAGTAGTTCCTTCACTGCTCCACCACACCCAAGCCATCCCACACAGGCAGGCTCTCCACAGTGCACTGGCTCTAGAAAACTCTGGCACAGAGGAGTGTTACATTCATCATCTGGCTTGCCTTTGTCCCTGAAGACTCCTCACTCCAAGTGGCACCCTTGGAATTTACTGTGCCAGGTGTTCGCTTTGGCTCAAACCACGTGAGCCTCTTCCTTAAATGTCAAAAATTGAAGTTTGAACCCTACCAGTGCAGCTCAGGCAGTTTTGTTGAGGTGCAGAGTTAGGTACTGAGGTAGCACAAAATTTAGGAGGGTCTTAAAAAAAAAATCACGAAGGAACCTCAGAATTGTGGTGGGAATAAGGAACTGAGGGCAGGAAAACTCTGGTGGTGCTGAAATTGTCTCTGCAGCAGTGCAAAAGGGCTGGCTGAGAGAATAAAGAGATGACCTCAGCAGCAGAAACTGGAGAAAACCATGTCTGTAAACCTAGGAGCTACAGATGAAGATGAAAGAGCATCAAGCTAGAAGCATCAAAACCCACCTGAACATTCCTGTTTTTGCAGAAAGTACAGAGAGTTTGGGTTTTCAGTATATATATTAAAAAAGCAATAAAGAACTGACATAAAAATAGCTTTACCGGGGGAGAAATCCCAAAATCAAACAATCCAACAGGCTTTCTATTTAAATTATTTGCTTCTTGGTACTTAGGACATCCTGGGTCAGCTGCCCTGTCTGCTGTTTGATCCTTAAGTGGAGCTACAATTCTGTTTGTTTCCAAGTTGCCATGAAAATTAATGCAAAGACCAACTTAGAAATGCAACTCTGTTGATTCCAGCAGGAACACAAGACAAACTGTAGGTCCACATACACTAATTACCAAATATGGCCAAAACCCCCTAACAATAATCAAATAGGGCTAAATCTGTCTCTTGCCCACACAAAGAGTCCACTTCAAAGTACAGGAGATCCTGCATTTCTCTTAAGGGCAAACACCAATTGCTCAGTTATTTATCAGTGCTGGTCTAGCATGAACTTTAAAGGCAGCCAGGGTTAGTCACATGCTAAAGGAAGGGTGTCCAACAGCTAATTCTAATCCCAAAGAGTTTATCTGGAAGAGGCACCACAGAGAAGATGATGAGTGTCTAAAATGCACCCACCAACCTTCCACATCTTGAGAGTTGTGGCATCACTCTTACAGTAACAGCTTCTTTAAGAATCAGCAGCAATAACTGTTACCTAGCACCAACTTGCAGCTTCCTGAGGAAAACCTTTCAGCTCTGTTAAATGGCAACCAAGTTACAACGACAGCGCCAAACTGAAGAGCCACCAGCCACTTCCACAGCATGAGATAGCACAGGTAACCCCACCGGTATAAAATACATAAATGCAAAACAACAACAACAAAAAAACCAAAACAAAAAACCACGGGGAGGGGCAGGGAGGAGGAAGCTTTTTTTTAAGTGTCAGTAAAAGTTTTGGTAAAAATTTGCTTCTGGTAGTTACACCACGACTGACTTGTGCAGAGTGTCAGTCAGCCAAATTCAACCTTGAGTACACAGGAGAAAGGTCAAAGCACTGTCAAAAGCAATGTTGCTCATAGTCTGAAGATTCTATTGATTATCCATAATTACTCACTCTTTTAAAATTTGAACCCTTAAGATTCATTTCACCAGTGATTCAAAACCAGAGAGGGCAATCAGGCCAGAACAAACAACGAAACTGAAGTTTGACATTTGATTCCGGTCTCAATGTCACTCTGCCTTTCACTTGACAAGGACATTGCACGCGTTAAAATCAGGAAGTGCCCCGTTCAAGCGATCTTGTCTGTTTAAATGCAATACATGTACATGGGGCTCGGGTTTTAAAGAAAGACAGAAAGTGAAACGCACTGGGAGCTGTTTCTCTGAGTTTTGCAGCCACCAGGCCTTACAGGCACCCACAGGTGAGACGCCCGGGTTGGGCCCGGACACCCGGCACACACAATCCCCCACGCCAAGGGCGGGCAGAGCTGCAACAAAGAGCCCGAGAGCTTCCTTGGGAAGCTAAAATAGCGAACTCATGGTGACACTGACAGGCAGAACCAGCTCCTTTGTCTGAGAGCGGGCGTTGAGCCGCTCGCCATGTGCAGCTCCAGGAAGGAGGGGGGGGTCACACCGCGAGGCCGAAGCCACCTCAGCCCCCGGCCCAGCCACTTACCCAGCACATCGGCGGTGCGGTGCCGCGCCACGAAACAGGCGTCATCCCCGTAGCACATGCCTTTCTTGAGGATGCCCTTGCGGAAATCTTTGCCGAAGCCACAGCTGGCCGTCACCAGGCTGTAGTCGCGGGAGTCCGTCTGCGACAGGCCGCCCAGGACCGCCCGCGCCACCAGCCTGCCGTAGGAGAGCACCGAGAACATGGCGTGGGGCGCCCAGCAGCCGAGGGCCAGGAACGCGGGGAGCCACCGGCGCAGCCGCCTCCTGCCCGCCGAGCGCCAGCCGCAGGGCGCCAGCCTTCCTTCCCCTGCCCGCCGGCCCGCGCCGCCGCCGCCGCTCCGAGCCCTGCCCGCCGCGGAGCCTCGTCCCTCCGGCCGCGGCCGCGGTTCACCCGCCCGCGCTGCCCCTCGCGCTGCCCCTCACGGCCGGGCTCGCCGGCAGCGCCCCCGCCTTCCGCGCCACCCTCCCCGCCCCCCGAGGGGGGCCGTGCCAGCTCCCCGCTGCCCACGGAGCTCTCGGGGCTCCCTCCGGGCTCGCTCCCTGCCGCCCGCGGTGCCCGGTCAGAGCCGCCCGCGCCGCCCCCGCGCCCCGCCGCCCGCCGCCGCCGCCATCTTCGCCGCGCGTGCTGAGGTGAGGTGAGGGCCCCGGCGCTGGGCGGGGCGCGCGGCCGGCCCCGCCCCCTCCCCGCCTCCCGACGCGCGTGCGCGGCGGCGGCGCGCGGCCGCCCCCCATTGGCTCCCGCCCCGCTTCATTTGCATATTGCGGGACAATAACAGCGGGCGGCTCCCGGCAGCCCCCGCGGCGCCGAGCGGGGTCGGGGTCCGGGCCCGCGCCCCCGCCCCCGCCGGGCCCCGGCCGCAATTAACGCCATTAACGCAATTAATTAACGCTCTCACAGCGGGCACAGCGCGGCTGCGCCTAACCCACATACTTGCCCTCCACGCCCCGCGTGTCTCGCGTGCTCCGAATAACTGGCGGGGAGTCGCTGGCCGGCGGTGCCCCGTGCCTGCTGAGGACGGTTATGTGAGTCACGGAGCTGTGCCGGGTTTGGTTTGTTCCGAGCGGGACTCGCCCGGTTCTGCCCGGCTCGGAGCGGCCGGGGACACCGCCAGCTCAGCCCCGCGCTGAGAGGCTGCTCTGCAAACCCGTGCAAAGGCTGGCAGTTAATCCATTTTGGTTAAGGAACGTGAAATGCCAAACAAAAGCCTCACGAGAAGGGTGTGTGTTGTGCAGTCATGGCTCAAACCCCATAAAAGCACTGTAATTGTAGCTGAGAGTGACACAAAGCGCTCAGCTGGACAATTTCAACAGCAACCACTTCAAGGCATCAATGCTGCAGAAGCCCAAAAAGACCCAATTCCTCGTTTTCTGCAGCTCGCTTTTCCGTGCTGCTCGTGGGTGTGCAAACAATGGTTTTGTCCCCTTGGAAGTTCCCAGCAGGTTGCTCTGCAAAGTCGTTTAATTCCTCTGGGTACAGGCACGAGAGGCTGCTGCCACTTCTATAACCCCAGACAACAAACAATCGAGGTGTAAATACAGAAGAGGAAAGTGTGAAACCTGCCCCACGAGCTGCCTGCAGCGAAAAGCTCTGTGCTACCATCCACCACAGAACGCTGCTGAAGCACCCTCATTATCACACGGAGGCATTTTGTTCCCTGTGCACCTTGACACAGACAGCATTGCCCCTCTTACACTGCTAAAGGCTTAATGTGTGAGAATTATCCAGCTAAAGCTGAAATTGTATCCAAACTTATGAAAAAATTAATCCTCCTGTTAGAACGGGGAGAAAGGGAATGAACACGAGGAGCAGCCCAGGCCCAGAGTGGTGGTTAGGGAATGGCTGCACAGCTGAATGTGCCAAGGCGCTGGAGATAAGGGCGTGCTGCTGCCAGGGTGTGAGAGCAGACAAACAAGGTAGCTCCTCTCAGTGCCTCACACCCTCCTTTATCAGCAAAGGGAAGCACATATTTGCAGAGCTTCCCCCACAGAATCATTCCTTCCCTTCCTTGAGTCTCCTTCTTCCTCTTCCCTGTCCAGGTCCTGTCTAGTTCAAGCCCAGCCTGGCCTGACCCCTCGTCCTGTGCTGCTGCCTGCCCTGAGGCAGCTCAGGCTGGTGCAAGGTGACCTGTCCTGCATTACCTGGCTGTGCAGTTCTCCATGCCTCAGTGCTGGGTTTTCCAGGGCTGGAAGGGTTCTCTCTGTGCCACTCTGCCCAGCAGCCATGGCTCAAACACTGAGGAACATGGTGAGCTCAGGGCTGACAGACTCATTTGGCAGAGCACGACTCCGTGCTTCCCTAATGCTCCCAAGCCAGGGCACACCAGGAGCTCTTCACACTCCTCCATCCTTGAGAATCTTTCAAACAGCCTCCCTGGGGAAGTGCTGGAGTCACAACCCCTCGAAATGTTCAAAAAATGAGATGTGGCACTTTGTGACACAGTTCAGTGGGCACGGGGGTATTTGGTCAAAGGTTGGGCTTGATCTTGGAAGTCTTTTCCAATCTTAATGATCCCATGATTCTACCCCAGGTCACCCACTCAAGTCTGTCCAGACAGCCAGACAACCTCAAAATTTACATGGTAATTAGTAACCTTTGATGAACTCTGTCACTCCTGCACGAGGATGTTGTGCCCAGACAAACAACTGCTCCTGGTTTTCATTCAGAGGATCTCTGAGCTCCTGAGAGACAAAACCCCAGCTATTTTTAATAAAATGCTTCAGAACTGGTTTTCTGCACTGTTCAGTGTCAGTCTGGACAGCTCTCCCTGAAAATGCCTCCCAGCCCATGCCCTGCTGCCTTACTCAGTGTTATTCTTGTACCCTGAGAGTCGATACCCTGCCAAGTGATATTTGTTTAAAATTCCCCAATGCACAAATTTGGCACAAAAACTGGACCAAAGGGCATCCCCCTGGTTACTGCAGCTGGGTGGAATCTTCCCACCTCAAAGTCCAAGATCTATTTACATCAGCTCACTTAAGCTGCAAAAACAGAATGAACTCTTCCTGCTAGGCTTGTCCAGACCAATAAATGCACTGGGGAGTGCAAAGCAGAAGTGCTGCACAAATTAATCAGCTGCTGAAGGCACAAGCAGGTTTCCAGCTTGTTTTAAAACTGATTCAGTGGGAGCTGACGTCGATCCTCCCTCCCAAGTATCTGAGCCCTGAGATTGGAGTGTGATAAATGTTACCTGTAATGCCATCTGCTGTACAGACTGCCCCAGCTCATCACTATTTATTTATTTAAGGGCTAATCTTGTGCTAGACCAAAATGCAGTTTATTTCAGCCTGCTTTGACTTTGTTTGGACTCTAATTCTAAATGCCTGTCCACTTGGACTTGTAAAGTGATCTGTCATAGGGCAAACCTCGTGTTAGCCCTGGAAAGATGAAGTTCAAGACAGCACAGTTGGATTAAAAAGCAAACTAATGTGAGAAGGACCACATGAGGCTTCCCATGCGAGGAGTCAAGAGAAGATGCAGAGTCAGAAATCACCAACAGGAATCACAGAATGGTTTGGAAGGGCCCTCAAAGATCATCTCATTCCAGCCCCTGCCATGGGCAGGGACCTTCCACTATCCCAGGTTGCTCCAGCCTGGCCCTGGACACTTCCAGGGATGGGGCAGTCACAACTTCTATAATGCTTAAATGCACATCAGAATCTTGCTGCTGAAACAGTAATTGAAACAGTCATAGAGTAAATCCCTGAACATGTTTTTGAATAAACAGGAATCTACTGCCTCTCAAATTGCTTGAATTTTCATTTTATAGGACCTCCCATATAAGGATCACAGTGCCCCTTTTAATTATTAATTAGGTCATGTTGACAGGATAAATTAAATCTGATAGAGAACAAGCATTGTGTATTGATGTCCTGATCT
This sequence comes from Molothrus aeneus, assembly GCF_037042795.1. Classification (NCBI taxonomy): domain Eukaryota; kingdom Metazoa; phylum Chordata; class Aves; order Passeriformes; family Icteridae; genus Molothrus; species Molothrus aeneus. Next base: position 10,844,806 of record NC_089663.1, on the reverse strand, counting down.
TATCCTACACACTAGGAGTTGCTCTTTGGAACGTTTCACAAGTCCAATACCAGGGTAAGTTTTGTGGTGGGGAGTTTTTCAAATGGTTTTTCTTAGATGTCTTGCCTTTCTCTACATGACAAAGGTGGGTTTTTTCCTATTACAGCAAGTATTTTAAGTGGATTTAGGTGAACTGTTGCTGTGAGTGAAGCCCTAAAAAAAAAAAGGTCACGAGAAAGCCAGATTAATTCCATCCTACTTTGCTTTTGAACAGTTGCCCACTTCTATTCCATTTCAATGGTAGATGCAGTAAGAATTAATACCTCTTTATTCATCCAGCTCCTGCCCACATTCATCCAGGGTGCAATCTGTGCTTTCACATTTCAGCAAGGCTTGGTTTTCATCTTGGAGTCTGGTCCCCTGTGCACCATCAGCTTTGCCAAGTAATTCCTGATGCAAGAAGAATGCATTAAATTCTGTTTTCCCCTGCGCAATGCCATCAGCCCTTTTTGACTGATTTTGGGCTATTTCCCAATTTTTTAATTTTTATATTTTTTAAATGCGGGGCCTTTCAGGAGTTTTTGCCAAACCACCTTCGTGGGTTACACTTGGCCCGCTCCACCTGAACCCCTTCCCGTGGCTCTGAGGGGGCACCGACCCCTCATCACCACCGGGGCTGTTCCTGAGGGCGCTGGGTGGCACAGGCGGCCGCCTGGCACCACCACGACGGCCATATCCAGCCAGAACCCTACGCGTGGCCTCTCCCCGAGGCTCCCCGCGCTGGGGGGCGATGAGGGAGCCCGAAGGCGGCTGAAGGAGCCACAGATACCCAGGGCCGTGCCCTCCTTATGCCCGCCATGTTCGGGGCGCGGCCCTTCCCCTTCACCCGCCAAGTCTCGCGAGAGCGGGATTCGCCTTTCCCGTCATGCCCCGCGCGCCCTGGCAACGCGCCGTTGCTAAGGGCGGCCGCCATGGCGGCGCCGCCGCGGCTCAGGGCTTTCTGCGTCCTCATCCTCCTCCTCCTTCTTCCGCCGCCGCTCCGGGCGGAAGAGCCGGCCGATACAAGTGATGCCGCACAGGCGCGGGTCCGCAGCGCGCCGGCCCCGGTCACGGACGGTGGGTGCCCTCCGTGCGCCGCGGGCACCGGCGGCGCTCCCCGGCTGAGGGAGCCCCGCTGAGGCCTCCCTCGGGCATTCGGTCCTTGGCCTCCCCTTCGCATTGCGGTCGCCCAGGGCTGGCACACCCGCCCGGCTTTGGCGGGGATCTCTGGGGCTCTCTGCTCGGGGCACCCCGGGCAGCTGCAGCCGAGGCCGCTCGGAGCCTCCTCAGGAGGGCTCAGCCAGCCCCGAGCAGGCCCCAGGCCCCGGGCACGCTGATCCTGGCATGGACATCCAGAGCTGGGCATCCCACAGCCCGGAGGGTCCGTGGGGTGGAGGGCAGGGTCTGCTGCCCACCCAGCACTGCTCTGGGCACAGCAGCAGCTCGGAGCTGGCACAGGAGTGCCCTGGGTGTCCTTGGAGAGCTCCAGCACAGCCCGGGCTGGATGCACACTGTGCCCCAAGCGCTGTGGATACATTGTCATAAAACCAGAGCTCACAAGTTTGGTTACTGTGTTCTCAGAAGGTGTTTCCCACTGTATAATTTGCTACACTTTGATGTCACTTTTATATCCTGGTGGTGTTGCCCTCAGCTGAGCTTTCCATGGGATGCTTGCCAAAGGAAAGCCACCCCAGTGCTACCTCCTAGGGAAAAGGGACTTAAATCCCTAATCTCACAGACATAACCTTGCAATCTAATCATCCATGTTTAAACTTCTCTGTTTACGGGGTGAGCTAAGGATCCAGGGCTAAGCTCAGCCAAGAGAACAGTCAGAACTCCAGAGATTCCAGGAAATACCTGGATGCTGTTCAGGTGGTCAGAGAACATCCACAGGGCCACAGGGAAACAGGCAGCAGTCAAAGTGAAATAAAGGAATTAGTTATGAAATTATTCTTTGAATGTCTTTATTTTAAAACACTGGCCTTAATTTTCCTCATCTGTGCTATTCTTAAGTCTAGATTAATTATAGAACAACAACTCTCAAAAACAGATCAGTAGAATAATATCTGTTCTTTGAATTTATAAACTTGAAGACCTCAGAGAGTTTGAAGAATTTGCCAAGTGTAATTTACTGAGCCAGTTTACAGAATTATTAGCAATTTGTCTGTGATTACGATATTTCACAGTATCTAAAAACAGAGATAAAAAACAGTTTCAAAGAAGTCAATTATGGTTGTTTTGGCACATCAGGGAAATGTATTCCTGGCCCCTGAGCCATCTTCAAAACTTGTAAACATCTCTGCTCCTTCAAAATGTTTTATTTTTCTCCCTGATAAACTGAAACAAGCAGATAAACACACCTTGTTGGTACCTCTTATTTTTTTTTTCCTCTGCGAGGCTGAGCAGATTTTCACACCTCCAAAATCCCCATTGGGTTTTGTTTCTCAGGGAACAGTTTTTAGCACAGCTTGGTTTTGTCCACGTGTTCCAAATAAATTTGCTCAGCAGCAGAAAAGATTCCTTTTAGAAATAACTTCAAGAAAACATGAATTTGGAGAAGACTTTTGACCGCTAAAAGGTGAGGTGACAAGGGGAAGTGTGCGGCGTCCCCGCTGCAGCTCTCGTTTCGCTCTCTGCTGCAGTTGCCAGGCTCTGTGTCTGCGACCTGCTGGTGGCACAGTGCGACACCAACTGCTGCTGTGACCCCGACTGCAGCGCCGAGGACTTCAGCCTCTTCACCACGTGCTCCATCCCCGTGGTCATGTGAGTGCAGAAATAACCAGAAAGCACAAAATCCTTCCTTTGCCGCCTGTCCTCTCCCTGCTGTCGTCCTTCCCCAGCCAGGCAGAGCAGCAAATCCGCCTCCCACCCAGTTCTCTCCCTCTCATTCCCTCTTTCCTCCTGTTTCCCGGTGGGCATTTAGGTGGTGCTGCTTTTTTGGGGTAAGAATGATGCATCTTTAGACTTTGATCAATGCAATGTCTGGGAGTTAAAAAAACTGATCCCAAAGGACCAATCTGGCCACTGCTGTAGATCACCAGTTTTTATCAGTAAATTTATCAGTGACCTCTTTGATTACATTTATGATATCAGCTACACACCTAATCCATTCAGAGCTTGTTGAAATAGTGTGAGCATTTTTCTGACCCTAATTTTACAAGTCACCATCCCAACCTGCTCCCCCACTGCCACTTCACAAACAATAAAATGTAACATTATACCAAAAAAGTAAAGCCAGGAGTTGTTTCTTTGCTATTTAATCTGAAAACACCTTCACCCAACTTCATCTTCTCAAAGAGGAGTTAAGAAAGCTCATTTCAAAATAATAATGTGCAAAAAAAATCTCTTGGTGACTTCTCAGAACAATAAGTGCAGCTTTTTCAACCCACCTTCTGTATAAATTATGCCAATCTGAGCACTGGGTTTATTCTTGGTGCTTTGGAATTTGAATTAGCAGTCATGCCAGACTGTGGTTTCTTATTGTTCTGGCACACAAAAGACTCCTGCTCCCCATTTATAGATATTTATATGGATCAGAAAGGTCTAATCAACACCCTCCTGAGTGACACTTTAATTGCCTCAGATGACTGTGCTGCCTTTGTCAACTAGAAATGCCTCAAATGAAATTGTGTTCCTTTGCCCAAATTCTTTTGTGTAAAATGTTTATTTTGCATGAAAAGCCAGGGGATTTTCAGTGTCTGAAGGTGTTGTGGGTCTCATTATTTACATCAGAGCTTATCTACATTTGCATATTTGTGTTATTTTGGCTGATCCCAATGCAGAGGCCGTGAGATCTCTGAAACAGCAGCAGAAGGGTTTGATTTATGGTGGGATCCTATTGGGTTTGATCCTATTAACAAATGACTCACCTCATGGAAGAGCTTAACTCCAGGCTTCAAAATTTCTGACAGTCATTTCACTTCTCCAGGGCCTGTCCTCAGCTGCTCTGTGCTGCTAAAATCCAGTTTCAGAGGGATCATCAGCTGCTGTTTGTGGCATGTGGGGCACTCCAGAGCTGCCAGGCTCTGAACTGGCACATTCTCCCATTGTCCTGCAGCTCCTGATGGGCCCGTGGCACAGCCTTAAACACTTCTCCAAGACAGGCTGGGTTATTTCACCTCCTGTTCCTCTCTCTGCCATTTCTTTCACATCATCTCAAGCAGGAATTCTTCCCATTCCCTGCTCAAATCGAATATTATTCCAACATCCACAGAACTGACCTGGTTTCCTGCTCTGACATCCCACTTGGGTGGTAGGAATGAAAGTGCTGCTGAGCTGTGTGTGGCCTCTGGTGCAGCCCTGCATTTTTGGGGTCTCAACCATCTGGATCCCACCCAATTTGACATTTTCTCTCTCATATTGTCCCTGGTTTTCCCTCCCCCAGTCTGTTTCTTACCTTCCTTCATGTGGCTGCTCACAGTTTCCCCTGCTGAATAAAACATGTGGGAGAATTCTCTATTATTTATTATTAAGCACAGAGTATAAAACAATAGGAACCTTCTAAGGATGCATAATTGTTCTACAAATTATGCTAAATTCAGTAATTTCATGCTTTTAAAATTTTTCTGGTGCTGCCTCAGTAGATTAAAAAACTTTAAAGTCTGGTCAACACTAACTTTGAGTGGATCATTCATTTATTTTGTGTCTTTGCAGAGGTGACAGCCAGCTGTGTAGTCAGAAAGCTGCTGTGTATTCTCTTGATGTTGAAGCAAATCCACCAGAAAGGATATTTAAATTAATTGACCAAGTAAATCCCAGTATTTTCTGCATTCATGCTACAAACTGTAAGTAGAGTTGTAGGCAATGTTAAGCATTGTGGTGTTATTTTTTTGTAAGCTCTTTAGGTACCAGAAAAAAACCTAAATTTAAAACTATTTTTATTTTATTAAACCTCTCAGGAAACTGGTAATTCTGTCTGCTCACTGTCCTTATGTTGTGATCCTTTCACTTGTGAAAACATGAAATTAAACATTTGGTACTCTTGGTCTTGTCTGTTGGAAAAAACAAAATAGTTTGGGGGTTTTTTTTTGTAAATAATTTAGCATCCTAAATAAATAATGTTGAAAGTTGTCTCATTGTTACTAAGTATTGTTTCTGTATCTTTTTTTCCCTTAAATTATCTCCTTCTCTAAATATTTTGTCAGATGAACAAGCCCTGTACCTCAAATCCCCTGAAATCCCAACTGCAGAAAATTTTGATGAGTTGCTTGACAAATTTGGAGGTGCTACTTTCAGTGCTGAGCCTGACAGCTGGAATTTGGATCCAGATGCTCAAAATCCCTCTGAGGCAAATGAAACTTCCAGATATGAGGTAAATTCTCTCTGATTCAATAGGAGGGAAATTATATTTGGTGCAATTAGTATTAAATTATTCCAGAAAGAAGAAATCAGCATTGTTTGCATCTGCTTTTAAATAATGCAGTTCTGCTGGAAGAAGCAAAATTTATATTGGTCTTTAAATATAGAAATGTAAAAAGAAAAATGTAATATTTTGTGTTTAGTTACTTAAAAAGTGAGCTAGATTTTTAAGATCTTTGAAAAATAAGGCACTTTTTTCCTGCCATTTTCAGCACAAAGCTGTAGCAGTGACTGAAAAATTGCTGCACAGAGCATTATTGAGAGACCCTGTGGAAATAAGTACTGCTTTTATTCATATTTGTTGTCAATAAAAACGGGCTGAACCACACCTGTGTACCTGACTGTGGCTTTTTTTTGGCAGTATGGGGTTCCTGTCCAGACAGAGGATGCATTCCTGAGGCTGCCAAGTCCTGTTGTCTCTTCTTGGTGCTCTGATGCAAATCCTGCAGGTTGGAAAATACACTTGAGTCCCAAATTTTTGCTTTTTAGGATTCTGTTCTTAGATCAGTCAGTCAGAAAGCTGGCACACTCCCCATGGAGAATTCAGCTAAGGATTCATAAACAGATGATTTTCAAATCACTTCTGTTTCTCTGTTTTGTTTGGTTTTTTAAGACATAGAATGGAAATTGTGTTGTGTCTCCATTAAACATTCAAAGTGAGATAAGTAAATCCCTGAAAATCTTGTTAGAGGGTTGTTTATCCAACAAGAAAATGTCCTGTTTGGCATAAATGGTTTAAGCAAACAGCACAAGGGTGACACCCTGAGGGAGGAGGGGTTTGCACCAAGCCAGCCCTGGTGCAAAAAATAAAACTATTTTTATTTTATTAAACCTCTCAGGAAACTGGTAATTCTGTCTGCTCACAGTCCTTATGTTGTGATCCTTTCAGCCTTGGCACTTTCCCTTTGCCCAGGGGTTCCTCTCACAAGTCAGATTTGCAGGCTGAGCTCTGCATTTTAACCTTGCACACAATTTCCTGAAAAAAAAAACCCACAACCAAACCCACACCTGCATTTCCCAAAGCCCACTGCCATCATTAAATGTGGTCTCAGTCAGGGTGGTGATTACAGGACTGAAGTCTCTTGTGAAAGAAAAAAAAATCTTATTAAGAGATTCAAAAACTAAGTAATTTTCATGAAGCTTTTTCTGCTTGTTAAGAAGTAATATTTTTTCTTATAGCATTTTTTTGAGAATAGAAAAAGTTTCATTCCTCAAAGCTCACCTAAAACCTTATCTGCAATAGAGATGACATTTACTTTCAATTTTGCTGGTACTTGTATTTTTTTTCATTTATGCTTTTCATAATTGCTCTTTCATTTCCTCCAGTAATACTTGGTGACTTTTTTTTCCAGGCTTTTTAGTAAACCAAGCCACAAAATGCATTAGATCAGTAAGTGTGGAAAAATGTGACAGCATTCAAGCACTTAGCATGTTGTTTTATATCAACTCCAGCATTTTGGCAGTAAGTATGATTTGAAACAGTGATATAGCTGAAATACTCATATTTTATATCTTTTACATCTGCAGGATGAAATAACTTCTGTTTACTGAGGGATATTGTGTTTTATTTGGATTTTTAAATTGTGAGTTGGGAAGAAATGTCTCCCTATACAGCAGATTTTATACAGCCTTTGGGAATGTTTTTACTTCAAGCTTTGGTAACAGAAGCATTTACTGTTCTCTACTTAGCAAAATATAAATAATATAGTCAAAGATAAAGTAAAAAATAATAGTTTTGAAGAGCCAAGGTCGTGGCACTGAGCTAGTGCAGTTTCTTGTTCCTGTGCATGTTCAGGCTTTTCCAAGAAGCCCATTTATCAGAACACATAATTCTAAGAAATCTGAGTTTTAAAGAGTTGCTAAACCTTTGTACTGCAAGGTAAACCTGTCAGGTTTAATCCTTTACATCTGCCCCTTTCCTCCAAGCCTCAGTTTTTGCTAGTGGGGGCCGACACAGCTTTCTTTATGCTCCCAGACAACATGACTGAGAGCAGGTTTCTTTGGATCCTGCCTGCTAAAATCCAGTCTGGGGCTGTTTTTCAAAGCTTTGCCTACTTTTTCATCCCTTTCTGACCTGGGGGATGATGTCTTCTGTACAAATAAATCCCCTGTAAGGATATTCAGGAAGACAAAGAAATCACTCATGAAAAAAATGAAACTGAAATGCATCATACCTTAACATGATGGCTCCTTCCAGAAGCTGAAGGTTGTAAAGAAACAGCAACCTCTTCACCATTAAAATTATTTTAATTTATGTAATTATTTAAATTCATTTAATTAGCAGTGAGGAACTGCTTAAAGACCCCTTCCAGGCTGCTCACAGATTGCAAAGCTCCCAAAGGCAAGGAAAGCCCACTAAGCACTTCACACCCTCACAGATGGGATCATTCTCCTGCTCCTTCAGGATCTCATTGAAATCAACCAAGGATTGCTCCCAAATGTTGGCTTTTGATCCTCCTGCTGTGGAAGAAGTGGAGAAAACCCTGCCTCAGAAGGGCTTTAAGTGTCTCCATGTCCTCCCAAAATTAGTTCTTGTTGGCTGCAGGACCAGAAAAGAGCAAGAGTGGCTCAGGCTGGGCTCCAGCAGCTGAGTGGGTTTGATTTAAAGATGAATTCCCTTTCCTGACTGGAAAATCCATAACCCCTTATCCCTGTGCTGCTTGCCAAGGTAATGGCTGAGCTTGGGAGGGGTCAGAGCTCTGCCCAGAGCACGCTGGGTGTCAGGAGGGATCAGCTGCAGGACCTGGAGGAGGCTGAGAAGCTGCTGGAGATGCTCTGTGGGAAGGTTCCCTTAGAAAAGGGAGCTGGAGGTGACAACAGGAAGGTGATGGCATTGGGACAGGGTGGCCACAGGGCAGAGCAGGAGCGCTCCCAGTGCCAGCAGGTGGAGCTGCCGGCAAAAAAACGGCAAACCAGTAAGAGAGGGAGCCTTACTGGGAGCACTGGGACAGCGGGTCCCACAGAACGCCCCATCCCCAGCATGCCACCCTCCCTGCCTGCACGGGCGGCTGGAGTGAGAACAACGTTTGGGAATTGCTGCAGATAAACTCTGCTCTGTGCCTGGTCAGCAGATCCAAGGAGGGCTGGGGATTCCTGGGATGTCCCAGCTGGATCCTCACACACACCACGCTCAGTGAGGTGGAGCTGCCACAGCAATGAGCTGGCCCTGCCTTTTCTGGGGGGGAGCTGAGGCAGCAGCGTGGCTGCAGTGCTCTGAGTGAGCTCCAGAGACACCATCCATCACCCCAGGCATGACAAACAGAACTTCAGGAGTGGTGCTCACTCCTCCTAGCACCATTCCCTGAAGGATGAGTCTAATCTTTATTACAGAGACTTTTATTCATCCAGCTCATTCTGATGGCTGGGCTGTACTTGGGATGATGAATGTGTGACAAACTGTACCTGCACCACCTTCAGCTCTGCAGCTCCCAGGAATGTGTTCCCTGCTGGGACAGGAGATGAGTCACTGCTCTCAGTATCCCATCATAATTCTGCACAATTGCTTCATGATCAGAGTCCAATCCTTGGTCCCTTCCCAAAGATGTGACCCAAACATTCAGAAAAGTAAAACTTTTGACAAAATTGTACTCCATGGGAGTATTTTTACCTGACTGATAACCTTGGTCTGACATTTTTGCCTTTCCATGAAATATTTCTGGTGGATATTTTTCAGTGGGTCAACTGTATAACAAGAGAGATACTTGCTTCTCTTTTATTGGTTTAGAGACCATGAAACTATGGAACAGGACAACAAAAGCTCTTCATTTGGGAAGCACAGCCTGGCGGGTTTCCTAAACTGGTGGTCTCTGAATAATTCTAAAAGTCAGAAGAAGGAGGGGATTGGATTGTGACAGTTCTTTTCACACTTCCTGGATACTCTGGTTTATATCAAATTAACTCCACAACATAAAAGTTATTGTTATGAGAGAGAGTTAAATAGACAAAGCCTTACCTGCTTTACTTGACTGCTATGTGCAATAGGTCAGATCTTTGCTACTGCTTTAATTTGTCCTTTTATTCTCCCTCAGGTGCCCAAATCAAGTCAGATGGTAAGTATCCTTCTAAATTAGTTGGAAGAGCTGTGGGCAAAATTCTTATTAAGTTATAGTCAGTGGGAATTTTTCACTGATTGATCAAATCTTTACATTTAAAAAATTACATCATTTGCTATCAGTAATGATACTTAGCAACTCCAAGATAAAATGCTGCCTGCAAATACTCAAGCCTGATACATTCCTCTCATATAAAACTCCCTATTTTCAAGAAAATCTCTTTTTTATTTAAACCCAGACCCTTTGCTTGAGCTTCAGCAGCACTTGTAACACAGCAGTTGTTCAGAGAATTACTGCATGCTGTTGCTGTGGAACAGAAACCAGAAAGGTCACAAATATAATAACACAGAAAAAGCCAAAATTAATTATACCCAGTGTTCAGAGCTGACATGAGTCTGTTTTCCAGGTGAATATTACTGTCCAGTCCATAGCTGTCCAGTCTGTGAATGGAATGAGGACTTTCCTGAGCAGTGCTGAAGCCCTGAGGCTCCCCATGGTTTTGGATGGACTGTGCATCAATGCAGTTCTTGGGGTAGGTCTGGCAGCCTTTTCCTCCTCAGAGCTGATGGAAAACATCAAATCACTTCTGATTCCCAAACTGCAAAGCTGTCAGGAGGCCTTGCAGCTTCCATATATTGTGACATCTCCAAAGCAAATATCATGGGAGAAGCACTGATTTTGGGTAAAAGAGAGTGTTTTGCAAGAAAAAAATAACTCTGTACAATATAACATGGAGCCAGGCTGAAATCCTGGTCTTACTTCTGTGTATGTGGCAAAACAGGCAATGATGTGAGTTTAGAATTTACTTTATGCTTGGGACAAAATTATTTCAGGGGCACTAATGACAGAGAGAGGAATAGATGCTGCACATCATCATTAATTTTAAAGTAGATGAATATTGTGTCTGTGCTTAGGTTTATCAAGAAGTCAGTTGTGAAGAGGCTCCAGCCTCTAGGGGATAAAATCCATCCCCACCCTGGAGCTGAGTTTCTTAAGCAAGGAAAAAAGAAAATACTTGCATGGTTTATTTTTTTTTTAAGTTTCTCTTATGTATTTATTCAAATTAATATCTAAAATGTTTAATTTTCAGGTGAATTATCACATTACCCACACAGACACAGGAGAAATAATAGAAGCAGCTGCTGCTTTTGTCTTGGGGGCAATTAGCAGAGAAGCACTTTCAATAGAGCAGAGCTTTGAAATCAGCTTCACTCAGGTAACTGTGGAGATGTCATGGGTGACTTGGTAAAAGACATTTAATTACAAAACTTATTAAACTTGAATCAGAACAATTGTTAGCAGCAAGGTAAAGCAGAACTTGCCCTGGATGCCCAGATGAGGCAGCATTTCAGAGCTGGGCCATGGAGGCCTTCAAAATCTGTCACATTTACAAGCCCCAGCTTGTGACTGTAACAGAGAAAGCAAAGCCTTACTTACAGTTTTGTCCTCATCATTCAAGGCAGGTCATAATCCTAAAATAACTGAAATATTTCTGTGTTTTCCAACCACTTCAGTGCAGGATAAGAACTAATGCTCTGTTTGCATTGCAGGAAAACACACAGCCAGTTCCTCTCAGTGGCAATCCTGGTTATGTTGTTGGGCTGCCTGTCAGAGCAGGATTCCAGCCTCAAGGATATCCTTTCCCTGCTGCATTTCTGTTTGCTGCACTTGCTCTGCTCCATCCTCACAAAGCCTTTCTAGCACGGACATCTACGAAATACATCTGTTCTCTGCCAAAAATAAAAATGTGCTTTTCTGGCTGTGTTTGAGGAGGGAATGACTCAGTCCTGACTGCAATCTCCTGGGACTGTGTACTGAGGTACATTTAGCCCTCCATTGCACACCCCGGTGCTTTTTCACACTGGGACAGGAATCTGGAGCCATTATAGCATTTGCAGCTATATTTTAAGGATATGATTAAGGATTCTTTTTTTGTCCCGATATCCATCAAGCATTTAATTTCCCTTAACTGTGTGTTACATCTGGCATCATTCAGAGTAGTAACAAACACGGCCAACTCACCATTCTGCACAGCACATCCACCCAGGACTGCCTGGCAGCACAGGGAGCCAGAGCCCCAGTATTATTTGGTTATAACATGATATCAGGCTGCAAGTTACGGTAAGAAATTATTTTTTTTTATATTTAATGCTTTTAACCCTCTGACAACCCTTTCCCTTAGGCCCTGTTCAGGTCCTGGGCCATTTATAAAGCTGGAGGAATATTGAGAATAGAGTATTTAATTATAAAAAATGTCATTTAATTAACAATGGTCTTTCTCTTGGAAAGATTGTGTACATTAGCAACTGTAGCCAGAAGGCTTGAACAGAGCAGAGAGCAAGGACAAATGATGACTGTGCCAAACCAATGGATTTTGCTGTAACTCATCTTTTTTTTTTGTTTCTGGAAGAATTACAGCAGCTATGAAATGCCAGCCTTTGGCTCAGACCCTCCTTGATGTGCTGAAGGGCCAAAGCTTTCCTGAGTACGTGGCCTCATTTGGGAATTCTCAAGCCCAGGATGTGCTTGACTGGGTGCCAATAACTCAGCTCCACATCTCAGAACAGGTGAAGTTCAACCACTCCCACCCCTCCACCCTCACGAGATCTGTGCCTGTGCTGCAGCATCAGCTCAGCTTCACACCCTAAAAATGCAGGAACCAACTGGAAGAGAAAATGGGGCTGGGAATGCAGAAATAAGCTGGAAGAAACTCATGGAATATTCACAGAGGGTTTCATTCTTGCTGTAGAAGTTATATTTAATCAAGCTGGTATCCAGGCACCTCAGCTATGGATCAGGGCAAAATACTGGGTAGGAAATGAATTGTTTAAACATAGGTTGGAGAGTTGTTCTTCTAAGGATGAAGCACCAGAGGTGACAGAGGGAAGGAACAGAATCAGGGTTTCCCCTCCTACTCCAGGCCAGGGTAAGAGAGAGAGAGAAGCACAATATCACAATAGAAGACTGTGGATGGTCTCTTGCATGCTTCTGCAGCTAAAGAGTGAATGGTTTCTGTAACCAGAAATGTGAGAGTTCAAGGAGAAATGCCTAAAAATATTTAACATTGTAGCCTTCAAAATTCCGCCCTGGCAGAGTTCAGGATTTTGTCCTGCCCAGCAGCAGTGCAGGGTCCATCTGCTCTGGTAACCTCCCCAGTGAGCTTTGTGGGGACATTCTACCCTTTTAATAACATGAATAATTAATTACTGTGATGGTTTCTGCATAAGGCAGACAATGAGATGATTTCTCACACTTTGCAGAGCTCATGCCAAATACCTGTGTCACTGGGAATAGAAGTGAAGTGGACTAAATATGGATCCCTGGTCAATCCACAAGCCAGGATAGTGAATGTTACAGCCACAATCACTAGCACCACACTGAAGCAGGTATGTAATTAAATTACAGGATTTAAGAAAAAACAAGTGGCTTGTTTTCCTTGGGTATCAGCTGTGTGACAATGACCCAGATAATCTCATTATCTAAAGGCAGCACTTCACATTAGAATGTATTTACACCCAGCAGTTCTCCTCCAGCTCAAACACAGCTGTGGGCTCCTTGCCAAAACACACTTCAATAAAAATCTATATAGCATTTATGGAAAGAAACATAGAACTACATAGAAAAGGAAAAAAAAAAAAGCTTTTTTAGCAAATATAATCCAGACCAAATAAATGATTGTACAAATAGAAAACTGAAGCTAAGTCCTGTTTGTATTTTCATTGCAGCTTCCCTCAGGAAGGGAAAGGATAATTCCTATAACAAGTTCTGTGGTTTTCACTGATATTTCTTCACCTGCAGAGCCAAGCTACAAAGCTTGGCCCACCATTAACATCAAGTTACCCTTTGACTTTTTCTATCCCTTTGTCTAAGGTAAGCATGCATAAAACCCCCCATATTTCTGCTTTATCTTATTTTTAGTCTATTGTTTATCCTGTGACTATGATGGGCCATCATTTTTTTCTAAGTTGTAGATACTGGGCTAAATTTGGCCAAGAGAGGAAGGGTGAGACCTTGTGAGGGTTCTCAGAAGGTTTAGGGTGAAGAAACCCCCCTGAAGTGGAAAGTACCCAATTATAACTGTGCAGGGAGGACAAAGGTTGCAGTTTGAACTCGCTGGTGGCTCTGGCCCAGCCCCAGCCTGGCCAGCAGAGGCAGGAGGGGAAGGGAAGAGCACAGGGACACACAGGGAAAGCAAGTTCATTATCCCACAACAGCAGAGCTAAATTGCTAATTAAACTCATCATGTGCTATTAGATAAGGCCTCTGCTTTATCTCCTTGCATAGATGAATAAGCTACATATTTCTGGCTATTTCCCCCACACCTCTAATTAATTACCTTTTGTAAAAAACCTGAACAGTTGAGTTGTGGTTTCAGTGACCCCTCCAGCTGAGTGGGCTGAAATCCATAGGAGACACCTGCTGCAGTCACCATCTCTCAGAATTCCCACTTCTTAAATCTCACTCTTCAGCTCTCAAACAGCCTCTCCACAGGGACACTCTAGCACCTGAAAAAATTCAAACACCAGCCTGGCCCTTTAGAATTTGCTTCTTTATGGCTTTTCTGGAGTCTGACTGTTCCCAGCAGTGCACTCACCTACATCTGTTCTTACACATTACAGTTCTTTTGATCCATGGATTTATGAGCTGTGGGGACAAAGAACTTTGCAGCCCCAAGGGCTGTGAGGGAGCAGTGAAAAGGGAAGAGAAGATGAGGGAATGCAGAATCAAAACTGGGATCTGCTGCTGGAACAAGGCATTGTTTGACGTAAGATGGCACATGTTTGCCTCTATTTTGGGGCTGATTTCTTTGTCAGGGAAAGGAGTGGTGTGTTGGTGTTTCTGAAATGAATGTTATATAAATAACAAAGTGGCACAAGCAGCAACAGAAATGAGGAAACTACCAACAGTATGAAAAGAATGGTTGGCAAAGAGATGTATTGATGATGAGCAGGCAGCTGGTGGAGAAGAAATTACCTTTTCAGCCTGGGTTGTTATCATTTGTACTGCAAGTTTGCTGCAAATAAAGAATGTTATCACAGATAAAAAAGAAATTATTTTAAATAAGTGGTACTTTTCTGGATGTATAGCTTGTAAAGATGTGTCTTTATTAAATTATTTTTCAGTTTTGACTGTACAACTGTACAAGAATGGAAAAAAAACTTACTGTTTACAGGGACTGTGGGTGAATAATTTTCCAGTAGAACTATTTTTGCCATCCCAAGGTCTGATCAAAGCGGGGTCAAATAGAAAACATTTATAGAAAACACAATCAAGAGGAAGCAAAGAGACAGAAAAACCTTTCAGGTCAAGCTGGCAGATTCCAACACTGCAATCTTCAAGCAGAATTCCCATCTTGGAAAACTGGCCTCTTATTTTTGCTGGCTGAGGAGTCCATGCTGTTTCAATATGTTATTCAGCCTCTCGATTTCTTGCTCCTGTAGGAGACAAAATTCAAATCATGAACAGCCTGCAAACAACTTCCCAGGTCTTCCCACTGCTCTAATGTATCTCCTGCTGCAGGAAAACAGCACAACCTGGCCAGAAGAAGTAGGACAGAGGTAGGGACATCATTCCTCTGAGGAGGAGCAGCCCAGGGAGGCACGGGCAGGGCTGTGCTTCTTCAGCCCAGCTCACCCCACACTTTCCCATGAGGAAACCAAGCCAACAGTGCCAACCTTGCACAAGGATCACCATTAGCAGGTAGACCCAAATTAAACGTGTTTTTTACCTTCTCCAAACAGCTGTGCTCCAGTTGTTCCACCCTCGTGGCAAGTTTCAGGTTTGCTTGCTTTAACCTGGACAGTTGTTGCTCCGAGCGGGTCTTCACCGATAAAATGATTCCTGTGGAACAATTCACAGGGGGTTTGCTTTACATTGTAAAACAGCCACCAGCAGGAGTTCACAGCACACAGGCTCTGTGCTCAAGGAGTTAAACGTGTTCTTCTCCAGCTCAGCTTCTGTCATCTTCAACCACCCTTCCCAAGTGCTTTCCTTAATGAGGAAGGGTTTTAAATCAGCCACCGGAGGGATTTGGATACCCATACTCTGCTGGGGAGAGGCAGCCCGGCCTCAGAGCTGAATTAATCACTCTGACTGTCACTCAATTCCTGAATTTGCTCCCTTGGCAGAGCCCTGGGGTGCAGTTGGGGCAGCTTTGCTGTGTTTTAGCAGTTTTAGGTGTGACAGCAGAGCAAGGCCTGGCCCACAGGGCTCCTCCACCCCCTGGGCCGATCACTGCGGCCTGGCAGAACAGGACCTGGCACATCCTCAGGTCCACAGGGCTGTGGCTTCACCTCGCTCAGCTGCAGTGAGAGCAGGCACTGTCTCCTCATGGCAGAGGTGTCACTTCTCTATGAGCACCATTTGGTGATCCCATGTCAACTCAGCCCCCGCACTGAAGGCATTTTCTTCCCACAAAGATAAAACAAAGCAGCTCGATGAGAGCCTGAAGAACATCACGTTCTCCCTCCTGCCACAGCTCCTCTGGGTCATGGCTGACTCCAGTGCTCCAGGCACCCCTTTGGGCTCTGGGGGTTCAGTTCTCCAGGACAAAGCAGCGCTGCTGCTCATTTGCATTGATAACATCGGCAGGAGCCGTGCCCAGGCACTGACACCCAACACCCCAGCGTGGGGCAGATTCCCTTTGTCCCTCTTTGCTGCAAGCAGGTGGACATTGCATAAAGCTTGGCAGGGAGCCTGGAGCAGCCGAGGATGAGGGGATTTACCCATAATTGCAGTCCTGGCTTTCTGCTGTGCTGTGAGGCTGCCGTGGTTCCCACAGCCCCACACAAATGCAGTTTCTCTCTGACTTTCACTCTGAACTAAGGAAAGCCACAAGCTGCTCTCACATCTCTCTTCTTTCTGGCTGCAGCTGCCGACCAGGCACCTTCTCCCCATTGAAAGGGGCTGAGGGCAATGGGCACAGCCCCAGCAGTCCCCTCTTCTGATCCCAGCTGTGTCAAATGTGGAGCTCCCACCAAAAGTGACACAGGACAGAGCTTGAGCTGAGGTTTCACGCAGGAATTTGAGATCGTTCATTGTCATATTCTTTGGAATCCCAAAATTCCTTCCTCAAGAAGGAAGAAAATGTTTGCAGCTATGCTTGTTTCAGCTATATCCAAATTTATATCTATTTGCAAGAGGTACAGCAGTGAAGTCACTAAAGCCTGATTTGGGGACATTTTCTATTTCTTTTTTTATGGCAAGCCCTTTGAATTCAAGCAAGAAAGATCTAGAGTAAGATCAGGACATGCCCTGCAGCATCCCTGGAGGGGATAATGGAGTCACAGCAGAACAGAGCATTAAAACCTACTCTGCTGTAGCAGCAAATTCAGGAAGACAGGGGCTCCCCTGCCAAAAGGATCCTACAAAGGAAATTCAGAACATGAGCCATCCCTCTCCAGGAGAGGGGTGCAGGAACAGATTAGGGTTCTTTTTAGGGGGAATGTGCCCGGCTGCCATGCACCTGAGGCTCCACACCAACACAAGCAGCAGATTGTCACTGCTCCGAAGAAATGGCAGCCTGATTAAAGTTCCATACAGGTGGAACTCTGAGTTCACTGGGAGAGCAAAACCCCTGGGGTTGGGTTTGAGAAAGGAACAAAGCCCAGGTGATTCAGGGAAGTTTGGCAAACACAGCCCAGCCCTGCACCCACCATTGATGATCCGGGCCACCCTCCAGAGGCGCAGGAGGATCAGGAGCCCCACGGCCTCGAACTCGTGCTCGCGGAAGATGAGGACGATGTCGAGGATGAAGGACACGACGACAACGATCCCATCCAGCACCTCGAACTTGTGGTGGAAGAACTCCCAGCGGTAGACAAAGACTTTAAACCCCACCTCAACCAGGAAGATGGTTAAAATGGACAGGGAGAGGTAGTGGAAAACCTGGAAAAGAGCACAAGTTTAAGGCAGGAAGACCTGCAGAGTGCACAGAGGCAGAGCAGGCTGGAAAGCCTCTGCTGCTTGAGGGCACCTCTGGTTTGGCTCTACAAGGAGAAGGGCTGAGGACTTTTCTTCCACAACCACCGGCTCAGCAAGGCTGGAAGTCCAGGTCCTGCTTTGCCCAGCCTATCCAGGGAGTTTTGAGGCACCAAAGGGAGGGAACTGCTGTTCATGTTGACACTTCCCCACGTTTTACCTTTGGGGTTATATTATATCTGTCTGGAAGGATGATTTTCAAATCCATAAGCAATTCCCCAAGAACCAACAAGGCATCCAGGATCACCAAGCAGACAACCCCAATCTGTTGGAGGAGAAAAACCAACATGAATCCCATGCCAGCACAGACAGAGGAGCAAGAGAAGCCAATGTAGCCCTTCAGACAAACACACCCTGATGCCCACAGCCCTGATTTGGCTGGTTGTGTTTCATGGAGCCTTCCATTGCTCCCACTCCTGCTGCCCCGAATGGTGGGATATTCCACATGGAACCACCTGCCTCCCCACCAGACCCCACTTGGCGTGGAGGGCTCAGGGAGCGGGAGGAGAGCACATGCCAGAGCTGTGGTGATTGTGCACTGGGGCTTGTCTCCTCTCAGGGGACATCTGCACCTGAAGCAGAGCTGCTCTGTTCTGACAGGACAGTTCAGCTCAGCAGCAGCTGCTGCTCTTTGCACCGTGGGGTTCATGACCTCAGTGCTCTCCCTGAGCTCTGTCCCACAACAGCTCTGCTGTCACAAGTGCCCTCGGCCTGGGTTTGTTCTGCCTCACCTGAAACCTGTGAGAGCTGAAGAGCTTTTTCATCATGTACTGGAAGGAGATGTGTCTCCTGGGGGGCTCCAGCTTGATCTCTCCATCTGGCTGCTTCTCCCCAGCCTCCTCCTCCTCCTCCTCCCATTTCCGATAGTCGTTGCTCCATTGCACGGGGTCATCGCCCACCACCGTGAAGTGCTTCAGGTACCTGGACATGGCTCTGGATCAAGCTGGCATCACCCTGCCAACGTCTGAGGGACAAGAGCAGAGTGTCACCTCCCCGTTTGGGGCTGGCCAAGGATGCCAAATCTTGCTTTTTTCACCCAGCGAGGGTGACAAGAGCGTGACGTTCCGACACAGCTGGCTGAGGGGAAGTTGCTTCATGGTGATACCGCTGGTTTTGCATCACCTCCCCCGGCACCACGCGGAGCCCCTGCTGCCTTCCCAGTTCTGTTTGCACCTCACTGTGCTGCTCTACAACAAGGAACTTCCTCACAAGGTATTTCCAAACTTCTCCAAACAAAGCATTGATTACAGGAGCAAAAAGCTCCAGCCCTTATCTGGCACCTCGTGATGGAGGTGGGGGCAGCTGCCCTTGTGTTTCTAACATTGACCCAGGGAAGCTGTTGGTCAAGCTGACCCCAGCATCCTCACCCTCCAGCCACACTGCCAAGATGAGGAACTGCCATAATTTCCCTCCATTAACACCAATGACACCCTGTCATCTCAGCCTTTGCAGGCAAATTAGGCAGGTGATGCCCACATTCCAACCTGGCAGGTGGGTGACATTGTCCTCCCCATCTCCTATGTCCAGAGCTGACCTCACCCTTGGGCATCCTGGCTTCAGCCCATCCCTGTGGGTACCCAGTGAGGGGCAGGACAATCAAACTAAGGTCCTGATGAAGGCCACGCTCCAGCAATGAAAACCATATGAGTGAAACTCTGAGTTCACTGGAAGAGCAGACCCGATGGGCCTCCAGATGGGCTGTGTGGCTGGCTGCAGGAGAGGCTCTCGTGTTCTTATCACAACCCCACCAACCTCCCTTCCTCTTTGGGCAGCCCTGCAGCCTTGGCCCACAAACCCTCCGAGATCCGCTCCTGCCGCCAGCACGTCCCCATCCCGCTCTGCGGGCACCCGTCCTTGTCAGAGCCGCCCGGGGAGCTCAGCAAAAGCCTCCCTTGGCCCTGGTGCCACCACAGGTCCGCCCGTGCCCCCGGGCTGCTCGCCCCTCTCCGCGACTCCCCGGGGCCGCGGTGGGCTCCGCTCCCAGCTCCGGCCACCTCGTCACCTGCCGGGAGGAGGGAGCCGGTCCCACGGTGCCGTCACAGGGGCAGCACCTTCGTTCTCCGCCACCGGGCGCCGAGCGGAGCCTGCGGGGAGCGGCCCCGGGCACGGAGCCCCCTGCCCCGTGCGGGACGGCCTCGGGGCTGCCGCGGGGCCCGGAGCCGCCGGCGGACGGAGCATCCAGGACCCCGGGGCTTCCCAACCTCCCCCGTCCCCAGCACGGACCGGAGCGCGGCCACGGCGTCGCCCAGAGCAGACGGAGCCCGGGGCCGCGGCGGGACCCCGAGGAGAAGGACGTGGCAGCCCCGGGTGGGTCCCGCTGTCCCCCCCCCGCCCCGGCCCGCACCCACCGGGTCGAGCCCCGGGATCCTCCCGGCCGCCCCCCGCTCCCCGGTACCGTGCGCGTCCCGGCTGCGGCCGCCGCCTCCCGCCGCCTCCCCCGGCCCGGCTCCGCCTCCCCCGGCCAGGGGCGGCCCCACCGCCTCCTCCCCACCTCGCCCCGACGGCTCCCCGAGCCAGGCCCCCTTCCATCCCCGACATTTCCCATTTCCGCAGCCTTTTTTCTCCAGGCTGCCCGCACTTCGTCCCTCTGAAACAGGACAGGCCGGATGGAGTTTAAACTTTTTTTTTTTTTCCAATGTTTTTAAACTTTCCCCCCATCACACGAAACAACGAGCAAAGATCCAAGAGAGTCGCAAATTTAAATTGTGACTCTGCTGCTCCCAGTGAGAGCTGCTGAGCACGGACACAGATTAGTCCCATGAAGTCGGTGGAGGTCCAGGGATCAATGTGAGCTGTAAGATCCAGGAAATCAGGCCTGGATTAATCTGCCTCCTTTTATAAGCTCGTGTTTTGTCACAGCCTCTTCATGTTTAGGGTTCCCCTCAATCTCTCAAACACAAACTGGCTTGGGAAGTTCTCAGAAAAATTCAGCTGTGAAAAGCACCTGGGACCCACCTCTGTGGCACCTCTGCTGGGACAAACTGGAAATATTCCTAATTTTCTTCAAAGAATAAACATCTCTCCAGTTCTTCAATTCTAAAATCCAAAGGTATTTCTTTCTTTGAAAGGATTTCCTCCTAGACAGTGCTTAAATCTTTTCCTGCAACTGAAATATTTCCTAGCACCTCATCCCAAAGCACACATTTCTGTTCTCCTTCCCAGGGCGATGGGGAATGAGCACAGGTGAGACCCTCCTGGAGCTGCAAACCCCCATCCCTCAACCATCACCCCAAAACAGCGACTTACAGAGCTCTGGAGTGGGACAGCAAGGGCACAGCCGTGGACCCATGACAGGGAGGTTTAGCCTGGGGCTTCCCAGTTAATTTGGTCATTTTGGTTTCAGCTGAGTCCAGTAAACAGCAATCAGGTAATGGGGGAAGAGCTGCACCTGAGAGCTCATCAGATCCAGCCCCTTTTGGGTGAGGACTGTGGGATTTAGGGAGAAAACCCCCACCATGAGGGGTGTGTCAAAAATCCCCCTATTCCCCTCAGCTCTGCTGGGGACCAGGTCCTGATGCTCCAAGAAAAAGTGATGTGTTGTTGTTGTTGAAGTCAGCCTGACTTGGAGCTGAACACAACAACAGCCCTGACACATCCAAAGCAAACCAGGAACAGGCAAAAATGACCTGTGTGGAAAACCAACCTTTGCACAGCTGGGTGGCAAGGACCCAACATGAGAATGCCCCAGATCTCACCACACTGTCCAGGGCACACGACAGGGATTGAAGAGAATTTGGATTTACCACAATTTCCTGCTACCTGTTGTGGAGACCTCTGGCACAGCCCAGTGCCCCTCCCCACCCAATCCATTCTTTGCACCGTTCACAGAGCTCTGGGCCAGCAGGAACTGTGTTGGGCTGTGGGGACACAGGCCTTGGGAGACTCACAGCTGCTCTGGCCATTCCTTGTGTCAGCTAGAATATTCCTACAAGTACCATTATGGGAAAAAAAATCACAATCAGCATCTACTCCTTCTCTCTTCCTCCAGTGACCAAAACAACCCAACCCCAACCAATGGACATAAAAATGTGCCTGAGCTGTTGGTTACAACTCAAAGCAGGAGCAGCCCCTTCCCTTCCCTTCCCTTCCCTTCCCTTCCCCCAGGGATCCTGAGGAATGACCCAACCTCAGGGAATGCAGCCAGGCAGAGAACACAGCCCAGAATAGGCACCTGTGTCACTGAAACTGTGTTTGGGGAGAGAAGAAAACAAGCCACAGAGGACAAAGGTGTGGCACGGATGGCGAGGAGAGGTGACAGTGTCCCTGCCAGAGCAGACACATCCCAACCTGTCCCACGTGTGCTGTCACCCACAACAGCAATAACAGATATGCAGGGTGTTGGACAAGGAGGGAGAATTATAGAGCTATAAAGGAAACCACAAATGTGATTCAAAGGGTGAAAGTAAATTTGTGAGAAAGCCTTACCAGGTAATCTGTGACATCTGATCTAGCAAGCTCAGCAGAGGTACTTAGAGGTTTTTGATTAATCAGCTGTAGAGGGAAGGGAAAAATGTTTTCAGAGTAGGAAAATGGCTCTTTGATTCTACATTGAAAAAATAAACTCAGTGGCTGCAGACTGCCCAGAAAAAGCATTTGTGGTCCAAGTCCCACTCACTGCGGAGGTGGAGGGGAATTCAGTGGGACACCAGGACAGAGCTGGGCATTCCAGTGACAAACTGGTTCCTCAGCAGATGCAGCAGCGCTGCAGCTGTCCCAGGGCAGGGACAGGGTAGGAACCGGCCACCTCCTCTGAGTGCTGAACACCCCCACAACATTTTCCACATGGCAGTGAAGGAGCCCAGGCTGGTCCTGTGGAGGCCCAGAGCTGGCACACACCTCACCCATCCCCACAGAGCCTCCTGCCCCAACAGCCAGCACCGATAAAATGGACTCGGGTTTCCCCCATTCCACCAGAAATTTAGTTTCCTAATTAAACACCAGAGAGAATGGGTCTGGTCTCAGCTCCAGCCCTCTCAGAGCAGCACTTGCACTCAAGGCCAAGCCCTCAGTGCACAGAACAATGAACAGGAGCCAAGCTGAGCTTGTCCTCCCACGCCCGTCTGCTGCTGCCCAGCCCCGAGCAGGGCTGTGGCAAACACCAGCTCAGGACCAGCGGCCCCACCCTCGGCTGGGAGGGGCCTCTGCCTGAGGCTCCAGATTCAGAATTAAACCCAACACTGCTGTTCAAAATCACCTTTTGCAGCTCAGACAAATCCAAACCAAGAATCCGTGGGTTTCCAGAACAATTTATTTCTCTACGTCAGGCCCTTGGAGAGCAGTAGTGTATATGTTGTGATAAACTGACACTGAGAAGATTTAACAATTTCTTCATTTAATAAGTGATTTTCACTACATGATATTGTACACTGTCATCTGTTCAAAAAAGATCAACAGTTTTTAAAAAACAAGATTCTGTGAGAGATTTATATAAACCGGTGATCAAGATCAACACCTCTGGTTGGCTTATCAAGCGAGTTTCTAGGTTTCTTTGTAGAACAAAGTCTTTATGCTGAAATGCACAAACCCCTTCCAGCAGATCCAGAGCCATTTCCATCACTCCCAGAGCCGTTTGTGTCACTGCCCCGGGACTGCTGTCTCAGCAGTCTGGGATCTGCTCGACTGAACACACGGAAACTGTACAAAAACGTGTTCACTTTGAGCATGGACAAGCCTTTCTGTTTGCTATTTCCAGCCAGCACTTCCTTTTCTCTCCGAGAGGAAGGCGTGGATGGGAAGCCCGGCCAGCTCGGCAGGGGGGTTGTGTACAAACGGGTTTCTAAGCGAACTTTGGCTTCAGGAAGGAGACACAAACACTTAAAATAATGGCTTTGTCATTGGAAGTGTACGGACAGGGACGTGTGTCTGAATTAAATATACATCCTACCAGTGGTGCTGGCAAGGCTGAAGGTTATTCCTAATGTCGACAGCAATAGAACTAACGTGTACATGACAAGACATTAAAAGAAAAGCAATCCCTTTAAAACAAAATTGAACATAAAAAAAAGTTCACAGTGGTTTGTATAAACAGTATGTAATCGCTGACAGGAACAATCTCTACTCTCACAGCACATGAGTGCCCTCTTCAGATGCTAAAGAACAAGGTTTACACTATTCACGGTCCGGGTCCCGCCAGCCCCGCGGTTACCTGGCCGGTGGGGAGATGCTGTGGAGTGTGCAGCTGGAACAACGACACAGGGGGACTCTCAAACTCTTTTCCTGGGAGGGAGCAAAGTCTTTCATTCGCTGTTACAACCAGCAAATGCCATTCATCAAATGGAAAGGAAAACCACAAACACATTATCTATTTTGAGCAAGCTGAACAGCACACATGATAAGTTTAAAAATGGAGGTTATAGACTATGATACAAGTCCCAACAAGGCAGTGCCAAAGGTGACTATTTCTTGGCTTGTTTTGTGATCATACCCCTGGGAGGTGTTACAGGTCTGCTGGAATTGGGCTTCTTCTTCTCTGCAGGTTTCAAGATCTGAAAAGACAGAGGGGTCATTTAGCAAAAAGTTTTAGCTGTCTTCCAGTCCAACAGTAATTCACTGGTAAAGGCCCTACATGGTTCTGGACAAGTCTCAATGTGCCAGAAAATCAATGTGTTTCCTGCTCTGAGCTAGGCCAGGCCTTGGGATCAGCTGCTCCAGAGCCCACAGCAGTGGCAGCAGCTGAGAGACAGCTGCTTTGCCTGGGTGATTTAATTCCAGGATAAAACAGTTCCCCTACTCACACCAGCACAGGGTTATCACCTTTTTGAAGATGTGAGTGCAAACACTGCCCTGCCTACATGTGACAGATGCAAAGATCTATTTGAAACAAGCCTTACTGTTATTTAATAGTAAAACATTGATTCAAAATAGCCCAAATTTAATGTGTGGCCTCACTAAAGAGAAGGGAAGATCTTTAGATACCATACCTGGAAAGAGCACATTAGTGTTTCATCCACGCTCATCATGGCACCCGCGTTATCAAATTCTCCACAGTAATTTGGGGCAGAAAACAGAGTTACCAACTGTCTTTTTGCAAAAAACTCATATCCATCTTCAACCACCTTTAGAGACAAAAGCAGAGGTGTTACTCTGGGCAGCTTCCTCCTGACAAGGTGCAAAGCAACTTTTCCAGAGGCAGCAGCTGAAAACCTGGCTATGTTTAATGAGCATGAGTTTCAAAGTTTTACATTAAAACAGGAGCATCACAAGAACCAGCTCAGCAACAGAGCCCATTAACATTGAGAAAACCCTTGCTCAAGAGAATCAGAATTTCTATGAAAATGTTAATTATAAGGGCTGTTAAACACTGGGACACATTCAGAGAACCTCACACGTATTTACAACTTGGCTGGACAAGACCCTCAGCACCTTGGCTGACACAGGCTTGGCATGGGCCAGGTGACCACCTCGGGTTCCCCAAACCTAAATTATTCTATGGTTTAATGTACAAAATGAAAATACCTGATGAGCTCTACATATGAGATCCAAATCATGCTTATGGAGAAACTTAGCAACCACTTCAGCACCAAAAGTGAAGGACACTCCTCTGTCATTTTCACCCCAGCCCAAGACATCCTTGTCAGGGTCGGACCACAGGAGGTCACACAGGAGGCCTTGGTCCGGTACATCCGTGGGGCGCATGATTCGTCTGATCTGCTCCATTGACTGCAGGTCTGGTGACAAACCTGTTCACAGGGAAGACACAGGCAGGCCCCAGCTTAGTCCAGCTTTGCTCTGCAGCACTGACATTCATCCAGGACAAAAATAACTTGGATTCAAAGTGATTCACCACTGCCATTTTACGTAGCTCAGTGGCGACATTCACTGACGTTTTTTAAATCCAGCATTTTGGTACAGAAGTCACTTTGTAGGAGATTTACTGGAAGCAAGATAAAGCAAGGCCATTTCCACATTTTACAGGATTACAATAATCTCACTAATATTTTCAAAGTGTCTGATAGAAGAGCTGTTAAATAAAAGAGGCATGAACACCAGGAATCACAGGGAATGCTCGCTGTGATGATCAGTGAAATGAAATAAAATATCAAACCAATCTCATACCATTTTTCACTGATGTGAGTCCCTGGGCAGCTGTAATGACTCGCAAGTGATAAAACATTTAAGGTGCAATCTGTATTTTATGACCAGAAAAAGCTGCATCATGTGGCATAAATCAATTTCTACAAATTAAACCCAAATTAAAGCCCATACAGGGCTTGGAGCAACCTAATCTAGTGACAGGAGTCCCTGCCCATGGTGGGGGAATTCTAGTGACTGATCCCCCCAGGTGCCCTCCAACCCAAACCACTCTGGTTCTGTGAAAACAGATGTTTTTGGGACAGACATCACACTCCTGGTCATCTATGTCTCAAAAACCCCTACAAGGACTCTCTACTCCAAAGGAGAGGCTATTAAAGGTGCCTTTGGTGGAAAAGGAAGAGCAGATCGTGTCTGAACCGGCTCCATGATTCACAAACCGACACTCACGGAGCCCAACCCTTCCTCATACACGAGCCAAGGCAGAGAAAAATCCCGAAGTTTTGAAGCTTCAGCAATGTAAACATGAAACTGCCATGGCTGAGCTTTCCAGTTCCTCAAACATCACCAAAGAACTGCTACTCACCCCCGTGACAGCAGAATATTTTCTCATCCACAATAGCTGCAATTGGTAAACAGTTAAAACAGTCTGTGAAGGTTTTCCACAGCTTAATATTGTATCTTCTCTTACCTAGAAGAGATTGGGGAGAAAATCCCAGTCAATGTGCTTTTCTAATACAAACACAACCAATCTAACTTAGATGCCTGAACTTTACTGAGACTTGCAAAAAGCCAGCATTAGAGCCTATACATAATTGATATTTTCTGACTTATTTAATTGTTTAAATGGCAAAGGTCTCTCAGTGTGGCACAGCTTCAAGGACACCATAAGCCTGTTCAACAGTTGGCAATCAGGCTCTCCAGCCTCAACTCTGCTTTGGCAAATTATCCCTTGGAGAATTTGATCTATTGCAGAAAATTTTGCCATTTCTTTCAGGGGAAGACAGCAATTCTTGAAAAGCAGATTTTCTTTAAAATTCTGCTTTACCACATAAACTCACTTTCGGCAAATAAACAGGACTGAAAAACGAAACAGGACTGAAAAACAAAACTGCCACAGTTTTATGAATTTCAAAGGGACTCTCCCAGATATGAACCCTGAACATATTTGTGATATATGACTAAGCCTGTGATTAATCTCTGAGGAGACAACTCTGAAATACCACACATCTTTGTTTCCTCACAGGAGGAGAACACAACATGGAGCGCACATCTCGTCATCATCTGCAAGCCAAGTGTGTCCCACCACACAAGTTCCAGCACGCTTCAGTGCACAATTAATTTAATATCAGCTCTACATCACATCCTTTGAAACAGGAACACTGGCTCCTACTTCACAGCAAAATTACTTGTTGTGTTTGGGTAAGGTCTACATACATCACACAATCTGTACCTATCATCAGATGAGTGAAACAGAGGTTAATCTCTGTAATGCACATCAAATGAAATTCTCCCATCTCTCATTAGATGCCCCTATGAGTTTTACCAGTGAGAATTGTTCGTTAACACAGCAGCCAACAAATAAAATTACCCACTTGGTTGCTGCTTTGTAGCGTGAGGCTCAGACTCCAAGAGGGCCAGGGGAAGGACAGACTCCCCTCTCTAAAACAGGCCAAGGACCCCTCTAAAGAGCACAGAGGGCATTTCAAGTTAGGAAGGAGCCATCTGACACTGCCACCCTGCTGTCCCCAGTGGAGGCACACATGCCTGGTACTTACATTCATCATAAAACCCATAAATTCTATTGATGCTGGCACATTCGTGGTTCCCTCGGAGGAGGAAAAAATTCTCTGGGTATTTAATTTTGTAGGCCAGTAGAAGACAAATTGTTTCTAAAGATTGTTTCCCTCTGTCAACATAATCACCAAGGAACAGGTAGTTGCTCTCTGGTGGAAAACCCCCATATTCAAAGAGTCGGAGCAAGTCATAGTATTGTCCATGGATGTCACCTGCAAGGAGATGCAGACATGACACTTGAGTGACTCTTCACTACATTCTTTGATTGAGAGAAAGAACAAACCAAAAATGCTTCAGAAAGAAAAAAAGCTTGCAGTTAGATACCCCCCATAACATACTTAAAATGGCAGTTAACGTAGATAAAATTATCACATTTTGACATCTGTGCAATGGTAGCTACACAAAAATATTTGTGTGTATAAAACAAAATCAAGATTCCAAGAAACCAACTGTGTTTTCTGGAAACACCCAGTAATTCAAATTCTAGCAGGGAAACTGCATCAAAAATGAAATTGGTATTTCTGCCTTTGCCTTAAATCATGGGCTTGTTTCTGACAAGCAGAACACTAAATCATGATTTTAGACTACCAATATTATAAATATGGAATGAGCTGCTTCAAATAGAAGTCCTCTGTTTTAGAGTTGGATAAAAAACTATTTGCTAGAATCTTTCAAAATTGGATTTATTGAGGCTTTTATGTTGACATTCTTCATTCTTTTAGCATAAGTAGACATGTACATGTGTGCAAAATGAGCACTGCTGTATGCAATATGGTGAGACCAAACTAAAAGCAATTCCAAGAAACAGTACAAAAATCTAAGTTTTCAACAGGGTTTTAAAATACTGTCAAACCTCTGCTCAGCTTTGCATGGCAGCACATTAAATACTGGGGTTCCTCATTGTTTCCCCTTGGTCAGTCACAACTGGCCCAAACATCACTTATTTGATAACTTCTTTCAAAAACTTCATGTGAACCTCTCCCCCAGCCTGGTGAAACTGGACCAGTTGCTTTTTGGGTTTGGATTATTTTGGTCCCAAATACAATTCCCACACGTTACCCCCTCTCTACTCCTCTGCCCTACATATCCAGCAGGGTTTTATTTTGCCTTTTGCTACAATTATTTATTAGTTTCACTGTTAGTAAGTGAAAGTAGCATCTGGCACTTGTTCTCTGCCTACGGTCTGCATTTACCTGACACCTCCCCCAAGATCAAACCAAAACTCACAGTACTCACCACAGATCTTCAGTGGAGCTTCAAGTTCTAGTAGAATAGGCTGACTCAGGAAGATTTCTCTGGATTTCAAGCACAATCCTCTAATTTCATTCTCTTGAAGTTGGACGTTTTTGCCTGGTTTTGACCCTCGCACTGTCAGGAGGAGTCAGAGGACAGTTATCAAAACCAGCAACATCCCTGGTGTTATTTTAAGAGCCTGACTAAATGCCAGAGCAGCACTGAATGAGAAGGTACCAGGGCAGGCTTAGTGTGCTGGGGTGAAATGGAAAGGGGAGTGTGTTCTGTTCCAGTCGTATGTTACTTTCATTTAACAGAATTCATGGCTCAACACTTCCCCCGTTAAAAATGTCACATTTTAAATAGCATCAGTTTAGTTCCATTTAGTTATAAACCCCATCTTGGACAATGTGGCTATTTACATGTTATTTTTTAGTGAAGCAGCTCTTGTTCTCTGAACTCGAGCAAAGGGTGTCTGCCACTCAGTCACCAACAAATGTGCAAGTTTCCCTAAATCAGCAAATCACCTCACCCAACCTAAACAAGACCACAGCATCAGTAAATCTTGCACTGCCCTGTTCTACACTGCAGCTGGAAAACAGGGAAGAAAAATACACACACATGACTGGAAGGGAAGGAGTATGAGTAAAGAAAAAGCTTGGGATCATGATGACAAAGCAGCTGCCATCATCACTGCCTTTGAGCAGGGTAAAGGACAAACCAGTAGAGACCAATCTCCCAGCCCCAAAGCATTTCCCCCTCTCCCAACTCCCATCCTTCACACCCTTCCATCACTGCTTCAATCTCCCCACTGCAACAATTCCTGACAGTTTGTTCCTTTAACATCCATTAAAGCTTTCCTTCCTGCTCTGGACAAGGACATCGGCCTGACCTGAACAGGTTCCACACTCCTGCTTCTGTTGCCCAGAAATACAAAGGACATTTCTACAGCAGCAGCACTGTAACTACAGCCCAAATTGCACAAAACAGGATTTATCAGGGTTAAGACTGGATTTAAAAAAATTATGAGGATGCCATTACTGGTGAAGCCTATATTTTTATTTGTTGTCAAAACCAGTGATAACATAATAGTGATAAGGCTGAAGAAAAAACAGGAGTAAGAGCAGCAGTCATCTACAATGTAACCCATTGGTTCAGCCCCAGCAAAGCCAAACCCGAGTCTCAGACAGCTGGAAACGCTCTGCCAACACCTCCAGAAACAAAATCCCCCCACTGCTAAGGCTGCCAGCTTAGGTGATAACTGTGAGCAAATCTACGGCACTGAGACTGAAAAATCAATGGCCTTATCCAAAAAAGTCTGGTCTTTAACTGCAAAAAACAGCAAGCAACAAGCCTGAATCCTTTCAAACACAAGAACCTATGCAATACTATCTTCCTGCAGCCCTGAATAACTTGGTAGCTAGCTGCCACTTCAGTCTAATTCCTTTGCTACTGTTTCACCTCCGAGTGAGAAATCCGAAAGCTCCAGATGACTCAAATCTCTGCCATCCATCCCTGCGCTGCACGGAGCCAAGTGAGAACTGCAGTGGGAAAGGCTGGGGGTGCTCAAGGCAACTTTTAGGAACAGCAAGAACAAAAAACAGTTGTGTTCCAATTTCTCACTAGCACAGAAGCTCCTGACTTTTCCACAAGCCTCTGATCAAGCACAGCAAACAGTGCTCAGCGAGTGTGCACCTTGTCTAACCATGAATAAAACAATGAAATCCGTGACACTGGATGTGAGCTCTGCCTGCACTGGCGGTGCTGCTGCCACTGCAATCCTTCCCTGAGTGCCAGACCCTGCCAGGGTGGCCCTGCAGAACCACTGGCAGTGCCCTAAACCCCAGCAGCTTTCCCCAAACAAGCTCCAAAACGAAACTGCAGCTCAGATTACAGGTGTGCTCACAGTGACATCAGTGCAGGTCAAAAGCCAGGCCTTTCCCAGTGCTCTCCTTCGGGCTGTACCTCTCCTCTGATCCTCTCTGCCCACGTGCTATCACTCAGCACTGACAGTACATGCCAACACTGGAATTACCTCTGCACTTCATGGCTTTCATTAAAATCTCAGAAGTAATGAAGCATGTAAATGGAAGTTAAATCTTTGTCACAGCAGTTTATCACCAATGAGGCTTTTCATCCATGCAGTAATTTTTTCATCCATACAGTAATTTTCCTAAGACTTCTGAGCAAGAAGCAAGTCACTCAAAATGCCAAATATCCAGAAGCAATAAACAACAGAAATTTCTAGAATTAAATTATAAACTGGCTGAATTGTAAATATAAAATTGACAGTCACTTAATCACAGATTTTACAATTCACTTTTCCTTTTTTTTTTGACATAATTCAGAATACAGTTATACATTATATATACAGAATAATTCAGTTTTCTGTGAAGCCAAAAATTTAATTTGCCATGATTTGGTCTTCTTAGAAATTGCTAAAACCAAACTCTGTACTGCACATCCATAAATTAAAAAGTACAAAATATTATAAAGACTATGCAATGCACTGAGTCACTAAAGCTCATGAATAAAGCATGTGCACTCGTTTTTGCTCAAGATTAAATGAAGATCTGAACACTGTTTCAGACACAGGTTTTCTAGGTTTTTCCAATACATTTTTATTGAACTGGTATAATCCTCACACAGTTTTAGTCACCTGCCTGTAGAAAACCTGGACAAAATGAAATGATGCTTTGCTGCACTTCCCAAACTCCCTAGGACAGATGCCATGGATGAAAGAACAAGAAAATTTGCTTCAGCTCTGCCTGCCAGTGACATTTTCACTGCTTTGTCCATCCTGCACAGAGACAAGTGTGTTAATTTTTTTAATGACATTAACCTGTATGTCCTGAAAAGCTAGAAAAACAAAAGTGGCTTTGGCTTCAGGAGAATCAAAAATGCAGAAGTGCATCTTGGTTTGAGGAATCCATATTTTTAGTGCAAGGATTTTCTCAGACACAATGAAAGAGCTGGCACAGAAATGCAGGATATTCAGTCTTAATGACTTTTTAAAAGGTTTCTCTGGGTCTTCAAGTTACTTAGTCCTTCTAAGAAAGACAAAAATAGAACACTATGAAAAATATGTTGTGTTTACAGTTTGTTTCTCTGCTTTGGACCAAAACAAGGCAGCTTGTGGAGATCAGACAGTATAATGCTAATTGACAGCTTGGTCATGAAGTCAAAAGAGCAGCTCAATAGTACTGTACAGGCACATTTGCCCTTTCAATGCATAAAAAACAACCTCTAAGAAATGACATCCTGGAACTGACAGTGGGACAAGCTAAAGATTAACCATTTGGGGAAAAAATTCAGCCCATTGCAAGTGGTATTTTATTTGTGCCTGAACACACTGCCACAGCATTTCCAGACAGCAAAATATCCCCACCCTCTTTAGGCAGGGATGCTCCTGTTCTTAGAGATGATTTCCCTAGAGCCTGAATTTCAGTGTCCAGTCTGGGCAGTTTTCTAACAGCTCAAATCTTTCTTACTGTACAAACATGAGAAGCTGTGAAGAAATAAGCTCTCCACTGGATGGAAATGACTACAGAAGAAAATCCTTCCCTGCAGCCCAGATGATCTTTGCAGAGGTTCTGCTCTGAACACAAGGTCCACTGCTGAAATCATCCTGGACTTCCAAGACAGGGAGAAACTGATGGAAACAAGAAAATACCGACTCTAAAATGAGTGTATTATAAACAGAGCAGTGTGACAGGTGCCCAGCAGAGGGGGAAAGGAAGGAATAGGAAGAAAAGCAAGAACTTGAGGCATTCAGTCATTCTGGAGCAAGCAAACAGCAGGCACCAAGTGTAGCTGCAGCTGCCAGGAGTCAGAACACTGCCTGACATTGAGAATTTATTCTACATTTCCCTGGAGGGATAAATGGGTCAGGAGCTGGGGGATGCAGAATGTACAACAGTGTGAGACCATATGCATGCAGAGTACAACAGACTCCCACAGCCCAACCCACCCCCAGCATTTTCCAATCTTTGCTTTGGTGCCACAGTCCTTTACGTCACTCAAGGTTAACATGAAAGGGACAGATACTTAGAGAAGGAGTCAAAAATAGCAGGAAGTTCAAAAATGCCAGAAATTGCAGTGATCCAAACATCTCATTTCCATTCAGTATTACATTACAAGAAGCAGCTGAGATACTGTCAACTGAAGTGTGAGAATCGAGTTCTCCTATAGAAAATGTTTTAAGAAAAATAGTCTATCTACAGGTCAGTTCATTTTCCTGCCTTATTAAACAAGTCTCTCAGTTTCACCATATTTTACGTTAAGATGTCTGCAATCATAGTGACATTTCCAAAAATACTGCAGGTTGGTTTTAATCTACTTTTTAGCAGCTCCCAATGACAGTTTCACAGTCAGTTTTGCACCACAGGCACAAAGGGAATAAATAACTTGAAAGTGGTTGATGTAAAAAAGGTTTTACTTCACTGCAGGCACTACCAGCTTTGATCAGATCTCTTCAAACTCAAAACTGAAATGGAAAAGCATCTCCTCAGTGCACAAGGCTCTGAAAAGTTCTCATCTGCCTTCTAGTATGCCAAAAGTTCACAGCAGTGTTATCAAATGAAGATTCTGCATGACTACAGGTTTTTCATCTTGTAACATATTTCCACACTGCAGACAGGTGAGGAGCAACAGGTGCTCACAAACAGAGGGGACAAATTCCTCCTCTTCTCTGACTGGGCAACAGGCACAGAACTCCACAGACTTATCTGAATCCATGGCATTGAGAAGAATCTAATGCTGCTCTTTGGAATGAAGAGTTTCTATTTCCTACTCTTAGAAACTGCTGCACCACAGCAGGAAACAATTAACATCAAGCTACACAAACTAGGGAAAACGATATGGTCTGAGGTCAAAAAGTGTTGCTTGTCCATGAGAAACTTCATCAGAGCATCCCAACTCACCCATGAGTAAATGTGACATTTCAGATTAACATCTCTTAGAATCACTCTTACCCCAGTATATGAAGCTAAAGGTCAAGCAACCCTGCAGACCCAATTAATGCTGTACTTAGCAGAAAAGTGAAAAAAAATTATAGGACTGTATTTGTGAGAAAAAAATCTTCTCTGTGGTGAGCAAAATCTTATCTGTGCTCTTTAGCTCAACTATTTTTAATAAGTAGATGATAATCTTTCCCCATTTAAAGTACATTAAGAGAGAATATCTCCTTGACATCTCTACAACAGGCTTGACTGGGAATAGAAATCTGTGGGTGTATAAACAGAAATGTTGAAGGATTCAGGAGTCTTTTTGCAGATTTTAGTGCACTAGCCAGGATTTCAGTTTTCAGAATGGCTACCACCATTGTAGCCTCGCGTGGCTCTATCCACAGTAGCCTCCATTCATGACTCAATTCTCCCTTCAAGCGCCTGCAGAGGATGCAGCACAGCAGAGATCTGCAGGAACGGATTTCAGCTCGGGTCACTGAGGTGTGCTGCAATTGTTGTTTTACCCGTTATTTACTGTTACCATGGTAAGACTCAGACACTCCAATCCTGTTTTCTAACCAGGTGACTGTGAGCTCCAAACAGACCCCACTCATCTGCAAGAGCTGCCAGCACACGAGATAAGGGAATGGATAAGGGGCTCAGGTTGGAGGAAGCCCATCTGCCATGACACAGAGAGGAAGCCACGCTCACACTCGGGGAGTCTCGGCATTTGTCACTCATTCTTTACTGAGGCAAGCAGGAATTCTGCCATTTCCTGGAGCCCTTGCCCAGGCCATACGGGTGCCATTGATTTTTTATCTCACAAGGAGTTTTTAGCACCTTCTTGTCTGCTGGCATTTTTGACTGGGCACACACAGCTGCAGTTGCTGCCTTCAGTACCCCCTGCAAGAAGGGGCAAAATTTGCTCTTATGTTTGAATAAATTCCATCCAAATCTGAGCCTTTATCAAGGATACTTAAAAACATTTCAGTACTCAGTGCAGGATACTGTTACTCACTACACTTTGCAAGTTCTTGTGGATATTACAGTTACCAGAAGTCACAAAGTCACACAAGCTGTACTCAGGAAATTGCTCCTAGCAGGACACAACCCCCATCAGTAAAAAGGAGAAAATACAAATTCAATTACAGCAAAAAAATGCCAGTATTTTCAATGTTTTCCTTGAATGGCTTTCTAAGGTTGAGAACAATGCTACTGCAAAATGGTTTTTTGTGACATTTCAATGCCAAATGGTTCTGTACTATAAACAATTGGAGCAAGGAAGACTCTTCAAATATTTACCTTAGAATGAGAAGCTGAAGTATGTATTTCCAGGCCTTTTAAAGAACAAGCTAATAATTTCACCTAAATAGCCTAACGTGGGTGGCAGAACATCACTATTTGGGGGAAAAGTAGGAATAATGTCAGTTGAGCAGAGGAGTCAGGATAGAAAGCAGCTGAAATCTCTCACAAATACATTATTAATACCCTGTATTAAGGACAAAAGCAAGAATAATTTATTATTCACCCTTCACTTTACCTCAACCATTAGACTCAATTCACTGCTTCTTCCACCAGGGCAATGCATGATAAAACAAATACCTGACTGTACCTGCTCACTGATTTCCAGTATTTCATCAAGAATCTCCTTAGCACTGGGCTTTGGTACCTTCAGAAAGGGCTAAGCCCCCTGCTCATACTCTTTAAATTTTAGTAGCAAAATCACTTAAATTTAACTGCTATAAAAATGTGTAAGTATTTAAAGTTTAAAGAGAGCTATAATGAAATACCAAATTGCTCTAAAATTACAGCTTGCACAAGGATTTGGGCAATTCAGTTTGTGAGCTGATTATTAAAGAAGATTTTGCAGTGTTTTCATGCCTGAGTATGATTTTAATCTGTGTGCAGCCTTGTCTGAAGGGGTATTGACACAGGGCACACCACACTTTGTGTAACTAACATTATGCACTTGTTCTACCAGAACTGCACTGAAAAACAATCATTTGTTTGGTCTAAATCTAAAATGCAGTGTGTGCTGAAATGCAGCAATGTTTTAGGGAAAAAAAAAGTATAAAAATGACTCCCACAAAGGTCAGTCATTACTCTCTGTCTGGCAAAGACATTTAGAACAGACATTTAATAATCAACAAATAAAGCACTAGCATAGGTTACTAACACCAGTAATTGTTTTAAATATTGAAAGACAATCATTGCCTCAAGGAATCCAAAATCCCAGCTGCAGTATTAATAAAGGAAAAAAAAATTAATTTCAGTTCTGGCAGCTGATGCAACCTCAGGTAAGGTCTGTAATTGCATGAAGCACCTCTTAAAAATGGCAGTAAACCTTCTGAAGGCTGATTTATGAACTCCATTCTGCTCCAACCATCTCATGCTGATATAAACTGAGCAAGAGCAGAACACATTGACACTGTATATCTTACTACTTTTTGAAACTTTAAACAGAGAAATCACTTGCATTTCTTTCTAGGAAAGGTCTAATCCATGCCTCTAAAAATTAAGCTTTACACTTTGAAAATATTGTGTTAGTTACACTAAGGGAAATCAGTAAGAACTGTAACTAATGAGTGCAACTCAACTGAGCATGTATTAATATGTCACCAAACATATGACATACGAGACCTGACATTTACAAGTCGTATTACTGGATTTTCAGGAAAATCCTGGTCTAACTTTATGAAGGGAAGTCTTTAAATAATTGAAACCAGGGCGGTTTAAATTGGTAACAGGCAAAACCCAAACTGGATCAGAGGAAAAACCCCATTTACTTTTACTTATTCAATAATCCCACGATTCATCTACAGGATTTTTTAACTCCAATTTTCTAGAGTAGAATTTTCTGTTCCTCTGCCTGACCTTTTGCTATCCAAGCACTAAACAAGCAAAATCCTGTAAGAACGAAAGTGTGTAAGAAAAGACATTTCTTCATCATTTTTCTCGACATCATCTCAACTGACTTTGTGCCAAATGGAAAAAAGTTAAATCCCTGACCACGCTTTTCAAGAGTAAGTCCAGATAAGATGCCTGCTCTGACACACGTGAAATGAGGCTGGAACAGGACTGCTTCCTTCTCTGCATAATTATACTTTTCCTTGATGCCTGGAAGAGAATTTGTCACTGGCAACTTCTCAGTCTTTTGCCCTAAAATCAGTCGGTCCCAGTCCAGTGCTGATCTCTGCAAGCGAAGGGATGATGCTGGAGACGCCCCCTGCAACTTCCAGGTTTTCCTTTGATTTACAAAGTCCCAGGCAACTCTTTTCATCCCAAAGCACCAACAATAGCAGACAATAAGCCCTTTTTCAGACTGTCTGAAACACCAAACCCCAACCCTCTATTCACACCTAAAAACCCACCATATGTTACGAATTAAGAGCCAAAATCCTGTGGCAGCTTTAATGCAAGCAGCTAATCAAAGCTAAAGCCAGCATACACTGAAACCCAAGGCAGTCTCCTCCCGACTTGCTGAAAAGCTGCCTCAACATTCTTTAAACACGCTGAATCTTATTTCCAGAGCGCCGCGACTGCCCAGCCATGCACGGACCCCATGTGTGTGTGTGAAAGGCAAGAGAACAGCCCAGGCTTTTTAAAAGCCCTTCCTGCAAAATACTACTAAACTAAGCATCCCCTCATTCGAGCACAGGACTAGATTAAGCATCCCCTCAGAACTGCAGGGGAGGAGAAGGGGGCAGCCGGCTGCTCCCAGCATTGCACCGGGGGATCAAAAGGCAGAAACCCACACGGGCTGAGGGGAAAGTTGGGGCTGCGGGGCCGAGTCAGGCGGGGAGGCGGCGGCGGCGACCCCAGGCAGACAAAGCGCCTCTCGCCCCTCCATTTTAGTGCCCCCTCAGCCCCCGCCGGGCGGGCTGGACGCGGCGCATCGGCCCCGCCGCCCCCCCACAACCGCGCCGTCCCCGATCCTCACCCTCCAGCAGCCGTTGGATGATGCTGTCGATGTTGAGCTTGTCTATGTCCGCCATCGCCTCTCAGCGGCCGGGCGGAGCCCTCCCCGCCGCTCCGCTCGCGGCTTGGCCGGCTCGACTCCGCTCCTCGTTCTGTCTCGTTTTTGCCCTTTCCTGCTCTGCGCCTTCCCTCGCTCTCTCTGCCCCCCCCGCCCCCTCAGCACAGAGCCAGCACTGAACAAAATGGCCGCCGTCCCCTCAGCGGGCTCGCCTGGCGCACGGATACTACGAGCGCGACGCGGCCCGTCGGAAACCCTTTATAGGCCGGGCGGGAAGAGCGGGAGGGGTGATGCGGCTCGGCTTGCGGGATCCTACCGCTCCCGGGACGGGAAGTAGTGCGGCGGTGCCGCCTCCCGGTGTCGCGACAGTCGCAGAGCGGCGGAACCCGTGGCGGCGGTCACAGAATCCCAGAATCCATTAGGTTGGAAAAGAGCTCCGAGATCGTTCAGTCCAGCCTATAGCCGAACATCACTATGTCACCTAGACCATGGCACCGAGTGCCACATTCAGTCGTTCCTTGAGGGACAGGGACTCCAGCACGTCCCTGTGCAGCCCGTTCCAATGTCTAATCACCATTTCTGTGGGGAAAGGTCTGTACCTTGTAGGGTTCCTGCAGAGTGGGGTCTGCAGGGAGCAGGAAGGGGCCACCTTGTCCCTCAGGTCGTCCCCTCACTTTGGTCATGGCCCCTCAGACCCACATGTGGGGGAGATGGTGGCTTCAGGTGGGATTTTGGGGACACTTTAGGGCTGGGGAACCACAGCCCTCATGTCCTTCACCTCAGACTGAGCCATCTCTGCCTCACAGGTTGAGGCAAAGTGTCCCAAGCAGCTCCTCAGCTCCAGAGCACTTTCAGACACGTGGCTCTGCACCTGCAAATCCTTCAAGAAACAAACATACAGCACTTTCAAGTCCTTGCAGATGAAGGAATTAACCTCATAGTTCAAAAGCATCTTGCTGTTTATTTCGCACTTCTATTATTTTATTCTATATGTGGCTACAGCTTGGCTACAAGCATTTAAACGAGGTTGTGCTCATAAACTGGATGGTGTTTGTCCAGGAGCCGGGCTGTGCGAGCCTTTCCCACCGTTCAGTCTGTACCTCGGGTTGAATATTATTTAATTGCTTTATTTACTCCTACTTTAATTTGCAGGGCTGGCTGTGTGGAGCTCCTTCCTCCTCCCCTCCCTTCCCTGGCTGGATTGCTCCCACTATCCTGTCGGATTCCTCCTGCCAGCAGTTATACAATATTCATTGCAGCTCATTGCCGTGCCGGCCCGGAGCAGAGTTCGGATTCGTGCGGGTGATAAAGCAAAGGACTTGCAGGCTCAGCACACCTCAGGTCTGAGGAAGGGAGGAAGGAGATAAGAGGATGCAGAGTCTACCTGAAACAGGTTCCAAGCCCTGGCAAGAGCAGCCTCAACGCTCCACTTGCCCGAGCGAACGCTTATCGTATGGAGCACGCCCAGGCTGATATGCTAATCTTAGTCACGCTGGTGTAAACCCAAAGTAACCCCATGGAAAACAATGGAGTTACTTCAGATTTACTTCAACGTGACAGCCTTTGCAGATTTACATCTATTTTTGTACTGCACCTTCTCGGGGAACAGCCCCCTCCGGCTCTTGCACCGAATGCTTTCTTTCTCTTTCAAATCCTTCCTAATTCTGCAGGGCGAGTTGTTCTCTTGGACTTAGCTGAATTATTTAACGAGGAAAATTGGTCCTGTGTTTCCAGAGGAACCTTCCTGGCCTTGTTTTCATTTCTGGAAATATCTTCATCTCATCTCATCTCACCCTTCAGCTGTTACCTCCTCTCCAGGGACAAGTCCTTTGGGGATCTGAGCACCTTTAGTGAATGTTGAGTCCTTTTCACTCCTGTTAACTCTCTGGGAAATGGGATGGAGGGGAAGAGCTTAGCAACCCAGGAGATGTACTTGGGAATTCACCTGGAAACTCTGCACTTCTGAAAGGACAGAACCAGCCCTTCAAAACAAGGTTGGGGCAAAGAATCTGTCTCACTTGCTGACCCATATCAGGCAAGGTCCAGAGCACTGATAATTCTTGTAAAAGGAGGTGTAGCCGGGAGGAAAGAAGAGAAATGACAGATAAAGGTGAATCTGTAAAGGCCTCGTCATCACCTTTATAACCAACTCTCCTTGTTCCAGCTCCAAATCTCAACAGCAGCTGCCAACTCTTGGTGTCCTGTTCAGACGGCGCTGGATTTTTGCACAGGGTCTTTCTCATTCTCATTAAAAAAAAAGGACCCTTCCTTATCAGTAAACTCTGTGGAGAGTCACAGTTATATTAAAATGCCACTACAAAATTACCTTTTTAATAAGGTAGCTTTTCTCTGCAGGAAATAACAAGCCTTGCCCCACACCCTGATTAGAAAAGGGACCCAACCAAGGCGTTATAAATATCATGAAGCTGTTTTGTTCTCCGGTGTTGTTCACAACAAATTTATTTCTAGAGGAGGAACAGATTTATTTCCAGAGAGGGAACAGTCAGGGAAATCCCTTTGTCCTTAAATTCTGCACATGGGCTTGAAACATTCCATAATTTTGAAGCTCACACTTCATATACCAGCAACTCCACCCCTTCTTTCAATTTATCTAAAATTCTTTTCCTACTTTCCTACTAGCTAAATACATGGTGATGAATTATTTGTTCAGCACAAATTACTCACAGCTCACAGCTTTGAGACCTCTGGGTCTTTTCCTCTTTTCCCCCCTTGAAATTCCACAAATCACCACTTTGGTCTCATTCCTTGGAAGCTTCTGTGTAAAACACCTTTCCCCACTGATTTGTCCTCACTCTCCCTTACAAATGTTGCTTTATTGTTGTATTGTTGCTCATAATCTGGTTAAGTTTAAGAATATATAAATGATACATAAAATACCCACCTACATATAGAAGAAAAATAAGATTTCAGTATTGTTCAGTATTGTACATATATATAAATATATATATGCATGCACATGCATATACTGTGAGTACAATATAATCCATATTTACACCATGTACACATACATATGTGTATATATGTGCAAAAAATTATTAAATATTCCCTGATTTATCCCTGTTTGTAGGTGGATGTTGAGAAATGTGAGGCACCCACACTTTTAGATTACATATTTGCTAAGCCCATGAAATCCAATGTGTTTGTGTACATTTCAAACAAAGATCTCCACGGGCTCTTTAAACACTGCCAAAACAAGAATGGGTGACTTGTGGGTCAGGTGTTATTTTTCCTAACTCGTTCCACAGCCAGGATTCCAATGTTTTCATAACTCCTACTGTTTGCACCCAGCTTGCCTGGTGTTACAATTGAGATAAAGCCTCATGCACACCTCTTGCTTTTCACG
Organism: Molothrus aeneus; assembly: GCF_037042795.1. Classification (NCBI taxonomy): domain Eukaryota; kingdom Metazoa; phylum Chordata; class Aves; order Passeriformes; family Icteridae; genus Molothrus; species Molothrus aeneus. The sequence continues at coordinate 10,804,051 of NC_089663.1, read as the reverse complement.
CCTAAAATATTTTGCTAACCCCCCCAATTTCAGCAGGGTTTTGGGGGTGGGTGGCGCTGATTTGTCAGACAAAAGAGAAGCAGCTGGAACAAGCTGTGAGGCTGATCTGGAGATGGAAGGGTCTGTGTCCTGCTCCAAAGGGAGCTGCTGACGCACAGGCAGGAGTTTTCTTAGTGTCATGTTTTATTTACAAAACACTCAGTGCCACGATCTCCCTCCAGCAGCAAAACTTGTGGGTCCTGCGCGTTCCTGTGCGGAACCTGGCGAGGAGCTCGGGGCCGGCAGCTGCTCCTGAGCTTCCAGCTTTGCCTTGGCGCTCTCCAAGGACTCCAACCTTGTGCAGAAGCTGAATGAGACCTCATTCCCAGCCAGCAGCAGGATTCCTGCTGGAGATTTCCTTACACTCTTCTCACCCTGCACACCAGAGCCAGGCCTTGATTTCCACCAAGCTGGTGGTTCCCAGTCTGAACAACTGGTCTCCATCTGAAACCTCCCCCCAACAGCTGTCAACACCAATGGCAAGTCCATCTCAAGCTTGTTAAAATCACATTTTTGATACCAAAGGTAAAAAAAATTCAGCTCAGAAAATTTTGAGACAGGTAATTTTGACATGGGAAAAATTTGACTTGCCATTTCTCCCCACCTAGTTGGTTTAAAAATTTAAAAAGTTAAAAGTTGATGTACTTCATGGGTTTCTAATGAAAGGTACTTTCAAATGGAAAAATATTCTGTTGGTGAGTTTTGGAAGGTTCATACTCACAAAAATACTGCCAATAAAATCCTTCTCATGTAAAAATGTCATAAGTCCCTTTTTTCCTAATATAGCAGTAACCACAATAGGATTTTTCCTGCTCCACCTCTTTGGATTAGGAAAACTCAACATATTCCACACTCTTGATGAATTTCTCAGATGAATCTGATTTTAAAGCTCCGACATGAGGCACAAGAGCCATTTTGATGTGTCCTGTCCATGAATCCCTGGGCCAGCAGGGCCATTGTCTGCTCTGCTGCTTGGAGAAAGAGGAGAAACAGCTCCAGAGGAGGCTTTGTCCTACTTTAAGTGGAGAGCAGCCGTGGCGGATCAGTTGACGCCGCTCTGGCAGCGAGTGGAGCCCCGTCTTCCCCTCTTCCTCAGGAATCCCTTTGCTCCGCCAAAGGGAGTTGCATAACCAGCTGGAAAGCTCTTGTGGGCTTCCACAGGGCTCAGCTGAGCTGTTCTCCAAGGAGAAAGGGAAAAACACAGACAACAGCCAGTGCTGAACACCCAGCAAAGGGGGTTTTGCCCCTTTTCCAGCTGATTTTCCGTGGGGTGAGCACAACTTTCCCTTTGCAGTGTCAGCAACTCTCAGCACGGCTCACCTGGATGTGGTGGCACAGAGGGATGTGAGCATGCAAAACAAGGAGAAGCCACTCAAGCTCCCACTTTGCTGCTCAAAGTGGGGCATTTCTGTGCAGCTGCAGCCTCACGTGGATGTTCCTCATTGCCCTGGCTGGAGATGCACGTTTGCAGCCTGGGACACGGCCTCTGATCTCAGCCCAGCTTCATGGCTGAGCTGCTTCTCTAATTAAAACCCATGAAAAAGCAGCATCAGGAGGGCTGTCAAGGGAGAGGGAAAGTGGAAATAGGATGAAGGTCTGATGATTTGCTATTGGTCAAACAGCTGCTGTGCCTCTGCCAGTGGGAGACACACCACTGAACACGAGACGCAGGAGCAAGAAAGAGAATTTCCATGCACCCCAGAGATCCCTAATTCATCCATTCATGCCTTTTCCCATGGAAATGCAGGTGAAATATGTGGCAAATCCCACCTGCAGGTGCCTGAAGGCTGCTGCACCAAAGGCTTCCCAGGGACAGGTAACAAGTGTCTAGAGGGCAGTAGCTTTGATGATCCAGATTCTGTTTTTCCTTACACTCCTGAAACTCCAGACAATCCCATTGGCAGCTCTTGGACACCCGGGATTTCTGCTCATATGCAGCATTTGGAAACGTGGTCCATTGTGGAGGTAGCTGCCACATATTCTTATTTATTTGTTTCTATTCTCACCTCCTCCTTGCTGCTCGCCAGCCTGGCAGATTTTCAGGAGCTGCTCTTACGTAACACTGCGCCAAAATTGGTGTGAAAGGATTCAGAGGGATCTGTGGCTGGAATCACCTTTGATCCCTGGGTTCCCTTCTGGTTTGTTCGTGCATTTTGGGCACAGCACTGTGAGCTGCTGGGGCATCTCTGCCCTGGCATCCCTTGGAATCCACCCTCTGCCCCAGCATCGCTCAGGTCCTGGTGTCCAGGCCATTCCATGAGTGCTGCCTTGGTCACAGCTGTCTTGTGGCAGCAGATGGGGTCCCATGCCAGCTCTCCTGGGCACATAGGAGCAGCTTCTCCCAGGTCTCCACAAGAGCGTGACCAGAGTTCAAGCCTGTGTAATTAGCAGTAATTAGCCAATTGAGGGAGCGTGTATAAAACGGATTAAACTCACTGAAATCCCCAGCCCAAGTTGAGCTGAGCTGTGTTCTTGGCTGGAAAACCTGCACCCTCATCCAGAGGATGCCTTAAGCCACTTGAGGAAACCCTCTTTCTCTTCTTTTCTCCTCTTTCTCCTCTTTTCTCCTCTTTCTCCTCTTTCTCCTGGGAGGGTCTTTCCTCCAGCCCATGGGCAGCTTCATCCAAGCAAACATCTGGAACGCCGTGGACATTGGGGCCTAGCCCAGCTGCAGAGGGGGAAAACTTGGGCTGGACCCAAGGGAAAGGTGGGCAAGGCTCTTCATGGCACCCACGGTGCTTTGGGTGCTGCTTCACAGCAAACACAGCCCTGGGAGCAGCAATCCCATCTCAGGGCCACAGCAGAGGCAGCTCCACAGCGATGGAGCCAGGATCTCTCCCACGCCGCTCTCCAGCCTGGTGCCTCTGCTGATGAATCACGAGTGTTTTGGTCTGGATGTGGTGATAAATCCAAGTGCTGCAAATGACAAAGTGCACCATGGTGGGGTTAAGGCAATAAATCAGCTTTTTGAACGTCACTGCTTCCTGCACACGTAACTGTGAGGCAGCAGGTGAGGCAGGAGAGTCAGGAGCATTAATCTGGGGGAAAAGGGAGCCTTGGAAACTTGCCCCTTTTGTTCCAGTCTCTGCTCTGCTGGAACTCCATTTTCCCGTTCTTTATCTCCATGTTTTGCTTCACGTGACTTTTTTGCAGTTTAGAAGCAGATTCTGTGTTTGCAGGAAGAATCCCCTGTGTATTTGTAGGTGAGATTCAGCCCAGGGCAGGGCTGGGGTTGGGTGAGATCTCAGCATTGCATTGGCTCCAGGTCAGACAGACAGACACGGATGGCTGAGGTTAAACTTCTGTCTCAGAGTGCATGGCTGAGGACACCACTCCATTCCTTCCATTTAGAAAGCAAAATCAAGATTAGAGGAAGTGTTTGCCCCACAGCCAGAACGGCTTTGATGATTCCAGGATGCATTTAGGCTTCAAATGTGCCGTGACATCTCGTTTCTGAATTCCCATCCAAGCAGGGAAGAGACACCCCATGTGAGACTCTGCATTCCCTACAAGGATCAGACCAACAATCCCAACACTCTCATTGATCCTAAACATACAAGGTGATGCAGGGACAGGTCCCTTCCTGTTGTGCTTGAAGAGGAAAAGTGGATTTTGAGACCATGAGGCAGAATTTTAGAAGAAAAGTATTTTATGAAATTTTGTGCCTGACCAATATTGTCTGATAACCGTCACCGAGCACCCTTCACAACAAAACCATTTCTTCCAGGTTGTTCAGCCTGAATCAAAAGTCTCTGGAGATGAAGGAACATCTCCATGGGTGGAGAAACCTGCTGGAGGTCAGAGAATCACCTTTCACCTGCACACTTCTTTCTCTGCAGCCTTCACTTATGGCCAAAACTTTGTTGGTCTCCAACCCTCAGGTTTCTCTTCCAGTCCTTTTCCACCACTTTTTGTCTTCCCTGCAGAGTTCCTGATGTGAATTTAACTTTTCTAACAGGGGATGAGGAGAGGACCGGTGAAAGCTGCTCCTGTGTGATTCCATGCACCAATGCTTTCACACCACAGGCTCCTCAGGAGAGGGGCTTTGCCTCACTCCAGCCCCCACAGGGTGACATCCCCTCTGCCAAGCCGTGCTCCCTTTGTCACTTCTCCCAACACAACCTCAAACAAGTGTTGGGTGGTTTTTTTTTCTCAGTAGCATGTAGGTCAGAGCAGAGCCTTAGGGACCTGACAGCTGACATTCATCCTCAGCTCAGGATCTGCGTCAGGCTGTCTGGAGGCGATAGAAGTGCAGTTGCTGGTGAGACCGACTGCCTTTTGTGTGCCTTCAATTAAATGTCTTTCTCGGCGTGGGATAGTTGCCAGAGTTCTTCCTTTTTTTTTTCCTTCTTCTTTTTTTTTAAAAAAGAGAAAGAAATGGTTTTGTTTAGATATATATATAGAGAGAAAGAATAAGTCCCACCTGGCTTTTTGGAAGGGTTTCAACTGCAATGTATCAGATCCTATATTCTTCTATAAAAAGGTGAGCTGTATTTTTCAGCTGAACTTTTCTCCCTTTTTATAGCCGGGATTTGGCACACACGAGGCAGAAGCTGTGGCAAGGTCACTGCCCTTCCCCAGCCAAGGAAGGAAACCCATGGCATGTGCCAGGGCCAGCAACATGGGGGCAACTGCTGAGGAAAATGTTGGGGTGCGCACAAGCTGTGAGCTGACCCCCAAAACCTGCTCATTGTTGGGGTCTGGGGTGGCTTGAGGACCATGTGGGAGCAAGTCCTGGGTGCTGTGGAACCTGCCCTGATGAGGAGATGCCTTCAGCCGTGAGCTCTGCAGAGGAGCCATAGGGTGGTCCTGGCACAGCTTGTGATTCTCTGCCAGCCACAGAATCCCAGAATGGTTTGAGTTGGAAGGGAACTTAAAGCTCATCTCATTCCAACCCCTGCCATGGTCAGGGGCAACTTCCACTACCCCGGGTTGTTCCAATCCCTGTCCAGCCTGGCCTTGGACACTCCCTGGGATGCAGCTTCTCTGCTTGATCCTCACTGCTCTCTTTCCACAACAGTTTGGGCAACAGGTTAAAACAAGGCAAGCTGCCACCATGGCCTCTGCCCTCTTTCTTCCTGCACCCTTTAAAATTTTATTTGCTCAAATGATGTTTTCCAGACCCGGTGTCCTCCTCCCACACTGCCCAGTGTCCCTTGTGCTGTGACTGGGTGCTCTGGCCCCTTCTGCCAGCTGTGAAGGAGGAGGTGGTACATGGCAGCAGGTCTTTTCTGCCTGACAACAGACATATTTTAATTAATTAAATTTTTTTTTTTGCACAATTACGCTTATTTTCATTACTCATTTATTTCCTATTGTGTGCCTATTGCAGTGCCTCTCTTCCCAGCCCCAGCCAGTGGAGGGACCTGCCCAGTCTCACCCAGACTCACTCCTTCCAGCAGCAGCAGGAGATGCCAGAAGTGCTCCGGGAGCCGCAGCACCTTGGCAGAGCAACATTTGCATGAGAAAGCAGGGAGCGGGGAGGAAATAAAATCTAAAGGTGAAGAGGCGTGACTCACTTGGTGAAACTGCGGTTCTGCTGCTGAATTCCCCGGGGCTTCAAGGAGAGATTGGAAATCTCAGGGATGCAAGCGGCCGGGAATAAGAACACGCTCCACACTCGATACTGGTGTGGTGGGAGCTCCCTCCTGTTTGGTGGTTTTTATTGCGTTCTGATTGATATGGAAATTGTCATGTCTGCTCGAGGAGGCTGAACACATCCCCTGTGCTGTGATCCTGCTCTGGAGGTGCCTGTCAGGCTGAGGGCTGTCCCTGGCTCCACTGGGCTGCAGCAGGAGCACAAAGCCACGTTTCAAATCCTCTGCTCACTGCTCCTGCTTCTTGCACAGCCTTTAAATGCTGTGCCATCAACTTCTTGATTAATTAATGCTCTTCTGTTTCACTTGTTTGATGATGATGCTCAGAGATGTGACTGAAACTCCAGGGCAGGGACAGCCTCACATGCTGAAACAGGCTGGGCATGTATTTTTAGTAAAACTGTTCTTTCAGCTCAGGATTTGAAGTTGCTGGTCATTTCCTCATCCCTCTCTGAGCCACATGCCAAGTTCTTTCTGCTGTTTATTGCAGATGTTGAGGGTTAAAATAATCTGGGAGTCAAGTGCTTGGCTTTTGCAGGGAGAGGGAAGAGAGCAGCTGGATAAGCTCTTGCTGCTTATCAGCACCAGCATCCAAGCTTATGGCAAAACTTCCAGGAGCTCCAGTTTTTATATATCCTTACAGAAATAATGACTTGGAAAAGACACACGGAGGATTTAAGGCCATTCCACGTTATTGCTCAGCTCAGCTGAAAGAAGTGAGGGATCACTTTGTTGTCCTGGCCTGGAGGTGATCACAGCAGGGCTGTCTGTCCATCCAGGGCTGCTGCTGGCTCGTCCCAGGCCCCAGGAGCAGCAGAGAGGCTGAGGGGTGAGATGGGGTGAGCCAGGGGGTTTTGCCACTTCAGCAATTATTCCTTAACGTGTGTCCTGCCTCTGCCTGCAGGCAGGGACTGGAGCCAGGAACGCTGTCAGTCGTGTTTGTCCTGCCAGCAGAGCTCACCTTGGAGGTGTCAGCCCTGCAACGGTGCTTTACCTGCAGTGCATCTCTGCAGCCTGCAAGCATCCCAGAAAACACTTCCCTGGCCTTTCCCAGCTCACAGCCCAGATTTCCAAACTGTCAATAGATGTTCAGAGCACTGAGAGGCTGAACACACGGGTGGGGCAGGGGTCTGTGGGCTGCCAGTGCAGATGTGGTTTGGGGTTTGCCTGCTCTGCTCTGTGCCAAGGTGGATTCCTGTCCCCTGGCAGGGCCAGCTGTGCCCAGGGAGGATTCTTGCTGCCAGAGCATCAGGGATACAGGGACTTTGAGGCAGCAGAGCTTCACCACGTGGTGCTGGCTGCCTCACCTTCACTCACTCCCAGATTTGGGGGCACACATTTTCACTGGAGGGATGGATGGATGGATGGATGGATGGATGGATGGATGGATGGATGGATGGATGGATGGATGGATGGAACCAATTGGGCAGAAGTTCCTGTGTGCCCTCCCACCTTCCACTGGGATTTCAGAGCCTGTTGAACCATCCTGCAACCCAAAAGAGGATTTTCCACCAGCAAGAGCTGCATCTGCCCTCCAAGAGCAGCACATCCAGCTGCCTCCTCTCTTTCTCTTGCAAGGGCAGAGGATTTGACACTAAAAAATGGAGCTGGCAAGCACTAATTGCTTGGGAGACAGCATGGCTGGCTGGGGCCGTGGGGACAGCACACCACAGTGCTCTAAAACCACAGATGGGTGCCCAGTGGGATATTTTGCCAGCTCAGGAGGAGATGGGCGAGGGCTCTGCGCACAGGCGGCTTTCTAGAAGCAACACAAGTTGAGCTGGTAAATTATAAAATGCCACACTTGAGGTCTGTTACATAACGTCCCTTTACAGAACCTGGGAGCTAAATATAAAAAGGGAGTTACATTTTGGGCTGGTGTAAAACGATGCTCCAGAACGGGTTTGTGTGGGAAGGAGGCTCTGCAGCGCGGCGAGGAGCGGAAAGGCTTTCGGGACCCTGCCTTTGCTCCCAGCCTCTGTCGCTTGTTTTCTCTGCAACCTCACAAAAACCATGAACTCCCCAGGTCTCAGTTTCCTTCTCTTCAAATCAGGGACAATGAAACCTCCGTTTCCTCACAGCTGCGTTGTCAGGATTAATTCATGTTTTCAAAGTGACCTGGGGATCTATAGAAACCCAAATAGTGTATCATTATCCCGAGCTAAACTTGGCACAGAATATCAGCAGGCCAAATTCCCCTCCCACACTGGAGAGAAGGGGTTGTGTCAGCATAGCCGAGAGGAAAATTCCAGCCGCTGTTCCCAACCAAAAAATCCAGAAGAGAAAATCCTTTTCAGGCTGAGACCATTTCATTTCCCCGGAGGAAATTCCCCCTTCATCAGCTCTGAGCAGAAGAATCAGCTCCCACTCAAATGGGCTCATGCTGGAGTGCAGAGGGGCTGAATGGGAGTTTTGGGTGGCTCGTGCTTCCTCTCTTAGTTGATGGTGATGTTGATGGTGACACTGGGATCCTGCAGGACATGCTGCCACCTCACTGGCTCTTCAGCTCCAAGGTGACAAAGCCAGGAGCATGTCCCATGGGAAATGCAAGTGGGAGTAGAGCAAAGTAGAGATGCACAGAGATGGTGTCTGTGCCAGGATCCAGCCTTCTTGGCAGGGATTTGGGGCTGTTTTGCATTTTTTTTTTCTTTTTTCTATTTTTTTTTTTTTTTTTAATTCCACTACCAAACTCAGCATGGTGCTCAGTGTTCTGTTTTGCTTGCTCTCCATCAAAAGTTAGGAACAACCTGGCTCAGCTTCCTTCTCCTTCCTCTCTGCACACAAAGTGCAGAACACAGTAACCACCCAGAAGGGGTAGATGGATTTCTAGGTCAGGTTTGGCCACTGAGTTTGGGGGCTCAAGGAAGCCAGGTATGGGCTGAAGGCCAGCTGAGACATGGGATGTCATGCGGATGATGCCACCACAGCCTTGCTCCTGCAATGATGGAGAGACACAAGGACTGAGCAGGGACCAGCCTAGTCCGGCTTCTGGTCAAAGTGGATGCCTGGCTCCTCCTCAGGTTTCTTAAAACCACCTGATCATCCAAACATGATCCTGTGCCTGTGAAAACCCATCCAAATCGCTGGAAAAAAATGTTTTCTGACAGGATGGAGATTTGCAAGGGAGTTGCCAAGCAACTGGCGCAGCTCTGCTGCCTCCTGCTCCTCTCCTCCCTCTGAGCGGGCGATGGCTGCATCCCTGAATCCCCTGCCCCGGCCAGCCCAGCACTCCTGGCCTTTCCCAGCCTGCCCCCACCTGCCTGGGAAGGCACAAGGGGGAGAAACAGGGACCACTGGTGGCTGGTGGGACAGGATGCTCCTGGCTGCTGGGAATGACTTCCCTTTTGCACATCCAAATCTCCTTCAGCAGCAGGGTTAGAAACAGGCTCCCTTTTCCAACCCATTTCCAAGCTGTGCAGCTCCCTTTTGAACTAGTCCCAGAAATGTGGGGAAACACCCAGGAGGATTCATTATAACCCAGCTTTGCTTCATGTCACCTCTGCATTTCCTTGGAAGCTGCTTCAAATTTACACGAAGAGAAGCATGCAGCCCAAGCCCTTGGGATTTTCTTCGCTGAAGCTTTAATTTAAACGAACTCTTGAGTAACAACTATTACAAAAATCAGCTGATGTCTCTTGTAAAGCCTTGAACTAACCTCAAGAGCCGTGAGCAGACGGGAGGGGAGGCACTGATAGCTGGGATCTTGCAAAAGATCAGTTGCTGAGTGAGTGGCAATAAACAGCAAACCCAGCCAGCTTGGAGGAATGGCAAATGGACCAGACTGTTCAGAACAATCTGTTCCTGCTCCAGAGCAGGGCTGTGGTGCCGGCAGCAGCCTGGGAAAACGGCTATTCCTGGCGTGAGCAGGTCTGAAACCCTGCTGCAGAAAACAGCGGGGCCAAGCCGGGCTAATTGCGAGGAGACATGTCCTAAATCAGACAAAAAGCCTCCGAGTGCTTCTGCTGGGCTGAGTCCTCTCCAGGGAGCTTTGTGCTCTGCCTCATCCCATGGACCTGCTGGCTGGGCCTGGCTTTCTGCTCCAGCTAATCCTGGGCAGGGCCACTCGGATCCACTCCGGGTGCTCTGCCTGTGCTTGGCCGAGCTTTTACTGCCTGGTGTCGTCACCTACTTAATCAGGCATGAACGTCACTGAGCTGCAGCAGAGCAGCCAGTGCACTCAGCTTCTTCCCAGCGCTGTGATTGCTGTTGGAAGGGAGCAAGAGCGCCCAAACTTCTCCCAGAAAGCCAAAACTGAGGAGACAGGAAGCTCTGGAACTGTCCGTGTCAGCATCCCCAAAGCAGGCTGGGCCTGGGCTGCAATTCATCCAGGAAGATTTATTTCAGTTGTGCTTCTTTTCATGGGGCTTGTGGGCTCCCCAGGATTCTTTGCTCCTGTGATTAACCCAGAGATCAAGTGGCCTTCATTTGATTTGGAAAAGAAAAGAATGGGATGCAGATGGTGCAGAACACCCATACAGCAATTTAATTAATTGCCTTTAAATGTTAATTCAGAACAGTTTCCCTGAGTGATCTTATATAGGCAAATCCTCAGTTGCCTTAAGCCACTTGCAGAGTGTATTCAAGTAATAAGGTATTTTTAGTCCTGACCAGGAGTCCTTGCACAGGACTGTAATCAGGAATGATTAATTGGAAATAGCTCTTCTAACCCAGGCTGTACCTGCTGTGCTCTCCTGTGCTGCCCAGCTCTGCCCAGAGCTGACATGGAGCCGCTGGAGTCCATGGAAAAGGGAATTTCCTTCCCAGCTCTCTCTGTGCTGCTTCCTCAGCCACAGACCACCCTCCCAGTGCTCCCCAGCCCAGTCTGGCATGGAGGGTTTCCAGCACAAAGTCTGGATTTGTTGCCCACAGACTTCCCTGGGGAAGAATGGGGTGTGGGAGGTCACAGTGGGGATTTATTAGCTCAGCTCAGCCCTGGCCAAGTGCTCTGCCAGGCTTTGAGAGCTGGTGCATTGCATATTCCAGCCTGGAGCAAACCCCTGCCTCCTGCTTGGGTGTGATGTCTCCAGAGCTGCTGAGGGATCAGCAGCACCACTGAGAGTAAATTTGTGCAGTTTTGCCTAATTCAGCCAAAAAAAAAAAAAAGTAATAGAATCATAGAATCCCAGAATGATTTGGATTGGAAGGGACCTTAAAGCTCCTCCTGTTCCACCCCCTGCCATGGGCAGGGACACCTCCCACTGCCCCAGGTTGCCCCAAACTCTGTCCAGCCTGGGACACTTGCAGGGATGGGGCAGCCACAGCTTCTCTGGGCAGCCTGTGCTGTGCCAGGGCTCAGCACCCCACACTGGCACACAGAACCCTGCTCCAGGTCAGACATGGCCTCGTGTGACAGTGGCACTGAGATGGCTCTGTCCTTGAGTCCCCTGTTCTGTGCTTCAGCTAAAATCATCCTGCAGTGTCTGTGTGCTTGTTACGTGCCGGGTTTGACCTCAGGCCAGTGAAATTTTTGGAGGTTTCTTCTTTCTGTGCTTTCAGCACATCCTTGACTATTTCCCTCCTGCATTCCACCCCCGTGGAAGCAGCCTTTGAGCAGTAATTCAGTGTACCTACTGCAGCCAAAGGTGCCTGGGAGTTAGCACAGGAAGGTGAAATCCACATTATTTGGCTCTGCTGGAGTGGTGGAGCCTGCTGTGGGAGAGTTTCACTTTCCTAAAGTCAAAGCTTGGGGAACTTGCTCCTAAAGCAAGGCTTGAAATAACACCCAGCAAAGCCACGGAGGAGACAGTTCACTGCTGGAAATCACATTTCACTTGGTGTCAGCAATTCAGGAGAAAACCATCTGCAGGAAATTACGATGACAATTTCCTCTTGGAGTGTGGAGAAATTACAGCTGTAAGCAAGGAGGCAGCCAACAGCCTCCTCTCCCCTTGCCTCTACCAATTGCCCTGAAAACCTTTAAGTCATTTCCATGTACAGAGATGTCTCTACCCCACCCAGGAAGGACAGGCTGGAAGAACTGATATTGTGCAGGGAGAGAACAGCTCAGCATCTGAGGAGTAGATGTTGCATATCTGAAATTAAACCTTTAAGAAACACGGAGCGAAACTCAAGCCAGTTGCAAAATGCTGCAGGTCTACAACTCTTAATGTGTTTGTGATGGTTTTGGACCAAAACTGGTCTTGCCTGTTGAAAGCTGATTCATGCACATGTGAAGATAACATTCATCAGAGGAAAGAAACAAAAACCTGGCTAGAAAATGTGATCATGGGACACGTTCACAAGCCAGGTCTTGGTAAGGTGACACCAGGAGGCCAAGGGATACCTCCAGGACCACAGGACAACATTTACATGGGGAGATGGTGAAAGGACAAGGAGGAATAATATTAAACTAAAAGAGAAGAGATTAGATTAGATGCTAAGAAGCAATTCCTTACTCAGAGGGTGTTGAAGCATTGCCACAGGTTGCCCAGAGAAGCTGTGGCTGCCCCTGGATCCCTGGAAGTGTCCAAGGCTGGGTTGGATGGGGCTTGGAGCAGCCTGGGATAATGGAAGGTGTCCCTGCACATGGCAGGAGGTGGAACTGGATGAGCTTTAAGATTCCTTCCAACCAAAGCCATTCTGGTTCTACAATTTCAGCAAATGGACGTAGCATATGTCTGAATTCAGAACCTTTTCTCTGAGGTTTCAGCCATCCATTTGTTGCCTGAGAAGATCTTTCCCCACCACCAGCTGCCTTAGCAGTTGTCAGCATCTTCCTGCTTATCCCAGCACTGCTGCTGGAGCTGATGGGAGTTTGATTATGATTTAATCCAGGCTTTTAGAGGAGGGGAAAAAAGAAAATTTTGACAGTTCCATATATAGCCCTCTGACTCACCGATTTCATGTGTCAAACACTAAAGACGGGTTAAGTAGAATTAAGTTCTGGATTTATTATAAATAGGCATTAAGTAACATGAATGTATTGCATTTGCATGAAAATATGGGCCCAATTCTCCAGCTTACCCCAGAGATTTGGTTTGACGTCGATTGGATGCTCCCAGGTGGGAGCTCAGCTCAGAGCCAGCCCAGCTCTGATCATCCCCTGCAGCCCCTGTGAACTGGACCCAGTGAAACAGGAAAATCATTGCTGGAATCAGGGAAAGTTTACACTGCTTGCACAGATCAGAATTCATCCCTTTATATAGTACAATGAGTTTTAATTAGCCCCCAGATCTGCTGCTGAAGGAATAATTTCTGCATGTCAATCAGTGCTAAATGTACTTGTTAAATCAGGCAAGATTGGTTAAGTTGAAAATTGCATAAAAAGTCACTTTTCTTCTGTTTCTCCCAGAAGCTGGATACTTTTAGGATTGAAATGTTATGGACAATGTCATCCTGCTCCAAATACTCTTCTGCTGAAGGGTCCATCCAGACAATGAAGTCACCCTCACTGAGAGCAAGTGTGACAGTCAGGCATTGTTTGGGTGAAAAAAAGTCCTCTTTAGTCAAATCAGTGTTTCTGCAATGAGGGAGACAGACACAGACTCCACCAAATCAGAGCCCTCCTGAATAGTTTAATTTACTGACTTGTTCATTGCTAAACAATTGAGAATTGGTCCATGGAGAAGAACACAAAAAGGACAGACAATATGGGCTGTATTTTGAGGCTGGACTAGTCCAAGCCAAGGAAAAAACAAGATTTTGAGTGGCATTGTTTCTGTAAAAATAAATGTTCACCCCTGCACCTCCACTTTTATTGTGAACTGGGGGTTTGGCCCTGTTTCTGCTGAGGGTGAAAAGAAGGGATGTGCCCTATAACTCAGCCAGAGCCACTGGGACTGAGTGACAAGCTCACCCTGGAGAGGTTCTGTCATTATCCCACGGAGCTGTTGCTCATGCAGGAACAGCACAAAAAGCTCTGGGAGCTTCCCCCAGCCCTGGTGGGATCCTCAGGCTCCGGTGCCTTCCCAGCAGGGCTCTGCCCTCAGTTGTGATTTTTCTTATCAAACACCACATTCTGCTTTCTGCCATGAATATGATTTCCAATTAAATGCCTCCTCAGAGCCTGTCTGGCTGGGAATTAGGCTGGAACTTGGTGGCTGGGCTGTTAGCTCATCAAAGTCTCTGGGATAACGGGGAGGCGCCGATGCTCTGCTCGGGGATTTTGCTCGTGGCTTTGAACTCGCGGCAGCCCTGCAAACTGGGACAGGCTGCCCTTTGCTCACCTTCAGCTCTGCTCCTCTCCCCTTCAGCCCACAGCTGAGTAAGCATCTCCAGGGCTACAAAACACAGCCCCTGTGCTGCTGCCCTCCAGGGATCTCAGCGTTTGTGCAGTGCCTGGGAAGGAGCTGGCCACGCGCTCCAGCTTACAGGGAAAGGATTATCATGGCTCCATATGACTCAGTCCACAGCTCCTGAGTGCTTCCCTGCATGGGAAGGAGAGAAGTGGGCATGAAGCCTCAATCTGTCCCCTAATCAGCCACCTAACAGGTCCCTGTCCCCAGGGTCCTTCCCCAGTTTGGCAGCTCCAACCGTTGCTGCTCTGGATGCCAGCAGTGGTGGCAGTGAGGCGGTGATGGCTCCTTTATGAAAAAAAAAACAGATAAAAACCAGGCTGGAAGGCAAAAAGTCTGGATGTGGACCGAGCAGCAGCCCTAATCCTGAAGCACTGCTGGGGATGGTGAACCCCTGGCTGCCCCTGTTGGAGCAAAAGGCTTTGAATGCCAGGTTATGGCTCAATTCCAAATGAGGGTTTCTCCTCGCTGTGGACTCACAGCCAGGGAGATGTTGGAGCTTCAGGGCTGGTTTTGGGGCACAGAAACCCCTGTGGTCCATGTAATGTGGGGTCCCAGCAACTCCTTGCTTGGTCCATCACGGGGCACCATCCTCACTCCATTGTGGTGATGCTGCCATGGCAACCGTGGAACCTGGGCCAGTGCAGGGCGGGACTGGGACCAGTTCTCTTCTAGGTTCTTCCCTCTCCTGAGCTTCTTGCTGGAAATAGGGGTGGATCTTTGGGAAAGCCTGACTGCCACTGTGGTTCTGTCTCCCGGCTGGAGAGGAAGGTGCCCTGTGTGGGGCCGAGCAGTGTCAGGGGACACAGGGACACCCAAGGGACTGCAGTGTGGTTGCTGGGGACCAGCTCTGGGGGTAAGGGCTGCAGGGTCCACTCTAGTGCCCTCCTGGGACAGGGGTGCTGAATCCAGGTGTTCTGCAGGCACAGGGTGGGGGGGACTGGCCTCGCTGGAATTTCTATGGAAACCCAGGTACTGAATGGGATGGAATAGCTCAAACCATCTGTTCTTCCCCTACTTATAAAACTCGATAATTTCACGATGACATCACCAGAAATGCTCTCCTTTTATTCCTCTTGCAGCCATCTGTGATGGTTTCCTCATGTGCCAAACACGCGAGCGGGTGCTGAGGGATGGGCAGGAGGACACAGCCACCCCATTACTCCTGTTTCATTTCTTTCCTTGGAAAGCGATCCTGTGCCTGCAGAGTTTCACTTGTTCCCTTCCCAAGGCGTCTACAGAGCAACCAGCAGAGCTAGACGGGGAAAATGAAGGTAAAATAGAAGGACAAACTAAAGCTGAGCTTCACAGGGACTATGGAGGATCTGCTGTGGGGATCTTAGCCATGGAAATAAACATCCAGCAGGTTTGCTCCTGCCAGCAAGGTGCTGAGGAGCACTGGGGCTGCTTCTCCTGTGCCAGGAATGAGGAGATTTGGGTGAGATTTGGGTGTTGGAAGAGGCAGAGTTGGGGAATTTGAGTCAGCTGAGGACACAGGTAGTGGTGGGTCTAACTGCCTTCAGTGCCTGCTTGCTGGGCAGTTTCACAGCTTGAAGTCACCTTCTGATGGTCAGGGACAGGAGCACTCCTGCTCCACTCCTGGGCTCATCCATGTCCCCAGCACCAGTGGCTCTGATCCTCACTCACGTGGTCCTCGCTGTTGTGCTGGGTGATAAAAGAGGTGACAACCTGCCATCACCTGTCCTCTTCACTGGTGGAGGTCTCTCCCTGTCCTGGAATGGAGGTGCTGGCTCCAGCTCAGCCAGCACTGTGTGTTTTGGGTGGTGATGGAGATCTCAGGTGCCAGGGAAGCACTGGAGCTGCTGCTGCTCAGCTGCTGCCACTGCCAGCTGCATTTGCTCGACTGACCAAACCCTCCCTTGTCTGTGGCAGAGGAGAGAAGCCTCAGCAGACCTGGATCTCCCCGAAAAGGAGAAGGAAATAAGGGCTAAAGTGGAGATCAGGCACCTGCAGACTAATTTCCATCATGAGGCCCACAAGAGGAAATTCTTCGATGCCGATATCTGGCGGCAAATGCAGGCTCAGGAGTGAGTACAGCTCTGCTTGGCTGCCTGGAGCTTGGGAAGTTCCTCCACGCCAAAGTCACAGATTTATGGACTCCCACAGGCAGGGACACCTTCCACTCTCCCAGGTTGCTCCAAGCCCTGTCCAGCCTGGCCTTGGACACCTCCAGACATGGGACATCTTCTCTGGGCACCCTGTGCCAGGGCCTCACCCCTCTCTGAGCAAAGAATTTCTTCCTAACATCTGATCTCAATCTCTCTTCTTTTAGCTTAAGTCCATTCCCTCTTGTCCTATCTCATCTGCCCATACAAAATATTGCTCCCTCTTTCTTGATAGCAATCAAGGGATTGCTATCCCTTTTTGACGAAGAGATCTGGGGACCACAGAGCAGAGATGGGGAGGGGCAAGGAGCTGCCCTGGCAGATGGGATGTGCTAAATGTCATTTGTTGTTCCATTTTTGCAGAAAAGCAATAGCTGATCTGAAGCAAGAGCACAGACATGTGACATTAACGCTGAGCCAGATCTATTCACCGAGCAGTGTGCTGGTGGAAAACAGAAATCGCATGAAGGTCCGAAGCCTCTTGCAGACCAGGATGCAGAATGATGCCCTGATCAAAGAAAGAAAAGCCCAGTTAGCTGACCTGGCCAAGCAGGTGAGAGCATCTGGACTGTTCCCTGCCTGAGCACAGCAGGGCAGAGTCACAGAGTGAGACCTGTGGCTGAAACTCCTCAGTGTAGAACGCATTTAATTCAGCCCTTGGAATATTCCTCCTGGCAAGTGGCACATGACAGTGACAAATAGAACCAGGCTCCCCTTCAAGTCAGCAGCACTGACTGGAAAAGTGAGGTTGGACTCTCAACCTTGTCCCACTGGTCCCTGCACCAGTCCCTGTGTGGTGGCACACACCACCCTGGGGGCACAAACACCCCTCTCCTTCTCCCTTCACTTCTTTTTATTCTCCTAAAAAAGAGGTAAAACAGGAACAGTGCTGTCTGAGGTGTGGCAAATACAGGAACAGCATCACCTGAGGGATGCCCCATCCCTTCTCCTGAGGATCTGGTTGGGTTTGGGCAGGAGTGAGGTGGGAAGCCAAGGGAAACGTGGGCTATGGAAGTGACAGTTCCCTTGGGCATTGTTCTCAGAGCCAGCTGCCCAAGCTGGACTCCAGGGAACATGCTGGGGTAGTTTGCCATTGCTGGAGGTGCTGCAGAGCTTTCCCAGCAGGGTTAGCTTTCTGTCGGGGATGATGATAACTCTGACCTGCCTGAGTCATCCCTCCCCCACCTGCCCCCCGCTTCACCATTCTCCAGCTGCTTCACTCTTCCATGCATTTATTTCCTCTGGAATCTCCCCACTTCTGGCAGAAGTTTTCCTCCACTCATTCCCAGGGAGGGACTGCACAGATCCCTGCCTGGCCAGCACAATACCTCTACCACAGCCCCATCCTCATTGCCTCTTCCACTCTGCAAAGTGCTGCTGTGCCATGTTCAGCACCTGCTGGAGCTCCCTCCAGAAACAGCTGCACTTCTTTCATGACACAAAAAACCCCCATTCCCAGTTACAGTTCATGTTTCTGCATGTGCAGGGTGGGATCCTTTGGGATTAAAGCTGCTCCTATAACTGAGAGCTCATTAATGACAGGGTTGCTGTAGTTCAGATCAACAGAGGGGATTTTCTTTGGCTCTGTGTCCTGACAAAAGTCCAGAATGTAGGGGTGGAGATTATACTTCCTGGTTTTTTTTTTTCCCTGTGTGTGTGTGCAGGTTGTAGAGCTGGAAAAAAAGATAGTGAATCAAAGAGACACAAACTGGAGGGAGTTGGAAGCAAAGAGCCACAAACACCTGCAGAAGAAGATTGAGTTACTGGAGATGCGTCTGAGTCATGTAAGGAAACGTTTTGGAGACTTTTGGAGAATGTGTGTGGGGTCACACAGGGGCCTGGGACCTTTGTGGTCAGGACAAAGCTCAGTGGTGCAAATGTGTTTGGTTCGACACAAGCTGCATGGAGCACCTGGCTTGTTCCCCTGGCCTGATCATTCCCAGAATATCTCAAAGGCTCCTTCAGGCTTGGTGACCCAAATGCAGCACTTGGGCTGTGCCAAGAGGCCTGAAGGTCTGCACCTGCTTTGTGATCAAACTGGGCTGCCTGGAGCCACCTTGTCTTGGACAAAGCCAGCTCCAGGTCTCTGTTGTGATCAACCTGGTCTTCTGTTGCCTTTCCTCTCTTGGGGAGGAGGACAGTGCAGGGCCAGCTTCAAATCTCTTGGGCTGTGTTTGACCCTGCCCTGGTCAAGGTCTTTAAGCAGCGACCTGAACCTCCCCAGTTCCCCACCAGTTCCAGAGGTTTTGCTTTGCTCTCCCCAGGTCACTGTGCGTTACAACACCATCATGACCAGGAACAACAAGCTCAGAGAGGAGACTGCCAGCCTGCAGATCCAGAAAGCCATTTATGACAACTGCTACTGGAAGCTGGAAAGAAGCCTGGTTCAGCAGAACAAACTGCTGGAGGCTGCTATCGAGCAAGCCACAGAGGACTATGAGCAGTGGTACGGGGCCTTGTCAGCCCTCTGGGCACAACCTGGGGCTGCTGGGTGGTGCCAGTGATGAGTGTTCAAACACAGAGACCAGCTGAGGCTTCAGAGGGAGGATTCACCACTCCCATCTGGGTCTGGGTGCTAAGGGTTGGGTGCCTGGTCAGTGTGGGGAGACTGGTATCTCCAGGGTGTTTAATTCCATCTGTCCCAGATGTTTCTTTGGATGGGATGGACAGCCCCACGGAGAAGCCAATTTTTTCCGAGTCCCACCTGAGCTGGGTACTATTCCCAAGTACAAAACCTCACCAAAATCTATGTTAGTGGCTGTGAATTCCCTCTGGACTGACTCCACTCCATCCAGATGAGATCTGGGAATGGGCACAGCACCACGGGGGCTTTGGCAGGCCTGGCCCTCCTGGGAGTGGCCAGGAACACAGAGCCTTGTGCACACACAAGGTGTGAGAGCTGCTGTCCGTGTGCAGGATGGAGGATCTGGGGCGGATCTCGGACATCCGGGACGTGCGCTACAGGGAAACCATCCAGTACAACATCAGGCTGCTGGAGAGGAAGTGTGCCCTGCACCAGGAGACCAGGCTGAAGAACTTCTTCCTCAGCAAATGTGCAGACCTCTCTGTATTGAAGGAACAGGCCAAAGAGAGAGAAGGTAACAGAGGAGGATTTGTGGCACCGGGACCACAAACCCGAAATCTGCGGAGTTGATGGGGCTGGGCTGCTCGTGGTGGTTTATAGAACTGCACCCCAAAGGCAGAAAGCCTGCCCTGCCCACAACCTCCCCACCCAAACTTCACCCTACAAACAAAAAGGCTGGACAGTGATAATTGAGTGAGACTGAGTGTCTTGGGGTGCCCTCGGGACAGGGAGCTGCTCCTGTGTGCAACCATGGCTCCTTTTACCACAGAACAGGTTGGGTTGGAAAGGAGTCTTAAAACTCATCCAGTTCCACCCCTTCCATGGGCAGGGACACCTTTCACTATCCCAGGTTGCTCCAAGCCCCATCCAGCCTGGCTTTGGACTCTTCCAGGGATGGAGCAGCCACAGCTTCTCTGGGCACCCTGTGCCAGGGCCTCACCACCCTCACAGGGAGGAATTTCCTCCTAAAATCTAATCTAATCTAATCTAATCTAATCTAATCTAATCTAATCTAATAATTCTGTCCTCCTGGGAGGGAATCCATGGTGTTTGCTCCATTCCCATGACATCCCTGCTTAGTTTCCTGGTGGAAGAGGCTCCCTCTGCCCCTCCAGCACTGCTCCCTCCTGCCCCAGCCCTGCACCAAACCCCACAGCACTGCAGGGAAGGCTCTGCAAAGGGCAACCACGGCTCTCTGTCTCTTTCTCAGCCTTTGAGGCAGCTGAGAGGGCCAAAAGGAGCCAAAAGGAGAGCTATGAGGTGGCCTACAAGCGCCTGCTGGAGCTGTCGGACGGAGACATTGATGATTTCTTGGAGGAGTTCCTTCAAAAGGACAGGAGATTCTTCATCCTCTTTAACTATGCCATTAGGCTGAACGTCAGGAACGAGGGTCTCAGGCAGAGGATCCAGGCGATCCAGGTCTGTTCCTGCCTTTTCCAGGCAGTGATTTTGGGGCAGGGTGGGTTTGTCCTCTCCCGAGTGTCCTTCATCACTGCCCGCATCCAGCCACACAGGGAGGATGAGGGGGATGCAAAGGAGCAGCCAAAGCCAAAACTCCGCTGTTTTCTTGGAGCTAAACGCGTCTCAATGCTGCCACCGTGTACCCAGCAAAAACACTGCAGGGTCCCGGGGAGCTGGGAGCATTTCCCGGGATTTCTGCATTTCCCTGGAGGTGTCCCTGCTCCCTGGGCTGTCCCCAGCCTCCATCTGGCGGGTCAGGTGGGGTTCCATCGGTGCCCACCCCATGTGCTGGTGTTCCCATCCCACAGGATGATATGGAGGCCATCACAACGGAGAGGGAGCAGGCAGAGACAACCCAGACTCAGGTCCTGCAGGAGCTGGAGGTATGGTGGCCATGGATTCCTTCTGGAAGAGCAGCACATCCCTGTGTGTCCCAGCACTTGTCTCAGGGAGTCTGGTCCTGTAAATGCTGCTCTGGCCAGTGGCTGGAGAGGTGTGGGGAGAAAAGGGTCCTGCAAAGGCTTTGCAGGGTGAGAGGGTGGCTGTGGGGCTCCTGCCAGCCCTGGGCCGGCATGGGCAGCTGGAGATACCCTCTGGAACCCTTCAAGAACCCTCTGGACACAATCCTGTGCCCTGTGCTCTGGGATGACCCTGCTCGAGGAGAGGTTGGACCAGACCACCCATTGTGGTTCTTTCCAACCTGACCCATCCTGGCATCCTGTGATTCTCTCTCCAGACTGGAACTGGGCAGCACTGGGGTGGTGGGATCAGCGAGGGGCTGGTGTGACACCTTTGTGACACAAAAACCTTTGCTGGTAGGCAAAAATAGCAGAGACCACCGAGGAAGCCAACAAGTATGAGAACAAATACAAGGAGAGCAGCCAACTCCTGGGACAGATCCAGTCTCGCATTGAGACCCTCTTGAAGGCAATGGAGTGTGACACCACAAAGATCGTGAAGCCCCTTGGGGACAGCTTGGTGCCAGTTTTTGGTAGGTCAGGGCTGCCCATCTTCCTGTGCCACCACCCTGGGAAGTCCTGTGCACCACCCGCTCACACTGTGTTTAAATTGAGATTTTGTTTTCCCCTCTCCCATCAGTCATGCGTGCCCTATAGTGAATTTGCAATGCCAAATTCCCAGAAAATTTAGGAGCTAATTTGGATTTTCAAAATCCCAGTGGATCCCCAAAGCCTCACTGTGGCTCTGGGTGCTGAAGTGCAATGGGGGTTGGCCTCTCCTTCCAGCTAGCCAGCAAGAGGACAAGGGGAATTGCACTAGGAGGGAGGTTCAGGTTGGATATTAGGAAAAATTTCTTCACTGAAATAGTGGTCAAGCATTGGAACAGACTTCCCAGGGAGGTGGTAGAGTCACCACCCTTGAAGTGCTCCAAAAATAAAGGGGATGTGTCACTTGGTGGTATGCTTTAACAGGCAGGGAATATTCAGTATTGGACTTGATGATTTTGGAGGTCTGTTCCAACATTGACGACTCTGTGATTTTACGATTCCATGACCCAGCCAGGGAGTCAGGCTGCCCTGAGGGAAGCCAGTGGATCCCCTGCTCTGCAGGCAGCCAGGGCTGGCTTTGGGCAGGGTCCTGCTGCAGGGGGACACTGTGGGAGGGACACTGTGGCTCCTTCCCCCCAGGTCCCGTGGAGAACAAGGTCAAGGAGTTCCTGCTGAGGGAGTCCCTGCTGCGCTACACCTCCCTCGACCGCACCCAGCGCGCCCAGGCCTTCGTCAGCCCCCTCCGGGCAGCCTCCAACCTCCTCTGGACCATGGACAGGGCCAAGCTCTGCCCGGCCCCCCCAGACCTGGAGGAGACCACTGACCCCAAAACCGGTGAGCAGGGAGTGGGGAGAGAGGGGCCATGGCTGGGCAGCAGCCGCTCCCAATCCCCCGTGGCTGCCTGGCCCAGCCCTGCTGCCACATGTCCTCCCCAGAGCATCCCTTCCAGCCTGTCCTGCCCCACCGGGGGGTGTGAGACCTGTAAAAGGGTGTATTATGGGATGGCTGTTCTCTTGGGCAGTGGAAGAGCCGCTGGGCCGGGCTGAGCTGCGTGAGCTCGTTATCCAGAGGCAGCAGGAGGAGGTGAGCAGGCCCCCCAGCACGGGCAAGAGGAGGAGGAGATTCACATCACACAGTGCATCAGGCTCCAGGAGCCCATCAGGGTCCAAGAGCCCACCAGGGAATTAAAGAAGCTGTTTCATTCTTGAGCTTCTGCATCCTACACATCATTCCATCTTCCTGCTTTGGAAGGAGCCCAACACCTTTCACAGGCTTCAGAACCTCACCAGGTGATGTTTTGGCATGGCTTCACCCACTGCTGACAGCACCTGCAGCCAGGGCGGGATCAGCTGCTCTAGCAGAGGGTGACATCCCTGTCACACAACCCAAGGCACTCCCCACAGCCAGAGATGGGGACCACGGTGCCAATCCTGCACCGTGCCCGAGGGCAGGGCCTGGCAGGTGGGGTGCAGGGAATGAGTGTGCTCGTGGGGTGTTCCCTGCTAAACTGGCAGAATCTGACAACTCTCTGCTGCCTAAAGGAAAGCTGAGCTCAGTGCTGGCCCTGGGACCAGGTGGGATGGGCACAGCCCAGTGTGGAACAGGCTGGTTTGGGGCTGGGAGTGGGAGTGGGAGGCAGAGGGACTTGAGGACACATGAGGGTGACGTGCAGTAGGTCTGGGGTGCTGAGGCCAGCAGGGTCTGGAAGGGTCTGAGGGCTCCCACACCACACAAGCCCAAGCACTGCTCACACCAGCAGCTGGGTTTCCTCTTGCCAAAAGGCCTTTTAATGTGAATGCCATTCCCGTGCCAAATTCCCAGGCACATGCCTCTCCAGGGGAAGAGGAAAGGGAACCCCCGTGTGACCTAGGGAGAGGTGATCTTGCTGTGCCTGCCCCAGCCCTGAGCCTGGGCTAGTCCTTCTCTTCACCATGAGTGATGACATGGACCAGGTTCTTGTAGTCCAGATTGCCAGACATGTCCGGAGGGAAGGCAGCGAACATCTGATCGATCTGCCAGGGAAGAGCCGTGACAAAAGGTGGCATGGGAGGGCTGGGAGGAGGGATGGGGTCTGTTGGGATAGAGGGAGGCTGGCAGAAGGTGGGGAGGAGGTCATACCTCTTCCTGGGAAAACCTCTCCCCCTGCGTCATCAGCATTTCTTTGATGCTGCAAAAAGAGAGTGTGGTGAGCACTGGGCAGGTCCTCATGGGGACACCCCCATCACTCCCTGCCCCAGGTACCCCTGCACTCACTAGGCAGATTTCAGGCCTTTCCCCTCTGGATCAAACACCTTGAATGCATTCAGGATTGTCTCCTCCGGGTCGGCACCTGCGGGTGACAAAGCCACGGCCGTTGGAGATGGTAAAGGAGGAAACCAACGGCAACCTCCTGCTTCTCCCAGCCTCGGGGGAAAAATGGGGGGCAGACTGGAAAGTGGGGCCCCTGCAGGAATGCTGGCCCTGCAGCTGGAGACCTGAGTGAAGCTGGTGGCACGTAGAGGAGCAGCCATAGGGTGGTGGTGTGAGCACAGAGCAGGCGCTGTCGCCACCGCTCCGGCATCCGGCATTTATCTAATCTTGGGGGTATTTATAGAGCTCCAGGCACAGCCCTTGGGGCCCTGCAGCCTCTTGGAGATCTGCATTCCTTGGGTTAAATATGTGACTCAGGGTGCAGCCAGATGGGGTGATGGGTCAGAGTCTGGCTGTAGGCAGGGGGGCCCCTGTTGGCACTGCTGGTGTCAGCAGGCTCAGAGGTGCTCCAGGAGCTGTCCCCTCTTCCTGTGGGACAGCAGCAGCAGCAGCAGCACAGCCATTTGGGTTTTGTAAATGCCTGGGGAAACTGAGGCACAGAGACCATCTCACACCCCCCAACAGTTTGGGGAGTCGTGGGATAAGATCTGGATCTCTGGACCTAGGGGTGGTTGGTATTGCAAATCAGCAGGAGTTTTGGGGCCAGTGAGCACTCCCAGCTGCCCAGGTGCCCTCTCACCCTTGAGC
This sequence comes from Molothrus aeneus, assembly GCF_037042795.1. Lineage (NCBI taxonomy): Eukaryota > Metazoa > Chordata > Aves > Passeriformes > Icteridae > Molothrus > Molothrus aeneus. The sequence continues at coordinate 10,780,006 of NC_089663.1, read as the reverse complement.
TTCTCCCCAAACATGGTGAGGAACACGGTGAAGTTGATCGGGCCCGGTGCCTCCTTTATCATCTCATCGATCTCCTCGTTCTTCACATTCAGGCGCCCTGGGGAGAGCAGCTATGGGTCAGTCATGGATCTGAGTCCTGCTCTGCGTGTTGGGGGCTAAAAATACACACCACAGAACCCTTTTCTAGGGGATTTTCCCCCACTGAAGGGAAATAGCACATTCCTGGGGAGCCACCTCTGACAAGGAATGGAGGTAGCAGCAGTGAGGTGAGAGAATTATCTCCAGCTCTGGCTTCTCAGGCTCCAGGGTCACAGAAAAGGATGAAAGCACTGAGCTGTGCTGCTTCCTTGCCTCACTGCCCCATGGATCAGCCTCTTTTAGCCCTCCCTGGAATGTCTGGGCCAAGACCAGCAGCACTGGGGTTCTCCCTGTCCCCCAGCACCAAAAGCAAACAGGATTGAACACCTACAATCCTTTCCCCCGAGGCTGGGTTGTCCTTGGAGCTCCATTGCTGATTCATGCTGACCTCTGATGGCAGAGCCAAGCCTGCAGTGTCACAGCCTCCCACAAATCCCCTAAATCCCCTTAATGCCCACATGCCCTGGGATGCCGTGGGATGGGCACAGCCAGGTGCTCCTAAGCACGGGAAAGGCAGGGAGTGCTGGGCTGTGTAATCCAGGAGTGGCTCCAGTGCCAAGGGGATGAACTGGGAAAGGCAGGGAGTGCTGGGCTGTGTAATCCAGGAGTGGCTCCAGTGCCAAGGGGATGAACCAGCGCTGCTGTGGGAGCTGCTCCAGGTCACCCACGAGGGATCTCCCCGGCTGGCAGCCTTGGGTTGGGATCAGGAGGATTTTGGCAAAATGGGAGATCAGGTGAATGACAGGGGCTTGGTTAAATGCCCCACCCTGCCTTGTTTCTCAGTTCACAGGTCTGGTGTTGGCAAAGCTGGGGAGGGGAGGGGAGGCTGCCAAAGCTGGGCTCACCAAGGGCAGCAAAGGTGTCTCTCAGATCTGCCTTGTCGATGAAGCCGTCCCGGTTCTGATCCATGATGGTGAAGGCCTGGAAGCACAGGAGCAGGGCAGGGAGCACAGGGAAAGGGACAATTGTCAGCCTTTGCAAAGGCTTCAGCACCTTTCTCCTTCTCCTTTCAGCTTGGATGGGATAAGGGCATTTTGAATCCTCACAGGATGGGCTCTGGGGGTCCCACTCACCCTAATCCCTCACAGCACCCTGGGGTGATGGCAACCCAAACCCCAGAGTTGTACAAACCCTTTCCTTGGCCAAATCCCTCTCACTCCAGTATGACACCAGGCAGAGAGGCCAGCCTGGGCCACCAGCTCCTCCAACTGGGGCCAGTTATCCCTGGAACTGAGATCTGCACAGGACCACGTGCCTGCCATGCAGGGGTTGAGAGCTCCTGGCCAGGCAGGTGGCAGGAGCTGGGAGATGTGCCCCAGCTCCCTTGGATGTGCTGATCCTCTGAGGGAATCTGCCTCCTGGGAGCTTGGGGGCTTTGCCAGATTTAACGGTGTCGCTGAGTTGTTATTCTCACTTTTAAAATAAAACGACCCAAAACCAGGCCTGCTGCCTCCTGGTGTGAGCCAGCTGTCACTTGAGAGCACCAAGGAAAGAGCTGAAGGTCACATCACACCCAGGACCCCCGGCCCTTCCCATCAAACCCACCTACCTCTTTGAATTCCTGGATCTGGGCCTGCTCGAACATGGAGAAGACATTGGAATTGGCACCCTCAATCCTCTTCTTGGCTTTCTTGGGTGCCTGCAGGAGTCCAGGTATGCACCATTAGCTCACTGGCTTTTTATGGGGTGAGATTAAAGCGTGGAAGTGCCCTGTTCTTACTCATGACGCCCTGGTGGGAGCTCTGGGCTGGGGTTCTCTTTCCTGGGGATTTGTTGGTTTCTCCCTGCAGCTCTGGGATACTGAGGGGCATTAAGATTCCTGCTTAAATTTCAGCTCCTGGCGAATTTAGCCAAATAGGTCCAAGGAAAGATGAGGAGGGAAATCACTTCTCCCACAGGCAGGTAAAAGGGTCAGCTCTGGGGTGAGATATCCCCGTTGGAACCCTGGTTTTGGGAGCACTGCTGAGGTTGCACATAAGGGCTGTGGTTGGTCGGTGCTTCTTTACCCTGCTGTGCAGATATTAAAATATGGCTTAATTAAAAATCTGCCTCCTCCTGCACTGAGGCTTGGAACAGTCAGAAATGGGTCAATGTGTGTTCTAAAGAGGACTGAAGAGCCCCTCACTGTCCCACCCAGCCCATTATCCCTCATTCCAGTGCCTGCTCCTGCAGCTGTTTCCCCTCATGGGGGTCTGTCAGGAGGAGGATTTTGGGGGCACAGAACGGCCCTTCCTCTCACTGCACCAAGGAAGGGAAAAGAGAAAAATGGCATTTGGAGCCTAAAGCCATCTGCCCTCCTTTGAAAGCTCTGCTAGCATGGGGGACACCTCTCTGTTCCCTGTGAGATTCTGCTGATCCACCCAGATGCTCCCCAGTTTTCTCTCCCTCTTTCCAAGGCAGACAAGACCCTTGGCCCTCAACTCCTTGTTGCCTTCCTTTGCCCCCTGCCCATTAAAGCTATTCTGGTGAAAAAACAAATTAATTTTCTCTCTTGCTCTCTCAGTACTCACCATGGCTCCGCTCAGCTGCCGATGTCACCGTGAGGGGTGTCCCAGAGGCACTCCCTCCCTCCCCCCGGCTGGAACAATAAATACACCCCCCTCGGGGTTAAAAATAGCCCCATGCCCACTTTTGGCTGTAATAGTAATTTGGCCGCCCCCAACCCTGTTGTCTCTGCCTTTCTCTGTCCCTCTCTCTCTCTAATCTTGTTGTTGTCACCGGCTGACGTGACATGTGAGCCCGGCAGGGTTTCAAGGTTAACCAAGCTCCGGTGGCCCCCAGCTCCCACACCGGGGATGCTTGGGGACAATCCCACCTGCCTTTGTCACTCGGGCTGGCGCCGGGCTTGTCCCCTCCGCTGGGAGGGGTTGGCCCCAGGGGACCCCCTGCTAGAATCCCCCAAGCTTTGGGACACGGATGTTTCTCCTCGGTGCTTCCAGGCGGTTTTGGGAGCCCCATCGTGCTCGGCTCCGGCTCCCAGCCCGTGGATCGCCTCCCTTGGGATGCTCCCGGAGCAGGAGCAGCTCCCCGGTCACCCGGCCCGTGGCCGAGCGGGGACATCCCCGGAGCTGCCGCCCCATCCCGGAGGCGGATGCTGAGCCGGGCGGGCACCAAGAGCTCCTCTCTCATGTGTCACCCCCACCGAGGCACCTGTCACCCACTTAAGCCGAGCATTTGCTCGCCCCGGTCCCTTGGGACACGCAGATTTAACCCTCCCGATTCCGGGCTCTGTCCCGGGGACACATCCTGCAGGGATGACGCTCACACTGCCCGGGCTCTGGCTCGGCAGAAAGAGCCGAGGAACCCACGGGCATCAATCCCACAAAACCTCTGATATGTCTGCTAGCAGGACTTGTGGCTGCCGGGACCGGGCGGTTCCCTTTTGTCTTCAGCCCGTTCATTTCATCCCCGCTCCCTCCCGCCTTGCCCGGGATGAGGCTGGGGGAGGATTCACGCTGGGTGGGAATGGTGCTGCCAGCCCCAAGGATGCCCGGCAGCCCCCCAAGCTCATGGCCATGACCCGGTGGCCGTGCGGGCTGCTGGCCTCGCTGCCCGGCTTTGTCCCCTCCGCACGCCCAGGAGCGAGCAGGGAGGGCCGGGAACAAAAGGCATTGTGAAACCAGATCCCTGGAACTCCGGGCTCTGCCCAGACGCTGCCCTTGCTCTCCCGGAGGTCACAAATATCGTGTTTAATCCCTGGCACTCGCCCGCCCGGCTGCCACCGCCGTGCCAGCGAGGATGGCGTTACGGGCAGGATTGCAGGAGGCAATTCCAGGAGATTTCAGTGGGGAAAGCGTGTAGGGAAAACTGCTGGGGAGGAGAAAAACTCCTGATCCGGGAATGACCATCTCGCCTGGATGGAGCTGCAGCTCAGGGAAGGGATTTCAGGATGTGTTTTGGGGTCTGTGTGAGCAAAAAGGGGCAGGAGAAAGAGCCGCGGGGGCAGAGCTGGGGCCAGGACCAGCCCCGGGCACAGCCGGGGATGAGCGGGATCAATCTCGGCACGGACGCTCCCTCATCCTGCCAAGTTCAGCTGGATTCATCGTCCAGCCGAGCCCAATTACCTTAATTTGTGGCATTAAGGAAAAATCCATAAGCATCAGGGAAGTGATGTGTGGTGGTTTCACAGGACTGGCCATGGAGCCGCCCGGGCTCTGCCCGTCCCCATCCCCGGCTCCGTGTCCGTGCTGGGCGCAGCACAGCAGGAAACCCTGGAGCTGTGGAGGCCTCCCAGAATGTTATTTTTTTCAGGAACAACCATTTTTACCCACCCAGCCTGAAAGAAACCAGACCCGTGTCTCTCCGTGGTGTTGGCCAGGTTGTGGTCGGGGGCTTTGAAGGGTCAGGGTGCAGAGGGTGGCACAGAAATCCGGGATGGGAACGGGGTGCAGATGGCTGCCAGGGTTTCTGCTGTGATTTGTAGGGCGTTGCATCTGCTCCACTGCTCACTTCTTGCTGTCAGCTGAAATCCTCTGTGCTGCACGGGCCAGATCCTGCTCTCCCCTGAGGATCCTGGTCCAGCCTGCAGATGGAAGCGCCTCCAGGCACATCACATCCTTCTCCTCCTCTGGATACTGGGGGGCTTGTCGGCCCCCAGGAAAACCTGAGTGCTTTGAATATGTCTGTATGCACAAACCTGCCTCTGGAGCCCTGTAGTGAACAAAAGAGCTGTGGGAAGTGGCTGCAGCCTGTGAATGGATGTCAAGGAATAACACACGGATCTGTGCCACGGCAAAATCAAGCATCGTCCCTTCTTATCTGCGAAAGAGCCTGTGTTTTACATGAAAAAGCCTTTCTAATTAATAGGCCGGCCCCTCTTGAGCTCGATAAAAAATGGAGTCAAAAGGATTTGATTAACCCCTGCTCTGTGCCGGGCGCGTGCTCTGCCTGAGCCAGACCTGCCCGGGGCTGATAACGGCTCCGTGTCCCGGGAATCCCGGCAGCATCCCGGCACCGCCGGGCCTGAGCACCCCCAGAACCGGCCTGGGGGTGTCCAGCCCCAGGTACAGCCCCCTCGGAGGGCTGGGATGCTCCAGAGCCGGCTCGTGCTGTGCCTGCTCCTTCTGAATATCCTCTGCTCCAGCCGGTGTTTTTTTCTGTGCTCAGACACATTTGACTAAACTAATACATATGTATACACCCCGGGACGTTCCCATCCAAACCAATGTAAATTACCTCTGACCAATACATTTTCCCAGGAAATCAATGCATTTTAACACTGGATAATATTTATGAAATTGAATTCTTTTTTTTTTTTTTTTATTGAAGCTAATGCAATTCCCTTCTGTTTTATGCATTTTTATTAAACTAATGCATTTTAAATTAAACTGTTGTATATTAACTACAATGGCTGTGGGTACTTACAGTAAAGTAATATATGTTTGCTGAAATCAATACATATTCCAAACCTGGGAATTTCCAGTTAACAAGGCTATATCAAATATAACAAATGCATGTACCTGCTTAATTTGATGCTTATATACAACTGGCTGCTATATTTGTTTATTGGTAATGATTATTTTAAAGGGGGAAAGCATATTAAAGGTGGAAAGATAGATTCCTGCCGGGAGCTGCTGTTGGAAGCTGCCAGAGGTGGTCACCCCATCCCTGATGCTTGAATTGGGGAGTGTGGGGGTTCTGGTGCTGGCTGAAATTCATCTCCTCTGGCACAGACTGGTTTCTGCGCCCTCCATCACACCCCTGCAGCTCAGTTCCCGTTGTGTGAGGTTTTGGGAACATCCTTCCCTTGCCCACCACATCCCCCTCAGCTCCTTTCTACCAGCAGCATCCTCAGGAGCTTTCAGGGGGTTTTACCCCTCTCCCCTCGGTGTTCAGAAGGTTTCCACGTGTAGCAGCTTATTCCGGGCAGATTCGATGCCGCAGCTTTGCCTGACTCAGCTCCGTTTTCCCTTGGAAAGTTCCAGCACCGTGGTTATGGCCGGGAGGGTTTGCCCAGCTCAGGAATTTGGGCAAGAGCCGCCACCTGCCTGACGGAGCCGGGGAGCGGCTGGCCCGAGGATGGGGACCAGGACAGACAATTCCTGAGCTCTGGCGTGTCCCGGGGGTGTGTCCCGCCCCGAGAACAGGATGCGGCCCCGGGGGGAGCGACAGCATTGACAGGAAAGCCATAAATAGCAGCGTTATCCGCCGTGAGCGCGCCAGCGGCGCCGGGGCTGAGATAATTTGGGCGAAGCAATAGAGGAAAATTAATTAAAGAGCATGCGCTAATTGTAGGGGAAATGTGCGTGCAATGAGTAGCCGAGGCAGAAAGGCGGCCGGTGGAGGAGCCCGGGCACCCTCCCCGCACATCCCGGGGGACAGCGAGGGCTGAGGCCGGGCACAGCTCGGCGATGTCCCACGGGCAGCGCGGGGAGCCAAGGGGTGCTGCCAACCCCCGAGGTGCCTCACCCTGCACTCCTGTGCTCTCCTTGTCCCTTTGTGTCCCCTCACCGTGGCCGGTCGTGTCCCCCCGTGTCCCCCCCATGTCCCCGTGTCCCCCCCTCGTGTCCCCGACCCGGCCGGCGGGGACGCGCTGCAGCTCCCGCGGTGGCCGCCAGGTGGCGACGTTGTAGCGGGCGCTGCCCGGTCCCGGCGGGAGAGGGAGAGGAGAGGGATGGGAAAAGGGATTGGGGAAAAGGGATTGGGGAAAGGGATTAGGGAAAAGGGATTGGGGAAAGGGATTGGGGAAAGGGATGGGGAAAAGGGATGGGGAAAGGGACTGGGGAAAGGGATTGGGGAAAGGGATGGGGAAAGGGATTGGGGAAAGGGATTGGGGAAAGGGATTGGGGAAAGGGATGGGGAAAGGGATGGGGAAAGGGACTGGGGAAAGGGATTGGGGAAAGGGATGGGGAAAGGGATTGGGGAAAGGGATTGGGGAAAGGGATTGGGGAAAGGGATGGGGAAAAGGGATTGGGGAAAGGGATGGGGAAAACGGATTGGGGAAAGGGATTGGGAAAAGGGATTGGGGAAAGGGATTGGGGAAAGGGATTGGGAAAGGGATTGGGAAAGGGATTGGGGAAAGGGACGGGGAAAAGGAATTGGGGAAAGGGATTGGGAAAAGGGATTGGGGAAAGGGATTGGGGAAAGGTATTGGTGAAAGGAATGGGAAAGGGATCGGGGAAAGGCATTGGGAAAGGGATTGGGGAAAAGGGATTGGGAAAGGGATTGGGGAAAGGGATTGGGGAAAGGGATTGGGGAAAGGGACTTCTGGGACCCCAGGACCAAACCTGCTGGGGGACAGCTGACAGGGACTGCACAGGGATGGGGACAGAGCTCTGCAGCAGCTGTCAGGGTGTCCACAAGGGATGTGCCCAGGGCTGCAGCTGGGCCTGAGCTCCTGGGCAGCCCCAGGGCCTCACACATCTCTGCTTCCTCTGGTGGCACTGCTGTCCCATGGTGAGGCTCCCGGTGTCCCTCTGCCCATCCTTGGGACCGAGCAAGCTCCCAGTGAGCACTGGGTCACCATCAGGCTGGTCACCATCAGCACTGGTCACTATCAGTAACTCTCTCTGCCAGCATCACCCCTCGGCTGCCTCATGGGGCCAGCTCACTGCACAAAGCAGTTATGTGGATCACAAACAGGCAGCAAGGCAGGAATAAATTAATGCCTGGAATGGGAGTGTGCTGAAATCCTTTTTTTCCCCTTTTTTTCCTTTTTTTTTTTTTTTGTTAAAGTACACAGAAAAGCCCCTTCCGTGTTTTAATTAAAAGCCTTTCAGGAGAGGAGGCAAGGGGCTGCCATTTACAACAGGCTATTGTCAGGCACACAAAGCAAACGGGGCTGGAGACAAACTGATTTATTAACCTGCACCTCACAGAGCTCCCAGGGCGGGGTGAGCCCTCTGTGGAGGGGGGGGTGGCAGCTCTGGGGTCCCCCTGCCCCCCCCAGGGTGCTGCAGGGCCATGGGGCAGCCCCCGAGGGGACACAGGGGACACGGCTGGTTTGTGCCACCCCGCAGCTCTCCGTCCCTCCAGGTGGCACAGGGTGCAGTCCCTCTCCTCTTCCTCACTGCTCCCATTGATTTATTAATGATTTGGCCAAACAGGAACGTTCCTCCAAAGCCCACAATTTAATTTGCTCACCAAAGATGCCAAGTTAGTTTTATTCCTGATTTATGAGCAGGCTCCTGCGTTCCCTGGGCAGCAGAGCAGGGCAGTGATTTATGGGGGTGAGATCAGCTTTGTGGGTGCAGGGAGAAGGTCCCTGCCTGGGACCTGTCCTGGTGGTGTCCAACAGCAGCTCCCAGGAGCCCCTGGACCATGAACAGACTGGGCAACCCCTGCTGCTGGCACGGGGAGGAACCAGCTGTGCTCCAGCAAAGACCACTCATCCCACCTGGCACCCATCCCTGAGCACACCTCCCTTGGCCCTGAGGGGGGAATGGAAATGAATTCCCACTGGGATCTCCCCTTGCAGGGCCTCTGCTCCCACCCCCAGCCTCATTAAGGTGAAGCATCTTCCTGGCACCACCAGCAGCCCCAATCTCATTACAAATCTCAGTGACTCCCAGTGGTTTCCACTCCCTGATTTTTATGATTTGGGGGATAAGGGAATCTATTTTTGGCACTTGGGTCTCGCCAGTACAAAGTTGGAGGCTGTGACCCACGTGCCCTCAAGCAGGAGCAGCACCTGGGCACTTGTGTTTGGGGTCTCAGAGCATCTGTGGAATTTGCTGTTGATGCCACCAGGGTTGGGATTTCAGCTCTCTCAGCATTTTCATCTGGGGTTCCCCAGTTCCAGGTGAGGTGTTTGCTGCAAGACCAGAAGAAGGGTTTGCCCCTTTTCCAGCCAGCTCTGAAGGCAGGGAAGATGCTGGTGCAGGGCTCACAGGAACATCCAGGCTCTCTCTCACACAAACTGCCTCGACTCCTGCAAATCTTTCTTTGAACTTTGATTTTCTGTTCACTTGTTCTTCTGCCTGAGGCATTTTGCAATTGTGGGATTGTGAGCGGCTCCGAGTTTCTCTGAGTGGAAGAGATGAGAAGAACAAGATCATTTCCTGGCTGTTTGTGCTACAGTGTGGGGCCAAGGTCACTTTGTGTGTCTGCCTCACCCTTTTGGACAATTCTCCTGGCCCAGGAGCAGACCTGTCCCCGTGAGAATTGGCAGCACCTGCAGGGCAGGCTGCAGTTTGAAGAGTGTCCCTTTTCTTCAGTGCCTTCTGAACTCAAACTCTGCTTTTTGGTGGAATCCCAAGAGCCCAGCAGCAGGGTGATAGCTGGGTAGTGAGGGGCTGCTTCCTCCCCAGCTTTGTGCAGAGAGAGGCCCCAGCAGGGCAAGATTTGCTGCAGTTTTAGGAGCAGTGAAGGACTCCAAGTGACCACTGCAGGAGCACTGGTGGCTTTGCTGGTGTCCATGCTGCCCCATCTCCCTCCAGCCCTTCTGGGAGCACAGGGATCCACCTCAGCCCAGAGGAGACATTGCAGCATGTTTGGTTTTAAAAAACAAGCCTATAAATTAAGACAGAATAAAGTCATAAAAGCTCAGACAATTTATTAGACAATATGGAGAAAAGACAGATTTACATGGCTTGATACAAACAAAACACAACTCCAGCTCCAGAGCCGTGAAAAGCAGCCTGGTCATTTAGTCCAGCTGCCTTTGGGAATGTCGTGGTGCTCAGTCAGAGTATCCAAGTGCCTGTTGAACTCCTCCACTCACTGCTTGTGGGTTTTTGATGCTTTCTTCAGGATCCGCTCCATTTGCCGCTTCTCCTGCATCTTCTCGAAGGCCGCCTGTGCCGGGGTCCGCCTGTCCAGCCCGTGCTGCTTCTCCTCCTCCTCTTCCTCCTCCTCCTGCTGCTTCTTGCTGCTCACAATCTGCTCCAGAATCTGGGCCTTGTCTTTTGCCTTCTTCTTCTTCTTCTTCTTCCTCTCACCGGCCCCCAGGGCCCTGGCGCTGCCCTTTAGCTGCAGCGGAGTGCGGTGCACGGCCTCGTAACCCGCCAGGGACTCACAAAAAGCCGCCTGCACACCACAAGAAGAGCCCTCCAGCTGGGGCTGCAGCCTTCCCTCCACACTGGGAAAAAATCCACACCTCCCAGGGATTCCTCCAGGGATCCCTCCGGAGTCCCCCTGGCAGTCTGGGGAATGCTCACCCCTCCTGGGGACTTTGGTGGGAAGGATGGAAGGCAGCTCTCCATCTCGAATCTGTCTGCCCTGGGCAAGGCAGGCCTGCCAATCCCACCCTTCTTGCCAACCAAAAAATGACAAAGAAGTCCGAGGAGGCTGGAAGTCCCAAAAGCTGCTGTGGACGAAGACCAGAGATCTCTGAAGCCAGGTGGTGGAACTTGCGTTTTATTGCAAAGGGTGTGGGGGCACTCCCCTGCTTGGAGCTGCCAGCCACAGCTTGGAGCAGGCCCGGGAGAACTAAAGAGAGTGGGAAAGAGAAAGAAGGTGAGAGGGTGGTAAAGAGAAAATGAGAGAGCAAGGAAGAGTAAAGAGAGCGAGGTTCCCGTTACAATACCATGAATCTTCTTCCGTGCTGAATATTCTAATTTTTTACTCCCGAGGTGGGAAAGACGCGTCGCCTGATGGCGGGAAACTTTTAACCCGGGGGAGTGGGGGGCGGGGCTAGAGGAGTACAGCCAATGGGATAGCGGGGAGGCGGGGCGAGGGGCGGGGTCACTCTGGGAGAGACCACCACGCTGAAACTTGGAGGGGGGGGGGAAAGGGGAAGACCATGCGGCGATAGGATACAAATAATGTGAACAGCGCAAATTACCGAACACCCGGCGCAAACAACTAATTAACTATTTAGTGCAATATAACAGAGGGGCAGCTCCGTCCTTTTCTGCTCAAAACTGAGCCGTGGCCACTGGGGCTGGGGTCCCTACAGCACAAACGTGGCACAGCCCTGCTGGGAGGCTTCCCCAGGGGATTGGGAATTAATTCTCCAAGCCCCTTGGATATTGGTGTGGCCAGTACAACAGGCTATGGGGCAAAGAGGTGTGGAAAATGTAAAGTTGTGGCGTTTTGGTTTGTTTTTTTTTTTTTTGGTGGAGAAGCAGAGAGGGAATTTCTGGGACAGGTGTTGTGAGTGCTCAGACGCTGCTGGCTGGGCTCTGTTCCTCTGCTGAAGTTGGTTGGATTCTTCGGAGCCATTGAGAAATTTAAAAACACAGCCCTAAACCAACCTGAATTCGGTGTATTTGTGAATTCGGGGTTTTCTGGCTGCGGAACGCTGGGAGCGTGTTTGCTGTAGCCATTCCCAGCAGGTCAAAGGTGCGGGAAGGGTCACATTAGGCGGATAAAAACCAAACAAACCTGGAAAAGTTTAACCGGCGGCTCCCGGCTGGCGATTATTCCAGCTAAAAAACCTTAATTTGGCCGGGAAAAAAAATCCATCTCCGGGGGGGGGACCCCGCGCCCCTTCCCGAGACTGAGACCCTCAGGAGGGTGTCCAGGAGCGGCGGGGGACGATGCTCGGGGGTGGCCCCGGGGGGGACAGGGGTGCTCCGGGAGGGAGCCCCATCCCTGCTCCCCCCGGTGGGGGCGGGCGGCCCCCGCTCCCTCCGCGCCCCTCCGCGCCACCGGGCTCCCCCAAGATGGCCGCCGAGGTGGGATCGATGGATGTGTCGATACCGGACACGGTTTGATGCCCGCCGGCTCCAGGTCGGTGGCGGCGGCGGCGGCGGCGGGAGGGAGGGAGGGAGGGAGGGGAGGGATGGGGGCGGCCGCCCGGATCACTCCCCCCACCCCTCTCCCCGTCCCTCCCTCCCTCTCCCCCCGCGCCCGCCCCCCTCCCTCCGCCCGCCCTTCCCCATCGATAGGTATCAGAAATTGATCCCCGCCGCCGCCGCTGCCGCCGCTCTTTGTTCGGCGCCGCCCGCCCGGGAGCCTGGAGCAGAGCATGGAGCAGCGCTAGCGGCGATGGAGCCGCGATGGAGCCCCGGCCCCCGCCCCGCCGCCCCCGAGGTGACAGCAGGGCCGGGGGGCGGCCGCCGCTCCGCCCCGGCGGGAGGGAGGGAGGGAGGAAGAGGAGGGAGGGAAGTTGCGCGGGATGAAGTTGCGGGGAGCGCGGCCCCCCTGCGCCGCCCCGCCAAGTTTGTGGCGGTGCCCGCCCGCCGAGCGGAGCCGCAGGTGCCCGCGGGCTGCCGAGTGTCCCCGGCGCCGCCCGCAGCGGGGGCGGCTCGGTCCCCGCGTCCCCCGGCGCGCTCGGGGCGGGCAGAGCCGCGCGGTTGCGGTGATGGATGCGGGGATGGCGGAGCGGGGCTGCCCGGAGCCCCGCCGCCCTCCCATTGTTATCCAGGGCCGGTGTGCGAGGCCGGTGCGGGGGCTCGGCCAGCCCTGAGCGCCGGGAAGGCGGTCGGTACCAGGCGGTGCTGCTCGGAGCGGGGATGGATGCGGCGGGGGGGCGGCAGCTCCTTTGTGGCTCCGGGCAGGTCACGGCCGCCGTATCCCACCGTGGTACCCTCGGTCTGTGAAATTCCCGGTAAGTCCTTTGTTACCGTGCGCGGGGGAAGGTTGCCAGGGGCTGCTGACAGTTTGTGACCTTAAATACGCACCTTAAATAGGAGGTGGGTAATTAACACAATGGCTCTCCCAACATAATGGGATGAAAACCCAACCTGGAGCCGCTACAACAACCGAAACGCGCATATCCATGGATATTAAATGGGTTTATCCCTGTAGGATATTCCGGAGTTTAAAATGCAGCGTGCTTCGGAGGGGAGTAAACAAATTGAAATGCGATTTATGGGGCTCCGGTACTGGATCAACAGTTCCAGCATTTAATGCATTTTGGCTTTTAAGCAGATTACGTGCTGCATCTGCGCTACGCGACCCGAAAAGTACCGCAGGTACCGCGGCCGGTGGGTTTGCCATGACTGCTCAGTTCTGGCATCGTGGCCGGGAAGGGATTACGGCTCTCAGCGCTTCGGATACAAAAGCGTTCCCCGCTAAACCGCGCTAATGACTTTTCCCGTGTGCGCGCAGCACCTTTATTTAAAGATAAATATTGGCAGCTACTTTGCCCTGGGTCTGTCGGGGGCGAACTTTGCTGGAGGGAGAGGTGGGCTGGGAGGTGGCGGCTCTCCTTCCTTCCTCCCTTCCTTCCTCCCTTCCTTCCTTCCTTCCCCGCCGTTCCGCCTGGCCGGTGCCTGTGGCTGGGTACGGAGCTGGAGAGGGAGCGCTGGGGATTGACTTCTGTCCAGGCAGCAGGATCGCGTTGGGAAAGGTGACCTTGTGCCAGCTTGGCCTAATGCCCTCCATTAAGAAAAAAAAAAAAATTAAAAAAAAAAAAGAAAGAAAACATGAGGAGGAAGGAAAAAAAATGAGAAGGCAAGCAATCAATTTATAATTCTTCCATCAATTTATAATTCTTCCAAGAGCTTTTTCCTTTTTTTTTTTTTTCCATCCTTTTTAATGGATGTGTCTGAGCAGCTCTGGTGGCCTGGGGCTGGCCGGGAATGGCAGAGTTTGAGCCGCCCTGATGAATGGTGGGCATATGGAAAACGCAGGGATAATGTGGCACTCGGCAGCGCTCGGATCGAAACGCGCTGAGCCCTTTTACGGCAGAGAGGCGCGGAAATGAGAAGAGATAAAATTCTATCAAAGATAATGCCAGACGTATTTCACCGGGTTATGAGATTGGTTTATTGTGTACATTACTAATGCAGTATTTTTTTACAGCTTTCTCGTGTGTGATAGGCAGAGCGGGATTCATACCTTCGTGGGGTTTTTGGGGTTTAATTTGCTTGGGGTTTATTGCGTTCTGGTTGGCACCGTGTGGATTTATGGGATGCTCCTTGCGCTGGATGCTGCTCTAATCCAACCCGTTCTGCCTTAAAAAAGGCAAGAAAATGGGCAAGAGTTTTGAGCTGCTGATTTGGGGTAATAAATACAACGGGCGGGCGAGAGCGATTAGAGCCATCTTTTATAAATGTCTTCACATCTCATTATGCAGATGAGCTCTGGCTACACGGCTCCGAGCCTTTGGTTCTCGTCAAATAAAATGTTCTTGGGTTTATTTTCTGGAATGCAAATGCTCTCTCCGTGTGCTGGAGTTGGGCAGAAACTTCGGCGGCTCTGCCGGGTGTGGAGAGCCGGGAGCCTCCGAGCCTGGTCTGGTTCATGAAATGTTTTTGCTGTTTAAAGTTTAGGGGAGAAAAAAAACCCAAAAAAACCAAAAAAGCCAACCCACAACTGTGGATGTGATTAAAATATTATAACCTTATGATATTCTGAAGTGCATAAATTTTACATATCAGCTACAGAGGGAGTTTAGACATCCATTAAATGATATGACAGCTTGACTTATCTAAATGTGCATCATTTAACAATGTGTCAAAATTCTGCTTTATATAGACGACAGCAGTAAATAAGCTATCAGTCCTCTTGGCTGGAGCTTAATTCCTGGAGCTTGGACTAATAAACTTAGCTGCATTCTTGTGGAGCAGCAGGAGAAACCTGGGGGGAGGCTGAGGTGCTTCTGGGGCAGCTTCACCTCTGTGAATGCCCCTGGTGCTCTGGGTTTTTAGGGCTCTTATGGAGAGACTGGTGGCACATTCCAGTTTGGTCCAGCACCCAACACCTTCATCTCCATCCCTGCTGGAGGGTGGGATGGTGGCTGTGGCCACTGTGCCCAAGGGAAAGCGTGAGGAGCCCAGGGAAGCTCTGGGTGCCCCCATCTCAGGGCGATTTTTGCCTTTCCAAGCTGAAATCTCTGGTTTTGTGAAACTGCAGTTTGTGCCCGGGGCTGGCTGAGAAGCCTTGTGAGGCTGGGAATGCAGTTTGTGCTTTCCAGTGGCTCCAGCTGCTCCTGGTGCAGTGGGGCGTGGGGAGCACTGGCTGTGGAATCATCTGGTTTGAACAATTAATCTGAATTTGGGCGCCAGAGCCAGAGCCTGGGCAGATGTCTGTCTCATGCTTGGCTTGGCTGCTGTCTGATGGCTCTGTGCTCCTCCTGGGAGCTTCCCCTGACCACAGCTCTTCAGGTGGCTTCTCCTACAGGGCTGTGCCCTGTTGGTGGGGACGCAAGTGACGCCTCTGTCCTTTACCTGGGGGCTCTGTGTCCTTAGGGATGCAGGGCTGGAAATGCAGCTGGCCCCAGGGAGGTCCAGCTGAACTGGGCACTGAAATGCAGCTGGTGCCCCAGCAAAGTTCAAACCTTGGTCATGGCAGGACTCAGGTGTCCTGGAATGTCACTGTCATTGACCACCTCGTGGCGTCCCCTTCCTCTGCCACTCCCTCCTTGGGACAGCCTGAGGTGACAATGCATCCCACCCCCCCAAATCCTTCATTAATACCTGGTATTTCTATTATTTCCAGTTTATATGTGAGGAGATGGGCTGTGTTTCTGGTCCCACCTGCTCTGGGGTCAGTATTGAGCATCACTGGAAAGTCAGGCTGAAGTTCCTGAAGTGAAATCTGATTTTTTTTTTTTTAATTTTTTTTTCTTGCTGAATAATTGAGATGCTGCCAGACAAGAAGAGCTGCAGAAAATGAGAGTTTATCTTTAGCACCATAGTTCTCACTTTAGAAACTGGTGACCCCAATTCCAGCCTGGAGAGTGACTTCTTCCCTAATTAATAAATCCATTAATTAATTGTGTGCGTGCTGCAGCCCATTAGAGATGTACATGCTGGCCTCCTGATCCAGTTTAGTGGATTGTCTCTGTGGCCTTGGAAGCAGGGGGGGAAAAAAGGGATTGTGACCACGAGGCAGCCAGGGGGACAGGGATAGAAATATAATTTGATTTTTGTGGGACTGCAGGGATGAGCACAAGCCCTGCCAGCCCCTGGTGGGTGTTCCAGCTCAGTGTGGGACTGAGTGGAGTGCTCAGGGCTGCTGTGCCCACTGAAATGGGGGTCAGCAGTGAGGGCTGAGGGTCGTGGGGTGCCTCTGGCGTGGATGCCCTGTGGGATGGGGAGCAGAGAGCCACCCCCAGGGCTGGGTGGAGAGGAATGTTGAAGCCTTGGGTGATCTGAATTATTATTTATGACCAGCTCAGGAAGCAGGGCACTCCCAGACTGCCAGTCCTTCAGGAGGCACTTGCTGAACTCGACATCCTCAGCAGAGCCTGTGGAGCTCGTGGTGCATCTCCCTCCCTGTGCTGGCACAGGAGCTGCTCCCCTCAGTTAATTTTTCTTGCTGTCTGCAGAGACCTGGAATGAAAATTCAGGCAAATTGTTGTGTGTGCTGGTCCCAGGGCTCCTGTTTTCTCTGCTGAATGGGAAGCTGGCTGTTGGCAAGAGAATCATCATCTTTAAATGCAGGAGGCTTTGCTTGCCTGTGGGTTTTAGGGGCTCCAGGGGCCCCTCTGCTCCCCCATTTTCCATTCCTGCTTTTGCTGGCTGGAGCAAATCGTTCTATTTGGGTTCCCAGAGGTGGCTGCATGCCCCAAGGGACAGCAGTGGTTCTTCTCCTCTCCTCCCTTGAGTGCTGGTGTAATCATGGTGTGCCACATCCCTGGCTGCAGGAATTCCCGCATCCCGAATTTCAGGGAATTATCCTGGGAGCTGCCAACAAAACACAGCAAATTGAAATTACAGGGCCATTGTTTGCAGGGAGGGAAGGTGAGCAGCAGCATCCTGCTCCTCAGCACGCCTTGAAATGGGATTTATTTAGGATTTGCAAGCCATGGGTGTGTGCTCCCTCGAGACAGAACCCACAGCGCAGCTCAGGGTGTAGCACATTCCCACCCTCTGTGATTGGAAAAGGCACATTAGAGGCATCCATTCCCCCCCAAATGCCTGGGTGAAGTTTCTCAGAACATTTTGTACCATCCTGCTCCTATTACCGAAAGATGTAATTCCCCAACTTGGGAGATAATAAGCAGGTATTGACTTCTGCTGGGGTCATTATCAAGATTTATTCAGTCAATATGGCTCCTTGGGTCAATAAATCTTGAGGTTGATAAAGGAGGAATATATACTTGCAGACTTTATTAAAAAGTTTTCCCCTTTTGTAACACTTTTTTCCTCTGTGTTGCAACAGGATCTGTGACTGAGTTTTCTTTAATTACCTTTTTTTTTTTCTTTGTGGTGCACGTTTTCCTGCAGCTTTTGGGCTGTCTCTCCAAGACAGCACGATTTGGGAAGCAGGATTTGGCCCTGTGCTGGCTCTGGTTTGCTGGAGATCCCTTTTGTGCTGTGATTCCCCCTCTCCTGCCTTTGCTGGGTGAGGATTTGGGGGAATGGGGGCAATGTTCAACATTCCCAACATTGGTGGCTTTTTTAAGCTGAGTTCCCTGGTTGCACCAACACCTCCTTCCAAAATGGATTTGGTGCCTTTTATTCTTTAACACGGCCTTGCTGTTTAATCATTTTTTTGCCTATTTTGGTGCAGCACTAAGTGATTTCCCCAAAGCTGCCCCAGCACCCCGAGCATTGACTTTGCTGTGGTTTAGGCGAGCGTGGGGCCGATTTAATATTTAACTCTCAGCGTGTGCCTGTGCCAGCCAGTCCTCCTGCAACACAGATTCCCAAAAAAAGTAAATAACCAGTTTGAACCCCGGGTAAATATTCCTCTGGTGGGAGCTGAGCCGTGCGTCAGCCGCTCCGAGCGCGCCGCCGTTGCCTTTGGTAACGCTCCCGTGGTTTTACACCAAAGTCAGGACCTCGAGCATCCTTTGTTTTCCTCCGTCAGGATAACATAATAAAGTATTACCTGGTGCTGGCAGCAGGGCTTGTAATGTGTGCTGTAAGCACGGAGCAGAGCCGGGGTGTTATTGCTCAGCCTGGCTGCAGAGGACATTTATTCCTTATTAATCACGCTGACGGGGAGAGCTGCCTCCGTCTGCGGCTCTGCGAGTGCTGCGCAAACATCGCTGCATCCCCGCGAGCTGGGGCATCATTGCCCCTCCTGTGCCCTCAGTTTCTTGGCTGAGGGAGGAGCTGTGGGCTCTGTGGGGGCACAGTTTGGGTTAAAAGCCCCCTGTGATGCCCGGCGTGGTGGAGGATGGTGGTGACCCCCATGGTGTAGATATCCCTCAGGATGGTGGGGCTGAGCTCCATCCAGGGGAGGGTTAGGTTGGGTATCAGGGAAAGGTTCAGCCCCCAGAGGCACTGCCCAGGCTCCCCAGGGAATGGGCACAGCCCTGAGGCTGCCAGAGCTCCAGGAGTGTCTGGACAACACTCCCAGGATGGAATTGCTGAGGTGTCTGTGCAGGACCAGAGGTTGGTTGGTCAATGATCCTTTTGGGTCCCTTAAACTCAGGACACCCCATGATTCTGTGAGCCTGTGGGGTCTCTCCCCAGAGCGGCTGCTGATGCCACATTTGCCATGCCAGGATGGGATGGGGTGGGATACTATGGGATGGGATGGGATGGGATGCTGTGGGATGGGATGGAATGGGATGGGATGGAATGGGATGGGATGGAATGGGATGGGATGGGATGCTGTGGGATGGGATGGGATGGGATGGGATGGGATGGGATGGGATGCTGTCGGATACTATGGGTTGGGATGAGATGAGATGCTGTGGGATGGGATGGGATGAGATGCAGTGGGATGGGATGCTGTGGGATGGGATGGGATGCTGTGGGATGGGATGGGATGCTGTGGGATGCTGTGGCTGCGCCGCTCCTGTTGCCTCCTCTGGCACCAGCGCTGGGCTGTGCTTTGTTGATGCCAGCCCATCCCAGCTCCTCCCAGCCCCGTTCCTGGCACAGCTGAGGGCTGGAGGGTGCCCTGCCTGGCGGGGCTGTGCCCTGGGCACGGCTCCAGCTCCAGCCCAGGCCAGCGGCTCCGCTCGGCGCACGCCGAGGCAGCGTCTCCTGCCGCCGCGCTTTCCTCTCAAATAAAAGCAGCTAATTAACATTATTCTTTAATTATTGCCTTTATCAACAAGGGGTCTGGTTTATACCAGCAGGATAGTCGCTTTCCTTTCCACTACCCAAGCGAATGCTTCAATTCCTGTTGCTTTTGAAATGAATTTGATGTCATCTGCCCATTGTCACTTAATGGGGACACTTGGGTAATGATTGTGAGCTCCAGCCCTGTTAGCAGCACTGCGAGCGTGTAATTTAGCCCCTTAGGCAACGGTACTTTTGAAATCTCTGGATAGTTTTGAACTCTCTGTTCTTAATTAAATATGCAATTTTTCACGGTAACCAGGTTAATTCTTTTGTGTTGTGTTGTAATACTGTTAGGAATTTTCATAGTTCTTATTAAACATTATTCAGGCATTGTGAATTCCATAATTAAAAAAAATGAAAAGAACAAAGCTTGATTCACTTCTTTCTTTTCCCTGGTTAATTTATCAAATGAATTTTGCAAATTTTTCTTTTTCTCCCCAGACAGCGTGCCAAGTGTTTTAAAGGGGAAGGATTTAATTGCTCTGTAGGGATTGGTTGGTTATGAAGGATTTGGCTGTTTGATTAGTAAACCCTATTGGGAATGGTTTAATGCTCCATGATCTTAAAAATTGTCTGATTGTGAGGCTCTCCAAGGATGTTTTCTCTCTTCCTCGTGTAGGAAAAGGCTTTGCACAAGTGTGATTATGAGATGGGGAGGAGGGAGCCGAGGTCGGAGCTGGGTGATCTGGGCTGCCCTGGCCAGGAGGAGGAGGAGGAGGAGGAGGATGGTGAGGCAAGCCAGGAGTTGTTCCCATGTATCCCTGCAGGTTGTGGGAATGGATCCCTGGCTGGGCCAGGATGGGCTGGATCCATCACTCAGTTCCTCCTCCAAGGCTCACTGCCTGTTTTATCTCGTAATATAATGGAATTTGATGGAATAACTGATTTATTAGGAGGCAAACCCCTGCTGTGCTCTCCGTGCCTGGATCCCTCTGGTATCCCTGGGATCCCTGTAAGGATGTGGCTGGGGGATCCCTGCAGGCTGGACATGCACAAGGAGGGATGTGGGGGTGCAGCTGCTGGGGGTTGGATCCAGGTGTACCCCAAAGCAGGGGGATCCCACCTGCTCTGACTGTGGAGCCTGGGGCTGCCCAGCCAGGAGTATTTATCCAGGCAGGCTTTTAAAAAGGATGAAACCACTCAGTGTCTGCTGATTTTCTTGTCCCCTTTGGACCCAGAACTGATGGAGGTGATGTCTGTGCACTGATGTTGGGGCTGCAGGGGTGGGCTGTGGCTCCAGTGTGCCAGGAAGGGCACAGTGCTCCAAAATCCCTGCTGGGGAAGAGCCTGGGCTTTCCTTCCAGAGCATCCAGGAGCCTCCCCATGGGCACTGTTCTGTGTTGTTTTTAAAGCCCTTTTGGATTTGATATAGAGGAAAAAAAAAGGTCAATATTTGGTGGTTTTAGCCATATGGTGCCAGCTGGGCTCCCCCTGATGTTGTGGGGTGAAGGATGGTGGGGCCTCACTATTAAATACCAGAAGAGCAGCGTGGTGCAGGCACCCCGTGGGATTTTGGGGGGAGCAGGAGAGGCTTTGGAGCATCCCTGGGAGGTGCCTCTGTCTGGGAGCTGCAGCCCAGCCAGGATCGATCGTGGCCAGACTGAGGGGGCTCCCCAGGGGTTATTTGGGCTTTAAGGAGAGGTCAGAGAGTCATTACACTTATAAATATATTACTGTTTAAGAGAAGAGCTGTCATTATCTTTGAACTTGGTTTATGTGGCGCCAATTTTTCCCCATTCTGATTCCAGCCAGGAGGATCAGCCAGGCTGGGGCAGCACCTGGGCAGCCTGGGGGAGGAAATAAAGGATTCAGCAGTGCTGGGCAGGGGAGCTTTGCCTCAAAAAGCTTTAGAGTCTGTGCTTAAAACTGCTGCTTTCCCCCAAAACTTGGAGAAAGGTGTTAGTTTGAGAACCAAATGATGCTGTGGTGATGCAGCTGGCAGTGATCCTGGGCTGGAATCTGTGTCAGAGCTGGAGTTTCTCTGCATCATCATCATCATCTTTTGGGTGTTTTTGGGGAGGGACAAGTCAGCAGGATGAATGCCCTGGTGTGACCAGGTGAGATTGTCACCAGCCCACAAAGAGAAATCCAAGGTGCCACCAAGCTGTGGCATCACCCCATGGCAATGCCCCCATTGCTGCGTTGGGCAGCATGGGCAGGGATGCCAATGGGGCTTAAAGATAAGGATTTAAATCAAAATAAGTCCCAGTTATTCCCCCAGTTTTCCTGTTCCTCATGGCTGAGTGAGGCACTGAACGAGCAATGCTGGGCTGTGGCTGAAGCAGGGACCATTTGCTCTGCTGGTGACACAGGCTTGGAGCAGAGACCAGCAGGACCGAGGAGTTCCACTCCCCACAGGGCTGTGCTGGAGGCAGAAAGTCACTTAAAAACAAAGAAAAAAACGACAAAAAAAAAAAAAAAAAAAAGGAAAAAGGCTAGACATTTGCAAGGCAAAGGGGAGCAGATGCCAGTAATGTATTCCCAGGCATGACACAGAGTGGCAGCGTGTCATGAACCGTGTCCCCAGGGACCCCCGGGTCTGTGATATTGGCTTTAACCCCCAGCAGCACCAGTAAATTCATCAGGCTTACGGGTATTGCTCTTGGACTACTGAATAATTTACAGTTGCAGAGCCCAGCCAGGTTCAGGTCACCGGGGTTCATGGGTTAATAACAGGTTTGGTTTTTGTTGTCAGCATCTGCCTTGATAACATATGAAAGAATCCTATTCTGTTGATTAGATTTTGAAATGGATCAATTTTTAATCAGCAGAACATCTGACTCACTCAATAAGAGGAGCGTGGTGGAGACAGGACGAGGGGCTCGTTATTTACAGGATTGTTTGTTTTTACTAATACGCAAATCCTCGCCGGGGCTGGAGCCTTCCCCCCCTTCCCTGGCCCTGGCTCCCCCAAAATAAATCGCTGGGATTATCTGCAGCCTCGTGCCAGGTATTTGATCCATCCACTGATTGGGTGGGAAATCCATGCTGCTGCTGAAGCTTTGATTTAACTATCTTGTTATCGATGGAAAACATTTGCTTACCAGCCACTGAGAAAAATTTTACATTTTGGGGGTGTTTTATTCAGGTTTTCCTGAGCCTCCTGTATGGAGCTCCTCTCCCCAAGGACCACCAGGATGGGCTTGTGGGTGATGGGAGAGCAGGGAACAAACCCTGGTGGGATGCAGAAATATCCTGGTTAAATTCCTGCCTGTGAGCGAAGTTTCTGAGGGAATAACTTTTGATTTCATCATTCAAAAGAGCTGGGTCCCCATGGGAAGTTAAATACTGAGTGGGGCACCTGGGCAAAAGCTTTACTTATTTATTTTCTAAATTGTTTGGTTTTGATTCTTGGGCACAAAAAAATTCCAAAGTTGACGTATTTCATTGCATCTTGATAAACTGCACGTGTTTCTTGCTGTAAAGACATGCGTGAAATAAATATAATTTTTTGAATAATAAATTAGTGGGTTTTTAATGGAATCCACTGGGTCAAAATTTTGTCTTGAAGCCAGTGAAGTGGTTAACAACCACCATCACAGGACTCCCTCAAAATCAAATTCTGTTTTTTAATAGCAGAAAAGGTAAAAGTCTCATAAATGTAATTTTGGGAAGAGCGTCAGCAGGGTACAATGGTACAATCCCACTGGCTGGGGACTCTCTGTCACTGGCAGATATTGATATAGAAAAGAACTTGTTGGGATGATAATTTGCATGGGTTTGCCCTGGGCTCTTTGGGATTTTGCTTTTAAAACTTGTGCCTTCTGGCAGTCTCCTTAACCTAAATAAATATTCTCCCTTGGATCAATTAAGAACATGGCTGGTGGTGAGGAATTGCTTCTGGTAGATTTTTTGGTTTTCTTTTTTTTTTTCCTTGAAAGTGTGGCTGCTTCTTAAAAAATTGGTACATTTCTGAATTTATAGGTAGAGGTTTTTTGTTGATATGATGAGGTGGTGATTCTAGCATTGGGAGAAACGTGCTGAGGTCTCTGGCTGGTGCTGGGGATGCTGGAGGTGGGGATGTGAACATGGGGATGGATTTCCTGATCCCTTTGGGTGCCTATTCCAGCTCCCAGCTGAGCACCCACGTGCTCTGTGTTTGCTCTCACAACTGAGGTTTCCTCTGGAGCTTTGCAGTGCCTGGTGTTATTATAACCCTATAATCCCACGGGCTCGTTCTTCCTATAACCTGGAAATAACTCTGCAGGTAATGGGTGTTTGCTCTCAGCGGACACAGGTGATGTATCAGCCTCTCCTAAGATCATTAGCACTGTGAGGAGGTTAAATATGCAGATTTTATCATCCCTGGCAGGTTTATTTGCAGGAGAGCGATGGGTGTCACAAGTTTGGGACTTCCAAATGAAGTTTATTTTAGTGATGGAAAATGTGCTTCTTCTCTTGAGCATCTGCTGGTTATTTTCTGACAAGAGTTGGAAAAAAAACAGCTTTGCAAAGAGTGGAGGGACTCCTGGGCTGGTTTTTATGAAATAATGGGTGCTTAGAAAGCAGTGATGGGGTTTAATGCCCTATTTGGGCAGTGGGGACTTGCCCAGTTCTTCCTCCTCTGGTAACTTATTAACTCCAAAAATTGTCCTTGTGTTTAGCAGCTGAGTAAATGTATTGCTGATGGGTGCCTGGGTTTTAATGGCACTGCTCTGGACAGGATTGACCCAAAACAGCTCCAGAGCTGGGTCTGGAGCCGGTGGGAGCTGGGAGCAAACAGCCCAGGAGGGGCTGGAAATGGTGCTTGGCTCCTTCCTTTGCACCTTGAGGCCGGGCAAAGGGGTTGCTCCTTTGCAGCTCAGGGTTTTTCCCAGGGTTCCCATCCCTGGAACTTTTCAAGACCAGATTATACAGGGCTTGGAGCAACCTGGGATAGTGGAAGGTCCCTGTGCTCATGGCAGGGAGAGGATGTTCAAGAGATGATGTTCGAGGTCCCTTCCAACCCAAAGCATTTTTTATTCTGTGATTCATTTTGGGTGTATGAATTTGTACCCCAGCCAGTCCCAGGTACATCTTGTGTGTCACTCCGAAGCTGCATGGATTCTATCCAGAGTTACCAAGACCTGCAATCCATCCTCTCCTCTTTCCTCCTTGGTTTTTTTTTTTTGAGCCATTTAGCCAAGTATGATGCTGCAATAATTTTGGGCACCACAGGGTATTTGGGTTCATTAGGTCTCGCTGTGGGGACCATACAAATTTACCTTTTGACAGCAGTGGTCTTCTCTGCCCATCCCTTCCCTCATGGAAGAATCCCCTTCCCACCAGGATGCATAACCTGAGCCTGGAAGGGTTTCTGCATTTCGGTCTTTTTTTTAGGCTAATAATTAAACCATAATGACAGAGCCCAGCATCTCTTTATTTAAAGAGCAGATGGAGTGTTCTGGATATTAGCATGGCCCTGGCTCCCACCGTGCCAGCAGCTCCTGGAGCTCAGGGTTGGGATGAGTCCCCCAGGGACTCTGTTATTGGGTGGGCAGCGGGCGGCAGCGCCGTGGGACACCAAAATTACAGTGGCATCGTTAGCTAGGGGTGAGCTGAGATGCTTTTCCTGCCCCTCTTTGTTACCCATGGCTGAATCCCAGGAAGCTGCTCCAAAAAGCACCTTTGGGCTGCTGAGCTGGCACGGCTGGCACGTCATGGGCTGAGCTCTGCCTCCATCCCAGCCCCGCGAGCGTCGCGGTGACGGCCGGAGCGGGGCTGGTTTGGTGACACAAATTTTAATGGATAATCCCAGGCTGCCACTTCCAAAAGCTATAAAAGAACAGAGCACGGGCTTTGGCTGCTGAGCTGGCCCAGAGCTCGTTGCTCCCTCGTCACCATCGTGATGTGGAGCTGCAGGGGTGATTTTGGAGCTGGCAGTGCCATCCTGGAGGGTGCAGGTCCATCCCCAAAAATCCCTGTCTTTCCCCATTTTGTCTCCACCCAGCATCACCATCCAGCCACAGTGCTCTGTACCTCCCACCCCCATTTCTCATTGACACACTTTATTTTTTTTCCCAAGCAGCCACAATTGATAATTTAGCTCTGGATAAAGCAACCTTCCAGCTTTTTCTTTCTTAGAGGCCAAAACATTGATGTTGTGTGAAATGGGAGCTTTTGAGGAGGCTTTGTATGGAACTTAGCTTCCTGAAAAATTTATTTACTGCGACTGTGATCTGCAGGAGCGAATTGATGTTTATCTATAGTAGTTCTTGCCAGAAAAAAAAATGCATAACTGCACTTTCTTGGGAAGCCTTGAAAGGCCTTTTAAATAAGTGTCTAATAGTAGGCTCTCAATAGCAAACAGCCAGCTTGATAGACAGTGTACAGTATATTATTAACTATAAGCAGGCTTAATCTTTTCCTCATGTTTTAGAGAATGCTTTATAACCTTGTGGCCAAAGAATTCATGATCACCAGGTATTTGAAGCTAAGCAAAAATTATACCAGCTGTAACTGCTGGGAGATCGATCGTGCTGGGAGAGGCAGGAGGCAGCTCCTGCTGCAGCCCTGGCCTGGAGCTGCTGCTCCCAACCACTCCTGGATGTCTCCATGGGGTTCAGGTGGCACAGGAGTCGTGGGGAAGATTCCCTGGGGAGGGATGTTCATGGGGCGGGTGTTGTTTGTTTGTTCTCCTCACAACTGCCCTATGGGATGGGGGTCCAGGTCCCAGCTCAGTGGTGGAATTGAGTCCTGGGATCATTCAGGTTGGGAAAGATCTCCAAGATCGTTGAGTCCAGCCATTGACCTGGCACTGTCATGTTCACCACTGAGCCACGTCCTCAGGTGCCACAAATGGTTCCAAGGGTGGTGATTCCACCCCTGCCCTGGGCAGCCTGTTCCGATATCTGGCCACCCTTTCAGTGAAAGAATTTTCCTGAATTTCCAATCTGAACCTCCCCTGGCACAGCTTGAGGCTGTTCCCTCTTGCCCTTTGTTCCCCGGGAGCAGAGCCTGGTCCTCCCTGGCTGCACCCTCCTGTCAGGGAGCTGTGGAGAGCCAAAAGGTCCCCCCTGAGCCTCCTTTTTTGGCCCCGTGTTGTGGTGGAGTCCCTCAGCTCCTCCTGCCCGTGCTGCTGGATCCTGGGAGCTCCGGCCAGGAGTCAGGGAATCAATAGATGGTTAAGGTGATAAGTGGCTTTGCTAAAAACCAATTTTGCAAGAGGAGTTTGCAAAGAGGTCAGCGGAGAGGATCTGCAGCCGGGAGCTCGACCTGAATTAACCTGGGAAGTTCAGAAATTCCCTCAGTGTGGGGTGGTCACTCTCCTCCTGCTTCTGAATCCATGAATCCCTGTGGATCCCATGGGAGGGTGAGCTGAGTGTGCCTGAAGGCAATGGAGAATTAAACCAGCAGAGTTTGCTCAGCTGATAACTCTGCTGGTCCAGGAGCAGTGCTGGAATTCTGGTGGCAGTATTTGCATATGGATGAAGAGCTCCTGTAGAGCTCCTCCAACGTGGCTGGTCTAAGCAGGCTTGTCTCTAATCTCCACCATGGCTGGATGCTGCTTCCAGCTCTATTTTCCCTTGAACAAACCTTGATAATTGCCCCCGCTGTTAAGAAGATCCTGTTTCAGGGTGCTTATTGCTTTTGGCACAGCTCGGTGACACTGCTGGGATGGTGACACTGCTGGGACTGTGCCACCTCCTGGCACCAACCGTGAGTGTCTGAGCTCTACGTGTCACCATGTGGACCCCAACCCTGTGTTCCTGTAAGAGATGGATTAGGGAGGAATGGGCAGAAATGGGGAGGAACAGATTTTTGGGATGTTTCATCCCAAGTGTTTCCAACCACCAGCAGCTCCCATGTGGATTTTCTGTGGGCAGGGGATTTTGGGTTGTTTTTAGACTTTCTGACATTTCTCTGGCTTGACTCATCTTTTCCCACCTGTAAGACCAGGAAAATCCCCCAGACTCCATCCTCAAACATTGGACACTGGGGCTGATGGCAGAATGAGCCAGCACCAACATCTCCTCTCCCTTTGGGCAACAATTCTTTATTTTCCCTACTTTTTTCCCCATGTATCAGGTAGAATTCCCCCTTGGCTGGTGACCCCAGAAAGAGCACAGTGGGATGCTCATTCCTTGCAGTGGAGCTTTGCTTTCAGCCCATTATTTATTACTCCATCTCTCCCCTGCACAGCCACCGTTCGGATGCTGTGGCTGAAACCACCTTGTTATTTTATTTTATTTTTTTTAATCATCATGGGGAGGCTGTTTCTGGATGCTGATTGACAGAAACATCTTATCTCCTCTAGTCAAAGTGTCTCCTCTTTGCGTGGTAATGAAAGAGTTTGACACTTTGACACGAGTGTCAAACACTTTCCTGAAGATGCAAACAGTGCAGGCTTTGATCTAGGTGCAAACTGGTTTTACTACAACAAACAGATCCCCCCTTTCATCCAGAAAGGGAGATAAGGGGTTTCAATTGGTGCTAAGTAGCAGCTGCTCTTAAGGGTTTTAAAAATAAAAATAAGAAAAAATATAATAATGGAATAGTGGAGCTGTTATGTCATGTTGTAAACCAGTCCTGGTGCTGTGCAGTGAAGTAAGGTGGGTGTAAATCCAACAGTGGGAATGATAAATGGGAGAGAATCCTCCTAAAATAAAACCACAGAAGTTTCCTCTTTTGGGAGATGTTTGGATTTGTTTTTCCCCAGTATTTCCATCTTCAGAAATGCCTTTTCTGGAGAAAATTCATTGTTTTTCATAAAAGTGATGGGGTTTTGTGAAAAGATAACCACTCCTGCTACTAGTTTGGGGTTTTTTTAAGGAAGAGGGAGGCAGGCAGCCCTTTTGGGTGCTCTGGGGTTTGGTTCCTTCACTGGGATGCTGGGTCCTGTCCCATGGTCTCACCCAGGACAGCTCCAGTGGGACTGTGGTGGGATCTGCAGGGTTTCCACCCTTTCCCATCCATACTTTCCGTGAGGATGGGATGTGGCTTTGCCTTCTTTCCCCTCCAATTTTCACCTGTAATTCATTAAAGGTTGATATTTATTGTATTATCCCCTGGCCAAGCCTGGAGGTATTTTAAGCCCTGGTGGGAGGCCTGGAGGGAGGAATCTCAAACACACTTGCAGGCTGACAAAATTCTCAGTCATGAGCTTTTCTTTTTCAGTAGATAACTTGAAGTAGAAATGGGTAAAATTCCTTCCTGGCATCGCTCTGCTAGCGTTAGGCTGGACCATGCCTGGATTTGGCCCAAGTTTGTCTAATTAAATGCAGCAGCACCTTCTCTCTATTTTGAGCCTTGAGCTTGGGCACAAATGCCCTGTGAGCAGCTGAAGAGAATTGATGGGATGTATGGAAATTGTTAAGTTACGGCAAATAACTGAGGTTTGTGGATTTTCCCTTCCCTCTCTCCTGCATGGACACGAGCAGGGTCAGCCTGGGAACTGCCTTCAGCCTCGTGGATTTGGGAGTTTTCCTTTTAACTCTTTCCTTAGAAGATCTTTTCCCTTTGAACATCTTGGAATAAATGACTGTTGTAGATCAGTTCCAAATGAGCCATCCCTGTCTCCCATCCCCATCTCCCATGCACGGGTGGCACAGCCTGGCACTGGGAGTGGGATGTCCCTTATGACACCATGGGTTCATGTCCCCTCTCCTAAAGGGAAGCTCATGCTGGGATCAGGGCTCTGGGGACTGTGTTCATCCCACACCATCCCAGGTTCTGTCCTGTCTCCATTGACTGTCACTGTGGAATTCCCTCCATCCTGTTGGGATACCTGGCACTGGTGACCCCACTGAGGGGTTGTCCCTGCCCTGCCTTTGGGCGTTGCCCCTGAGATGTCTCAGCCCAAATCCAGGGGGTGAGGAAGCATTGGGGTGGTCACGTATGAGCAAAAGTGCTTAATTTAGTGCTTAATTAGACCAGCAATTCCTTGCCCTCCTCCCTGGCTGCTCCATGCCAAGGGGGCTGGAGCACAGCAAAATCCTCCCCAGGAGATGCTGGATTGGGAAGTGACAGAGGATTCTGGGGTTTGATTTTAGCCAGAACACGTGGCTCATTTTTAGATGGTGGCTTTGTTGTAGTCGAGGAAAGGGAAAAAAAAAAATCCCAAAACTGGAAAGGTGACTTGGTTTAGATGGAATTTCTCCACAGCCAGAGTTAGGGAATTTAATAGGAAGGAGCTATTCCACATTGCCCAGCCTGCACCAGAGATTAAAACTCACATTTCATTTTTATACACTGTGGTTAATCCAATAATGATCCCGTGTTCCAAACGGCAATAATATCTTTCAGCATAGTTAATCAGAAGAGACTTAATGCTGTCACTATTTATTAACCTTTGTTGAAAAGCAAGAAGTTTTCCTACTAATCTGTGATTGTTGCTCTTGTCAGGCTCTGTCAAGTGCAAACCAGATTTGGCATTTGTTCCGGCGGGGACGATGCTGCTGCCTTCCCTTGGCTGCTGCATCCAACCCCCGAGCAGGGACCTGCTCCCCTGTGCTCCGTGGGGATGCTCTGGGTGCTGGAAGCTCTGGATCCAGCCAGGTTGCTCCTTTCTCTCTCTCTCTCCTTGCAGCTTCCAGAGGGTTTCCAGCCTCCAGTCACACAGATCCTGGTTTTTGGGGTGAAGAAGCTTCCTCGGGGTTGTGTTTTGGGACATAGCTTGGGGGTGTTTGGGTCAAAAAGGCAGCTGTGTCCTGCCTCAGGTTTATATTTTTTCTGCCTGAGCCATGTTTTTACATCCAGGGATGCTGGAGCCAGCAGGCTCCCAGTGTGGGGAGATGCTCTCCTGGCCAGGTGGCACTGGAGCAGCGACCTTGGTGGTTTGCAGGGGTTAAGGGGCTTCCAGCAGCTTCCCAAAAGCTCTGGGAATTCCCCCATCCATTGTGTCCATCCTGCTGGGGCAGCCCAAGGGGTTAAGGGGGATTGTGTGAGGATCCTGAGCCAGGCACTGGAGCTGGCTTGTCCCTCCCATCCAAAAAGCCACCCCTGTGTGATCCCAGTCCCTGGCAGGGACAGGTGGGATGCTGCCCTTGGAACCAGAGCCCTGGGCTGGCATTTCCCAGGATGGTGGCTCTGCAGCACCAGGAATGGATGTGGATTTGGGAGGTGTTTGGAGCTCTGTGCATGAAGGAATCTCAGCCTTTGGTGCTCTCCCATTTGGCTCTGTTGCAGGGAGGCCAGTGCTGGAATTGGCTTGTAGGAGCACCTGGGATTAATGAGGCAGCTTGGTGCCGTGCAGGAATCGATGCTTCCTGCATTAATTGCGCTGTGTTCGAGCTTCAGCTTTTTATTCTGAGTTATGGAGTTACAGGGAGAGATGTCTCTCTTCAGCACAGCCCTGGATCCCACAGCAAAGGGTCCTTTTCCCAGCTCCCATCCTGCCATGGTGCTGGCACATCCTCACTGTGGGATGGGGATGCCCAGCTCTGGCTGGGGAGGGAAAACTAAAAACCAGGACAAAAATAAACCCCAATTCTCTGCTTGCCTCCCTCGTAATCAGCCAAATGAAAAGATAGGTGATGGTGGTGGTCAGGCTGGAGTGGAAAAGCCACCAGCAGCCACCTGTGGGTCCAGCCCTGGTCTGCACTGGGAGATGGATGGGCAGGAGAGGTCAGGTCTCCAAAAAAGGCTGGTGTCTCCTTGCAAGTGGGTTTGCAGCAGCTTTCACATTTATTTACGCATTAATTGCCATTTAATTGCAAATTATTTTTATTTACTTGCAATTATTTCTGATTTCTGTAACTGAGCATTCATGTGGATGGAGAGCAAAGTCTCCCAGCCCCTTGGGGCTTTGGGAACTGTTCTGGAGGAGCAGTTGTTGCTGGTATTTCTTATTTTTAGGGTGGACTAACATTGAGCACTATTCTGATCCTCTTGATCACTCCAACAGGTGCAGTTATTTTACATACAGCCCCAAACAATCCCACTTTGATAATATCACTGAAGCCTAAACATGGTATTTGTATTTTTAGCAAATAGTTCATTCTGGTATTGATTTACGTGTAATGTGGTCCTTGCATGAATAACTACCATAAATCTGGAAGCATTTATTAACCCAAATAGCTGCAAACTCAGTCAAATCCTGTGTGTCTTGGACACAATTACAGAGCTGAGACTGCAAAGTAAAAGAGCAAAACATAAACCTTATTTTTCTGTGACCAACCCAGAGTTTCTGCCAGCTAATCCATTGATCCGTGATAAGAGGCAAGGGTTAAGATAATTTGGCAAAATGAAAACATAGGGAATAAATAACAATAAATGGGATTTCTGATGTGGCCGGTCGACATTTGGGACGGTGCCTGACTCTGCCTTCTCTGCCTAACCAGAGAAAGTAACTTTTGAATTCAATGTCTCCAACCTTTTTCTCCTGACTCCATCCCTTGTGCTGATGGGCAGCAGGGGCGGGCACTTGTTTGTTATCCAGCTGATACTGAGCCCAGCAAAGCTGGGCTTTGTGGAGCCAGGTTTATTTACCAAAATAGTGCAAATCTTGTTTGGTATTTGTGAAACAGGGATCATGTTAAAAAAGCCTCCGAGCCCTCGCTGGTGCCGTGTGCCAGACGTGGAGGGCTGGAGTTCGGAGGGCTGGAGGGTTTCTGGTTCTAAATTTAGCCATTTAAAAGAAGATTATGGACTATGCACTTGGGACTTTTAAAAAGGCTTTCACAATAACTCTTGAAAGCCTGATGCCTTTAATCCTAAACTTTAATTTAAAATAAAGAAATCTTTTCAACTCGCCTCTCTCCCCTCCTCCATCCCACTCCTCCAGGCTGAGGTTCTTCCCATCTTGCTTACGGAGCAAAGATGTGCTCAGCTCTTTTAATTTCTTATGAAGATATTTATTTTTTAATAGGAAGAAAATCAAGTCAACACTCGAGAGTATACACAGCAGTTTACCACGATAGCAGGAATTAATCAGTCTATAAAGTTCAAAATGTACAAAGAGGGAAGAAAAAAAAAAAACACCCCGACTGATCAAACACGAGGCTCTTCTCTGAGATGTGGAGATAAAAGCCTTTTCCTCCACCAGCTCCTCCACTATTGGCAGCCAGTGGGATCAAGATTTTTTTTTTTTTTTTTTTTTTTTTTTTTTTTTTTTTTTTTTTTGTTATGGAAAGCTCGAGATAATTAATGTTGTTGAAAGAGGACCGTGGGGTTGGCGTCTCGCAGGCTGGCCCCCAGTCTGGCATCTCGGGAAGCAGCAGCAGCGAGTCAGGGAGGGGGAAAAATCCCCCACTGAGGGAGCTGCCAATTGAACAGAGCAATAAATAATATCAGGAGATTAAAAAGAACATTTAAAAGGGGCTGCTGTCGAGAAACTTCCCTGCCTGCAAGAGTGGTGTGCGATCCAGAGCATCCTCATGGTGTGTGACTCCTCTGGATGCTCTGCCAGGGCCAAACCCCTGTGGCCAGCTGGGAGCTGCTGGAGATGCTGGGAGATGCTGGGAGCTACTGGGAGATGCTGGGAACTGCTGGGAGTTGCTGGGAGCTACTGGGAGATGCTGGGAGATGCCAGGAGATGCTGGAGCTGCTGGGAGTTGCTGGGAGATGCTTGGAGGTGCTGGGAGTTGCTGGGAGCTGCTTGGAGATGGTGGCAGCAGCTGGGAGATGCTGGAGCTGCTGGGAGATGCTGGGACATTCTGGAGCAGCTGGGAGCTGCTGGGAGATGCTGGGAGATGCTGGGAGCAGCTGGGCACTCCTGGATCCCTCCCATCTCCCAAATCTTGTTTGGTTCCCCCCTGTTCCAGCTGTGGTGTTCACTGTGCTGCCCCAGGGATCGATGGAGGGATGGTCACCCAGGCTGTGTGTGCAGCTCCTCTGTCACAGCCCTGACAGCTCCAGATCAAGATGAGAGCGGGCAGCTCGTCCATCGAGCGCTCTTTGAAAAGCAGGATGAATTAATTACCACCGTTAATGACCGGGGAGAGACTTTAGGAAGCTGCAGCTGGAGGTTCGGAGGCTTGAGCCAGGGGAGAAGCTGAGTAGGTGGCACCTTAGAGTCCTTCAGTGTTGGTGATTCTGTTCCAAGTCCAGGGTGATGTGGTCCATGGTCTCCATCCATGTGAGACCAACCCAGATTTGTAGGGTTGGATGAGTCCTGCAGGTCTGGAAATTCCTACCTGGCAATGAGGGCATTTAGAGATTTTTTTTTTCCCTGATCCTTTGGTCCTGCATCCCCAAACCTTCCTCCAACTGAGTATCCTCATGGGATGGTGCAACCATGGGCTGGGATGGTCTGGTCCATGTTCCCCATCTTCATGAGGGCAGCCCAGATTTGTAGGATGTGAAGGGTCCCTGCAGATCTGCCAGGAATGGACCTGGGGGAAAGGTACCTAAATGCCCTCATTCCTAATGGATGGAATCCCTGCATCCCACAGCAGCAGACTCTCCTCCAACAGCCCTAGCCCAGTGTCCTCATGGAATGCTGCAGGATCCATGGCCTGGGATGATCCCCAAATATCCCAAGTGCACCAGGACTGCATCAACATCATTACAACGCTGTGGTCGCAGCTGGATTTGCCCCATCCAGGTGTTTGCTCAAGACTGTGTTAATTATGATGATTTTTTAATTGCTTTGAGGGTCTTTCTGCTCTTTCCCAGCCCCCTTTGAAGGAGCTGAGATGGCACAGCTGATCATCCCATCCTCCTCCACCTTTCCTATCCCAGTTATTTATTATGCAGCATCACCAGGATTGCTCTCAGACAAGACTTGTCAGCTATAAAAGACACTGGCAAATTTTATTAGTTGACAGAAGGGTGGTGGTTTTATTTTTTTTTCCTCCTGAAAATATTAAAAAGTCATTTTAGTTTAGAAACCTAATTTTAATTTAGTTAGGTTTTAATTTAATTTAGTTTTTAAATTCATTTTCCGGCAGAACTCAATTTTTCAAGCGTAATTTGATGCCGTCAGTGGCCATAATGTTTAATGTCCTCCCTATAAATTGCAAGGATGGCTTTGAGATGATTTACAGGATTCAGGGGGATAAAGCCTGGCCCTGCATGTGGGAGAGGCTGGAGAGAAAATGCTTTTATTGTGGCAGCTGCAGCAGCCAGGGTGTTACCTACAGAAAAATGGGGAAAACCTCAGTTTTCCTCTCTGCTCAGCCCTGCTTGGGGATGGATAGGAGGAGAGATGCCCCTGTGCTGGGTGGGGATGCTCCAGGGATATTCCTGGATCTGTGCTGAGATGAGGGAGAATCCAAATGGGGGTGAAGAGTTTGGGATGGTGACATTACCCCCCAAATCCATCTGCTTTCCCCAGAGTGAGCTGAACTGTTTCTAGGCATGGATGGAGGGAACTGGGAGGTTGAAATCAGGGCAGACCCTTGGAAAATCCAGCATAATTGAGTGAAATTCCCTCCCAATTACATCCCTCGAAGCGTTGCATTTAATTACTGGATTAGAGAAGTCTTCAGACCATGTATGGAACATTATAAATGGGGATGAGATGATTCTGGGAATGGCTCAATGAAGCAGGGGAGATGGGTGAGGATGTCTGTGTGCACCTTTGGGTCAGGGCCACATCAATTTGGCAGAGGAGGAGAAACCCTTCAGCACCTTGGGGAGCCTGGCCATGGGAAGGGTTTGATTTTCCCTCTTGATTTTGGCTCCTGTGTTTTGGTGGTCACAAGCTTGAAACACCTGTGAGACCTGGTGGTCTCGCTGTGTGGCAGCAGTTGGCTCTGGGAATTTTTGCCTGGTGGAATTTGTATTCATTTTTTGGTGATGAAGTGGCCAGGCTGAGTGGTCACAGATGAAGGGGAGCATTGAGGAATCTCCCAGTGTGGGTTTGGGATGTGTCTGCTGAGGGCCAGGTGGTTTTGGCCAGGGCTTGGTGCTGCTGTATCTTGTCTCAGCCCTGTCCCCCTGTGCCTGACACTCCCTGCAGGGCTGAGGCTTGGATGGATCCAATACTGAATTCCTTTGGTTAATTTTAACTCAGATGCTGGCGATGTGTTTTAAGAGATTCTCCAAAATCTTCCGTGGAAATGGGCCAGAGAAAAGCACCTTAAATGATTTTCCTTGATGGGGAGAATGGATGTGAGCACGGCCATCATGTGAGCCACTGAAGAATCCCTATGGGAGCTGTGTGCCATGCCCTGGGCTGTGCCACCGTCCTCCTATGCCACCACCTACCTGTGCCACATCTTCCCCCAGTGTCCCCACAATGACTTTGGTTTCCTGCCTGGCCTGGTTCCCCTCACAGAGGGGTCCCACCCTGTGAATGCCTCCCCCGTGTCCCACCCCAGGGCTGCTGTGCCAGCCCCAACGCTGAAACCCCAGTGCCCTGAGGTGCCCATCTCTCCCAGTCCCTCCCAGCGTCCCCTGGGTTGTCATGGTTACTGAGGCATGGGACCCCAGAGACCCGGCTGGGAATTAATGGCAGCCCGGGATAAAGGATTCCTGTCTGGGCCGAGTTGATGGATTACATTGATGTGCCATTTGTCATAGCGTAATTGTTCTGGCAAATGTAATACCCACTCGTATAAACATTGTGCTGCTTTGCTAATAAAACTGAAAATAGGAAGAGAAAGGATGATGCAGTGTTATGGTCAGGCAAAGAGACGCCGCCTCTGCTCCGTGCTGGCACTGGGGGCTTCTGCTGGACACCTGCCCCAGCCTGCCCCCTCCATCCATGGAAAATGGGCAAAGTGACTGTGAGGTCCTCTGGGATGGGGCTCTGGCATTGTTTTGCCCATCACTGCTTTTGTTTGGGGGGGTCAGACATGTTCTTCACCCCCAAATGGGCAGCAGGGACCCCGAGGGTGCTGAGCCCATCCCCGAGGGTGCTGAGCCCATCCCTCCCCAGGTGAGAGGTAAATGAAGCTGGGGCACTTTTGGCATCTGAGGGGCTGCTTTCACCTTGAGGGGGTTTATAAATGGAGGGTTTGTGGCACGGTGAGCGCCTGTCCCCAGGTGCCACCCCCTGCCCTTGCTTCAGGAGCACCAGGGTCTGACACTGCCAGGAGCAGCTGGTGCCCAAATCCCCAGGTAGTTTTTGCTTTCTGATTAATCAGCCCCTGGATTAGGAGCCCAGCAGGGCTATCAGCTGGAGATGAATTGCTCATCCTCCTGCGAGCAGTTCCTGGTGCTGGAGTCGATGGAGAGGGGTGGGAAAGCCCATCCAGCCACCCCTGCTCCTCGCCCAGGACCCTGGGTCACTGTGAGGATCTTCATCCCTGCATGCCCAGCTTGCCTGGCAGTCAGGTCATGACACTGTGCCCATGTTTCAGAGTTCAGGACCATTTTACCCATCTTCTCCCATTTTTCTGCCATGAAAAGCAGTGAGGATGAGGAGGAAGAATAACCCTCTTTGTTGCAGCTCCACAACCCCCTCCTGAATCCTGAGGTAGCTGAGCAGCATTGTGCTTTACACACCCATCTCTCCAAATGTTTTGGAAGTTTCTGGTTGACCTGATTTGTAGAAAAAAAAAAAAAAAAAAAGAAAAGATAAACACCCTTTCTGTGTTTGCAGTCATATGTAATTTTTATCTCTTGACCTTTAAACGTAAGCAGCAGTAAAATGAAGAACTATGGCAGTCATTTAACACCCTGCCTGTACTAACTGGTTTCTGCCTGTGAGCCGTGGTTTTAAATTGGCTAATGCAGAATACTTGCAGAGCTAATAATAATTCAGATTACTTCTGTCAGCTATTCCGGTTTCATGGGTAATTTAGTAGTTGAATAAATTTTTAAAAAAATTCATTCGTTCCCATGCACTGTTATGAATCAGTAGATGGTTTACCATTGGCAGCAGTAACTGTAAGAAGATTTAAATTGCTACTGAAAAGGATTTGAGTGAAGGTAATGTTTTATAATGTTCTAAGCCATATGCACTACTTTCAGGCCTCATCAGTTTTACATTGATTCCTAGTGAAGTGTTTAATTGCATCATGAATGCAATATAATTCAGTTCTTTTTGCTAATATGGTATATATCTCAAAGTGATATACAGCACTGACAGTGAAGACTCAGGGTTTTCTTAGGATTTTAAAAGATGCCTCTGTGTGTGTTTGCACGCGTGTGTGCACATCTGTGCGTGCCCAGGAACGTTTTCCTTGCAAACCTTGGGGCTTTTGGTTGGTGCTCAGTGCTGAGATCTGCCAGCTCTCCAGGGCAGCCTGTGTGGGCATCAGCAGGGAGAGGTTTCTGTATTAAAATATATTTACCTCATATAAAGATAAATTTTCAGATGTAGAAGGTGCATACTGAGAGTTCAGCTCTTACAGCCTGAGTGCTCTGATGTTGGCTGGTGCTCCTTGGGCAGCTCAGCTTTGGTCCTGGCACTGTTTTGGTTCTTCCTAGCACTGCTCATGGCTGTGGCATGAGATGGAATCCTGGTCAGAGGCACAGGTGTGGCGCTGTCAGAGCCTTGTGGGCAGTGGATTAAAAAAACCCCCGCGATTTCCTGGTGATGTGAAGACAATTTGAATCAGTCCAGGAGCTCCTGGGGACATGGCAGGTGGCCAGCAGGGAGCTGTGTGCTGGTGCTGAGGCTCTGGGAGCCCTCACCCTGACACAAAGCCCGTTCCTGTCCTGCTGCCAGGCTCCTGGAGCTGGGCAGGATGAGCTCTGTGCCCCTTGGTGGCCCTGTGCTGGCCCTGGTGCCCGTCCCTCCCTCCTGATCTGTCTGCTGCCTGCAGGGCAGGGACCTTCCCTGTCCCCCCAGCTCCCTCTTGCTGCTTCTGCTCATTACAATTTCATCAGTTAATTAAGGATTGGGCCCTGGTGCCATCCTGGTGGGAAAACTGAGGCAGGCTCAGTGCTGGCTGGGATTTTCCCATGGGAATGCCAGCTCTGGGCTCCAGCAGAGCGAGCATCCCCCATCCCTGCCGTGACCCCGATCCACCTGCCTGCATCCTGCTGTTGGCTCAGTTTGAGTTCCCAAATTTCCATGGCTCTGTGAGGTGAGGAGCAGCCAGTGCTACCAGGGACATGTCCCTGGGGATGGCTGCTGCTGGCTGCTGCTGGCTGCTGCTGTGCACCTGCTGCTTTTGCCTTTGGGAATCTTGTATTTGGGATGGAGCTCCTCGTTCGGATGCAGCATCCTTAGCTTGGTTTGCCATCACAAGCAGGGAAATCCTGACCTCAGCTTGGCCCCATGGGGCTGGGGGAGGTTGGTGAGAGCAGAATCCAGCCCCACGTGTGGAGTATTCCCACAGAAGGCTCCTCCTTGGCCCTGGTGCTCCCCACCGGCGCTGCGGGGGCCGGGATGCGCTCCTGCTTTGCAGCCTAATGCGATATCAAAGTCACTAACATGATTATGCTTATATATCATATTAGGGAAAATGAATACTAATTCAATACAAACTACTAATTCAGTAGAACAGAAAATTGCTGAGAGAATAGAAAATTGCTGAGCGTGCCGAAGCTGGGCATGGCTGAGAGGAGAGGCGCTGCCTTGCTCTGCGCTGAGAGCTTTTCCTCAGTGGCTGTGGCATGTTGGCCAGGGTGACATGGGGCATCCCAGGATGTGTCAGTGCCAGAGCTGAGCCAGAGAGTGGCTCTGGAGGTGGGGAGAGAAACCCCCCTTTGCTTTTGGTCCAGAAATTTGTGGCCAGGGCCTGGGAGATGTTAACAGGGACCTGTGAGAGAGCTGAAGCAGGAGAGCAGGAAAATGGCTCCAGGTGCTGGTGGGAAAGAGGGGGAGTAAAGCTGGTGTGGGAGGGTGAACTCCTGATGGAGCTGGTGTTTTAAGCTGTTTGCTTTTCCTAATACATGGATCACATCTCATTCCTGGCCTGGTGCTGAGTGTGGACTCCCCAGGCTCCAGGGGAACACCCCTGTCTTGGGGACACTGACTGGGGCTTCCCATGGTCCTCCTGCTGCAGGAACTACATATCAGGCTCTTGGTTTCATTGAAATTTTTGGTTTAATCTTGGTTTAATTCAAATTATTGGTGCTTGTACAAGTTTTCAGGCCACACTGTTTCCCAGAGCCGTGTGGCATTCCCAGGTTGTGGCGGCTGCCTTGGGTCTCCATCCCCAGCCAGGACACTCAGGCCCATGGAGAGGGCACCCAAATGTTTCTGATTCACTTCTAAATCAAGAATTTCACTGCAATTTAATGCATCTGCTGTGGGTCCTCTGCTCCATGGGGACAGAGCAGGGTCCTCAGTGCCCAACCCTCCACATCCTCCCATCCCACACGGGCACCTTTGGACACGAGCGTGGCTGGTTCTGGGAATTCCAGGTATTCACCCAGTTCAGAGAGAGCTGTAAGTGGGACACACAATGTCTCTGTACTAATATGGTAGGAGAGTCTTATTGTATTAGCAATTTCCCATCAGATCATGTCATATTAGTATTGTATTGTATTAGTATTTGTTTTCACTAATGTGATGTGAAAGTTGCTAATATGATAAGACTCCTGCATTGTATAGTGAAAACAAATATTAATATGATAGGATGGAAAATAGCTAATAAGAAACTAAGTTGCTAATCTGACGTGATGGATCTCCTAAAGGAATTGGTTGTAGCTTTCCTGTACTTTTCCAGGATCACCTTCAACCCTGCTCGGGGTGGGGGACAGGAAGGCAGCAGCGCTGCTGTGTGGCACTGGTGGGTTTTAAAGGGATGAATCCACCTGGAAAACAAAAACGTCTCCTTTGGGCTTAAATCCAGGCTTTTGTTAGGCAGAAGAAAAGAATAATCACATGTTTGTGGGGAAGCCCTTGTCTGCTGGAAACTCAAGGGTCCTGGGGCAAGCTGATCCCTGGGAAACCCAGCAAATACAAATTTAGGGAGCACAGAGCATCTGACAACCCAGGAGGCTGCCCCAAGGTGCAGTTACACCACAGTCTAACTATGACAAGACATAACCACCAGTTTCCTAATTTTATTTTATTTTTTCCCCAGTCGCCAGCGCAAAATATCAATTTCTGACACACAGTGCCCAGGGTAGGTGAACCAGAGCTAAATAAAAATAAACATTAAACAATTATTGGAATTTAGCTTTATTTAAAAAATCAGCAGGGTTGAGGGAACGAGCCACCTATTAGTGGGGAAAAAAAAAAAGCTATTGGGCTTTTTAACAACATGCTGTTTCTTGGCGGAGGCTGGGATTTGGGCTGTGCACAATCATGTTATTGATTAAAGATGATGTAGCAGCAGCACAATTATATCACAGTTTGTGCTCGCCGCGGTGCTACCGTTGGCCTCTCATTTGTCTGTCGGAGATTGGTTTGTTCTCCTTGCCCTTCCCGGGTGTTGCTCCTCACTCTGATGGGTCCCCTGGTGCCAGCAGAGGAGGCTCGGGGTGCTTGGGGACGTGGTGTTGTCTCTGTGGTGAAAATGGTTTTAATTGTTTCTTTTCCTCTGTTCTGCGTTTAGCGGTAATTCCGGTTTCTGCGCTGTCGATGTGGTGATGAAAAAATAGGGGAATGCTGGGGTTTTGTAGGAATTGAACAGCCTGGGATGGATCAAGAGCAGCAACTCAGTCTAGTGGAAGGTGTTCCTGCCTGTGGCAGTGGGTTGGAACAAGATGATCTTTAAGGTCCCTTCCAAGCCAGACCATTCCATGATTCTGTCACCTGTGGTGGCTCTCACCCTGCAGCACAGGGTCTGGTGTGTTTCCCTGAAATCAGAAATCAGGCCAGATCCAGCCCAGCTGATGCTTGGGGTGCCATAGCAGGCAAAGCCACGGAGAAAGGCTGTTTTAAAGCATTTCCAGAAAATTCTGTGCTGGAATTAGGAAGCCAACGGGGGAGGATGGAAAGGGGCTGTGTGGAGCGAGCGGGTGGCTGGCGGGAATGCGCGCCTTCCAATCGGTCTATAATGCAATCAATTCTGTATATCCCCAGTGAAACAGCAACATTTATTTAACGTCTTTTATAGAGCAGCTGAGTTTTATCACAAATCACATTCCATTTCTATTCTTCGGGGACCCCTTGAAGGCTAAAACGCACTTACTTTCCTCCAAGGAAGTTTACCAATTCTTCAATAAAGCCCCATTTGCGTCCATATGTAAAATTGACACATTTATTGAATATTAAACATTTGCCTGTTGCCTGTGCACTCCTTTCGACTTTATCTGGTGCCCTTAAAAGTCATTAAGGGAAGGATATATCAAAGTCATAATAAAGGCATATTTATGGATGGGAAGAGGATGCTGGAATCTGCTGGAGGGGTTGGTGTATCCTGTTCAGGGGCTCCAGCCCTTTCTTCTCCACTGTCTCTTGGCAGTAACCACCTGGCTGTGTGTTTGCTCTGATTCTCCTGAAGGAATTTCTGTGCTCAAAAGCTGTTTGGTGTTAGGTGCTGGTCGGGGTCGTGCCAGGTTGCAGGAATACACTTTTCCAACCCAGAGTCAGTCCAGCTAATTAGCAGGAGGTCCAATAAAACAAGTTTTTCTTTTATCACTGTTACTAAGTGCTGCTGTAAATCAATTAAAATGTATTCTAGTAATTCTATTTTTCCTTGGCGACTCTGTTTAAAGAAATACTGAGCCATTAACAGCATTTTCCACGTTTGTTTGTGTGTTTATGGGAGAATATTGAGCTGTTGCTGTTGAGTTTGGTGCTCAGTGATGAGCTCAGGATTCTGTCCTGTCCCGTGCTCTTCCCACAAGCCATGCAAGGTCTCTGCATCCATTTATTTGGAGAAAGGTGCAGGTTTTTTGAAGGTAGTAAGGAGGGAGTTTTCCTTGAAGCATGGGTATTCATGCCAATACTTGTTCTAATTATGAATTGGTGAAAACGCAGCCGTGTCCTTTGAGCGCATTCCCCGAGTTGTTTTTTGGGGAGTATTAACTCAGGAGGATGTGGTGGCAGTGTGTGGTGATCCTGCCTAAACAGACCTCTCAGTCCAATCCCTAAAAATGTGGCAGCCTGTGTGCAATAGGAAAAACCTGGGTAGCAGGAGGAGAAAATTTGCCAGGAGCAAAAAAAAAAAAAAATGGGGGATTCACCCCTTTATCCGAGCCATCCATTCTCTCTCTCTCTCATTCCCTGCCTTTTCTCTTCCTTAATTCACATTATTTCAAGTACCATGTAGGAATCTGGGCTGGCTTGCCCTGCTCTAGGGATAATTCCTCCCAGGCCACTGGCTAATTGAGGATGCCTCGTTAGGCTGGGAGGTGTCTGTGGGTGGTTTTATTGACTCTGGAATGTCAGCAGAGCACAAACAGCCACTTGCTGCTGGCCACCTTGGCAGTTCAAACACCCACCCTGCCCCACCAGCCTGGAGAGGTGAAGGTGCTCCTAAATCCCATCTGGAGAAAAACCCCTGCCATGGGGGATTAACTGTTCAGCTCCAAGTTTTGGCAGCTTTTAGGAGAGTTGTCCCCAAGCTGAGTTTATTGTTGTCTATCAGTTGTGCTTATTAAGAATGAACTTATACTTTGCTGAGCACCAAGACGGGACCAAACTCTCAGTTTTTTGGTTTTTTTCAGAGGGGCTGAATTTACTAGAAGGAATAAGGAGCATTGAGTTGGAGATTTACTTGTTTTGAAGGATTTCATTTTGTCCCTCCTTTGGAGCAAGGTAACTCTGGGAACGCAGTTGGCTGCAGGATGGGGTTTGGCTCCTGCTTTGCCATGGTTACAGCTCCATCCTTGGATGCTGAATTATAGCACTGGGTTAGAAAATTAAGTTCCTAGGGCTGAGACACCCCAAACTATCCCAAATGGAAGAGCAAATGGGTGTGCAGCAAACCTTCAGAGGAGCCAGCCCATCCTTGCAGT
Organism: Molothrus aeneus; assembly: GCF_037042795.1. Taxonomy (NCBI): domain Eukaryota; kingdom Metazoa; phylum Chordata; class Aves; order Passeriformes; family Icteridae; genus Molothrus; species Molothrus aeneus. The sequence goes on along the minus strand of NC_089663.1, from coordinate 10,737,452 downwards.
GAAGGTAGATTTTTGGGGCGCTCGTCCATATAATTTATAAAAGAAATAAATAATGAATGTCACCTGAATGGAGCTCCAGTAAATGCAGCTCATCTGGAGTGGATAATAAAAATAATATACAACTGCCTCTCGGCAGCTCCTGACTCGCTGCTGGATGGGAGGAGAAGCCCCTTTGCCAGGATCCTGCTGCTGGCACGACCCTCATCCCGCTCAGAAATCCCCAAAAGCAGCTCCCGGCACAAATAACCTTCCCAGTGCACCGAGAGGCTCTTCTTTATGGGTGAGGGAAAGTGCTTAAAATGCTTAGAGGGAATAAACAGCTTTTAATGAAGTTACATTGCCACATAATGGGTATCATAAAATTGCCTTCATAGTACAGGGTCCCAGGATGGCTTTTATTATCGACTGAGCAGGAATCCTGTCTGTAAAGCTCCGGCAGCTGCAGAGAGGAGAATGCAAAGTCTTCTTAAATTACCTGATTGAAATAACCGGCAAATATTCTGCTTTGCTGCTTTGTTGAAGGCAAAGCTGCCTTTGGGGTGGTCTGTCAGACCTGGTTTGCAGCTTCTGAAGAACACAGGAGTTTCATTGCAGCAAAACAGATGTTCATCTTGTTTCTCTATCGGCTGTTTGATGAGAGATTTATTGCTCTTCTGCTGGGCTGGAGCTCCTCTGCTGTGGAGTCTATTAGGCAGCCCAGGAGCTGGCGGGGAGCCAGGGAAGCCGCGTTTTGATGAAACCCATGAAAAAGCCTCGGCTTGGAAGGCGCCAGTAATAATGCATCGGCTAGACTTGGATCGGGCGATTGATTGCCGTGATTTGATTTATTGATCAATACCCTCAAATTTGGCGTCTGAGAAGCTGAACTAATCTTTAACTGCTGTGAACATCTCTGCCTGGTGGAGAATTAGAGCTGATAAGGAATGTATGAAAGGAATCTGAGCTTATCTTAATCACACAGTGCCCCGGCGCTGCCTGCGCCGAGCGAGCGGGAGGGGATGTGTGCAGAACACAATCACCAGGCAGAACAGAGCAGATCTATAAATTGATGGAATTCAAAGCCTCCAGCATCGATTACCATTATAACAAACAGTGGTGCGCTGAATGTCTGATTATTTTTAGACAAAGATTCTGTGCTCTCAGCAGCAATTTTGCTGATGCTGTCACTGTGTCAGATGTCTGTTGTTGATTGCAATTAGATGCGATACAAAAAAAAAGAAAAATTTAAAACTATCTCTGCCTATAGTTTTATTTCCACTTATTAAATCTCCTCCTTTGTTTGCCTCCTCCTAATGTCTGCAGCTGGATGAAATATTGCATTACCAGAAGAGATCTCGTATATTCAGTTGGGTATAATCACTTTACAGATCATTGGATTATATCTGATATGGTTCAGATAATCCTGGGGAAATGTGGGACATTTACTCTGCCTTGGTTAAATAAATGCGCCCTGGTTTAGGGTTTTCAATGTGAATCTGCATAACATTTGGGTTTCTGAAACAGGGTCTGCAGCCCTCCCAATGATCCAATTCTATTAAAGCACTAATCAATTCCCTGTGACGTCAGTCTGCTTTCCTGCCTGTCCAACGTGGATTTATCCTGTCCTTTTTAAATGGCTTTTGGAGCTGCTACAGCACAGGCTTTAATGGTTTCAGGAATGGTCACTACCAGCAGTGGTGATGGGGAGTGGGCAGTGGGGAGCAGGGCACATCAGGTGCCACAGTTTGGTGTTCCAGGGTTCTGTGTGTCAGGATCCCAGGAGCATCCATTGGTTTGGTGCTTTCCAGGTTCTCTCCAGTCCTGGTGTGTGGCTGAGTGGCCACATTTGGGAGTGATCAGTGTGGAGGGAATATCTTTACAGGGAAAAGGGGAGTTTCCAAATGGCTCTTCCCAATGGGAAAAGCTCTTGGGGAACCCTTGTGAACTGCAAATGGGGGCTATGAGTCCGTACAGGCATCAGGACTGGGAGTTCCCTGGGGAGCCCTGTTGGACCAGGCTGGGTTTGTCCTGCTGGGTGCTGGGCTCTCTCCCTGCACCCCACACTCGATGCTGGTGCGAAATAATTGGAGAATCCCACATTTTAACTTCAACCCCAGGCCGGGGCCGTGGGCTTTGGCATGTGGCTGCCCAGTGGCCGTGGCCCTGGCTCTGACCTGGTGGCCAGAGGAGCAGAAGGTCTCCTCTTGAACGTGACCTCATCTTGCGCAGCCACGCGCGGCTCCGGGGCTTGATGGAAAAATGCAGCGCGGCGGCGGAGGAGTTATGGGCTGCTGGCAGCTGGTGTTTTCTTTCTTTGGGAAATCTAATATATTGATTAGCTTTCTTCAGAGCAGCATCAATAAAGCGTATAATGGCATGGCTGGTGCCTGCGGCGTCTCCTTCCCTGGTCTGAGCCCCCCTGGAGCCGGGAAGGACCTTGGCTGCTCCGTGCCAGGCTCCGCGTCCCGTTGGCTGCTCCTCCCTTTCCTGGCATCCACAGGCCTTGCTCTGCCTGGAGGACATGCTTGGCTGGACACCCTGATCCTCTGCAGGGAGCTTATCCTGGGCAGCCTTCCTCCACCTCCTCCTCCTCCTCCCATCCTGTGTCTCCGTGTTGCCTCTGCCTCCAGCAGCTTTGGCTCAATCAGCTCCAGCATGGAGGCACTTGGCCAAACCCCGGCAAATATCCCCAGGGTCTGGATACACCACGGGGGATGTTTGGGATGTGCCTGTCCTGGTCGTCCCCAGGCAGTGAATGTCACCAGTGGAGCCACCATCACCCAAGGGGGGTTGTGTGACTGGTGCTTTTGGGGAATAGTGGGTGTCAGGGGAGCTCTTGCATCCAGGAGCACATGGATGCTCTGCCTGTGCCATCGTGGTCCTCTTCCCATCTGTATCCTGGCCCATGGATGGCAGCTCCAGCCCTGTGGTCACGGCTGGGGAAGATGGAAGGACCCATTAAAGTGCCTGAGAGAGTTTAGAGGTTGGTTTATTGTTGTTTATGCGGTTGTTTTTCTTTAAGCTGATTGATTGCAATAATGAATGGGGCCCAGAAATCAGCCGGAGCGGCGGCTCGAGGCCACCGCTGGATTTAAAGTCCTGGTTGGCTTCAAACCCTCTCCACTATTTTAGCTTTCATTGGTAAAATACACAGAAAACCAGCAGGATCTTATTTAGGGCCCTCCCAAGCCCAGATCCACCCTGAGATGCCAGTGCTGGAAGGAGCTGGTGCTTGCCAAGAGCTGTTTTATGAACTGTTGGCTTGTTTATTGTTCCATGGTTCGCTGGAGAGCGAATCCATCTGGAGCCACGGCCCGTTCCACCACACAGTTCCTTGGCATCATGAACCAGGTAAAGGCAGCACCTTTATCCAGGATTGATCCCACTTATGGATGCTTTTATTTTATTTTCAAGTCTGATCCACTTGTGAAGGGATGGAGGAACATCCCAGTGCCCCAGGGTGGAGGTGTCCAGGCTGCATCCCACCAGCCAGGAGCCTGGAAGGGTTTTCTCTGCTTCCCAAGCATCTTGCAATGAGCTCATTTCAAAGAGAGATTTTCAGAGCAAATTGACAGCTGATGACTATGGGAAGATGTTTTCCAAAGGAGAAACAATTTACGATAATTAGAAATTTATAAAATGTCTTTAAACATGGTGGTAATGGGGATAAGAAAACACTTGCTGCAGTGTAATCAGTTATTAGCAGCTGATCATTTATCTCGATGGATAGTTGCTGCTGGTACAGGAGACACGTGATAAAAGGACTCTTGATTAACTAATTTGAATATCTTTTGAGAACAAATTCTGAGTTCTCTTTTTTCTCCATTGTAACGGATCCGTACATCTGTGAGATAAACACGGAATGAATATGGAAATGAATATTATTGTGGGAGTGTAGCCCTCAAACGCTGCTGCTGCCGTCCCAGCCCTGGCCCTGGGAAGTTGCCTGGGGTGGATCTAATAGGGAAGGGGCCTTAAAGAAGCTGGCTGGGAGGAGCTGTGGGATGCAGGAGAAGCCTGGTGGGGGATTTGCCAGGATGTGGGGTTTGGAGGGGCAGGACCAGGCTGCGCCCTTCCATCAGCCCCTCTTTGGCCTCTGGAAGGAGCAGGATGGCAAAACTCTGGAGCTGCCTGTGAACACCAGCAGAACACCAGAGCATGTGATAGCATCCCTTGATAGATGGGTTTTTTAAACACACAGCCTGTTCCTGCCTCCCCAGGAATGGGAATCTGATGCAGGTCTCAAATCTCTGCCCTCTGCGAGATCCCATTACAGCTCCTCTGATAATGCTCTGTAAACTCTGATTCCATTTTAGATGCTGAAATCTCACTCTCAACATCTGTGCCCAGGACCATTGGTGGCACTGGGATGGACCCTGGGGTGACCAGTGGGGACCAATCCCTGCTCCCTCTGCTGCTGTGCCGTTTGCTGTGTGCCCACGGGTGCCAGGGGTTAAAGATGTGGCTGGAGCAGTTGGGAAAGCACAACAAGCTTGTATTCCCCTTTTCTGGCACAGCAGGCAAAGGGAGGAGGTGGCTGCTGGTGGGGGTTCAGGGGGGTCTGCTCCCAGTCCCTCTTGCTTTCCCTGGCAGCTCCCAGCCCTCCATGCCCTCGCTGCGTTCTGGAGCGGCTCCTGCTGCCTGCGAGTTATTCATCGTCCTCAGCCACTAATGGACTCCATTCAACTGCTTCTCCCTCGTCCCCCCCCCAGTGTGATTCATGTAGTGGCTGGAAGCAGATTCCTTTTGGCAGTGAGAGTCCCAGATTTTTTATATTTACGCATCATTTTCTTCCCGGGATCTCAATTTTTTCCCTCCTCTCCCCCTTTCTCCTTTCAGCTCCATCCATGCTCAGATGGGGTCGTGGCTCTGGCTCCATCACCCACCATCCCCTCCCCACATGCTGCTGAGGGTGGGGGCTGCTGGGGGATGCTGGATTCATCCCCTCCTGTGGGAATGGGAAGGGGATGCTTGGAGGTGTTGGCACTGCTCCTTCTCAGCTGTATTTACTGCAGCGAGGAGCAAAGTCCACGTAGCTGTGGATGCAGTTTACAGGTAATTAAACTCAGCTTGGTGGGGATTTAAACATTAATATTGATGCTAAAGTTTTTAATAAAATATAGGGAAAGAGAGAAAGAGGTATTGATTCCTATAGGCTTTTTATTTTTTCTTTCCTCTGGCTTCATTGTCACAGGGAATGTGTTGATGTGTTGGTGAGAATGAAATCAGGGTGTCCTGTGCTGGCACGGGGTCTGCAGATGGGGACAGATGTGATTCCAGAAGGACAAATCAGGAAAGATTTAGGAAAATGCATTTGGGATTGATCCATATGGATGGGGCTGTTCCTGCCCCAACCTTCCTGGGCATCCTCTGTGGTAGGCACAGCCTTGGGGACAACATCCATTTCTTGGGAATGGCGCTGAGCCTCCGAGGTTTCCGTGTCTGCTTCTGCATCCTGCGTGTTGCTCTCCGTCGTGGCTGGCTCGGGACACAACCCCTTTGGCCACCCCACTGTCTGTGTGTCTGGGCTCATTCCAGCACCATTCCCATTCCCACTGTAGCCTTGGGGGGGTCCCTGAGATCCCCGAGTCCTGTGGTGCCACCGTGGTCATCCAACCCCTCCGCAGCCATTCCTGCGCCGCACCAGAGGCCGTTAAAAAGATGCTGACGGCCGTTTTTCACTCCCTGCTTCTCTGTATACACACAGGACCCGGCTTTATCTGCTTTCTCGCCAATATTTTTTTATATAACAGTGAAATATTTATATTGTCCAATAAAAGGCAGTAACTTGCAATCTCGCGCAAATTCATCGGAGACCGGGAGCTTCGTTGTCTGAATTTTCCACCCGGCAGTGACCCCTGGTAATTGGCTCCATACATCTTTGGCATCAGGGATTTACATACAGGGAAGGGGGTGATGGATGGCCAGGGTCACCCCCTGGCCTGTGGCCCGGCTGGCAGGGGAGGCTGCTGGCCCCCTGTGCCCAGTGTCCTGCCCCACATCCCATCCTGGCACAGCCAGGTGGGTTTTGGTGATGCCAGGGAGGAAAGAGCCAAATCCCTCATGATTCAGGCAGCCACAGCTTAAATCCCCACGGTGCTGGGGTGCAGGGCTGGTTTCATGGGAGTTTTGAGGTTTTGCTGGGACATAAAAATGGAGCAAGCTGCAAGTCCTGCAGGCCAGGACCAGCTGCTGATGAAGAGGGAGGTGGCTCCTTCCATCACAAACCAAATTTACCCCAAAAATGCCCATTTTGGGAGCAGGATGGGATTGAATCACCAGCAGCCAGAGCCTGGGGCACAGCTGAGCCTCAGGCAGGCACCTCCTGACCTCAGCCAGCAGCACCTCAGCCCCCAGTTCATCAAAAAGCAATTAATGGCCACCCCCCTGCCCAGGTTTTTATGGTGTCTGTCTCTTCCCCCCCGACTGCAGGGCAGTAATTAGAGTCTGTCTAATGAGGTTTCCATAGCGGGAATACGTCCTCTTGCCATATCTCGCCACCAGACAAAGCTTTTGCCACAGTTTATGGTGCCAACCTAAATTTTTTCTGGCTGTTTTCACCCTGGTACAAGCTGGATAAGGACCAGGACATCCCCTGGGCTGTGGAATTTACCAGGCAGCACCCAAGAGATCTCTTCCCACCGTATCCACCCCGTCATTTTTATTCGATTTTATTTTTTTTTCCCTACATTCCACCAAAATTAAAAAGCCATCTATATCTTAAAAACCTTATTTATGAACACTTAAGCGTAAGTAAGTCATCTTTGGACGGCTTCCCTCCCTGCTGATGGATGGAATCTGGCACCGAGGTGGACCGGGAGGGAAATCTGGCAATACAATATGCTGTGCTTGACTATTTTGACACTCGGAGTGCGATGTTTTTTTTACAGTTACTGATGAGCTTATGGCACTGCTCCTTTTGGAGAAGCGAGGAGGAGGCTGGGGCTGAGAATATTGATTAGCAAGCTCCTGATTATCTCAACAGCCCTCTTGGCTTGCCTTTTCTTTTGCGGGGAATACAGAATTCCTTCAATTATTCATGTGAACCCCCTTGTCGATACTGCCAGCGCGACACCGAGCAAAGCTGGTCCAGGGGAATTGTATTCCTCAAATTCAAACTCCAGCCCTCCTAAACCCCCTTTATTTTATTTCCCCCCTCACTATTTTTCTTGTTGTTTTTGTCCACCTTTTGTTTTTGTTTTGTTCCAGAAGGAGCTTCATGGTGCTGGCAGGGTGGTGGGGGGAAAGCGCAGAGTCTCATAAACATTTAATTGAACTCAGTTGGGAATTTAGGAAAAAATGTACCTGAGATTCAGGAGATCTGCTGTTAGGGAATTAACTCGGCAGGACAGCAGATTTTCCTCCCCAGCAATGAGATTTTTGGGAGCTGTAGATGTGAGTGACTAATAAAAGGGAAGTTAACTGGCCACAAAGGCAAATTTTAGCCCCTAACCTTGAGGTTTGGGGATTTCTGGCTCTTGCTACCTCTGGTAGCTCTGTTGGGTGGGCAGAGCTGTAGGAAAGGGGCTCCTTGGGGGGGGTGCACCATCCTGCTGGATGCAGTATCCACCTGGATGCATCCCAGCAGCGCGGGAGGGAATTTTGGGTTTCGAGGCGTTTATAAAAAGCAAACGTTGAGCGCCTGGCGCGGAGCTGCTGGCACCCAGCTCGCAGCCCAGATGGGGGGAGATGGGTTGTTTGTTAGAAAAAATGAATTAAAAAAAGATGAGAAGAAGGGGGGGGGGGAAGAAAAAAAAAAGAGCAACTCTAAAATAGCTTTTCTTGGAGGCTGTGTGGGGAGGGGTGTTTCTACCAGCCTGGCTGGGTGGGAGGGAAAACTGGCAGCGTGATGGGGAATGCTCAGAGGAGAGCTGGGCAACGGGGGCAGGACCTGCCCTCACCACCCACGGTCCTGGGGATGATCCCAGGCCTTTTCCACCCTGTTGGCTCTTGGGGGGTTGAAATGGGGAGAGCCCTGGGAAGGACAGACTGGGCAGAGCTTCCAGGCAGGGCAAGGACCCACCAGTGCTGGGAGGTGCCAGAAGGGGCCAAGGTGCGTCTGGGAGGTGCCAGGGTGTGGATTGAAGATGCCAGGTGTGGTTTGGAGATGCCAGGTGTGGTTTGGAGGTGCCAGGGTGTGGCTGGAGATGCCGTGGCATTTTCAGGGGTTGCCAGAGCATGGCCAGGAAGCACAGTGACATAGCCAGGAGGTGCCATGGCTGGGAAATGCCTCGATGTAACCGGAAAGTGCTGTGGAGGGGCTGTGGAACATCCAGGATCCCAGGATGAGGCTGCAGTGGGGGATCTGAGGAGGAACAGAGCCACTGGGGTGGGACAACACGATTCCAGCCCACCATGTGCCAGGGGAGGCTTCTCCATCCTGCCCCAGGTGCTCCACACCCACGTGAGCCTTGGCTTTGGTCCTTGATGCTGACAAGAGTCTCATGGCACTTCAGGACACCTCTTTTCTCCCTGGAAATTCAGTGTTTTCTTCAGGGGCCGCTTTCCCTGCTCCACTAATGTGCTTGGATGAAAACCCCTGGAGAGCTGCTGGTGTTCCGAGCTCGCCAGCAGCGACACATTAGGATCTGTCATCTGCTGAGCATTACCTGGTTTTAAATCTGTCTCTTTGGAGCTACGGAACTGCATAGGAAAATATTAAAGTAAACAATAAGTGGATTTACACAAATGTGGCTGATTTCCATATTTTTCATCACTTCATTTTATTACTGGGTTTACTGATATGCTCATTTATTTATAGAGCAATCCAGTATTGATTCATTCCAATGCACTGTGCATAAACACATAAAAGAGAGTGATAACAATAGGAATACATTTTCAGTCTTTTAAATACTGCATTTTTTCCAATAGTCTTCATTAGATCCGCTCCAGGAATCTGAGCAATGTCCTTCGGGAAGCCCAGCCGGCCCCTCCGCCCAAGTGGCTCCGGATTTATGGGGGTGTCAGGGAGAACAGGATGCAATTCCCAGCTCAGCAGCAGCTGCTTCACCAGCTCTGCCACCTTCCTCCCGCCAGGGAGTTTTTCCACAGGAGGTTTTGGGGGGTTTTATCCCAAAAGGTGGATTCTGCTGCCTTGAGGTTGGGTTTCTGGGCTGCTTTGGGTGCCAGGCAGTGCAGGGTGGACACCAATGAGGTGCTGCTGCTCCTGGAGCCAGGCTTAAGGGGGATTAGGACTCTGTTCTTCCCCTTTCCCCCTTTTTTTTTCCTTCCCTTTTTCTGTTTCCTTTTCCCCTATAATTTTTCCCCTTCCCTTTAATCCTTCTCTGTTTTCCTTTTCTTTACAAATATTTTTCCTGTTTCCTCCTTTTCATCTTTTTCTTATCTTCTATCTTTATGCTTTTTCCTCTTTTCTGTTTCTTTTTTTTCTCCCTCTTTTCCCTCCTTGTCCCTTGTTTCCTCTCTTTTCCCTTTTCCCACTTTTACCTTTTTCTCCCTTTTTCCCCCTTTTTTCCCTTTCCTCTCCTCTTTTTTCCCCCTTTTTTCCGTTTCCCCCTCTTTTTTCCTTTTTTTTTCTTTGTCTTTTTTCCTATTTTTCAGATCTTTGAAAACCTGCACCACTCCCATCCCATATATTTCCCCCTCAAACCCCACTTTTCCTCTCTCCCCATGAATATTAAGCAGGGAGAGCTGAGTTCTCCACCACCTGCATCACCCCATAAACTCAGGGTGATGGATGGCAAACATTCTCCCTCTGTTCCTTCCTCTAAATGGAAAGGAAAAAAGGGGAAAAAAGATTATTTTAAAAAATATTAACCTGGAGGGGTGTGGATGGGCTTGTTAGGCCCTTTCTCTCTCCTATTCCTGAATATATCTCCTAAATATTTAGACTCTTACACAATTTTTTTTCCTCGAGGAAAGAGTAGCAGGACCAGAAGAAGAAATTGTAACCACAGAGGATAAACCCAGCTTTTATTTTTCCCCCCTCTTCAACTAAAGGGCAGCTCCTTTCTCTCCCCAGAAGCAGTTTAATGGCAACAGCTTGAGAGGGACAAAGTTTGAATATCCTTGTGCCGGAGAAAAGAGCAGAGCGAAAGCCCTGCTAATTACAAAAGTTGCTTTATGAAAGATAATTCAAAGCAATAATTTAGCAAACATAATCAAGTAGCGCAGATGGGGATTTTGATGAATAGTTTGCAACATGCAATTAGCAGCTCTTGCAGTTACATATCATTAACCCTCAGAGCACAAAAATTATTTTCTCATTATTAGATGAAAAGGTAAAATTAAGCTGACTAGACAGTAAAGGAACAAACTACAATTAATTACCTTCATTTATTACAGTCATTATTTTAAACTTATTTTTTTTTACTCTGATAGATAGATGAAAACATCTAAATTAAAAGTTTTGTTCTGCTAAGTGGGAGGTGAAACTTTGCAATCCTTGGGGTGCGGGGCCAGCCTGGCTGCATCCCAAATCTGGGGATCAGTGGGAACCCCCTCATCACCCCCATCATCCATGCCAAGGATGCAGAGCCTGAGCATCCCTGCCTGTATCCCACACCAACCTGGCCCACTGCTGTCAGCCACACGGGGAAGTTTTCCCTGTTTTTGCAGGAAAATGTTCTTCCACAAGCATAACTTTCCAGGAAAATATTTTTCATGAAAAGTAATTACGGGGGGCTTGCAAGAAATCCTTGCTGGGAATTAACCTGCCCAGGTGGCACCTTCTCCTGGTAGTGGTCAGAAATCAGCCTGTTCCTTGTTGGGTTGGATGCTGAAAACTTTGATTTTGAGATTTGTGGTGGTGGCAGATGGTTCAGAGCTGCCAACTGTCAGCAAATGCACTAAAAAAATAAATTCAGGGAAAAAGAATGGAGGGGAATAAAAAAGAAGGAAAGAACCAGCTCGAACAGTCAGCGAAAAAACGTGGATTAAGTTATTGTGGGGAGGGTGGACAAGCTTGAAATATTTTCCCTGTTGCTGGTGTGGGTGCTCAGCCCAAGAAATCCTGTGGTGCACAGGAAGGAAAGAGCTTGGGCACCTTCTCCCTGAGGCAGCAGGGTCAGGATGATGTGGGAAAAAAGAGGGGAAAAATAACCTAATGAACTGAGTATTCTCTGCCTCTGCTCTCAAGAACTTTGCCAAAACATCACTGAACTTGTCAGGCAATATTACAACAAAATTAAGAACCAGCAGCAATTTTCTCTCATTCGGGATCCCGCGCTTTAGAAAGTAAATTATTAATGCATTTTTTTCCTCCGTTAAGCAGTTATTTGCAGCAGTCTTGGTGTATTTCTCATTAGAAATAACATCATCTAAAGAACTTATATTGATTCTTCGTTCCCCCCCCACACCCTTTTTTTTTTTAATCTCCAAATCATGGACGTGAACAACATATTTCTCTGATGTTCCCTTTAACTAGAATTCTCAGGCTTTATTTTTATATTATTGATCTTTTTGACATGAATTGCTTTTTGGCCTTGTGAAAATCTTGGGAGCTGCTCCTGCCTTTGGGGGAATGGTGATGGGGGGGTGCTGTGGGGTCTGGGTGGGTGTGAGGGGTTTGGGTGGATGTGCAGTGGGTTTGTGGGGCTTGTGATGGGTCTGTGTGTGCTTGATGGGTCTGTGGATGTGTGTGAGGGGTTTGTGTGTGTCTGTGATGTATCTGTGGGGGCGTGGGATGAATCTGTGGGTGTAAAATGGCTCTGTGCACACTTTCGGTGGATCTAAGGAGTTGTTTGGACACAGAGGCACCAAAGGACCCCAACACATGTCTGGTTCCTCGTGGTGGTCCAGCCCCATCACCCAGAGCTCTCCCAGGACAGTGGTTCCTTCCCAACCTCCCCCTCCTTGCCACCCTCTCTCTCTCTCCCCAACTTCTTTACACATCAGCAAAAAAAACACCCAAGAAAAACAGCGAAGCCTTGAATTAATTTTTTTTTCATCACTTTTCTTCAACATTTGGGGTCTCTGTTGCCGCTTTCTCCCCCGACAGCTGTTCCTCCACGCTGAAAAAGAGCTCATTTGTGGTTTACTGCCACCAGTATTTAGATGGAAATAACCCACTACTTATCCTGCACTTGATCTGGTGGATGTAAGAATAAACTCTCCGCAGATCCCGCGCCTCTGGAGCGGGGATGCTCAGACGCTCTGAGCGCCGGGGGAGTTTTACCATTTTGTCACTCAATTATAATAATATTTCTGCTTCCAAATGTTTAAAAAGTTGGCTTCGGAAGGTATAATCATGGCACAGAGGCCAGCCTGACAATAGTAATTAATTAGGCTATTACGCATTCTGCAGTGATAATTGCTTTGCTGGAAAGTCACCAGCCATGAAAAGGACCCGGCGCGGAAATGTAATTTATCAGACGGCGGCGATCCCGTGCCGAGCCTCACCTTGAGCCCACGGGTGCTGTGCAGGGAGACGGAGGGGGAAAAATGGGAATTAGGAGTGCCTGGGTGTTTAATGCACAGGCAGAGCTCACTCAGAGCGGGCACTGAGGGCTCTGCAGGTGGGCAGTGGGTTTGTGTCCCTCATGGGCATCGTGGCGATGGGGAGAGTGAGACCAATGCCATCCTGAACTGAACCCAGCTCCCCCGTTTTTAGCCACGTCCTCCTCTTTTCAGCATGTTTTCAGATGTTGTCTTTTTGGATGTGGATGCAGGGTTTGGTTCTGCATCAAGAAAGTGAGGATTTAGGTGTTTTGTTATAAGATCTTGGTTTTAGGGGTGATGTGGGCTTTTTCCAGGTGTTTATTCAGCGCTGTGCGAGGAATTACAGCAGTTTCAGTGTTGGGTGAGCCATCCCTGTGTGGGACTCAGAGCTGCTCCAGCAGGAATCTCCCCTGGCATTTGAGTAAATTATACCCCCATCTGGAAAAGATCACTGAAAATGTTAAATATCTTTTTTCTACTGACATTTCCTACGAGTTTAGTGGCACTGTGGAAGAGCTGAGTGGGTGTCTGGCTCACCACGTGCCAGTTGCCCACGCTGGTGCTGCCCTGGCACTGACATGGGCTGGAATGTGCTGGAACCCAGCGCAGGGGATGCTGCAGGCTCCTTCCCACCCCTCAATGGGGGGTGCTCAGACCTCCACAGGGATTGCTGAGAAGAGGGAAAGGTTCCCCTTGGAGAATGCTTTGTCTCTGAGATGTGACCTGAGGAAGGAAATGCAGTGCAAACAGCTTGGTTTGGAGCCTGGGCCAGCTCCCCTGGCATGGATTAGGGGTGCACTGGGACAAGCACGGGTGGTGGAGAGGGGATGGAGAACATTCGGGCTGGATTTTTGCTCTGCACCCTTTGGTTGCTGCCAGCTCAGGGGAGATGCAGCTCTTCAGAGCAGCTGGGGCAGGTCCAGGCATCCCCACGGCCCCGTGTCTGCTCCTGCTCCACCTCCTGTGCATTCCAAAGGGTTTGGGAATGGGCAGGTCACACAGGGCAGATGCCACGAGCAGCCCTGTGTCCCCACATCCCTACAAATCCCCCACCAGGGCTCACCCCACTGGCAGATTCAGCAGGCACAGCTCTGTCCTGCTCCAGGCTGCCTCCTCCCTCCTTTCCCCTCTTCACTATTATTATTTTAAAGCACCCTGAAGCCAAGCATTTTTGCAGAACGCTGAAGAAAAGCCCCCAAATTCCTCCTCTGCTGGAGCCCCGGTGCTGAGAAAGTAGGTTTGTGTATGAGCTGCTATAAAAAGCCTGGCTTATACAATTTTAACAATAGAAAAATGATCTTTGTGCTCCAGTGCCTGCGAGCTCCGGAGGAGAAGGCGGCTTGCTCAGGTGGCTGCTGGATTACAAATGAGCCGTTTGCTTTGGGTTGGAATGACAGGCCATGGCAATCCGGGCTGGAGGGGTGAGCCAGGAGCTCTGCTGGCACAGAGGAAGGGAAAATGCTCCAGTGTGGGAGCTGCCACCAGACTGAGGCCCAAAGTTCAGGCTTTGTTTTATAATTAGCCCATCGGTAGCTCAAGAGCAATTTAATTGATTATTTCCCTGTCATAACAGTGTGTCTGCTGGGTGGGCACCTCTTTCTCCATCACTGGCTGGTGTGAGTGCCCAGTTTGGCTCTTTGCAGCTGGGAATGGGTCACTTCCATCCCTGATGCTTGTGCCCTCATGTCCTTCTGCTGCCCCATCCCATCCACTCCAAGTGGGGCTGGATGTGAAGGGTAACCAAGAGGACCTGGTGGGCAGCAGCCCCTGCGCCGAGGTGTCATTGTGCCTTGAAAAATTAAAGGGAGTAAATGATTCATGCTCATAAATGTTGGATGGGAACACACAGCAGATTAACGTTGTTGGGTTATTGGGATTGAGGCTGGCGTGAGTGTCAGCAGCACCCTGGTACCCCAACAGCCGAGGGGGACAGGGACAGGAGGACGTGTCCCACTCCTGATGTGAGCATCACCTCCACCCCCAGCACCATCCTGGGAGGGCTCTGGGGAAGGACGTGCTCTGGATCCGGCCCGGCGGGCACAACAACGGGCGCACTTCTTTATTCCTTATTTAAGCGCCGACATTAAATTATAATTTTCATTTACTCAGAGCACATCAATGATTTAGGGCGACGTGACATGGCAGCGGCACGAGGAGTTTGGCCACAGGCAGCGATGGCTGCGCGGGGCACGGAGCCGCGCCGGGAGGATCCGTGTGCCGGCACCGATCCCGCTGCCTCGGCCGGTTCCTTCCTCCAAGCCCATCCCTGACCCCTTTATCCCTCTCCCCGCAGGTGATTGCACTTAGTAAGAGAAGCAAGGAGGCTGAGACGGCTTTTCTGAGCGTTTACAAGCAATTGCTCGAAGCTCCAGGTAAGCAGCGCGGTGGCGACCTGGCTGCCTAACGAGTCGCGTGCCGGTGCCCAGAGGAGCCAGCGAGGACCGCGGCACCGACCCTGGCACGGCTGGCACCACCCCTGGCACCGTCCCTGGCACGGCTGGCACCGTCCCCAGCACGGCTGGCACCGTCCCTGGCACGGCTGGCGTCGCCGACCGCGGCCGGCGCATGGTGCTCTGGAGATCCCAGCCGAAGAGAGGAGAGGAAGCAGCTTTTGCCATCGCTGTGTTTCAGCCCCTGAGCCAAATGCATCTTGACATTAGGAAAGGAATACATTTGCTCAGCCCGTGTAGTAACACTGCGGCTATTCCCACTTGTCTGTTTGACGGTAAGTTGACCGAAACGGCCGAGCCTGGCTCGCAGCACGAGCCACGGGGACATCCTTCCTCTGTCACCCCGTCCTGGGAGGGGGAAACTGAGGCATGGGGCAGCCCTGAGGTTTGTGTTGGCAGAGCTGGTCCTAGGGACGGGTGAGGGGCTGGGAGCCCCCTCCTGCTGCTCCCCACTTTGGGGGATTTCGTGTGCGCCAGGCACGGAGCGTCCCCCGGCACGTCGGGGGCTGAGAGCTGCAAACGGCTGAAAATGCGCGGAAAGGCTCCTGCAGGGCCACTAATTCATTTTCCAGACATTTAGGAATAACAAAATGTTTTAATGATTTCTTAGGGGAATTAGGGAGACATATTTTTGTCCTCATTAAATTTTCTCCTGTGCTACGAGAACCAAATGTCAGCTCGGTTTGCAGAACCCAGTTATCTTCCCTCCCCACCTCCCCGCGCTCACCCGCCGGCTCCTCCCGCCTGCACACGCCTGCACATGGATGCACACACACATGCACGCCCCAAAACTCCTTCCCTGTGCTCTCTGCACTCCTCCTTCTCCTCTCTCTGCTTTCCACAGCATCTCTCGCTCCTCTCCTGCACCCCAAATCCTCCCTCCCACAGTTCATCCCCGTCTGTTCCATGTCCACATGTCTCTCGACAGGCAAACTCTTTGTGGAATACTTTCCAAGCGCCACATAAGTCCTGATTCGACATTTTTTGCTTTGAATGGCTGCTGTCAACACAAATCTCTGGCAGAGACTGTAACGGAGCCTGATTGCTCAGCAAGTATTTTGATAAGTGAGCTGGCTGTGTGTCTGTAATTACGGGAGAAAACCGTAAATCTTTTGGATATTGTTCACACAGATGTGGCGTGAAGGGAAGGGGGGGAAGCAGTAAAATGTGTTAAAAGCATAATTAATGTCATTGTTGTTGGGGATGATTTGATTTAAGGCTGACTTTGACTCGTGGAGGGATTCGTAGGGCGCTGGTGGATTTGTTTGAGCAGGTTGGGAAGGGGTGGCAGAGGAGAGGCCGTGGTGGCAGAGAGGTGACAACACAATGGAGGTGCTGCGGGTGTCCCATGGGTGCACCACGGGTGACCTGTGCTCCTCCTGGAGCCAGGCAGCAGCAGCATGGAACGTGGGCTGGGTAGAATGGCCCTGGCCCTGGGATTAGCTGGTGATCCCCAGGGATACAGGTGCTCCCTGCAGCTGTGTCTGCTCAGGAGAAGGTGAGGAGCACTCAGAACTGCCCCTGTCCCTGGAGAAGGGTCTGGAGGAGGAGCCGTGTGAGGAGCAGCTGGGGGCACTTGGTTTGTTCAGCGTGGAAAAGAGGAGACTGAGGGGAGCCCTCATCCCAACCCACAGCATCCTCACGAGGGGCAGTGCAGGGACAGCTCCGATCTCTGTGAGCAGGGACAGGACCCAGGGAATGGCTGGAGCTGTGTCAGGGAGGTTTGGGTTGGGTATCAGGGAAAAGTTCTCACATAGAGAGTGCTGGGCACTGCCCAGGCTCCCCAGGGAATGGGCACAGCCCTGAGGCTGCCAGAGCTCCGGGAGCACTTGGACAACGCTCTGAGGAATGCACAGGGTGGGATTGTTGGGGTGTCTGTGCAGGGCCAGGGGTTGGACTCCTGGATCCTTGTGGTCCCTTCCAGCTCAGGATATTTTATGATTCTGTGATCCTGCTGCAGCACTGCCGGTGCCACTAAAGGATGGCCAATGACGCCAGCTAGTGGTGGCACTTACACATGTATTTATTTATTTAATTAATATATATTAACTGCATGTGTAGTGGGTGAGGGTGTGGAGCGATAGATCAGCGTGCCAGGGACACACTATTTCCCAGGCTGTACCATTGGTGGGTGAGCCTGCACTCTGGGTGACCCAGAGTGATGCCCTCAGGTCCTGTTTAGGCACCTGTGACCCTCGTGCCACTGTCACCCATCTGTGCTGCTGGCCAGTGTCAGGTCTAACCTGTCCCAGTGGAAGATGTGATCCATGGAGTAAGGGATTACACCCCAGTATCTCACAGGTGGTGGCAGAGCCAGCCCCACAACTGAGGATGGTGTTTCCCAGTGGGTGGGCAGTGTGGCATTAGCTCAGTGTAGTTATTCCAGCCAGGAATTTGGCATCTGCACTGCCCTGGCTGTTGTAAAGGTTTGTTCTTCCCTTCCCAAAGCTCTGCTTCCACCATTCCATCCCAGGCTGGCAGCTCCAAACGGGGAACAGCACACGGGAGGGCTGCAGCTCATGGGAAGGAAAATGCTGACCTGAGGAAAATCCCTGGTGCTTTATCACTCAGACCCATTCTTCCCATATTATTTCTCAGCTTGGAGGCAGGAGGAGTTGCTGGTGTGGATCAAACAGGGCCTGTCCCAGTGTTTATCTCCATGGAGGCAGCTCACAGGCTGGCACAGAGCCTCCTGCCAACACCCCCAGGGCTGGGGAGCACAGGGGGGACCCCGGCAGCCCCCGGAGTGCAGGGTTTAATTATCCATATCCTTATCTCCACTCACATAGTTATGGGAGTTATTAATGGCTGTGGGAGCATCCAGGCTGACTGGGGCTGTGCTGCATCACTGCCATCTCACACCCCTGGGTGGGGAACCAGCCTGGGGGATGCTGAGCTGAGTGAGACACTCCAGGAGCTGAAGGATGCCATGAGCATCCCCAGGAGGGTCCCAGCTGGAGCCAAGTCCCTGTTTCAGTGACAAAGCTGACAGCACTCAACATCTGCCTCTGGATCCTCGTGGCCAGAATCCTGGCACAAACCTCTTATTCCATCCATTCGTGGGGCATTTGTGATGTCCAGCAGAAAGAAGGGATAACATTCCCTGTGGAGGATGCTCCAGGGGATTTTGGGCTGGCAGTCATTAATCCTGGGGGGATGCTGTGGGGTGTGATGGTGTGGGATGGCAGGACAGCAGTGGGACAGACAGACCCCCCAAATCCCACTTGGAGGAGCACGTGCCTTGGCATTTCTTGTTTGCAAGGAGCATCCAGGTTGGCATGGACCAAATCTTGCATCTTCTGGGCAGGTTCACCCCAAAGTCATCTGGTGCTGTGTTTGACCCCCAAATCCCATGACATGGCCCCCTTCATCCCGCCTCCATCTCAGCCAGGGGCTTGCCAAGCAGCAGAGCTGCTCTGTGTCCCCTTCTGAGTGGAGGCAGCCAGTTGTTGGAATTTTTTTCCACCACCCACTGTTATTATCTTTTACCCTTGGATGCCTGCCACGTGCCGTACGGTAGCATGCCCAACTCCATCCCACTTCCCTGTTTGCCTAACTTTTTGACCCTGGAGAATTCAAATCTATTTTCTTTCCTCTTCTTTTCCATGAAAAAAACCCCAACACCAAAAAAAAAAAATCCCCCAAACCTACATTAACCTGGCTCAATAGGAGGCATTTTCTTGAACTTATTAAAAAATCCAGACTTGTAAATTAATTTGTTCATGTTGTACAATGGCAGTGCAGATGGACTCATTAGCATGCACACAACAAATAATTATAGATGAATTTTTAGCTGGCCTGCTTAATGGGCTTGCTGGGTTAATTATGTCAATGTATAATTACATCAGCCCTGGGAGACATAATGGCACACCCCGCTGAGCAGACACCAGCTAATGATGGTGTAATGCTGACAGAGGGAAGACGGACGGGCTCTGGATGCACCTGCTTACCTCGGCACAAACCTCCATTGTCTGTGCCCAAACCAGCCCTGCAGGAGCCACCGTGCCCTGGGAGGGGATGTCCCCATGCCCCCAGCCCGTCCCTCCATGCCTCGGGGCTGGCAGGGAAAGGCAGGGATGTTCCCATGGCACCTGGAATGGCAGGATTGTCCCCGTGGCTGCTAGAAAAGCAGGACCTGGCGTGTCCCCACAGCTCCTAGAAAGGCAGGACTCGAGAGTGTTCCCATGGCACCTGGAATAGCAGGATGGCCCCATGGCTGCTAGAAAAGCAGACCTTGTCATGTCCCCATGGCTCCTAGAAAGGCAGGACTGGGAGGGTGTCCCCATGGGCACCTGGAATGGCAGGATGTCCCCATGGCTGCTAGAAAAGTGTGACTTGGAGTGTCCCTATGGCACCTGGAATGGAAGGACCTGGCATGTCCCCACGGCTCCTGGAATGGCAGGATGACGCCATGGCTCCTGGAAAGGCAGGGCCTGGCGTGTCCCCATGGCTTTGGGAAAGGCAGGACCCAGGGTGTCCCCAGGGCACGGGGAGGTGGGAGAGGGCCTCTGGAAGGCCATCCCTGCTGCTCACCGCCCATCCCATGTCCCGCAGACCCCGCTCCTGTGCTGGAGGCTGCCCGGAGCCTGGAGGATCGGCTGCAGCAGCTCCAGCGCCTCGAGCCGGAGCCGCCGCCGCTGAAGGATCTCAGCCGGCCCTGGAAGAAGCACCCGGAGCTCGGCAGCACCAAAGGTACCGCCCGGCTGGGGAAGGGGGGCAGCCGCCTCTGAGCATCCCTGGGATGCAGGGCGGGTCCCAGGGCCAGGAGCTGCCCCCTGGCCACCGCTGCTGTCCCCTCCGCAGCCGTGTGTGTGCCTGTGTCCCCCCGCAGAGCGCAGGGAGGGGAGGTCGCCGGCAGCCGAGCCCCCGCTCCCCGGCCCCGACGGCAAAGCCAAAGCGCCCGGCACAGAGACCCCGCTGCACAGACATGAGGCAGACAAGCAAAAGTACGTGAGAGCCGCCAGTGGGGTGGTTCTGGGGCGCTGTGAGGACGCGTGGCTCTGTCCCTGCTCCTGCACGGGGGTGTCTGTCCCTCCATCCTCCTTCTCCTTCTCTTTGCTGTCCGATTGGGAGCGGTCACACCATGCTCAGAAACCCGACACCAGACTCTCCCAGTGTCTGTCTGTCTGTCTGTCCATCCCCAGTCCCAGGTGGTT
Source organism: Molothrus aeneus (assembly GCF_037042795.1). Lineage (NCBI taxonomy): Eukaryota > Metazoa > Chordata > Aves > Passeriformes > Icteridae > Molothrus > Molothrus aeneus. Next base: position 10,717,471 of record NC_089663.1, on the reverse strand, counting down.
TTGGGGAAGCAGCAGGCACAAGCACAGCCGGGACAGGTCCCTCCTGTTGTCCCCTTCCTCGGAATCCCTGGCTCATGGCTTTGCTGGGACTGGGTAGAATCCAGGTCGCTGTGTGAACCTCATTAGATGACCTTTTAATTCGGAGGCTCTGGTGCCTTCATTGTTATTCCTTAACACGCTGCACCGGGGAAACAAATGAAGAATCTTTAAACCCTAAATTGCAGATCTCTTCGAGTAAGTTCCTGGCAAGTGCAGGCTATAAATAATGCAGAATAACTTTCCCCTGATTGCCTCCCCCTCCTCCAGTTAATTACAGGTGGGGGTGGGCTGCCATGCCCCCCTCAGAGGGGTTTCAGCCTCAGGGATCAGGGACCGTTTTCTACCCAAAGTGAATTTTTTTACACTTGGGGCAATAAACCTTAAATATGTTACCCCTTAACATTGAAGGGTAACACAGCTTGGACACATCCTGGTATGCACTGGTGGGTCTTTCCTGGCTTCAGTGAGTGATGGGGTAGAGGAGGGGACTCTGTGAGGGGTCTCTGTGTGATTTTGGGGGGCTGTGGGGTCGGCGGTGCCCCCGGTCCATCCCTGGTGCCCGTCTCTCGCAGGGGCCTGCAGGAAGCTCAGGTCACCTTGGCCGCTCGGCTGGGGGAGGCAGAGGAGAAGATCAAAGTGCTCCACGCAGGTAGTGGGGCCGGGACAGGGGCTGCTGACCATGCAGGGCCAAGCCCCCACCCCACAGCTCACCCTCCTCTTCCTCTTGCCAGCGCTGAAGGCCACGCAGACGGAGCTGCTGGAGCTGCGCTGTAAATACGACGAGGAAGCGGCGTCCAAGTAAGTTCCCAGCAGGGCTGGGTTGTGCTCAAAGCTGTGCTGAGCCACTTTTGGCAGCACTGGGACATCTCCGAGGTGCTGCTTGAGGAGCTGAGATACTTCAAGCCACTGCAGGAACATCCTGAGTTGTGGTGTCACCGAAAGTGTGAGAAAAACACAAACTCTCCCACAACATCTTTTAAATGTTGGAGAGCCAGGGCGTTGCTTTATTCTGTCTGGGATGTGCAACAGAAATTGTTTCATCCACTCATGCCCGGGTTATGCAGTGAAATTCATTCAATCACACCTGGTTTTGTGCCAGACCTTTCATGTATTTGTACATAAAAACCCCACAGAAATTCACATTCATTGGTCTCAAATGACACAATCCTTAGTATTCCATCTCCTATTGGTCATTAATCCCTTCACCTTCGATGCTAATTGGATCCTCATCCTTGGGTTCTCTTCTCGATCTTTTCCCAGACCAGGTGTCTCCGACCCACCAGGGGGGAAATGCTTGTTAATGTTCGCTTATCTCCTGTTTATCTCCTGGCTACTCCCAGTTCTTCCCCGGAATCTTTTGAAAAGAAACTTCAGTTCTCCTCCCCCGGGGAAAGGCGAACAAGCCCCTGACTAAAGTTACAAAAAAATTTTGAAAGTTGTGTCATTTCCAACAGCGGGATCCTTATCCCTCAGCCTCCTGCCCCTGTTCTGGGGCTGTGTCTGTGCCCCCCACACCCTCTGACACCTCTTGTTTTCTGTCTCAGGGCAGATGAAGTGGCCATGATCATGACCAACCTTGAAAAAGCCAACCAGGTGAGCCAGGAGCTGACTTGGCAGGAGCTGGTGGGGTTGGCCCTGCAGAGCCCAGGGTGCTGCATGCACCCTGAACATCTGTGTGGCCTCTGGGTGTCTGCCCCAGATAAGGAGATAAAACCCCAAAACTGATAAGGGGTTAACAGACACCAGGATTGGGAATCCCTACAAAGGTGAGCTCAGGTTTCTTCCCCCTGGTGGGACCCTCTGTCCCATGTGTGGGGTCAAGGGTGTGTTTGGGTTTCTTCCAGGCTCCATTTGGCTGCTGGAGCTGGCACTTGTCACCTCCAGCCTCTCATGGGTGTTTTAGGGCACAACCCACACTGTTCCTGTGGTAGATTCCAGTGTAATCTCTCTTGGTCCTGTCCACTCCTCTTAATTACTTTTATTTTATTCTGAAAATGTAGGTACAAATAAATGGATGTGGATAATAAAAGAAGTCTAAAGAACAATTTGTGTAAATAAAAACATCCTTTTATGTGGAAAAAAAAATAATGTCCTGGAGATGGTCTGCAGCCAGTGCTGAAGGATTGGGATCAGGAACTGTGCTAGGACATGGGGACCTCAAATACATGGGGGAAACTTAAATATCTGGGCTGAGCTTATGATCCTGGAGGTGGGAGTGGGATGCTCAGGAGAGGCACAGACTTGGGCAGATCCTGGACCCTGTGTGGGGTGGGATGAGCTGCAGTGTCTGGTGTGATTCGTGTTCTGTTCTCTTGCAGCGGGCGGAGGCAGCGCAGAGGGAAGTGGAGAGTTTGAGGGAGCAGCTGGCGGCGGTCAACAGCTCCCTGCGCCTGGCCTGCTGCTCCCCGACGGGCACCACGGGGGTGAGGGCATCCCAGGAGCATCCTTTTGGGCCAGGAGCATCCTTTGGGGCCCGCAGCATCTGTCACAGCCGGGAGCATCCCACTGCCCTTGGGAGCACCCCACTGATGCAGGAGCATTTTTTGTGTTTGGGAGCACCCATCGTGTTGGGGAGCAAACCCAAAATGCCCCAGGGGTGTTTTCACCCAGAGGTGCTGGAACTGGCTGTGCCCTTCAGCCTCCCACAGAGAAGGGGACATGCACCCCCACAGCACTGAAATGCACCTGGGAGACCTTTAAGGGCAGAAGGAAGGTCTGTCCCTCCTCAGGGCTCTGTCACCAGTTCCCCAATGCACTAAGCTGAGCCCTGCTTCCTGTAGGGACATGTCCAATGGGGAGGGTGGCCCTTGTCCCCACCTTGGGAGGCCGGGAGCTGACAGTGTCCCCTCTCCCAGCAGGACAAAGTGAACTATTCCATGTGCTCAGGGTCGAGGTTGGAGGCAGCTCTGGCTGCCAAGGACCGGGAGATCCTGCGGCTCCTGAAGGATGTCCAGCACCTCCAGAGCTCGCTGCAGGAGCTGGAGGAGTCCTCTGCCACCCAGATTGCTGAGCTGGAGGGACAGCTGGCGGCCAAGAACGAGGCCATCGAGGTGCGCCCGCGGGGGCTTGGGGCGTGCCAGGGTGGGGGACACGGGTCCGGCCGTGCTGTGTGGCCACCAGGAGCTGGCTGCAAGGAGTCCCCTCCTCTGCTCCACAGAAGCTGGAGGAGAAGCTGCAGGCACAGGCTGACTACGAGGAGATCAAAACTGAGCTGAGGTATGGCTTGACTGGCACCCATGGCTGCCTTGCCAGTGTCCCAGCTCCACAGCTGTGACACAGCCACCATGTCACCTCTTTGTCTCCCTCCCAGCATCCTGAAGGCGATGAAGGTGGCCTCTGCTGGCTGCAGCCTGCCCCAGGCAAGTGCCGTGGCACGTCCCGAGGCGCTGGCCGGGCTGTGCCAGCCCTGCCGACGGTGCCTCCGCCGCCTGTCCCCATCTCGGCTTGGCTCCTTGCAGAGCATCTCGAAGGCAGAGGAGGCCCTGGTGCTGGGGAAGGAGGCTTTCTACCCCTCCCAGAAGTATCTGCTGGAGAAGCCCAGCCTGCTGGCCAGCACTGGTAGGGACCTAAAATTCTGTGGCATCCTGCTGGGAATATCCGTGGGAATGTGGGTGGCCTGACTGTGGTGGGGTGGGATGCCACCTGGGGAAACTGAGGCAGGAGCTGTTTGGCTGCAGGGCTGTGCCTGAGCCGTGGCCAGGGGGACTCTAGTGTGTCTCCCTCTCTCTCCTTCATCTCTAGAGGAGGATCACTCCGAAGACGAGTCAGGGAAGGATCCGCTGGGCATGGAGCAGCCGTACCCATCTCCCCACCACGCCCCGGCTGATGACCCCGCGTCCCCCACTCCCCTCCCGCCGCTGCCTGGCCCCGGCGTGGCCCCCGACGGTCCCCGGACTTTCTCGCTGTCCCCTTTCCCGGGGGGCGAGCGGCTTTCAGGGGACCCCAAAGCCCCCCACCTCCCTCTGCCCAGCTACAAGAGCGAGAGCAGCAGCGGGGCACCGCCCTTCCCCTCCTCCTTCTTTGGGGCCAAAAGCAGCACCGTGCACCCCGTCCCTGTGCCGGCCACCAGTGCCACCAGCCCGCCCGGCGAGCCCTCCGAGGGCAGCGCCAGCAGCTCCAGCGAGGAGGAGCAGCTGGACACGGCCGAAATCGCCTTCCAGGTGAAGGAGCAGCTGCTGAAGCACAACATTGGGCAGAGGGTCTTCGGGCACTACGTGCTGGGGCTGTCACAGGGCTCCGTCAGCGAGATCCTGGCGCGGCCCAAGCCCTGGCACAAGCTGACGGTGAAGGGCAAGGAGCCGTTCATCAAGATGAAGCAGTTCCTGTCCGATGAGCAGAACGTGCTGGCCCTGAGGACTATCCAGGTGCGCCAGAGAGGTGAGTGGTTGGGGTGGCCCCGGCCATTGGGTCCTGTCCCCCTCCCAGTGCACCCCAGTTCACCCAGGGGTGCCCCATGCCGTGGCAGGGGGGCTCACCAGATCCTGATGTGCTGGGATGCTGGTCCCACCAGTGGCACCCCAGGATTTTCCCTGCTGGGATGGAGCTGGCTGCTGGGTGGGATGAGCCCTGGCAAACGGCAGCAATTAACAACAACCCATGGCTGTGGAACTGCATCCCTGGACGTGCTTTACTCATTTATTCTGACAAGTGCCATTTAATTATTCATTAGGCTGTTCTGTGCCGTATGAATCAATATGCTCGGGAATATTTCATTAAAATAATGAAGTTTTAGTGCTGCGGAACCTTGGTGCAGTGTTGGCACTGTCATGGAATGGTGACTCCCATCTCTGGGGACAGTGGCTGCTGGCCACGTCTCAGCAGTGGCAGCTGGTCACTCGAGTTCCCGTGGGGGCACCAGGACTGGACAATGCACACCCATGGTCCAGGCACCTGCTGTTTCCAGCCTGGGGGGCTCTGATTTATCCCCTGGATCTGATCCATCATTAACACTTCTCTTGCACAGCCAGGAGGGCACAGTGCCAGGGATGGGGACATGGTCTCTGTGCCCGTGTCTCTGCTCCTGATGGGGAGAGGGTGCCCTTGGTTGGGATGAGCAGGGTGGTGGGAGATGCTGTGCCAGAGGCAGGAGCTGGCAGCCAGGGCTACCAGGACTCCCTGTGCTCCGGTAGCGACTAATCGGGAGTGACATTTGTCTTCAAACCAGCATCCCTAAAAATAACCGAACATGAGGAGCAGTAAATACTTCCTGACATACAAGTGGAGCTTGTAAAACCAGTGCTGGTGACAAAGCTGTTATCCTGCCTCTTTGATCAGGTAGCATCACACCACGGATCAGGACACCGGAGACCGGCTCTGACGACGCCATCAAAAGCATCCTGGAGCAGGCAAAAAAGGAGATTGAGTCGCAGAAGGGAGGTAGGTGCAGCCATGGGGGTGGCTCCAGGGGTGGCCAAGTCCCTGCTCTGCCCTGTGGCAGCAGCACCCAAAGGGGTGCCAGCTGCTGAGTGCTTTGTGGCTGTGGGTCCCGTCCCAAAAATTGCCTTTTTGGGGGTGTTTCACCCATTGACATCCATGGAGAATTTTTGGGCATGATGGAAGGAAATACCATGTGGGATGGAAGAGTCCCTGTGCAGCAGAGTTCAGATCTGGGCTTTCAGAAACTTTGGATGCACTCTTTTTCCTCCCCCCGGCCCCAAACCAGATGATTAAATGAGTATTCAGGATCCATCTGGCACGAGGTATCATTAAAGCAGCTGCTCTCACAGTCAATTACAAGAAATGAAATACATTAAAACAGGTAGTCTGCTGAGAAAGCAGAATCCTGGAGAATTAAATTAGACAGGAACAGTGGAAAAACAGGCAGGGAAAACAAACATGTTTGTCTATCGCATTGTTGGTAATGGGATTTATTTTGCAATCATCAAAAAAGAAGTTGGCTTTGAGTTGGGCCGTTGATGCTTTTGCTTTGTGGATGCTGCTGCTCCAAACCAGATTGGGATAAACCACTTTTCTCCCACACTCTGAGTTGTGGCCACACAGTAAACAGCATGTGCTGCTCCTCGGGGCTGCCCTCACCCCTTTTCTCTGCAGGGGAGCCCAAAACACCATCAGCATCACAGGCAGTGGCCAACGGGGCAGGCAGCAGCAGCTCAGAAGACGCCATCAAGAGCATCCTGGAGCAGGCGCGGCGGGAGATGCAGGCGCAGCAGCAGGCGCTGCTGGACATGGAGTCGGGGGCCGGCGGGCGCGGGGGGGACGCGGCGCCCACCGAGCGCTCCACGCTGGGCACCGTCAGCCAGAACATCACCCCCGCCCTGATCAAGCAGGAGGAGGGCAGCGGGGCCAGCCCTGGCCCGCCACAGACGCCCCTGGCCGTGCTCTCCCCCGCCGCCTTCGTCCAGAGCATCATCCGCAAGGTGAAGTCAGAGATCGGCGACGCCGGCTCCTACTTCGACCAGCACTGGGCGTCAGAGCGGAGCCTGCTCAGCCGGCCCTACACCTCCGTGTCGCCTTCGCTGTCCTCCTCCTCCTCCAGCTACTCCAGCATGGCCAACGGCCGGGGCTGGCCGCGGGGCGAGCCCAGCGAGGGTGGCACCAACGAGGACGAGCTGCAGCCGGTGGACGAGGAGCCCCAGCGGCTGTCGGAGATGAAGGCGGAGGGAGCCGGCGCGGAGCCGGCGGCTGGCGGGCGTCTGTCCTACTACCCCACGTACGTGCCACGGACCCTGAAGCCAACGGTGCCACCGCTGACGCCGGAGCAGTATGAGATGTACATGTACAGGGAGGTGGACACGCTGGAGCTGACCCGGCAGGTCAAGGAGAAGTTGGCCAAGAACGGCATCTGCCAGAGGATCTTCGGAGAGAAGGTACCAGCCTGGAGAAGGGGGGGTCTGGTGTCTCCTCTGTTCCATGACCCCGAGCCTGGGGCTCATTGATGGCCTTCACCAGCTCCTTCCGGAGTCTTCCTTTTCCTGATCTGTTTCCCCTTGGAGGACTCTGAGTCCTCAGGATCTGACCCAAGCCCAGTCTCCCAGTGGCCACCATTAATTAGTTGGTGGCACCTCCCACCAAGAATGCCCAGTCCCCTGAACAGAGCCCTTTGGGGACCAGCCTCCCAACCCACTGGGTATCCCAGGGGGACCCACCATCAGCACCCATGGCAGGGGACAGGAGGTCCAGACGTGCTGTGGGGCAGTGGGTGGCAGTGGGTGGCACCCTGCTCCCCCTCCCCTGACAGGGGAATGGAGGGCAGGTGGCTTCCCAGCACGGGGGGAGTGCAGCCCACCTTCAGTGGGTGACACCTGCGTGGTGCCCAGGTGCTGGGACTGTCCCAGGGCAGTGTGAGTGACATGCTGTCGCGGCCCAAACCGTGGAGCAAGCTGACACAGAAGGGTCGGGAGCCCTTCATCCGCATGCAGCTCTGGCTGACAGACCAGCTGGGCCAGGGGATCAGCCAGCAGCCCACACCTTCCCAGGGTAAGTGACATCACTGTCCACATGTGCCATCAGTGTACCCACCACTTCTGTGTCCATCCCCTGCATCCCAGTGAGTTTGTCCTGCTCCTACCCCAGCACTGGGAAGAGCTATCCCTGCCAACTCCAATAGCAACACTCTGGGATTGCTAGATCCTGGGAAGCCCCTTTCATCCCCAACCCCCTTCATTTAAAACAAAAATAAAAGGAAAGCCACATCAAAAATCTTGGGCTTTGTGCCTGACATAAAGCAATAACTGGATTTTTTGTGTTATATTGGTGGCATTTTCTCTCTTTAATTATTCCACCACCACCATCTCCCACTTTGTAGCCACTGAAGAAGCTTGGCTGGTATCCCTCTTCTGTAGAGGGCAAAGCCACAGGCATCCCCCAGATGTCCTTCCTGCTCCCTGCCCTGTCCCCTCCTGCTGACCCCTCTGCCCTGGTGTCACACAGCCAGCCCGGCGGAACCCCAGCTGTCCCCCTCGCCGCCCCCCAGCCCCTCAGAGCATGAGAAGGGCTGCCAGGAGCCCCTCACCCTGTCCTTGGAGAGCAGCAAGGAAAACCAGCAGCCCGAGAGCCGCTCGACGCCTGCGCTGGGCGGGAAGATGTATCCCAACAGCCAGGGCCCCATGGGCATCCAGGAGATTGTCGCCATGTCCCCCGAGCTGGACACCTACTCCATCACCAAGAAGGTCAAGGAGGTCCTGACAGACAACAATTTAGGTGCGGGCCCTCTCTCTGCCCAGGTTTTTGGGAGCTGCTGGTGAGACTGCATGGATCCAGCACCCCAATTCCTGTAGATATAACCCCCCCCCTCCCAGACATTGTTCTGTGGGTGCTCATGGGAATTCCAGGAGGATGCTGGCTGGGAAATGGGGTGCACCTGCTCTGCAGGGGGACTGCAGCACCCATCCCACTGCTCTACCCTGCTAACCACCTCTGCTTCTCCTCCGCCAGGCCAGCGGCTGTTTGGGGAGAGCATCCTGGGCCTGACGCAGGGCTCGGTGTCCGATCTCCTCTCCAGGCCCAAGCCGTGGCACAAGCTGAGCCTGAAGGGGAGGGAGCCCTTCGTCCGCATGCAGCTCTGGCTCAACGACCCCCACAACGTGGAGAAGCTGCGCGACATGAAGAAGCTGGAGAAGAAGGGTGAGGGATGGGGTGACACGGCCCTGCTGGGTGCTGAGGGGGGTCCTGGGCTGGGGGGCGAGCGGTGCCAGCTGGGTGTCCTCTCCTGCAGCCTACCTGAAGCGCCGGTACGGGCTGATGAGCGCTGGCTCGGACAGCGAGTCCCCCAGCGCCCGCTCCGAGTGCGCCAGCCCCAGCGCGCCGCCGCAGGACCTCAGCCTGCTCCAGATCAAGAAGCCGCGGGTGGTGTTGGCGCCGGAGGAGAAGGAAGCCCTAAAGAAAGCCTACCAGCTGGAGCCATATCCCTCCCAGCAGACCATCGAGCTGCTCTCCTTCCAGCTCAACCTCAAGACCAACACCGTCATCAACTGGTTCCACAACTACAGGTATGGGCACTCCTGGGCTTTGGGGGTGCTGTGCCACGGAGGGGGTGTCACTTCTCCCCTTCCGGCCTTCCCCATCACTCTTCCCTAGATGGGAGGTGCAGACCCACTGGAGGTCCCCAGGTTGGTGGGTGGTGTTGGCTACCTTGACCAAGTCATGTTGAGCATCTAAAGTGGTTTCCATGCTCACATCCACCTGCTCACTCCAGAGCGGAATCTCTGCAAAGGGGGAGGAAATGCCTTATGGAGGCTGCTGGAGCGCGGGATCCATCCCCACAGCAGCCCAGCCCTGGGGAGCAGCACAGGTTTCATCCTTGGGTGACATTGGAGTGGACAATGTGCATGGGGCAATGGGTGGTTGTTGCCACTCCTCCGTGGTTGTGTCCCGCAGGTCACGGATGCGCCGAGAGATGCTGGTGGAGGGTGCACAGGACAATGACACGGACCCGGAGCAGAGTGGTGGGACGGCCATCCCCGGGCGCCGGGCTCCCCACAGCCCCGACTCGGACACAGAGGACCACAAACCCGTGTTGGTGGGTGGGGAGCCCCCCTGTGCCGCTGTGCCCGTGAAGGTGAAGGAGGAGCAGGGCGATGCGGGCGGCTGGAGCCGCCGGCGGGACTCACGCAGCCCGGCCGGAGCGGCCGAAGGGACCGGACCTCCCCAGGAGGAGCAGGGGGCAGCCCCCCACGCCACCGCCCCCGGCCTCCCGCGGCGGGGAGGCCGCGCCGGTGCCACCGCTGGGGGACCTCCGCCGCCGCCACACCCCGACAGCTCCCAGTCCTCTGCAGGGTCATCCCGTTGCAGCTTGGTGGTGTCCCCAACGTCGCCCTCGGCAGCTTCCTCGCCCGGCCTCACCGGCTCAGCCTCACCAGGACCGTCCTCTGCCGGGCCGGTCTCGCCGGCGCTTCCACCGGCTCCCGGCCCCCGGCTCAGCTCCAGCGTGCAGCGGCGCCATGAGAAGATGGCCAACCTCAACAACATCATCCACCGCCTGGAGCGGGCTGCCAACCGCGAGGAGGCCCTCGAGTGGGAGTTCTGAGCCCCCTGACACCCCAAATATATATATACACCCCCACACATATATATATTTTGATAAATGCAGTGTGCACCGAGAGGTGACGAGTGGCCGGCGCCACGGAAGAGAAGCGCCCATGAAAAAGAGGGGACCTCTCTCTATGAATCTGCCCCACCCCTCTGGCTTTGTTTTAAATGTGAAAAACTGGGAACAATTTTAGAAAAGAAAAAACAAAAAAACAAAAAATATTTATAGACCTCTTTTAGATATTTTAATAAAAGGATACTTTGGAATTTATTAACAGCTTAAGCTGCTTTGATATTAAAGATAGCTATAAAATCAAGATGATGTAGCAGTCGTGTCATTAAATGTACACTGAAGTCTTGTAGTTTGCCACTGGATGAGATTAAAAACAAATAAACAAAAAAAAAAAAAAAAAGAAAACCAACCCCACAGAAAAGACTTTTTGAGCAAAGCCATCAAGAAGCACTATGAGACTGACCAAATTTAAGAAACTTTTGCAGTTTTCACCCCTGTCTGTAAGACACTGCATCGCTTCTGCCCCAGCCAGAGACTGCGTCCTAGTCCCTGAAGACTCTAAAGCCCCCAACGCCATCGAGTATGTATTTAGTTCTGGTGGTTCATGTTTTTGGAAGCCTTTGTAACACAGAATGTCCCGTGCGGTTGTATATGTTGTAGAAATGTCTGCAATAGCCTTCTGGAACAAGATGTAGCATGGTCCCAACGCCGTCCCTCGCGCTTCCTCCAGCCGGCAGCCGGTGGCAGCTCCCATCTTCCCATCTGCCATGGTGCAGCTCGCGCCAGCTCCCAAAGGAGGAGAGAAAATGAGGCAAAAGCAGAGAAAGCAACCCGAGTGAGCTTGGGATTTTGGGAGTGGGATGGGAAAATGTCTCTGGGTGTGGTGCTTGAGGATGGTACCAGCTCGCTGGGGATGGAATCCATGGCATCCCGGTTCCCCGTCCATTCAGGAAAGATGGAGCCTCTGAGCTTTGGCTCTGGGGCAGCAGTGCTTGAGGTGAGCACCCAAAAAATCGTGAGCCACCCACTCACAGGCTGAGCCCTACTCAGGGCTGCTCCAGCATCACAGCCCAGTTTTTAGGGAGAGCACCTGGGCAGGAAGAGCATCCCCTTCCCACAGCCATGTCCCAGGCAGTGGATGTCAGTGATGTCAGGATGAGCTCTGGGATGTCACAGCAGGCTCCTGCCTAAATTGGGCAAGCTCAACCCTGAGCTGGGCAAAGCACCACCGAGCTTTGGCTTTCCAGGGCTGATGCTGTGCAGACACAGGAGCTCAGTGGTGGCACCATCCCAGTGTGCTCCCTGTCACCTCCCTGACCCCACCGCCTCCAGCCAGCCTCTGCTAACAAAATGCCTTTAAACAATGTGGAGTGTCCCACGCTGGGCTGCTCTGCCCTGTCCCCTGCCCCCACAGCATCAGCCATTGCCCACAAGGCCCTGCCAGGCTCCCATTGACTGATTTTCCACTGTAGATGTTTTTATCAGAATAGAAGGTATTTTTGTACTCGGGTGGTAGTGGAGCAATGCTGGGTGAGGGCACAGCTCTCCTTGCCTGCCCCTCGTGCCCTGACAAACCCCAGGGTGCCCATGGCTGCTCTGCCACCGTGCTGTGGAAGGTGGAGGTGTGACCACTGCCTGCCTTCTCCGTTGTGTGCTAGAGGGAGCTTTAGTGGAACGGGATTTGAGGAAGCACTTGGGATAGTCCTGAGCACGGCAATCCTGTTGTATGAAAGCCAGCGGGACACACCGGTCACGTTTTTGTTAGGCTCATGTTCTGTACTTCAAAAGTTTCTATGAGATCAATGAACTTTGTTTAACAATTTTGGAAGGAACGAGTTCTGTAAAGAGCCACTAAATACAGAAGTTGGATACGACTCTGGCCTTGGGGTGTGTTTTGTCTGGAGGTGATGGAATGGGGACCCCTCTCACACTTGCCCAGTGCCTGGTGTTGGCACCCTCAGAAGTCACAACTTTGCCTTGGGATTGTGGCAAGAGCTCTCATTATCCCAGTGCCTGGGGGATAAAAAAAGAGGGCTTTAAATGGGGTTAGTCCAGCTCAGGGTGTGATCCTGCTCTATGAAATTCCTGTGCTCATCCCTGATGCAGGTTTGCTTCTGCCCCTGGGGTAGCTCAGCATCCTGCAGCATGAGTTTCATCTTGGTTTATCATAAAATCATTGTTTCCTGGGATGGTTTGGGTTAGAAGAGACCTTAAGGATCATCTTACTCCAACCCCCTGCCATGGGCAGGGACACCTTCCACTAGACCAGGTTGCCCAAAGCCCTGTCCAGCCTGGCAGTGCCAGTGGCACCATGCCCCAGAACAGCTCTTGTTCGGAGCCAACCATCGCTGGGCAAGTCAGCAGCTTCTGACACCAGGCAGGGCTGTTTGTGTCTGATGAATTAATAAATCCATATGTTGCATATCTGTTTGAGCTTGTTTGTCAGCTAACATGTTGAGAAGGACTTTTTTTTGATGGATATCTGAACGTCTGGAGAAGCTGTGCCAGCTGCCATGGAAACCAGGATCTTCCCCTGCGGCAAAGGATGGAGCCACAAGAACCATCTGGGTGCAGCTGCACCCTGGCTGCCCTTGGCACTGCTCCAAATGCCAGATTCCATAGGGAGATGCCATGCCTGGCCAGGGACAGGCTCCATGCTCTGCAGGGCTCTCGGTGAGCAGGTGACCCTGGCTGGCTTTGTGCCTCAGTTTCCCCAAGAAGTGATTGCCCAGCCTCTGCCAGACCCTGTGTTAAAGAGAAACTGGAGACATTCATGCAGGTGGGATGTGTGGGCAGGGAGATGGGGATGTGCTGGCCACTTTCACAAGGGCAGAGTCCTTGGTCCCTGTGTGGCATCAACAAGGGGACAGATATTTTGTCCTGGTTAAGAGATGCCCTGACATGGGACCACCCTGGCACTGGGTGTCCTGATGTTTCCAGGGTGGCCCCATCCCATCTCACCCCATCCCTGCAGGGACATACGGCGCTCCAGGGCACTGCAAGACCCTGGCATTGGCCATGTCCCCTTCGGGTGACACAGTCCCTGATCAGCCCCACAGACATGGTGGGCACAGAAGGAGGATTAAAATAAAGCAATAAATTAATTCCCACCTGGACCCCCCTCCCCAGGAGCTAAGAGGCACAAACAAGGACCACAGATGGGAGGGAAGTTCTGAAACAACTTTTATTGTAGAAAAATCTTGTGCCTGTCCCAAGGGAGCAAAAGGAGCTGGAGCCACCCAGGCATAAGCCAGGGGACCCTGACTGCTCCCTCCTGCGCCAGGGTGGGTCACTCCACCTCTGGGCCAGCAGCTGGACTTTCTGATGTGGAAATAAGATAGAAACACAGGCATGAGACACCAGCTTTGCTCTGGTTTGGCACATGAATCATTCCTCACGCTCTGCTGCTGACACACACATTCCCATTTGCCACCACGAGCGATGCTTCCCCTTAGTGAGCTGGCAGGGGCATGATGTGCTGTCCCAAAATACCCACCAGCAAAGCACTACCTGCAGCTGCTGAACTCCCCCAAGGTCTGACCCCCCATATTCACCCTCCAGGCTGCAAGCAGCAACTGCTCCCTGTGAAATGCCCGGGGCTGGGCGTCACCAGCTCCCCGGAGCATGCAGAGCTGCTGCTGCCATTAAGGAAGGGCTGCGCTCACTGATATTTTCATTTCAAACCACATCCTGCTGGAGCAGAGGGATCTGGCAGAGCTCAGCCGACCTCAGCCTTGTGCTGGGCCAGGAGGGGAAGTCTGTGGCAGGCTCTCCACTGTGGAGCCCACACGGGAGAGATCTCAGGCGGGCGAGATCCCATCACAATCCTCTTCCAGAAGTTGTCAAGGCGTGATCCCACTGCAAGGACACCAAGAGGCCCCAGCACAGCCAGAGCAGAGGTCGATTTCCAGGAGGCCTCAGTCAGTGAGTGGTTTGCAAGTTTGCTCATGCTGAGTGGAGCAACCCCAAACCCACACGGGGGCATGGCTGGAGGGCACTCCTGTGGTGCCCATTTCCCCATCACAGACCAGCACTGGTGTCCCTTGATGCCCAGCCCTTGCTGGCACCACCAGCAGGCGTCCATCACCACCACAGCCAGGTCTGCACACCCCGGGGTGAGGAGGGGACATGGCCATCACCAAGGACGGCCACCTCCACCCTGCCCCAGCTCCTGGTAGGTTCCCAGGGCTCATCCACCGCTCAGGGCTGGGAGCCACGCCGTTTCTGCTGCCAGTCCTGCCGGAGCCGGGCCACCTCCCGGCTGTACTGCTCGTGGAGCCGGCAGAATGTGGACGGGCTCTGTGCCACGGCCGGCCCGGCGCTCGCTGTCCCGCCGTTCGACACCCGCCGGCGCGGCGGCAGCGGCGGCGGCGGCCGCGGCGCCCCCTCCTCATCGTGCCCACCGCAGCCAGAGGTGTCGGGCGGCCGCTCCGGCCCCGGCACGTTGTTCCACACCGCACAGCCGTTCTCCTTCGGCGGGACGGCGGGCAGAGCCGGCAGCCGCTCCCGGCACTGCTCCAGCCCCGGTGGCATCGGCTTCCAAGGACCGGGAGCGTCCTGGGAGCCCCCGCATCCTCCGGGCAGCCCCCGGCTCATCTCCTGCAGCTGCTTCTCCAGCTCCCGCACCACCAGCCGCATGTAGTCAAAGCTGGCTCGGGACAGCGACTTCACCCACGACTCCATGGCCGCCTGGCTCTCCGCCGCCAGCACGTAGGTGCGGGACTTGCTGCCGCCAAAGCGGATGGCGAAGGCGAAGTTCTCGGCCGAATCGCAGAGCTCCACATTGCAGCCCTCCAGCACGATGACGCCCACGGGCTCCCGGCTGTCCCGCTCCTCGAAGTAGAAGAGCATGTTTCCCTTGAGCACGAACCAGCGGCGGTGATAGGCCGTGTGCCGCTCGCCGCGCTTGTAGAGGAAGCCGGAGTTGTCGGCCGGGGAGTCGCAGGTGGCGTAGAAGGCCAAGCTCCGCTCGTTCAGCTTCATGGCTCCGCGCCCTGCGGGGACAGAGGGTGCTCAGCGCTGCGCCTTGATTGCACGGAAACGAACCATCGCCTTTTTGTTCGTGCTGGCTGGCGGCAGCCCTGGCGCCCAGGAAATGGAGCTGCTGAATAAACAACGCCGGGACAGCCGGGATAAGCGCGCTCCCAGATAAGGTGCTGAGTCCCGCGGATGCCCGGTGGGCTCTGGCTGCCCAAGGCTCGCTGGGGACGGGGTTCACCCCTCCACCACCACCCCGGCTGAGTTGTTTTCCCACGGAGGAGCCCCAAGCAGGGCCTGTCCCGGTGCCTCACGTCACCTGGCACAGGTGACCTTCCCGCCGGCGCCGCGTTTTCCGCGTCGCGCCGCTCCTCCCCGCGGCGCGCAGGGAAGGTTTTGGCCGGCGCCGCGGATCTGGCTGCCGCTCCAGAGAGCCGTGGCCATGAACCCTGTCACCCGGGCAAGGCCACCGCTGCTCCTGTCCCCTAATGGCTGGTGGCCTCGCCGTGCCAGACTTTGCACTCACCTGGACTCTACCTCCGGTCTGCGGCGGCCACCAGCATCAACGACAGGCGCGTGGCCGTGGTGGCCGTGAGAGCGCTGGATCCGGGCTCGGATGGTGCGAGGGGGCTTTGGGGCACGGCTCCCGCACGGCCACCTTTGTCCTCGGCTCCCACCGGCCCGGCCCGGCCCGGCCCCGCGGGCGGAGCGCTGCTCCCGCCCGCCTCCGCCTCCGCCACCGCCCATCCCCGCGGCCGCGGCCGGGAGGGAGGAGCTGGAAAAACGCTCCGGAGCTCGGCCCTGGGGCAGGGAGCTCCTGGCTTGGTCCAAAACCTGCCGCAGGTCACGGCTCCGGGCACCGGGACAACAGCGGGGAGAGCGAGGGGGGAATGCGGGAGAGGTGGGGGCACGCACTGGAGGGTGCAGAGGATATCCCTGGATGAATGTATGGGTTTACTCGGGGATGTGCACATGTGTGGGAAACCCAGGAGTTTAGTCCTGAAGGTGGCTGCACAACGTTGAATTTTTGATCACATTTTGGAGGGAAAGAATTGGGATTCTGGGAACATCTGGCAGGGAACGGGCAGAGGTTGGTGGATGAGGGGGCTAACATAAGCCCCTCAAGGAGGGCTGGTGGCAGGACATGGACTGGTCCTGTGTGGGTGGGGGATGCTGCAGGGGACCAGGCTGCAAGTCCTGGCTGCTCTCCTGACCTTCCAGCCGTATCCTTGGGCCACAGCCGCGTGTGGGGTGGTCTCAGTGCAGAGGGACAGAAGAGGCTGAGTGGGGACAAGCCTCCAGTCTGACTTCTGCTCTTGGTTGGCCTTCCAGGCTCACAGGACCACCTTGGCAGTGTTGCTGTCCTCACCATGTCCCAGTAAATACCAGCGTCAAGGATTTGCTCTCCTTATCTCCTTATCCTTATCTCCTGTCCCTTTCCTCCAGTTTCTTCATCCCCCTGCTCTGCTCTACAGCCATGTGTGCATTTTGGCAATGGAGGCACTGGCAACAATTTTACAGGTCCCCATCCCAGAAACCCTGCTGTCCCTGACCTCTGCCACAGGTTGTGGTTCACTCCCCACCCACAGATGCCTTTTTTCCCCTGCACAGCTGCTCAGGACTTTGCAAATTTCTTCTTGTGTCAGAGGTTTTCAGTTCACCGAGGGTTTTCCTTGTCACCTGCAGACTTTCACTTTCAGGCTATAAAAAGGGATTCAAACCAGCACTAAAACCATCTGGGCTTTATCTTCCCTCCTGAGCAGAGCAGCTCTGTTCAAGGTCGCTGGTGGGAAGCTCTTGGGGCTCTGCAGCACTTATCTCCCTGCCTAGCTCAGAGATGCCTTTTCACATGGCAAGATTAGAACGGGAAGGGCTGTGGGGAGAAGCAATATCTTTATTAGAGCAGCTCGGGTAATTGGAAAAAGTCAACAGCACTCCCAGCTCTGCTTTCCTTTCCTGGGACTCCAAAACCACATGTTCATCTTGCAGAAGTTGTTCCTCTTCCACAGCTACTCTGGAAAATCATCCCAATTCCTCAAAAACACCAACAAAATTCCCCTGGGGATTTTTGCTTCCCATCGGGTCTCTCTTGGGACAGTCACGTGCTGCTGCACAAGCTCCAGGACTTCCCTTTCTGAGCAGCTCCATATTTTCCCCGTTGTCCCCCAGTGTCCCCCCAGGAGGAACCCCAGACCTCATTCCTCAGTTTCCCCATTAAGTTTTGATGGGAAAAATGGGAAAATGAACTCCCATGTTGGGCTTGCCCGACAGCAGGGGAAAAGGGAGAAGAAAAGGGTCTGGAAGGAGGTGAGGGGGTGCCAGGAGCATTTCTGGATGTGGGATGCCCTTGGCCCCCGCTTCCTGCTGCTCCCATGACCGGTGATTTGGTGTGATTACACAGCAGCGAGTGCTGGAAAGCTCAGCGAGGTGAGCGGGGGCTCTGAGTCACCCCCAGTGCCGGGAATCTCGGGGTGCTGGGGGTGCCGGGGGCTCTCGGATACCCGGCTGCGTGCGGGTCCCCGGCAGAGCCATCCCCCCCTTGGGAACCCAGATGGATCCCAAGCCGTGCCTCGGCGTTCCAGGCGAACGAGTCCCCAATGTCACAGAACGCGGGCGTGGGGCGGGCGCGGCGCTCTGGGGGTGCGGGACCTGCTCCGCTCCGCTCCCACGCGGGGTTCCCGTCCCCCGCCGCCTCCAGGCCGGCACCGGAGCTGCCCCCGGGCAGGCGGGGAAGGGCCGGAGGCGGCGGCTGCAGCGCGGGGAAGGGCCGGGAGAGGGCGGCGGGAGCCCGGGCACGGCGGCCGGAGCGCGGCGGGGCTCGGCGGGGACAGCCAGCCCCCGTCAGTGCCTCCATCCCGCTCCATCACCGCCCTGCCCATCAACACCCCCTCCATAACCAACCCAATCATCCCTCAATCACCACCTCCGTTACCGTCTCCCCCACACCCAACCTCGGTAAAAGCCAGGCTAAGATTTTGGGGGGGGGCGTTTTCCAGCTCGGCACAGACCCTCACAGCCAAGCATTTCCAGATGTTGTTACCCCCTCGGGGCAGGTTGGGACGGACAATTCCTCAGAGTGGGATGGAAGAGGTCACCTGAAACCCATCACATCGCACCTTGAGACGTGCGAATGAGCCGCTTAAAAACCACCCCACCCATCCTGGAAACAGAATGGGGCAGAGCAGAGCAATTGAGAAGGGAAGCGGGAAGGACGGCCGGAGGCTGGTAAAGGGTTTTACACAGCAGAAGAAAGCAGCAATGGTTAAAAGCTGAGGGCAGCGCAGAGCGGAAGGGAAGCAGCAGCGCCTGAGTGAGTGAGTGTGTGTGTGTGTAAGAGCATCTGCGCAGCTCCACACACACAAACAAAAAAAAAAAAAAAAAAAAGCAGAAGTCGGGGGTAGTGAATTAGCAGTAGGGGACTGAGAAAATCCATACAGGAAGCAAAACAAAAGAGAAATCTCAGGCCACTGGGGCTGAGGACGCTGAGAGGGCGCTTCTGACATAGATGAAGTTGATAAAGAAAAGTGTGATCGCTGGGAGCTGGGACAGCCGCCCGCGGGAAGGGGGGCAGGCGCCCGGATCCGCCGGCCGCTCCTCCGTTCTCAGGAAAAGAGCCAGAAGGTGCAATTATGCATAAAGCAACGGCAGGAGGAATTAAAAAGCAGATTTCAAGGTAAGATTTTATCATGTCAGCTGCTCCCAGCCACTTCCTTGTGGGGTTTGGGAAAGGCTGATTGGACGCAGAGCCACCTGGATCCCTGGCAATGCCCGAAGGGGCTGCGGGGTTATGGCTCAAATCTGATCCGGGGGGGTTGCTGAGGCTGCAGAAGGGCAGCAGGGCTCTGTCCAAACCGGCTGTGGTCCAGGGGTGGCGCAGCTCCAGCAGGGAGTTTGCATTTCGGTCTTTTCTTCGCTGGAAATGGATTGGGAATGGATGGGGTGAACAACTGAGGTGTATTTAAAGCACCACAGAGGATGGACCTTCACAGATGTTTACAAATGGCTCAGTGTGTCCCAGCCCACTCTCCAAGGGCAAATTCCTGCAGCTTCCACCTTCCCACCACCCACAAATCCATTGTGCGGTGTGTGTGAAATCCCAGCTGCCACATCCCTGGGCTCTGCCGTGACTTTTGCTTGCCCAGTGTGAGCGGCCTCTGCGTGGGGATCTGTCCCTGGCACCGCTGCCATTCCAGACAAGGCTTTGTAGGAACTCTTGGTACAATCAGTAACACGACTGGGGGATGTCAATGCGCCAGACGTGACAGTACAAACCACAGTCCAGCCCTTTACTGGAAAAAGGTGCAGTGGAAGTTTATTTTTTGCTCCATTTCCCACGGCAGAGTGGGCGGCTGTGGCTCTGCCGCGGGGCCCCTGCTCCCCTGGGATGAGATGGCACCAGGATGGCAGCGGGATGGCTGAGCCTGACCCGTGTCCACCCACACCAGTTCTCAGTCCTGCTCGGCACCAAGGGACGCTGTGACCGCTCTGTCACGGCCGAGCCCCTCGCCCACGGTGCGGGACAACTGTGGGACAACTGTCCTGATCCGCTCTGGCTGGACGTGGGCAGCAGCCCGCGCTGCCTTTCGCCACAAGATCATTTGGAAAATTATGAGAAATGGGATTTGAGACGGCATCTGGCCCACTTCTGCCACCGCACAGGTCCCTTGGGTCCCAGCCCGCGGAGCTGGGGAAGACGTGGCCGAGCAGGAACAGGAATGGGGGTGTTTGAGGGTGTTTTCCTGCCGAGCCTCCAAGAGCCCCACGCTCGGGCTCCCTCCCGACTCCCGGGGGGCTGGGGCGGACACCCGCAAATCCAAGGAGAAAACATCCTAAAAGTCACAAAAACTAAAGACATATATATATATATGTAAAAATAAAATTAAATCCACCCGGGGAGCGCGGCCGGGCTGTTTGTGCCGCTGGCTCCGCGGGCGCGGATGCGATAAGATAAAGGCAGAAGCGGGGAGGGGCGGCGCGGAGCTGCGCGGAGCCGGGCGCACCCGCGGAGCCCGACGGACGAACGAACGGACAGACAGACGCACACGCACACAGAGGGACAGTCACACGAGCGGACGGACGGACGGACGGGGCGGTCCCTCCGCTCCGCCCCCGCGTAGCCTCCGCCCCCGGCCGCGCCGCTCCGCTTTACATAACCCGTCCGGGGCCGGGGTCCGCGCCCCGCGCCTCCGCCCGGCGGAAATGCGGAGCCGCCTGCCCCGGTTTCCTGCCTGAGCCGAGCCGAGCCGTGCCGTGCTGAGCCGTGCCGTGCTGTGCTGTGCTGAGCCGTGCGCCCCGTCCCGCCCGCCCCGTCCCGGGCGCTCCGCCGCTCCATCATGGGCGAGCGGCAGCCGGACGCCTTCTCCTGCAGGTAACCGCGACCGCGCGGCCGAACCGGGACGGGTCGGGCCGGGCTGGGCTGAACCGGGACGGGCTGGGCTGGACCGGGACGGGCGGGCGGCCCCGGGAAGCGGCCGCGGGAAAGCGAAAGTAGCGGCGGGAGGAAGCAGCGAGGCGGCCGCTCCGCCTGTGCAGCCCCCGGAGCTTCCTCGGCAGCCCCGGGCTGGATTCTCTCACTCCGGGAACGCCGGTGCCCCCGTTGCGGGGTCGTGAGTCCCTTCTTCGGACAGCAGCCCCTTCCCCCTCACCCCATTTCTGTGCCCTTTCCTCGGGCTGCCTCTTTCCAGGAGCTGCTCACCCGTGGGGACCCGTGGTCCCGTTTTCCTCGTGGGCACTCCCTGTTCCAGCGGCTCTATTCCTCTGTGAGTGCCCCCATCCTGGGGACCCCCGTCCTTCTAGCAGCACAGGACCCCAGGGCACCCCTTCTTTTAGGATCCCTCGACGTCCCCCATTTCCCAGCATCCGTATTTTGGAGATCCCAGAGCCGGGAGCGCAGCATGCAGGGAGCCAGCCCTGCTCCTCTCTGCCTCCCCCCGGAGCCCTGCAGCCCCTGCCGTGGGGGTGACCCCTCTGGGAGGGTGCAGCACCACCTGCCCCATGTTGTGGGGCCCTGTGCTGCCCGAGGGGGCCATGCCTTGCCTCTGCCCCCGTGCCCACCGTGAATGCCAAGCAGAGCTGCCACCTGGAGCCTGCCAGCAGCTCCTCTGACTCTCTGCTCCCTGCAGACTTTGTTGGCCCCGTGGCTTGGCAGGGGCTCGGAGCACGAGGCCGATGCACCCGCGGTCAGCATCCCCGCAGCCTTCCCATGCCCTGCCAGCGTGCTCAGGCCTGCCTGTGCCAAACCCCCCCCCCTTCAGGGTCACCCACGGAGAGCCTGGAGCCGCTGGCTCACGGCAGTGACACGGTCATTGCAGCCCGGGCTGGGATTTACTGTCAAGGAAACCAGGATGAGTTGTCGAGCTGCGATTTCGATATTGTTGTAAATTGATTCAAGATGTGATGGAGTTGTGGGCTGGTGGCCTAGGGACTCCATGGGGCTGCTGCCAGAGGAAGAGGTGGCCTGTGAGGGGACCTGGCACTGCCATCTCCTGCATGTCCTTGCTGCACTTGGATTTGCTGGCAGGATTGGTGTTTAAAGGCCTATGGAATTAGTGGCAGGTTTCACTTTGACTTGTTTGGGACTAGAACAATGTTTTGGATCTCTTTTTAACTTTTTTGGGGGGGCAGGAGAGACTCATCCCTGTGCATTTTCCTCTCCCCAAAGCTTCTTCTATTTTCTCATAACTTTTACGTATTTATTGCCTCTGGTAAGGTCTGGTTTGGTTTCACCAGAGCCCACAGGGCTGCAGGTCTGCCAGCACCCCGTGCTGTGCTGGTGAGGCTGGGGTGCGAGTGCCAGTGGCTTTTGAGGGATCTTCCATCCTCTGCCAGAGCAAATCCTCCCCACCCACACACCCATGGGACTGATGGGCACCGCGGAGGTGTCGTGACAAATCCCAGTGGGTGACACAAAGTGAAAGTGCAAGCGCTCATCGCTGCTGGGGTTTGTGGTGCTGCCGCAGCTCGCCGAGGAGAAAGGGCCAAATCCAGCAGTCCCTGGGGGGCTGCTGTGGCCAGCCAGGCTGGTTGGGAGCTCAGCTGCTCCCTGCTGTCCCCAGGGACCCCCGGGCAGCTGCTCCCCCAGGAGCACTCCCTGCACCCGGTTTCTCCCACGCCTACACCGCAGCGATTCATTTCATGCAACAAAACAAGCCCTGTCGAAAGAGGCCACCCCGCTGCCGGGCTTTTCCCCGCAGGCAGTGGGTGTAGGAGAGTGTGATGGTGTAAACCAGGCTGCAAGGTGCCAGACACCACGGTATGGAGGCAGGCTCAGGGCTTTTTGGGGAGCTGGGCTGGCCACAGCTGTATGTGCTGGTGAATTGCTGCGGGCCGAGCCGGAGTGGAGCTTGGATTTGACCTGAGATGAGTTTGGATTGTCTCCATCGTGTCTGTCCTGTTGGAGTGGTCAGGGAAAGCCAAACAGGTGAACTTCCCTCGGATTTGAAGTGCTGTAACATCACCCACATCCCCAGAGGTCTGTGGTGCTGCTCAGTCCACAGAGGGCTGTAAATTAAGGCCAGTTTGGGTCTTTAATATAGAAAGTTGTGTAGTGCCAGGAGGTGAATTGAGAGGAGTGTGTATGTCCTATGACAAAGGGGGAGAAGCAGGGCAAAATCTGCCTCCCCACACCGGCTTTTAAACTGATTTCCTATAGCCTGTATGGATGTGTGGAATTGGGGGATCCCTCTGTCCTACTCCTTTCTTGCATTTTAACTTGCTGGTTTGGTTCAGGCAAAAGAGAGAGAGGGAAATTCCTGGGACCCTGTGGGATTCTCCAGCTTGTGTGGAAACAGCTAGAGGGTCACAGGGAGTGATAGTGCTGTGCCATCACCCTCTGTGAGACCCAGAGAACCCTCACCATCACAGGGAGCTGCTCCAGAGGGAAGAGGAGGACAATGCTGGGCAGTTTCTGCTGTGGATTGTGCTGGCACTGGCTTTGGCTGTTTTATAGTGATGCTGTGAATATGTGGGTGTATCCCACACCCCAAGGCTGCTGCCAGACCCTTTCCCTGCCTCTCCCCTTTCACCAACCCCTCCTCCCTTCCTGGATGGCAGCATCTCCATGCCCACCCCCAAATGGCTGCAGCACCCTGCTTGTCCCCCTCAATCCAGGGGTGCATCCAGATGTTCTTCCAGCATCTGCCATCTCTGGGGATTGGGATGCAGAGCGGGGCTGCACCATCCCCATCCTGGGAGGAGGCTCTGCATCACCCAGCCCTTGCAAGCTGGATCCCCCAGGGAGCCGCATCCCCCTGAGCCCCCTTCCAGGGAGCTGCATCCCCCTGAGCCCCCTTCCAGGGAGCTGCATCCCCCCGAGCTCGCTGTGCCAGATGCAGTTCCATTGAAAAGTGCCGTTCATTGTAACCTGGCCTTTTATAGCTGCCTTGGAGCGGCTGCGGGGCCATGCCAAGAAAGGCTGCAGCCGGCTCAGAATAGCTCTTTTCATGGAGGACATCCTGGGAAGGAACAATGTTCCCGCTCTTGGGATTGTGGGAACTTTGTATTTCTGCCACTCAGGAAGTGGGGAGCTGCAGGGCTGGCCAGGGCGTCTCCCAGACCCTCGCTTTGCCCTCTCCTGAAAATAGTCCTTGGGATGAGTTTTGAGTATTCCTGTGCTTATAAAGGGAGCTGAAAATGCCTCAGGATGCTTCTCCTCCAGTTGGGAACAGTTATTTCTGGGAGAGCATCAATCACATTTCCTATTCACGTCACTGTTGTGCATTTTCCTGCCGTGGAACTGGTGGCGAGTGGGGCCGGTTTCATTTTCGGGTGCTGCTGCACATGCAGAGTGTGTGAGCAGGGCTGGGCACATGGCACGTGGGCTCTGCCCCCTCACACTTCCCCTCAAGGCTGGATTTGCGGTGCTGAGTGCTGGAGGGTGACCTCCACACCCCTGGGTGGCTGTTCCGTGGTGGGAAGGTGGCGAGCTGGATCTGTGGCGAGTCCAGCTGGCTCTGAGTGCTCATCCTCCGGGAGCGGTGGCAGGATTGCAGCGCTGGCTCCCAGCACTGCCCTGGCACTGCTTGGTGCTGCCAGCTCCTCTGGCTGCAATCAAACAACAAATGCATTTACTGGGACAAATAACCCATTGCCGGATCCAGGCGCGGGTTCCCGTCCCGCTCGGTGCTGGCACCGCTGCAGCAGCGCTCAGGTTGGGCAAGAGTTTAAGGGAAGCTGCTGGGGGTGGCTGGGCTGCAGGGCTGGATCCTGCACAAGCCCCAGCTCGCTGTCCCAGCCCGCATCAAAGCCACCACGGCCGGTCTGTCCTGTCCTGCTCTTCCTCGAGTTCCTGGCCCAGCACCCCAAAGCAATCCCAGCACCCCAAATCAACCTCAGCAGCCACAAACAGCCCCGAGGTGGGGTGGGTTTGGTGACATGCAGCTCTTCCAGCAGTCAGCAGGGGATGGAAGCCCCCCAGTCCCAGCTAGTCCAGGTGTGTCCAAGGATGGGCTGGATTCTCCACTCAGAGCAAATGGAAGCGATCAGAAGTCCTTTGTCCGACCTGCAGGATGGCCAGGAGCTCCTCACGGGAACACATGAGGATTAAAATGTAAATTCTGGCTGCTGGATTCCAGCTTTGTGGAGCACAGCGGGCTGGAGCAGAGGGAAGCTCACCCAGCAGCAGGAACTTGCATCCCTGTGGATGTCGCTACAGAAACCTGGGGCTGGGCAGAGGAGCGGGAGGCTGCCGTGGTAACTCCTGCATGGATTCACCCGGGATAGCTCCTTCCATGTGGGAAGCGTGCCAGGCAGAAGCAGTGAGGTCGGCATCGTGCCAGTGCTGGGAGGAGGAAGCGCTGGGGAGCGTTTCCCATCGTCGGCTTGGAAAAGCGCGTTGCTACTGGAGACGGCCTTCGGCTGTTTCCCACCGCGTGGCACAGACGAAGCCCGGCTTTTCCCGCGCCACAAACCTCTCCCGAAGCTGGTGCGAAGCGAGCCTGAAATCTTGGAAGGCGAATCCCCTACCCTGGGAATCTCCCACCTGCCCGAGGAGCCGTTCTCATGATGAGCGCCCCGCTTCCCTCCGCGTTTCGCGGGAGCATCCCGCTGAGCGTGCCGGCGGCGTGGGTGGTGCGGCGGCGATTCCCGGGTGCCGGGAGGAAGCGGGAGCGCGGCGGGGGATGCTGAGTCACCGGCAGGCTGGCGGCGCCGATAGACGGGGCCCTGCCGGGGGATTCGGCCGGGCTGCGGCGGGCGCATGCCCCGCACTGCCGGCACGCCGGACGGCCCCGAGCTTTGGGCGGCTCTTCTGAGAAGCCGGGCCCGGCGAGGCTGGCGGAGGGCAGATAACATCTCCCCTCGCCTGCAACCTTCGCGGGACGTGCTCGGCAGGGCAGCGGGTGGGCAGAGATAGAGCTCCGCTTCCCGGCGTTATCGCCGCCCCGGCTGCAAACACCATCCCCTGTGCCCGCACGTTCCTCATCGCCCGCTCACTTCCTCCTGGCCCCTCAGGGTTTTTGTTTCGTCTTTTTTTTTTTTTAATTATTTTTCCTCCCCATGACAAATCCGCTTTTCCTCCCCTCGCAGCAGCCGGGGTGCTGCTGCTGGAGTTTCGGGCAGGCAGCAGTGCCTGTGCCGGCGCGGCAGGATCCGGGTGGGTTGGCCGATGTTTCCTTCCTGAGCGGAGTGCACGGCCCCGATAAGTGCCCCGGGCGAGCACGAGGTTCTCTGGTGAGCAGCGGGGCCGGCCCTGGGGAGCACCACTGCCGGCTCAGCCGGGCACGCCGGGCCGGCTGCACGCCAGCCACGGTGCTGCCAGATTGGCCTCGCTGCGAAATCTGCTGGGGGCAGAGATACGGTGTGGTTTGCCAGAGCCCGGCAGCTCCGCGGTGCCGCAGGCAGCCGAGCATCCCCTCAGGAACGCGCGTTCACCCCGGGCAGTGCCGGCAGCGCGGCCGCCTCTTCTCAGGCTGCTGGGGCCGGGAGGATCTGGCAGCGAGGCAGCTCCATCCCTGGATTTCTGCAGCTTTTCATGTCGCTTCCTCCCCTCCCGCCCCCGTTCCAGTTTTATCAACTCCGTTGAAATCGGTCCCTGGAGGGGAACCCATCGGCGCTGCGGAGCCTTGGCAGGAGCCGAGCGGATGTGGCCGGGCCAGGCGTCCCCGCGGGCGGCGGGCAGCTGCAGGCAGCTGTGCTGGCAGGAAGCCGCGCAGACGCCCCGAGCCGGGACCTGCCCGCTCCCACCGCGCAGGTGGGGAAACTGAGGCACGGCCCAGCCAGGTGGGGATGGGTGTGTAAAGAGGCTGGGGGCTCGGGGTCCCGCATGGCCACTGCTGGTGGCCGCAGCAGTTGGTCACAGGGCCACGCTTCTCGCTGGGAAGCGGCTGTCTCCTGGCCATTTCCAATGAATCCATGGGAATGAGGCAGCTTGGAGTGGGACCCAGTCGCCCACAGCGTTCCCCTTGAGGATTCACATTCTGAGTGGGGTATGCCCACTCCAGCCAGGGGTGGGGGACACATGGGGACCCTGGGGCTGCCCTCACCAGCCATGTGCTCTGTCTTGCAGCGCGGCCGCCTCGCTGGAGCCTCGGCAATGAATGGGCACTCGCTGCCGGCCGGCACGCCAGCGCATCCCCGGGGCTGGCATGAGTTCTGCGAGCTGCACGCCATCAGCACCGCCAAGGAGCTGGCGCGGCACTACCTGCGCTTCGCCACCGAGCACCCGCACCATGACCTGCTGGCCGCTGAGAACTTCTCGGTGCAGTTCACCGACCTCTTCCAGCAGTACTTCTGCCACGAGGTGAAGGAGGGCATCGCCATGAACCAGCTCCGCATCCTGCCCGCCGGCCCGGCGCGGGATTACCGGGACACGCACCGGCGCCACACCGACGCTTCCCTGGGCACGGTGGCCACCAAAGCCGAGGCGGAGCCCGGTGCCCGCCCCGAGCAGCCCATCCGAGCGCCCGAGGCTGCTCCCTCTGGGCTGCGCAAGTCCTGGAGCTCGGAGGAGCTGGCGGGGCCGGCTCGGAGGCCCTTCTCGCTCAGCCAGCTGCGCAGGAGCTGGCGCAGCCTCTTCCGACGCCGCTCCTCGGACGCGCTGCCCGGGGATGGCGATGGGGAGGCGGCGGAGGCGGCTCTCAAGCCGGGACTGGGGAAGCGCATCCTGCCCTGGGGGCTGTCGCGGGAGCAGCCCCCCGAGGTGCGCAAGGAGGGGCTGCTCAAGTACGGGCTGCTGGATGAGAATTCCCTGGACAGCGGGACGCGCTGGCAGCGCTGCCGCCTGGTGCTGCGGCGAGCGGGGCCGCCCGACGCCGAGGAATTTGTGCTGGAGCTCTTCGACCCGCCCAAGGTAAGGACCTGCCGCCTCTTGCCTCTTCCAGCCAGTCTTGCTGAGGGTCCCGCGGCTGGGAATGATGCCTGGATGCCAGAGCATCCCACAGGAAGGAGCAGGGCCACAGTGCACCCGGCACCACGAGGGTTTCTCACCACGAGGGGCCCCGATGGGTTTGCTCTGCCACTGCTCTCCCTCTGCTGCAGCCACACGAGGCTGGGCCTTGTTTGTTTAATGGCTCTGAGAAAGAGACAAAGCCACACCTGTGGTTCTTGTCTTAGGAGTGAGAGATGCTGAGACCAAGGTGTGCTAATTGCTGCAGCCAGTCAATGTGTCATTGCATTTCTCCCTGCTGGGAATCCAGAACTGGGTTTTCCAGCTGGAAGCACAGTGCCTGACTTCTGAGTTGAGGATGGAGGCTGGTGGCCTCCATCCCGCTCATCCCAGCCTCATTCCACCAAGGTGTGGGGCAACCCCGTCTGATGAACCCCAAATTCACCCTGTCCCCTGTGCTGTGCCTTTAGCAGCCTGAGCATCTGCTTGCCTGGGCAAGCTGGGAGAGGAAAAGGGAAAATAGGAATTGGGCTCTGTGCCTTTCTCTGCTCCCAGTGGGACCCATAGTTTTACTTTTTGTGAGGAGTTTTGTGACTGGAAGTTCAGCTCTCAGCTGCTGCAGGGAGCTCCTGTGGTGCTGAGACGTGGCTGGAGTGGAGATGATGCAGGATGTGAGGGAGTGGGGAGTGATGTGGGGGGAGTTGGGGTGTTTAATCTGTAAAAAAATGGTTCCTCCACATGGCAGGACTTACACAGGCGTGATGGGATGAATTTTCTCTCTCTCTCTCTCCTCTTTTTTTTTTGTTCTCATTTAACTTTGATGATAAACTTGTGCTTTGGAAGGAGGAAACCTCCGGTAGAGCTGGAGCCTTGTCCCTGCCTTCAGGGCAGCAGGGTCAGGGAGCAGCTGGCTGAATTCCTGCTATTTCCGTCAAACAACTCCAATATTAAATATTTGAAAAAAGAAACAACATCAAAATTGTAACATCTGAAAGTAAAAGCTGCTTTTGCTCCGTCATGTCAAGGGTTGCAGTTGTTTGTCCCCGTGGGAGTGTGTGTCCCCATCCCGGGGCACAGGGAGGTCAGAGGCACTCTGGGGCACTTGGAGGGTGCTCCAGCAGCTGGATAGCACTGCCTTTTTTCTCTCCCTCATCCTTTTTCTCCCTTTTCCCCATTTTTTAAAATCCCTTATTATTTTTTTTAAATATCTTTTACTTTTTTCTTCCCCCCTTTTTTTTATTCCTTTTTCTTTTTTCACTTCCCCTTTTCTTTTTTCAATTCCCTCACACTTTTTTTTTTTTACTACCCCCATCTTCTTCTCCCTATCCCCCTTATATTTTTTTCCTTTCCTCCCTTTTTCTTTCTTTGTTTCCCTCCCCCTTGGGAAGCAAGCCCAGCACATTCTTCCTCTCCCCACATTCCCTGCCCAGCTTTGACCCAGGGGTGGGAGACACTTCAAACAAGACACTGACCACGTTCCCCCAGTGCTCTGAGCATTATTCCTTGCAGTCTCCATGGGATGGAGATTTCCTGCTGCTCCACATCCCCACGAGGCTGGAGACCCCAGAGCCTGGAGCAGGGGGTTTCAGCCAGGCCTGCGGAAGTGGGGGATGTTCCTTGCTGGATTTTGCAAGTCTCTGGATTAAATTGCTTCCTGTGCAAATATTCTCAGGGCGGCTCCTTCCTTTCCAATTCCCTGGGCCAGGGCCAGCTCCCTTCTCCTTTACAGCACAATCAATCCTGACCCTTTCCCAGTAACTGCGGTTGGATTCCGGGGGCAGTGGAAAATCCCCCACGGTGCTGGTGGCTCCCACTCCCCAAACCCAGCACGGGGCAAACCACGGAGCAGTGAGAACAGAACAGTTTGTTGGGGGGTTATTTTCCTTTAAAATAACTAAAAAACACTCAACAACCCCCTGGGAATGGCTGTGTGGAACCCCTTCCTTGCCATCCTCCTGCCCCAGGATGCTCCCAGGGTTTTTCCACTGCCTTTTCCCCATCTCATGGGTCTGTTCCTGATTTGTGGATGCTGTTGATCACCATAGAAAATTGATGGTTTTAAATAAGCAACTGTAAAATCTGTTCTTGGGATTTTTCAACCCCAAATGATCTCTGAACTGTGAGGTTGGTTACCCTCACAGTCTGCCTGGAAACAGCCTTCCCCCTTCCTTCTCTTCCTTCCCCCTTCCTTCTCTTCCTTCCCCCTTCCTCCTCCTTCCCCCTTTCACCCTGTAAATAATAGGATGCAATTGAAATTTCATCTCAGCCTCAGGGCTTTGCAGCATCTAGCCAAACCCCCAAATATCCATCCCCTTGGAATGACCTTGGGAAAGGCAGGTGTGTGGAGAGAGGAGGGGGGTCCTGCTGCCTTTGGCAGCTTTTATGTCCTTATCCCCCCCTTTCTCCTGGTGCTCCAATGGGGCCTCTGAGCTTAATCCCATAACGTGCCTGGCATCAAAGGGAGTGGGGGCTTTGAAGAGCCCTGATCCCATTTACTGCTTGGGTGGCTGTGCTGGGTGAAGGGGTCAGGGAGCTGCGCTCAAGAATGTGGCAGCACCTGTGGCACTGCCTGGAGTGGGCATCCGCTGCCCCAGGCGTGTGCCAGAAGAGATGAGGATTTTGGGATTTGGATTTGGATTTGGGAGGATTTTGGGAGAGGGAGCAGCTCCCCTTCCCGTGCTCACAGCCACAGCTGGCTTGGTTTGGGCATCGCTCCCTCCTCCCTCAAGCACTGGAAAAATGATGCTGCCAAGGAGGGATTTGGGGATGATGGGATCTCTCCTGGGAGAGGGTCCCTGCCTGGCTGCAGGGCACGGGACTGAGGGGCAGTCCCACCCTGGGGACATTCCAGAGGCCAGAGTGAGGTGATGATGCTGTGTGGAAGAGGAGCTGGAATAGAGGGATATTGGGATACCTCTAGTGCTTGTATATATGGCTATATATAATATAATATAATATAATATAATATAATATAATATAATATAATATAATATAATATAATATAATATAAATATATGTAAAATATTTATATATAAGGTTATATATATTTTTAAGGCTATATATATTTTTATTATATATATATATATGTACATACATGCACACACACACACACACATTTTTTCATTTTTTACATATATGTGCCACAGGAAAACCTGGGCATGGTCCTGGATTTGCACCCATGTGGATTCTCTGATGTCTGCTATGAGGGCAATGCTCACCAATCCTCCCTGATTTCCTTGGAGGCATTTAGGGTTTTCTCCTCTCCCACACCATTTAATCCCATACAACCTTTAGCACTGGGCACCTCTGAGATCTTTCCACCTTCATAAATTTCAACCAAAGCTGGGAAACCCAGGTTTGTCAGCTTTGGGGCTGCCCCATTCCTCAGCTGAGCCCCAACCCCAAATCCCTCTTCTATGGCCAAATCCCAAACTCCATGAAAGCCGTGACTCGCAGCGGAAATGTCCCGAGCCGTTTCTGTTGACCAGATGTTTTTACAGGAAGGGGAAGGGAAATGGGATTTGCATTTGTGCTGCTTTCTTTATAGCATTTTAATGAAATCCAGGGCGTCCCACAAATTGATGGCACGCCGGGACTGGCCTGGAGACTCCTTCCGGAGAGAGCGCTTGGAGCCTCTGCCCCAGCTCAAACATCTTTGCTGAAGCCACGGGAGGAGCAGTATTTCTGTCTCTGCTCAGTGTGAGGCTGCTTTGACTTCCTTTTTTTTTTTTTTTCTTTTTTTCTCTTTTTTTTTTTTTTAATTTTTTTTTCTTTTTTTACACCTTTCACCTGAATCTGGTTTCTGAGAACTGTCACCTTCCTGAGCCAGCAGGTTCCTGTCCCCGATTTTTGGTGCTTGGGGCTGTGAGTGGCAGCTGGTCAGGTATGGGATGGGGAACATCCCAGTGTTTTGGTCCCCATTCCCTATCCCTGCTCCTCCTGGAGCTGCTCAAACATGGCCTCAGTGACTCGGCCAAGGAAGGGCAGTGGTGGAGGGGGAGTTTTCCCCCCTTGTACACCTTGAGAAGAATTTTCCCAGTGATGGGAAGCACCTCAGTGTCCCATCATCCCATCCCTGCTCCAGGAAAGGGCAGGTTTGTGTCAATCTGGATCCCCAAGGGACCACATCCCTCTCCTGGCATCCTTTTCCTGGCATTCCTGGGGACTTCATCCCTCTCTTGTTATCTTTTTCCTGGCATCTCCATGGGCTGCATCCCATTCATGACATTCTTCTGGCATTCCCAGGGACTGCATCCCTCTCTTGGCATCTCCATGGGCTGCATCCTGTCCTGATGCAGCTGAAGATGTCCCTGCTCACTGCAGGGGGTTGGACTTGTTGATTTTTCAAGATCCTTTCCAACCCAAACTATTCTGTTCTTCTATGATCCCTCTCCAAACATCCTGCTCCCAGCATCCCTCTCCTGGCATTCCCAGGGACTGCATCCCTTTTTTGGCATTTCCAGGGGCTGCATCCTGATCTGGTTGGTGTCCCTGCTTATTGCAGAGGGGTTGGACTGGATGGCCTTTGAAAATCCCTTCCAACCCATTTTATTCTGTGATTCTGAGATCTTGCTCCCAGCAGCATCCTCAAGGATCGCATCCCTCTCCTGGCAACCCCGAGGGGTTTAGGTGTCCTAAACCCCTGTTTTTACCTGTGATTACCCTGGAGGGGTTTGGGTGTCCTTCAAATCCCTTGGGAGAAGCAAAACCTGCCCTGAAGGCACCTGGAGCTGCCCCAAAACCCTCGGGCAGCCTCTCCCCGGGGCAGGGCAGGCGCATCCTCTCTGTTCTTCGAAGGCACCGGGGCTGGGCGGCCTCAGGGCTTTGTGAGATTTTGGTGGTGACTTTTGGTCTCTTCCCCCTCCCCCCAGCTCTGTTTTTGGGTACCGAGGGGGGGTGGGAAGGAGGGCGAGGAGACAAAGGTTATTTGTCATTTATTAACCACAACTTTTTCCATCCTTGGTCATGCACGGAAAAAACACTTTTAGCAGCGTAACCACAGCCCCGGCGTTAATTGCTGAAGAGCAGAGTTTCTTATTTTGGAAACTGTTGCTGGGATGGGGCTTGCCAGGGCCTGGGTGTGAGGGGAAGGGTTCAGGATGGACCCCAATATCTGCCTCATTGAACTCTGGGGTTTGGGGCTCGGAAGGATTCCATCCTTTCAACCCCATCCTTTGAAATCTGCCCTTCCTGGGGCTGTTGTCCTACTGCCCCTGCTTATCAGAGTGTCACTCACAGGGATGCTGCAGGGCTGCTCGGGGTGGAAAGCACCACGTGCCAGCTGAGAAGTGGGCAAAAAATGGAGATATTGGGCAAACCACAGGAAAAAGGACTGAGAAAGCACTCAGGGAATGCATTGCTCGAGAAGAGCTGTGGGTGCTGCTGGGTGCTGGGTCCCCACAGCTGATGTGAAATGCCCTAGTGGGGTTTTTTTGGGTGGTTGTCTCTCTTTTTTTCCCCCTTTTTCTTCTTTGTTTTTTTTTTTTTTTTCTCTCTCTCTCTCTCTCTCTCTTTTCACGGCCCAGGATGTGGTTGTTTCGAGGCTGAGAGCTGCTTCTTTCAAAGGTAAATATTTATGAGAGCCTGTGCAGGCAGCACAGGGTCTGGAAGGATTCAAGGATTCATCCCAGCCCCGCTGGGGGCTCGGCTGGGGTGGACCCTGCTCCTTCCCACCAGGCAGATCCCAGCTCCGGTGTCTGTGATGGGCACTGTGATGTTCAGTGTCATTTGGGGATTGTGTTAAAAACGAGCATTTTGGGCAAACTCACTCCCTCCAACCCCAGGCAAGGGGCAGGAATGAAAATACCCATCCAGTGGGATTGAATGCTCCCACTTGGGTTTTTGAACCTTTTCCATCATCCTGGGTCATGCAAAACCTTGGGAAAATCCCAGGGCACCCCAGGGCTTGTGGGGAGCCTGCAGAATCTTTGCTGGACCCCCTCATTCCTCTGGGGCTGAGGTTTGGGGTGACTCAGTCCTGGCTGCAGCATCTCCCACTTGCACGCAGACACCTTGTTTACTTTCCATGCTCGTTATTTATTCCAGGAAATTATTAAAGCAGCCCACGCTGGAACCGAATCTGGCATAAAATAAATTAAAAAAAAAAAATCAAGGGTCTGGCAAAAGCTGTTTACAGATCTTGTTTATAGCCCCCATCACCCTCAGCCCTGCTGTGAGCTGCTGGGCTCGCTGGTTTTGGGGGGCTTTGCAGGGTTTTGGAGAGATTTGCAGTGTTTTGGGGGAGCTTTGTATGGTTTTTGGGGTTTTGCAGGGTTTTGGAGAGATTTGCAGGGTTTTGGGGAGCTTTGTAGGGTTTTTGGGGTGCTTTGCAGGGATTTGGGAGGCGTTGCAGGGTTTTGGGGAGCTTTGCAGAGGTTTGGGGGTTTTGCGGATGTTTTGCAGAGGTTTGGGGGATTTGGGAACGTTGTCTTATTCATGCAAAGCAGGGAGGGTGATCAAAGAACAGAGGAGCCACCAGCTCCAGGGATGGGTGGGGATTCCTGGACCCCTCCAAACCCCACCTGCAGCCTCACCCCGCGGTTCTTGGGGTTCTGTTTTGCAGCACCCCGGGCGAATCCAGCTGGAGATCGGGGCTCAGGGGCCGGCGGGGTCGGGGCTGTGCTTTCTCCCGTCGCCGTTCGCCGGCGCTCGCAGCCGCCCGGCGGGAACAGAGGGATCTTTGTGGCGGCGCCGGCACAACGGTGTCCCTTGTCACCGCTGGGCACGGGCCCCTCGGGGACAGCTCTGTCCCCTGCCCCGGCCCGCGGGATGCTCCGAGACACCGTGTCCCGGGAGCTCCTTTGTGTGGCGGGTGCTGGAGGGGCTTTGGGGTGGGCAGAGAGGGGTTTTTGGGAGGTGATGACCCGAACCTCAGGGGTGGGGGATGTTGAGCTCGCACAGCAGCGGGAATCACCTCCCATGTTCCTGTTTGATAGTCGGGGAACCTCCAGGCTCCAGTTCCTCAAAGCCAGGACAGAGCCCAGGATGGTGCTTGCTGCTGTCAGGAGGTTTCTAAACGAGCAGTCTGCAGCTGCAGAGAGGCAGGAGTGTTTTGGGAATGTCACCCTGAGCTAGGGGGTCCCTGCAGCAGGCACAGAACGGCCAAATCAATGGGATTCCAGTCCCTGTCCCAAAAACCAGCATTGGCAGGGGCTGTCCAGGGTGGACCTCTCCCTTTGGGATGAGCTGTGATGCAAACACCTGAGGAAGAGCACTGGGATTAACTGTGCTCTCAGCTCCCCCAGAGCACTGGGATTGGCTGCTGGAGAGAGGGATTAGTCAGCTGCAGATCCCTGAGGATGAACACCAGAGTTAGCCATGGTGCAGATCCCTGAGGATGAAAAACTGGAGTGGTGGTGGTGCAGATCCCTGAGGATGAACACCAGGATTGGCCGTGGTGCAAACCCTGAGGACACATTTTGGGATTATCTGGTGCAGAAGTCCTCAAGAATGAGCCTTGGGTTTAACTCCCAAGGGAAACCACCTGTGGGATTTCCTGCCACACAAAATGCCGAGGATGAAGGCTGGGATTACCCTTGGTGCAAACTCCTGAGGACGATGGCTGCTCCAGCAGGAACTTTGGACTCTCCAGCAGAACCCTTGGACCCCAGCAGGGCCCCGCTGCCTCCCCCTGCCCTGCCCTGGCACCAGGGGATGTTTTCCACCCAGTTCACTCAGCATTCCCTGGAAAAGAGCTGTGTGTACCCACGCTCCTGGAAAACTTCACAGCTTCCCCCAGGGCTGCAGGCACAGGATATGGTTTTGTGTCCATCCAGCATGGCCAGGCCTGGCCCTGCAGCTTGGCTGAGGTTTGTCCCTTGCGTAAGGGCCACAGTGATTTACAAGAAGTGACAAATCTCACCCGTATCCGTTGGGGACCTTGCACAAGGGCTCAGGCACTTCCCCACCTCCCGTGGGTGACTCAGAGTGGAAGCGAGAGCCGGTGTGGGGAAACCCCTGGGGCGTGGAGGGGCCGGGGGCAGCTCCTGCTGCTCTCGAAGGATTTGCTCTGCATGAACTTGGGCTGATGGCCCAGCCACTGCCACCATCACCGTGACAATGCTATCATCACCCTGCCATTGCCGTCATCATTGTGCCACCGTCGTCATCGTGCCACTGTTATCATCACTCTGCCACTGTCACCGTGACACTGCTGCCATTGCTGTTGTCATCGCTGTGCCACCACTGCCAGACCACCACCCTCATCACTGCACTGCTGCCATCATCACCAGGCCACTGCCACCGCTGTCATCATCACGCCACTCTTGTTCTTGGAGAGCCACCTTCCCCCTCGCCTGAGTGGGAAAAGCTCCCCCAGGACCCTCAGTGTCCCCTGGGCACCCAGGCAGGACGTGCTCCTTGTGGCAGCAGCTCACAGCTTCGTGGGGAGAGCGTTCCTGGCACAGGTGGGCGAGCTGTGAGGAGCTTTGCTGTGAAAAACACCATCAATCCCAAATATCCTTGCTGGAGATCCAGTGGGGTGAATCTCCATGTGGAAGCTGATGTAGGGTTTGGGGCTGAGCTGGAGCAACACCCGTAACATCCTAAACATTCCTGAGCATCCTGAGCACACAGAGCCAGGCAGCAGCGGGCTTTACCCATCCCTGCAGCGCTGCTGGGGCACCTCTTGCCGAGAAGGAGCCCGTGGGTGAACCCTCGGTGTGTTGAGTGTGCACTTTTGCTTACTGAGAACTCCCTTTCCCGGTAGCGGCTGCATCGAGCCGGGCATCTTGCGGTCAGGTGCGGCGCCCCGGCAGCGGGGGCACCGTGCCTGCGGTAGGCACTTCCCCGAAGCCAGCCTGCTTTTTCGGGCACCGTATCTCTGTGCTGCATCATTTCCTTCTCCCTTCACGTTCCAGCTGCGCTCTCCACGCTGAGAGACGCGCGGGGGGCTTCGCCGAACTCCCTTTTCCTGGAATTTCCCCGTTTCCTGAGAAGCCGACCCCAAGCGCTGTGGTTGGGATGTTGATAAAACCCTCTCAGGGTCATGCTGGACGTCACAGCTCCCTGTGTGGGAAAGTGGCCAGAATGAGAGATCTCCTTTCACCTTCTCCACACACAGGACTTTGCACGGGGCACGGTTACGTTCCAAAGGTGGCAGAAAAATCGAATTCCTTCGGGATAAAGCCGCGGCGCCCCACGGCAGCCCCGGTGGCCGTGATTGCAGCACAGCACAGCTGCAATCACTGTCACCAGCGGGCCCGGGGCTGCCGGAGCCACCGCGGTGTCACCAGCCCTGTGCATGACGCCGTACACCAGCGACTTCTAAGAACTTTCTTCTCGGTGCAGCTCGGAGCTGATAAGGGCTGATCCCTCTCGCGCTGCGTTTCCGGCCCCAGAGAACACCGAGTGCTCGAGGGAGGGAGGGAGGAGGGGGGATGGGAAAAAAAAAAGGAAAAAAAAAAAAAAAAAGCAAAGCTAAAGATGGTGTGGTTGGGTGACCGAGGAAGTGTCCGGTGGGGACATTCTGAGTGTCATACAGGTGGGTGGGGTGGGTTTGCTGTGAGCTTCACGAGCTGGGGGCAGAATTTGGGCAGCTTGGTTGGCAGTTGTGGGGTGAAGTGCCACAGCCCAGGGTGTAGGGACGCTGTCACTGTGTAGGGACAGTGTGAGTGAAGAGGGACACTGGAACCAGAACCCCTGGGATGATAAAGCCACTTTGTGAATCACAGCCAGCCCAAATGTTGTTCAGCAAGCCTGGCACAGGGGGATGAGGGGGTCTGGCATGTGGGTGTGGGATGCACAGGATGGCTCTGGATGTGGGGCTGAGCACAGAGCCTTGGCTCTATCACCCAGCACCATTGGGTGATTTTTTGCCCAATTCAGGGAATTTTTGCCCCCCTGGCACCCCGGATCCTGTGCCACGTGCCGCAGCCTCCTGAGGAACCGAAAGCTGCCGCAGGGATATTTTAGCCTTTGTGGAAGTGTTTGCTCAGCATTTTGTCACGTGCCTGTGTCAGTGCCAAAGCCACCAGGGAGCTCTTGGCAGGCCACTGACCCTCACAGCCACGAGCAGGATGTTCCCTGCCTGCACCCCAATTTCCTCATCGGTGCCACATCCCTGGAGCGTGCTGCCATGCTGGGAACCCCCTTCTTCCCCTCTCCTCCTGCAGGGTCCTTGGGACCCCTGAGATGGGTCTGGATGTCACTCAGCCCCCCTGGGGTGCCCCAACAGTGACTGAGCAGTGTTGTGGGGGGTATTTCCTTGCCACAGAGGGGTATTTCCTCACCACACAGGGTATTTCCTTGCTGCTGGGGCATTTCCCTTTCCCTGGGGTTTTTTCTTTGCTGGCTGCTGTGCGTCAGGTGGCTCCTGGACTGGGTAGAGCAGTGTGGTGTGGGGCAGTGTTTTGGGGTCTGGAGCAGTATTTTGGCGTGTGGGGGAATTGGGGCTCAGCTCAGGCTCTGTGTTCCCCCCACAGGGCTCCAAGCCCAAGCTGCTCGTCGCCTGCTCCGCTGTGCAGGAGGTGCGGAGGTGCACACGTCTCGAGATGCCCGATAACCTCCACACCTTTGTCCTCAAGGTAGGACTTGCTGGAAGGGTCTGCAGCCAGCCCTGAGGCCTTTCCCACCCCCTGGGGCACATGTGGCTCCCAAAAGCTCCAGTGCCAAATTTCAGTTCCTCTTCCCATCCAGGGAGGGGATGCACAGAGGATGTGGAGTGCAGGCTGGGGTTGGGTTGTGCTCTCCCTGCTGGGGTCCTGAGCGTGGCTGGGTGGGTGGGGGATGCACATCTCTCTCTTTCTCTGAAGACCTCATGTCCCTCTCTGATGTCCCCAGGTCACCAATGCCACCGACATCCTGTTTGAGGCAGGGGATGAGCAGCAGCTCAGCTGCTGGACGGCCGAGATCCGGGAGTGTGTGCGCAAGGGGTAAGCGCCTCTGGATGTCCCTGAGCCCGGGGCTGGGGACAGTGGCTCTGTGTCCCCACTGCCAGCACTCAGCCTGGCTTCTCCTGTCCCCAGCAGGTCTGACACAGGTGACCCTGAGCTCCTGACGTGCCGACACCCCGACCCTACAGCCGCCAGCCCCGCCACCAGCACCGACCCCGTCAGCCAAGGTGAGCTGGGGACACCCAGGGGACCCTGGGAACAGAGCATCCCTCACTGGGGGGTCACCGTGGCTGGGCTGATTGTCCTTCCCCAAATGGCACAAGGGGAGGGGACAGAGGGGAGGGGATGGGGGCGATGGGCAGGGATCCCATTTCCCAGGGACACTCATCCCTGTGCCCGGCAGGGGCGACTCCGGGGGGCCCGGGGGAGGCGGCGGGGCCGAAGATGGAGCAGTTCCTCTCCTCCTGCCCCTGGTTCCACGGGCCCATCTCCCGCGTGAAGGCGGCTCAGCTGGTGCAGCTGGGGGGGCTGGAGGGCCACGGCGTGTTCCTGGTGCGGCAGAGCGAGACGCGCCGCGGCGAGTACGTGCTCACCTTCAACTTCCAGGGCAGAGCCAAGGTACGGGCGGGACAGGGCTGGGATGGGGAGGGGAATCTCACAGGGGCAGCCCCTGCTGCAGGACAGCCCCTGTCCCACTGCATCCCACCCCAGGGAGATGCTCTCCTGCTCTCTGCCCTGGCCAGGGGGATCCCCCGGGAGCCACAGGGCGGGGATGCAGCACATCGTGCTGAAGCCATCGGCGTGTCCCCCATCCCAAATATCCCCTCCGCGTCCTCCAGGAGGGAATGCAGGGAGGGTAACAGGTCCCTGCTCCTCTCCACAGCACCTGAGGCTGGCGCTGACGGAGCGGGGCCAGTGCCGGGTGCAGCACCTGCGCTTCTCCTCCATCGTGGAGATGCTGCAGCACTTCCACCGCTACCCCATCCCGCTGGAGTGCGGCTCCGCCTGCGACGTGCGGCTCTCCAGCTACGTCATGGTCCTGCCCCAGGCACAAGGTGTGTGAGAGGGAAGGGGATGTTCCTGTGGGACACAAGGTGTGCAGGAAGGGGGATGTTCCCCTGGGATGGAGGGTGCCCGGGCTGTGTGTGGGTGCCAGCCCCGGGCCCTTTGGTTGCTCCTGGAGTGGGGAAGCAGAAGCCTCGGGGCAGTGGCACAAAAGGTGACTCCCAAGCTCCCAACTTCCCCTTTTGAGAAAGGAGAAGCTGCTCCCAGCCACTGGCTGCGGGGGGGGGGGGGTCATGGGATGCACCCCACACCCCCAGAGAGGGGGCGACAGGAGCATCCCCCTGACCATCACCTCCTCTCTCTGTCTGCAGCTCCCGGCTCCAGCACCACGGTCCCTCTCCCCCTGCCCTTCCCAGGATGGAGCCCCGACTTCAGCCTCATCCCCGCCAGCTCCTCCTGCCCTCACGGCCCTGATGAGCCCCCCGGGGGTCCCCCAGCAGAGCAGATCTTCCACCTGGTGCCACCACCAGCTGAGCTGGCACAGAGCCTGCGCCCGGCCAGGGCCACCACGGCCACCACAGCCCGGCCCCGTGACTCGGACTATGAGGTGGAGGCACCAGGCAGGGGCCACGTCCGTGCCATTGACAACCAGTACACGCCACTGTGACCAGCACAGCCGGCACTGGGATGCACTTTCGGGTGGAGAAATCCTGGAGACCTTCTGGGGGATCCATCGAGAGAAAGAATGTACCTGTTTCTTCCTTCTGGTTAGGGATTATTATTGTATTTTTTGCAAGGAAGGGGGTAATTTTTCACTCTTGTACGGGTGTGCTCCCTCTCGTTGGCCTGTTAAAGGGCCTCTTATTGTTGTTTTTGTTGTTCTTATGGAAGCTTTCTCGTTACTGTTTACACAATGCCACTTGTGCCTGCACTGGGCCCGGTGTCCTGCCTGTCCCTGACACACCAGAGCCCAGCCAAGGAACCAGGGGCTTGTGTTCCACCCACGGAATTGGAGGAAGTTAAAAAAAACCCCAGGATAACAAGAAAAGAATGAATATAAATTCATTGCCAAGTTGCTGCTCCAGGCCTCATCCTCCTTCCCCGGCTGCTGAACCCATCAGCAAAGCCCGACCTGAGCTGAGCTCCCACAAAGGATGGTGAGCAGGGTTTGGGCTTTTTTTTTATAGCTAAGGCAAAAACTGGCTTTTTCTTGCTTTTCCTTTTTAACCCAGCACAGCTGTGGTCACTCCCTGCGCCAGGCAGAGGGATCCTCATCCTGCTGTCCCAGCTGATTGAGACTGAACACTAATTTTTCCATCCTTAGCCATGGCACCAGCTGAGAACTAACACAGAGACTGACACAAACCTCTCCTGCTGGTGAGGGAGGGGTTTATCCCGTTGTATCCTGGTGATGGAGGCTTTTTATCCCTGTGGTGAATGGGTTTTTATCCTGGTGATGGAGACGTTTTTATCCCGGTGATGGAGCTGTTTTATCCCGGTGATGGAATAGTTTTATCCCAGTGATGGAACCGTTTTATCCCAGTGATTTTAGGCACAACTCTAAAGTCAGTTTTCCCCTACTCTTGCTTGCCTTTTTCCCCCCAAAACCTGTCACCAGGAGCTTGGTGGCATTTAAAGCTCCACCACGGCCTCTTGCAGGCGATGGGGTCCCTGGGGACCAAATCTGGGGTCCAAATCCTTGGGTCTCAGCATCCCCTGACCCCCAACTGTCCCCAAACTCTGCTGCTGTTCCTGAGCCCCCGGGGCTGCTTCACCTGCCTGGGGCAGCCGTGAGAGAGGAAGCACTTCTGAGAAGTTGCCTTTATTTTAGGAAAGAGGAAGGGCTGAGCCGTTGCGCCACACAGGAGGGGATGTTCACAGTATTCAACTTCCAGATTTCCCAGCACAGCCTTCCCTGGGATTTTGGATGCAAAACTTGCCTTGAGATTGCCTTACAGAAAGCTTTTTTTATTCCTATTTTCCTTGGAATTGCAATACAGGTGGGACCCCTCAGGAGCATTAACATTTAGCAATTAATTTGAAAACCAGCAAACACAAAGCCTCGTTGGGCTGAGTTAGGGAATTGCACGAAAACCCAGCCTCTAGGACAGGGCTTTGCAGGTTCTGGGTGAATCCAAGGAGACAAGGTCAGGAGCTGAAAGGCAAACAGCCCAGGAAGCAGCCATGAGAGCAAATCTGGGTTTATAAATCAAACTATGAGGCTGGGACAAATGGGAACCATCAACTGGAGAAACCATTTAGGTTTTCCTTTTGTGCCTCCCTGTTGCTTGCTCTTGCTCTCTCCTGGGCTTTGTGCATTTAGAGCAGGCAAAGGCTTTTTTTCCCCCTGCTTTCTCTACACTTGTGCCTGAAACTGGAGCATTAAGAGCAAATTGCACTGGTCCTGCAGCACTGCCAGCCCCGGAGAGGCTGATGGAGGAACAAAGGCAGCCCTGTCCTCGCTGGGCTCCTCAGCTGTATCCGCATCCCATTCTCCTCCCTGGAGCAGCACAAAGGCTGCAGCCAGAGGCAGGAGCACATCCCCAGGGCTGGCTTGTGCCAGGCAAGGCAGCTCCCTC
The DNA here is from genome assembly GCF_037042795.1 of Molothrus aeneus. NCBI lineage: Eukaryota > Metazoa > Chordata > Aves > Passeriformes > Icteridae > Molothrus > Molothrus aeneus. The sequence goes on along the minus strand of NC_089663.1, from coordinate 10,675,717 downwards.
CCAGGCTCATAAATAACTCCCCGTGCTCTCGCATTTATAGGGATGGGGAAGGGAAGGGGGGACAGCACAGCACAAGTTGTCGTTTCCTTTCCTCGATGGCTGCCGGCTTCCCAAAGCCTTGGAGAACACAGGGGTGTGCTAAATCTTGCTGAGATTGCTGGTTTTAGTCCCACTGAGCTCCGGGGAGCTGTGTTCCAAGGGGTTTTCCCCCAAAAGGCGAGGTGGAATCACCCGAATCTCCCGACATCTGCAAAGAAAGGATGGGCTGGGAAAAGGCAGCGCTATTCACATCCCCTGCCAGATGAATCCAGAGAAATCCTTGCCAGATAAATCAGATGCTGCTGGGGTGGGTTGTTTTGGCACGCCAGGACTTTATTGTTCCAGTGCCAGAACTGAAACATGCGTGTGCATGTGGTATTTTTAACCTGCAGTTTAATTACAAGGGGGTTCTCCGCAGTTTAAATGGAAATTGCTGTGCTTGATTAGTAAAATACACGTTGGGTTCATTATCTCCCTGTCAGCCACTTCCCCCATGCAAACAAACTCCAGTGGGGGAGAACTCCTGTTCTCCCCACCAGTGAGCAGTGGGAGAGTCCCTCTGATTATTTAATTTAATAATTATTTAACTAATTCCATCCCCAGACTCACCCACAGGCAGCCGAGGGCTGTCCAGCCCTGCCAGCTCCACCAGCTCCTCATTTCACATCCATTGCAGGGGATTTTTGGGCTATTTCCCAAGCTCCCAGGGGGAGCTGAGTTTGAAATCTCGTTTCTCCTGGAAAACATCTGGCTTGTGACAGAGGTCAGAGCACGACTCTGCTCCTGCCAGCACGTTACTCCAGCCCTAAGGTACTCACTCCTCTGCATTACAGCAGTGGGCAAACAGCATTAAAGCCATTCCACCCTATGGAATGGAACCGTTTTGCAGGATTTTTATGTTCTTGTGACTTGAGAGAAGAGCCCAGGGCTGGGCAGGTTTGGTTCCCCAGCCCCTGTGGGTTTTTCCCGGCATTCCTGGGAGTTTTGGGAGGAGGGGAAGCCAAGGGCAGGTGGCCCCTGCTCAGGTGAAGGCAGCAGTTTGTGCCTTGGCCCTGGAGATGGGCACGTGGAACACGAGTTTGGATCCCACCTAAGGAAGGCAGGAGCCACAGGAGCAGCTCTGGAGCTGGCCCTGCCCAAAGGCCTCCCCCAGGAGAGGCTGGGGGTGGGCAGCCCCATTTCATCCACCTACACAGGACAGCTTTTAGCAATAAAAATGAAAACCAGGCAGTGCCTTTGCTCTGTGACAGCAGGGACTTGGTTCAGGGCACAATCCAAAACTTGGGTCCTGCCAGAATTCTTCCCCCTCCTCTTCCTCTTGCTGCTTGCTGACAGCCACTCCTGCTTGGTGGCCTTTGTGTCCCCAAGGGTGTCAGGTTCTGAAGGAGCTCCTGACGTGAAGCATTAGTGGATGTTTCCTTCCCTCCCTCCCAGCTCCCAGCACAGCAGGTACCGAACACTGACACCACCATTCCTCACCCATCCCTTTGGACTGAAGCTATTTTGGGGTGAAACTTCTAGGAAAAGATCCAGGGAGAAGCCAAAGCTTCTCATTCCTCATCTGGACCACCGAACCCTGGTGTCATCCAGCATTCCAAACTTTTAGCTTTGATCCAAACAGCCCCAGCATTCCCCAGCAGCTCCCAGAGGCAGGGAGGTGACTCTGCATTCCCTAACTCAGCCTTCAGCAGGACGATTAAAGCCAACAACTTTGTTGGGAGTGTATTAATTTGAAAGTTCTACTTTTCACCTGCACAGAAAAGTTCTTCTTGTATAGTAATTTTTTCTATACATTGTTTCTGTATGTACTGTACAAGTAACTTATTCTTGAATAATGCGATTTTACCATAATATTAAAAAAAAAAAAATCTGCTCTTAATAAACTGTTTTTAGAACTTGTTTCTCACTTGTAGTCTTCAGTCTGATTCTCTCCAGATGCCTGGACATTGTTTTAGTGGACAGTGGATGCTAAAAGGGAGAATGCTCCCTTGGACTCGAAAATCCTCTGGTTTGTCCCCATGGGACGCTGCCTGCACGCCACAGGACAGGCAGGACACGGCACTTGGAGCAGGGATAACTTTGTCTCCCCACCTTTTTAAGGCATTTTGCCAGGGAATTCTTACCTTTCCTTTCCTCCTCCAGCAGCACCACTGACTTTTATACTTCCATCACCTTAAAGGCCCATTTGGGACCTTTCCCGACCCCATCTGGAGCAGCTCAAGGCTGAGGGATCAGCAACACAAAATCACCTGGACACAAAACCTCCTTAGAAAACTGGGCTGAATTAGGGATTCCCAAACCTTTCCCTTATTCCTGCAATGCCCCTGCAGCAGCAGCACACAACAGCCTCAGGCAAACCCTGGCTCCAGCTGGGATTGGTACGGGAAGAGACCCAAAAATCACCACACAAACACCGAGGAGGGTCAGTTTTTAAAACTTTTTTTATTTTTTAATTTTTTTTTAAGTTTTTATTTTATATTATCTACAAAGTAAAAGTTTTCTTAACTTAAAAGTTACATCACTGTCTCACGATAGTGATTATCTCATCAAACGTGATTTATAAATAATAACTCATCCGTTTGACGATTAGAATTTTTTTTTTTTTTTACTGAACCTGTTTCAAGTTTAGTTAGAAGTAAAAGGGATCTCCAAGTCTTGATTTTTAGTGATAATAGCAGCAAGAATCACTCTTGTTACTTCTTTTGCTAGCTGACGAGTTCATAACTTTGAAGGGTCATTAAAAAATAAATAACTTCCAGTTTTCAGCAAGCAGAGTTGGGGCACTTGCAGGACTCAGATACAGTGCATGGAATTATGGAATAGCCCACAAGTTCCTAAATGCCTCTACTCAGTCCGAATCTCTCCCACTGCAAGATGAACTGTTAGCATTCCTAGTGGATGTTACAAGAAATCAAATTTTTTTTTTTTTTTAAACAAAATAAAATGAAATTCTAGTTTTCTGTGCTTCCAGTTGGCAGAAGCAGTAGAAGGAGGGTATTTGGCCTACAAAAGGTATCCAGCCTTTCAGTTATTCCAGATGAGCCTTACAACTGCTGTTGGTGGTGGGCTTGTACTGTAAAAAAAAAGTTCAAATGTAAATAATAAATTGGCAAGCCACACAACAGTTTGCTAGTAAAGTGGTCACAGGACAACTACTGAGCTCAACTTTCTTTTATTTTTATTTTTTTCTCTTTTTCTTTTATTTTTTTAGAGAACAAAACAAAACCCTGCACATCAAGATGTCCTTGGGATGTTTTTTTCTTTTTTTTTTTTTTTGCTTTTTCCCTACCTAAGCCCTCAGAAAGCAGCTTTGTTCTGCTCACACATTCCCCAAGAAACATCAGGTAAAACTAAATCACTACAGAAGTTCAGAGGCTGTTTGAACTTGAATAATCAACGAAACCTAAATAAGGTTAAATTTAAAGCGGAAAGAAGTCACACAACTCCTGCTTTTCCCCCAAAGCAAAGCTGCAGAACGTTACTCTGAATAAAAGTTTAGATTTCAGTTGTCACTTTAACAGCAGCCTAGCAGCCCTACCCCCACACATTTCACTGCTGTCCTCAAGATTTAATCAAACCTCTGATCATTATAAACTCCACACAGTCCATCCCCCACGGCAAATCCACAGAAAACTCAGTCCCACAGTGCCAGTGCCTCACACTCCTCATTTCTCTACTCCAGCTAGAGAAAAATCAAGAATATTCCCTGAATTAGGTACATCTCAGCTAAACCTACGCTCCTCCAGGCTGCCAAAGCACAGCTGTGAAACACAAGGACATCTTAAGGTTGGTTGGCTTTCTTTGTCATCTATTTTTTTTTTAATTTTTTAAATTTTTAATTTTTTTTTCCCCAAAGATCTGGTTTCTCCCAGTCCTCACTCCTCGACCTGGCTCAGTTAGGGTGCAGGTCTCCCAGGCACACACTCCTCACCTGAAGGGTGGGTCATATAGGGGAAATGTGTTGTTGTCGAGACTGGAATGGGCTGTAGTGCACTTTGAGCGAGGGCGGCTTGGGGACCACCGGGAGGCTGTGTCGTCATTAGCATCATTGGAGCATGGGCAGTTGGGTGAGAAGGAACCATTCCTGACTGTACATGAGCCTGAAACAAAGAGCTCTTTAGTATCATGGTCACAAGGAGGCAGCAACTCCTGGCCACATGACTGGCGAAAGTTTGCTCCGTCAGCAAAGGTTTACTCTTCATTTATTTTGATTTTTTTTTTAATTTTTTCTTTCTTTTTTTTTTTTTTTTAACTAGGGATTAAGGCAGAAGTTGTAACACAAAAAAATTAATAATAATAACAACCAAAAGGAAAAATAATAATTAAAAAAGCGCTCCTCACTGCTGGCTCTGAGTTGCGTTCTCAATTTTAGCCATTTTGCCAGCATTAAACAGGGGGGTATTAAAAAAAAAAAAAACAATTCAGCAACAAATCTTCAAAACATTTCTGTTAGACACCTAGATCAAAGCACTTCCTAGAGGGTACAGATAGGAACTTCACAGGCACTGGGAGTCTGGCATCCCTTCCCCAGCTCTCTCCTTGCACAACCCCACGTTCTCTCCTGGCTCCCTGCCCTGGGAACCTCCCCGTCCTCTCCAGTGACCTGTGCCCACACAGTGCTCAGCCAAGTCCTCCTGACATGGGTGATTTCATCCCTTCACACTCTCAGGGCAGCTTTGTTCTGCTTCCAGTTCAGCTCATCGCAGTTCTTGTGTAATCTGAGCAATCAGGGCTAAGTCTCAGTGGAAAAGGAGATTATTCCTTCCCATGGCTGATCACCTCTGGCAAACAGCTTCAGGAACTTGGTGGGTTTCTTTAGCTCAGAGCAGTTCGTGTCTCTAGAGGTCATCAATTTATTTTATTTAAAAAGCTAGCAAACATTCATTTCTTAAAAGTACAAGGGAACTCAGAGCTCTCAGTGGATTTCTCCTGGGAAAAAAAAAAGCCCCAAAACCCCATCATTTGTACCTAAGGTTTGCTTTGTCCTTCTACCATATCCCAGAACTGCAGCCTCACATGTCTCCCATGCCAGTAAAGACAAATAGCAGGTGGTGGCTAGAATTTTATTTCTTAAAGACAAAAAGGGTTACTTGACTCATCACAGACATTCCCCAAACTCTTTGATCAGACTTGCACGTGTTAGTAGCACCCCAGAAGCCTTTAAAGGCAGGAACTGCAATTCAAATCTCACTCTTGCTCTAAAAAAGCTTTAGGAGATCAGGCTGTGGAACAGAAATACCTCCCAGGACTGGCTCCACGTTGACTTTGACAAACATGCTATTGTAGAAGCCATCATTATAAAGCAGCTATTCATAGAGCAGCTGGAGTCAATACACACAGTGGATAAAATTTTTCTGCTGTGGCTCAAACATTTTGCAAATTGGCAGCTGACAGCACTCTCTAATGAATTTTAAAGTACTGGTTCTCAAGTGAGATATCCACCAGCTCAAGATTCATCTGATAACCTGAAGGGAAATTGGATTGATCCCCTGTGTTGACCTAACTGAAATTTTTACTAGGTAGTATTTCAGAATTGTGTTTAGGAGCTGGGAATGAGCTGCTAAAAAACGATTAAATCCAGTGATTAGTTTCCCCACGATGGAATAATTACATGCATTTAAAATTTCTGACAGAACTGTAGTTATGCCTTCACTAGAGATTTTTGAGGGAACTACTTCATTGGGAAAGTCAATTAGTTTGGTGTAAATATCACAAATTGCAGCTTTCATTCTTAAAAAAAAATTGCAGAAGAGACTGCACAAGTTAAAATCAAGGGCAAGGCAGGCCTTGTCTGTGATTGCTAAAAATGCCACCTGAGCAGTCAGTTCTGACTCCAAGTTGCATCTGATTTGTTTAATTTGGTTTGCTTGGCACACAGAAAGGAAGGCAATGGTCACATCCTGCACCCCTGGCCTGGCCAGGGCACAACTCAGGCACAGCTTTACCCTTTCACGGCCTTCAAGCAAATGTTTCATGTTTCAAACCCCAGCACTGGACGTGCCACTAAGCCAAGACCCCTGTGAGAAGCTCTAAACACAACCCAGGCATTCACACCAGAGCAGAGCAGGAGTCTTGTTTCTGGCAGAAACCAGAGAAGGGGAGGATGAGCCAAGATGCCACAGCAATCATCAGCTCTGGCCATCCTCTCCTTATCCTCCCCCCCCAAAATAAAGCAGAGAAATCAAAAGCCTAAGAGAATCAAAAAGCTAAAAACTCAACATCAGTAAAACGATTCCTACAGAACTATTGATTTATTGGCTTAACTGACTGTCCCAGGGACCAAAGCAAAGATTTTATCAGAATTCTGCAAGGGATTGGACATGTGTCAGATTAACATCCCTAATCACGGTTAGTCACCTTATCCCAAACTATTGTTAACCTGTAGGAGAAGGCAGAAACCAGACACCAAGTTCTTGGTCTGAAGAAAAAATTGTGCAGGCAAATTATTGATTGAACTGCCCATTCCTTGACAAAGGACACTAAATCCAGGAGATTTAGTAAACATCAGAAAATCTGTGTCACACTGCTTTACATGGAGCTCTTGATTAATCTATCATGTGCTTCCCTTCCCCAAATCCTTTTTCTCAGGGAGCTGACCACGAGGGAGCAGTTAAGAGAAGTGAGTGGGTTTCTGATTCTGAAGCAAAGACTGTTGTTTTAGGTTACCCAACAATCTTTGGGGAGCTTCAGCACAAGCAGTTCATTTAGAACCACACACACACACCACACACACAGAGGCTTCTTTCTGCAAGGATTGTCCTGCAGTCACCTTAACTCTCTCCTCTCTCCCTTGCACTGCCTTGTCTCTCCCTGGAAATCCTGTCACGTCCTTTTCTGGATGTATTTGTATAAAATTTGTCTGCGATGCAGAGCCTGAAACTGCCACCAAAAGCAGCAATTCAGCCTTTCTGCACTCACCTCCCACCTCCAACCTTTCTGTATGCCAGCTCTTCCTGGGATCAGGCACCTGACTGAGCAGGGAACTGATTTGACCAAGAAACAGCCTAAAAAGGGAGTAGGGGAGGCACATTTCAGCTGAATTGTGTCCCCAGCCTGCTCTGCTCCACGGCCAAGCAGTTCTGTGAGCAGAGTGGTGGGGCAGGGACAAGGATGGGAGCCAGGAACTGGGAAGAGAGCTCAATTTATTTCAGTAGCAGTGCCAGCTTAAGATGTCTTCATTAAACTACAGTTGCAGATGCACTAGGTGTTGGAAGCTGAGGTCCAAGTACACCTTGTCAAAATTCTAAATAAAGGCAATGTACAGACAGAAACCTAAATAACAACAACAGGTAAGTCTGTGCTGAGAGGTGACAGATTGGCAATCACTTCAGCAGGCCCGACTGTCCTAACTTTTGTGGCATTAAGACATTTAGTCTTGAAGGTTGTTAAACTGTGTTTACCTGGGGGACATGGGCCATGTGTGGCGGATTGGTATATGCAGGTTGAACATGGGAGGGATGAATGGTGAAGACTGTTTGTTGTGCTGTAGGAAAATTGTTTTGTGGAGACTGCGTGTTGGAGCCTGGCGTCATGGAAGGAGGGGTTGGAGCTAGACCTGCGTGGTAAATCGCCGACTGCTGCTGGGGGTTGGCCAGGTGCAGGGCCTGGGCAGCCTGGTGCTGGTGGTGCTGCAAGAAAACACAGAGATTGTTTAGGTTAGGGCTGAGGAATTGCATTGATTCCGTTAAGGAGAAAGGGGTGGGAAACTGCTCTTCATTCTGAATTTGGAAATGGCGAATCTGAGGATCAGCTGTGCTCGTGGGGGAACTCTTTACAACCCCACCTGTCGCAGACATCTTTTGATGAAAAATCCTTTCCTTAGGATTTTTCCTCCTGAGAAGCTGAGAGGCCTCAGGAACAGAATGTGAACAATGGTTATCTGCTGCTGTGGAATGCAACAGGTGCATCTGGGATTGGTCTCATGTGGTTGTTTCTAATTAATGGCCAATCACAGCCCAGCTGGCTCGGACAGAGAGTCTGAGACAGCTGCCTTTGTTATAATTCCTTTCTATTCTTAGCTTAGCCAGCCTTCTGATGAAACCTTTTCTTCTATTCTTTGAGTATAGTTTTAATGTAATATAGATCATAAAATAATAAATCAAGCCTTCTGTAACATGGAGTCAGATCTCCATCTCTTCCCTCATCCGAGAACTCCTGTGACACCATCCCACCCACCAGGCTCAGCTTCTGCCAGCAAACAGAGCCCAGCGTGCCAGGTAAAACCATGCAGAACCTGGAGCTGCAAGCAGAGTTATTCCCAGAAGGGAATTAAGGAATGCAGCACTATCCAAGGATCACTTTGTTTTCAGCTGCTTTGACAAAATCCAATCAAACACTTCTCAGCATTTCTCTGCTATTTCCACTTCTCTCATATGAAAGCACTGACACAATTATGATCCTTCCTTAATCCTTAAACTGAAACATCCCCCATCCCCTGTCAGCAGGGAGAAATGAGTGGTTGGATTCTGCTCCATCCTCCCCCTTTCCCCTCTCAGAGAAATCAACACATCAACACCAAGCACTGGACAGCTGGAATCCCTTCAACACAATTTGCAGCCACTCAGGGATGTGTTACCTGCACGGGGCTTGGAGCAGGGTGGCTTCCAGCATGTTGGCTTTGCTGCTGGCCAGTTGGGGTGGCAGAAGGCTGAGGATGAGGAGGATGCGGGTGCAGGGTAGCATTAGGGTGGGCATACTGCTGAGCAAGTGAGCCAGTGGAAACTAGGATGAAAAAGAAGAATATTTAACACCAGGTACAGGACATGCTCCTCTATCAAGTCACCATCTGCATTTGAAGATTTCACTACAACTCAATCTGTAAATATATTCCCTCCCCCTTCTAAAAAATATGTATATTTATCTTGCAAATAGCTGATGATCTTACCTTGCTTTTGTGTAGTTTGGTTTGGCAGGAAAGTCTATAAACAACCATAATTAGACAGTTCATCTTCCCTAATTTGACAATGTAACAGATACTACATAGAGAAAAGCAGTATTTCATCTTTTGTTTTGTCAAACAGACCAGTTTCAAAGATCAAATTTATAATTTTCATACAATTTAGGATTTCCTGAGATATACTTTTCAAAGCTGTTACGAGCCATTTTTATTTCCACCATCCAAAAAAAATTCTTTGGCCTTATACCTGGCTAACCTCACCATGCTACTCTTCTGGAAATTGCTCACAGAACAGTCAGAGGGAAGCACAAACTCTGCCCTTGCACTCTAGAATAAATAAACACATCGCAGCTGACAAAACTGAGGCTGCTCGAGCATCAAATTTTTGCTGAAGCCACTTTCTTGTGCTAAAATAACCCATTCTGCCTCTGCCCTCGAGGCCAATCTGTTCTGGATCACCACCATCCTGTGAGTTCCCCAACACTGCCATGGAATTCTTCATTCCTTGAACCAGAAGCAAATAAGGTACAAAATTCCCAAAAAGGAAGAAACTGAACAACAGAAAACTTTTACCCCAGTGAAGCCACATCTGTTGCTACAGCTGTGCCAGTTTCCAAAAACAAACTCCCAGTTCCTTCTTGGATCCTGCTCTGTCCTGCTTCAAATGGGCCACACTAAATCCTATTTTTTTTTTTTTTTTGAACTTTTGAGGGAATCTAAGCAAGTATGAAAAGCCATAATGACAACAAGTCTTCCTTTCAACACAAAGCATGCAATGCAAAAGCAGGACCCTAAAAATGAGGATGTTTCCCCTATTTCTTTGAAGTTTGTGCAACAAGCAGGCCATGTCTGCAGCTACTTCTGTGTGTGACAACACGTGTCAATCCCTCTGATGTCACAGCCTGAAAGACCAAGGAGAGTTTTGCTGACAAAGTGCTAAAAAAGCTAACAGACAAAGAAAACTATCAGCCTGCTCCTCAATATTTCCTTCAACTGTTCCTTATTTGTTTTGGTGCCTTTTGGTGGTTCTGAAGTTAATTACTGATGAATGTCTACCAGGTTATTATTTTTTTAATGGGGTTGGTATTATATTAACACTTGATGGCCACTGCAGTTTTCCTCCAGTCTGGTTTGCTATGAACCTTACAAATCCAAGTTCTCACACATTCCAACTCACCAGAATACAGAGAGCCAGGATATTTTTGCCTAATTGAGGTTTTTCTCCCCTGTGCAGGTTCCTCCTTTAGAAAATAACTGCCTGCCACATTTAACTTAATCCCTGGCAAGCTCTATTAAATCTTCACTGAGCAAATGGCCTCGCAGTGATGAGCAGTTTCAGGCTATTAATGCAGATGAACTAAATTCCTGCAGCCTGGAGTTGATCCTAACGTTCTTATCCACATGTGCAAGCACAGCTGTACACTCTGAGGCCTCCTGATTGAGAGGGGGTTCAAAAACACCTCAATATTTTCTAAGCACACTGTCAAAGCCAGCAGGATCTTCTGCCACAGCATTTGGTTATGCTTTAAATCCAAGTATTTTTGATTTTTTTATTGGTATCACTACTAAAATGTATTTTGCAGCAGCATCCCTGCCATGCTCCTACTTGACTTTCAGACATCTCTCCTCTGACAACACCAAAATGATCAATGGCAACACTGATCAATTTTATGGCTTCCTACAGGAGGACAATTTCTCAACCTCATTATTATACACACTCTGAAGAAGGCCAGAAATTATTATCTTTGTCAAAGTAATAGAAATAAATGGAAGGAGGGATTACTTGCTTGCCAAAGGGCAGCAATCCTCCCAGTGCCTCAACCACAGAGCTGGCAAGCCTGACTACAAATTAACTCCATTCAAGAGGCTTTAAAATGTATATGAAATTTAATTCCAAGTTGTAAGATACTCGAGGCTTCCCACATCACTTGTTAAGAGCCCCCGAAATAATGTGGGACTCCATTAAAGCATTTGTGCAATTCATCTTTTGGTTCTTTATGGCCAAGAGAATAATAAACTCAGTTGTTCTGAAGCGAATATTTCTACAATAAAACTTCATAATAAGGAATTTCTCTCTTAAGACACCAGTTAAACCAAGGAATAGCACCCTAAAGAACAGATATAAACCAGGGGGAGGATCAGGTTTTTGTCTTAGTGGAAGCTCTTCCAAAACCACCTAATATTTTATCCATAGCTTTGGATTTGAAGCACTGGATTTTTTGTATACTGAAAATATTTAATTTTCAGTTTCCCCTCTCCTTCATTTTGTCTTTAGCAGGTCATCCTAATGACCAAATTTGTAAAGCTTAAAACCACTTCAGATGCTGCTGCAAATTATTTTTTAATAGTAGTATTAAAAATGCCTTTCAAAAAATGTTATCTGGGCACTTCTCCACATCCTGGCCAGTCCCTGCACACAAACCAAGAACGACTCAGCAGGTCTGAAATGCATTCCCAGCTCAAAACCTGAGTTCAGACTCCAACTCCAGCAGTGTAAATGGTTTTCCATGTTAGCTAGTGCAAGTAATTCCTGCCAAGCCAATGAAATCTCTGAGACCAGCAGGGCTGTCAAAGGAGTCTTGTAAAAGTCATGAAAAATTCACCTGAACTAAAGCACTTTCCCTGGGATTTTTTAAAGGAATTTTTGTCTGGTCATCAAAACACCTCACTACACAAATTAACAGCAAATAAGACAAGACAGGAGATGAAAAAAATAAAAGACCCATTATCCAACATTTTCCCCCAATTGTCAGTATTTTGGAGATTTTCCAAATGGCCACCTATTATCTGAGAGTGTGCCAGGAGAGCTCTAGGAAAGGACACACCTTGCTGCAGGTCACCTCAGCTCACTGCAGCACAAATACACTGGGTTTCTCAGCCTTTATGCCTTAAATTCCTCTGCCTGGGCTGCCCTGCTTCACTTCTGCATCTTTCTAATCAAATTGGGTCTAATGTGAGATATTTCACTGCACTGACCTGGCAGGGACACAGGGAGGGGAGCGACTCAGTCACGGGATGGGAGAAAAACATCACAGGGATTGAATTACTGAATTCAACTCTAGAGAACTGCACCCCATTTCTGAGAGCAAACAAGAAGCAGTCAGCCACAGAACCCACAGAAGGAGCTGAAATCAGAAGAGGTCAGAGCAGCAGAAATCAAGCAGAACTCTCAGCTACAAGGGAATATGTGAAACCACATCGTGGCATTTTGTAATTTTGTTTTTTCCCTGGAATTTCAATGGTGCCAATGGTGGTCAGTGTTGGTCATGGTCCAAAGATGCACTGAAGAGCCTATTTTCAAGAACTGACCAGTGAACAAACTTCAAAACTATTGCCAGAGCCAGTAAGATGGTGAGGATAACTACATTTAAAAGACCTGAATGGTAGGAAGCAAAGAAATAGCAAATGTTTCTTTCATCATACAAACATTTCAAGAAGTCATTTTACACAGGTACAGTGGACTTGACTTCAAAGATAATCCAAGAAAGGAACGAGGTTATTGCAGTGATTTCAGTGCACCAAACCAAGGGGCATGAACACAGCCCAGGTCAGCATCCTACAGCCCCCACCCAGGCAGAACCAGTGGGGCACAAGAAACACAGGAAATCTGCTCCAGAGGAGATTTTTTGGAGAACAAATGCTTTTTCTCACATCCCTCTTGCATGAGCTAATGAAAAAAAAAAAAACCACAAAAAACCAAAAACAACCAAACCAGGAGAGTGCCTGGCATGGGCTGCACAGACTTACAGACAGACACAGCAACAAGTGCCACAGCAGGACAGGAGCAAGAACAGAAACAGCCTGAAACTGCAACTCCTCCTTTCCCATGTCCTGGGTGAGAGTTCATCCTGCAAACACCCCCTCAAACCTCAGCTTCCTCAAAGCAGCTGCTGAACACCAGCAGGGCAGACAGGGCAGGATTTTGCAGCTCTCTGCCTTTGCTGGATGAGCTGGATCAGGCTGCTGTGTCCAGAGAGCACCAGATCCTGTCCCGGTGCCTCCAGTGATGCTGGTGACACCAGCACAGCCCCACCTGAGCCAGGGAATGGAACTGAGACAGTCCCAAGGAGCCCTCATCTCATCCCTGTCACACAATCATGACCACAAGTTGTCCCCACCACTCCTTCAATGGCAGCTCTACAGAAAACTTCCTCCGCCTCAGCTGCAGCTCGAGTTATTTCCTCCCAGGGGCTCAAAACCTGAGCCATGGCTTTTAAAAGGGATGAGGCCCAAGGTGCTTCTCCTTTTAGGAAGCTGGGAACTCATCAGGTGTAAAAATCCTGCTGGGCTCATGAAAGGGAGCAAGGCAGCTCCCACAGGTTTTAACGGAGGCCACAGAGTCACTGAGTGGTTTGGGTGGGAAGGGACCTCCAAGATCATCCAGCTCCACCCCCTGCCATGGCAGGGACACCTTCCACTAGCCCAGGGTGCTCCCAGCCCCATCCAGCCTGGCTTTGGACACTTCCAGGATGGAGCAGCCACAGCTTCTCTGGGCACCCTGTGCCAGGGCCTCCCTCACAGGGAAGGATTTCTCAGAGCCCATTTCTGGCTGCAGATGAAAAGATTGAGCAGTGAAGTCAGAGATTATTCCATATTCAAAATAAATTTTTGAAGAACTGACAACTCAGCTTCCTGTGATTATAGAAATCTGTTCCAAAGCTCCATTCCTGCCCACTGAGAGGAGCCTTCCTGAATTTTCCACATCCTGGTTTGGTGCAAGGAAACTTGTTCCCTCAACAGGTCCCATTCCTTTAACATGTGGTTCTTTAGAAAGTGCTTTTCTGTACAATCAAAATTAGTACAAAAAACCCAACTCACTGGCAAAGTAGAAAGAAGGGCCTGTCTCCTTGCTGTATGGTATTTTGGGACATGCTGAATTTGGAAAATAGAAAGGTAAATTAGCCTCTTGCCACGTGCATACTTCCCATCTTCTGGAAAGGTCAGTGTCAGTTTTAATTTTTTTAAAATTCTTTTTTGAAGACTCTAGAACCATGCAGATATTTTTATTCACTTATCTGCTATCAGAGCTAGATATTTTGTTTTACAAATTAGTGGAGATGAAACACAAGTCTCGAGTAAGCCTTCCTTCTTAACTCTGACACTGAGGTCTGCAGTTCTTCATTAACACAAAAAGAAACTTTATGTCAATTCATGGTCTGTTACTGTCCACTGTAACAAGAAGGTTAAAATGCAATTACACTAGAGCAGAAACTGGCCCTTGCTTTTTCAGCTATAGCACTGCCATTCTGAACAGTTCCAAGAGAATTTTGGTGACTGGTTCACTCTTAGTCCCTGGAGAATCCTCTGAAGTTTATATTATATCCACCATTGTACTATCAGGGGAATAGAATTTACTCTACTGCTGAGACAGAAACCAGATAAAGTTAGAGACAACACCAGACCAGTAAAACATAGCAGAAGGGGAAAAGGGAAGGGAGAACAGGGACAGGAATGAGAGCACAAAAAACAGGAAATGCATCTGCGTAAAACCAAGGTCTGGTTTTACACAAGTTCTTAAACACAAAAGTTAAGTTTTTCAGAGGACTCCGATAATCTGGAAACAAATCAGCCACACAGAAAACTAACACAAGTTCATTGGCACAGGAATGGACAGATCCACCCTCTACTTGGTAACCAAATTCTCTACCAGCAGCAGAAGCCTGGCCTGGGCTTTGTGTGACACAGGAGCCAAACTAGGACGGTGGCCAGCAAACTCCAGCAGCCCAAGGACAGGGCCTGGGAGGCCACCCTGAGCCAGCAGCTGCCAGACAGACACAGAACCTCCTGAACCCAAGGTGCAGCTGAGCAGGGGAAGGATGACACCTCCAGGTCGGCTGTGTGTCACATTTCCAGGTAAGGGTGTCACATTTCAAACTCTCCTGGACATGGTGGCTCCGCAGCTGAGGTGTCACAGATGCTGTAATCGTCTGGCTGGGAGGAAAGTTGTTTGGACTTTGTCCTTCCCCATTTTGAGGGGAAAACCCCAGAGATCTGAACACTCCTCTGTCCTGTCTTTAGCTGGGGTTACTGGGGCCATGCAGCTCTGCTTCTCTCTCTTGGCAACAGCTGGGTTGTGACACTGTCAACTGGCAAGGAAATCCCAGAAGTGCAGGAATATCCCATTAAACAGCATTAGACAAAAGTACTTTAAAATGGAAGAGTGCTTATCACCAAGTGTAGGTCACTCTATGTAATTTGGATTCAGCTATCTCTTCACAAGACAGGAAGGAAAACAACCCCAAAACTCTGGCAGTGAGGGTGGCTCCCTTAAATTGACAGGATTTGCTCTTGGCTGCCAGGCTGTTACTATTTGCCACAGACTTTCAACTGTCCCAAACCATTAGTGAAGGTGGAGTTTCAGATCTTACCAGAAAACATTTCACACCTTAGGAATACTTGATAAGAGGTTTCCCCCCAACCCCCAGGTCTCAGCACAGTAGTTCTTGCAGACATCTTCTCTCTACCATATATGCAGGAGAAAAACTGAGTGAATTTTGCAGGAATAACTCAAAGCAAGCACCAGTACCTTGAAGGGTTAAAAGGGCAGCGTGGCCCACTGAATCCTGATATCAGTGCTAAAATTAAGTAATAATGTATCTTTTAAAAATCAGAGAGCAATTTTTAAGAGCCAAAAGGGAAATTGTTTGAGCAAAATCAAAAGCAGCAGCGGTGGTTGTTTCTCAGGAAGTTGTTATTCTGTACTTTCAAATTATTTTTTAAGAGAGGACCAGAATCAAAGTGCACAGGTATATTTAGTTCAAATATGGGTAAACTTAAGATTCCCAAAAGACAGCACATAAGTTATGGATATTTTCTTATAGTCACTCAGTCAGATGTGAACAATTCCAACATGATGTTCTTTAGCTCCATGAGCAGCTCAGATTGGTCACCTCTGGCATTCCTGCCTTTTCCCACTCATGGATGAATGGAAGCTGAAGTGGACACGTTACAGCTGGACACACTTTGAGGAAGCACAGTCTATCTGGGCCAGGTCTTCAGGCACTCAGCACATGCAAGACTTGCAAAAAATGTGAATTGAGAGGCTGCTGCAGAACATCAGGAGTCATTCCATGTGTCACTGCCACCTTGGAAGGTGAAGGGTACATTTGAGACAGTTCATGTTCACTGAACACGTCTGCACAGGGGCAAGAACACACCCTTAAAAAAGGTCTATCACATGGAGTTCACGATCCTCTTGGGTTCAGTGGTTTCAGTAACAAAAATTTCAAGCACTTCATCATTTACTGGAAGATGGGAGAGTATTTAGAAGAGTCACCAAGTAGCTACTTGAAAGAACACAGGAGGACAGGCCATTTCTGTTAAATTAGGTGCTCTTAGGAAAGTAATATTTAATTACATGGCAGGAAATACCAAAGAATTCTCAAGTTTGACCCAACTTAGTTGTTTGCACTGGCAGGTAGTCACATATCTACAACAGACAAGCTGCAAAACCAACACAGAATGAGATCTAACAGTTGTAAGTTAGAGTATCAGTGAAAAAAAACTATACAGACATCTGATCAAAGCCAAGCAAGGCAACGGGCTTGTACTTCACTGCTGCAGAACCCACTGATTACAGAAGATAAGGATGGTGCACAATGGGAAATTGCTAGAAAGTCACATGCAACCATTCTGAATCAAATCTCATATTATCTCATGTTTGGTTTTATTTTAATTAGAATTTGAGAGGAGGGTTTTCACCAATAAAGGTCTGAAAGCCTTTGATCATTCGCTTTATCGGAATTCTATTTAATCTAATGAAAAAGCAAACAGAAGATCTGCTTACATGGACACCTCAAGCACAAGAGTTGAAAAGATCAAAGTAATACAATTAGCAAGGACCTGGGAGAGAAAGATTAATCTCTACAAGTAACTTCCATTTCAGCTTCAGCACAAATGAGCTCAAATGCTCTTCCTCTGAGCACCAAAATAAGTTATTTTTGTTTCTTAACTCTGTTACCACACCACTGCAGAGATCTGACAAGATGTTTTCAGACGGGTAAGACACCTCTTAAAATCAGAATTAATTTCCCACTAAACTCCAGATTCTCTGTAAGTTTTCATGACATGTCATGGACTTCCATTAAGTAGCAGTGTAAAACTAAGCACCCGAAAACATACAAAGATGTCTAAAGGTACAGAAAATCTTTTATTAGAATCTAAGTCAATAATATATGTGACCCAATAAAACTTTTCCTCAGATGCTATAACAAGTATTGAAATGCCATGTTTTCAAGAGACCATCTGCTGTTTTGACATTTTATGACAATTTCCAAGCCTTAAACAACCTTGACTCTACCTCTTTCAATAGCATGTTTTGCAGTGAGCTCTTTTTCCTCCAAATTGGGCCTTGATTTATCATACATTTATAATGCTTTAGAAAGTTCTTGCACATTTTACTTTTGTCACAAGGTAACCCACATTTTCAGCACTTCACTGTGAGTGAAAAATGCCCATCTGATAATGCTAGAGACTAATTGTCCAAGTGAGAGCAATACATGAGCTGTTGCATTTACTTATTCTTGACTTACCAAATGAGAAAGGTAAGCAACACATGGTTTATTTTGCTTAAACAGCAGTGTTCATACTGTTAATAATGCCAGTAGTATCATAAAGACAGCATTTCACTAGTTGCCAGAACTAAAGTCAAGTTTGAAACTGAGGTCATAACCTTGCAATAAAACAAGTACTAATTATAATCAAGGAACAAACAAGGGATGATGTATCAAGAGCATCAAGAGAACTTGAACAAACTTCTTTCAGCAGATATTCTTTAGCAGCTCCCAGGTTGAAATCTCATCTTGGTCACTGGCATCCTACCGAAATCAGCACACTTGAGTTTTCACTTGAACCAGCTGGCTCAGTTTTCAAATGCTCTGCTCATCATCATCATCATTTTATGAAATATAAACCACATCTACTGAGATACCCACGGTGGAAGGCTGAGATTAAATACATCCCCTGCACAAGGTAAGGACTTAAAAAGTTACATATAACACAAAACGTTTCCTACCATACATAGCATGTGTCTGTTCATGCGCACCGTACTGTGTTGCAGAGGAAGATACTAAACCCGGCTGTGCGTGTGCTGGTGGGGCCATCATCCTAGCGTTGCCCTGTATTACAGGGCTATAAACATGAGGATGCTGCAGGCAGAACAAAGGAAAAACCACACAGTTAATTGGGTTAACAATTAACTCCAAAGAAATTTTTGTCATCTAAAGAGTCGGGATTGAAAGGGCAGCAGCTCGGCCTTGCTCAAACGCAGAGCGAGCTGAGGATTTCACTGCTGTGATTTCACACTGCTGTGATTGTCCCAATTGTTTCCAGAATTTAAGGGCTAGAAACTGACAGCAATCACTGGCATGTCCAATTTTTGCCACTCTAATAATGCATTAAGCTTATACATTTATCCAATTACACATGTAGATTTAACAGCCTTTGAAGTAAGAGCAGTCCACCAAGTTAAGTTATTTTTAGAACACTTAACCAGGAGATGTGCTGGCCATGACCTGAAGAAACTCTTCAAAGAGCTAAAAAACCGTATCAATAATAAATGCCAACTTCTAAACTGACCTTAAAATTCGTTAGGACATTAAAATTCATTAGGACCTTAAAATTTGTTAGGCTTTGAAGCACATTCCAAGATCACCACGTGTGCTCCAGAACACAGAAACTCTTCAGGGTGACTCAGGACTGGACACAAGGGGGTTATTTAGCTCTGAACCACTTCACCATTTGTGCTTGGATTGATGGGGAGCATGGAAAGGACTCTTACCTGAGATTGGTAGTGTGGCACATGCTGCACAAGAGGCTGATTAGGAAACTGTTGGGGGCTATATGCAACATATTGTGTAGAGTAAGCAGGTGGAGTAGCTACAATTGGAGGGCCTGCTGCTGAGGCAGGATGCATCATGGTGCTCTGGTGGTGTTGGTCTTGCCGCTGCTGGGGCATATTTGGTACTGAAAAACAAAGATTGTCTCATGTCAGAAAGACAGAGAGAAAAATATGGAGCTTTCTGAAAGGTTCTACCTTGTAATAATGTTACTGGGACCATGTGGAATATCCTCACCCCGCACCTTTAGCCATAGGTTAGAGCTCTATCAAAAATGAACAGTGTGAAGAAGAGTTTCTCCAGGAAAAATTTGATTTTCATCACTGCCTTTGGGCTGGATATACACAGCCACAAACCCAGCCCTGCCTTTCTTGTGAAGGAAGAAAGTGGAGGGAGAGAAAGACTGACCAGAATCAGAAGTGCAAGAGAAAGGTTATATCAGGATACCTACATTAACCAATTAATCCTGCCCCCTTTAAAAGGCTTTTTCACCTTCTATGAGAACAACTCAGCCACTGTTCCATCAGCTGGAAATCTGAGTCTTTATGTCAAAATGACTCGTGCTTATGGCTGAGGAGAGCACAATAAAGGTCTCCACCCAGCCACAACTCAAGGTTTTCACATCTTTTGAGCTCTGTGCTACCCCTCAGGGCAGCAGAAAGCAAATTTTAGGTCACAGACAACACTGAGGGAGACAAAACCTATAAGGAGTAGGAATAATTAAGAAGGAAGAAAGATGAAAAAAAGCAGAGCAGTGTGGGATCACTTGAGCTGTCATGGGAAGGCGACCACCCAATTCACTTGGAACAAACTAATTCAGCCTATAAAGCAGGGGCATGGGAGCTCCAGGAGAGCTCCAGCTTCCTGCAACTATTAACTGAGCTACCTCAGGCTCCTCTAAACTCCACTGCAGGGGCAACCTCTTAGGGAGAGGAGAAAACATCCGTAAATTCACTCAGTGATTTTATTTATGCTGCAGATCAACAACAGAAAGAAGTAAATACAGGAGGCAACTTGAACAGAGTAAAGGCACAGAGCTGTAACCCAGGCAGCTCCCACAGGGCTGTGCTGCACACAGATGGATATGTAGGAAATACTGGAACTTAAAAAGGAACTCAGAATTGGAGCTGCCTCACCCAGCAATGTATTTCTGATTAAAACAGTGCTACTAACCAGAAGATTTCAGGGGTGAGGCCACAGTGAAGTTACTGTGTTTTAACACAGAAATACATTGCAGGGTTTTGTCTCCCCTAGGTTGATAAAGGCCACTTGTTTGTCTCTGAACAGCAGGAAAAAATTTCCTCCTGCAGCGACTGGAGCTGCAGTGCTGCTGCTGTCCTGCAGCATTGCTGCCACTGCAGAAGCATTCACTGGGCACAGTCACAGCACTCCCTGGAACAGGAGCACAAGAACAAGAGCAGCACTTTCTTCTCT
The DNA here is from genome assembly GCF_037042795.1 of Molothrus aeneus. Taxonomy (NCBI): domain Eukaryota; kingdom Metazoa; phylum Chordata; class Aves; order Passeriformes; family Icteridae; genus Molothrus; species Molothrus aeneus. Next base: position 10,655,512 of record NC_089663.1, on the reverse strand, counting down.
CTCGCTGCCCTGACCAGCACAGGGAACATCCCAGCACCCATCATGACTCCACAGCCACGGGTGTCACTTAAAAACGTGGCATTGTCATTGTCAGTCCAGCTGCTCAGTCACTGGGGCTGCAGGAATGAACAAGAACAAACTGGAACCAGCTCTTTCCAGAAGAGCAGCAGAGCAAACTCTTTCTGGAGAAATAGGGACTCTGCATCTATGAAGCACCAACTGCTGCAAATCAGTACAGAAAACCAGCAGGGAAGTTCCCTTTAAACAAACCTGTGATATTTATGAAATACAGGAGATGATCAGCTCACCCTAATGCTCCAAGTAACAGAGATGTTTTCCTGTTTGTCAAATCAGATTCCAAGCCAAGCAACCCCCCATTACTCAAACCTGGCGTGTTTTAGCTGAATTAGTTTATCTAAAAATCCATTAGTATTTCCACTTACTTCCCTTTAATAAAAATAGCATTTAAAATATTGATTGAAACCAAATTGCCATGGATTAGAAAACACACAAACATTTGTCATTTAGCCATGCTGCATGCAGACTGAGAACCAAACAGGCAGTATTATTCTCACCTTTACCTGCTCTATATGTCTTGGCTTGGTTCACTGGCATGGGCGTCATGGGAATAGGATACAAAGGCTGAAACAGAACAAGTTGAAGGTATGATATTCCTTTAAAAACTCAGTGTCTGCAGGGGTGGGGGGCCCACTCAGCTTTGATGTGCTCTGCTACAGGGTTTAGTGAACTCTGCCTAACCTATGAGATTTTCTTGGATCAGTGACATTGAGTCTGCACGGACACACAACTAAGACCAGATGGTTGGCAACAACCAGCCCAGGAATGCTACTGCTGCTACTGCAGGCACTGGGCTCACCCTGACAGCCTCACAGCAGCTTTTTGGTACGAAGTTGACTCAGGAGAAGGTTAGAATGAAGTATCAGGGAAAGGTTCTTCCCCCAGAAGGTGCTGGGGCACTGAACAGGCTCCCCAGGGAATGGGAACAGCCCCAAGGCTGCCAGAGCTCCAGGAGAGGTTGGACAGTGCTCTCAGGGACAGGGTGGATTGTTGGGGTGCCTATGCAGGGCCAGGAGTTGGGCTGAAAATCCTTGTGGGTCCCCTCCACCTCTGGGTATTCCATGATTCTATGATAATGGAGCTAGATCTGAAATCCCAGTGATCCCTACAACAACCAGAAACCAGGGGGACACAGCTGGAACAAAGAAACAGTTGCAGAGTGAGAGACTATGCTTGGAGAACTGGGAGGAAACCTGCACAGATCCACAATAAATGTGGGCTGCTGGCATTTACAAGTGTTTGGAATTATTTGAACATCCAGACTGAGGGAGCACTGGGAAAAGTCAGTATTTACACAGCCAAAACTTAACAACAACATGATTTATATTTACAAGAGCAACACAAGCTGCACTATTTCACTCCTTTACTCATAGCTCCCAAGCTGCAACAAGCTGATCTTTAAGGTCCTTCCCAACCCAACCCATTCCATGACTCCTAAGCCCTGCTCAGCTTCCTGAGGATTTCTGTGAAGTGTTGAGGAGTTTGCAGCACTTTACCTGCACGCCTGGACTCACTGGAACCGGGTACATCATATTTGGTGCAAAACAAACAGGCTGAGTGTACACGGGGGTTGGCTGCTGATGCCCCACCATGGAGGGGCTGGGCTGAGCTTGAGGACGAGGGGAGGTTGGTGTAGTAGAAGGTTTCGGCTACAAACAGAGGTGAGCAGTGGATATGGCAGGGTTAGTTTGAGTAACCTCCAAGGAAAAGTTGGTTTTATAAAGATTTATTCAAAGGCATTGATAAACAGCATCAAATCACTTACTTGAGCAAAAGATCGAGGGTTGAACTCTTTAGCATTGGGATTAAGTGTTGATTTTCTAACTTGCCTAAACATAAGGAACAAAAAATTAAGTTGGGCATTATTCTTTTACAGGAGTATCTGCAATTAATCATTTAAGAAACACCTCATTTCCATCTGTGAGTCAGATTTCTGAGAAGTCAAACACCTCATGGCATGCAAAAAAGCCACTCTTCATTGAGGGACTCTTACTACAACTAACCACAAGTCTTCCAGTTGATACCACAGCTCATGTGAGCCAGGAAAACATTGAAATAAGCTTTTAGATGTGAACTAGGCATCAACAGGACCAGAGCTCTGCACTGAGTCAGGAGATGACTTCCAGGGCAGCCCCTTCCCCTGTTGTTTCTCCTGTGTCACAGCACCTGGAGCCAGGAATGTGTCACCCAGTCATGACTTCTGCGCAAGGTCTGCTGCTAATAAAGATGTGCTTATTCCAAAAGGCATGGTTACTCACTCTGAAGTATCCTTCTTCTCCTCTTTATCCTCTTTGTCTTGTTTACTTCCAGGCCCAGATGTCTGCACACCTTGGGAGGTCACCTCAGGCCCTCGCTTCTGCTCAGAGCTGTTACTCATGGAAGGAGAAATACTGGGACTGTTGGGTTTGCTACTGCCACCACTGGAGTTGGTGTTACTGCCAGCTTCTATGATAGATTCTTTAGGGGTGGATTCTGTCTTTTCTTTAACTACATCTCTTGATTTTTCACCTTCTCTGGTTTTGTTTAGCAGCTGATCCACTGCATCTGAAGAAGAACTGGACTGTAACTGAAAAAACCCAAGGGATATATTCAGTAAATTGATACAAAACTCAGGAGAGACCATCTAATGCTGTCACATACACAGAGTAAAACACAGTCCCACAAGCCTCCATCATCTGGAAATGACCTTTTAAAACACTCATTTCCATTTCTACATGGAAAGAAATCCATGGGCACTGACAGCGTTTAAGCTGGCACAGTGTAAGGAGCTGCTCAGCCACTCAAGTGACCTGTATGTTGATTAAGGAGTGACAGGAAAGCTTCAGACAACCCTCTGGACTCATCCCCTGAGTGATTAACAGCACCACTTGAAAAGCTAACCTGATTTAATAAACCCTTATAACCAGGAAATAAGTAATATGAATTCATCTTCAATTTTCCTCTGCAAAACTCTTCATTTAATTTTGCAACAGCTCCTCCATATGGAGTGTGAGATAATTATTTGTGCCTAATGATCAAACAGGTTTCAAGTCCTGTTTTCAGTGCACAGTCAATATTCACATTTATGTGCATTAGGCAATTGTACAAACAAGAGTCAGCATTGATTTTGTAATACATAACATGAATTCTTACAGATATTTTCATACATTAGGCAAAAGTATAAAGACCTGTTAACATAGCCAGTGTGTTCAATTCATTAAAATAATCTGGATGCACATGAGAATGATGACACCATTAACAGAGACAAACTTACCCTAAAGTCATTCTTAAATTTCTTTAAATCATCAATCTGTTTTCTATGCTCTGAAACAATTGGAGAGACACCTGCCAAATACAAGATCAACATTGTCCAAGCATTCCTAACACAAGTTTTATACACATCACTATGTTTGCAGAAATAGAATGGTTTTGCAGATATAAAAATGAAATCCAGCCCCTTATTTTGGGTTTTTATGTGGTAGAATTCCATGACCTATGTATATGAGCACACAGAAATTCTCTGTGAAAGCAGAGCATTACATAACTGATTTATCTTTAGTTCTCATGCACCACACCAAGGCAGAAGCCCCGAGGTGCAGGGACTGCAGAACTCCCTGAACACAAAGAACATGCAACAAAAGCCCCAACCCAGCCTGTGCCAGCATTTCAAAACACAGCAAGTGAAGGAGAAACACTGACCAAGGTGAGCTTTATGGTTGGACTCATCCTAAAGGTCTCTCCAATGAGAGAATGAATGGATCTGGTTCTCAGTTTAACAACATGAAAAGACTGGGGGTTTTTTTTGAGGACTGAATGAACAAACAGCTCTACAGAGACAAACAAATGTAAAGCATAATAGGAAAAGCACAGTCAGAAAAGCTCTGCTGACCACGATGCTCAGAAGTATTGTGAGCACAGCTCTAAGCAGAAACATTGAGTCCAAAGGCAGCTAAAAAGCAGCTCTGTGAGCAGGGGAAAGAAAGGAGGGAAAAAAAAAGAAAAAAAACAAGTGAAATCACACCATCCACATGAGCATCTCTACATTTGGTGTTGATGGAATGAGTCACAAACAACATTTCAAAGTGCCACTTCGCAACTGCATGACCAAATTTCACTGTAGAACACCAGACTGCCTCCAAGCCTTCCTTAAAATGCCAACTAAAGCTGCCAGGAGAGCAGGTTTAGTGTGCACAATTCCTACATCACTCCAGTACATGAAAGCTTTGGATACAAACCTTTGTTTTCAGGTTTAGAAAAACTAGGAGAAGTCTCACTTGGCTTTATATTCTCCTTGTTTCCAGTTGCAGAATTTTGCCTCTGGTCCTGAAGCCTTGTATCTTTAGCTGGAAAATAAATTACCAAACTTATTCTCTTATACACAATCCCAACTGAGCAAAGAGAGAAGGCAAGAGAGAAACAGGGGAGAGATTTAACCATTTTTAGCTCGAAAAACCTTTTAAGTTACACATTTCCTGCTACCAAGTTGGTGCCTGGAGGATCACCCTCCCTCATCCTCCTTCCCCATCCCACTGTGTAATGAAAAAAACCCAATTAAACTCATCCCTCTCATCATACACAAAACCTTAACCACACTGAGCAAACTATAAACTCAGAGCCAATTATTTTCAGCAGTCCAAGCTCTTCATACAGAATGCTACAAAGATTTGAGAGTTCTTAGACATTTGACTGTGCTCCTGAATGTTTGGGTTTTTTTCCCCCATTCCTTTTGCTGTGTTTGAAACCAGTTGCCTGTGTTTCTTTAACTTAAAAAAGAGGCAAAACCTCAGTTTGGAAAAAGAAATCCTCTTTAAAAAATTGAGAAAAAAATTTAAAAACTAAAAAAAAATATTAAAAATTTAAAAAAAAAATTAAAAATTAAAAAAATTAAGTCAGACACCTGTAAACCCATATTCCTTAAGGGCACAAGAAACTAAGCATAGAGAATTCTCAAAAAGCCTCTCTCCAACCTTAGTTTAAAGCTGGAGAAGTGGGAACTCACAGTAAAATTCAATGTATCCCAAGTTTTCCTGTGATTCAGCAAGCAGCTGTGCTCCTGCCTGGGCAGATTCCTCATCAGGAATTAGGGAAATGCAAAAATTGCATTTGCAGAGGCAGTGAGGGCCACTTACCTTCATTGGAAGGGGTGACTGCTCTGTTGGATGCAGGGCTGGCAGGTGTAGGAGAGGCAGCTGGAACAGGCATGGCAACAGATTCAGTGGGAATAGTACCAGGCTGAGGAGAAGGCAGAGCTGGTCCCATGGGAGTGCTGCTCTGCCTTGGAGACCTAGGCCTGTGTGTTTTAGGGGATAATCTCGGAACTAGAAACAAACAGGAAAAAGCAGTTATAGGATGAGCTTCCCCATCTGCTCAGCAGTTTGTTTTAGTTTTAAAATGGCTACAAAACATGCTTTGAAAGACTTGGTGAGATATTATGTAGTAACTGAAAACCTGTTTACCTTTCAGGCACATCTCCTAGTTCTTTACAGCACAGCATTTCATAGAGAATGGGGTGATTTCTCTGTAGATTGTCCCCCAAAATTTATCACTGCCCTCTAATCCCACCAAGAATCTGCAAAATGCTTCCCCAAATCCCCAGCAGTGCAACTACATCAGCTCACATTAACCCAGTTTCAGGCAGAACACAAAAGGTGGTCAGGTCTCCACACAAAGAGATGTAAAATATTTTTTAAGAGGGCTGAAAAAATCACATCCATTTTACAGTGTCCTCTTTTGGAGGTTTGCCAGCTGGAAAAAAAACAACACAGCCTATTGAAAAAAGAGTGGTTTTAGGTATATTTTTTGCCCCTGTGTTAAAGCAGCATGGAAAGTTGTGTATTCATTGAGCAGTAAGTTGTGGCTCCTGCTTCCTGCTCATCCCACTTGTGCTTTTTGTCACATATTAACTCCCAGGGAGTGAGCAGAAAGGCAGGTAAGTGGTTTAACAGTCCTACTTGCATGTTAATAATATATAAACAGGGAAGGTGAATCACAAATAATGCCACAATAGAAGAGTTGAAGATTTTTCCACAAGGCAACAAGCCTATGTGGGTCTAATTTGTACCTTCCTTCTGAGAAATGTGTTCCCCACTATGCTCCTCTAGAATTCTGCACTGCTAAAAAATACCCAAAAAGGACCTAAAAAAGACCAAACTGTTGCTCTGTTGCCCTCAAGGAAACACCCAGCTCCTGACAGCCCACCAGAACATGGCCTCAACTCAAGAGCTCCAGACTAGACCTGTGGCACAAGACTGAGCTTTAAGTCAAATATTAAAAAAAATATATTAACAGATTAAAAATAAGACACTGACTATAACTGCTCCTACAGCAGCCAAGAACAACATCACCACTTAAAATCCATGTAAATTTTAAAGGAGAAGTACATCCAACTTAACTTGAGTATCAATTCATCTTTTAACACCAAAAACCTCTACCCAAACACCTCCTTCATTTGTAAACCACAATCCAGCCACGCTGCCATAACCAAACTCAGGGATGCAGTGGCAAATCTCTAACTCCTCCAACAAATCCCCTAAAAATGAATCCTTTCAACAACTAATTCCCACACTTTTCCTTCCTTTCTCTCCCCACAGCACCTGACCCTACAGTGGGTACAATATTGCACCAACTCTCGCTCAGCTATCTGGGAACATCCCCGCTCCAATCTTAGCCCAATATTTGATCATTCAGAGCCTGAATTGCCTGGAAAATGATTATTCAGAGCCTGAATTGCCTGGAAAAGGCAAGATTCCCACTCTAAGGATACCCCTGCAAGCCATCTGCAATAAGCCAAGCTTTACCTACCCCCACTGACAACTGATGACCACGTCCCACCTGAAGGGCTGCCTCGTGCCACTGCAGCAGTAGATGCTTCCCCAGGTGCATTATGAGATACAAATTCTAAGCCACTTGAAATTGTACCCCTACCAGTAGAGACTCTGTGACCTCGAGGGTGCCGTTGAGCCTTTGGAGACATCCGTGGAGGCCCTGAGGAAAAAAAGACAACCCCACACAATAAGTGCTTGATGTTCACTAGAGAAAACTCAAATGTATCTTCTTCAAATTGTATTTAATCTTAAAACTCTCAATAAAGCAGCAATAAAATCGGCACTGATATATTAGAAAGGCCAAGGCATTGGTTCAGCCAGGCTGCCAAACTCATCACCTCCCCAGGGCAGTTCCTGGGTGTTCAGAGGTTTTATCAGCACTGAAACAGGTGTGCAAGGTCTGGATTTAAAATATTTCAATCCAAGCATCCACCACTGCCGAGTGCAAGCCAAGCCACAATGGTCAGTGGTGCAGCTGCCCCTGGATAAGCACAGTTCCAGGCTATCAAACATTTTTCCAGAAAATAAAAAATTCCCAGTGTTTTTGTCAGGTGGTCAGTGATCCCAACCATTTAAAGTGATCCCACCACTGGCTGCCCAATGCTCTTGGGGAATTTCAGCAGAGCATTCTCTGCAGCGAGGCTCAATTGCCTGCAGCAGGTCACAATTCATTTACAAGTCAGCAAAAATTGCACCGAAACAAGGGATTGTTATCCCAAGGTTCAAGTCATGCATGTTTAACACCAGAAGCCAAAGTCATAAGTGAATACAGGAATTCTACACAGCCTGCACAGCTGCCACACCATAGTTATGCTCAAATCTAAGCAGCAATACAATTCTTGCATATTAATAAACATTTTCTTTACAGGATTAGACTCAAATGTTGATATTCAAGAGGAAAAACTGTGTGTGAACAGAATCTGGCCGATTGCAGCTCATTTTTAACACAGGTCAGTAACAGGGTCAAGTTCAGATAATGGCTTTTAGGTTTCAGAAAAACTTCTAAAACACCAAGTACCTTTCCTGGTTACATAAATCTTTAAATGTCAGCCTCTATTTTAACCATGAATCTCAAGTCCACTTCAATGCAAATTTCACACAGGTGAGTATTTTGAACACACATTTCCCAGGAATAATCTTGCAGCAGTAAGAATTAAACCTTGCAGTAAGCAGCACTTCACTGCATGCCTGACAAACCAACCACAAGTGCTAAGAAAGAATTCAGTTTGCAGGTGGATTCTCAGTTCCTTACTCCACAAAAACCCCACAATAAATGGACAGTAGGCCAGACAGATGTGGCTACCCCCCACTTTTTGGTCAGGAGCATTTCCCAGTGTTCCTGCTGAGTCTCAGGGATCATTCCCCTCTCTCCCATGGCTCCAGTGGAGCCAGCTACAGCACCCACTGCAGGTTTCCAGGGAGCTCAGTACAACCACTTTGCATTTTCTAGGCTTGCAACACCATGTTGTGCAGGGTTTAAATGCACTTGAAATAAAAATTATAAACCGTGTTCCTTACTGCACCCCCCCAGGACAAATTTAGTTGGGATAATTCTGCATACAGCTACCAAAGACTCACAGGTCAGCCTTTCTCTGTATATTATTGACTGCTAGGGAGCTGATTTATAGTTCTGAATAAAAATTTCCTACAAATTCACCTTTGAAGCAGCTCATCCTACCCCATTCTACAGTTCACTTCTCTGAATACAGCATTTTTATTATCATAATTGTCATTGGTTCCTTTACAAGAGGTGATTCAGTGATTTAGTTATGCTTTTTGTGGAATAATTGTGTTAAATTTGGTATTTTATATCAATTGGTATTTTATATAAATTGGCATTTTATATAAATTGGCATTTTATATCAATTGGTATTTTATACAAATTGATAGTTCTGAAAATGCTCCCTAGTTATCAGGTTATCAGATTATCAGGTTATCAGGTCCTGCATGTTGCTGTTGGTTAATTTAAGACACTGAGCAGCGTTTACAAAGCTGAGTTTAATTTCATACCAAACTCGGGAAATTTCACAGCTTTCTTTCGTTTTTGTAAAGCTCTTCAAATCAAACAAACAGGGAAAAAAAAAAACAAACAAAAAACAACAAACCACCAACCAAACCAACAAAACAAAAATAAAAGGTTAATAGAAATAGTCTGATAAACTAAAGTTAAACACAAATTATAGGTTAAGTAATGAAGAGGAAAAAAAAAAAACAACAAAACAAAAAAAAACGAAAACAACTCTTGTCAATAACAACTCACGGAGGAGTTAAAACAAAAGACAAAACAAAAATAAAAATTAAAAAAAAAAAAAAAAACATGAACAAATCGTGGTATATTTGTACCTTCTGAAGACATGCGTTTAGGCATAGTAGAGACAGGAGCTGGAGAACCATGAGCAGAGGGGTGAGACGGGGGCCTGGAGGGCCGCGAGGGGGGCCTGGAGGGCGGCCGTGTAGGGGTGGCTGCCCGAGGTGGAAGAGAGTTGGGACCTGACTGGTAGCGAGAAGGTGGGCGAGAGGAAGGAGATGGGCAAGGCGATGGCCAGGCAACACCTGACAGAACAAATGATATGAAGGAAAGTATAAAAACTAAAGAAAAAAATTATGGGGTGGGGGGGTTTGGGGGGAAAGGGGGAGGGAGGGGATGGGGAGGGCAACAGAAATTAAAAAAAAAAAAAAAGTAAAATATGACAAAATGATTTTTTGGTTTTTTTTGTTTTTTTTTTTGGTTTTTGTTTTTCCATGGTTTAACCCTTTGGGGATGGATCGAGGTGGTAATTGAGGAATTGAGGAGAGAAAGTCTTTGCAGGGTTGGGTCTGCCTTGGTTTTTGGGGTCAAATTGAAGTTGTGAATGTCACAGGCTCCCCAAAGGGTTAATTAGGATCTACAAACACTACTAAGGAACAGACAGTAAAGTTTGATCTGTTAGCCTGGCATACCAATGCTCCACAGCACCCAGCACTCCACAAGGTCCTTAACAGCTACCAGAGGTTCTCAAACAGCTGTTCACAAACAGTACTGACCACACAAACTGCTACTTTCAAACCAAATGATGAGTAAATATCCATCCAGGAGCTGGATCTTTACAAAAACCAGCGGTGTTCAGTGTCTGAATGCTGACATTTGTGCCTTTATCACTTATCTGAGGTATTGATGGAGGATTTTTATCTAGGATATAGGGCTCATGGTTTTCAAAGCAGAATTAATTGAATTTACAAGCCATTCTGAGTATTTTAGGTCTATGATGTTGATTCAGCAGAGTAATAGGGTGAGAGAAACCACAAATACTACAGACAAATCTCAAGGTTAGCATTGTTTGGGCAAGGCTCAGTTGTCCATCCTTTACAGATCTGACTCTGGCTTTAGAAAGGAAGTCTCACTTACCTTTGGATGCTTCTCAGACTTCCTCTCCAGATAGATCACTTGAGTATTATACATTTTTCATTTATTCACAGCAATTTATTATAATAGCATTTTTAAATTCTACAAATAATGCCTTGAGGACAGGCCACTGCTGAAACCCATCTCCAGAAATGTTTTTGGCTTCTGGGACACCAATTACTGCCACGCAGTGCCTACTGATGCCTGGTTAGAAATACCTCCCATGTGTCCAGCAGAAAATACTCAAATACCCATTTGGAGGGAAGGCTTTGGATTCCTTTTCTCTAACACTGTTCTTGTTTTTCCCCTCCCATTTTCATCAAGGCAAGCAAGTGGCTTTATTCTTTTCCAGAAAGGAAGAGAAGCTTCCTCTTGCCACTGCCTCTCACCAGGTGTCAGCACTGCTGCTCCTCCACCCAGAGCTTTGCAGTGCTGATGCAGTTTTTCATCTCTAAAACCACACAGTGCACCATCATCTAAGACAAAGGTGTTTGAGGAGGAAAATAAATGACATTTCTGCTCTGCAAAGCCACAGACAGAGCAGTGCAACGAGAGCTCCTTTGTGAGTTAAGCCCAAATCCAACTACTCACAACCTCTGTGTTAAATGATGAATGCTAACCTGGTTTAAGGAATACACAAACCAATCCCACACCATTTCAACACAAAATGAGGTGATTTTCTGCAGTGTTATGAGGCACATTCACTCAGATTTCAGATACTTGCCTCCGTTAACTACTCTCTGATCTGCTCCAGAGTTAGGGCTGAATTCTGAAGTGTGGGATCCAGACCTTGAGATGGGTGGGCCTGATCCAGACTGGCCCATCCTCGGTGAGTTTTGTCTTCCACTTCCCCAGGACAGGACATCTCTGTTCCTCTGTCCAGGTGGAATGTATTTATTTTCTCTGAAACACACCAAATTTCTATCAGCGTTGAGACACAACTGAGAGGCAACAAAAAGCTCCCCATTTTCCCTCTTTTTCTCCCATCAAACCAAGGGGAAAAGTCTAAATAGTATCAGATGTTGACCCAACAGTCACCTCATGAATTGGCTTTTGATAGTGGCCACACAGTCCACTTTATGAGCCCACAGGCACTGAAGGATTAGCAGTAATGCCTGAAATTCTCCAGGACACACCGAAACCACTGCCCTTCCTGGAATTTGGGACAAATTCACCACGGTGACAGGTCAGAATGGGGAAGTTTGTTTCACTACAGAGATAATACAGGGCCAGGCAGAGGTGTCCAAGTCAGCCTGAGTGCCAAAAGCAGCACAGGATTGTTTACACAAGGCTCCAAGCCTAATCAAGCCTGCTGAAAAAGCCCAGTATCAATGAGCAAACTGCTACAGCACCAAAATACCTCCATAATTTAAATAAAAATACTATTCATAGTGTACTCAAGTACCTAGTGTTCACACCATGTCCTTCTCTTTCATTAGCATTTCTCTGAACAGCAGTATATTTTTCTTCTTCTGTCCTTTCATCATTTTCCAAGGCAACCCGAGCTTTGTATTGGGCACTTGATTCAATTTCCTCTGCTAATTGAGTTGCTCTGGCTTCCCGCTTTAAAAACTCTTCTGAATTATCTCTTTCTAATGGCACCCTAAAAAGACAATGGAAAGGAAAAGAATCTCTGAAATGCATTCAAAAGCACAAAGGAGTTACAAAAATCACACAGTGTTAGTTCTAACCGAGTCAGAGGGGAAAAAAAAACAATCTTGCTCCTAAGCCAGTAGACTTGCTGTCTGTTTTTTAATACAAAATTCCTGGACTGGTTTGGTATTATGGACAAATTCAGGGTCATGTACCTGCCTAGAGAGCTGAGGACAGGGTGTAGAACTTTTCCACAGGATTTGTAAAATCCCCAGTCCCTAAAGCTGTGCAAAGGCTCCAACTTTTAACATGGTTGAGAACATCAGGAATAAAAAGCCTCAGACTGCTGTTTACATAGGAAGCTACACCAAGAGCCCAAATTTGAATTTTTTTTTAGCTATTTACACATTGCCAGCAGACACAATCCTAGTGAAATTGGAGACTAACATCCTTACTCCTTTGATAATTCCAGCCATGGATTTCAGCCCTCCCAGTTCTGAAGAACTGCAGAGAAGATGGATGCAACACTTCAGAGCACAGGACCAGAAATTCCTGACTCATCTGTGAGTGCCAGGACCTCAATCCCATCCTCTCCATGTCTCTCTCTATGGCAGGCAATGGAATATTGCAAAAATCATCCCATAGGACAGCCACCAAGCCAAAATTCAATACATGAGCACTGAAACACTGAAAAAACCCAACCAGGGATGGGATCATACCTGGCACTTCCTTCTGCCACCCATTTTTGGGGTTTATCTGTCCTAATGTTTGCGTTAGGTTTAAAAAAAAAACAATTTTCCCCCCTGATTTTAACTTGCCAAAGTTGTTCCACCAACCTTACTTCAGAATAAGCTGGATAAAAATACAGAACAGAGCTGAGGCTTGGCCCATGCTCTGCTGGGCATTATAGAATCACTACTGCCCATATTTTGAATAATATAAAGAAGCAAAACAAAGAAAGTGGGTGGAGATACAAGCCAGGTATAGAATAATACATGCAAAATTGCTCAAGTGTTGGTGGCAGAACGAGGAAAACAAGTGGCTTTGCCAGATTCCAAGCCAGCACTCAGCTACTGCAGCACAGGCTTTCCCTCTCATTTTTGGCCAGTCAAAACATTTACTGGCCTTATCAATGGTAACTGCAGGAATATTTAATAAAACCCTTCAGCACAAAGCTTTGGCAAATAACATTTACATGAATGCAAACCTGGTCCCAGGCCCCCTCCATTGTTAATAAGACAATAAAGGAGAACAGCCAATAATCTTCATTTATTTAAAGTGAGTGCAAAAAATGAAGGGATGTATGGCAACCTCGAGAGGCAGGGAATGATTTCATGTTTTCTACCAGGCCATTAAAGATGAGAGGAAGGGGATGGACAGGATGACATTGTTCAGAACCCTGGTGATGATCAAAACATTTGCTGGAACACAAACTTGTACCCTGATGCAGTTTGACAAACTCTACCTGCTACTGCTTAGCTCTAGGAAGAGAAAACAATCAAACAAGAACCCCTTCAGCTGCACATCTAAGCATTTCATGGAAAATCAGCAAAAGAGCTTCCCAGTTTAGCAGACTGATATGCAAAGCAAGTTGCTTGACTAGGGGGGGAAAAATGGAATTAATTTAAAGCCACCTTCATGTTTTTTAATCTGTTTCCATTAATATCCAGAGAGCAGAAAGATGGAAGACTAAAGTTCAAAAGTACAAAAAGTACTTAGAGCAGTGAAGGGAAGAAAAGAACAGCTTCCCCAGGATTCAAACATAAGCTGATTAGGACACTTTGATTATCACCATGTTACAGGTTTTGCACAAAACACAGAAATCACATTGTTGAACCACAGACCTGTAGACAAGTGCACACACACACACACACACACAAAAAAAATCAAAATATTCACTGCTATTCCTTGATATTGAAAAAACAGATTTCTGCTTTGGGGGTTAAAAGAGTGGGGAAATACTGAAGCCATTTCACAATGGCTGTGAACATCTGCAGTCCATTTGTGTTGCAGTTGCAGTGAACATTAGAGCTGCAGACTCTGGGGAATAAATCACTGCCAGAGTAGCCAGAGCAGCCTTTATACTACTTCTATATTCCAGTTGTTATTATATTTAACTAAAACTTCAGTTTAGAGCTGGACAAGTCTGCTAAACAAGCACACAACCCCCACCCTGGTTATCAGCAGCTTTTCAGCATTCCAGGATCTTCCAGATCAATTGTCTCAATAAAATCAGGGTTTAGCCAAACTGCTCTGCTAGGTTAAACAAAAAACTGTAGGTATAGCAGCTACATACAGATTAATTCACAGCTTTCCACCCTATTCCTGGAAGTTTCTGCAAGAAACAAGCCTTATTGCATGGCTAAATTCAGAAAACTCTGCAATGGCAATGAGCTGTGCCCATTTAAGGGAATATATAAAGATTTCTACATCTAACTATTCACAGAAAGCTGGCAAGGTTTCTTAAGCACCATTCATTCATTGCTTTTGCAGTTATTTGATTCCACAACTTCAGAAACTATGCAAAAGGAGCTGCAGAATATAAAGTTTGTCAAACCAGGGAGAACATTCAATACAAATCTAATAACAAAATATTTTGGAACTTACGTATAAGAAGATAAACTGCTGTCATAAGTTGACACTACACCATAATTTTCTTCATTGTAACGAAACATGTCATTGGGATCCCATCCATTAGACTAGAAGAAAATGATGCTTGTTTTTCAAAATGACACTGGAAACACATTCCCTTCAAATGAAGGGCTGATGGCAGAAGTTAAACCTTCTGCCCTTTTTCCTGGGCCTATGAATTCACTGTCCAGATAACAGAGTTATTAATGCCACAGTTTGTTTCAGGGAGCTTTGTTCATCAGCTGCACAGATTCTACCTTCAAAATTCCTTTTTGTTTTGTTTGTGTGAGTCTTTGTATTGTTTTTATGAGTTTTTTTTTTTTTTAAGTACATGCTCACTCTGTACTAGAAGACTACTGGCTAGCAAGACATACATACATTAGTATCTTTTTTGCCTTTTCCAAAAAGTGCAAATTAACACTCCTGAAACTTTTCAAAAGCACTGATGGAATTACCTGAGAGGCACCACAGGCAGAAGACTCCTGTTGATCTGCACAACTCCCCCACTTCAGTAAAACTGCTATCACAGCACTCAAGCACAACAATAAATGCTTTGAATATTTTATAAAAGCACTGAGAGTACTGGGCATTCCAATAAATCTCAGCTCTACAGTATGGACACCAAAAGTGACAGGAGAATTGTTCTGCCCATAGTCAATATGCTCTAATCAGTAATATTATCTCCTTGAACACACTGCAGGCTGAACACCTGGCTACAAGAATTTCTGCTTGAGGAAAAGCTGACTGCTGTGATATATGAGGACATGGCATTTGAGGCCATATTCTTCCTCTAATGATTCATAATCTGAGACTGTCCCTGTGCTTGGGTCAGGCTTCCATCAATTCTCTCCCTCTGCAGCCCAGGGACACTGAGCTGAGCACAATCTCCCCATCATTTCCAAGTGCAATGACAGTCAGACAGGAATGCTCTGATTAAACATAAATCACTTTGGAGCATTGCTGGATTTGGAGTCCTTAACAAAAGCTGCTCTTTGGCTCCTGGAGTCCAACACAGCTCTTACCACAGCAGCTGCCATTGCTCAGAATTTGCCAAAAGTGCCATTTGAAAGGCAGCTATTCTCAGCCAGATCGCTCCAAAGGGCTGTGGCAGCTGCTGGCAAAGACTGAACATCCACCAGCACAATGCAGGACAGCAATTCTGCTCCTCCAAAGCTCATCAGTAAATTGAAATTGAGGAATTATTTCAAGGCATATCCAGGGAAACAGCTCATTTTCTACTGCTGGCCAGAGATGATCAAAGCATCACTCACGACATCGGTCTCCAGCGCCTCCAGCTCCTCGGAAGCCGTGTTCTCTCCTCCATCCCAAGGTTCCAGATCCTTCTCCTTGTGCTCTCCATTAACTTTAGCACTGATGGCTGAATCAGTAAAAGCATCTGCAACACAGTGGGGAGGGTTGGGACCAGTGAGAGCAGTTTGGGTAAGTTTGCGCGCTGGTTTTGAGCTGAGGAACAGCTCCAACACAGCTGAATCACAGGCACAGTATCATCATCCCCCTTCTCCTGGAGCTGCTGAGAGAGGTGCCTACTCCAGATTAAAGTGCAGACTAACTTCTCCCATATCAGAAAATAGAATTATTTTCAGTTATTTCAAAATGTTTTCTACGATTCCATGTATATTTGGGAGAGAAAAAGAGAAAAAAAGACAACACAAGGATCCTTATTCTTCTAGAAAACCAAAGACTTGTATAAAATTCTTTTCCAACCAGCCCACACAACTGCACGCCACAACAGTGTGCAAATATCAAAAAAGCAGGAAAGCAACTCCCTAAATAGGCAAAATGCAATATTCCTTTCAAATATCCAAATTTCTTCTATTTCCACAACTCCTCAGCACACCAACAGGGCAATTATCCATCAGCTTGGTGCTACCATTTCCTGTGACATGAACAGAGGGGTCTCCTCTCCTGCCAGAGTTTTTCGAAGCAGCAGCTTATCCAAATCACACAGAAAAATTCAGAAACTCTCTACTTTTTGTTCTCAACCACATAAGAGAATAAATAACCAGTAAGGTTCTTCTATTGTTCATAAAAATTATAAAAACATCAAAAAATAAAGATCACAAACATTTATTTAGACTTGTCCATGTTTCATTCAAGCCAGACTTAAAAAGGAATAATACCAGAGTATTTCAATAGCTGTAAAAATATATCTAAAGCCATTCACTAAGCTTTTGTATTTGTAAGCAACTGGATCTCAGAACTACATAAAGAACTTTAAAAAATCAAATAAGCTTGTTATAAGCTCATAAATAAATAAATCAGCCTAAAATAAAGAAGTCTTCAAGCCAGAATTTCCTATCATCATTCTGCTGATAAAATAAGGAGCAAATATTGTAGACCTTTAGAAAAGATGAAATCAAACCACCAGGCAGTGCCAGATAAGGAAAAACGTGGCCTAAATTAACTTCTGGCAAGATGTAAAAATCTGCCTAAAAAAAATAAAATGAACTTTAAAGCTATTATGAAAAGAATTCCCAACATATGAAGTTGGCCAGTGATGTAACAGCTTTTACACAATCACTGAAGATGTTTTAAAGAGAGACTGCTGATACTGCTTTTATTCCTGTTTTAGCCAATCTCACAGTGAAACTCTGCACATAAATTGGATAAAAATTCACTGTGCTTGGTGTCTCTAATAACAGCCAGCACTATCCCATGAAATGCTCACACAAACAGCTTTTAAAATATACTTTATTATAATATATACTATAGATATCAGTTCAAATATCATCTGAAACTAAAAAGGAACACAGTGCTACAACTCATGGTTAAGTAGTAGCTAAAGTGCATGTTTTTAAGAATTTTTAAGAATGTAAACTCTGCATTTACCTTCTCAATACCCCATGGCTTAGCTCAGATAAACCAGTGCTGCTCCTGCCCCAAACATCATTAATTCCATGTTTTATTTCTGCTCAGATTGGGACATTTCACACCAAATCCAAGTTGGAGACTGTTTATGTCTTTTAGGAAACTGAAATTTGTTTCTGCATCTCTGGGAATGGAGGGAGCTCCTCTCCAGTGAGATTGGATAAATATGAATTAGGAGCCTGATGGCAGCACCTGATGAAGGCAATCTGTTTTTCAGAAGGGTGTTTCCTTAATTTCTATTAAATTCCTCCAGGCAAACTCCACACAACTGTGCCATTTTGGATACTGTGAATAAAATACCAGCTTAACAAGACTCATCCACTCAACCCACTAATTTTCTTATTTAAACAGCCACATAAACATTCAGCAGCGCTGTTATTGTAATGATACAGATGAAAAAACACCCAAGTCAAAACAAAAACTCTACTATCAGCAAGTGCTGCAGGTCTGAGGAGGATGTGTGCATTCACTGCTGAGTTTCCCAGTAAATCCAGGATATCACAGGGCTCAGGAAGCTCCACTGCTCTGAGTTCCTCTCTCATTTTACAATTAAAATCACAAGTGAGGCTTTGCCTGTTTAACCTCTACAACTCAAAGAAAACCCAAAGACAGGAGAAATTCAAGCTACAAAGGCACTCCCAGCCACACAATGTGGTCTCAAGAGCATCCAGGTAAAGTTTAAATGCAGCAGGATGGTACCTCAAGGCACAGATCAGAATTTTCCTGGAACAAACAGCAGGGCAGGCAGAATTAAAAACCCAGCAAAGCCTCTCCCAAAATTAATCAGCAACAAAATGGAGAATGAATGTAAAAAAAACCTCTAAAAAGTAACAGTTTCCAAAACAAAAATGTGGCAATTAGGATGATTATTAAAGTAGAAGGTAAAGCATGAGCTGCTGCTGGAAGTGCTGACTGGCAGAGCAATAGCTGACAAGACACTGCCCAGGCTCAGCTTCTCCCTTATCTGGTGCCTCTTATCTCTGAGCTGTTGAAGGAGCAATTCACATGACACCTTGACAAGGCCAAATTTTTAATCAATCTCTTTTCTACATGGTAAAACCCGAGCTAAAGATCAAATGGGACCTGGTGAAGCAAGGGGTTGAGGCTGTAACACTCAATTAGCCCCCACTGCCTCTGTACCTGCTTAATGTGACATTTCCTAAGCTCAGGAGTTGGCTATCAAAGACCTTGTTTTAAAGCCTGGTAAAAAATCATTTTTCATGAATGGAAGAAAATCCCAAGGAGAGCTCTATGCAATGGAAATTCATATTAAAGCAAATTAAAAATACACATTCTGCGAAAAACTCAGCTGGGGCAAATTCATCAAGTGTGTGCTGCTAACTGAGTTAAAAGAAAAAAAGTGCCAGAGCAGAGCAATTAAGAGTCCGGGTTTAATTAATTTCAATGTCTAAAATGCTTGTTTTCACAAACAGATTTTGGTGAAGAGCACAAATGTGCAATTAAGTGCCAGTCTGCAGCTGAAATGCCATTAAACCAATCAGTGTTATGTGCCAAAGGTGCTGATGGCACCCACTGAAGCTTTGATCAAGGCAAAGTAAACTGAGGTTTCACCTTAAAGGTTTCAATAGTAAACTCTGATTTGTTTTGTAACTCCTTACTACTGATTTGAAACATTAAAACCAGTTACCACCGGCTCTGCAGAGCCAACATTTCCTTCCTTTGTTCAAAAGATGCCTTCTGCTATTCCCCTTGCAACACTTTCTCTGGAAGGATGCCACTCTCAGAGCTAATTCAAGGAAAAACTTAAATAGCTAATTCTCTTCTGCCTTTCTTTTCATTGGATTTGTAGCATTTTCCTCAGCATGCCAAAAAACAATAAAAACATGCAGAAGTCTTTTACTTTACCAGTAAGTTATGATGTTTGAATTGTCTTGTCTTTAAAGAGAAGCCAAGAAGGCAACTCCAAAGCCTGACTGAAATTTGAATCCCATGCAAACCAGCTCTGTGGATTGATCAGTGCTCAGGGCTCCCAGGAAACAATTCTGGTGTAGAATCAGGACAAACAGAACCTCCTGCATAAATCAGGAGCCCAAATCACCCAGCAGCAGCAGAATCCCAGCACTCAAAGGTGAAGCAGAAAGATGTGCTAATATTAATGTACAGCCAAGGATTTCAGCCTGCACTGACAGTGGGGTTTTAGCAGCTGATTTGCACTGCACATACAGAAATCGGTGTCAGTCCCTCTTTAGGAGCAGACAGAACAGTCTGGAAGGGGAATGATGGGTGTAACACGGCTTCAGCTGAGTTTTCCAGTGCAAGTTTCATTCATCAGCCTGCCTGTACTGCAGCAAACCTCAATTCCACAGAGAGACACCCTCAGGTGATCCCTCCCCTTCCCCTGGAAGCCAAACAGGCACCCCCAGGAGCTGCAAGTTCTGTGCAGGCTGACAGAGCTGCAGATAAAGGCCCAGCAAACAGGGACACGTTGATTTTTGGAACATTCACAGCCACGACACCCCTCTCTCTGCGCAGACTTAGCAATTTTCCTCCCAGTTTGTACAATCTGGGCAGAGCCCAGGCTTTGCCCAGGGGTGATGCCTCTGAAGGTGCAGTGTCATGCTTGGCACAGACCCCACTGTGCTGCTCCATGCCTGCAGTGCTGCTCCCTCCCCTGAGCTCTCTGGGGGGGTTATCAGCTCCCTGCCCCAAAGCTGCAGGGCTGTGATAGCACTGGGAGCTGCCTGCCAGGCTCTGGCACAGGCTTTTCACACACAGCTCTGTTTTCCTCCTTCTGAAAGGAGACTCCATCCCATTCCCTTTCTGCCCACCTGCTGCTCTTCCCCATTCCTCTTCCAGTCTCTTTTTCAGGATCCAGAGAATGTCTCTGCTACTCAAACCCATTTGCCCACATCCCTCCAGCCCAGCAGGGAAAAAAATGCCAGAATAAAATCCATAGCTACTTATACTGAACTGGGATGCATTAAAATGTTCAAAACAGTATCTTCTGCAGAAATTTATTTAGTTCAAGGGCTCCACAAAATCTAGAAGTCTCCTACAGAGTGAGAAACTACACGGAGAAAATCACAGAATATTTTGAGCTGGAAGGGACCCACAAGGATCATCAGATCCCAGGTAAGCCTCCCAGAGGAGAGCTGATGAAAAGCTCTTTTATTTGACTATGATTTTAAAGCCTTTCCAACCGAGTATTCCCAAATTCTCCTCACCTGTCTGTGAAAGCCAAAAACCATTGAGGGTTAGACAATTCAAAAGTCTCTGTTCCTAGGTAAGTGTAACCAGAGCACCAAGCAGAGACAATTCCCAAAACAAGGAGCACCAAAGTCAGGCAGGAGTGCAGAGCCAGTTTTCACTTTAAATGAGCCACTACCACAAAGATTTGGGTTTATTTACAGGAAAAAAGGCCAGCAGTTCCTTCATGCACATTCACAAACTTCCAACCTTCTGAATCCTTAGTTAATTTCCCAGGAAGCAGAAAGCCCCTCGTTGCTCTAATTGGAAGGTGTGATCAGAGACTGAGTTACACTTTCAAGTGTCATTTCCAGATAATGTATTTTTGGGACGAAATGGAAAGCAGATTAATTCACCCACTCTGACTTATCAAGTTCTGCAGCCTTCCAGTTTATCATGCTCCAAGTTTTTATGGCTTTATTTCAGCTCTCCAGTATTTAAGAGATTTAGACTCAGTCATTCCACCTAATAAAGTGAACTGAGGGACTGTTCAACCTGAAACAGTCATTTCCTTCTAGAAAATGTCCATTGAGCAATTATTCCTAGAAGCAGTAGCATATTCCTCATTCAGTCTGCTCAAAATCTATAAAGATTGGGTGAGGGAGAGCCCAGTTTGCATTTACATTAAAGTGATGTTCATACCAAACCCATTATAAAACAGCTCTCATGTAATTTAAATTCCAAGTCCCATCCAGAACCTGGAACTTATCTGCATTTCAATGCTGCATTTGCTCTGACATTATGCATCATCATCTGGGAAAAGCAAAAATTCCTTGAAACAACAAACCTCTCATTCTGCAGCTTTAGATCAGGCAAGAACAGGTACAAACACAAGGTAAAGAGAGAAATTCTCATTAAATGTCCTCATCTCTAAGTCCCTGATAATGGGAATAAAACATGTGTTCCAATAAGCACTGAGCTCCTGTGACAGTTGTTAATCAGCCTGTAAATGTACACAGAGATAATTTCACCCCATGCCATAAAAACCTGTAGTTCCTTTTATTATTCTTTATCCCAGCAAATCAGCAACATTAAGCAGAAGGACTCTGGAGATTTGCTCCCCAAAACCTGAGAAATCTGCAAAGGAACAGAACTGACTCATGAGCTCTCAGGTTCCAGAAGAATAATCAGGGGCTTGGAGGTCAGACATTAAAAATATGAACACTGTCAGCAAAATTGTTTAATTTGAACAGTTTCAATTCTTCAAGATTTTAAGATTTGTCTGTCACTTCTCTGTATTTTGAAGAGCTTTACCTACAGGTCTACAAGGAACAAAGGAGAAATGAAAGCACATCGAGAGGATTTTAAAAGAATTTCTAACTTTGTTTGCAGGAGTAATTATAGACTATTTCTATGAATGCATGTTTAGACACAGAAGTTCCCTCAGTATAGACTCTATATATCTTAACTCTGAGAAATAACCTTTTTCCAAAGAGTTTCTGTATTCAATGAGTCTTGTATAACACTTAACAGAGAAATTTAGAAAGACATTTACAAAAATGTGTCTACCTCCCATAGAATCTATAAAATATTCCATAAAACCACAAAGGCTTTGCTTTCCAGGCACCAAAACAGCTACTCAAAAATACTTTTTTTTTTGAATTTATGAATTTCTGATTTCACAAGGTGCTAAAGTTTTGTACTCTTTAAGAATGACAAATCTAAATACGAACTTCAGTATTTGGATCCTAAAGCATGTGCTATGAAAATCCTTGAATTATAATCTTAAAAACATAAAAAAAATTAAAACAAATATACCTCTTCTGGCATAATTGGTATCCATATCCTTAAAATGCACCATAACAAAGTCTGAAGACTTGAACAAGATACTCTCCAGGATGTCCTCCCGTTTTGGCCCCAAACTGGATTCTGCAGTTTTCCGATGAGCAGCATCAACCACTAAATCACACTGTGGGAAATACAAACACAGGGCACTGCTTTACTGCACAGTCATCCCCTCCAAAATGTGCAAAAATTGAGGTATTTACAATCTGCTTTAAATCTAGGCATGAACAGTAAAAATAATTCAGAGGAAATATTTAAATTTTCATCAAATGTTGGTTATTCGGTATTAGGAACTTTCACAATAGGGAAGAGTCAAAATCTAAGAAGTTACCTTAGGACTGTAGGTTTTAAAAACTCCTTCATATATACCACCATTTTTCACCTGTACTTCACATTTGGATCCCTAGAATGCAAGAAAAAATGAAAATATAACTTTCTACCAACATGACAAACGACATTACAGTGATTTTCTAAAACATGTGTTCTTTGCATAGGTCATGTAAAGAATGTAAAAATACAGCTCAATTTTTAGCCAAATTTCCTCATTCAGCATCTGCCCATTTATAAATACAATGCTGTGCCCTGCAAATTCAAATAGCTGGGTGTGTATGGGCAGTTCTGAAGGGATTTAAGATATACTCACTGGAGAAGATTTGGTTCTCACAAGACTCTTGACCAGTTAAAACACACAAAGGAGGTTTTGTGCAAACCCCAAATCTGTGCCTGTGTGGGTACAAATAAGGATAAAAGCTTATCCTGGCCTCAAGCAGATGTGGGACAGTCTGCCTTACTTCGTTTTGCCATGTCAGGGCTTCCCTTAAAATCTTGGGAGAAAGGTTTTTAATCCCTGCACATGGACTCATTTTATTTATCCACAACCCTTCTAAAAGAGAGGAAATTCAAAATACAACCAGTGCACCTAAGAAATCTGCTGTAGCTCTGCAAATCAGAGTTAAACCTCTCCCAGCCTAAAATTTCTGTGATCCTTTAAAGCTCAACCTTAGCAAAAAGTGCTTAAAGTTTAATATTTACTCTTTTACATTACAATTAGTGGATTAGTTAAAAATTCTCTGTCATATAGGAACCATTCTTCCAAATATGAAGACTTACAACAACTGATGTCAGTATGTGAACCATTCTCATGTTTGCATAGATGCCATCAAAAGAAATCTGAAAAACAAGAAAGTCATCATGAATATTGAAGAAATTCCAAAAGCCAGAGCACCAAACCCAGCCCAGGCTTTCACCAGTACACAGAAAATCTCAGAAACATTGGGTAAAAATCTTACTCAGGCAAGACACATGGAATGTTTCTTTTTAAATATTAATATTAAACATGCCAGGGGAGATTTTCAGAGGGCCCCTGACTTTTTTCTGACCAGTTAAAGATCTAACACCCTCCCAAACAAGCTAAAAATCCCAGGAGAGCCCCTAATGTCACTCCATTAAGGAAATTCTCTGGCTGGCTGGGTGCAGCTGATAGGCACAGATCTGAGGGATGTCAGCAGGGCTTTGTTTTTAAACAAAAAAAGCCCTGCTGGTTTTAAGAACCATCAAGAGAATAAAGCATTTGCAGAGCTGCAGAAGCAAAAAGGTGTTTTCAGGCCTGCTCAAGCTCATCCTTTCATCTCCCAGCCCTGATTACACACATTAACAGCAGCTAAAGCCATCAAATTGTGGAGTGCTAAATTGCCACCAAGCCTATTATTAATTTAGTCCAAAGTAACTCAGTGCAGCACCAGGACCTGCAATCCTGACTGGGAGAGCTGGGCAGGTGTCCCCAGGCTGCTGGAGGACACATTCACCTCAGTGCAGCTGTTTTGTTGCAATACCTGGTACCTCTTGGTGTTTGTAAAACAAGAGATGCTAAAACAGCTCTTGGGATCTCACCATATTCTGAGTTTTTCAATTGAAAACGTATTTTTCACTGTCACCCACTTTCCTGGGCTGAACACACAAGTCTGGGGACAGCTCAAGCACTCAGTACACAGCACATCCAGATCAACACTTGGGGATGTTTAGTGTTTGTCTATGACCTTTTCCACCAATTTTCCTCAAAGCTTCTTTAGTTTTTCTCAAGTGTCTTGGTATCTTCAATAAACATTTATGTAAGCAAACTGCAGTCTTTTTAAATCTTCCTGCTACTGCTCCATTCCCCAAATTAGGCATCTTTGAAAACCAGGCCAGCAACAAATTGGCAAATATTTGATTAGTGAAGTTCAAAGATCCACTCTTTCAATCAAGATCCATGAATTTAGCTCTGATAAAATGATGTTCTGCAAGTCAAGCCACATCTATGCTCCAGTAATGCACAGCCTTCAGAACAACTAAAGCTGCACATTGGAGCTACTGAGAACAATGGCTCAGCAATTTTATAGTAAAGCTAAACAAAGTAGTTATTTTTATTTCATTAAATGCTGCCTTACTGTCATCTGTTTAAGGGAGAAGCCAATGTTAGAATTTTCAGATAGGAACTAACTCAAAAAGCACTGCCTTAAGTTAAATGTTATTTATATTTACAGCTGCAATTGCAAGAAAATGCAGAATATTTATATTAGCGCAGTCAAAAGTTTAAGTTGAACCTTCCCCCCTTCACCCTCCCAGGAGACTTAAATGAATGTGAGATGCTACTCTTTAGAAAACTGCATTTCACTCTAAAGTATCCACCCACCATGGTATCCCAAGGAAAGAAATGGAGAGAATATTCCAGTAGCTGCCATTCTGCTCAGTTGTTTCCCCTGCCCTGCACTGGCACAAAGAGCACAAAGCACAAACTCACCGTAGGCTGAGGTGGTCCTTTGCCACTGCTGCGGCCTCTGCAATGAAACACACACACATGGCAGATGATTAAAGAGCTGCTGAAACTGCTCCATTTCCTACCCAGCAAGAATTCCAAACCCATCCCAATTCAGAGCTGAGAATAGGCTTGGGAAAAGCAGCACTCCCAGAGAGCAGAGCCTGACAAGGACCCACTGGGTTTATCTCCAACCTGCTGAGCTATCAGCAGGCAGGGGGGTACCTGTGATAAATTAAAGGATAAAATGAAGAAAATACTAAGTTTATAAAATCAGAGGAAGAATAAAATAATAATCCTGCAACTAAAGCAAAATCCAAAATTTTATGGCACACAAAGACAAGATCAGGCTCAAGCCCTACACAGCACAGGGTCCCATCCTTGAGTCAGGAGGCTCCAAATGCTGTCACTGTGTCAGGTTTGGGCCACCCAAAACAGTGACCCTGCCACCGACCACAGAGGAGCCCTGACTGTGAGGTTCCACCTACAGAGCTCAGTTCTAACTAATTCTGTCCATTGCCCCAAAAATACCAATGGCTAAAGCCAATCTGTCAGGGTGCAGCACTCAGGGCACCAGGCTCAGAACACCCTGGCAAGGGTCACTCTGTGTCCTCCACCCCAGGACCTGAGCCCCAAATCATCCCTGCAGCTAAAAAAGTCCCCAACAGCTCCAATTCTTCAACTCCACTGGTGTGCCTTGATTCTAAGCTCCTCCCTTGTACCAAGAAGTCCCAGTTTCACATACTCCTTATAGTGATTTCGATTTGTGTTATGACTTCAGGAGCACTCACTGGAATGTGAGGCAAAAATAAATCTTCTGTTCTATTAAAAAAACTCCTCAATTTTTTAAATAGACTCACCTTACTGACACACAGCCATTCCAATAAAGACACCTGAAGAATCATGCCTGGTATTATCTAAACAACACTGAAATCTAAATCCAACTGGATGTCAGAGAATCAGGGAATGGCTGGGGTTGGAAAGGACCTTAAAGATCCATCCTCATGCCATGGGCAGGGCACCTTCCTCTAGACCAGGCTGCTCAGAGCTCCTGAACACCTTCATTAGATGCCAACTGCATTGAAATGCTTTTAAAAACGCCAAGCTGGGGCTGAATACACCCTACCCCCCAGAATAACAGGCCCTTATAAAAGAGAGCTCACAGGGTAGTCAAAAAATCAAAGGAACTTCTCTCAGTGAGCATAAATAACCCTTCAATAAATTCTGCCGAAATAAGCAAAGCCATCAGAGAGCCATGAAAGGCCTTAATGAGGAAAAAATGAAAAACCACTAAACTATCACCTGACTCATTTCCAACAAGCTTCTGCATCAGAACTGTGGGCTCAGAGCATCACACATGCTGAGGGCATTGGCTGATGGCAGAACTGCAGATTTGGGGTGCCCAGCAGGCATTTTCAGGATATGGCAGAGAGCTAATCTCACAAAAAAAAAGCTCTAATGCAAATAACCTTTATTTAACTACCCATCAGCCTTAACTTTCCATAGGGCAGCTTCACAATGTCAGTCTTGCTCTGGAGCAAATCTCAGCATTTACCAAATCTGACATTTGTTAAATGGCCTCTGAGAGAACTAAAGCTTTGTGAACATGGAACAACATTTTGCATAATATTCAGACCCTTCTCTATCTGAAAGTCATTTCACCAGATGTGGAACCCCCACATAAGAGCCACAGCCCAGTTTGATTTGTCTTTCTACTACAATCAAAAATGTGATCACCATGGTCACCCAGAACTTGGCCAAAGTCAAACGATTTTACCAGTTCCATCTGCTGCCCTCATAGATTTTAGAAGTTCCTCCTTTTCCTCCATCAGCTATAGATCAAAAGTGAAAGAGTTTCGTGTCTTTGCAAGAGCAACCACTCCCATTTTTAGTGACAAAGTATTCTTAGACCTGAAAATAACTGGGTTGCTAGACTGGGCAGAAAGTCTGGAGTATTCCCTCTAAGCATCAACCAGAGTATTCCAGATTTTCCATCTCTTACCACATTTCCAAAATTACTGTTCCTACCCACACTTCTTCAAGAAAAAAAACTGATTGTGCACATCCACATCAGCAAGAACTCCCAGCCTCTACATCAGCCAAAAATTAAAGCAAAAATTCTCTGATCTATCAGGTCTCTTTATAGATCTGACCTCCCATTTTCCAGCTACAACTGTTAATCACAAACCATTGGGGAAAAAAAAAAAAACCCAACATATTCTCCAAGATGAGAAAAGAAATATATTTACCAATCCTACCAATGCAACAATTTAGCCAAAACTGCATCTTCTGCTAAAACCAAAGCCACCAACTTGAGTTTCATATTCCAATAGGTGAAGAATCAATTTCAAAGTATCATTTGACACATCTTTGATGCAACATATGAAAAAAAAACCCTCAGGACCTTTACAAAAGGAGAAGGTAGATGGGTTTTGCCAGATGTTTAACATAATTTGGAACAGGAGAGTAACACAAAGAAATGGAGGTGGGGGGATCTAGGAAGGCTCAGTAGCAATTTAGCACTGCTACCTAAAAGCCCATTTTCATTAGGGTAAATATAGCAAAATTTAAATAAAAATTTCATTTTGCATTGCAGATACATGGTTAAAGGTAAACCTAGGGGAAGGCAGGACAGCCTGGCAAATCCAAGCTGGAAACCCTTTGCTTTGGGGTAGCAAAGTCACAAACTCTGGACAAAGTAACAACTGAGCAATAAAACTTAGTGCCAACCCCTTGGCTCCAGCAGTTACACCCCAAGAAGCAAAGTCTCCATCAGGGCCCAAAAGCTGCACTATAAATGTTGTTTGTTTGGTTTTTTTTTTTCCCAGCAGCAACTTGCACATTTTTTTCTATTTTTATGAGTATTTCCTCAGCATCCCTCACCTCCCTCCTTAATGTTTACATGCCAAGTGGAGTGTTTGGATAAGCAAAACAAGGTCACGCATTTGTATTTTCCCAGTTAATGCAAGGGAAACAAAGTCACTCCTGGATGGGAAAGAAAGTCTCCAGTTTTCTTTCCAGCAGCATCTTCACTTTGAAACTAAGAAATAAATGCAGCCACGCTGCAATCAATGTCTGGAGCAGAAATGTAGCTACAAAGACTTGAATTTAAAGTGTGAATGGATGTTTCTGGAGCACTGACTGACATTGCTGCAGCTTGGAAAGCAAATTTACAGGGTACTCCAAAGAACTTTAGTGCAGAGAGCTGGCAAAGCTTTTCTTCTAAGGGAGAAATCTGAAGTGCAAGGTTTTATTTCATTGCAGTGTTTGGCTCTGTAAAGTCAAATGAATCGAAGATGTCAAATGAAGATTATGCAAGAAGTCCTGCAGCTTTATTTTCTGTAGTTTTTCCCCCACTACTGACAGCAATAATGTCAATTCCTGTCTCCACACAGGGTGACAGCTTCTACAGCATCTGGATATTGAACAACCTGACTCAAGTCTGGCCCAGTGCACACCTGGAACCTCTTGATGGGCTTAGTCATTGGAGAACCTTCACAGACATTGCCATGAATCAGTTGTTCAATTAAAAGTTACTCAAAACCAGGGATGTAACACCACCCTAAAGTGCACTCACAGTGATAAGGAAAGAGGCCTGCAGGTTAAGCAGTCACTGTGCTCAGCAGTTTAGCACATTTGCACTAAAACCCACACAAAGATGTCAGAAGCAACTCAAAAACCTGGGACTGGCACGTGTGAGCAGATCTCCAGAACAGCCACTGCCCTGAAATTCCAGAACCTTGGCATTAAACATTCCCCTTCCCTTCCCTCTGAACAGGATGGTCACCATGCTCTCAAGAAAGGGATGTCAAGGAAAAAGGAAAATAAATGGAGGTAAGAAGTTTGTGTCATTTTCTTTAAAAACTGAACCATGGGGTGGTTTCAGTTTTACCTTTTTGATGGGAAAAAGCCATTTTTAAAGGGCAGTAATTCCATGTATTCTTACAGGATCCCCAAGCCCAGTTAGGCAAGCAAGTTACCCAAATGAAAAATCCCTTCTGCCACAATTGTAACACCACAAGAAGCATCCAAACCCTGACCCTAAGGCGGCGTTTTGCCTTCAGATAAAATAACAATGGGGAAAAAATGAACAAAAAAAGGATGGAGATGGAGGAAGGCTGGGATAGATGCAACTTGCAGCCAGAGGACAGATAACCCTCCTGTGCTTGCATAACAGCAAAACTCCACTCCAACACAGAAAGTGGATGTTAGATGATGTTCTGATAGCACAGGGAGCAAGTCTGAGAACCAAGTCTACATTTTCCCTGATTACAGCTTGCTGTGCTATTGGCATCTCCCCTGCAGCCCAAGCCCATCTGCCATAGTGCACATTAAACAAACACAGCATCTCACTTGGGGCCTCTTGATCATAAAGGTATTAATCCTTCTTTCTTATCTCAAACACCTTCAAGGATGCCTTCATTTCTGATTTTTTCCCTTTGTCTAAAAGCAATTAATGGGATAGTAAAGAACACTGGTTGTTCACATGGGATTTTCCCTTTTCTAATCTGAAATACAGATGTGCAGCAGTGTGAACCCATGGAGACAAGGCAGTGAGCAGAGCTGACCCTCCCCTCATGAGCAGAGGTAGAAGGACAAGTGCTCAGCCCAATTCTTCCAGTAACACAGAAAATCAGGCCTAGGACAGTTAAGTATCAATGAGTTTTCTGCCCAAACTAAGCTTTCAAGAGCAACTTAGCCATGAAAAGTAATTTGTTTTTCCTTCATGGGAATGTTAGTGCTGCAGGGAAATGAGTTGCTGGGCAGAAAGCTTGACATACACTGGAGATGTTTAAGCTTTTATTAAAGAATATAATGTATCAAATTGACACCAAGATGGCAGGCCACCTAAATTTTCATTTTTCTGAACAGAAAAGCCACTCAGCTTTTCATTCACGTGACCAGATTTACAGCATGAACCATCTTTGAATTTGCACTCCCCAAAAGACCAAGGACAGGTGTAGGGGAAGTTCTCTGAAGGCGCTCCATGGGGCTCCAGCAGTGTGATTTTACACACCCTCCATTCAGAAATAACTTGAAAAATTAGGAAAGAAAGAGCATGAACACCTCTGAGGGAGCACATCATGAACACCTCTGAGGGAGCACATCAGTTGTTCAGCAGCCCCATCAGAACCCCCTAAGGAGTTCTGAAATGGAATTTATCCAATAGAACCAGAAAGGCAACACTGGTTGGAGAAATCCAGTGGCTTTAATCTTAAACTTGGGAGAGAATTTGAAGCTCACGTGCCCAGATCTGTGGGGGCAAGTGCTTGCCATCAGGCTGAATTTTAAAAAATAAGCTGGAGGTTTTGTTGCCCTTCACGTTAACCTCTACGGTGCCACGGTGTGTTGGCAGGGACAGAGCCCAATAAACATCACGTCCCACCTAATGCCATATGAAAAAACTATTAAATCGGTGCTCTGAGCTGCTGAGGTATTGTTGTTGTTATTTATTTTGTCCTTTTCATACCATTCCAAAGCTCTTCCGCTTCCAGTTCCACTGGCTGGGAACAAAGTAAAACCCTATTTCCAGTGATGTCCAACAATGGGGCCACTGTAAATTCTGTTTTATTGCCAGTGCACAAAACCGAGTGGGAATAAACGTCCAGTTGAAGAGGAAGATGAATAAAACTCGAAATGAAACTACTCTGAGTGACTGTGACCTTCAGAACTGTTAACGTCCTGCTCTCATCGTTTGTTATGACCCCCGCAGCCCCGGAAAAATTCACAGCGCTATAGAGTTTATTATTTGAGGGAAAGAAAGGGGGAAAATGTGAGTGGATTTGCGTAGCTAATGATCTGAGAGCAGGAGCGGGATCAATCTTCCAGAGGCAGCGAGCGTGGGGCGGGGGGGGGGGGAGGCGAGGAGAGGGCTCAGCCTCTGCAAGATTCCTGCCCCAAAAATCCGGGAAAAAGCGAGGCCGCGCTTGGAGCCACCATCCAGCGGCGCGGCGCGGCCCGCCTTCCCGCGAGAATTTTATTGCGATTTCCATTATTAAAAAAAAAAAAAATCAAATAAAAATACTAAAAAAAAATATTACAAATAATAACGATCGCTAGATATTAAAATAAATTTTAAAATCTAAAAATCACCACCCCCCCCCCTCCACCCGGGTGAGCCGAGGGCGCTGCGCCGCCATCGCGGGGCCGGATCGCCGCCCCCTTCCCCGCCCGGGCCGCCCCCCGGCCCCGCCGCCATCGCTCGCGGCCCTTCCCGCGCCGGCCCCGACACGTGCGGCCCGCGCCCCCCGCTCCCCCCGCTCCCTCCTCAGCAGGCGGGTCACGTCGGCCCGGGGGAAGCGGCGCCCCCCGCCCCGGGCCCCGCGGGGGGCCGAAATGGAGCCTCCGCGCCGTGCCCTCCCCGCGCCTGAAGGGCACCGGCCGCGGCCCGGCCTCGCCCCGGCACTGCGGAACCCCCTCGACGGGGCCGCGAGCGCCGCGCCCGCCGCCATCGCGGCCTCCGCCCCGGCCCCGCCATGCTGCGGGCCCCGCGGCCCCCCTCCCCGGCCGCCGCCGCCCATGGAGGCCGGTGCGGGGCGAGGGCGGGGGGGAGGGGGGCGGCGGGGGCGGGCGAGCGGCGCCCGCGCCGGGCCCGGGGCCGGAGCCGGGGCCGGTCCCGCGGCACTGCGCACCCACCTGCCCATGTTCTGCCTCCCCGCGGCTGACGGGAGGCCGGGGCCGCCGCCGCCGGGGGGCTTGCGGTTGTTGCCGGCGGGCTGCGCCGCCGCCGCCGCTTGCTTGAGGGACATGGCGAGGAGGGAGGGAGAGCGCCGGGGGTCGCGCCGGGCTGGGTGCGCTCGGCCGGTCCGCGCTGCGCTGGCGGGGCCGGGGCGCCGCTGGCTCGGCCGGTTGCTCCCAAACAGTGCGAGCGGGGCGGAGGGAGCGGAGCGCGGCGCGGAGGGATCCGCGGGGGGGGGCGGGCGGCGGCCGGGCCGCGCCGCGGAGCGAGGGCAGCGGCGGGGCCGGGGGGCGCGGCGGCCACACCCGCGGGCTCGGGGCACCCCCGCGGGGCCGGCGGGGGGCGGTGGGGCTGCGGCGGCGGGCGCGGGGCGGGCGGCGGCGCGGACTCTTTACGGGAAGTCGGAGGGCGCGGCGGCGGTGCTGCGGCGGGTGAAGGGGCGGGGAGGGAGGGGGGGGACACGTGAGGCGGCGGCGGCGCGGGACGGCGGCAGCGCCCGCCCGGCCCGGCCGTGAGGCCCCGGCAGGGTCGGGAGAGTCCCCGAGCCCAGCTCAGCCCCCTCGGAGGCCGCCGGTGACACCGGGCGGGGCGGCCCGCACGGTCCCCGCGGGCTGCGCTCCCCGCGGGCTGCGCTCCCCGCAGGCCGCGGCCTGGTGGGGCCCGGCCGCGCTCGCCCCTCCCCGGGCCCCAGCGAGCGGCAGTGGGAGGGCGGCGGGCTCGGGCCGCAGCGCATCGTTCAAAAGAAACCAAGCGTCGAGAGACAACGAAATGGAGGAAAAATGGCCGAGCCCCGGCCGGCTGCGAAAGGCCGGTGGAGGACGCCAGGCCCCGATCCGCAGAGAGCCCGAGCCATCGCTGCCAAACACATCCCTGCTCCTGGGGGAAAGCAAGATGGGGCCGGAGGATGGCTGCTTTCCCTGCAGTGCCCCTCCATCTTACAGATTTCAGAGCAGTCAGGGCTTCCCCTCGTAGTAAAGAAATTTAAATTTGCCTTGAGCTGATGGGTAAAATATTTAAGCTCAAGATGCTCAAGTTCTCCCCTCACTCTGTGTTGCCTGTCCACCATCAGCAGGCTCCCTGCAGAAATCCAGGGTGCAGTGGTTGTGTGTGGAACCTGCTTGGTGCAGAGTGGGAATTTCACCAAACCAAAACCCAAAAACCCATACACAAAAATAAAGCCTGCTCTGTCCTATTAAAAAAAAAAAAATGCACATACAGGATTAGTAAGAGCAGATGTAACTTGAAAACCAAGAGCTAAATTGATTTATAGCCATGGTTACTCGAAATGCTCAGAGTTTAATCTATTCATAGAAATGCTCTAGAAATCCCACAGGATTCCAATGGAATAAAAAGGAGCCGTGCTCTTAGGCAGGCATTATTTATACACCTTGCTCCTAAAGCAACAGCTTTCCCATGCAGTTGGAAGAGTTGTGGGTGGCAGCACACAATGGTAAAAAGATAAAATATTGAACAGCTTTCTTAAATTAGCATTTTCCTTACATTTTACCTTTTAAACTGATTGTTTTGTTTTACCTCACAGGCCCAAGTAACCTTGTGGTTAACACTTTATGAGCTAGATGACAGATCCTACCCAAAATGGGCTCAGCATGAAGAATTTTCCCATTGAAAATACTCTTAACAGAGATGGTGATTTAAAGAAATTTCATTCTTTAATCCCTTCAATGAACTCATGAGATGCTTCACTATTTCACAGCCACAGAACTGAGTGAGAAGGACACTGAGGATTTCTGGAGCTCAAGAGTTTCTGTGGGAGACATCAGCACCTGCAGAGCCAAAGGGTACCACTGGCACCAATTTTGGGAGCATTTACTGTAAGAGCAAGAATCTGGTTCACTGTATGTGATGGGATAAATAAATCCCTAAGAGCAGCTAAGAACAATCCTTTCTATATATTTGTGTAAAAACCACTAGCATGAAAAAGCACTTAACCAATATAAGACAATATATAACAATTCAGTAGTAGTAATAATAATAATAATAATAGTTGTAGTAGTATATAGAAGTATATAAAAATATAAGAAATATATAGAGCCCAAAAGAGGCTACAAAAATGTTGAAGGGTCTGTGCAGGGCCAGAATTTAACTGAAAGATCCTTATGGGTCCCTTCCAACTCAGGATATTCCATAATTCTGTGAACCAATCTCTTTAGGGTGCTGTTTCTACGTTGCACAGCTTTGGGTTAGTCCTGAACCTTGAGCAACTTTGTAAAGGAAGTTGTTAATAAAAAACACAAGGAAGTTTGATAAGAGAGTGAGTAGAACCCATCCAGGTCACTTAATGTGGGGTTTTTAGAGGACAGCACTTCAGTGCTTTTCCAGCCTGGAATGCTCACAGCAGTTAGTGACTGTTTCTGTGCCTGAAGGTTAAGAACCACAAAAGCACCTGCAGCAGTTTGAAGGGGCTGTGGGGCAAAGACAGAGCCCTTGAGAGTCAAAAATGTCAAAAAACACAGAACCAAGTTCCACAGGCAGAGACAGCCTCTAAGACATGAGGTGAGCACAGTAAAGTACATTTAGGGTGACATTACAGGCTCAGAAAACAGGGTATGAATAGGCTGGTGTTCACATCCTCAGGAATGACTCAAGAGCAGTTGCAGTTTGACTTGTTTTCCCCTTCAATGTATTCTTTGTTTTCTTAAGCTCTGTTTGGCTTTCGTTGTGCCCTCCCTTTTTTCTTTGTTGAGCATCCTTATAAAAAAGCAGGTTAAAAGTAAATATAGAAGTGATCATTTAAAATAGCTCAGCAGTTACCACCAGAGAGGCTGCAGGGTGGTTTCCAGTGGCAGCCAGCTTCTCCAGGGACACTGCTCTTCCCGTGTCTGCAGTGACCTCCCCAAATTCCCAGTGTAAAGGGGTTCCTACTGCTGTCAGGGCACGTCATTCCCTTTATTTTCTCCTGAATATGCTTTTCTTGATAGCCCACCATTCCCAATATTTATTATTTTATGGCTTGGTTTTATCAATTTCTCACCCTTTTTTCTGCTCTTCCCCACCATTTGTAGCTGACACTTTGGGTGTCAATGATGTGACAAAGAGCAGCCAACACTGGATGTGGTGGTTTAGCTGGAGAAAAATTCAGGATTCAGTCAAGAGAGAAAGGAAAGAATTCCTAATGGAGAATCATGTTCCCTTTTGCCTCTCCTGTGGGATCCAGGTTAGAGCTGCTCCTTTCCAGGACTGCTATTTCCCTCCAGATGTGTGACTACGTGTGCAGGCTGTATTTGCATGTGGAGATGAATGGGGCTGATAATAGCAGCACTTAGCAGGAAGTGCCGTGTGATGTAACATTTCCTTGATCTAACCTGCTGTTGGTCTTGTGCTGCCTTCCCTGAGCTACCCGGGGTGATCCTCAACAGCATCCAGCAAGACAAAACACGCCTGGCTACACAGGGACCGCAGCCCAGGCACGGGGCTTTGCTCTGAGCGAAATCAGCTGCTGGGGAAGCTCAGAGAGCGGAGCTTTTCCACACGCGTGTTTTCCCTGAAGATTTCAGTTGTTCAGTGCCATTATCCCCACCCCTCCTCTCAGAGGGTAAAGCTTTGTGGGCAGTGCTGTGAGCACGGGGATCTCCAGACACTTGGAAGGAAATTAAGAGAACAAATCAGGTGCTGACACAGAGGCAGCATTTCCCAGAGAGATACGATGTAGCTCGTCAGCAAAGCTGCCCTCAGTCCTGGCTGAGGACACACCCCTGGCCAGACCAGAATTGGTGCCACAGCAAAACCAAACCCCAAATTCCAAACCAGCCACGTGGGACAGCTCCTGCCACCTCTGCCTTTCCCCTCCAACCCTGATCTTGCCTCCAGCTCCCAAGTTCCCAGCTCAGCTCTGAGCAGGGACCAGCTCCCATCAGATGCAGTTTTTGATCTGCACTTGCAATTTTATTGCCATTTCTTCCCCATTCTCAGCCCTGCAGCTGAGTGCAGCCAGGGTGATGGATGTCCCTGCTGGGCCATGCATCTCCTGCTGCTTCTCCTGCAACCCACAGGAGATGAAGGGAAGTGCTGATGTCCATGGAGCTCTGGAGGGAGGCACAGCAGTGCCAGAGCTTGTGCACCCATTATCAGCACTTGAATGACACTTGCTCTCTACTTCCACAGGCCTTGGACACAGCAAGGGCATTTCCTTCCTCAGCCAGCAAAGCTCCAGGATCCATCTGATGAAGCCATGGCTCTGCAGTGATTCTTGGGACAGAGCTGCAAACTGGGAGACACCAACCCTGCCCAGCAAAACGCCAGGAAATCTCCAACCAGGCGCTTTTTGCCTTTAGATTTCACATTTTTAGGAAAAGGAGGGGGGAACCCAGCCTGGCTCCTGCTAAGCAGCAGCAGCAGCACACAAAGCAATCGTTATGCCAAGATTTAGCTGTTAAATCCCTCAAGATCTGGTGCTCACAGAGCATAAACAACCTTTGCCTCCCAGCCTGGCTGAGCTGTACCTCCAGGTTTCCCAGCACAGCCACACAGACCCTCCCATACCCATCCTCTCCCCAGCCCTTTGCTGAGGCTGCCGTGCCAACAAGAAAGCCAGTTGCCATGGCATTTTTTCCCCCTACAGACAGATGTCCATTAAAAACCAAGTCAGCCTCAGGTTTGCTTCACAGAGCAGCTTTCAGTAATTATTACCAGCCTGCAAGGAATTTCCACTGTAGCCCTTCACCTCAGATGTTTCAATGCACTTCAGGATTAATCCCTGGGGATTAGAAGGAAACTACTACAGAGCAGGCACAGGTATGCTCAAAGGACAAATTTAGGATTATGATTGTGGTTTATGTTTTTGGCAAATGACAACCACGTGACTGTGTTTGGAAAGGGTTGAATTTGTTACCTCTGGTGCTCTTTCCCCTGTTCACCGTGCTAAAATCATCAGGGAAATTGAAAGTGAGATGTGAAACTTTCCCCTCCTCAGGGATGTCTCACCTGGGGCTCAGATCTGGGATTTTGGCTTCAGGAGGAACCTCCCTGTCCTGGACAGGGGCATCACCCAAGGCTCCATCCATGGAGAAGGGAAAGCCCAGGCAGTTTCTGTGAGCAGGGCCAAGCACTTCCAGCAACCACATGGCTCAAGAAGCCAATTCCTTGGCCACATTTCTATTGAAGAATGGAAAAAGGGATGAATGGATCCCATACTCCCATCCTGGGGGCCAAGGGCCTGTTGGAAATGTCCCTTGGGAAAAACAGAGGAGCTTCCTACTGCAGTGCTGGCAGCACATCCCAGCATCTCTGCAGGGATGGGTTTGAAGGGAACAGTCAGGTATTTTTATTTGGACTCCAACAGTGCTGAATGTGTGAAAATGAGACACTGAAATTTAACTGTACAGTGGAATTAGTTTTCCTTACTTAGCACTGCAGTGCTGGAAATCCTTGGTGATGTCCAGGGAGGGACCTCCTCTCTCACATCTGGCTCTGAACTTGGCAGGGCTTCCACAACATTCCTTGTTTAAGCTGTGGCACTTGGGAAAGCTCAGCCTTCAGAGATTTTGGAGCCACCATTGCAGTTCAGAGCCCTGCATGCAGGCTCACAGGGAGGTTTCCACTGGAGCCTGGATCTCTGAGGGAGCCGAGTGCCACAATTGCAGCTGCAGGAATGACAGCTCCTCGTGGCTCTGGGGAGCAGCAGGGGCTGAGCACCCCCTGGCTGCAGGGTCCCAAGGGAGCACTCCCTTCCAGGCTCTCAGTCACTTCCCAAGGCGACACATTTGGATTTCTGCTCTCAGTTACAGCAAGAACAGCTGCAAATATGATCAAAAATATCTAATCCTCTTAACTGCTTCTGCAGCTTGACTCGATCACTGCAGAGGAAAATGCTGTGATTGCAGAGTGCTGCCTGCATTCCCACGTAAGCCTCGGCTTTTACACCATTGATCATTCCTCCACATTGATTTTTTGGAAGGAGGAGAAGATGTTTGGCTCCTTGTGATGAAACTGAGGGGATTTTTCAGGAAAGGTTGGAGGCCAGGAGCTCCCAGACCCCAGGCCAGCACCTGGCTCTTGGTGCTCCTTCACTGAACAAGCAGAATCCAGCTGGGATTTGTTCTTCACCAAAAACCAGAGCACGTTTGAAAGCTGCCAAAGAGAATTGCTTGGGAAAAGTCCTCTTTGCTCCTTGTGCAAGCCCTGCACTTGCAGAGGGAAACTCTTGGCACAGCTGTGCTTGGACAAGACCATCCAGCTTCCCCTGCAGCTGCAGCAGCATCCCTGTGTCCTGTGGATAACTCCAGCTCACCCATCTCGCTTGGCCACATCTCCCTCTCAGCTCCTCCAGCTCTCACAACTGAACTCCACACAGACCATGGATTCCAGCCAACAGCACAAGGAGTTTCTCCAGCCTAAGTTAATTCTGTTGGGCTAAGATTCCCAGTAGTGCAGAGGAATTGTTCTGGGAGATCTAATCCTGGTGTAGATGCTGAAAGGATTGATTGTGGGTTTGCTTTAGTTTTACAGAACTCTGACACACAGATCATGAAGATGCTTTGGAACCTCATTCACACCTGTGAGTGGGGGTCTCCCAGCACCCCAAAGAGGAGCCTTTCCCAAAAGGAAACCCAGAGGGTTTCCTTCACCTGCTTAAACCCCTCTGCTGTACATGGCAAGATGCTCTTCTTCCCCAAAGAGTGTCCCACATCAGTGGAGACTGATAAATATCACAAATAACACATAAAAGAGGGAAGAGGAGACTGGGAGGCAGAGGCCTTTAAATTGTTGTCAAAAGCATCATCTTTGCATCCAGGAGACCAAGGACTGACATTGTCCTCCAAGGCCATTGCCACCACATAGGGACACTGAAAACAAGCAAAGAAACCAGCTCTGTCTCCAGGAAAAATCAGCACTACCAGGATCTCAGGCTGGGAATAAAGCATGTGCTTAACACAGCTCATCCTCACCCACTGCCCTCGGGCCCACAAACCCAGAGAACCTCTCCAACCACCAAATCAGCAAATTACTGAACCTGCAAAGACCAAATTCTCAGTTTCCTGGTGAGCTCAGAGCTCAGCTCCCAGCAGCAGCAGCAAAGCTTTCCACAGCTTCCCAGCCTCAGCAGAGCTCAGGAAACCCTCCCCAAAGAGCTCCCACCTACCTCAGCTCCAGCTCAGCAGCAACCCCCCAGGTGCAGCAGCTTTGGAGGAGCTGCTGGCCCTGAAGAAGTTTCAACAGGGCCCAATTTCCTGGTGGGGAAGTAAACATTGTTCTCCCGGAGGTGTTTGATGTTTTTAACCAGCTTGGGATGGAAGGAGTTTGACTCTCCAGCTCCCTGGGAGAAGGTGGAAGGAAACCAAGCCAGTGTGCTGAGGTTTGTTGTCTAACTCAATTAACCAATTACTTCCAGGTCAAGAAGGGGCAAAGCTATAACTGCTCTTGCTGCTATAAATAATGTTTGCTCAGGGGTGGTGCAGGGGCAGGAAGCTGTAGGTGTGGGGTTTTTGCTGGAATGAAAGCAAATATCTCTGATTGCTTCCTGCTCCCAGCAAACCTGTCCCTGTTTTTTACTGTTGCTCCTTGGATTCTGGGGTGAACCCAAGCACAATTCTTGCCTTGGGAAATGTGTGCAGGAATTCAGGCTGGGGGAGGAATACACAAATATCCCTCCTGTGCTGCAAAACACATCCCAAACACCACTGGCTGTCCTGGTGTGGGATCTCCTTTGGAGCAGCTGGATGAGTTTACCTTTAAAACACAGTTATTAGACCAAAATGCCCATTTATGAAAAAAAAAAAACCAACAAAAAACCAACAGGGGGAGGAGGTTTTGGGGGAAATGGATGTGAATTTCTCAGAGCTCAAGGGAAAACAGACAAATTAGTTGGTGCAGATCAAGGCAGGAATTTTCCAGTGGGCCTTAGGGATTTGGGCTTCAGGGGAAAGGTAAAGGGTGTGGGAGATCAGAGCAGCCCCTTGGAGGGCATGGCTGTGGGGGGCTCCAGCTCACACAGGTGGACACCTGTGGATCTTTGCCTCTGTGTCCACTCTGCTCACAGCACCGTGCGAGGTTTTCCTTGGGCACAAGCCAGAGATGTCACCTCACCCAGGACTTTGGCTCCTCTGCAGAATGGTGACATGAAGGGGATTAATTGGTATTAAGGGACAGGTTCTTCCCAAGGGACAAGAAAGGAATGAAACCCTGGAACCAGAAACAGCAGTGTCAGGTGTGTCACCCCAAACTGCCAACCCAGCTTTGCCATGGCTCAGGTGGAACATTCCTGTCATGGAGCAGGGACAGTCCAGCCCTGGGCCCCAGCTCACCCCCAGCTGCCCAAAACTTCCCTCCCAAGCAGGGGAGCAGAGCCCTCTGTCCCCCTGTACCTTCCCCCTCCGCCCCTGGAGCTGCCTCTCCCTGTGCTCACTGGGAGCAGCTGCTGGAGTGAATCATCTCAGCATCCTCCAGCCTCTGCCAAGCTCTGCTGGCTGGGGCCCTGCTCCAGCTGGGCTTTTCCCTGGCCCTGCAATGGCACAGCCTCTGCTGCAGCCCTGCCACCTCCTCTGCTGGCAGCTGTCCCCCCACAGCAGCGGCTCCAGGGCACCGTCCTGCCCCTGCTCACAGAATCACTTTGCTGTCCCACTCCCTCCCTGCCAGGAGGTGAAGCAGGGACCTTTTCCAGAGGGAACAGCAGCATCCAGGGGAGTTCCAGCACGTGCTGGCCACCAGCAGTGCTTTGGGGAGAGCAGAGCTCTCATTTCTTGCTCCTGCAGGAACATCTCTGTTATTCCATGGAGCCCACGTGGCTGTGTCCTACAGCTCCCTGGGAGTCCACCCAGCAAACCCCTGTGTACAGCTGGGGAGAGGTGTGTTCCTTCCAGGATTTCCAAATTAAAATGTCTATTTCAAGGGTTGTAACCGCAGCAGGAGCTC
The DNA here is from genome assembly GCF_037042795.1 of Molothrus aeneus. Taxonomy (NCBI): domain Eukaryota; kingdom Metazoa; phylum Chordata; class Aves; order Passeriformes; family Icteridae; genus Molothrus; species Molothrus aeneus. The sequence continues at coordinate 10,614,803 of NC_089663.1, read as the reverse complement.
GGCCAAGCTCAGCTGTGCAGTGCTGGGAGTTTCAGGCTGTGCAGCCTCCTGCTGTGGGGACAGTGAGTCACAGCCAGGGCTGACCTGCTGCTCCACTTGCCGATGGCAAAACTTCACCACGGGCTGAGGTCCCAGTGCCAAAGCTTTTCCGGGCACTTGTGGGTCCTGATGAGGGGTAAGGAAAAGTCACAGACCAGCCTGAAGTGGGACCTTTCCCTTCACCACAAGCCCCAGTTCCCCGTGGGAAATCTCCCAAGGGAAGGAGATTCCCAATGATCTGCAGCAGTGAATAAACACCCAGACAGAAACTGCAGGGTCTCTGCTCACCTGGGATGGTTTAAGAAGCTGGAGGTGACTCAAGGGCTGAGAATTATTTGGTTTAACACAAAGCCTTCTACAATTCATGCTTTTTCTGCACAAGCTGCCCAGAGATAACTGCCCAGCCTTATCTGCTCCTATCAGCTCAGCTGGGCCCAACTTCCCCAGCCCAAAGAAGGCCAAGAGCTCATTTGGACAGCTTTGCCTTTGAGTTAAAAACTATCAGACTTCCAAAACAACCTCCTCCCTCCCCTCAGTGGAACAAACACACAGAAAGAACTGCACGCTGGTTTAATTTTCCATCACATTTTTTGAAAATGAATTCCAAGATACAGTACAGCATCTTTAGTGTTCTACACAAAGCAAGCCTTCAGCAAAAGGTCAGAGGATCTTAATGGTGTAAAAATATATCTTAAATAAAATAGTTTCTCTAGGAGAGCAAGCCGTGCTGTACATCTCGAGGTCCTTAGAGTCATTTACAGAAGGCAGAGACCGGGTAGTACAATCCACACACCGGAAAAATGAGTGTACATTCCTGCTCCAAAGTCAGAAAAGGTCCAAGTTCCAGGTGGTGGGGGCAGATCTCCAAACCCAAGCAGGGGATGCCCAGAGTGCACTACCAGCCCTGTAATTCCAGTGAGGAAGTTCAACTCTCTCTGTCCATGCAGGCAGGAAGTGGATGAGACCCACCCACCTTCCCAGGGTCATTCCAGGGACTGGGACTTGTCCCTTTCAATGGGCCAAAAAAAGAACTTCTAGCAATAAAGGATTGGCTGTTCCATGCCTGTGTTCCAGGCTGGACCTGCTCAGCCAGAGCTGTTTCAGTGTTCCAAACTAAGGTCATGATTGTTCCAACAAGGATCAGGATCATCCTGTGGCCTGGAAAGACAACTGGGGACTCCCCTGCCATTTTTAACAAAAGATCAGCCTTTAAATGCTCTGATTCTGAGCACAACAGCAACCAGGACAGTCGCTTCTCCAGGGGAAAACCTCCCACCCCAGAGCATTGAGTCTTAGATTCTAAGTGAAAACCAACAAAAAACCCAAACCAAAGCAGATTTGTGCACAAAATTCCCTTCCAGGACCTGTGTCCCTTTGGGACAAGTCACACAGCAGCTCTGCCAGCTGAGGTTGTGGATAGTGCCACGTTTTGGTGAGCACAGGAACTGAACCAAGAGCTGCATCTCCTGGGGAGGACCCAGTGGAGGGGCAGCTCCAGGAATGTGGGAAGAGTCTGGAAAAGGCTGTGCTTGTCCCTCTCCTCACCTGGCTCTGAGGAGAACAGCTCTGGAGCTCCCACCAACAGTGCCAGAGCAGTTCAGGCAGGGACACACACACACCCTGCTCCAGGAGCACTGGGAATGTGCTCCCCAACCCACAGATGACTCCACTGAATTTGTAGAAATACCTATAAAATAACCACATTAAACAGCATCCAGAACACAAAACTTCCACCCTTTCTGCTCCACAGGCAGCACAGCAAGCACTGGCCTCTCAAAGGCCACCTTTAAAATGAAGAGAAATCAGAGGAAAGTCCCTTAAAGCCTTTGAATTCCCAGACCAATGGCCTTCAGGACTTGCCTGGTTTCTTACACCACTAAGATGGTTTATTTTCCACACCTCACTCCTTTTTCTTTCCAAACTACAGTTCTACTCCTGCACAGGCAGTTCTGCAGTGTCAGGACTGCACATACAAAAAGAAGATGTATATAACCTAATTTACACCGTTTTATTAAATAACTTCTTAATTGAGAATACTTTTAATCCAGGAGAAGAACTGGAGAAGCCTTACACAGCGGGCTGAGCCTACTCTACAGCATCCCCACAGGGAATGGGATGTTGGATATGGACACACCCCACACCCCCCCACCCCAAAACACTCTCCAGCAAAGTCAAATGCATGACAGGAGGGGCTCTGAAAAGGAGGGAAGGCAAAATGGTCACCAAGATCTGCCTAAAAACAGCTAAATTGTGCAGTGAAATGCTTTTAAATACCACAGACACCTCCACTGACTTGCAGCCAGTTTTATGAGCAGCTCTGGAGACAATTTCTAGCTGAGCTTTAGTGAGCTGGGTGTTGCCAGCCCGAGTCCCGAGGTGAGCCTGGCCTGCTGCTGGCACGGCCAGTTCCAGGGTGGCAGCAGAGAATTCCTGTGCTCATTTCCCTCTCTTGCCACGGCCTCTCCTGGAGGAAGGTTTGCCTGTGCCTGCTGTGGAGGAGCTGGCAGAAGATGCCACTGCAATGTTGATCTGTCCTTCCTGGATCTCCTGGCGGGTCTCAGCTGGGAGGTGGTTGATTTTCTGTTGTGTCTCCAGGTAGAACATGACATCCCTCAGCTGCTCCTGGATCTCAGAGATCTGCAGGTCCTTCTGCTCACAGGTTTCCTTCAGCACCCTCTCCTCCTCCTTCAGTTTGTTCTGCAGCAAGGCCTGGTTTGCTCGCAAGCACTTGTTCAGTTCCTGCTCCTCCTTCAGCTCGTTGGAGAGCTTTGCCACTTTGTTGTTCAGCTGGGAACACCTTGCAGAGAGAAGCAGGAGTCAGGACAGCATCTCAGCCTTTTCACTGGATAACTGACTCCCAGCCCCCAACTCCACCTGGAATTTGGTTTTCCAGCAAAGATGGGCAAGGGGGGGGGGCAATACAAGATTCTGAAATCTCCCCCAGGTCAGGCAATTCCATCTCATGCCAAATGCCAACAGCACAGGCAACAGGCAGAGTGTGCTTGGGAGATGGAACTGACCTTGGACACACACCTGCAGCTTTTGGTGTCAAAAAGGGCACAGGGATTACAAGGGACCCTGAGAGAGCTGAGGGCAGTCAGGGGCCTCTGGCCACACTCCAAGACCCTCAAAATACCACTTCACTGGGAGGGAGATGCTCCCACAAAGGTTACAGCCCTGTGATTCACAGACAGGGCTTCCTGCTCCCAGCAACTCTGCTTTTGCCCTGGCAGTTTGCTGGCACCCTCCTCTGCCTGTTTCCCACTCAGAAGGTGAGCACCATGGAGCTCAGTGCCTGCTCCCTGCTCCAGCCAGGACTGCTGGGCAGGCCCTGGGCTGGGAGGAACAGGGACACAGTCCCACACAAGGATTGCATGGATCCACAATTCCCAGGCTTGACATCTTTCCTGCAGGCATTCCCAAGATCTGTGTTTTCCTCTGTGATGCCCCTGCTGAGCTGCCTTTCATCCCTTTGGATGCACCCACCAAGAACAGGCTGGCATCTCCCTCAGAGCAGGGAGAGGAAGGATCCCTGAATGCTGAACATGCAGAGCGTGGAAAGGGAGCTCATGGCCCCAAAGCTGGGCTCACTCAGACACTTCCCATTTGTGAACACCTACAGAAATCAGAGCTTTTTATAAAGCAAGCCATGTTCTCAGTATTGCAGCTTAAACAGCTCAAAACCCAAGAATAGCAGGAGTTTCGTTTTTTTTTTTTCTTTTTGGATGTCAGTGCACGGTGTTTTAATGGCTGCATGGAACTAAACCTGGCAGTGGTACCCACTTCCTCTCCACTGACTGCTTTTCTTTGAGCAAGTCATTGAGCCGCTGTTCCAGACTGTCACACTTCTCAATGGTCTCTTTAAATTTGGTCTTCATGTTGTTAATCTGTAAAAACAAACACAGGGGCATTTCCAACAGCTCAAAGTCCGCTGCCCTTTCATCAGGACACTTGGTTTTCCAGAGCTGTTTCCAGACTTTGACCAATTCCTCTCCCCAGGTAAGGAAAGCTTGGAGCCAAGGCTTTGTTCTGGTGAGGACCCCCCGTGTTACCCTTGGATCCCAGACTCCCAAGGAGCCACGTTGCCGTGGAAGCTGCTCCCACAGAACAGCAACTCCGGCTGCAGATCCGTGCCAGGCACTGCCAAAAGCTGCAGCAGCTCCTTAACTTCTTCCTGCCTGCATCCAGCACTCCTTTGGCCACTCTCTCGTGGTTCTGGATCCATCAGCAAACTCAGATTTCCACCTCAAGGCCGAGTTTTTGCTCATTTCAAACTAAACCTCAGAGGATGAGTGTGAAGATGAACAGGGGCTGACTCAGCACTGACCCACTGACACCAATATCTCCCAAACACAAACACAAACATCCCCTGGCCATGGCCTTTCCTCTTCCCTCTGCTGCTCCCGGAGAAAGCCAAGCTCTCCTTCTCCAGGTGTCAAACCTCCAGCAGGAGACTTACAGGAAATTTAGAGTCAGGAATTCTTGTTTGCCTTCTGTTGGTGCCTCCAGCACGCTCACAGGCAGTGGGGCAGGAATTTAATGGCAAATGCTTTACTGGAGGAGCAGCCTGGACCAATGTCAGTGTCTGCACACATGGGTGCAGAGCAGGTTTGAAGCCTTCCAGTCCAAATCAGGGAATGTTGGTGCTGCTGATGGTTAATCTGGGGAAGTAGCCTGAGCACTGATAATGGAACACACTGCATGGTGGCAGCGATCCAGACAAGACTTACATGGAGCAAGTGCCATGGATAAAATTATTGCGATCTTTAAACGTGAAACCACGTTTGGAGCAGGGATCAGAGTGGTTTCATTCTGAAGCTACTTTTAGGATTGTGTCTCCTGGCCACTTGCAAGATGATTTTTCATCCATACTTTCCTTTTATAAGGCTCTCCATAGGATTCCTGGAACTGTTCTTTAGGACAAGGTCAATGACCAGCATTTCAACAGTCACAATTTCTATTTTTACTTAATTGCAGACCCTTAAATGGTTAATTAGAAGTCCTGAAGAAAGTTAAGGACTTAATTCTAAATCCTGACTCACTTTAAACCTGGTTGAAAGGATGTATGTAGAGTGAACAAGCAGTAGAATATCCTCCCTGGATTTTTCCTGGTGACATTTTGAAGCAGTCCTGCCTGCAGGATGCTTTATAGGAGGAGACTCTGAACTTTTCCCAAAGGGTGATGAGGAGAGAGAAGGGATCAAAAAGAAAGGGCAAATCAATATGCATTTGGAGCAGAGAGACAGTTCCACCTTCTGCAGCCGAGCAAATTAAAGTCATATTGTCTCTGCTCCACCAACATTCCCTGGAGATCCGTGTCGGAGAGACGGATGGCTCCGGGATCCTGCAGCACCACGCTGCCTTCCTTCCACCACTACTGCATTTCCCCAGCAGCACATTTAAATCAAGCTGCAATCTTTGTGGCAATCTACCTGCTTCTGCACCACTGAGCAGCAAATTGCTCCCTGGGAGCAGCCAGATAAGGGACAGATCCATCTTGGAGCCAATTTTCCCAGCTGGGAGCGGAGCCGGCTGCATGAGGCTGCGGCAGGCGGCGCCCAGGCTCAGCCAGAGATCCAGCAGCTCCTTCTTCTCCCACTGAACAGGGCCAGGACCCTTCCCAGAGCCCAGGGCAGAGCTCACCTCTTCAGCCGTGTCCTTCTCAATCCTGACAATCTTGTTTTCCCAATAGATCCGCTGGGATTCCAGCTGGCTCGTCAGCAAATAGGAATACTACAAACACAGAGACACAGAGCACTCAGGGTGGCCCTGCTGCTTAAGGAGCCCTAAGGGTTTCAATCCACAATCCATTTCATCAGTTTAACACATGAAATCAGGAGGTTCTTGACACACAGAGCCCAGCTGCAGATCCATGGCTTTCACCAGTTTGATTTCCCAATCAAGTAATTTTGGAGTTTTTTGAAATTAAGGAAAGCCTCTACAGCACAACAAAGATCAAGTGAAAATATCAAACCAAGAATTGTTTAAGAAGGCAGATTTTTCATGGGAATAGCAATAAATGTCTACAGGAAAATGAAGCACCACCCATCCCTGTCCTGAGAGTCTGAGATTCCAAAGGCTGAGGGGAAGAGTTCCCATCCACAACCCAAACTCCAGTGCAGTAGGATCAACGCACATATCCAGTTTTCCTATAAGGAGATTCCTGGGAAAGCACCCTCAGCTCTCTGTAACCAATTACTCCCAATTACTACTTCCCAATTACTCTTCTCCAACATGTATGGCCCATTCCAATGTCATTTTGGTATCTGAACAAGGATCTATGCCCTACATCCCATCTTTTCCCTTTTGGTTCTGCAAATGAGTCATGAGAAGGTTGAAAAAGGTGATTACTCCTTTTCATCAACCTAATAAGCATCAAATTAGGCATTCACTAGAGAATTAAACATGCACAGAGCCTTGATCACTCTCAGTAATTTCCGAGTGCCAAAACACTGAAATATTTCAAGAGAGAATGAATTTGGCAATCTCATTAGACAGAGAGATCTTACATGCTTTAAGCAACCACCTCACAGGAAAAAAAAGGTTAAAATCAGCTGGTTTAGCATCTAAGTGTTATTCAGAAAATTCACTGAAAAGCAACCAAATATTTATGTGAGCAACGAGCTGCTCCAGTCTGGTCTCTGTGGGCTGTTCCTCCTCACAAACCCTCGTCTCTAATGCGGCTGAAATCGTGCTGCAGTGGCTGCTCAGTGAAGCAGGCATTTCAAGCTCCTCTCCTTTAGTTAGGAGAAGCTGGGCAACAGGTACAAAAAAATAAATAAATCATTATCTGTTCAAGGGAGGGGAACAGAACAGGGCTGGCACCAGACTCTCAGCTCTCGGTGCTTGCCAAGGTGAGCGCACAGCTGTGGATTCCTGCATCCTCCTTCAGTTTGGGAGCTGAACTACCCAAACTGACAGAGCCACACAGGTCATGGCTCTGAACCCAAGCCATAGATCCACTAGGAAGGGTCTGGGGAGTGACTCAGACCCACTTCTCCCTCCAGTGCCCCCGGTGTGCAGCAGCACAGGCAGCTCTGCTTCAATCACCAGTGACCATAGGACACTGCAGCCAGCTCTGCGCTGCATCGGCTCTGCAGAGCCAGGGAGAGGCTTAAAAAAAAAATTAAAAAAAAAAAAAAAAAAAGGCAGTAAACCCATCCTGCTCCTGCCTGGAGACAATTCCAGGCTGGGAGCAGATCTGCTGCCTCAGCTGATGGGATTGAACCGTGGTCGTGGCGGGGTTGGAAACATTTCCAAAACGCAGAGTCCAACAAGTGAAAATATTTACCTCTAATTGTAAGGCATCAATTTTCTCCTCCTGGCACATATCCCCCTCACACTCATACTGAACCAGCTTGCCATCAGTTTTGCTTGCCACCAGCCGATGGACATAATTGTCTGGGGAGAGAAAATCCAACCATGGGCCCTCAGATCTGAGCAACCCCAATCATGGAGCACAATGAAACCACCCAGACCCTGCCCCTCAGCCAGGCACAAAGCCAACACCACATGCATTTGTTCTTTAGCAGATTCCTCCCAGCCACCTTATGGGCTATTTGGAAAAAATACCTTATGGGGTGTAGCAGACCCCATAGAATTGTCTAAGACCCCGTGGAGGGCTGAGACTTAACAGTAGGAATTGCTGAGTCATGATGAGATAGCAAAATAAGCTCCTGTCTTCTGCCTCTCAGACTCTAGCTTACCTCTGTAACCCCATAGGTCACTTTCCCCTAACCCCTACTACTGGACAAGGTTGGATTCCTCTGTATCCTATAAAAAGGGGCTGGTTTAGCCCATTTGGCAGAAGAAGAGCCATTGCTGGAACCCTTCACAGACCCCTCAATAAACCATCACTGTGGAACCACCAGGAGCTCTCCTTCTCCTCTCTCTCATCTGCTTCTACCCCTAGCCCACAGGTGCCTTAGCAAGCAAGAGCTGAAATCATAAGAGAGCTGATAATCACCAAAGAGCTGAAATCCACTTAGTTTGCTTAAGGTAGCCACAGCTATGAGCAGCTTGGGTATTTGGACACTCTGTCTCCAAGAGGGACTGAGCTATCTGGACAGGACTGCCTTGCTCAGGGGCAAAGCCAGCTCTGGGGCAGGGGGGACTTTAATGGGGTATGATGGAAAAGGAGTAACAAACATTGCAGAGACGCTGGACCTTGTGACAGAGTCACCTTCCCAAGAAGCTGCTGCTAGAGCAGAGATGGCTGCTCCCCAAAATCAGAGATGAACCCAGACACAACCTGCTCCATTGGCAGCACACTGAGCCCCTGGCCAGCCCCTCAGGGTGCCCAGGCCCCCGGGCTCACCTCCGGCGTAGTCCCAGACGCGGTGGTTGGTGAGCTGCATGGCGTACGTGTGCTGCGTCTCCTCAAAGTGCTTGTAGGCGTGGCGGCTCACGTAGCGCCCGCAGCCGATGTGCCCGCAGATCAGACAGATCCACAGGTTCTGCAACACACAGGGAGCAGCTCTGGGGGGCAGCTCTGGGGGGCAGCAGCACCCCCAGACAGCCTGACCCACCCCACACTCCTGACAGCGTTTGCTTTCCCGCTCCCCCCTGCAGCTGGAAGGGAGCCCGGCCCATCAAAGGCAGTTACACCCCTGCAGGGGCTGGATAAATCCCACCCAGATGGGAGAGTGGCCTTGGCTAAGGAATGAGGGGTCTCAGCAAGCTCTGGAGGGCACACACTGGAAGGGCCACCACCATCAGGCTGGTTTAGCTCCCTGCTGTCACACTGATCTAAGAACCACAGAGATTCGTCAGAACAGGAAACCTGTGAGGTGACCTCCCTTCCCAGCACTGATGCAACTCAAAAGGAAAGCTGATACCCCACTGGCTGGTAAAACCAGCCCAAAATCAGCCTGAGAGTAAGCCCCAAAGCAACCCAAGCAGCTGTGCAGTCAGATCTAGGCCAGATCTCACCTTCCACCCACCTACTTACTTCTTGAACTCCACACTCAAAACACTTGTTCTCTTCCACGGGCTCTGGAGTCTGGCAGTACCTGCACACAGGGCACCTGAAGGGCAACAAGAACATCATGAGACACAGGGAGCAACATCTTCACTTTCCAGTCATGGAAAAGAGAGCCAGAGAGCTCCAGGGAAATGCCTTGTGCAGCAGAGGTTCCCTGTTTCACCTATGAGCTCACATTCACCCCACCTGAATTCACTCCACACAAAGTTACTGGTTTTGAGCTGGTGACAGAACAAAGAACAGTTCTCCCAAAGCCATTTCAGCTGGATTTGGTTTTGGTGCAGTCCAAGGGGTTTACACAGAAGCTACACACTGAGGAAGGGCATTGGAGCTACACACTGCTGGGAACAGCCAGGTGACACTCTGCAAACACCCCTCAGTCTTTAAAACAACCCTGAGGAGATGCTTCAATCCCACCCCAACCCCAAGGATTCAATCTCAGCTTTCCCAGGAAGAACACCCCATAACTGTACCCTAAAAGCATCAGTAGCAGGAAGATCCAGATCTTTCACCTCTTTTGGAACTTCCTTGATGCTGCCACAAGGACAGAACAGCCCAGAGCAGAAGGAAGCTGTGTCCAGCCCTGGAGCAGCACAGCTCAGCTCAGGAATGGGATAACTGAGGCTGCCAGGACTGGTTATGTATTTTTCATCAGCTGCTGGGTAAGCCCCAGAAATCTTCCAGGTAAGAGACAACTGGGCTGCAGTCAGTTCCTATTCAAACTCAGGCACCTGCAGCCTCTGTGGTGCCTGAGCAAGGAGAACAGAGGTTTTCCTTTGTTATTTCTTTAGACTGGGAGCATAAGCTCTGTTTAAATTGTACATTCCATATTTAAGGGCTATTTGGGATCGTGCTCCTGCACTGGCTATGCTCCACTGCCCCAAATTTCCACTGGCTGGATTTATGGAGCAAAGCAGCCCTTCAGCCTGCACAGCTCCAAATCTGATTAATCTCACTGAGTTGTTACTCTGCCTTAGGAGTGATAGATCACAGAGAGCTACAATCTCCCTCTCATTCCATCAGAGAATCCAGGAATTGGGACAGCAGGGATGGAGCAGGCACAGGGAGGATCTGCAGCCTCCTGCTGCAGTGTCTGTGCCTGCCTGAGGCGCAGCAAACCAGAGGAATGGCAAACACACCCAGCTGACAGCAGCACTTGGGGATCCAGGCATACCAAAATCCCACTCCACAGGGATTTGGGAAGCTGGGAGCACCAAGAGGAAAGGCTCAGTGGCAGCAAGGACAGCTGCCTTAAGGACAGACACACGCCCAACCTCCAGCCTGCCCAGTGTCATGACACGGCCATCACTCACCTGGAACAACAGGAGCCTCCCCTGCCTGATCTACTGAGCCATCTTGTCATCATCCCTTCTTCCCCTGCCTTCCCCTTCCCTCCACACCTGCTCTTCCTCACCTCCTCCTCCTCCCCTCCCAGCATCCAGGTAGGAGAAGGCTGCAGGGCTCCCCACAAGGAGCTGAGCTCCAGATCCATCTGCAATGCCAAGGCAGGGCCTGGCCTTGCTGCCAAGGCTGAGTGAAGCAGGGCTGTGTGTGGAGCCAGGCCTCTTTAGCCCAGCACTTCTCTGCTGGAGTATTTTGAGATAATCAGCACTCCTCTACAATTCCCCCTGGGAATCACTGTTCAATTACTTTTGGCAGGGAGATTTTTCTCTGGGAGCCCCTTAATGGGAAAACTGAGCATGAGGACTTGCAGTAATTCCTGCCCCCACAGTGACCAGCAGAGCTTTGTCAGCACAGCCCCCAGCACTCCAAGCAGGGCCTCAGAGGTGGAAATAAAGCCCAGGCTCTCACGTGGTGTCCTCCCAGCGCTGCAGGCACTGGCTGTGGAAGCTGTGGTTGCACAGAGTGGTGAGGATCCCGTTCACAGACTCATCCATCCTCTCCAGGCACACGGTGCACTTGGGCAGCTCTGTCAGGTCCATCACAGGCAGGCTGGCCCCCTGCAAGCACCAAGCACACAGAAACTGCTCAGCACCTTCCCAGCACCAGCCATCAACTCCAGCTTCCCATCACTGCTGGCACCAGGGGTCAAAACCGTGACACAGGAACGCTGTGAGGCCACACAGTGCTTGGGATTTATTGCAAAGATAAGAAGTGATCCCCAACATTCAAAGGGCCACAGTGAAGGGGGCTGCACCTGCCACCAGCCCCACTGTGCTCTGTAGATTCCCTAAATTACAACCCAAGGCACGTTTAGGTCACAGCTGAGGCACAAAATCCATGGAGCCACCACACAAACTCTTCCCATTCCACTAGAATGGGAAATGAAGGTGGGGATGATCTATTAAGGCATTTTTGCTGCTTATTCTTAAAAAAATCCTGTTAAAACCTTCTGAAATGCAGGGAAAAAAAAAACAAATCAAACCAAACTTACATCTTCTGACTTGAAGACTTCAGCCCTTTCCACATAGACGAGCTGGCAAACGTCCTCCTCGATGGAGTTGAACTGCCGGCCATTGCAGGCCATGTAGAAACTGTCAGCATCAGCCTGGGCACAGAGCAGGGGAAACTGGTTACAGACAGAAAAACCCACCCAAGGGAGAGGAGGAGAAACCTCCCATGTCCTCCCTTCTTCCCTGGAACCCAGAGGGGCCTTCAGCCAGCTCCAGGCACTGCAGTTTGGTGCTGGGTTTGGTATCAGCTCTGGAAGACACAAGTGAAGCTCAGGGCAGTGACACCACACTGACATTGGAGCAATCAGCAGGAACTGGGGATTCCCCTTCAGCACCTGTTCCAGCCTTTGCTAGCAATTTCAGTGCATTTGCAAAGCAAATTTGGTCTCTGCAAAAATGTAAGAGGCTACTGTGAGGGACAGGAGCAACAGCTTCACTGTGGGGGAGAATCCATTCACCACTCACAGCCCAGGCACCTGCCAGGGCAAAAGAGGCAGAACCCAACCAAACCCTGCCAAATCCATCATCTCTTCTCCCTCAGGGGCTCCCCAAACCCTTTCTCCACAACCACCAATCAGCTGAACACCACTTTCTCACTCTCCTGCTGATTAGGCAGGAGCATAAAGAACCTGGAGATTTGTTTTGCTACCTGCACAGCCATTAGGGGTCAACAGAGCTTCAGGGAATTGCCTGAGAAACAGGAATTTCAGGGTGAACTGAGCAAAAGTTTGGGGATTTGCTGCAAGGCTGTTCAGCACTAAATATTTGCCTAAGTAATTTAATGCAACAAGAGATATAAAACCAATTTCTAAATACTGCAATTAGCACAAAACTCACACAAATCCTCCATCTGCACTAAGGGCTTGGGGAAACCTCTCAGGCAGAATTCACAGCTGGGGGAAACCTCTCCCTGAACCCCAAAATAAATCATGTGCAGCTGGGAGAAGAGAATGTCCAAGTGAAAGGGTCCACAGAAGAATTAGGGGGGGAATTTAGAGGCGCCCAGTCCAAGGGGCCTGAAGGAGCACACTGTGTTATCTGGGTACCAGTTCACCCCCAGGCTCTCACACTGGGGGGCTCTGTCCTTTCCACACTGGCAGTGGAAATCACCCAGCTCCTCAGAAAAGCAGGAAAAGTCTTTCTTAAAACAAAGGGGGCTCCCCTGGCTGGGTATTTTCTGTTCAGCACAGCATAACACTCTGAACAAGCTGAGAGAGAACTCTGTAAATGGGTTCATTTTTGAAAAATATCCTGCCAAAAGAACAGGACAGCCAGAACATGGCATCCACTGCTTCCAGGTGTGGGACTAACCTCAGCAGCCCCAGGGATTCTCTGGGAAGGAGGACAGGGCTGTTTCTCCATAAGTACAAGCCTGGCTCAGGGCTGCCCCGTGCAGCCCCAGATCAGTGACCTGGTGTGACATTCCTGCAGCCAAGGAACGCTGGCAGCACCTTACCTGGGAGCTGAACTTGATGAGCACCATGTACTGGTTTGGAGTGGAGTCTCTGATGATCTTCATGTGCTCAATCACCTCATAGAAGGAGGCCACAAACTTCATGAGGTCGTGGCTGGTCATGGTGGCGGGGACAGTGAGGATGCAGAGCATGGCACTGCGCCTCACATCCTCCTTCAGGGACGTCATCTTGCTGGGGACACAGCAGGGACACAGCTGGACACACAGCCACAGCAGCTCTGCTGTCAGACTTTAACCCCCTTTTGTCATCAGGAGTGAGCACAAACAGGCATCCTTTAGCCAAAGATGAACCTGGGAGCTCCAAGAAGTGTGGAATTGTTTGACACCTGTTTTTCTATAAAAACAGCTGAGGTTGGCAAGCCCCAGATGTTCAGCACTATTCCTAGAACAACTGAGCAATGTTTGTTACTATTGCCAGTGCCCATTTGGTGGCTCCTGCTCTCCTTTCTTTCAGGAAGACCTGAAATTGGAGTTCTCAGACAATTATAGGGGAGTGGTGTGGAATTGGAACCCCTGGAACACAGGATGAGACCTCCATAAATAAACATTTCCCCTGCCTCACACAGCTCCCCAGACCTGTCACCAAGGCCCCAGAGATCACTTTTTAATTGTGGGTTGCCTTGGAAAGCTGCTTTCAAATGTGGTTTTTTTTTGAATCTGTGTTTGTCTTACACTCTCACAAGCCCTCAACACCCCCAGTGTTACACACAGCTGTCACAGGTGCCACCCACAGCCCCAAGCTCCACCATTAGCACCAGTCACTCTCTGCATTCCCAGGAGCCACTCACCCTTCCTGTTTGTCCCCACAAGGAGCCACAGCCCCAGGGTGGCCAACTCACCCTCCCATTCCCACCTGAGCTGCCACGAATAAGGAATTCTTACTTTGTTTTGTACAGGTGCATAATTCCATGAACGATTTCGACCGAGGGGTTCCCGCTGAAGAAGGAAATCTGGTCTGGGAGCTGCTTGGAAGGAGAGTCTGGAGCAGCCTCACACTCCTTGCTTTGATCCTCCTGTTTGGTTTTGTCCTCAGCTGATGCAGCCTCCGAGGATTTTCTTCCCTCCATGGCAGCTTCTGCTTCATCTTTCACAAAGGCAAAAAGTTTCCCCTTTACTGAGGGGAAGGGACCACCAGGATCACCCAGTGCAGCACAGACACCCCAAAAATCCCAGCTTGGAGCTTTGTCCAAACTCTCCTGGAGCTCTGGCAGCCTCGGGGCCGTGCCCAGCACCCTCTGGGGGAGAACCTTTCCTTATCTCCACTCCAAACCCCTGACACAGCTCCAGCGGGTCCTGTCCCTGTCCCAGAGCTCGGGGAGGAAGCTCGGGAGGAAGGTGCGGATTGGGATGAGCTCAGTGGGCAGCGCCCACCGGGAATCACCAGCTCCGCCCCCGCACTCCTGAACTTCTCTGCTCGTTCCCCAAACCGCAGCCCCACTGACCCCGCAAACCCCACAAACCCCGCACCGCCGGGGATCGCCCGCCCTGCCCGGCCAGTGACAGCACCGGGACGCTCCCCCCACCACGGACAGCCCAAACCGCCGCCGGTGCCCGCGGCCGGTACCTGCCCGCGGCTGGATGGTCTCGATGATCACGTCGGTCATTTCCCTGCGGCCCAGGTGCTGGTGCAGGATGGCCGCCCGCTCCCCGGGGCCCTTCCCCTCCAGGCAGGCGGGCACGGCGCCGCTGCTCTCCGCTGCCATGTCCGGAGCTGGGGGGATAAAGCAGGCGTTGGGACCGGCAGCCCCGGGACGGCCCCGCCGGCAGCTGCGCGGTGCGGAGCGGGCCCGGCCGCGCTGCCCCGCCCGTGCCCCCGGCGGGGGGAACCCACCGGCCGCGCTGTAGGCGAAGCCCGCGGGCAGCGGGGAGGTCCCGGCCAGCTCCAGCCGGATCACGACCAGGGACACGCTCATGGGCTCCGCGGGGCCGCCGCCGACCGGGACCGGCGCCGCTTCCGCCTCCCGCACCTTTCCCCTCTGACCCCGTGACGTCACGGCGCGCTGACGTACCCGGCGGCGGCGGCTGCGGCGGCAGCGCGCGGGGGGCTGCGAGGGGCGGCCGCTGCTTCTCGCGAGAGTTCGGGGTACGTTCTCGCGAGAGCGGGAGCCTTGGCCGCTGAGGGCGGGCCGGGAGGTGTGAGGGGATCCCTGAGGGGAGAGACCCCCGGGATCATCGGGCAGGGAGGTGTGAGGGGTCCCTGAGGGGAGAGACCCCCGGGAGGTGTGAGGGATCCCTGAGGGGAGAGACCCCCGGGGTCATGGAATCCAGTCCCTGACCAATCCCCACCTTGTCACCAACACAGAGCACCCAGTGCTTCGTCCAGGCCTTCCTTGGACACCTCCAGGAATGGGGACTCCAAATGTCCCTGGTCAGTTCCAATCCCTGACCACCTTTCCCATGAAGGAATTCCTCCTGCTGTCCAACCTGAACCTCCCCTGGCACACCTCGAGGCCATTTCACCTTGTTTGTGTCCCTTGTTCCCTGGGAGCAGAGCCTGACCCTCACATGGCTGCAATCACTGATTATGATCAGTAATTAGTGTGTGTGTTAGTGATGAGTCCATTGTCCCCAGCACTTGAAGGGATGTGTGTATAAAACGCCATTTGGGGGTCCCTGGTTTGTCTGGGACACTTGAGTGGCTGCCCAGGGTGGAGCTATCATCCCTGGAAGTGTTCAGAGCCCTTGGCCCTAGTGTTTGGTGGATCTGGGGAGGTTGGATTTGATGGTCTTGGAGGTCTTCTCCAACATAACAATTCCATGATTCTGTGTGCATAAACAAACACTTCCCCTGCAGCTCTGCAGTTGTGCTCCAGCCTGTCCCTGGTTGAGGTGTGAGTTTCCCTGGCCCCTCCGTGGTTCCCAGCATGTCCCTGAGCAGCGCTGCCCGTGCCCAGACCCTTCTGTGTGCCGGGATCCGGCGGTTCCTGCTGATCCAGCAGCAATCCAGAGGGGTCTCGTACAAAGCCGTGGTCTTTGAGGAGAGCGGGGTGCTGCTCCCAGCCCCTCACAGGACAGCCACAGGTGTGTATTCCCATTGCTGACCCCACGCAATCACTGAGTATCCTGAGCTGGGAGGGACCCACAGGGATCATCATCCATTCCTGGCCCTGCACAGACACCCCAACAATCCCTGAGAGTGGTGTCCAAATTCTCCTGGAGCTCTGGCAGCCTCGGGGCTGTGCCCATTCCCTGGGGAGCCTGGGCAGTGCCCAGCTTAGAAATATCAGGGAAAGAACCTTCCTGAGCCCTGGCACAGCTCCAGTCGTTCTCTTGACCTGGTCCCTGGTCACCAGAACTCCTGTGGTTCCTGTGCTTGGAGGGAAGATAAATTTCAGGAGCCTCTTTCAGCTGGCTCTGGTGAGACACCCAAGAACTTGTGATGGTGGGACCTGTTGTGCCATCAAAAGTCACAGAAGTAACAGTGACCACCCTGCACACCCCTGGTAACAAAACTGTCCTGTGGTGCCACCACCTGATGCCACCCAAGGCAGGTGCAGCTTTAGGAATTCTCCACACTGAAAACAGGGCTGGGGTGCTGCAGTTCCTGGAATGCCCAAACCCTTTGCTCTGTGCTGTGTCATTCACCCCAGTGCAGCACATCATTCTCACCGTGTGGACCCCAGAGGGACTCCCAGCTGATTTCCCACTCTGCTGATGCTCTTTCCTGGCTTCTCTGCTGTTCTCCATGCAGAGTGGGAGGCCCGGAGCTGCATTCCAGCCGGCACCATCCAGCAAGCTGCACTGTCTGGAGGGGAGAACAGCCTCTCTCTGCAGTATTCCAGGGGAGAGCTGACAGCTGTGGAGTTCCTGCAGGAATTGGGACAGCAGTGCTTTGAGATTGTAAGCCTCAAACCTGTAAACTCCCCCCCTGCTCTCCCTGTGCTTCCTGACTGCATGGAAACAGGTCCAGTGAGGAAAGAGGAGCTTTAAAAAGAAATTCTGTGGTTGAAGGGTCTGGATTTTCCATCTAGGAAGCACTGCTGTCAGAGCAGGGCAGATTTCCACCATTATCCCGGTGCCTGGGCAGGCAGGCAGATGAATTTGCCTTAATTTCCTACTGGAATAAAATCCTTTTTAAACATCTCAGTCTAAAATGCAGATTCCTTTCCTGCCTGCTGAGCTCTCAGTGTCTGTCTCTAACCTGCCTTGATCCCATGGCAGGCACAGTCCCAGTGATTTCTCTCTCCCAAAATCAGCCCTTTATCTCTGCTGCAGGATTAGGAATGTGAGAACATTTGTTTATTTGGGCAAAGCAATTTAGCTGAGAGATTCCCTGCCTGCCTTCTGCTGCCAGAGGCAGCAGGACAGCAAGATCAGATAATCAGATAACCTACCTACCCAAGCACTCTTATTTTCACCCCGTTTCTGGCCCATCATCACTCCTGGGGTTTCTCTGTTTCTCAGGCAAATGTCCGTGTTCCAGTGCACTCCTTTCTCTGGGATTTAATCCAAAAGGAGGTGAGAAAACAGCTCCCCGTAATGGCAGAAGCAGCTCAGTGTATCCGGGCAGAAGGGCTTCAGACAGCTCTGCTGGGCCACAGCTTGTGCCTGGGGCATGGAGAGAGGCTCCTGGCCCTGGACCAGCAGCACTTTGATGTGGTGAGTCTGGATGGATCCCAAACGGGGCTCTGCTCCTCCACCTGTGAAAGCAGCGACTGAAATTCTTTAAGTGCAGGTAGCAGATGAGCAGCAGCACAGTTTGGTTGACATCAGCCTGGGAGAACATTTCCTCACACAATTCCTTGTAGGCACTTGGAGAGGGGCTGAGTGACATTTGCAAATCCACTGCAAAGTGCCCACACAACCACGAGTCTCTGTGTAACAGGCACAGCAGCGATGGAGACACAGGACTTGGAAGCTGGAACACAGACTAGAAATAAATGTTATTATTCAGTGCCCTGCCTGCTTTAAAAAACAAACAAACAAAAATAAGCTTTAAAAGAGTAAGGACTCTTCAAAGAGTTCATGCACCCCTTGTGCTAAAAAACCCACTACCCCAACATGCTGAGCTGTGTGAGATGAGGAGCAGATGCTCCTCTCCCAGCAGAGTCTCCTTTCCCAGCACACTTCACCTTTGCAGAGATGACACAGATTGGCAGATTGGGTGACACATGAACCTCAGGGCTCCAATACCCACGGCCTCTCCAGCGTGTGCTGCTCCTGGAACAGGAGCAGCAGCCCTGCACAGCAATTAGTGGGGGAAAAATAATTGAATGTTGGTTTCCATTAGTGTTGGCTTTATATCCATGCAATGGATTCACTGCTGCTCCTGGAGTGTTACAGAGCAGGGGAATGGCTGCTTGGATTGTTTGTGGCTGGGAGGGCAGTGGGAGTGTTCAGACACTGAGTCAACGCTTTTTTGATCCAGACTTTAGGTGGATGGTTATGGTCAACACAGCTGCTGTGGAGGTGGCTTTGGGGTAGCTGGTGGCTGCAGTGGTCAGGACACTGCTTTTCCAGAACCTTTGGAAGGTGCTGCCATCCAAGGCTTCCTTGGACAGCACTGAACAACTGGTCTGGTTTGGTTTCCCACTTTGGGACATCTCATTGGATATCTTCCATCCAAGGACTGGCTGATCCTGTTTGGCTGATTTGAGCTGAGGAGCCATGGCCACAGCAGTTGGCACCCACACAGTCCCTGGAACCACGGCCTACCCAGCTCCACATCCTTTATTTCTCATGTTAATTAGACCAGACTCTTTCCCACCCTCCCATCTCCATTCCAGCACTGCCCAGGTGTCTGTGGTCACAGCAGGCTCATGCATATTCCATCTCTTGTTGCTGTAGGTGGTTGAATCACCTCAGGAAGGGGTGCCCAGGCCAAATCCTGGGATCTACAAGCTGTGCTTGGAGCGCCTGGGTGTGCAGCCCCAGGAATCCATCCTGCTGGACAGCAGCAGCCAGAACCTGGAGGCAGCAGCCCAGCTTGGCATGAAAACAGTGAAGGTACAAAGTGACACAGCCAGGGTGGGATTTGGGGGTGGATTTTGGGTCCAGAAGCTGCTTGGTTTCACCAGCTCAGGATTTCCAATTGGCAGTGGCTGACTCTTGCCAAACCTTTTGTTCCAGCCTTGCTTGTCCCTGCAGGATGTTGTGGGGTTAAAGCAGGGATCACTGGCCAAGTCTGCTCTGGGCTGTTTCATTCATGGCTCCAAACCCTGTGTAACCTCAGGGAAGTCTCTCCTCATTCCTGTTCCTCCATTCCCTATAGGAGAAACAGCCCCATCCCTATGGTTGGGACAACCACAGCAGAAAATGAGCTCCAGTTAATGAATTCCCAGAAACTCTGAGGCCTCATGGATGAGTCAGCTGGGGACTGCCAGGTTACCCCCAGGCTTTGGGGTCACTGAGCACAGGGGTTTTAATTTGGGGACCACTGGGGAAGGACAAGTGGGACTGGTGGGAAGAGTGACCTCCACTCCCCTGGACTGCACTCAGGGAATTCCAGCTCTGATCCCAGCCCAAGCTCACAGTGCCACCATCACAGCTCTCTCCAGGGCAGAGTAAAGGTGGGAAGCTCTGTGTTGGCAGGGAATGAGCCATGAATTCCTCACATGATGGACTCACAGATAAATGCATCCCAACCAGGCAGGGCTCTCTCTTTCCCAGGAAATTTTGTCTTCTAACTGTCACCCAGTGCTACTCTCTCCCTCCTGGTTTCAGGTTGATGATCCAGCAGCAGCGCTCAAAGAGCTGGAAACCCATCTGGGATTTCCTTTGCAAGGGTTTGTTCCCTATACTCGTTCAGTGAGACCAGGCATGGAAATCCCAAAGGATCATCTGCAAAAGTACCTTGAGGATGTTCTTGGTGCCCACCCAAAAGGTATTGCAGTGGGTTTGGCCCTTCCATCAGAAAATCTGGATATTCTGGAGCTTTTGGCTTTTTCCTATAACATAGGGACTGAAGAATAATATTAAGGAAAGGCTCATAATCTCCAAGCAAACAGCACAGCCATTCCAGTTTCAGTGATCCATCACTTTCCTAGAATTAAGAAACAACATTTTAGGACTTGCTCATTTTGGGAGAGGTTGAGCACAAGTTGCCAAAGAGATGCCAGGAATATTCCTGTCCTGTGAGGCAGCTGTGAGCTGCTGCTGTGTTCCCCAGGGGTGTGGGACACAGAGGGAGCTCTCAGCCCCAGGTGCAGGAAGGGGATGGAAAGCCTGGAGAGGGGCTGACCCTCTGCTCCCACCTCCCAGCCCCACTGGAGTTACGGCAGTTTGACCACGGAGAGTCCACCCGGAGCTATTTGGTGAAGTTTGGAGGTCATTTGCTGGTGCTGAAGAAGGAGGAGGAGCCTCCCTCAGGCCCCTCAGGCCCTTCTGTCCCAAGGGAATACAGGTGAGGGGGGTCCTGCTGCAGTTTGCTGGGCCAGAGGAGCAGGACACGTGGGGAGGATCTCCCCTGGTTTTCCAGAGTGTGGGATAGGACTGGGGGCTCCAGGCCATGGGAAGATGTGGGTGTGCTCCTTTCACCTCCCCCCAGCCACATGATTTTAGCATATTTAGAGCTGAGCACAGGGATATGGTGTGTCTGCTTCCAACACAGCAGTTCCAGGACTGATTCCTTGCACCTCTGTCCCTCCCTGGCAGGGTCCTGAAGGCTCTGGCTGAGGCTGGTGTTCCTGTGCCCCCTTTGCTTGCTCTCTGCGAGGACAGAAGGTAATCCTGTCCCTCATCTTCCACTCTGTGCTTGGCTACTGCAGCCAGATTCCCCCAAAGGTGAAGAGAGAAGGAACAGAGCTCACAAAGTGCTCTGATCTAATGAACATATGTGCAGTGTGGGGCTGGAGGAGACCCTAGAAGTTCAAAGGACAGAATCACTTTGATTTGATTTGGTTTAGGTATGTCCCATTTTAGCAATTAATCCAAAAGCTCTCTTTGAAAAGCACTTATAAAGCAATATTGTAGGGCTTCCTGCTGACTCAGAGTGCTCAGGTTTGCAATAAAGAAAGGATTTTTCCAACTGCCAGACCTCAGGCAGCAGTGACAGCAGCAAATCTGTGACAGGACAGCCCTCAGGCCTGCAGCCTGCTCAGATCTCTGCTGGCTGCAGGACTCAGTGTCTGCACTGCAGCTCACTGTGTGCCCACTGCTGCTGCTGTTCGTGAGCAGCCTGGCAGCCCAGCTCACAGGCACTGCAGGGAGCAGGGCAGCAGCTGCTGCTGGAGCTCTGGGGCTGGAGGGGCCAGGGCTGAGTGTGACACAGCCAGGGGCACAGGCAGCCTGAGTGGGCTCCAGAGAGCGCCCAGGTGCTGCAGGGTGAGGCCTGGGGGCACGTTCAAGGTGCAAGGTGAGATCTGGGGGGTAGTGGCAGGATTGACCTCAGCCCCACACATCCCAGTTTGCTTCCCCAGCATCCTTGGCTCTCCCTTCTTGCTGCTGGAGCACTGTGCTGGCCGCATCCACCACGCCGCGTCCCTGCCCGCGGTGCCGCCGCGCCGCCGCGGGGCCTGGTACGGGGCCATGGCAAACATCCTGGCCAGGATCCACAGCCTGGACCTGGGAGCAGCCAAGCTGCAGGACCTCGGGGAGCACGGTGAGAGCAGCCTCTGCATCCTTTCTTCTCTGGGTGTCAGCATTTCAAGGGATGGGCAGGATGGACCAAACTGGGGGTAGGTGGGAAAGTGAAAATGAGCAGTGCAGAGTCTGAATCCCCAGGTGTGGTGGGAGGGTGTGAAGAGCTCTTCCAATCCAGGTTTCCTGTGAGTTCCCAAAGTTCTATTACCTCCCAGAGCTTTCTGCCATGTTTGTTGCCATCTCTGCCCACTGTGGGTACAGGAGTAACTTTGCTGCCATCTCTGACCAAACCTCCCCAAGCATCCCCTCCAGTTCCCTTTGCAGAGACAGCTCAGCTTCCTGGAGCTAGTGGAGAAGTTACATTTTTGTCCAGGATTGGATTCTTTCCACCTCAATATTAAATCCAGTGCCCAGTTAAGTATGAGACCCCTGGAAATTGCAATTAAAATCTTGGAGCTTAAATCAGGGTTCTGGACTGAGATGTTCTTGGCTGTTTGACTTTTTCTGTGTCCCTTTTGAAGCCTCTTTGTGCCTTTCCCTGGGAGCCTGTGTTCCTCTGTTCCAGGAAATTACATCCAGCAGCAGGTTGAGACCTGGACAAAGCAATATAGAGCTGTGGAAACTCACATGATCCCAGCAATGGAGAGGCTCATCCAGTGGCTGCCTCTGCATTTTCCTGAATCCCAGAAGACAACATTGGTGCACGGTGATTTCAGGTACTGCCCTGAAGCACATCCCAGCAGGAAACAAGGACTGAGTGTAAAATGACCCCCAAACTCCAAAAGCTGCTGATTGGGCTGGGCAGTGGCTTCAGAGCAGCCCAAAAGCTGGGGTTTGGGTCAGGGTCAGCATCTCCAGGGAATGAGATTGAGTTTCTTCATCCAGCAGCTGCAAATGCTGGTCTGACACTGGAGGATCATCAGCTCTTCCTGCAGTACTCAGGAATCAGCCCTGATCTGAGGCTCTGACTAACTTGGTTTCATTCTCCAAAGCCCAATTTAGTCCATTATTAACCAGGGAGTTCAATATTGAGTAACCTCCATCCTCTGATTGCAGAAATTAATGTTTCACTTTGTGCTGCCATCCAAAGGACTCTGCAATTTTTGAAGAGAGTGAAGAGCACTGAAAGCACCTACTGCTGCTGAGCACTGGGATTTTTCCCTCCTCTGGAGACTTTCCTGATCTCTTTTTCCCTCTGATACAGGATGGACCACCTGGTCTTTCATCCAGACAGGCCAGAAGTCCTTGCTGTGCTGGGCTGGAAGTTTGCCACTCTAGGAGATCCCCTGTGTGATCTGGCGAATAACTGTGTGAGCTTCTTCCTGCCAGCCCCCTTTGGTGCTCGCAGAGGTACAGAGGGGCACAGTCACCTTTGGCACACGCAGAGGAACCAGAGCTCAGAGCAGATCAGCTCCTGCCCAAGCAGCTCAGCTGGCAGTGGGGCTCAGTGCAGCTGGAAAGGGCTCTGGGTTTGCATTGCTTTCCCTCTCACTCCAGCTGGGAAGCTGGGCAACTCTTTTGGGTGGGAAAGTTGTGAAGCAGATCAGGACTGGTTTGTGCACTAAGTTATACACTAGTTAAAAAGAAAAATACAGGGTTAAAAAGAAAAATACAGGGTTAAACGGAGAGGTTCCATCATTTAGGAGAGATCTCTGTCAGTCACAGTTTCACCCTAACCAGGAGAACTGCCCCATGTGCATTTTGGGGCAGGGGCTGGTGCCAAAGCCCAGAGTTCCATTTGGAGCCAGCCCTGCAGCTGTGCAGGTCCTGCAGGGTGCAGGTGTCTCCATGGAGGGGCCTGGCTGGGCCACAAGGCTCTCAGCATCCCCTGGGAGCTCTGAGCTGCTCTGGCAGCTGATTCCCTGGTACCTCTTCCCATCTTCCAGGCTTGAGGAAGGGTGACTTGGGGCACCTGGGCATTCCCACGGCAGAGGAGTATTCCCAGATGTACTGTGGCCACATGGGAGTGGAGCACCCAGAGAACTGGAATTTCTACCTGGCCTTTGCCTTTTTCCGCCGGGCTGTGATGCTGCAGGGATGTCACCGTGGCTCCCTGGCAGGTGAGGAGGGCACAGCCAGGGCCACAGGGCTGCCTCCCTGCTCCAGCACAGGCCTGTTCCTGCCTGCTGTCTGTGCTGTGGGGTCTTTCCTTTCCTGGGAGAACTGAGCAGAGCCCAAAGCTGGGAGCCCAGAGCTGTGTCCTACAGATGGAGCTCTCAGACCTTCCAGCTCAGCACCAGCCTTTCCAAGGGACTCACAGGGAGGTGGTGAGAGCTCTCGGTGCTGTTTGTCTGCACACATCAGGTGTGGCCTGGGAGCCTTTACCAGAATTTAATCTGATGTTATTTTCCACATCCCTTAGAGAGGAGTTTCCCCAAGTCCCAGAGGAGGGCAGGTGATGCTGTTTGGGATGTGACTACCTAACACAGGCTTTTCCAAACAAGTGTCCTGTTCTCTTGTCCCCAGGGAAACTAGCTCCAGGTGACAGCAGCCCCAAGGACACAGAG
This sequence comes from Molothrus aeneus, assembly GCF_037042795.1. Taxonomy (NCBI): domain Eukaryota; kingdom Metazoa; phylum Chordata; class Aves; order Passeriformes; family Icteridae; genus Molothrus; species Molothrus aeneus. The sequence goes on along the minus strand of NC_089663.1, from coordinate 10,590,866 downwards.
TTTGTGGCTGAGCTGGCTTGGGATTTTGCCACTAAAGAAGGATTCCGTGTGTTTGAGAACCTCCCCCCCACAAAGCTGCTCCTGCGACATTCCAGCACCTGGGCCGGGCAAGGGCCTCACCTGGGCAGGAGTTTCAGCACCTGGGCACGGCCTGGGGCAGCCCCTGTGCCCAGAGCCCCCCTGGTCACTCCCCCCAGCAGCCTGGTGGGGATGGCCCAGGGGCTTTGCTGCAGGATGGAAAATATGGGCATCCAGAGGGGCTTTCCGAGTTCCCATTCCAGAGGGACTCCACATCCTCTGCCAGAGCTGCAGGTGAGACATCTGTGCTGAAGCTGCTTTGCTGCACCTGCCCCGGGGTGGGGATTGTGGCCTCCAAGCGTCCTGGCTCTCCTGATCACCTCAGACATTTGGCACTCCTGGAGCCCAGTGGTTTGGAGGGAAAGGGCTGGGTTCATTTGGCTGCAACAGAGTTCATACCCTGGGAAACAGTGATTTTGGGAGCTGGCACTCCCTTCCAAGAGGAGCAGATTAACACCAGCCCAGCTGTGGTTGCTTACCCAGGTCCTGCCATCCCTGCTGATGGTGTGCCCAGAGCTTGGCTGGGCTGGGCTTTTCAACACTTGCCAGTCCAGGAAGAAATGGTTGTTCCTGCTCCTGTCTCTCTCTGGGAAAGGCTGAGTTAATTCCCTTGTCTCCCTCTGGTGCTTCCTTGGGAGGTCCCTTGCACCTCCCCAGCTTCCATTCACAGTGTGAGTGGAAGCAAACAGCCCCACCCTTGGGCTGCTACCAAGATTATATTCCTAATTATTCTGGTGACATTATCAAATTCTAGTGGGTTACTTAACCTCCTTTCAGCTGCCAAATAAATACCCAGGTGCCCTTCCAAAGTGTTTCCTTGTGCTCTGGCAGAAACCAGCAGACACCAGCGTGTCAGGGCACTTGGCAGCTGATCCACTGAGAAGGTGGAAAGGGCAGGGAAGCAGCAGCTGTGGGGAATTTGGAGGTGCTGAGATAAGCAGATCTCCTTGCCCTTCCTCGAAACACTCATCTTTGCCAAGTCTCCAAACATCAGGATTGCCACACTCTTTCTGCTCCAAGCCTTGGGCTTGTGGAGATGCTGCTCCTGGTGTGTGGCACCACAGAGCCCCCTCATCCCTGTCACCTCCACGTCCATCCCACTGCCCTTTCCCTTGGCATCATCCCTGCACTGTCAGCCTTTGCTGTGGAAGTGTGTTGTGAAAGCCAGGGGAGGAGTTTTGCTGCCTGCAACAGCAAGATAATGCAGAGAACTGTTACACAGCCAAATATTCCCAGCCTGGAACTGCCACAGTGCTCCAGAGCTGGGCACGGCCAAGGGCAAGGGCAAGGCTGCCCCTGCCAGCTGGCACTGCCAGGGGAGGTTCATCCCTGGGAGTTGGCAGCTGAGGCATTCCTGGCTGAGCAGGGCAGGATCTCAGCTGATCCTGCCTCATCCCACACCAGGAGCCAGCAGACTCCACACACTGATCCCACAAGTTGCCAAGGGGACAACAGTGTCCCCAGCTCCCAGGAGATCCTCTCCAGAGGAGCAGAGGGAAGCTCAGTTCCTCCTTCAGAGCCATGGCTGCCCATCACAGGGGCAGCACCAGGGGCACCAGAGCTCTCATGGGTCTCATCCTCCTCCCCCAGGCACAGAGTCCCAGGACCAAGGCAGTGGCACTGATGGCTGCACAGGCCATGGATCAGGGCACCAAGGTGAGCAGATTCCTCAGGCTTGAGCCTTTCCTGACCCAAAAAGAGCGACCCTGGGGTCAGTGAGCATGAGGGGTGATTTGTCCTGTGTGCTGTGGGGTCCCCAGTGAGGCTGTTTCCCCAGCACTGGGTCCCCAGGGGTTTGGAAGGCTCTGGGACGCTGCTGCCTGGTCCTGCAGCCCTGTGTGCCCACATGGGCTCTGCTCTCACTCTCCCACAGGTGCCTGGAGCAAAACATCTCCACAGTGCAGATCCCAGCCCAGCAGTTCCCTTGGAGCTGAGCTCCACATCTGGCTGAGGGTCCCCAGGGGGTCACAGGGCAGGACTCCCAAACCAGAGCTGAGCCAGGAGCTGCAGCCCTGGGAAACCTCGGATGGGGACCCAAACCAGCCACTCTGGCATGGGAGAGGCCGTGCTGAGGGCAGCCTGTGAGCTCAATTCCAGTGGTGGTTGGTGTTATCTGTGCTCAGTGCTTTTATTGCTTGGCTCAACACCGGGCCAAGTCACCCTTGGATCGTGGGGCTGCAAGAGTCAGAAGTGCAGCAGGGAGAGTTGGCTGGGAGTGACCTGGCTGGGGGTGCACAACTTGGTTTTGGGAATAAAGACCATGGACCAGCATGTCTCTTGTCCTTCAGCACATCTCTCCTTCTTCAGCACAATCTCCAGCAACTTGCAGATGCTGGAAGAATCCTCAGTGGTGGAAGGAACTGAATCCAGTCCTTGAAGCCTCTGGATTCAGGGGAGACTCCAGAGCTGAGGCAGTGCCTGCCCTGTGGAGCTGGGAGAAACTGGGAGGATCCATGGTCCCATGAGTGTGGTGGGGTCTCTTTGGGGACCATGGAGGTGCAGACTGGATCAGTGGGAGCTTTCAGTGCTTTACAGAGCCAGGGGAGAACTGTGAGAACAATTTTATGAGCATGAGCAATTTATATGTTGTATTAATTAATTATTAAAGTAACGGGTAAGGTTCTTTGGGTTCTCCTGCCCTTCCAGCGTGGGTGCAGCCTCACAGCCCATCTGCCCAGGGTGGGCACCACCTGCCAGCCCTCAGGAGCACAAGGGGCGCTGCAGGGAGCCCTGGGGGCCGTGCTGGCTCAGCACAAGGACCATGAGGCTGTAGGGAAGCCGGTAACCCGAGCCTTGGATTCTCCCAAGCTCCGGGGTGAAATTCCACCTCAACCTCGGGCATTTGGCTCTGCCGTGGAAGGGGGAGGGAGCTGAGCCTGTGTGTGCCCAGCCCCGATATTTGGGATGGTTTCCCAGCAGGCACCTGACTCCAGCGCCTCCCACCTGCTTCGGGCAGGCTCAGGGGGCCGAGGGCCGCGTCTGCCCTGGGGGTTTAACGCTGCTGGATCTGCCCCGAACCCCGGGGGAGGGACGGGGCTGCTCGAGAGAGCCAAAGGCTTTATTGAACACGCCCCAGTGCTCAGTGCCATGGCTGTCCATGCCGGGATCAGGCACAGACAGGGCTTAGCCCCGAGCTGGAGCTCAGCTCTGTGACGTGCCCTGGGGACACCTTGAGCCGCTCCCTGTGAGAGACACGGGCACATCTCCGCAGGGACAACAGGTCTGGCATCTCCCGCGGGGGGGTTAACACGAGCAGGGCTGTGACAGGAGGAGAACACATCGGAACAAGAGGTCCACTTGTGGGGTCTCTTTGGGGACCCCAAGAGTGCCACTTTCTAAAGGGCTGCCCAGGAGCCACTGCCCGGGAATCCACCCCCCTGCCAGGGACACGGGCGGACAGGGATGAGGGAGCCTGAGACCCAGCACAAGAGGATTTCTTTCCAGCTGATCCGGGAAAAGCACGGTCTAATCCGTGTCCTGCTGGATAACCTGGGGCCGGAGCTTTGCCTTCTCTGGGCTGGGCTGTTCCTCCCTGCACAACTGGGCTGATACTCCCCTGAATAGAAGAGAAATGCCTGGAAAGTGCAAATGCTGGAACCTCCAGCAAGACTTTCAGCGACTTGGGATGTCCAGGACAGCGGGTGAAACTACTCCTGAACTCACATATTCTACATTTTTTCTGTCCCCTTAAATAAATCAGAGCCATCCCTGTCACCCTTCACAGACTCCTCACTGAGTCTCTTATACAGGGTAATACCACGGGTCTTTTTTTTTTAGAGGTTAAAAACCTCTCTGTATTTTTGGTCTGTGGCTTCCTTAGTGATGATAACCTGAGCACACCTCTGTTCCCTGCACTTGGATACGCTGAAGTTGCACAAGGCATCTAAAACAAACCAGAAAGAAAGGCCTTTAGCCATTGTTGGGAGCGATTTCACAAAGCCTCTCATTTGCATTCACCCAGAAACTCCCTGTTGTGAAAGCACTTCCCTGGCTTTGTTCCACTGCCCCTACACACGGGAGGGCTTTTTTTGGTGTCTGGGTGGACGGTAATGGCGGCACATCCGTGCAACCGAGAGTCCAGGTCCCCACATTCTCCCTCATCACCTTCCCAGCTCAGTGGAGACGTTTCTGGGGTTTTTTCCCCCTCTTTTTTCCTGGTTGTTGCCTGCAACTAGGCACAAAGTTCCCTGGGCATGGGCCGGGACACGGCAGAGACGGGACAGGGACAGGGACAGTGCTGGACACGGATGAGGCACCCCCTGTGCACCAAACCAAGCCTGATTTGAACCGAACGGAGCTGAACCGACCCGAACGGTGCTGAGCTGTGCCGAGCCACGCCAAGCTGATCCGAACAGGACCTTGCTGAGCCCAGCTGAGCTGAGCCGAGCCGAGCCGAGCCAAGCTGTGCTGCTCGAACCGAGCCGGATCGAGCCTTTTCCATAGGAACCAAGGACACCAGGCTGGTTCTGCTCGTGCCGTGGCCAAGCGAGCCGCGGTGGGCGGTGCCGAGCGGTGCCGAGCGGTGCCGGGCGGAGCGGGGCGGAGCGGGGCGGGCGGAGCGGGGCTGTCCCGGCTTGCGGGGCCCGGCCCGGCCCAGCTGAGCTCAGCATGCTGCGGGCGGCGGTGCGCGGCTCCCGGCTCTGCCCGGCCCTGCTCCGGGCTCCCTTCTCGGCCGCTGCTGCCTCCCCCATCCCGGCGCCCAACCCGCGCCCCGATATCGCCTATAACAAGGTAGGGCCGCGCTGGGAGCCTGGGGCACCGCGCTGGGCCGGGGGTTCGGGGCTTCCGTGTCCGCCGAGCGAGCTCCGTGCGGGGCTGGGCCAGCCCGGGGTGGCGCTGAGCCCGGAGCGGCCGCGGATTTGGGCCCAAAGCCTCGGAAAAGAGGAACCCTGGGCGCAGCCCAGGTGCGGGCACAGGGCGTGCGTCCCATCGGCACCCGGCTCTGCCCCCTTCCCTCGCTGGGTTCAGCAATTCAACAACCTAAGGAAAAAACCCCGGGGAAGGACACGGGAGGGAGGGAAGGGGAAAGTGCCTGGCCGGTTATCTGCAGAGACCGGACCCTTGCTCCAGGAAAATCCTGTGGGATCACCTGTGCGAGGTGCTGCTGCAAGGCAGCGTTCCAAGGCACCCGGCCACTCCTTCCCCGGTGGCCGTGCCCAGGCTCTTGGTGGTTGTCTGAGTGTTCTGCAAGTTCTTGGCGAGCACCTCGATCTTTGCACTCCCATTCTCTTGCCACAGACCTGAAAAAAAAAAAATTACCCTTAGAAAGAAAGAGTCGGTAAAAAGTTGCTGTTAGCACCTGGTTCTGATGTATGGGGAGCCTAAAGTTGGTTAATCTGGGAAATAACAGAATCCTTTAGATTGGAAAAGACCCTTAAGACTCATAAGAAACACTGTAAAAGCTCTGTTGCTCTGGGAAAAAACAACTCACTCTACTGTCTGTGCCTAAAGCATTTTCGCACTCCTCAGTCTCCTGAGCTGTCCCTGCACAGCCCCAGCCAGGCTTCCAGCTTTTGCAAGGACCCACCAGGATGGGAACCTCTTCCAACTCACGTGCTGTTTGCTGAGCTGTGAATTCTTTTATTCACTCGAGGCTGTGTTGTGTGCTTTTAGGCTAAAGTATCTCCTTCATATTGCTGCAGGTTTGGAGCCCACACAAGTCAAGTTAAGCACTTTTAATTAACCAGGCTCCTCAGATGCCATCAAAGAAGCAAAGCTTCCCCTGATTTCCCTGGGATCTGGCTCGAAGGCTCACCCTGCTTGGCTTTTTCCTTGCAGATTTTCATAAATAACGAATGGCACGATGCAGTCAGCAAGAAAACCTTCCCCACCATCAACCCAGCCACGGGAGAAGTCATCTGCCAGGTGGCTGAGGGTGATAAGGTAAATGCTCTGGGGCTGAGATGGGTTTGTTCTCTATGGGAACAGGTCCAGAGGGGATGCAGAGGAAGGCACCACCCCACGTCCCACCTGGGCAGCTCCGTGTTTGCAGCAGTGTCTGATCTGTGTAAATCCCACACCAAGTGCTGCTTGTGTCCTTCCTTGGCTACTGCTTAAAAAAAGAAGAAATGGTGGGGAATAAAGTCCTGTAATCATCACCTTCCTTATGCAAGGCCCTCCTGGGAGTCTGTGGCAGAGCTGAGGTGGTGTTTCCCAGCAATTTGGGGTTTTTCCTACAGTCTGGAAACCTGTGTGTGTTCCCCAAGGGAGGAGTGATGAGGGAAACCCTTTGTTGTTTGCTTCTCTGTGGCAGCCTGGCTTGTCCTGGCGAGACCATTGCAGCAAGCCAGGACAGAGAACCAGGTAGGAACCAGCAAATGCCCTGACAGGACCAAATCATGGAGCAGAGACAGCTGATCCAGGAAAAAACTCCTTTGGACTGGGCTGTGAAAAAGTGCCCAAAGCAGACTTCCAGAGCTTTTTCCATGCCTCATTCTAGGATGCAAATATTAACCCAGCAGGTGACATTGCAGAAATAACCTGATGATATTTGCACTCTGTGTAGCTGAAATAACAGAGGGTGAGCACAGGCAGAGGTTGCACAGCTGTTGCACCCATCTGCTCCTCTGCCATTGCTGCTGCTTCCTCCTCATGATACAGCCTGGCTGGGGAAGCTGCATCCTCACAGTGTGTGCTCACCTGGCTGGGGAAGCTGCATCCTCACAGTGTGTGCTCACCTGGCTGGGGAAGCTGCGTCCTCACGGTGTGTGCTCACCTGGCTGGGGAAGCTGCATCCTCACGGTGTGTGCTCACCTGGCTGGGGAAGCTGCGTCCTCACAGTGTGTGCTCACCTGGCTGGGGAAGCTGCGTCCTCACAGTGTGTGCTCACCTGGCTGGGGAAGCTGCGTCCTCACGGTGTGTGCTCACCTGGCTGGGGAAGCTGCGTCCTCACAGTGTGTGCTGAGCTTGGTGCTCCTGGGGAAGGGGGCCCAGGGTGTGCTGCCCTGCCCTCAGGAGTGCCTTGCAGCAGGGCAGCTGCCGAGGCTGCAGGTTCTTCCCCTCCTGTGCTGCCTGGCTGCGGGCAGTTTTCTCCTGCAGAGCAGGGAGAGCTTTTGTTGTTTGCAGAGAGGGAGAGGGGGCTGGTTACTCCTTCCTCAGCCTTTGCCGGGCTCCCCCGCAGGCAGATGTGGACAAGGCAGTGAAGGCAGCCAAGGCAGCGTTCCAGCTGGGCTCTCCCTGGAGGAGGATGGATGCATCGCACCGCGGGAAGCTGCTGAACCGACTGGCTGACCTGATCGAGAGGGACCGCGCCTACCTGGCCGTGAGTGCAGGAACCACGGGGGGCTGGGCTGGGCCTCACCCCCGGCTCACACCTGGGACACACTCACAGAGGGTGGGGAGGCATTTCTGGGGAGCTGAGAGCAAAAAGCCAACAGACAGGACAGGCTGCAAACTGAGAACTGACTCAGGGCTGTACACCTGAGTTCCCCCAGCTCCTCAGGAAACTCTGCTGTCTTTGCAGGCCCTGGAAACTCTGGATAATGGCAAACCCTACGCCATCTCCTACCTGGTGGATTTGGACATGGTGGTCAAATGTCTCAGGTGGGTTTGGAGGCCACAGCCACAGCTGGGCCATGGTACTGAGTCTCTGCAGGTTCAGACACCTCCAAATTCAGGGGCTGTGGGATCTGGGTCTGACTGATGGCTTCATATCAGACACTTTGGGTTTGCTTTTTGCTTCTACTCTTTCTTTTGTTTCTACTTTTTGCTACTCAGACTTCCCCAAGTCACACAAGTGGTGGTGACCTGTTAGCACACAAATATTTCTATTTTCTGTCCATTCTTTGAATCACCTGTTTGGGAAATATCTGCACTGAATTGTGTCTGAAGTGACTGAGACAGAGGAAGCCTCCTTTATTTTCTGTTGGCAGCAGACCTGTTCTTTTAATTCCAGTGACCAAATTGTTATTGTTTCCAGATACTTTGCAGGCTGGTCAGATAAATTCCATGGCAAAACCATCCCATTAGATGGAGACTTCTTCTGCTACACAAGACACGAGCCCGTGGGAGTCTGTGGGCAAATCATCCCTGTGAGTAGAGAGTAGCAGCAGTTCCTGCAGGGCTGCAAGAATTCAGTGTTGCACTGCAAGTTCCCCTCTGCTGCCAACCACTGCTTCCTCCCAGAGGTGAACAAAGCTGGGCTTGCTTTGTTCTTACCTCACTCACCCTGGGAGAGCAGAACTGCCTGTTGATTTCATGGGCTCTGAGGGAGGTTTAATTTGTATCTGCTGATTAAAAAAACCCAAAAAAACCCAAGGGGTTTAGGCCCGTTTATAGGAATTACCTGACTCAGAACCACAATTAAGTTTAAACTGCTGCCTAGAATTAACCCCAAAATTTTGTGTGATGAGGAAAAATCCAAGACTCTTCCCTAAGTGCTGATTTGAGTGGAGCTGGTTCATTACTGACTAATCAGAAACTTTTAATCTCTCTTTGTTTTCCAGTGGAACTTCCCACTGTTGATGCAAGCATGGAAACTGGGGCCTGCCCTGGCCACTGGGAATGTGGTTGTCATGAAAGTGGCAGAGCAAACCCCCCTGAGTGCTCTCTACGTGGCCAGTCTGATCAAAGAGGTGAGGACGAGGCCAGGATTCCATCACTGCTGGAGACAGGAGCAGGGAAGGGCTGTCTGCAGGAAGGCTGGGTTGATTTATCAAAAAAACTCCCTTGTTCATATAAATGCATGTGCAGGTGATGTAAGTCTTGATTAGGGAAGGACTCTTTGAGGTTTGATTACATAATGAACTTCAGGATGATCAGAAAGTGAACATATATCTGTATTTCCATGTGTATTCACACCTTCAAGTTGTGCTTGGGATGTGGGGTGGGGAGAGGAATTGTCCTGGTTATTGCAAACAGCATTAAAACGAAGCCCTGGGAAATGAAAGGAGAAATCAAAGGAGTGAAGGCTGCTGTAACAAACACAGGAGGGGAGGGCAAGCCTTGGTTTGTCAAAGGGATAATGTTGCTGTGTGCTGCTGGCATTGCCAGGCCGGATTCCCCCCGGGCGTGGTGAACATCATCCCTGGCTATGGGCCCACGGCAGGAGCTGCCATCTCCTCCCACATGGACATTGACAAAGTGGCCTTCACCGGCTCCACGGAGGTAAGGGAGCCCCCTCGGCCCTGGCACCATGGAATAGCTCATGGCTGTAAGATACCGCAGGTGCTCTGCCTTCTTCACCTCATTCAAAGCTGATTGCAGGCTGTGAGATGTGTATTTGCATTAGGCAAGACTCTTTTGTTCTGATTTGATTCTTTAGAATATTTCCTCTTGTTTCTTATTGGAGGTGAAACTCTGGGCAGACTCAAAGCCCTGACAATGAGGATTAGCATTAAATGCTGGCTGAGATGTAAACCCAGAGCCCTCTTGCTGATGTGGGAGTCAATTCCAACACCTGCTCTGCTCTCCCTGCAGGTTGGACACCTGATCCAAAAGGCTGCAGCAGACAGTAACCTCAAGAGGGTGACCCTGGAGCTTGGAGGGAAGAGCCCAAATATCATCATGTCTGATGCAGACAGTGAGTAGCTGCTGGCCAGTGTTTGATCTGTGCCTTTTACCTTGGCTTCTTCCAGAGCTGGAGGGGAAAGGAAAAGGAAGGGAAGGTCTCCAGTGTGAGGCTCTAGCCCTGACACCACCACTCTGCTGTAGCTGCTGCATTTGTGTTTCAGCACTCCTCCACTCCCACTTCTTTTCCCAGTGCTGGGTAGTTCAGCTATCAACAAAAAAAAAAAAAAAAAAAAAAAAAAAAAAAAAAAAAAAAAAATTGTTTCAGTATCTTCCTCCAGTCCTTGCCCCAGTTTTGTTTTAATTTCTCTTGGAGCACACCACTCTTTTCTTCTCCTGTGAAGTCCTGCTTCCCTCATCCCTTGCATATAAACTCATTTTTGGCCTCAATGAGTCAACACTCACTTAACTGAGCAGTTAAGTAAGGAGGAAAATTAGTCCCTAACACCTGATAATTTCCAATGAGAACTGTAACCTGCCTCAGGTTAGATATTTTTCTCTAGTCTGGGGTGCTTTAATAAAGAATGAAGTCTGCAACTCCTGTCCTACCAACCCATGGCAAATGCTGTCAACTGAAAGGACTTTGTATCCCCAGCAGTCTCTGTGATAATTGTGCTAAAAAAGTCACAGGTCTGGTTGGGTTTGTTTGCTTATTTGTTTTCTCTCCCTCTTCCCAGTGGACTGGGCTGTGGATCAAGCCCACTTTGCCCTGTTCTTCAACCAAGGGCAGTGCTGCTGTGCTGGCTCCAGGACCTACGTGCAGGAGGACATTTACAACGAGTTTGTGGAGAGGAGTGTGGAGAAGGCCAAGGCCAGGGTGGTCGGGAACCCCTTTGACTTCAAAACCGAGCAGGGGCCTCAGGTGGGAGCAGGAAAAGCCCTGAGCTGTTATCTCATGAAACTGTCCCAACCTTGAGTCATTGTGTAGATTAGAGTGGGAGCACCCTTGGCTCTGTTGATTACCCTAATTTGAACCGAGCCCATTAGCACCGGTGCAGCAGGGAGGAGTTAATTAACCAGGGGGACAATTCCAGAACTCGGTGCTGGCATTTAAAAATGACCATTTCCCTTTGGAGATTGCAACAGGCTGCCAAGCAATGAGGCATTGCTGCAGCACAGCAGCTGTTTGTCCCCTCCTGGCTCTTAGGTGGATGAGGAGCAGTTCAAGAAGATCCTGGGCTACATCAGCACGGGGCAGAGGGAGGGAGCCAAGCTGCTGTGTGGTGGCAGCCCCGCTGCAGACAGGGGCTACTTCATCCAGCCCACTGTCTTTGGGGACGTGCAGGACAGCATGACCATTGCCAGGGAGGAGGTGAGTGCTGCAGCATGTAAATACAGCTATTTGTTCTATTAATATCCATTAAAACTAGGTGGAGCAGTGGTTTTTAATTTTTTTATAAGTTATTTCTTTTAGGGGGATCTCTTTTGTTAATGAGCTGTTGAGGTTTATTGCATGATTGATAAAATAATGTAATTTTATTGTGAGATGTTTTACTTAGAGGGAGGAACTAAGCCTTCTTAATTAGTATGTTAAATCTCAAATTGTATCTATAAACAGCTTTTTTATTAAGCTGAAAAGCCTCAGAGAAAAAGGAAAACAATATTATCTCATTTGTTTCTCCTGTGTTTTGCTGCTTTGGAATGTGGTTTGGAGATTGCTTATCAATCAAGTGGTTTCATGTGAATTGTTTTTACTTATTGGCCAATCAGGGGCCAAGCTGTGTAGGACTCTGAGGAGAGTCACAAGGTTTTCATGAGTATCTTTCAGCCTTCTGCCTGGATCCTTTCTGAATTCTTTAGTATAGTTTAGTAGAGCATTATATATTATATATAATGTATTATATATTAGACAATATAATGCAATATGAAATAAAGTGTACAATATAATGTAATATGAAATAAAGTGTACAATATAATGTAATATAAAATGAAGTGTACAATATAATAAAATAAAATATAAAATGTAAAATATAATTAAATATAAAACATACTATATAATATAATAGATAATATAATATATAATATATAATATGATATATAATATGTTATATTATATAATAAATAATGTAATATGTAATATATAATATAGGATATAGAATATAGAAGAATAGAATATATTATATATAATATATAGTGTATATTATAGAATATAGAATATGATATATATGTTATATAGAGTCTAGAATATGATATATAATATATATATAATATAGCATATGATATGTAATATGTAATATATTATGTATTCTATAGAATGATATATAATACATGTTATATATTATATATAGTACAGCATATGATATGTAATATATAAAATATATTATATATAATATGAACCTTCTCAGAGCATGTTGTCAGACTGATCTTCCCTCGCCTCCGTGGGGGCCTCAGGCAGTCCCAGCCCGTGGTTCCTGTGGTCCCCACTCTGTGCTGGCTCCTTGCAGATCTTCGGGCCGGTGATGCAGATCCTCAAGTTCAGAACCATCGAGGAGGTGATCGAGAGAGCCAACGACTCCAAGTACGGCCTGGCAGCCGCCGTGTTCACCAGGGACCTGGACAAAGCCAACTTCGTGTCCCAGAGCCTCAGGGCTGGCACTGTCTGGTGAGCCTGGCACCCCCTGGCACCCCCTGGCACCCTGGGCCTCTCTTTGGGATCATTTGATTTAGGCTGTGCTCAGGGTCATGGCAAAACTTCAGGTGTAATGGGAACTTGGCAACATTTGGGTGTATTTTTATAGATATTTGTTTTTAATAAATATTTATTTTTAATAAATATTTGGTTTTAATGGATTTTTAAAATGGATTTTTAAAATGGATTTTTAAAATGGATTTTTAAAATGGATTTTTAAAATGGATTTTTAAAATGGATTTTTAAAATGGATTTTTAAAATGGATTTTTAAAATGGATTTTTAAAATGGATTTTTAAAATGGATTTTTAAAATGGATTTTTAAAATGGATTTTTAAAATGGATTTTTAAAATAGATTTTTACAGATTTTTAAAGATACAGAATTTTTGGCTAGGTTTTTTAATAGATTTTTGGCTAGGTTTTTTAATAGATTTTTGGCTAGGTTTTTTTAATAGATTTTTGGATAGGTTTTTTTAATAGATTTTTGGATAGGTTTTTTTAATAGATTTTTGGATAGGTTTTTTTAATAGATTTTTGGATAGGTTTTTTAAATATAGATTTTTAAAAACAGATGTTTGTTTATTTAGGCTGGAACATCTCTCCTGTGAGAGTGGCTATCTGGGGTTGTTCACCCTGGAGAAGGCTCCAAGGAGACCTTAAACCCCTTCCAGTGCCTAAAGGAGCTCCAGGAGAGCTGGAGAGGGACTTGGGGTCAGGGGATGGAGGGACAGGACAGAGGGCAGGGCAGGGATATTGGGCAGGAATCCCTGCCGGGAGGGTGGAGAACCCTGTGAGTCACAGCTGAGGGTGCAAACTGCACACCTGGCCCTGGCTCCTGAGAGCTGTGGGTGGGTTCTGTGTCCTGCCTGCTCCATCCCAGTGCTGCTCCGTGCTGGGGGAATGGACAAAATCAGGAATCCCACCCAGCTGAGCTCCTCCCTGAGCTGTTTCACCCTCCCTTTCCCTTCCAGGATCAACTGCTACGACGTGTTTGGAGCCCAGGCTCCCTTTGGGGGCTACAAAGCCTCTGGCAACGGGAGGGAGCTGGGGGAGTACGGCCTGGAGGCCTACGTGGAGGTGAAAAATGTGAGTATTCCTGCAGCCAAGGCCTTCCCAGCCCTCTGCTGCAGCTCCAAAATGCCCCTGTGCCATTGGTGAGAGCTGGAACCCAAACCTTGAGCTCCCCCCTCTCTTCCTGAGCTTTCCCAATCTCCAAACCTGTCCCTGACTGGGATACACTGGTTTTTCTAAAAAAAAAACCAAACTTGTAACTTTCCCCCTTTTTTTTTTTTAATTCCTAGGTGACAATCAAAATTCCACAGAAAAACTCCTAAAGGACGGCAACTTTCTCCACAGATTTGAAAATAATTATGCAGCTTTATGAGGAAAGCTCAACACAGAAAATTTAGTATGCAAAAATACGTAACTCTGCATTAAGAGGCGTTTTTTTAGGTGTTTAAAGGAGCTTTTGTTAAAAAAAGAAACAAACCTACTTGGCTTTATCTTTTTAAAATACCAAATGCAGCTGGCTGAGCACTAACAAGGTGGGATGGTTATTTTGGGAATGTATTATGTGAGTGCAGTCACCCATAGGAGAGGGGTGTGATCTTTACATCTCTAGTTGATAAACAAGCTTTTTCCCCCCAAGAATTCATTTAAATGCTTCTTTAGTCTAGGAGGATTTATAGAATAGAAAATAACAACGATGTGTTGGCTTACAGAACTAGGTCTATAACCCTTGTCCTATAAACTATGTTTATTTTCTGTGAGCAAAGTGAACGGAGTTCGATGTGTACCTGGGCCAGGGAGCAGTGTGAAATCTGAGGGAAAAGTGCTTTTTTTTGTTCCGTCCTGCTGGTTGTAGCCACTCCAAATAAACATTTCTTGTCTCGGTGCAGTCAACCCTACTTTTGTGGGAGGTTTGTGCCAGTGAGCCCAGACACACACAAATTCCCTCACCCATTATTTTTAAGGGTTTGCTCTTTCTGCCCTGCCCGCTGTGCTTGTATTGCCTTGATGTTACAGGGACATTCCAGCTGGTACCCGGCTGGAGGAGTGAGCGGGGTCTGAACGTGAGTGAGGGCGGTGGGGCTGCCCTGGGAGGCACGGCCATGCTCCTTCATCGCCGCTTCCCCCTCACGGCCCTGAGGGCGGCCATTCCCCTCAGATCTCGCGAGACTTGGAGCCACCCAGCTCCTCAGCCCAGCGGGCGCGCCGAGTTCTCGCGACACCTCCGGGCCCCGACGGGCGGCAAATCCCTTCGGTAGGTCCCGCCCACCGACATCTCGCGAGACTTCGGGAGGGCCGACTTAGGGGAGGGGTCAAGGGGATTAGCTCCGCCCCCCGAGTATCGGTGATTACAACGTCATCACAAAGCGCCACCCTTCTAGAAAGCCCGGCAGGGTCCTTCCCGTTGCCGTCGCGCTTTTAGAGCTGCCCGCAGCCGCCTGCGAACCGCTCCAGCGCCGTGGCGGCGGCTCCCAAAACCCCGCGGCGGGCGCGTGGCGGGCGCGGCGATCCCGCTCCCTCCTTTCTTGCCGCTCTCGGCGTCGGCAGCGCTGTCGCGGCGGCCCGCGCTGTCCGGCGGGGCTGCCCGGTGGGGGCTCCGGCGATGTCCGGCTCCCGGGCGGCTCCTCCCGGTTGAGCGGCGGCTCCGCGCGGGCCCCGCGCCCTCCCCGCGCCGCACCCGCGGCCCGCCCGGCCGGGCATGAGGCGGAGCGGCGGCGGCACAAAGGCTCCAGCGGGGCTGCGCCTTGCCTGAGGCGGCGCCGGGCCCGCCGCGCCCCGCGGGGCGATGTCGCACGATCACGACATGGACAGGACGATCAAGGTTGGCGGGGGACGCCGCCGGCGGGGCGGATTTTGGGGCGGTTCGTCCCGGGGGGTTTGCTCGGGATCCCGCGAACCGAGGAGCTGAAGTTTGTGCTGTTTGTGTTTTAGCGAGCAGAGGAATTGGTGCTCGCTGGCCGCGAGTTGTGGTGTTTGCTCATTAATTAATGCTGCTGGTTAATGAGGCTCTCATTATCCATGGTAATTAGTGCCGCGCTCGCTCCTGCCCTTCCATCGGGGCTCGGGGTTGGTCCCCATCTGTCCCTGCTGCAATTCCCCTTTACCCGGTGCAGCTGATCCCAACTCAGATATGAAGTTTTTTAGGGTTTTTATTTTCTTCCTTATTCTGCGGGTTCTGTCCAATGTCCGCATGGCCCAGAAGTTCCTCATTCCTTTTGTCCAAATCCTTCTTTCCCAGCTTTGTTCACCTTTCCCGGATTAATGTCCACAAACCACAAAATTATCTGAGTTAAATTGATCAGAAGTTTCTGTGAGCTTCTCCTGAAACCCCCAAATTCCTCTGATCCACTGGGATTTCTGCCCCTTCCTTCTAAATCCTGTATAAATTAAACTTGTATAATTTAATACTTTTATAATCTTTAGTACTTTAATAACTACTGATCATTTTCTACTTTATGCTGATTTTATTTTGCTTTTCAAATCCTTGGTTTAGCTCAGGTTTGGTTGTTCTGGGGTTCAGGGTCTGGAATTTAGGGCAGGATTTATTTCCAGATTTGGGGATTGAGAGAGGTTGGAGGAACAGGAGCTGGAATTCCCCAGGATGGGATTTTTCTCTGGTTGCATCCAGTTTGTCCCAGCAGCGTCCTGCACTCCTCCCAGTCACCCTGGGACTCCCAAAACTTCAATTTCCAACTGTTTCCCATCAATATCTGTAAGAAATAGGTTTTTAAATGTTTTTAAAACATGATGGAAGGTTTACACAGTCTGCATCTGTATGCAAACCTTGAAATTACAAATGCTGGCTTAGAAATGCCATGGAACAGGACAGGCATTGTTGAGAAATAGAAATTAATTTCAGGACAGAAATTCAGAAATAAATTTAAGGACAGCCTTGCAAAAAAACCCTAAATACTTTAGAGAAATAGAACTATGAAAGATGCATTATATTAGGACCCATGAGGTCCTAATTACTAAAATAACTAAAATTACTAAAATAACAAATTACTCCACAGGGGTAATTTTAGATTATTGGGTTTTTTTGAGGCATTTACAGCATGGAGTGGTAAAAGCTGATAGGCAAAGAAATGCTTATAATGTATTGTAATTAAAACATTAAAAATTAAATTAGAAATAATTGGCTTCTGATTGTGATGGTGAGAATTGTAACACCTGAATTGTCTCACCCTTCACCTGAGACTGAAAATGGAATAAATGTTTATAAACCCCTCTCAGTTGCCCCATCTCTGGGTCAGAAAAGGGACGAATCCCACAAATTGGTGTTTTGTGTGAGGGAAAAAGGCTTTTTTTGGGGTGTGCTGGTCAAAAAAAAACCCCTTAATCCCACAAATCTCCAGTGGGATCATGGAATCCGTGGGGTTGGAAAAGCTCTGAGCAGGGCTGGGCTGGGAGAGGGACCCAGGCTGGGAGAGCTCTGGGAATTCTGCTTCTCCTTTTGGAATTCTGCTTTTCCCCTGGAAATTCTGCTTTTCCTTTTGGAATTCTGCTTCTCCTTTGGGAATTCTGCTTTTTCCCCTGAGAATTCTGCTTTTCCTTTTTGGAATTCTGCTTTTCCTTTTGGGAATTCTGCTTTTTCCCCTGAGAATTCTGCTTTTCCTTTTGGGAATTCTGCTTTTCCTCTTGAGAATTCTGTTTCTACTCTGGGAATTCTGCTTTTCCTTTTGGAATTCTTTTCCCCTGGCAATTCTCCTTTCCCAGGCCCTGGGCATCCCAGCCTGCTGGGGTAGTTCCCAAATTCTTGGCTCAGCCTTGGTGAGAGGGAATTTTGCTCCTGGGGAGATCCCAGCTCCACGTGGAGTTGTGAAACTCTGCTGGAATTCTGGATATTTCACATCATGATCCCCTTTTTCCCCACTGAAAATTCAGGTTATTAATCAGAAGTTTCAGGTTCCTGGAATTTTGGATATTCCCAGGAATTCCATACCAGTGAAATCCAGCTGAACCACTTGGATGGTTTTAAACACATTGGTGCTTTTAAAGCATTTTCAGCTGTTTAGGATCAAAATCCTGGAATTTTTCAGGTTGGAAAAGAGTGAACATTTCCCTGGCAATGCTGGGAATTCCTGGTGCTAAGGCTGGAGCTGCCATTCCTGAGCTGGGAGGTGGAAGTGGCTCCTAAATCCTGGATTTGGTGTCATTTGTGGTTCTTGACCGTGAATTACTCATTTCACCTCTGAGTTATAAAGCTGCTTTGGGATCAAGGTTGGGATCCAAATTTAAAAATTGCAGGAGGTAAAATCGTTGCTTTTTTTCTTTAAAACAATGGCAAATACACAGAATAGGAAATAGATATTAAATGCTCATTAATGCCCTCCTAAAATTGTGTTTTCACCCCACCCCTGCTGTTTTCAGCCCTCTGCAGCTGAACAGCAGAAAAATTAAATCAGCTTTTCCCTAACAAGGGAAATTCTTCCTCACAAGTGAAATTTATCTGAGTTCAATTGGTCAGAAGTTTCTTTGAGCGCCACAAATTTCTGTGACCCACTGAGATTTCTGCCCCTTCCTTCCAAACCCTCTAAAAACCTTCAGGGGTGGCTTCTGCCATGAATTTCCAGTGGATTTGGGAATTGTTTTTTCCTTGTGCTGCCGTTGCAGCAGCTCCTTGTGCTGTGATTTATCCTGAGCACAGGCAGGAATTTAATAAAGGAACAAAGGCCCAGCTCAGGGCATCAATCAAAGCTCTGAGCTGGGTTTAAAGCTGGGTTTAAAGGCTGCCTTGGGATGTGGTTAAGCCTGAGAGCACCCAAGTGTGGCCTAACAAAACCCAGCCATGTTTGTGTGGGTTTGGACAAAAGGAGCCTGGCTCATGAGCAGAAAAATCTACAATTAAATCAAGCAGGGTTTAATTTACACTGTGATGGTTCCAGTGGTTTGAAACCTGCAATTTTCTGTTTTCTGTGATCAAAAAATGCATTTTAATGCTGAAATGGGCTCCTTGTTTCATTGAGATTGATCATTTCTGGGTAGGAAGTTGGAACTGAGTCAGGGAGAGATGCCCCTGGTACACTTTGGGTATTAAAAGCACAAAATCCCATTTACTGCTCTCAATAACCCTGTTTGGAAATTCCAGCTGCACAGAAACAAAAATTTTAACAATTTTAATCAGCTAAATGATGATGTGAGCATTTATATTTATATTTATTTTCATATTTGTATTTCTAATTATATAATGGTATATTTATTTTTATATTTGCATTCGTGTTCAATGGTATATTTATATTTATGCATAATGGTATATTTATATTTGATTTTCTATGTTTATCTTATATTTATATTCATCTTTATAGCTATATTTATATTCCATTTTATATGTTCGTTTTATATTTATATTTATATTTATGGTTACATTTATATTTATATTTATATTTATAAAATATAAATTTAAATATAATTTATATTTATAATAATATAATAATTTATGTTTAAAATTAAATATTTTCCTCAGAAAAGCAAACTCCCCAGCAGGCATTTTTACACTCAGATCTGCTGAGTTGTTTTTAGGTTTTTTTTTTTCTGGGAAAAGCTGTAATAATTTTATTTATTATGTATTTATTGACTGTGTTTTCCCTCCTGCTGCTCCTTCCTGAACAGGAAACTTCCATTTTAGAGGAATACAACATAAACTGGACTCAGAAGCTGGGAGCTGGGATCAGTGGGCCTGTTAGGTAAGGGAACACCCCAGGATTGTCCCTGCCCTGTGGAGGAGTCTGTGAGTATTTTACTAAAAAACCTGATGGGATACATGGAAAACCCAAACCAACAAACGCCTGTGCCCCATGTGGGTCATGCAGGAGGGGTTTTGTCTTTTTTTTGGGGGGGGGAATTTGGGGAGGAAAATTTCTCCTCCCTTCTCTGTGCTGGTGTGTTCCCCCAGCCAGGCAGGAGCAGGAGCTGGTTTGGAATAACGACACCAGAAATTCCTGCTGAGCCCCCTGCCCTGCCCCTTCCCTGCTTTCCCTGTTGTTTTTCCAGCTTTTCCTCTGCATTTGCATCCCAGCCCTGCTGCTCGTGGATTTTTAACCCCTGGTTGATTTCTGGGAAGGAAAACACTTTTCCAACAAAGCCCTTCCCTTCAGAAAATGGGAATTTGGGCTGGAAAACCCCTGTGTGCTGTTCTGGGTGCTCCCTTTGTCTTTCCCATCATTTTTCTTCCTGTCTGGGTTCTCCTCATCCTTTTTGGGTTGTTTCATTAAAACACTCATTTTAAACACATTCGTGTTTAAAATTTTGTGCTTTGTTCTTTTGGCTGCCTCTTCAAACGTGGGCCCTCTCCTCAATTGTTAAAGGAGGGGGAAAAAAGAGAAAAAACATCACCCAAAATGAGGATTTCCTTCCCAAACCACTTTATCTATCCCAAATATTTCATTTATTCCAGAATCACTGGGGGGTCTTCAGGTGTGCTTTGGGTTATTTTCATCCAAAATCTCTCTTGGGGCTGAATTTAGGGTGAGAGCTGGGATGTATCCCAGACTTGGGGCCTTCCTGGGAATTCCCATGGGGAGAACAAGCTCAGAGCTACAAATCAATTACTTCAGGTGTCTCTTTTGCATCTCCTTGCTGACTGAATGATTTTGTTGCTGTAATACCAGAGTCTGCATGAAAAAATCCTCCCAAGAACGCTTTGCACTGAAAATCCTCCTCGATCGTCCAAAAGCTCGAAATGAGGTACAGTTCCTGCTTTTCTCTCCAAAAAAAAACTTAAATTTTTGAAGCTTTGGGGATGTTTTAAGCATAAAAATCCCACCACCAAACCCCCATTTGCTGGCTGTGCATCCAGAGATTTATTTCTAATGAACTGAGCTGTGTTTTCAAGCTGTTCTTCTCCCTGTAATGGAACAGAACCAGTTTGAGAGGGAATTTTGTTGCCACATGCCACTGCTCCAAGAATGCTTCGAGTTGTTCTGGAAATGGATTTTTTTTTCCATGTGCCAGGACCTAAAGCAGCTCCTGACACAGGTTGGGAATTCCTGAGGTGTCAGACTGGTCAGCCTGTGGAATGATGGGCACTCCTCCAAGCTGTGGGGAATTTAAAGAAGGGTTAATTGTCCTTGAGGCTGAAGCAACTTCCATTTCTTGTCACTGAGCAAATTGTCCTTTAAAATTCCCATTAAAATCATCTGTGTCCAAAAAGCACCAAGACTTGGCTTGATTGAACAGCCCAGGGAGCTTTAAAGTGGGGGAAATTCCTGAATGTTGGGACAGGAGGTCCCAGTTCCTTCCCAGCTGGAGCCTCCCTGCAACCCCAAACCCACAGCCTGGCTCAGCAAGGGACACATTTGATGGGATTTGTGCTGGGAGAGGCAAAAAGGGACAGCTCCGAGCTGGGGTTACCCTCCAGACACACTTCAGGTTCTGGTTCCAAGCATGGAGGGGTTGGAGGTTCTGAGCAAGGCTTTAATTCAGATGTTCCAGCTGTTGGGAGTGCTTAGCCACGAATGGAATGATGGAATTTTGGGGTTTATTCATTCCAGATGATGGAGTTTTGGGGTTTATTCATTCATTTTCACTTCCATTGGAGTGCTACATTGCTCCTTTAAAGCTGGTTCTGTCCAAATTCCTGTAAAACACTCCCAAGATCGAGCTTTTCCCAGAGCTCTGTGTGGGATCCCACAACCTGCCCCAAATTTGGGGTGTTTTTAGCCTCAGTGCCTGTCCCTGAGTGCAGTAACAGCTCTTCCCTTCTCTTCAAGGTACGTCTGCACATGATGTGTGCAACACATCCCAATATTGTTCAAATAATTGAAGTTTATGCTAACAGTGTGCAGTTCCCACATGAATCCAGCCCCAGGTAAGGTTACTTAGGGGGATTCATTCCCACAGCTTCTTTTCCATGTTTAGCCCAAGGTATAGTGGAGTTTGCTTTGCTTTGCTTTGGTTTTAATCACAAAATTATTATTTCAAGGGGGTCCCAGGTGTAATAATAATCCTGCAGACCAAGCAGCTCTTGTTTTTTTTTTTTCCCTGACTTTTGTGTATTTAAATTATTTTGCCTCCTTTATTCCCTGTGTTGAATGCATCTCCATTTTTTTAGGTTTTCCATTGATTCAGTCTGCATTGTGTGAAAGAGTTGTTTCTAAAAATATGAAATTCAGCCCTGAAAACTCTCAATGCATTGTCCTGCTTAAAATGAACACAGGAAAACATGGAGCAGAGTGATTTTTTTTTTTTTGTGTGTGTGTATGCATTATTATATTTGGATAAAAATATTGTCTTCTGATAGGATCTTAGTGGAGAAAATCATCAGAGCTGGGAGAATGAAAGAGCTGAGACCTGCCTTAGGCTCTGGTGTAGCTGATTTTGCTGTGTGGTGGGAACTGGGAGTTAATTCCTAGAGGATCTGGCAGCCCTGATCTCCACCTTCCTATTTTTTATCCTTCATATTGATGGCAGTAAAAAGCTGTAAATGAAAATAATGGGGGATCCAGACTCAAAACCATCCCTGTGCTGTGTAATCCTCGAGGGCAGAGTGTCCACATGGCTTCCAGCTCCATCCAGGCTGGAGCTGGATGTATTCACGTCCAGTTTGTTCCAGCTGGATGTAGGAGCCCATCAGGAGGAGCAAACTGGAGATTTCCTGGGAGCCAGAAAAATCACGAGGATTTTAAACTCGGACAGCACCAAAATAGCCCCAAAAGCAGCACAGAGAAAGCAGTGTTTGTGTGAAATATGCATTCTTAGCTTAGCAATTCTGTTCTTTTGGATGATTTTTTTTTAATGTAACAACATGAAATGCTTTTGAACAGGGCTCGGCTCCTAATTGTAATGGAGATGATGGAAGGGGGAGAGCTCTTCCACAGAATCAGCCAGCACCGGCACTTTACTGAGAAGCAAGCGAGCCAAGTAACAAAGCAGGCAAGTCACCCCCTGTCCCAGCAAATCCATCATGCTCTGGCTAAAGTAGGGACAATTCCCGGGGCTGGAAGGGTGGGGAAAAAGGATGAATTCAAAGATTCCTCAGTTCTGATCCGATGATCATTGCCTGCTTTGTTATAAGTGACAATGCCCAAGCTTTACTAGGAATAAAGGATTCAAGGTGTGGGCTTTGTTCTCTGGGTCTGCTGTGCTTAACGTTGCTTTTCCACACCTGCTCTAGAGAAGACTCCCGAGAGAATTTTGTCATTCTTCTTGTCCTAAAAGTGTTGCCTCCAGCAGGAACTCCTGAGCTCTGGAACCTCCGTGACCCCCTTGGCGTTTCTCTCCTCTGGGCCAGGGGTTTTCAGGCTGGGTTCTGGGCTTGGGCTGTGGAATTCCTGGAAGATCCCAAGGAAGGAATGTGTCTGTTTGTTCTGGTGTTGTGTCTGTTTGTTCCTTCACCCTTTCTCTCCCAGCTGACTCCTGAATGATTTTATAACCTCCATGGTGGTTTCTGCAGGGGGTTTTGGTGTCCATCAGGTTTTTTGTTGCTGGTGGGACTCTCAGAAGGATCTCTGTGGAATTCAGTGCTGGGATCCCCAGTTCCCCTCAGCTGGAGAGAGAATATTTGAACCTGGGGCAAAAAATTTGTGTTACTTTTGTGCTTTGACTTGTTTCTAATGAAATGCTAATCGTGCTGGTACTTTTTGGTCTCATCCAACAAAGAAATGAGGTGGAAGTACAGAATTATTCTTTTTGTTTGACATCCTTTAGGCTGTTTGATTTCTTTGACACGATGGGGAAAACTTGTAAAACTTTACCAGAAATCAAGACTTTGGTTTGAATTCTGTGTGTACACTTGGGTTATTCATGTCTCAAGTAACTCTTTGCTTTAATGTTCATAGAAATGAAGTTTGAAATGTGAAATTATTTTCTAAGGTGGTTCTTCATCCTTGTCTTGTACCCAGGAATGGTTAAAGCTTTTCACAGCACTGCCTCATTTTCTCTGGGAACGTGTTTGTATTCATTGCTGAGCTGAGTTAGCAGTGAAGTTCTCTTGTGACAGTAATTTGGAGGTTTTTAAGGACTCTAAACTTGGGTAGGATCCTACAGAATGCAGCAGGGATACTTCCAAATAAGGGTTGTGAGGCTGTGCCTCGCTTCTGTCTCAGGAATGCTGTTTAAATATTTATACTTGGCTTTTCTTGAAATGAATTGCACTTGGAAATGTGCAGTCCCTGGAGCTTTTCCTGCCTGGACTGCAGGTTCCCAAAGCATCCTTGAAACAATCCAGGAATGCATTTCTGTGGGGTATCCACAGAATGACTGAAGTGCAGGCAGTGCCCATCCAAAATGAAAGAATAAAAGTGCCTGAGTGTTGGATCTGCAGATTCCCTGGAATCCTGACCTCCCTGCTGGGCAGGGGCAGCACCCTGGAACCCTGGCACAGCAGGGAAGGGGCACTGGCACCTCCTGCTTCACTTTGGGGGGCTCTCAATGCCTTGAGTTCCCAGACTGAGGAGGTTGGGACGCCCAGGCCAGCCTGGCTTTTGTTTCCTGAGGGATTCATGTCCCAGCTGTCACCTCGGTGCAGCAGGGTCAGGCTTGTCCTGAAGGAGAGCTCCACTTGGGTGGAGTTAAAATATTTGGGGTTGGAAATGTCCTTTGTAAAGCTGCAGTAAATGTCCAGGCTGCAGGAGGAGGTCAGTGATTGTAGCTGATTTATTGTGCCCTTTTCCAGATAGCTTTGGCTTTGCAGCATTGCCACTCACTAAACATTGCACACAGAGACCTCAAGCCTGAGAATCTCCTCTTCAAGGATAACTCTCTGGTAAGATGAACATTTGCAATTCTTTTGCTGCTGAATTCTGGTGAAGTGTGGCTCAAGGGTGACTCTCAGAGTAGTGGTAAAATGACATTAATGTTTTGGTGACAAAATTGAAATTGAAAATTCAATTGAAAAAAAAAATGGAAATGAATTTTCAGTTGAAAATTTCAGTTGAATTCAATTAAATTGCAAATTGAATCACCTGGATGGACTTGGTGCTTTCCCATCCCCTGATCTCCTTGCAGGGCAGTGAGTCCCTGCTGCTGCTGCTGTAAAATAGGAGTCAGGTTCTGCACCTGAGCTCAGGGTCCAGCTCTGCCCCCTCATCAGGATGTTCTGAGCCTCTGCCTAGAGGTGCTCTGATAGATCCAAACAATTCTTTGTGTCTCCTGCTCACCACCAGCCTGGATATGCAGTGACCCCCCCTCCAAGGGGCTCAGTGCCTTCCCAGTCCCTGAGGGGGCTGTTCCTGGCCCAGAGCACCCAGAAGAGCAAAACCCCTGCTTTGAAAGGTCAGTTTGGGACCTTTCAGCTGCCTGGTGGAGTGTGAGGGTACAAATACAATGCTTGGAAAAGGTGAGATGAGGACAGGGGGAGAATTCTGTGTTAGAAAAGCTGGTTTAATGAGATTTGTCTAATAAAGCCTCTTCTCCTTGTTTTAGGATGCACCTGTTAAATTGTGTGACTTTGGGTTTGCCAAAGTAGACCAAGGTGACTTGATGACACCCCAGTTCACTCCCTATTATGTAGCACCTCAGGTAACAACCAGTTCCTGCTCTGGCCTAAAGGGGGATCATTTATTGCCTCAGCCTCCATATCCACATTATTTTAACCCCCTTTTCTGTCCTGGAAGGGCTCTGAGTGCAGGAACCTTGCAGGAATCCCTCCACCCTGAGCTGGAGTGCCACAGGGATTTGTTGATAAAGCAAATTTCCCAGACTCTACTCAGCCCTGATGGTGATAATTGGCCTTTAGCTGAATTAAAGCAGCTGCTTTGGAGAAATCCTTGCCTTGCCATCCTCCTTCCAGCTCAAGCTCATTCAGGATTCCATTAAAAAGAAGAAAAAGGTTCTGAAAAGGTTGCTCACAAAGGGCAGGGGCAGAGGGTTGGTACCTGGGCACCTGGGCCTGGCCCCTGTGTCATTAAACACAATCTGTAATTACATACAGGCTGCTCTTTGTAGTGCTGCTTTGCCCCTCTCCTGTCCTTTGTGTTGGATCCTGGAGGAAATGAAGAGCAGCTGCAGATGGAGATTTAATTGCAGTGCTGGGCTGCTGCCTTTAATCACTGGGAAGGGCAATTCAGAGATCAGAGCATGCCCTGAAAATTCATCAAATTCCTTCCCAGCTGGAGCCTGCTGGGGCTCCCTGCAACCCCAGCCCACAGCCTGGCTCAGCAAGGGACACATTTGATGGGATTTGTGCTGGGAGAGGCAAAAAGGGACAGCTCTGAGCTGGGGTTACCCTCCAGACACACTTCAGGTTCTGGTTCCAAGCATGGAGGGGTGGGAGGTTCTGAGCAAGGCTTTAATTCAGGCAGAACTGGAGATTTCAGTGCCCTGAAATATTATATATTTTAGTATTTCCCTCATGTAGAAAGCTTCAGACTTTCTTAAGGAGAAAAACTGGACCTTGGTAGTGTTCAGTAGCTGAAATAAGTTTCTTGAATGGAAAATCATCAGGAATCTTTGGCATAGGCTTTGCTGGTTGTGTTGCCTGTCCATGAAATGGATTTTTCTTTGTTTTTATTTCCCCTCTCACCAGGTATTGGAGGCACAAAGAAGACATCAGAAAGAAAAGTCTGGTATTATCCCCACCTCTCCAACCCCTTACACTTACAACAAGGTGAGCTGGGAAACATCTTTCAAAGTCTTCCCCACCCCACTGGTGCTTCTGATAGAGCAAAAAATAAAATGCACACTTAGTGCAAACCTAATTAATGATCCTCTAACAAAGGAGGGATAAATACACAAATGCTGTTAAGGAGCACTAAATATGAACAAGATTTTGGGGAGAGTAGAAGGAGTCTGCTGGAGCGAGGCCATGAGGGAAGTTCCTTTCAGCTCTGTTCAAAGGGAATCTCTTTCCTGCTGCCAGAGTTTCTGGATGTGCACAGCATTCCTTGTTCAGGCAGCTGTGCCAGGAACTGCCCTGTACCTGAATCTTCTTGAAAACAATCAAGAATTTATTGTCTAGCTGCTGGAATCGTGGCAGGAAATGTCCTGAAAGGTCCTAATCTTTTTTTGGGCATTCCAAAACGTTTTCCTGCTTATTATCATCACTGTCTCCTGCTGGCTGAGCAGTGCTTGAACCACTGAGTGTTCTGGGTGTGTCAATTTTAGTTCAGGTTTTCTGGTTTGTGATCCCAGAGTAAGGATCTGTCCTGATTCCAGCTCTAGGGATGGTTGTTTATTCCACCCCGTGCCTGAGCAGGTGTTTGATATGCAGTGTTGGCATTTAGTGGCCTCACAGAGAGAGTTAAAGCAATTATTAATTACTCTGCACCACAAATCTGCCTCCTCAGGGCTCTGACTGCCTCTCTCCATCCTGGAGAGCCAGGCTGGTGATTGTAGCAGACACTTCTGTTTCTGAACTCCTTAGAATGTGCCAGTAGTGTTTTCATATGGAGTTTCTTCTTCCCTCTCTCGTCCCTTGATTTGGGATTTCCAAGGTGGGAGGGATTTGCTTTCCATGTTCCATGTGAAGAATCGCTCTGGTGGCACTGGGTGACAGAGCTGCTGAGGGAAGGGCCTTGTCCCCGGGGGTGGTTCTGCAAAAGCAGCACCTGGCACTCACCCAGAATGGGCACCGAGAGCTTCCAGGTGCTCTGTCCTTCCATGGCAGTCCTGTCCTGTCCCTGGCTGCCCCCACAGGCAGCTCTGATTCCATTTCCCTGCTGTTCCTTTCTTGGGTGGTTGTTCTGTTTTCAGCCTCCCATTGGAAACAACCGGATTCTTTTATGGGATTGGGGGTAGGACTGAGGATTGGGGGTAGGATTGAGGATTGGGGGTAGGATTGAGGATTGGGGGTAGGACTGAGGATTGGGGGTAGGATTCAGGTATCCTGAGAGATGCAATAAGGCTCTCACACCTCTGCAGCCCCGGCTGTTCCAGACAATTCCCAAGCCCCTGGAATTTGTTCAGCTCGGAGCTGCCTTGTCACAGCAGCCAGATTTATCCACAGAGCAATAAACTGTGCTGGTGTTCACAGGGGTCCCAGGAAGAGGGAAGAAATGAGGATTTGACTCCATGTTTCAGAAGGCTGATTTATTATTTTATGGTATATTAGAACTATACTAAAAGAATAGAAGAAAGGATTTTATCGAAAGGCAAAGAAAGGAATGGCAGTAAAATCTTGTGACTCTCAGACAGTCTGAGCCAGCTGGGCTGTGATTGGCCATTAATTAGAAACAACCACATGAGCCCAATCCCAGATGCACCTGTTGCATTGCACAGCAGCAGATAACCATTGTTCACATTTTGTTCCTGAGGCCTCTCAGCTTCTCAGGAGGAAAAAATCCTAAGGAAAGGATTTTCCATAAAATGTGTCTGTGACAATAAACCTCTCACGCCTCTGCAGCTCTGGCTGTCCCAGACAATTCCCAAGCCCCTGGAAGTCGTTCAGCTTGGAGCTGCCTTGTCACAGCAGCCAGATTTATCCAGGAAGGTGGATCTGGAGGAGGAGCTGAGCTGCTTCAGTTCCTTTAGGGAATCACACAGAACTTTTATGAGAACTCCCCCAGTATTTGCTGCAAACTGCTCCCCAGAGTGACCCTTTCCTTGCTTGCAGAGCTGTGACCTGTGGTCCCTGGGGGTGATTATCTACGTGATGCTGTGTGGGTACCCCCCCTTCTACTCCAAGCACCACAGCCGGACGATTCCCAAGGACATGAGGAAAAAGATCATGACAGGAAGCTTCGAGTTCCCAGAGGAGGAGTGGAGCCAGATCTCAGAAATGGCAAAAGACATTGTCAGAAAGTGAGTCCTTGGAGGGAAGGAACTCTGCTGTTGCTCTGTGCTTGTGTTAAGGAATTGGAATGGTTCCATGTTAAGGAAGTGGAAAAGCACCTGGAAGTGCCTTATCCCAGCACTGGGGATTGTCTGCAGCTCATCCAGCTGACAAATTCTCTGTTACATTCAGCATAACCAAGTCTAGGAAATGTTTTTTTTTTTTCCCTGTACAAGTGTTTAATGTTGATGTCTCTTTTGTTGGGGTGAATTGTGTATTGAGTCTTCAAGGGGAGTGGGAGCACTGAAGGGTTTCAGGATAACACAGCTGGCACGGATTTCCTGGGATAACATTTGAATTCCTGTGAAAATCAAGTGCCTTTAATGGGATGTGGTAAATCTGTCCCCTAAAGCCCTGTGTACATCATACAGAACCTAAAAAGAATCAGGCAGGAGGATGGAGAGGGAGATTAAGATCTGTCATGAGGTGCCAGACTCAGATAAGGTTTTGCATGGATGTTTTATTCCAAATGCTAATGGAGTCTGTTTTCCATGCAGGGCACATCCCTCAGCTGGGAGTGTTTCAAAGACTTGGTCTGTTTGGGAGCAAGAATGTGGCACTGATTAGGGCTTGACCTCACTTATTTTTGAAAAAGTAACAGGGACTTACTGCCTTTGCATCACCAGAGAGAGGAGCTGAGGGAATAAAAGCAATATAAATAGGAAAAAAAAATCACTTGGGGAAGTAATTTAAAAGTGTCACTGGCTCCTGAGATGCACTGTAAATTCTCCAAGGATTCACATTGTTTGGAGAGGGTGCTGAGCCCTTTTTAGAGCTGTGCAGGGGAACCCCCAACCTTTCATTAAATTAACTTTCCTTTATACCAAAGTTAGCTCTTTATTCTCACACAGAAACTCCACAGGCAAAAGGTTTCATTGTCTTTCAAAATTCCCATGGAAGTCAGCTCTGAGGATGTTGTCACATAGATCCAGGCTGATTTCTGACCTCAGGCTTGATGAGGGCTTGATAATGGCTTAGGATCTGGGAAATGCATGGCAAAGGAATGCACGTGGCTGCTATCAAACTTGAGCTTAACCTGCTTGGCAGCAAGTGGGATTGCTGCTCTCCCCCGTGGTGCTGCTGACATTTTGGACAAGTTATTTCCACTTTCTTGGTACATTAAACAATTGTGCTCTGCAGCCAAGAAGCTGATCTGGAGTTGTCTGGGGAAGTGTGACAGGCTCATGGAGTCATTCCCATTTTCATTCAGACTTTGGGATGACTTGTCAGCACTCTGGGGGAAATCTTGCTTTTTTATTTAGTTGTGCTCATTGTGAGAACACAAATTGATCTGTAAATCCTCTTTTTAGGGTTTCATGCTAGAAAAAAAAAATTAATGGAGTTTTCAGCAATCTTGGAATAAAGTTGCTTTTTATTTTGAGGGGCTGGAACCAAAGTGTTCATCACTTGAGGACTTTGCAGGGGGGAGAACAGCTGAGGAGTGGCACGGTGGGAGCAGTGAATGCTGCAGAGTTTGCATGCCCAGAGTCCTTGGGATGAGTGTAACCTGTTCTGGGCGTGAGCTCTGGGAGTGCCTTTCCAGAAAGTGCCAGCCTGGATCATTTCCAGCTCCTCTGGAGGTGAATTCCCACCTGGGAGCAGCAGCTGTGGAACTCAGCAGCACAGGGGCACCCCCGGAATGCCTTTAGCACCCTCCTTTGCCCCGACTGCCCTGGATGAGCTGTGACAGCACTAAACCACAGCAAGCTCAGGGAGCTGGCACAGATTTTGGGCTCATTTTGGGGCAGTCTGAGCTCTTGGCAAAGCTGGTTTTTTAGCCTTGAAAATGCTTGAATGCTCTGTAAATCTCCACAGCCCTTCTTAGGGATTTATTCTTTCCTCCCCAGGCTGCTGAAGGTCAAACCTGAGGAACGTCTGACCATTGAGGGGGTGTTGGACCATCCCTGGCTCAATTCTACAGAAGCTCTGGACAACATCCTGCCCTCTGCCCAGCTGATGATGGACAAGGTGTGAGCAGCAGTTATTTGGTCAGGAATGTTGCACAGGAGCAGGAGAGCTCTGGGATGGGTGAAGGGCTGTTTTTTGATGTGGGGTTATGCAGATAAGGAGCTTCTCTTCTGCTTAAGGAGAGCCTGAGATCATAGGGAGAAAATGGAAACAGAAATGAAAATGGGAATAAAATGTGAAATTTGGGCTTGAAGGAGATGCTCCCAGATGGTGATAACAAGCAGCCATGTGCTGATGGTGGAATGCAGAGCCTGAGGGATCTTCCATAGGTCTTCCCTCTTTTTGCCATGTTTTATGAGGTCATACAGCAATGACCTCACTAATTAAACAAATAGTCCTTGTTTCCTTTAATTTCTGCTCAAAGAGGATTTCAGTCAATCTAGTGAACATGAGAAGGAGATGATCCTTTGTCCTGTTTCCCCCAGGGATATTTTGTCACTGATTTTAGTTCCAACCAATACCTTGCTTCACGCAAACCTGATTTTTCTTGCACATCTCCAAAATAAATCAAATTTTGGTGCCTCTTTTTTTTCGCCCACGGCAAACACTGTCCCCATTGTCTTTCCAGGCCATGGTGGCAGGGATCCAACAGGCTCATGCAGAACAACTTGCAAACATGAGAATCCAGGACCTCAAAGTGAGCCTGAAACCCCTTCACTCCGTGAACAACCCGATCCTGCGCAAGCGGAAACTCCTGGGGTAACTCCAGAGCTGGGCTTGGAAGGACAACCTGGAGCCAGCTGGGAATGGCTTTGGGAATGGCACAGGCTCACTTGTGATGGTTTAACACACTTGTGGTGTTGCTCAGACAAGTAGCAGTGGCACAGTGTGGGTTTTCTGCCAAGATGTGCCAGTGAGGGCAGGAAGGAGGTTGGATGCTGTTCCTGCATTGAGCAGATTCCTGTTGGGATGATGGGTCACATGTAAGATAAGACAAACTGGGAGAAAAAATTCTTAAGATATTTTTTTCTCATCCTGACATTTATTTAGTGAAGAAGTCAGGTAATCTCTCTGTCTCTCTCTTTCTTTGTTGGAATTAATCTAAAAAATAGACTCCTACATTTTAGGATCACCCTTATTTGAAGTAATTTAAAAGAATATTCCTTTTTCTCCATACTTAAAATGATCAAGAATTATAATTAATGCTGAACCTGTCTCCCAGTTTCCCAGAGAGGGAAGGAGCTGTGTTAGACTGCAGCAGTTACACAACAAGTAATGAGCTTGAGCTCGTTAAATTCTAATTATTTCCCCCTTGTTCTTGTGCAGCACCAAGCCAAAGGATGGTGTTTACATCCATGACCCTGAGAATGGAAGCAATGATTCCAACGTGGCTCTGGAGAAGCTGAGAGATGTGATTGCTCAGTGCATTCTACCACAGGCTGGTAAAGGTTGCCACTTTTAAGAACCTTTTATTCCTAAATGTGCAAGACCCCACCTTTGGGTCTGTCTGTGTCAGTGGTGAGGAAGGAAGGGAAGTCCTGAGCAGCCTCTGAGCTGGGATTTGGGTTCATGTGGAATTTTAGTGACATGCAGAGCTGTTAAAAGGACTTTTAAACAGGAATATTTGGTTTGAAGGCCATTTCCTGGTTTGTGTGGGGTCAGCAGGAATAACTGCCCCGTTTGCTGAGCCCTGAGTGAGGCACGAGGCCAAACCTCCTGTGTCCCTCTGTTGTCCCAACCAGGAGAGAATGAAGATGAGAAGTTGAATGAAGTGATGCAGGAGGCCTGGAAATACAACAGGGAGTGCAAATTGCTGCGAGACACCCTGCAGAGCTTCAGCTGGAACGGTGAGAACCCCTGCTCTCCCCCAGGGAATGTGGGAAAGGGGAAGCACACACCCCCTGCTATGGAAATAACCCCCAGTGTATTGGATTTGGGCTGATTTAGGTTTTGACACTGTTTTATCCCTTCTGCCGCAACTGATGTTCCCAAAATGGGGGTGAAAAAGTTGCTCTGAAATTTTTATTTGAGGCTCAGGGTTGAGTTTCCTGAAGCACCGGGAATGTAACAGCACAAATGGATCATGATAGAAAGGGGGAACTTTAAACTGCCAGAGGGCAGGGATAGATGGGATATGTGCAAAAAAACCTTCCCTGTGAGGGTGGGGAGGCCCTGGACAGGTTGCCCAGAGAAGCTGTGGCTGCCCCATCCCTGGAAGTGTCCAAGGAGGGGTGGGACAGGGCTTGGAGCAACCTGGGATAGTGGAAGATGTCCCTGCCCAGATGACCTTTAGGGTCCTTTCCAACCATCCCACGATTCTGTGATCCTTTTAGGAACCTCTCCAGCTGTGCTGAGCTGCTTTCCATCCAGCTCTTTATTCCCTCTTTCTGCTGGAGGCTGCTCCTCCCTGTCAGCTCAGTTTGGGAAGCAGAATGAAAGCAGGACAGGCACCTTGGAATGCTCAGGTGGCTCCTGGCCAGAGGAGGCTGCAGAGGGCTCAGCCCCAGGAGCAGGTGCTGGTGGATGGAAGGGACCAGGAGCCTCAGCCAGCTTCTCAAGGGCTTGGTCCTGCTTCCTCCTGGTCTGTTTGCTTGGCTTTCATTGAGATCTTTAATTGCTCCATTTTTCCATGGTCTGCGAGTTCTTTTGGATCCTCTGCTGCTGTTGCCCTGAGTTTGTGGGAAGCATTGTTTAATTCCAGCTGGGATTGCTTTCCACCTTGTGCCCAGCTCCAGCTGATTCCCTGTTTTTATTTTTCCCCTTCCAGGCAGAGGATTCACAGACAAAGTGGATCGACTAAAACTGGCAGAAATTGTCAAACAAGTGATTGAAGAGCAGACAAATTCCCACGACTCTCAATAGCTGGAGCTTCTTAATCTTATTTTTTTTACCATTTAAGATTTATTCTTTAACTGTAAAAAGTATTTTTATGTAAATTAATAAATCATAATTATTTCATTAAATTTCCATACTGCTTGAAAATGCTGTATAGTTGTAGATACAAAAAAAAAATCATTGGTACTGTAATATTTTTTTAAAACTCAGTTCCTTGAGGTATATATGATCACTTATGTACTGTTAATCATGACCCCCACAAATGGGGTGGATTTTATTGTTAAAAACCATTCTTTTTCTTAATAACCAGTTGCAGAAGCTGCCTTTCACCTGCCACATCCAGCCCCTGCAGTGACTGTATGCGAAGGAGAGCCACAGTTTCTCAAGCCCCTGCTCAGTGAGTACTTGAAGCAAGTGCTGTGAAATGCAAATTCACAGCTCCCCTTGGCACCTAAATTCCAGGTCTTTAGGTAGAGAGAACTCAATTAAATTAAATCAATTAAATACCTTCAGTTTGGCTTGGTGCCTGGCCCAGGCACCTGAGGCCATGTGCTTGCTGAAATTTTCAGTTCTGAGCAGTGACTCTCTTTTTTTGTCATCTTCCCCATCTCCCTCAGACCTTCTTTAAGGCTTAACCTCCTCTCTTTCTTTCTCCTCATCTTCCTCAGAGCGTTTTTAAGGCTGAATCAGCCATTCAGCACAAAACTCTTCTTTTTCTCACCTTGTCCAACAGCAGAACAGAAGAATGTTCAAGTCTTTATGCACAAATTCTTTTAATTTCCATGGTGGGATCTTCTATGGACCGAGACCAGCCTGGGCTTTGTTTGTTTGGGATATTCCCATTCTTTCCTTCCTAGAAGATCCAAGGCTTGGGTTCTGACTTGTCCTCTTGTTTGGCAGAGCTGTTCCCAGGCAGGCTCCCAGTGCTCTGGGGAACTCCTGGGATTTCTCTGGAGCCCAAATTCTCATCTCTGATGCCTTCGAGCTCCTTCTTGGGGGAGCCACAACTGCAGGGCTGCTCCCTGCTCCCCAGGGCAGGTTCTTACTCTAGTCTGGAACATTGGCTCCAAAAGCTGCTTTTTTAAATCCTGATAAAGCAAACCAATGGCAAGAATCTGTACATAGTTCTAGTTTTCTACCTTTTCTGCTTCTCTTTCTTTCAAAGATCAGGCGGAGGCTTTTTATAGAGCTATTTTGGTACCAAATCCGTGCAGACACCGGCTGAGTGTGGTCTGCAGACTGAAGTGCCAACCCAGGGCCCTCAGTGACCACTCCTGAACGTTGTTGTCTTTCACAGCTCATCCATTTTTGGGTTTACATTGACAAACCTGAGCCATCAATCTCCCAATTCTCTCCTACAAAAGTCCAGCCTTGTTCTTTTTTTTTTTTTTTTTTTGTCTCTTTTTCTATACCAAAATTTCCTTGCAGCTTTAGCTGGATGGCAAAGCAGTGTCTGACTCTTTCTATACAATTTTCTAAACAGTGACTTCTTGTTTTTTCTACATGAAGGAGATGCTTTGTTTCCTGTTCTCTGTCAGCTTTCCTTAATCCTGTGGACAGTTTTCCAATGCCTGATTTGTTGCAGGGTAAGAACAGTCCCTGCTTATCCATCCTCTGATGGGAGCAGGGAGTGTCTGTGTGAGCTGGAATTGTACCTCTGACACTACCTGGAATATTTGTGCACTGACCTGTTGATGAAAACTGAAGAGAATTGGCAAAAATTGAGATGTTTTGTCACTTTTTTGGCTTTACCATCAAGCCCTGTTATGTGCATTTCTGTCCTTGCTGTAATTCTAGGTCATGTCTTGAAATGGTTTCATTTTGAACTTGAAATCCATGTTTTTCTGGGGAATTGAAACTTTCAAGTGTGGCAGATAGAGATGGAAGCAAAGAAATCACCTTTGTTTGAATGGCAGAGCAGAAAATCCCCTCCAAAAGCACTTTTTGACTCTGCCCTCCCAGCAGGAAAATCCTCAGGCAGTTTTTTGGGAGTCAGAATTTGTTGGAAGTGCAGTCAGGGGGGAAGGTGGGATCTGATGTGTGTTAGAGGATTCCTCCTTTTCTTCATCCCTTAAGTGCTGCTGATCCTGAGGTGGGAACATTTGTACAAATTTCCAAGGGCTTTTGCCACAAGGAGCTGCTTTTGATGGATTTAATCTACTTTTTCTTGTCTGTGATAAATAAGAAGGGCCTGATTTGAAGCAGAGGGAGGAGGGACAGATTAAGAAAACACAATTTGAAGACTCAAGGTCAAATGGTTTTGTTTCTATGAGAAAGTTGATTTTTTTACTCTTGGAAAAATTCTGTTTTGCATTTCAAAGCTCAATAACTTTAATGGATTCATTTATGTGTTTGAAAGTAGCATTTGACTTTCTCCTTCCTGTGTTTAGTTTATTTTTCAGTTGAAGCAAGTGCAAAACACCTTGTCTTGATTCTCTGAGGCTTGACTTGGTAATAAATCTACTGATCCTTTATAGCAGACTGTGAATAATGTAAATATGTCGAGCTGGAAGTGTGGGATCAAAGAAGAATTTCTTTGTACAAACACTAAAATATGTGGGAAAGCTCTGGAGGTTGTTGGGTTTTGGGTTTTTTTAGAATTTTATTTAAGTGAAGAAAAATGTCTGAAATCATTTGACCTTTTCAAAATTTTCCGTATAACTGGCTTCTCCTGTGATTTGATTATTTGAAGCTTTTCTATATATATTAAAATTAGGAGAACCTGATTAGTGAAAGAGATTTTGATTGGAAATAGCAACATGTCAAACTTTTGCTGTCATTACTTCTGGATTTTCTTTTGGAAACTCGAGTCTGTCCCCATGTTTAACTCCTGTGTGTTAAAATGTTCTCATTTCTCCTCTCAGTGTTCCCTGTTAGTTCCTTTTGGATCAGTATTACATTGTAAATATTACCCATCCTGTATATAAATGATTTTACTAAACTCAAAAGTTCCTGGCTGGTTTTGTTTGGTTCCCAAATCCCTGCAGGAGAGAAGGAAGGAGCAGCAGGATTCTGCTTTTCCCTGGAAGTGCCCAGAAGGTGTGAGTGCAGCACTTGGGGCTGTGGTTAGTGGTGAGCACAGTGGTGCTGGGTTCATTTCTGCACTTGGTGATCTTAGAGGGCTTTTCCAGCCTTAGAGATTCCATGATTCCATTATTCTGCCACGCTCAGCCCCCCATCCCACCTCCCTGATCCATGGGAACAAACACTTGAATGAGGATTTGAGGCTGGAGAAACCCCTAGGGAATCCTGGGCTCTGCTTGGCAACATAACCCAAAATTGCCTTTTTTAAGCCCAGCTTTCCATCAGATGGCAGCAGCACCTGCCCAGTGCTCCCAGTTAACCCCTGAGGGCTGTGGGGTTGGACTGGGCACTCAGGGAAGGGAGGGATGAGTCCTTCTGTCCTCAGGGACTCTGGAATAGGACCCAGATCCCCATGGCTGGTGCTCCTTGCAGTGGGAGCCCTGCTGGGACTGGGGGACACTGGCTGGTCACAAATGGAACAAAGCTTTGTTGCTGCTGGCCCTGTGCTGGTCCAGGGACAGGCAGTGCTTCCCTCCCCTCTCTGGCCACAGAGCCTCGGGGTGGCACCTGGGCCCTCCCTGCCTCTGGAAATGGTTTTGTTGTCCTTGAGGTGACAGCAACCAGACCCACCCTTGGTCCAGGAGCATCTCAGGACACAAGAGGGGGCAGGTGTGAGGGCTCAGGCTCCTCCCTTGTGAGAGAATTTCCCTCTGCTTGGTGCCTTGGGGGAGTTCAGAGCGGGTTGGGTGGTGAGTGACCCTCAGAGCCTCCAGGCTGGGAAAGGGACTGAGGGGACAATTTCTGGGAGCACTTAGTGTTTGTTTGAGGGGAGTTTTCTTGCTGGGTTGGCTGCTCTGAGTGACTCCTGCATTCTGAGGAGCGCTGGGGCTGTGTCAGCACCCACTGCCAGCCCTGCTGCTCCATTAGCAATCCAATCATTGTTCCCTGGGTAATCTTCCATCACTTAGGAAGCCTTAATCCCCTTTTAAACAAATTGCACTGGCTCCACAAACGGGGTCAGTCGCAGGAGGGTGCAGGAGGCTCTCAGGGATGAGGCTGGGTGTGTTTCATGCCCTGCCAGGGCACAAATCCCATCCTCCCTGTGGAATATTTGCCTTGGAAGTGGGGCTGGAGAAACACTGAGCCATCCATGTCCAAACGTTGGGACTAGAGGAGGATTTGAAGGACCAAGTGGAAGAAGATGGCTGAAAACTTTGTTTTTATCCTGTAAGACAGCAAAATTGAAT
Organism: Molothrus aeneus; assembly: GCF_037042795.1. NCBI lineage: Eukaryota > Metazoa > Chordata > Aves > Passeriformes > Icteridae > Molothrus > Molothrus aeneus. Next base: position 10,553,923 of record NC_089663.1, on the reverse strand, counting down.
TGTTTCACTCAGTCTGACTCTGTAGGAGAAAATAAGTCATTGACCAAACCTCCAGGGCCCTTGTGTGACTTACACAACTGTGTAAACTCTGGGTAAGTTAATTACACAAAGCTGGAGTATTTCCTCTTCTTGTCTAACCTGCTATGAGAAAAATTTGGGTTGGACCCAAAAAGTGAAGCTGTTGGAAAATAAAGCGTGTAAAGGTAAAGAGTTGTTTTTAACACAGCTTAAGACCTGGTTTATTTCCTATAGAATGGTGGGGCCTCAGTAAATAATTCATGTGAATGTCTGGAAATGCAAAGAGAGATTCAGACAAAGTCCTGCTCACCTGGTTCATGAGCGATGCTCCACAGGGTCGAAGCAGCTGATTTTGGGGAGTATTGTGGCTGGGCAGGAGTTGGCAGGAAGAAGGAAAGGGAAATGTGCAGAAATTCCAGGCAGCTTTTGTCCTTTGCAATTCTTCCCACACATCTCCCTCCCTTCCTGAAGAGCCCAGAACCCCCCCTGAGCCCCTCTGGTGCCCCCCCAGGTTCTCAGAATTTGGGATAAATCCTCTGTTCAGCCACAGGGAGGCTGTGACCAAGACCCTTGGTAATGCTTTTGAATTTTTTGTTGGCATTTAGACAGGAAAATCAAAAGGTTTTAGGTTCTTTCCGGGTGTGGAATCGCCTGGATGACAGGTGAGCTGTGCTGAGCAAGGACCTGGGGGTATTTGCTGAGGGCAGCAGCAAAGGTTTGTTCATTGACATCTCCCAATTCAGGGACTGACAGCTGCAAATTACTCCAGATCTTTTTAAGATCTTAAAAGAGGGAACTTTGTGCTTTGCCACCTTGGGAGGAAATTCAAGTTTCCACCTACTGTTGGCAAGAACTGTTAGGATTTCCAGGAGGGAGAGGTGTTGACTTCCTACTCCTGGGTTTCCAGCCCATCTTTGACTTTGTAATTACTTTAATGGAAGTGAAAAGCCCTTTTGTTTTTTTTTGAAATGACACCAGTTTTTATAGAATATCCTTGTTACCCTTCCTCTGGTGTTCTCTCTGAGCTGACACTATCACCAGTGAATTTACACTGGCTGTGGCCTTGCTGTATATGTTTGCTTGGGTTTTTTCCCCCAGTGTGTTTTTTAAAATAAAAATGACTTTGTTTACATGATCTTGCATTGGTATTTTAGCTCGGGCAGGGAGGGGGGTTGGAATGGGGAGTCCCTGTTCCCCCCAAGGAGCCAAAGCCATGAGCATGTCCTTGTCCTCGTCCCCGTGACCAGGCACAGGGCCAGGGCACCTTTGTCCCCCAAGGATCGGGTGTCCCCCTCCCTCCCTCCCTCCCTCATCTCCGGCAGAAGTTTTCCAGACACGTTAGCAGGGAAATATTTCTGCACAGCTGTCATAAAACTGCCATAAAGCGCGACTGTCGTAAAAAAAATTAAAAATAAAAATTAAATAAAAATAAAATTAGAAAAATAAAATAAATACTTAAAAAATAGAAAAATTAAAAATAAAAATTAAATAAAAATAAAATTAGAAAATAAAATGAAAAGCTTTAAAATTAGAAAAATTAGAAATAAAAATTAAATAAAAAATAAAATTAGAAAAATAAAATGAAAAGCTTTAAAATCAGAAAAATGAAAATTAGAAATAAAAATTAAATAAAAATAAAATTAGAAAAATAAAATGAAAAGCTTTAAAATTAGAAAAATTAAAAATAAAAATTAAATAAAATTAGAAAAATAAAATAAATGCTTTAAAATTAGAAAAATTAGAAATAAAAATTACATAAAAATTAGAAAAATAAAATAAATGCTTTAAAAATAGAAAAAATAGAAATAAAAACTAAATAAATAAAATTAGAAAAATAAAATAAATACTTTAAAAATAGAAAAATTAAAAATAAAAATTAAATAAAAAATAACATTAGAAAAATAAAATAAATACATTAAAATTAGAAAAATTAAAAATAAAAATTAAATAAAAAATAAAATTTAAAAAATAGAATAAATGCTTTAAAAATAGAAAAATTAGAAATAAAAATTAAATAAAAAATAACATTAGAAAAATAAAATAAGTACTTTAAAATTAGAAAAATTAAAAATAAAAATTAAATAATAAATAAAATATAAAAAATAAAATGGAAAGCTTTAAAATTAGAAAAATTAAAAATAAAAATTTAATAAAAAATAAAATTAGAAAAATAAAATAAATGCTTTAAAATCAGAAAAATTAAAAATAAAAATTAAAAAATAAAATTAGAAAAATAAAATAAATACATTAAAAATAGAAAAACAAAAAAAATTAAAAAATAACATTAAAAAAATAAAATGAAAAGCTTTAAAAATAGAAAAATTAAAAATAAAAATTTAATAAAAAATAAAATTAGAAAAATAAAATTAAAAGCTTTAAAATTAGAAAAATTAGAAATAAAAATTAAATAAAAAATAAAATTAAAAAAATAAAATGAAAAGCTTTAAAATTAGAAATAGAAATATTAGAAATAAAAATTAAATAAAAAATGAAATTAAAAAAATAAAATAAATAATTTAAAAATAGAAAAATTAAAAATAAAAATTAAATAAAATTTAAAAAAAAATGCTTTAAAAATAGAAAAATTAGAAATAAAAATTAAATAAAAAATAAAATTAGAAAAATAAAATGAAAAGCTTTAAAATCAGAAAAATAAAAATTAGAAATAAAAATTAAATAAAAATAATATTAGAAAAATAAAATAAATACTTTAAAAATAGAAAAACAAAAAAAAATTTAAAAAAAATTAAAAAAATAAAATAAATGCTTTAAAAATAGAAAAATTAAAAATAAAAATTAAATAAAAAATAAAATTAGAAAAATAAAATAAATACTTTAAAATTAGAAAAATTAAAAATAAAAATTAAATAAAAAATAAAATTAGAAAAAATAAATACATTAAAAATAGAAAAACAAAAAAAATTTAAAAATAACATTAAAAAAATAAAATAAATGCTTTAAAAATAGAAAAATTAAAAATAAAAATTAAATAAAAAATAACATTAGAAAAATAAAATTAAAAGCTTTAAAATTAGAAAAATTAGAAATAAAAATTAAATAAAAATAAAATTAGAAAAATAAAATAAATACTTTAAAAATTAGAAAGACAAAAAAAAATTAAAAAATAAAATTAAAAAAATAAAATAAATGCTTTAAAAATAGAAAAATTAAAAATAAAAATTAAATAAAAAATAACATTAGAAAAATAAAATTAAAAGCTTTAAAATTAGAAAAATTAGAAATAAAAATTAAATAAAAAATAAAATTAGAAAAATAAAATAAATACTTTAAAAATTAGAAAGACAAAAAAAAATTAAAAAATAAAATTAAAAAAATAAAATAAATGCTTTAAAAATAGAAAAATTAAAAATAAAAATTAAATAAAAAATAACATTAGAAAAATAAAATTAAAAGCTTTAAAAATAGAAAAATTAGAAATAAAAATTAAATAAAAAATAAAATTAGAAAAATAAAATAAATACTTTAAAAATTAGAAAAACAAAAAAAATTAAAAAATAAAATTAAAAAAATAAAATAAACGCTTTAAAAATAGAAAAATTAAAAATAAAAATTAAATAAAAAATAACATTAGAAAAATAAAATTAAAAGCTTTAAAATTAGAAAAATTAGAAATAAAAATTAAATAAAAAATAAAATTAGAAAAATAAAATAAATACTTTAAAAATTAGAAAAACAAAAAAAATTAAAAAATAAAATTAAAAAAATAAACGCTTTAAAAATAGAAAAATTAAAAATAAAAATTAAATAAAAAATAACATTAGAAAAATAAAATTAAAAGCTTTAAAATTAGAAAAATTAGAAATAAAAATTAAATAAAAAATAAAATTAAAAAAATAAAATGAAAAGTTTTAAAATTAGAAATATCAAAAATAAAAATTAAATAAAAAATGAAATTAAAAAAATAAAATAAATACTTTAAAAATAGAAAAATTAGAAAAAAAATTAAATTAAAAAAAAAATTAAAAAATAAAATTAATTAAAAATAAATGAAAAACAAAATAAAAACCGTAAAGTGCTGTAAAGTAGCAAAAAATTTCCATAAAGGATGGTGCCGTAAAGCGCGGCTGTCGTAAAAGCTGCCGTAAAGCGCGGCTGTCGTAAAAGGTGCCGTAAAGCGCGACTGTCGTAAAAGGTGCCGTAAAGCAAAACTGTCGTAAAAGGTGCCGTAAAGCAAAACTGTCGTAAAAGGTGCCGTAAAGCGCGGCTGTCGTAAAAGCTGCCGTAAAGCGCGACTGTCGTAAAAGGTGCCGTAAAGCGCGACTGTCGTAAAAGGTGCCGTAAAGCAAAACTGTCGTAAAAGCTGCCGTAAAGCGCGACTGTCGTAAAAGGTGCCGTAAAGCAAAACTGTCGTAAAAGCTGCCGTAAAGCGCGACTGTCGTAAAAGGTGCCGTAAAGCAAAACTGTCGTAAAAGGTGCCGTAAAGTGCGACTGTCGTAAAAGCTGCCGTAAAGCGCGACTGTCGTAAAAGGTGCCGTAAAGCAAAACTGTCGTAAAAGCTGCCGTAAAGCGCGACTGTCGTAAAAGGTGCCGTAAAGCAAAACTGTCGTAAAAGGTGCCGTAAAGCGCGACTGTCGTAAAAGGTGCCGTAAAGCAAAACTGTCGTAAAAGGTGCCGTAAAGCGCGACTGTCGTAAAAGGTGCCGTAAAGCGCGACTGTCGTAAAAGGTGCCGTAAAGCAAAACTGTCGTAAAAGGTGCCGTAAAGCAAAACTGTCGTAAAAGGTGCCGTAAAGCGCGACTGTCGTAAAAGGTGCCGTAAAGCAAAACTGTCGTAAAAGGTGCCGTAAAGCAAAACTGTCGTAAAAGGTGCCGTAAAGCGCGACTGTCGTAAAAGGTGCCGTAAAGCAAAACTGTCGTAAAAGCTGCCGTAAAGCGCGACTGTCGTAAAAGGTGCCGTAAAGCACGACTGTCGTAAAAGGTGCCGTAAAGCGAGACTGTCGTAAAAGGTGCCGTAAAGCGCGATTGTCGTAAAAGGTGCCGTAAAGCAAAACTGTCGTAAAAGTGCTGTAAATCCCGACTGTTGTAAAAGCGGCCGTAAAGCGCAAGTGTGGTAAAAGGCAGTGCTGTAATGCAGTGGTTGAGGATGCTGCTTCTGCTGGTGCCACACTGGTCCAATCACAGGACAAACTCACCCTGCCCCCGACAGACATCTCTATAAGCAACTGAAGCCTTTCTGAAGTTCCATGCCAAGTCAGTTAGCGAAACGGGAGGTATAAAATCCTCTTAGAATGGACTTTAATGAATTTCCCCGATGCTGACTGTTCAGCCGTGTTTACCAGAGACTTTTGGACACAGTTTTTATAAAGCAGTTTAATAGTATCTCCCCCCGGGCCATGGCTGCCAGGGAGCCGGTCCCAGCTTGCCGGGTGCTGCTTGAGCTCTGTTTGCCGCACAGGGGACGCCCTCAGCAGCCGCCCCGCCGAGTTCCGCTCCTCCTGCAGCTCCACCCCCCTCCGCCGCGAGTCTCCAGCCGGACACACCCCCACCTCCCCTTGGGACTGCACGGCTCTGGTCCCCACAGTCCTGCTCGCTCCTGCCGCCCCGCCCCCTGCCCTCGCCGTTCTGACTCCCGTTCCCCCGGCCCCGGCCAACCCCCGGCCGCTCCCACCGCTCCCGCCATCCCCGCCTTTGCCATCCAGTCGGTCCCGGCTGTCCCGGCTACCGTGGGCCCCGCCCCTCAATCCCGCCCACCGGCGTCACCGCGACTCTGCCCCCTCCTGCCCCCGCCGCTCCCCACGAGTGCAGCTGCTCCTGCCCCCCCTCCCCCCCCCCCCCAACGTTCCCCTCGCCCCCTTTGCCGACCCAGCGGGGCAGGTGCTGGCCCCGGTCCCGCCGCTGCTGCTGCGTCTTTGCAGTTATCAAAGCCATAGGAAAAGAAAAACCCACAGAGCCTGAAATGATCAATGCAACAAAATTGGGAGACCACAGCAAGTGGGAATTACCCAGGCAAATGAACTTGGAAAAACTCTAGGAGAAAAAATTGAAACAACTGTTGGAAAATAAAGCATGTAAAGGTAAAGAGTTGTTTTTAACACAGCTTAAGACCTGGTTTATTTCCTATAGAATGGTGGGGCCTCAGTAAATAATTCATGTGAATGTCTGGAAATGCAAAGAGAGATTCAGACAAAGTCCTGCTCACCTGGTTCATGAGCGATGCTCCACAGGGTCGAAGCAGCTGATTTTGGGGAGTATTGTGGCTGGGCAGGAGTTGGCAGGAAGAAGGAAAGGGAAATGTGCAGAAATTCCAGGCAGCTTTTGTCCTTTGCAATTCTTCACTCCCTGCACTTGGTTCTTAGGGTGGTGCAAATTCTCATGGTTAAGAGTGAATTAAAAGGTAGAGATTGACAAATACTCATTTTGATTTCTGTTAATTTGTAAAGGCAACAACTTGGAGAAATAAACCAAAGTAAAACATCCTCTGCTCAACCTCCATGGAGCTGGACCGGGTCTCTGAGCCTTTACATGGGGTTTGCTACATTTCTAGGGATATTTCCAGGAGAAGAAAGTCTGGACTAAAGATTTACCACGCTGAAAGAATCCATTAAATAAATAACTGTGTCCACTGAGCGCCTGGCTCTGCCAGCCCCACGGGGACAGCTCCATTCCTGTTCTGGAGAACGAGGAGCTGGAAGGACTCTGCCTCTCTCCTTGCAGGCAGGGCTGCAGCTGCCTCAGAGCAGGGTGGAGGAGGAGCCTGCGGGTTCGGGCGGGCCGGACGGGGCTGTGCTGGAGTAGAATTTCTTCTGGGAGCGCAGGAGCGGAGTCTGCGTGTCCACGTCCCGGCGGGAGCCGCGCTTCAGGGCCAGGAATGCGTGCTGGGTCCAGCCGTACACCAGGCAGTTCAGGAGCCCCTGGGAAGCTGCGGTGAGAGCCTGGGAGAGAGCACAGAGGAATGAGGGATCCCAGCTCTGGGATCCCCGTGCTCTGGGAGCCCTGGAAAACTTCCCCCTCCCAGCAGGATTTTATCTTCCCTGTGATGGAGAAATTGTGCTGTGATTTTAGATAGAAATTGGATATTTAATGAATATCTAAATAGAAATGCTGTACAAATAGAGAATATATTTTATGTATGTTTATATATTAAATAAATATAATAACATATCTAGATAATTATAACTATAGTATATATAGTATAAATCTATGACTATATAGATATAATTTAATAAAATGTCTAACTTCTGCATCAGACACAAGAAGGAGCTGGACAAGTGTTATTAAGGAATAACATCTGGAGATTTAGGGACGTAGGGAAAACAAAACAAATTTCTGGGGATCCTTTCTAGTCCTATTTGCTGCCATTTCCATGACCACAGAATCACTGAGGTTGGATAAGACCTTTGAGGTCACCAAGTCCAAACATCCACCCAGCACCCTGTTCACTACTTAACTGTTGGGATTTTGGGTACTGACACCTTCTCATGCCTGTGAAAAACATAAACCACCAAACCAAGATGTTTGCCAGTCAAAAGCACAAATCAGACTTGGGTTCACACAGCAGAGATCCTTGCCCAGCTGCATTCAGCAGGGATGCAGGGCAGGAGACTCAAGGTGAGGAGGCAGGAGGCTGCAGGGGCAGACATTTACCTGCAGGATCAGCAGAGCCATGTAGATTTTGCTGGTTGTTGAAGCTGCCAATTTCAGCATTCCAAGGAGGACAGCTGTGGAAAGGGATGGATGAGAGGGTGAAGTTAACCCCACCTCCCTGGGGTTCCACAGGGGGATGCTGTGGGAGGAACTCTCTGCTCACCTGGGGCCCAGCAGCAGAAGAAGGCAATGGGGTAAAAAACCACCCTTTGTTCCACCATCTTAATCATGGCCCACTGCTGATCCCCCAGGAACCCTGTGGAGTTCACAAACCTCTTGTACAGCCCTCGGGCCTGACTCAGGATAACCTGGAAAAGAGCAGGCAGATGCTATTGTACAGGCTGTGATCTGCTGGGTTCATCTAGGATGGATCCCAGTCTATCCAGCCTTTTCACACAGCACTGAAATCCTGTGGGAGGTGTTGTTTTGCATAAGGCCTTTTCTAAACTGAAGACTCTGAATTTATTTCAGAATCAGTAAATTGCTTAGGCTGGAAAAGATCTCTAAGATCATGGAGTCCAACTGTAAATCACCTCTTGCTGACCCATGCAGGGGTTGATCTCTTCTGCCAAGCTCCAAGCCTTTGAATTCCTGCTGAATATTTCTGGGATGGGTTGACAGAACACAGGACTCCAGATGGATTTATCTGGAGGCACAGTGGTATTTTCCCTCCCCTACCACCCCTTCTAAAAGGGAGGCAGCACCACACAGTTATTCCCCTGCCCTATTTACCAAGAGCACGGAGTGAGCAGACAGGGAGGAAAGGATTGAAAACTGAGAGCAGGTTTAGATGGGATATTGGGAGGAAATCCTTCCCAGAGAAGCTGTGGCTGCCCCTGGATCCCTGGAAGTGTCCAAGGCCAGGCTGGACAGGTCCTGGAGCAACCTGGGACAGTGGAAGGTGTCCCTGCCCATGGCAGAGAGTGACACTGGATGAGCTCAAAAATGCCTTCCCACCCAAACCATTCCAGAATTGCCCAGCCTCTGGAACCCTCCAAGGCTCCACAAGCACCAGTCTTACCAGGATGGCCACGAAGCTGACGAGGAAGGAGACGAGGAAGACGCCGACGCCGTAGAAATGCATCGCGCGGCAAACGGAGCCGCTCAGGCCCTGCGGCTCGCCGGGGGGCTCGGCCACCTCCGTGTGCATCAGGAGACACCTGGGGACACAGGGGACAGCCTGAGCTCCTGCCCACCCCAGCAGGGCAGCCCTGGGGCTGTGCCACAGCGAGGCAGGAAGCTCACCCGTGCTTCTGGCTGAAGTTCTGGTAGCAGTTACTGCTGTTGCCCAGGCAGAACACCGGCACCATGAGGAGGAGAGGGATCAGGCTGAGAGGAGAAAGGACAGCACAGCCATGGTTATTGCACTGCTCGGTTTTTCTCCCATCACTACAGAGCACTTTAAAGTTGTTTTTATTGGCACTGCTATGGAAAAGTATTTTATCAGCTTCACCAGTGTTGGGGCTTTCATTTGTGAGGGCTAATCATTGGTAAAGGGAAACCTTCTGGAAAACCACATCCAGTTAATAAAGTTATCATTAACTTGGTTGAAAAAAACCTCTTACTCTGCATTCATGAGATCACTCTGCTGTTAATGATGAGCTTTACAGCTTTTTTAGTAAAACTTGCTTCAAAACAAGTAGGAAGCAGGGATAGGCACACTGCAGTTTGCCAAATCCACACTCTCCCACTAGGGAGAATTAAGTCTCACCAAATCCACACCCTGTGCCAAGGAGAATTAACTCTTACCAAACCCACACCCTGTGCCAGGGAGAGTTAACTCTTACCAAACCCACACCCTGTGCCAGGGAGAATTAACCCTCACCAAACCCACACCCTGTGCCAGGGAGAATTAACCCTCACCAAATCCACACCCTGTGCCAGGGAGAATTAACCCTCACCAAATCCACACCCTGTGCCAGGGAGAATGAAATCTTACCTTGACAAGATAGTTGCTATTCGGCCAACACAACTTGCATAATCTACAACCTGCAAAATCCAAAAATCTTCATTAAAATTATTTCTGCACACTCCCTGGTTCACAGGAATCAGCTTCCACGGAGGATTTCAGCAGCTGAGGGAGGGGTTGCCCAGCCTAAACTTTCAGATGGAATATCTGGGATACAAAATTTGCTGTGCACAGCAAATGTCTGGGGAAGCTGTGCAGGGCAGTGGGGCTGATGGGTTTGTTGGGAAGAGCTGCAGAAGGAACGTGCCATCTTGCAGGAGTACCTGGGGTATTCCCCAGCCTGGTCATGGCAGTGGTGGTGCCCCCCCATCCTCCCTGTTTGGGTGTGAGGGAGGAATTAACTGCAAGGAGAGATTTTGGTCACGGGGTGTGTGAAGTATTTGCTCAGCCTGCAATGCAGGGAGGTTTTTCCTGAGTGTTGTGTCCTTGTCCCTGGGTTCCCAGCCTTTACACCAGTCCCATATCAGTCCCACTCACCTGGGGGGGCACCCTGCAGAGGTTCTGGTTGTATTTCACCTTGAGGTCCATGTACAGGTGCCAGGTGTAGTTGACAGTGTAGAGAAAAGAGGCCACGTAGAATATCTGAGAGATAAAACCAGCATTTCAGTCCTGGAATAACAATTCCTGGAGCATAACAATAACAACTCCTGGAGCATGTTTAGCTCCTCCCAAATCCCATAGAACAGAGGCAGGATGATGAACACCTGCCAAAGGAGAGGGTCTGAGCACAGGGGCTGAGCCAGGTTGGAAATTCCCACCTTAAACCACACAAAAGCAGCTTCACTTTGGCCTCAGACAGGAGAACTAATGACAGCAGGACTGTCTTAGAAATAAACATTTTTGTGATCTGGCTCATTTTTTTTGGCTCAGAGCCTGGCAATGAGGGTTTCAGAGGCACTTGGACCTTCTCAATTCCATGTCCATTAGGAAACACAGCACAGATGTGACATTTAGATTTCCTTCTTGCATAATAAGCTCACTACACAGAGAATTCACGGAAACAGAAAACAATTGGATATTTCAAGAGGAATGTGAGGGCAGATATTCTCTGCCCTCAGCCTGAGTTAACATCCCAAAACCCCTTTTCTTCCTCCATGGGAAAAAGGAGAAAAGATAGAGCAGCACACTGAGAGTTTCATAGCCTTTGATTCCAGCTTGACATGAGTCTAATTATCTAAAACTTCCTATAAACCTCCCCAAATCTTGATCAAATTTGTTTCCAAACTCATGCTTACTCCAGGTTGCCTAATCAGACCATGTACATGCATGTGCTGTGTTTGTCACAGGAAACACAAACTACAGTGGCAAAGAGGAAGGGCTGGACAAGGGAATTTTTTTTTTTAAATTGTGGCTTTGCTATCCTTTGCCAAAAAGATAAGGAGCACAGGTTTGCCACCCTGGTATCATCCACGGCTGGGAAAGTGGTCACTAAACAAACTTGGCCTCCTTCACTGAGGTTGTGAATGCTCTTGGCTGGCTCAAGAGGCTGAGTCCAAGGGCTGCCACAGGAACACTACAGTGACTTTCCAGCTCATTAAATGCGTTTTAATGAGGGGTTGTTACCCTTTTCCAACTACTTCCAGAGAAGGCCAAAACAGCCCACAAGGATCATTCTCTTGCACTTCAGGACGCCTGGGAGAGGCTCATGAAATGTCAGTGCTGCCTTCTGGGACAGAGACCCAAATGCCCCTTGTGAAGGTGCCAGCAGGAAGGGAAGGGAAGGGAATCTGCTCTCCTGAGCCCCAGCTTTGGGGCTGGGGACAGTGCTGCAGCACTGGCCATGAGGAGATAAAGCAGAGACACAAGAATCCCTCATTATCCCACTTGTGTGGCTCCCATTGTGCTGCCCAGCATGAGCAGAGCCTGCCAGGACATTATTAGTGCCACTGGAACTGAACTGGAAGAACGTGGGGGAGTTGTGCAATTAAAACCACAATATCTATTCTGGACTTCATTATTGCAGTGCAGGACAGTAAAGGGAGCAGTATTTACATTCATATCAATCAAAGCTCTGGGGCTGCAAGAGGGAAAATCCAAGAAACAAAACAATCTCCTTCTTTATGATACAGTTTGGACACTGGGCAGCTCCATCCACTACAACATCAGCCTGTGATGACAAATAATGGCAAACAGCCTGAATAAAGCAAAATATTGTCTAAGGCAGTGCCTTGAGACATCACAAGGACTCCAGTGTGAGCCTCTCCAAGGGCTGCAAATTCCACTGCTGGGCTGCCCCTGCCCGTCCTCACCTCGGCTCATCTGACACCTTCTGGGTGCTGGAGTGCAGAGAGGCCCCAGGTGTTTGTGTGACAGCCAGCAGCACAGTGAGACATTTATTTACTCATTCCATCAGCTCCCAGATCCCTCCTGCTCTGCAGAATCTGCTGGTCCAACCTGTTACGGGCTCCTTCTTACGCAGAAGGTGTTCCCACCTCTCAAGGGCACTGCAGGGTGCTGGCTGAGGAGGTCCTGCACTGTCACGGGGTGCCCTGGGGGAAAGGTTGCTATGGCAAGGGCTCAGTTTGTTTTAATTTCTCCCAGAGCAAACAGCAGCCACAGCTCTTGCCAGGCACAATCCGGCTCTGCCACCCAGGCAGTCCCTGTGCTGTGGGGACTGGTGGTGACACACAGGAGAGGAGCCAGGGGACACTGGCTGAGGTCAGGGTGTGACTCTGCACAGCCCAGCACAAGCCCTGTCCTGGCCCAAGGCCAGCTCTGCCCACCCAGCATGAACAACAAAGCCCCCACCTTGTCCCATCCTGTGCTGGTGTCCCTGAGAAGCCACAGGCTGGAAAAGTGAGGGCAGAAAAGAGCCAGAAGCGCAAGGGAGCTGAGAAATTATGGGCATATTTTCCACAGCCAAATTATTTCTCCTCTAGCAGGGCAAATTGCCTCCAGGCCATCATAAAAATATCACACCAGCTGAAAGAACTGTCCCCCAGGCAAGGGAAACAGCTCAGGAACAGCCTCAGTCCTGCTTTGCTCCTTCCACCTTCCAGCTCTGAAAGCCTCTCCCAAGCTCTCCTCATTTTCCCATTTACCATCACCATCTTTGCTGTCATTCTGCATCATTCCCAAGGGGCCAAGTTACCCAAACCTCTCTGTTTCTCTCCACATGAACATACTGTGGAGCCAGTAGGGCTGGAGGGACCAGAGATGAGCCTGGAGTAGAACAGCTGCTCTCACCACCCTCAGTACCCCCAAAACAGCTGCTGAAACAACCCTGGGCTGCAGGAGCCCATCCCCAGACACACAGCAGCAGGAACAATTCCATCCTGCACCTGCTTCTCTGCCCTCTCTGAGGCACATGGAGATCCTTTCCAGCTTTGGATGCTGCTGTTCCATGAGGACATTCAGTTCCCAGTTGTGGGTGTCACCACGCTCCCAGGGAGCTGCCTGAGCCCACACATCAAAGCTTCCAAAAGCCCCTTGCTCTTCCCAGCCATATCCTTTAAAAGCAAAAAAAATTAATTCCAGAGATCATTTATGAACCTCCATGTTCAGATTTTTGAGAGCTGAGATTTCCAAGGGCTGGTGTTGAAATGGGAACTGGGTGAGGCAACAGCAAACTGTCAGGAGAACACCCAGCCTACTGCAACTGGTCCCCAGCACAGGAATCAGCTGAGTCAATGGGACACAGGCTGAGCTTGTGCTGATCCTTGGGAAGAGCAAGAACTGGGATGTTCATGTGAGTAATTTAAGTCTGAGCTCGAGCAAGTCACAGAATGTGTCTGTTCCTGCCCAGGCTGGAGGAAGCACAAAGAGAAGTAGAAAAGCTGCAATGTGAGAGCAGAGATCCATGGGCACGGATCCAACAGGAGAGAGATCGAGTCCCATCTGCTCATTTCACACAAGCAACCACAAAATCCCACCTTGTCCTCCTCTCACACACCAGAGGATCCCAAACCCCAGTGCCATGATCTCCCTTTTCCACATAAAGCCAAGAGAAACAGCCCCCACGGCCACGCTCTGATCACCAGCGAGGTTAATTATGACAAATTACAAGGCTAATTATGGAATGTGGTGCCAAGGCCACTCACCTGTCCCGTGGCCTGCAGGTTGTAGCAGATGAGGTCTTGCTGGGAGGTGGGTGAGCTGTGGAGCAGGGCCCCAGCCAGCCAGCACAGGCCCAGGAGCAGGTCTGAGAGGCTCAGGTAGAAAAGTGGACGCACCTGGAAAAGGGAAAAGGGAAAATCTCAGCAGGTGTGAGTGGAGTCACAGCCCTCCCACCCCCCAGCTGCAGTTTTACCTCCTTATCAGACATAAAGATATTTAATACAGCCTTCCAAAGGTTTTTCTGTAGGTGAGGAAAGTTTTTCAGTACAAAAACCTCACTACAAAGTTATTTTGAAAACTTTAATTGAGGGGAAGTGGGGCATAAGTGGCACTTTGTGGAGGGATGGTTCTACCCTCAGGGAAGCACTGTGACAGCATTTCTGAGACCAGTCAATTCATCTGCAGCAAACCTTGAGAGCTCCAATAAAAAAAGTCTCCTTTACTTTAAAAGCCAAGCAAGTTCAAAGAAAAGTTACCAGATGAAAACTTTTCAGGCTGTACTCCTGAATATCATCCTTGTTTTCAGTCCTTTAAAACTCCTACACCAATTATAGCAGAAAGATTAATTGTGCTCAGACATCAGTGCCAGGTTATCCGGTGTTATCTGAACACTGCCACCTCCCAGCTCTTCTGGTGAGACAGGGAAATTCCACACTGTGCTCTCAGGAGCTGTTCCAGTGCACATTCCCTACTCCAGCCACCACTTCTGCCACAAGAGCAGCATCAAAACTTACAGAAAATATCCCAAATGTCCACTATTTTACAGTTTTGCAGAACAGGACAGGTAGGCAGGGAGAAGAGACATCGTGTTTTAAATAAACTCACATAGAAATCAAACTTCCAGTAAACACAAACCCTTCCTCAGCTCTGGAATGACTTGAAACAAACATTTTTCTAAGTGTTCCATGTCATTTCAGCTGATGACTAAGGTTGGGTTTATTTTACAAGCTGCATTAATTTCCACTGGGAGCCACTTTTGCTGCATCTTGCTGGAAAGCAGTCATGTCTCCTTTAACAACAGCTTCCAGCCCATTTCCAGTTTGCACACACTGGCCAGGACTGTAAACACTGCAGGAAAACATTTGTGCAAAAATTCTGGCCAACATTTTCTTTGTTAGTGGGAGAGCAGAGACTCTGGAAAAGCAGTCTAATTACCTACATCCTTAATTAAATCCTTTGGTATCTCATTTTCAGCATCCAGGAGAGAAAATTGTGGTGTTTTTCTTTCCCTACAGAAAATTATAATGCCAAACACAGCATGGAAATGCTTCAGCAGGCTTTGATTTGGTATTTCTTTTCATGGAGCCGAGTTTTTGGTGAGATTTGCCTCAATATTGTCCTGGAAGTAAATGTATGGCACCCTTCACATTGTGTTATCCTTGTTCCCACATGCAGTGAGAGACAGCTTAGGAAGTGTGATAAGAGTTAAGGCAGATCTGATTGAGCCAGATTTGTCCTTAGGGCATGAAGGAGCACAAGGCACAAAGACCTGCAGTTAATTTTAATTTGATTTCATCTATAAATGCCTTTTTTTTTAACCAGGCTTTTCCTCACTGGTGCAGAAATGAAGCCTTGGCACGACAGGCTGGGGGCACTGTCCAGTTTGTGATCAAGGCAGGTTAAACCAAACAGATCTAAAATAAGCAAAGAAGGCACTTTTGCAATCAAACAGGTGACCTCTCTCCAGCACAAGAGCCCTTGGAGCAAGGCACTGCTGGTGGGTCCAGGAGCTGTTTTGGATAAAGAACTAGGTGACACAGGGGCACGTGTGGCTCTGGCTTGAAAAAGGGGAAAAAAATAACCACTGGTATTTATAAAATAGAGGAAGGGACTGCAAAGATGTAATGATTTACATCCTGGCAGCTCCAGCTGCAGCACACACGGGGATTGGGCTCTGTGGCCATGGCCCAGGCACATGCTGAGCTGAAGGCTCTTCCTCAAACCTGCTGAGCTGAGGTTTCTTCCTCAAACCTGTTGAGCTGAGAATTCTTCCTCAAATGTGTTGAGCTGAGTGCTCTTCCTTGCTTGCCACCACCTCTTCTGAATGATTTACCTCAGGCTGAAGGGTTTTATTGACCCCATAGAGACAGAAAGCGAGCTTCAAGAATGCAATATTGGATTTCTGAGGTTGGGGGCAGGAAGGGAAGTGTTTCTAAGATCCTTCTCCTCCCAGCCTCCAGAGCTGTTTTATTTTTAAATGTTTTTCTGTGGGTCCTCATGACTCAGGGAATAATCTGTTTGTGGCTAGCCTTGATATGGATCACTTCCAACCCTTTTGTTTACAAACTTCCACTTCAGACCCGAGACATGAGGACAAGACTATGGGGAAGTTAATGGAGATTTTGTCACTTTTGAAACCCAGATCTCCCCTGGCAGCAGAGGAGCCTGGAAGGCTGATGCAAACCAGTCCCTCCAGCTGGCATCCAGCCCTCCTATCCGGATTTGCAGAAATAATCTGAGCAGAAACATCTGGACCCTCTGGAGCAGGAAGGGCCCATTGTTGACCTGGAGCCATGAGTGGCTCATGAGCAGCTCCCAGGCCACAGCCCCATCACATGACTGAGAGCAGAAGGGCTCCTGAGCAACCAGGCCATGGGAGCCAGCAGGATGAGGCTGCTGAGTCACAGCGGGACACTGCCAACCCCTGCCCCACACCATTCCAGGGAGAGGACCCCAGCAGGAATCACATCTGGAGCTTTCCAGGTGCAGATGTGGTCGAAGGAGGCTTTGATGTGTACCTTGAGCAGCACAAGCTCAAGCAGGTTTTCCATCCCAGCTCTAAAGGTGACGTCCCAGCCTTCTTCTAAGGTGAATTCCCATTCTTCCCTGGGGATGCATGGAGAGCTCCACAGTTTATTCACAGCATTTCCAGGAGGTTGGCTGGGAGCAAGGTCCTGACTGTTGTAAGCAGGACAGCTTTGCCCTGCAAACATGGAATCCTGTTCTCCTTCCCACCGTGTCATCCAACAATGTGTCAGTTTCCTGCATTCCTTGCTTCTCCAGGGATAGCTCCAGGAATTCCCTGAAAGTCCCGTTCTCTGGGCTGCAGATCGAATCCACAATGTACAAAGAATATGAAGATGAAGGAAGGACAAATACAGCTGCTGCCAGCTCCTCTGACTTTCTGCATGGTCCACAGGTCAGGCTGAGCCTGCAAACCCTGGACAGCAAATCCCAGCTTCACAGGGATCAGCTTGGCTCACTGCCCCCAGGAAGTCCTGGACAGACAGAGGGACTGTGTGTGGACACCCAAGCCTAGCAGGATGGGATGGAGCCTGTGGGGTCAGTTTTAGTAGCACACCTGCCCAGAGAAACTCCTCAGAGACAGCCAAAAACCAGCACTTATAAAAGCATTGCTGCAGAGGCAGCTCCAATTTGCACTCCAGCAACTTTGTGCACAACTCCTCAGCCCCCCAGGAGTTTGGCCGCACTGAGGAAGGCACACCAAGAAATCCCTGCTCCCAGGAACAACTGGAGGACTTTCCTGGAGCAGCAGAAAGCTGCAGGAGCCTGCTTCTCCCTGCAGAAGCACAGGTTCAAGGTCAGTCCTTTTACCTCCTACCAAGACAAAGAGCCCAATTCTTAGCAAGCCTTTTGCCTCCCAGCTATTAAACAAGGTTTAACCACATAACCCTGAGACCTGCAGCTGCTCCTAGGGGAGGGTCTGTGCTAAAGGTGTGACCCACCTGCAGGGACTGACACCACAGCTTAGGGAGGGAGAAGGAAGCTCAGACCTTACCTCGGGGGACCGCACTGCGTTTTGGAAGACGGCGTAGGCAATAATTGAGCTGGAACCTACAACGCTGAGAAAACAAAGCACAGGTTGGAACAGGAGCGCGTCTGCCTCGCTGGGAGACGCGAGTTCTCTTTTTTTGCTTTTCTGGGTAAAATAATCTTCAGGATAGTAACTCTCTGGGCAGCGTGTCGTACCTGAGCATGGCCATGGTGAACTGGATCCACTGGAGCGCAGAGTAGACCTGGGGAGAAGGACGGGAGGGAGCTCAGGTGACACGGGGTCCCAGGAGGAGCGGGCAGCTCGGACCGGGGACCGGGAGCGCGGGGAGGAAGGACAAGGACCGGGATCGGGATAGGAGCGGGCAGCGCGGACCTGGCAAGGTGGAGTGGCGGGTCCCGGAGAAGAACGGGCAGCACGGACCGGGAACAGGCACCAGGGACCGCGGAGTCCCTCGGAGGGGCAGCACGGACCGGGGACTGGGGACAGCGGGGTCCCGAAAAGGAATAAGCAGCACGGAGCGGGGGAGGATCGTGCAACGCTGCCGGTGCCGCCGAGCACGGAGCGGGGCGCAGGGCTGGGGCAGGACCGTGAGGGGATGGAACAGAAGAGACGCGCACAGCGAGGTCCCGGGGACGGGACAGCCGCTGTCCTTAAGGGTCCCGGTGCCGGCGGGGCTCGCTCACCTCCTGCCAGCCCCCATCCAGCCGGTCCGCCTCCGCCGGCAGGGCCATGGGTACCGCCGCCGCCGCCGCACCGCTCCGGGGCTGCGGGCGCCGCCCGCGCTCCGCCCCGGGGCCGCACCGCGCCCGGCCCCCGCCGGCGGGGCCGGCTGCGGGGAGCGCCCGGTGGCAGAGAGGGGCTGAGGGGACAGAAGCCCTGGGCAAACAGCGGGATTGGCGTCCCGGGCACCGGCGTCCCACGCATCCCTCCGGGGGCAGAACCGGCCGAGCCCCGGTGGGCGGGCTCGCTCCGGTCACCGCCGCCCCGGGCTCCCCTCACGGAGCCGCCCTGGGGCGACCCTGCGGAGCCTCGGCCCCGCCCCTCCGTGACGTCACCAGCGCCCGGGGGCGGGAAGGCACCTCGGGGAGCGAGCGGCGCCTCTGAGGGGGCAGCTCCCCTCAGGGAGCCCGAGCACGGCTCCTTCAGAGTCCCGGGGGCTGCTCCTCCGAGAGACCGGGTACCGCTCCCTCAGAATCCCGCGGGCTGCTCCCCTCAGAGATCCCGGGGACCGCTCCCTTCACAGATCCAGGGCACGGCCCCCTCAAGTGCTGATCCTATCAGGGGCTGCTCCCTTCAGAGTCCCGGGGAATAGTTCCTTCCCTCAGTGCTTAGGGAACGGCTCCCCTCAGGAGACGATTCCCTCAGGGTCTCCGGGGCTGAGCCAGGCGGGACACATCACCCAGCGCTCCCAAGGACTGCCCGCCCTGCCGGGGTCCCTCCTCTGCCGCTCCTGAGGGGGGAGAGAGCGCTGGGCCGCCCTCAGCTCCCCTCACCTCGCTTCAGCCGTCAAAGCCTCCCCTCTGATCACTATAGTTTCTCTATAGTGGTTTAAGAAGCAGCTCTGAAGTGGATTTTTTTTTTTTTATTATAGCATTATTAATACATTTTATCTCGCAGCAACATCTGCTCCTTGTACCCACCCCAAGATTCAAAAGGCAGCAAAGCTCCTACAGGAATCAGTTTTGTTTAAAGCATACTTTTAAGGTAAAACTCACTGGTGTTTCTCTTTTCAACTCTGTCACCCTGACCAGGGCTTCAGCATCTTCCAGAGGCATCCGAATTCCACAGAGTGTGAACTGCACAGTTCTGAGGACTGACCTGATCCTTGGGCCAGGCAGCTCCTTTTAAATAACACAGATGTGGCTTCTAGGGACACAAATACTTCTGCTTCCTCTTACAAGACCTAATTTTCAAATATTCAGAGCTACCGAACACTGATGAGGCTTTAGTTTGAGAGTGTCAATTGTTTCTGGAGGCTAGAAAAACATTTTGTTCATGAAGCTTGGACAGGTAAAACACCTCTTCAGGTGTAAAAAACCTCATCCAAATTTACCTCTGAAAACCCGATTTTTTTTTGCACAAACTGGTGAGACTGAGTGTAATAGCACCTCAAGGAGACTCTGCCCTTGCTCAGAACTCACTTCACTGTGTCAAGGTATCACAAAGGATTTCGGGAGAACATTTGATGAAATGGCTCCTCTGGACAGAAAATGAGGGGCAAGCCGTGAACTGTCTTCACTGCCAGCATTTGGCTGATATCCAAAACAAACAGGGACAGAAGCCATGAAAGGCAGAAAAAGGAAGCTCTGAGTCTCTTAGTCAACAACAGGTAAGAACAAGACTTAGAACCAAAGTGGGACAACACAAGGAGTGTGAGGGGTAGATTAACAAGCATAAAACCCAAGGATATTACAGACAGGGAAAGGTGGGAATGTAGAGGGCACCCAATCTGTACCTTTTCCAGCATGTAAGATAGAATGAGAGACTGAATTTTGTTATTTGTTAGCCAGGGAACAGCTGTAAAAACCACCAGGAATAAGCTTCTGGCGCCAATCTAGAGCTTTTTTTTTTTTTTTTTTGTCTGCTTTAACACTGTTATTGGATAGCATTACACAATACTTGCTGTGTCTTGCTCTTAGGTGATTTTTCCCAACATTTACAATACTGTGTTTTTAAGGAATGTCTTCCTCTTCCTCTTCCAAACGGAGAATCCCAGAAGGAGATCTGCTGCCCTCTTGAAGTCAGCGGGAAGTTTGCTTGCATTAAGGAGAACTGCTTAGGACTCTTGACAATGTTTCACAGCTTGTAGAAGAGTTCTCCAACACATCAGAGCTCATCTTTTTCACTATTCTTCTTCCGGAAAGAAGCGAGGATGTTGAGGCTTTTCTGGAGCTCCTCCTTCTTTCCATCACTCATCTTGTTCTTCTCGATCAGCTTTGTGATTCGGACGACTTCGTTAGCAGCAAACTCCTCTCCCTGCTCCAAGATCTTGCTCATAATTTTCAAGTATTGCTCTGCTGACTTCTTCTCCGTTTCTTTTGCTTTTCCTAAATTCTCCTGGCCCTTTTTCAGGAGGGCCTGGCGATCAGATTTCTCTGTGGTGCTCATAAATTTGCTGGCCAGCACATCATACTCCTTCAGGCAGCCTGGCATCCCCAGGTAGATGCCATTACTCTTCAGCCAGCGCTGAATAGCCCCAGCCTTGATCTCACCACCATAAAGTAAAGGATTTTTAAAGTCACCATCCTGGAACAAGTAAAAAACGGGGAATTTTTCCTTGTCCAGCTTGTACTTCTCTCCCAGCTCGGTGTTCAGTTTATCACCGTAATCTGTCAAGGGACAATGAAACAGAAAAGCACAGTTAATCAAAAATTAAATTAGGATTCCCTCCCACACAAATATTTGCAGGCAGAGCTTCAACATGTCCTCATAACCTGTCTGCCAGGAAATCACAGAGTCATGGAAATATCCTGAGCTGGGAGGGACCCACAAGGATCACCGAGTCCAGATTCCAGTCCTGCTCAGGACACCCCAAAATTCCAAATATTTCCTGAGCTCTGGCAGCCTTGGGGCCCTGACCATTCTCTGGAGAGCCTGTTCCAAGGAAATGCTGCACACTGAAATAAAAAACACCTCATAAAATCATTTGTGCAAGGCAAACATTTAGTGGCTTTTCCAAAGAAAAGGACTTTAAAGGTGTTTTGCTGTGACTGTGAGAGTGTAAGACACTGGCAGGACCTTTTGTATAAACCCTGTCCTCCTTATGGGAAATCAATACCCTTTTTCCTCTTATTTTCCTCCATCCATTGATTTTATCTGATTTTACAGTGAAATAGGAGTTTTTCCTGTCTGTGTGCAGAGAATGATTTGGTTCTGACAGCATGCCAAGCTACAAGACATTTACTCATCTTACAGAAATTATATTTATTCTTGAGGACAGAAAACAAAGCCATTTCAAATATGCTACTTAGACAATTCCACATATGTTCAGAAATACCAGAATGGGTAAAACTTCACAGTTTGATAATTAAGCCTAAATTCTTAATTCAACCCACAAAGCCAGAGCACATCAGGTGACAGTGATCTATTCTTCACTCCTTTTCTCTTAAACCCAGTCACAATCACATCGAGTTAGAGCAGCCACAGTGCAAGAACCCCTTGCTGTGCTGCCCCAGGGTTTGCTGCATGGAATTAACCACACCAAATATTCTTTGTCTGAGCAGGATTGTGGCTAAAGCACGATTCCTGTGAGCTCTCTTCCCTGCATGTGGGACAAAAAGGTTTCTCTCAGGAAAGAAGGGGGGAAAAAAAAAAAAAGGCAAGAATTGCTGGGGATGAGGAGGTGGCAGCAGTTCAGCAGCGTGGGCTGACTCCTCATTACCCAGCCCAGATGGAGAAGCAGCTCTCCCACACACAGCCAGGCTCAGCCGGGGCAGGAGCTCCACTCTCACATCCATCCCTCGCCCAGAATTGCTCAGAACCTGCAGAAATCACTCTGAAATGTATCCCCTCCTCACCAGCCCACACTGTTTGCACGTACTCGGAGTTCCTCACCTGATATTCCCACTTCAGCCACCAGCAGATCCTCACTGGAGCCTGAGCTCTCCGCCAGCTTTTTAAACTCATCTTGTTTCTCACCATAAGGATATTGTGTGTCAAACTTCACAAGGACAAACTTATGCTTTGGAATAACCTAAAACAAGAAGAAAAAGGGGAAAAGACAAGACAAAACTTGATCATTTCAGGTCTGAGCAATGTACAAGTCACCAAAAGTTGTTTTTGCTTGTCCTTTTTTCCTGTGCAATGGGGAGATGCAGAGGAGAATGGAAATTTTATATAATTATGGCCTTTCAGAAATGACTCACTGTTGTGTGGAGGAAAGACTGAGCTTTGGGTGTCTGTATTCCTGCACCAGATCACAAAGATAGTACGTGGTAGGTTTGGGGGATCTGCTAATGCCTTTAATTATAAGATTTGCTTATTGTAAATCTGACTGGCATCTTGGCAGAAGATCAGCTAAAACATTGTCCAGTGGGACATGAGGAGGAGAGAGGCCAAATGTAAAGTCATTCTGAAGTGTCCCAGCATGAAAGCTGCACTCTTGGCTGGGAGGAGGCACAGGGAGGCTGTGCAGATGCTGGAGCTGTTGTACTGGTACGTGAAATGGAGAATTCACATTTAATTGATTCCTTTTCACTTCAACCTTGCTCTGCTCAGACGATGCCTTTTCCAATTAGTTTGGCAATGGACTCTGTCACCCCCTGGGGAATTTTCCCCTCCCTGCAATGGAAGACCTTGCAAAATCTTTTTGTTCTCGCGAACAGGTTGAGGTTGCACCACAGCTCCCCACCTACACAGCGCTCTGCCAGCCCTGCTCAGGCACTGCACAACATCTGCATGCACAGGTGGCTGCAGGCTCGGTCCTGGCCTGCCGAGCGGTCGGTGTCCCGGTGGGGAGCGCACAGGGCCCGGGGCAGATTCCGTCCTTGCAAAGTGATTTAGTGAAGGGGAAAAAAAACGGTTAAAAAAAAAAAAGAAAGCCTGTTGCTGTTTGATGAACAAGTGGAACCCAAGCAGCGCGCACCCACGGCCCCGGCTCCATCCCCGCACGGTGCTGCCGTCCCTCAGCGGCACACACAGCACAGCCCGGCCGAGGAGCGGCGGCTGCGGCCGCACCTCCCCGCGCCGGTAGCGCCGGTAGCGCCGGGCCGGACCCCGCGGCTCGGCTCCACTTGGACCGCGCCGATTGGCTGCCGGCCGCGGCCGCCGCGCTCCCATTGGCTGAGAGCTGCGGCCGCCGCGCTCCCATTGGCTGCGGCGCGGCCGCTCCGCCAGCACCGAGCGCTCCCCGCGCCGGTGGCGGCGGCGGCAGCGACCCCGTGCCCGCAGCCCCGCCGCGCCCCCCGCCTTCCTCCCGGGCCCCGGGGCTGCCGCCAGCCGCCGGGATACACGGCCCGGTGCGGCCCCACGACCGCCCCCCGAGCGCTCCGGCGGGCCCCCAGCGCCGTACCTTGTAGAAGGTGATGGTGTCGAGCGGCACGGAGCCCTTGGTGTGCAGCGTGCTGCCGCCGGGCAGCACCAGGCCGAGCAGGCAGAGCAGCACCGAGCCGGCGGCAGCCGCCGCAGCCATGGCGGAGCGCGGAGGGAGCGGAGCTGCGGAGCCACGTGACGGCGCGACGGCCGCCGCCGGGGGCTCGGCTCGCCCCGCCCCGCTGCCCGGGGCCACCGGGGGAGCGGCAGCGCTCGGGGGCGGGCGGGGGCTCCGACAGCGTGCGGGGAGCGGGCAGCGCGCACGGGAGCTCCGCGCCCCCGGGACAGCAGCGCTGCTGGCGCCGGGGAAATAAGGACAAGAGAGCGGCTGAAGGCAGCGAAAAGGCAGCAGGGAGAGAAGCCGTGGGGTGGGTGTGCGTTTGGATCCAGGTGCGCACTGCCACAGCCCTCTCAAGCAGAGGTTTTTGTGCTGCCAGGGGAGATTTCATGCACTGCCAGACCGCACGTGGACACAATCTGTCCTTATCGTGGATAGACCGGATGAAAAGCACTGCAGAAAGACAGACTGACAGCTCATCAAGTAAAAGCACTGAGCCATCCACGCTCCCTCCCCCCAGCAGACATCATTCTGCACCTAATCCCCAGCTGGAAAACAATGAGCATTTTCCCTTTTTTTCCATCCTTCGTCTTTGCAGGATCTGCTTGTCCTGCACCAGCATAATCTGGCTTCACCACGGAGCTTACAAAGTGCAGACAAGCACTTTGATCACATCCAGACCATCCAGGCAGAAAAATGAGGCAGCAATACTGATTTGTAACGAAACTGACTTTTATATAAATTATAAACCCATCCAGTTTAAAGCAGTTCAGTTGCAGCTGTGTCACTTAAGTCCGTAGAAGGCTGAGGCGTACATATCTCCTACAGTCATAAATTAACAATAATCAAGGAAGAGAAAGTTCAGATAAGGCTGCAAATACAACAAAAAAAAATCCCTAAGTTTACTAGCCGTTAAAATAAAGTCATGATTATCAAGGATTGCAAAATATAAATGCAATTTTTGAACAGTTAAAAAGTACAAAAATGATGGACAACACAAACAAGCATTGTACAGTTTGTCCTGTGTGTAGACAAAGCAGAGTAGGAGATTTCCAACCTTTATCTACATCAGACACTGATTTTAAGCCAAGAGGAGTTGAGGAAATCTGTAAAAGGATCGTGGCTCATGATCCCAGTAGTATAAAAGCAGTAATTTTTCAGTCTGTAAACAGTAGTCTTGGTAGCTTCTTCTAGGTATGTTTTTCAATTCATCACCCAAAGAAAATCCGAAACCAACAAAAACAAATCCTAAGAGTGGAAAAAAGGGGAACAGCAGCAATGGGTTATAGCTTGAATTTCTTACCAGGTCCGTGTGGGACATATTCTGGAGGGGAAATGCTCTTTCATAAGAAATATATAATATATTTAACTGTACACAATTTATAGGGGGAGAGAAACTCTCCCTCAACCAAGCCCCCAGTCAGTGAGTACGGAGTCATTTTTGTACACTGTTTCCTCCTAGAGAAACTACAGCTTGGGAAGAGACAGCCTCTGCTTTTAGAAACCACTGAGGAGCCCCAAAGTTCTGTGTTTGCCAAGGTTGTCGTTCCCAGTGGCTGGAAGTGGCAGGAGAACAGCAGCTGGCACTGAGAAGAGTCAGAATTCCCTGTGCTGGAAGTGAGAGAGCCACGGCTCCATCCTGTCCCAGCCCCTGCCTCAGATGACACCAGTCCCCCCCCACAGTTTCAGTTCTGCTCTCAAGGGATGCAGGAAACCATTTTTTAACCCAGCTTCTGCTTTCAGGCACACAGGAGGATTTTAAATGCTTGGTTCTCTTAATCTTAAACTTCACTTACACTGTCACCATTGCTTATTGATACGACTGAGTTCAACCTGGTGTAGCAGCAGAGGAAGGAAACTCCAGCCTGGATCAGCCCTGGGACTGTCCCCTGTGTCACCTTTGCTGTGTTTGTGCAAAGGCCTCTGCAATCAGGGCAGGGGACAGGGACAGCAGCGGTGCCACTGTGCCCCTGACTGCAAGGGCAGTGCCTGTTTCTGGCTCAGGGCTGTTCTGAGCTGCCCCACGCCAGCACTGGGGTGGTTTTCACTCACCCCACACACCTGACAGCATCACCTTCACTCACCAGCCTTGCTTTCATTTAAGGAGCACACCCTCCTTTCAAAAGTGATATTTCTATACAACATGACAGTTCTGTTTCTTTTTTTTTTTTCTTTTCTTCCTTTTTTTTTTTCAGTAAAAGTATTACTATAAAACAAACTTAACACATTTTGGTATTCCTCCAGCCCAGAGCACTTACCAGACATTGTGATTTAACCATCAGGACATCCTTTACAATTTGACAACCTGCAGACATTCTTCTTTCCCTTTCAGGATGGGGCAAAGCCAAACTAAATCCAGCAAGAGCAGCTATGGGACGTTTTTTTTTTTTAATACAGGGGATTTATTAAAAAAATACTCTCATCAACATTCTAGCATTACTAACAAAACAGAGGAGATGACAAAGGCAGTCAAGCTCTCTTCAAACTTTAAATCTAGACTCAGATACCTGTGGCTCTAAACCAGGAGATGAGGAATCTGTTGGGTCTGACCTGTCCCTTGTATTGCAGGTACATGAACTTTTTTTTTTTTTTGCCTATCAATTTTAGGCTGCATTGCTCTTTGAACATGAAAAAAACCCAGCAGAAATACAGATTCTGTGGGAGCAGATGATATGGTCACACTTTCATGGGCCAGTGCTCGGATAATCAAAGTTCAACTGCAAAAAGCAAGCAGACAGGTACAAAAAGGATCTCAGCCTCAGACCACAGCGGAAGCAAAAGTTACCTCTGCCAACTTAAAACCAAAGCCAATAGGATTCCATTTCTATTAAAATATTGAAGTCTTAAAGTTTCAGTAATCTAAATACACTTTTTAAAAGTCATGACGTTGCTGTTTGACATTAAACTGACATGATACCAGTGCAGTGTCACACTTCACTGCAGCCATTATTTACAAGGTCTCTCTTTTTGTCTTTTTTTTTTTTTTTTTTTGCTGAAACACCCATTCCCATTCCCATTCCCATCTCTCTCTCTCTCTGAAGTTTGCTCCTCATCACATTTGCAGTTTTCCCGAGTTGTGCACAGACACCTCCTCCCTGGAGGATCCTGCCCCAGCTCCGGATGATTCCCAGCCCACCACGGAGGCCTCACCTCTCCCTGATGGACCAACACATGGAATTCTGGCAGCAGGACCAGGTGGTTTGCAGACCAAACAGGCAGCTCCAAGCCAGATCAGTTCATCAGAGGTGGCTGAACGTGGACATCTACAATTCCTGCATTTCTAAGGCAAGGACCATACAAAAGTTATGAACACTGTATGGTGATGAAAATATCCTTGGAGATAGATGCTTTACACTGGATTGCTATTGCTGCTTCTAAAGACCATCTCCAGTTGGTTCTAGAGATCAAAAGGGAAGAAAGTGACTTTTCTCCTGTTGCAATATGCTTATGAACATGTATAAAAAGTGGTCAAACCCCAGGAAGGGTCCCTGCTTCTTTTATGTACAATAATTTAAATCAGCTCAATACATCTGTAATACCTAAAAAAATTGTTTCATGATTTTAAGTCCTTCATGCATTATGAGGAAGTTCTGGATTTAAGTGATGGTAGAGTGGATGTTGCTTCTGTCTGGGACTCTGGTGTCACTCCCCTGTGGAGTCTGTCAGGGATGCATTGCTCAAATCTTTAGTTTTTTAATGGTATCAAGTCTCTTTTTCAGCAGCTCTCCAATTTCCTGAACTGAGTGATGGTAACTGCTCTGGACCTTCCCTTGCACAGTCTTTGTAAACTTTTTTTCTTCCTGCAAAGTGCAAAAGAGAAATCACTCACTTCACAGCCAATGTTTAAATCCCCCTTTTAAACCTTCTCCAACATCTCAAGCAGCAGAAGGAAATTCCTGAGGACCACAGTGTTTGCCCAGGGAATCTCTTACCTGTAAAAGCAGAGTGTCCTTGAGGGACAGCTCTTCAAGTTTTAGTGCAGTCAGAATGATTTCAAGCCCTTTGATATGATCTATTACATTGGAAGTTAATGTCTGGAGTTCAGTTACATAATCCAGGAAATGGGTAAATACAGGTGGCTACAAAAACAAACACAGGTCTTGAATTTATAAACACATATTAATGTCCATTTTATAACTCACTTTGTAATATACAATTCTCTTCTTCCCACCAGTGCTAAGCTATAATTTAGCTCTCCAGATAAACACTCCCTTCTGATGAGTTTACTGTGGTACATTCCAGGCAGGAAGGTCAATGACACTCTAA
Source organism: Molothrus aeneus (assembly GCF_037042795.1). Taxonomy (NCBI): domain Eukaryota; kingdom Metazoa; phylum Chordata; class Aves; order Passeriformes; family Icteridae; genus Molothrus; species Molothrus aeneus. The sequence goes on along the minus strand of NC_089663.1, from coordinate 10,526,187 downwards.
ACTGTATTTCTCATTAAAAAACTGTCACATGGTGTCACAGATATGACATGTCACTGATTTTAAACAGCAAGAATTAGCCCCAAGTAACAACCATCACCCACATCAATATCCACAAGTTTATGAAAACCAGTTCATGTTATCTACCCTGATTTTTCCTTCAGAATAAATAAACTGTGATTAGGGGTGGGGGAAGAGAGAAAGAAACATGGTTTGTACCATTGCTACACTGCTTTCTTTTTTTTTCTTCTTCTTTTTTTGCAGGTTGGATTTAAAAGGTCGGAGGACGCTGTCACAGTAACTCGATACCCACAGGGCAATGGAGATCGTCTGGAAGAAAGGTAAAAATATGTTCTAAGTTCCTTTTAGAGGAGGCTTCTCAAGTCATTTTAGTGTTCCTGGTAAAACTCAGCATGATTAAAATATGCAACAAAATCCCTCATGAGTTCTCTTGGTTGTCTGAGATCAAACTTGCACTGTGTTTCAGTCCCAACATTTCTACCCCGCAGCACTCCCAAATTTCTAGTGTTCAAAGGAAAAAAAAATACCTCAACAAAGAAGACTAAGTTTTCTAACAGGTTTGGATGAGTTTTCAAGGTGCCATCTCTGACTTCAATCAAATCACCTTTACATTTATTGAACAAGTCTGAAAAGAAAAAAGAAAAATGGCTTACTGAAGGATGAAGGAGGTCACCTTAAACGTGCATTTTCTGTACACCAGGCATCTGAGTGCAGTGTGCAGAACTGTCAGAGCACTGACCACGGAGTCCTCCCCATCTCCTCTGAGTTCTGGCTCATCACCAACATTTCCATGCCCCTGATGAGCCCCCCTGGCCCAAGCACCAGGAGAAGCAGCTGCCCAGGCTGGCAGATAAATGCTCTGAAGGGCACAGCACGTTCTGAGCATGCAGCAGCTTCAGCACACAAGCCAAGGGCAATCCCAGCCTTGTTCTCAAGCTTTCACAGGGTCTGCAGATGCATCACCACAGCCCATCCCTGCAGACACTCCAGAGCCACCCTCAGACAGCCAGGAAGCTCTGCCTCAGTGTCTGCTCTTGAGTTACCATTTACCTGTCAGGCGTTCTACTAAAGACTTGAAACTACTCCCTATTCTTTCCTGGATTTCTGCTGAATCTTCTGAAAAAAAAGAAAAAAAAAAAGGAAATTAAAAGTGATAAGCTACAACTTCTCTTGTTTTCTGCTTCCAGCAACTCAAGAGGGCGTTTAAATGCAATTTAGTGTCAGTACTCAAAAGTAAATGCAACTGCTTTCAAAGAGGAGCCAGTATTACAGCACCATATACAGTAGAAAAATGAAGACTTACATAAAACATTAAAAGAAGGCACTGGCTCTCAGATAATTTAGTTTCAGACAGAAAATTAACACACAAGTAACAGTTTTGAGTCCATATCCTCCAACACCCAGCAGTTTTCAGACTCAACAGAGCCATGTGGCTCCCTCCCACCACCCACCACAGCAACGTGGTCAAACCCCTGCCCCAAACACTTACCTAAGCCATTGGTATCTAGTTCATAAATATCACTAACAAGATAAAACAAGCTAGTCTGGCACTGACAGCTGCCACTGCTGAAGAAGCCAGCCATTCGGGTAGGAGGAGGGCCAAGGACAGGATACTAGGCAAGAAGCAAAGAAAAAGATAAAGGTGTTGCAGCTTTTCCTCACCCCACCCAGTGCCTGGCACATCTCCCAGTCAGTCACACACACAAACCCAGGGGCAGTTCAATGCACTCTGCAGCCTGCACGATGCATTCACGGCCAACCTTTGGGGAGAGCTTTTGCCTTGCTGGTGGTACCTGGATTTTTTGTTCTAGAAACTTCTTCCCTGAATCCACCGCCGCTTCCAGCTGCTGCAGCAGGGCTCGGATGGTGTCGATCTTGGAGGAGACACCGTTCTCTGCAGTCTTTTCAGAGTTCTTTGGTTGGATGGTGTGACCGAGGGTCGGGAGTCCGCTCACCAGCCTCAACGTTAAAGAGCGGATTCGCAACCACAGCGTTTCCTCCTCCAGGGAGAGCTTCCGATGCTCCTCAGAAATGTCCCTAGGGAAAGGCACCAAAGCTTTCAGGCAAATGCTCCAGGCACAAAAGCCTACCCAAAGCTCCCCAGTTCTGTATGATGAGGAAGGAGTGGGCAGAAATTCAGAAAAATTAATACCTAACAGAGCAGCACTGCCAGATGTGGTGCATGGTGCTTAAGTCAGCCAGCCCAAGGAACACTGAAATCTGGGAATTGCCCTGGAAGGAATTTCTTTGCTATGTGTGAGGATATTCCTACTCACCTGTCTTTTGGATCCCAGCTAAACAAGACTGTCAGGTCTCTGTTGTCACGCAGATCTTTCCATGGAATGTCATCCTCCTCTGGGCTCAGACTCATGGACTTTATACTTTCTTCTAAACTGGTTGATCTGTAGGTAAGAACAAGCAGCACTAAATCAAACATCTGATCACTGCAAAGAGAAAGCAGCTCACTAACAGATCGTATTCTGTGCACTGCTCAGCTCTTCCCTCTGCCAGGAATGTGACACACACAGCACTGACAAGGATGTGAAGGGACAGCAAATCAGAATCACAGAGTCCCCAAAGCTGGAGAAGTGCTTTAAGATCACCAAGTCCAACCACCAATCTGGTCACTACTAAACCATGGCCTCAGTGCCCTCCCACGTGTTTTCTGAACACCTCCAGGCATGGTGACTCCACTGCTTCCCTGGGCAGCCCATTCCAACACCCGACAACCCTTCCCACAACAGAACTTTTTAAAACCTCCTCGGCGCAACCCGAGACCATTAAAATCAGAACGAAGCTTTAGGAGCAGAGCTGCAGCTCCGAGATTTCTGCAGGTGCAACTCCCCAGAGGCCCCTCTTGGCCCTTTCCCAGTTTTCCCATGGCAGGAGCTGTACTCACATATTTGCTTCAAGTAAGAGGTCCAGCAGCATCCGCTCGGTGCGAACCTGCGCGAAGTGAAGGGAGGAGTTCAGGCGGTTCCTGAAGGCGATGAACTCCGGGATCTTCTCGAACGCCCCGTACTTGTAGGCTTGGATGATGTACTCTGAGGTCTGCAACACAACACACACCAGCTCTCCTCAGTGACTTCCCAAATTAGCACCAACCAAAAAGGCCACTGCCAAGGAACTGCATTTCTCTGGGTTTTATCAGCCCAGAGGTGCAGGACCTGGCAGATCCTCAATCCCTGGGGAGGAGTTTTGCTTCTGCTTTCTCCAAGTCACCCAGGCAGTTTTGCTGCTTTGAACTGGGAATGCCCAGCTGCTCCATGGGCAGTGAGGTTTAACAACCAAACCAACACGAAACATCACGTTGTTGTCACGACAATGAGAAATTCTTCAAGGGGAAGAGATGCTTTTTTTCCCTTCCTTTTCCTTTCAGATACGTGATTCAAATAATTAAATCATAATTTCATTGTGAGAAATAATTCCAGGCAAAAGAAATATAGCCCGGATTTTCTGGAACTGACTTGGATGTGCATCACATATCACCGCAACATAGATTAAATAAAAATTACTCACACATTTTTTGTTTCTCTTTTTTATTAGAGTTTTAAATACAGTATCACACAGTGTGTACATGGCACAACACAAACACCAAAGAAAATTCTCAGGGTCCATGGGATATTTTGCTTTCTCTCTGATGAAATGCAGCAATACAAGGCACGCAGCCAATATTTCACTTCAGTCCAAGCAATCTCCAAAAAAAGAGATTTTTTATGATGAAGGAACTCCAGACAAGCAGTGTTTTAATGAAAATGTCTAACTGTAGACAAAGAGTGAACCATTTCTGCTCCCAGCCATGAGTGATAGCTGAGTTTTTACATCAGAATTACTCCACAACTGAGAAATTCTGGCAAATCAACTATTTTCTTCTGAACAAACTTATGAACTGCACTGAAGATGAAAAGCACCAAAAAAGGCTTCTGCTTAACTGAATTCTATATGGTCCTAACAGGCTCAACCTGTCTGGAAGGCTCTGAGAGACCAGAAGGCAACACACACAGATCCAAAATTCCTTTTTTTTCCCCCTCCAAACCAAGAAATGTCCTCTAGGGAGTTGTCTTTATTTTTTTTTTCCCCTTAAGTAATTTGGTTATTTGCACTGAATGAAAAAATACGCCAAATATTCAACAACATACTAACAACAGCCTTGCAGAGGTGACTGTCAGGGACTATGGGCTTTAATTCAACTGCATCCACGTGGGTTTTAAATCCCCCCAGGATACGTTGGAGTGGTTTGCCTGCAGTATCTGGAGAGATTAAAGATGGATGGACACAAGAAAATTAGAGAGATTACTGGTGATTCTGCATAGCTGAAGGAGGACTATATTGAGGAGGATAAAGTTATAAAGTTGTCTTTTTAGTTTTGGCCAAATATAGCAATGCTGCCTTCTCTGTCTCTCCTCCCTGTCCTTGGCATCCTCTCCCAGAGCAGGAATAGTGGCAGGATTGCAGAGCAGCCTACACGGCTGTTACTCATGGGATCACTCTGACACAGGATTCACGTCAGGCTGGGAAGTTCAGCAAGTCAGGAGAATGGATTTATCCAAAGCAAGGAGTCTGATTCAGGAGCTCTATTTTTATGCCAGACTTCATTTACATCCCACACTTCCTGCTCCAGGCAGAGTCCCACACACAGCTCTGTGCTGTGACATTCCAGCTAATCTCAGCATCAACCTAGGGAAGAGCAGGCAGCAGCAGCAATCTGTAAAAAAGGGAACTTTTAAAGGACAGGCACCTTTTAACACTGCAGATGTGATTGTGGGGCTTGAGTGGGAGCCAGAGCATAAAGGGGCAGCCCCAGCAGAACCACAGCAGAACAGAAACTGGGAGCAGATCCTGACCTTGTGACATGATTTATGGCAAGGAATCCTTCTTCATCCCCACTCTTGTCACACCATCATCCTCAGAGAACAGCAGCCTGAACTGAGCCTTCACCTCTTGCAATTCCTGGTTGCAAGAACAGCTTTTGAGGCATTTCCCATCCAAAGGATCTTAAGGAGACAAGCACTGCAAATGTCCAGAGCAGGAGAGATTTGGAGACCCCAGAGCAACATCAGCTCATGGTCCTTTGGCTGCAACACCATCTCCAAGGTATGATGTGAGTGATTCCAGAGTCCCATCCTCATGTTGCCACATGAGGAATTCTGTCCTCCTGCTGCACCACTGCTGGCCTCTTGAAATCCCAACATTTGAAGGTGTAGCAGCAAGGCAACACCTTTTTGGGATTTCTGGAACATGAGTTGTGTTTTCTTGCCAACAGCCACTGGAGACATCCAACTCTTCTCTGCCACATCCACTCCATCATTCATGCCAGAGAATAACCTGCTCCCAAGGGAACCACACCTCAATTACTTCAGATTGTTTTCCATGGAAAGATGATTTCTTGATGCATTACAACACTGTTCCCAAGCAGAGGAATCACATCCAGAAGTTTTTTCAGTTCACTTTTCCACCTGGCACCCAGCAGTCGTGGGTTTCATTCAGACAGTTGGTTCCAGGGATCTTTTTTTGATTAACATCCGCCAAATGACTTTTAAACAAGACTGAAAAGTTACACCTCAGTAAAAAAAAAAAAAGGTGTCTGGATCCAGGGCTTCCCTTCCATGAATCCAAAACTTATTAGCAAGTAGGAAAAAAATGAGCAAGTGAGGGATGCAGAGCAGAGTGAGCTCCCATCCCATTGAACAATCCATGTGCAACCCTCAGGAAAACAGAAAAACTGTGTCAGACACAGCTCACAGAACTGGGCACAGGGAAATGGCCATGGGCACCCTGTACACAGGAACACCTGGGCTGCCAACAGAGCAAGCTGCTGCTTCTGAGTGATTTCTGTGTGAGAACCTTTACTGCTCAGTACAGACAATTCCTGTGGTTTTATCTATTGCTGGGACAGTGGGGAGCAAATCGTGTGACTGCAGGGCCTCTGGAGCCAACTTAGCCAGCGGCTGACTGGCAGATTTAAAACTGGGCTGCACCTTTGTTTCTTAGGAAGTAAAAATAATCTTCACCTACCTCTCAACAGTGCCCACCCAGGGTGTGAAATACAAATGCACAGGATATATTCCCACTCAGAATGGGATACTCCCTTTAAAGTGAAGTGCACCCCTGGCCATGCACTGAAAACACACAGCTCCAGTGACTGTAGGATAAAGGATTCATCCTGTGCTATCCCCATGCTGACCCATCATCACTGGCTGCTGTCTTACTTTCCAAAATGCCAAATTTATGACACCAGCATTTATTTCCACAGGACATTCAATTATTGCATAAAATCACCAACATTAATTCAAAAGCAATCATACCTGTTTTATGAGGAGCATTAAAACTGGCTTTAACAGAAAGGAAGCTGAAGCCAAACATCGTGTAACAGCAACTCACAAATCCTTGTAGTAGGAAATGCAGGTTGAGACAACCTTTGCCACAAAGCTGCACCTACTACTGCTCTTTGTTGTGTTTTAAACCACTGCATTTGCACAAGCCTTGCACAGGGCTTCTCTAAAGCCCTAAAGCTTCTCAAAGACACTTTGCTGTGTGACAAGGTCATGGAGGGGATTTCTTTCAACTTACATCTTTCTGGTTGGAGTGGAAAAACCTGAGTGCAAAGTTGCAGGATTGGGAAGCAGCAGCGTAGTGGCCCAGGGAGCCGGCGTAGCGTGTCAGGAGATAACTGCAACAAACAGCACGAGGCAAACGTCAGCCACTGCCCTGGCAAGCAGCTGCACAGGAGACATCTGGACATTTAACAGCATTAACAGCAAGTTCAGGCTTTTAGTGGAATGAATTCTCAATTTTTTTCAGGCAGTATGTGAGGGCTTGGAGTTCTTTCTTCATGTTAAGGGTGTAAGAGCTGCTCAGTGAGAGACCCCCAATCACACCAGGGTGTGTTGGCTTTCACTGGTGCTCCCAAGCTGGAACACCAAGCTCTGACTGGCAGCCAGCCAGCCATTTCACCAATTTCCTTCAGATTAATTATTAATCTAAAATATCCAACACAGCTCAAAATCACAACGGGGGAAGATACCCTAGAGAAAGGGGGAGCATGCAGTGGACGTGCCTCCCAAAAACCCCAGAACACTTTTGCACAACAGCACCCAAAAATGTGACAATGTGCCGAATTCTGGGTGGCAGAGGGTGCTGCAGCTGCCAGGATGGGTTGATGAGGAGTGAGTGATTGTGATTATTCTCAGTATGTACCACCCACCCGATGGTGTCGTGCTGGATGTGCTTGGCGTCCAGGCTGGAGTAGAGCTCCGAGACGGGCTCGAAGGCGCCGAGCCTGCAGTAGATCCGGATGAGCAGCAGCTTAAACTGAGCATTGGAGGGACTGTGAGACAGCCCCTCCTCCAAGAGAGTCAGGCACTGCCACACAGCTGCCTCTTCACCTGGTGACAGACACAGCACGGGCAGGTGTGAGCAGGGACAGCGCTGGCACAATTCCCCGTGCCCGCGTTACAGCAGGCTCAGAGCGCTGCCAGGGATTGCAGGGTGCCCAAATAACAGCAGCTCCAGCACTCCAGCTGCTCCCTGAGGGAGTGCTGGGGGAAAAATCCCTCCCAGGGAATATCTAGCTCACATCTGCACAGAGCACACTGCAGGCAAAGTGACCTTTCCTGATGAATCCTGGGCTGTTTGGGAATTCCAGCTTGCACATTGCAAAAGAGGCAGGAATTCAAGAGCCCCCATCCACCTTCCTGCCAGAAACCTGACCATGGATTTATAGTCAGGTTAAAGACTAAATCTTCCTTGGGAAATACAAGGGTGTAACAGATAACAACATGGCAGGGCAGGAATATACACGTGGACACCCAGCACTGGACACTGTGGGATGAGAGACTTAACACAAAGAGCAGGGGTGGAGTACAGGCAAATTTAATTGAGGGAACAGGTCCCAGCAAGTCTAGAAACAAGGGATCCAAAAGACAAAGTATGTCAGGAAGAGAAAGAAATGCTCTCAAAACACTTCTGGTATCAGAAAGGAGTTGTCAGCAGAACTCGTGCCAAGGGAGAGAAAAAAGGAATTAATCAGAAAAATTAAATCTGTTTATAGAGATCAGTGAGATGCAGGGCAAACACCAGCTGATCAGAGGGACTACTGAAATACCTCATATTGAAAAAAATAAAACAACTCAGGAAGCTCCAGGCCTAACAAGCCATGCCAGGCACCCACTGGTCTCCCTGTCCCAGCCTCCCACAGAGATATTGGAGCAAGGCACAATTTTGGAAACATACCTTCCAGCCACAGATCAAGCAGCAGGTGAACTGCAAGCAGGCAGTAATAATCTGAAAACTGCAATTCAGTTTTCAAACAAGATTTCCCTAAAATGAGAAAAAAAAAAAAGTTACCCTTGAATTACTAAAACTAATTACTAATTGCTGCTAGCTGATCTCACAGTCAGGGTTACTGAGTGGCACCACGATCAGAGAGCACATTTTAATTTATAAAATCAGAATTGTCTTAAAATCCAAACAACTTCACACATCACTGAGTGGCCTTTGGGGCACTTCAAACATTGACATCTGCTGGAAGAACTGACTCCCACAGCTGCAAGATTTACAAATTAATAATTCCTGACCACAAATGTGTCCTACGCGCTTCAGTGAGAAAACCTGGCTTTGCTTAAAAGCACAGGCAATCCTGCAAAGTACAAACAGACCATCTGAACTACCCTGGAAAGCTTCATTTATCTTTAAGATACATGGCTGAAAAGAAAAAAAAATTAAAGGAACCACAATTCAGGGAAGGTGAAGAGTAGAGCCAGAAAGGAGAAAGCCGAGTTTTATCAGCGTTACAGATTTTCCTCACCAAACTCCAACCCGTGGCGGTATCTGAGCATCAGCTCCTGCACCACTGCCAGCTTCTGCTTCTTCTCCATGGCGTGGTAGATGCCCAGCAGCCTGGAGAGCTGCACCACACACAGGTGCTGCTGCAGGGCCTTGATGTCACCTGGCAGAGCCACCTCGTTCTCGGCCGCCGCCGCCAGCGGGATCACGTCCAGCAGCTGCCGGGTGAACTGCAAGAGAAACCCCGGTGTGGCACAGACAGGTTCTACGGAAAATCCTTTCCTCAGGACCTTTTCTCCTGAGAGGCCAAGAAGCCTCAGAAAGGAAATGTAAACAATGATTATCTGCTGCTGTGGAACGCAACAGGTGCATCTGTGATTGGTCTCGCGTGGTTGTTTTTAATTAATGGCCAATCACAGTCCAGCTGTCTTGGACTCTCTGGTCAGTCACAAGATTTTATCATCATTCCATTCCTTTCTATTGCTTGCTAGCCTTCTGATGAAATCCTTTCTTCTATTCTTTTAGTATAGTTTTAATATATAATTTTCTTTTAATATAATATATATCCTAAAATAATAAATCAGCCTTCTGAACCACGGAGTCAAGATTCTCATCTCTTCCCTTGTCCTGGGACCCCTGCAAACACCACCACACCGGTGGCAAAGGCTGCAGGGTTGCACCAAATGATGGGGAAGCAGCATTTCCTCCCTCCAATCAAACTAAAAAAAGGCAAGGTGGGAACATCCATGTTGATATCACACTGAATCCGTGGTTCAAGAACGGCCTTCAAGATTTTCTTTTGAGTTGCTTGAGGTTTTATTAAGTTTCATCAAAAAGATGGAGGGAACAAAAATCAAGAGGCAGGTTTCCAATTCATTGATACACCAGGGAGTTCAAGCACCTGTTAACTCTTGTGGTAGTAAGAGATGCAATTAAAATAATTAGTTACTGACAGGCTTCTCAGCACACTTCCAGGCAATGATGGTTTTGCACTGTTACATTTTCCCTCAGCTCTGAAGTAATGTGCAGTTCTCAGTGAGGTCATCAACTCTGATTAATGACTCCTTTTTGCAATTAAGCTGTAAGAAAAGCAGCTTCTCATTGTTTGATTTTAATGGGAGACAAAAGACTCCTCACAATACACAGGGCTGGGCAGCAGCTTCTTGCTCTGCTGAAAACCCAACATTGTCTGCAAACTGAAACCTGCGTTAAAGCCAATGAATTGGTTTTACTACACTTGGTATTGACATAGAAGAACTGCATCAAATGCAAGCCTGAGGCAAAAAGCTCAGGAGCAGCACCAGGCACAACACAAACCAATTCCACTTTTCCCAAAGAATTTGATGAATGCTGTGTTGACAGATCTCCTCAGTCTGAAACTCTGCCAAGCTGAGCAAGGTCAACCACACCACTGGCTCTACTGTCCAATTTACACCTCCAGGAAGTCAAGGCTGGTGTCCTGACCATTATTTCTGGACTATCTCACATGTCAGTGGCCCAGCAAGATCATGATCTCAGCTACTGAAGTGGAACTCTCTTGTCAAACCTCCTCAGCTCCTCGTGTCCTTGACCAAGCTAAAGTGCTGCAGACACTGCTTCAGGGACAACCAGAGCACCACCCAATACATCAGTTTGACACAATATACATTCCAGAATATATTCAGTAAAATCAGCAGCAGTTTTAAGGCCAGACAGAGAATTTTGAAGTCAGAGTCATTGTTTCACAAGCACTGTGACAAAACTGAAGTCTGAACTATTATTAAATATAATTCTTCCACTCCCGGTTTTGAATCTGCTCCCTGGAAAGTTGGGATGAAACCTGTTCAGTACCTCAGGGTTCCCTTACAATGGAATCACCATTTCCAGGACTAGGAGTTCAATATCCTCCTGGCCACATCTCTGGCCAGGGGGCTAAAACCACACCTTCAAACATAAAACATCAGCAACATCCACCCCTGCCAGAGCCACCGCTCCCATCAGCAGTGGGGCTGTGAGAAGAGCTTGCACCAGGAATCAAAAAATACTTCAATAAACCAAGAGAACTTTGCTACCTATGCTTTGTTTACCAACATTTTATCCCCAGGCTCTGGCTGATCCCGGATTCTCTGCCCTCCCCAGCGCTGATCCCTGGACACAATGGCTCAGACAAACACTGGGGTGAGTGACAGAATTCCCAGCTGCTGAAGTCACTCCAGGCTGCTCATGACTCTGCACAAATGGGCTTTTCAGAGAAACTCTTTTCCAGAGAGCTGTTTCAGAAAGAGATTCTGGAAAAAACTGCCATAGGTGCGTCCATGACCCCTGGAATGGGGTCACTGTGTCCCTTTGGCACTGCCAGAGCCAAGCAAAGCATCTGTGACATCCCTGCATGGGATCAGGGGGCAGCGTCTTCCCATTAAACACAAACTTTGAGCTCAAAGCACCCTGACACCTTGAAAAATGGCAATAAAAAAACCAAAGGAATACCAGATCTGAGACTCTGCAGGATCAAACTTAGCTTTAAACCTCCAGTAAAAATCCTCTGAGTGAAACTTCTCAAGTGTTCAGATGTTCATGATATTTTCTACAGCACAAAGAGCTCTCTGAATTTCAAGCAGAAAGTAAAAATTTGATGTTTCCAGTCTTTTAATATGATCCACAGGTATTTTAAGATAAAGGGATCAGAGTGCAAACAACCACTGCAGTTCCTGCCACCACTTCTTGATTATTTCCTTACCTTTGTGTACTGGCTGGGTGGGAGGAGATCCACAAACACTTTGAGATCAGTAAAACAGCAGGGCTTGTCCCCAAATTTTTTGAAGTACTGGAACATTAGTTCTTCTGGATCACCTAGATAAAAAGGCCAGGTCACCTTTTTAACACCCTCCAGTAGAAGTGAAATCTGTAAAATCACTACGAGAAATCTTTGTTCATGATCACAGAGTGATTTAGAAAGCAGAGAGCTGCACTAGTGCAGATTTTAACAGAGCCTCGACGTTTCTGGTAACCAAGGACACATTAAAAAAAGCCCAAGAGCTTCATTCAAGCTCCTTTAGCAGATAAGAGCTCAGCGACCCAGGCAGGCACACGCAGCCTCCACTTATCTCACTGTGGCTTCTTTTGGGATGGAAAAATAAAAGGAATTAGGAAATAGCACAGATGTTGCTCTAATCACATTCCCTTTCATTGATTCCCTAAATGCCATTTTGTGATGCAGGTTTTTAAAAGGCAAAACCTGGCTTTGTTGCCATAAAAACTTAAATCAAAACCCACCCAGAGATTCCAGCACTAACAGCAAGACTTTCCACTAAGAATACAGTGTCAGTGACTTGATGCTCCTAAATCCCTGAGGTCCTTTTGAAAACCTCCCTGCTGGCTTTTCCAAGCCCTGGAGTAATCTGAAAATACCTTCCTGTCTTCAAAGTCCATCTTCCAACGCTTTTAAAATTCTTTATATACACAACAACAGGTTATCTTTTCCTGGTGAAACCTGTCTTCAACTCAGTGATTTAGCAGCAAGTTTGTGCTCTGTGCAGAGCTGAACTCCTGCCCCAGGAGGGCTCTTACCCAGCTTGTACTCATCGTTGCAGCCCCGGTGTCGCAGGCGCCTGATCAGCTCCAGCTTGGCCAAGTAGGGTCCCCGCAGGGGCCGGGAGCTCTTGGACTCCTCTGAGATCCTCTCCTCGATGAAATTCACGGCCTGCTCGATGGAGCAGTGCACCTCCCCCTCCAGAGAGCTGCAACCACACAGACAAAAGGTTCTTGGGGAGGTCCTGCTGGTAACAAACGCTCAGCATGCTCCCAGACAGGGAAATGAGGGATTCCGCAACTCGGTCACCACAGGAAACACGAGCTGGAAGATGCACAAACTACTTCCATGAACTACTCCCAGCCTCCAGATAAAAGCAGGGAAAACACACCAAACAAAGCAGGGAAAACCCGCCATTTGGGCTCTGACATCAAGAAGTCACTCTAATATTGAATATATGAACCCAAACAATTTGCTGTAGCACAAAGGGAAAACAAATCCAGAGCAAAATTCTCAACTTACTGCTCTTCCTCTGCTGGAGGTGTCCAGGATTCATCAATGAGTTGAAACACTGAATCAAAGTAAGTTATATAAAACTGCCAATCATCTGAGCTGAAACAAAAATCAGGCACAGGGCAAAATTTAGGGAATTGCCAGAACAATTAACAGCTAAAGCTACATTTCTTGCCAAAGCTGAATTAAGGAATAACACATAATCATATTACAGAAAAAATTCAATTCTAATCATAAAATTGTTTCCCCTTGACAAGGTCTCACATCTTAGGAACACCATCATCCTGAATTTCTGGAAACATATTAAGCAAAACCATTTCAATTCAAAAGTGAGGCAAGCTATGAACTCTCCTCCTAAAATTCACATTCCAGTCAGAGCTCAGCAATATCCCCACAAAACGTGAAGGCAGAAGTTTCTGTTCTGCATTTAACTTATATCTAAGATGAAAGCACAGCTAAATCCAAAAGCAAACACCACATCTCTCCTGACAGTTCTGAGACAGATTTGATCACACTGGAATGTTCTGTCTCCTGATGCATCTGCTCCATGCATTAAATACATTTCGCACGATGAAGTCTGGCCAAATGGGAGAAATTTAAATGTAGAAAATTTAATGTAAATCATGGACAGGATGAGAACTGCCAAGTCAGAGTTAGACAATCAGCACAGAACTTAGAAATAAGGAGGTAAACAACCTTTTATTGCATTAATGTGTTGCTAAATTCTACTTATAAAAAGCAGCAACTCCAGCCCTGACGCTGACTCCCCTGCGACCTTCACCATGCCTGGAGTGCAATCTTTGGAAAAGCTTCCCAATATTCTCCAATTTTCACCACAAAAGCCACCAAACGAGGCCATTCCCAAACAAGCAGGGGATTTTGTTGCATGTCTTTTGCAGGAGTGCAGGAATCCTCTCTCACTTTTTGAGCAGCAGCCTCCTGGCCAGCGCGTTGCACTCGGGCCACCGGTGCAGCTTCTTGTACATGGCCATGCACTTGTTCTCCCGGCTCTGCAGCTCGCTCGTCAGCTTCTCTGCACCAAAACACAGGCAAAGCTCAGCTCAGCCCTGCTCAAACCTCCTTCTTCCAGCCCAGCACCAAACCACCAGGTCTAACACGGCAGCAGCCCTCAGAAAGATTTCCCATGGAAGCCTCCACAAGTGCACTTTAATCTTCAGGTAAACTCCTCTAAAATGCAGATATTGAAGACTTTTCAATTTTGAAGATGGCAGCTACGACCAAGAACACAATCCAAATTTACCACTGCAAAGCTCAGCCCTGAGTAGTGTTTAAATACCATAAACAAAGTAGGTAAAACCAGGCTGCACAAACACCTCCAGAGTTTACACTCAGGTTAAAATTGGTGCTAAGTCAGGCTTCCTAAAATTTGATTTTTGGAAGCAGTGGACAAGTTCTGAAGTAAAGGGGAACTGCTGTATTCTCCACACAGCTCTGATTTATGACAGAATAAATTACCTCCAAGTTTTCCCCTCACAACATCTAAAGCTTCCTTGTACTTCTGATTTATGACAGAATAAATTACCTCCAAGTTTTCCCCTCACAACATCTAAAGCTTCCTTGTACTTCTCCAAACGTTCCAGGATCATGTAGTACAGCTCCACCTTAAAAGAAAAATTAAGCTGCAATCAAATTTGCCAGGAAGAACACACCCAGGTGTGCCAAAAGAGAAAATAGGGGATACCAGGCCTGCAAAGCTATCTTTAGTATCCCAAAGGGTGCAAGACTCAAATTTAGGTCTTTTTTTCCATTCTTAGTCCTCAGGTTTTTCCTGGGGCCTCCCAGAGAGCAAAGCACTTCATCAGTCAAATCAAACACCAAAAACTGCCTCAGGCACAGGATTCTGAGGCTCTGTTAAGCCCCTACTTTTGGTTTTCCTTCTGTCCCCTACGTTCACATTTAATTCCAAAACATTTTTTATTATTTTAAACTTTTCCAAGGTAATCAAGTTCCCTTAACAGTGCATTCCTTGTCTCAACAAAGCTCAAACCAAGCCTTACTTCAGCCTCAGCTTCAATCTTGTCCTCTTTCACCATTTTTTCCACCATTCTTTCAGCAAGTGGCAAAAACATTGTCTTGGAGAGGTTTTCATCCTGTGCTGAGATAGACTAAGAAAGAGAGGGATTATTGTAACAGTTCAGCAGCTTTCTGCGACGTCCCACCCACTGCTCTTTTCCCTTTAAAAAGAGGGAAAAAAAAACCCAACCCAGGTGTTCCAATCCCCCCCAGCCACCTGTTTGGAGCTGCCATCTGTGGCCTGAGAGTGCAACTGCTCTGGCAAAAGGCAGCAATAGAATTGCTGCTGCACAGAAAAGCTCATTTTGGATCAGATCAACCAGAGCCCTGCGTGTCTGAGCACACAAACCTCGTGGTAAAAACACGGAGCCAGAACGTTTTTGTGTTTTACACAGCACAGGATTTTAGAGGATGTGATTAAAACCCTCCGAGCTTATTTTTGTTTGATTTTATGTCTGATTTTTAGTGGCCAAATGTGCTGTCTCAACCAGCAGCAGCACAGCTGATCTGTGCCTATTCCTGCAGACTTGCTGCTAATTCCAGAGCTCTCATTTATTCCCTCCAAGAGCTTTTATAACCTCGTTAAAGAGGAACAATTCTGACTGAGAAACTGCAGATAGCTGAGGATTTATTCATTATCTCAGCCAAAAGGACAGGTGGGTATTAGCGCAGATGAGAGAATAATTCAAGTTGTATGAAGGTGGTAAGGCAACAGTTAAATTGGTTTATAAAAACACCTCAGAGTTTATTTTGGACCAGAACAATAATGCTACTTAAGGAGGGCCCAGTCTTTCTCCCAGCATCACAAAGAAACAGCTCAAACCCACATTTTACCCAAAATCATCGTGTTTTCCCTCAGAACATTCCTGCACCAGCACTGCAGTCAGAAAAAAAAAAAAAAACCCCAAAAAACAAACCCAATACTGCACACACCTGCATGATCAGGCTCATCACAGACCAAAAATAATATGGATTTTTGGGAACAATCTTATAAAGTGCCATTCCAGCCTGAAAAACAGCAAACACAAGTTTCATCATCCCTGAAATAGATTCAATGCTCAGATCTCGTGATGGGCAGCGCTGATGGGAGGGGATTTGCACATGGAGGATTCTCCCCACCCGTGAGCTCTTCCCTCCCAACACACATCCCTGAGGAAACCAGAGGGTGGAAATGTGGAAATGTTTCCAGGGACTCTGTGGAGCTCTGGCAAGAGCAGCAGCGAGCACTGACTGCCCACACAGCTTGAACTGGAACTGGGAACTCCAGGAGGAAGCAGCTTTGCTCTTGGGGAATGAGGGGATTTCTCCAGTGCTGTGGGACACAGCAAAGCCAGGAACTGCCCTTCAGCTCTCACTTCACGCCCACTGACACCCCCAAATGTGGGGTCACCTCCACGTGCAAAGCAGGGGGAGCAGAGGTTGAGCAGAGAACTTGGCTGGATCAAAGCAGAGCCAAAGAATTCCTGATTTTCCCTAACGTTAACAGCTATTCCCACAATTCCCTCACTGTGCCTGTGTGTAACCAAGGACAAGACTTTTACCCCTACAGAATCTGTAATTAATTTCAAGAAACTGCACACAATATTCTACCTCCACAGCTGGACTTTTGTCCCAATTCCCTGACTGCAATTGGCATTTTCCAGGATTTTCAGCTGGAATACCCCAGAGGACTCTGGGGTTTATTTTCATTCCCTAATCAGACACCATCCACACACTCTTCACATCCCTAAATCCAACAGCAAAGGCCAACATCCCACCCTGACAATGTGATATTGATAATGATGATTTGATTCAATTGATATTGAAAGTAATTTAATGAGCTCCACGTTTTTATGTCACTTCAGACATACAAAAGGTCACATCAATGTTAATTATTGTTATCTGAGGCATTCACTCCACTCATGATGGTGATCTATCACACACACAAAAAAAAGGTTGGGTTGCACCATGAGGTTTCTCATTTCAGGTTCACCATCACTCCTTTTTAGCTATTTAAGCCAAACCTGTCCCAGCAGGAACAAGAGGGAGCTTAGCACTTATTTCTTGGCTCTCTGTGGGTTTTTTTTACACAGAAGAGTGAGCACAGAGGCCTTGAGAACCATCTTCCATTTACAGGCATTCTCCAGGCACCTAATTTGGTAGGGATGAAAACAAAACCAACCAGTGTGGCACTGTGCTGCCAACTGACAGGGGATATTTCAAGTGCTTTTTAGTTTTTCCTCACTGAATGCCATCAATACAAGTTGTATTTTAGATACTCAAAAAGAGCATGGGGAGGATTTATGTTCCTAAAGTTAACAGAGAACTGAGGCCAGAGTCAAATGTGAAAACATGGATCAGAAGTTCTGCTTAGATGTGCCTGTTCCAGAATTCCTTTATTTTGTACTGCAGCTACAAAACCACAGATCAGTAAAAGACACAGCCTTAAATTAACAAAACTTGTGTCTCAGACAACCCACCTCCAAAAACTGAGCTTCAAACCTCTCTATAAAAACCAACCAAGAGTTTAACTTCTGCATTTACCCAGCTCAGCTTTTTTGGAAGATTACTCATAACACATAAATGACAGTAAAAGACAACGAAAAATACACTTTAAACCATCCAGAACACACATTTTTGGTCATACCTGTTGCATTTTCTTGTATTCTCCAACCCTGGCATAGGCCATGAAGAGGTGGGAGTGATATTCTTCACTGTTGGGGACCTTCTTCACAGCTGCCTCATAAAGTTTAGTCACCAGCTCAGCTAAACCAAAATCAGATGCTAAAGTTAAGGCCAACTTAGGAATACTTTAAAGCACAGCTCCCTAAAGAGCAGCAGGGATTCTCTGAACAGCAACTAATTCCATTTATCAGCCCCAAAATGCTGCTCTGTCCCCTGGGCACTGCAAACATCAGGAAAGTGGTTAAAAAACTCTAAATAAACCTCAAAAGAGACTTAAATCAAAATAGAGTTCAACAGCAGCAACTGAACTGCTCAGGAGAATTTTAGGTCTACTTTTAAAGTAGGTTTTTCTCTATTTTTGTGGATTAAAATGAATGAAGGTTTCTCCTGCTGGCAGAATTGCTGCTCCATGTGAATCATGTATCAAAACAAACACTTTCAGAGCCTAAAAGCCAATTAATTATTCTTATCACAGGTTTACTCATATTAATCATATCCTGCTATTTTCCAATTGCCTGTATCAGAACTCCAAACAATTGTTTCACACTCAACTTTTTAATAGCAGGTCTACCATGACAAAATGCTTCTGATAGATGCAAAACTTTCTTACATTTTGTACAACATGCAAAACTTTCTTACACTTTCATCCTTCCATAGTCTTTTTTCTTACACAAACAACTGTAGCTCAGAGTAGAAACAGAAAAACAAATGAAATTTGTCTTTCACACAGTTTATACATCCCTGACACAAATATAAAAAGCATTTATTTACAATTTTCTTGCAGGACCAAAAGTGGAAGTGCCTCACACCCAGCAGTTCCTGAGTTACAGAGCTGAAAGTTACAAAGCTCAGCTTAGTGGAAGCTGTTAACAATCACAGAGAGGCTCTTGTCATTCACAGGGGTTTATGCTGAACTCAAAAATACACAAAAAATGTTGGTGCTACTCACCAAGTGATGCTTTAACTCCACAAACACACACACAAAAATCAACTGGGAGAGCACAAGCAATTCTCTTCTGCAGACTGAGGCAAACACCCTTTCATGAAGCTGTTTCACCCCTTGATCATTTCTCCAGCAGTTCAACAATAAATTTGGTGCTACCACCCACCAAACTCCTCAATGAACATTGGTACCACCACATCCCCAAGAAGCTGCCAGAAACAACAACTGTTCAAGCTGCAGAAAGGCAGGACAGGAGGGCTGGCATCTTTCAGAAGAGCACAGGAAACTTTCCTCCATCCCTCCAACGCTGACGATTCGGTACTTTGAAAATACAAATCACTGTGAGGAACCTGACAAAGCTGATGTGGCCAAACTGGGAGGTCAGGATTTCCCTCCTGTTTTTCACCACTTTCCTGAGGCCTTTCATCACACCCTGTAGGATTTGCAATCTCTGTCACCCTACTGATAACAAATTCCTGTAGTTTCACTAACAGAAGTGAACTCCCAGGCTGCTGGATCATT
Organism: Molothrus aeneus; assembly: GCF_037042795.1. NCBI lineage: Eukaryota > Metazoa > Chordata > Aves > Passeriformes > Icteridae > Molothrus > Molothrus aeneus. Next base: position 10,507,201 of record NC_089663.1, on the reverse strand, counting down.
ATCTTGGGACCTGCCACACAATTGTGTTCATAAGAAGTTCAAATGAGGATTTTTTTTTTGCTCTATGAAGATTACTCCAGCCTTACAGGCATAACTTCAATTCTGAGCCTCTTAACAATCTCTCAATACACAAATCCTGAATTTTACACGTTTCCCACCAAACTGTGGGGGGCACAAACCCTGTGGAAGAACACAAAGAGAGATTTCTGGGAGAGGAACAAACTCACGTCTGTGCATTTCCCGGTACAGAATGGTCAGTGCTTGCAAGGAATTGTCATCTGTGGGCTCAAGTGCTGCTACTTCTTGTGCCAGGGCATAGGCTTCATCCTGCTTGCCAGTCCTCTGCAAGCCAATGGCCTTCAGCACCTGTGGGCACAACACAGGCAGCTCTCACAGACACAGTTTGCACCTGGAAACCCTCTCACTCCTGCTGGGAGCAGCCCAATCACCTCATTCCCTCTGCACAGCTCCAGGATTGATCAAGTTTTGGCTGGAGAGGAAAACCCCCAAATGCAACAGCATCAAAGAGGGGATCTGACTTCTTGATAAATGTTGAGGCTGCCCCGAGGCATCAGCACATGGGTTTCCCTACCTGGAGGCTGCAAACTGGCAATTCTCCTTAGTTTTCTCTCTAACTGGCCAGAGAGAAGTGACATAAATGAGATTCAGGTCAATGACACTCCCTGCAGCTTGGGAAGCTTTCAAAATGTAGAAGTGGGGTGAAGTGCAGAGAGGGAAACCCCCAGGGAAATGAGAAAAGCAGAAAGAGAGTAACACATTCAGAAAAGGGAGGAACAGAACCCTTTCCCTCAATAGGGAAGGTGGTGAACAAGCAAAAGAGCAAATGCCTCCAAAATCCTGGAATCCTGGAGTGCTTTGGGTTGGAAGGGACCTTAAAATCAACCAGCTCCACACCCTGCCATGGGCAGGGACACTTCCACGGAGCAAGATGCTCCAAACTGGCCCTGAACAATTCCAGGAGCACCCAGAGCTCCTCTGGGACACCTGCTCACCCTGGGATGTTTTCCTCAGCCATTCCCTCCCAAGGACATGCTCTGATCCAAACTCCTGCAGATGGGTGTCCCAACCCCAGGGCTCCAAGAGGCATTTTTAAAAGCCCAGCCCACCTGCCAAGGTCACTTGGAGCGGTGCTGACAATCAGCCCAGGTGGAACCAAACCTCCAGTCCCTATCAGGTCATTTTCAGACAAACAAGATGCAGGTGGGCGGGAACAGAGACATTCCAGAGGGCTCAGAAACCACTGTGGAAGCTCCCAGGGAAAGGGACAGTGGCACACCCTGAGATTCAGGCAGAATGAGCTCAGTGCCCCCCAGTCCCACTCACCTTGGCACAGTGAAGGTCCTTGTGCTTTTTGAGCAGTTTATCTGCTTGCTGGATTGCCATTTTATTATTGCCATTATCGAGATAATCTGCAGAGGAAGAGCACACACAAAATCACACCAGAACACCAATGCCATTCTGGAAAGCCACCTCCAACTTTACCATGGAGCATCTGCTGTCACACCAGCAGCAAAAACCACGTTTTCCCTGTGCAGCTCCTCCTAAGCCAAACATTCAGGAAACTGTCGTTTCAGGGATGAAGGATTCATCTCGTTGTACTGGTTTTAGTCACTCGAACAAACAAGCTTTTGTAATTACTCTACACAGATCATTACAGCAACAAAAGAGAGCCATAATAGAGAGGATTCTGCAGAAACCGCTCTTTGCTGGCAGTGCAGCTCCAGTGCTTCAGCAGGAAAAGTAGAAATTAATTTGGTGTGTCTTTGGGAGACCTTCAATGACTTTTAACAGGCAGGAGGTTAGAAACCAATCACACACACACCAGCAAAGTGGGAAACACTTGTCCACAGCATCCAGACCTCAGGCTGAGCAAACCTGTCCCCCTGGAGTGCCACCACCCTTCCCCCAGACTGGTTCTGAAGGCACAACTGTGGAGCATCAATATTTCCTAGGGGGATATCCCAGTATCTCCAGACCATTTTCTCCTTTTCTAGCTCAGAATTACAATTTTCAGATTATTACAAAATTACAAAGAAGCAGTTTTAGGCCAAGACATGACCCCTATGGGCTCCCCTTCCTTCAAAAATCCCCCCTCCCTCAGCAAACCCAGCTTTGGAAGGGGCTGCTCACACTGCTCTGGCCTCTCTCCTGCCAGATAACTTCAATTACACCACACACCTTTTTTCCTCATCAAACCTCTCATTCTCATCATAAACCAGAACTCTCTTACTGAGGGGTGATCCTTGGCAATCCTCAGCACAAATTGTGCATCTATTCTCATTTACAGATTTCTGTTAAACAGTTCCCACATTTGCTCCTGTGGCCAGGTGGATGCTGTATAATTAAAGCAGAGTTAATTGGGCTCCTGAGCCCAGCCACAGCAAACCTCTCACGAGGCAGCCCTTCCACACTCACCAAAATAAACACTGTGGCATGAAATCCAGTTTGAAGCCACCAATTATTCAACTTAGGAAAATCTCTGGGTCACCTCTGACATGAAAACTTTGGGGATTTCTCAGAGAAGAGGTTTCAAAGGTGTGGAACAGCACATCAGAGGCTTCTTGCTTTAAGGCTCTGTCACCCAGTTTAGTGACACACAAATTATCCCCCAGGCTGAGCTGCCTGACTGGGATTAACAGCTGTGCCAAGAACATCTCAGCTTTGGGTGTTCCAAAGTAAATCAAATAACCCTCAAACCTCCCTAAAACGCAGCAGAACGAAGGGACTGCATTTTCCTAACCAGTCAGGATGTTGGAAGTCAAAGCAGCTCCCAAAGGAAATGAAGCTAAATAAAACTAAACTTCAGCCTATGCTAGCTCATAGGTGGGCATGTTCAAAGGCTGGAAATGAAACACCTGAACCTTCAGGTGAAGGGAGAACAAGTCAAGATCAAAGATAACCAGAGCTGTCGAGGAATCCTGGGGAAGCAGGACACAAACCCAGAGCAGCCCTTGGAGCTCACAGGGCACCTCCCCAGCTGCTGAGGTGGGGAACTTGTGTGTGCTCATCACACGCTTTAATTCGGCTTCTGCAGCACCACAGCCCGAGATCAAACCGTGCACTGCAGAGAATCCTTTCCAGAACGAGCAGAAAGGAATTCCAAAGCTCTCTCCAAAATGAACAAAGCGAGATGCTCAACATCGTCTGCCTCCGTGTCGGCTGAATTTACCCAGATTTTTCTGTTAGTACCATTTCTCACACAGGTTATGACAAAAATAACTGCACATCAATGAAACTGCCAATCACAGCACGGATAGAAAACTAAGGAAAAAAAAAAAAACAACCTTAAAATCGTTACATAAAGACAAACTGCACCGAACTTGAACACTTCTGATCGAACAAAACCATCTTCCTCCCTCTCCCTGGAGCCCATCACGGACTCAGCCTGTACTGCACCATCCCTCTGCCCCAGCAAAGCACATCCCAAAGCACGCCCAGCCCAAACCAGGGCAGCTCTCCGCGTCTCTAGGGAGAGGTTTTCATCCCTGCTGGAAAAAGTTAAGAACGTTCTCCTTAATCTCTACCAAATCTTCAGTTTTAGGGACGAAACGATACCGTAGCCCGGGGAAGTGTTTTCCTTTTATTTCTCCATATTTGCATAGAGCCAAGCTTTGCCTACAACCTCCGAAGCAACCCCAAGAGCGCAGAACACCCTCGGAAATATCCGGGGACACAACAACACCGGACAACTCCCAACGACACCGTCCCCTTCCACTCCTCTCCTGCCTCCCAATCCATTCCCCCAACAGCGTCACCGCTCCGTGCCACAACATCCAACACAACTCCGGGGCATCCGCGGCTGCTCCTCCGGGGATTAAATCCATTCCCGGCTCCTCCGCGGCAGCGCAAAAAGCTCCGGCCGGGGTCACCTCGGCTGCGAGCGCCGCCGGCTCCGCTCCCCCCGGGCCGAGGGGGCACCCCCGGGGCGCCGCCGGACCCCGGCCCGGCCGGGCGGGCGCCGCAGCCGCGCAGCCCCCGCGGGGCCGGGAGCGTGGGAGGGCCACGGGGGGCTCGGCGGGGCGGCGGCGGCGGCGGCGGGGCCGCGGCGGGGGCGCGGCGGGTCCGTACCGTAGATGGGCCGCAGGCGGCGGTCGTTGGGGTCCTGCACATGGCCCCGCGCCGCCATGATGAGAGCGCAGAACGCAGCGCGCAGCCGCGGCCGGGGGCGGGCAACGGCGGACGGGCCGGCGGGGCGGGGCCGCCGCGGGCAGCGGGACACGGCGGGCACCGGCACCCGCCGGGCACCGCTACCGGCGCCGCACACCGGCATCGCCACGGGCGGGGGCGTCAGAGACCTCACCTGACTTGACCCGACCCGACTCGGGCCGGGTCACCGGTGATCGGCACCAGAGATCGGCACCCGACACCGGCACCCTCAACCGACCCTCAGGCCGGCGGACTCGGGACCGGCACTCCCGAGCGATCTCCGCAGGGCCGCGCTTTCGCTTTCGCCGGTCCCGGTCCCTCGCAGCAGAGGCGGCAGCAGTCGGGCTCGGTGCCCGGGGCTGTGAGGGGAGCGGGCACCGCACGGAGCCATGGCCATCGCCGACGTGCCCGCGGCCGAGTCCCGGCTCTGCGGCAACTGGTAAGGCCGGGCCGGGGTCCGTGAGGGCCGGGGTCCGTGAGGGCCGGGGTTCGGTGAGGGCCAGCCCGGGGCCGGGGTCGGTGAGGGCCGGGGTCGGTGAGCGCCAGCCCGGGGCCGGGGTCGGTGAGGGCCGGGGTCGGTGAGCGCCAGCCCGGGGCCGGGGGTCGGTGAGGGCCGGGCTCGGTGTGGACTGGCCGGGGTACAGCTCCTCGGAACGCGCTGAAATAGCGGAGACGGCCGTAGGGCCTCTCCTGAGCGTTTGGGCGTCGCATTTCCCTTCTGACTTAATAGGGAACGAAATAGAAACCGAAACGTTCGGGTGGAAAACCAGACTCGCTTTTCAGTGAGACCCGCACAAAATACACGATTCCGAGTTTTTCTTCAGCAGTTCTGTGGCTCAGGAGCAGAAATACGAGGATAGATCAGTAGGCAGGGTTGTTGTGGAAGTTTTTCTTTGATTACACCTCTCTGCAGAGAGCCCAGTGGCTGATAAGGAATCACCTCACAAATTGTGTCTCGAATTCAAGCAGCTAAAGAAATTAACTTTTTCTGTAGTTGTTTTTCCCCAAGAGACATCAGAATCCAGACAATTTCTTGCAACATCAGCCTGGTTTGTTTGGTCTGTGCAGTTCAGTCGCTGCTGTTGGACTTTGTTGCTTTGCCAGGCTTTTGGGTGCCTGGGATCTGGCAGGGCAGAGAACAGCTGTGGGCTTAGCAAACACAAGGTTATAAAATTAATGTAGGTGTTTTCAAGGTGGATTTCTTGGAAAGGGGATGATCCATGCAGAAATGATGCTGCCTGGTTGAGGCAGGAGGAAGGACTGAGCTCCAGGTGCCTCACATCCTTTTGGTCCTTTTGTCTTTGGTTTCAGGACAGAAAACAAGCATCTTAGAAACGGGGTGAATTGGGGAATTTTGGGGTAAAAGTGAGGTGAGCTGGGGAATTTTGGGGTGCAGAGCAGCGTTGTTATTGCTGGGGCCCTGAGCTGCCTGGTCTGTGGAGGGTGTCCCTTCCAACCCAAACCATTCCATGGTTCCATTAGCTTGGAACAGGATCTGTCAGGTATAAAAAAAGTTTGACTGCTTTCCAAAGCATTGTTTGACTTCTCAAGAGCCAAGTTATTTTCAGGAAGAAACTTTTATCTTCTCAGACTAATTTATTAACTTGATCCCTGCTGATAACTTGTTTGTGCTGCAAGATTTCCCTTTCACATAAGGAAACAAATCCCCCTGGATTTTATCTGAATACAATGTGACTTTTGCATGTTAAATACATTAATATCCACCTGTGCTGGAACCTTGAGGCCTGGCTGGGCCTTTCTCTACTCACTTTAAACCGTGAACTCATTGAAATCTTTCTTAGCATTATCTTTCTGTTGTGAACAACTGCTTGGATTTGTTGTCATTGAGTTTCTGCCCAGTAACCTCAGCGACTTTCTCACAGCAAAAAGGATATTCCTGCAGTCAATTTCATCATCCATGAAATCCACTGTAGAAGAAATATTGAAATATGCCCCTACTGCAGCGACTCCATCCCAAAGTCTGAGATGAAGAACCACATTGAGTCTGAACACGTGCAGGTGAGAGACTCCTCTGCTCTGGAGCTGCTCATTCCTGTGGGCATTCATCTGACGAGGTCTCTTTGCCTGTAGGTCACCTGCAAGTGTAGGATGAAGATGGAGAGCAGCCTCCTGAAGGATCACGAGGTTGGTGGGTTTGATATTATTGAACCCCTGGGGGCTGCTCTGGTGTTTCACTGGTTCCAGAGCTTTTCTGTCAGCCTGGATTCCAGCCTGGGGCTTGTGCATCCTTTATGGAGCGATGCTTCCCAAACTCACACCCTCTGGGAGAAGGGATTGGAAACTGCCCTGAAGTCCTGGAGCCACTCAGGGCTTCATATCAAAGGGCTATCCGTGATAATTGGTGATTTTTTTGTCCTTGTCAGTTGAAAAATAGCTATTTAAAGTATGATTGACTTGACTTTTTTCATTCCTTTCCTGTTTCATGTTTCTGCTGGAGCCATTATGAGACTTTTAATAACTCAATCTGTCCAAACAGACTTTAAAAATAGCCTGTAAAATAAACTAAAATAGGCCAGAGTGGGATTTTCTGAGTTCTGAATCCAGTTGGCTGCTGTCACAGACAATCTTGTTATAAATGTCATCCCTTCCCTTGCTGTGGGCTCCTCTAGAGACAACTCTGGAACTGCCACCTCAGCCTGCTGATTGCTGAGGGAAAAAGGATTTTCTTTGGAAATCTGGCCAGTTCTAAACCCTGGGAGTAGCTAATCCTGCCTCTGTGTGTGTGTGTGTGGTGCTTTTGGATTATAAAGCAAACGATGATGTTTTATTAGTGCAGGTTGTTCCTTGGTGCAACATCTGCAAATATCACATATTTTATCTGTTTTTAACCCCTTTTAAAGTGGGTTCAGTGTTGGGTAAAGAACATGTCCAAGCAGTTCTTGCTGAGCAGTAAATGAGGTGTCAGTCTGTTCCCTAAAAACCAGTGTGGATTTTAGCTGTGCTGTGGAATACAACTGGATTTTGGGTTGTATCTAAAACTCCAAAGAGCCTGGACAATCTGCCCACCTTGGTGGAACAGAGCTGCCCAGCATCTTCTCCTGTGACTCTCCAGGCCCCTTTAGCACATCAAAGCACAGCAAAATAGGAATAAACACTGTTATGGTGGGGTTTATCCTTAAATTGGAGGGGAGGGGAAAAGCAAAATCCAGAAAGCTCCACGTGACCCTGGCAGATTCAAAATCATATCCTGAGCACCTGAAGAGCTTCAGCTGCTGAGTTTGTGCCTCCAACACATTCCCACGTTGTAGTTTACCCCAGGTTGTTCCTTTGGCTGAGGACACAGCAGAGCTCTCCAAAGCTGAGGAATCCCCGTGTCCCTGTGGGAAGAGTAACCCCCTGTGTTTTCCAGGCGTCCTCGTGTCCCCTGCGGCCCGTGCTGTGCCAGTTCTGTGACATCCAGCTGGCCTTCAACAAGCTCCAGGAGCACGAGCTCTACTGCGGGGCCAGGACCGAGCCCTGCGGGCGCTGCGGCCGCCACGTCCTGCTCAGGGAGCTGCCGGAGCACCCGCGGGTCTGCGGGACACCGGACACACCGGAGACACCGGACACACCGCAGAGGGCGGCCAAGGACGGCGCCACCGCCGCGCCCGCGGCCCGGAGTGAGGGTGGAGCCACGGGGACCAGGGAGCGGGGATGGGCTGGGGAGGAGCCAGAGCGGGGAAAAGAGATTTAGAGGGGCTGTGGGACACAACTGCAGGGACAGAGCCCCGTAAGGGACACAGCTGCAGGGACAGAACCCTGTAAGGGACACAACTGCAGGGACAGAGCCCCTAAGGACAGAATCTAAAGGGGCAGAACCCCTAAAGACAAAATCCCTAAAGATAGAATCTTAAAGGACACAACTGCAGGAACAGAACTCCTAAAGACAGAATCTTAAGGGACAGAGCTCCTGAAAACAGAATCTTAAGGGGCAGAACCTTCAAAGACAAAACTCCTAAAGATAGAATCTTAAAAGACACAGAACCTTAGGGGCAGAACCCCTAAAGACAGAATCTTAAGGGACAGAATCTGGAGGGGCAGAACTCCTAAGGACAGAATCTTAAGGAACCAGAACCCCTAAAAACAGAATCTTGAGGGGCAGAACCCCTAAAGACAGAGACACAGAACCTTAGGGGCAGAACCCCTAAAGACAGAATCTTAAGGGACAGAATCTGGAGGGGCAGAACCTCAGAATCTTAAGGGACCAGAACCCCTAAAAACAGAATCTTGAGGGGCAGAACCCCTAAAGACAGAGACACAGAACCTTAGGGACAGAACCCCTAGAGACAGAATCTTAAGGGACAGAATCTAAAGGGACCAGAACCCCTAAAAACAGAATCTTAAGGGGCAGAACCTCTAAAGACAAAACCCCTCAGGACAGACTCTTAAGGGACAGAACCCCTAAAGACAGAACCTTAGGGACAGGACCCCCAGAGGACAAGAACCTTAAGGGCGTTCACAGGAACAGCACAAAGAAACCAAAAGTGAGAAAAAGTAGACAGGAAGGAAGAACTGGCTGCTCGTTTGGTAGCTGGTCCGGGTGTGAGGTTTTGTGATTCTTTTCTGTGGAAACACAGGATAGTGAATGCTCCAGAGGCACCAAGGGGGAATGTTTACCCACAGAATGAGGTGTAAGCCAGGAGTGCTGAGGTGCCTTGGATAAAAGCCCACTTGCTTCATTTTTTTTGTCTCAAAGTACCTGGCTTAAAAATGAAACTGGAGTTGTTTGCTCCCTGTAATTTGGGCTATGATTGTTCTCCATCCTCCTGGCTTTGTTAGAGGTGCCCTTGGCTTTGAGATGCTGAACTCCAGGAGAAACCCTGGGGCTGAGTCTGATGTGCAGAGGGAGCTGCTGGTGGCAGGTTTGGTGTTCTCCCAAATTGACAATGTTTGTGTTTTGAAGGGGATGAGCTACAGAGACCTGAACTCCTTCATTCCCAGCTTGCTGAAGACTGGAATGCTGACCTGGACTATGTGTTGGCTCTCAGCCTGCAAAGTGAGAATAACCCTCAGCATAATGCTGCAGCTGACATTCCCAGGGATTTCTGGGAATACGACTACACCAAAGAGCCTGGACAATCTGCCCACCTTGGTGGAACAGAGCTGTCCAGCATCTTCTCCTGTGACTCTCCAGGCTCCTTTAGCACATCAAAGCACAGCAAAATAGGTATAAACACTGTTGTGGTGGGGTTTATCCTTAAATTGGAGGGGAGGGGAAAAGGAAAATTTGGATTGGGAATATTAAAGATTACCTCAGTATTTTAAAAGGTGAAAATCAGTCATTTTGAGACTCCTAAAGCAAAGCAGCAAGTGAAGAAATCAAAGGTTATTAAATTAGTGGGTCTCTGACCTTGGTGTATGGTGGGAGCCCAGGTGGGGAAAAAGGTTCTTGTGGAAGTAAAAATGGTGGGAAGGAGGATCTGGAGGAAACCTGGAGTGCAGCTCGTTCTCAGGGGAGAAATGGCAGCACAGGGTTCCATGATGCAGCAGGAGCTTTCACCAGGCTCACAGAGGATGCAATCCCTGCTTCTCCTGCAGACAAGGACATGATCATGTTGCCCTGCGAGTTCTGTGAGGAGCTGTGTCCTGCTGAAGATCTGATCCTTCACCAGGTTTGAGATTTCCTTTGGTCTCGGGGTTTGCAGTGATGACTTTTCTGTGGCTGTCACTGAGCAGGGTGTGGAAGGGTGTGGGTGACACTGGGAGAACTCTGGGTCTGTGCCAAGGAAAGTGGTTTTCAGTGCCCACCTGGCTCATCAGGAAAGGTGATTTTTCCCTGTTGTTTGTGTAACAGACAGGGTGTAACCCAGCAAGTGCCTTTGCCTCGTTCAGTAAGAGAAGTTCCTCTCCAAATCCATGGGAATACAGTGGTCTGCAGGCTGAGGGCTCCAACAGCCACAGGAGTGTCCCCTCATCCCAGCCCCAAGCTGGCCAGGCAGAAGGAGACATCATGATTCCATGTGAATTCTGTGGCATCCAGCTGGAAGAGGAGATTCTCTTTCATCACCAGGTACCGAACAGGACAGGCTCTGGTGGTCACATCCCATTGTTCCAGGATGGGCCCAGTCCCAGGGGCTCTTGTGGCACATTCCATGAATTCAGGGAGCTGCTCCTGGCTCAGATCTTCCCACACAAAGCTCTGGGATTCATGTGAAGGGTTGTGCTGCACTGAGGCTCCTCCTGAAAAGTACTGGATTAATGTGAAAGCTCTTGTAATGACACTAAACAAAAGGGCCTGAAGTTGCACAATCAGAATCACACAAAATGAAGTTGAACCCTGGATGAGTCAGCTGAGGGGAGAGAGGAGCACAAGGGTAAAACTGGGTGGGAGGGGAAGGAGAGAACAAACTCCAGCTCTGGGTGTGGTGTGCCCAGGGAAGAGTCCTCTGGAATCTGCTGCTGCCACAGGCAAGATGGGAGAATGCTGAGCTCACCATTCTCTGTGTCATGGTTCATTCACATCCCTGGTCCCAGCAAGCTGCTGAAGCTGGGGTTGGGTTGGTTGTTCTGGGCCTCTCCTCTCCTGGGGGACAGCAAAATCTGTTCTGGGAATGAGATCTGATCAAACTTGAGAGCTTATCACAGAATGCCAGAATGGTTTGGGTTGGAAGGGATGTTGAAGCCCATCCCATCCCACCCCGTGCCATGGGCAGGGCCACCTTCCAGTGACCCAGGGTGCTCCAAGCCCAGTGCAGCCTGACACGGGGATGGAACTGGATGAGCTTTAAGATCTCTAAACCATTCTGGGATTCCACTATTCCCTCTTAACATCCCCAAGTGCTGCTGCTGCGCAGTGTTTTCCCAGGGGTTTCCACCTGAGTGGGCTTCACTTGACCAGCACTGTGTGTTCTGTGTGTTCTGTGCAGCACCACTGTGACCTGCGCCCTGCCAGCCCCACGGGTGACATTGCAGCTCAGGAGCTGCCAGCCCAGCCCCACGGGGACAGACGGGACTCACCAGAGCCAGCTCGGCGACGGATCCGGCACCAAGGTGTGGGCAGGGCACAGCCTGAGCTCCCCTGAGCTCCCTGGGAGATGCTGTTACCTGTTCTCTCTCAGAAATCTCCATCCTCTGCTCTGGGGCTGGGCTCAGGGAGGGAGGATCAAATCACTGGAGTTCTGTCCTTGGGGGTCCTGGGGTGGACACTGGGGTTGTTCCTGATGCTGCAGTTCCTGTTCAGCTCCGTGTTCTGTCCCTGCAGGAGATGTTTCTCCTTGGCACGCAGAGGGCTCTGGGAAGCTGGGGCTGTTCCCTGCTGCAGGGCCCAGGCTGAGGACGGGGGTGGCCAAGGCTGGGAGCGCGGCGCTGTCCCCTCCCGGGAGAGCCGGTGACGCTCCGGCCAAGCCCGGGAAGGGCAGTGGCAGTGAGGGGACACGGAAGGACAGAGGTGACTCTGCAGCTGGGACAGCACCCCGGGCAAGAGCTGCTCAGCACTTCCAGGCAGAGACCTTCACTTCCAGCTCCTCCAGAGCTTCTCCAGCCCAGCCAAGGTAATGCCTTTCCTTCTGCTCCATTCCCCTTCTTATGCTGCAAATCTGGGTCCCTTTGGCTTTGCCTGTGGCTGAAAGGGTTTTCCAAAGCTTTCAGATTCACCCAGTTGATTTTGGCTGGTGCTTATCTGCGTTTCAAACAACAAATTTAGGTTTTTACCTCAAAAGAGAACAGACCCACTGGTCACTGGGATCAAATGTAGGTTAAAGTCTCATTACTGTCCCATGGGAGTGCTCTGCTCTCACCTGGGCTCTGAACAGGAGCTGCTTCTGCTCTGAAACATCTGGGCCAGGGTCAGAGGAGACCCAAGGGCCTCTCCCTTTCCCTGTCTCCCTGCTGTGCTGTCCTGTGTTTATCCAGCTCGGGTGGCTTTGCCTCCTCTGAAGGTGTCCCTGTCCCACAGCTCTGGTGCCGCAGGAGGAGGAGGGAGCCTGGGGCTGTCGGACGGGCGCAGCGGCCTCCGGCGCCGGAGCTCCAAGGTGAGGCTGCAGGGGCAGCTCCTGGTGCTTTTGCCAGGACAAGGAGCTGCTTTTTACAGCCCTCCCTTATTAAGTCATATTTGAAAACAGCATTTTTCTTCTCCCCCTCCCATAAGGCAAAAGGCCAGAGCCCAGCAGCTGGACAGCCAGAGGAGTGAGCCAGTGCCTGTGAGAACATGGAGCACCCGGCCCTGCCCCTGGGCTCTGCCAGACTCCTGCAAGCAAATTCTGACACTCAGCTTCAATTTTTAGGCAGTGACCATTTTCTAAATCTCTATTTTTAATCTGTGAGAGCAAACTTCAGGTTTTTATGTCTTTGATCACCTCGAGCACCACCCCCAAGGCATCAAATTGAGTCTTACCTTGGGCACCACCTGAGTTCTGTGTCTGTGTGGGCTCCTTGTGCCATCCTGGGCTGGGATTTGTGTCACCCCGAGCTCTGGGTGCATCCTGCCCTGGAATGCTCAGTGACAGCTGGTGACACCAACAGGGAGCAGTCAGTGCTCCAGACCTGTCCCAAGCAGAGCAGGTTTGAGGGTTGGGGCTCCAAGGCTTCTCAGTGCTGCATTTTCAAGTTTAAAGCTTTTTAATTTTCTGGGAATAAAATTTCTCTGAGGCTGTCCCAAACCGTTGTGCAGTGCCATCTGTCCCCTGGGGTGACACGGGACCACAGCCCCTGCTGAGGATCCATTCCTGCTGTTATTCCCTGGCTTCTGTTACTGTTGGAATCCCTGGGACTTGGGGAAGTGGAGCAGAGCCTGGATAACACCCGTGGGCATCAGCCTCATTGAGGAGGTGCAGCAGATGGCACTGGCAGGGCTCACTGGCCACCCCTGGGGCAGGGTCAGTACCCAGGCCTTGCCTCAGGTGCCAGCTCCATCCAATGAAGGCTGAAGGGAACTTCCTCCTCAGATAAAGACATTTTACAGATGCTCCCACCAAATGTGCTTATTTAGACAAGAAAAGAAGAATAAAAGTATTTAAAAAAACAGGGGGACACCAAACCTCTGCTCTTCCCATTCCTGGGGAGAAGGGCTGTGAGAAGATCAGGGAATGGGAGCTGGTCCCTGAGGTTTGGGATGGATAATGGGATGCTGTGGGTCAGGGATCATTAAACATGACAAATAATTAATGACTGAGGTGGCAGAGCCTGTGCTGGGCCTCAGGCACAAGGAATATCCCAGAGGAACAACCTCAGCAGTGGCCCTGCTTCCCTTTGGTACAAAGTGCTGACATCCATCCTGTTCCGAGCACACACAGAGAACCCGGAGAAGTGGGATTCCAACAGAGCAGCTGCAGCTCCCTTTCTCCCCCTCTCCTGCTCTGCCTCAGGCAGCTCCAGCAGCAGATCCCAGTCCCTGCTCCCCACAGAAGGACACAAACACCTCCAGGGATGTTAAGAATCTCCTTTATGCAGGTGTACACTCGATGGCCAAGAGCACTTACAGGTTAATGCCGTGTATGGAACCGAGATGGACACACACCAAGCTAGAACTAATACCCAGCTCCAGAGTTTTTCCATTGTTTAGTATAATTTTACATTCTGAATGAATATATATTAAAAAAAATAATAATAATCATCACAAACCAATCTTTGCTTCGACAAACAAGCCTAGTACAGACAATGTCAAGTTCATTTAAAGCACGAGGAATTAAGGATGATTAGAAAAGCTTTAATTAAAAGGCCATTTGAGCCACAGCTGAGGTGCTGCAGCACTTCCTTCCCAGGAGCATGGAATTAAAAAAAAAAAAAAAAAAAAAGCCAAAAAACTCCCACAATTCCTCTTGTGGGGCTCATCCTGTTCTCCAGAACAAACCAAAGTCGATGGAAGTTGGTTATTGGTGCGACATTTGTCCTGTAGAAGAAGCTTCATTTACACCCCCAGGTGCAAACGACGAGAAGTTCGTTATTTGTAATCATAAATAATTAACTGTAATAAATACGGATCAAGTAACGTTCCAGCACACGCCCGGGGCCGGGTGCAGGTGTGCTCCACTCGGATGTGCTTCCCAAGGAGCACAAGCACAGCAGCAGCAGCAGCAGTTTCTTACTCACAGCTGGAACTGGAGCCTCGGGAACCGCTGGCACACGGAGCCCTCCGGGATGGCCCCTCAGCATTTCAGGATTGGACCCCAGGAAAGGCCAGAGAGAGCCCAGCCTGGGGCCACAGCTCTGCCATGGAATCCAGCCAGTGCTCCCCACCTTTCCTGTCTGGGAACAAACGGGCTCCGAGCCACCCCTTCGGCTTCCTTTTCCCTTGGTCTTTGTAAACTCCAGGTGTTCCCGCTTGCTCCGAGTGGTTTCTGAGCTACATAAACGCTTCTACCAGGAAATGGACGAGATTCAAGAGTAAATATTCTTCCTACAGGGATCTGTTCCCTGGACAGGGCAATATGCATTGGGAGGGTAACAGCTTCCTAACCACGGGCTTGGGAGACTCCGGATGCCGACGACTACGAGTGCTGCACACACATTCCCATTGCCATTGCCATTCCCACTCGCGCACGGAAGAACAAGGACATCCATCCCCAACTCACACCGCCTCTCCCGCATCCCACGCACTCAGCGTTCCCACTATTCACAATAATGTACAATAAATACATTTGGGATTCCCAGGAGCAGTTCTGGAGCCAGGGGACACGGAGCTGGAGGTTCGGTCACCTCAGCCGGGGCCTCCCGGGCGGCTCCGCGCCGGCACTCGGCTCACGGACAGCACCGACGGATTCCGGGATGGTCTCTTCCTCAGAACTCAGGATCCCAGGGATCAGCAGAGCTGGAGTGGCCCAGAAATCCTGCTGAGGGATGAGACACCTGTGGAGGGGCTGCTCTGAACCATCCAGAACAGTCCACAGAACACCAGTGAAACGTGGAGTTGTTCCTGCTCCGCAGCTGCCTCCCAGCTTTCCACACAGAACAGGAGCTTCGTCCTCCTGCCGGGTGCCAGAGGTTTTTAGGATAATTTGCTCTTGGATCAAAGATTTTTGAGTACAAAAACGAGTTCCAGGTGTTTGAGCACCCCCTGGTTGTTCTGAGAGCTCATTGGGAAATGGGATAGTCCCGCATATTTGGGATGGACTGTGGTATCTTACACCCTTTGGAGAGAAGCTGTTTTGTTCTGCTCATATTTTAATTACAATAAATTATTTTGTTGCTAAGCAAAGCAGACATTCAAGAACATCTAGGGCAGAAACCCAATGGAATCACAACCCTTTCACTGTTCTATTGGAAATTTTCCCAAAAGTGTTGAGCTGAACCCCCCAGTTCCCTGTGGCAGCCCCCATGTGCTTGGTCAGAGTTTAGAAAAATTTCAAGGAAAGTGGTGGAAAAGTGGAAAAAGCAGTTTGGCAGCAAAGTTCTGCTTCAAACCTCAAGCAAGTGCCACAAATCGTGCCTGTGCTCTGCTCCTGCCCATGCAGTGATTCCCTCCCCACACCCAAACCTGGCATTTTTGTACTCAAAAACCCCTCAGGGAGAGCGATCCATGAGCCTTCCCCTGCGAGGGCTCCCGGCCTCGGAATGCCCTCCCTGCCAGTGGTGTTCGCACGGGGCAGAGACCATTGTGGATTACAAAATTAGAAATGTACAGGTGGAAAGGTTTTTTCCCCCAAATTAAATTATACACAAACCGGTCTTTACTAAACTATCCTACAAATATTCCACAAACAAGGCAGCAAAAGAACCAGTCCACCACAAAGTCTACGAATACAAAATGGAAGTCTTCTGGGAATTACTGTAATGGGAACGAAGGTTCAGGAAATAAATTAACCCCCAGCTGATCCCAGGGGAGGTGCTGGATGGGAACTGAAGGGGTTCCACTGGGCAGAGTCACGGAGTCACCTCCAGGCATTCCCTGCTCGTGCTCAGCCGCTGAGCGGATCCTCGCGGTAGTGGATGGCGTAGCGGAGCTTCTCCAGCATGATGTCCAGCGAGGAGTACTGGGGCAGCTTGATCATGAACATGCACGTCTCCACTCGGATGTACCGCGAGTCCGGGGAACCTGCGCGACAGCCACCGCCAGGGGTTACACCCAGCCCAGCACTGTCACACACGTCTTGTATGGAAAATCCTTTCCTTAGGATTTTTCCTCCTGAGAAGCTGAGAGGCCTCAGGAACAGAATGTAACCAATGGTTATCTGCTGCTGTGCAATGCAACAGGTGCATCTGGGATTGGCCCATGTTGGCTGTTTCTAATTAATGGCCAATCACAGCCCAGCTGGCTCAGACAGAGAGTCTGAGCCACAAACCTTTGTTATCATTTCCTTCTTTTTCTATTCTTAGCCAGCCTTCTGATGAAATCCTTTCTTCTACTCTTTTAGTATAGTTTTAATATAATATATATCATAAAATAATAAATCAAGCCTTCTGAAACATGGAGTCAGATCCTCGTCTCTTCCCTGTGAACAAAATCCTATCCCTGACTCTTGTGGGGCTTTTGAATTTTAAATGTTTCTGTGATTCTCCCATCAGGTCTCATGCCAGTATTTTCCCAGCAATTTAATTTCAGACAAATAGCAAAGTGTCTCTGCATCTCTACTGGGCAAAGTTTTAATGGTGGAATCCCAGAACAGTTTGGGTTGGAAGGGATCTTAAAGCTCATCCAGTTCCACTCTCCCACCATGGGCAGGGAACTCCCCACTGGATGCAGTTCAAGTTTTAGGTGAAATTTTAGCTTTACATCATTTAAGCCCCAATTCTCTCCTGATTTCCCCTCATAACCACCTGCCCCTCCTTTGTCAGTGTTCATTAAAGGGGGGCACAGAGCTGGGAGCAGCAGCAGCAGCTCCTTTTCCTCTCCTTTTCCCCTCCTTTTCCCCTCCTTTCCCTCAGTTCCGTACCTGCGGCGCCGTCGGGGGGGGCGATTTTCATGGGGTAGGGGGGGACGTGGGCGGTGTCAGGGCCGCCGTCCTTGCAGGGGCAGGTGAAGGGGATCCTCTCCTGGTTGCAGGCAAACTTGATGAACTTGCAGAGCTCTTCCTGCGTGAACATCTCCAGGGCGCTCCAGAAGAACTCGATGTGCTGGTCGGTCTCCATCAGTCCCACCTGGTACATGGTGTGTGCCTGAGGGGACAGGGACACGTGTCCACTGCTGCTCACCTCTCTCCCTTCAGGAATTTTCCCCAGTTCAGACTCTTACTCCTCTCTGCACAAACCCTACCCTATCATTTCCTGAATCAAGTGAAATCTTAATGAACTTCCCTGGGGGAAAAGCAGCTCCCCAAGGATGTCCTGGCTGAGGAACCAAAACCTAAAGATTCTCCCCTCCCACCTTCCCCTGGAGGATCCCCCTCTCTGTGTCCCACAGGAGCGTGGCCAAAGCACCTTGAGGAATTCCAGGTTGATGTAGGGAAGGCCACAGGTCCTCAGCTCCATCTCCAGGGGGGTGAGTGTGGTCAGGAGCTGCAGGGGGATGATGGAGCCCAGCCCTGCCCTCACTGCTGTCATGCACTCCGGGGTCTGCAGCTCCCGCATCCGCAGGCTCCGGATGGCGGCCGCGTACACGTCCTTGTTCTCCCACCTGCAGGGGCAGAGACCTGGGCTGAGGGAGAACTCCTGGGAGAGCCCTTGAGCCCCACCTGTGTTACACAGGGAAGGGTTTTATGGAGAGATCCTGGTCTGGAACAATCCAGAGTCAGCAATTCACACTTGGCATTCCAATGCTTCCCAGATAATTCTGCTGTCCTCTGCTTCCTCCTCTCCTCCCACCTGCCCATCCCTCACAACTGGGAGCCCCCACAGCTGGGACCAGCCCTGCTCCTCTGTCCCTTACAGAGCCAAACAGCACCACTGATCCCAAGTTCTGCCACCTTCTCACGAAACAAAGCTTTCCCAGATCCTTCCAACTTGTTACAAAAGCACCTCTGGAGAGGCTGTGCTTGGAGAACGATTCCAGAGATGTTCTGTGCCACATCCTGCCTGGAAGGCTGCTCCTTACCCCACAGGGATGTGCCTGCCCCTGGGGCACAGCTCCACCTCCTCCCCAGTGAGGCTCAGGTAGGTGAATTTGCAGCAGGGTTTGTTGGGGCAGTCGGGGCTCTCCATGGCCAGGTGCTGGGAGGCAATTTCGGCACACAGAGCTTCCAGCTCTGTCTCGTCACTGATCTGTCACAGAACAAGGACAAGGACATGGTCACCTGCATGGCACTGCCTCCTCACAGGTGTCCCCACAACGGGGACTCCAACAGCAAAATCCTGCTTTGGGAGTTCTGCTCTGGTTTAGCAATTCCAGTAAATATTCCAGAAGCCGGAATTCCACTGAGCCCTGCAGCAGGGGAGTGTGGGAAACTTCTCCAAGGCAACAGGATGTAAAATCCTGCATCCAAGAGGAATCCACCCATCTCCCAACCCTGCTTCCACAAAAACCACCTGGCAGCCACCAGCCAGGGCAGGCACATTTGTGCCATGGGGAATCCTGAGGAGAAGGAGGGAAGAGGGAAAAGGGACCTACATTTTCAAACTTTTTGACGTAGTTGTAGGTGAGGATGTCAGCTTCCTGCAGATCCAGGTCGGGATCCAGGGGCTCTCCCACCAGGGTCTTCCAGAAGGAGGGCAGGAGGTCCAGGGGCAGAGGAACATCGGCTCGGATGGCGATGCCCAGGAGCTGCCCGAAGAAATGGAGCAGCTGCTCCTCGGCGTAGGTGATGGGGCTGGGGGTCAGGATGTACTTGCCCTGTGGAGGGAACAGCAGCCAGGGCAGCACTGAGCACCTGCCCACAGCCTGGGGGGCTGGCTGGGAGCAGGCCCGTGCCAGTGCATCCTTCCTGCTCCACTCAGGAAATGTTCAGCTGGATACCAAAGGATCTGCTCCAGCACAGCAGGAGTCCCTGTATTTTACACACTGGTATCACCTTATCTCATCACTTTCTGATCCAATCAACCCCATTTTGGTTGGTTCCCATTTTGCCAAGCTGTTGATTAACACTCACAGCATTTTCTGATCTTGTTACATCAGTTTGATATCCAAGTCTTTCAGTTGTGGGATGTTCCTGAGCCTGGATTTGCAGAGCCAGGTTTGCTACACAGTTGGTCTTAAGCTGAGGGAACTGAACTGTTTCCTGCCCTAAGAATATTCCCAGGAAGGAATTATGGAGAATTCTTTGGACCATCAGCTTTATCTTGTTTCTAGAGAACATCTACTGTACCAAATATGACACTAAACAGCATGGAGGGAGCATCTTATTCTCCTGGCAAGGTGACAGACCTTTCTGGTGACATTCCTGGAGCAAGGCCACAGAATACAAATTCTGTTCCCTTTTGCTGCACACAAGAGGTGCACCATGGGATCACCAACTCCCAGCTCTCCCAGGATATGGGATCTGCTTGGTTTCATGGATCTGAGGCCTCTCTCTGCACCTCTGATCTAATGTGTTCCACTCCTGTTCTAACCCAGCATTCAAAAAGAGAAAAAAACCCCTCATTTTTGGCACTGGGATCTCACACCTTGTTCTTATTGACAGCAGAGCTGGGGCACAGCAGGAGCAGGGAGAGCGAGGAGCTCTGGAGCTCTTTACACACTTGCCAAAGGAAGTGACGGAAAGATCCACCTGGAAAAGAGAGAGGGAAAACAATGGAAACATTCCTTTGTTCCTGCTGCATTCCTAAATGCTGCTTTGCTTTCCAGCACTCCAAGAACAGCAGGAATATTTGTTCTACCAGCTGGCCTGCAAATGGGATGTGGTGCTGGATTAGGAGATGGATGAGGCTGTCCTACAACAATGGAGGTGATGCTCCAGGCTTCAGCACAGCTGCTGAGCCACAGCCACAACATTTATCTCCTCATAAACACTGTCAGTACCACCCAGCCCTTCGGAAGACAGGAATTCCCCTTGGGAGAAGGCCCCATGGAGCCTTGGCTGTACACTCACTTCCTTTGCACCTCAGACAGGTGACAGGAGCTGGGGATGTCAGAAGTGTGTTCTGGGCTCTCTGGCTCCACGTTCCCCCATGGATCTCCACCAAGGGCCAGCACAGCCCACGTGGGTTTGGAGAGCAGGGATCCCTTTGCTCTTTGGGATCTGCCTCAATACCCCACGGAACAGCTCTGCTGTGCCAAATCCCCTCAGCCCACGGTTAAACCCAGTCTCCTCCTGGTGCAAACACTGAGCAACCACCACCCCAGGGAGAGCCAGCATCCAGGGGGATCCCATTCTTTTCCATCCACAAGGGAATGCTGCTCCTTGAAGTCCACTCAAGGAAGGTTGTGCTGAAGAGTTGTCCCTGGGGGAAGCCACTTGGGCTGTCCCTGTCCCCACTCCCTGGTGCCAGGACCCCCCTATTCTGTCTCCCTGGTGCCATGGAGCCCTGTCCCCACTCCCTGGTGCCATGGACCCCTTGTCCCCACTCCCTGGTGCCATGGAGCCCTGTCCAAACTCACTGGTACCCTGTTCCCATTCCCTGCTACCACAGAGCCCCTGTCCCCACTCCCTGGTGCCCTATCCCCATGTCCCAACTCCCTGGTGCCCTGTCTCCCCTGTCCCCACTCCCTGGTGCCATGGAGCCCCTGTTCCCACCCCCTGGTGTCCTGTCCCTGTCCCCGTGCCCTGCACTCCCTGGTGCTATGGCATCCCTGTCCCCACTCCCTGTCCCCTCTCCCTGGTGCCCTGTCCCTGTCCCCACTCCCTGTCCCTGCCCTGCACTCACTGGTGCCGTGCACTCCCTGGTGCCCTGTCCCTGTCCCCACTCCCTGTCCCTGCCCTGCACTCACTGGTGCCGTGCACCTCCTCCCCGGTGAAGCGGATGTTGAAGGCGTAGGTGGGGTCGCCCCCGCTGGCCAGTTTGACGCAGAGCTGGGACGAGGGGACGCAGCCCAGCTGCCGGGCGGCCTGGCAGAAGTAGGAATTCTCTGAGGAACGGATCTCCCCTGTCCAACACAAAGGGAAAGTGAACCCCCGGCCTCGCAAAGCAGCTGAGCTGGGGGAAAGCAGCTCCGAGCTGCTGGAAAGGATCGGTGCTTGCTGTACCTCCAACGATCTCCAGGGGGTCCAGGGTGATTTCTGGGGCTGCGTGGTCAGCGGTTCTTTGGACGGTGGCATTGAGCACTCTGTTCATGACAGTGACTTTTGTGTCATAAAAGATTAAACCTGAAGAAACAAACACATTCCAGCAGAGTTAATCTACTCCCGAAATTCTCCAGTGGACAACG
Organism: Molothrus aeneus; assembly: GCF_037042795.1. NCBI lineage: Eukaryota > Metazoa > Chordata > Aves > Passeriformes > Icteridae > Molothrus > Molothrus aeneus. Next base: position 10,485,924 of record NC_089663.1, on the reverse strand, counting down.
GCAGAATAAAATTTTCCCCTTCTAAGACATGGCTAATCTAAAATTTTTAAAACAATACTTCACAGTATCATGGAATGGTTTCCATGATTCCACTCATCCAGTTCCACCAAGGACACCTTCCACAGCCCAGGTTTCTCCAAGTCCCACCTATTTGCTCCTCCTGTTTTTTGGAATAAGTGCACTGGGATGAAATACTGATGAACACAATTCCAATGTTCTATAATTAGATCCCAGCAACTCCACCACAATCTCTGTAAATAGGAACATTTTGCCAAATAGCTTTCAGGAGTCTGAGATGTTTTGACAGTAAAGCTACTGGCAAGAAATGATAAAAAATAGGGCTGTGACACTGCCCCAAAAATATATTTAATACCTCATATCTCTGTGAAGAGAAATCTCTGAATATTCCTCACTCCCCCACACTGGTTCAGGAGTGGCTTTTTTCCAGCAGGGCCAATACAGAAAACTCCTTTCACACACTGACACCCCTGGTGCATTCTGTATATCATCTTCTTCAGAAAACAAAACTGGACAATGTCATGCCCCAGATCTTGGGGTTTTTTGGTGTCTAATGAAGGCTGTAAAAATACTCTGGTACATTTGTAGCATTAGCTACAAGAAAAGATCAAGAAAATGCTCAAACAGGAAAGTCCTGAGACTTTCACCTGACCTGCTTGTTAACTAACAAAGTTCTGATTTCTGGATACTCCCAAGAGGATAAAGACCCACAGACACAGAAGGTGGAACAAATTCCTCTGCGGGTGTGGTGTCATGAGGATAATCCCCCTGTGCTTTAAAAGCAAATCAAGAGAGAAGTGCCCTGTGGTCAGTGCCCTGTGGGCAGTGCCCCTCAGAGGTGCCCCGTGGGGTCAGTGCCCCGTGGGGTCAGTGCCCCGCTGACCTTTGGCCTCCTGCAGCAGGGCAGCGATGCTGTTCCCGTACATCTCGCTCTGGCGCAGCTCCACCAGTGGCAGGAAGAAGGTCTCCAGGGTGGTGTTGAGGGACTGCAGCAGGGCAAAGCGCAGCCTCAGGCTCTCCACGGGGACATCTGCACAGGGAAACTCCCAGTCAGGGACAGGAACAGATCCCTGTTCCACCTCCTGCAAACCCCAGCAGGTTTGGTCCAGGAGCCACACAAAGCAGCCCCTCTGATCCCTGTGCTGAGGATGCAGGAATGCTCCTTCCTGGATCTTCAGTCTCTCGGTGTGAGTCCAGAATCTCTCATTATCATGGAACTTTTCTCCTAAAGTGCTTAGAACTGGATTTAGGTGACTAAAATCTGTGGAAATCCAGCCTTCCTTCCCCTACAAGCAGAACCCTCCAGGTATTTCCTGCTCCAGCCTGTGCTGGAAACTCTGCTTGGAGAGCAGGGAGCAGCTGCACTGCATCCCTGACTTTGCCCAAGCACTCACCCAAAGAGAGAGAAGATCCAGACCCAGCACTCCCCTCAACCCACCAAGCCCCCAGCCTGTCACAGACATCTTTTATGAAAAATCCTTTCCTTAGGATTTTTCCTCCTGAGAAGCTGAGAGGCCTCAGGAGCAAAATGTAAACATTGATTATCTGCTGCTGTGGAATGCAGCAAGTAGATCTTTGATTGGGCCATGTTGATTGTTTCTAATTAATGACCAATCACAGCCCAGCTGGCTCAGACAGAAAGTCCGAGCCACAAGCCTTTGTTATCATTATTTCTTTTTCTATTCCTTGCTAGCCTTCTGATGAAATCCTTTCTTCTATTCTTTTAGTATAGTTTTAATATAATATAGATCACAAAATAACAAATCAAGCCTTCTGAAACACGGAGTCAGATCCTGGTCTCTCCCCTCATCCCAAGACCCCTGTGAACAGCGTCACACCCAACCTCCAAAGGAACACCAGGAGCGCTCCCAACTCTTGCCCTGAAAAAACCCCTCTATGCCAAGCACCCAGACATACTCAGGAGGCAGGAAATCCTGGGGTCTGCTGCATCAGCTGGGTCCAGGTACACCTCGTGGGGGTGCAGGCGGGCGGGGGTGATGGCCAGGTGGCGGCACAGGCGGTTGATGTACTGCACCAGCGCCACGTCCATCTCCAGGCTCCACTTGCGCGACGCCTTCTGCGCGTGCCGGGCGTCGATGCAGGCGCACCTGGAGGGGGACAGGGCACAGCTGCTCACTCACAGGGACAACCACACCTGGAGCACACCTGTGTCAGGACCCAGGACATCCCTCTGGCCGTCCTGAGCAGCCAGGAGCCCTGCCAGGGGGCTCAGAGACCCTGGCACAGAGCCCAAAATGCCCCTGTGGGTTTGATTATGACCCGTGGAGCAAGTTACCAACCTTAGATGGAGATCTGCAAGCCACGACAAATTAAGAAGAATGATAGTGAATTTATCACAAGGTGAAAAAAGAGATTTGGGGGTTTTTAGAATGGGGGTATGATGGAGGGATCTGGGCATGTCCAGCCTTTTTTCTTCTTCTTGGCCTCCATCTTCTGCTGTGATGTTGGCACTTACAGATTGGTTTAGAGTAGAAGCTCACTGTCTAACATAGGTGATAGGTATTGGAAAGTAATTGCAAACATTGTGTACGTAGTTTTTAGTATAAAGACATAACACTGCCCTGGGGGCAGGCAGAGTGCCTGGAACTGTCCTGCTGGATGGACCTCGGCAGGGCAGGAGAAAGAATTTTATAGATAAGGAACAATGAACAACCTTGAGACCAAGAAATGAAGAGCCCTGACTCCTTCTTCAAGTGTTGGGCTGGGAAAAGGGACTTCCCAACTTTTCTCGGTGTCACTCTGACAAGCTGGAGATCCCAACACACCTGGAGTAGAAGCTGGTGCCCTGCTCTTCACTCCCCTTTCCTTGAGCAGAGCTGTTCCATGACAAGAATCCCAGTGTGAGGCCAAGAGCTGATTCATCAGCCACTTCTCCTCACTGGTATTAAATAATTAGGCACAAAGGCACTGCCTATTAAGCACTCTTAGTGCACTATCTCCTCTGGAGATGATAAGGGGCAATTAGCCTATGGCCTGACACAGGCAGATAAGGAGAATTCATTTAAGGGACTTTCTTCCTCTACAATATTAAGAAATTTAACAGTCCCTCTTCTAAAGCATTTCTGACCCAGTAACAACCCTGCCAGTTAAACAATGACCCAGTGCACTGGCTGGGGAAGGAAACCAGGGACAGACATGGAGCTACAGCTCCCTTCAGGAAACTTATTATGCAGCTTGGAAGCTCTAAAGGACACTGGGGCACATCTGATTTTGTCAGCCATGCTGTGCACAAGAAATCAGGACCTGCATTTGGACAGCACGTGACTTTTAAAATGTATTTTGAAGAAATAACTGATTTCCCTACAGGCCTTGCAGCCATGGATGGAAGTGTTAAAGCTTCCTGGATTAGGAGCACTTGGGATCAGGTGAGCACAGTGAGTAAGTGTCACCTCCTCAGAGAGGTTTGCAGGCTGTACCTCTCGAAGTGCAGGTCGTAGCCACAGGACAGGATGGCTCTCCACACGCTCCGGATGTCCTGCTTGGAGCGGTCCACCACGAACCGGTGAAATCCATCCAGGGTCAGGTACTTCTCCTCAGGAACTGCCACCAAACATGGACCAGCAAAGAGTTCATGACTTGCCATGGAGTTCTCACCCCAGCAGGAGCAGGAGGTGGCTGCTGCCAGCTTCCCCCTGCTGTCCCATCCCACCATGGACCCTTTCCCAGGGAGTTCCATCTATCACACACTGGTCAGGTCCACCTCAGTCAATGGCACCTTCTCACTGTCCTAGAGGGCTCAAACCCCCCTCTGCTCCTCTGGAACACCTCCCTCTAACCCTACTTGGCTGGATGCTGAAATTCCCCTTTTCTGAGCTAACCTGGCACTTCCTGCTAGGAAGAAGGGAGTCCAAGCTCATGTCTGCTCACTCTTCCACCAGACCAAAGCTCTGAGCACAACCCCTCTCCCCCCTGGCTGTGCTGTCTCCTCCAGAAGTTCTGAGCTATCTCAATCATCTTTTAAATCCAATTTCCCACTTGTAACTGAAGAATTTCCCAATATAAATTGAGAAGCACAATTAAAACCCACCCAGTTCAAGTCCATAATATCCCAAACCCTCACTACACCAAAGCCTTGGAACTACATCCCACAGGAAGTTTTCTGTCTGGTTTATTGACATGCCCTACACACTGCTGCAAGAACTGTTTGCTCTCACACTGATGGGCCCAGATTCACAGAGATACAAATAAAAGCAGCATTTTAAATCACAATTAAAAAAAAAATGTAGTTAGGCTTGCTAGAAATAAAGACAAAGCAAATCAATCATGAAGTCATATAAACATGTCAATAATAAAAATATTTTTCTAGGATAAAACTAGAAAAAAAATTCTCTGCAGCTCCCACCTTCCTGTTTCTTAGTGGGAGACTTCTCAGGGTCCTTCTCCTCAGGTTTGCTCTTCTCAGGAGATTTGGGCTTTACCGTGGGCTTCTTCTCACTTAAGGCTGTTCGGCTAAGGGACAAAGTGGGTGTTAGGATCAAACGTTTTCTTTCATTTGTTCACAGGATCCCAAAATTGTTTGGAAGGATCCTAAAGCCCATCCAGTCCCACTCCTGCCATGGATTACTCCAAACCCTGTCCAACCTGATCTGTGTTTTGGAGTAAGTGCACTGGGCTAGAACACTGATGAACACAATTCCAACGTTCTGTAAACAGATCCCAACAACTCCACCCCAATCTCTGGGAAAAGAAACACTTTGCCAAATAATTGCCAGAAATCTGAGATGCTCTGACATTAACAGCACGTGTTTCCTCGTTCCAACACACAGAAGCACAGAGGGATGGGGGATAAAAACCTGGATTTGTACAGTGAAATCCAATATTCCCCAAGTGCCACAGGACTGAGGACACCCACCTGACACTGTTGAGCATGGACTTCTCCTTGGTGGGGGGTTTGGTGACCGGGCGCTTGGTGCTCACCACCTTCACCGGGTGCTGCTCCTTGCCTGCCTTGTTGTACTTGCTCTTGTCAAATTTGGGCTTGGGAACTCCGTATTTCCTTAAAATCTTCCAAGACAAGAAGTGAATCATCACCCAGTGCTTTCAAGTGACACCAGAAGAGGCTGAGAAGAGCTGTCAAAGCCCTACCTGGGTGAGCTGGTCCTCCAGCACCTTCTTGGGAGGGCGGACGTTGGTGAAGAAGACGTGGAGGAGGTTCCCAGGGGTTTGGGAATTGATCTGCTCCTTGCTGAGGTAAATGTCAGCCACCTTGATGGGCTTGGCTGGGGTCAGGCTCAGCATTTGTTCCGAATGGACACAGCTTTTAAAGATCTCTGTGAGAACTTCCCGAGCACCTGGGACCAGTTTTTCACCTAATTAAAATAAAACCAACAATTTGGTACAACATACCGTGAGAACTGGTTAGAATTTGAAATGTGAAAATAGATTTTGCATTCAGATAAAATATTTTGCTTTGACATGGAAAATCACTTTTACAAGGGAAAAAAAAAATCACTCCTGCTCCTTCTGCACCCCATTAAACACAGAGAATTGGCCACATCCTGTAATTATTACTTGAGGGAGTAGTGGGGATGAAAAAAGCAGCTTATTTATTATGCCAGGATAAAAATTGTTGTGCAGGCAGACACCAACACCCATCAACTGAACTAGCAGTCAAACTTATTTCAGTGGCTATTTTCTAAAAAAAAAGTCCCTAAAGAATTTAATCAATAGTTTTTTGTGTGGATGAGGAGTGTTTATTTATTTATGATTTATTTGATTAGCTGGGTGGACAACTGAGCAATGTTCAGCTTGCAAATAGCCCCTGGAGGGATAAATCTTACTTTGGAATTTCTCCCTGGCTTGGTGTCACTCCTGATTTATACTGAACCAAGGAGAGTCTGAGCCCTGTTCCTCCCCCAAATGCTGAACACAGGAGGGATTTGGCAATATCAAACCACCTACCTTTTATTGACTTATCATTGAAATAATCTTCTAGTGCTGGGCTCCCCTGGGTGTCAAACAAACTCTGATTTACAGTGGAAACAGTTAAAATCTCTTCAGTTGACATCTCCATGAGCTCATCCTCCCCATCCAGGCTGGACAAGCCAATGAGGTCACTGCTGTTGAAGAGGCTGGCTCGGATTTTCTCTATTTTAGCTCTTGACCTTATCTGTACAAATAATGAAATTAGTTCACAGCAATTCTGAGAAAACAAATTCACTTCCATTCAGAGGAATTTGGAGTTTAAGCTTCCACACCCCCCCCCCCATTCTGATAATCATTATTGCTTCTCTTCTCTGCTGCATCAATAATTTGATGCCAAAATTCAGGTTCAGACTAGAAAAGATCCTTTCTGAGAGCCCTGAAATGCTCATGCTGGGATAACCAGGCACAGCTCTGGTCCAGCTATCCCATTTCTCAGGCTGGAGGCAGCCCCTGGGAGCAGCAGGGAGGAGCTGAAGGTGCCAGCCAGGTAAGCTGGCACTGTCTGTAACTCTGCTGCCCCTGCCTCAATTCTCCACTCTGAAAAACCTCAATTAGCACAGGCTTTGAAGCCTCAGCTACACAGACTGGGAAGGGGAACAGCAGCTTCCTTTGATTCCCAGAATAACCACTACCAGAGCAGCTCCAGACTTCCAGACTTGGAATAGTTTCCATGTGAACACTCTGGCAGCTTTCTCTCCACACTTAATGCTTTATTTCAATGATGTCTTCACGTCAATTAACAGCTCAAGAATAGGAACTTGCAGAGTTTTCATCTGAATAAGCTGATTTTCTTCTAAAAGAGGAACTGATACAATCCCAGACGATACAAAAACACCTCTCTCCATTCCCAGGCTATCAGGAATGGCTGTGCTTTTGGAAGCTTATGATAAATTTCCAGCAGGCAATCTGTGGAAGCAGCAGAGAGGGAGGTTCTTGTGTAGAGCTGAACACCTGGACTGACCCAGCACTGATGGCAACCACCCACAATGCTTTTAAAAATTAATCTGGAACCAGACAGCAACAAAATTTATCATCTCCCCTAAAGTAGCTTCATAGAGAAATCCATAGGTGGTTCAAAATAGGTGAAAAGGTACTGATTAAACATTAAATAATTGCATTGTGGGTCAAACCAGAAGGGCCCCAATCTCTAAATTCATCTCAGCAGTGGCCACAACAAATCTTAGAGAAAGGCACATGAAAGGGCAAATTAATTGATCTTTCCCCTGACATGTTCCCCAACCACTGCAAAGCAGTTTAAACATTTCCTCAGTTGGAAGCTGCACTGGCTGCTGTGCTCCACAGCTACCAATCCTCCAGGAATTTAATCCCTTAAGAGTTCATTTATGGCCTTGGCTTCAAAAGCACTCTGTGAAAATGAACTCTACAAGCTGGAACACACAGGACTTCTTCCCTACTTCCTTCTGTTCTCCACCTGCTGCTGGATCACTCCACTACTGGGTCCCCTCTGTCCTTTGAGAGACAGGGATTGTTCCCAAGACTGGGAATGCAGGAAAGGGAATTCTGTGCTCCTTGGCTTGGACAGGATGGCTGAGAACTCCCAGTTTCCCAGACTCTTAGACATCCACTGACCATGGAAAAAGCCAGTTCCCAGAGTGAGATCCCGTTCTCCCAAAACCCCTGGCTCCAGAGGCCCCTCCCTGTTACCTCCACCACAGCGAAGCCCTTGATGGGCCGTGCCAGCAGCGGCTGATTGTCCAGAGATGTCACCGTGTACATGGAGCCCACGTCCGACACCGACGCCGTCTCCACGTTGTCCAGGGGCTCCCCGAGGCTGCCCAGGCTGCCCAAGCTCCCGGTGCTGCAGTGGGAAAGATCCAAGCTCTCCTGGCTGGACACCACGTGGGGCTGCTCCAGCAATCCGGGTGGGATGGGCAGCTCCAGCCCCGCCTGGAACTGGTCCCCGGAGATGTCGCTGACGGTGCGGGACAAGCCCTGGGAGCTGCACAGGGAGGCCTGGCTGGTGGAGGCCGAGGCGCTGACGCTCATGGCGGGGGTGACGCTGCTGGAGCTGCTGATGTCCAAACTGTCGGCGCTGCTGGAAACCGTCGGCTTTTCCAGCTCCGTCCTGCACTCTCCTCCTTCCGCTTTGTCCTTGGTTTTTTTGGGATCCTCTTCCTGCAAGGGGATGTAGATCTCATCCTTGAAGACCCCCCCGTGGGCGTTGCAGGCTTTCCTGATGGCGTTCCTGACGGTGCCCTCCTCCAGGTGCGTGGGGATGCCGGAGATGACGAGCAGGCGGCTGTGGGCCGTGGGTCCCACCAGGGCCTGGCAGGCGTCTGCCACGGCATCGTTGGTCACACCCAGTCCTTGGGGGTCCTTCTTTGTCAGGTGCCTGAGGATTATCAGCAGGGTCAGAGCTCTGTGGAACCACAGCATGTCCTCAGGCTTGCTGCCCCCGATGCTGAGGAGCGCCGCGTCTGTCTCGGCCGCCCTGGATGAAGCCCTTTTCCCTGAAGATGAAGTTTTTTCCCGCTTCATTTTGACTTTTTTCCTCTTGGACAGCAAGCTCGGGCTCTGTGGTGTCTGCCCTGGGGAAGATGAGGATGAGGAGGAGGAATCACTGAGATTTGGGGCGCTGGTGGATGAGATCACATTGGCTGTCACGCTCATGTTGATGGGCAAGGTGACTTCTGCCACAGCCAGGCACACTTCCATCAGGGCATGGAAGTACGTGGAGAATCTCCCCTGGTCGGCCACTCCAACCCCAGAGCCACCACAGGCATTCCCAGACACCCAGTTCTGGGTTTCCTCATCGTAGAGCTTGTGCAGCTCTGACTGCAGGGCCATGAGCATGGCCAGGCAGGGGTTGAGCTGCAGGGCGATGGATGAGGACAATCCTGCTGGATTCTTCTTCTGCTCCAGGTTGTGGATTTTGCGAAGCAGCTCGGCCAGGAGGTGAAAGATCAATTCCTTCACACATGCTGCCATGTCAGTTGTCCAGAGGAAGTTGCCTGTGTGAGGAAGGCAAGGCATGGCAGTCAGCAGTGTTTCACCCTTAGCAGAAAGTAACATTTCAAAAGCACCAGAAAAGTGAATTTCAACATCATGGCAGCAATAAGAAAGACGGGAAGGTTACTCCAAGAATTGCAAATCAACAGAAAGTTTCTGGAGTTTGAAGAAAATTTCATTACAGTGGAAGAGATCAGAAAATTCCAACTGCACGTTTTGTTTCCTGAACTCTTCACCTGAGCCAGCACATTATCAGTGCTCATTACTAAGGAAATACTCCATTCTCACCTAAAAATTCCACTACTTGCAAGAGAACTGAGGCAGGAATAGTATCCAGTTCATCTTCAGATTTTCCATCCCCATCTTCTAATTTCCAGGTTAAGAGCTGTTCTGTGAATGCCATTGCCAGGGGGAATTCCAGGGGGAGGGAATGCAAGACCAGTACAGCTCCAGGAGGAGGAGACACTCCTAAGCAAAAAGGTCCAAGAAAATCCTTATCATGATTCTGAGCATTGATAAAGTAAAAGTAGTAACATTTAGGATCTTTTCAAGGCTAAACTCCTGTTAAGTGAGAATTTTCTCTGTAGCACCTTGTAATACACAAATAGGAATGTTTCTCTATATTGATAAGTTAATATAATCTGTAATTATAAATGTACGGAGAACACTTTATTCACACAAAGAAACAGAATAATTTTGAGCCTGAACATACCTAAATATACAAAAAGAACCTGCCCCAAAATCCTTTATTTCTGTCTGATGCGTACTGAAAACAACATCAGCAGAAGAACTTAAGGATCTCCAAGGGGAAGTTTTAAGGACTCACTGCACCCAGTCACCTTCACTGCTGTAAATCCCACTGTCTCTCCCCCTGGGCAAGAGTAAAAAGAATATTAATAATTCTTCTTGCTGGAATGACCTAAGTATTGCTACACTATTACTCTGTGGATAAGAGGGTCCTACAAACACCTAAAAAAGCAATAAAAAATTACTCTCCACCTGAAACAGCTCCTCAAACACCAACACTGCAGAAATCAGTATTTTGAACAAAATATTTGAAATACACTGCTGGGTGAACTTCTGGAATACAAAAATCAGAATCACATGGTTGCCAGTGGTTATAAAACCAGTTTTTTTTGGTTCCTTGAACAAAAATCCTGTCCCATCTGCTGCTAGGACTGGCGACCACACGGGAAGGTGCTGCAGAAGCCATAAGGAAACTGCTCTGAGCCCTGAGAGCACAGTGAAGGCTCTTCCCTGGTGCAGTGGCTGTGCTCACCCAGCTTGATGTGCACCCTGTCCGTGGGGGTGATGACAGCTGGGTACTGGTTGGTGGTGGGGGGCGGCGTGAGGCCGGTGTTGGTGGGGGAGGCGTCGCGGGGGTAGCACACGGCCTCGATCAGGTTCAGCTGCCCGTTCCTCTTCACCTTGTGCCCCAGCCCATAGACCAGCACCCGAGCCCAGGGGGCCTTGTACAGGGATGAGCTGGGGAAACAGCAGCACAGCTTGGTTAGCCTCAAACCAGCTGGAAAATATCCCAGCCACCCCTCAGAGTAAGTCTCGGAGAAGAGAAAACTGAAACAAAATAAAAAATTGCATCCCCAGGGCTGCAGGCTCAGACCCAGCCTTGCCCCTCTCCATGACTCACTCTTTTCGGAACCCAGACTGACTTTCCTTGCAGGACACAATCACAAAGGCAGCCCCAGGGAAATTCACATCCATGTTGACCTTGGATTCAGAAATTGGGAATTCTTCAGCGGGAAATTGTTCTGGCGCCGCCTGCAACAGGACAATTCATCATGAGAGATCCCAAACAGCAGCAACCTCCTCCCTCTTCTTTATTTATCTTCTTTATTTATAGAGTGCTCTATACACTCTATAAATAAAGAAATACAGCCAATGTATTTAATTAATTGCAAATTATGACACAGTGGGAGGCCACTTAATTTTAATTCAATCCAGAGCATTGCTACAGCTTCTGTTTTCAGTGTGCCCACTACCAGCAGGATAACAGAACCCACCCAGAGAAACAATTCCCTGTGAGGGACAGCATCATGGAAATTCCAACCACAGAGAGAACAAGGGCTCCTGAGAAGGGAACTGATGAAACATGATTGAGTATTTTACCTGCAGAAAGGAGCAGATCTGTTTGGTGAGGTCCAGCAGACTCTCCTCTCCCTGATGCAGTGTCCGAGTGATGGCCACAGTGAGCCACTCCCTGATGGCCTGGGAATTGCCCTGGTAGAAGAGGTCTGTGGCAGCACAGGTCTGGGAATGGATGCAGTGCTGCAGGGACTGGGCCAGGAGAATGGAGCTTGAGCTGATGGTTCCATCTGGAATAACAAGGAAAACAGCACAAATTTGAAGATCGCTCCAAATGTTTACATAGCTTGGGTAACAAAAGCTGTAAAACACCTGGAAGATTCCAAATCTCTGTTTTCAAGTGGAAAACTCCTTGCCTAAAAGTCAGCAGGAGAAAGGACCCACCCAGGCCCAGCCCTGTGGCTGGGGTGGCCCCTCCATGCCAACTGTGCCCCTCACCAGCCTCAGCCCAGCCCCTGGTGAGGGCAAACCCAGAGCTGTGGGATCACCCCAGCTCATTCTTAATACCATCATTATTAACCAGCTAATAAAGAAATACCAAATCCATTATTTTTTTTTTTTGTCCCCAGAAAAATACTGCATTAAAGAAGAGCTGGGACAAAACCAAGTGTTTACCAGGAAGAGGTGGTGCAAGAAGCTGGTTGGAGAGCAGCTGCAGGTGCTCCAGGGTGATGTCCCGGATGGCAGGAATGTGGAACAGCCGGGTGAACATGTGGGGAGATTTGGGAGCAAAAATATTGAGCAGAGCCATGCGACAGTAGAGCTTGGCCAGGGCAGCTTCACTCCTCAACAGCTCCCTAGGGAACACAAACATTAATCCTATTAATTCCTTAGCATTAAATCCAACCATGAAAATAAGATTTCAGAAGTTTGTACATCTTAGAACAAAGCTGTAGCAGGTAACTGCACTACAGGAAATGCTCTTCAGCTGATTCAAATGCAGGTAATGAAGTGCCTTGTAACCACATCTCTCTTTTCACCTGTGAATTTGGATGTTGGTGTTATCCAGGGTGACCAATCCATTGGTTGCAGTCCTCCTGTACCCTGCAGGTGGCCTTTCCAACATGTCAATGGGATACCAGTACCTCACCAGGACCCCCTCACTCCTCAGATAGGTCTCCACTTGGACCAGTTCATTCACCTGCAACACCAAACCCAGCACTGTCAGTAACACAGTAATTAAACAACATTTTTCCTTCCAAGAGAGCCCCAATCCAGCATCCTGAGCAGCTTTTGCTCCCAGCTGTGTGATGCTGATCATCCAAAGTCCTCCCAGAGTGTCTTTACTCACCGAGTCCACATCCAGGACAACCCCATGAAGACCAAATGTCTTCAGCATGCCCCGAATGGCAAATTTGGGCAGAGCTGTTCCTACAGCACTGCTGGTGACGTTGTTGCTGTCAGGAGAGCGAGTCACCACGGTGAGACCTGGCAGAAAGGGACACCACTTGGAAGGTGTTTTCCTCAGGTGACAATTAGATCCCAAAAACCCCTGAGCTTTTCTTTACCCCTCAGGATCCGCTGTGCTGCCCTTACCTTTCCGTACTTTATCAATTGTGAATTTGTTTGCTTCATCTTTGATATCCTCGATGGTGGGAAGGTAGAGATCCCTTGGGATGCCTCCATTTTCCTCATACAGGAACTCCACAGTTTGCCTTGCTATATCAACCATTCCTGCAAGACAGGAGGGAGTGCAAGCTATTTCCCTCAGCCACCTGAAATAAGTTCCTATTCTCATTAATATCCCAAGCAGGTGAGTTTGCCAAGTACTTAAATACTCTCTCAGTCAGGCTGAAGGATGGAAATGGGAAATTTTCCTCAGGAAGTCTTTCCTGAGCTTCTCATGGGGGCTCAGAGTTCCTGCCTTGATCTTAATGTGACTTTCCCACAAACACATTGTCCTGCCAGAGCTGAATCCTACAAAACTCCTACATCTCCCTTTGTTATTACTTCAACCTAAAAAGTTTTGCCTTGATAGTCACAGACAGAAAATGCACAGATATATAGTTTCTTCCCAAGCTATTATTCCAGAATGTTTCTGCATCCACATCACAACAAATTCTGTCACTATTTCTGAAACCATTTTCTCTATTTAAATAGTCAAACACAGTAAAAGTGTTAAAGAAAATGCATGAGCACAAACCAAATTCTAAGCACTGGAGGGAAACAGCAAGTGATATTTAAGTTTTCCAGCCCTGAACACAGTAAAATATGAAAGAAACACAGCTGCTCTCAGACTTGCTGCACATCACAGAGAACAACATGCATGGAAATAAATACATACCTAACTGTAAAGCTCCTTTAATCTGATCCAGCCCAGACTTCCTCTCAGCCTCATTACGGAATCTTCTTCTAATTGTAGGGAAAACTTTGGTTTCCCAGGCTTTGACCAAGAGGGCATAGTGATCCTCCTACAAAGACAGAAGTGTTTTAGAACACCGAGAAGTGAAAAGTTATCAGCAGTTATATTTTTGTTAGGGAAGCAGGAAGAACTCTTGCATGGCTAAATTCAAAATCTAAATGACAAGATCTGATTTTAGGCTATAAGTTAGAGGAGGCAGAGTTTGCCATGTTCCTCACCCTGGGAATATCATCGTCGTCATCATCATCACTTTCATCATCTGCAATAGGAGGGGGATGAGGATCAGGGCCTGAGGTGATAAAGTTCTCATAGCTCAGCTCCATTTTATAGTGGCAGGATGTGTCACTGTCATACTCTGCAAGACACAGACAGAAGTAATGAGATGATAATGCATGCAAAGACATCCCATGAAATTGGAGATATACAGCACTCCACGTTCTCCAATCAGGGGGTGGGAATGCAATTCCTTTTGACACAGCATAACCAATTGGCTGATCCAATCCACCATGACATCCTATTGTACCCCAAGCCCTAATGAGATAATTTCTCATTGAAGCTGCGTTAATTACGAATAATTTATGTATTCACACAGAGGCAGACCAAAGAAGATGGCTTTAATTGCCTTGTCTAAAATCAGATAAACACAGCTCTGACTTGTGGCACTGCCCCACCTAAACAAGCACTACTTAAAGCCTAAAGACTGCAGCCAGGCTGGGTTTAAATCCTATTTCCTTGCTTGGCATTTCTGCTGGGAGGGCTTTAAAGAGCGAATGTCACTTTACGTTGCTGAGCCGTGGCGACGGCGGCGATCCTGCAGGGGGGCCCGTGGGTGCCAGGGTCGGAGGCGATGCTGGTGCCAGCGTCATTGTCACTGTCAGAGGCCATGGCAAAGGGCAAGGCCTCGAAGTTGGCACTGATCTCCTCGGCCAGGTCCAGGCACAGGTCGGCGGCGTTGCGGTGAGCCTGGCCCTCGGCGTAGGCGAACGGCCGCGAGCCGAAGTTCGCCCGCACCTTGGTGTTCTGCAAAAGGAGGCAGGGAAGCTCTCAGATGCTGCTCTGAGCCATCACTCTGCCCCAGGCAGGAGCTGACCACACCTCCCTGCCACCAGGATCCCCAGCTGGCACTCTGGGAAAGCTTCAAGCTGCTGAAGACACTTTGAACCTGGGTGCTTTGAAGCAAGGCTGCTGCTGGCCAGGAATGCTAAGAGAGGAGCTCCTGGCATGGCACAGGGCATCCTGCCAGGCCAGCTGCACACTGCTGGGCTAATGGGCAAAATAATGACACAACACATGCACCTGGGAGGCCTAATGAACACCTCACTTAGCCAAGAAAGGGAAAAACTATCAGTTTGCTTTTCTACACAGCAAAGGTTCAATATTTTCTATCGTGTTTTTAGTATTTCTGGAAGTATATTAAGGGACATATTTCTGTTACACACTTGCCTTTTTCTGAATGTGCACAACTGGCCACATTCCACCAGACACATCCTCTAGGTAGGGCACAAGTCTCTGCCCACAGTATGTGAAATAAACTCTGCCCTTTGCTGGCTGCCCTGGAGGAGGGGGAGTTCCTTCTGTTCTTTCCCATCCAATTCCTGCTACATCACCTGAGAAAAACACAGTCATATAAAGGATTTCATCAGTTTTCTCATCCAGCATTCCCCTGACATGCAGAGGATTTTCTGATGGAGCGGAGAAGCATTTTAGCCATGCTTTCACATACCAGGGGAAAGAGTCACATCCAGTCTGACACTCTTCCACTGCAGCAGGCTGGAGCCATTGTAATGCACTGCTCGCCCATTGCTGAGGGACAACAAGGACACAGTGAGCCAGAGCACTGAGCCAGAGCAGGATCACCACCCACCAAAGCTGTGATACTCAAAAGGCAACTCAACCCTCCTGATTTTGCAAAGATATTCCAGTCTATTTCAGCATTCAATTCAATGTATTGCCCACTATAGCCTCCTTCCCAGCCTGCTGACAAATGTACAGAACGTGGTTTTTCATGTGCATCCCCAACCTACTTGTGGAAGAGGCAGGTGCCCACTGGGTTTGTCCAAGCCCCATCTCGTTTTTCAGCCTCTGTGGCAAATCCAAAGGAAACTATTGGCCCAGTGTCATCATCTGTGTCTCCATAGGAAACCACTTCAATTTCCCAGTAGAATGATGGTGCCTAGAAATAAAAATAATAACACATTTTAAGAAGTTATTTACAAAACAGAGTTTAAAGAAGCAATTTTCTTGCTTTTCCTTTTCATGCCCTGTTGGATGTTCAATGACAAAGTGCTGGAGAGCTGTGAGGTCTCACCTGTACTGGCACTGGGGAGGTGGCATAGATAAAGGTGCCCCGAGGAAGGCCCCCACCTGCACTGGGATCAGCCAGGAAGGTCACAGCAGTGAGGTGTGAGGAGAACATGCAGGCTCTCACTGGGGGGAACACCCTGGATGGGCTCCACGTGATTTCTTTGGGCTGCAGACACAACAGAGCAGTTTATTCTACCAATCACAATTCAAGTCACCCACTAAAATACAACCACACAGTTTATGAGGGGCACATTTAATCCAACTCCAACAAATCACACCCCAATAGAGAAATTCCCATGAAATATTTCAAGGATGCTGCCCCCAGTTTGGGCAGCAGCAGCAGCAGGGGGTTCTCCCAGGGCAGAGGACACTGTGCTCACCTGTCTCCTGTCTGCTTGCAGGGGAGGAGGAGGGGGCCGAGCACAGTCGCGGTACAACATCCGTAACCTCTCACACTGCATCTCCACAACCACCAGCCTCTCCCCTGCAACAACAACCCACAGCAGGCATCAGCCTCCAGCTGCTTCCTCCAGTCCAACAGAGCAATCTTAGCTCAGAAATAAATACAGTATTTTGCACTTTGAGGAGGTTTGATCAGCCTTACTTACCTAAACAAAATTAAGGGTAAAATGTAACACATGCAAGTATTTTCTCATGTTTAATTTATATCTGGTTTGCAAAGACACTGTTATGTTCATTAAGATGTAAAGTTTGTTTTAGTGAACAAGTTTATGGCCCAGCAAAGGGAGGAAAGCAAAAAAAAAAAAATTATATTTACTATCACAAAAATCAGTCCTTGCTCTTTGACACCTAAATCTCTTGGATCCCACCCTTCACTTCAGCCACTTCTTCTCTGGCATGTTCCTAAAAACTTGTCCCTGAACTAAGATTTCTGCTGGGCTCAGTGCTTATCCCTAAACAAGGAGACCTCAAGGATCAGGAATATAACAAAGCATTGCAAAAATCAGCAAAAAGGTCATAAAAAGAAAACATACAGATGATAACATCAAGGAATGCAGAGTAGAATATGCTGGAACCAAGGAAAGTGGAGAGTGCAGAAGAAAACCAGCACTTCCTTCTTTGATACAGAATAATCCTGTTGTGGCCTAAATGAATGCCTAATGTTTAGTGATTTAGGCTGATTATTAGCTGCTCTTCCATCAGCAGCTCTGCAGCTGTGACAAGACACTCTGTCCTGTGCCAGTTCCTAAACTCAGGGTAGCTGGAGGAGAAAACACTGAAATGATTTGAAAGCTGCTCTGTCTCTGACCTGAACATGCCAAGAAGGTGTTGGCTACATACCAGGGCTGCACTCCTGGGCCACCAAATTCAGAACTTCTACAGCAGCTGGGCACTGTTGAATGAATTCTTCACAGAATGAGCTGTCTTCCAAGAGCTGAGCCATCACCAGGCATGCTCTGAACAGAAAAACAATACAGTTAAAGTATTACAAAGTGTGTGTGGAATTCAAAGCTGGCATTACAGTGGTGAATTCAAGGGTGGTTTAAAGGTGGGCTTAACCCTGGTTTTAGCTGGACCCTCCCCAAAGGCAGCTTTCCCCTGCTTCATAAATGGATTCAGTGAAGCATTTGCTCAGTGTGTTGCAGGGACACTCATGAACAACACCCAGACTCTTAACGGGAGCAAAGAGGAATTTGTGCAGCCCCTTGCTGCATACCCCCAGAGGAAGGGCACAAGAGCTCATGCAATTCCCTGGGATGTTTGTGCACAAAGGCAGGACCCACCTGGTTCTTATTTCAGCAAGGAGCCGGACCACTGCCATTACTGGGGTTGAGCCATCTCCTGTTGCAGGAAGTGAGGTGTGAATAGAGAGACTTCCCTCCTGAGGGAGCAACATGGACTGGACTGCCTGTACTACCTTCTCAGTAATGGACAGTTTATGAAGAGGCAATGCCTGATGGTGGGGGGGCACGGTAAAAAGTTAAATTCAAGTAGTTAGTTTCTAAGAAATGAGGGTGTTTTATTACCTGGAGTTAATTCTTATATTTTACTATCACAAAATCAGCACCAAACACCAATAAAAGAAAAATAAACAAAGCCCAAACCAAGCCAGAAATTAAGCAAAAAAACCTCCCACCCAGTATGCAACAGAATATCTTTAAGCACAAAAGATGAATATTTATGTTACTTGAATGAGAACTTAAACATATTGTTAATATATGCTTTAAAAAAAACAAAGGCAAACATTACAAATCATTTATAAGCAAAGATGAAACACTTTTTTTTACGTGCTGTAGATTAATAGTCAGTATGCTGCGACAGAAATAAAATCAAGAATCGAGATTATACTGAATATTGGATGTTTAAAACTCCCATACCTCAGATCTTGGAACACAGAGCCTAGATAATGGAATAGTTAAAGTGTCTGATGCCTGGGAGGTCTTTCTAGTGTCTATAGTGGTGGGTGGGAATTTGACCGTGGCTATACCTTCTTGCTCATTAATAGAGGCCACAACTCCAATGCTTCCTGCTATTCCTTTGCCTAAAACCTACAACCAAAGAAGAGCTGCATGAGATTGAAGGTGTTACAGGCAGGAATCAGTGTCTGACATCACACACCAACTGCACACACAAGCACAGGGGGGTGTTTTAGGACAGAAGCTCCACAAGCTGCTGTTCCACAAGCACATCCTGCTGCCAGGGATCCCAGTGCAGGGAAAACCTCAGGAGAGCAGCAATTCTCATCTAGGATATCCAATATGAACAGTGCTGAATTACCTGAACTTCAGAACCTATTTTAATTGTCTCCTTAAAGCCACCCAGAGCACACAGGGCAGCCACTGCCTGCCGAGCAATCCTTTGAAGTTTAGCCAGTTTCCTTCCACTGCTACTCCCATTCTCCAAAATGCTCTCTGCATATTTCCCCAGCTGTGGAATGTACATCAGAGCCCGAGACAGAACCTGAAGACAGAAGCAAAAATACCAGGGAACGACTTCAAAGCACAATTCCAACAAAAACCAATGCCCCAAGCCTGCAGCCCCCACAGTCTCAGAAGAATTATTTTTGTTCTTGAAGAGAATTATGTAACTCAGAATATTCCAAATTCTCTGAAGTGAGAAAGCCATGACCATTCCCTGGTAACTTTTAGGATAAAATACAATCTTGGCAGAAGTTTTTGCTGAGGATTTCACCTAAGGAATAGATTGGGTGCTGCAGGATTCAGAGGAACATAAAATCAATGTGTTTTGTTCCAGCCAAAACTTTGTGGCCCCAGAGGCCACAGCCAAGGCAGAATAACCTGACAGAAGAAAGGGAACTCCCCAACAAACAGCACTGTTAATGCCTGAAAAGAATGACAACACTTTATCTAATGATGGGTAAATTTTGAGTATTTGTCCCACCCTGAGACAGCTGAGAAGGGGCTGGGTCTGTCCAGCTCCACACCTGGTGTTTAAATCAGAAAGGAGCACCTCAGGCCTTGCTTATCGTTAGATTCCGTAACTACTCAACCCCCAGTGAGGAATGTGCCACTCATGGCTGTGTTTGCTCACTTTTTCAGCAGTTGTTGTCCAGATCTGGGCTGCATTGGACTCTGGGGCCATGAGCAGGCTGTGCAGCAGGGCAATCACCTCTGCTGCCATGCTGTTTGCCACGTGCCCGCTGATGAACGGCCTCACCGGATCCGTCCTGCCAGGAGACAAAGGCAATTGGACCATTCAGGTCAAAACCACAGAATGAAAAGAAGCTTCAAGTGTCAACAAGATAGACACAAAAATAAAGAAAAAGGAAGTTTTTCTTCCTTTTTCAGAACAGCCAGATTATCTTTGGGAGCACCACAAATATTGGTAGAGAGAAAAGCAGAATGCAGGCTAAAGGGATTTACCTGGCGAGCTCTGAATTCCTCTCCCTGCAGATGGAAGTTTGTGCAGTCTTCTTTTTGTCCCCAGTGGACAAGCCACTGGTGCTCTCTGGATTGACAGTCTCTATGGGTGGCCCCACACTCACTATCAGCCCAGATTGTGCCCACTTGGTTGCCTTTCTAAGAGCTGCAGCAGCTTCTTCTGTAATGACTTCACAGCAGCCACTCTGCGAAGGAAATTGCCATGGAAAGCAAATGTCAGATCTGTTTGGTCACTCTGCTCGTGTACAAGTGCTGGGAACACAGCAAAACCCCCTCCTGGGTGTGTGTTAGTCATAGACAAGCTCTGTCTCTTGCTTTTTATCATCTACAGAGAGATCAGGGGTAAATGCCCTGCCTTTAACATTCCATTCTTAAATTAACAGTTCAATTTCTCTGATCAAAAAGCCACCAATGAGTATTTCTGGTGCAAACACTCAAGAACATCTCTGGAAATAAGACATGAAATTTTAATTCAAGTGTGTGGCTTAAAATTTGCATTATCAATGTGCATTTAACACTTGAGAAAAGAGAACATCAAACCTGACCTACAATGGCTGCAGGAGGCATCAGCTGAAATTCTTTTTCATCATTTACCCCTGCATTTGATCTGTATTTACAGAGGTAAGTGATGAATAAAACAACATTTAACATTTTTAACATCAGTAAAACCCAAGAATTCTGCCTGACCACCAATTTTTAGGATGCTGAGCAATTCTTTAGTTATTTCTCCTCTTACTTTTGTCATGTCCCGATCCATCTTCACCACCTTCTCCATGTTGGCTCCAGTGCCCAGTCGGAATGGGCGACCTTCTGAGCTACTGTTGGAGGGGAAACAAAACACAGGAGCTTTGTTCTGACTGCTGGAAATCACAGCTGAGCTACACATTCCAATTCCATGTATTATGGGAGGTTTGAAAGGATTTGAAGCCACCTCTGCAGCTGAATGCTCAACAGCAAGAGAAATATGAGGCAGTTAAGGACATTCCCCATTTCCAGAGGGAATTTAATCCTATTGAATGCAGTTATTCAAAGCAATTTAACCCTTCCCCCCCCTCAGGAAGAAGCCTCATGAAATGGTTTTTATTGATCACAAATGCCCAGGGCTTCGAGTTCACCTTTCCCTTGTACCTTTTAGTGTAATTTTTAGAGTATGGATCCAGAACCAACTCAGGGAGAAGGGGAAGATGGAACAAATAACACAAAATGCAGGAGGTGACAGCACTGGCATCCAGTGATCCCTACATCCAGGTGGGTGCTGAGAATACTAAAGAATCTTTAATAGCAAATTAGTGTCCAGCTTATGCATTATTAAAGCAGTGCTTTTAAAGTCATTTTGCCTTGACAGTTCTATTTGTTAATCCTGCCCAGCCTGTCACACCATAAACAAGACAAATGATGTTCCATCAGAAACACTGTGTCTAAGTAGCTAATTTTTCATGAGATTGTTTTCAGACAGATGAAGAAGTTCCCACGTTCCTTTGCCTTATCTTATTGCTTTGCCAGTAAACACAACACACTGGGCAGACACTTTGTTTTCCCATTTACTCTTATATCTAGGAGTCTTTTTCTGCAGCTGCAGCACTGGAAAAAAAGGAGAGGATGAAGGGAATTGGCAAAATTGTTTCTAATTCCAATCCAGTGAGCTGAGATTACCTTAGTAAAGGCTGAAGGACTTCATGGGAGGACTGATCTTCTCTTTTATGGATAAAAATAGAGAGTTTACCATCCACTGCCTCACTTTCTTCTCCAGGATCTTTATCACCTTTTATGGAATTTTTAGGGCTGGCTTTTGCCAAGGTAGTATCTGGCTCAGAGGCAGTTGGAGAAAGGACTGTCTGGCAGCCTTGAAGCAGAAAGGAAAAAAGAAAACAAAGAAACACAACCATGAGTTTTCTTACCCTTGGAACTAATGCTGACACATCTGGGATGTGGCTGAAACATCACTGAGACACCCACTTTGGTCTGAGGCCAGGAAAATGAGGAGGCAGATGGAAAGGCACAGGAATATCCTGCTCTCAGAAATACCCCCCAGTGCTTGAGCTCTCTGTCAATACAAAAGCTCCTGGCACAGGGAGCCCAGAGAAGCTGTGGCTGCCCCTGGATCCCTGCAAGTGCCCAGGGCCAGGTTGGATGGGGTTTGGAGCAACCTGGGACAGTGGAAGGAGTGAAGGGGGTGGGACTGGATGGGCTTTAAGGGCCTTTTCATTCCAACATTCCGTGGAACAGGAGTCCCTTGGGCACAACACCAAAGAGCAGCTGGTACCTGGCACGACATAATCTGCCAGCTTTGCCAGCAGCAGGGAGGCAATCTTGGAGGCTGGGTCACTGGGATCATCCTGCTCGCTGTTCAGAGAGGGCACTGAGTAACTCCAGGGAGGCAATTCCACATTTCCACAGTCCTCAACACTCATGAGAGGCAGAGCAGCACGACACAGCTGCAGGATTATAAGCACCAGCTTGGGAGAAGGACGCTGATCCAAGAGAAGGGACAGAAGCTTGGACACACAGGCTGGCTGGCTCAGGATGGCTTTACCTATGTGACTCCTGAAAGGGAAAAGAACTTTCAAATTAAAACCAACTTCATTTATTATTTACAAGATTTATTAAAAGCAATTTCAGTGTCTGACAAAACATCTTTAGCAATTCTTTCATAACTTGACAGCACTGATTAAACACAAATATTAAGGGTCAGTTTTAGAATGGTTTAAAAAAAATCCACAAAAGATCCCACATGGGCTCTGATAACATGGAAGAAAATACTCCAGAGGAAAGGCCTGGTACCTTGAGAGGTCATTCAGAAGGCTGAGGACATCCTGCAGTGCATCATTCCCTGCAGCCTGGTTCCCACAGCACTCAGTGGCTCTGGCCAGGTGGTTGGTGAGGAGGCTGGAGACCTGCCTGGCCAGCCCGGAGTGAACAGCATCTGTGGAACCCCCTTTGGAAGGGATGGAAGAATGCACAGCTGTAATCAACAAAAATCAATGTACACAGCACAAAAATAACTCCTGATACATCCACGCCACGTGTAGGTTTAAGTGTGTTATGGGTGAATTCTACCACAGGAAAAATGCCAAAGGATCATTTAATCTCCAGGTTCTCTGATTATGTTTAGACAGAATCAAGTGGCAAACCTTGAAATTATTTCCATGGGGAGGAAAAAAAGGCAGAATTAAAAAACAAGAAGAAGAAAATCCACTGAATTTTGTATTCACTTCTTAAGAATGCACAGAATCCATTCACCCAAGTCACGGTGAACGACTGCCCTCAGGCAATTCTAACACACACAGCACAAGATATTCCCAGTGTTCCTACCTTCTTCCTTCTCCCACTCCACACAGCGGTTGGCCAGCACCTGGAAGGCAGCCCAGGCCATGGTGGCCACCTTCTGTTTCTTGGTCTGTTTTTCATTTGAGCTGGACTCTGTCTGGCTGCTCAGGCTGCAGAGCCGGTCCATGAGCTGGACCAGCCCACTGCGCACCAGACACTTCTCCTCACTCCTGCAGGGGAAATTCAGGGTGGAATTAACTTCTCCATCACAATGGCAATCCAGAACTTGCTGTTAGCTCAGCAATTAATTAGTTCAATTGACAGAAATGTTGGTCTGCCTCTCCCTTGTCCTCCCCAGATGGAATTGTGAGGGAATTTAACCGGATGCTCTCAGTTGCTCCTCAGGTGAGTAGAGGGGATGTATTTATACTATTTAACATTTCCCCTTAAAGCAGAGCCTACTAAGGCCAGGTGTGGATGTCCCCCATCCCCTCTCCAAGCCCTTGCCCACCTTGTGTAGGGAATGGTGCACAAGAGGCCAATGCTGTTGGCACAGGCGATGGGGTACCGGGCACACAGGGACACCACCGATGTCATTGTCTCTCCAAAAGCCTCCTGGACCTGCTCCACCATCCCACCACACGTCAGCTCTTCAATCCTGTTGGGAGTTAAATATTAGGAATTGAAGGCTTCAATTCACAGACTTCCAAATGTAGCTTTAAGAAAATAATAATCAGTGCATGTTAAGAATTACTCAGAGAGACTTGGAAGGCAAACTGCAAGTCACTCATTTTTCATATGAAACATGAACAAGAGAGTGTGGTAGTTACAGCTCAGTCATGCTTAAATCTCACTACAAACAAAATACAAAACATTTACTACATTTAGATGACAGTTTCAGCTGAATCTACCACTAATATCTAGTTAAGATCAATTTAGAATTAAATCAACAGAGAAGGACACCCTCTATATACACCTGGATTCATGTCAGCCAAGTATGAAAGGAAAGTTCATCTAGTGCTAAATAAAGGCATTTCTTAGAAATTTCGGCCTTTTCACCCCACAAGAACCCCATTTGTTGCAACCTCAGCTCTGCCAACTTGTGCCCTCACAGCTACTCACTTCTGGCTTTCCCTTGTGCCAAGCAATTTATTCCCTAGCACAGAACTCTGGAGAAATGCACCCACCTTGGCCCTCCCTGCAGCACCATTGTCACCGGGCCCACCAGGTGGGTGACGCCCCCGACGCGCACGGCGGCCGTCAGCAGCTCCCTCATGTGCACCAGCGCCTGTTTCCTGGTGTTGCCACGTCTCCAGCGGGTCTGGGCAGCCAGCAGGAAGCTGCTGCTGGACACCTGCGAGGTTTGGGAGGGGATTTAGACACAAACAAGGCACCTTCTGTTTCTGAGCAAGCCGGAATTTGAAATGAAATAACAACGTACGGCTTGGTCAGGGTTTGTCCCGATGAAGGCAAAGAGCTGTCCCAGCAGGACACTGTAGGTGGGTTTGTCCCTGCTGTCCTCGATGGCCAGGGACTGCAGCAGGGTGAAGGAGCTGCTCCTGTGGCTGGTGACGTGCCGGCGCCTGCAAGGGAAGCGCCACGTTACACCTGGCAGCAGGGAGCTGACCCAACCACCACAAATGCTGCTGTGCTGGCAGTGATAAATTTGATCAAGCTGATCACTGGGACAGCACAGAGGTGGGAAGGGAAGGAATAATCCCTGCTGTACCTCTGGCTGGCCCGGGCAAACTCGATGTCCTCGTTGCCGATCATCTCCAGGTCGGACGGGGCGGACATGCTGCGCAGGAACACGGGCTGGCGCACGGCGTGGGAGATCACCTTGGCCTCAGAGGCTGATTTACAGGCTGAAGTGTTATAAAATAGAAATAAAAAAGGTCGTTCCTGGTGCAGGAAAGTATTTACAAACTGGCTTTAACATCACTGGTGGATATCCCAGTGGAAGCTGAAATATAGGGTGGGGAAAATCCAGTCTAAGCAAGAATGTGGAACTCAGATCTGAGAATTTTCCTGTTTTCAACCCTGTTGAAAGTTAAAGATTTGGAATTGAAGGCTTCAAGTCACAAACTTCCAAATGTAGCTTTAGAAAATATTAATCAGCACATGTTAAGAATTACTCAAGGGAAATTTAGAAGGACAGCTGAAAGTCACTCATGCTTTCATATGAAATATATAAACAAGAGAGTGTGGAAGTTAAAGCTCAGACATGATTCAATCTCACTACAGACAAAATACAAATCCAGCTCAGAGGATTTTCAGGTATTGTTTAAATCAGATTTCCTTTGATTTGGTTAAGTATTTTTCCTCAGTAAATCAGGAGATTTAAGTTTAAATTCCACCTATAATTACTCATCTTTTTATTTACCATCATCACGGGAATCAGAAAACCAAGACTTGACTTTATTTATTGTAAAAGAATTAACTTAATTTAGGGGACAATTGTTTAATTTAAAGCAAAAGAGGTAAAAATAAGAAATAAAAGGCATCTTTAGAAAATGCTGGCAATGAGAGACATACCTGGAGTCTCTGCAGGGGTCCCAGATATGCTCCTTGTGATCCCAGACTGTGCTGCAATGGTCACATGCAACAACAGCTCTGCTCTGTTCATCAAGCTCTTCACCAAGGTTTTTGTCTTTGCTAAGGGATGAGAGGTCTTCTGGATCAGTGAATTCACCTCTTGGAAAAACTTCTCCCTAGCATTGTGAAAGGGAAGTAAAAGAAGCCAAGTCAAAGTTTGAATGCTTTCAGAAAGGAAGTGCTACTGAGGGAAAGGTCAGCTAAAGGGGACTTATGGCCTCAGTCTGTTCTGTGCCAGCAAAGGAGAAAGCAGAAAAAAATGGAAGAAATAAACAAGTGATTCCTTAGCAAACACAAGGAGTTGCAGGTTAATATTAATATATTTAGCACAGAAGTTTTTATTCATCAGATACTTTTGGAAATCCCTGGAATTGCCCTGAAGCTGCCCCTCCTTTGAGGCCCAAATGTTCACTAATACTGACCTTAATGCCAGGACCACATTCTCAAGATCACTCCCATCAAAAGAAACTTCCTTCATTGAGCACAGAAGCTCCAGCTCCTTCATCTTGCTCTAAACGAAGGGAAGGAGAAGGATGAGCAGGTTTTGAGGAAGCAGAGTAAGGCACAAGCAGCCAGAGCAGCCCCAGGGCTCACCTCGTTGAAGTGATAATCATAAAAAAAGGGGACATTGTTCTCCAGCTTCCCGTGCATGGCATCATCCACCTCGTTCTGCCACTTCTGCTCCAGCTCAGCCACACTCTGATAAAGAGACAAAAATCCCACTTGTTGCACTTAAGGTGTAGAAGGGATTTTAGAAGAAGAAATCTGAGTACATTTTGCATTTCTGTGGTGCTAAAATACATCTTTTCTCTCAAAACAAGCCTTCTGTTGTTTTGAATAATTTTCTTTTTACCTGCAGTTGTCTCTCCATGGCATTCAGCTTCTTAAAGGTCTCTCCCATAATTTTACAGAGTAAATCATATTCTTCAGCATGTTCCTCCTGATACTGGAAATTTATCAGAGACTGGAGAGCATCAACCAAATTGAGGTGTTTAATCACACATGAAACCACCATCTCCTCCATGACTTCTGGCTGGATCACTTCCCTAGGGTTCCAGGGAAAGCCAAACTCATTAATCAGGAGTAAGAGACCAACTTGGACAATTCACAGTCATAAATCATCAGATGCTGCATTCACAAACAAGGTTCAAAACCCAGAGGGAAACAAAGACTCCTTACTTTATACTGGGTCTAAATTGAGGCCGAGCACGTCCAGAAATTTCCCTGAGCTTGATCATGATTCCTGGGGGCAGCCTAATCCTGGGCAGGTCAAAGTAGTGTCCAACAGGAGGCACGAGCACATCAGAGGGATATGTGAACTCCCTGTCCTCCTCTATGGTGAGAGGCAATGGAGAAGGGCTTGGAGTAAGGGCAGGAGATATCACCCCGTTGGCTTCCACCTGCCACTGGCACCTGCAAAAAGGAGTAAAAACCGATGAAAAGGAATTTCTTCTCCTCTCTAATTCACCCCTCATTGAGGAAGACACTTCAGTTGACACATTAAAAAGATTAAATATTAATATTTGAAGTGTGGCTTGTACCAAGCATAACCCAACCCTCCTTTTACTCTAAAACCCCCCATTATGTTTTGGAGAATATTCACTCAGTTTTAGGTAACACAAACTACAGGAAAAATGATCCAAACATCACTTTAAAGCACAAGACTTGAAAATGAGAAGTCACTTCCCCTCAGAAAAAACCACTCAGATTAAAATTGATTTTTCATTTACCTTTGTAAAAGTTTAGATCTTAAGAGCTCTTGACAGGTTTCTTCATCTTTGGTAATTTCTGGCCCATTGTACAAAATCCTCAGCATGGAACAGGCCAGCACAGAGAGGCCCAGGGCCAGGTCAACCAGGAATGGCAAACCTCCTGACACATCCTCTGAGGATTCCTGTAGCAGGAACAGGGAGAAGTTCAAGCAATACACCAGGAAGTCCTTTCCAATAGATTCAAGATAGGAGATTTTATATATAATCTTCTAAATGTAAGATATAGCTCGATATCCTTCTTAACTCTTAAACAAAAAATGCTTAACAATTAACAGCAACTTGTAAGAACAACTCCAGACATGAAGTAAGGGATTTAAACATTACTTTCCTGAACCAAGAAGGAACAGGTGAAGTTATTTTTGGTTCAGTCACCCCAACTTGTAGTGGGATTCAAGATTCCCTGTGTTTGATCCCAGAATCCCTCCCCTCTCTTCTTCGTGGGCTGGAATCATTATTTCCTCAAGACTTCTCTGATTTTCAGGTTGTTACAAAGAAATCCTGGAGTGGCTTCAGGAGATAGGTAAGACACATTTGATAACAACTATCTCCATGAATCCCTAAGTGTAGCCATGATATTTTCTGAAAAATCCTTTCCTTAGGATTTTTTCTCCTGAGAAGCTGAGAGGCCTCAGGAACAAAATGTGAACAATGGTTATCTGCTGCTGTGGAATGCAACAGGTGCATCTGGGATTGGCTCATGTGGTTGTTTCTAATTAATGGCCAATCACAGCCCAGCAGGCTCAGTCAGTCACAAGCCTTTGTTATCATTATTCTTCTATTCCTTGCCAGCCTTCTGATGAAATCCTTTCTTCTATTCTTTAGTATAATTTTAATATAATATATTATCATAAAATAATAAATCAAACCTTCTGAAACATAGAGTCAACATTCTCATCTCCTCCCTCATCCTAAGACCCTTGCAAACACCACCACATCCAAGTGCCAGCCCATCCACAGGGATCTCTGCATCCCAAACTCAGCTTCCTTTCATTGCCAACACCCGATCTGTCTCACTGCCCAAACCAGGCAGTCCTGGTCTCCATCTCCAAGTGCCAAGCTGGGAGCACATTTCCATGGATCTGGAACGTGCTGTGGCAGGCAGGAGGCAGTGGAAGCTGAAGCTCTGCCCTGGGATTCCCTCCCTGGATACCTGTGCTCGGACAGTGCAGGCAAAGCCCCACATGGCTTTGTCCGGGGTGTTGTGCTCGCGCCCGCTCCGCATCTCGAAGGAGAACGTGACTGTGTCTCCTTCCACCTTCACACATCCACAGCAGGGAGGGGGAAAAAAGAAAACAGATTTCATGATTGAGGCAAACAAATGGGTTTTTCACACAAGTGATGATGACTTTTAATGACAGTTATCTGGGGGTTTTTTAATCTCTATCTAAATATTCTGATTTAATTTTTTTTTTCCTTTTCGTAAAGGTGTCTTTTAGTGGAAAACTTAATTTTGCTGCTGGCTGACTGCAGTAAAACAAAAAGAACCACCATAGCTGTAAAAAAGCAGAAATTAGTGTGTTATTTAGCCTTGATTTTCACTGTTTGTCTGCAAGAAACCAGGCAATAATTAATAATTCTCTTCCTGAAGGAAGACAGACAAGCTCTTCAATTAGAGAAATGACAACAAATTAATAAAGGAGCTTGCTAAAAGAACAGCATCAAAACCTATGTGTGAAAAATAAACCAAATTCCCTTAATTGTGAACAACAGAGTTCTTGTCTGAAATTGCTTTCCAGTTTATTACCTCTTGATTTCTTTCTACAATGTTTTTGTTACGTAAATAAGCCCAGTTTTAGCGTGGGACAATGTAGCAGCACAAATATATATTAAACAAAAATAAAATCACGCTGCGGAGTGTGTGAGGGGACACACTGGCAAAGCATTGAAATGCTGAGGTTTCAAGAAGTTTAAGAGATTCTTCTTAGCTTTACTGCCAAAAGCACCAATGAAATTTTAAAATCCAACAGAAATGGCTGGATTTTATTTGTTACATTTGCTACTTGATATATTTGGGGGTTATTATTAAAAAAAATTGACTTTAAGAGAATCTGCCTAGAACTGCTCCTAGGAGGGTGTACTTAGGAGAAGAGCAATGCCATTAGAGACTGCAGGACTCAAACACCTCCATCAGGAACTCCAGGAAGACACAAAACAAACTCCAAGGGAAGCATCACACAGAACACAGAGCCGAGTTTAAAGCTCTCCCCCAAGGACACCACAGTTCACTGAGCAGGGATCTCATCATGGATAACTGTACATTTAAAAGCTTGGAATGCATAGCCATGAGGGTAAAATGGGCTGGGCATGGTTTCCAAAGGGGATTTTCTATGGGAAAGAGGGGGGGATGGGAATACTGTACCTTCACTAAGTCCTTGGGCCACCCCGTTCCTAAGACACTACGGCTGCCATATCCCAGTGTATTGCCTCCATACTCAGCAACCTTCCTACTGTTTGTGCTAGGACCAGCATAGATCACCAACTTCAAAACATAAAATACACTGTTAGACTGTAAGAGAAAAACAAGAAAACCTAATAATAATAATAATACTTAGCACTTCCACCGCGCTTTCGACTCTCGAAGCGCTCCATGCACGTGAACCGATCCTCACAGGCTCGGTGAGGGCAGCAGGGTTAAGTATTATTATCCCCATTTTACAGATGGGGAAACTGAGGCACACAGGGACTGCAGGGCCTTGGTCCCTGCTCACACAGCAGGGCTGGGAGCAGAGCAGGGGCAATCCTGACTGCCAGCCCTGAGGCAGAGAACAAACTCCTTCCCTAGCAGTGAGGGGCTGATCCTGCTCCCAGCAAAGCCAAACTTTTGTCATGACTTTGGTGGGATCAGGGTTTTTTGGGGGAGTTCAATATTAATGTAACCCATTACTAATTAAAGATACTCCCATCAGTTATTTATGAGCATCAGGACTTGCTCTATGCCAAAGAATAAACAGCAGCACTCAGCAAGAAGCATAAGCAGATAACACAAAGTGGATAAGTGCTATTGGTTGTTTTCTTAAAATTAAAATATTTGTTCCTATTAACCCAGGTAAACAAGCTCTTTATCATCAGGGAAAAAGGAACCTCTCCAGCTCTGCCCAGTTTAAACCAACTTTGCTGATCAAAGGAGGCAGTTGGATTAAAATTTAGGAAATAAAGAAAACTGAACACGAGTAAAAATGAGAAAACTCAAACTTGGACAGTCTAGCCAGCCTGAAATAATTTTTTTAAAAAACCAGAACTGATAGAATTTCCAAGGGGAAAAACCAACCCAAACCATCCCTCAACCCCTCCAGTCCTTGGAGCCTCCCACATTTGTCCCATGGCAGAACTCCCAATTTTTTTGGAGGGAATTCCCTCACTGCAGAGGTGCTGAGCTGGGCCTTGCTTACCTTGTCATAATCATACTGGGAGGAGCATCTGTTGTCAAATCTAAGATACAAACAGCGGGCTCCTGGGATGTGGACAGTCTCCTTGAATTTGTAGTTATCCCTGACAGGATGCACTGTCTCCACAGTCTTGCCAGCAGCCCAGGGAGCAGGGATCTTCAAACCAGTCAGGAATCCTGGCTCTTCCTTCTCTTCCAGCATCCTGAAAATAGAGTGAGAAATTGGGCCTAAAATACAGCACAGAGATTTCTGTCATTCAATAAAGCATTTAAAAATCACCTCTCAGTATTGACACACAGAGACAAGGAACTGACTGCTGGTTTTAGGCATTATTGTATTGAGGGAATTCATGTTTTATATATATTATCATCATTATTCATACATTACATGTACTCTTATTCACAAAAAAATCCCATTATCACAAATTCCTTAGTATTGCAAATTCTCCAATGCTGCAAATAAGCATTTTTATTTGATTTTAGCTGTTTGTTTCTGTTCCTAAGCAAGAGCTGGAAAACTTTGAGCTGAGACACAGCATTTAAATGCAGGAGTTAAAAATGTTATTTCTCTGTAAATTAAACCATTTAATAGCTTTGCAATGGTTTTAATTCTGTATCTCATGCTGCCAGAGCAATTTACATTTTCTCCTGATGGTCCTCCCTAGCCTAATTTATTGTGTGAGAAACATTTAGATTTAATTTCTAATGCTTGAGATGAGGAAAAAAACCAGAACAAACCATACTCTGTGTAAACAACCTGAAGTTATTAATAATTTAATTCTATATAGAGAACAAAATTTGGAACTAACTGCCTTTTGCAGAAGCTTATATAAAACTGAGACAGCCTTAGAAATCATTCCAGCACACTTAAAAAACTTAATTCAAATTAAAAACTGCTGCTTTATCTCACAGCAATGGTCAAACAGACATTACAGTGCAGTTTATCCCATGAAAAGACCCAAATGTAAAGAAAATCACCTCTCATCAGGTAACTGCTTCCCTTTCTGCTCTGGAGCACAACTGGGGGAACTGTTCAGTTCTGAGAAAACTGGAGACTGGGTTTTAAGCAGCAGTGCAGTCTGTGGCCCAAAATACACAGTGTTAGGGACATGCAAACTGTAAAGCATTTTAAGAGCTCATTACTGAAATAATTAACAATTATCATTGTTATTGACAATAAATCATGATTGAGTAGCTCCTGGAGCAGTCAAATGGAACATTCAGCACCAGCAGCTCTGGCAGCTGTTGAGGAAGCTGAACTCTGGTGTGGGTGAGTGTCTGGAGGAAGCTGAGCAGCATTTGGGCAGCCCAGGGTGGCACAGAGCCCCTACCTGGCTGGTGTAAAGGACCAGCTGCACCAGCTGAGGCATCAGGGCATCAGCCATGGTCAGGGTCTGCAGGTTTGGGTGCATCAGGGATGTCAGCAGCACAGGCAGCAGGTGGCCAAGCATGGTGGCCTTTGTGATCTGCTCCAGGCCTTTTAACCTGGAAGGAGAGCCAAAGTTACAGAGGAACAACTCTTTGCATAGAGCAGCACTTCTGCTTTTAGTCACTTCTGTTTCATCTTGTAACAGCAACTCAAAATTCAGCAGAGAATGTTTGTATTATGTTAACAAAATCCCCAAAACAATCTTGAAACCACTACAACTTCTCCCAAGTGCCAGTGACCTTGAATTGCTGACAATTTTTACTGAACAATCTGAGAGCAGAGACAGTAAATCAACAGTTTAATAATTACTCAGAGAAGGATAAGCTCCCCTGGGCACAGGATGAAAGTCCCCATCAAACACAAATGCACCAGTGTGGATATCAGCTCCCAGCACATGGAGCTCAAAGGACTTGAAAAGGATCTGCAGCTACAAAAATATATTTGAACACGAACTCATATGAAAATATCACCCAGGAATTGTGTGTTGTCAATAAACACAACTAATCTTGCAGGCACAGAGAAGCAGAAAGTGAAACCTGGAACACAGCTGGGACAGGGAGTTGTTTGTTTGAGGAGAGAAAAGTTTTGTTTCCACCCCATTCCCAAGGTGGATTTTTAAGAGGAGGGGAGACAGGGAAAGGTAGGTGATGGAATATGTGGGATATAAAACAACACCCAGGGATTGTCATGCATGAATATCTAATGCAGCTACTGGGGATGTAATAATCAGAAATATAAAAATAAACAGATTGTTCTAGCTAACAGTATTCCCAGCTAATTGCAGTTTACTTCCAGGTATCCTACTCATAAATACCATTATAATTGACTAAAACCTTCTCAATTTGAGGTTCCTACAGAAATATCAACCTACAGATGATCAGGACTGACAGAGAGAGTGATTCTAAATTCTCCACCAGCTGAGTGCTTAACAATTGCTACAGGAAGAAACAGTTTCTGTGCATTCAAAGCTCAAATCTGAAGTGATAAAGAATAATCAGTGCTAACTGTGCTTGTACAATAAATCACAAAGAGCAGCAGGTCCCTGTTTCCAAATTAGGATCCTCCCACTTGTCTTACCTTTGCTCCCTGTCAGAAATGTCACTGTTAATTAGTGCTGTAGTGACTTGTTGCAGCATTTCTAAGACTTCATCACATCCTGTGAGAATTTGTGTGGCAAGAGACAAAATGCTGGTCTTGAGTTCCTGAGTGAAAAAAAAGAGTTACAGGATACTTAAATTCTTAGAGAATCCCTCCAAAAAAGGACAACAGAACAAAAAGATGGATTTCCAAATGAAAAGAATGATAATGTGACCTGGCAGGCCTGCAGCAGGAGATTCATCCAAGACTTAAATTTGATTAATGTTAAGCCCCAAAGTGCTGGGAGAAACTAGGTGCATGTTTTACAGGATGCACATCCAGTTTCTAGAGGGAAGGAAGCCCCAAGTCCAGCACAGGAGAGAGCTGAGAGCCAGCCAAGGTACAGGACTGGTGACACAATGTCCTAGCAGGGATGAGGAGCACTGCAGAGAGAGAAACTGAACAATGAACACGGCGTGAACAGCGAGACAAGAAAAATACTCCAATATTTAGCATTTACTCAATGAGCCTGAACAAATCACTTCTAACTGCAGCAGCTCACAAACACACACAGCCTCAAAGAGCAGCAGAGAAAACTGGCTCAGCAAAATACCAGAAATTCGGGAATCAATTCCATTAGGGAATTATTATTATTATTATTATTATTATTATTATTATTATTATTATTATTATTATTATTATTATTATTATTATTACTATTATTACTATTATTACTATTATTACTATTATTACTATTATCATTATTATTATTATCATCATCATTAGACAACCTGCACTCCAGGGCAAACCTGGGAGTTGGATGAAGCAGTGGGAAATGCAGCATTTAAATAAACTTCTACCAACCAAAGCCTGTCCTCTAACAGCTTCCTTGCCACAAACTTTAGTCTCTCTATTTCAGATAAATGATGGAAGTGGCTGTACACAAGCTTTGTTTAAACTGCAAAAATGCAATAGCCAGGTAAGGCAAGTAAGAAACCCCTTTTCTATTTATTTAATAATATTTTTTTCAAGGACCACCTGAGTGATTTGGGGAGGAAAAAGAGTCTGGGGTAACATGCCCAGGAAAGGAAATTCCTGTGCCAGGAATCCTTCCAGCACATACTAATTAAAATATACTTAAAATCTCATTATACATATATTTAGGAAGGGAAGTGTCTGCTCTCACTGATAATAGGGACTGCAAGCTGGAATCCTGAACACAGAATAACTGCAGATTTTCCTCTGGACTGGTTTTCCCTGTTCTCCAGCTATTTAACTCTATCAAAAGGAAAAGAACCCCCAGCAAACAGCAAATGCACTGCAGGAACAAGGTGTCACAGGCACACTGACTGGAGAGAGCCATACTAGAATAAAACTTGGTGTTTACCTGTACCTTCAATGTCTCTCCCTGCAAGGAGCTGTCACTGTCATCATTGTCATCAGGTTTAATCAAAATAGTGTTACTGAGGAGGTGGTTCTGCACAGCCATCAGGTACCGCAAGCACGAGGATGCAGCCTTGAACACAAATAAGTAAAACTTTGCATTATCCAAACCCTTCATCAACCCTGAGTCAGGCAAGCGTCAGACTTGGAAGTTGGAGAGAGGAATAAAAAAGGTTGAGGAAGAAGAAAAGAAAGAACAAAGAAATAATTTGATACATTTAAGGAAAGAAACCGGTTGCAAAATGCTGAATTTTGTGAAGTAACTCACAAAACCATAAAGAGGCAGCATAACTTTGTTCAGGTTTGGAACATTTCAGCAACATTCAGGAGCTCTAAGGATTAATTAATTCTGAAAAGATTGTGCCACCAGAGAGATAAATGCAATTCCCACTCTGAAGGTGATGGTTCCATGCCACTCCTCATCCCCACAGGCCAGGACATCCTGGCCCCTCCCAGCGTTTCTATGGAAGCTCAACCTGCCTGTCCCAGGGAGCTGATCCTGCTGAAAACACCTGCCCACAGTTTTACCATCAAATGTCAGCTTCACTTCAATCCTGTCTCTGGTAACTCTTTCAGCCTGTATGAACCACAACACACAACTGCACCTTGGATTCTTTAAGCTCTGTTGAATACTGAGATCCACAAACTTTGCTTTAAAACTGAACAGCAACCAGAAAATAAATCTATGTATAAACCCATTCCAGCATTACTGAACTATTTCCTTTGTTGTGAGAAATTATTCTTTTCTTCCCTGCACAGCACAAAAGACAATTCTTCTCCTGGATTTCTTAAGACGCCATTATAAACGTTTCACCTCCTGGTACTCAGTGAACAGGATGGATTCAAGGAGGAAAAACAGCCAAAGGCAGATTTACTTTTATCAAAACACATTTTACTTACAGGCACAGTTGAAAGAAGCCTTTGAAAGTCATCTTTAGATACAGTTTGGCACTTGGTGATTAAGACACAAGATTCTCGGACAACAATCTTGAGGATGTAGTGCAAGAGCTCATCATTGAGTCTTCAGGAGAGGCAAGAAAGGTGGAAAATGTAAATCATTAATTATTGTGCATTTTGTACAGCTCAGCTCACTCTGCAAGCTGGATCCCAGATATGGGAAACCTAAACAAGGATCAAACTTCAACTTCAGACACAAAAAAAACCCATGGCTGAAATGTTTAACAAGTACAACAGATTTCCAAGGGGTTGCTGCACTGTGCTGGTGTGAATCTGTGATTTCTTATGGCTCCTAGAAAAGACTCCTCCCAACTTGTACAGGTACTTGAGATTGGCAATTTTACTGCTGGAAAGTCACCTATGACATACAGAGAAATGCTATAAAATCATCTTTATGAAATGATCATTCCAATTTACCATGAACATGGCAAGGAACAAGAAATTCCAAACCCAGGCTGGGTACGGAAGCATCTGAAATTTGCCCTAAAACATCAAATCTCTCCCCTACCCTACTGAAATCTTCCCCCCCAGACACAAACAGCATTCAGGTCACACTGCAGGAACACACCAAGCAATTCCAACAGAAGTTCCTGCAAGTTCACCTCAAGCAAGTAACAGAAAAACACCCTATAAACAGAGGCTTTTTACCTATAGTGATCATCATCTTCACTTCCAAATCTGTTGTTCTGCAGCTGCTCAGCTAAATTGGTCAGGATAACATCCCGGAGCTGGGAGAGGCCACTGTTCCTCTCTCCTGGAAGGGAAATAAACTTTTGCAAAGCTGCATTTTCCAGAAGAGATTTTACTTCCCCAATATCTCATTTAACCCAGACTAGAGCTCGGGAATGGCTGCATTCCCAGGGTGAGCAGACTGGGAGCACTTTCCCTGCCCGTGGCACTGGGAAAATTGGAAATTCCCAGCACTGAGCTCCAACATTTTCCTGTGAGGTAACAAATTACTGAGCATCAGCTGCTTCAAGACCAGATTCCCATTTCCTGCTGAACTCAAGGACATTGTTCCCCCTCCACTGAGGTCTAACATCACCTCTGATCACTGGGTACTTGCAAATATTCCTTTTCCCCACCTGACCTACCCTAGGCCATGCAGCCTTTTGGAGCATCCCATAATTTCCTACAAAAGCATGGATTTAAAGCAGAGTAGTGCTCAGTATCCCACATTGTTCTCCCTCTAAGCCTGAGATGTACTTGGATTTTTTGTTCTCAGAAAAACCCCACTCTCACCTGGCAATAAGACATTCTCACCTTCAGTTAAGACCAATTTCAATAAATTATTGATTTCTGCTTCTCCAGGATACAGGATATTTAAACCAGAGCTAAGGAAAAAATAAAATCATGCATTACTTGATGGATTTAGAAGTGAACAAAACCATTTCAGTGGACATGTGACAAATGGCACCACACACTCAGCATCTGATGGAACATTTACAATGTCTGTGTAAAGGCTTACAAGAGCATCCTCCAGATTTTAACATCAATATTAGAACATAAGCAGCTGTTTTCTCCAGGAATCTCTTGTAATCAATTATATTTTATTGTTTAGGTCTAAAGTTTCTCCAAGAGCTATTTGCTTCCCTCTGGAAAACTCCCCATTCATCACTTGCACACAAGGCAGCACAATCAGTTTAGGAAACAGAGGTGTCAGGAAAAATGATCATGGCCCAGAGAAAACCCCCAAAAACTCTGGTGATGGGGTAAGAGCTGAGGCTCCTCTGTGCTAAGAACAGAGGAAAACACAAACACAATAATCAAGGAATCACTACTGCTACAGTTTTGTACTTTTTGGAGACTGGCTCTGTAGAAGTCTTAAATGACACAGAAGATTCTGGAAAGAGCATTTCAGGAACACCCCAGCTCTGCAGGAACATTCCATGTGGAGACTTTTTCCCTCTAACTTGTGATGAACTCTGTCCTTTCTGTGTGGATTTCCCCATTGAGATCACAATCACTTCAGAGGAGCACTTCATGCCTGTGTGAAGTGCTGAAATCATTATGCAACTTTGCCATTTCCTTTCCCTTTTCTTTTTCAGTAACAAGAAAAGAAAACTGAGATGTTTTTCAGCTTCACACTGTGAGCAGAGATTAGTGCAGCTTCCTTCCCTCTGGCTCATGCTGATCCGCTCTGATAGAAACCTCAGGAAAAGTTATCACACATTTCCAGCTCCCTTTGAGGGCTCCACTGGCACCAGAATCCCCCAAGAAGGACACAGGAGGAAGGAAACATCACCCAGTGCCCACCCTGGAGCTGCTTCACAAGGCACAGGAACACACAGGTATTGCAAGGTAGAGGCACTTTTCCCTGGCAGAGAGCACAGCCCTGGAAATCCCAGGTGACCCTCCTGAGCCAAACTGTGCTTCACTCAGGAGCTGCACAGAGCCACAGAAATTTGGGAGGTTGTGATTCACACCAAGAAAATTCAGGTTGGTCTTCAAAAGGTTTTGTTCTCAACCTCTGGAGCACTTCCCACTGGAAAATGCAGGTTCTGTTTGTCCTTGGCACACTGGAGCCAGCATTCCTTGGCCCTGAGGTTTCCATTATCTCCTTTTCAGGAGATACAACCACACTTCTTTTTTTCCCCTGGGCCTTCAGTCTCAGAGCATTGCTCCAGTATCATTAACCCCTCCAGCATTATTAACCCCTCCAGCATCATTAATTCTGCTTCTCCTGATGTTCCTTTTGTTCAGGAGAACTCACTCCAGTGTTACCACTGAGGTGAGAGCTGCCAACACCAGCCGTGCCTTTCCCTGAACACCACAGCAGCCAAATAAGGAACTCGTTCAAAGAAACTCTGCTTGAATTTAGCAATTATTTTATAATCAATATTAAAAAAAAATCCTGAAGAAAGCAAGTAAAAAAGAAACAAATTAAAAGAAAGTAATTGCTACTTGTTATTTCATCAAGACCAACACGTTGTATCTCTTCTCCCACAGACACAAACTGTAATAATTCTATCATATTATGTCTTAAAATCCATCACACTACATTTCCTGATATTAATGTAAAATTAAACTAAATACAATGTGAATGTTCATCTGTCACTGTATTTCAAAGAAACTAAATTCTAAGTTAAGTTGATATTCACCTAATAGCCAGACAAACTTCCTTCTGGATTTCAGAGCAGATCTGATCCCTTGGGGCCATCAGTAACTGCCACAGCAACAGCCCAGACCTTCTGACAATGTCTCTGTTCCTTTCAGTTTGGGGGCTGAAGAAAAATTTAAAAACCACCTAAGAAAAATTAAAGACAAAAATATTAATATTAAAAATAGACACATTACTTACATGAACTTATTTTCTGCAGTCAGTTTCTCAAACTATTTGTGTGGGTCTAGAAATCTGAGAGTCAGAATCTGATTTTGAATCAAAAAAATGGAGAGAGGGAAATATAAAGAAAGAAGGATATAACCTCTCTGTGTTTTATTTTAATCTATAGAGATTGTATTTAAATCAGGGCTCTTAAAAGAATATATAAAATATTGCAAAGCCACTGCTAATTCAACCTCCATTACATGGATTCCAATGGAGAAAAAAAAAATTAAATAAAAATGAAACCAGTGGCTCCAATCCAAGTTTTTCATTTTTCCATGTGAGTTTTGAAGCCCATTTCAGGTTCTGTACCTGGAAGACAACGAGGATGCAGCGGATGATGCAGGTGTCTCCATTGACCATGGCCTTCTCCATAATGTCACAGATGCTGCTCAGGTGATGGGCTTCAATGGGATGCTGCTTGCCCAGAAAATTGCTGATGGGGAGGTTGTTGCTGGCTGCCAGGAGGTTGAGTTGGTGGATGCACATGGCACCAACATGGTGCAGTAACTGGTTAATGACCTCATTTGTGGTTGTTGCATCCCCTGCAAGGAGAGGAGAGTTCCAATGCTGTCTATAGACACAGACTGCATTATCAGCCTTTGCTTCTAAGATGCAATAAATCAACTTCAGGGCATAAAAGGATTACCCAAATCACCTTTTTATTGTGCTGAAGGCAGCAAGAATCTGGAATCTTCCCCACACGTCACTTTGTACTTTTCCCTCTCTTAAATGAAAGCTAAACCATGACCAATATTTACCACTCTTTTCAGGAATTAACTCAGCTGTTAACAGCAAGGCAGTTTCTGTCTGTTTATTCTCTGCCACTCCTGTTCCACTTCCCCTTTGTACAAAGTGCTGACTCCTGGGCTCCCCTCACCTTTGGGCTCTGCGATGACGTGACTCACTCCCAGCCTCTGGCACACACAGTGGAATGCCTGGTTCCCAGGATTGCACCACTGATCAATATAATCATTGGAGCACGTCCAGATCATGTTATTCATTGTATCATAACAAGCACCTGAGAGAAGGAAAATATTTCACACATCAATTTAGCAGAAAACCAGACTGAAGCATCTTTATAGGCATCGTAAATCCAAACTATCTGCTTTAAAAGTTGATTTTACCCCACCCCAGTGCAGAGTTGCTGACTGCAATGTCAATCCCAGATGGATCATCCAGGATCTGAAGGACTGATCTATTCCTTACCAAGGCCTGGCACCAGAGCCCCCCGTCCGAGCGAGCTGCCCGCAGCATCGATGAGATCTGCCCTGCTGGTGAACTGCCCATCCGAGATGTTGAACACCAGGCTGGAGGCAAGAACTACACAGAAACACAGCTCCAATCAATTCCTGAGCAGTTTATTGCATTCCAGGCTGCCAAGGACTCCCAGTCTGCCACCAACAGCCCTGACTTACTTTTTAAGGAGGACAAAGCGCTGGTGCCCCCGAAGAGCGAGCGCGTGGCCGAGCTGCCCGAGCCCCCCGGGGGTGGCACCAGCATCACCAGGTAAGTGCCACAGGTGTAGATTGGGGTCTTCCTCAGCATCTTCAGGGGCAGCCCACAGCTCGTGTTGGCAGCTGCAATGTGCACCACAGAAAGGTCACAAACTGCACTTCTGCAGGACAAGGCAGAGCTCTGCTCGGGGCGTCAAAGGAATCCCTGTTTAGAAGGTTTGTTAAGAGGGTTCTACAGAATTGCAGAATGGTTTGGATCAAGAGCATCCCATCCCAACCTCGTGGACAGGGACAGCCCTTCCATGGGACCAGGTTGCTCAGAGCTCCATGAATCCCTGAGCATTTCCAGGGATTGGGGCATCCATGACTTCTCTGTGGCCTCTCAACCTCACACGTTCACCATCAATCCCCACAAGGTTACAGAGTTTCATGGGTTATTCAACTAAAGAAAACAACTTCCAAATAAAATAAATTAAAAGTTAGGTATAACCAAAACTATTAAGAATTGTGTGGTGATAATTACATTGAAAGCATTTGGAGCCAAATGGTCTCCTCTCATCCAGAGATCACTTGAGATTCACTATGCATTTACTATTTTAAGTTCTCCTGCTCCTCATGAAACGTAGACAGCCCAAATGATCTCCTTCCTGCAACAGCTGATCAACACTTTTTGAGTGCTGACTCAAGAATTAGCCAAGAATAGCCACTTACTCTCCTTTTTCTGTAGCACTTGAGTTGTTAAATGGCAAAACACAACCTTTAAAATAGCTCTCTGAGCTAACTCCTTGCCAAATTCCCTGGAAGCAGAACCATTTCATGTATAATTTATTTTTATGGAAATACCTTCAATTGTTTCAAATTGAAAAAAGAAAACTCGTGTACTTGTGAAGGAAGAAGAGAAATAATTCAAGATAAACTGGATAAAATTTCAGACAAATCTAACAAAGCTCCAGATCATCCTGAAAGCCATCAGTGCAGCTCAATTCAAGATTCCCTCATTAACTTGGGTTGTTCCCACAAAAGAATACCCAAACATTGTGCGAATGACCTCGAAAAAGTGCAAAATCACCAAAGATCTGTAATATTCCAGTGACTGGTGAAGCAACCATTCCATTTTCTAACCTGCAGGCCATTTTTACACACCAGTTTAGAAGCCCAGTTGAGCTGGAAGCAGAGAAATGCAACTACCAGATTCCCCAAACTAATGCAATAATGGAATTGGAAAATTCTTCCAATTTCCCATCCCTAAACTTCTTCTTTTCTATCCCTAAAGTTTCCTCACAATCCTAATTCAACAAAGGAACTCATAATTCCAGCATTAAGCAAATACTCTGAGGATCTTCCAACTGCATATTTGAGGGAAAAAGGACAAAAATCAGTTGTGTTTTTTTTTTAAAGCTGTGCTAAGAGGTCAGTAATGAGCAGGATGGATGCTGTGCTTGTTAAGAAATGAAAAGGGAAGTGTTTCTGACCTGCCTGGTCCTCCTTGAGGGTGTTGGAGATGGTGGAGCCCGTGAGAGCAGCCAGGGTGGCCGAGGGGGAGGCGCGGTACCGGGACAGGCGGCTCAGCAGCATCTCATTGATGCTCTTGGCAGATTCCCCCTCTTTCCTCATCAGGATAATTCTTTCCTGCAGAGGATTTGCTATACAAATGCCATTTTCTACCTGGTAAAATGGGGGGGAAAAATACTTTAGATATTGAAATCTATAGCTGAGAGATCACCCAAATTGCATCATGCAGGAATACAAAGTGAAACTTTGCTGACAGAAGTTCTTGCAAAAGCAAAGTTGTGAAAACAAGACAGGAATATTTGTTTGTTTGTGACTTCGTGGTTCAATAGAATAATTTAAAAGAAGATATCTAACATCTTTGAGATATTTAATAGGGTATCTTCTATTTATGCTTGTTCTTAAAGACAGAATTGCTTGTCTAGACTTGAGTTTATTTAGGAAACTCTGCTTAAAAATATATAATCCTCTTGTATTTTCTTAGTGGTGTTTGGCTCAATCATTTTTCCAGGCAAAAAGTGTGAGCAATGATTTCTTCAGACCATGATGTTCAGGGGATGTTTTACTGCAGAATGCATCTCTTAATGAAGATGTGATTTAGAGTGTTAGAGATTTTCCATGAGTTGTACTACTACAGCCTCCCAATTCCAGCTCCACCATCCCACTCCATCCTCCTCTGCTGAGCAGAAATACAGACATAAAAACCACATTTTATGCTACAAGAGAACTCATATTGCTAAATATAATCATCCTCTGGAGATGGAATTGGACAGTTCACCTTCTGCTCTGTTCAGTTATTTCACATAAATCCATTCAGATCACGCCCATAAATATCCAAACCTAATATGTCAATTAAAAAATGCTGATATTTAATTAAACTGGGTTATGCTACCAACATCAAGCATAGAAAACACACAATTTGCTTACTATAATTTCAAAAATATCCATAAAGACAGAGTGGCCTTTGGGGGTTTTTTCGTTGAGGCTTGCAGGAGACCAAATCCAGTAGAAAAAGGTTCCATCTGAAGAAAGATGCACGGTGGTCATAGTGCTGCCAACTGGGAAGTGATTTACTGGCATTGGGATTATCTGACATACCTATGAGACAGAAAGCATCTTAACAGGTCAGATTTTGCAGTTTGGCCTTACAAGTATGAACAGTATGAAAAATAAATAGAGATCAAATGCAGTTAGTGCAGAAGAGGCTTAATATTGGACTTAGTAGTAGCATTACATTGATTTATTACCAGCAGCTATTCTGTGATACTTGCCAAATATCCAAACCAGCTCATAGATCTCAAATTTAACCTATCTAAAAATAAAAGGATCATCTCCTCTCTAATGATGGAGAACAAACCCACAGTACCACAAGGAAAATACACTTCCTATTGAGTCACCTACTTTCTGCAACTTCTCTTAAACATCATTTGAAACTTGAGAGGAAAAGGGGAACTAAACATTCTCAGCATCAGGAAACACACTGGACATGAATGTGTGTATCCATCCTTAAAACCACAGCAGGAAAAACCCCAAAGTAAACAAACTACCCCAGTTTTACAAACTTGTTTATCCACAAATCACAACCAGATCTGAAACAACACCTGAATTCTGGGACAGGGGAAGAACAAAGAGCTGTTCAGGAAGAACACATTCTTGATTTAAATCAAAGTGCATTTTGCTGTTGTTTGATTGCTTTAAGATGTGACCACACTGGAATCATGGAATATCCTGGATGGGAAGGGACCCACAGGGATCATTATCAAACTCTGGCACTGCAGACACCCCAACAATCCCATCCTGGGCATCCTTGGGAGCATTGTCCAAACGCCCCTGGAGTTCTGTCAGCCTTGAGCATTCCCTGGGGAGCCTGGGCAGTGCCCAGCACCTTCTGGAGGAAGAACCTTCCCCTGATACCCAACCTAAGCCTGTTCTGACACAGCTCCAGCTGCTCCCTGGGTCCTGTCCCTGCTCACAGAGAGCAGAGACCGGAGCTGCCCCTCCTGAGGAAGCTGTGGATTGGGCTGAGGTCTCCCCTCAGTCTCCTCCAGGCTGAACAAGCTCTACCAGTACCCCATGATACAGAACAGTGTAATTAGAGATAAATAC
Organism: Molothrus aeneus; assembly: GCF_037042795.1. NCBI lineage: Eukaryota > Metazoa > Chordata > Aves > Passeriformes > Icteridae > Molothrus > Molothrus aeneus. The sequence goes on along the minus strand of NC_089663.1, from coordinate 10,442,036 downwards.
ATATATTTATATAGAAGACACATTGAAACAGTAACATCTCTACCATAACTTCCACATTCACCACAGAGTCACATCAAGGCGGGGTTAGAAAAACGCAGTTTTCACAAAACAAGAAACTTCAAGGCTAAAACCAATTAAAGCTAAAATGAGTGTGATTCATTCAGCCTGCTTTGTTCCTGTCCCCTTTACCTGCAGGGTATGTTGATCCACGAGCTGGAACAGGTAGTGAGGTTTGCTATCAAAGGACACGGGCCGATGGAGGAGTTTGCCGTTGCCAAAAGCCACCCAGCCCGTCTCCAGCTCCTCGTTCCGGCAGTACACAAACCCCCTGGAAAAAACCCACCAGGATGTTCAAACTCCATCAACCCTGCCCTGCTTCTTTGGCTTTTATTTCAAATAACAACCACAATGCAACCACAGTGTTGAACTTTGACTGAACTTATTCAAGTCAGCAATTTTTGTTGTGAAAGGCTTTAAGCGTAAAAAGCCTCGTGGTTTTCGAGCGATGAAGAAGCAAGGAGGTACAGTGAGTCACAGCTGCACTAATTACTTAATGAATGACATAATTAGCAAACAAACACTCACAAACTCAGCTATAAATAAGAAGTCACAGAACTGGTCTGTAGTATATCCCTCTCAGCAGAGAATCACCCAACATACTAGACATTAAAAATTCAAACTGAATTTAAAACTCCGCTGCTGTGGAGGTTGAACTAACGGCCTCTACAGGCCCCTTCCAACCTCAACTTGTTCTTTAATTTTAGACAAAACACACTCAAGAAGAATTTCAGATGAGAAACCCAACACATTAAAATAGCATTTAATGAAAATTCACAGTATCATGGAATCACAGATTGGTTTGAGCTGGGAGAGACCTTAGAGATCATCTCCTTCCAAGCTCCGTATCCTCCCAACACCTGGGAGAGGCTTCCCAAATCAGGAACCTTTGGGTTTCAGCAGCTCTGCAGAAGAGGCAGCACTGAAGTGTCCCTTACCTCAGGGTTCCATGCAGGCCTGAGCCCAGTTTGCTGATTCCCCTGCCCACGGAGTTGGTGGTGTACAGGTAGAGCCCATCGGCTGCAAGGCACCGGCCCAGGTCTGCATCTGCAGCAGGAGCGAGGACAGCAGAGAGCAGCTCTGTAACTCTGCAGCTGGGAATTCTCCCTGGGGGCTCCAGCCCAGGGAAACCAGCACGTGCTCATGGCAGCTCACTACCAACCCTTTTTTAATACTAAATTTATTATTTGGTGCTCTAAGAGCTGCTGGAGCACAGGCACAGCCCAGCAGACCCAGCGGTTTTTTCACATCTTTAAGCCTCAGAGGTGCCCAGATGGTCTCACTCAGTGTGAGAGGGAAGAAGAATCTAACATTGACCCTTGATCTCTTTTCTGCCAAACTCTGTGATTTGTCAAATCCTAAAGCTGCTCAGGTCTCCTTCCACTTCTGAACACCTCAATTAAGACAAAATGTATTTGAAACACAGAGCAGTAATTATTAATAATCAAGATGGGACACAAGTCCAGTCAATCTATTGAATTTCACAGGATCTGGACACTCAGCTCAGGAAGGAAAAGTCCACTCACTCTCCTGCCTAAACACCTAAAAAGAGATGTCTCCAATAAATCTGCAGGTAAAATAACAACTCAGATTTTTAAACTCCTATGGATTGCATTAAAAGTCATCAAAGCTTGAACTAATATTTCTAAAACCATGCGAACTCTTATTTATTACAAAAATAGTAAGCAAACAAAGCAGTAAAAACTGAGAATGAATTCAGGAAAAAGAAATACAAAAGAAAGCATTAAAAAAAAAACAACCTTCAAACTCAACCGGGTAGAAACAAAAGCAGAGTAGGGAAGAGGGGAAAAACACAACAATGAACTTGTACTTCTAAAAATAAACTTGCTGTGCTACTGATAGCTGACTATTGAACACAGGGAGAGTGCACAGGGCAGTGATTATGCTCTAACGAGGGGATAATATCCAAACTCTGTCTGACCCCTCTGAAGAATTCCCACTGGAGTCAGGCAGGGTCACTGGATCAACTGCTCTGGACTGCTTCCCACAGCCTGACAGGTGAAAGCAGCAGCTGCTCTCCAGCAACAGTTTTTGAGCCCCAACTCTAAAGTTTTACATTGGTTTTTAAACAATTATCAGCACTTAAAGCATCCTGTCCTCCTCTGCTGATGGTGACAGGGATGAAATAATTCACCTTTATTCTCACTGCTGGCACCAGTGTTGGCATCAGGGGCAGGTAACATGTCCTCAAAGCCCCAGGACACGATGTGCTTCCCTCCAAGCAGGCAGGAGGGGGATCCAGGGCCTCCCTCCAGGAGCAACAACCTTTAAGCAGAAAATAAAATACAATTTTATAAGGAATAGCAGTAGGAAAAATGAGCTAAATTAAAAGTTAAGACCGTGATGTATTTAAAGTAATTATTCTGTCAGAGTTCATAAGTCATTTTAAGGAATCATCAATATTTAATGAAAAAATAAAAACAAAACACCCAAAATCCAATCAATGCTTTTAGGTTTGATTTTCGAATGTCTTCTGCACATGACTAAATCTTCCCTAAAGCTTTCAATAACTCTAAAGCCTTTTAATCACTTTTAAAGCCATTCCTCCCTACATGCACTAAACACATTTTCAGAGCTGCTGGAAAAGCTGATAAAGAGAAAAGTTCTACAAACCTGTAGAGAACATCAGCCACAGGCAGGGACCCCAGCTCAGTCTGTTTCTGTAATAGATGCACTGTATGAACAAAGGTTTTCAGCGACCCTCTAAAAGGACAAGAAAAACATGAATTAAAGATGTCTATTGAAGCCAGACTGAACACACACAACAGCAGCCATGGAGAACACCCACAGCCACAACATGGCATCAGCTTCTTTGCTAACTGGCATCTCCTTCCTGGAGGATGTTCATCCTTTGGGGAGGAAGAGGAAGGAGGAAGGGAGGGGGACAGGCAGAATGCTGGGGAATCTCTGGCCTAAATTCCACCTTTTTTTGGAAGAGGCTGAAGCCCCAGTGGGGAGGAGAGCAGCAGCCACAGGCTGGGCTATCAACAACAGGTTCATAAAGGCAGTCCAGGCACCTGATAAAACACCTCAACCTTGCTCCTGAGGCAGCTCTCTCAGGATTTCTTGTAGCTGATTCATCACATTCAGATCTCCAGTGCAACCCATGGATCTTCCTGGCTGAGGCCAAGTGTGAGCAAGGGCTGCTGCACTCCCACCTGGAGATGCCTTTCCTGACTCAAATAGGAAAGACCAGACTCATCCATTTCTTACCAAGATTCTGACTTCTTTTCACAGAGTCATGGAATATCCTAAGTGGGAAGGAACCACAGGGATCATCATCCAGCTCCTGGCCCTGCACAGACACCCAACAATGCCAGGCTGTCCCTGAGAGCTTTGTCCAAGCACTCCTGGAGCTCTGGCAGCCTCAGGACCGTGCCCATTCCCTGGGGAGCCTGGGCAGTGCCCAGCACCTTCCCCTGATCTCCAACCTAAACCCCCCTGACACAGCTCCAGCTGTTCCCTGGCTCCTGCCCCTGCACTGCCCCTCCTGAGGAAGTTGTGCATTGGGATGAGGTCTCCCCTCACAACTCCAAATTTTAGAAGATCCAGACCTCTTTAAAAATCTGTATTTTACAGTTTCTGTTTTAAAGGTCAAGGCCATTTTCTGGAAGATGTGATATTTGTTTCTAGCCATCACAGCCCACCTAAGCAGGAGAATTTGGCTGTGTCTCAGGTCAGGTATGAGCTGCTTTCTCCACAAACAGGAGTGATCAGCTGCAGAGGTCCTTGCCCTGCACTCTGCTGAATCCAACCTTTTGCTGTCACATGTGGTCACTCAGCTCCCAAATTTCCCTCCTCCACAGCCCAATCCCTGTTTTCCCCAGTGATATCTTCAGCTCTTTGCTTTCACTGATAAACCTCAGCCTGGAGAAAATTGACACCAAACACATTAAAGCACCTCAATTAATTATTTAAAGCAATATTTACCCTGTGGTTTTATTTTTAGCAATAAGAAGCACCCAAGATTGCAACTAGGAATGTCAATAATGGTCTCATTTTCAAGGTTTTTTCTTCAACACATGACTCAGATATTTAAAGGAAAAGTGTGAGGCTTTCAGAGGTGAACAAAGCACAATGGGATATTTCAAGTCTCTAAGCAATGCAAGGCAGACTTGCAAAGAAAATAAAAGATCAACCTGAAGTTCAAAAGCTCTACTTGAAATTTAGCTCAGCTGCAACAGAACATCCCACATTTCCTGCAAATTGACATCTGGGGAAAAAAAAAAGAAATGAGATTGTGTTTATCAAATCCAATTTCTCTGAGCTATGTTCAAGTACATTGCCTTTCAGATAAGGCAGTTGTCAGGACAGAATAATTTGCCACATACCATAAATTTCTCATTGACTTCATTAAAACAAGTGCACTAGAAATTAAGTAGGTTTCATTTGAATAAACCTTTTCCTAAAGCAAATCATGCCATATCCTGGGAACTCCATCATCTTAAATGAGAGTTAAACTTCACAGACAAGGCTGTGACCTGGAGAAACATTCAAACCAATATGTCCAAAAGGCTCCTTGTGACTTTAAAGCCATATCATGGGGCTTTGCAGAGGTTTTGTATTTCCTCTCCCTCTCCCCAAGCCCTATTCTCTCAAAATAGTAGGTTTTGATTAAAAGCAAATATGTCCAATTTGTCCTCAATCACCTGATGCCAAACCCATGCAGGACAAGGGGTATTTTAATCTACAATGGTTGAACTCTTCACTGGCAACAAAATTTAAAAAATACCTCCAGACATTTGAGAGACAACACTGAAATCAAATCTGAAAGGAGTTGCCCTGAAACCTGGCAGTTCCACCTTCTCCAGCCAAAGAAAGGTGCAGGACAAAGGGAAAAGGAGACAATTTTCTCCCTGATAAACACATTTGGAACCATTCCTAGAGCAGCTCACTGCAGTGGAAGCAGCAATGTGCACACGAGGCATTGCTAACCCAAATCCTTCTGCTTTTGCATATGCTAAACACATGCAAAAAAAAAAAGCTTAGCAGTTTCACCCTTTCCAACCCAATATTTAAATATCAGAAAGAGAAAGGCTGGTGCAAGCTAAAAATAACTATCACCAGTGCAGTCAGATCATTTCTGATTTGTTTCAATGGGAAGAGAGAATGAACACCAACCACAGCATTGCCCAGGGGTGCTGGAGTCACCATCCTGGAAGGGCTCAAAAACCATGGATGTGGAATTTGGGGGTATGGTAAATGGTGAATCATGGCCAAAGTTCTTTAATTCTATTTTCCCAGTAAACTTTTGTGTGCTTGTGACCCCTTAGAGAACATCTGGTTGGGATTTCGCCTTACACCAAACCTCAAGAACCTCAGCTGAACTCTTGAATTGAAGAACTCCAGGGTGTTACATCCAATCTTACCAGTCCTGTTGTATTGCACTGAATAGTTCATTTAGTTGTTGTTGTGCACTGGGTGATTTGAAATTTGTCCTGAGCATGTTACATCAGGTAGATTGTCATCATTTCCCTTCTCCCATCACATGCACCCCCCTGTGCTGTACCCCTGGTTACCCCTCCCCTTGCCCCTCCTCAATGCTATCCCCTTGGCTGTGGTCCTCTTATACCCAGGGAATGGGGGCCAGGGAAAAGTCCCGAGGGGCACGAAGGCAACGCCCTCTTTATCCCACCTGGGAGGTCACCAGAGCCTGAAGTGTCCCTTCCCAAGCCAACAGACAGGACACTGGTCCCCACGTGGAGAAGAGCGTTTCTGTCTTTTGCTTTGTCCATGTAAGACCCTGTGGGCCAGGGTCCATTGCAGTGTGTTTTTATTTCACAGGTTATTGTTTGATTTGTTGTTTGGTAGTTTTTTGGGCTTTTTTCCCCCCCTGCTTTTAGAGTGACACAGACTTGTCTTTGTTATTCATTTGAGCCAGGTGTTGGTTTATCTCATTGTAACTTAGCTACTTTTCTGCCAAATTTCAAACCCCTTCCTCCCACAACCAGTTGTTAACCCCTCCTGTCCCAAGCAGTTTTTCTCCTTTGTGTTCCTTGCCCTTGTGTTCCACCCCCAGTGCTTTTGATTCGTTGAACATTGTATATCCTCCCTTGAGACCGGCCCCCCTTTATAAGCTGTTGCTTGCCCCAGCTCATTGCTTGGGACCCTTACTGCTGTTGACTGTCCAAGTATCTCCAAGTGAACCCTGATTTATGGGAGTTGCCTGAGCCACTGGTGAACACTGTGATGGCGTTTCTGATGGGAGCGTGACTTTTGAAAGATTTTGGGGCCAAATGTAAGGAATCTCTAAATACCTTGTGTTCAGGATAATGGATTGAAAGCTGGCCAGGATAGCTATCGAGAGAAATTTGCAAATTTTCATTTGTTTGTAATAGGAATTCCAATTTTTCCAAATCAAAAGGTAGATAAATGCACGTCGGGTTACACCCTGTGAGGGTCTGCAGGCGGCAGCGACCTTTGATAATTAATTTTGAAATTAATTCTTGTGGAGTCACAATAGTTTTTGGTGACTGGGGAGTGTAACATCAAATAAAGTAACCCAGTGCCACCCCAGGCCTGTGCTGCTGCTGTGGCCTTTTTACTCCCTATTGGAGCAAAATCCCACTGGTAGCTGGGATTCTGCGGAGCCCCAAAAGAGGGGGACTGTCACCCCTCCACTGTCACCATCTAGCCAGGACATGAGACAAGGGTCCATAGCCAGCTGGAGTGGACTCAAACAACAGCCCAAGAGACACAGATTCTTACAATCCCACGATTCTCTGTCACTTCAGCCCCCTTACCTTGCACAAGCCAAGGCAACCAGGGCAGCAGCAGCGTTTTCCTTCTGCTTGTAGGGGATGTGCTGGCCGGAGGGCGCCGCGTCCTCGAGCCAGGAGCAGAGCAGGGCCTCGATGCCGTTGAGGCAGTCGGCCGGTTCCTTGGTCAGGCTCAGGGGCTGGCAGTCCCGAAGGCAGTTCAGCAGCACCTCAGCGGTGATGTTACACAGGGAAGGGTCCGTCCTGCTCTGCGACTGGATCAGCGGGAACACCAGCAGCAGCCCCATGCGGGAGGTGAAGGGCGCCTGCTCCGGCTGCTGTAACAACCCCTGGCGCTTGAGCAGGGCCAGGGCCTCCTCGTCGCCGGAGCTGTCGCGGTCGTGCTGCTCCTCCAGGGCCAGCTGGCGCTGGGCGTTCCAGAGCCCGCGCAGGGCGTTCAGCCGGTACTCCAGCAGCCGCGCGTACGCGTTGCTCTGGTTGCCGCACACCGAGCGCAAGCGCTCCGCCAGCTCCGTGGGGTTCTTGGTCTCGAAGGTCAGGATCTGCCAAGGGGAAAGGGGGTGTTTATAGAGGCCTTTAAAGGGGAAAAAATTAAAATCTTGTATGGTTGTGGTGTGATTTGTAGATCAGCTGTTTTCTGTGGCAGGTGGGAGGGATGTTTTTAATTTTTGGGGCTAAAGAAGAGGCGAGTGGTGCTGTGTCCATCTCGGGGTGTGGAGTGATGGCCATAAACCAAAAGACGCGGGATCGACCGAAAGACGCGGGATCGACCGAAAGACTAAAACACATGGAATCCCATGAAGCCCTATCCATGGAGGATGGCAACGGACAGGGACAGCTGCCCAGGGACAGTGTGGAGTCTCTCTCTCAGGACATTTCCCTGTGTCACCTGCTGCAGGTGACCCTGCCTTGGCAGGGGTTTGGACTGGGGAATCTCCAGAGATCCCTTCCCACCCCACTGCTGCGGGATTCTGTGAGCCTGATATGGCTGAGTCAGCATCCTCACACCAAACCCAGGTTTGGGGGTTGCTGACGGGGATTTTTAAGCTTTCAATAAACAACAACAACACCACAGATTGTAAAGAAAGATACACACACAAAAGAGTAGCTTGGAAAACAAACATTCCCCTCTCCTCTGGAGCTTTTTTCTGTAATCGAGGCAATTTTGCTAAAAAGTTCAAAAGAACTGCAAAGTTGGAGGGTCCCAGGGGTTTAGAGCCCTTCTATGAAAACTGACAGGTCACAAATATTGTGTAACAAGAACGTGCTTGTTCTAGTTTTGGAGCTCTTCAAATAAACAAACAAACCAACTGGCCAACCAGTTTATTCCAATCCACCAAGAGTTCTCTTACGCTCTCTCCCTCCCCTGCTTTTTTCTCTCTTAAATTTTATCATTTTGCACTTAGCTACACCTTTCTCAAAATACTTCAAGTTGCTGCTGTAGTTAAAAACCCTAAAAGTCTCCTCCTCATCATTTCAGACAGAAGAAAGAGGCTTTTTTGGCACTTCTAAATAAAACTGGAAACCAAGCTGGAACAGAAAACAAATAAAGCGTGACACAAAAATATATTTATGGTTTAATACCCAGCCTGGGACTGGAAAACTCAGAGTTTTAAGTAATTTACAGACAACTTTTCTCCTTCCAGCAAACAACAGTGGAGCTCAGCAAAGTCATTAAAGCTGTGGCAAGCTCAAGGAAAGCCATGAGCCAAGCATTTTCTGATACTCTGGATCCAGTGTCCAAAGGGATTTGGTATCCAAAGGGCTTCTGGCCATGTTCCAGAGTGCCTCATTTCATCCACCCTCAAACACAATTTTTGGCCCATCTTTATGCTGTAAAACTGTCCTTCTCTCATTTAATAAATAAATATAAATGTGGGAAGGGGAATGTGAGAGACAAAGCTGCCATGGAGAATGGCATCCAGGGCTGTTTGTTTTGTGGGGGCTTTTTAATTGCAGGCAGCACTCATAGAGATCATGAAATAAATGTTTCTGGCTAATTGCAGGCTCCCGAAGAGCTTGTTAAAATGCTGCAGGACAAATCACATCTGCCAGGGCCTCTGACTAAAGGCAAAGGAACAGCTCTGCAGTAGCACTTTGACCACTGGAGCCAGGAAAAGTTCACCTGAAAGGAATTCACATCATAATTACACTTGAATGGATGTTGTACTGAGCTCCTTATACCTAATAAGCCTTCTTTAATTAACTTCTCCAAGCGATTATGAATATTAATTCCTAAACCACATATTACACATTTAAAATAACCACCTCCTGTTGTGTGTTCTGCTGCCTCAAAAATAAGTTTGTTTCCTGTTCTAGATGGAATCACTTTCTACAACAGTTGGCTTTTGATTTTCTTGAACTAAACTGGGTGGATTTTCCACTAAGTGACAACAAGCTGCAGAAATGGAGGGAAAAGAGAATGAATTTTTGCATTTTCAGAGTTAATAACAAAGATACCACCACAAAAGACAAGCTGTGATGTACTTGATGTTGCATGTCTTGCTCCTCAGATCCCACAGTTTAACACGAAAATGCTTTTTTTTGTTGTTTTTGCCTTTGATATGGCCCTACAGCTCTGAGTCTGTCTTGTAGCAATCAGGACGAGTCAGTGTCATCAGTTTTGCTGATGAAAAGCCTTTTCCTGCTGAAGTTTTAGTTTCTCCCTGATCCCACAGTTCCCAATTTGCTTTAAAAGCATGCATGGTCTGTCTGGGATTTTGCCTCAGTCTTTGGTAAGGGAAATGAGCACTAATTTGGGTAAATGATACAGGAAGTACATCAGCTTCAACAGATTCACAAGATCACTCCAAAATGGGACTTTGAGACTTTTGATAATGCAATTTACATCATCTGATTTTCATACAAGGCTTATGGAACCAGTGGCAAAAAACCCTCAATGATTCAACATCATCGGAGGGTCTAAGCAGGAATCTGCACTTCCGGAAAATGAGAGGATGTCAGAAGAAAGGTGTGAGGTCATCTGCTGCACAGGACACTTCAGCAAATTCAATTAAGGCTGTTCTCCTCAAAAGCCTTTTTCCTAGAGCTCAGCACTCAGAGCTACCTGCAGAAAGCAGCCTGAAAAGCAAACGTTCCCAGTGAGGCTGGGACAGACCCCCAGGAGCTCCCAGGGCTCAGGCACATCCCAGGGAACTGCTCTGGCTCTCTGGCAGCCAAATCCAGCCCTTCCCACCCCAACAGTGCCAGAGCTTCACTTGGCCCCTGCCAGATCCATCAGTGCTTCCCTCTGGATGCATTAAAGACTCCACACAGGAATCCCAGCCCTTGCCAGGATATCTCCAGGCAAAGCTTGTCATCTTCCAAATATCTGGAGTCAAAACAAGTTAAAATAAAACGCAAGAAACCCCTCATCATGTTCTTTCACAAATGCTGATACAAACAACACAACAAGCAGGGTTTATAAAAGGTAAAATTCCCTTTCCTGCTGCCTCAGGATTTACACCTGAGCCTCAGCTCTGATTTGGGACGTGGGGTGCCTCAATATCTCCCTGTGCAGCACCTGGGGAGGTGTCAGGGGCAGGCACCAAACCCAGCCCCACACAAACCCCACTGAACCCGTCCCTGATCCATCACCCCCAACTCCAAACACTCCTGACTAACAAGGCTTGAACAGAATCAAGGAGGATGAAGAGGATGTAACAAACATCACTTTGCCAGAGAACAACTGATCCTACTTACATATCACTAAAATCTGTGGTTAAATAGTTTGTCGCTATTTTAATTTCACAGTATCTTATCCTTACACACTATTTCCTTATTTGATCTTTTAAATCAATTTTTAGTCAATATTTTAATTAGAAAATGGTAGAGCCAAAGTTCAATCACTCTAATTGGCCCTTGACATCATCTTCAACACTGAGGAGCACAAAAGGTATCTGATTTTAGATAAACTATGGGGAGGTGACATCTTCCCACTGTATCCAACATTTGTCCTTTTGCATCCCACTCCATGACCTCACCCAGGTCATTCTTCCCATCAAACAGAATTTTTGCCAAATCTGCTCCAGAAAGGAGGGGCTGGCATTCCCTATTTTCAGGGCAACATGTTTCTCTGCTGACACTAAATACCAGACCAACTCCAATTAACACACACTAATATACATGAAGAGTTTTAGCCTGAAGTTTTATGACCCTATTAAGTAAATTTAAATGTGAGCTGTCACTAAAAGGCAGCTCTCTCCTCTGGCTACAATCCCTGCCCCTTGTCCTCTCCCTGGTGCCTGTGCCATGTATTTTAATTCTGCTACACAGGGAACTGAGGAGCAGGGAGGTTGTGCACAAAGAGGGGTTTTTGTCCTGAACTTGCATATTGGAAAGGGAAACCTCGAAATCTCCCCAACAACATTTAATTCTTTCTCTCCAGAGTTCAATTGGCTGAAGTTCACATGTGAGGATGAAGATGGTGGAACATTTATCAGGATCAATTATATCTCCATACCCCCCTGAGTATTAAACATGGATTAGTTCCATCTCCCAGGAGGTACAAATCTCAGAATTGTAAAATATCTTTAAAAGCAGCATGAAAAAAATTAATTCTATTACTTTGACCACCCCATGACAGGTATAAGGTCATTGCTCTTGTACCAAATGAACAGAGGCAGCACCACTTGATTACTGGGCTCTTTTGTCTCTAGAAACACCAATAAAACAATGTAAAAAGACTGAATTACAAGAAGTATGGATTATTCTCTCACAGAAAGAGCCCGAGTGACAGTTTTAAAGGAACCCTGAAGATTGAAATACACATCCCAACTGAACCTGCTCCATAAACAACCCTGTGTCCTTGTCTCCCACTGTGCTGAGCCTTCCTGCTCCTGGCATTTTCTGGGACATCCAGCACGAAGCTGCCTTGGTGTACAACCCACCTTAATTCCTTCTAAAACATTTCCTAGCCCCTCTCTAAGGCCTTTTCCTTGCTACACCACGGGCCCAATACACAAATATGTGTGAACATTTTCTCCCTGATGTTTTAGCAGCTGCTGCACTTTACACCATGCTTTAGTGCTGCAGTTAGAAAACTACAAGTCTCAAGGTTGTTCCAGTTTTTTCTGCTCCAAGAAATTTTAACCTTATCCTCTTGTTCAAAGTCTCTGCTGACTCCTCTGTGTGAAGCAGTGCAGGTTTTTAACTACTCAGCTAAAAGCAGAAACTATTTTCTTTTGTGAAAGCACTGGAAATCTCATTGCTCACAAATAAGCACTAAGACACTGCTATCTTTTACAATTTTATCCCAAATTATTTCTGTAACCACACAAATTTATGAAATAACCTTTGTATCTGAGATGAATTACAGAAAACAAGCAAGCTGTAAATAAATAAAATGCTACAAAGTGTTTTTTTCTTTTGTTCATTAAAATATTTCTTTGGCTCTTACTCAAGTAGTAGGTGAAAACAGCTGCAAAAGGTAAAGAAGAATCTTTGTAATTGAAACATCTGAGAGTGCAGATCACTGAATTAATAAGCTGCAATTCGTAACAAGATCTATATTTGGGAAACAGATTTGCAAAATCATCCTTGAGAAGTTTCCCAATGTTTCTCTACAAGGTTACCTAAAACACAACTTCCAAACTCCAAAGTCAGAGGCCCAGTGGTCCCTATTAGAGAAGTTTAATAAATTCCAAGTGCTGGCAGAGGATGAGGCTGTTCCAAGCCTGCCACACGCCTGGCTCAGCAGTTTGCAAGTCAGAGGTCACAAGCCCAGGAAGGGTCACCCACTTAGGAAAGAGTCAATTGTTGATGGTGGCATTAGGGACTTTCAGCGTGACAGGGGTGACGTTTGTAGATGGCAGAAAGGTCACAAGCAGAAAGGTTTGGGAAGCACTGACCCAGATAATTGCAGGGAACTGCTCCCTCCCTCAGCAATCAGGCAAAAGTGACAAAATGTTTTCTCTGGGCTGGGAGGAAAATGGGTGAAAACTTCCAAGTTTAGCAGAAACCTTCCAGTCTAAATGATTTTATGGCAAACACAAGTCAGTCACAGGAGTGGCACATGCTGAGAAAAGAGCACTGGACTCCAGCTCTTCACCCTCTCTGTGGAGAGCCAGCCCAGGCCATGCTGGGGGGAAGAGGAAAGGCCACCACTTTTTCCTTACTTGTTTCATTTTTTATTCTTTTTTTCACCTTCCACTCGATTAAAGGTAACCATTTTCAGTGCAGAGTCACACCTGCCCAGTGGCACCTCTGTCCTACAGAGCAGAGCTCAACAAGAGTCCAAGCAGCAGATGAGGACAGACAGACAGACAGACAGACATGCTCCCAACAGCTACTGAGGGAGGAGCTGCACTCCCAGCTCCATGGGAAACCAGAGGAAGGCTCCCTGCCCATGGCAGGAGGGGATTCTGGATGATCTTTAAGGTCCCCTCACCCCAAACCATTCTGGGACTCTGTGTTCAGCTGCCAGATCAAATCTCCCTGGTTTGAGGGACCTCTCCTCCTCCAGACCAACCCTGACCACGCTCCTGGTGTCCCTCCAGGGAAGATTCTGGAAGGGCTGCAGTTCCCTTTGGGCCACATGAAGGAACTTCAAGGGAACATTAAAGCCTTCCTGCACTCAATGTCCCTCCTGGATGGGCACTGACCAACAGTGTCATGGTAACACCTCCAGCTCTGTCTGAGGGTTGTCTCCAGGAAGGAGAAGACTTTGCTCTTTCAAAGATTTCTCTGTGTGAAAGGTTTTAAAATAAAGGTCCAAAGGCTTCTGTAATCACTGACTAATCCAGGTCTCTCCTGCCTAGAGGATTTTAGTGGGAAACCTGCACCAGGAACAGCTGGTTTATGCATAATGTTACAAAATTCTATCAAATTTTGTTAAAAGCCCCAATTTTCTGTAAATATGCTGAAACAACCTAAGAAGTTGGCACACATCATCACAGAAAAAAGCAGAGCAAAAACCTCCACACCCTTTAAAACTCAACATAATCTTCTCTTTCACCTTGTTCTAGGAGTAATTCTCTTGTAACATACCATTAAGGAATATATGTATAAATACAAGTGTATACAAATACACAAAAAGATAAAATCAAAGCTGCATGGGAGTCAAAATAACACCATAATAAGTTTCCATAAGCCTTTCCTGGCATAACACCAGCACTGTAACATTTTTTCCTCTGCTTTTCTTTTTATAAATAGACAGAACCTTTGAACAGAAGGACAAAGGAAACACATCCAAACACACTGACATTAGTCACCAATACACTCTTTAAACGGATATTTAGGCAAAACAGACCAGAATGATACTTCTCCACCCAAAAAAAATAATCCATTTAAGTATTAAACATTATACATTTTTAATTAAGCACTTCAGCTCCTAATTCAGCCAGGCTCCTGACCACCACTGATGAAGCACAAGTGAATTAAAGAAGTTTCCTAATCAAAGCAGCAGCTGCAGCATCTCCTACCCTTGGCCAATAGCACATCCCAAGAGATTTCTGTTTGGACCATTTTCAAAGATATTTATTACACTGCAAGTAGGAGTAGAAAGAGTGTAAATGAGCTCTTGTGTAGCAGTCGATTGCATGGCCACGCTTCAATCAGATGTGTGCACCTATTTCCACAAAATGGCTCCTCAAAGCCATTCCACATCACCAAGGTATCCCTCATTTCAATGAAAACAGCATTAAAAAAAGGCAGAGAAAAGTTATGAGCTAAATAGTTTACATTTGCACTATGGGAAATTTCATTTTTTAAAAAATCCTTCCCCCTTAATGCCAAAGTCTAAACCAATTTGCAGATATCTGAAAATGAAATTGATCGCTTGTGATCATCAATTCCATCAGAAGATGGAAATAAAAGGCTTTAATAAGCTGTGACTTAAGAATAAAGATCAATATAAGTCAAAATCAGTCTTATCAAAAATAAGCACCACAGCAAAAAGTCATATTTAATTATTTATTTCAAAGTTTTGCACTGCAAACACAAACAGGAAAAGAATCTCTGGAGCAGAAAAAATGAGGTGAATCAGTGGCACTGGATTGCTGCAACACCTGTTAGAATAAATGCCAAAGCACAAGATACAGTAGCACCAATTCCATTCCTATCTCTCCCAAACAACTGGAGTTTTAGAACATTCCTAATACCAACAAAAAAATTCTCCAGAGCTGAAGTGTTTGTCAAGTGAAGCTGTGTGTCAAGTTTCAGGCTGGAACACACTTCTGGCCTGGCTGGCAAGATCTTAAAATAAGGTCTTGTTTGTTTTCTAAAGGATATCCTCCTTTCTTGTGATATAACATGAAAAATGCTCTGGGAGCACGTTATTTTTCTAGCACAGTTTTTAAACTCAATTCTTCTTCTAGAACTATGCCATGGAATCAAAATATTTTCTTGCATCCAAGCTGCACTGAATGCCAGAGCAACTCTGATGACAAGGGAGACTCATTCCACGTTTATACACACAGAAATAAGTCAGCCACCTTAAAAATCTCCCTTTTCCTGTTCATGTGATATTTGCCAACATCCATTTCAGGGGAGCAGCTGATTTCTCCATGCCATTCCCCGGTGTCCCAACACACAGGACAGAAAACACACATTCTGCAGAAAATATCGTTCCTTAGATAAGACTGGGGGAAGTTTCCCCAGAGCCCAGTGAACAATAACGTTGTGGGGTCTTCTCAGCAACGGCCCAGACAGCAGCTAAAACCTCACTAAAAATGGTTTTTCGGCCTAAAATGCCTGGGACCAAACAGAGGCCGGAGATAAAGCTCCGGCTGGAGCGTCCCCTGTGCGTTCCCACTGCTCAGCTCCGGTGACAAAGCCCCTGTGTCATTGCGAGCCACACTGCCGGGGAGGAGGGTGGCGTGAAACAGGAGAACGGAGGCACACAGGGGGAAAAAAAAAAAAAATGCAGTCTACCAAATAGATGCAACCTATAATCCGTGACATTCAGTCCTTCAGCGGCTCCTCCTAAGATAAAACAGCTGCACCGCCTGCCTGCAGCCAACAAACACCAGGGGCAGTTCTGGGAAGGTAAAAAGCTGGGATGAAAATCTGGGCTGCCCTCCCGGATCCTTAATAACCGATCACTGTCAACAGCTGAATAAAACACCCGGGCAGCCCTGAGCGTGTTGTTGTAAGGCTGATCAATTACAAACCATCTAAAAGTAACAGCAAGAAAACACAAAACCTTCAATAAAAATAAACGGGCCAAAGGCCACGCTGAAATCCGTGAGTGCGGCTCCGATTTCCAAATCTTACGGATTCAAAACAAGGAGGACGCACCGATACTTCACCCTCCATTTACATCAGCACCTCACCATCCTCCTGCCCAGCTCCACTTTCATTATTATCTGAAATAAATCAGATTGACTCAAGACAGGCAGAAGGCGCTCGACACCGGCTGGCTCCGGGCTCCAGATCCCTCACCCGGCATCCGCACGCAGCATCCTCCATGCCGGCCCCCCATCCTCCCCTAGTCATCCTCCCTGCACCCCCATCTCCCATCCCCCGTCCTCCTCGCCTCAGGCCTCCGCTGCCACCGTGCCGAGGGCATCCTCCCCTCAGTCCTGGCCCTGCCCCGTCCCTCCCCTCAGCTCGGGGGGCCGCCTCACCTCCAGCTCGGTGTCGCCGGGCTCGGCCACCCCAATGATCTCGCTGGGCAGCTCGGCCAGGTCGGTGACCCGGATCAGCCCGTCGTGCAGGAAGATGGTCTCCTCCTTCACCGACAGCCACTGCGCCGAGTCGGTGGCCGCGGCCGCCGAAGCGGCCGCCGGGGACCCCATGGCGCGGAGGGCGGGGGGGCTCCGCAGGGCTGAGGCGAGGCGGGTCCCGCTACCCGCCCATGGCGGGGGCAGGGCGGGGGCAGGCGCGTCCCCAGCGGCCTGAGCGCCGGACAGCCGGGGCGCGGCGGGCAGCAGCGAGGAGCGGCGCGTTGCCACCGCGGCGGCGGCGCTCCGGGGAGCTCCGGGAGCCGCCGTGCCCGCCCGCAGCCCCGCGTCCCGCGCCCGCCTCACACACACCGCTGACAGCGCGACGCCATGTTGGGGGCTGAGGCGCGCCCGGCATGCACCGCGCGAGGAACAATACACCCGGCCCCCTCCCAGCCCGCGGGGCCCCGCCCCGAGCGCCGGGACACGCCCCCAGCGCCGGAGCTCCGCCCCCCCCGGGCTGCTCCCGCCGCTCCGCCCGCACCGGCGGCGATGCCGGCAGCGCTTCACCCGCCCCGCGTGTGCTCCGCTCAGTGCTCCACCCGCACCGGGCACGGTGCATCGTCCGCACTGAGCCCAGCGCCTCGCCCGCACCGCGGGGAGGGTAGCAACAGCACCGGGAAGAGCGGGTCAGCTGCACCGGGCGCGGCGCCGCACCCGCACCGGGAGCGCTCCCCTCAGAACTTCACCCCGCTCATATCGCCCCTCAGCGCCTCATCCGCGCCAGGGAGAGCGGATCGTCCGCACAGCGGGGAGCACTTAAACCGCACCCGGTGCGCTCCCCTCAGCGCCTCACCCGGGGAGCGGCTCACCCGCGCCGGGTGTTCTCCCCTCAGCACCTCCCCTCAGCCCCTCAGGGACTGCTCCCCTCAGCCCCTCGCCTCGTCCCTCAGGGACTGCTCCCCTCAGCCCCTCGCTCGAACCTCAGGGATTGCTCCCCTCAGCCCCTCGCTCGAACCTCAGGGACTGCTCCCCTCAGCCCCTCGCTCGAACCTCAGGGATTGCTCCCCTCAGCCCCTCGCTCGAACCTCAGGGATTGCTTCCCTCAGCGCCTCGCTCGTCCCTCAGCGAGGGACGCTCCCCTCAGGGCCTCGCCTCACTGCCCCGGCACTGCCCCGGGGTCTCACCCTCATGCAATGGCCGCTCCCTCAGCCCTTCTCCCTCCACCGAGAGCTGCTCCCTCAGTGCTGTTCTCAGTTTCCCTCTCAACCCTCTTGGATTCACTTACTGGGCCCCTCTGAAACTCCCCATTTCCCTCTAGGGCTGGTCCCTCTTGGTTCTCCCTCATGGTTGTTTTTCCTCTCCCGCAGCCCTGCTCACCCCTATTTTGTCTGTGCCCTCACAGAATGATTTCCCTTTTTCCTTTCCCCTTGCCCCCCTGTCACCATGTCACAGGAATCCTGTCACCGCTCAAGGAGCTTTTCCCAAAGAACTCGTGAGCAAGCAGGTACGTCCCATCAAATCTGTACCTCTGGATTTATGGATTCCAGAGGGTGTAAAGCAGAAGGGTTGCAACACCTCAGTATGTGTGGGAAAAAAGGGGATCCAGAGGAAAATTGATCCTTCTTTCTCAGCCTAATTTCACCCTCAGTTCCCTCAGACCTCGCCCTGAGCCCGTTCAGAGGCACAAAGTGTCAGAGGCAGCTGTACCTGGATGTTCAGCAAAGGACGTGCTGTGAGACAAATCATGTTAATGAGAGAGACGTGGTGATAAATGTTAAATAGTTTTAGTGGATAATTGCTGTGGGGATTCCCATTGCAAGTGTCTGCTTTTCATGGAACAGTGACTGTGCACAACTGAGCAGAGATAGAGCTCTATGCATTTATTTACCTGTTTGATCAGATTAAATTATTTAACATATTAGTGCATTACAACGAATGTGCTGTGCTATTGCAGGAAAAGCTTATTCAGAGCTGGAGTAGAACAAGATCTACCACCAGTGCTTTATATCCTATTAAATCTGATTGGGAAGAAGCATATTTTCCATGTAATGCATGAGCACTCAACATAGGACCCATGCAAAGCCCTTTTGTAGCACTGATTCAGCAGTGTGAGCTCTCACACCATTGTGTAGCTTGTTTTTGAGGCCAGTTCAGTTGACACAGGGTTCAGGTAAGTTCAAACAAGCAGTAATTCAGAGATCTGTGTGATAGCTCTGTGCACTGTTTGCTAGGACATCCCTGCTATTCATGTGAGTAGAAGAGTCTCCAGGCTTGGTTTATTCTAGAAATAGATATTATTTGCCTCTGTGCAGCAGTAATTTTTGATCAGGGAGAGTGTGCAGAGCTGCTATCAAAAGTTTTTATGAGGGAAAAGCTTCATGGGCATCTGTTATTTTTGGTCAAGATGTGACAGAACAAGGGCTGCAGATGGACCCTGATCCTCCCGTGGGAGCCCTGGGAGGAGTCAGAAGAGAGGGAATGCTGAGATTGGAAGATTTTATGGCAGGTGGGATGTGGCAGTTGAGCTCTGGCAGAGGAGATAAGCCAGGCTCCCAGAGGTTCCTTGGAGCAAGGGAAAAACTCCTGGGGTTGGATTAGTCACAGGATTTCATGGGGAGACAGCCACGGGTGTTTTTGTTCTTGTCTTGTTCCCAGAGTGGGAGTTTGGCATTGTTTTCATTCATCCACACGTGAAAGGAACGGAGGGAGAGAAACACAAAGTGTGTGTGCATTTTACTGGGGGTAACATTCCACCAAAAACTCATTCCAGCCTTAGATCTTGTGGAGCTATCGTGGTGCTACTGAGTACCTTCCACCAAATCAACACAAACAGCAGAGCTGGGAGCCAGGTGGGATGTTCCCTTCATGAGTAAGGTGAAGCCATCAGCAGAAGGGGTTTGCAGTGTTTGCAGAGGTTTGGATGTACCTGTTCTCCAAAGGGATGTTTCACAGGCTGGGTAACCCAGGTGAGAATGCTTTGTCTGCAGCTCTTTCCAGGCCTCCTGGGCTGCTTTATCCCATGGAGAATCCGTGTTTAACGTGGCTGTGGATTCAACCCTCTGCCTTGGGATGCAAGCCAAGGCCTTTGACAGGATTGAGGAGCTGACTCAGAGCCAGGAGAGGCTCTGGAAGCTTCCACAGCAGGTGAGGCTCTGAAGGAGGTGTGTGGCCACGTTATTCCCTGGCAGGGGCTGTGCTTTGTCCTTTGCCTGGGGGCTGGTGGCAGTTTCTCCCAGGAAGGATCCTGATCCATGTGGGATCAATGGGAGGTAACCTGAGCTGCCTCCAGTGAGAACAGCCCCCTTGGCTCTGACCTGCACATTCTGTTCAGCTTCCCAGGATATTCACCATTTTATAGTTATTGATTTGCTTATTTGGAGTTCTTCTGAATTCTATTGACTTGACAATCCCAAGTTAAAAAGCAGTTATTGAATGAAAACAATGGAATAAAACTGAGAAATGTACCCTGTCCTGCCTCACTGCAGGTAAATAACATAATTACTGCTAAATGTCATTTCCTAAATTATTTGAAGTGCCTGCCATTCAGGAATTGAGAGTGTGTTGTACAATCTCTACACTTACATGGAATGCTGATGTGCCTTCCTGCATGGGGTTTTCAGCACTAGGGCTGTGCTGGATGCAGCAAACCCCATGCAGTTTGCCTGGAATCTGCTGCAGAAGATGTTGTGTAATGGAATGAAAAAAAATCTCATATTTGTGTTCTGCCTGTCACCAGCAAATGTCAGCTTCAATGTGCAGTCAGAGGGCTACAGCAGCAACTACAAAGAAGTCTTGGACTACTTTATGGGATGACTTAAAAAATAGACCAGAATAACTTTGTGACACAGAGCATCAAGCTGAAGGAATAAAACCCTCGACTTGTAAATAGGCTCCTACAGAAAACCACTCTTTTGCTTCCATTATTTTGCTTTTTTTTCCATTATTTTGGAGCAGATGTTGAGTGTTCTTTGAGCTTTGCCTCTGGTGGCAGGATTTTGGGATCAGCTCCTTCCTGTGCAGGTCTCTTGTGTCCTTGTGCTTCTCTGGACATCACAGATACTGAGATTTAGCAGAAGATGCTCATAGGCTGTGGGCAATAAAATTCACTCCTGTGAGCTGCAAATGGAAATTCCCTATTCCTGCTTGGAATTTGCCTGTTATGTAATGGGATTTAAGGCAGCATTGTCTCAGCCTTCAGTTTAATTTTATATTAACAGCTATTATGTGTGGGGAGAACTCTTTTCATCCCAAGGCTTTGCTGTGTATCTTTATGTTCATTTAAAAATGACACTTTCAGTGACCATTGTGGCACTAAGAAATGTGTGAAAAAGAAAAAACAAGTTGCTATTTTTATGTGGTCTGCACTAACCAGATTTGCAGACCCTGAATCCTGGCTCCTCTGCTTGGTACTTGTTATTTAGGGAGCCCAAATGCCATCATTAATAAAGCCACTACCCAAGGAATACTGGCATTTCTTGGCACATTATCTGGGATTAAAAAATACAGTTTCTCCAAGTAAAACATAGAAAGGACTGAAGTGGAAACTAAATCAGTGTTTTACAGAAGAGAAGGAAGAAACTAGACAGTGAAATAAAATAATTCCAAACTTCAGAAATGTATTTTAATTGCAAATGGAAATATTCACATTTTTCTCATTTAGAAGAGCAATAATTGCTGGAGATTGCAAGGTGGGCTTGAGGGAGGAAGAACAAATGGATATTTTTGTTAAAATGAATAAGGGTTATAGGAAACAAGAGTATGAATCACTACCTTGCAAAGGTGGCCTTACTTAAATTGGACAGGAAACAAATGTAAATTATGGAATCAGAGAATCTGGGAATCCTGGAATGGTTTGGGTTAGAAGGGACCTCAAAGCCCGTCCCATTCCACCCCTGCCATGGGCAGGGACACCTCCCACCATCCCAGGTGGCTCCAAGCCCTGTCCAACCTGGCCTGGGACACTTCAGGGATGGGGCAGCCACAGCTGCTCTGCTCAGTCTCTTCCACTGCTGAATTCTCTTTATCTTTGGGGAGTTTCCTAATCCATGACTATTGCAATTTAACCCTTTCCATTTCCTTTTCCAGCTGTTGCAGACACAGAGAACAGTTTCTTTCCTCCCTGTCCCCTTGTCTTCCCCCATGAGGGCTGTGAGCAGAGTTCCTCCCCACCATCCCTGCACTAAATCATCCCTGTCCTTTCAAACTTGCTAAGTTGGAAGCCTGATCTTTTCTTTGGGTTCTCCTGCTCCCTTGAGGTGCTGGCATTTAACAGCACTCTCCCAAATTTCAGGTTTCATTTTCTTACTCAAGCAGCCTTTTCTGGAAGTACCTAAATGCTGCCCATCAGTGAGAAAGAGTGGCTGGGAGCTGAGCAGATCCCTGAGTGGTTGTCCTGAATTTTTGAATCTTAAATGTCTCAGAAGACTCATTATTACTATCCAAAAATAGGTAGGTTTAAATACAGCAATTCTGTGCTGGTTTAAAATTCAACCTTTCTGAAAACCGGTGCAGTAACACGAGGGATAAATAAATGGAAAAAGAAGAATCTGGTAAAATATTCTGCTTAATATTGTAAACATATCAACATGACAAGGTGGCATCTCTGGCTTCATATTTACCCCGTGTTTCACTTAAAGTTTTATTTAAAACCTTTGGAAAGAGAAAGTGTCATAAGCTGGTTTTCTCTTAGCCTACCAAGAAATATTTGAGTGTCTACATTTGTATTTCAAGAATTTTCTCTGATTTCCCAAGTGAGTTGGTTGAAATGCTAATCCTGCAATCCCTGTGTTTGAGGGATTCCCTCAAGCAGGGATTGGTTCAAACACAGGGGAAATTCCTGTTGCTTCACCCTGAACCAGAGCTGTAATGGCCAAATCCCAGAACTGATATCCCTGGAAAAGTTCTCTGTCCCCACCCACACAGCTCCATGCACACATTGGTCAAAGCTGAGATCTGAGCAGAGCTTCTCACAATATTAACAACCCCCAATCCTAATCAGAATAAAAAACTGAAATGTTGACATTTGCAATGTAACATTCTAGGGGAAAAGTACATTTTGGGAGAATTTCCTTTTCCAGGGCCAGGTTGGAGAGGGCTTGCAGCAACCTGGGATAGTGGAGAGTCTGAACCAACAGGACACCACAGCAAAGAGGGAAAACAGGATTTGAAATGAGGATTTTAAAAGGGGTGGTGCTTGAACTTTCATCATCCTTGTCTTTTACTGCAATTCCTAAATCAGATCCAAGAATGTGAATTCCTAATTAGAAGGTTTGCACTGGCATTGCAGCACTACCAACCCTTTTTCCTGGCAAAGGAAGGCAGGGCAGTGAATTCCTGGCCTGAGCAAATGTTAGTCTGTGCTGATTTTCTCTTCAGTGGTGACAGGCATTCAAAACAAAGCTAAAACTGAAAGCCACTAATTGAGAGCTGAAGGCAAGCTGTGCAAAGTGGAATAAGTGCAATGGTTTTCCTCTGGGAAGAACAATTTTGCTCTCTGTGTGGTGCTGTCTTGCGGCTCTAAGTGCCCCCATCTCCAAAGGTGCTCTTCCCATGGAGCCTTCCTCCCTTTCCTTTCTTTCTTGCAGCATTTTTCTTGTTCTTTCCAATCTCTTTCCTCTTTTTCCAGCCAAGAATCTGCTTTTAAAAGAGGAGTAATAACTATTATACAATAAAGTCCCAGGGAGTGAACATGTTGACAGGATAGAAATATGAGGGAAACAAACAGAAGAGGCTGGAGATGTGTGCTGTGGTTTGGGATGCTGCTGGTTTATGTGAGAGGTGCAGTCCTCTTGTGCTCTCTATCACTCACCTATTTTTCCCTGTTTTCTTCCCAGCCAGATGGCACAAACCAGGAAAGGCCAAATAATTCATCATTCCACATTTAGGCTGGACTGGCCCCAGGGTGAAGCCAGAGTGGTTGAGAATCTTTTCAACTTCAGGAGTTTCTTTCTTTGTGGTGTGGTAGAGGTGAGTTTATGGTGCTGCAGTGCAATGTCCTGCGCTTATAAAATCCTGGTCCTGACAGGGAATAGGAACTGTTTTATAAATCTCCACTTTATGCTTAACAACAGCACAGTGTTTCTTTAAAAATAACATCACAAGGAGCCTACAGAGAACCAGCAAGAACTAAACTTCAACCAAAATAACCCCACAATCAATCAATCAATCAATCAATCAATCAATCAATCAACAGGAGAACCAGAGCAGTGCTGTCAGTCACCCAAAGCCACCAGCATCACCCTTTCATGACATTATCATTTGGCAGGCAGGTGACATCAGCCCAGCCCTCCCTGCAGCACAGGGGACACATTTTGTGTGCTGGGCTCCATTCTGTTATCATGTGGCTCCTGATTGGGCCTGACAAACACATCAAAAAGCCATTTTTTAGGCTTGATTACCCAGTCTGCCCAGGCTTGGGGTGGTGGCAATTGAATGACATGAAAAGTTGAAGCTCAGGGTGACAGGATGGGAAGAGTGATAGAAATTCTAATGAGAATTATAAATCCCCAGGAGCAGCTGCACTGCCTGGCTCACACTGGGACACCCTTCTCAGGCACTTGTGAAATCAGCAGTTATTTCAAGGGAGACCAAACCACACAATTTGTGCTGTTATTTGGATTATTTTAATTCTATTTTTTATTCAAGCTGTCAGGCAGTTTGGGGATTAATGGGTTGTCTGTGTTAGAAGGCAGTTACAGAATGATGTGAGACATTGCCTTGATGAAGTTCTGTTTAATTACAAAGCAGGCAAGTCTTTCCTGGAGTGCTGGATTAAATAAACCACACATTTTTATGCTCAGTGCTTTGACCAAAGCCAGGATTCGAACAAAAACCAAAACCCAACCCTCTCGAAATTTCTCTTGCATCAGCAGCCTCTAAAGGCAGTTTTCCTTTTTCTCCCCCTGTGCCCCTGCTCTGGGCATATTTGGCTTTTTTCTCTTCCACAAAGCTCCAGGTTTCCCATGGCCTTTTTGCACCTTGCCAGGCCCCAGGGAAGCCATGTGGGTGATGTGCAGTGCACAGGAGCTCTGCCATGTGCCTCTCCTTTGAGCAGGGGTTTGAGCTGTGCTTTCAGTCCCTCATTCCACAGGGACATTTGTTCACCTTTTTTGTGTTTTCTTGAAGGAAGAATTCTGGTTCCCCACCAATTTCTATGAAATTCCACAAAAGAGATTTTCCTTTCAGCTCAGCAGGACACTCTCAGCAGAAATTTAAATGGTACCATCATTTTGAGGGTGCATCACTCTCTTTAGGGCCTTATTCTGAAAAATGCCTTTCCTCCCTTGTGAACCAAGGGCTGCTTTTGTACATTTTATCTTGGGTTTTATTTCCTCTTGTCCAAATGGCCATTTTGAACAATAGGATCCCATGTACAGCACATGGTGATACTTGAAAGCCTTAATTTTAAAACCAATTACATCCTAAGGCATCTGTCAGGCCAGTGGAGAACTCTGCATCCACTAGGACTGACAAAACAGATGAAGATGAAATTGCTTCTGGTTTAAACTTTATTTTCTCCATGAGATTTAAGGACATTCCTTGGGGTGGCTCTCTGCATCCCACTGGCTTGTTCCAATGGATTGAAGAAATCATTTCACCTTTGTGTGGTTTCTTGTTGTTCTCATGGCAGTTTTTGACCTGGATGTCATGAGGCCAAAGTGCTCAGCAGATGTAAAATATGAGAAGCTGGGTATGATCATCATTAAAACCAATCTGCAGGCAAAGCACCAGGAACTGCTCATTGGGCAACTGCAGAAACACCCAATGGCTCCAGAGTTTCTGAATCTTTGAGCTCTGCTGCCCTGTACAAATAAAACAGCCTAAATTCTGCAAAAAATGACAGTAAAACTGATAAATAGGACTATGAGAACATTTCTTCTTTGTGCCACCTGTGCCAGTGTTCAACACAGCACAACTTTTGTACTTTTTAGTCTGAAATGTTGATATGATCTCATAGAAGATCAGATTAATGGATCAGGTTCCCTCTCAGTGTCAGCCAAGCAGACACTGCTTATTCTTTTATGTACTTCAGAAAATGGACATAAATTTTCCATTTTCTGAAGTTGAAAACACTTCTTGAGACCAGACACGAGGAAGTATTTCTGCTTTCTGCAGTATGTGAGCACAGACCTCTCTGAAAATAAGTGACTTGCTCAGGATCACACAGAAAATCAATATTTCTGAGGAAAAACCACTGAATTTCTTTCATCTCAAGTCCTATTTTGACTACTGTGCTTCCTCTCTCCTCATCACTATTACAACTAATAAGTGTTTATGTCTGATGGAGTGTGAACCATGCTTAGGTCAGAGAAGCTGCTGGCTCTGTGTGCAATCCATCATGCAAAGTCATTTCCCCTGAGATAAACACTGAAATAATGGGGAAAAATAGATAGTGAGCAAAAACAGCCAGCCAGCTGCCAAAAATGGGGTTTTTGACTGATAGCTGGGAGAGGGTTAAGACTGCTCTGATCTAAACACCCCAAACAACAAACAATTAAAAAGTAATTAAATAAAGATAAATGTTCTGGTTGCTGCATGGCACCCATGTCAAATTCCACATGCAACCATCCCAGACCCACCCTCTGCTGTGACTCAGGCACTGCCTGACTTTGCTCAGCCAGTGGCTTCCAGAACAAAACATAACAAGGACTATTATGAACAACATCCATATAAAAACAAGGATTTAATTAATGTAATTGCTTAAGCAATGAGTTGTCAAGTGCTCAGTGCAGACTGCAATGCAGGAGAACTGCAGAAATCCAATTAACAGGTGAGTAGTGGCTGGGAACCTCAGTTCCTCTTCCCAAACCAGGACAGGAGCTCTTTATGGTGTATCCATAGGATTGGCATTTATTTGATTATTTGAGTTTGTGGGGACATCCATTGTGAATTTCTTGGCAACTGTTCTGAACTCTGAGGATAGGGAGGGCAGGGATCAGGTGGAAATAGGCTGGGAGAAAAAGGTTCAGCCTCTCCTTCATGACAAGGCACATCCTACAGCACAGGTGAACTGAGCAGCCAGTCCCTGGACATCTGCGAATTTGGCAAATTTTCCTCACCACTTGGCCCAAAAGGTGTGGGTGTCCCATAAAAGCACCTTCACACTCCAGCCTGAGCATCCTCTCTTAATTCAGGTTAAACCCAAGAGTGTCACAGCTGAAATGCCACAGGTAAGTGTTCTCTGCAAGCCTGGCACTGGAAAGGGCTTTGTCTTTGTCTTGCAGATCTGCCTCAGTTTCTCCTGAGGATCCTGGTCCCAGCAGGATTCTCATTCCAGAGGCAAAGCCCTCTGTGGCAGCTGGACAGAGCCTCACTGGGCTGGAGCTGCAGCCACCAGGTCACTGCACAGCTGACAGGTAAAAATAGGTGCCTGGAGATAACAAGGCATCACATCTTATTATCAATTCCCTGGGAAAGCCAACATCCCTCTCTCTTTCCTCTCCAAAGGATGCTTTATTATAATTACATATCACTTTATTAGGCAGCTGAAGCAAAGAGCACATTTGATGCTAATGAAGTGCTGCTGTGGTTGAGGCTGTCACTATTTTTGGAGCTGCACATCTCCAGGACTTTTCATTGGGTGATGGAGGCTTTGGATGTCTCTGGCTCCTTCTGTGGGGGCTGCCCAGGAAAAAGCAGTGACTCAGCGAGCCCAGCTGCAGAACTGTTCACATGGAATGGGAAATGCTGGGGCCAGCCAGAACACACACAAAGGCTCTTTATGTGCTGCAAGTTGTGCTCAGGTAAGGGCCAGCATTATCTGGATTAAAAAAATCCCCCTGTGCTGGTCACCTGCACAGGCCTCGTTTTTCCTGTTTTCCATCCCTCACCCTGCAGCTTTTCAAAGAAGGCAGATTGCACAGAACTCAGGGAAAATATTTGGGAGGTTGGAGACAGACACATCACAGCTGATCACTGGCTGCCTCTCCTTTTGGAAAATAAGGGGTTTGCCATCTCCATTTCCTGCAGCAAAGCCTGAGGAGCTGCTTGGCCTGGGGAAGGCAGGATTTGGTGTTCCAATTTCTCTGCTCCCACGTCCCTTGGTGTGACACTGGCATCCAGCTGGGGCAGTGACTCAGCTCAGCCACTGACAGGAGCAGATTCCTCCCTCCCTTCCTCCCCACCTTGCAGGGTGTGTTGCTGTCACCAGCTCATGACACAGGTGACAGGAACAGGGCAATGGCAGCACTGCTCCAGACCAGCATCTGCTGATAACCAACTCCCATTTCCAAATCACTTCCTGACAGCACAGTGGCAGACAAAGCCTCCCCTCCCAGCCAACAACGTTAATGGTTCCAGGTGTCTCCTGATCCACAAAGCAGGAATGCGTCAGAGCAACCAGGAATTCCAAGAACACCATTGGATCTCCACACCCAACTGGGTTTTTGGGGATGTTTTGTTACTGCAACTTCCCCACTCCCCCAGGGAAGGGAATGACTGGAGCATTATTGTCCTGCAGTTTTCCCTCAAGAGCACAAGGGTGTGACTGAATTTACAATAACATGCTCACACAAACTCTTTCGATTCTCCTTGCTGGATGGGGATTTCCCCATTTTGTTGTTCTCACACACAATTTTGAATTTAAGTGAACTTTCTAAGCATATTTGGTTAAGGTTTTTCTTAGGCCTACCTTAGGAGTAGCAGGGAGATGTGTACAACCCTTCTGTATCATTTTAGAGCTGATTGATATCATTCCCAGAATTGCAGGAGAAACTCCCTTTAACGTAAAAACTTTGACTAATCCCATTATCCAGCAAAGCACACACAAGAGATGTAATCAACAACAGACCAAATTCCAGTGTCAGGGAAAATAAAGAACACAGGGCAGAACACAGCACAGAGCAAGAGACTCCTCCCAGCCAGGCCAGAACTGTGCACAGGGCACAGCCAGCTCACTGCCTCCCTCTGCTGAGCCTCGCCTGTACTGGCAGAGAATTCCAGGCTGCTCTGGCTTGGAAGGGACCTTACAGCTCATCCTGCCCCAACCCCTGCCACTTCCACCATCCCAGGGTGCTCCAAACCTGGCCTTGGACACTTCCAGGGATCCAGGGGCAGCCACAGGGATCCTTTGGGCACCGTGTGCCAGGGCCTCAGCACCCTCAGAGGTAACAATTCCTTCCCAGTATCCCATCTAACCCTGTCTCTGCTGGAGGGAAGCCATTCCCTGTGTCCTGTCACTCCAGGTCTTGTCCCAAGTGCCTTTCCAGCTCTCCTGGAGCCTCTTTGGACACTGCAAAAGACTTCAAGGTCTCCCTGGAGCCTTCCCTTCTGCAGGCTGACACCCCTCAGCTCTCCCAGCCTGGTAATGATCAAGAGGACGATGGTGGGAGTGCCCAGGGCTTTCACTTTGGACACTTTAACACCCACCAGCACCAGGCTGCAGCCCCTTGGTGCAAACCAGGTACTCCACAGGTGTCCAAGTTCTCCCACTGCCTCTGGAGCACTCCAAGCCCAACTCCTCTTTCCCCCTGAGCATGGCTTCCACCTGAGGGAGGGCTGGATTGCTCTCTTCCCCATCCTGTTCTCATGGAGCCTGGATGAATTTGTTGAAATCTTTATTTCTTGTCAAGTCTAACCCTGTTGGCTACCTCAGCTCAGAATTACTGGGCAGACAGATGGTGCAGTTACATAAACCTGGATTCCTGCAGAATCTGGCTAAGGAAGAGCTCCAGAGTGCCAGACTTGGTGAACTGTACATCCCTGCTTTGGGTAAGAGCATTGATTTCTGCTGGGTTCAACACAGCACTAACCTTCTCCACTCTCACTTTCAGACACTTCTATTCTGCAAAACTGTGGAGTATTCCCAGCATTTCCACTTCAAAATCAAAGCATAGCTCCTGAAATACCTGTAAGGAGCTATTTATTAGCTGAAGTTCAGCACAGACATATTTTGTCTCTGATTTTACCCTGCACTGTCCAGCCTTAGCTGCTATTCCCAAAGCAAAATCTCTTCAGGATCCCTTCCCAGCTCGTTCAGAGTTAAGACAACTGACTTCCTATTTATGTTAAATAGTTAAAGAAATCCAACAACCACCACAAAACTACAACAGCCAAAACTCCTACACCCCAAACTTCTCCAAATTCTGGTCACTACCTACAACCCCTCAGAATTTCACCCCACATCAACAAGCACTGCCAGAGCCGTGCAACACCTGCTGTTGCAGACTGCAATGAACACACCACAAATCCTTGCTTTTTTCCCTTGGAGTTTAATGTGGTGCTTGCAGAAGGCTCAGAACACCAATTTGTGAGGATAAACTCCATTTGAGAGAGAGAACGTGGAGCGCAGGTACCCCCGGAGCTGAGGCACCTTCCTGATCCGTGCCAGGATCTGGGAATCCACGGCCTTCTGGTCTGTCTTGCGCTGCTCCGTCAGCTCGTATTTCTGCAAAGCACAGAGAACAACCTTAAAACCCTGGGAGGAACTGCAGGATCCTTTAGAGAGAGGAGGAAATTCAGAGCAAACTTTGAGTTTTGGGATTTTAAAGAAATCTTTCCCCCATTTGCTCTCGATAATGGGAAGGTGGTGGAGCACTGAAGCACTCCTTGGAGCCAACAGAGTGACAGCATTTCTTGGTCAAAAAAGACATTTAACTCCTTCTCCTCTGAGAAAAATCCCCACATTTAAAAAAGGGGGTTACCTCATTATAATGGCATTACCTCACTTTATTAATGACCACTTAAAATCCACCTGTTTTTTTTTTTCCTGTTAATTCCCCCTTTCCAGCCTAGCCAGGAGCATTGAGAAAGAAAGAACCACCCTGTCCCTTACTTCTTTCTCAGTGTCAAAGATCTCTCCTTCCTGGTGCTTGGGCTTCCTCAGCCTCTTCTTCTTGAAGTAGGAATCCGTGAGATGCTTGGGAATTTTCACCCCAGTGAGATCCACCTTTGTGGATGTGGCAATAACAAATTTCTGGTGGGCCCTGCGCAGAGGCACACGGTTGACAGCCAGGGGGCCTGAAGGCAGAGAAAACAAGAAAGAACAAGGTCAGCTTTTCTGCTGAAAACCACTGCCTTGAAGCTGAATTTTTGTAGTCTTTGTGATGACCAATTCCTCCAGAGTTGCCTACAGATAACATCTCAACAGTCAAAGCCCTCTAGAAATACAAAAATCTCCTTTCTGAGCTCTTCCAGGTAGTCAGATCCTGTAGGTTAATTATCTCCCCTCCACCTTCCTGCAAAGTCACAAATGGCACAATCATTAAGGTTGGAAAAGATCCCCAAGATCATCAAGTCCAACTTTTGACAGATCACCACATTGTCAACCACAGCAGAGCACTGAGTGCCACATTCAGCTGTTCCTTGGACACCCCCAGGAGTGGTGACTCCACCACAAAATGTGATTCCCCACTGCTGTGCCAAACCACACACATGCAGATCTGTTGTGCTACTGACCCCAGAGACAAACTTGAAACTTGAAAAGTTGAACTTGAACTTAAAAAGACCCAAAGAACCCCCAGAACAAAAATACCACGTTTAAATCAATTTTACCTGTAACAAGCAGAAGGCCAGTATCAAGCTGCTTCAGGAACACAACACGCTGTAAAGAAATGAGATGGGACATCAATCCTCAGGTCCCAGTGCTCCCGTACCACGGCCAAACTGGGATTGTGCCTGTGTTACTGGTACAAGCACTGACAGTGCTCCAGGTGTGGGTCAGCTGTGCCACCTGAGGAGCTGCCACCTTGTGATCCAGGCTCCTCTCCAACCAAGTGTGACTTTCCATGAGCTTTATCTCCCAAGGCTGAGCAAAGCCAAATACTCCAGTTTTACTTTCCCCCATCCCACAGGATGGCAACAGCCATCCCAGCACCCAAATCCTTTGTGTGAGTTACAGGCAGGAATTGGATAAACACAACAAGGACTCTGTAACTTCACACAGTCAGAGCCATTCCCCTGCTGTGTTTTGCTCCTTCTGGTGAAGGTTGCCTTCTCTGACAGCATTCTTTATGGAATCATGAACATCAAAGACAGAGAATTCAAGAAAAGAAAATAAAAGGATACCAGTGGTGTTGGTGCCCATCCTGAGGATGGAGAACCCAATATAACAATCCATTATACCCTGATAATTATATTAAGAATTAAACTCTAATTTTTCTTTTGCAGTAACTGCTGTAGGACGAAGTTTTGTCTTTGTAGGAGCAGCAACAGAAACAGGCACTGGCTTTGCTCTGCAGCAAAACTCTTTGCACTGTGTCCAAGCAACTGGCTGAGCCTGTTTTACTTCAGCTCTGCTGAGAACAACCTTAATTTACAAACATTTCACCTCTGCCTCCCCTAAAGGAAAACACCCAGGCAGAAATCCCAGATTTAGACCCAGCAGGGTCAGGCAGTATCAGGTGGGAGACTGAGGGTGTCTGAAGGGCTGCCAGACCCCGGGAGCAGGAGAAGTGCCCACCTTGCCGCGGTGCCGGCCGGTGAGCAGGATCAGCACCGTGCCGGGGGTGATGGACGCCCGCAGGCGCCGCTTGTGCTCGCAGAAGGGCTTCTTGCCATGGCTCAGCAGCTTCCTGGGAACGTCCTCAGTGGGGTAGTACCTGGGCTGGGAGCACAGGACAAACATCTTGTACCACCCATGTGTCTCACAGCACAGCAACTCCTCAAGAAAGTTTTCCCTATTTCCCTTCAGTTCAGCTTTCTGAAGGATTTCTGCTGCAGATGGGCTTGGGAACACATTGAATATATTGGAATATTTTGTGTCCTGCTCTGTATCTGTGTGTGCTTCCACCTCTGCACAGCAACACACAGGACAGAGAATTCCCACCTGAATTCCCACCACCTCCCTTCCACGAACTGAGCCCCTGCATCACCCCAAGCATGAGGCTCATCACCCAGCCTAAAGCCCCTGCAGCAAACCACGAGCATCCCGGTGCTTTTCCATACCATCTTCCGGATTTTAACCACCCGGCTGCCTCCATTCTTGTCTCCCCCCACTGGCTTAGTGATGGTGGCACGGGGCATCTCCTTCTTCTTCTTCTCTATCTGTGTGCAAAGAACGAGGAAAACTCAGCACATTTCAAACCAAAGGCACCACGATAAACCCCATTATCCCCCCAGTGCTCCCCATCCTACCTTTGTCTCTGGGGCCGTGTACTTGCGCTTGTACAGGGCTTTCCTGGCGTACATGGCAGAGCGGGAATACCTCCCGATGCCGCGGGCCAGGACGGGGTTACGGCTGGCATGGTATTTCTTCACCCTCTTCTTCTTGTCCCCTGCTGCTTTCTGGCTCGGCTTCTGCTCCGCCGGCTTCTTCTCCCGTCCCTTCTTCTTGGCCGGCTTCTTCTCACCTGGCTTCTTCTCCGGCGCCTTCTCGCCCGCCATCTGCGATCAAGGACAGGAGGGTTTAAGGCTCGTTACAAAGCACAGAAAATAAAAATAAAACAATTCAAACCATCCTTCACACCTTGCTAGTAGCTGTCAGCCACCTCCTCCGGGCGTAGCTGACTTAGCCCTGTTCCCTGTGCGCCTCTACACGACTCAAGCTGCTCCTGCACGCTGGTTACAAGAGCTCCAGCGCACATCCAAGCGCTCCTCGGTGGGAAGCCCGAGGATACGCAAACACATTCCGAGCCTGCAGCCGCCTCTGCCCCGGCTCGGGACTGTCCCGGCCCCGCGGAGCTGCGGGCCGTGCCCCAGCGGCCTCCCCCGTCCAGCCCCAGCCCAGCTCCCGGGAAGCTTCGGCGAGGCCTCCAAATCCCGCCGCGGCCTGGCCTGCTCGGGCCGGCGACACTCCCGTTCCTCCCCACCCCCGCGCCCATCCGGGCCCATCCGCCGCTCCCCGAGGCTGCCGGGCCGCGCCTGTGGCCGCGGCGGGGCCGCCGGCGGGCGGATGGCGGCGGATGGAGCACGGCGGGCCCGGCGCCGATGGCGGCAGCTCCGCCATCCTCACCTTCCGGGGGAGCAAAAGGGACTCACATCCGGGTGCGCGGGCTAAGGACAGCGCGGCGTCTGACGTAAGCGCGCCGCGCGGGGGAGTATGGGACTCGTAGTCCGAGACGGTCCGCGCTGCCCAAGGCAGCCCCGGGTCACCAGCGAGGGGGACACCGGACCCCGCGCCCGCTCCGGGGGCTGCGGGACCCCCGGCCCGGACAGCGGCCCCGCCGCGCCACCACCGCTTAACCCGCGTCCGCTCGGGGCTCGGCCGGCTCCGCGCCCTTCCCCGTGTACGGGCGAGGCTCCGGTGCCACCGCGCTCCGGTGCCGGGGGTCCCTCAGCCCCCCGGGCGGAGCGGCGGCGCGGGGCGGGGCGCGGCGCGGGGCGATGACGGCGCGGGCGGTGACGCGGGGCGGGCCGCGCCGCGCTCGCGGGCCCGAGGCCGCCGTTGTTCGCGCTCCCCGCAGCGCCCGAAGGCCGCGGCCCCGCCGGGACCCCCATGTGAGCGGCGGGCGGCGCGGGGGGGCCGGCGCACCGCGACCCGCCGGGGCCACGGGGGAAGATGACATCGCGGAGGTGAGGCAGGAGCGGCGGCCGCGCCGGCGGGGAGGGCGGCGAGCAGGGGCCGCGGCTTCTGGGGGTGCGGGGACGGGGCTGCTCCCTGCGGGCGGGCAGGAGCCCCGGGAGCCGCCCCGGCAGCGCCCACCGCGCCCGTTCCCGCGGGGATGTCCCGGCTCCCGGCGCTCCCTCCCGTCGGTTCCCGGGGGATGTTCCCCTCCCGCAGCCCCCACCCCGCTCGTTCCCGGGGGATGTCCCCGCTCCCGGGTCCCGCTCCCCGCCCGTTCCCCGGGGGAGCCTCCCGGTGGCTTCGAGTCTCTCCGAGCCCCGCTGGCGGCCGGAGCTGCCCCGGTGCCCCCGGTTTGGGGGGGGGGTTCACGTGAATGTCCCCAGTGAGCGCTGGAGCCGAGGGGTGGATTGTTGGTGAGTGGGACCTGCTCAGCACCGGGGCCCAGGGTTCGTGTTCCATCGAGGGCCAGCAGCGCTGATTTACCGGCCCTATAACACGGCCCGGCTGCAAAACCCGTGTTCCTGAGCTCCCCACACCTGAGTTCTTAATCACTTATCAGCGTTCACTCTTAATTTCAAACCCTTGTGGCACTGCTAAAGCACGACGACAAACAGCCAAAACCATTTCTTTGTTGTAGCTTCTCACTGTCCTTAATGGATTTTGATATTTGGTACCTGGTGTCCTTTTGGGCTCAGAGGTTTGGGTAAATGTTGGGATTTAGGGGAATTATTGTCATAGAAAATGCCATAAATGTATTTATCCTTTTTAACCGACCTGTTCTGAGATTCCCAGAATGGTTTGGGTTGGAAGGGACCATAAATCTCATCCCATTCCATCCCCTGCCATGGGACACCTTCCACAATCCCAGATTGCTCTAAGCTCCAGCCTGACCTTGGACACTTCCAGGGATGGGGCAGCCACAATTTCAATTGATTCACCTCTATAAGTAATACCTATTCAATTATAATTTCTCCAAGGGTAAGTTGTCCTCTCTTTTCTCCTCAAGATGGTGAATCTAGGTGAATTGGTTTCAATCCATGGCCATTTATAGTAGGATTGGAGTTTTTTGAACTGTATGGAGGTTTTTTTAGTCTGTGTTGTGCTCTCTGGATGTCCCTGCTCACGCTGGGAACAAGGTTACAAGTTACCTTTTGGCAGCACTGTGAACTTCCTCCTTGCCAGAATAATCCTGTTACTCTGCTCGGAGCCCTAAACTGTAACTTCTGAGGGAGACTGAAAAAAGCTGGGAAATATCAACTGATGAGCCTATAAATAGGAGTAATTAAAGTACCCGTCAGCACATCCCCAGTGCTGTGGCTGTGACAGCTGAGACAGAACTGATTTCATCTCTCCTTTGCTCTTGCAAAGGTGATTAAAAACCCCAATCACTGCATGGAAAATTGTATTGATTTATTTCTTTTGGTTTGCTAAGAGAGAAATGTGCAGGCAGTGTGTGGCTTAGGGAGCACAGATCCTGCTGGACCATGGTAATGAAAAAGGGGATAATTGTGGATTTTCCATCATGGATTTTTTTTCTTTTTCATCAGAAGTTTCCTTGCTTTGCTGATACCCCCTTGGTTCTGAGCCCCTTTTATAAGGGGCTCTTTCACTGCTTCCTTCCTTCCCAACATTCCCACCTTGCTGTGAGCTAATTATGGGCTGGCAGTGGTGTATCCCGAGCCCCTGAGTGGGAATTGCTGCAGGAGGGATGGTGAGGAGCCGCTCTGACGAGGGCGTGGGTTTGGGTGACTTCTGGGATTGTATTTACTGCCCTTGGCCGGGGCAGCTCTGCACCTGCTGCCACAGACATGGGCAGGGAAAAGAGGATAAAAAAGCCCAAAATGCATTCCATCCCTATAAAAGGAAGTGTGAGAGCAGGTCCTGGCTGAGGAGAGCGGGGGGTGTCACGGGCTGTCCCCTCCCAGTTTGGAAGGGCTGCAGCCCCAAGGTTGGGAGCACAAGGGATGGCAGCGCTTCAAGGAGGATCCTCCTGGCGGCCGGAACCGCTGGCAGGGATCCCTGACACCCCCATTCTGCTATTTGGGGTGCCTGACAAATGCAGCTTCCTACTCAAAGCCAAAAATACAGAGCTGAGGGAGCAGGAGGACGAGGTGCCAGCAGAGCCAGAGTTACATAAAGTGCAAGAAACCCTCCCAGGTGTAGCCTGGCTTTGCTGCACTTGGCTTTTGGCATCTTTGTGTGGATGTGGGAGAGAGATTTTGGACCATCTGTAAGATTTTTGAACCATCTATTGTGTGTTTAAGCTCTCCTTTAAATGCTGGTTAAATAAAAGGTTATTTGTAGTTATCTCTGTACATAAAATATTATTTTTCCTTTGCTGTAACAGCTCATGCACAGCTACTTCCTAAAGGTTCAGGGTGGGATACAGAAAATATTGCATTGGTTGAAGTTTATGGAATCCCAATATAATAAATCTGGAGAAGCAATCCCATTAATTTCTCCTCTGTCCGTTTAAACATTTTTTTGCTATAAACTCCAAAATTTACCAAGGTTTCTCTTGAATCCTGTGCATATTTAAAAAGCTTGCAAACTCTTCAGATTACTACTGCACATTTTTTGTTTGGTTTGGGTTTTTTGTTTTTTTTTTTTTCCTTTTGTTTTTGTTTTTTCCTAATGGAAGTAAAATTTTGGGAGTGGAAATGTGGTAAATATATGATCACCTTCTCCAGGCAACCTGTTGTGGGCTGAAATGTGCTATTTAATGTTCAGTTCATGCCAGGTACTGATGCTTGTGCAGTTTCTCTTGTGAGAACTTTCCTTGACCTTTGAGTAATAATTAGATAAATGTAACATTATTCATTAGTTCATTCCCATTTGCTGTGATAATTTGGAAGTATTTTTGAATGGTTTTTTCCACGTTCTGTGCATAAATTTGATATTTCCTGTGTTGTTCTTCAGTGAAAGATGGGGACTATTCACTAGATTTTCATGGTGCAAGTAGAATATTATGAACTAGGGGGAAAAAAGATTCATGAGAATATTCAGGCAATTTACTTCTGAAATGGATCCTAATTCCCACTTGAATGATTCTCTGGAGATTTGGATTTTCTAGAATCCTAAAACTCCAGAACATTTCTGAAGAGAATGGTCTGGAGAAGACTTTGGTGGGAATATTGGCAGCTTTTCAGTAGAGAAGGAATTGCTGCAACAATTGAAATAATAACCCTAAATTTAGACCTGTGCTCTCATATTTTGCTGATTTAGCAATTTAGCCTGAAATGCTGACTGGATCAGGAAGGGTCAGGAATGCTGTTCCATTTTTCTGGATATTACACTCCTCTCTCTGTGATGAGCCTGACTGTGGAGTTTTTTGGATATATTTTTTTGTACTTTGGAAAAACCCAGAGGTGAACAAAGAGGGGCAGGCTGG
Source organism: Molothrus aeneus (assembly GCF_037042795.1). Taxonomy (NCBI): domain Eukaryota; kingdom Metazoa; phylum Chordata; class Aves; order Passeriformes; family Icteridae; genus Molothrus; species Molothrus aeneus. The sequence continues at coordinate 10,404,803 of NC_089663.1, read as the reverse complement.
ATTCTTTCAGCACACAACAATGAGGATTTAACTCTGAAAATTAAAGGCGATTTTTAATTGCCGAGTGCAAAGGTGACAGAGCTGGGGCTGGGGTGCTCACACCCAATGGTTTATTCTTAGAATTTTCTTTCTACAATCCTCCCCAAGCCCTTTCATGCAGAACTCCTTCAGGGCTGCAATAAAAATGGGTAAATTCCAGATAAGAGCAGAGGCAGTGGTGACATCGAGCGCCTCCAAATAAGTCTCCAAAGTCAATGCCAGAGGTGGGGACACGGAGCTGTTGGCCACAGCCCAGCCCCAGCTCTGCCTGGGCTCTGGGACAGTCATTGAGAGCAGTTTGTGGGTGGTGAGGATCAATAGGAGATTCCTCTGGGGTTGTATTTAAACAGGACAGATCCGACCCCGGCTCCACGTCCCTGGGAGGAAGAGCAGTGGGGTGTCCACGCAGGGAGTTCCTTCCTGACCCCCTCAGCTGTGCCCTAAACCATGAGGTTTTGTTCGGTTTTTAACCTTCGAAATGTTGTCAAGTGTCACTTTGGATGTTTTGTTTTATTTTTAGGTATTTTTCCTGTTTGTCTTTCGGTTTCTTTGTGTGCTGTGTTTTGCTGGAGTAAGGAAATACCACTTCTGGTCTGTGTTTATGTTGTGTACCTTTGATATCGTTTTAATCCAGGCAGTCAGAGTGGGGATAAGTGTAATTCTTAGGCTTACAAATAAGTCATTCTTAGGCTTACAAAAAGTTGCAATATATAAAGTTGCAATGTGAAACTAATAATGAAACTTTATTAATTTAGGTGCAAAACTCACTTTGCAAGCTGTTGGATTGCTCTGTGTGAGTAAACTCTGAAAACCTGCTGTTTATTTATTAACATTCTTTATTTTTAACCTCTTGTAGATGGTTTCATCCAAATATCACTGGGGTGGAGGCAGAAAACCTGCTGTTAACAAGAGGAGTCGATGGCAGCTTCTTGGCACGGCCCAGCAAAAGTAACCCAGGAGACTTCACACTCTCTGTTAGGTGAGTTTGGATCTTCCCAGTCTTGCCCTAGCTTGATGATGATCTTAAATTTATTGCTGTCCTGTGGAGAAAGAGCTGTGGATGAACTCCTTGAAAGAGGTGAAAGAACGCCCTGGTCACATTTTAGTGTTGTTCACTTTTCTCTCTTCTTTTTCTCCCATTTTCCCTGAAGAGCTTCTCAGATACTTTTACCCAGCTCTGGATTGGAGGGGAGTGAATTCTGATTTTACAGCAGGACAAAAATGCTCAGGGGAGGCAGAAATAGGTTGATAGTAACATTGCTTTTAGCCCTTTACAAATCCATTTGATCACCAACTGGAAGGAGCAGAGGTGTTGGGAATTAGTGATCCAGCAGGAAATCCAGACTCTCCTTGCACAGGAAAAGTCAGCAAGTTTTTAAGGGCAACTGTGGCTTTTTCAGCTTCCAAAATAGGCCTTCTGTGACAGTTGTCCCCTGACACTGCGTGGTAGGGATGGGGAAAAGACAGCAAGAGGAAGTAGATAAAGGAAAAGGGAAAAGTGGGATTGGTGATAAGAGTTGTGCTGCTTGGATACTTGTGAGATAACAGGCTTGTGGCACAGGAGGGGATTCCTGCTGGGAGCTGCTCTTCCTCAATATTAGAGACTGTGGCAGCAGGCAAAGGCAAATATTTCCTGAAGGAGAGACCTTGGGAGCTGGTGGGAATTCTGGAGAAAGGAGCAAACCAGCTCTGCTGGATCTCCAGAATATTCAACTTTCGCCCTCCACTTTGTGCTTATGTGTGCAATTTTGTGTGGCTCTGGGGGGTTTCTGGTGGGGCTCCTGAGGTTGCAGAGTTTGTGCTGCCAGTTCCAGCAGCACAGAACTGTTCTCCTGCTCTCCCTGGCTGGTGGGCAGAGAAGCTGAAGCAGAGGAGCAGTAGCTCAGCTCTTCTGTAGTAGCTCCGTGCTGGAATTGTGAGTATGGATTTCTCCACCTCAGGCAGCACCAAATACAAAAGTGATTGATTGATTGATTGATGGATGGATCAGCTGACTTGGGAAGGGGTTTTGTGTCCTGTCTTTCAAATCTTAGACGAACTGGAGCTGTGACCCACATCAAGATCCAGAACACAGGTGACTACTATGACCTCTATGGGGGAGAGAAGTTTGCCACGCTGGCTGAGCTGGTGCAGTACTACATGGAACACCATGGGCAGCTCAAGGAAAAGAATGGAGACGTCATCGAGCTGAAATATCCCCTCAACTGTGCTGATCCCACCTCAGAAAGGTCAGAGGAGTGTCCTTGTGCTTCTTAATAAATGCTGTGTTTATCCCTCTTCACACTCAGCCTCCCTCTGGAAAAAGGGTGGCCACAGCTTTGGATTTGTTTCAGGGAGGTTTCTTGCAAAATAGATGAATAAATGTGGTTAAAGGTGAAGCAATCTAAGCCTCAGAACCTGTTCCCTTCAGCATTCTTCCTTGGGTGGGACAGGACTGAAAGAGAGGGCATAATTCCCTTTATTTTTACTGGGAGAATGTTTAATCGGAGAAGTTCTCCTGATGTTGTTGCTGCTGCAAGGAATTCCCGGGGATATTTCTGGGCATAACTTTTTGTGCTTTTCCTAGCAGTGGGTAGAAAGTGAAGGCTGCACAAATCCTCAGATTCCTCAAACTCCTGTTTTGAGGAGTGTGGTTAATAAGGAGAATTTGGGACTCTGGATGTGAGGAAATGTCAGGGGTCAGAACTAAACCAGCAGATACCTGTTTATTCCTAGAAGTGGAAAAAAAAAAGAGGAAAAATATTCAAATAAGTTCTCTCACTCCTCAGAATGGCTTAACAGAGGTGGGGAGGATTGGTGGTGTTTTGGCCCTATTTCCTGAAGAATTGGGATTGCTGGGATTACCCTCTCCAGTTCCTAATGGGGTAGAAGGGTGAGGTCTCAAAAGTATGAGGTTTCCACAAGTTTATCAGGAAAGTTTCATGAAGGAAATAAGAGGAGAATGAATGCCTTGACTGAGGGGAAGGTTGGGGTGTAACCTGGTGTTTATTGGGATTGTTGTGAAGGATCCAAATCAAAGCTTCACTGGAAGCTTGTAGGAAACTCCATGGAAGTGCTTTGAAGTGTTTCTGTCCTCACTGATGTGCACCTGGACCCTTCCAAAGCTTATTTTATTTATTGCTTTTTACCAACTGAGGCTTTCCCTAGACCTGGCTGTTGCTGAGTGAACAGAAGGATTCAATTTCATGATAAACACCTGGAACAAATGGATTCAGCTGGAATGCTAAGCAGGGCGTCTCCCTCTGTGTCACTTCATTTCCAGGTGGTTTCACGGGCATCTCTCTGGGAGAGAAGCTGAGAAACTCCTGACAGAGAAAGGAAAACATGGCAGCTTCCTGGTGAGGGAGAGCCAGAGCCACCCTGGGGACTTTGTCCTTTCTGTGAGGACGGGGGATGACAAAGGAGAGAGCAACGACGGCAAATCCAAAGTGACGCACGTCATGATCCACTGCCAGGTAGGAGCAACAGGGAATCCATGGGCCCAGGAGCTCTGGGTCCACTCCCCTTTTCCCTGGGCTTGCTGCAGGTCACCCCTTTGATCAAAATGTCTCCTTTGATGGCATCAAAACCCCAATATTTTTTGTCTGACTGGCTCCTGTCAGGGCCTTCTGGCTCCAATCACACTTTGCTGTGCTCAGGGAGCCTTTGCAGACTCCTGGATGGATTCTGTCAAAATAGGAGTGAGTGGATAAATGGAGATCTATCCACAGATGGCTCTCTCCTGTCAGTTCAGGCAGTTACACCTGATGGATGATCAACAGTCTGTGAAAATGAGTGTTCACTCCAAGGAATGCCCTGAAATCTAAATCTTCTATTTAGTATAAGGTAGTTCATCACTGAAATATTACTAAATTACAGTTTTGATATTAAATCTGTCTCCATGGGCTGCTATTTAAAAAATAATCATAGATTTAAAAAAAAACAAAGCATGGATTTTTCTTATTCTCTTTTACTTCTATTGTACCCAAAGGCAATGCAATAACTAAATTGTATAAAAACACCTAAAGTGCAGTAACAGAAGTAGTTTGGAGGTAGAAATGACCCACCAGGACTGTAAATGCTGAATTACCAGAATATGTGGAATTTTTCAAGAAAACCTCTCTGATTTGCAGTTAGCATTTATGCCTTTGAGGAAAATAATTTGGCATTTGCTTCCTTAAAATAGGGATGGTGCCAGGCAGTACCAGCCTTTCAGAACCCTATCATACACTTAATTTTGGAAATCAATTCAAATCCCTAATTCCTGGATTCTCATCCTGTAGCTCCAGAGCTGCCTGAACCCTGGTTCAGAGGGAATCAGCTCTCTAAGAAAAGCAGATAAACCAATTTTCAAGGAGATGGCAGAAAAGGAGATGTCCTGCAGTGCGTCTGTGTTTCTATTTATTAAAGTTCTATCCTTTAGCAGAAGGATTTCAGCAGAGCCTTCTACACATAATTTTAGAGGTTATTTCTGATGCAGGGCACAGCCTCGAGGTGCTGTGGCTGTGGGAAGTGCATTTATTTTGAGGAACTTTTGTCTTTTCAGGATCTCAAATACGACGTTGGTGGAGGGGAGAAGTTTGACTCTCTGACAGATCTGGTGGAGCATTACAAGAAGAACCCCATGGTGGAGACTTTGGGCACTGTGTTGCAGCTCAAACAGGTGAGAAGGACAGGTCACCCCTGAGCTTTGCCACCTCCAGAATATATGGTTGAAATGCAGCTTTTCCATATGTTCTGCAAGACTTTTTTCTGAGGAAAAAAAATGAGGAATTTTCATCCATTAAGCTTCGTTAAATGGATGAAAAAGTCATTTCAATGGGAACCATTTTTGTTAGGCCTGTGAAGAGATAGAGTGTTGTCTCTGATGTGCAGGATCTCCTGGTGCCATCCTGGTCTGTAAGAGTTGCAGGGCATGTCCAGAAATGAGACAGTTTAATGCATTAAATAATTAAATGAATAATTAAATAAAAACTGTGACACTTTAAAAGCAACTGTTCACCGTGCCCTTCCTCACTGCCCTTTGCTCGAATCCCAAAACACTGACATCCAAAAAAATGCCTGGATCCTAAAATTCCCATTAAAATACCCTCATCTTAGGGGATTTGTGTTTGGGTTGTCTTTCCCTGGCTGTTCTTGGCTGACCCTGTGCTGTTTGTGTGTGTCCCCAGCCCCTGAACACCACCCGGATCAACGCTGCCGAGATCGAGAGCCGAGTCAGGGAGCTCAGCAAACTGGCAGAGACCACGGATAAAGTCAAGCAGGGCTTCTGGGAAGAGTTTGAGGTGATTCCTTACATTCCAAGGAATGTTTCCTGCAGTGTTTCCTGCAGTGTTCACTCTCACCCTGCCAAAGTCACGCTGGGTTCTGCCTTCTTGGTGTTTCCTCCTCTCTGTCACCTCAGATCCCTGGTTTTGCTCCCATCTCCAGGACTTTGCCAGCTCCACTCTTGTGGCTTGAAATATTTACCTTTTTTCCTTGATTCTCAGAGTGATTTTTATCCAGGATATCCTCCTGGATATCCTTCCCACCATGAGGGAGCCTCCTGTGTTTGTCCCACCAGGACAATCCTTCCAATTCCTTCTGCTGTTTGGGAAGCTGGGAACCATTTCTTTAGGGACACTTCCATTTCTCAGACCATCCATTGTCCTTGTGGCTTTTTGATGCTCATTTTTGGGGATCTTAAAGCCATTGGGAAGTGGTAGAAAGCTCTGGGATGAAACAACATGAATTATATGCATTTCTTGGACTTCTGGAGGTTTAATTTTGGTTTGTTTTGGTGTTTCATTTCTCTCTGTAGGCAAAATTCCAATTTTCTCCCAGAAAGAGTGTGTAGGGACAGGACAGGGGGGATGACTTCAAACTAGAAAAGGTTTAGATGGGGTATTGGGAAGAAATCCTTCCAGAATTTGGAAGAAACTCTTCCCAGAGAAGCTCTGGGTGCCCCATCCCTGGAAGTGTTAAACACCAGATTGGCTGGGACTTGGAGCAGCCTGGGATAGTGGAATGATTGGGGTTGTGAGGGACCTTAAATCCCATCCTGCCCCACCCCTGCCATGGCCAGGGACACTTTGCACTATTCCAGGTGGCTCCAAGCCCCATCCAGCCTGGTCTGGAACACTCCATGCTGGATATACTGGGCTGGTTTATACCTCACACACAAAACCACCAGTGGAGTCTGGAATTCCACCAGCAGATGGCAACAGGAAACTGGGAAGAGCTCCAGAGGGAGCTCCAGAGAGGCTGGTGTGAGAAACTTCCTGAATAGTGATGGATTTGCAAAGTGACCATCCTTGGAGAAACCCTCTTTGATCAGAAATATCCATTAGCTAAACGTGCTGGCCAGTGTGCTCTGATTATTGCCAGGAGAAGGAAAATTAATCCATGAAAAGTGAAGGAATTAGCACAGAGGTGTGTGAGGGGAGTGTCAGACGGTGAGGTGATGGCATTGGGAAATGAGAAAATGAGGATTGAGCTTTCTCCTGTCTCTTTCCAGAGAGAGAGGGGGGACAGTCCTTGATGCAGGGCTGCTGGATGGTCACAATGGCCAGAATTCCATCTGGAGAGGGAAGGAAGCCAGCAGAGGTCGTGTGTGTGGGAAGGGATTGTTGGTTTGGCAAAATGCAACTGAACTGTTAATTCACAGTTCTTTCCTGACCTCTGGTTCACGTTGAAAAATTTTTCTTGGAGTGGATTTCTCAGTGTTTTCCTTACAGCAGGAAAAGTCTAGCAGGAAAAGCAAATAAATGAAGGATTTTACCTGTGGGACGTTGCGCTTCTTTTTCCCCTTTGCTGCTGTCCCTGAGGTCAGCACTAACCCTCATTTTTTTGGGAATGAAGCCCTCTCCAGGCAGTTTTAGTGCCCTGTTTTCCATTGTCCTCAGGGAAGCTCCAGCTGTCCCCCATGGTGGCAGGAGGGGGGAGCACACTCCAGGCTGCCCATGGATCCCTGTCTGTGCCGTTCAGGAGCTGCCAGCCCAGATGGTGAATTTAAATTACTTGTCTCCAGGCAGGAATGAGCCTCTTGTCCCAGGAAGCACCAGACAGGAATGTTGACAGCCCTTGTAGTGTTTTTCCTTCTGAAAAATGGTTATTTCTGAGCTTAGTGCTGGGATGTTGCAGTGAAGTGGAGGAGGATGTTCAGATTTATGGCTGTGTTGTTCCAGCTCTGAATGGGCTTGTTGGGAGTCACTGCTGCTCGTGGATCTCTCCTCAGGGATGCTCCAAGCAATGATAATTAACTCTAGGAAGGAAGATGTGGTTTCCACACACATTTAATTGCTCCAATTCTTTAACTTGCTGGGAAGGTTTAGCTCTCAGTCCTTTTGCCTGGAATTCCACAGGCAATGCTTTGGGGGCTGTTTCCTGCCCTTTGTCACAAGCTTGAAACTTTGCATCTCTTAAATTTCTTTTGCTTTCCCTGCCTTTAGGATCAGCCTAATTATCCAAGGTCATTGAGTGAGGGAGTATCAGACTGAGACAGGAGTGAGCAAATGTGCCAGGTTAAAAACCAGCAAGAGTCTGGAGGGTGGGAATGATGAGGGGAGCAGCTTCCAAAACCTGAGTGTTCCTTTTAGTGGGGCCAGAACTGCTTTGGGGATGAAAACTTGGAGCAAAGCATTGGGATCCTGGTGCCTCCAGCTCCTGGGAGCTTTGGGAGTGGGGAGATTTGCCATGAGCAGCCTGGCTGTGCAAGTATTGAATTGCTGCTGTCCCTGGGACATTGTGTTCCAGAAATCCCCACTCCAGCTTGTTCCTTCACTGGGATAATTTATGGATAAATAAATTATGGATAACTCATCACTTAATGCTCCTCTCCTCCCTTTTCTCTGGGATTGCTGTGAGCGTGGGCCAGTCCATCCTGCTTTTTTTTGAGCCCCCCTGTCTGTGCTCTCCCCTCAGACCTTGCAGCAGCAGGAATGCAAACTCCTCTACAGCCGTAAGGAAGGGCAGCGCCAGGAAAACAAGAACAAAAATAGATACAAAAACATTTTACCCTGTAAGTATCAACCCTTTGCTGCCATTTAATGTTACTCTGGTTTATTTTCCTCATTAATACAGGGTTAATTAAGTACCACTGGCCTTTGGCTTCTCTTTAATGATAATTTCCCCTCTTATTAGGATTATCCAGTGATTTCCAATTCGGGTTCACACATTTGCACTTTGTAGATATTTGTAATATTGGTTTTTATCTTCATTTAAAAGCCTCATATCCCTCAAGTCAACAGGCTGGAATACTTAAACTTAAGAGGATTAATTTGGGGGCCAGAACTGCAACATTCCAATCCCAAGGCTTTGCCCTGACTTGGTGTTTGAGTATTCCTGAATTCCCAGGACATGGACATGTTTTGGTCCAGCTGGTCACAGCCACTTGTTTAAAGGAATCAAAACAGGCAATTTGGAATTTTCTGACCACTTATTTACTAAGATTGATAATTAATTAATAGCTGCTATGTGGTCACATCTGTGGAATGCAAGTGCTTGACATCCATGTGTGTTTTTTGCAGTTGATCACACCAGAGTTGTTCTCCACGATGGGGATCCCAATGAACCTGTTTCAGACTATATCAATGCTAATATTATTATGGTGAGTGTATTCCCACCTCCTCTTCCCTAAATCCAAGGGAATCTTGTCACACACCATTTATTCAATTACTGCTTTGTTGGTTTTTTTTCCCTCTAGCCTGAGTTTGAAACCAAGTGCAACAACTCAAAGCCAAAAAAAAGTTACATAGCTACCCAGGGCTGCCTGCAGAACACAGTGAATGATTTCTGGAGGATGGTGTTCCAGGAGAATTCCAGAGTTATTGTCATGACCACGAAAGAAGTGGAAAGAGGAAAGGTAAAACCAGACTCCAGCTGGCTTTGGGAAAGGCCCTGACATTTAAGTACAAGCAGGAGCTGATCTGACAGGGATAAATTGATTTATGGCTGGACTCTGCTGTGGCACAGGATTCCTTGGAATTCTGGAAGGTGCCGAGTGTCCTTTTTTTATTGGTGTCTGTGGGAATTGGGGATGGATTCCTGTCACATCAAGCCTCCCTTTCTTAAGGTTTGCCTGCTGAAATTTCAGCTGCTGGATGTGAATCTCTGTATTTCAGACTTAGGGAAGGAGGCACTGGGATGGGAGATGTGGCCAAGCAGGAATTCTGGGTGCTTGAAGGGAAAAATTCCCTGCTCCTGCAGCAGAAGTCTTGGCATTGATTTTAGCTCATCAAGCCTGGATGGACGTCCCTAAAAAAGCAGAATTGTGGGATTTTATTATTAGAAAACTGAACATAGAGATGTTGCTGCTTACCTGGGAACTGCCCTGGCAGGATTTAAAGCTCTGAAAGAGGAATTTTCCCTGCAATGGTGTATCCCAAAAATCTCCACTTCCCTTTGGAGTACAGGAATCTTGTCCTATGCCCTGGCCTCTGGCAAACTTGGGGATATTTTAATTTGTTTCTGGTTTCTAATGACACAAGGCAGGAAAGAATAGGAATAGTTGGACATTGCTATCCTGGCAGCTGTGCCACACACACTTCCTGGGGTTTGTAAGGATTTATCTTTGGAATTTGTTCCTTCTGATCTTTTTTCTGTTTGATAAACACTTTCTATTCTCTCTCCTGTTCTTTTTAAGTTTCCCTGCTTCTTCCACACACTATTGTCCCCGTTTTTACCTTTTTTCCATATTCCCATTATCTGTTTCTGAATAGAAAGCTGTTGCCTTTTTAGGGGAGCATCATTTGTGGAAAAAAAAATCAAATTAAAAACTGAAGTGTTTTTCTGTAGGTGAGTGATGATTGCAGGGGGTCCTCACCCCCAGGAGCTCTATGTGTGTGGACTGAAGACAAATAACAGAAAATTTTACAGGATTCTCTCCCTAACTGAGGTGTCAAAGCTGCCACTGGTGCTGTTTGTTGCAGCCATTAGACTTTGTCTTGTGTATTTTTTTTTTTAAGTCTTTGTAAAGTTCTGCCACTTCATCACCCTGATAAAGGGACAGGATTTGTGTTTCCTTCCTTTGAATTCACTGACAGAGGGAGAAGCTCCCCCTTCCCAGTGATAATCTTTGTTTTGGAAGAGGAGAAATAAATTATGGAGCTGACTTGAATACACCTTTCTTCTTTCAAGTTATTTATTATTTTTTTAAGAACCTCCTGAATGGCCTCTGCTCCTCTGCAGCTTCTCCATTTTTTTTTCCCCAAAGTTTGCTCAGCCCTTTTGCTGCAGAAAACGCTTCAATTCATCAGTGCTGCATTGCTTCTTCTTTCTGTACCCTTGATTGTTCTGTGATGCCTATTTCACTTCTTGCAGAATTGCAAATACCAGTCCTGGTATCAAATCAAAGTCTTTTTATCTCAGGCCAAGCTGTTTGCAGGAAGAGGGAACCTTTGCAGCAGAGCTGCCTCCATAGCCTGAGGAAGGAGGAACTGTGGAACATCCCAGCCCTGCATCAAGTCCTGGATGTGCTTTAAAGTGCAGAAGCAGCAAATCCTTAGAAATTAAAGGAGTTTTGGGCTTTTGGAGGCAGTTCAGCAACTCAGCCCTGCAGAGTAAAGCTTATTTTAACATTGTGTTGCTGTTCAGACTTGCTCTACCAACTGCTCAGAGCTCTGCATTGAAAACTGCAAAGTTATTTCTGCTGGCACCCCCCAAAAATCAGCGTATTTGCTTCAGTTTCAGAGTATTTGCTTCAGTTTCTCCCCTTGTGACAGGGAAAGAAGGGCAAAAATAGCAGGAAAGCATCTTGTTGCCTACGTGGGCATGTGTGCAGCCATCTTCCTCTGCCTTGGGCTGGCAGAAGGAGCTTCCCTGGGCCATGTTTTTTTCCTGAATATTCAGAATAACTGCAAATAGACCCTCTTGCTTTGTAGGACTTGGTGTTTGGTCTGTGTTTGCTCTTGCTAGAAGCTGCTCCTGCAGTAATTTCTGCTTTGATGCTGCATTCCCAGGAGTTGCTCTTTCCTGACCTGTCACAGGAGCCAAATCCAAGTGCTGACAGGTGAATCCATTCCTCAGGGGATGGAATTTATCCCTGGGCAGAGATAATCTTGATGGAGCAGCAGCACACCAAAAACTGCATTTCAGAACCTACAGACCCATGAACTGCTCCCATTGCAGGAGCCTGAGCCCTCTTTGGTGATGGACCCAGAGCTGTGTCAGCCCTTCCCTCTGCAAGCCATGGAAAAGCAAATATCCAAGTTGTATTTTCACTGGGAATGATTTATACCTTTGACCTTTCTTCTTTTGCAGCCTGTAGGGTTTGGGCTGTGGGACTGAATTCTGGTGGAATTTTGGATTTTCAGTCCTGTGACTGGGGGTACAAAAAGCATGATTTTAATCTCCAGCTTTTGAAAATATCCAGGCACAAAATATCCCAAAAATGTGCTAAGAGGAGAGGTGACCTGTACCTGTCTGCAATTATCAGGTGGCTGTTATGGAGAAGAGAAACTTCCCATTAAAATGATCTTCACCTCATCAGCTGATTGTCCTCTGTGGACTCTGAAACAAAAGCTTCAGGGTTGAATTAATCAGTTTGCAAAGCAGCTTTTTTTTTTTTTTTTTCTGCCTGATTATTCCTTTTTGTTATTTTTTGTTGGTTTTTTTTTTTTTTAATAATTTGAAATCTTGCAGAGTAAGTGTGTGAAGTACTGGCCAGATGAATATTCCCTGAAGGAGTACGGAGTGATGCGTGTCCGGAACGTGAAGGAGAGTGCAGCCCACGACTACACCCTGAGAGAGCTGAAACTTTCCAAAGTTGGCCAGGTGAGTACAAGAACAGCTCTGTCCTTTTAGCTCAGCTTGTGGATCACCAAAGGAAAAAAATGTCAGGATTAGCCCATTTCTCTGGAATCAATAAAAGCACTCAGAGGTGAATAAATGGAGCCCTGCCTTTCTTTGAAGCTCCATGTTCAGTTCCATCCATCTCTCTCTTTGCCCTTGGGATAATTGAAGATTTTCCTACCTAAGCAGCTTTTGGCAGGAGAGGAACTGCTGCAGAGCTTGCAGGGAATCAGGGAGGAGGGAAAATGCTTTTAACTGAGGACACTTCAATCCAGCCTGGCATTTGCTCCCTCATGGAAATGGTTGCACTGAAAGGAAAAGTTGTGTGTGGGTCTAGGTTGTGGAAAATTCGTTTAAGGGAAGGGATAAAAAAGGTGGGAAAACTGTGTGGAAATGGCAATTCCTGTTAAGGAACAGTTTGGATCAGGGAGGAGAAGCAAAGCAGGGGAATTGGGGATGGATTCCTGTCACATCAAGCCTCCCTTTCTTAAGGTTTGCCTGCTGAAATTTCAGCTGCTGGATGTGAATCTCTGTATGTCAAACTTAGGGAAGGAGGCACTGGGATGGGAGATGTGGCCAAGCAGGAATTCTGGGTGCTTGAAGGGAAAAATTCCCTGCTCCTGCAACAGAAGTCTTGGCATTGATTTTAGCTCATCAAGACCTCCCTAAAAAAGCAGAATTATGGGATTTTATTATTATAAGAGTGAACACAGAGATGCTGCTTCTTAGCTGGGAACTGCCCTGGCAGGATTTAATGCTCTGAAAGAGGAATTTTCCCTGCAATGGTGTATCCCAAAAATCTCCACTTCCCTTTGGAGTACAGGAATCTTGTCTTGCTCCCTGGCCTCGGGGATATTTTAATTTGGGGGATTTAATGACTGATGCGCCAGGCCAGGAAGGACCCTGCCTTGTTCCCTCCTTTGGGATTTGCGGGGCGCTGTGCTCAGGTTGGATCTGGGGGAGGACTCAGCTGTGCCCCATTTTTTGTGGGTTTTGAGCAGCAGGGTTTGTGTCCCTGTGCTGCAGGGGAACACGGAGAGGACAGTGTGGCAGTACCACTTCCGCACCTGGCCCGACCACGGCGTCCCCAGCGACCCCGGAGGCGTCCTGGACTTCCTGGAGGAGGTGCACCACAAGCAGGAGAGCATCCCTGACGCTGGACCTGTCGTGGTCCACTGCAGGTGAGGCCCCTGCCACTCCTCCTTTTGGCCCAGGGAACTGAGACCTTTCAAAAGAACAACTTTCCCTGGGAGTTGCCCAGAATTCCCCATTTTCTGTCTGTACAATGTCACATCCTGGGTGGGTGGCACGGGGTCCCCTTGGGAAGGGATTTCAGGCTGTGAACCTTTGGATAAATGAAAATTTGTGCTGTTGGATGAGAAGGTGGGACCAGACCTGGCTGGAGCATTTCAAGAAGTGCAGGATCATGGGAATTCTGGCATCCCAACCCACCTGTGAGAGCTCTGTCCTTTTTGGGTGTTCCCAGCTTGTAAATGATATCATTTCTAGGCAGGGAAATATTAGATCTGACCTTACAGTTTTTTTCTGATTCAGGGGTGTTTATAAACACTGAGGGACAGAAGTGCTGATTTCTTTGCCTTCCCTGGGGTCTCTGGTTTGACTGTGGCTGTAATTTGGAAGCCTCTGGCTGTAATTTGGGAGCCTCCTGTCTCCTAATGCCAGAATTCTTTTACCTGGGGTTTTGCTGTGCATTCAGAAAGAGCAAAACAATAAAATTCCCTTTTTTTCCCCCCCGCTTTCTTCCAGTGCTGGGATTGGTCGAACAGGAACTTTCATTGTCATTGACATCCTCATTGACATCATCCGAGAGAAAGGTACCTTTAACCCTTTGATTTCCCTGCCTTTAACCCTTTGATTTCCCTGCCTGCTCACGGATCCACCCCAGGAACGCTGACGGAGGATTCAGGTGAGCTCCACCCTCACCGTGGTTCTTTCCCTGCTCTCCCCAATGCCGTGGATGTGCCCAGGGGTGGACTGTGACATCGATGTCCCCAAGACCATCCAGATGGTGAGGTCCCAGCGCTCAGGGATGGTGCAGACAGAGGCCCAGTACAGGTTCATTTACATGGCAGTGCAGCACTACATCGAGACCCTCCAGCGCAGGATCGAGGAGGAGCAGGTGGGTCCACCCCAAAGATCCAACAGGAACGTGGCAGGATCCCAGCAGGGAGCAGCAGTGCTGGGGATTTTTGAGGGGGTTGTGTTGTGGGAAGGCTGGGTCTGAAGGTGTGAGCTGTCTCCTGTATTTCAGTTCATTGTGCTTAAGAATTAATTGTTAGGGGGAATCCTCTCCTTAAAATACCAAGTGGAATCCTCTCCTTAAATTTGGTGGTATCCTCTCCTTTCGTTATCGGATGGGATCCTCTCCTTAAATTATTAAGTGGAATCCTGTCCTTAAATTATCAGGTGAAATCATCGTAAAACATTGTGTGGAATCTTCTCCTTAAATTAAGTGGAATCTTCTCCTTAAATTATCAAGTGGAATCTTCTCCTTAAATTATCAAGTGGAATCTTCTCCTTAAAATATCATGTGGAATCTTCTCTCCTTAAATTATCAAGTGGAATCCTTTCCTTAAAATATCAGTGGAATCCTCTCCTTAAATTTGGTGGTATCCTCTCCTTACATTATTGGATGGGATCCTCTCCTTAAATAAAGTGGAATCCTCTCCTTAAGATATCAGGTGGAATCCTCTTCTTACATTATCAAGTGGAATCCTCTCCTTAAATTATCAGGTGAAATCTTCTTAAAACATTGTGTGGAATCCTATCCTTAAATTAAGTGGAATCCTCTCCTTAAATCAATTGGAATCCACTCCCTAAATTATCAGGTGGAATCCTCTCCTTACATTACTGAGTGCAATCCTGTCCTTAAATTACTGAGTGGAATTTTCTCTTTAAAATATGAGGTGGAATTCTCTCCTTAATTTAAGTGGAATTCTCTCCTACCCTCCCTGTCCCCAGCCCTGCCCCCAGATCTCAAATTTCCTTCCTGTTATCAAATTTCCTGTGGAGGAAGAATAAAAGATAAGGGTCTGTTAATTAAAGCAGAACCTCGTGCTCTATGTGTTTTAAAGAGATTTCAGAGCTTGTTCCCTGCATTCCTCAAAGGGGAAAATCAAATGCTGATCACTCCAGTTCCAATTTTGGGAGTTTATGGGTAGGAAATCAGTTTATTGGAGTGGAAAATGAAGGGGTGAGTGTGGTGGTCCAACAAAAAGCACTTCCAGGAGTGTGGTGGGATCAGAAATGTTTGGGAATAAGTGGTGACAGCCACAGAGACCTTCCCCTGCCCCTTCCTGTTCAGGGAATTCCTTGCTCTCCAGTTCTGGGGGGGTTTTACAGCAGTTTCCTGGTTTTGTGATAAAGAGCTGATGTTTTCTCCTTGTCCCTGCTGCTCCCTGCCCTGACCTCAGAGCAGTTGGGATTTGTACCTTTTGCTTTCTGTGCTAATTAGTCCATATTTTTACTCTTTTAGTATCTTTTTCCCTGCTGGGGACTTTCCAACACTTAGTGAGTTAGTCCCTCTCTATCAGCTGGTTCCTACAAAATGGCCTTGTGGTCCATCCCACAAATCCTGCCTTCCATGTGTCCACCAGTCCATCCATCCCACAAATCCTGCCTTCCATGTGTCCACCAGTCCATCCATCCCACAAATCCTGCCTTCCATGTGTCCACCAATCCCTCCATCCCACAAATCCTGCCTTCCATGTGTCCACCAACGCATCCATCCATCCATCCATCCATCCATCCATCCATCCATCCATCCATCCATCCATCCATCCATCCATCCATCCATCCATCCATCCATCCATCCCACAAATCCTGCCTTCCGTGTGTCCACCAATCCATCTCTATCTCCCAGACTTTGTTCAATGAAGCAAATCCAGGTTTGCTCAACAAAACTTCTCCCAAGCTGTGTTGCCACAAACTGCTCAGGACAGCTTTGTCATAAATCCTGGCTAAGAGGGGTTTAAGAATCAGCAGAATGAGCTGAGGGAGTTTCAGGAGACCATCCTGGAAAAGCTTCAATCCCAGGAATGTTCTTAATGGGAATTCAGGAGCCAGAACTCCCCGGAGGCTCCGCCAGCCTCTGCTGTGAGATTGGGTCAGCCCTCAGGACTTGTTGCAGCATTAAAAAAACCCCAAATAAACCCACAAACCCCTCCCCAAGCCTCAAATTCTCTGCAAAACTTCAATTTCTGCCTTGTAGGTTTCAGTGTTTGCAGGCATTGTGGATGCTTGGGAAAAGGAAAAATCCATCTCCCGTTTCTCTCCCAGCGTGGTTCCCTGGCAGGATCTGGAGCTGGGTGCCAGCACGATTGGCTGCAGCCTGGAGCATATGTGCAGAATCCAAATAACAGCTTGGCTGCTTTTTATATCAAACCTAATGGGCTCAGATATTATTTTATTAGAGCTCCTGCAAACAGTGGTGTTGCTCTGTTGGCCCCAGCTCTGAGCTGGAAATGAGGTCAGTGGGAAGCCCACTGGCTGCTCAAGAATGAAATGGGGAGGTTTCTGCCAAGGAGATGAGGGTTGAGTACATTCAGAGGGTTGGTGTGTCCTGCTGGAGATGGTGGGATGGGGGAAAATGGGGATTTTCAGCTTCAGGTGTGCTCAGTGATGTGTTCACTGCAGGACTGAGCTCTCTCCTCCCAGATAAACCTAAAAACACCCATGGGTATCTCCTTGTGGAATTGCTGCTCTGTCCCAATGAATGGTTGCTGGGATTAACCCCAAACCTGGCTTTGTGTTGTGTGTTTTGCTTCACAGAAGAGCAAGAGGAAAGGTCACGAGTACACGAACATTAAATATTCCTTATCGGACCAGACGGGCGGGGATCAGAGCCCTCTCCCCCCCTGCACCCCAACCCCAACGTGTCCAGAGTAAGTCCAGTCCTGCCCTCAGTTCTTGAGCTCCTCTGTCTCATCTTCAGAGACCTCAGACAAGTCTGAGTTACCCCAGAACCTGCCCTGTTGTGCTGGGCTTTCCTCTGAAAATAAATCAAGTGAAATTAATTGTGCCTGAATTATGGGGTGTGTATTATAGGATTTTTTTTGGTGTGTATTATAGGATTTTTTTTTTTTTTTGTGGGACTCTAAACCCTGATTTCATTTCAGAATGAGAGAAGATAGTGCTAGAGTATATGAAAATGTGGGGCTGATGCAGCAGCAGAAGAGTTTCAGATGAGAAGATGTTCAGAGCCTTCCAGGCCAAGGCAGGTGTGTATGGCCACAGGAGGGGCTGTGTCCAGCCTGGCTTGGGAGAAAATGCCCCCAAAAATGCCCAGAATGCTTGGAATTGATCCCCACAGGGTGCCTGAGTTCCAAAAGCTAACTTAAATTTAATTTTAATGACCTTTATACACAATCTCACCTTTTCCTGCCAAAGCACCCACACAAGTTTCCAAGCCAGGGCTGAGACTTTGGGTTGAGTTTAAGCTTTATTGAGTCCAAACTGAGCACTTCTGTACAATGCCTGAATAAGAAACAACTGCTGGGTTTTTTCCCTCAATAATTCTTCATTTTTTTTTTCCTTTCCCAGACATGAAAATGGTTTTTAAAAAGGTCAAGAAAGAGATGGAAGAAGCTTCACGTGAGCAGTGAACTCTGAGGGCTTGGTACCTTTTTATTTACGGTTTTAATCCTTCAGTAGGCAAAACTTCAGAGCATCTAAAGATTGTTTTTATCTCTTCTCTCCAATTTCCAATTGCTCATTTTCCAAATAAAAGGAAATCCTTTCTACAAGGTAGACAATTACTTTGTAGAGTCAGTTTTGAATCCTGCAAACTGTTGGACTGTCATCCATTTGTTTTTTTAAATAGTATTTTGGTTTCACAGTATGGCTGTTAGTGGGGTTTATTTTTTTTTTTCCTTATTTGAGCAGTTGTGGGGTTTTTTGGGGGGGCACTGGGTGGGGGGTGGGTGGTGGGAGAGCAGTGCCATGGATAAATCCATGCTATGAAATGTAAAATACTGATGGGAACAATGTGGATTGTTGGAAAACAGTGGATCACCAGCGTGAATAGAACCAAGTGCATGATCAAATTAGTCCTGATACATTTCAAACTCAGACTGAGCTTCCTGGGGTGAGCAGTTCTATGAGATGAAGGTGCTTTTTTTGTGATAATTGGTGGCTTTGATTCCAATTTCGCTGTGTGGCTGCATGGGCTATTTTGGAGGAATTTATGCAAAGTTGTTTTTACATCAAACAAAGTTTCTTTTCCGTGATCTGTGCCCAGAATAGGAATTCCTTGTGTCCTTCAGGAGACTCAGTGACCTGGGGGTGGTTTGTGAGGACACTCTGTGGTGACTTTGTGCTCAGTTAAATGAGACTGAACCGGTAGAATTCAGGTATTAATTAAGGAGTTGCAGGATGTTAAACCCAGTGAAACCAGTAACCCCTGCTGGTGTCAGGGAGCCCTCCTGCCCTTGTGCTGGGGAAGTGGGAGCTGTGGAGGAGCCTCCTGGATTTTTAGGGAAGGAAGGAAGGATCCCAGGATTCCTGGTGGGACAGGAGCAGTAAGGCCACGCTGGGGGCACTGTCCCACCCCAAGTGCCTTTGGGAGCTGCCTGCACCTTCCTGTCCCAGTGCATGGAAAACCCCCTGGAACCACTTGTAGGGAGACAAAGCCTCTTCCAGAGACCCCCAAGGAAGATCTGCTGAGCTCCCATTTAACTCCTTCCCCTGGCTCTGTCCTGGACCAGCAGCTCCCCTTGGAGCTGTGGATGGCAGGGAGTGGGATCTGGTGTCTTCCCAGCACCTTGTCCCTGGTTTAGGGGACATTCTGGGACTTCGGTGGTGTTGAGGAGTGATTCCCATCCCCACAGAGGGTGCCTGACCTTCCTGTGTGGCTGGAATGGGGTTACTGGCCTTGCTGTGCTGGTGGAATCCTGCTGGAGCCTGGAATGTGATTAATGCAGCTTTGGGAGGTGCCATCACCTGGGCCTGAGTGCTTTGCAAATCCCAGTATTTGAGCAGTTTGTTTGGACTGAATGAAGGTGCTTCATTAATATTAAGCAGAATTTTGTTCCTTGGCCTCTTGTCCTTTTTGTCTTTGGGGGCTTTGGGACTTGATTTTTTTGGAACTCCTGTCACCAGCACACCATAAATGTGCTTGACTGTCACAGCCTTATGCTCTAGCCCTGAATCCTTGTGCCCTTCCTAGGTTGGAGTAGATGATGAGCAGAGAGAAATGTGGGGATTTGGTAGTGAGATGATTCCTGTTCTCCATCCCCTGCCAGCCTGTCCCTGTTCCCAGCTCCCTCCTGCTGAACAGGGATCACTTGGAAGTGTTGACATTTGCATGGAGTAATTAAATATTTGCCTCAAGCTCTGTGCAAAGTCAAATTCTGCACTTCAGAGGTTGGAGCAAGGTGAGGGACACACCCAGGTGGGGTTTGGAGCTGCTCTGCTCCAAACTGGGAAGTCAGGGGGGAGAAGTCAGGAGAAAGGAGGGAAGGATCCTGAGGGAAACTCAACTCTGTGCACTCAGTTCATGTGAAGTGTCTTAGAAGCTGGACCTGTGCAAGCAGCAATCAGCACACTGGGGCCTCCTGACCTCGTTCAGAGCCTTCCTCTGGAGGGGTTTGTTTGGAATTCTTCTCCTTGGGAGCAGGGAGCTCTTGTGCAGAATGTGTGGGAATCCTGGGGAGCACACGGTGGGGAATGTCAGTGAGGGGGGAGCAGGATCTGCAAGATGGTGACTAAAGGAATAAATTCTCCTTTCTGAGCCCCTGTTGGGTCCTGGTGGGCACCAAAGGGGAGCCCCTGCACCCTAAAATCTGTCCCCAGGGACAGGAAGGGTTCTTAAAGCATCTCCTGCATGAATTCCAGCAAATAACTTTGGGGTTCTGGCAGATGAAGCTACAAAGAGAGAAGCATCCTTTGGTTCAGGGGAGATCAGTGGATGGGATTCAGGGATTCCCAGGTTTAGGGAATTCAGCTGGAAGCTGTGCTGGCTGAGCTTGTTCTGGAGCAGGGATGGAAAAGGGATCCCAGGGTTCTCCTGGAGGAGCCTTTGTCCCACGAGGGAAATTCACCCCAACTCCCAAGGCACAGTGATTGATGCCAGTGTGGATTTGCTGCAGACTTCATTTACTGAATGTTTTAGAGAAATACACTTTAATTTCAGCTAACTCCTGTTAGGCCTGATTGGTTCTATTAATCCTGACCAAACTTTCCTTTTTTCCTCCTAAAAGTTGTGTTTGAGAGACTATTAACCAGGACACAGCTAACAAAGGTATCCAACCTGTTCCCTTTTTTTTTTGTTGTAGGGCTGAGGGAATTTGCAGCTGGGACTAAGATGTGTTGTCAGGGTTAGATTTTCTACCCATAACTCCATTATTTCAAATTAATTGTTCATTTCTCCCTTTTCAATAGTGAAAGGTAATGAATAATTTCAAGCCTGTTTATTTATGACATTACTGTGATTTTTTTTTATTGCAGTACTAAAGACTAATGAAAAAGGATCTTATTAGGTGGAATAGGCCTTGCATTTATTTTTTTTTCCTGCAATGTATGAAGTATTGTACCAGAGTATTAAATGAAATGTAATATTTTATTGCAAAATTTCTATCCTTTAGAAGGAATACATTTAGGATGTCATCAATTTGATGTGAATCATGTAAATGTTGAGAAATGAGCTGTTTATTCTACATCTGGTGTTTCAAAAAAGATTTCACCTCTTGCCTTTTGCCCACAGTCTGTAGCCCATTTACAGTTGTCAAAATGTGACATTAAATAATAGTTCCTGTATAGAAATAGTGGTGGTTGTCCATTGTTTTCTGGGCTGGTATTTATGGGGTTTAATTCAGTTGCAGTGGGTTTGGTTTGTTTTTTTTTTTTTAAATTGCTGCCAAGCTGTGTTATCAGAAATAAACCATATCTGTAAACAGCAGAAATTCCATTAAAAAAAAAGGGAAAAAAAGAAATTCAAAATTGAAAAAAAAAAAAAAAAGAAATAAAAATCATTTTCTTACCATGATTTGTCAGTCCCTGTGTTCTCCAGCTGCAGGCACCAAGGATGGGATATTGAGAAGAAATTCTTCCCAATTTCTTGGGAATTCTTTCCCAATGTCTTGGGTGGGCGGGGAGGGACTGGGATAGAATCCTCAGAGAAGCTGTGGCTGCCCCATCCCTGGAAGAGTCCAAGGCCAGGTTGGACAGGGAGCACCCTGGGATGGTGGCAGGGGATGGAGCTGGAGGATCCTTAAGCTCCTTTCCAACCCAAACCATTCCAAGATTCTGTGATTCCTGCTCAAAGCTGGATGGGGCTTGGCCTCTCCTCTTGCTCTTTGTGTGGGATCAGTTGGAATTGGGAAGGGAGGAAGGGCAATCCTGTTCTTTTTCTCTCTCCACATCCCACTCAGCCACAGCCAGCTCTCCTGGGATGAGGGAGAGGAGATTTTCTCCCACTCCTGCTGCTCCTTCCTTCCATCTTCCGCCTCTTGCTCCGTTTGGTTTTGGGGCTTTGCTGTTTCCGAGGTCTTTTCATCCCAGGAGGGGTCGGTGCTTGCAGCAGGAGCTGGATTCTGTCCCAGACTCCTCTGCCAGCTGCTCCTGCCTCACTTCCAGAGCTCTCAGCATTCCTGATCCCTCACACTTGGAGCCAGACACTTCCCAAAGTGTCACTTCCCAGGGCCAGAGCAGAGGAGTGAATGCCTGCCCTGAGGTTTTCCATATCTCAGCTCCATCAATACTGGTTGGTCTGGTTTTTACTTCTCAGATCCATTGGGAATGCCCCCACTTGGGATGCCCTTGGTGTTGTTGATCCCAGAAATCAGCCTGCATGAAGGGGTTTGAATTCCAGGGAGATCCCACCGAGTGTTGCCTCTCCCTCGTTCCCGCTTTTGGGGCCGCGCGTTAAAAACAGACCTGAAACTTTGCAGGGAATAAATCAGCTCAGCCTGAGCAGTGCTGGTTGAACAGCAGCAGAATCTGGAGTAAAACAAGCTTTAATCTCATGGCAAAGGCCCATGCCAGGGATAATCCAGTGAAATGGCAGGAAGGAGGCAGAGCCCTGGGATCCAGACGGGGCCGGGAGCTCTGTGCAGCAGCAGTTGGCTCTAAGGCGATTATCCCACAGGGGAAGGTTGATGGATTTGTTTTTATGAACACATCCAACAGTTTGCATCCATCTCTGGGAGTTTTTATAATCCCTGCCAGGGCTGGGGAGGGAGGGAAAAGGGAAGGAGAGGAGGGAGGGATTGTTCTATTCTGAGAACTTTGACAAAGATTGAAAGTGATGGTGCTGGGGTGACACTTGGTGTCTCCTGGCTTTGACTCCTGCTTTGTGGTGACACTTCCAGCCCTTCCTGCTTTGTGGTGACACTTCCAGCCCCTCCTGCTGCTCCCAGCTCTCTGTGTCTCCACGTAGGTGAGTATAAATCCATTTATTCTCCCGGCGTCCCCGGTGTTTGTACAAACTGAGGTGATCAGATACTGCTCAAGGACAAGTTTCTTATCTCCCTAAACCCTTGAAACTTTGGCTGACTTTTCTCCAGCATGAATCCTTGCTCACTTTGTGGTGGGGGAATTCTGAGTCATGCAGGATTGGGGCAGGAAAAGAGAAGGTGTCCTTCAATCCACATCTTCGCTGTGACCTAAGCAATTCTTTTTCCAGCCCAACTCTCTTGGCAGAGCTGGTGCAGACCAGGTTCTGTTTGCAGGGTGGCAATTCCTGTTTCGTGTCCCTGGTGGTGCCTTTGGAGCCTTCCCATGCTCACTTTTCCTCAGCATCACCCTGGAGCTCACTCAGCTCGTGGCTCTTGTGCCTCAACTCCTGGAAATCTTCCTTTGCCTTGAACAGGGGCCTGAGGCTCAGCTGTGTCTCTGTTTTTTCTCTTTGGTAAACCTTGGGAAGGATACCTTCAAAGGATCCTTAATATGCTGCTCTCTTCCCGTTTTCCCCACGGAGCCAGGCAGCAGAACAATTCCAAGATCAAAAGGTTTGATTTGAAAATCCCCAGCTCTCCCAGGGAATGCCACAAGTGTTGGGAGGGCTGTGACATTTTTAGCACATCTCATCCTGACAACTCCCTGCTTTTCCTTACTTTCTGCGGGTTTGTTCCTGGTGGAGGAACAATCTTTGGATTTTGGGTGCTTTTCTCAGTCTCCTTATCTGTGTCACTGGGAGTGGGAGGGGGAGGAACTCCCCCGTCTCTCTTGGGCTGGAAATCAAGCTGGGAAGTGCTGTGATTCCTTCTGCTCTCTGTATTTAACAGTGCTATGTCTGAGCTGGAGTTTAGGATTGTTTTCCTGGCTGGAATTTTTAATTTGATGGCAGTCCCATGGATATTTCCTGCTGTGGATGGCAGCTGAGGGATACAAAGCACTGCACAAAAGCCAGGAGAGAGAAATACACAAGAGTGGTGGCTTTTCCAAACTCCTTGATCCCACCGATCTCTGTGCATTTGATGTTCTGCGTTTGTGGAGTGGCTGCTGGGGTGGGTGTGGGATGTGCTCCCGTCCCTCAGGCTCCTGCCCATCACAAATTTGGGATCTTGCACCTCGATTCCCACCCCTCAAGGCTGCTGAGCTGAGGGAAGGCAGCACTTGGAGCATCCCTGCTGGATCCCTGCCCTTCCCAGCGTCCTGCCCTCGCCTCAGCCTCCCCAGCTCTGTGCTCTGCTGCTGCCCCTGGTAAAGAGATTGGGCTCAACAGTGCCTGGAATCAATCCCTAAGGATTCTCCCACGAGGATCTGCTGGAAGTTAACCTTATTGATCCCCAGCAGCTCATAACTGTCCAAATCAGCAGTGGCTGCAGGAATTCCTCCTCTCTTTGGTCCATTTCCCAGGCTGAGATCTACCAGGAATGTCAGGCAGGGGAATTGCTCCTGGAATTCAGCTGAGTCCATCCAAGGGCCTTGAGTGGTGACTTCCATGGCGGGGATGATCCTTCAGAGAGAATTCCGGGCTGGTTTGGCTTGGGAAGGGACCTTACAGCTCATCCTGTTCCAACCCCTGCCACTTCCACCACCCCAGGCTGCTCCAAGCCCTGTCCAGCCTGGCCTGGGACACTTCCAGGGATCCAGGGGCAGCCCCAGCTGCTCTGGGCACCCTGAGCCCAGGGGTTTTTCACCACCCTCACAGGGTGGGCTATTCCCAATATCCCATCTAAACCCTCTCTCTTTACCCCAGTGGGCACCGTAAGAACCTGAGTGAGACATCCAGGTGCTGGATTGATAAATCCACCCCCTTGGAAGCTCCAATTTTGCAAAAAAAGGAGATTATTTTGGGCTGTGGTGTTACCGACCCCAAGCATCACCCACAGACTCCAGGGGAGCTCCCAGCAGCATCTCCCAAACCATCCCAAAGCCAGGATCCCATTCCTTTGCAGCTCAGCCTCTCTCATACACACCTCAGTGTTAATTAGTTCTGCTTTAAATGTGCACAAATTGCTGTGGGTTCGTGTTCTCCATCCCTGTGTGCTCTGCCTGCCTTCCCGTGGCTGGAGGTTGTGTTCTCCCGGCCTTTTCCTGGGATTTAGCAGCTCTGCACACTCACAGAGCCCTTCAGGCCGGGGCTGATCCGTGCTGGAGCTGTTTTATCTCTATTAATAGTGATTTCCTCACGGAGGATTTTTCTGCTTCCGTGCGCTTAGGGGAGGCTGCTCTGAAATTCTCCCTGCCGATAAACGGTGCGGCAGCTCCAGGATAAACAGGCAGGATGGGGGGAAAGGCGTTGCCATGGCAACGCAGGGATTTCGGTGATTGGTCTCCATGGCGATCGTTGCTAAATTCTGAGAGGTTTTAAAAAACGCTTCTTTTTTTTTCTTTTTTTTTTTTTGATTGGGTTTTTGGGGTTTTTTTTTTTGAACAGAAGGGAGCACACGCGGGGGTGCGGCCGCACACGTGCCGGCTCCTGCATCCCGCCGGGAATTCGGCAGGCGTGGGCAGGGAGGGGGAGGGTGTTCGGGTATTTTAAGGCCCTTTGGATGCTGTGTCATGTGGCATCACCAGCCCTGCTCGGGGGATCCTTCCCCGCTGAGGATCCGACCCCTTGGAAGGGGTGGGAGAGCGTTTGGGATGTGGGAAGGACACCCAGGGCCGCCTCTGTGGGGCTGTGGGTGGGAATAAATCCCACGGGCTCCGTTTTCTTCATGGTGGAAAAAGCCCCTTCTTTATTCACAGAACTCCTTTTATGCAGTTTTACAGACCTCCAATTGGTCAGGAGCTTTCTTGCTAATTACTTTATTGGTTAATAACAAGTTGTTGTCTTGTATTGATTGGTCACTCAAACTCTCAGTGTGTAAGTGCAGGAAAAGTTTGTAAGAGATAGCTTTAATTTTTCTAGTTTTAATTTTTCTATCCAACAATGTAAAAACAGTGTATACAAGTGCAAGTTGGGTTTTTTTTACCCAGGAATAGATTGTTATGTTAATGAGCCGCTCACACCAGGATTGCTTTCACATGGGAACTTGCAAAGTGCCAGCTTGACAAGGCCAGCCGCTGGTTTTAGGAGAGCAGGCTCGATTTTATGAAGCCTTTCTTAATGATTTTTCTACCTTACTGCTACAGTTGTGGTGATGGGAGCTCCTCTGGATGGCCAAAAGTTTGGGGAATGGTGGTAAAATCAGGGGTGACCTTATCACCCTCTACAGCTCCTGAAAGGTGGTTTTGGTAATGGTGGGGCTGGGCTCTTTCTCCAGGAACTGACAGAAGCAGAGGACACAGCCTCAAGCTGCACCAAGGGAAATACAGGTTGGATATTAGGAAAAAGGTTTTTTATGGAAAGAGTGGTAAAGTTTTGGAGTGGTTGCCCGGGGAGGTGGTGGAGTCCCCATCCCTGGGTGTGTTTAACAAAGCCTGGATGTGGCACTGGGGGCCAGGGTTCAGCTGAGCTGTTGGGGGTGGACTCGATGATCTTTAAGGTCTCTTCCAACCCAGTGATTCTGTGAATTCTGTGACCCACCCTGGAGGCTGTGTGGGCTCCTGGGATCGCTGATGAGACACCAGGGATGAATTCTGTGCCTGAACAAAACCCACTGAGCCTCGCTGGGTCCCGTTAGTGCTGCCTGGGTGACAGCGCCGGTGTCACTGCGGGGACAGCCGGGGCCGTGTCCCCACCTGGAGCCACATCGAGTCCCTTTGTGCTCCTGATGGAGCCACATCCAATCCCTTTGTGCTCCTGATGGAGCCACATCCAATCCCTTTGTCCTCCTGAAGAATCCTGACCTTGGCTTTCCATCTCCTGCCCACAGCACCTCAGCTGTTCCGAGTGACAGGATCCCGGGACAGTGACAGGATCCCAGGACAGTGACAGGATCCCAGGATGGACGGCTGAGCCTGGCTTGTGCCTGTGGCAGAATGCAGAAATCTCCATCCTTTCCCTATCAGAGCTGCTTTTCCTTGGGAATCCTTTAGCTCTGGCACCCCCTGGGTGTCCCTGAGGGCTGGCAAACCCTGCAGGAGCTGCTGACCACTGTTGTGTTTGCTGGGAATGCCCCACGAAGGCAGGAATGATGCATCTGACTCCATGTTCTCAGAAGGCTAATTTATTACTTTATATTATTTATACTTATTTATTTATTTTATTTTATTTATTTATTTAATATTTATTACTTTATAGTACTATATTATGTTAAAGAATGCTATACTATACTAAAGAACACTTACTGAATGATAAAAAATAATAATAATGAAAACTCCTGACTCTTTCCAGAGCCCCAGCACAGCTTGGCCCTGATTGGCCAGAGAGTGAAAACAACTCCCAGCAGAATGCAATGGAACAATCACCTGTGGGTGAACAATCTCCAAACACATTCCACACGTGAGCACAGCACAGGAGAAGCAAATGAGATAAGAATTGTTTTCCTTTTCTCTGAGGCTTCTCGGCTTCCCAGGAGAAAAATCCCGAGGGAAGGGGTTTTTCAGAGAAGGTGAATGCCACAGATCACCGCAGAGGGTTTGGGAAGGAGCTCTGCATGAGCTGATCTGCACAACTCCCTCTCCCAGCTGTGACAGAGCCCTGCTGTCTGGGCTGTCACGGGAATGATTGCCTGGCAATATGAATCAGGAAAGTGGCTTCCCCCCTGGAATTTTCTCCTGACACTTGATTTAATTCCTGCTGACATCCCGTCTGTGGCGCTGCCCGGTCTGCGTGCTGGGAGCAGGGACCAACAGGTTCCTGCAGGAGTAAAATGGTTGTCAGCAGAGCCTTTGCTCTCTAAAAGGGAAAAGCCCCTCTTGGAGGAGCTGAAAGTTGGGAGGAGGCAGCTCAAACCCATTGGCATGAGGGGAGGTGGCTCTGGGATCCACGGGGTGGGATGGATGGGGATGGGACAGGAAGGAAAAGGGGCTGGGTGGTTTTATCTGGCTGTGCTCGGTGTCCCTGCGCTTTCACATTCCCAAAACATGGCCTGGAGCAGGCAAGGTGCTCTCTGCATCCTCCTGGCACCCTTGGGATGGTCCTGGCAGGGGATGTGCAGCCCCTGGGGCAGGGAGGGTGAGGATGAGGATGGGGATGGGATCAGCTCCTCCCCTGGGTGAAATCCTGTGCGACAGCAGGGCCACGGACCAGCACATCCAACAGCTGGGAATGTGCCACAGGGCTGCCAGGAGAGGCTTTGGGTTCCTGGAGTTTTAAGGAGCTTTGTGGAAGGCCCTGAACACACTGGGGGCTCTGGGAGGCAGGAGAACCCCTGGAGCCCCCCAGTCCCTCCTGATGATTCTATTCTGGCATGTTGGGATTTCCAGTGATATTCCCAGCTGGCGCTGGGATCAGCGGGTCCCAGGCTCCCCCCTCCCCTCCCACAGACCGGTAATTAGTGCCAGTGTGGGATCCTATTAATTGCAGCCATTGTCGTGTCTGGATTTATGGGATAATTGCTGGTATCTGGTGTAATGTTGTCCCCCCTGGCCAGTTCTGATCACAGGAATTCACCTCCTCCAGGGGGATCAGAGCTCATCCCTGCATTCTCCAGGACAGATCCTGCTGGGAGCCCCCTCCATGGCTGCTGCTGGCTGGGAATTCCCTGCATGTGTGTCCCCTCCACGCATTCATCCAGCAAATCCCTGGGAAGCTCAGGAAAGCTCAGGCTGTGCTGCTTTGCCTCGGAAGCGGCAAAGCCGCCGCCGGCCATCCGTGCTTTTGGGAAGAGCTTGGATGCACGGGTCACTGCAGCTGGATGAGCATCCTTGGGTGTCCTCCCGAGGGCTGAGTCACCTCTGGAGGCTCCATCCAACCTTGGCACAGCCTGGCTGCGTGTCCCTGAGCGCCAGCCCTGCTCTGACCCACCCTTCCTGCTCCTCTCCTGGAGGGGGAGGACACGGATGGCCGCAGCCTGGAGCTGAACCAGGAGTTCCTGTCTGGGTGTGGAACTGCCGCAGAACAACTTTTCTGAAAAATCCTTTCCTTAGGATTTCTTTCTCCTGAGAAGCTGAGAGGCCTCGGGAACAAAATGCAAACAATGGTTATCTGCTGCTGTGCAATGCAACAGGTGCATCTGGGATTGGTCTCATGTGGTTGTTTTTGATTAATGGCCAATCACAGCCCAGCTGGCTCAGACTCTCTGTCCGAGACAGAAGCTTTTGTTATCATTCCTTTCTATTCTCAGCCAGCCTTCTGATGAAACCTTTTCTTCTATTCTTTGAGTATAGTTTTAATGTAATATATATCACAAAATAACAAATCAAGCCTTCTGAAACATGGAGTCAGATCCTCGTCTCTCCCCTCATCCAAGAGCCCCTGTGAGCACGGTCACACAGAACTCTCCAGGGAGGTGTGATGGGAGCGTCTGGGCTCTGCCAGAGGCTGGCTGTGCTGTGGGAATGCTGATTTTTGAGAAGTTTGCCATTAATAATCTCCATTTATTGGTTTGTTTTGCAATACTAAACATCTCATCAGGCTTTTGGCACAAAGGCATCATCTCAGTCTTTATCTCCTGTATTAAATAACCCGAATTTCTCTGCATTTTCAGCAGCATTTCCAGCACCTGTTGGCTCCAGAGCTGGACAGGAACCACGGATTTCTTCCAAGCACCTCTTGCTCTCATTCCTTTTGTTCCCTTTTGAATTAGCAACTATTTTGTCCTGTATATTCTATTTTTTTTTAATCAATCTTTTTAAGCCTGATTACAGCTGCCTCCTCAGCGGGGATTTTATGAATTTGTCTCTGCAGCTTTTACAATAATTAATTGTCCCTGAGCAGTGCCCAGCTCTCCCTGTTTTCCATTCAGTCCTTTCTCCAGGCTGGCACCTCCCGTTTTTGTGTCTCAGCTCTTTTACAGCGGAGACAGGAGAGGCTTTGTCAGATCTGCCTTTGTTGTGTCCAACAATCAACGCAGCAATTCCAAAGGCAGAATCCTTTGGGATCCCTATGGGGAGGCTTTGGATCCCTGTTTCCTTCTCTCCTGGGAGAGAGGAGGGAGCTGAGGGATCCTGAGCTCAGCCTAAAATAAAACTCAGGGCGTGGAGCAACCTGGGGTAGTGGGAGCTGCTCCTGCCCATGGACTGGGTTGAGCTTTAAGGTCCTTTCCAACTCAAATCCTCCTGAGGTTCTTGGATTCCTTATTTCCCTCTTGGTTTCCTGGGATTAAATCTGATTTTGGGAGCTGGTTTTGTTCCCAGGGGCTGCATTTTGGGGAGCAGCCCTGGGAAAGGCTGGGCCAGGGGCTGGGCCTCGGGATCCTTTTGTCCTTTCCAGAGAGCCCATGAGGGCTGTGTGGATTCTGGGATGGGTGCTAGGAAAATTAATCCACAAACATCAGAGGCTTATGTCCAAAAAGGAGACAGAGGAGTCCTTTGACTTTATTTGAATAAAGGCAGAGGCCATGGGGCATTCCCCTGGGATCTCTCAGATTTTTGGAGGACGCAGCCTCTCTTTTTATCCCAATTTCCTGGCCACATTTCCCTTCTCTCTTTCCCCACTGGCTGAGGTACTTGAGAGGTTCAGACTTCCCAGAATGCCTGATACCAAAGATTTCCCTCTAATGTATAGCCCTCCCTTTTAATTGTTAATTCTCATAGAATTTAGGAGTTTTTCTTCCCCATTGTTTCTTTCGTCTTTCAATGTCTGATTTCATTTATCAGCAAACCTAAAGTTCATTTGTAAAAGCAAATATCCTTTTCCATTCATCAATCAATGGAATCCTCCCCGTTGTCTCTTTTCTCTCCCAGCGCTGGTTTTATCCACCAGCAGACCCACAGCTGGTTTGCAAGGACAAATCCAACATTCCTCTCGTGGGGAACAGCACAGGAATGTTGGATTCCCAACCTCGTGTCCGGAGGATTTTGCGGGGAGCAGCTGCACCCCAATCCCTGATTCCCGGAGCGATTCCAGGGCAGGGTGGGCTGTGGGCACTGCGGGAGAGCTGCTGACAAACGCATCCCATCAAATCCGCCTCTGGCCAGAGGTTTTGTGCCTTTGGATTCTCCCGGTGCCTCCCGAATGCCATTAACGCGTCATTTTCGGCAGTAAAAAAAAACCCCAATTCCTTTGAGAGGCTCTGAGCCAAGGGATTTGCTCTCAAATATTCACTCGCTTCGTTCCCTGCTTATTTTTCTTTTCTTTTCGAGTGGAAAAAAAAAGCAGGAAGAGGAGGAAGAAATGCCTCAGCCTTGGGGGCGAAGATGCACAATCCGTGATTGTCCTTGGGGATTTTAACATCCTTTAAATTTCCCTTTCCATGCTCTCTCTTGAAGCCTCCGGTTCTTGGCTCTGTGGCGTGAGAGGTTCCTGGGTTGTTGGAGCAAGAAAGGGAAAAACAGGCTGGAAAAGAAAGGAGAAATGGGAAAAAAAGACGGAGAAGAAGAAAGGAGAGAAAGAAGAAAGAGGGAAAAGGAGAATAAAAGGAAAAAAAATAAGATAATAAAAAAAAGAAGATAAAAAAAGAAATAAAAGGGAAAAAAAGAAGAAAGGGAATAATAATAAGAAGGGGGTGAAAATTTGAGGCCTTTTATGATCTTAGAGAGGCCTTTTCCAACCTTAACGATTCCTTGGAAAAGAACAAAGGGAAGAAAAAGGCCGGGGGTGTGAAGGGAAAATAGAAGAAGAAAAGGAAGAGAAAGGAAAAAAGGGAAGGAAAAAAGAAGAAATGAAGAAAAAGAAGTCTCAGGCAGCAGAAGAACTCGATTTGTTTTCCCCTCTTGCCCCTTTTCTTGTCTTCCTTGATTCTGGAGTATTTCACAGCTTGTCCTGAAATGTGGGTTTGGGTTCAGTGGGAATTAGGGGGAAAAAAAAGAAAGGAAAATTCACAGGATCTCTCTCTCCTTCCCCCATGGATGCTGTGCAGCTCAGGGGGGGCCCAGTCCCTGTAGAGCTGAGAGCCAGGGACAAACCCTGCTGATCCCAAATCCTGGTGAGAATCCCCTGGAAAGGGGAAAGGAAAGGGGAAAGGAAAGGAAAGGAAAGGAAAGGAAAGGAAAGGAAAGGAAAGGAAAGGAAAGGAAAGGAAAGGAAAGGGGAAAGGAAAGGAAAGGGGAAAGGAAAGGAAAGGGGAAAGGAAAGGAAAGGGGAAAGGAAAGGAAAGGAAAGGAAAGGAAAGGAAAGGAAAGGAAAGGAAAGGAAAGGAAAGGAAAGGAAAGGGGAAAGGAAAGGAAAGGGGAAAGGAAAGGAAAGGAGAAAGGAAAGGAAAGGAAAGGAAAGGAAAAAGGGGAAAGCCCCGGTTGCCATCATTGAAGCCTGTGGCCGTGTCCCATCCCTAGTGGAAAATGTCCCTGTCCATGGCAGGGCTTGGAACCTGCTGATCTCTGGGGTCCCTCCAGCCCAAACCACCCCAGGATTCCATGGTTCAGGGATGCCCAGGGTTCCTGGGATCAGCCTTTGAGCTCAGCTCCTTGCCCAGCTGCTGCTGCCTCTGGATGATGGGGAATGCCCATCCCAGCACCCATCCCGGTGCCCATCCCACCCACTGGAGCCATCCCAGAGCTCCCACAGCTCCACACCAGGCTCTGCTTAAAATAAAGCTCAGGGCGTGGAGGAACCTGGGGTAGTGGGAGCTGCTCCTGCCCATGGACTGGGATGAGCAGTTCCCAGTATCCCTGCCCTTGGCCCCTCCATGTCCCAGGATGGATGAAGGGAAGGGAAGGGAAGGGAAGGGAAGGGAAGGGAAGGGAAGGGAAGGGAAGGGAAGGGAAGGGAAGGGAAGGGAAGGGAAGGGAAGGGAAGGGAAGGGAAGGGAAGGGAAGGGAAGGGAAGCTCCAGCCAGGACAGGAATCCCGCTCTCCCTCTTTGAGGAGCCGGGAATGGGGGCAGGAGCGAGGCGGGAATTTCCCCCGCTGCCGGAGGGGATTTCTCCCTGTGCCCTGCAGAGAGGAGCAGCGGTGCTGGCAGGGATGGGAGGGATCGCTGCGTCACCCCTGATTTACTCCATCCCTGCACTGCGGAGCCGCTCCATCCTTTGCCTCCGGGGCTGTGCAGAATTCCACAAACCCTTCGGATTTTTTTTTTTTTTTTTTTTTCCCACCCGGCTCTTAAATCCTTTGGAGCGGGGAAGCGCCGGTGAATTTTAAATAAGCTCTGGAAGCTGTGCATTAAAACCTAACGAGGCAGAATATCAATTATGCCGAGGGAAACGAGGGGAAGGGAATGGTGGCGTTGGGTTGGGGCTGCTGGTGGGAGATGATCGGGACCTGCTGAGTCCCGGTCTCTGCCCTCAGGGGGCAGAATTAAATCCCAATCCCTCATTTTCCCGCCAGCAGGGTCAGGGGTGTGCAGGGGCAGCCGGAACAGTTAAACCCTAAAGGGGAGAGGCGGAGCTGGAAGTTCAGAGAGGAGTTAAAACCTGGAGCTGCTGAGGTCTCTGTCCCTCGGGAAGCCGAGGATGTCGCTGAGCATCCCCCTGCTCCCCAAAATTCCCTCACTGCCTCATCTTCGGCCGCCTCAGCCTGTGCCAGCGACTCAGAGAGGATCTGGCTGGGTCTCTGTCCTGCAGGGGAATGCACCAAAATCCTGCTCCAAAGTCCCCATCAGCTCTGATTAGGGAACAAGAGGTGCCAGTTTTCCTTGTGAGGCTCCTGCCCGCTGCCAGCTCCTCTGGGATTGAGGATGTTCTCCATGTCCTGGGAGTTTGGGAGCTCAGGAACACTCCAGCCCCGAAATTTCAGCTGAACTCTTTGCTCTGAGCATCATTTTCTGTCTGTTAAGTTTAATCGTGCTGCTCATTTCTCTCCTGGAGCAATTAAAGCCCAAAATGCCAAGGCAGGGGTTTAATCTGTGTTTAATCAAAACGCCAATCAGGAGCTGGCCACAAACTCCACGTGGCACTGTTGGATCCAGCCCTGGCTCTGGAAAATCCTCTGGTTTGGGGCCACCAGGCTCTGTTTGGATGAGTTTCTGACAGTTCTGGGTAGGAAACCTCTTTATCAGCCACTTTTGGTAGCACAGGACTGAATCACTGGAAGGGAGAAACTCTGAGGGACTGAGTTTAATCCCCAGGCTCAGCTCAGCAGGGAGGGATGTGGGATCAGGAGCTGGGACAGCCAGGATGGTGCAGGGATAATTTGGGAATAAATCCCACAGACTCCATTGTCTCTGTGGTGGAAAAAGCCCCTTCCTCATCCACATAATTCCTTTTCATAGAGTTTTACAGTTTCCCTTTTTTGTACAGTTTTACAGACCTCATGTGAGACTCCAATTGGTCAGGAGCTTTCTTGCCATTAACACCACATTAATTA
The DNA here is from genome assembly GCF_037042795.1 of Molothrus aeneus. Lineage (NCBI taxonomy): Eukaryota > Metazoa > Chordata > Aves > Passeriformes > Icteridae > Molothrus > Molothrus aeneus. The sequence goes on along the minus strand of NC_089663.1, from coordinate 10,371,380 downwards.
TTTCTTTTTATATCTTATTATTTCTAATTATATCTTTCATACCATATTAATTATTATTAACAAGTTGTTATTAATAACAATCATTAATAACAAGCTGTTATTCTGCATTGATTGGCCACTCAAACTCTTGGTGTGTACGTGCAGAAAAGGTTCTTTGTGGGATACAGTTTTCATTTTTCTATCTAAACAATTTATAGAGGTGCAAGTTGTTGTTTTGTTTTTTTACCCAGGAATGGATTGTTTTGTCAACAAACTGCTCACACCAGGATTGCTTTCACATGGGAACTTGCAAAGTACCAGCTTGACCTGGGAGAAATGATTTTATAATTTTTCTTTATGATTTATAATTTTTCTTTATAATTTTTCTTTATAATTTTTCTTTAAAATTTTTCTTTATAATTTTTCTTTATTATTCCCCCCCCCCCCCCCGATTTTATAATTTTTTCTTTATGATTTTTCTGCCTTACTGCAGGGATATCCCTGGTCCAGCTGTGCTCCTCAGCCCTTCCTGGGTGCTGGATCCCTCTGGGAATGCATCCCATGGATGCAGGAGCGGTGCCCACCCCAGCCCAGGCTCTCTGGGGCACCTGGGATGTCTCCAAAGCCAACCCAGATCTGGAAAACCTGGATTTCTGCCGGTCTGAGGAGTGGAACAGAGCATCCCTGCCATGGGAAGATCCCTTGGGAAGTGCTTTGGCACCTCCCAGCAGCACCTGCCCTGGCTGCCATCACACCTCGGCTCTCCAGGGGAATTCCAGGCTTGGGGAGCACCAGGAATGGGGCCACACATGGCAGCACCTCCCAGCCCTTCCCCAGCATGGGATCCCTGGAGGATGCACTCAGCACCCCTCAGAAGTGGCCCCATGGGAAGGAAAATCACAAATTCCCCCAGGAAAAAACCCCAAAATTAGGAGAGGACCCGTGGGGAGTCACTGCTGGAGACGCTACAGGGTGGAAAACTCAGCTGGGAGGGTGGGAAGAAAAGGAAAATGTGTGTTTAATCCACTTTGGGGAATGAGCCGAGGCAGGAGAAGCACGATGTGGGTGGGAGAGGCCCAGCAGCACATCCTGGCTATAAATTAAATTAGAAATTGCATTTTCCAACCCCATCCCAAACTTATGTGTCAGTTAATTCACAGTGCCCAGCTCTGCAGCGGAGAAATCCAGGGCAGGTTTGTAAATGCTGCATTGCTGGCAGCCAAAACACAAATACAACCTGAACAGCTGCCAAATGGGAAAAAGCAGGGAGAAAAAAAACCCAACAAGCTCTGTGTCAGGATTTACAGCCCTGGAGAAGAACAGGCTCAGCTTGGGTGGCTGGGAAGGGGCTGGCACCACTCCTGACTTCCCTCCTGGGGCAGAGGTTTGGGAAAAAGAGAGAGAAGCTGTTTTCAGGCTGCCTGGAGCTCTGGAGAGGGGCCTGGGAAGGGATTTGGGTGGGTTTGGGGTCTCTGGGATGCTGCAGGCTCAGGGAGAGGCACATTTGGGAAAGTGGAGGGGTAGAAAGAGTGTGAAATTCCAGCCGTGGTGAAGGATTGGTGATTCCTGTCCTGGTTGGAGCATCCTTCCCTTCCTTCCCTTCCTTCCCTTCCTTCCCTTCCTTCCCTTCCTTCCCTTCCTTCCCTTCCTTCCCTTCCTTCCCTTCCTTCTCTTCCTTCCCTTCCTTCCCTTCCTTCCCTCTGCTGTTTTCCCCCAGCGTTTGTGCATTCAGGGATATTTCCATTTTCTCCTGGTGTTTGTGCATTCAGGGATATTTCCATTTTCCCCCGGTGTTTGTGCATTCAGGGATATTTCCATTTTCTCCTGGTGTTTGTGCATTCAGGGATATCAAAGCCCAGAGGTTGTTTTTTCCTCTAAGCAGCATCGAGGTGACTCCACTGAAGATCAAAGCCTCGGTTCTGGCATCTCTCAAACCCTCTCCTCTCCTCTCCCTCCCCTTGGAGGAGATGCAGGTGTTGGAGAGAATATTCATGGAGAGATCCTCCAGGATTAACCCTTCCAGGGGCTGGGGAATTGCAGAGTTTGCTCTGTGAGGAGCCACCTGCCCTTACTGGAGCCTCCCAGGATGTGCTGCCTGGGATGAGCAATATCTGTTGAGTTTATTCCCAAAACAGGGCACTCTGGCAGCTGTGAACATCCCAACCAGCCCTTTTCCAGCTCCCAGATTAAAGCCTTGTGCTGCAGGCCCAGCAACCTTTCCATTCTCCTGGGGGAATTTCAGCTGCTGCTGCTTTAATTCCTCGGAGCAGGGATCGATATCCTGCAGGATTTGCTGGGAGACAAAACAAGCCAGAAAACAGCCCTTGGAATGAGATGGTTCCTGCTGGGATGCTGAGCTGGGGTCCAAAATCCAGCTCCTGGATTATTCCTGCCCTTGCCCTCCCTGCCCAGGCTGGGCTTGGCCCCTGGGATGGATCATTCCATGCTGGGAACACTGAACAGCCGAAGCCCTGAGGGGCAGCAGCATCGATCCCTGAGCTTGTCCAACACCTCCTGTGCCTGGGGGAGGCTCTCCCTGCTCATTCCCTGGTTTGGGAATGGTGTGTGCTGCTGCCAGCTCCTGATCCAACAGGGATTTTTTTTCCCCCTCCATGGGAAAGTGATATTTTCATGGAATCCCAGAACGGTTTGGGTTGGAAGAACCACGAAGCTCATCCCATCCCATCCCATCCCATCCCATCCCACCCCGCCATGGGCAAGGACTCCTCCCACCATCCCAGGGTACAATTCCTTTTTCATGGTTTTGTTTTAATCCCAGGGTGCTCCAGCCTGGCCTTGGACACTTCCAGGGACGGAGCAGCCCCAGCTTGCCTGGGAAAGCAAAGCAGAGCAGAATGCCCGGGGTGTGGGAAAAGGGACCCTCTAAAATCAGGGAGAAGAGAAATAACCACAAATCTGGGAGCCCAAATCCCACCATGTGCTGCCATGGGATAACAACAGGATGGTGGCTTGGAAGAACCAGGAGATGACGAATCCCATGGATCCAGCTCTGGGCTGGTCCTGGCAGTGCTGGTACTCGGCGAGCTGGCACCGCCATCCTCCCCTCCTGGCACTGCCTCTCCCCGCGATCCGTGCGCGATGCTCGGGCCGGGAAGGGGCGGGGGAGCCGCCAGCTGAAATCCCCTTCAGGACAGGCTGATCCCTGCTCCGTGCGCTGGCAGAACCGGAGGATATTCTCGGAGCCGGGCTGGGGAGCCAGCAGACACCTGCCGTGCCGGGCTCTTCTCTTCCCAGTGTAAAATTTCCATTTGGGAGCGAGATGAGAGCGGGGCGATGCTTCCCTGGAGCCGCCCCCTCTCCACGGGAGAGCGCTCCCAGCTCTGGGAATGCAGCCTGGACACGGCTGGAGCTGGGAATTGATGCGGATGGATCAAAAATCGGCCCGAGCTGCGAGCTGGGATCTCTTTCCATCAAATCTGCCACGGGGGGATTGTCCTTGGTCACCGGCCGGTGCCACAGGGACGCGGCTTTGGGGACAGCAGCACCTCCAGGAGCCCGGGCACATCCTGCTGTGCCCACCCTGGGGCTGGCGATTTTGGGATGCCCACCCCAGCATCCCAAATCCCGGGATTGCAGCCGCCCTGTCCCCATCCCTCCCCTGGGGCTGGCGGCTGCCACAGCCCGGGCACGGCAGCAGCCCCCGGCCGTGGGAATGGGGAGTGGAGAGAGGCTCTATTTTAAACCACCGCTGTGGGTTGGTGACCTAGAAAAGCAGCTCCGGGAGCAGGAGTGTGAAGTCCAACCTCCCCCGCTGCGAGCGGGGCCGCCGAGCACAGGGTGACCTAAATAAAGCCACGGGAGAGGGGTCGGGGGTGTTGCTCCCCCAAATTAAACCATGGAGAGTTGTCTGGGGTGCTGCTCCCATGAATGAAATCATGGAGAGATGTTTGGAGTGCTGCTCCCCTAAATTAAACCATGGAGAGGTGTTGGGAATGCTGTTTCCCCAAATTAAACCATGGAGAGCTGTTTGGGGTGCTGCTCCCCCAAATTAAACCACGGAGAAGTGTCAGGGATGCTGCTCCCCTAAACTAAACCATGAAGGGGTGTCAGGGGTGCTGCTCCCCCAAATTAAACCATGGAGGGGTGTTTGGGATGCTGCTCACCCAAATTACACATGGAGAAGTGTCAGGGATGCTGTTCCCCCAAATTAAACCATGGAGAGGTGTTTGGGGTGTTGCTCCCCCAAATTAAACCATGGAGAGGTGTTTGGGGTGCTTCTCCCCCAAATTAAACCATGGAGAGGTGTTTGGGGTGTTGCTCCCCCAAATTAAACCATGGAGAGGTGTCAGGGGTGCTTCTCCCCCAAATTAAACCATGGAGAGGTGTTTGGGGTGCTTCTCCCCCAAATTAAACCATGGAGAGGTGTTTGGGGTGCTGCTCACCCAAATTAAGCCATGGATTTAATTGTGTCAGGGGTGCTGCTCCCCCAGCCCCAGGTTTGCAGCTCAGGACCCTCCCAGCACTCTGAAACTGCAGGTTTCAGAGGGATAAGAGGAGTTTAAATGGATAAATTCCTGTGTTTGGGAAGGATGCAGCAGGAGCAGCTCTGGGGGGTCCCTCCCTCTGGAGGTTATGGAATATATCCATGGAATATTTCAGCAATGGTTTGGCAAAGCTGCTGCTCCTCTTTGAGGGGTGGGAGGGGAGATAAAGCTGAAGAGAAAGCTGCTTCCTCCCCTCTTTTTAAATGTGCTGTCAGAAGGAATTTCAATTATTTAAAGCTCACAGGTACGTGCTCCTTGCAGCCTCAGAAATGAAACAAGGCCCAGCTCTCCTCAGCCCCAAACCCAGGAAGGTTCTGGGCCGCTGCCTTCAGCTGAGTGCAAGACAGGCCAATTAATTAAATCAGTAAATAAGTTCCCCTAATCCCATTAACAAAAGAGGAGCTGGAGATTAAATCTTTGATGGCACTTACTGCAAAATTAATGCAGGCAGCCTGTGAGGAAATGTATTCTTCCCCTCACCTCGGCAAGGATAACAGTGCAGTTTTATAGGGCAGGGCGTTATCAGGAATGGGAAATGGATGTAAAACCAGCAGAGATCTCATTAAAAGGGTGTAATGAGCTGCAGACACAACGAGCTGGGCCTGCTGAGCTCGGGGCTCTGCCAGATCCTGCCTGTGCCACCACGGGGAGGGGACATGGGGGTGCTGCTGTGGGGTTTGGGGTCCCTGTGGGGTTTTCTTGGCTTTGGGGTGAGGCAGGAAGTGCCTGGGAAGGGGAATTTTCAGCCAGGGTGGGAAGGAGCAGGGTGGGATGGTGGAGCTGCAGGAAGTGCCTGGGAAAGGGAATTTTCAGCCAGGGTGGGATGGTGGAGCCTCCTCCCTGCAGAAGCTCCCTGGCATTCCTGGCAGGTTGGGAGCAGGGGACTGACGGCCCAGGGGGAGGCACAGGGGGTGGTGAAAAACATCCTGGAGCCCTCCCAAGGTGCTGCTCCTCCTCGGCTTCTCCTGAGGAGAAAATCCCTTCCCCAGCCCTTGGAGCTTCCCTGCGGCACTGCCGGAACCGAGGGACAAGGGGGGGAATTTCTTTCTTTTTTCAATTTTGGTTTTTTTTTATCCCAGCACTTTCACTGGGGGATGAATCAAGGATGGCTCCTCTGGCTTGTGCCTGGTCTGGGGTTTTCTCAGGGTGGGCTGGAGGGGTTGGAGGTGTTGGTGAAACGAGGGGATCCAGCTGGGTCCCTCAGAGAATTCCCAGGTTTTCTCCTGCTCCAGCCTAAATCTTGGCTTGGGGTTTTCTCTCCTGGAAAAAGGAGATGCAAACTCTGTGGTCCCCAAAGTTCTGGGACAACATCTCTGGATTCAGCTCCTGCTGCCCCCATCACTCCTCCTCCATTCTCCTCCTGCTCTTTTCTCCTCCCCATCTTTTCCCAGGAGTCATTCCCAGCGAGGAGCTGCTCTGGGAGGCTGGGGGTGGATTTGGGGTGCTGGACTGTGGGTCCTTTCCCATCTCTCTTGTGTTTTTGCATTTAATTCATTGGGGCTGCTCAGGGAGGGCCTGAGGTGCTCCTGATTTATTTTCCCTGTATTGGAATCAGTGACAGAAGAGTTATCCAGAATTTTTTTGTACCTGAGCTTTGAGAGTTTATCCATTGCCACTGGAACTATTTTCATCCTTCAATTAATATATAAAAATATATAAATGAATATTAAAATAATAACATGAATTAATATATAAATGAACACAAAAATAAATAGATTAATATAAAATAAACACATAAATATATACATGTATATATATAAAATATATGTATATACAAATACATGTATATAAAAATATAAATATAAAATAGATATATTTATCTTAACATATAAAATATAGACATAAATGTATAAATGAATAAATAAATGAATGTATAAATGAATATAAAAAATGAATACATAAACAAATATTTAGCCCTCCCTGCTTTGATCCGCTGGAGGATCTGCCAGACTGCCAAACTGTACTTCCAATTCCACCAAAAAAAATCCCAACTGGCTCTTTTTATTTTCGAAGAGGGGGCTAAAAAAAAGGAGAGTGGAAGTGCCAGGGATTTAGAACAGACAAGTGCAGGTGTCGCTTTGTTTCCTCTCTGGAAAGCCACTTTTAGATCTGATTTTCAAATTGCTGCTGCTTTTTGTGAATCTCCAAGGAAGGTGTCAAGACAGATCAGCTTGAAAGTGCCTGTGCTGCTCTCTCCAAGTATTTTGCATAACTGAGGCAATTCTTTTTGCTAAATAAAAACAGAGAGTTGGGCCTGGAAGAGAAGAAAACGTCCATCAAGGATCCAGCTGATGCCAATCAACACTCAGCCTTCAGTGCTGCAATCCTTTCCTGGCTGAAGGCAGGGAAAAGCTCCATCCTTCAAGGATTTCTCTCTCCAGGGATTTCTGTTTACACCCCCCCAAAAGCAGGGTTTTCATGGGGGGGTTTCATTGCAGCTGGGGAAAAACGTTTTATTGGGAAGTGGTGAAATGCAGCTGGAGGAATGAAGAACTTTGCTCCTCCAAGCTCTTGGCCAGAGGCAGCGTGGTCCTGGCTCGTGCCTGGGGATCAGGAGGCGTTTGGGATTTGGGAAGGGCTGCCAGGCTGTGGGATCTGCAGGAATCTGCGAGGGGCAGCAGCTCCCACGGCTTTTGGGGGATGCTGCAGGTGGGGAGGGCGTGAGACCTTAAAGCCCATCCCATTCCACCCCTGCCATGGGCAGGAGCTCCTTCCACCACCCCAGGCTGCTCCAAGCCCTGTCCAACCTGGCCTTGGGCGATTCCAGGGATCCAGGGGCAGTCACAGCTGCTCTGGGCACCCTGTGCCTCACAGGGAAAAATTCCATCCCAATATCCCATCCATCCCTGCCCTTTGGCCGTGGGAAGCCATTCCCTGTGTCCTGCCTCTCCATGCCTTGTCCCAGTCCCTCTCCAGCTCTCCTGGAGCCCCTTTAGGCACTGGAAGGGGCTCTGAGCTCTCCCTGGAGCCTTCCTTTCTCCAGGCGAACATTCCCAGCTCTCCCAGCCTTGGGACCTTCTTTGTGTCCCTCTGGACCCTCTCCAGCAGCTCCAGGGGCTCCCTGTGCTGGGACCCCAGAGCCGGGGGTGGCTCTGCAGGGGGGGCCTGGGATGGGATGGGATGGGATGAAAGGGGATGGAAGAGGATGGAAGGGGGATGGAAGATGAGGGTGGGAGAGGGCTGGGGAGGAGAATGAATGAATGAATGAAAGACACATGGAGAGGGGATGAGCTGGAGGAGAGGACGAGCGCAGGGGGTCCCGCTGTCCCCCCCAAGCCGGGCGGGCAGTGCCGGGGGGGCCGAGCGGCTGCGCCTGGGAGGGGGGCGGCTCCTTGGGGCGCGGAGCGGGGCGGCCCCGGCCGTGTCCCCTCCCGTGTCCCCTCCCGTGTCCCCTCCCCGCGCCGCCCCGCGCCCTCCGCAGTGCTGCCGCCGGAGCCGCGCAGCGCCAGCGCGGCCGAGCGGCCCCGCAACCCCGGGAGCCCCAAACCGCGGGAGCCCCAAACCCCGGGAGCCCCAAACCCCGAGAGCCCGGCGCAGGTAAGGGGGGGATCAGGGGTCCCCCGGCGCCGCAGCGCGGGGGGGTCCCAGGAGATCCCGCGGGCTCCGCAGGGACAGGGATGGGGATGCGGCTCCGGGGGCTCGGGATGCTGCTCCGGGGGTGCTCCTCGGCCCCCGCACTCCGCTCTCGGCCCGGGAAAGTTGCGGCATCCCGGAGGGTGACACCCTCAGCCCGCGGAGTCGCCCGTGGGTGGCAGCGGCTGGAGCGGGTCCCCGGCGGGGCGTGGGGCTGGCAGCGCCCGTGGGTGCGGCTGGGGCGAGGCTCTGGGTGCTGCTGCTCGTCTCGGCCGTGTGCGGACAACTTTGAGGCGTGTTGGGCATCTGCGGGGGTTGAAGCCCCCAAAATTGGCTTTTTTATTTTCTCCCGTCCCCGGAGTGCGCCCGGCGGGAGCTGCGGTGGCACCAAGGCTGAGCCCCTTCCCAGAATCCTGGCAGCGGGGGGATGCGGGGAGCGCCCTGTCCCTGCTGCTGGGACATTTTGGGGGGCTCTGCTCCCTGCTGGGGCTCTGCAAGGGCATCACTGCCCCAAAGGGGGTGGCCCGCGGGCTCTGGCAGGTGCTGCTCCTTTCCCAGGATGGACCAAAGTGATGCAAAAGGCACCAAAATCCTTTCTGGAGTAGCCTGGAAGCTCCGGGAGGCAAAACCTCCTCGGGAATGAGGCTGAGGCTGCTGGAAGCTGTCGCTCCCAGCGATGGGTTCTTCCAGAAAAGGCACCTGGTTATGTCTCTTGCTGGTGTCTTTCTAATAATTCTGGCCACAAGCTGGAGCAGCAATTCGTCTTTGTGTGATGATGAACGCTCCTTGGTTTCCCTGCTCTGAGCAAAGGCAGCTGCCCCGGCCGTGGCTCTGCTCGGGGCTCGGGCTATGCCACGCTCCCCTCGGGATCCTGGGAGTGTGTGTGGATCAGCTTGATCCCCCTCTTCCCATGAGGCTGCAAGAAAAAAAAAACCCAAAAAAAGAGATAAAGCTTCCAAACGCGGCCAGTTGGCTCCAGGGATGCAGAGATGAGAACAGATGAACCATTTGCTTTAATTACTGGTATCAAAAGCCCAGGCTGCAGCTTAGCCTGAAAATAAATATTGTTAATGTTGTGACACTGGGCTCTGTTTGATGATGCATCATTCATCCGGGAGGGATTGAGCGAGCTGCGAGCTGCTGCTGCTGCTGGAGCTGACTCAGACCTGCTCAGGGCTTCCGTGGGGAGGCTCAGCCCCACTCGCGGCACCGGGAGTCGCTGTCGCATCCCGTGGGCGCCTGGCCGGGCATCCCGCGGGAGGGGAGCGCCGCAGAGCCTCGGGCAGCGCTGTGGCACCGCCGGGCGATGCGGTGGGAGCTGCTGGTGTCACCTGCAGGGTGGGGACCCAGGCAATGCCAGCCCCACCAGCCCTCCTCGGCTGCAAACCCCGTCCCCTGCTCGGCGCCGGCTCCAGCTCCGCTCCCTGCTCCTTCTCAGCCTTCCCTTTGCGCTGCCCCGGCTCTCCTGGCCGTGGCAAAGGTTTTATTTTTGGTGTGGATCCCCCTTTGCCAGCGAGGGTGACAGCCCGGAGCCCACTGGGGGCTCTGCGCGGGGTGAAACATTCCCGGCTTTGGAAAGGGCGAGGGGTGGGAAAACTGCTGCGGGAGGGATGGAAAATTGCTGCGGGAGGGTGCGGGGCTTCAGCTCGGCTCTGTGCTCAGAGTTTGGCGGGACTCGTGCTGGGGATGGCACCGGGCCTGTCCCCCGTGTCCCCCGGGCCGGTGCCCTCCCGCCGCCCGCAGCCCGGTGACGCTGTCACTGCAGTCGCTGCTAATTAGCGCCGATAGTAATGAACCGCTCCAGGTGGTCCCAGCCGGGCCCGCAAGGGCGGGGAGGGAGGAAGGAAGGAAGGGAGGGGGCTCCACTCCCCCAGGCCGGGCTGATGAATTCCCCCGCCTTCCCCAGGCCGGGGAGTGGCCGCGCTGGCTGATAAAGGGTCACTGCTGGGGGCAGCGATTCCCTTGGGATGCAGCTCTGTGGATTTGGAGTGCCGCTGCTGGGGACTCCGTGAGCCCAGGTACGGAGCGGGTGTGGGAGGAGAGAACGGGAAAACCCCCAGAGAACGGGGGAATCCGGGAGCCCGGAGCGTCCCGGGCTGGTGCAGGGCCTGAGCCGGTGGCTGCTGCTCCTCCCTGCCCGTGGCCCCTGCGGACGGTGACGCTGCGGTGCTGAGGGGTCCCCGCAGCAGTGGGACCCCTCCCCACGGGCCTGGCCCTGCCTGGCCCCTCTGCCACCCCCGCTGCTGCTCCTCTGGGGTGGCACCGCGGCCTCCGCCATCCCTGGGGCACCTGGCGGGGGCTGTCACCCTCCTGGACCTGCCACCACCTCCGAGCTCACCCCGCTGGTGCTTCCCAGCCTTTCCCCAGGGCCGATCCTGTCGCTGTTCCAGGGTTCCTGCTGGAATTCTGGTGGCTCTGGCCACGCTCCCTGTCCCTGGCACTGAGGGTGCGATGCCAGCTCCCCGTGCCCGAGCCCTGCAGGATCTTCCCGTTGCTAAGCAGCTCCTGAGGAGCGAGGGCAGCACCGGGTGGGCTCGGGGTGTGCTCAGAGCTCACCTGGATCTGCCCCTCGCGCAGCCCCGGGTGAGGTGGATACACCCAGGAGTTGGTTTGTTTTTTTGTTTTTTTTTTGTTTGTTTTTTTTTTGCCGTTGTCTTTCCTGTAATTAATCAAAGGGAGTAAATCCTTGTGACAGCATCCTAACAGTGTTTGGTTTGAGAGGGAGCTGCTGGAGGAAATGTCAGGGTGCTGCTTAAATAAAATTGACCGAGCTGCTGCTCCGCTGCCTTGGGACGAGGCTTTGTCTGGAGGATGACGGGGAGCTGGGAAGTCAGGGGGAGTGGAACAAAGGCAGTTCCCAGCACCTTGTGGGAATTTAAAGGCAGCAGTGCCATTAGCCAAGCCAAGAGGAGTTGGTGTGTTCCCAAAGACTCCCAGAGGCTGTGGTGTGGATTTAACTGGAGGGCACTGGAAGCGTCGCTTTGCTTTTCCTGTCTCTGGTCTCTCACTGTCACCTGTGGACTGAGGCTGTCACACCGAGCTTTAATTAACTAATTACCACCGCACTGAGCAGGGGAGTCAGGGAGCTGAAGGATGAGGTGACCCCAGGGCTGTGACTCGCTGGCTCTGGGCCTTCCCCAAAAGCCGCATCCCCAGGAGCCCTCAGCTCCCTTGGGGCAGCCAAGGCTCTGATCCCACCCCGAGGCTGTTGGGGGATGTGGGAGCACACGGGCTGTGCTGCCATGGCTGGGACACCTCTGGCATTGTCCTGTCCCTTTTCCAGGTGTCTGGGAGCAGCTCCAGCCCCAGCAGCTCCAGCCAGCTGAGCTCTGCCTCCCTCCCTGCTGCTTTTACAGCAGAGCCTGGGCCGTGGGCTGCTCCCCGAGCACCATCCCTTGGGCAGGTGGTGCCCAAACTTTCTAAAAGAATTTGCACGTGATGAGACCAATGGAATGTTGGAATTTGAGGGAGTTTGGGAGTGTGGGACCCTCCAGGGCTGGGCTCCCCTCCCTGTCACCTGCTGATCATCCTGCAGTGTTACACAGCTGCTCCTGCAGGTGTTTGGGGGGATATTTTCCCTTTTCCCCCCCTCTGCAGGTAAATCCAGCAGTGCCAAATCCTGCCTGGAGGCAGAGGATAGCGAGGACCTGCTGCCTGTCCCTATGGTAATGGAACACACATTCCGGGTGTTCCACAGGGAATGGTGTGGGGTGGGCAGTGGACAAACTCCTTTTCCTGGGAAAGGACGAGCCTGGATGTGGAGTGTGGTGTCTGTGCCAGGTGTCTGGGCAGGATCTGGAATTCCCTGTGGTTTGCAGCCCTTCCTGGGTGCCAGGCATGGAGCAGGGCAGGATCTGGTGCTGATGGCTGGAAATGTCCCCAGGAGCTGGGAAGGGTTTCCAGCCCAACTTTGGGGTGTTTTGGGATGTGTGCCCTGAGTGGTGAGGAGACAATTCCAGCTTTGGCATTTGCTCCTCACAATTCTCATCTGGGGGGGTCTCCATGGGTCTTTGTCCCCCCAAAATGAGCACCATCAGGCAATTCCATCCTCATTCCCAATTTTTCCATCCCTGGCTCCAGCTGTGGAGCATAAACCCGCTCTGGTGCCAAGGTGCAAACCCAACCATCCCAACAGAGAATCAGTTTGGATCCATTCCACTTCCAAACCTCCTGCTTGCTGAGGACACCCAATAATCTCCCACCTGGCACCAGAGCAGCAGCTCGGGTTGGTTGGTTGGGGTCTGGCTGCTGCTCTGTGTTCCAGGTGAGTGGATGATGCCCAAAATCTGCATTTTTCCCACCCGGATTAATCACATCAGGCTTTGTCAATGGAAAAATTACCTCATCATTGGCACTGGCAGGTGGTGAGAGCAGCAGACTTATTCAATATTTAAGAAAGCTGCATTGCAGAGCTCAGGAGGCTGGAGGGAGAAATAGGTTGCCTGTGTCAGTGTCTGCTGCTGGAGACAATCTCTGCAGGCATCGGCTGGCAACCGTGGAGCTCGCTGGAAAAACCTCACCCTCACCCTGGCAGCTTGGAAAAGATGGAATTTTCTCTCTTCCCCCCCTGGGTTGGCATTCCCAGGCGGCTCCAGGGGTGCCTTGGGGCAGCTCTTTGTGCTGGGTTCCCTGCAGGCGCCCAGCTGGGGGTGGCTCTGTGCCCTGTGGGGTGGGATGGGCTCCTTCCATGGACATCCCGCTGCCTTTCCAGCCCTCCCACAGCTGCTGGAGGGTGCATGGGACCTGCTGGCTGCTGACACTGCACCTGCCAGGTTTGGGTTTTGGGTGCTGGAGGTGGGCCCGGGAGCGAGAGGGATCCACAGGAGGCATTCGATCCTTTCATTAAAGCATGACCCAAGTCCAGGGGCTCTGTCACACGGCAGCAATGGAGCTGCATGATTGGAGTCATGTGGCCCTTCCTCAAGGCCAGAAATTAAGACCTCACTGCTATTCCTGGCTCTGCCCAGGACGTGCCACGCCGGCGCCGGCGGGAGCTGCCAGCATCCCTCGGAAAACCTCGGGATGAAACAGCTCCTCCCATCCCCTCCAACACCAGGGCAGCAGATCTGGGACCCTTCGGGGTCAGCCAAACCCTGGAAAGTCCTGGCACCCTCCTAGGTTTGGGATATTCCCATTTCATTAAGGAAATGCTGCTGCATCCCATCGATCCCCGCTTGGACGGCCACATCCTGCTGCTCGGGAGCCAGGACCTGGCAGAGGGGAGGGAAGAGCCACCCTGAGCTGTTTTGTTCTTTCCCATGTGCTAAAAATGCTGGAAGAAGCATTAGGGCAAGCGGGGGTAGTTGCTGGAAGTAATGCAAAGTAGATTTTTCCAAATCTATTATTTATAGGTGGAGAAAGGGATTGTGTATTCCTCCAGGAGCAGCAAAAGCAGAACAGAACGCTCCTGGCCTCGCTCTTATTAGCACAGAGTTCCAGCTGGGCAAAAGAGTTTTCCTTCCTGATCCCTCTTGAATAGGAAAAAACAGGGATTTCCCTCTCTTTTCCCCAGCTGCAGGGTTGGGGTGGACATTCGTGCCTCGTGTGACCTTGGGACAGTCCCTTTCCCTCCTGCATGTCCCCAAAAATGGGACAGTCCCTTTCTCTCCTGCATCTCCCCAAAAACAGGACAGTCCCTTTCTCTCCTGCATCTCCCCAAAAACAGGACAGTCCCTTTCCCTCCTGCATGTCCCCAAAACAGGACAGTCCCTTTCCCACCCCAAAACAGGACAGTCCCTTTCCCTCCTGCATATCCCCAAAAACGGGACAGTCCCTTTCCCTCCTGCATCTCCCTAAAAACAGGACAGTCCCTTTCCCATCCCAAAACAGGACAGTCCCTTTCCCTCCTGCATCTCCCCAAAAACGGGACAGTCCCTTTCCCACCCCAAAACAGGACAGTCCCTTTCCCTCCTGCATCTCCCCAGAAACGGGTGGTGGCACCGTGGTGCTGCCCCTGCTCCCTGTTCAATCTCTGCCCACCCCAGGACCCCTGGGATGTTTCATTCCCAGCAGGAATTCTGTGCTGCAGTGCGGGTTCTGGAGGTGGTGGGGGGGGGACTTAAATGAACAATTTCCTTCGTTAAGTGACCTTGTTAATTGGAGCCTCCTGCTCTGGCACGGGAACAGGCGCTGTGTGAACCAGCAGAGCACTAATTACCCACGTGCTTCGCTTCTCCTGCTTTTCCAAAAATACTTTTTTGCATCCCCAAGTTTTCCATGGAGCCAAGGTGAGCCTCAAGCCTCCACAGCTCCTCAGGGAGTGATGAGGAACCCTGCAGAGCGTTTTTTCCCTTCTTTTGGGGAAGGTTGGGTGTTTTTTCCTGGCTTGGAGCTGGGGCACTTTTGCAAGCTCCCGTTTTCCATCATTTCTTTGCTATAATCTCCCCAGTTTCTCTGCTGGAGCTTTGCTGGAGCTGCTTTGTGCCCTACAAAGGTTCATTTACCAGTGTGGGCAGAGCTCTGGTCCCGCTGGGATGCTGGAGAACTCAGAGGTCCCTTCCAGGCAGGGAGGAATCCAAGGCAGCATCATCCCAGGGCAGCAGGATGGGAAGGTGAATGATCCATGGGCTTGGAACAGCCTCATTGTCCATGGCTGGACTCTGCAGAGGGTTTTTGTGAATTTTTTAGCTCTGCTGAAGGCAAATCTATCAAATTCCTGGTTTTCCCTCAGAAGAGGTGATGGATGAATGGATCCATCCATCCCCATCCCCCTGCAGTGAGTAGGAGCAGTGGGTGGAGGGGCAAAACCCCTCCAAAAATGAGAATAAAGCAACAATCAGGCTGTGGATTCGACATCCATTGGTATTTTAAGGAGAAGGGTTTGAAGAACCCTCTCTGGACGAGCCTTTGGAGAGGAGTGGACAGATCCTCCTGGTTGAGTCCTGGTGCTGTGTTTTCCCTCCTGGATCCACTTGGCAAAAACTTCAGTAAACCAAAATGGGAAAGGAGTTTTTTTGTTGGTTTTTTTGTTTTTCCAGAGGGACTGTGGTGTGGGAAAGGACAGTGAGGAATGCTGGAATCTGGGGAGAAGTTTCCTTTTTTGCAGCTGTTTCTCTGGAATGGATCCCCCTCTTCCCTCCTTCCTCTGAAGCCTCATAATTAATGTGAGGTTGGGGATCCATTAATTACATCCAGGCTGTGCTGCCCTCATGGGAAGGAGGTGACTGGAGCCTCCTGTGTCTCAACATCCAGACCAAAGTGACACTCCTGCTCCAAACCCTCTTATAATCCCGCAAACAAAACCTTTCCCAGCGCGATTTTTAGGGATTTCTTTGTTGTTTTTCCCCTACAGCCCGGCTGGGAGCTCCACTTCCTGGCTGGCACCTGGGAGCAGAGCGGCTGAAGTCCCTGCTGTGCCCGGCTGGTGACAGCCAGCAGGGCACTGGTGTCCCCAGGCTCGTGCCCGGGGTGGCCGGCGATGACCGACGCGGTGCTGGGCGGCTCCTCTGACCGGTGGATGTGCCCCAGCGACAGGACCATGTCCCTCCGAGCCAGGTGACAGCCGGGCACAGGGACACTCCCAGCGAGGGTGGGGACGCTGGGAGTTGGTTCAGTGCTGTTGCATGGGGACGTTTTGCTGGTTTGCTCCTCAACGCCCTGAGCTGTGACCGCGCTCACGGGGGTCTCAGGATGAGGGGAGAGACGAGGATCTGACTCCATGTTTCAGAAGGCTTGATTTATTATTTTATGATATGTATTACATTAAAACTATACTGAGAGAATAGAAGAAAGGATATCATCAGAAGGACAGCTAAGAATAGAATAGCAAAGAATGACAACAAAGGTTTGTGGCTTGGACTCTGTCCAAGCCAGCTGGGCTGTGATTGGCCATTAATTAGAAACAACCAACATGAGACCAATCACAGATCTACCTGTTGCATTGCACAGCAGCAGATAACCATTGTTCACATTCTGTTCCTGAGGCCTCTCAGCTTCTCAGGAGGAAAAATCCTAAAGAAAGGATTTTTCATAAAAGATGCCTGTGACACTGAGCGAGGTGCGGGGGACAGAGCTGGGGTGTGCAGGGACATGGAGCTGTCCCTCTGTCCTGGCACCCTGCAAGGTGATGCCACATCTCCAGCCTGGATGGGGGCTGGGTTTGGTGTCTGGAGGTTTGGGGTCACTCTTTGTGGGCACTGGGGCTCCACGGGCAGGGACCAGGAGCTGGGGGCTGTCACTGGCAGGGCTCTCCTCATCCTTATTCCCTCTCTTTCCCTGTGCTTCCCAGCAGTGAGAAGGAGCAGTAAGTATCTCCCTTCTTTTATTTGTCACTTATTCCTCTTTTCCTGCTACTTTGATGGTCAGGAAAAACCTGGGTGTGGATGTAAAAAAAAATTAAATTTGGGAAGTGTCGCACTTTTAAGGGATTTTAATGAACTTAAGGCTCAAGGCCATGGGGGTCTGTTAATGCAGAGGGGAAAAGAGCCAGGAAAGGTCTGTGGATGAGCAGGAAGGTGAGGAATGTTTGCCTTGTGCACCCCTGAGTGGCAGACGTTACCCTGTCACCAGGTTAGCACTGCCTGACACCCAGGCTGGGAGAGAGGATCTTTGGGAATGATGTTAGAGGGACAAACACTCCCATGTTTGGAGAAATGTTCCCAAAAAAAAGCCACCCACTCCTGCACCACCGCCCTGGTCCCGTGGCTGCCAGGCAGATCTGGTATTCCAGGGTGCCAAAGGAAACGTGCAAACAATGGGAATGGCTCTGAAAAGGAGTTTTTCCCTCTGTGTGAAACCAACATTCCCGTATGAAACCCCCTAAAAATGGAGATCAGAGCTCCCAGCTGTGGGTGGGGGTTCATTGCAGGCTGGGTGGGATCTGGAGGATGGAGAGGTGGGCTGGGTTTGGGATTTGGAGGATGGGGAAGTGAGCTGATTTTAGGGTTTGGAGGATAGGGAGGTGGGCTGGGTTTGGGGTTTAGAGGATGGGGAGATGGGCTGATTTTGGGATTTGGAGGGTGGAGAGGTGGGCTGGGTTTGGAGGATGGGGAGGTGAGCTGGGTTTGGGGTTTGGAGGGTGGAGAGGTGAGCTGGGTTTGGGGTTTGGAGAACAGGAGCTGGGCTGGGTTTGGGATCTGGAGGATGGAGAGGTGGTATGATTTTGGGGTTTGGAGGATGGAGAGATGAGCTGGGTTTGGGTTTGGAGGATGGAGAGGTGGTATGATTTTGGGGTTTGGAGGATGGAGAGATGAGCTGGGTTTGGGGTTTGGAGGATGGGGAGCTGGGCTGGGTTTGGGATCTGGAGGATGGGGAGCTGGGCTGGGTTTGTGTTTTGGTGCCTGGACACAGCCAGGGGTGGGGGTGGATCCATGGCTGGATCCCTGTCCCCGCTGTCCCCGCAGGCTCCCGGCGGGATGGGCGGCACAGCCCGAGCGGCAGCGCAAGGGCGAGGAGCTGACGGACGAGGAGAAGGAAATCATCAACCGGGTGATCGCCCGCGCCGAGAAGATGGAGGAGATGGAGCAGGAGCGCATCGGGTAGGGCGGGCTGGTGACACCCGGGGAGGGACACGGCGGGGACAGAGGGACCCCGGGGCCGCGGCAGGAGGCTCTGCTTGGCTGCTTTCCTGGGCAGCAGCCTCTGCACTGCGGTGCCTCTCCTGGAAGGAGCCTGCGGGGGATTTTGGGCTCTGGCCAGGAGGAACCGGGCAGGGAAGGAGCGGCTCCGGGTGCCTCAGGGGGGCTGGAGCCTTCTGCTCTCGTGCCAGGCATCGCTGAGATCTTTTATCAGTGAAAAGGGATCAGTGATAGCAGCTCGCTGCTTGTCCTGTGCTGAGCCAGAGCATGGAGGAGTTTGAGTTCTGGGAATGCCGTTGGAGGGGTGATGGATCCATCTTTGGGGTTAATCCCACTCTGGAAGGAGCTGTGTGAGGCTCAGCAGGGCTGAGCAATGCCCAGGGCTGTGATGCTCGGGTTTGCCAGGCTGGCCTCGGGCAGGGAGGCAGCAGTGATGGCCAGGCTGCTTTAGGGAGCTGCCCCAGGAAAGCCTGATTTTCTGGGATTTCCTGGGATTTCCTGGGATTTTTCTGTTCTGGAGTCCCCAGAGCCGCTGGTACCTCGTTTTTCACCAGGGGCATTCCCAGTGCCCGTGCGGAGGCTGGGAAGTGCCTGTATTTCCTTTCCTGACAGGTGAAACGAGCTAAGGCCGAGGTATCAATCCCCATCTATCCCCTTGCTCTGCTGGGAATGGTTTTCCAGAGGGGATCTCCACGATCCCATTGCAATCTCCACAATCCTGTTTTCCTGACAGAGTTTCCTGTTTCTTCTCACTGAGTTTAAGCATCCACTGCTCCTTTTTTTTTTTATTTTTCCCTAGCAGAGAAAATACTCAGCCCCAGGGAGGAGCCACACTCCCCACTGCTTTGGGGAGTGCCAAATTCCCTCTCACTGCTCAGGGACAGCTTGCTGCCCCTTAAATACTGGGATGCTCTGGCTGTGGAGAAGTGCTGGGTTTATTTCCTCATTTTTTCAGAAATCCTTGCTCAGGGTTTGAAGATCCCGGGGAGGTTTTGCCTCTCCAGGGGCTGTTCTGCCTGCCTGGGCTCGGCTCCTGCCCCATGGATGCGCTGCTCCCTCGGGCTGGAGGTGCCTCCGGGGCTTGGCATCGCTTTGCGCCTCGCTTCCCCTTCCAGGCTTTTTGGCAGAAGCCAGGTGAGAGTGGCTCTCTCTCTCTCCCATTGATGGCGATTCACCCCCAACAAGAGCTCACAAACAGCTCTCCCTGGCGTTTCCCTTTTCGTTTCCCTTTTCGCGGCCCGCTAAGAATTCCTTCCCAACGCGCTACGGCTCCTTGGATGAGCCGCAAATCATCTCGGGGAGAGATTTATTTCGTGCAGCTGTTTTCCAACTCTTCCCTTCGCCTTTGAGCTGGCGGTTCGCTCATCCTCATTCACGAGAAGCCGGGCGGAGGGGCTGGAGCCGGGAATTCTGGCGGATGCGCAGCTGATTCCCCTCCTGCGAGGAGGAGGAGGAGGAGGAGGCGTAGCGGGAGCCCTGCCAGCCCCTTTGTGTTTGTTGGCTTGCACAACACGAGCTGTAGGATGTTCAGCCCCGGGAATGTGGGACGGCGGCTGGATCAGCCTCGCAGGGAATCGGGAATCATCCCTTATCCAGGGTAGCTGCTTCTGTTACAGAATAATCCGGGCCGGCCTCTGGCAGGTGCTGGCTGGCCCTCGCTTGGCCGGGCTGCTTTAGGGAGCTGCTTATGGAAAGCCTGATCTCCTGGGATTTTCCGGGGTTTTTCTAGTCCTGTAAAAGGAAAAATAAATCCATTAAAACTTACCCAGGGAAGCTGTGGCTGCCCCATTCCTGGAAGTGTCCAAAGCCATGCTGGAGCAACCTGGGATAGTGGAAGGGGTCCCTGCCCATGGCAGGGGGTCCTTTCCAACCCAACCATTCCATCATTCCATGAAAACACTGCTTTTGGTTAATATTGGGAATAGCTCACATGGAGTGAGATTCCAAAGGGGGAATATGTGGTGAATACTTGGAGTTGCCTCAATAACTGGAGGTGTTTGAGGGATTCATTTGAGCTTTACACCCAATCCTTGAGGAATCCTGAATCCCACAACCAGGGCTGTGGATCAACCGCCTCAAATCCTTCCCAATTTTTTTTTTTTTTGCCCTCCATCTCCTGCATCCTCCACCCCACCAGCCCCTTGTCTTGGGAACAAATCGATGCCTCTCGTTGAGCTGTTGTTTGTGCAGTTGGACTTGGTGTCAAACCCAGCTCAGATTAATCCTGTGAGGGAGTATTTTTAGCGCTGAGGGTGGATGGATCCTGTGGGAGACGTGAGCTGGGTGCTGATGAGGCCTGGAGGACGGGGACACTCGGTGTGGGGGGGATTTTTTTTTTGTGTCTCGTGGTGCAGAGAAGGACGAGAGGAGCTGGAATCATCTTGAACGTGACGCAGCAGGAGCGCGTCAGGCTGGAGCTGCTGGGTGGTCAGGATCATCCTTCGGGATCGGGGACACAGGGCTGGAAGTTTTCAGGGAAAAGGGATCATCCACGTGGGCAGGGATGGATCCGTTGCTGCCCCGTGTCGCTCTGGGGTCTCTATGGTGGCTCTGGTGACACTCTGGTGACAGTGGTGCAATTCCAGCTGCAATCCATGAGGATCCTGTTTTCCATCTGCCACAGGAGCACCTGCAGGCACTAATTGACTCCGTTCTGCATCTCTAATTGGGGGCCATCAATAACCCAGCCAGGCTGCTCTGCTGCCTAATGAGCTCCAGCAGCTCCTGGCATTGAGGGGAAGATCTGAAACCATCCCAAGGTGGAAATTGTCAGCTGGCTCCTGGCTCTGGCCAGGGCCCTGTGGTCCCCTCTCAAAGTGCAGTGGCCTGGCTGTGTCCCCCTGGGTGCCACCTTTGCTCCAAGAGGAGCAGCTCTGCAGCAGGATTGCATTTTCATTTAATTCGACTGCTCATGGCTGGGATGACACAGGGATAATGCAGGAGCAGATGGAAGTCCCTGGGGATTAAATCATTAACCTCAGTGGCAGGGAAGCTGTCTGGGGACCACAGCCTGGGATCTTCATCCCCGTGTGCAGACAGCACAGAGATAAAATTCAGGCTCAAGGCAGGGCAGGGGGGTTACTGCAGACAGCTGGGAGCATCTCCTGGGATGGCGATTTCTGCAGGAGGTGAGGTTCCGTCGTGACCAGGGGACAGCTTGTGCTGCTTGAGATTTCATGGGGGTTTGGTTGAGCTTTCCCCTCAAAAAAAAAAACCCTCCTCTCTTATTTGCAAGACTGCAAAAATTCCCAGTCTGCTGCAGCACATTCAGCAAGCACCTGGATGAGCATGGGATGGGATACTTGGAAAAACCCCAGTGGTGCTTTACCTTTAGCTCCCTGCCCACTTGGAGGGGAGGAAAATTGCTTCTCATTTCTCATCCCAATTTTAATTATGTTTCCCTTAATCTGGAGCTTGGCTGCTTTTCTTGTCCCTTTTCCACCAGGAAAATGAGCCTTAATTTAATATTCATCCCTTTAAGGCACACGATTTCCCCATGGAGATGAGGCTGGGCTTCATTCTGGAGGCTCTTGGTGACCTCCTTTGTGTTTCTCTGGAATTTTTTCACCATGGATGTGGTGGCTGAGCCCATCCCTGCTGCCTCCTGCCCGGCACTGAGGAGCACATGGATCATGGTGGCCTGGATCAGGTCCTTCCTCGTGGATCAGGTCCTTCTCCCACCCTTTTTGCTGCATTAAAAGTCCTCCCTGCCACAATTTAAAGCCCATTAAGGACATCTTGGCCATTCATTTCTGCAGTGCTGATGAATATTTAAACACAGCAAACTCCTGCTCTGTCGTTCAGCCTCATTTCCTGGGATCATCAGCGCTTCATTCTGGTCACTGTGTCCCTATTCCCATCCCTCTTCTCCTGCTGCAATGCTTGAGAGTTCCATGGAATCATCATTTAGGTTGGAAAAGACTTCTAAAGTCATGGAACCCAACCCCGAACCCAGCTCTGCCAAAGCCACCATGGGTTCTGTCCCATCCAGTGCTGAACCCAGCCCAAGGCAATCCCTCATCCCTGTGGGATCCTTTTCCTGCCACAGATCACGGGGAATGTTTGGATGTGCCCCTGGGCCCTTCCCTGCCTGCTCCAGGGCTCTGGAACGGGGCCGGAGCACCCGGGGATGTCCCTCAGTGCCCACCCTCCCCTTCCCAAATCGCATCCCTGGGGCTGGGCTGGTTCCCGTCACCAGGGCCCCATTCCATTGCAGATAAAGCTGCTCCTGTCTCTCTCCCACCAGTGCCCAACCCCTGTTTCCCTGGCAGGTGAGGGATCTCTCCCCATCCCTGGGCTGGGCTGAGCCAGCTCCCTGCCACCAGCTCCAATTACTCCACTCCCAGATTCTTCCCCCTGTTTTAACAATTGGAAAGATATTTCCTGCTCTTTGAAGTGCAGATAATGGGGAGGAAGATGCTGCTGGAGCCGTGGAGGGCAGAGGGATGAGCTGGAGGCTGGTTGTGCGCAATAAAAGCGAGGAGGAAATGATCTCCAGTGGAGAGAAAAGCTTTTGGGAAGGCAGAAATCTCATTCCTGGTGAGGGCAGGGCTTCCCTTGGTTGTCAATGGGAGAATAGGATGGATTTGGATCTCTGGAGGTGCTGGATGGAGCTGGAAGCAAACCCGGGCTTTTTTTCTCCCAGTTGCTGCCTTTATCAAGGGCTTCTCAGCCCAGGGGTCTGGGCACAACCCCCCCTTTCTTCCTGCCAGGTTCACACCAGGACTTTCAATTGAACTTTTTCTACAGTTCTCTCCCAGCAGCATTTGAGTCATGGCGAAAAAAAAAATAAAAAAAGCCCAATTTCTCCCTCTTGAATGGATGTTTTAATTAGGGAAATGTACTTGGCTTGCAAGTGGTGCCACAGGTGTGTCCTGGCTGCTGAGCTCTTCCAGTGGTTCAAAAATCCCACTTAAGGAGCAGCTCGTGGTAAATGAGAGCCTGGGAGAGATTTTTGCAGCTAAATAATGAATCTCTTGAAATGCAAAGGCTTTTTCCTCTTTTCTTTTTTTTCCTCCCTCCCTTTGATTGTGCCATTTGTTCCAGTTTCTATAATAAGTTTGTTTGGGCTTGCAGATTTCCAACTGGAAGCTGCTTTGCTTGGAGCTCCTGCAGCTCAGCAGGAGGAACTGCAGGGGATTTGGGGTTTTTCATGAATAAAAGAGAGGTTTTTTCCCCCAAAATGCTCCCCCTTGGTGAGGTGGGGGATGATAAAAGCTGGCTGTTGTGAGGATCGTGCACTCCATGGGATGTGGGCTGGGGTTAATTGCTTTAAATAACGCTTGGGGAAGAGCCAGGATCCAGTTTTTGGTTGGAATTGCTGGCTGGGTGTTTGTGGGGTGATGCAGCCCTGCTGGAGTCTCTGGGATTTCTGTGCCTGTTTGCCACAGGCTCTGGAGCTTGGGAAGGCACCAGGAATGGTGGCTCCAGAGCTGGGTTATTCTCAAGGGAGGAGCCACCTCTGGATGTGAAGGGCAGGGATGGACCACGGCAGCTCTCAAGCAAAGCCCAGAATGGTTTGGGTTGGAAGGATCTCAAATCTCCTCTCGTTCCATGGGCAGGGGTTGCTCCAGCCCCATCCCACGCTGGAGCAGGGAGTCAGGCTGGCAGGGAGCTGAAGTGGGAAGGCACAAAATCCCCTGGCTATGGTTCTGAGGGTGCTGTTTGTCAGCACAAGGATGAGAGCCACGATTGCTGCATTTCGAGCCCCCGTGCTTGTGGTGCTGGCAGGAACTCATGAACTCTCCCATCTGCTGTCTGGTGACACCAGAGCTGTGAAAACAGAGCCTTGTCCCCACTGCTGGCTCTGTCTGGCTCTGCTGCTGCCCACCCAGCCCAGCTTCCAGCTGGGAACAGGCTGCAGGTTCATCTGGAAGTGGCAGGAGCCCAGCGGGATCAGCCCCCGCGTGGGGAGCAGTGGGAGACTCCCGGCTGGGTTTTGGCAGAGCTGAGGTGTTAATGTGGCTTTGCTTGGGTAATTTGTGGGAATTAAGGATCCACATCCCTGAGTGTGGCTGGGCTTGGTGGCTTTGAGATGCCCCTGTTGGCTGTAGTGAGGATTTTTGGGCTGTGATGGGCTGCACGTCCTAAAATGGTTCATTTTGGGAAAAAATTCCTCCCTGGGAGGGTGGTGAGGCCCTGGCACAGGTTGTCCATCCCTGGAACACCCTGGTCTAGTGGAAGATGTCCCTGCCCATGGCAGGGGTGGAACTGGATGATTTTAAGCTTCCTCCAAACCAAAACCATTCCATGCTCATACAATTTCCCCTCCTCGTGCCGCTGTTCCTTTATTTGACTTTTCCCTGCGGGCCCCATGGAATTCTGGCTGTCCAACCCCAACCCCAGAGGCATTTTTGTGTGCAGGGAACCTGTGGATGGTTTATGAGCATTTCAGAGGCCCTGGCAGCTGAGTCACCACAAATCTGAAGCTGCCACCCCTCGTGGGATGTCTGCCACCCCTTTCAAACGCCCGCCGGTTTTCTCCCACCGCAGCTCTGTCGGATTTGGGTCAGGCTGCCACGGGGGGCTGCTCCCTCCGGTGGGCTCGGGTCTCCTCCTCCCTTTCTTCGTTCCTTCCTCACTGAATGACATAAATAATGCAGCTTTTTTTCCCTTGCTGTGCTATTTTTAGGGCCAGGATTCTGGGTTAGCTGAGCGCACGACGCCGACGCCAGCTCCCGGCAGCTCCTTCCTGCTTCCCAAACTCCTTCAGCCAACGCTGCCTTTCCAAAACTTCCTCAACTGGTTTTGGTTTTTTGTTTGTTTGTTGGTTTTTTTTTTGTTTTTTTTTTTTGCCTTTGCAGGAACCAGGTGTGTTTTCACAGCCTGGCCTCCAGTGGGCTTTCATTTCGTTGTAAGAATTGCCATCAAATATATGCAGCGTTTTTTCCTCAGATAATAAGCAAATTAATTAATTAAAATTCAGTCCTCATTAGAGCCCTTCCAGGATCTCCTCCTTCAGCTCTTCATGGGCAGCTGCAGGACTGGGTGGAAAGGTTTCCATTTAGGGACAAGTTACTCCATGCAAAGCTGCTGCCTTGGATGGATTTTCTATGTCCATGGAGCTCCCTGGAAGTCAATATTGCACCATACAAACCCGTTGGAATCTTCTTTCCCCCTGGGATGTACTTTTGTCCCATAGCTGGAAAGGGAAATGCTCCATGGGGAGCAACACCTGGAAAAGGAACAACCAGACCCAAGGCAGTGGCCAACGCTGGGGAGCAGGGCCTGCCCCCGTGTCCTGCCCTTCTCCTGGCATTCCCTGTGCCCTTCCTGATGTCCCTGTGCCCTCTGCAGGCGCCTGATGACCCGGCTGGAGGACATGCGCCGCAGCGTGCTGGGGGACGGCGTCAACCGCTGCATCCTCTGCGGGGAGCAGCTGGGGACAAGGGGCTCTGCCTGCGTCGTCTGTGAGGACTGCAAGAAGGTGAGACCCCCCCCCGAAGGTGAGACACCCCCACTGAACCCCACAAACCCCCCCAGCCCGGGGGCACTGCAGATTTTGGGTGCCCATTTCCATAGCTCGCTGGTGGTTGCACAGGCAGAGCTCTCCTTGCTGGTGTTGGGGACATTTTGGTGGCACCGGTGTCACTCAGATCTTTGTTTTGCCCGCAGAATGTGTGCACCAAGTGTGGGGTGCAGACCACCAACAACCGGCCCCAGGCCATCTGGCTCTGCAAGATCTGCAGCGAGCAGCGGGAGGTGCGTGTGGCCCCTGTCCCCTCTGTCCCTGCTGTCCCCTCTGTCCCCACACCTCCAAGACAGGCCCGACTCAGCCTCCCAGGGGCCTCCAGCACCACCCAGCCTCACCCAGCAGCTGTTTGACCGTGGTTCTTATAGGATGGTTTTGTTTTCTACACAAAATGATGTTTCATTTCATGAAAACAGAGCTCTGGGGCTCCAAGGAGCTCTTGAGGGC
Source organism: Molothrus aeneus (assembly GCF_037042795.1). Lineage (NCBI taxonomy): Eukaryota > Metazoa > Chordata > Aves > Passeriformes > Icteridae > Molothrus > Molothrus aeneus. The sequence continues at coordinate 10,345,890 of NC_089663.1, read as the reverse complement.
AGAGATTGGCTGCTGCAGCATGAGCCAGGGCGTTAATTGATTAATTAATGAGCGGGATGGGCTGCAGGGTGGGGGTGTGGGGTCGCTGGAGGAGGACCACAGTGGTGTGAAGCCCTGAGAGGCCTGGCCCTGCTCCCACAGGTGTGGAAACGCTCCGGTGCCTGGTTCTTCAAGGGTTTGCCCAAGCAGATGCTGCCACAGCCGATGCCCATCAGCAAGAAGGGACCCCAGACCCCGAGCGAGCCCTGCCCGGCCGAGCCGCCCGCCCCGGACCCCAAACTCCCCTCCCGGGCACCCACCCGAGGTAGGTGAGAGCAGGGGCTGCCCCCAGCACTGCCAGCGAGGCTCTGGGGCTCCTTCCCGTCCTCAGCATGGGAAAATCCTGGGGGAAAAGCGTCCAGAGCAGTCGTGTGGCTGCTGCCTGTGTCCTGAAGGGGGTGGCAGTGGAGCTGGAGGTGTTTGATCCAGGTTTTATCCAGGTGGGGTTGCAGGACATCCTCGAACAAAGCAGCCCCGAGTGGGGATCAGGGCCCAGCTGAGAGTTTGGGCAGTGCCTGGGTAGGGACGTGGTGATGGGGAAGCCTTAAAAAAATAGGGACAAAATAGGGAAATCTGGGAAAACAGTGGCAGGGCATCCCGGGATGGGGTTGGGGGTGCGTGGGCCGCAGCTTCACCCCCTCTCGCTCTGTTTGTGCCCCCAAGGCCAGGCGGATGCCGAGGACACCGAGGGTAAGCACCGGCCTTTGTCCCCTCCCTGTGCCCAGCCCATCCCTGCCTCCTTCTCTTCCCAAGGCTTTTTCCCACCCAGTTTCCCTCGGGATGCTGCAGCAGGATCGCTCCTTGCTGCTGCTGCCGCCCACCCTGCGGGGGTCTGGGTTATCCCAGGGTTATTCCAGGGTTATCCCAGGGCTTCCCCACCTCCCGCGCACACGCCGGGGCTGAGCCGCTGCCGCTCCGGAGCCGCCTCCGTGGTTGTTGGGTCCTGCTGGGAGGGGCAGGTGGGTTTTGGGGGTTTTTTTTTTTTTTGGGTTTTTTTTTCCGGTTATTTAACCAGAAATCCTTGGAAAACCTCCCAGGGAAAGTTGAGGAGGCTCGTGGGGGCTTGTGCCTGCCTGTGGGGGATGGAGCAGCCCAGCCTTGTGCTGTGCACGGCGCAGCAGTGGCTTGTTCTGGTTGTTCCTTGCACCCTCTGGCACTTCCAGTGGTGGAATCATTCAGTTTGGAAGAGCCCTCAAAGCTCATGGAGTTCAGTCATTCCTCCAGCACTGCCAAGGCCTCCGCTGACTGATGTCCCCAAGGGTTCAAATCCCCACACAGGGACAGGGACTCCTGGGCAGCGGTGTCAGGGTTGGACAATCCTTCCAAGTGAAGAAATTTTCCCTAATATCCAACCTAAACCCCCCCAGGCATAACCTGAGGCCATTTCCTCTTGTCCTGTTGCTTCTGGCCTGGGAGAAGACCCTGACCCCCACGTGGCTCCTGTCAGGGAGGTGTGGAGAGCGAGAAGGGGTCTCTGGGAGTTCATTTTGAGTAACAGCCCCCATTTTCACACTTCCACATGGGATGCCAAGGGGATAAGGACCTCTGATTCCCCTCCAACACCTTGTGCTCCTCATTTGGGCAATAATTAAATTGGGAGCAGCACAGTGGCTGCAAACTCTCCTCTTCCTTGGCTCCGTGGAAGAGGCAAAGGGGGGCTGAAGGGACACTTCCCGCCTGGAATGGTCCCCTCCATCCCACCCTTCCTTTTGCCCAGGTTCTGATTCCCCCAGCTGACGATCTCCCTCTTCCCATGCAGCAGCAGCTGGGGGAAGCACTTAATTAAGGCAATTTAATCACTCCCCTAGCCGGTGCCTTAAACCTCCCAGCCCCAAGGGCAGCTTTTATTAATCCCGACGGCTCCTGCAGTCGGGAAGGCTTTGCCAGCTCCGCACGTTCCTCCCGGTGCTCAGCATGCTCCTGCCGTGCCCGTGATTTTCCTACAGCTCCCTCGGAAAATTATTTACTGCACGGCTCTCTCTGCACCACGGGGCTCCTGCTCCTGGATGCTCATTTCCCCCCCCCCCTCCCTGCTCTTCAGCATTCCCGGTGTTTTTCCCTCTCTCCCTCCTCCTTTCCCCCCTGCAATCTGTTGCTTTGTCCTCACGCCCGGTGACCCTGAGAGCCCAGCCAAGGAGAAACAGCCCATTTATGTCACGGCAAAGATTTATCCCTGGCGTCTCCAGCAGCAGCCAGGTGAGCGCCGAGACCTTTCCCGTCACGTCCGCGGGGTCGCCATCCATCAGCCCAGAGCGCCGGGCTGGGATGGATCCGCTGGGACTGCCGGATCCCTGGATGGAAGGGAGAGGGAGAGGCAGCTGCCACGGCTGTCTCCTTAATAAATGGGAGATGATCAGCTGAAGGAAAATAGGATCCTCCACCCCTCCCCCCCCCCCCCCCCCCGCCAAATCCCAGGGATGTGGAGCTGTGGTGCCATCAGGGGTTTGTTTGATGGGTGCTGAGGACCGGGTGATGGATACCTCAGGCCTTGTTTCTCCGTGTCCTCGGGGATTTCTTGTGTGCAGGTTTGCAGGTTTGATGGTGCAGAACCCTCCTGCCGCAGTGCCCGGAGCTCAGCTCGGAGGTGCTGCTGCAGTGGCCGTGCCCATTGTCCCCCTGCTGCTGGCACCCAGGCCAGGGATGGCAGCTCGCTTTTCCAGCCTCACCGCTCCTTTCTCCCTCTCCCTGCAGGCACCGAGGGCACAGCGGCCGCCCGGGGCAGCCGCAAAGCAGCCGAGGGCCGGCCAGGTCCGGGTGGCAACGAGGACACCGCTGGGGACAGCGACAGCCGGGACTACGCTGAGAGCGGCGTCAGCAGGAGCCCCGGTGAGAGCGGAGCTGCTCCTGCATCCCTGGACGGGACAGATGGGGGGACACAAAGCCGGGAGCCATCTGCGGGTGCTCTCTGCTGATCGTCCCCTGTCCTTGCAGGTGTGAAGAGAACCAACTCCGTGCAAGGCCAGCGGCCGCCCCCGCCGGCCACCGCTGCATCCGCCGCTGGATCTGCCCCGGCAGCGGCACCACCCGCAGGTGGGATGGGATGGGAGCACAGCCAATGGTTCTGTGCCTGGGGACACCCCATGGGCTCAGTGTGGTGGGAGAGGCCACCAGGGGATGTCCCAGGCGCTGATGCCGCCTCTGTGTCCCCAGCTGCAGCGGCAAGGCCAGGTCCCGGGGGTCCCGCCCGCTTCCCGGACAGACAAGGTAAGCCCGGGCTGGCTGCGGGCTCTGGGGGCCACCGCGGGCCGGGGCTAACGGGGTCCCTCCCGCAGCGAGCCCCCCGGAGCCGGCCCGTGGAGCTGCCAGGGAGGAGCGGGGAGGGGGCCTGGCTGCGCCCCCCGGCAGGGAGGACAGGCCAGGCTGGCAGCCCCCTGCCCCCAGCCAGCCCCCGCCCGCAGCCGCCGCCCCGCAGAGGCAGCAGCAGCCCCGAGAGGAGGAGGAGGAGGATGCCAACAGCTACGACTCGGATGAAGGCAGTATGTACCCAGGAAGGGAGGGAGGAGGGAGTTTCTTTGGGAAGTGCAGGATTTGGAGGAGGTTGCTGGGTGGGTGTCCAGCAGGGAAAGTCCTTAGGGAATGATGCTTCCCTGCCAGGCTCGGAGCTGGGGCGGGGGTTTGAGGGGGAGGATCTGTGGTAGAACATCCTGGGTGGGAAGAGCTGCTGGGGTCGGGATCAGGTGCTTGGATTGGAGCAGCTGATGCCCTCTGTGCCTGCTCTTCATCCCTGGGATGAAGGAGCACGAGCCTGAGCTGGTTTCCAGAGAGCCAAGACGGGAGCCAGGTGCTGAGCCCAGCCTTGGGAGGAGCTGCTGTCCCATCTCCTCAGGGTGCTCCAGGGTGGAATTGCTGTGGGAAGGGTTGGCTGTGTTACTCCTCCCTTGCCTGCAGAATATTGGAGTCAGCTCCAGAGCCCCAGGCTGCTCTCCCTGGGCAGTCCCTGCCCTCCAAAGCTGTGCAGAGCTCCTGAATCCGCCTGGATTTGCGGCGGTTTGGCCGCTGCCAGCACAGTGTCACTGCATTAAACAGCTTTTACATTTGACCCGCAAATCTTCCCAATTATTACTAATTGGGGATGATTAAATGCAGTTATTGGCTGGGGTTTTAACGAGGTTGTTTCCTCCTCTTCCATCGCTGTCAGCCACGCTGGGAGCTCTGGAGTTCAGCCTGCTCTACGACCAGGACAACAGCTCCCTGCACTGCACCCTCATCAAGGCCAAGGCAAGAGCTCCTCCTTTCTCCCCCCTTTTCCTAAATTAAATCCATCTGGCTCCCAGTTTCTCTGGTACAATGGGAAGGAAGCCGTGTGCTGCTGGCAGAGGCTGCTCCCTTGGGAGGCTCCAGGCACAGCTGCTCCTGGCTGGGGAGGGCTGGGGGCCTTTTCCTTGTGTGGATCCAAGAGATCTGTGGGAGTGGTGATGCCCTTGAACAGTCCTCCCAGGAAACTGCCCCATCCCTGGAAGTGTCCAAGGCCAGGTTGGACAGGGTTTGGAGCAGCCTGGGATAGTGGAGGATGTCCCTGCTTGTGGCAGGGGGTGGAACTTGATGGTATTTGAGGTCTCTTCCAACCCAAACCATCCTGTGATTCCACAATGCTGATTTTTCCTGGGAAGGGTTGGTTCAGCACATCCTGGCACCCACAGCTGCTCGGGGCAGAGGCTCTTGGGTCACTGAACACATTTTCTCTTTGCGTTTTTCACGAGCAGATTTTTCTCTTTGCTGAAGGAGAATTCACATCCTACATTTCCTTTATCCTTTTTTAGGGCTTAAAACCAATGGATTCCAATGGCCTGGCTGATCCCTATGTGAAGCTGCACCTCCTGCCTGGAGCCAGCAAGGTGAGGCTCTGCCAGGTTTGGTGCTGGGGGTGGAGCAGAGGTTTCTCAAATCCCCCTCAGATCAGATTTTCCCTGTTGATTTCTTTGCTCGCTGCTGTTTTCCCTGGGGGTGTCTCTGAACAGGGAGGATGCTCCCAGATGCTCTCCCAGACCCGAGGAACAGCTCATCCTGCAGGCAGGAATCTGCTCAGGGATGGAGGGAAGCTCCAGAGGAGGCATTGCTGTTAATGCATCACAAAACATCTGCCCAAAAATCTAATTATGCCCAGGGCTGGAATTATCCATTTGCTTGGAAGCTGCAGCACGTTCTTGGTGGAGCTGTGGGGAGAGAACTGGGGGGAAACTGTGGCTCCATCATTTCCAGGAAATTCCTGGAAATCTCCCTGCCCAGCCCAGCTGAGCTGATCTGGGTGGGCAAATCTTGAGGAAGGAATGACCACCAGCAGTGCTGGCTCTTTGCTTAGAGGGTACAGCAGAGTTCTGCTCAGAGGAACCAGGAGTAAAACCAGGGGAAAACTGATACAAAGAAATTGGATTGATTTTCCAGCTTTGCTTTATGCACAGGGACACCTGGTCTTGTTTGGAGGAAATCCAGGTGTGATGTTGGGAATTGCTTTGATTTCTACTGCTCTCATTTGCTGATATTTATTTCAATTATTTTTTAAGATTTTGAATGTGTGGTTGTGAAAGACACTCAAGCAAAGTGACAGCTCCTCAATCCCCCACTGTCACCTCCTTTAGACCATGAGAGCTGTGACCTGAGCCCTCACATCCTGCCCTGGACACCTTTCCCCCTCTCCTTGAGGGAATAAACTCCAGGGAGCGACAAAATCCAGTCTCTCCCATCCACCTCATGTCACCAAATCCCTGGTGCTTGGCAAAATTCCACCTCAGTGCTCCCTGGGAGCTCACCATCACCCAGCTGTGCCAGCTGTGATGGGGCACCCCTGCCAGGAGCTGGGATTTGGGCAGGGAGGAATCCTGGGGTATTGGAATATCACCAGTATTGTGGACGGGACGTGCCTTGGCTTGTCTGGGCCCTGTGGCTGAACCAAATAGTGGCATTGTGGTGTTTCACCCCAGGGACACTTTTGGCTGCTGGGTGTGTGGTGTTTCACCCCACAGACACTTTTGGCTGGCTGGGTGTGTGGTGTTTCACCCCAGGGACACTTTTGGCTGGCTGGGTGTGTGGTGTTTTGCCCCACAGACACTTTTGGCTGGCTGGGTGTGTGGTGTTTCACCCACAGACACTTTTGGCTGGCTGGGTGCTGCAGTTGGCACGTGGAGATGAGTCCAGGCCTGCAGGAGCTCTGGTGGTGCTGGGATGGAGCTTCCCCCCATAACAGGGGCTGCTCCTCAGGTTTCCCTCTGGTGGGGAAGCTTTGAGGCGATGGTGAAGGAAAGGAGTCGGTTCTGATGGAGGGTTTGGATCCAGAGCTTTATTCTGGCCTCTGAATGCAGCACCAGCGCCAACAGAACTCCCTGAGCCCGTGGCTGCTGCTCCTTTGAACCCCGGGGAGAGGGGAGGGAAGGGGCAGGGAGCCACCAAGCAGGGACAGGAGGGGAGGGACAAAGGGACAAAGGACACCTGGATGGCCCAATGCCCCCCAGGGGTAGAGGGCATCCTTTGAGTCTGCCAATCACTCGAAGCCCTTCTGGAATGCCAGGACTGACAGACAGTGCTGGGAGGGGAAAGGAGAGGAGACGGACACACCTGGGAGGGAATTATCAGGGGAGGGACCCGGGGTTCTGGGGTAAACCATGAAGTCAACACTGATTCCCCTGCGTTTGTGTGACCCCACAGTCGAACAAGCTGAGGACGAAGACGCTGCGCAACACTCGGAACCCGGTGTGGAACGAGACCCTGGTGTACCACGGCATCACCGACGAGGACATGCAGAGGAAAACCCTCAGGCAAGGCCAGCAGGAGCCCAGGGGTCCCACAGGGTGGGGCTCAGGGTGTCCTTGCTCCCAGCACCACCCCCAGGAGTGCAGGGGGGGGTTAGGGCTGTGAGAAATGCAGTTTTGGGTTAAAATCAACATGGCTTTGGTCATCTGGATGGTTCTTTGAAGAGAGGAGAACTGGCATTTTGACCTTTTCGTTTAATAGTAGATTATTGATTATACTATGATTTTTATCATTGTAGAGATGTGCATCTCTGCTGATTTGACAATAGCCCAGAAAAACACTCCATATAAATATCTCTTAAAATTTATGGCTCTTTCTCCCCTCAGAAAACTTAAAACTTCCACATCTTGATTTCTTGCCCATCACAAAGCAAATATTTTAAAATGTTGACTTTTTTTTTTTTTAAGATAGAAATTTGGGGGTTGATGGCTGTTGGTCAGAGAAAATCCACATCAAGGGTGGGTTTGGGGGGTTTTGTTTTGTTTTTCCCTCTCCCCAGCAGTGCCCCTGCAGGGATGGGTTTGGCTCTGGAGTCGGGCACTGCTCCAGCCTGGTTATGTTCCCCTTTCCCTCTTCCCTCCAGGATCTCTGTGTGTGACGAGGACAAATTTGGCCACAACGAGTTTATTGGAGAAACCAGAGTTGCCTTGAAAAAACTCAAAGCCAACCAGAAAAAGAACTTCAACATCTGCCTGGAGAGAGTAATAGCAGTGAGTGTCGGTGCAAATTCCTTCTGTTCCCCTTGGAAATGGCACCTGAGGGATGCAGGGAGGGGCTGGAGGTGCCTGGCTTCCCTGGCACCTTCTGGAGTTGCATTCCCACCTGTGCCTGGGCTGATGTGACATCCCAAGGCCAGGAGATAAGATCCTGGTGGGAATCCATGGGAAGTGACCCCAGGGCCTGCTCCTGTTGGCACTGCCAGCCCCTGGGGGTGGATGTCACCGAGGTGGAGGGGACAGGTTGCTCTGTCCCCCTTTGAATCCGCTGGGATGGGGGGGATGGAGCAGATGGAGATTCCTGAGGTCCTTGCACTTTGGAGTGCAGTGCAGGAGCTGGGCTGCATGCATTCCCAGGGTTTTGTTTTTTTTGCTGTGGGATGGTTCCTCTCCCAGTCACTCATGGCATTCTCCTTGTCCCTTTCCCATCCCAGACGAAGCGCGCCGGAACAACCGGCGCATCCCGTGGGATGGCTCTGTACGAGGAGGAGGTGAGTCCTTGGAGCAGGACAAGCTCCATCCATGTCCTTTCCACCATCCCTTGTGTACAACCCCATTGCTCCCCTGTCCTGGAGATCCCACATTCCCTGGTATCCATCCCATCCCTCCTCCTCCACGCCGTTTTCCCTCCTGATGCAAGAGAAGCTCCTTGGCACAAGAGATGGAGGGCAGTAACTGAAAGAGAACAGGGAGAAAGAGGAAAAATTAGAAAGATATAGTGTTCAAAGCCAGCTTTGATCTTAATTTTTTGTTTGTTTGCTGCACCTTCGTTCTGAATGGAATTATCAAATAGGCAATAATAACCCACAATAAAAATAAATAATAAACGATTATATATATACACACCCACATAGCTGACATAAATTATAATTAAAATGCAGTCTGCTTGTAGAACACAAAATTAATTTCAAACAAACAAACAAAAAACTGACTGAAAACTTGACTCTGAAAACTGCACTCTGATCTGACAGAAGCTTGGCTAGGAGAAGGAAAAATTAAGGCAAACAGCTGAGCCAGAGGAGAGATGTGAGGAAGGAAACGTTATTGCCACATTTGACGCCCACCTCTGTGGTGGTGTTCACAGGGGTCCCAGGATGAGGGAAGAGATGAGAATCTTGACTCCATGTTTCAGAAGGCTGATTTATCATTGTATGATATATGCTATATTAAAACAAAATGATATACTAAAACTATACTAAAAGAATAGAGAAAGGATTTCATCAGAAGGCTTGAAAGGAATAGAAAGGAAAATGGAATGATAATAAAATCTTGTGACTGACCGGAGAGTCCGAGACAGCCGGACTGTGATTGGCCACTAATTAAAAAACAACCACATGAGACCAATCACAGATGCACCTGTTGCATTCCACAGCAGCAGATAATCATTGTTTACGTCTAATTTCTGAGGCCTGTCAGCTTCTCAGGAGAAAAAGATCCTAAGGGAAGGATTTTTTTCCCACAAAACACATCCGTGAGACGCCTCTGGCGGCTCCTCCTGCAGGTGGATCGCGGAGGGGACGTGGAGGAGCGCGGGAAGATCCTGGTGTCCCTGATGTACAGCACCCAGCAGGGGGGGCTCATTGTGGGCATCGTGCGCTGCGTGCACCTGGCGGCCATGGACGCCAACGGATACTCGGATCCCTTCGTCAAGCTGTGAGTGAGCCGGGGCTGGCTCCGGGCTGGAACCGCCTGCTCTCCTTCCTCTGGAGCCAGTGACGGAAATTCAGGGCAAACCCGGTGTCACCGGTGTCATCCTGTGGGTCCTGCTTGAGCTTCACCTCTGGTGGTGTCCCCAGCGTGGGTGGTGTTGAGCCAACCCTTGGGTCTGTCACTCCCCGGTGCCCAAATCCCTGTGGTTGCCTCATGGAGAATCCCAGAATTGTTAAAGGCTGGGAAAGACTTCAGGAGTCCAAGCCTTGACCGATCACCTTGTGTCTGCAAGCAGAGGGCACGTGGGGGATGTGGGGTGGGTTTGGGGCTGGTGTCCAACACCCAAAACTTCCAACACCCAAAACTTCCAACACCCAAAACTTCCAACACCCAAAACTTCCAACACCCAACTACCAACTTCCAACACCCAAAACTTCCAACACCAACTTCCAACTACCAACTTCCCTGCGATCCATGCGAGTGGGATTCCCACCCGTGACTCACCAAGGGCATGGTGGGACTCCAGGGACAGTGGAAGCTGGAGGACAGGGAGTTCTTCTCTCCACCTCTGACCCACCTTGGCTGCAGGACAGAGGTGGCTCCATGTCCCTCCATGCCCTGCCTGCTGCCCCATAAACCCACATGGCTCCTGGGAATGTGGGGTTTTTATCCCAACCTTGTGAGCTGCACCACAGAGAAATCCCTGCAGCCATTCCTGGTGGGGTTTTTGCTCACGTTTTTTTCCTTTGCCTTTAGAAAAAAACCTCTGTTCTCCCTCAAACTCATTCAGTGACTCTCATGTTGAACATATTCTGCTCCTCGTTTTGTAGCTCAGTGGAGCTGAGCAGGTTCCCTTCCCAGTCTCTCTTTATTTGTTGCATTTTCCATTTCCAGAAACAGAAGATGGTGGTTTTACATTTTTAAATCAGTGATCTAATTAATCCCAGCCCTAAATTGAGTTCTGGATCTGCAGCCAGGCTGCACAGCCCCAGCCCCATACTTTTCCCACATTCTCTGGAAGGTGGGAAGAGAGACTGGCTCTAAATAAATCTCTTCCAGCTCAGAAGCTCACTTTTTAAGCTTATGAACTCCCACTGTTCTTGCACTTGAATTTTGAGCTGTTTTCTGTTGCCCCCAGTTGGCTGAAACCCGACATGGGAAAAAAGGCCAAGCACAAGACACAGATTAAGAAGAAAACGTTGAATCCTGAATTTAACGAGGTATGGACGGATATTTTTTTATATTATTAAATCAATTCACTGAGTGCTGTGTTGAGTGGAGGAGGTGGAAGACAAACTCCCCAAGGTTTGGCTCTTTGCTCAAGCTCCTTTCCCACTCCTGTGCCCAGGAATATTTTGGGAATGACTTTGCCATGGCAGCACCACACACCCTGAAAGCTCCCTGCATCCCAGCTGGGGATGTGGGTGGGATCAGCATTCCTGGGGGTGGAAACTGGAAATTCTCCACTGGTGCTGCTTTGATGGGACACCTGGAAAGGGCTCATGTAGGTGCAAGGGGTGAGCTCAGCTCCTGGAAAAAGAGGTTCCACAGGGAAGGAGCATTTTTCCTTCATTAATTACATTTTAACCATCCTCTCCTTGGATTTTGAATCCAGGCTCTGCAGAGGTCAGGCCCAACCCCTTAACTGCAGCTTTTAGGGTGTGTTTTCCTTTCTGCAGGAGTTCTTCTATGACATCAAACACAGCGACCTGGCCAAGAAATCCCTGGACATTTCCGTATGGGATTACGACATCGGGAAATCCAACGACTACATCGGTGAGCCACGGGCTGGAAGGCTCTGCCCTCTGGGGCAGGGTTTGGTGCCTGGGATGGGGTTTGCTGAGTGGGTCACCTGCCCAGGTGGGATGATGGCATCTGGTGGGTGCACCCTCTACACTGCCCCACCTCCAGCATCTTTTGGGCAGGAAAAGCATCTCCGTGGCGTTTCCATTAGATTTGTGGTCCAGGAGATGGAAAAAGCATTGCAGGGTGTGAGGTGTGTGCCCATGGCAGGATTTCCTGGACATCAGCACCACTGTGGTTATGACACCATGAAAGGATAATCAATGCAATTTGCTCGAGGTCACCAAATGTGGCAATGTTCTTCACTCAGGGCTCACTAAATGTTGAATTTGCAAGGCAATCTTGACATGGGAAGAGATGAGAATCTTGACTCCATGTTTCAGAAGGCTGATTTATTATTTTATGATATATATTATATTAAAAGAAAATTATATACTAAAACTATACTAAAAGAATAGAAAGAAAGATTTCATCAGAAGGCTAGAAAAGGAAAGAAAAAATAATAATAAAATCTTGTAACTAACCAGAGAGTCTGAGACAGCTAGACTGTGATTGGCCATGAATTAATGTGATTGACCACTAATTAAAAACAACCACATGAGACCAATCAAAAATGCACCTGCTACATTCCACAACAGCAGATAATTATCATTTACGTTTCGTTTCTTAAGCCCCTCGGCTTCTCAAGAGAAAAAAATCTTGGCAAAAAGATTTTTTTCATAAAACATGCCTATGACAGCAGCACCTCTGGTTACAAACTCTGCTCTTGTCCCCTTTCCCCAGGCGGTTGCCAGCTGGGAATCACGGCCAAGGGTGAGCGCTTGAAACACTGGTACGAGTGTTTGAAGAACAAGGACAAGAAGATCGAGCGCTGGCACACCCTGCAGAACGAGAACCACGTGGCCAGTGATTAAAGGGAGCCTCTGCCCAGCCCTCCCTGCCCTCTGCCACACCCCTGCAGGTCCCTGGTGTCCCTGGTGTCCCGTCTTCCAGCGCAGCCACGCCTTGCTACAGCCTCTGATCCCAGGGTCCTCCTCCTCCTCCTCCAAGCCCCCTCCGTCCTCCCCTCCACTGGAAACTCCCCCAGATCTTTTCTATTCTCCTTTATTTATTTTCAGCTGGGGAAGGGAGGCTGTTGAGTTCCCCTGGTGTGTAATTTTGGCAAGCAATAGTTCCCTCCTGACTGTTCCCCCCTCTCTCTCTCTCTCCGTTCCCGTCGCGTTTCCGACGCTCTGTGTCCCTCCAGCCTCCGCTCCTCGCGTCTCCCCTAGGGGAGATGGGAGTGCTGGGCTTGGGAGCATCAGCCTGTCCTTGCTTGTGTGATCTCAATACCTCAGTTGCAATAAGGAAAAAGCTCCTTGGCTTTGGTGTGGGTGTCACCGTCGCCTGGTGTCCGTGTTGTCGTGGTTAGGCCAAAAAACCGGTGCCACTGGTGTCATCCTGCGAGTCCTGCTTGAGCTTCACCTCTGCTCTGGCCCACCTGAGCAATCTTGTGGCACATCCTTTGCTGAGAAGATCCACCACCAACACCATAACAGCGACAAGGAGGGTTTAGGGAGCTCTGCGCTCGCAGGGGACCAGGTGTGGGTTGGTTTTTGTCCTTTTGCGCGAGGAGTTCGGGGGCGCCGCTGCTGTAGGAGCCCAGCTGTGTTTTAGGGTTGTGACTACCTCCTCCTCACCTCTGAGCTGTGTAGTAGTGACTGGCCGAGCCCTGAAGGGGTCCTAGGTCCCCTCAGACCCCTCCTGCTCCCGAGGATTTTCTGTTCCTCAGGAGGGAAGCTGAGGGAGCTGCTGCTTCCCCCCAGCCCCCTGATGTGTGCAAGGATTTTTGCTTTAAACCACCACAGCTCCTGGAATTAGCTGGAACAATCTGAGATCTTCCAAACTTGGGTTGTTTTGGTTTGGTTTTCTTTTGTTTTTCCCAGTTTTCTGCACAAGAACCCTGAGCCTGCCCCTTAAGGACGGCCTGGATCTGTTGGATCTGGTCTGGACAGCAGGAGGCACAGACTCTCTGCAGCTGCTGCTGCTGGGCTCTGGAGCCATTCCCTGGCTCTGGAACCACTCCCTGGCTCTGGAACCACTCCCTGGCTCTGGATCACCCCAGGCCCTGTGGATAGGAGCACTCTAAGCACTATGGAATATATGGGATTTTTTTGTCACACTGAGCATGGTGTGTGAAACGTTCCCCCGAGCCCCCTGCACCCTCTGCTGCTGCTGCTGCCCTCTCTTTGGGTTGGATGAATTCTGTTTTCCTGGTATTTTCTTTGTCTCCCCCCAGCAGAACTTGCTGATGTGCCCTGAGTGTCCCCAACCCCCTCTGTGCTGAGCTGGCCCAGCCTGGCACAGGCTCCCCCCTCCTTGGATCTCCAGGTGGGAAAAGCCAACCCAACCCACCCCAGAGGGTCCAGCCAGAGCTGGGAATCCTCTTCCATCACCCCAGGTGATGTGCTGGTGCTTGTGGCTTGGCTTGGGGTGCAAAGGAAGAAAACACCTGGAAATTTTCCCCTTTTCCATGGAATTTTTGCCTCTGTGCCAGTCAGGGTGGCATCCCTGAGCCACCCTGGCCAGGACCAGACTGAAACAATCTTTTTTTTTTTTATAATTATTAATTATAATTAATATAATATAATTTTTTTGACGGTTCCCCTCTGCACGCCATGGTGAAGCCTCCCTGCTCCAGGCCCAGCTGAGCTGTGGGATGGTGGGATCCAGGATGGGATGGTGGGATCCAGGATCAATGGTTGGACTCTCCCTTTTTCAACCTTAATGACTCCAAGCTGCCACCACCCTTTCCAGAGGGATGGACCTGACCCAAACATTCCTGTTCATACCCAGAGCAGCCCTTGGGCACGGAGCTGTGCTGGGGAAATATGTGGCTGAGGGTAAAAAAAAAAAAATCTTTTAAAATCATTATTAAAGCAATTCCTTAATTTCTCCCAGTCCTGCAGCAGCCCAGCCTCCTTTGTATGTGCAGAACAACTCACTTAAGGTTACCCTTTTCCCATCCTGTATTCCCATTCCCTGTTCAGCCTGCTTTCTTTGGGAAAAGGATACTCAGATCATCTCTTTGCACCTCCAAAAATCAAGTGCAACTTGCCAATCTCCTCAGTAATGTGCAAAACCACAGCCCTGGTCTCTGCCCCCTCCTCTTCTCAGTTTTTCTGATGGTAATTCCTGCCCTGAATGACTTCTTTTTGTTGTAAATAAAGCATGCACCTATGGATTGGGAATGGTGAAAAACAAACAAACAAAAAAAAAGGCAAAAAAAAGAAAATTAAAAGCCTCTTCTACTGCTGTTTGCATTCAGACTCGCATGCAGTGATTTTACAGCCAAATATCAGTTTACAACTGTTAAAGACAAAAAGAAAACCTTACACAGGAATTAGAAATCCTCCAGTCTTCCGCTGCATGCAGCACAACATCCTCTCTTGATGTGGTATCTAATAAAGTGAGACTATTGGAAAAGAACAAAAAAAAAAAAACAAAACAGTTTTTTGGCTTCTTTCATTCGTTGTGGGAACAGGAACCTCATGGGGTGGACAGAGGGCCTGAGTTCTGGGAATTCCTGGTGGGTTGGGGCTGCTGGAATTGGGTTGGGTTGGAGATGTTGAGAAGTTTGGGGTGGCTGGGAGAGAGATCCTGGCTCGGGGTAACAGGAATTCCTGGTTTTGGGAATATCCTGGGTAAAATAGTGCAGGCTTAAATCATCCACGGGCTCCTCTTGCTTGGTGCCTGGGAGTGAAAGCCCTGAGGAAAAGCAGCAATGGTGGTGGGAGAATTTTTTTCCCTCCCAGTTCCCTCTCACCCCCAGTTTGGGAAGGAGAAGCTGCTCCCTTGGGGGGGTGGCAGCTCCAACCAAGAAAGGATTTCCTTTTATTTGTTCCCTTTTATTTATTTCCTTTTATTTATATATTTTTATTTCCTTTTATTGGGGCGTTTTTAGGCTCAATTCCCAGGGCAGGGCTGGTGGGTGTCACAGGCATATTTTATGAAAAATCCTTTTGCCGGGACTTTTTTCTCCTGAGAAGCTGAGAGGCCTCAGAAACGAAATGTGAACAATGGTTATCTGCTGCTGTGGGATGCAACAGGTGCATCTGGGATTGGTCCATGTGAATTGTTTCTAATTAATGGCCAATCGCAGCCCAGCTGTGTCAGGACTCTCTGGTCAGTCACAAGATTTTATTATCATTCTTTTCTATTCCTTGCTAGCCTTCTGATGAAATCCTTTCTCTTTCTTTAGTCTAGTGTAGTGTAGTTTTGGTATATCAATGTAATATGATATGATATAATATGATATAATATAATACAATATAATATAATAGATCATAATATAATATATCATAATATAATATGTCATAATATATCATAATATATCATAATACACATTATATCATAATACACATTATATCATACAATAATAAATCAGCCTTCTGAAACACGGAGTCGAGGTTCTCGTCTCTTCCCTCGTCCTGCGACCCCTGCGAACGCCACCACAGGTGGGAGCCCCTGCTCGCAGCCCTGGGTGGGGACATGGCCCCCCTGTGTCCCCCGGCGGTGGCCGGGCCGGTGGCGATGCCCAGAGACAGCAGCAGATGTCACTGGAGCTCCAGGCATGGAGCGGCGAGGAGGTGCCGCAGGGATGTCCCGATATTTCCAGGAATTTGGGAATTTTTGGGGGCGACCGCTCCTCCTGCCGCTCGAACCTTCAGCGGCAGGGATGAGTTGAGGCTTTGTCCTCGGGGAAAAACCTTCCCAGCAGCCCTAAAATTGAGCTTTAACTTCTTTTTGATGTTTTTGGTTTTTCAGCGTTGGGTTCTCCTCATTCATTTTCCCTCCTCTTTTCCATTTCCAGCAGAGAAATCCCAGGGGAGGAATTCCAGTCCCATCCAAGACCTCCCAGGCAAGGAATCCAACCCAGGAGGTCCCAGCAGGGACCATCCAGCTCCAGATGAAGACTGGGATGAGGATTCTCTGGGATGAAGCTGCTGTGGTGTTTGCTGATAAAGCAGAACCAGCCGTGGTTGTGAATTCCTGCGTGGAAAATGATTCCAAAGAGGGATTCTGCTCAAATCCATGGGAATAAGAGAGGAGCATTTATTCCCTCTAATTCCTGTTTCTCCTCCCATTTTCTTCTCAGCCTCTCCAGAAGGAATGGCAAACTGGGCTCGTTCAGGACCATCCTTTGAATCTCCTAATCTGTCGGTGGCTCCCCAGTTTTAATTCCAGCTCAGCACGTCTGAGCCACTCTGCTCTCCCAGCCCCTTTCCTCCTGTGCTAATTGGATTTGCTCCTTTGGAGCAATCAAAATTTGGATTCTCATCCTGGTGCTGGCCAGGCCGGGCAGGAGCAGGAATTCACAGGGGTTGGGAAATCAATTCCAGTTTGCTCTTCATCCGGGGGGCTGGGAAATGGGGATGGCAGCAGCACCTTTAGCAGCTGCCAGGACCTGAGGCAGGTCCTTGGCTGCTCTGGGAGAGGGGCCAGGACCATCCCTGGAGAAAAGCCATGGGATGGAGGTGTTGGCAAAGTCTTGGGCTCTCGTTCCACTCCTGTGAAATCCAGTGTGGCCAAGTGGCTCCTCTCCAAGGCTCCCGTGGCTCCAGGAGGTCACAGCAGCACCCACTGACCCAGCTCACACCCTCTGTGCTGTTTTCTGATTGCCTCCTGTGGCATAATTCATTAAAAATTCCATTTTATGGAGCTCTCCTCATGTCCTGCCTGATCCTTGGGCATCAGGAGCGGGAGAGAAACCTTCCCTGGCTTCCCAACTCCTGGGGGGGAAAAAAATAAAATAAATAAACCAAGCTTTTCCTCTTTAACATTTCACTTAAAAAACAGAGGAGCTCAAATAAATAAATCCCTCCTCTATCCGCTTTGGAGCCCAGCTTTTCCAAAAGCCAGCAGGGAGAAATCTCTTTATCTCCCAGGGCAGAGATAACAATGTAATTAGGAGCTGGGATCAATGGCTTTCATCTCATCAGCCCTCAGCCTCAAATAAATGGTTCTGTTCCCACCCCTCCTCTGGGCTGCTGGCTGCTGCAGTGCTGAGGGTCTTGCTGCCATCTGGAGAGGCCACGAAGAGTTTCCTGGGAGGAAAATCTGAATTTTGGGATGTTTATTCCACAAGGGAACGTTGGATCTTGAGTGGGAGAGGCCACTGGAGACGCTCAGGGGGTGCTCAGCTCCTCCTGTGCCAGTGAAATTCGGAGCTGTGTTTGAGTGGTTTGAGAATTTCTTTACTTTTTTGAGGAAGAAAAATCCAGACAGTAAATATCAGCTTTTTTTTTATTGCAGGCAGCAGAATGGGAGTGCAACTTACAGCAATTGGAGAGAGGAGTGGTCAGCAGCTTCCATCAATCCCAGATTCCAACAGACTCCACACTCCAAGAAAAGTAGCATGGGATAATGGGAAGGGAATTGGAAAAGAAAAGGGAACCTGATTAAGCCCTGCTTGAATATTAACTGGGCACAATGGTGACTGGTTTATACTGGGAGAGAGCCCAGGAGGTGGAGCCAGAGTGAGGGATGCACCCTGTGTGGGGGTGTTTGGGATGGGATGGGATGGGATGGGATGGGATGGGATGGGATGGGATGGGATGGGATGGGATGGGATGGGATGGGATGGGATGGGATGGGATCTCCAGCACTTGGGAACTGTCTCAATGCCAGGCTTAGCTGGGATCATTTGTGCACCTGCCTGTGCTGCCCAGCGTGGAAGGTGGCATTTCATTAGAAACAAGCACAAAAATCCAACCTTTTCCACCCTGCTCCCATCATCCCCTGGCTTTGCTTCCATGGTTTTGCTGTTTTCCAGCCAACACCGCTCCGTCCCAGCCTGGCTGTGCTGCTGAGCTCACCTCAGCTGTTCCTGGGGACTGCGTTCCAAAGAGCAGGACACAGGGAATGGGTTTGAACTGGGAGAGGGTGATGTTATCCCCAGCAGGGGTGAGAAAGGGATCACTCTCTCCCAGTCCCTGCCATGTGGATCCACCCCTTTCCACCCTGCTGCTGCACCAAGAGCTGGAAAACTTCATTTTCCTGAATCCAGGAGGGTTCTGATCAGCTGGGAATGGAAAATGTGCCTGGCCAGGAGCAGGATGAGAGCTGGGGAGCAGCAGGTGCTGCATCCTCTGTGTGGGGACACAGCCACAGCTCCTCTGGGGACATTCTGGGAATGCTGGGCAATGAAAGCAAGCCCCACACCAAAGGTCACGGATGGATTGGGAAGATCAGGATGCCAGCACCTGCCTTCCAAGCTGGCTGGAGCAGCTGGAATGAGGCTGGAAAACTGCAGTTTTCTGCTTTCAGAGATCTGAGCAGCTCCCTGAATCCATTTGGGTTGCAGAGATAACGGATTTCTCAGGTTTGCTGGGAAAAATCCCCACAAACTCCTTTCAAAAGCTGTCTGAACAAAAAGGGAATAAAAGCTGTGACAGACAAAAAAGGAGGGGAAAAAAAAATTAGTTTAGTTCAGGTCAAAGGGAATTGCCACTGAGAAGCCTTGGGGGTGTTTGTAAACAGGATGGGCCGAATTTGAGAGGGAAGGAGCCTGAGAAATTCGCGGGTGTCTCTGTCACTCCTCTTTGTCCCCTGATGAGGGTCAGCACCGTTAATTAAGGTCCAGCCGGGCAGAGCCCAGGAGCTGATCGGTATCTCCCTGATAAGAGCCCTGTCATGGAAACCCTGAGTGCCACAGCCAAGATCTCCAGAGCCTCGGCAAATCAGGGCTTTATTCAGCCTCCAACAAAGAGTATTTTCCTTTTAAAATCCGAGTTATTCAGCTCCGTGTGACTCCTGCTCCTTTGTAAAGGCAGGTGGCACTTCCAGAGGGGGAATTCAGGCCCTGCCTTATCTCCAAAGCTCTCCCAAAGGATGAGTTTCCAGGAGCTCTCACCCTGCTGGAGCTCGCACCTTTCATCCCCCGCTGCTCTCAGGGTGTTTTAAATGTCTCGGCCTTGCAAATTGGCTGTGATCGAGCAGCTGGAAAGTTTTCGGGGAAACAAGGCTTTGGAGACCGGCAGGAAAAGCGGGAATGAAAACCTGCCTGAGGGGAAAGCTGCTCTGCCAGGTGTAATCAAGGTGGGTTGAAAAATGCGCCCCTTCCATCCCCGCAAGGGCTCAGAGTGGGGTTGGACGGGGCTTGGAGCAACCTGGGACAGTGGAAAACAACGGGGGCGGGGGGAATGGGGTGAATTTTAAATTCCTTCCCAACCCCAAATTTTTTCCTGGGATTCGCGGAGGGAGCAGAACAAAGCAAAGCCCGTTAAGGAGGTGCTGAATTAAAAACCCGGGAAAATGGAAAAATAAAGCCCAGCAGGTCCCTGGGAAGGGCTCAGAGGAGCTGGCAGGCTCCGGTGCACCAGGATAACCCCGAGGCAGAGCTGCTTTCCCGGAGTGGGAATCTTATCGATCTCCTTTGTTGTACAAGCGCCGCTGACGTGATGATGTTTGGCAGCGGCGTTAACCCTGAAACATGAGCTGCGCTCGGGCCTCGTTATCTTTAATTGTTCGAAAAATGACCCGGGCATGGCGTTGGTGCCCTGGAAATCATCCCGGGGAGGCGGGGGAGGCGCTGGCGCCGCAGGTTGGGAACCCGCTGGGGTGACACGAGTGGGGGTCACTGCACCTTTTCCCCACCCCTGGAATCTCCTGGTCCTGCACCTCCTGGGAGGTCCCCTGAGCTCATGGAAGTGGCCACTGGCTGCTGTCTCCAGGGCAGGGTGTGACAGGAGGAGGGGGTGTGAAAAACGCCAAGCGCTCGGTTTTGAAATTTTAAAAGTTTAATAGCGATAAAATGGTTTATAAAAAAAATAGTAATACAATTAGAGTAGTAATAATTTGGACAAATTGAATTAGGACAATATGAGACAATAAATACAAAGAGGTACGGACAGTCCGGGTACCTTTTCTGGACAGCAGGAGCCCCAAAAAGGACCCACGTTAACAGAGGATTAACCCTTAAAAGCAATGGCCTGTTGCATATTCATACACCTCGTACATGATGCATAAATTCCATTCAAACACAGGATTCTGTCTGGTCATCATCAACTTCTTCCTCCGAATCCTAACAGCGCCTTGGAGGCGGGAAGAAGTTCGTTTCTTCTGATAAGAGGGCCATAAATTCTTTTTCTCTGAAAGATTCAGGTGTCTGCTGTCTCACTGCGAGTCCTTTCTTTAAAAAAAGTATCCCACATAGCATCGTTTCTATTTTAACATTTTTATGACCTAAAACTATATTTAACACAGTACTTAAGAGAATTAATACAGCATAACTTTCTAACACAACACACATAATATTCATTATAATATTCATTTTAATATTTGACAAAAGCCAATCATTAAATACATGCATTTTTTACAGGTGGCAACAGGGCCACCCATCCGTGGGACAGCTGCTGGTGTGGCAGCACAATGTTTATCCATCCCCGGTTGTTTTCCATGTCTTTTTCCCTAATTAACTTGAAACCCTTGTCAGGATCCCACGCAGGGGCTGGGGAGAAAGGCAGAGGGAGGTGGGGTGCGCTGACATTTAATTCAGGCGAGGATTTAAGGATTTACGCTGAAATGGAGTTTAAAATTCCTTCCCTGGTGCCAACCAGCTGCAGCCAAGATCTCGGGACAGCCGTGGCTGGGGAGTGCTGGTCTGTCCCTGGGATGGGGAGGGTTTACACCCCAGATATTCCAGATTTTGGAGAGGGATCTGACACCTCTTTAGGCTGCCACGGGCACTTGGGGCAGGTCCCTCTCTCCACATTTTGTTTTCCCCTTTTGAGGGATGGTGGGGTGGGAATTCATCCCTTTTGCTTCAGCTCCTGGAAAATCACTCCCTGCCTGAATGCGATGACCCAAATTTGCACCTCCTTAACCCTTAAATGCCGGTGAATTTGTGGAAGGGCCGCAGATGCACTGGGAGGAAATTTTCAGCATTAGTGTGGAAAGGAGCCTTTTAAACACCCCCACTTATTTATTGACGGCTTTGTGCCTCAGCGTGGAAAGGAAACGCAGCAATTTATTGACTTTTGGTTTTTCCCCCCAGTTTTTTATTCAGATATTTTCGACAGATACTCCTCAGGCCGTGGATCTCTCACTGCTGGGCTCACAGCAGCAGCAGCAGCAGCAGATCCTGGATGGCTCCTCCTGATCCACGGAGCCCTTGGGATGCTCGGGATGTGAGCCAGCCCCGGGATGGGATGCAGGGAGGGCGCTGCCGCAGGAGCCGGCTCCAGGTGCATCTTCCCGAGTTCCTCTCTTGCTCCAGAGGCGAATTCCTCTTGGAACTGAATAATCCCGGCTCTGCAGAGCTGCTGCTGCCGCCGGGAATGGCAACGAGCCGGCGCTGCGGAGCTGGGCTCGGCAAGCCGGGAATTCATCCTTTCCTCCTTCCCGGCGATGCCATCCCGACCCTCGGGGCATGTCCCCTTCCCAGGAGGACCAAGCTGCGCGTTGGAGCCCTGGGGCCAGGTTGGATGGGCCGGGATGCGGCGCTGGCGCGGGAAATCTGCTCCTTTGGGATGCGGGTGGTGCCGTGGCCTTGGGGACCCGAGGTGGCTCCAGGACAAGGAGCAGCCAGGGGCTGATAGACAAATAAACCCTGTCCACAGGTCCTTGTCACCATGTCCAGGTGTCCCCAGGGCTGGAGCTCAGACACCTCGGGCTGTCCCTGCAGCATCCCTGCTCCTTTGCTGCTGTCCCTGCCCTTCGAATCCTGCTGCTCTCCCGGGATTGCCCTTGGCTGTGGAGTTCCAGGGAGTGTTTCCAGCATTGTGTGATGCAGGAACAGGTGGAGAGCAGGAGGGTTTGTCACCAAACTGGGAAGCAGGAGCCTGGGGAGTGCAGCTTTGTGCCCTCCATGCGTCTGTCCCATTGTCCCATGGATGGATGGATGGATGGATGGATGGATGGAGACCAAAACCATCTTTACTCCTTAGTGGATCTGTTCCTGCACCAATGGAGCTGGGACTGGGGTCCTGAGCAACACCTGGAATGCTGCACATTTATTTAAGGGATGTCCAGGGGGGGGATAATGGACTGACTATGCCGTGGTTCTGGTGTCCACCTCTCCTGATGGAGCTGCTGACGTTCCTGCTCCGTTTTCGAGATGAGCCTGGCTGTGGATAAAATAATTTGCTGAGAATCATTAACCTAATGATGGAGGTTTTGGATAAACAGCTGCTAAGCCTGGCTGGGGGAAAATGAGCTCAATTGTTGCTCTGGAAAAAGACAAGGAAAAGGGATTGGGATGAGTGCTGGGGGCTTTGGGGGTATCAAAGCTGGGGTCCCCTCCCAGCCCCCCCAGTTCCAGGGGGGCTTTCAGCCCCACCCCTCTCCATCCTGGAGGTGGAAAGGAGTAGGAACAAGATGGGAGGACCAGAATCCTGCCTAGCCCTGGATTTATGGATAAAACCCCAGGACCACATCCCAGCCCTGCTGCAGGGTCAAAGGGGAAACTGCAAAGCAGCTTAGGGACCTGAAGCTTTTCCTATTTTTGGAAATGTTGGAGATGATGGGAAGTGACACTGGGCAGGAGGAAGTTCAGAGTGAATATTCCCATTTATCCCAGACAAACAGGTTTTCCAGGAAAGGAAATGTCACCAGCTCCATCTTTAGGTGTCGTTGCAATCTTTCTATTTTTATCAGAATTAACTTTGGAGCTGGATGAACTCTAAATGCCAATAATTAAACCCAAACAGCCCCAGGATCAGGTGCCACCCCCTGTCCCCAATGGGGCCCTGGCCCTATTATTTGAAATGGATGCAATTATTCTTCTGGCAGAGTAATAAGTTTCTGTTCTGCAGTACCCAGTGGACCCTAAAGCAGAACAAATGCTTTAATAAACCCAGGATGGGCCTTCCTGGAAGCCAGAATTTCGGGTTATTAAGGAGAGGAGCAGGTTTGGGAATGTTTAATAAATGATTGCCTGATATTTCTTGCTCACAACCTACCTCTCTGATTAGTAAATGTTTTCTGCTCACTGATTAACTTTGTTTATTTCTCAATTAGGTTCAGCACCGGCTGTCTCATGATTCCCAAATAATTGTTTGATTAATGGGCCTGAATTAACATTTTCATTAAGCCCCCCCCCCCCCCAGAATTAGCAGTGCCAGAACAGGCAGATCTGGGCCCTCAGAATGACAATTTTAGCCCATTAAGTAATAACTGTTCTATTGATTGGGGATAATGGAGCACAGGCAGCAAATCCATGGCTGAGTCACAGAATTCCCGGGGGAAGGTTGGGAATGCAACAACTCCCTCTGCCTCCACCCCGTGATTAAGGGGTTAATTGTTAATTAAGGGGTTAATTGGTTCCAGTTTGGGCATGGATTGGCGAGGGAGGGCTCCCAGACAGGGAGTGGAGTCACCAATTCCCTGGGGGGGATGGGATGGGGAATGAGGGATGGGATGGGGAATATGGGATGATGAATATGGGATGGGATGGGGATAAGAATGGGATGGGGAATGGTGAATGAGGAGTAGGATGGGATGGGGATTAGGATGGGGATGAGAATGGAGAAATGGGATGGGATGGGGAATGGGAGGGGATGAGATGGGGATTAGGAGGGGATGAAATGGGATGGGATGAGGATTAGGATGGGATGAAATGGGATGGGATGGGGAATGGTGAATGGGGATGGGAATGGGGGTGAGAAATAGGACTGGGATGGGATTAAATGGGGAATGAGGGATGATAACGGGGCGAGGATAGGGATGGGGCCATACCTAGGAATAGGGGCAGGAACAGGGATGGGAACACAAGGACAAAGAGGAGGACACTGCCAAGGAGCCTCTTGGCTGCTCATCCCCAGGGAAGGGAGAGGAGCCCCTGCTCGTGTCAGCCTGAAATGTGTCTGGAGATGCTTCCCCAGTGGGGAGAGGAGACTCTGGGGACAAACCACCCCTTTTCCAGCTTCCCAGGGGACGTGCCAGGCTGTGGGGGTGTCACTGTGGTGGGGATGTCACCCTGGCAGGGCTTTGTCACTCGCAGCACTCCAGAAGAGCCCATTGCTATGTTTGCTCTCACCACAACCGTGGCTTTTTCTCTCTTTTTTTTTTTTTTCTTTCTTTTAAATACTGGATTCTGCTCTCCAAAAGTAGGACACAGCCACTCCACGTGCCTGCTCCAAAGCTCCATAATCTCCTGCCTTTGGCCAGGCTTGGGAACGATCGTGCTGGGAGCTCTCTGGCCAGGAGCAGCTTTCCAGGGGCTCCAGATCCAGGGAGGAGAGGTTGGAGGGGATGGATCCCCCCAGGAACCCCTGGGATCTCCTCCTGTTTTGTGGGAGGGTGGCCTGGGGGCCATCACACAGGGATGTGGCTCTTCCTCCTTGCCACCACCCCACTGCCCTCACCCTGGCCCTGGAGTGCTCCTCATCCTCAGGAGGGCAGAGCAAACCCCTCTGCCAGGAGCTGCCAAGGGAGGGTGGCAAAATGAGGCAAAAATTGGGATTTTGGAAGGTTTTCCTGAATTTCTCCATTCCACATTGGAAGAAATCTGGGTTTGCCTCTCTGTTCTCCGGCTTCTCCCCCTCTGGAGTGCAAACCTGCCCCAGGGAGGGTGAGGAGCAGCTCACAGCTCATTCATCAGCCCGAGCTGAGGGAAGAGCCAAAATCCCGTGGCAAAGCCACGGGAAGCAGCTTTGCCTCTGGATTCACAGCTCCATGGAAGCGTGGGGATGGTCCCTGTGCACACAGATGGTTCCTCTGCTCCCCCCCAGCCAAACACCTGCGCTGCCACCAGGGTTTGGGGACCTGCTCCAGCTGGGAACCTCCTGATCCAGACCAAAAGCACCACCAAGGCCATGGCTGGGAGCAGCCACAGCCTCCAAAACTCCAAATGTTCACTGGAAAACCTCCAGCTCTGCCTTGTGTCCTGTCCATCCATGGCTGAGGATTTATGGAGCTGCCTCTTGCCCAGGTCAGGGCAGATCATCATCCCTGCCTGTGCTCCAGCCCTTCCCCACATCCATCACCCTTATCCCGGGGATTTCATCATCCCAGAGGCTCCCAGGAACTGCTGGAGGATTTATTCCCCTGCATCCCAACGCTGCATCCAGGACATGCTGCCCTTCCAGGGTGGGTGCAGCTGGGGAACCCCTCGCTGATCCAAACCCTTCATCCCTCCAAAAAATCCCTCCTTAAGCATTTTTTCCTCCAAAAGCCCCAAGTTTGCAGGGCAGGAAGAAATTCCAGTTTGGTGATGCCGTCCATGGATTCTCCTGGCAGGACCTGGCACAGTCTCATCCCAGTGCCTGCTGCACTCCAAGGGCAGCTTGGAACAACAACAACACCTGAGAGACAAACCCAGATCCATGAATTAGTGGGAAGAAATGGAAATTTGATCCCTTTTTGAGGTTTAAAGGGAAGGTGCTGTGCCTGAGGGGGGCTGGGGGAATGGGATGTGCCTCCCATCCTCCTGGAGCACCTGGAATACTCAGGACACTCCTGATAGGAATCTCCGTCACATTTTGAGTTTCACCAGCTCTGGAAAACAACAAAACCCTGCGCCCAAAACCAGCAGGAGGCGGGGGCATGGATTGCAAGATGCCCATTGCTTGGGAATTCCTGCCTGCCTTAAGGAATGCTTTGTGCTCAGGGAGACAATTGTGCTGCTGAGGACAAGGTGGGGGGATGGTTTTAAACTAAAAAAGGAGAGATTTCGATTGGATTTCAGGAAGAAATCCTTCCCTGGGAGGGTGGGCAGGCCCTGGCACAGGGTGCCCAGAGAAGCTGTGGCTGCCCCTGGATCCCTGGAAGTGTCCAAGGCCAGGCTGGATGGAGCATCCCCTCCTGCCCTAAATCTTTCTTTCCTGACCCAAAATGCTCCTCCCCTGCCCTGTGCCAGCAGCACAATCCCAGCATGTTGGTTTTTATAATTTATTAGCAGGACAATCTGATTTAGGCCCTGCTGACAAACGGGATGCTGTATTCCAGGAGTTTATTCCAGGAGTTTATCCCTGGGGGAACAAATAAACAAACACAGCGCTGGAAACCTCATGAATTTTTTAAAGAGCTTATCAAAACCTTTTTTTTTTCCCCTTTTCCCAGAGGCATGGTGGCTGAAAGGGGAAATATCCCCTCCATCTGCATTCCAAGCACTTCTTTCCCCTTCAATCCCTTAATCCTCTTCTTTCCAGCTCTAATCCACACGGTTGCCTCTTTCTTGTTTGGTTTTTTTATTAATTCCCCCCACTCCAAATAATCACAAAACCAACACCAAGACTCCAGAGCTCCGTGCCCAAACCCCCGGCTCCGTGAGCATCCACAAAAGCCTGAGCATTACATCATCCCAATTCCTATTTTTTCCCCCTCTTTTTTACCCTAGAATGACCCCGGATTTGCAGCCCCGGGGCGTTTTTTGGGATTGCAGGCAGCAGGAATTGGACATCCATCACTGGCTGAGCCGGGAGAGCCGCTCCCCCCCTGGGGACATCGCTGTCCCTGGCATCCTAATGAGTTAATTAAGGAAAAGCGGGGCGGGAGAGGTGCGGGCCCTCCGGGAGAGGCTCAGGAATTCCCAGGGAACCGTGGCTGCTTCCCGGGGGAGCAGGGCAACACCAGAACCGAGGAAAAGCCTTCAGCAGCTCCAGGGGGAGCAGGGGGTGTTGGATTCCCGTTCCAAAGAGAGGCTTCCCAAAATTCCCCCGCCGCTGCCAGGGGCTGCCCCGTCCTTTCCTTGCATGCATCTCCTGCCTCCAACCCCTCCGGATCCCAAAATTTGTCCCTAAAAGTCAGTTCAAACCCATCGGGGAAACTCTGCTCAGCCCCTTCTCGGTGATTCCAGCTCGTTCCTGCCCAGGCTGTGTGGCTGGAAAATGAATGTGGAAAGGAAGAGCAGGAAAGGGCAGCAGGAGCTCCTTATTCCACAACTTTCCTGATTCCTTATTCCCCTTCCTGCCCCACACGGCTCCAGGTGGAGCAGAGGCACCGAGAGCGCAAGATTAGCTAATTATTGACTTTTAATCAGCTGATAAATTGACTTTTATTCCCTGATAACTCAGCCCAGCTCCCCAGCCTGGGGATTGCAGGGACATTTTCCACCTGCAGAGGAACACCCTGGGAGGTCACCAGGGGTATAAATCCATCAGGAAATGAAATAAGGGCCCCTTATCCTGCCCTTCCCTGGATGTCACCTCACTGATAACCCAGACCTGGAAGCACAAGCACAGCCTCATCCTTGGGAAGGAGGCAAAACCTCTGGAAAAGCTCTGGGATGCTGCTCCAGCATCTGCCACGGGAATAGCAGAGACCAGCAGCAGAGAAACTCCCTTTCAGCTGTGCCCTGCACCCCCCAGCTGAAAAAAAAAGTTGAATTTCCACTCCCAAAAGGCCCCAGATGTGGCTTCAGTCCCAAATTAGTTTTCCCACACCCCTGCTCGTTATGGAGCAGAGCACAACAGCACCGGGCATCCCATTTAAATTGGAGATTCTGACCTTTCTGCTGAGGATCTTTCCAGCCCATCCTGTTCCCAGCTTTTTTTTAATTGTGTGTGTGTGTGTGTGTGTGTGTGTGTGTGTGTGTGCTGGCACTTCCTAATCCTCCAAATGAGATTGGATGCAGCTTTTTCAATATTAAAATGCACTGCATCCTCTTTTCCCCGAGCCCTCAGGTAATTAGGAGGCTTTTAAATGCCCATAAACCGGGGATGCAGGGGTGGAGAGGAGGGGACTGTCACTCCAGTGTCCCCACAGGGGTGGGGACCCAGAATTTGCCCTTTTCCAGTGAAATCCACCCCGGTGCTGGGCACTGGGAGCCACTGGCTGCATTTCCCTGGATAAGGCTGGCGCCAGGAACCTCCACAATCACTTTTGGCTCAAAACCCAGCGTCCCTGACGTAGGGATTTATCCGGGGACACTTCAGGACAATGTCAAAAGTCCCTCGTCAATAACCTCGATGTTTTTGGGATTAAAAAAACCCTGAAAACCCCGCGGGATTGGGTCCTTCTGGCGCAGCATCACTGGGAGCAGGGATTGGGACTCGCTTCCATTGCACCACGGTCCATAAGGAAAATAGATTTGCTGTCCCAGGAGGGTCCTGGGAAGCCAAACTTTATTCCAACAGATGGTGATCCCATCAGGAGAGGGATCTGGAATTGCATCTGGAGTTGCCAACACCCCCTGGGGAGCTGAGGAGGGAAGGGGTATCCCTGTTTTTAGAAAATACAAGGAAGAATCGCTGGGTTTGGGGGGATATGGGCGAGTTTGTAAAGCCCTTGGGCAATGGGATCCACCGGCCCAGCCCGTGGGAGGCCGCATCTCCCCCCATTCCCGCAATTCCCAGAGTTTAGCCGGAGGGAGGGAACACAATCCCGGGAGGATTGAAATAGCACAAACCAGCTCCTCGCGCCCAGGCTGGCACTGAGGCAGCATTCCCTGAGCATTCCCTGAGCATTCCCAGCCTGCTTTCCTATGGAAACGAGCGCCGCAGTCCAGCCGCGTCCCTGCAGGGTGGCTCCGGGCACAGGGATGTGAATCCCGCATGGATCCAGCCCTCCAGGAATGGGGATCCCCGCGGGATGAAGGAACCCCTGTGGATGTGTTGGACACCCCCGATTCTCCTGGCACCCGGAGAATTCCGCGCTCCCAGCCCGTGTCCCTGGATGTGGCTTTGGGAGCCGAGATTCCCAAAGATTTGGGAGAAGGTGCTGCCCTAATCAGCTTCAGGAGTTTCATCTGGAGCCTTTTGGAATTCTCTCCTCACCTGGAGGGAGTCGCTGTGTGCCACAGCTGGGAATTCTGATGGATTGGGATCACAGCAGAGCCAGCACCCGGGAGGGGATGAGGGTCTCAGCTGCCACCAGCACCCCCTAAAATCCCTCCCAGTGATTAAAGTTGGCAATAAAAGGGGTGGGGAAAAAATTCCCGCTCAGGTTAATCCCTTTTGAGTCACAATTTTTTTATTCCCAGACTCGGGAAGTTTTGGAATTAATTTTTAATTGATCTGACAGCACCAAAAAAAAAAACACCAAAAACCTCCACATATGCAAACAAATATACCCACATATGTATTTATATGTCTATTTATTTTGATATATTTAGCTATGATATATTTATTTAGAATAAATATATTTATACATTATTTCTATTTTATATATATTATTTATTATTTTCATATAAACAATAAATATATACTTTATAATAATATATTATAATATATACTTTACAATAAATATATACATATATAAATGCATTTACATTTATATATGTAGCTATATATATTTATTATAAGTATATTTATTTAGAATAAATATATTTATATATTATTTTTATTATATATATTATTTATTATTTATATGTAAACAATAAAGTTATACTTTATAATATTAAATATATTATAATATATACTTTATAATAAATATATACACATAATGTATTTACATTTATATATGTAGCTATATATGGAATGAATGCGTTTATCTATATAATTTTTTTTTTAATTTATATTTTAAATGTAGGTTTAATCCTTGCTGCCTCCATTCAATAATCCTCGGGCCGGTCCCGGGTGCCGGGAGGATGGACCCGGATTCCCGGGGGGGGATCGCGATCCTCAGCATCCCTCGCTTTGGGCGCAGCAGCGCGGCCGGGGCCACCCGAGAGCTGCTTCCCGGCGCTGCCGCATCCCTGAAAAACAGCGAAAACAAGAAATAAATTTTAAAAAAATTTTAAAAAAATTATATATATATATATATATATGTCCCGCCGGGGCGGCGGGAGGGAAGGGGTTAAGGCCGGCAGCCGGCGGAGGGAGCGGAGCCGCTGGATGGAGACGTTAAGAAGCGGCGCCCGGCAGCGGCTGCGGGCAGAGCCGAGCGGCAGCCGCCGGGCCGGGCTGGGCTCTCCTCGGCCGGCACCGGCATCACCGGAACCTCTCCCGGGCGGTACCGGCACCGTCAGAGCCCCCCCGGCAGCGGGGCCGGGCCGCGGGCAGCGCCCGGAGCCCCCCCGGCCCCGCCGCTCCCGGATGGAGCCAGCGAGGGATGGATGGAGCGAGGGATGGAGCGGCGGCGGCGGCGGCCGGGAGCAGGGCCCGGGGACGGTGAGGAGGAGGAGGAGGAGGCGGGGGAGGAAAAAGGGCTCGGGGGAGGGGGCAGAGGAGCTGCCGGTGCGGGGAGAGCATTGAAACCGGGGTTAAGGGATGATTAAAAAAAAAAAAAAAAAAAAAGAAAAAAAGCCCAAATTAACAACCGAAAAAAATAAGAGGAGAAAACAAACAACACTACCCCCACTCCCCAGATCCCCTGCGCAAAATAAAATTTTTAAAAAGGACCAGGGAGCTCCGCGAGCGGGGGTCGGCAGCAGCCCGGCCCGCCGGGAATTGCGCCTGGGAAGCGGCGGCTGCGGCTGCGGGAACTTGGGGGGCACCGGGTCCCCCCCCGGCTCTGCGGGAGTTGATGGCTCCCGCCTCATCCCGGCAGGGATTTTTCGCTGGTTTCCGCTGGTTTGGGAAGGGTTTTGCTTCGCTGAGGGAGCCAGGCAGGAGAGAGCTCTCCTCATCCTCATCCTCCTTCCCAGACTTTGTGCAGGAACATCTCCGCCGGGGAAATAAGGAACATAAGGGAACGTAATCCTGCCAGAAGCCTCTCCCCTGTTTATTTTCCTCTTCCCACATCCATGCTGGCAACTTCGGGGAATAATTTAACATAAAGATGAGCAGGGAGAGCAGAGGCAGTTGCAGAACGGCGTGAAGGTAACCTTGAGCTGAGCCCTGTAAACCCCGGCCTCCGTCAAGGCAGGATTAAAGAAACTTTCCTGGCAATCCAGAGCTGGGAATCCCAGCCTGGCCCTGGGAATTACAGCCCCGGGGTGCCCCTACCCTGCCTGGCCCTGGCCCACTGCACCTGCTCATCTGGTGAGTGCTGTATGCTTCCTTCCTCTGGGAATTTAGCTGGGAATTATCCTTCATGAGGGGCTGTCCCTTCCCTGGCCTTGGCAAAGAGCTCTCCTTTGGAACATCCAAAGCTGTTGAGCTCCAGGGGCTCCTCCAAGACAGGATTTGTTAGCATTTGTTGGGCTTTTTAGTGTATATTATTATATTATAGATATTACTAGCAATTATTGTGGTTTTGTACAGATTATATTACATCTATTTAATATACTATTAGCAGACACTATGGTTTTATATTTATTATTCTATTTTCTATGTTATTAGCCCCTACCATGGTTTTTATATACATTACATTATAATATTCCACATATTATTAGCAGGTATTAGGCCCAAGGAGAATTCCCCAGGGAGTTTTGCTCTGGTTTTTGGGATGCCTTTCCCAAATCCTGGTGCTGAAAGACCCAAGTCCAGCTGCAGCATCAGGGCTGCAGGTGCCTGGGTCCAGTGGGGCTCATCCATGTGAATGTCCCTGTCCTTTAGGGTCCTTGATGTTTGGGATGCTGGCAGATGGGAACCCCTGATTCCCCAAGGGGATTTGGGGATGGATTTTTCCTCCCAGATAAAAGCTTCATTCTTCCTGGGGGATCTTTTCCCCATGGGCAGCTGGGCCAAGCCTCAGCAGCTCCAGGCTCCCACCCAGAGTCACAATTCCCATGGCTGAGGCAGGATCCAGGAGCGTTCAACACCATCCCCAGCTCAGTCCAGATCCTGGGAAAAATCTCTGCTTCTCCCACCCCCCTTGGACCAGCAGGGACTGACTGAGCAGAGCAGGCAGCTCTGGGATGGGAATTTGTCCCTCCCAATGTGTTGGCTCTCTCTGGAGCCAGGAGCCCCTCCCGGGGCTGGGGAAGGAGTGTGGGACAGGAGGATCTGCCCCAGGCTGAGGGATGAGCCTGCAGCATCCATGGGAATGGCAGATCCCTCCCTGGATGAGGGGAAAGAAAGGAATCAGCTCTCCTGGGGAAGGAGGTTTTGAGGGAAGTGTTGCACGAAATCCTCCTTCTCACTCCATTAATGTCTGTGGGCTGTGCAAGGCATTGTCTGCTGCTGGAAAAGCTCGTTAGTTAATTGCCCCAGTGCTGCTGTAATCCCAGATTAACGAGGGCTGAGGCGAATCTCCATGGAGCAGACCTGAGCGTGGGATTTGTGGGGAGATTGGATTCTGCTCTTCCCTACCTGGGCAGTCCTTGGGGGCTCCATCCTGGGCTGGATGTGCTGGGTGCTCCCATGGGAAGAGGTTTTTGTGGGGCTGAGCTGCACCCACGAGGGGTCACTTCCCAAATCCCCCCCGATGGTCCCCATGGATCCCATTGGGATGGGATTTAGGCATGTCCAGCTGGGTGCACCTGGATTTCCCTTGGGACAATCTCCTTTTGGTGTTTCTCATCGCCTCCCCATGAATCCTGGAGCCAGGACTGGGCTCCAGTGCTCCAAACCTCGGGATGAAAGCCTTTGGCTGCTGCTGTTCCTCCTCGTTAAGCACAAGGAGGGAAAACAGCAGCATCCCGGCTTTCCCTGGAATCAGAAGCTGTCAGCTCGGGATGTGCTGGCAGCTGCAGCTCAGGAATGCTTCCCCACAGCCACAGGGACGTGCAGGTGACCATGGATGGAGTGGGCAGAGGATTTGGGGAGGATGAGCAGCGCAGGGAGGGCCGTGCATCCCCCGGGGTGGCTCCAGCCCCGGCGCTGCCTCTGGAAAAGTCCATCCCGTGTGTCCTAAACCTCCTTCTCCTCCGGGATTCAGGCAGCTCCGTCTGGGGGGAGCTTTGCTGAGCCAGCAGCTGGCTGGGATCCAGCTGTGCTTCCCTGGGGAACAGCCCCGGCCTTCCTCCCGCCCCCCTCCTCCTCCTCCTCCCGGCTCCCTCCCTGGGATGCACATCCCGGCTCCCCAAGCCTGATTGAAAACCGTGCCTGGATTTTGCAGGCTGGGCATGAAACCCCCCCGAACCCGAGACATGAAAACTGCTTAGGTTAAAGCCTGACACAGACACTCAGCGTCCTCCGAAGGAATTACATCACCTTTTCCAAGGGCTTGAGTGTCGGGAGGGTGGGAAGGAATGGGAGAGGGAGTCTGGGAGCATCCCTGGGTGTCGCTGAGACCCCACAGTCTGGGGTGGCCTCTCCCAAATACCACCGTGTGTGTCACCCAAAACCAGGGAATTAACGGGGAAGTGGAGGTTTCTCAGCCTTGGATGCAGGGATGGGGCTGATGCCAGCAGCAGGAATGCCGGAATGCCCAGGGAGGGATGCTGGAAGCTGGCAGGGATGTGGTGGGGGAAGGTTGGGATCCTGCGCCCAAATTTAATGACCCTGATCCCAAAGGAGGGAGTTTCCTGCTCCTTCCACAGCCCCACCCCAAATACCCGGGGCAGATGGGATAATGCTGCTGGAGAGAACTGGATCACCCACACCCCCGGGGTTGCTGCAGATTAATTAATTAATGAAAATCATAACGATGCTGGGAGGGGATCAGCTGGATCCCCACTGTGCTACCTCATTTCCATCATCCCACATTCCCTGGCCCCTCTCCCTGCCCCAATCTCTGCAATCCACGGCGATTTCCTCCCCTATTTCCTTCCCTGCCTTCGGCAGTGCCGGGTGCTTTTTAAATGATTCATGGCTTAAACCATTTTTCTTTATGAGCTGCTTTTCACACTTGTGAGGGGAATTCAGCCTCCAAGAACCTGGAACTGGCTTTGATGGAATTGTGGGTGGAGGAGCAGAACGTGAAGTAAAAACTCCCCATTTTCAGCTCCACTTGGGCCATTGTGGAGGAGAATACCCAGGGAAAGGAGCAGAGCCATGGAGATGGGATTACCTGGGAATTAGTGGCCTGGAGGGAACAACATTTCTTTGCTTCTGGGGGCTGGAGCAGCCTCCTCATCCCAGCTAGGATTGGTTTTGGGAGTGTCTCACCTGAACTAGAGCAAATTCCCACCACCATCATGGTGATCCCATCCCGTGCCAGCCCATGGATGTGGGGTTTGGGCAGGAATCGGCATCCTCAGGGTGGGGATCAGCATCCCTTGGGCAGGAATCAGCATCCCTTAGGTCGAGGTCTGGGAATTTGCAATGCCAGGCAGCTCAATGTCATAATTAAAAATGGGGTTAAGCTTCCTTAAATAACTTGATTAAACAAAATTGCCTTTCTGGGCCAGGCTGCAGGCCCTGGGCTCGTGCAGCTCTGTCCAGTGACTGGAATAAGCCAGGGCAGGATCCATCCTGATGTTCCTGGGTTTATTTATAGCTCAGCCCTGGCAGAAACGGGGCTGGTGCCCTGTGGGCTCTGTCCTCTGGAGAGCACAGGGAGCACTGAGAGGAGCTTGTGCAATTAGCACGACCTCATTTCAGAGGAGCCTTTTAGACCTTAATCAATTAGTCTGGGGCAACCCCCAAATGGATCCTGGATCTGAATCCCTCTGGATCTCGGTGCCTCATGCCCTGGGAAAGTGCTGAGGGCACCAATAAATCTCCAGAATATTTCAAAATCAGTTTTCATCCATAAGCAAAACCATCTCCTTAATTCCAGTCCAAACTCCTCCGTGGATTCCCAGCAAGGAGGAGGATTTGCAAACCCCACAAAATGGAAATCCCCCACAAAAACCCACCAGCAGATGGGCAAATCCTGCCCTGGATCTTCAAACTGAGCCAATAATTCCCCAATGAGAGGTTTTTCCTTTGCATCTCTGGCTGGTTTGGCCTGTGGAGGGGATTTAGTGGCTCCACAGGGAAGCCCAGGCCTGGGAAGTGTCTCACACTTGAGGATGAGGATCTGATCCCAGTGCAGCTTCCTGGGATGAGTCTGGAAGCTGCTGACTCAGCTGCTTTTAAGGCTTCCCCAGCGTAGAGGAGGCACAAATCCATTTCTCAGCAAAATGAAGGCAGAGAGAAGCTGAACAAATAAACTGGGCTTTCGTTTGAGGGCGACTGACAGCTCCCTGTGCTCGGCTGGCCCCTGGGAGAGGCACTGGAAGGTTCTGGATGCTCCAGGTCTGCCCTGCTGGGATGGGATAATCCTGGTTTATCTCAGCTTCATTCCCAGCCAAATGGGGTTTAAATTCAGCCCCATGCATCTCATTTGCTGCTTCCTTAACAGGTGGAAAAGGGTGAAAATCCATTTCCACGGGGCTGGAAAAGAGGATGGGCAGCTCCATCTGGAATTTGGGCTGCCCAAACTCTGCTTGGGCAGCAATTCCAGGCTGGCACTGGGGCGTGAAGGCTGAAGGGTTTGAGGGATGGCAGTGCCCAGGGTGCCCAGTGTCACTGGGGGTTTGTGCTGGTGTCCCTGGGGGTTGGACTGGTGTCCCTGTTTGGTGCTGGGGAGGATGTGGAGCTGCAGGAGCTGCTCTGGGATGGAGGCACACGGGGATTTCTGGTGGTCCCTGCACCCAGGTCGGTGGCTTTTAGTGACAGCATGTCCAGGGGACCTCCATGCCCTGTGTCCCATAAATCCTGCACCCCGTGGATTGGGCTCTTTTACCCCATCCCCTGTGTCCTTCCCTGCAATTCCAGGCTTGGCAGAGGCATTCCAGCATTCCCAGGGTGCCCAGAGGGGTGCAGAACCTGCTGTCCCCACGTCCTGCGGCGTGGGACTGAGGTCAGTCCCTGCGTCACAGCCCTCCCGTGGGGTCACCCCGCTGATGTCACCGCCCCTCTGCTTGCCAGCCCTATTCTCTCCCCGTCCCTGTGATAAGAAATGTTAATGAGGGGGTGAAATTGGATATTCCCGTGGCCTTCTCCTCCTAATGGAATTCTGGTGGTGGTTAATTTGCTGTTTTTAATGGGCCCTTTGTTCTCCCGGCCGGGGGGAGCCACGTGAGGGTGTTTGGGAGGTGGCGCCTGAAGACCAGTGAACCTTGGGGCTCAATAATTGCAGAGCAATTTGAAGACAAGCCCCAAATCCATAATTGATGGGCCCTTCACTCATCCCGCTCTCGCCGCTCCCGGACCTGTTCCCACCTCTCCAGGCGCAGAGGGATGGATAAACCTAGGTAAAGCTGGCAAATTATCGAGGATTTCCTTACCCTGGGGACAGCTGACACTGCTCAGGGAGGTGGGTTGGGTGTGGAGTGATGCTGAGCCGGGTATCCCGGGGCTGGGATGAGGATTTTGGCTCCTGGTGGGATTATATTGAGGCAGAGCCGGGTGTCCCATCGATGGATGAGGATTTTGGCTCCTGGTGGGAGTGTGGTGATGGATGTAGGCAGGGAACCATTCCCCGATCCCAGCTGGCCCCACATCCTGGGAAACCGCTGAGCTTTGGCTCTGGAGGGGCAGGGAGGGATTCCCCAACCCTGGCACTGCCAGCTGGGGGGGATTTTCCCAACACTGCAGCTCCCAGGGCTGGATCCCTCCCCTGGGATGCTGCAGGGGGCTGGATCACAGCGGGTCGTACCTGAGCGGGGGCTGGCAGGTAATTCCCTGCTGGATAATTCCCTCTGTTCCCTGCTGCCCCAGCAGTTTTCCATCCAAGCAGCCGCGGGGAGGCCAGGCTGAGGCCGCTGCATTGCGCTGGCTGGGGACTGTCCCCGTTTGCTTCATTAGCTTGGATGGCAAAGTGTGTCACCACTGTCCCCCGGCCACGCCGCGGGCTGGGCTGGCACCGAGCACAGCGGGGTCGGGGACAGGATGGGACCCCTGGGGACACCGTGGCGGTGGCGGTGGCAGTGGGGGCCAGGGGTGGCCACTCCTTCACCCCAGCGCTGCTGCACGGGGTGGATCCATCCTTAAAGCCCAGAGAGCGCTGGTGGGATGCAGGGAATGGCGCTCTCGGTGGCTCCTGCAGCCCTCAGCTCCCGATGCCGCCCGTCCCAGCTGATACTGGGAGCGCTGGTGCCGGGCCCGCCTGCCGCCCCCGGGAGCCCGGAGCTGAGCCCATTATCTGCTCCAGACAATTAGCAGAAGCATTAATGGAATATATGCAAATGCGCAGTAATTGACCTGTGACTCCGCAGTTCATGATGGAGAAGGATGAGCTCCAGATGGCTTAATGAGAGTAATTTAAGCCCCTTCTTTATATTCTGTGCCAGAGCCTGGCAGCGCCCAGGGAGGGGAGGAGGCGAGGTGGCACTGGGGACACTGGGGAGCAGGGACAGCCCTGGGGACGCTCCCTTTGCTCCCCAAACCACCCCGAACCCAGCTCCCATCGCAACCCCCGGAAGGAGGATTTGTTCTGGATAAGGGAGAGCCAGAATTCCTGGTCAGGAAGTGCAGGGGAGCGGCCAAACACCCCCGGGACCACCGGGCTGGGGGCTGCTCTGCCAGCATGATCATGCTGGTGCCACATCCTGCACATGGAAAACCCAAACTGCTGCTACTCCGAGGTTACTCAGCCTTTACTCCAGCTGTGTTGGGGAGGGCTGGTTAGGGGTTGTGCCCTTCCACTGCTCTGCCCCAGCCTCTCCAGCCCTGAGCTCCACAAAATTCCCGTGGCAGAGCCAGAGGTATCTGAATAACCACTCTGGGAAACCAAATTAAAATATTGATGTATAATTCATGCCATATGTTCCACCAATATTTTTTATTTAATCAACTGAAGACAGATGGCAGGAACATAGAGGCCATTAAACTAATGGCACTTTGTCTTTCCATTTATTTCCATCTCCTTTCCTAAAATAAGAGGAGACCGTGACAGGCAGCACACCCTGGGCACTCGGATGTGTCAGCAGGGGCATTTCCCACGTGGCATTTTCCCAGGAAAGGCTGGAGCAAATCTTCCATAGCTGGGGGGGGGGGGGTGGGAAGGAGAGAAATCCAGCTGGATTTGTAGGGAAATCCATCCTGGTGGGGCTGGAGGGGACTGTCCCATCTCTGCCCTTCCCATGCCAAGGCCTACCAGGGATGGTCCTGGTGCTCCTGGGACAGCACCATCCTGGTGGCAGGGTGGGAATGCCACCAGGGGATGCTCCTGGCTGGAAGATAGAGGATGTCATGGCAATCTCCAGTCCCTGGGGACATGAGGAGCTGGAGGGACACCCAGCAACGTCGTGCTCCTGCCCCTGTGGGATGCTGGAATATTGACTGGGATACCCATGCACTGCCCATGCATGGATTTCACTTGGGCTCTGCTGCTGCAGAGATGTTTGAATCCCGGGGTGCAATGTGTGTGTGTGTGCACAGCTCATCCTCCTGGGGGTGAAATTGTGTGAAACTGGAAATTTTCCCTGTCCCAGAGCCAGCCTGGAGCACCTCTCCTGCACGACAAGGCAGAGACGTGCAGGCTCTAGGATTTGGGCTCACCCCACCAGCACCGCTCCCACTGCACCCAGTTACCCACCTGGCAGAGGTGGGACTGCCCCTCCTCGGGGCTGGAAGGTGATGAAGACCACAGGTGGCCTTCCTCACCGCCTGGAGGGACAGGGCCACCATCCTCCCGTGTCCCGGGACGCTTTCCTGAGTGCGCCTCTCTCTCTCTGACTTGCAGGTGGAGATTTCTTGCCCTGGGAGTGAGCTGAAAGAGGTTTCCTTACACAAAGGCTCCCAGGCAGCATTCCAGGCTCCAGGCGCGTCCAGGCACCTTCCATTCTTTGTCTGAAAGGGCAGCGGGGCCGTTCCCATTCCAGCGATGCCTGACGGGGCCGGTGCCGCCGGGAGCGAGGAGCTGCGGCAGCTGATCGGCTTTCAAATCACCTCCAAACCTCGATTTCCTTAACATGATCCCTCCATCAGCGCAGTCCCCGGGGCACAGCCGGGCAGGAGAATAACCCGGGGCTGGAGGTGACAGCCAGCGCTGGAACACCCCGGCCACCACGCGGGGACTCAAAATCCACCTTCCCCAGCACTCCAAGACTTTTTTTAGGGTCGGGCAACGGCTCTGCACGACCTCGCCCTGCAGCTCTCACCCCGTTTGCTCACCGGGATTCACCTCCGAGCCGGGCGGGATAATCCCATCCTCGGAGCATCCCCGGAGCCGCAGAGCAGCTTCCCCGCGGCGCCGGCTGCCGCGGAAGGGATGAAGACGCTATGGCCAAGCTTTTGCTGAAACTCCAGCGGTATTTTCGGCGCAAACCCGTGCGTTTCTTCACTCTGCTGGCTCTGTACCTGGCGGCGGGGAGCTTGGTTTTCCTGCACTCCGGTTTCTCCGGGGAGCCCACGGTGCCGGGGAGCCCTCGCAGCCCCGCGGCCGCCGAGGGGCCGGGGCTGCCCTACCTGGGGGTGATGCAGCTCAGCCGCGGCTTCAAGGCGGCGGCCACGATGCCGGCGGGAGGCCGACGACACGGGCCCTGGTTCAAAAGCACCTCCAAGGAGCCGTCGGACAGGGGAAAATCCCGGGATAACGGCGGCCCCCGGAGCCGGGCGCTCCGGGGCAGGAGCGGCCGCGAGAAGGAGGAGGACAGAGGTGGGTCCCTGCTTCTGCCTCTCCATGGGGGCATCACGAGTTGGGGAAGTGGTGTCTGGGCTAGACAGGACCACAATTCCCGCCCAGGAAATGTGTAATTATTTATTTGTTTATTTATTAATTTATAAACCACATGCACGCGCTGCTGGAGCACTGAGGTTTTCTTCCCCCATCCCACGGGGATGCTCTGGGGAGCAGCATCCCACTCTGGAGAACATCAGCCCAGAGAATATTTCCAGAAGGATCTTCTCCCTCCTTCTTTCCTCTCCTCCCTCCCCAAGTGCCAATAATGTGCTTTTATTTTTCCATCTTCACTCTTTCCCCCTGGTTCATCACCGAGCCCCCCCCTTGCTGTTACAGGCGATTTTGGGGGTGGCAGCTGTGCCCCATCTTCCTCCCACCCTTTGGCTCTGCCAGGGGCCAAATTCAGTTTTCATTCTGTTGGCCTGAATCAACCCAAAATCCAGGTTTGTGTGGGTGTTGTGTCGAGGCAGGGGCTGGCTGTGATTCCCATGGAAGTGCAGACAGGGCTGGGCTGTGGCCCCTGGAGCCAGGAGATCCCTGCCTGGCTGGGGTCTTGTCAAGTGGATTCATTATTAATGATCAAAGATAAGAAAATGGAATGATTCCCACTGATTTTTAAAATGGCATTTATTTATCCTGAAGGCAGCCAGAGCTGTGCATTCTGTGGGATTTGGGTGGCTGGACTCCAGCAGGAAACCCCAAACCCACAGCAAAATGGGGCTTTCCCAGGGGTCCAGGCTTGATCCCCCCAACCTGGACTGCTCCCAGGGCATGGAGGGCTCCTCCTCCTCCTCCTCCTCCTCCTCCTCCTCCTCCTCCTCCTCCTCCTCCTCCTCCTCCTCCTCCTCCACCTCCTCCTCCACCTCCTCCTCCTCCTCCACCTCCAGCAGGACGTGGTTTGTTCATTCCAGGAATGATGCATGGTCCAGGCATGGAAGCCAAAGGAAAAGTGATGCTCACGGGATCTTGTCCTGCTAAAAGGAGCTGAAGGGGTTCCCCCGTTGTGACCCCGCTCTGAGGGGTCTCTGGGGTGTTTTGGTCTCTCTCTTAATGCAAACTGACTTCAGTGCAGCCTCAGCAGATGGTCCCTGAGCCCAGGCTGTCTGTCCCTATAAAGACCCCAAGCAGTGTCCATGTCCCAGGCCATATGTGCCAGGTGCTCCAAGATTAACCTCATCCAGCACTGCCAGCAGGGATGGGATGCTGGGCTTGGGATTCCTGGGTTTATCTGCTCCCAGCTGCTCTGGGAATATTTTTTTCCCCTTGGAGCATCTTGGCTGCTCCTGAGTGGGATGGTGTGGAGAGAAATTCAGCAGCTTGAGGAATCTCACGTGCCCGGTGTTCCTGGTGTGGCTGGCAGAGCTGCCCTCACTTCCCTGCTCCTCTGGAGCACTGGGATATCTGGCAGGAACAGGTGGATTTAATGGTGTTGGTAATTAAGTGGGGACAGCTTAACGAGGTGGTTGTGGAGGCTCTGCCACGTGAAATCATTCCAGAGGGAATTCTGCTCCAAAAATCAGCTCTGGTTTAGAGTGTGATGTGCAGTTCCCTCTTCCTCCTCTTCCTCCTCTTCCTCCCTCTCTCAGCAGTGTCAGGTGAAGGTGTGGGTGGAGAACAGCCCTGCCTGCCAGGGAATGGCCTCATCCCCATGGGAATGCAAATCCCTGTGGGAAGGGGCATCTCCTGCCTCCAGCCAGGGTGCATTTTTAGGCAGTGAAGCCAAGGGAAGCAGGAACAGACCCCAACCCTCAGCCACATCCATCTCTGGTGCCTCCCTGGACAAGCCCAGCCATTCCCACCTGTGATACACAACCAAGCAATTCCATGAGGATGCAGGGAGCAGCCACCCCAGGCAGGGAGCTGGAGCCATCCCTGTATCCCCAGCTCTGGGAAAAATGGGGTGCTTGGGGAATTTAATGACGATCACTGGGTGGATGTGTGTGTCTGCTCACAGCTGTGTTTCCAACAGGCTCCAAAATTCCTCCTGGAGGTGCCCACCTCTCCCTACAAACTGCCCACCCAGTCCCACCCTCCTCCTTCTCTCATGTCCTTGTCTGTCCCTAATTATTCCAGCTGGCTTCCCAATAAGTGGCAGCACGCATATGTCAGGAGCGCTGGGTTGAAGGTAATGCACATCAGTCACTGGATCTGTGCAAATGTCTGGAGCCATCCCACACCCACTGGAATCCTCTGACCTGCCAGGACCTGCTCATCCCTGTGGGAATGCTGTGTGGAATAACTGGGAGTGATGGCTCTGCTAGTTGGAGTTACCTGGGACATTTCTCTCCATCTTCCTCCTCTTTGGCCTCCAGGCTGGCTTGGGAAGGTGGCTCCAGCACTGCTGGGGTCTGTGCTGTGCTGGGATAATTGGGAATGGGGGGGTCTGTGCCACCATGGATGGGGTGAGGTGGCTCAGGGACCCCACGGAAGTGTGGAAAGCAGGGGGGAGGTGAAAAGTGTTATCCCAGAGTGTGGCTTGGAATTGGAGTGGCACAGTGAAAGAAATTCCTTCCTGTGAGGATGGGCAGGCTCCGGCACAGGGCGCCCAGAGAAGCTGTGGCTGAAACTGTCCAAGGCCAGGCTGGACAGGGCTTGGAGCACCCTGGGATAGTGGAAGGTGCCCCTGCCTGGTTTGGACCCAGAGTTTCCAAAGCAAACAAACAGGGAATGCTGCTGCACATCCCTATTCAGGAAAAAACCCAAGCGGGGTGGGATCAGTGAGGTGTGACCCTGTCCCCTGTGTGTCCCCAGCCCGGTACATCGGCTGCTACGAGGACAACACCCGGCAGAGGACCCTGCGCGGGATGTCCTTCTTCGACTACAAGAAGATGACGGTGTTCCGCTGCCAGGACAACTGCGCCGAGAGGTGGGGACAGGGACAGGGCCTCCATGAATCCCAGCACCCCATCTCCAGCAATCCTTTCCCGCCATCTCCATGAAGCCTTGCACACTGTCCCTCCCAATTCCTGCACGCCAGCTCCATCAATCTTTTCCCACCATCTCCATGAATCCCTGTGCACTGGCTCCATCAATCCTTTCATAGGATAGGATGGGATAGGATAGGATGGGATAGGATAGGATAGGATGGGATATTTTCAGTGGCAAGTGCCCTTAAAGGATCATTAACCCAAAAACCTCCCATTAACTGGGAGGCACTGCTGATCCCAGCACTGGCCATAAGCAGGAATATGGAATGGAATGGAATGGAATGGAATGGATGGAATGGATTGAATGGAATTAAATTATCTGATATTATATTATATGATGGATTAGGATATGATAGGAAAATAGGGTAGGATAGGAGATAGAATGGAATGGAGTGGAGTAATAGGATAGAACAGACTAGGAAAGAATAAGGATAGGATAGGAAAGAATTGCAGAATGGGATGGAATATTGGATTGGATAGGATAGGATAGGATAGGATAGGATAGGATAGGATAGGATAGGATAGGATAGGACAGGAAAGACTTGCAGAATGGGATGGAATAATGGATAGGATAGGATAGGATATTTTCAGTTGGAAGTGCCCTAAAAGGATCATTAGCCCAAAAACAAATCCCTGGGATGCACTGCTGATCCCAGCACTGGCCATAAGCAGGAATGCTCCATGGAATGGAATGGATAGGATAGGGTAGGTTAGAATAGAATAGGATAGGATAGGATAGGATAGGATAGGATAGGATATTTTCAGTTGGAAGTGCCCTAAAATGATCACTAACCCAAGAAGGAATCCCTGGGGTGCACTGCTGATGCCAGAAAAGCAGCAATGCTCCTCCCAACACCACTGGAGCCGGGGGGGATGTTCTGAGACCCCGTTTCCCCTGGGCAGGGGGTACCTGTACGCGGGGCTGGAATTCGGGGCTGAGTGCTACTGTGGGCACAAGATCCAGGCATCCAACGCCAGCGAGTCCGAGTGCAACATGGAGTGCAAGGGAGAGCGGAGCAACACCTGCGGCGGGATCAACCGGCTCTCCATCTACCGCCTGGAGCTGGCCCAGGAATCCGCCCGCAGGTGTAAGTTGGGGGCTGACCCCAGCTCAGCCCTGGGATGGGGGGGAATTCTCTTGGTGCTGGAGGGGTGATCCTGGCATTCCCGAGCCAGGCTGTGGCTCCATGGAGGTTTTTGGAGAGCGGTTCTTGAGTCCTGGGGTGGTTTTGCTGCTGCAAACATCAGGAATCTCCTTGTGGGGAATGCTGCTGGCTGGGGTTGGGTGGAATGAGGAGCCTCAAGGACTCCTGCTGGGATTCAGGGAATTTTGTGAGGCTTTGGGTGGAGGTTTCTTTCCCCATGGCCAAACAGGACCGTCAGTGTCTCCTGCGTGTGCTGCAGGATGAAGGATGTGTGGGAATTCCAGGCAAGGCTGAGGGTGCTCCCTTGTTTGGCTCCCAATTAGGCAGCTCTATAATCACCCACATTCCCTGCTCACCTTTCCTCATATCCAAGGAATGGGAAAGAGGATGGCAACAACCAGGTATGCACAAGGGGCTGAGGGTTCCAAGGACCAGGGATGGGATTCCAGGCCTGACCAAACCTGGCCCCGCTTTCCTCCCTGGCCCTGCCCCTGCTCCATCCCTGGGATCATGGAGCTGATAAAAACAGCCAGGAAAATAAAATATCCCTGACTTTGCCTCTGGGGTTTTGCTCTGATTGTGACTGCACTGCTGGAGGGGCCAGGAGCCGCTGGAGCAGTTGGGAATGCCGTGTCACACAGAGTGGCAGCAGTGTCATTTTTGGAGTGACACTGGGGCCTGTCTCTGTCTCTCTCTCCCAGATGGAAGCGCAATATTCCGGGGGTGCTTCCGCCGGCCGGAAAACGTCTCCATCGCCCTGCCCGCCAGCCAGCTCATGCTCAACATGTCTGTGGATAAATGTGTGGATTTCTGCACAGAGAAGGTACTGGGATAAACTCCTCTTCTTCTTTGTTTCCATCATCATCAGAGTCACACCGGGAGATCTGAACCCAGTTTAGGAACATCATTTATCAAAAAAAGGGATAAATGGATTTGTGTCCCTGCCACGGGAGGGAGTGGAGCCAGCAGCAGCCCTGGGAGATTTTGGGAATGAGCATCCCAGAATTAGAGTTTAGGTTGGAAGAAGCATTTAAAGGAGCCTCATGGGGTCCTGCTCTGTCCAGGGGTCTCATCCTGGGGCACAGTGCCTCTGGGCAGGGGGGAAAGGTTGGGAACTGATGGAGGGTGGATGCTGGAGTGGGCTGGAAGGATGCTGGAAGTGGTCTGGAATGATGCTGGGATTGGAAGGATGGTGGAATGGTCTGGAAGGATGCTGGAAATGGGCTGGAAGGATGTTAGAAATTAGGTGAAAGATGCTGGAGTTGGAAGGACGCTGGAATGGTCTGGAATGATGCTGGGATTGGAAGGATGCTGGAAATGGTCTGGAATGATGCTGGAATGGTCTGGAATGATGCTGGAAATTGTCTGGAATGGTGCTGGGATTGGAATGATGCTGGAGTGGTCTGGAATGATGCTGGGATCGGAATGATGCTGGAATGGTCTGGAATGATGTTGGGATGCTCTGGAAGGATGTTGGAATTGGAATGATGCTGGAATGGTCTGGAAGGACATTGGAGTGATGCTGTAATGGTCTGGAAGGATGCTGGAATGTTCT
Organism: Molothrus aeneus; assembly: GCF_037042795.1. NCBI lineage: Eukaryota > Metazoa > Chordata > Aves > Passeriformes > Icteridae > Molothrus > Molothrus aeneus. The sequence continues at coordinate 10,301,069 of NC_089663.1, read as the reverse complement.
GGAATGTTCTGGAAGGATGTTGGAATTGGAATGATGCTGTAATGGTCTGGAAGGGTGCTGGAATGTTCTGGAATGTTCTGCAAGGATGCTACAGACCACCCCGCGCTGCCCGGCAAGGGCGGGCGCAGGGGCGCGAAGGCCCTGCTGCGGCTGGGGGGCGGTGCCAGCGCCGTTCCCTCTGCCCATCCCGGCAGGAATTCCCGCTGGCAGCGCTGGCGGGCACCACGTGCCGCTGCGGCTTCCCCAGCACGCTGTTCCCGCTGCACGAGCGCGAGGACGAGCAGCTCTGCGCCCACAAATGCGCCGCCGAGGAGTTCGAGAGCTGCGGCTCCGCCGACTTCCTGCTGGTCTACCAGACACAAGTGCAGGGTGAGCTTCTCCCCCACCTTTACCCCGCCAAAAAAAATGAATTTTCGCTCTCCTTCTGAGGATGAAAATTCATTATAAAGGTCAAAATTCCCATCGGGTTAAAAATGATGGGAATTTTGAGTGAGTAGAAGGGTGTGACCGTGTTCACAGGGGTCCGAGGATGAGGGGAGAGACGAGGATCTGACTCCATGTTTCAGAAGGCTTGATTTGTTATTTTATGATATATATTATATTAAAACTATACTAAAAGAATAGAAGAAAGGATTTCATCAGAAGGCTAGCTAGGAATAGAAAAAGAAAAAATGATAACAAAGGCTTGTGGCTCGGACTCTCTGTCCAAGCCAGCTGGGCTGTGATTGGCCATTAATTAGAAACAACCACATGAGACCAACCACAGATGCACCTGTTGCATTCCACAGCAGCAGATAACCATTGTTTACATTTTGTTCCTGAGGCCTCTCAGCTTCTCAGGAGAAAAAAATCCTAAGGAAAGGATTTTTCATAAAATGTGTCTGTGGCAGAAGGGAGACTTCTACTCACTCACCTTCTTCCCTATGGCACTGTTCGTATCGTGATCTATCCTGCAATTTGCAGCATGATTTGCCTCAAACCCTTACATCACCAAATTCCTCACTTGCCTACTATTTTTCCTAATTGCAATACTCATCCTAATCATTGCCAACAACCTCAGTGTGAGGATCCCATTAAAAATGAGCGGGTTTTAATTCCCCTGGGAAATCAGCGCTCCCCTGGTGAGCTGTGGCTGCGGCCTGGCTCAGCTGCAGGGCACAGCAGATTCTGCCTCTGGCAGGATTCCTCCTTCCCAGGGTTTCCCCACCTCTCTGTGATCCCACGGGAGTCTGCTATCCAGACAAGCTCCAGGGAAAAAAAAAGTGGGGTGGAAAAAAGGCTGTGACCAGGCAGAACATTCCTGAGAGAGCAGTGAGCCAGGGAAGCACTGGGAGAAAGGAAAACCGTTCCTGGGAGAGGAAAGGGCTGAAGGGAGCAAGTGAGGACCCAAATTCGGGTGGTTTTGGGTCAGTCTTGTCACAATCCGTTGGTGTTTGGGGCTGTGCTGGAAATGCTGTTCATTGATTCATCCAAAAAGCAGGAGCGTTTCTTGGCACAGGAATCCCTGTTAGTCACTCTTCCCTAAGCACACAGAGCTGGGAATGACAGAGAACTCTTGGGAAAAATCCTCTTAGGACTTTTTGGGTGTTTGGGACTCTTTGAGGTGTCCAGAACCCTTTGGGATGTCCCTCTAAGCCTTAGGCAGGGCCCCTATTCCTGGCCCAGCCCCTTCCCCAAGGTTTTCCCGGGAGAGGCAGCGTTTCCTCAGACATCCCAGTGGGACAAGCAGATTTCCGTGACACATTCCTGACGTGTCTCCCTGCAGACAACCGCTGCATGGACAGGAGGTTCCTGCCCAGCCGTGCCAAGCAGTTGGTGGCCCTGGCCAGTTTCCCTGGAGCTGGGAACACCTGGGCCCGGCACCTGATCGAGTTGGCCACTGGCTTCTACACCGGCAGCTACTACTTTGATGGCTCCCTGTACAACAAAGGTGAGGGGAGGGCACTCCTGGGGTGCCACCCCAGCTGGGGACAGTCCTGGTGACATCCCAGGGGCTGCAGGAAGGGCGGAGCAGGGCTGGGCGTGAGCGCTGCTGCTCCATGGGGTGGTTTGGGGTGGAGTGTCCTGGTGACGGAGCTCCTCCCTGGGAGCGTGGGGAGGTCCTGGCAGGGACCAGCCCAGAGCAGCTGTGGCTGCTCCATCCCTGGGAGTGCCCAAGGCCAGGCTGGACAGGGCTTGGAGCAACCTGGGATAGTGGAAGGTGTCCCTTTCCAAGGAGGTTGGAATGAGAGGAGCTGTAAGGTCCTCTCCAACCCAAAGCATTTGGGGATTCTGGTTCTAATAACCCACCCCATTCCCAGCTCCCCCAGTTTAGAACCACTCACAACAGTTTCACCTGGACACCTTGAAGGTTTCTCCTGTCGCTCCTTCACTTTTTGTGGCTTTGAGAGGAAATTCTCCGTCCCTGCTCAGCTGTGGTGGAGTTGGGATCTGTATCTGTGCCACGTGGTTGGTAGAGTCTGTACCCAGACTATTCCCTAAATCCCCTAAATTTTCCTGACATTCCTTCCCAATTCCTGCCAAATCCAGCCTTGCAGGAGGGAGATGCTCAGTGAGGGAGCACTGTCCCAGCCCCCAGGGTGCAGCAGCATCCCAGGGAAGGCAGCAGCACTGGGAAAAGCCTTGGCTGGGTTTTGCTGAGCCACACGAGCGTGGGCTCCGTGTTCATTCCCTGTTGGAGGGGCCAGGAGGTATCCAGGCAACCAGCAGATTTATCCACTGCTGAGAGCCAATTACACCTCTCTAATTGATGGAATACAGCTCCTTCCAGCTTATCCCCCTCTCCAGGTGCATTCCAGGGGCTGGGATTGATGCTGGCTCAGCCCCATGCTCAGTGCAGGGTCCCCTTTCTGGACCCCCCACGGCATCACCCCCACCTTGGGCTGATGTGCAGCCCCACAGGCACAAGGATTTCCCCTTCTTTATTTATTAGAGGTCTCTTCCAACCTCATTATTCTGTGATTCTGTGATTACTGGGAGAGGTTTCAGCTGTGCTCAGGGCGGTTATAGCCATTAAATCTGCCCTTGACCCCTCAGAACAGGCACAAGAGCTGAGTGTGGCCAGGGAGATGTCACCCTGAGAGGCCCCTGTTCCTGTGAGCCACCCACTCATCAATTTTATGAGACTCATAACATGGGAAAATAAATGATTTCCATCTGGGAGAGGGATGCAAATCCTCCTTCACGCCCCAGCTGCTTTCATCATCCAACTGGATTTTGCAACCTGATATCCCTGTGATGCTCCCTTTCATGGAACCCTGGGATCCTTTGTGTTGGAAAAGCCTTCTGAGGCTGAATCCAACTGTTCCCCCAGCACTGCCAAGGCCACCACGTCCCCAAGTGCCACATCCACACGGCTTTTAAATCCCTGCAGGGATGGGAGCTCCATCACTGCCCCGGGCAGCTGTGCCAGGGATTGATCATCTTTTGGGTGGGGATATTTTCTTTTATATCCCATCCAAACTTTGCCAGCACAGCCTGAGGCCATTTCCTTTAATCCTGTCTGGTTTCCCCTGGGAGCAGAGCCCAACTCCCCCTGGCTGTCCCCTCCTGTCAGGGAGTTGTGCAGACCCAGAAGGTCCCTGAGCTTCCTTTTCCCCAGGCTGAGCCCCTTTCCCAGCTCCCTGTTACTCCCACTAATCCCAGCTCTATCCGGGCAGGATTCAAGGGCGAGCGGGACCACTGGAGGAGTGGGAGGACCATTTGCATCAAGACCCACGAGAGCGGGCAGAAGGAGATCGAGTCCTTTGACTCTGCCATCCTCCTCATCCGCAACCCCTACAAGGCCCTGATGGCCGAGTTCAACCGCAAGTACGGGGGCCACATCGGCTTCGCCGCCCACGCCCACTGGAAGGGCAAAGGTAGGGCAGGGAACCCTCTGGGAGAGCTCCAGCCCGGCTGCTGGAGCTGGGAATTGCTTGGGAAAGCCCAGCAGAGCTGGAGTTGGGTGTGCATGGGGGAACTCTTGGGCTGTGCCACCATTTTGGGGACAGTTCTTGGTGTAACCGTCGCCTCTTGGTTGTGGGTTCCTGTGTTGGGTGGGATAAGAGGGGAAGGGATGGAACAGGACAGCAGGACCAGGCAGGGATGGGCATCTCCTGTCCCCAGCCCATCCCTGTGGTTTCCAGGTGTTATTTCCATGTGTCCAGCTGCTCCCCAGCCACCACCTTTCCCACGCACAGGCGCGTGCCAGAGGCTGCTTAATTACAGCAATTTCCAAATTGCTGTTGTGGGATTGACTTCATTGGAAAGAGTTAAAATGTTTAGCTTGATTGAACATCTGCTACCCTTAATTCTGAGTTTATTTAAGGGGAGCTTTGGCTGCTGTGGCTGGGATGTGCCTGGATTTCGTTATCTCCATGTGCTCACAGTGCTGGGCACAGCCCAGTCCTGCTCTCCCCATCCCATAAAACCAGCGGGGTGTGGTGTCACCCACTTCCTCAGCCAGTGTCTCTGGGCTGGCACTGCCCTCACTGTGGTGGCACAGAGCCTCTTGGTTGATTTTTTTCCCCATCCATTTGTGGATAGAGCCAGGATTGGTTTCCCAGCATCACAGGGAGCCTCCTGAGCCTTCCCAATCCCAACCCCCTCCCCAGCCTGTCCCAGGCTTTGTGTCTGAAGGGGAGGGAGATCCAGAGGGGACCATGCTAGCACAGCCTTGTTTGGAGGCACTTCAAATACATCACCAAATTCTTTCCAGAGGATGTGTGGAGTAATTAGGGTTAATTGTCAGGTTAATTAACCACTACTGGGAAAGATTGAGATTTTCCATTGCATGGTTGGGGACCCCATTCCCAGCTGGAGAGGCTCCTGAACACGGAGCTTGAGGGTCCCATTCCCAGCCTTCCCTGCAGCCCAGCTCTCCAAATTATTTTCTTCTCCCAAGAACTAATTTTGGGGCAAATTTGGGAAAAAAAACCCCCGGGCCCTCTCTCCAGCCTCACCTCCAGTGCTGAGGGGGTGTTCTCCCATTTCTCCCAGCCCATTCCCAGCACTGCAGAGGCCAAACCCCTGTTTGGTTCCGTGGCATTAATTTTACAACGTCCCTGGAGCGGCTCCAAAGCAAAGTTTTATGTGCTGTGATTACACAAGGTGAATTGTCCTGGATCTGTTTAATGGAACACATCCTGTGGTTAACGATTCCTCAGGGAATTTAACCCAGTCCAGCTGTTAATCAGGCCTTGGTTTTGTGGGGAGGACACGAGGAAGAGGGAGATGCCTGGAGCTTTAATGCAGCGCTGCCAGGAGAGAGGCGGCTGATTATCGGTGTCTCATCATCCCTCTCACCACCTGATTTGAATGGCAGGATCAATTAGCCAGAAGGTTAATTGAGATGTTCCAGCAGGGATGGGAGAGGACACAGGGAACATCCACTCACATCTGTTGGAACCCTGGATGCTGAGAATTTTAAACTTTCTGTGCCGAAAGGCACAGACCCCCAAGAGAACACTGCATTTGACCCGGGGCTTCCAAAATTGATTAACAGCACTGGGATTATGGGTGTGGAGTTGGTTAGAAGTGTGTGAAAAAACTTAGATTTGGGGATTTAGTATATGGTGATATATGGGAGCCAAGATGGAGGATTTTGGGCGTGGGTTAGGTGTCTTTTTTGCACCTTCTTCTTCAGGAATCTGGGTCGTTTTCTTCTCGGAGTCTCTGTGGTCAAGATGACCCCGAGGTGTTAGAAAGCCTCTTTTCCCAGCCCTGAGATCAAAGAAAGAGTCAGGATTCTTTGGCTGTGGTTTTCAAAGTTGTTTATTTTCTGTTATCTGTAACATTCCTTTTCTGACCTGCTGAGGTCTGTCTAGCAAGTCAGTCCGTGGCACACTGACCGCCTTCAGGACGGTGTTATCTTTTATACTAAAAACTTCCTGTACATTATTTACCGTTATAATTTTCTAATACCTATCACCTATATTAGAGAGTTTGTCTCTAAAGCAATCCAAAAATGCCACCATTACAGCAGAAGATGGAGGCTAAGAAGAAGAAGGAGAAAGACAGAACACGCCCAGATTCCTTCATCTTGCCTCCTGAACCCCTATTCTAAAACCCCCAAAATTCTACATTTTTCAATCTGTGATAAATTCACTATCACTCTACTCAAAATCCTGTGGCTTGTACATCTTCATACAAAGCTGGTAGTTTTTTCCATGGGTTAAAATCAAAGGCACAGGTGTCTTTGACTCCATGCCAAGGTCTCCAAGCCCCCTGCCAGGGTCCTGAGTCCTCCAGGGCAGCCAGAGGAATGTCCTGGGCTCCGACATTTTCTCTAACTGGCTGAAATCCCAACACACATCCCCTTCTCCTTTTTTTTTCCCCCCAGAATGGCCGGAATTTGTGGCCAATTATGCCCCGTGGTGGGCAACCCACACTCTGGACTGGCTGCGCTACGGCAAGAAGGTGCTGGTGGTGCACTTCGAGGACCTCAAACGCGACCTCTTCGTGCAGCTGCAGAGGATGGTGGCCCTGCTGGGTGTCACGGCCTGTGAGGACAGGCTGCTGTGTGTGGAGGGACAGAAGGATGGCAACTTCAAGCGCTCGGGGCTGAGGAAGCTGGAGTACGACCCCTACACGGCCGAGATGAGGAAGGCCATCAGCGGCTACATCCGCACCGTGGACGCCGCCCTGAAGCTCCGCAACCTCTCGGGGGTCCCCGAGGATTATTACCCCAGATGATGGTGACCACAGCGGGGGGATGGTGCCCAGGGGTGGCTCTGTCCTCCCAGATTCTGCCTAATTCCACCCAGTGGGTGGCTCCTCTTTTAACCCTCCATGTGCTGCTGTAGCTGTCGGTCACTCCCTGCATGAGCCGCCGCAGGTCCCCAGCCACTGCTGAGCTTTTTTTTTTTGGCCAACCTGGGGACACGGGTGCCCTCCCTGCTTCCCTCGGGGTCCCCTGCTCCTGTTCTGGCTGCCCCAGCCCTCCTGGGAAGGGCAGTGGGATGTTTGTGTCCCCTCATGCTCTCCTGGGGACATCAAGCTGCTCAGGCTCTGGTGCACCCAGAGCTGAGCTCCTTGGGGTGGGTGTCCCCAAAATCCCAGCCCTGCAAGGATTCCACTTGTCCTTGGATGGAATCTTCAGCCTTCCCAAGGGAGGATGGACCAAGGGTGTGGCACTCTCGCGGATCCTGCCTGAGGTTACGGGATGGCAAGGCCATGCTGTGCAATGTCCCCAATCCTGGTGGCGGTGGCCCATGGAGCCATCCTGTGGCTCCCTGAGAATTCCCTGGAATTCCCCAGCCACAGCACCAGGCAAAGTTGCTGCTCCAGCCCTTGCAGGGGCCCATGACCCCCACCAGTGCGGCAACAGCTGGAAGCTCCCCTTCCTTGTGGATGCAGCTCCAGAGTGGGAAGATTTCCCCGGAGCTGCTGGGACCCACGAGCTCATCCAGGCCTTGTTTCAGAGCCCGTGAGCCAGATCATCCCCTCAGGAGCATTTCTGGGGGGCCAGGAGCAGTTTAGGGGAATAGAAGCAGGGTCCACACTGCACCCAACCCCCGTGGGGAGCAAACCCTGGGGCTGAGCTTTGGGGTGTCCCAAAGCCAAACCAAAGGATCCCACACACCGGGAATGTGCCGATTTCCCGGCTGGCTTTATGCACAGCTGCATGTGGTCCCTGGCTGTCCCCTCATCCCACGCCACCCTCCCCATCCTGGCTTTGTCCCAAACGAGCTCCCCAATGCTCCCAACTCGCAAAACCCCTTGGATGTAGGTGCAAAAGCCATATATTGTACGCAGCCTTTTCTAGAGTTGGAGATTCACCAGTTGGCTTTTAACTCTTGATCCCGATAGAAATGCAGGCACAGGTCGAATCCAGAGACCCTGCTTGGTCTCTATTCCAAGAGAGAAGAAAACCCCCTGGAGGAAAAAGGAGAATTTCAATAAAAATCTATTTTTCTAATGTGTGTGTGGAGCAGAGCTGGGCTGCTCCTTGTTTTTTTTCTTTTTGAAGGAGGTGGGGGATTGCGATCAGAGGGAGCAGCTGCCCCATTTTTAACTCTTTTTAACTCTTTTTTAACTCTTTAACTCTTCCCTTGACACACAGCTGGAGGTTTTTTTGGGATTCATGGCAGTGGGATTGGAGCTGAGCCCACTCCTCTTTGCTCGTGGCAGCCCCGGGTTTGTCATGTCAGAACAAGCCCTCAGGGTAACCCAGCAATTAAAGGAGAGGTTTCGTTACTGCTCTGCCTCCCTGTGTGTTCGTGGGACCACCTGAGCACTCCCAACTCATCCCAGAAAAGGGCTGTGGGAGCAAAGGGAGAACAGCTCCTCTCCCCTTTAATCCCATTAATCCATTTCTGTATTTAAACCCATTAACAGGTGTTTAAATCCCATTAATGTCATTTCTGCGCTGACAACACAACCAAAGCTGCTCCTTTTTGGGAGCTTCTGTACCTGGAGAGTGTCCTCACAGACAGATTTGATGGGATGTGTGCTAGGAAGGGGGAGATTCACTGCAGGATTCATTCCTGACCTTCCTCGGCACCAGAGTGAGAGCTGGGTGCAATTTATCCTTTATTTCTAATCTGGAGTTGATGAAATTCCTATTTTTTTTTTTTTTTTTTTAGCAGGGATGAAGCCTCGGCCTCGGCCTTGATTTGTTCTGACAGGCCCCGGCCGCTGAAGGGGCAGCGCTGCCTCCCTCCCCTTGGAAGTAATTAACCCCTCAAAGCCAATTAATCGCCCAGATAAAACAATTAAGGGATGACCTCGCGTGCGGCGCTCAGAGCCTGGGCTGCAGCTCGGGAGGACGGAGGGGAGGGGACCCCACATCTGCACCTCCACAAACCCCACAAAAAAACACCCCTGGGAATCTCCCCGGCCTCCAGCAGCACCAATTTACATCTTCTCTTTTATTTTCCCTGCTTTTATTGCGCCACAATTGCCTTTTTTTTTTTTTTTGCCTTTTTTTCCCCCCACACATTTAAATTGCACCGAAATGGAGCAGTTGGAAGATATTATGACCACGTCAGGGCGTGCTGCACATCTGGCTGCACCTCTGGATTCTGGGACTCCCCCTTCCCCTCATCCCACTGATGCAGGAGCAGCTTCCCCCTCCCGGAGCTTCATACTCTGGGTTTTTATTTATTTATTAAACGCTGGGCTGTATTTTAACCGCGTGGAACTCGCACTTGAGGATAAAATTCCTATTCCCCCTGGGAAAAGGAGCCAACCACCCCTCCCGCATCATTTTCCTGGGAAAAGCTCCTGACATTTAAGAGCCCGCCCGGCTGCCCGGGGGAGGCAGCGCTCAGCCTTTCCATGAGGGTTTGAGAAGCTGGAATCTTTCCTCTTGACTCAGCCTGAGCATCCCTGGGTGGGCACAGCCCGCCCTGCCCTGCTGTGGGGCTCAGGGGACCGTGACCCTTGGATTCCTGCAGGAAAAATCATCTATTGTTGGCAATCTAGAAACCCCGGGAGCGTTTCCCTGCCTCCCGGTCCTGCTGCAGCGTTCCTCCCTCCAGGGCTGCAAGGGTTTCTCAGCTGTTGCCGTGGCAACGGCGTCTGCACCAAAAACTCCCGCATTTCCCCCGATTCCGGGTGGGGTTTGTGCTCCCTGGACGCTGCGATGATGGAGGGGATGGCGAGTGTGGGTCTGGGATCCCTTTCTGGCAAAGGGAGTGGATGCTCCTTTGGGTCTTCCTGAATCCCCCAGTATGATGCAAACAGCGCTGGGGGGGGCTCAGAGAGAAGGAATTCCCCCTCTTCCCAAATTAAATCCCATGAAACTGTGTTAAAAAAAAAAAGAAAAAAAAGGGAAACCCCCCCCCCCACACACACACACCCCTCAGCAGCAGCAGAACTTCCATAAAAACCCCAGAATGGGGAGATGGGCCATAAATCTGAGAGCAGCCATCTCCATCCCTGACAAAACCAACAGGTTTATGTATCAGCTTGCCTATTTCCCCTGAAATTTACAGCTGACAACGTGCCTGAACACAGCAGGGGTAATTTAAACCTGGCTCCAACCTGCCTGGCTCCCAGCAAAGGGAGAGGGGAACATGTTTGGTCCATTTTTTTACCCCTTAATTTTAAATTTCATTCCAACTCGGAATAAAGGCAGTGATTTATGGGAGAGGGAAAGCACAGCTTTATTTTAGGGCCGTGACAGCCAAGTGAAAAAGAGCTGTCATTAAGGATGGTAACACATTCCACAGGAGCAGGGTTCGTTTTATTCCAGGGTAATTTCTCCCAGAAAATGAGACCCAGCCTTGGGTTTGGGGTGGGAGGGGGGTAAATCCAGGGAAGCAGCAGAGGGAATAGGGCAGGTTTGGGATGTGCTGGGTGAGGGGCACTCCCGCCACAGCTCCCATTGGGCTGCAACAACACCCCTGGGGTCTGGGGGTGCTGAGCCCCACAGCACAGGGGGGACCCGGGGCAGGGAGAGGGGGGATGGCTGGGAACAGGAATTGGGAGGTGGGGACTGGGGGTCCCAAGGCTGTGGGCTGGGGGTGAGGATCACAGGGATGTGGGTGGGGGTCCTGGGCTGGAGGTTGGGGTCCCAGGGTTTGGGATAAAGGTCCTGGACAGGGGTTGGTGCTCCAAAGCTGGGGATGGGGGCTCTGGGATGGGGGATTTGTGCCTCATCTCCAAAACCTGCTGTTCTTCTTTACCACAAGCCTTGAACTGACCCTAAAATCCTAAAATCCCCACAACTGCCCTAATTCCAGATTTCATGGGATGGTGGTGGTGCTGAATCCAGCTGCATCCCAATTTCACCGGTTTCTGCCCCAAAAGGTGCAGCAGATCCCGGCACCATCAGCTCTGGAGCTGCAGCTCCCCCCACCCCAGCCCTTTCCCTGGATGCTAATTCCAGTTCGTGCACGTTCCCCTGGAGCTGCCCGTGGTCATTAACCTCCTGCTGCCGTTAATCAAGAGGACTTTGTTAATTAACAGCTAAGGATGTCTCCAGCTGAGCGGCGCAGGGGTGGGATTGGGGTCACCTGGATGCATCCAAGGATCCTTGATTTAATATACTGGAGCTTCCCAAAGCCCTGGGGGAGTGCAGCCCCCTCCCCTCCATGAACAAAATATCCAGCGCTGCAAAAAACCCGAGGAATGCTGACAGGATCCACCCTCAGCACCCTGGGAGATTCCAGAGCTGCAGCTCCTGCAGTATTTTGGGAATATCAGAGGAATTGGGGCAATACTGAGCTGCATTTCTCTGCCGCTCTGCCAAAATGGGAAAAAAAAAACCTGGCTGAGGAGGCTGAAGTTTTCTGAGGAATGTTATTTTTTTTCCCTGCTTCTATTTTATAGACATATAAAAATGTGGTTTTTTTAATGCTGCCTGGGTGAGCTGTTTGCTGCCTGTCTCAGTGGGTGACACAGGAACAGAAATCACTGATATTCCTTGGGAAGCTTAATTCAAAGCTAACAGGGTCCGGCAGGAAAAACTCAGTGGATTCTTCCCTTTTCTTCCCAGACCCTGTCAGGATGAGGAGAATCAGGACCAGGAGGGCACAGAGCAGCAGCACTGGTGTCTGAATGGATGTTGGGGTGGAGCACTCGGATCATGCATGGGGGATCTCCCAAAGCCCACCCAAGAGGCTCAGATCCCACCTCAGCCACCCAAGCCCCACCCCTCTTTCCACAATTCCAAATTGGACACCAGGGCTCAGGAGTACACCCAGGGAAGTGACTGCTCAGTGAAAAACCCTGGCATCCTTTCCACTCCACGCATCGAGGTATTTGTCTGGAAAACAGAGGTTTTATTAAATAAGCAAACAGCTACAAAGATGCACCCAAATGTTTGGGATACTTGGGATTGCCAAGCTGCCATTACAGGGATGATTTAACCCCAGGGTAAGTACCAAGGCACTGCTTTTTTTTTTTTGTTTGTTTCTTTTTTTTGGAAAGCTGTTTGGAGCAATAACAGATGGGCTTGGAAAAAACAGACACCAGAATTAGTGAGGAGCATCCTGAATCCATTATGAACATCCCAGCACCAGCCTGAGGGGCTGTGGGATGGCATCCAGTCCTTGAGGCTTCATCCCACTGCTCCCACATCCAGGCCTCCTCCAAACCCTGAGCCCAAAAAGCTCCAGAGGCTGCTGGCTCTGGGTACATCCCATTCCCACTGCTCCCTAAACAGATCCTCTGCAAGTTCTGTGTGTCCCTGTGTGTCCATCTGTCCCATTCATCCCATCTGTCCTATCCCACTCCTAACAGGATCCAACCTTCCAGCAATATTAATTAAATACTGGGGAAAATGAGCAAGAGGAGCCTCCTCCCACCACCAGAGAGGCCCTTCTGCCTCCTCAGGCAATGCATCTTCCACGGGTATAGATCCAGCATGGATTTTGGGGGAAAAATCTCTGTGGATTGGGGCTGGGAGTAGCCCTGGGCTTGGCAGTGCTCCCCAGGGAAGTGGGTGCATCCCAACCCCTGGAGACACAGGGACAATCCAGGTGCTGAGTGTCCCATCACCCGGAGGAGGTGACGAGATCAAGGCGGAGCAGCAAGGAGTGCCAGGGCGGAGAGGATGCTGGATAATCCATCTGAAATCCTGATATCCTGAAATCCTGAAATCTGAAATCCTGGCGTCCTGAAAACCTGAAATCCTGAAATCCTGGCATCCTGAAATCCTAAAAACCTGAAATGCTGAAATCCTGAAATCCCTCTCCTGCCACAGGATTTCAGGATCTGCTGCCTGGAAATAGCTCCCTGCCTTTTCCTGGGGGATGTCTCTCCATTTTATTTTCCATTTTCTGATTTCCAAAGAAAGCTATAAATAAACATTTCGGCCTCTGTGGGCACCTGGGAGCAGATTCTCAACAGCCAAAACCTGCACAAAGCCCCCGAGGGGCCTCCTGAAATATCCCCAGGGCCACTGGGGGCTCCCTAATTCCAGCTCCAGAGATTCCTTGCTGTCCTGGGAGTGACACATAAATGAGGGTGACACCAGGGCTGTGCTGAAGGAGCTCTAATGGAGAAGGAGCTCCAAAATTAACTGGGTGTGAAACTGGATTGAGGTGGTGGCTCGGCCCATCCTTCGCTGCAGAGGTCGGTGTGTGGCAGCAGAGTCCCCCAGGAGATTCCCAGAGTGTCCCAAGATGTGCATGAGGGGACAGCAGGCCCTCCCCAGAAGCTCATTCCCAGCTCATGGGCCTGTTCCTGGTCCCAAACACCCATCTTTTCTGCAGGATGTACCGTCTGGGATGTGCCCACCAAAAGGAGGGTTAAAAACACGTTTCAAATTGACCTTTCCCTCTTTCTTCTCCCAGTTTTCCATGCTGGTGACCCTGTGGGTGAGCCCAGTCCCCACACTGGAAGGTGGCCCTGGGTCTGGATCACTTAGAAGGCATTTGAGACTTCCCAGTTCTTTGAGGTGGGATAATCCAACCCCTCCTAAGGACACTTCCCAAAAAAGTCACAAACAGCTTGTTCCGGTACCAAAATACCTCAGGAATTTACCATGAGGAGCCACACACAGACATGGGACAGAGCAGTGTCACCAGTTTGGCCATGACACAGGAGATGCCTTCCTTATACCCTGCACCCCACCACGGTGCCTCTGGAAACACCAGGAAAGCCCTTCCCGGGTCAGACAATGCACAGTTTGGATGGGAATGCCCAAAAATATTTTCTTAGCTTGGTGCAAGGGTTTTTGCAATCCCACACAAGATCAAGGGTGGTTGTGTCTTCTCCATACTTTGGGGGTCTCCATCCCCTGCCAGCCCCCAGGCAGCAACACCAGTCAAAAATGGGCTGTAGGACAGTGCTGGACAATGCTGGACCACACCAGGGCTGGTCACCATCACAGTGCCAGCACCAGGGGATTCTGTCCCTCCTGCAGGCCGAGCTTACACAACTGTTGTCTCTTTCTCAGTCATGGAGGAGACCTTGGAGAAGCTCCTGTGCACGATGCTGGAGTGTCCTGTCTCCTCGCTGAGGGCGTTCACCAGCCTGGAGAGGAGGGTCACCTTGAACTTCTTGAAGTCCTGGCCCATGAAGACGTAGAGGACGGGGTTCATGCAGCTGTTGGAGGCTGCCAGAGCCGTGGTGAGCGGGATGAAGATCTCAAACACAGACCAGGGCACCGCGTCGGGCACCGTCTCCAGCAGGTTCAGCAGGTGGTAGGGGCTCCAGCAGAGGAAGAAGGTGACAATGATGGTGACAATGATCTTGAAGGGCTTCTTGGACTTGGCCAGGCGGTTGCGGCGCAGGTTGAAGACGATGGCGACGTAGCAGAAGGTGATGATGGTGATGGGGAGGATGTAGCCGGCCAGGAACCTGGTGATGTTCACGGTGCGGTGCCTGGCCAGAGCCAGCCCTGCGTAGGATTTATTCCTGGAGAGGGAGAAGTTGCTGAAACAAATCACGGAGCTCCGGGTCTGCGCCGTGTCCCGGAAGACGAGCGAGGGGCAGCTCATGACGATGCCCAGGGTCCAGATGACCACACAAACCCCGTAGGCCAGGTTGGTGGAGCGGTGGTTCTGCGACCACACCGGGAACACCACGGACACGTAGCGGTCGAAGCTGATGGTGGTGAGCAGCAGGACGCTGGTGTACATGTTGAGGATGAGGAGGAAGGAGTTGAGCTTGCACATGACCGTGCCGAAGATCCAGTGGTAGCTCATGGCCGTGTAGGCGATGTTGATGGGCAGGAAGATGTTGAAGAGGAAGTCGGCCACGGCCAGGTTGAGAAACCAGACGGCGTTCACCGACTTCTTCATCTTCAGGGTGATGATGGCGATGACGAGGCCGTTGCCCAGGATGCCCAGCACGCAGGACACGCTGTAGATGATGACGGACAGGATCCTGGTGATGTCCTTGGGGTCGTGGGCCGGGTCTGCCCACACGCTGCCCGTGTCCTCGTAGGTGTAGTCGGGGTAGTCGCTGTAGTTATTGTTGAGGCCGTCCAGGTAATCGGACAGGTTGGGAAGTGCCATTGTCCGTGGGAGCAGCAGCAGCTGGTCCGTGTGATCCTGGGGAGTTGGGATGCTGGGATCTGCAGCCAGGGATCTTCCCCTGCTGAGCAAACACTTGGTGAGTGAGGAGAGCGGGAGGGACAATGGCCCCCAACACGTGTGGGAACCGGGGACAGGGAGCAAAAGGACAAACACTGGAATGGGGGATCCCATGAGAACCCCGCTGGTCCCGAACAAGATGCTCCCACAGCTCCTCCCTGATTTCCACCCCCATCCGTGAGACATCAGGACGTGATTCAGTCCCTCAGCTCCACCAGGATGTGGCTGCAGCCTCATCCTGCAGAAAACGTTGATTGCCCGCCTACTTCCAGGGGGAAAACCGGGATAATGCTCATTAACAGCTCATCAACAGCTCTGACTTTCCAATCTGCAACATATTATGGCTCTCTTTTTTTTTTTTTTTTTTTTTTTTTTTTGTACTGAATCGGACTGAAAACCCAAAGGGAAGCACCCCACTGACACCAGGCCCCCTCTCACCTCTCTCCTCTCTGTCGGGATGGGGGACAGGTGGCACTTCAGTGTCCCAGGGCACAGCGGCAGCTCCCTCCACACCGGCCTAAGGCGTGAGCTGTAACATTAAAGCCAGGATCAAAGAAGGGCCACTCACCTCCGGATGTGGGGTTAAGGGAGGAAACCCAATCAGGGTGTGGCAACAATTAACCCTGTGCAGCCTCCCTCTGGGGACTGTGCCGGCCTGGGACCCTCCTCGCCTCCAGTCTGGGGAAGGTGGGGTCCTGCCATGACCCCAGCAGCTTTTGGGATAACCCAGGACAGAAATCCCATCCTGTCCTCTCTGTACAAGCACCCAACATGAGCAGCATGCTCAGGTGCACACAAAGAACCGAACAATCAACCACAGGTTACTCATAATTAAATAATAATTAATTCAAGGTATAAATAAGGTGCACATTGTCTGCACGATCTATTTTGTACCCTGCAATCCCACAGGGTTGTTTTCCTGATTCAGTTGATGCCCTGTATGTTTAAATATGTTAATTGTGGTAAACCAGCAGCATCACCTGCCAGTATCAGACTCCATGCTCCAGAGCCTGGATTGAGGGGGTTCAACCTCTCCCCTATGAGAATCCAGGATATAAAATCCCCTACCCGAGTCAGGGGGGTTAAAACCAAAATCCCCAAATGCTGACAAGAAGCACAGAGCATCCCACCGGGAAATGTCCTCACAGGAGGGACGTGGGGACGTCCAAGGACCCTCCCTGTTCCCGAGGAATTTCACCCCAAAGGTCCCTGAGCCTCACCCTCCCGCCAGCCCGGCTTTGAAATTCCCATGGTGTTTGTGCTGGGAGCTATTGTTTCTCCCTGGGCTTTTCCTGCTGTTCCTTCCTGCCATTGCTGCTGCAGAGTCCCCAGCCAGGGGTGAAATCCCACCCTGTCACCTCCCCCTGGCCGAGCTCCTGGGCACGATAAGCAGCCAGAACAAACGAGGGTCGAGTGCAAAGTTTGGGAATGAGCTGGAGCTGGGGAGAGGCCTCGTCCCAGGAAAAGCTCGATGGCCACAGAGATGAATTGAAGTCAATGATCCGGTGGAAGGAACAGAATCAGCAGAACTGACTCTCGCAGAGATGTTAATGGTGATTAACGAGGCATTGCTTTACGGAACAGGGGTTTCAGGTCATCCCCTTCCCAAAGGCAGAGCTCCAGAAAGGTGGGGGAGACCAGAACCCCATATCCATCCCACCCCACCCCATTGCCTCATATCCCATCCCACTTCACTGCCTCCCATTGCACCACACCCCATTGCATCATATCCCAATCCCATCCCCACCTCCCACCATCCAGAGAACCCCAAAGCTCCCTGGACTTGCTCCACAGCCACCTTTTCACCTTTTCCACTGTGGTGTCATCCATGGGGCAAGTGAGACACTCCCACCCCTCACTCTTACCCCACATTCAGCCCCTGCTCCAGAGGGACAGGAGAAATTCCCACTCCTCCTCCCACTGTGTCCACTTCCATGTTTTTAATGTAAAATCCTCCCTTTAGTATTATTTTTAATTGCTGGGCCTGATGACTTTCAGCTCATTCCAAAGCTCATTTTATTGGATTATTTATCTGAATTCTCTGTTAATTTTGCCCTGCCAGGTTGGGCAGGGATTGGTCTCTGTTCCCAGAGAGCCGGGGTGAGGATGGCAGAGAGCAATGGGAACACCAGGACTCTGCTTCCCTGTGGGATTTGGCAGAGGATGGGTTTGTTTCCAGGGAGCAATCCCAAACTCCACAGGAGCAGCAGGCCAATCCCACCATGAACATTCCAGATGGGCACCAGGAGCCCAGACCTGCGGGAAAATCACCCAGCAAACTCCCATCTGCCTCTCCAAAATTCTCCCAAAAATGGAGAATATCAGGGGCAGCTGCATGAAGCCTCCTCATTTCTCACAGCAAAAAAAACCAACTCCAAAGTCTGGGAGGAAAAACGAAAAAAAAAAAAAAAAGCCACATAATACTAAGAGTGTTTCATCGCTCCTCTCCGGGCTGCAAATTCCCTGCTCAAGCCAAAACCACTGTTCTCCCTTCAATCTATTAATCTTTGTCCTCCTACCTCAACAAAAAGGAGCAGAGGATTTACCCAAAATAGCCTTTTCTCCGTCATTCCCGCAGCTGTGTTTGTCTTGGTACCCAGGGAAGGCCGGGTGGGATTCCCGACGGGCGGCTCGAGCACCGGCAGCATCCCGGCACATACCGGGGGAGGATGAGGTCAGGGATGTTGTTCTTGGGAAGGCAACAGGAAACCGAGAGAACGGCAGAAAATGTTCAAATCCAGCTTTTCTGGGCGAAAAAACTCTGCCCTGGCCGAGGCAGACGGGCGGGGCACGGATGTGAGCGGGGAAAGGCGGCGGGATCGGACACGGGGAGGGCAGGGGATGCTCGGGCAGCGGATCCCAGCGCATCCCAGCGGGCAGGGCGGTGCCAGAGCCCCGCTCCAGGAATTCATAGGGATGGGCAGGCTGCCAGCACCGCCTCCTGCCCGCCGGGCCAGGCTTTTAGTGGGGCAGGTTGAGGAGAACTGATAGAACCTAATCAAATCAAATCAAATTAAATTAAATCAAACCAGCAGAGCAGCTTTGGAGTACATCAGATCCTGCCTGAGCTGTCAAAGTGCATCACGCTTTGATGTATATCATGAAATGAATCCGGGCTGGGACCTGCCAGGGCTGGCCCTGCAGCACTGGGGAAACTGGGGGAGCCCTCGGGTCGGCGTTTGTCCCCCCTAAAAAATTCTCATCCCCGTCACGGGACAACCAAATCCCCCGGGATCAGCCGGGTCCGTGCCCGCCCTGCTGCCGCCTCCTCCCCGGCAGCTGCTCTGCCTTTCCTTCCTTGGAGCACTTCCCTCTCCTCTTCCCACCGAGGTTTCCGAGGTCCCAGCGCACCCCAAACCCCAAACCCGCTTCCTCCGGGCGTGGGAGGCGCGGGCAGCTCCGGCACAGCCCCCGGGAGAGGGGAATTGCCGGCAGATGTTCGGAGCTCAGCTCTGGGAAGGGCTGGGGGTCAAATGGGACCTTCACGTCCCTCTGGAGCTGCTGGGGCCAGACCCCGCCGAGCCCTGCCACAGTCCTGGATGTCCCTGGAGGGCAGGGATGTCCCTGGGCACATGTGACAGGTGCTGGTCCCGGTTCCGTGGGATCAGCTCTGAGGGCTGGATCCCAGCATCCCTGAGAATTCCATGGCATCCCATGCCCCAGGGAAAGTGGATGGAAACCCCGTTCCAAGCTGGCACCTGAGGCCACCCCATCAATCCCCACGTACTTCCAGCCCGGGGTTACACAGGAGGGACATCCCCGCAGGGATCCAGCTCCCAGGAATCTCAGGGAGCAAGGCACCAAATGGCAAAGCAGCTCTGGGTACCCAGCTCCAATCCCCCTTTATTTTAGCAGGTGATTGCCATGGCAACAGATGCCACAGGGATGAGGCTGCCCAGCATCCCACTCCCCACTGGGACGCCCGGGATGAAGCCCCCATTCCTGGGTGTAAATCGACCACCACCCCATCAAAAGGGAGCTCAAACCTCCAAACCCTGAGCTCCAGCCTGCCCAAAAGCTGCTCCTGGCTGTGATTCCAGCCCTGCCACCACCCCTGACCCCTGTGTCCCACTCCAGCAGGCTGGGAAGGGCACAGGGACGTGGGATGCCATGGGAGAAGCAGCAGCAGGCTGAGAATGAGCTCCTGACAGCGAGGATCCAGGCTGGAAATTCTCCCAAACCTCCCCCAACACCTGGAGACCCCCAGAGCAAAGGGAGGAAGCACAGTTAAGGGAGAAACTGAGGCACAGAGGGCAGTGGGAAGCTTAATCCCTACCTGCATCCACTCAGACACATCCCAGTTCTCCATCCTGGATCTGGGACCCCCCTATCCAGCAGCCTCGGGCATCCCCAGCCTGATCCTTCATCCCTGAGGCTGCACCACGCCTGTGTGAACGGCACAGGAAAAAGGGAATAGCTGGAAAAGGCAGCCTTAAAAAAGCTGCTGTGCCCAGGGTGGGACAGAAAAACATGAGTCAGTGTTTATCTGGGCACAGCCAGCCAGGCTGAGCAGGATAGGATGGGATGGATCCCACAGATCCTTCTGGCCACGGTGTGGGGTCACCCCCATGGGGAAAGCACCCCAATCCTGCCAGAAAAAGGGGTTTAACCTCAAAATTTGGGTCAGGGAAGGCCCCTCCCAGGGTGAAACTCTGGCAGAGGAACCCGGCCTTCTCTGGCACCAAGTGTTGAAAGAGCCACCCCGTTGGTAAAATCCTGGCCTTTTGCTCCATCCCTTCTGTTCTTGGGAAGGTTTGAGGATTAAAGGGGAAAATTTTGGGCGTTTGCACCTACACAGGCAAAGATTTCCTTGAAACAGGGCAGTTTGTACTTCTGAGCTGCCTAAAATGACTTGGCTTCAAAGATAATGAAAGTTCTTTCATCTCCTCTGCTCTCCTCTAATAATCCAAGGTTTTCTCCTGGCGCTTCTCAGGCAATAAAAAGACAATAAAACCTCCCTTTTTCAGAGCATCCTCCCTGCTACAGGGGAGTGATGTGCAGCTGTGCTGTCCCTAACCATGGCTTGGGCCTTGTCAGGGGACAAAACCTTGGGGACATCGCTCTGGATTCGGGGCATACAAAGGGAAAGAAACCCAAGAAAACAGAAATAGGGCTGCAGGAGGGACGTGACCCCTCAGGGGACGTGACATGGCTGGGGACAGCAGGCTTAGCCCCCCCTCGAGTGAGGAAGTCACCCTGGATCCAGGGAGCATCCTCCCAGCTGTGCTCTGTGTCCCCAGCTGAATGCTGATCAGCACAGCGAAGAAAAGCCACCCTGTTCTCCCTGTCCCCAGCCAGGGGACACTGCCACACTGTCAGGGCATCAACCCCCCCCAAATGCACTGCCAGCTCCTCTCCCTTCTGTGCTTTTTCCCATCCTGCAGGCTGCAAAGCCCAGTTTCCAAAAGAGGTTGGGATTTTAGGGAAAATTAGGGGGTTTGGGGTGAAGGACAGTGGGGATCCCAAACCCACTGTATAACAACAGGGCAGCAAAAAACCTCAACTGGTTGCAAATCTCCAGCAAACCCTTCCTCCCAAATCCCTATAAAAAATACAAATTAACAAATATATATAAACCCAGAGGTGTTTACCTGAGCTGGATAAATCCCCAGGGAATTTTCAGCATTTAGAGGTTGGATCAGACACCTCTGCTTCTCCTACGGCCCCGTTAGGGCTGGCATGGGAACCACCCTGGGCTCGTGGCTTTGGCATCCAGCTGGAGCTGACACGGATATTGCCGAGCCTTCTCATCCCGAGGAGAAGCACATGGGATGGGAGGATGAGGAAAATAAACCAGCTGCTGGCCTCAGCAGAGCTGCAGGGGGAAGGGGGAAGCTCTGGGGGAGGATGTTGGGTTTGCAGAGTTTGGCTGGACACAGAAGGGGATGTGGCAGCAGTGACACGTCCCGTCCACCACGGCTGCCCACAGTGGCTTGGGAATCTCCTGGGAGCCTTTGGGAAGGGTTTGGGTACCCTCAGAGGGTCCCCTCGGGCTCCTCCACCCTGGCTGCCCCTCATTCCTGCTCCCCAGGCACCCCAAATCCATGCCCTGCTCCTGGGAGGCTCCTGGCCTCACACACACAGGAGAGGGGGGACCCAAAGCCATTCCTGGGGTGCAGGGAAGAAGAGAAGCTGCTCATCAGGTCCTGCCCATCCCACAGTGCATTCCCGGTGAGGAAATCAGCCTGGAATGGTTTGTACCCCCAAAGAGAGGGCCACCAGCCAAGGGCTGTCCCCAACCATCCTGACCTCAACCCTGTGCCTGCCAGGAGCTGGAAATTGCCAGAGGCATCCACGGTGCAGCTCAGAACCAGCCGAGCCCTGGACACAAATCCCTGCTCTGAGCCGGGACAGCTCATCCAGAGTGAGATAAAAAACACCTGGAGCAAAAGCTGCACCGTGCTGGCTCTTCCAGCAGAGCCCCCACCTGCTCCGTGTCACCAAGATCCACCAGTTTTCCAGGGGACAAATCCCGGCTCCCTCAGAGCTGGGAAAGCAGCACCCACGTGTGAGCAGGGGACAGGAGGTGATGCCAGCAGGGAGTGGTGGCAGGTGGGAGGGAGCTCGAGGCCCCCAGGTCCCGTGGCGTGGGGACATTGACCCCGTCCCACGCCGAGCAGCTCCCGTGAGAGCCCAAAAAGAGGAATCGGAGGCACTGCCAGCTTTGCACAACTCTGTGTCGCAACATCCCCGAGCTGAATCAGGGCTGAAAAAATGCTGATGTGCCGGTTCGTGGGGCTGCTACGGGGAAAGGAGAAGCCCCAGAAGCGTGAACCGGGCAGGGTTCACTGTGCCAACCCCACTGTGGAACCAGGCTGGGGACTCGTCACCGGCTCCCTGGTGTCCCTTTAATCCCAGGACCCCCGGGATGGGGTGGCAGCTCCGGGATATTCCACACTTGAGGAACCTGTGGCGGGTCCCCAGGTGCAGAGGAGCTGCCTCAGGACAGTGGGAAATGCAGCCCAAAATTATAAAAACCATGAGAAACAGGGACCCGGCACAGGACGGATCTGCCCCATCGCTCTGCCACCACATCCCGTCCCTTCTGCGCCCCCGGTGTCCCCACCGAGTGACATTTCCCGATACCTCGTGCGGTGCCAACGCTGTCCCGCTGCTCCGCGCTGGGCAGGACGAGCTGGGGGCGCCCTGGGTGCCAGCGGGATCCCATTCCCAGGCGGATCCCGGCGTGCCGGGACAGACACAGGCACGGTGCCGCTCCCCGCCGGTTTTAAGGGAGCGGGGAGGGAGTTGCATCCATCACCAAAGGTTTTCTTGGCAGCGCCCGCGATGCTCGGCGAGGCAACAGCTGGGAGAGGGTGTGACGGCGGGAGCTGGGAACGCTGGCCTGGATCACAACCCAGCGTGAGGAAGCAACAAAGCTGCTTCCCGAGGGGCCTCCTTTCCTGTGCCGCCCCCCGGGCCGTCCCACGGAGGGATAACGGAGCCCAGGGCGCCCCGCGGGGATGCTGCTCCAGCCGGGAGCACAACGGGAGGCAGGTGGCTGCCAGCCCCCCCCGGCTGTGCTGTCCCCACCCTGGGTCAACCGCTGTCCTCTGCTCCCCCCACCGCCCCCAACTCCTTCCAAGACGTTGAGTCACTTCCCCTTCAGGCAAAATCTGGCTCCCAAACGCCGCTCCTGCTGCTCAGGGGCTGCTTTTCCCGATGGATTTCATTACCACCAGGATGCTGCAGCTGCCTCCAGGCAGCCCCCCCAGCCCGCTGAGGCTCTGTGGTGGCAGCTCTGTCACCCCCCAGCCCCTCTGACACCTGCAAGAAAAGTTCTTTGGGGGCCACAGAGGGGCTGGGAGAGGCTCCAGGGTCTCCTGGGTGGGAGGGGTGGGAAAGGCCGGATGCAGGGATGGGGCTCAGGGGGATAAATAAGAGGTTTTTGGGGCAGACCCCCAGACTGGGAGCACTGAGCAGCACAACCCCCACCCACACAGAGCAGGAGGTTTGGATAACCCCGGGCTTGATGTGGCACTGGGAAAATTCCTTCCCTCCCCACGCAGATCCCGCGCTCCCAAGCCTCAGGCATCCCAGTCCCAGCAGCCATCCCAGTCCCAGCAGCCATCCCAGTCCCAGAATCCATCCCAGTCCCAGCAGCCATCCCAGTCCCAGCAGCCATCCCAGTCCCAGAATCCATCCCAGTCCCAGCAGCCATCCCAGTCCCAGCAGCCATCCCAGTCCCAGAATCCATCCCAGTCCCAGCAGCCATCCCAGTCCCAATCCCAGCATCCATCCCAGTCCCAGCATCCATCCCAGTCCCAGAATCCATCCCAGTCCCAATCCCAACATCCATCCCAGTCCCAGCATCCATCCCAGTGGGATAAGAGCCAGTGCAGGGGCTGGGAGCAAAGGCAGCACAAAGAAACACAACAAAATTTGGCAGGGATGCTCCCTCAGCCTCCTGCAACCTGGAAAAGGAGCAGGATTTGCCCCACTGGGACATCCCAGCACAAGCAACACTGCCCTGAGTTTGTCACCAGCCATTCCCCAGCAGAAGGGAGGTTTGTCTACCACAGGATACTAATTAAGGCTAATTAATTACCCCCAGCTGTAAAGACAGAGCAAAAAACATCCTGAATCCAGCCAGCAAGGGACAAAACCAACCACAAACTGATGGCATTTCCTCTTGTGTGCCTGGAGTCCAGCGGTGCCACCAAGAGATGCTCAGCCCAGGCAGCTCCTGGTGGCACCAGCTGGGACCTGGGGGGGATCTTTGGGCTTCCCAAAACCACCCCAGGGCCTGCTGGGGCTGGGAATGCTCGGCCATAGATGCTCCTGCACGTGGCCTTGCCAAGGGCTGAGCTCAGGACACCGAGCAATGACTGAAATCCTGGCAGACCCAAGGGGTCTGGAGCCAAGAGCACAATCCCAGTGTTCCCAGCAAGGCTGAGCTCTGCAGCCCCACGGAACCAACCCACATCCCTTGGCACTGCCTCCTTTCCCAGGCACCTGCCACTTCCCCACATCCAGGCAGGATGCAGGATCCTGGTCTCATCCCTGTGTTTAGCAAGATGAAAGGAAAACACGCTGACTCGGGGTGTGATTTCCCATCCCGAGCCTTTGTGGGTTGGGGTTTCCCTGCGGGGCTCAGCAAAGCCCTGCCGGCAGCAGCGCCCGCGGAAGGACAAATCCCTGTTCCCAGGGCTGGGGATGGAGCAGGATCCGGGCAGGAGCAGCCGTCGGGAACGGCAATTCCAGGCGCAGCCTTTGGCAGTTGTCATGTCCTTGGCAAGCGCCGAGTGCCACCCACACCGAGCAAAGCAATTAAAGCTCTAAATTGATTTGGGCTCATTAAACGCCCTGGAGCAGCTCCCTGAAGAGCCGGGATGATCGGATGGGGTCGGGATGTGCGGATCGAGCCGGGATGCGCGGATGGGATGCATGGGTGGGGCCGGGATGCGCGGATGGGATGCATGGGTGGGGCCGGGATGCGCGGATGGAACCGGGATGCGCGGATGGGAGGCATGGGTGGGGCCGGAATGCGCGGATGGGACCGGGATGTGCGGCCGGAGCCCGGCAGGTCCGATCCGACCCCTCCGGTTCTCGCCCTTCTTCCCTCCCACACAGGCGCTGGGAACCCGCCTGACTCATCCCGAAACAGATGTGGCAGTCAATGGGGAAGAAATTGGAGGAAGTTTGGAAGTTTTCCCTCTCCGGGGGAGCTTTCTCAGGCATCCAGCAGCACTTTCCCTCGCCCCGGGCAGAGCCGTGGGGATAAATGGGAATGGCTGGAAAAGGAGCTGAGCTCAGCTACGAGGACGAGACAGGAGGCTCCCACTGCATATCCCAGCTCCAAACCCCGGGCTTTAGAGCTGGGTTTGTGCCCAGGGGTAACTGTGCCCTGCCTTTCCCCAGGGAGCTCATCCCTGGCTCCGCACCCGCTGCGGTCCCGAGCTCCGGATCCCGTCACCGCCTCCCGATCCGAGCACAAACTCCCTGCACAAATAAAGCAGCCACAGACAGGATGTTCAGGAGACGGCTCCCGTTCCCTTTTTTTCGCTGATTTGATACAACCACGGAAAAAAAAAAAAAGCACCCAGTCCCAACCTTGTGCAACTCGAGTTTATAAATAGCCCCAGAAACACAGCGGGGCAGGGACAGGGTGGCCAAACCCCGCTGTGCTCCTAAGGCTGGCACCTTATCCTGCTGCATCCCACCCCTGGGATGGGCAGGGCAGGGATCTCCACCTGGCTCAGCCCCCACACACCCTCACAGAGCCTCTCTTTAACTCCAATCTTGCACAATTTCCCCCATTTTTCCACTTCCCTCAGAGCTGTGCCAGGAGCTGGATCTGTGCTCCTAAGGCTGGCTCCATATCCCCCTGCATCCCACCCCTGGGCTGGGCAGGTCAGGGCTCTCCACCTAGTTCAGACCCCACACACCCTCACAGAGCCTCTCTTTACCTCCAGTCTTGCATCATTCCCATTTTTCCACTTCCCCGAGAGCTGTGCCAGGAGCTGGGGCTGAGTGATGCACACCCACGGGCCAGGGGAGAATTCCCAGCTCTCAGCTCCCAAACCCCACCCTTGGCAGAG
Source organism: Molothrus aeneus (assembly GCF_037042795.1). NCBI lineage: Eukaryota > Metazoa > Chordata > Aves > Passeriformes > Icteridae > Molothrus > Molothrus aeneus. Next base: position 10,275,556 of record NC_089663.1, on the reverse strand, counting down.
GAGGATCGATGGGAACATTCCCAGGGCACAGCTGGGCCCTGTTCCATGGATTCCCCCATCTGTGGCATCACTCACCTGCTCCCATCCCCATCCTGCTCCGCAGGAGTGATGGAAGTGCCACATCAGGAGATTTGTCCATGATTTCCAATTCCTGCTGGAGCTGTCAGAGGCCGCTGACAGCTCCTGGAGCAGGGATGAGGAATTGCCAGGCATGGGCACTTCATTGTTGCCTTGGAGCCCCTCAGCAGGTGACAGACAGGATGTCACCTGCCCAGGGGTTTGTGAGCAGAGGTGGCATCAAATCCCAAAGTGGTTGGGTTTGGAAAAACCTTAAACCCATCCCATTCCATTACCTGCCATGGACAGGGACACCTTCCACAGACCAGGTTGCTCCAAACTCCATCCAGCCTGGCCTTGGAATAAGAAATTCCATTTAAAAAAATCAATTAAAAATAAGAAATTCCATTAAAATGCCTACAGGGCTGAAGGTTTGGATGCTGTACATCCCACTGGAAAATGGGAGATGCTGACAGGTTTCAATTCCTTGTGCTGGGAACTGCTGGAGCTGAATTCAGGCTCATCTTTCACCCTGAACTCCTTCAGCATCATCCTAAAATCCTGTGGATGTGCTTTTCCTGCTGCTGGTGTGCTGAGTGAGGACACCAAACATGGATAGAGGGGAGTATTCCTGAAATCTCCCAGAAAAAAACAAAAAACAAAAAACAAAAAACAAAAGACAAAAAAAAAAAAACCAAAAAAAAAAAAAAATCAGTGGGATCTGCTTGATAAAACCCCTCAGGAAACTCCCAATCCTTTAAGGCACCGACTGGATTTGTCTAATCACAATGACTTAATAACAATAGATTCCTTCAAATTCTCAAACATCCATAAGGAAACCTGCTTTATTTATGATTTTTTTTTTTTTAATTCATAAACCCAGTTTTCCTTGCAATCAACATCTGGGAACTCACCATTCCATGGAGCAGAGCTTTGCAGGGACAGGTATTTCTGAAGTTGGCTTTGCCAATGGCCCCATCCTGCTCCCCATCACTGGGATGGGCACAGGGACAGCCCAGCTCTGGGCTGGGAAGCAGCTCCTTGTGGGAAGGTTCAGCATTCCTGCCAGCTCTGAGCAATCCATGCCTTTTTCGGGTTTTTTTTGGCTGGGGGTGGCCTTGGTGCAGGTTCCCTGGGCTCCATTTGCCCTGGAATTTGTTAAAATAACAGCAAAATACGTTTTATTCCTGAGCCTTTGCCAGGCTGGGATTATTTCTGAAATGAGGGAGCACTCAGCGGTGCCAGGGAGATGTGGGGGTACCTGTGCCCTCATTGGGGTTCCCCACAGCATCTCCCTCAGATGGATCTGGATCACTGATCCCAATATCCAGAGCTCAGCCCTGTGCTGGATACAACCCTTTCCCACACAGGAGCACAGTCCCAAACCCAGCTGTTACCTCAGAATTATTTAAATAGATCCAGAAATGTAGGGATCTACCCAGAGGGTGCTGCTGATGGAAGCCAGATCCACTAACTCCAATGAATTCCTGATTTTTATTCCCTAAACAGTGCAGAGGGAATCCCTGTTATCCATGGCCTGGAGTGGGTGCAGAAGGTCCCCAGCTCTGTCCCTGGCTGATGGAGAATGAAGCTCACATCCAGCTGCTCCCAGAAGGATTCACGCCTTGGGAATGCCTTATAAATCAACTGGGATAAATTGAAAATTCAGGCAAGACTTCACATAATTCACCCACTCTCCCTTTAAGAATTTTGGGGAAAAAAACAGGTTGGGAAAAGGGAATTTGGGATTCCCTGGCTGGATGTGGCTTCCCTGGTACACCTGGCTGGGGAGAGGATGTCCAAGGAATTGATTCAGTGTGGAGATCATTGGAATGTCAGGGGACCCCTGATTCATCCCTGGCCTTCAAGTGCAGGAATTCATTCTGGCCATGGAATTCTGGTCACTTCCAAGACCAGCAGAAGCTGCCTTCAAGGAGCCATAATCCCCAAAAAGGAATTAAAACTAAAAACTAATTAAAACTAAAGCATTTCCCTGGATATCCCACCTGGAATGTGAGGTATCCCTCACCCTCACCCTGGCATCTTCCCAACCCAGCAAATCCCCAACACCTGCAAAACAATTCCCCTGTGGAAAACAGGGAGCTAATGGGATTTAGAGGAAGAGGAATGAGAGGTTGGATGTAAGCAGAGCCAATTAGTGGATGGGCCAATTAAGAGAGAGGTGATGGGATACTGGAGATCCCAAATCCCTCCTTGCTCTGAGGACCCCACCTGCTCGTCTCCCATCGTTGCTCCTGGAAAATTCCACCATGAAGGATTTAAACGAGTCATTTATCAATTAAATGTGTGCTCTGGCAAATTAAAATCTGTCCTCTTGTTTAATTAATAGGGCAGCTTTATATTCGACAAATTAGGGAGCCTCTTGATGAGCTAATTTGTTAATTAATGGAAGCCTGGAGGCTCTTCCTTCATTAGACGTTGGCACATCCAAAGTGCAGCTCCTCCTTCAGGAGCCCTGGGCTCAGACTGGGAACAGCCCTGGCAGTGGATTTGCCATGGGAGAGCTCCTGGCATGGCTCCTGGCATTCCTGGGATTTATGGCAGCACTGAATTCCCCTTCCTTTCCCCTTCCTTTGGGAAAATTTCCATCCCTTGCCAAGGAAAAGTGCAGGATCCTGCGGCCAAACGGAGCCCAGAGCTGCTCCAGGATGGAAAGAAATTGATAAAAAAATGGGAAAAAAGCTTCTGGCCCCATCCAGGGATCTGTGTTGGGAGGGAATAAGTGCTGTGGGTAGAGGATCCAGAGCTCATCCTGGCAGATCCAAGGATTCCTGGGTGTCCCCAACACCCAGATCACTCCCACAGGGAAAATGAATCCCCCAGGTACATCCAGGCTCAGGGATCAGCCCTTTCCCCATCCCAGGTGGCCACAGCCACCCCCTCTCAGTGCTTCCAGTACAAACCAGTGCCAGGATGGTGCTGAGGCTGGGCGGGCTCCATGAGCTGCTCCAGAGGATGCCAGGGAAAGAGGGAACACAGCAGCAATCCCAGGACAGGGATCCCAAAAGGAGTGTTGGACCAGTAACACCAGTAAGAGCAGCATGGTGGGGCACACCCACACTGACCTGGGATAAGATCCTGCTGCAAATCCACACTAAGAACCAGGAATGTGGATTCCTGAGCTGGCACCAAGGAGCATTTCCAATCCAGCCTGTCCCAGATGCCATGGAGCAGCTCCCTCATTTATTTTTATCCACCCGTGCCTGCTGCATTCACCAGTTATCAAATAAATATGGGAAACCAGGAGAGGCACCCAGAGACTCCCTTATCTCAGTTTTCCATGGACTGGCAGTTCCTGGGATGTGTTTACTCTCAGCCTTTAAAAAGCAACACCAGGTTCACTTTCTGCCGCTGGAGTTTGCCAAGTTTCCAGCTTTCCCTGGATCTTATCCCACCCAGGCAGGTCCTGGAGAGAGGGCACAGCTCACTCAGACCCCAAAGGTGCAATAAAAAAATCACAGTGAAAGGCAAATTCCTGATGGATTTTCCACAAACACTTGGCCAAAAAAAATAATGTTGCTGTCAAAGCTGCCCTTATTTGGGTGCCTTTTCCAGAAAAGTTGTGCTCTGGCTCTGGGTCCGGATCCATTCTCCAGGAATGCCAGGCACAGGGAACTCAGCTGATGCTGGGACACTTCCCTGATTCCTGCTGGAATGAGACCCTCAGACACTTTTCCCACTTTTCCCAAGGCTGATGCATCTCCCACTCCTGCCCTGTGCATCCACAGCCTCCCTGCTGCCACAAGGGATCCATTCCCACCCTCTGCCTCTGATTCCCAACACTTTTGGTGTTGGGAACTCCAATCCTTCAGAAAAATCTCAATTTCAACACCCCCAAGAGTCTCTCTGCCCTCCCCAAAGGAAAGGCAATTCCAGAGCTGTGCCTTTATCCCATTTCAGCAGCAGGTTGTGCTGGAAATGCAAGAGGGAGATGCAGACACTTTTCCCTTGTGCTTTTCCCAATGCATTTCTCCTTCCACAGCCCAACACAACAAAAAAGAAGGGAAAAAAAAACCCCTTGGAATAATATTTACCAGCTAATTAGGCAGAGAATTGATTTGAACATCACTGGGATACCAGAAAAAATGTCAGCTGAGCTGGGAAGGCTTGGGCTGGTTTTCCATGGGAATTGAAATTGCCACAGGCTGCTGGAGGCAGGAACTGGAGCCATTCCCTGGGAGGTCTGAGCCCCTTCCCACCCCCAGCAGCCTCCTGGAATCACTTGGTTTATCTCCAATTTGTGAAATGACTGCGAGAGGTGAAGGAGAGGGAATTTTCCTTCCCAACAGGAGAACATTTGAATTCCTGTGTGCCATGGGAATAGGGAGAAATCCAAGATGTGCTGGAAAGAAACAGCGATTCCTTTTGATTCCTCTTCAGCAGCACTGCCCTGCCCAAATACCAGCCAAAATTCCAGTTCCTGTACCCCAGCATACCATATTACACATCAAGGGAGCACAACGTGGAATTTCTTCTCCTTCCCTTCCCAGCTTTGCTCCCTCCTGCCTTGCCAGACCTCAGCCCAGCTCTCCCAAGGCTCCCAGAGCAGGGCTGGAGGCACCTCTGGAGGCCCTGCAGGCCTCTCCTGATTTATCTGGGCCATTATCCCAATTTATCTGGGCCATTATCCCAGTTTTCTGCCAGACAGCAGCTCATGTTTGGAGCACTGCTCTCCTGTCTCAGGAATTATGGACCTACCCAGCAAAGGCACAGGGAAATCATTGTTTGTTTGCTGCTCAGACCCCTGAAATTCCAGGAGAAAATGAGATTTCTCTTGCTTGCTTCAGATCCTGGGGTTTCTCCCCAGATCTGCTGGGTTTATTTCCAAATTCAAGTGCCAAACAGCACCAGTGGCATTCCTTTTGGGAAGGCACAGGGAGCCTGGCACTGCCCCCTCCCAGTGCTCAGGGAGGATCACACCCAGCCCCTGCTCCAGCTCAGCCTCTTCCTGTGGGAAGCAAAGCCCAGCTGGGGGAATTTAACATTCCAGCTCTGGAGGAATCAAAACCCAGCCTTTAAAAGGGAAATATTTCCCAGCTCTGAGTTTTTGCAGAGTGCTGGAGGCACCTGATAACAGCCGAGTTCCACAAGCAGGGGCTGCTCCCTGCTGACAGGGGGAGAGGGGAGATTTCAATTTAGAGGAATTTCAGAGGATCCATTTTATCCAGCAGGAAAATGAACACAGCACCCTGGAAAGCTGGGAATGACACAGGTTCTGTCTCCTTGTTTCCAAAGGGGCTCTCTGAGCTCTGCTGGACAGCACAGCTTTGCAAATCCATTTCTTCCATTTGCAAATCCATTTCTTCCACTTGCAAACCCATTTTTTCCCAATTCCTGCCCTGTTCCTGAGTGAATGTGCTGAGGAAAGAGTGGTGCAGAATTCCAAGGACAATGGCACCAACCACAGAGGGGATTTATGATTCCTAAAGGATCACCCACCTGCTTTGGTTCCCATTTATCACAATCAGCACATATCAAGAGTCATTTGCAAATCCCAGGCTCTGGGAGCCTTTGGAAACTTGTGTCCATGGAGAAGAAAAAATGTGAGTGGCAGGTGGCTCCTGAGGCCTCCTCTGCTCCAGTGCTGCTGTTTCTCTTTCTTTATTTAAAAATTTAAATAGCTCTTGAATCTCAGGATTTTTATTATTATACTACTATATATATATATATATATATATATATATATATATATATATATATATATAGTGTATATATACACATACATATATATAAAATATATATACAAGTATATATAAATATAGTATATATATACTATATATACTATATAAATATTATAAATATTATATATATTGATATATATATGTATAAAAATATTATTCCTGTTTGCAACTCCTGCCCAGGGCATCTTGGCTGAGCACAGCCCCTCCCAGGTAGCTCACACCCCCTGAAATGTTGGAATTCAGCCCAGGATCAGGACAGGAGAGCTCCAGCAACTCCCCACACCTCTGCCAGGACTCAGCTGTGTCCCCAGCATCCCTGCACTGCTGTTGCCATGGTGACCAAGCATTGTCCCCTCTCCTGCCACCTTTAAGGAAAAAATGTCCCTCTACAGCACAGGGCTGTCCCCAGAGCACTCCCAGGTGGCCTCAGCCCCTTCCTGCACCCAGGACATCCCCCAGGACTTCCCCCAGGACAAGGACTGCGGCCCATGAGGAATTCCCTGCTGGCTCCAGCCTGGAGCTGACCATCCCCAAGGAAAAAAAAAAAAAAATCCAGGATAATCCACACCTAAACCGGGGGAGTTTGAAATGAAATCCAAGCAGGGAAGAGCTTGAGGCCATCCAAGACCAGCAGAGAAAATCTTGGGGCCAGCAGTGCCCTCATGGCTGGTGGCACTGGCAGCACCAGGGAAGCCACCAGCACTGCCACCCCCGAGTGTGCCAAGCTGCTTCTGTGCCACCCCCCAAATCTCCCCTGGCACCTGCTGAGCTCTGACAGCTGCCAGGACCTAAGCAGGGGGCGAGCTGAGAAGCTGAAAGGAAAAATAGCTCCTTTTGTAACCTGCTGCCGCAGCACTCCCACCCCCCTGCCCGTTTTAGCCCTCCCTGTCCCACATTGGAGCCCTGGGGGCGGGAGATGGGAGGAATTGTGGCTGTTCAAGGATGCAGCACTCGGGGTGATGTCCCCTCTGCGTGTGGCTGTGGCAGGAGAGGCGCCCACCCTGCTCCCACTGCTCCTCTGGTGTGGGAACCCAGGAAATCCCTCTGGCTGCCCTGGAGGGCTCAAGCCCCTGCCCAGGGGGCTCAGAGACCTTGGCACAGAGCCCAAGCCCCCTGTGCCTTTGATTTAGCCCTTGGAAAAAAAGCAATTACCAGCCTTTACGTGAAGGATTACAAGCCATGACAGTTTTAGTAGAATGATAGTGAATTTATCACAGGGTGAAAAAGTAGATTTTGGGGGTTTTTGAATAGGGGCTCAGAGGGCAAGATGAAGGGATCTGGGCGTGCCCAGCCTTTCTCCTTCTTCTTGGCCTCCATCTTCTGCTGTGATGGTGGCACTTTTAGATTGGTTTAGAGTAGAAGCTCACTGTCTAACGTAGGTGATAGGTATTGGGAAGTTAATGTAAATAATGTCGTTTTTAGTATAAAAAGATAACACCGCCCCAGGAGCAGGCAGAGTGCCTCTGACTGTTGTGCTAAGCAGACCTCGGCTGGACAGGAGAAAAAATTTTATAGATAAGATAGAAGAAACAACCTTGAGACCGAGAAATTAAGAGCCCTGACTCCCTCTTCAACCGCCAGGCTGGGAAAAGAGACTTTCCAACATATCTCAGGATCACTCTGAGCAGCTAAAGATCCCAGGACCAGATCATCCCAGGGCACCTTCCCTACCCCAGGATGCTCCAGCACACCCTGAAATCAACAGCACTGATGTATCTGCCCGGTCACATCCTCCACATGGAGGCCAGGGAAGATCATCCCAAGGATCAGCCTCCCAAGGATGGGCAAGCTTTGGGAAGCTCCAAGCTGCTGGTACACCCAGGAATCTCTGAGCGCACATACAAGGGAATTTTACCCCAGCACAAACAGTTCCAGAAGGCAGCCAGGGCCTTACTCAAGCTCCAAATATGTTTTCCAGGATCGGTGCTGGGCAGGTCCTGGCGGGGGAATGCAGCAGGCTGGGATGTTCCCGTGGAGCAGCGAGAGGAGTCAGTGCCATCTGCCGGCTGCAGCCACCCCGCCGCTCCCAAACCCACCGGGTGCGCAGGAATAGTGGGCTCCTGGTCATTACATAGGTTAGTAATGACACAGCTTGATGATTCGAATTAATTTTCAAATATCCCTTTTGTAAATCAAGAAATAATTGATTTATAAATTAATATATAATAATATATATAATATTATTATACATTATATAAATTATATATCATTTTATGCAATTAATATAATATAATATAATATAATATAATATAATATAATATAATATAATATTATTAGATTCATTGTAATATATAATATAAAATAATATCATATATACAATATATTATAATTTATATATTTTTATATAATTAACATTATATTATATTATATGTATTGTAATATTTAATATAATATTATATGTATTGTAATATTTAAGATAATAATATATAATATATAATATAATAATATGTAATAATGTATATTAATATATAATATAATAATATATAAATTAATAAATAATGATTGTTGTTATTACAGAGCTGCTTAACCACTATTTTTTGGCTGATTCTTTTAAGTATCGCTTTCAGAAGTGGCTTATGAAGAGCAAAAGAACAGGGTAGAGAAGAAAAAGAGAATTGTTTCCATGTGTGTGGAATAACACAGATAAATAGTGCAGAGGAGAGTCTTGCTAAGAAACTGTCTGTGAACTACTTGCTTCAGTCTTCCTGGCAGAACAAAGAGAAACTTAACAGTCTGAAGTGACAGGAGACAGCAACAGGAGGACTGAACAAAGGCTGGATGGTTAAAGAAAAAGAGACATTATGCATTTATTGCTGCACTCAAACCCGGCACGTGTCAGTGAAATCAATGTAAAATGGCAGAAGAAGGAAGACTTGAACCCCAGCCCCATGCTAAAGCTCCCTGGATCCCTCTGGAACGCCGCTCCAAATGCAAATTACCCTAAAGGGAATGGGATCTGTTTGGCGCATCTGTGGAGGTCTCCCCTCAGCTTCCTCTGGAACACAGTTTAAATACCCTGTATCCATTTCTGACAAACCAGGTTATTTTTCCCTCCTGCTGATGATCTCCACCTGGTAGAAAACCACCTCATCACCTTGCTAGACAGTGATTCTGAGGGATTTACCTGCAATTATTTAGAACATTCTGTTTTCCCTCAACTTTTTTCCACTCTCTCCCCATTTCTGGCCTCCAGCAGGAGAGGCAGAGGTGTGGAACAGCTGCTGCTTAAGCCCAAACATAAAAAGGGAAACATCCAGAAGGGCCACGGAGAGGCGACGGGAACTCTGTATCAACAGAACGAGGTGATTTTCCATGGAAATGGCCAGAAATTGAAGGCAATGGAATTTAACCCTTTGTGAGCCCCGCCGCGCTCCTATCGCCTAGCAACAGCACGCCATGCCCTATATGGCAACCGCGCCCGCCCACTCCCCATCCTCAATTCTCATTGGCTGCGCGCCGCGTGGTTGACGTGCATGCTCACCAATCCTCACCCTCCACGAGCCTCTCTGGCGCCCGGGGCGCGGCGCTACCCGGAAGCCGGTGCAGGAAGCGGAGGGGAGGAGCGCGAGAGACGCGTCCGCTGCGGCAGCCAATGGGAGAGGAACCGGGGGGCGGCTCAGCCAATGGGAGCGCGCGGGGGCGGGGCTGGGGGCGGGGTTGCAGGAGCCGGCAGCGGGCGGCTCCGGGAGGCGGCAAAGGTGAGTGGGGATCGGGGGTCACCGGGCAGGGGGCCGGGACAGCACCGGAGGGTCTTGGGCAGAGGGGAGCAGGGGGAAAGCCTGGGGTGCACCGGGCAGAGAGGAGCCGGGGTGCTGGGGGGGATTCCGGCCGGTTCGGGCTCGAGGAAGGAGCGGTGGCTGCAGGAGAAGCGGAGCATGGGGAGGGGTTCCAGGAACCCTTGGCATGGCGGGGGGCACAAACCTAGAGGAGGGTGGGGAAGGGACGGGAAGCTCCGTGATGCCCGCGGAACCGACTGGCAGAGCCCCGTGCCCACGCTGCTCCCGGGCATCCGTGGGAGTGGATGCGAGAGCGGATCCCATACGGGGCTGGGGGGTGGCAGGGAAGGGGACGGCAGGGACAGCTGTGACAAACCCCGAGCACATCACCCAGACCCCGACTACATCACCCAGATCCCGAGCACATCACCCTGACCTACAGCACATCACCCAGACACAGAGCGCATCACCCAGACCCACTCTTACCCGGCACAGGGCTGTGGCTAAAGCTGTGCATTCCCAGGTGGGAGCAGTGGCAGGGGAGATGCCCCAGGTGTCGGTGCTGGACTCAGGATGAATCTCGTGGCGATGGCGACCGATCCCGAGCTCCAGTGGGTGTCCCTGTGGCTCCGTGTGCGCTGGGCGGCTGTGCTGGTGCTGCTGCTGAGCTCCCTGGTGATGCTGCTGCTGCCGCTGGACAACCAGTGCCAGGCTGTGCTCAAGGGCCTGTCCTTGCTGAGGAACAGGCTGGGCTCCTCCTCGGGAATCAGCAGGCTCACGGGACAGAGCACCGAGCTGAGCGTCACCTCCCGGGGGCTGGAGCTGCTGGTGCTGAAGGGAAAAGCATCCCCAGGTGAGAGGTGCTGGGTGGGCATGGCTGAGCTCCTCGGGCTAAGGAGGTGCTGGAGAGGGTCCAGCAGAGGTCACAGGGGTGATTTGGGGTCTGGAGCATCTTTGTGATTAGGGGAGACTGCAGGGCCTGGTCAGTCTGGAGGGGGGAATCTCAGCAATCCACACAAACATCTCCAGAGGATGGTGCCAGGCTCTGTTCAGTGGTGACAAGGAGCAATAAATTAAAACACAAGTTCCACCTCAACATGAGGAGCAATGGGAGCTGTCCCTCTTTCCACGAGGGACAGCTGCCCACGGAGTGCTGGAATCTCCCTCCATCATGGAGACATTCCAAACCCACCTGGACACCTTCCTGCTCCAGGTGACCCTGCCTTGGAGTGATTTCCAGAGGGCCCTTCCACCCCTGAGATCTTCACCCCCTTCCTGACCATGTCCTGTACCCCTGATGGGAGTGACAGCGTACTCTGATGGTAACAAACTGCAATTAACTGCAATTAACACTGGCTGTAAATGCCCCCGTGGTCAGGCAGGCCCTCACCAGCTCCTTGACTGCATTCCAGGACCCTGTGCTGGCATTGTCCGTCTCTCCAGAGTTTTTCCTCGTGTTTTCAGTACTAGGAACTTCAGTGGAGGCGACTGGAACACAGAGAGGTGGTTTAATGCACAGAAATCTGGGCTACACAGCGTTAATCCCAAAATCCTGGCACAGAACAGCCTTTCAGGCAATGGCAGGCTGTAGCCATGGCCAGTATCAGCCAGGACATTAATTTGGAAAACACTTAAAGGAATTATTACAATTCCAGCACTGTATCTTTGTTTGCATTAAAGCTCTTACTGCTGGGAAAACGTCGGATAGTTCAGTGGAAAACCAGAAGTGCTGTTGGCAGCCCAGATAATAATGTTAACATTATAATTTCACTTAAAAGAAAGCCAAGGGAACACTGTTAAAACACTGTTTCCTCCCACATGAAGCAGTTTGGTGGCCACCTGTGGCCACCTTGAGCCTGCTGCCCACAGGTCCTGCCCTCCCCACACTTGCTGCCAGGAATGGCTCTGCTGCCTCATGCTCAGCCTGGAAACGTGGCATAAACCTCTGGAACACAAATTCTGTTCCAGTTCTTGTTCAATTTTTATATCAGTGAACAGTCATAGAATATCCTGAGTGGGAAGGGAGGATGGTGGAATCCAGATTTCCAGAGGTTTCCAGTAAAACTCACCACTCTTTTTCTGTTACTACTTCATTCCAGAGGTGAAGCTGGAAGCCAGAGCAGCTCTGAATCAAGCCCTGGAGATGAAGCGCCAAGGGAAGCGGGAGAAGGCCCACAAACTCTTCCTGTACGCCCTCAAAATGGACCCGGATTACGTGGATGCCCTGAACGAGTTTGGGATCTTTTCAGAGGAGGAGAAGGACATCCTGCAGGCTGACTACCTGTACTCCAAAGCTCTGACCATCTCCCCCCACAACGAGAAGGCTCTGAGCAACCGCGGCCGGACGCTGCCCTTGGTGGAGGAGATCGACCAGAGGTACTTCAGCATCATCGACAGCAAGGTCAAGAAGGTGATGGCCATTCCCAAGGGGAATTCTGCCCTGCGCCGGGTGATGGAGGAATCCTACTACCACCACATCTACCACACGGTGGCCATCGAGGGGAACACGCTGACGCTGTCTGAGATCCGGCACATCATCGAGACCAGGTACGGGGGGGTGTTCGCAGGGGTCCCAGGACGAGGGAAGAGAATCTTGACTCCATGTTCCAGGAGGCTGATTTGTTATTTTGTGATATTATATTATATGAAAATGATGTATTTAAACAGATAATCATTGTTTACATTTCGTTTCTGAGGTCTCTTGTGGCCATGATATTTTCTGAAAAATCCCTTTGCCAGGATTTTTCTCCTGAGAAGCCTCAGAGGAAAAGAAAATAATTATCTGCTGCTGTGGAATGCAACAGGTGCATCTGTGATTGGTCTCGTGTGGTTGTTTTTAATTAATGGCCAATCACAGTCCAGCTGTCCCGGACTCTCTGAGAGTCACGAGCTTTTGTTATCATTCCATTCCTTCCTTTTCCTTGCTAAGCCTTTTGATGAAATCCTTTCTTCTATTCTTTTAGTATAGTTTTAATATATTTTATATATATATAAATAATAAAATAAATAATATAATATAATGAAAATATAATAAAATAATATAAATAAATAATAAAATAAATAATATAAAATAATATAAACAAATAATAAAATAAAATTTAAAAATAATATAAATTATATAATAATATAATGAACTAATAGAAACAAATAATAAAATTAATAATATAATAAAGTAATACAATAATATAAATAAATATTATAGTATTATAATAATATAATAAAATAAAATAATAAATCAGCCTTCTGAAACATGGAGTCAAGATTCTCGTCTCTTCCCATGTCGGGGCTGCCTGCGAATTCCCACAGCCTCTCAGCTTCTCAGGAGAAAAAAAAAAATCTTACCCAAAAGATTTTTCATAAAACCCATGTGTGCCACAGGTACGCCGTTCCCGGGAAGAGCCTGGCAGAGCAGAACGAGGTGCTGGGCATGCACGCTGCCCTCAAGTTCGTCAACACCACGCTGGTGTCGCGCATCGGCTCCGTCACCAGCAGGGACATCCTGGACATCCACCGGCGCGTGCTGGGCTATGCCGACCCTGTGGAGGCCGGGCGCTTCCGAGCCACGCAGGTCTTCGTGGGCCACCACATCCCGCCGCACCCGCAGGACGTGGAGAAGCAGATGGAGGAGTTCGTGCAGTGGATGAACTCGGAGGACGCCAGCAGCCTGCACCCCGTGGAGTTCGCGGCGCTGGCGCACTACAAGCTGGTTTACATCCACCCCTTCGTGGACGGCAACGGCCGCACCTCGCGGCTGCTGATGAACCTGATCCTGATGCAGGCGGGCTACCCGCCCATCACCATCCGCAAGGAGCAGAGGGCTGAGTATTACCACGTGCTGGAGGTGGCCAACGAGGGCGACGTGCGGCCCTTCATCCGCTTCATCGCCAAGTGCGCCGAGACCACGCTGGACATGCTGCTCATCGCCACCACCGAGTACTCCGTGGGCCTGCCCGAGGCTGGCTGCAAACAAACCATCCCCGTCAAGACTTGAGGGGTTTGGGCAAATTCAGCAGCTGTGGGAGAGTGGAACTCCAAGCTGTTCCTGCTGGGAGGTGACTGGATGGGAGGCGTCACTTTTTTGTTTATTTAAATTTGATTAAATTAATATTATTTATTTATATACGTGATGCCAAATGGAGCTGGGGATGGTGGCCGTGCACTGGAAGGAGGTGGGGAGAGATGTCAGAGGGCTCAAAAAGATGAACTGAATTTCCCCTTAGAACTAAGCTTTGAGGAGCTGCTTCAATCACAACCCTTCACCCAGGCAGTCAACTCTCCGGTCTGACCTCAGCAAAGCCTAAACTGAGTTGGTTCTGTGTGGCCTCTTCCCTGTAGCTCCAAAACACATCCCTGAAGGAACAGCCCGCTCCCAGCTGTGTCCACCAGACACTTTGGTGTCACTCACACAGGTACTGACCACAAAGGAGGCTGAACTCCAGCCCAAAGGCATCTCTCCCCTCCCGTTTCTGTTTTTCTGTGGCACTTTGCATGTTTACTTTCAGCTGCCTTTCCTGGGGTGAGTTTTGTACAAGTGGGAAGTGTTTGGTTTGGGATTACAGGTGATAGGCGTGGAACAAGAGGAGAAAAGCTCTGACTTACTTGAGGGAGGACTCAGAAAATCTCAGCCAAGAGGAGCCCTGGGAAAGCACAACTGTCCTTAGACATTTCAGTGGAGGGGTTGGAAGGAGCTTGTCTGCAGAACTGTGGGCAGAAAAGGTCATCAGGCAGAGCCAGGAGACACCAGTTGTGCCAATTTGGGAAGAATGTGTACAGGAAGTTTGCCAAAAACTTCCATTTCTCAAGTCTAGGTAAGGGAACTTCCATAATTAATCGCTGGTCGTGTCATTACTCTGATAAATGTGTCAAGAATCACTCAAAGCCTCTGTGTGCTGCAGGGGCAGTGCAGTGCCTGGAGCTGCTGAGCAGTTCAAAGAATCCCTTTTTCCTTGGTTTTTAAGGTAAAAGTACCCACAGATCTCCCTACCCCAAACCTGCCAGGTCTGTAACAGCATCACTGACACCACCACCTCCAAGCTCACAAAACTTCCATTTAAAATCCCAGTTTAGAGCATTTAACCCCTTGACAAAAGCTGCCAGGTTGCCCTAGGCTTAGTTTTCTCCCCTTTTAACTCTCTCTTACCTGACAGAGAGCTTAGAACCTGTTTTAGAGAAGCAGAAACCAGGATGAGACTGGGAGTTCTCTGAGCACTGATGCCAGGGAAAGCAGACAATACAGGAGGCAAGGTGTCCTGTCCTTACAAAGCATGTTATTTTTGTAGTGCAACCTGACTATAAATAATGCACTTTAGAGCTCTGTGGGGGGGGAAAAATGTTATTTTAGTAACAGATTAATAAACTATTTTAATATGAAAGTCTTTGTTTGGAAGAGGCTGTTGTCAGAGCACACTTGGCTGCAGTGAACTAAGTGGTTGTGGAGGAGGAGAAGCCATGGGAGAGATCCTGGTTCCCTCAGCCACGTGACAACACGAGCAGAGTCATCATTGCAAAGCAAAGCCAAGTGAAATCAGCACAGAAAATAGTGTTTATTTGCAGCAGTGTTCGTGTGGTCCAAGTGAACTCAGCACTGGGGTCCCCCCTCACACCCACCCCTCTGGGGGGTGACTTCCAGGGTATTTTGACAAGCAGGGATGTTTCTAGCCAGGGTCACACCACTGTTGGAAAGTCTGAGGTGATGACTGAAGTGATTTCAGGATATTCAGAGCAGATGGAATGAGCTGCTTCAAGGCCTGAGGGACACTGAGCACACCTGAGAGGTGAGGTACATCACTATCACCCAACTGCCAGAGAAATGCAGTTCCAACACCCACACTTAAACAAAAGCAACAGTATTTATAGAAAACCTTTGAGAACTTGAGTTTAATAAACCGAGAAACGTCAGCTTGCACTTCACAGTTGTACAAAACCATACAGAAACCACCTGCAAAAAGACATGAGCTAGCTAGGTAAAACAACCAAAAAAAAAAACAAACCAAAAAACCTGGTCCTCAGCAACAGCACGTCCAGCTTCATGGGAAACAAAAATTACCACCTAAGGATCAGCTCCTGACACTTAAAAAGAATCATCTCAATGTCCTTTACAAATACACCATATAAAAAACAGGTCAACTGGAACAGAACAGGAACTGGATACATATATATGTATATCTGTGTATCTACATATACACACATATGTATAGAAACTCTCCCAATACTAAAAGAGGCCATTGTGGTGAAGTTGGAGCATCTGCTGTTGGATTCTGCATGGAAGGAGATGACAGTCCCTGCGTGCGTGGGTTTGGGTGAAGAATGGGGCTGTTGGCAGAGAGAATGTCTGCAATCCCAATCTGAGCTGACCAGTGGAGCTTGCTGAGGTCCTCCCATGGCATCTCATTCGTTAATGAAAGAGAAAATTGTTGGAAAGTACTCCAAAAAACTCCATGTGGCATCCGAGCTGTGCAGGAAATATTTCCCCCCTCATTACCCTCAATATGAGGGATCACATTAACGCCGTTTCAACAGAACAAAAGCGTAACTCTTTGCTCTTAGAGGAAAGAAAAAAACCAAAAAGAAATCAAAAAACCACCACCTGGATTTGTGCCATCCTCCACTGATCCCGAGGAATGCAGCAGTCCAGTATTTACACGGGATTGGGACGGGCGTTCTCTCCTTGCAAAGCTTAAGGACACAACATGGCTTCCAGAAAGGCATTTCACATTGGACCAGACCCGCTGAGTACACACTCCTTGCTCACTTTTTCAGGAGCATCTTGGCAAAATCAGCATTGGACATCTTTTTAGGCTCTGCAGGGGCCTCAGAGGACGCTGCTGGTGAGTTCTGGACCATCCCATTCTCAGCCTTGGCCACGGGGTTGCTCTGACGCTGCAGTGCCCGGGGCATCATGGAGAGCTGGGTCCTTCCCTTCCCTCGCCTAGAAGGGAAAAAAATTCCCATTAAAAAACACTCTTTTAGCCTGAGGGAACAACAAGGACTTGTTTGCTATGAGGAATGCACATTTTAACATCATTCCTGTCATTTGTTTCAGGGATAAAGCTTTCCATGGGTGTCTTTGAAGCACCCCTGAGTTCTGGCAGACAACAGCTGCCCCACAGTCCCCAGGGCCGAAGCTCTGTTTATCCACAGGGGCTCATCCCATCCAGGAACACTAAAAAGATGAAGGAGCAGCTTTAATGCTCACTGGGAACAATGGCTACTTCTCCAGAGGGAGAGGATGTGGAGGTTATTAGGGATCAGTGCCAACATCAGATCCAAGGGGATGGCCAGTGCCTCATCCTCTCACTGCTACAGAGATGTATAGAGAAAAGATTTGCTTTTCCTCATCAATCCAACAACCCTTTTTTTTTTTTTTATGGTGCAGTACCTTTTAAATGTTCTTTCAGATTCACAGGATCCTGCATTGATTTGGGTTGGAAGAAGCCTTGAAGATCACCCAGTCCCATCCCTGCCATGGACAGGGGCACCTTCCACTATCCAAGCTGCTCCAGTCCAATCCAACCCAGCCTTGGACACTTCCAGGGATCCAGGGGCAGCCACAGCTTCTCTGGGCATGCTGTGCCAGGGCCTCCCCACCCTCACAGGGATTCCTTCCCAATATCCCATCTAACCCTGCCCTCTGGCAGCGGGAAGCCCTTCCCCCTTGCCCATATAAAAAACCCCTCTCCTCCTTTTCCTAAACCCCCATATTCCAGCTAAGATTCCTCAACTTCAGCATATAAAGAAACAAAAGTATTTCCCTTCCAAGCAGTTTTAGGCACCCGTCCCTCACTCACGCTCCATAGATCTGCCGTGGTGGTACCAGGGAGGCCTTGCTGGGGTCGGGCCGCTCCGGAAGCTTCCGGACAGGGGGGTTGCTGATCATCACCTTGATGACGTGGTCCTTCACTGTCAGCCCATCCATCTTCAGCACAGCCTGAGAGGCCTGGGCTTCGTTCTCATATTCCACATAAGCCAGGCCCTAAATTGAGAAAAGAAAGAACCAACATTGGGGTTTCAGTGCTTCTGTAAAAGCTGATGAGGAATTTGTAAATGAGGGAAACTCAACATGGCTCACTGCAATCACCATTCTCCTTACAACCTGTATTTCTTGTCTCTCACTCCTGATGCTCTCATGTATAGAAAAAGTGTATTAAAAAGGGAAGAACCACTCTAAAAATGCTATAAAATAAATATAATGAAGTACCATGGCAGGCTCACAGAGAGAAGGGCATCACCTCTGCCTGCTGTTACTCTTTTAAACGACATTCAAAGCCTTAAGCTGCATTTTTTGGATTATCCAGTTTCACAGGAGAGGCATCAGGTTTTACATAACTTTCCCAAAATACATGTATTTGTGGTTTATACACAATCCCAGCTCAAACTAGGCTCAGAACAAGAGCTGGGGTTCCCAAGAGCACTCATTACAAGGTGCGCACACAACAGGAACTTCACCTGAGGGTAAGAAAATTCAATTTAAATCCATGTCCACCATTCCCACGATGTCCCTGTGGACAGGACCCACCACACAGACACAGCTCAGGTGTCAGATAGAGTTTTGGCAGAGCAGCAGCTGGTTCAGAATCCCTTATTTAACAAGGAGTCATTTATTCAGGGATGGAAATAATGAGCCCTTCCAGAGAGTGGGATCATTTCTCACTGGCAAATCCTTTCCTGCAGTAGATGTTAGGAACAAAAGCGTCAGGAAATTGAGGAAAGGAGGATGGGAATTGGCTGCACCAGGTAAACCCCATTTAGCCAGTTATTTAAAAACCAATCTTTTACAGACTTGCCTGTTTTTACAATACTGAAAATGCTGTAAACAATTCCCCCTCCATCCCATTTTTCTTATGCAATTTAAGAAGCATTCTGGAAAAATTCCTTTTGGTTTTCTGCACAAAGGTACACTGGGCTGTATAAATCCAAGCTCTTCCACAAGTATTAATACACCACCACACTGGCAACTTAACAAACCCAAATTTTGTCTCCAGACTCCATGACAAGCTTCTTTTTGAAGGATTCCTTAAATCCAGGAGTGTGTTATGGATGCCTACCTTGGGTTTTCCAGCTCTGTTGGTGACCAGTCGAATGTCCTTCACATTCCCATGGGCTTTACACACCTCCTCCAGCTCCTCCTTAGTGCAGGAAAATGGCAAACCAGATATAAAGAGTTTATGTTTCTCCAGGGTAGTGCTGTACCTGAACACCTGGAGGAACAAAAAGAATGTTGGTTCACAGAAATGCCAAGGATTTCAATTCCACACCCCAAAAGTAATTCCTGTTTGTGGCATCCAAAACTGCCTCAAAGCCATGAGTAGTGCTTTGGAAGATATTTGCATATAAACACCAAAGACTTGCAACTAAATGCTACTAAACCCCTTCCCAATGAGGAAAGACACTGAGAATCATAGAATATCCTGAGCTGGGAGGCATCCAGAAGGATCAGAGCCCAATTCCTATAATAATGTGTTTATAATATAGCCTTCTTACTCAGCTATCACTATGGAAACATTGAATTTTTCTGTGCAGAAACTCCAGAATGCAGAAATCTCCCGATTACACAACCGAGTTCTGGTACAGGACATCCCCAGCCAGGGGATTGGGTAACAAATGCTGACCAAGAAAGCTCTTCAGAGGCTGAACCTGGGTAGGTCCCACCACTAAACTGCTCAGATCAGCAGATTTCTGCAAATCTTGAGTAAAAAAATTATGTCAATCCTGATGTCTGGCAGAGTAACAAGATGCAAAAAGTCCCAAAAAAATTTTAAAAAGGCACAACACGAATTGATTGGACACAACGGATTCCACCAACTCCCTTCCCCACATCCAATGTCCAACAGGAACCACCAAAACTTTTACCTTAAAGTCGGGATTCTTGTTCTTGTCAACACAAGGAGACACAAACATGGGCCTGCCCTCCACGGCCGTGCGATCCAAGGCCAGGGCCTGCCGAGCAGCCTCCTCCTCCCTGAACTGCACGTAGCAGTAGCCCCGAAAGGTGCCCTTGTTGTTGAACACTGCTCGGACCTCCACGACCTCCCCACAGCTCCCAAAGAGCTCCCTCAGCTTGGCTTCAGGCTCTGCCATGGTGTAGGAGAGGTTGCTGACAAACACGGTGACTTTATCCTTGCTGCTGTCGTGGAACACTTTGGGGATGTCCTTGCGGCTGGTGGACGCCTTTTCCTTCGGGGCTGCGGGGCCATCGGGCTGCTCGCTCCTGCCAAAGAGCCCCGTCTCCACTTCCATGTCCTCTTCAGGGAGCACTCCATCACCCTCTCCCCTCTGCCTCTTGCTGGGCAGCTCTGATTGATGGAATTGTTAGAAAATCCCTTGTTAGAAAATCCCAAGACCGTAACCAAGAAGCCCCCAAGCAGCCCAAGCCTCAGGATAAGGATCCGCCGCCAACGACACTGAATAAACAAACACTACCAACATCCCCCCTAAATAAACCATAACAAGCACCAAAGACACAAAAGAAACCCCCAAACTCACCAATCGACCACACCCTGCAACAGCCACTACAAGCAACCCTAACACCCCATAATAAGGAGACGGGTTAGACGCAACTGCCAAACCCCCCAAAGCAAAACACAACCCTAAAAACAAAACAAATTCTATCATAAATTCCTACTCGGCCTCTCTCTGAGATCTGAGAAACCATTGTTACAAAATTTAACTACAGGAACACCTCACTCTATCCTCCTTTTCCCCCCCACTCCCCCATTCCCTTCCTCATTGAAACTCCTCTGCCCTCCATTCCCACTGTGGAGCTTGGAAATGGCACATGGAAGCACAAATACAATGACAGGTCTTAAAGACACCACAAAAAAACCTCCCTCAGGTTTTAAAGAACAAATAACAACAGATTATTCCACCAAGACAGCTTTAGATGAAAGCAACTGGAATATTTGTTCCTTTTTTCAGCCAGTCATAACTGACAGTCGCTGATTCATGTTCTTTTCTTTGTCTAATGGTTCTTTATTTAAAAAAAAAAAAAAAAAAGAAATCTAAAAGCTCACAAAAATCCCAGGGGAAGCAACCTATTAAAGTCTTCTGTTCCCACCTCCAAGAAGCTGCTACAATTCTGAACAACCCAATTTAGACACATGGCTCAGTATCATAGGATGAGTCAGAAAAATTACTTTAAAGGAAAATTAAGGAGGAAAAAACCAAAAATCACAATATCCAAAATAAGAAACCCCAAGAAAACTCTGGAAGCTCCTATAAACCTGTTTTTCTCTTGGTATAAAACCATTTAGCCTTGTTTGCATTTCACTCCCACACTGAACACTTCCCAGGAGAAAGCAGCCCTGGAAAGACACCAATGCTGGCAATTCCTCAGCTCCCTCTACCACAAGACAACCAATAACCCTGTTGCCAGAGCCCTAAGTTTCAATTTAATTTTATTTTTACCTTCTTCTTGTCCCCATTCACCCTCATCATCCTCGTCTGCTTTGCGCTTGTCCCCAGTCCTGGTTTTTTTGGCTTTTTTGGAAGCTTTCTTCTCTGCCCTTGCTTGCTTTCTCTGCTCAGCTCTCTCCTCCTCCTGCTTTGCCAGAGCAGCTTCTTTCTCAGCAGCCTAAAACACAGAAGATTTATTTCTTTTTTTTCTCCCGCTGGCTGCAGATTGCAGAGCATTTTCCAGAGCACTGAGCCCAGAGGGTTTTCTCCTAACCCCAGCACTAACGGGGACATCATTTAAAGCCCATCCCAATTCTGTGCTCTCACAGCTTTCCTGGACGGCACATCACTCTTGTGGCCATCCAAGTGGCAAAAGGAGAAAGATAAAAAGCAGCAAGAGGTTGTTAATCATTGTTTTAAAGTAGAAATCAATAGTTCTAGGGCTTGAAGGCATGTCAGGCTTATCTGGGGGGAAGCCACATTACAAATGTGACATTCAGAGAAGCATGGACTTAATTTAGGGGTATAAAATGCTTTGGTAGCTCGCAGAAAGTTCTGACCTTTGCTCTTTGTTCATTCACTCGAGCCAATCTGTTCTCAGTTTTCTGAACAGCTGCATCCCAGTCTTCCAGCGTTCCTAAAGGATAAAATTAAAATAAATTTTAAAAGCCTTTTATTTAGCTTCCTCATAATTCAAAGATACAATTCTGGAAAAATAAGAGTCACTGAGTTCATGGCACTTGCTGTTCATATTTAACATTCCACATGAAAATTCTAATTATAACAACTAGCCTGCAAGGTAAAAAAAAAAAAACCAAGAGCCAAGCAGAGCAAAAACCTCTCATTAATAATGCAAGACTCCAAAAAGGCATGGAAAAATCCAGTGATTTCAGAAAAGCAAGGAAGAAAAGAGCTGTCTGTGGATTTGACAGCAGTGAAAAGTGAGACTTCAGTGGAGCACAAAACACAGGATCAAAAGCCTGCGTGCCACCTCTGCCTAACCAGGCTAAGAGATGCAGTAATTAATCACCTTCTGCCAGTCACTGAGTTACCTTCTGTTAATTAATTACCCCCTGCCTGCCCCTCAGTGACCTTCTGTGACTGAGTCACCCCCTGGCAGTGCCCAGGTACCTTCTATCCTCTCCAGGGTGAGCAGCACCTCGCAGACGTGCTCGGGGTAGTCACTGGTGCACTGCACTGCCCGGTGCAGGGCCTTCCTGCAGTGCTGGGTGTCCCCATGGGCCCTGCAGGAGGGGACAGGGCACTGAGGGGACAAACCACACACAGTTCCAGCCATGCAAACATTCCCCCTCCTTCCCCAGCTGCTGTGACACTCCTGGGAGCCACAGCGGAGCCACCCCAAGAAGCTCGAAGGTGTTTTGTAAACCCAAGCCAAACACATTTGTTCTAAACTGTTTTCTCCCACAGATGAGAAAACTAAAAAATGAATTATTACCTTTCCAGGTTGTAATATTCCAGCCACATGTTGGCATATTTGGCATTTCCTTTAGTCATGATGTTGTCCCAGAGCTCCCTGGCTTTCTGCATGTTGTTACACAAGCGGGCCTGCAACGGAGCATCCAAAATATCCTTCAGGATTATTTGTTCAACATCATTAATTTCAAACCAAAAACACCCCACAGATGCTGCAGACAGACCCAGCAAGACACATCTGACCCTTACAGTGGTCAAAATAAACACCTGACACAATCCTACTACTGAATAATCCTTCCCTGCCCACCTCTCCCATTAGTCTTGGTTCTGGCTCCCACATCCATTTGATTTTGGTGATTATAAAATAAATTAGAGAGATGTTTCTGAATTTCTTCCTTTTATTTTTGATTAATATACCTAATAACGTCTCAGACTGAGAACTTGGCTTGTGTTTAGGAAGAGGGGAAATGGATTGGGAAAGGAATGCATTCCACGGTTGGAATGTTAAAATATTTTATTTTAAATCCATTTTATCGGGTTCAGCAATTTAAATACAGCAGAGAGAAACATCACCTCAACTCTTGCCCAGTTCTGCATGATGGTGCAGGATGGATCTCCACTTTCACTGAACCCTAGGAAGAAAAACAAGGGTTGTTTGCTGCACTTGGCTCTCAGAAATAAGTGTTTATTAAACAGGTCCCACACAGAGATGAAATCTTTATCTGCAGCTTTCTGAAATGTTCAAGATTCTTGAAGACAAATATTGTGTGGAGAACGGATCTTATAAAAATGATTCTGAAGAGGAGAAAACAACAGTTGAGATTATTTCACTTACTTTCTTCTACTTCTTGCTTCAAGTACTCCACAGCTCGTGCGAACGCAGAGCGCAGCTCCTCCAGCTCCTTACTGGAGTCTGCAGGAAAAAAAAAGAAAGAACAGCCTTAAAATAATAATTTAGTTTTCATTTCCCACCCAATAAAACCATCTCCTTAACACCCCACAATGATTTCATTGGGTAGCAGGGGGAGATTAAATTTATTATTTCTCGTTGTTATTTTTGCTTAAATTTATGATTTTATAATGAGTAAAACTCACTACGTGAATAATTTTTAAAATTATCAAAAATATAAGACAGGGCATTTTTGCAATAGCAAACCAAACAAATTCCTCTTTTTTTATAGACATTAACTGGCCAGAAAATAATTTTTGTGAAAGATGAAAATGCTGTTAATTTTCTTTAAAAAAAGCAATATCCAAGAAGTACAAAGAAAATAGTATAGATATTTATTCTGTATTTATCACACAGACCTTGTGTAAAATCCACCCTTCTCCTCAGGTAATCCAGGTAGGCCTGCCAGATCTCTACATAATCTGTTGCTTGAATAAAACCTGCATTCAGAGCTTTTTCAAACATTTCTGAAAGAAAAATGGGGAAAAAACAGTTACTTCCCATATACAGTCAAAATTAGCAAGCTGCAGTGATAGCACAAAGAAATACCTACACAAACACCACTGGTTTCTAGGAAGACAGGAAAAGAAATCCTACACAATAAATTGGTTTGGGAAGTGAATTTAAAGGCAGCTGAATTGAGGGATCTTCATTCCAAGCCGTTCATTGTTTGCTCAGGGTGCAGCTGCTCAACCAAAGCAGCTTTGCCCTCGCAGGACCTGCAGGCTGAGAACAGATCCTGCAAGTCCCAATTTCTGTCCCAGGCTGTTTGGGGGCAGAGAGCAGCTCTGAACTGCAATTTGCTGGTTCTTTCCTCACCTGAAATGATGCTGTGCTCAACCCTGTGCCTCTCCATGGCCAGCAGGTACCGAATCCACAGCCCAACAGTCCAGGGGCAGTTCCTGACAGCGCGGTCGTGAGCGGATAAAACCAATTCCTTCACCTTCAGCTGCCTGTCCTGAAAGAATCACACAAGAAAAGTGAAGTTCCTGTCAGCCACAGAGACCACCTGAGACAAACCTCAGCTTATCAAGAGCCAACACCTAAACCCCAGCGTTTTCATTTTATATTTAAAAAGCTCAGATGGGTATTTTAAATTCTGTGTTCCTAAAAACCCAGTGAACACCTTCCCATGAGGAAGAATATGCTCATGAAAGAACTACCAGGAACAGTGAGGTGTTTTCTGCCAAATAAATAAATACAATAAAGGCATTGACTGAATTCCCAACTGTTCGTAGAATGTCAAGGATACAAAGGAGCACACCCAGCCTATTTGTGCAGGTGTTGTTCCACCTGCAACCTGCTGTGTCCAGCTGGGAAGAGAAAGAGATGATGGAAAAACTGAGCCTGGATAAGCTCCTGCAGGGAGTCAACCCTGATCCCTTAATCCAGCCACCTTCTGTCCTGCCTCTGGAGCTCAAACTGCACTAAGAAACCCCCCTGGAAACAGGGGCTGAACATCTGGGTTTGCTTCAGTGCCCACACCCTGTTATTCTGCAGAGAAAACACAGCTAGGGCAGAGAAAAGTGAGAAATGCTCACAAGACGAATAAACACATCCCTGAAAACAGGAGGAAACCAAAGGTGAGGTGAAAATCTGTTTTCTGGAAGATTTACAGATTAAAGGACAAGACTGAGGTAAAAGTTCATGCCTGTTTATCAGCAACTGAGATTAAAAAGAAACAAAAGTAAAGGCAGGAAAACAAATCTGCAAACATTTCTGGGTTTATTTCCTTACCAAATACTGGTTGTAGCGTGCCCAGAGGTCTGGGACAAGGCAGTTCTCAGCCAAAGCTCTCTCATAGATCAACTGAATCCGAGCTGGATCACCTGCTTTCATTTCAAAATCAATGTAAGCTTGGTATTCTGCCAGCTTTGGGGTTTCAGCACCCAGCTGGAAAACAACCAGGGAGACACAACATCAAACTCTTCAACAAAGCAAGACTCCAACAGTTCAGCTGTTCCTCAGAGCAGCTCTTGTGCAAGATTTCACATAAGAGATTTGTCTCTGTATCAGCAGCTGTTGATTTTCATACACCTCTGAATGAGCCTGAAATCAACCAGATCCTGGGTTTATTCCCTTTAACCCAAAAACACACACAGAGTCCTCATGTGCACCTCAGAGTGGTCTGGCACACTCAATGCACCCCATAATTTCCAGTATTCCCAGTATATAATTGTCAGTATTCCCATTGCTGACCAAGTCCCCCAGCTGGGGACTAGAAAAATACTAGATTTGGAAAAAAAAAAAAAATCCCCCAAAGCAATTCCCTCTTAGTTTTGAAGGAAGGTGTAAGTGCCAGCATTACCAGTGCCTCCTCGTAGGGTTTACACTTCTCCAGCTGCTGTAGAGCTTTTTTGTAGTTCTTTATTGTGGTTTCTGGAATGGGCTCTTCTGACCACTCCTCATATTCAGCATATGAAGCCTCCATGTCTATTAAAACATGAAATCCCATCAATAATGCATTTATGAAAGAAAATTCAGATTTTAAGACAAATTCCTATTTTTATATAAATGATATTTATCATTTATTTGGAACAAATATTTAAATTTTTCTTCTCTTTTGGTCCTTACTGTCACACTGCTGCATTCTTAAAGGATATGACATTTCATCTCACACAGTGTCCTACAACAAACTCAGAGGGCAAGTTGTATTAAAGCTGCTCAACTGGAATTAGAAAACCAAAATGGCAAAATTTTCCCCAAGGCTTTAGAGAAAAGAGAACCCAAATTCTTTCCAGATGGAAATGAAGTCAAAAGAACTGTGCTTAGCTTTCTGCCATGAGCAAGAAAAGGGACTCAAGGAGTTTAAAGCAGGAACTAGAGAAGGCAGAATTCCAACAATCCAGCTGCCAGATACTCCCTACCGAGGGAGTTTTATGCAGCAATCACAGCTGAACCCCTCATTTTTCAGTCACATTTTGTACTCCTTGCTTGCACTTTGAACATCCTCAAACTCCCAACCCGGTGAGCCAAGTCCCAACAACTCAGAACATTCCTGACCCGGAGGGATCTGTGCCTCATCCAAGGGAGCACAAGACCTCCAGCCGCACTTGGTGAGGCTGTGCCAGGAGAATCCTGATGCCTGGAGCATCCCCCAGCTGCTCCAGGCTCCTGTCCCAGCAGTGCAGCCCTTACCCAGCAGTGGGATCCCCAGCTGGCGCCGGAAGAGCGTGTGGATCTTCTCGAGCTGGCTGCACAGCACCTGCTGCTGCTCCGGGGATGGAATGCTGCCAGGAGCTGGCTGCAAGCAAAAAAAAAACAGGGAAATTCAATCCATCCTCCAGCCCCAGCTGATGGGCATGAGAGGGAATTGTTTATGAGCTGAGGGAACTGAGATCCGAGTGAATACGTGATCCTTGAAGGGCACACAGGGCCAAGCTGCATCTCAGTCATTGTCAGGAAAGATAAAACTTGGGAATTGCTGCCCTTGGAAGGTGGATGAATGGGAAAAGCATTCCTGGGTGAAAGCTGACACAAGCACAGGGAAATGATCACCTGAGAACACGGAAGCAGCAGGTGACTGTGCCATTTCACAACCCCACTGTGCTGCCAAAGAGGGTTTCAGTAAATCCCTGGGGTGTGGGGAGAGGATCTAAAACTTCCAGCTTTAATTGTGTTTGGGAATGAAAGAACATCCTCCTGTTACTCCTTTGTTTGGGGTCGAAAAGGACCTTTTAAGACCAAATAGTTCCCACTGCCACCATGAGCAGGGACATCTTTAAACTTCCATCTCTTATGTAGCAAATTATAAAAAATAAGGAAATATTTCCATTCTGGCCATCTTGGAAAGGTGACTTTTACAGATATCAAACTGTACTTTCCAGGGATAAAGTACTCTCAGCCAAAAGTCTGTGGATAAAATACCCTCATCCACAAATTGTGGAATAATGAATGAGTCAAAAGCTGAACAGTCTAGGAATTAAAACTTGGTTGACTCTGTGCAGAAACAGCCACAGAACACTGTTTAATAATGGAACATTTCAATTTAAAGCTGTTCTTGGCACCTCAGTCAGCAGCAGAGCCAAACTTTGCTCCTGGATTCGAGATGATTTTAGGATTTTACAGAAACACAAATCCATTACTTTATCAGCCAAATCCACAGAATGGTTTTCCTGGAGAACAAGGCTGGTTTTTACAGCTGGGAAGGAACAAGTGGGACATGACAGGGAGGAGACAGCTCCAGGTGACTCCAGGAGCTGCACCACAGCTTTTTTTGCGGATGGGAGCAAAGGGGAATGGGCTCACCTGTGCTGTTTCCAGGATGGCATTCTCAAATTCCCTGTAGGCTTCCCACAGGGCCGTGCCCTTGGTCACGTGCAGCCCCACAGCCGTCAGAGCCCGCTCGAAGATGGACCGGACCCTCTCGATGCCTCCCTCCTGCCCAATGCCCCCAATGGAATACTGGGCATATTCCAGCCAGATTTCAGGACCTAAACGAGGTCAGGAGAACCAGGTGATTTGATTTTTTCAAAAATAATAACGAGGAAATGTAGCTCTGCTTCCCCCAAATGCCTCACGTGCTGCGTATAAATAGAAAAGCAAGTAGCAATGTTCTTTTTTATCCTAAAAAGTAAAAAAAATATTTGGGAATTGTATTTATGCTGTCGATTCAGCAGCAGCAGTAGTCCCAGTTTCCTTCTGAATGGTGTCACTCCTGTGGTTTTGCTGACAGGGACTGGCCCTGCCTGTCACCTCTGCCACACAAACCACACCAAGATGCCTGAACAGCAGATTCCTGATTCCTGAGCTGGGACCACAGAGCTGTCACACTCTGGAATAATTCAGATTAAAGCAGCTGCTCCTCCTCTTTCAAACTCCTGAACTTCCCTGTTCAGCATCTCCTGAATCCTGCAGGTGAAGGGGAGGTGGGAGAACAGCACTGGCTGCCTGGCACCATCCCCACCAACACCAAATTCCATTCAGGGACCCCCAGGTTGGGACTGCCCTGGGTTCCAGAGGTGCCTCCAAACCCCAAATACAATCCAGCAGATCCAGAGGATAATTCCTCACTTCTTCACCTCCATTCCTTCTCCCTGAGGGATCACCAACACCATGTCACTGATGTGACATTTTGTATACAGCTTTTGAGGGGGATTTATCTCCATATTCCCTGCACTTCCTCAGGCTTTGTTTTTCCAGCTCTTTACCCCAGTCCCCAAAGAACTCAGGGATTTATCTCCAAAATTTTAAGCTACAGCTGCAGCATCTCCTGAGGAATGGAGAGACCAGACACCACAGCCTTTCCTAGCATCACTTCACATTCAGACTTTGGAAATTAATTTGAAATTTCCCCCCAACTTCTTCACTATAACAGAAGCAAAAGATTTCCCTACAAAGCCAAATCTGGATGCAACAAAAGCCATTTTAGAATGTTCTTGGGTGACTTACAGATGTAATCTTTGACAGCTCTTTCAAACAGCTCATAAACCTTCTCTCTCTCCGAAATCTCTGAAGCCATTTTTATCTCATCCTTCAACCAGTCCAGCCAAATTTCTAAAAGGAAAAAAAATTACAACACATCACTAATATTCAGAAATAATAACTTATGTCCACTTGGTGAGTTTTTACACCAAACTTAAAACAAAGGAGGGGGAGCAAAGCAAAGGGAGGAATTTTAACCTCCACATTTCCTAATTAATTTCAAATAAAAGTGGGACAGAGACCTCTTAAATTGGTGCTAAACGAGCACCTTTTTATTAAAGGGAGAAGTTGGAATTTCTCAGGACCTTGAAAATCATCCCATTCCACCTCCTGCCATAGGCAGGGACACCTTCCACTATCCCAGGCTGATCCAAGCCCAGTCCAGACTGGCCTTGGACATTTCCAGGGATCCAGGGGCAGCCACAGCTCCTCTGGGCACCCTGTGCCAGGGCCTCCCCATCCCTTCCCAAAAATAAAATCCCACAGCCTCTGCAATATTTCCATCACCTCTGAGTTATAAGCAAAAATAGAAATCCCCACTTCAAGCACCCACAATTTCCACCAAGAGGGAATTTTCTTTGCTGCCCGCCTATGAAATTTTTAGCAGGACTTTGCTGAGGTCTGGATCACATTCCCTGATTGAGGCTGTTGAAAATTGGCCTAAATATTTTATTTCACTGCTGAAACATCCTGCACCTGTGGAGAGGAGAGGATGCTCCGTACCTTCAGTGAGGGGGAAGAGCTCGCTCATCTTCTGCCGAGCTCTGCGGAGCTTCACCAGCTCTCCCTCCTGCCGGAGCAGCTTGATCAGATCCAAGTGACAGTTGTAATCAAAAGCATTGATGGAGAGCTTAAAAAAATAAAAATAAATCCATTTTAAAAGCCGTGTTGAGTGATGGACGCGAAGAAGTCAGAAAACAAATCATACAATTCTCGTGGTGTGATCACAGAACCAGACAACGCAGAGTTTTCTCAGATTTAATAAAAAATCTGACACAGCCCCGGCCGCTCCCTCGGGTCCCACCACAGAATTATGCTTTAATTTTTTTAAAAGCAATAAAAACCCGCGGGCAGCGGCTCAGATTTCTCAATGAACGCCAACTGCTTACGAGGGCTTCCCTCCTCTCAAAACAATCCCAAGCTGATCAATTTCCATCTCAGACACCAAACACTCACGGCATAAAATCAATGAATATCCCGAGCTGGAGGAAACTCACAAGGAGCAGGGAAATTCACACCCTGACGGTGCCAGCACCGAACTGCCGGGGCAGACACGGATTATCCCCGTTCCCGCCACACCCGCTGCCCCGCCGGGCCCACCTGCTCCTCCAGCCGCTGGATCTCCGCCTCGTTCTCCTTCTCCTCATCCTCGCCGTCCCCAGACGAATCCGAGTCGCCTTCATCGTCGGAGTCCCCGCCCGACTCGGGGTCTCCCTCCGGCAGCAGCTTCTCCTCCTCGGCCGCCGCCTCAGCTCCCGCCGCCGCCATCTTATGCAGCTCCGCTCGCCGCCTGCCGCGCTCCGCCGGCCGCCGCGGCTGCCCCCGCGCCGCCCGCCCCGCTGCTCCGCCCCACCGCCGGCCGAACCGGGCGGGAAGAACCGGGATCCTCAGCCCGCCCCGCCCCGCGCTCGCCCGCGCACCGGGGCCACGCTGCGCCGAGTGAGGCCGCGGCGCGACCCTTTGTCTTCTGGTCCGTGGCGCAGGCAGCGCCGCGGGCACCCCGCTGTGTGGCCATCAGGGGGCCTCCGAGAGGGTCCGTGGCGTGCGCGGCGCCGTTCGACCGCCATGTTGAGTGTGGCGCCGCGTGCCGCCCGCGCGCCGTGTATCGCGATGGAAACCCTGGCGCGACCGAAAGGCCGTTCCCATCGTTTATTTATTTACTGATCGTTTCAGCCGCAGCGCGGCCCCCAGCGCTCGCGCGGTCTGCGAGGCCAACGAATGACCGGGCTGAGACGCGAGCTCCGGAGACGAAGGGGCGTGGTCTGGGCGTGCTGGGGGCGTGGCCAAACCCGAGGTTATAAAAGGCAGGCAGACACCGCCCTCCCCTCAGTCAAGATGGCGGCGCTGAGGGCCGCGGGGGCGGCGCTGCTGCGGCCCCGGGCCGGGCCGGCCCCGGCCGTGCTGGGCTACCACAAGAAGGTGAGGGGCGAGCGTGACGCGGGGAGGGACGGGGGAGCGCGGGGTCCCTCGCTGACGCCGTGTCTTGGCAGGTGGTGGATCACTACGAGAACCCGCGCAACGTCGGCTCCCTCGACCGCAATTCCAAGAACGTGGGCACCGGCCTGGTGGGCGCTCCGGCCTGCGGCGACGTCATGAAGCTGCAGGTGACCTTGGGGACCCGTTGGCACCTGGGTGGGGTCACATGGGGCTGTTGCCAGGGTTAAAGCTGCCCGTGTTCCCTCATGGGCTTCCCTCATGCCCGCCCTGCCCGTGTCCTGTGCCTGGGGCAGGGCCAGTCCCGCTCCCCGCGGGCCCGGCTGGGGGGGACCTGGCTGAGCTGAACCGGGCACTGAAGTGTCCCCAAAATGCTCCCGCAGGTGGAAGTGGACGAGAACGGCAAGATTGTGGACGCTCGCTTCAAAACGTTCGGCTGTGGCTCGGCCATCGCCTCCAGCTCGCTGGCCACGGAGTGGGTCAAAGGGAAAACGGTGAGGGAGCTCCGGGAAGGCTGCAGGGCTTCCCATGTGCCTGTGTTCTCTGTTGGGATCACGGTGAAATGCTCTCCAGGGAGTCCCTGCACTGCTCTGTGCTATAGGAGTGACTGCCAGCACTGTCAGGGTTTCACTTATAGGGCAATAATTGTCTTTTTCACCAACCGTCAGAGAATCATTAAGGTTGGAAAAGCCCTCTAAGATCATCTAGTCTGACTGTTCCCCTAGCACTGGCAGCTCCACCACTCACCATGTCCCCAAGTGTCACATCCACATGGAACAATTCCAGCAGGAAATTTCTTTGTGTCTTATGCAATGAGCAAAACTAGGCTGATGGCAGAAATTTTAATTATAGAGAACTTTTAGATCATTTCTGCCAGCAGCAAATGCACCTCAGTGTTGTGATAGAAGATGAACAGACTTGAAATAGGCCAAGTGGGGACAGTGTGTGACACTGATGTGTCTGTCAGACATTCCTAAATTCCCACATCCCTCACTGCCCTGGGCAGCTGAGAGGATCTCCCCCGTGGATTCTGCTGGCTCTGCAGCATTAAACCTTAGCAAACACAAACAGCAGGGCCCTTGACCACCTCTGCCTGTGTTTCAGGTTGATGAAGCGCTGAAAATCAAGAACACAGATATTGCCAAGGAACTCTGCCTTCCCCCTGTCAAACTGCACTGCTCCAGTAAGTAAAAACCCTGCATCTCAGATACTCTGGAAACAGCACAGATGCTTCTGGATGCTGTTTTCCAAACAATTTCTGTACAACATTGTCCTTAAGAGAAAACATGTTCAGATTTCAGGCTTAATTCAAGAATTTTCAGAGCACTTCAATATTTTGGAGCCTGTAGCTCAGCAGACTGATAATAAACAATCAGATTCTGAATTCTGTTATTATCTGAAGTTACATTACATGAAATCAGCATTGTAGGAATTCAATATTTTAGGAATTCCATTCAGATTCTACTCCTAGTACCAGTCTACGCTGCTGGTCTTGTTTGCTCCCTGCTGCCTGCTTTTGTTTTTACTTCATCTTTTGCCCTGAAAGCCCTTGAATTGTCCTTAAAATCCTTTTTTTTTTTTTTTTGCTTTGCAGTGCTGGCTGAAGACGCCATCAAGGCCGCCTTGGCCGACTACAAACTGAAGCAGGATCCAAACAGAGAATCCGACAAAAACACCGACAAAAAAGCCAAGAATGCCTGAACTGCCTGCGCAGCTTCCCCTCCTCACTCCCTCCTCACTCTGCAGTGCAATTCCCGAGCTGTTGTAGGACCCTGTGCACTACTCAAGCTGTAAGATACGCACAAGTTACGCACAACGTGTCCCTGTGGTGTCCAGGCACCCCCTAGTGCTCACCTGGAAGGGGCTGCTGTCCCCTCGGGAATGCCGCGGGAAGACTCCGCTCCGGAGACCAAACCCCGCTGTCCGGTACTGCAAGGGCTGCACTTTTCATTTTTATTTTGGGAAGATGTCTAGTTTTGCCTAATATCTTATGGAATTTAGTGGGAAGTGTTGCCCTGGTTTG
Organism: Molothrus aeneus; assembly: GCF_037042795.1. Lineage (NCBI taxonomy): Eukaryota > Metazoa > Chordata > Aves > Passeriformes > Icteridae > Molothrus > Molothrus aeneus. Next base: position 10,242,706 of record NC_089663.1, on the reverse strand, counting down.
GATGTGTGTGTGAGAGATGTGTGGCCGTCCCTGGCTCTGGCTGTGTCAGGGTTGGTTTCGTAATCCGGGGGCAAATTCCTGCTCTTGGAATTCTGGGAACCTTTTGCTGGTGCCAAAGGGAAAAGTGATCAGGAAACACTGGTGGTTTCTGCTCCCATCCTGTCACCACTTAATTTTTGAAGCTCTTGTTTGAGGAACAGCCTGAATTTTAGGGTGTTTTCTCTCAGAATTTCAGTCCTTCACTCACCAGGTGCTCTCTTAGAGCTGTAAATCCCCCAAGGGATTTACAAACCCCAAGGAAGGGGTTTGCAACTGGATGACCTTTAAGATCCCTTCATACCCCAACCATTCCCAGATTCTCTAAAGTACACCCTCAGACTGGAGCCCCAGTGGGGAATAGCAGAGCTGAGGGGGAGCTCCCAGAGTTCCTCTTTTCTGGAGGAGTATTTCCAAACCAAGCAGACAACACTTTGGCAGACTTCACTTTTTAACCTTCTAACCCCCCCCACAAGACACCTCACTTCCCAATTTTCATACTGAGGGTGTTGTTAAACATTTAAAACCACATTTTTAAAAAAAATTGTCTCATCCTGCTCCATCCGGGCACAATAATTGTAATTTTTAACACAGAGGTCACACGTTGCTGCGAGTTTGTCACTCACAAGGTCCCTCTTGTGGTTCCTCAGCTCCTGGCACCCTCCAGCAGTGAGGAATGTACCTCTCCCTCATGGAACCATCCTGCTATTTCCCAGTTTAAAAAAAAAAACAGGGAAGTTTCACCCACTCACATCTGCTCTGGGGCAAAACCAGCTCTTTGTGGTGGCACACGCTTCCCGAGGGAAGGTTGTCCTGAGGCAAGGACATAATGGGATAAAACACAGGGATTGCAGGAGGTTCAGGGGTACAGGGATGTGCTGCTTTTGAGGCAGAACAGCCTCACTCACCTTCCAGGTTTCCCTGCTGTCCCCACTGCAGCAGCTGCACCCCTGGGCTGTGGCTGAGTCCCCACAGCCCCTCCTCAGCCCCACAGCTGTGGGTACAAGATAAAGGTTTCCTGGAAGGGCACGTGATGTGCTGATGTGGGGATTGATAACACCCTGCCCAGGGCTCCACTGGCCCTGGAGGAGCACAGGGACACAGGGACTGTCCCCTGGCCGCCCCACGGCTGAGACACACACGGGAGAGGAGCTGTGCGGAAGAAATGTTTATTTCTAGCTGAAGGGGTTCAGGAAGTGAGGCAAAAATCCAGCTGGGCTCTGGGGTGGAAGAAGGAAAGGAGGGTCCTTGTCCCTAAATCCTCATCTCTCTTTCCCTTGGGTGGTCTTGGGCAAAGCTGACCCGTGTCCTACAGACCTCCAGCCCTGGTCCCATCCCTTCTCCCAGAGGGACACAGCTCCCAGCCAGGAGCCTGGCACGGACCAGGCCGCTGCTGCTGATTAAAATAACATTTGGGAGGAAGCTGTTGGCACAGGGGGGGCAGAGCTGCAGCTGGGGGGAAGCACCCACCAGTGCCTGGGGTGGGAGAAGCCCCTTGGGCAGCAGGAGCTGGGACTGACAGCATTCCAGTGCTGGGGAAAGCCACCAGCTGGCAAATCCCCCCCATGAGCATCCCACCAGCACCAGGGTCGGGAGAGCTGGGAGGGAACGGGATCTTCATCGGGGCTTCCTTGAGCCACCACGTACGTACGGAGCCTGATCCACCCTGTCCATCGTGTGTCCCAAGGCAGCAGCTCCTCAGGCTTGCCCGGGACCGTGTCCCTGCCTCAGATTCCAGAGGGAGCCTGGGACCCATCCTGGGATACATCAGGGGTGCATCCTCCATCCTTGCTTCCTGCGCTCACCGCTTCCTCCGCGCCCGGATTTTGGGCGGGGGTATTGGGTTGCTCATCCCCCAGCTTCTTCTTTCCTTCCTCCTCTTCCTCCTTCTCCTCCTCCTGCTGAGGGGAATTCTGCTCGCCCTGGGCCCCGTTGGCCAGCGGCGCCTTGTGGGGGGATTTGAGGTTCTGGGCAGCAGTCAGGATGTCGGCCTGGAGCTGCCGGCCGCCGTCCAGCGGCTCCTCCGCACCGGCCTCAGGGGCTTTGTCCGGCACCTCGCTGAAGTCCCGCGCTCCCCCCGACTTGTCCCGCTCATCCACGTATTTCTTCTTGGGAAAGGAGGAGGGATAGTAGGCAGAGGCCTTGTGCTTCTGCCGGACGATGACAGCGGCGCAGATGATGAAGAGGAGGACGAAGGACAGCGAGCCCACCACCACCACCAGCAGCAGGTACTCCTTGAAGAAGTCCACCAGCCCGTCCAGCACGCCCGGCGCCGAGCTGTTGGTCACCGTGGTCCCCGGTGCTTCCCCCACAGTGGGGCTGATCCGGGGGGTCACGGGCTGGGCGGGCAGCGTGGCTGACGCCTCGTCCCCGTCCCCGCTGCCCGCCGTGTCCGGCAGCACCGGGCGGTGCCGGGGCGCTGCCGCCTCAGCCGGGGCTGCCACCAGCAGCACCAAGAGCAGCAACCACGTGCCCATGGCTGAGCCCATTCCCAGGAATCCTGCAGGAAACCTGTGGGATGAGAGAGGTGAGGGACACGTTAATACCCCAACAGAGCGAGCTCCCCAAGCCAGCCCTCACCCGCCTGAATTTCCTTATGGAAGTGGAAAGGCAGCTCCGGTTTTCTCGCCCTGACAGAGCAGGGGGCTCTGTTGGTTTTCCAAGGGCACAGCTGGAAGCCAGCTGGGTGGGATTGCTCAAGGCTGGGGACCAGGGCTGCTGCCAGCACCCGGCTCCAGACAACGGTCATTTGGTTGATTAGAGAATTCCTGAAAAATGGAGGTTTGCAGTGGAAACTTTGACACAGGCGACGCTACAAAGGGGCTGGGCCTGGTGCAAGAGGCATTTCCCAATCGCCGTCCCAGACCGTTAATTCCCAGCTGGAACATGGCTAAAAATAGTTTGGGGCAGGATTTCACCCTGGTGCCACCATGTGCTTGAGTGGAGCCGGGATGGGGTGTGGGACAAAGGGGCAGCCCCAGAGCTGGGGTGCAGGGAATGGGGTCCGAGCTGCCTGAGCGTCCCTGGGAAGAGGAGAAGCCTGGCTTTGTCCCTGTGCCGTGCTCCTCGCCCAGATGGGGCTGGATCTGCCCCATTCCACAGCTCACAGTGCGCTGCAGGACACGGGACACGCGCTTCCCAGCCCGGAGCGATGACCGGGGTGAGCCCCTGGCCGGGCTCTGCACCCCACGGGATTTGGGATTTGGGACAGGGACGTGACCGTCTCCACCGCGAGACATTCCCGAGGGATCCACGCGTGCCACGCCACGTAACACCATCGAGCCATTCCCAGGGCTCTTCCCCTCCACACAGCTCCATGGGGAGGTCTCAGGAAACAGCTCCCCAGGTACATCAGCAGGGACCCCCCCATGACAATTCCCCAACCTCAGGCTCCCCAAATCCCAACCCACGTCCCATTTTCCCCCCAAACAAACCCAAGCCAGCAGCTTTACAGAACAAGAGGGACTCCAGCAGCAGGATTTGGCTTCCAGGCTCTCTCCTGGCTGCACAATCTGGTTTCCATTAATCCAGTGCAAAAAAACGGCAGCAGAGGTGGGAGGTGCCCCGACCCCCAACCCTCCCGGCTCCCCATAGGCACTGCTGTGGCTCTGGGGTCACAGCACTGACCAGCACCAGGAGATTGAAGGGTTTGAGGGGCTGAGATGAGGGCCTTCATCCTCCTCTCCTCCCCAGACAGGGGCCCCTCAGCTGGAAAGGGGTCCCGGGATGGGGACAGCACCGATTCCCCGGCAGCCATCAGAGCTGAGGAGCAGCCGTGGCCACGCAGGGGCTGAGCAAAGCCCAAAGCAGCGCCAACAGCAGGGCCTGGCACCGCGGGCATTGCCAACCCTCCACCCCATCCCAATCCCCTTCCAGCCCCTTCCTTGCCCACCCCCAGACCCTTCCCAGCTCCGCTTCCCGACCGCTCCAGAAATTCAGGATTTTGGTGTTGTCCAGAGGCAGCACGCTCCGATTCCCGCCTGGGAACGCAGCCATGTGGCCGACTCCATCCCGTGTCCCGCCGTGGGGACCATGCCCTGCCCTCACTGCAGCACCCCTGGCTGTGGGACAGCCTGTGCCCTGCTCCAGAGCCCCCCGAAAATTGGGGAGCAGCTGGGCACATCCAGTGGGATCCTCACCTTGCCCGCGGCCGGCGGGAGGCAGCCGGGAAGACGGGATCTGTCCCACACACCTCGAGCCCCTTTCTGCAGCCTGCTGGGATGGAGCCTCCTCCTTCTCCCTCCTCTCCTCCTCCTTCTCCTCCTCCTCCTCCTGCGTCGCAGCCCGGGACCAGCTTGTTCTCATTACGGCCGGGATGGGGAGGGGGTGTGGGAGGCCAGGGAAAGGCAGGCAGCCCCCAGCCCCCTCCCAGATGAAATCCAGCTGGGGCTGGGGGTGTTTCCTGGCTTATCCCGTCAGCAAAGGAGCCACGGTGCCCCCCATCATCAAACCCCATCATCAAAAACGGGCCACATTTTGGGGTGCAAGTGGGATGAGAGTCACACAGGGAGTTGTTTTTAATGTTGTTTTTATCCACGAAGGTGGGGGTAATGCACACCTGAGGGGAACAGTGAGAGATGTGGGCTCAGTGCCCTGGCATTATTGAGGCAGTGGGGCAAACATGGCATGGGATCATCCCCGTAATTTCAGAAGAACATTTCCTAAAATCCCAGCCTAGAAATGCTCTGGCCTGGGCACCTCTGCCTTGGGGTGCAGGCAGGGACACAGGCAGGGGTCCCCCTGATTCCCCAGACAAACACAGCAGCTGCTCAGCTCCCTGGGTCCTGGTCTCTAGTCTTGGGGTCTGGGGGCATCTCTTGAGCCCCCCCAATCTCTCTCTCCCCCTGCCCTGGTCCCCTCGGCCTGGCCTGAAGTTGCTCAAGAGGCTGCAGCCGCTGTGTGACCTCATCCCGTTGCTATTTTTCTCTGGGGACCTGCCAGACCCCCCAAAAAGCCGTGGCCAGCGCCTGGGGACCGTGACCCCCGCGGGGTGAGGGGCCGGGATTCTGTCCCCTCGGCCGGAGTGGGGCTGGCGCCGCTGGGGTTTCTCCGGCGTCGCCGCCGCTCCCCGAAATAAAGGCTCCGTCCGTCTGGCTGCCCCGGCGGCTCCCTGCAGCTGCTCGGGCGGCTTTTCCCGGCCTTAAGTGCTCAGTGATGAAATCTTAGAGGGGAAGGGGGAAAGGCGAGGGGAGGCCGGGGGCGAGGAGTTCCAGCAGCATCCGGCCCTGCTTCTGCAGCCCAGGTGGGGATGGGGTTGAGTTCCCCCCACGCACCCAGTGATGCCGGTGTTGGGCTCAATTTCCTTGTCCAGCGTCTCCATTCCACCCTGCCCAGGGGCTGCATCCCACATTGTCCAGAGTCCCCATTGCCACTGATCCAAGAGCCCCATCCCACCCCAGCCAGGATCCCCATCCTGCTTCGCCCAGAGTCTCCATCCCTCCTTGTCCAGGATCTGCATCCCACCGTGCCCTCGCTTCCCACCCTTCATTGCTCACACTCCTCATCCCTCCCTGCCCAGTGTCCCCACCCTCGCAGCCGGGATCCCCGGCCCAGTTCCCGGTGCCAGCTCCCACCATCCCATTACGATGCCGTTTTTGCCTGCAGCGGGCGCGGGCCCGGCCCCTCCGAGCTGGGCAGGGCCGGGACCGCCCGGTCCCGCCGTGTAATTTGGGGCAGCAGGAACGCGCGGCCGCGCAGGGCTGGGCTCGGCGGCACAGCCCGCCCGGGGAACCGGCAATTTGAGGCATTGCAGCCTTGCTCTGCTTCTAATTTGCTTCTCCGGGCTGCGCTTTGCTGTGCCAGCAAAATACCCGGAGGGCGCCCGTCCTGCAGAGCTGCAAGGGGCGCGTGGAGCTCCATGTGCGGCGTGGGATTGTGCCACCCCCGGCCCGCTGTCCCCCTCCACAGCCCGGTGCCACCCATGGCCTCCTGTCACCCTCCACAGCCCGGTGCTACCCTCTGTCCACTGTCACCCACCATGGCCCGGTGCCACCCATGGCCTCCTGTCACCCTCCACAGCCCGGTGCCACCCTCTGTCCGCTGTCACCCACCACAGCCCGGTGCCGCTCCCAACCCCCTGTCACCCACCATGGCCTGGTGCCACCCCCGGCCCCCTGTCACCCACCACAGCCCGGTGCCACCCCCGGCCCCCTGTCACCCACCACAGCCCGGTGCCACCCATGGCCTCCTGTCACCCACCACGGCCCGGTGCCACCCATGGCCTCCTGTCACCCACCACGGCCGGCCCGGTGCCACCCCACCACACCCTGCCCTGAGGATCCTGCTGTGACACCGCGCAGGCTTCCCGTGAATTCCTGTGCCGTGAGGCAGGCGATGGCAGCCCGACAGGAGCTGCTGACTGCGCCAAATAGGGCGATTCCCGGCTCCCTCAGTGGAGGAAATTTTCTCCTCGCTGGGCTCCTGCTGGAGAGCAGCCGGCACAGGGCTGGGAGAACGGGAGCAATCCCTCGGATCTGCCCCCATCCTATTCTTCAGGACACACCCGCCTCATCCTCAGCGGGGGCAGAGGCTGGATGAGCTGCTGTGGGGTGAATCCAGAGGATGGGAGCATCCCTCTTCCCCCATGGCTGCTTTGGCTGGTGGGGGGACACAGTGGGACAGAGCAGGGTGGCATCAGCAAGGAGTCCACGGCCAGGGTGTCCTGCATGGGGACCGGCCATGGCCACCAGAGCTGCGGGTCCCCTGGCCCGGCTGACTTACCCATAAACATTTACATTCACAGCCGGAGCGGGGCTGTGCAGCTGCCAGGATCCAGATGGAAACTATCCCGAGCTCAGGGTGAATGTAAACAGGTAGCAGGGCTGGGATGCAGGTGAATGACCATGCTGGCAATTCCTCCTGGATAACCAGCCCAGAGTGGCCTTCGAGGAGGCTGCAAGGTTGGGGATGTGGGGAAGGGGATATGGGGATGTGGGAGTGGGGATGTGGGAATGGGGATGCTGAATCTGGAGGGGCAGGGGTGAGGATGGAGAGATGGGGACATTGAAGCTGGTCACAGCAGGAATGGGGATGTGGGGATGTGGGGATGGGGAGCCTGGGCAAAGCAAAATGGAAAAATGGCGACATTGAGCCTGGCAGGACAAGGAGAGTCCTGGGCTATTTTCACTCCCCCAAGGAAGGGATCAGTTGGTGGCCTGAGGGGTGACTGACACCTGCCTGAGCGGGTGAAACGCTGGGACCTTTGCTGGCCTCTCATGGATTTGCTCTCCCCATCCCTCCCAGTCCCAGCTGGACGATGCCGAGCCCCTGCGGCCACCGTTCCCCCCGGGGCCGAGCACCTGACAGGCAGCGGCGGCCCCGGAGGCGTCCCCGCCTCGCTGCAGCGACCGCAGGCAGGAACACGTTGTGCCACGAGCGCACCCGTCCTGTCCCTGTCCCCGTCCCCCCCGTTTCCGCCCCGTCCCCCCCGCCCTTCCAGCTCCCACGAGGCCGAGCAGGAGGTCCCGGGGGCTGCGGTCCCATCCCCAAGGTCCCGGGCTCTGGTCCCTGCCTGGCCGCGGGTTTCGTTTCTGCTCCCCCAGGGGCTTGAGGGGGAGGATGGAGAAGCGAAATTTTGGCAGCAGGATGTGGGCAGGCGGCGGGGCCGGGAGGGGGCTGGCGGGTCCCTGCCAGGAAGAGACCACCATGTCCGGGTAACTCTTTAATGGGATGGGACTCGAGGGCTGAACTGGCCGCGGGGGAGCAGCTCTGTCACACTGGTCCAAGCTAAAACACCGGGGGACAGGGGCGCCCGCCCTGCCCGCGGCTCCAACGGGGATCGCCGCAGCGCTGCGGGATGCAGGAGCCATCCCTGGGGCTCAGGAGTGCTCCGGCAGGAAGCTGCTGAGAGTCAGGTTGTCTCCATCGGCCTCGGAGCTGCCGTCGGGCAGCAGCAGCTTGTGCCGCCGGGCGGGGACAGGACGGGGGCCGGCGGCCGCCTCGGCGTCGGGCAGCAGCGAGGAGATACAAACCATCTCGGTGCGGCTGAAGCGGCGCTCCCCCGTCCGCGCCCGCCGCCACAGCAGCGTCCCCAGCACCCCCGTGCTCACCAGGAAGGTGGCGGCCACCAGCCCCAGCAGCAGGATGGCCAGCAGGCACTTGCTCATCACCCCGCTGGGCTCCCAGGGCACCGCGGTGCCTACCGGCGTCGTGTCCCAAGTGGCCGGGAGGGTCGATGCAGGCGGAGCTCCGGATTTCTTGGGTTTCCTGTAGCCCGTGCTGGTGAGGACAAAGGCTGGGCGGGCTGTTGAGCGTGGCCCCGTGGAGGAGTCGCTGTCCAGGCCATCGGTCACTGTGTCCTCCTCGATGAGTGCCGTGAGCCAGCTGGGGGTGGTGGTGGGGATGCTCTTTTGGGCTGCTGCTGGTGTGCCAGGTTCTGAGCCTGGCAGCAGCAGATCGGGAGCAGGGGAATCAGTCTCATCCATGGGATCAGCTGTGGTTGGCACCATGGGTGCCCGGCTGGCCTCAGTGCTGGGAGCTGCTGGTGGGGCAGAGCTCGGGAGCAGATCAGGATCAGGGGGATCTGTCTCATCCATAGGCTCGGCTGTGGTGGGCATCCGGAGCAGACTGGTGGTGGCACTGGGCACTGCTGGTGCCACAGAGTCCTCCAGTAAGCCAGGTTTAGGGGAATCTGTCTCATCCATAGGCTCGGCTGTGGTGGACACTGCAAGCACCTGGGGCAGGCTGGTGTTGGTGCCGGGCACTGGTGCTGCAGAGCTCAGGAGCAGCTCAGGCTCGGGGGAATCATCCATGGGATCGGCTGTGGTTGGCACCTGGAGCAGGCTGGCCTTGGTGCCGGGTGCTGGCACAGAGACACCATTGCTCTTGTCACTGCTGATCATCGCGGTGGCACCGGGCTCCTGCCCACTGTCATCCCTCTTCCCACGGAAGAGGGGCAGGGGCTTGGCCTCCCCCCAGACCCACTGCCCGCCCCAGGGCAGCCCTGGCTCCAGCAGCTCAGCCCCACACGCCCACAGGGGGCTCAGCACCAGCAGCACCAGCAGGGCCCAGCCCAGCGCCATGGGACCTGCAGGGGACAGAGAGGACAGGTGACATCGGGGTCCCGCTCCCCGCGGGACAATGCTGAACCCCAATGAGGGATCACACTCCACCCGAGGATCCTCCTTTTCCCTTCGGGTTTGGGGGATGGAGGAGGCACCCAGTATCCTGCCACAGCCCCCACCTGCGGGAGCTCAGCCCGGCTCTGCTCCAGGAGCAAGTTTTGATGAGGAAGTTGAGTGTCTGGAAATGGGAAATCAGCCGTGATGGAGGCGGCTGCTGCGGGACGGGGCAGTTGCGGGATGAGTCTCCGTGTGGAAATGAAAGCACAGGGATGTCACCCTCATTCTGACAGACACCCCCTGCCAGGGTGCCCGTCCCCCCCTCCCACCCTCCGGGCTGGCACAGGGCTCCAGGGCTGAGGCCACCATGGGCCTGTGTCTCTGTGCTGGAGCAGGAGAGGCAAATCCAGCCCAAACTCACCCCAAATCCCCCTGTTCCATCACAAATCCTCCCCCAGCTCCCTCGGCAGCCCCGGTGGGTGGCGGCCACCGAGGTCCCCGAGGATCCGCACCCACCAGCATCCAGACACGGCTGAATGCTCCGAGCATCCCCGGGAGGCTCCCACAGCCCCAAAGCACCCACCCCCCTCTCCAGACCCCCAGGGACCAGCACGGAGCGTGGCACCCTCAGGGACCCTGAGCATCCCCTTTGCACCCGGAGCATCCCCGGGCCCGAGCCGCGATCCAGGCCCTTCCCAGCAGGGCTCACCTGTGCTGATGGGCGCGGTGGGATCCCAACTGCAGGAATCAGAGGCGAGGGCTGGCACGGAGGGGCGGGGGCAGCCTTATCACCGGCACCCGCGGGGCGTCGTGGGCCACCCCCCGCCTGCACCTCCGGCCGGGCGGGGAAGGGAGGGAGCGCGGAAAAGCGGCTGCGGTTTCGAGCCCGCGGAGGGAAGGACGTCACGCCGAGAGCGGGGCCAGCGAGGGCTGGGGGCTGCGGGCACCCCCGGGGAGGGTGGCAGGGTTTGGGCTGCACGCCACAAAGGGGCTTCCTCGGAGGGCTCGGCCTCACCGGAGCAGCTGCGCGCCGGGGCTCGCGTCGCTCCGAAAGCAGAAGTGACGGCAAACCTGGTGCCAGGGCTGCCACCCCCGCGGGCACGGTGTGGGCATGGCCAGGGAGGGGGCCAGGGTGCCCTGAGATACCTCAGGGTATCGGGAACGAGGTGGAGGAGGGTGAGGGCCTGACTTGATGCTTTGCACGGCCCTTGCGCAGGGCTCCTTCTCTCTGCACCATCCCCAGGATGCTCGGAGGGGCTCTCGGGGGGGGCTGCCTGGTATTGTCCGGGGTGTTGTCCCGGCCTCGTGGCATTGGCACGACAGGAAACCCCCCGCCCCAACCGCAGGCTCGGGCGGGAGGCGCAGCCGCAGCCGCAGGAAGGTGCTGCAAGAGGCACATCCGCAGGAACGGGCTCGGGGTGTCAACAAGCCCCCGCCCTCGGAAACCCCGGCCCGTCCCCGCTCCGAAACACCTGGCCAGGGGGCTGGAAAAGGGAAGAAAAGGGGTTCAGGATGTGGGATGAGCATCCCTGGGATGGATCCATGGTGCCCGGGGAGCACTGATTCTCTGGGAGCATCCCTGCCCGGCTTTGGGGCGGCGCCGGGGTCAGGGTGTTCGGGCGGCGGTTGTGCAACATCCCCTGAAATGCCTCAGCCCTGAGAAAATTCAAACCTGGGTGGAGTAAGAGATGCTGTTTCCAGCCCGTGCTCTGTGTAATTTCAGACTTCCTGCAGCCTGGAAACAAATTTCACCTGGGGAAGAGCAGAATGAGCCCCCCAGATCCAGGGTAGCTCCCAAGCAGGGCTGTTCCTTCCCGGGAACACATCACCCCCATCCACCCCGAGATCCCATCACATCCCACATCCAGCCAAGCTCTTGGGCTCATCACTAGGAATCACCAGGAGGATTCCATGTGTGACACCAGGAATGGGCCCTGGCTCTCCTGGGACAAGAGCAGAAGGTCCTTAAGGACCCCTTTATCCACAGCCCCCCACTGAAGCGTCCATCATTCCATATCCCAGTTATCAATCACACCTGGAATGCCGAGAGCCAAAGGAAAAGCCAAGCAGAGGCAGTTTATAATCAATGACTTTTATCTTTTGAAAATGGAAGCAAATATTTGGACAGATACTCTGGCCGCTCTATAAGAGCGCGTCTTTCCGGACTGGGCTGGTTCTCTCCCGGGATATCACGGCTACAAAAAGCTTCAGGCACTGACTCCGGTTGAGCCTGGCGAGGCATCAGTTCATTTAAATAAAATACAGGCTAGGAACTAAAATCTCCCACACCCCCACCCCCGGGCACCTCAATCCAGCGGCTCCCAAAACTGATTTCCCTCCAATGTTAGGAACAAACCCGAGGTCCCCGAGCACACAACCCTGAAGTCACACGTACAAATCAACACAGAAATCACCACTGTGGGGAGAACAACCTTCGGGTTTGGGATCCAAAAGAAAAAAAAAAAAATCCATAAAAATACACATCTCAGGCATTTACTGCAATACAGAAACGTCACCAAACAGCCAAAGAACCTGGAGCAGCCGGATTGTGGATCCACGGGCACAGGGCAGGGGATGCCACTTGTCCCTAAAACACAGAAATCCCACTTTTCTGAAGCTTTCCTGCTCTGCAATCCCACCACATCCTCTGTCTCCTCCATCCCGTCCTCGTGCCTCTCCAGCTACGTCCCCTCTACGGCCGATTCTGCCTCCACACACACATCCCTCCACAACAGGGAATCCTTAACCTGGAATTCTGAACATGCAAACACTGGGAAAAATGGAAAATCAGAGAATTCCTAGCTAAACTAATGGAAAATAAAAAAAAAATCAATCACTTCAGCCTGGATGAGGGACTCGTGTCCACTGGGATGCTCCGGGTGGGAGCACACGGAGCTGCCACAGGGACAGAGTCCAGCTGGGATAAGGATCCAGAGCTCTCAGACACCTGATGGTCTCTGCCCACCTTTGGATTCAGGATGGGTTATCAGCACTCCCTGGCACTGCAGGGATGGGCTGTGCCAGGAATGGCAGCACCAATCCTGCTTGGCACAGCTCTGTGGGGTGTCCTGGATCCCATTCCCAGCACAAGGACACAGCCTGGGAGCAGGGAGCCAGCCTGCCCCATCATCCCTGACAGCTCCTCCACAGGGCAGAGCCTGCCTGAGCACAGCTTTGCTGAGCTGAGCTTCCATGGGATTCCAGGAGGAGCTCGCCAGCCTAGAGCACTCACAGGGCCTCTCCCTGCAGGATCCCAAAGGAGCTGTGTGAGAAACCAGCTCTCCAAAGTGGGATCAAATCCACCCTCCCAGTCCCTTCTGCTCTGAAGGGTTGGGAGTGCAGAGGGGGGGTTTGGGGTTAGATCTGATCTGGGAACAAATCCTTTCCTGCATGGAAGGGTGGGAGGCAGGAATGGGAATGATGGACAGGAGAAAACAAATGATAAAAAAGTAACAACAGAGGCATTTTGTTTGTGGAGAATTATCATGGAAAAATCACTTTTCTGCTGCTAATGCTGCTTTGGAAGCACAGAAAATTCCTATTATCAGCACTGGTGGGAAGGGCTGATGGATTCCAAAAGCTCCTTAAAATCCATGAGCTCAGGAGTGTTGGGGGGCAAGAACAAGGATTTACAGCAATGAGTGCTGGCATCCCACAGCTCACCTGGAACTCCATGCTCCATGGATAAAAACATTCCTGCATGGAAGTCACTTCTACCTTGAAATGGAAATAAAAATGAGCAAGTAAAACGGGTGAGTTTGGTCATGGAAACAAACCTTGGGATTGTAGGAAAATGGGAACATGGTGCTGGCTTAAAACTTCAGTAGGAAATAAATCCCCTCATTCAGAATGATATATTTGTATTTTTCTGTCAGCCAGCAGGGGTGGGGACATGTTGTGGAGCAGGAAAGGCAGCTGATCCCATCTCCAAGGGGATTCCACAGGGAAGAGAAAGGAAGGGAACCCACCTGATTGTTCCAAATGGAGGATTTATACAAAATAGCTTCAGCTTTGTTCTCTGCACAGTGTAAACACCCCCCCACACCCCCTGTCCCTTGGAATGGAAACACAAATACTGCAAAAGTGGCAAATAAGAAAAATAAAAGCGATTTTTTTTTCTATTTTTTGGCAACTCTAAAAAAAAAAAAGTTTAAGAACAATGTGGCGTTGGTCCCTAAATCTAGAAAAAGATATTTGGGCATAACATTGGAAGTCAAGAATGGTTTCGTTTTTCAAGGATTCATAATAACATCTGGGAAAAAAACCCCCAAAAAAACCCTGTAAAAGTAGCACTTCTTGTTTTTGACACAGTCACAGAAATTCATCGGAACATTGGGAAACGAAAAAGATCTTTCACTAAAAAGCTTGGCTTGAAATCATCGGCTCTCTTGACGTGGATTTAGGAGAACAGGAAAGCTCGTACTGGAATGCTGCAGGCTGCTGCTGGCTGAACTGGGAGCTGGGATGTGCCTGGGCTGGGGCCCCGTCAGTCCGCGATCTTGGCCATCTGCTGCTCCAGCTTGGAGATGCGCTCGTCCTGGCTGGAGATCGTGTCCTTGATGGATTTCAGCTCCTTCAAAATCTCGTCCAATTTGGCGTCGTTTTGCTGGAAGATCAGAAGGGATGAGTTGGGAGAGCTCTGGGGTTCTCCAAGGAAAGGGCTCCTCCCAGTGGGATTGTTGGAGGGATGAGGGTGTGACAGACTCTGGAGCAGTTGGGATGCTCAGGGCATGGAGCAGCATCTCCAGCAGCCCCCATCCAGGAGCAGTACCTGCTCTTCAAGCCATACTTTCCTCTCTGTCCCAAAGGACAGGGATTAGTGGTGAACAAGGTGCTGGTGCTGGGTTAGGGTTGGACTTGGGGATCTTGAGTTAGGATTGGACTGGGGGATCTTGAGTTAGGGTTGGACTGGGGCATCTTGAAATTCTTTTCAAACATTTAGTGGTTCTGTGATTTAGAAAAAGCAATTTCAAGTAATCTTCCATATCTACAGAAGCATTAGAGTCACAGAATCATGGAATATCCCAAGTTGGCAAGGACCCACAGGGATCAACGAGTCCAACTCCTGGCCCTGCCCAGGACACCCCAACAATCCCAGGCTGTCCCCTCCAAATGCTCCTGGAGCTCTGGCAGCCTTGGGGCTGTGACATCTCATGGGGAGCCTGGTCAGTGCCTCAGCACCCTCTGATATCCAACCTAACCTTCCCCTGGCAGAGCTCCAGCCATGCCCTCAGGTCCTGTCACTGGTCCCACCCTGGCATTCCCACCTGAGGCCATCACCCCCACAATTCCTGGAGTTTACTCACGGAGTTTGAGGCATCCGCTGCTTTCTTTGGAGCGTTTATGAGATCACTCTTCTTGTTCCCAGCAGGTTTGTTGTCCAGTATGTTCTTCTTGACCACCTTGAGATCCCTGTTTTTGCCTGGAATGTACCCGTGCTTCAAGGAGATGAGGAGCGGATCAGCGTTCTTCCCCTCAAACCACTCCTCTGCTTCCAGAGCTGCTTCTGGGCCGGCTGTGTCTGGGTACAGGTCATCCTGGAAGAGGTCAGACTGCAAGGCAGGAGACATGGATCAGTCAGGAGCTCTGGGAGGCAGGAGCTCGCTCCAAAGCCTGGCCCCAGGGCAGTGCTCACCTTGCGGGGAACCGTCATGATGATGGGCTCACACTTCCTCTCGTGGAGCTTGAAGAACCTGGTGGAAAAGGAGAGGTGAGACAGGGAGTGAGGATCAGGGAGATGGAGATGGGAAAGGAGCAACCCCAAGGAACCACAGAAATCCCTGGGACCATCAAGTCCAACCATTCTCCCAGCACTGCCAAGGCCACCATAACCCACATCCCATAGTGCTGTTAAATCCCTCCTGGATGGGGACCCCACCCCTGCCCTGGGCCGCCTCTTCCAATGCCTGACCCTGCTTTCCATGAAGAAATTGTTCCTAATATTTGAGGACATTTCCCTTTGTCCTATCACTTGTTTCCTGGGAGAAGAAATGGCTCATGTTCCCAGCCAGCAGTGATGTTCCCTCCTGGAGCCACTACAGTGACATCCTGAGATGTCTCCTGCCCTTCCCAGGTTTTCTGAACCATGGCTCCCCTCTGCTCATTGCTCTGCTGCTTTAACCACTCCTGAAATCCCCAGCCCCAGCTCCCAGCCCTGGGATGAGCTCTCCTCACCTGGCAATCTCACACTTGTTGACATCAAGGCCCCTCTTTGGCATGAACCCCATGCCCCTCTGCGGCTCTTTGCTGCTGAAGGTGTTGAGGTAGTGAACGTACGGGGACTCATCCGTGATCTCGAAGTAGCGGATGCTGCTGTCACCCTGCAAGGAACCCCAGGAGAAGCTGCAGCACCTGTGTTCCCTGTGCCCACACTGCTGCTCCCATTTCCTTCCAGGAATGCTGCCATGGACGGCTCACAGCTGTTTTTGAAGCCCTCCACGATCTGAGTCCATCAACTGAACAATTCCTCCAAGTCCTGTTCCAAACACTGTGGGACAGGGATTGAGCTCTGCTTCCAGGCTGGGAGTGGCCTCTTCCCCACTTCTTGTGGAAAAACCTCCTGCCACAATCAGGCAGAAAGGCTAGAAACCAGTTTATCCTTAATTCCAAGCAACTCCACCACACTGCTGTCTCTGAAACTGCAGGAGGGTTGGCAGATGGAAACCAAGTGTTCCTCATCAGCTGCTACAAAGATGGGATTTATGAACGTACTTGTATGGATCTTCCTTTGTAATTCCTTGCTCATCTTGGCTTGGGCTCTTATTTGTAGGAGTCCATCACATGTGGGCACCAAATTCCTACAAATTGCTTTTAGAAAGGAGCACCTAATTCCAGTTTTCTATTCTTTAACCCCATAAAATTACAAAGAGTCACCACATGCTCCAGCATCTCCAAGGACAACACCCAAAATGCACCTTCCGCCCATACCAGTGTAAAATCATCCAGTTCAACAGCAGCAAGAAATGTTTAGGCAACAGTGTGGGACTTGTTGCATTAGGAGCAGCTTTACCTAATCCATCTCCAAGAAACATCCAGGTCCTTCCCAGGTTCTGCAGTGAGGATCAAACCCATTCCAGAGCAGCCTGGTCTCTCTGCAGCTCCACATTCACTGCAGCACTGATATTTTGGGGAACATTTCACAGGCCCCACTCCCTCCATGTGCCTCCAAAGCCTCTCCTTACCTTCCCACACAGGTAAATGATGTTGGTGTCTGGGTCGTAGAAGGGCAGCAGGACCCCGTTGCTGGTGTCCATCTCGTGAAGGGCTATTGGCTCCTCCATGTTTTTCTGGAAATAAAAATGCCAGGAATGTTAATAAAGACTGGAAAAGCTTCTGTTCATAGAGGGAGGGTCTAAATTATTAACACTCTGCAGGCAGTGAGCTCCCAGCGGTGTCTGCACCACCCAGAAGGATCCGTGTGTTACAACAAATGCTGGGAATGTTCATGAACTGATTCATTCCCCAAGGGCATTTTAATCACTAAATTAAATAAAAACAGGAGCCAGGAAAATTCACCAAGTCAAGGGAAATATGTGACACAGTGAGTTAGTGTCAGTAGGATGGGAGATGGGACAGAGCCTCCTTCCCTGGGGACACTCAGAAGCCACCTGGACACAATCCAGGTGGTCCCTTCCACCCTGAACCCTCCTGGGATTGCTGCTGGCCTGCTCTCCACAATGCACAGAGAGAAGTGACCTTCCCACAGCCCCTCTGCTCCCTGTGCATCTTCCCAGGCACTTCCAACCTGCAGCTCCTGCTCAGTTCCTTCACTGAGTGACCACACAGCCAAAATCATGGAAGCAGGAGCAGGCAGCAGATGGAGTGGGAATAACCTCAAGTATATAAACTATGAATTTAGGAAGGAATTCTTCCCTTTGAGGGTGGTGAAGCCCTGAAGAAGAAGGCCCCAGAGAAGCTGTGGCTGCTCCATCCCAAGGCCAGTTTGGATGGGGCTGGGCTCATGGAAGGTGTCCCTGCCCATGGATTGGAACGGGGTTTGCTTTAATGCCCCATCCAACCCAACCCATCCCACGATTCCATGGCTGCAGGGCTGGGTTGGTAGGAGCAGGGCAGGGATGTGAGGAGCCCAGGGCTCCGGGCTGGGCTCGTACCGGGTTCCACAGGGCCAGCTGCCGCTCGCTCATGCGGCTGAAGCCGGTGGTGAAGATGTTCCCGTCTGCCAGGAAAATGGCTCGCATGGGCCGGGCTCCCTCGTGGGTTTTCTCCTTCTCCTGGAAGAGAGGAGCAGGTCAGGATCAGCAGTGAACAGAAAAACCCTTGGAGTGGTGGCTCCTCTCTGGACACACTGCTCCTCCAACATCCAGCTCTCCTCCTCCCCTGCTGCCTGAGGGAAGAGCCCAAACACTGAGCCACGGGAGAAGGGGACATTCCTGGCTCATTCCAGCTTTGCCAATCGGCCTCTTGCAAGGCTGAAGGAAAACCTCTTTGCAAGCTACAACTAAAGCTCTGCTTTGCATGCACAACTCTGGAACTGTAATTATACAAAAGGATTAGATGTGGAATTACACTCCTGCAGGTTTAAAACTGAGCCCTAAAATCCCAGTTCAAACACTAATCCCAATAAACCCAGACAAATCCTCCAACTCCTACTATTCCTCCTGTAATTTCTGAAGAAAGCGACTGAACGTGGTGTGTAAAACCCACATATTTCTGCCATATTTTCTTCACTCCCTGCTGGAGTGAATCCAGTTGTCTCTTTAATGATTAAGCAAACTTACAGCAACAATTTCTTGTTTCCTGGGGTCAATAACTCGGACTTTTTTGTCTTTGGAAGCTGTGCAGATGAGGCTGCCGTTGCGATTCCAGCTCACGTTGTAGATCATATCCACGTGCATGTCATCCAGGTTGATGAGGGCTTCTCCTGTTCCCACATTCCAGATGATGATGGCATTGTCACAGCCTAAAATGGAAATAACAGCTCCAGTCACAGAACTGGGGGACACAGGGGCAAAGCCAGAGGTGTGGAACAAGGGATAAACCCCCTGCAGCTCCGAAGGTTTTTTTGGGGAAACCAAAATGCAGACTGGGAGCTCAGGAGGGATTTTTAGCAATGGAAAACACCCAGCTGATCCAAGAATCCCAGCTGAAAGGACTCAATTCTTTCCTTGGGACCCAACCGATGGAAGTCTCAGATGGTACCAATGGATAATGAATTATCCAATTTATTTCCATAATTATGTGACTGATTTTTAGTGGTCAAAGGAATCTCATACCATGGACTGTACCAGCCAAGGAGACAATTTGGAAAATGCTGACCATGAGAGCTTGTGGGAGGAACAGCTGGACTCTGGGATACTTTGCAGGGAATCAAAAGAAAAGAGAAACACTTGGGCCTGTTCTAAAAGTATATGAGAACAGGTATGTAGGGAATGCAGATGTCAATTGTTCTTGCAGATCAAATAAAGTCTGGAACAACTTTCATACTCCAATTCCAGACAATTCCTTGGTGCTTATCCCTGTAAACTGAGGATGAAAAAGGCTGAGATACAGAGGGGGCTGTGAGCCACGTGTCCCAGTGTTCCCAGCTACTGCCACAGGTCTTGTGATTCCCAGGGATCTGAGCAGCTGGGAGAGGGAAGAAGGAAAAGCTGGAGAGGAAGGAAGGCAGGGAGAGGAGCTGTTGCCCATTCCTGTGCTCCTACCTGCGCTGAGGAGCACGTTCCGCGCCGTCGGGTGCCAGGCCACGATGCCAACTCTCTTGGAATGCCCTTCTAGGACCACCACGGGCTCTGTCAGGGACAGGGTGAGCCCGTTCTCGGGTATCTGCCACACCTGGGAGGGACAGGAAAGCAAAGGAAAGCTGCTCAGGCAAGGGCAGCCCCTCTGGAGAGCACATGGCTTGGCTGCTTCCCGCGTCCCGCAGCCGCCAGAGCTGTCACCTCTTGTGTAAACAGGGAGGGAATCAGGGAGGGAATCAGGGAGGGAATCACTCCCAGCTGTCAATGAACCCTTGGCTGATCCATGAGGAACATCCTTCCTCACTCATGTACCAGCACAAACCCACAGCTCCTCACGGTGCAAGCCCTGTATTTCCACGTGCACAGACCCACTCTGCTCCTGCTCCCCAGGGAGTCAGGAAAATCTCCCCTGCAGCTCCAATTCCATGGGAACAAGCTGCTGTCTTTCCAAACTATGCCTGTCCCTCACAGGGATGATGCTGCAGCTCTCCCACTGCCTACTTTTGATTACTTTAGGAACACCAGTAATTCATTTTCCTGTTAGATTCAAGATTCTTCCTGATCCCATTTAATCAGGAAAGAAGAAGCCAGAGCAGCCCAAATCAGCACTGCCTGTTCACTTCTTGCCTGGTTACACAACCCTTCTGTTGCAAACTTCCTCAGGGAAGGGCCACCAGGAGGAGGAACAGCCCCCCAAGGATGCCAGAGCACTGGAATTCCAGCAGGAGGGGGGTGGCTTTTGCAGCTGGCAGCGACCAGGGGTGGGACAGACAAACCCATCACCCCAAAGCCCCAGGGCAGGATCAGCCCCACCAAAACTATTCCTGCAATTCAGCACTGGACAATCATCTTGGCGTTGAATTTGACCTACATAGAGCGTATTAAAAAATGCCATGGAATTCAGGGAGAGCTCCTCGGGGAGCAGTTGGAGCTGCTGTAGGTAGGTGGCAGC
This sequence comes from Molothrus aeneus, assembly GCF_037042795.1. NCBI lineage: Eukaryota > Metazoa > Chordata > Aves > Passeriformes > Icteridae > Molothrus > Molothrus aeneus. The sequence continues at coordinate 10,222,961 of NC_089663.1, read as the reverse complement.
ATTAGAGCATGTTTGCTTTGCTTCCCATTGTTTGCTTTTCCTGGAGCTGGGAGAATGGGGCTGGCCAGCCCCTGCCCACGATGCCCAGCAAGCTGTGGGATGTGAGGGAGTGGATTTAGGAAGTGAGGCAGACTGAGATGGACACGTGGATTTCTGTGCTAATCCCATTTTTTCCCTTCTCGAAGGAATGACTGGCTCTGGAAAAAAAACCCAGCAAGATGCTGAGATTCTCAGTAGGTACCAGCTCACCTCTAAATAACCCAAAATTGATTTAGTTTTTCTTGGACACAGCTCCCAGTGCCATCCTTCCCAGCACCCTCAGGCTCCCAGGAGGAATGACCACAACGGGAACACTTCCCCAGGAGAGGATTCCACTGCAAGGGGTGAAAATGGTCACAGCCCCAAGGCTGCCAGAGCTCCAGAGCCTTTGGACAAGGCTCTCAGGCACAGGGTGGGATTGTTGGGATTGTCTGTGCAGGGCCAGGATCAAACCAGGTTCACTGGGAAATTACAGAACTTTGGATGCAGGACTTACCCTGCCAAGGGGGAGGACTCAGTTCTGTTCTGCACCATCTCAGCCAGGAAGGATCCTGAGATCCCTCTGAGCAAGTGCAAAGGAGCCAGAAAACTCCAGGATCAAATTTAAACATAAGACAGCAAGTGCAGGGGGTGGGAATGGAAAGGGAGGCAAAATCCCAGTGGGTTTTTATTTTTTTAAAAAGGGTTTTTTAAAAAAGCCTCTGGAGGACAAATGGAATTTTCTGTCAGGTAAAGCCCTGGTAGCTGGGAGCAGCTGCAGAGCGCTGCAATCCTGGGCAGATTTCAGACTACTGACCCAACAATCCTGCCTGCTCTTCCCAAAAAGAATAAAAAAACAAATGTGGAAGGTCAGGGCATGGTCCCAGCTGGCCCAGCCCCTCGTTCCTGCACAGGGTGGGGGTCTGGCCTCAGCCTGGGATCAAATCAGGTTCACAGGGAAATTACAGAATTTTGGATGCAGAACTTACCCTGCCGAGGGGGAGGACTCTGGATGACTCCAAGGAAACCTTAAATTGCTGCAGGGTTGCCTGGGCTTTAGGAAGGGTTTGTCAGCTCTCCTTCCCGTGGGTGTCTAAGTGTTTTTTGGGGGGTTTGATGTTATCAAGGCTGTTTGTTTGTGCAGGAGGAAGTGGAGTGGTGGCACAGCTGAGGGAGAGGTTTGGGGCTGCAGGAAGGGCAGGAGGGGGAGGTTTTGCACAAACAGCACGTGAGAAAGAAAACAAAGCAAACTTTTCTTTCACCCCCTTTAAAGAGAAGCAAAACCAGCCTCCTCTGGCTCTGCACAAGTTGAAAAGAAGATTAAATCCATGTCTATAAAAAACATTGCTTCCTGCATCACACATACCAATTTTTATCACTTTAAATAAGGAAGGAACTGAATTTGAGGCCTGGATTTATCCATGGCCCTGCAGGAAGAGGCTCTTGGTGCATCATTTCTGCAGGGTGAGACCTTCTCATTCTCCCTGTCCTGGTTGGTGGCTCAGGTCACTGCCAGGGCTCTCTTTGATTTTTAAAGGAATTTTCTCCATCACATGAGCTCTGCTCTGGCCTTTCCACACAAATTCCTTAAAATCCACCTTCTGATGAAGAAAATTTTCCATATCTGAGCAAGGGCCTCGATACCATCTAGAAATCTTTATCCACGAAAACATTTTCCAGCTGAACAAAAAGCCTGCAGTACATCAAAGCCATTCAGCACAACATCAAGCAGGAATATTTAAGTAATTCCTCATTTGCTGGCACAAGGAAACAATTCCTCCAAGGGAAGAGGCCACAGAAGGTATTTGCAAGGAAGCCTTTGGAGAGGGATGTCAGGTCCTCTCTTTCCCAGTCCCTTCTCCAATGCTGTCTGGTATTCCCAACACCAAACCTGTTCAAGGTTTATGGACAGCTTTTGTAAAAATCTAGGAATTTCTTTAGAGGGAAAGGTTTCTGGCTTTGGATAGGGCCAAGTGAAGCTTCCTTGTGCCACAGGGGGGCTGCAGAGTTAGGGCTGCAGGGAACCAGCCCTGTCCACCTGGAGACAGTGGTTTGCACCTCAAATCCATGTTCTCTCCCTTAATACCATCCTAAATCTGTGTTCTATCCCTCAACACCATCCCAAATCCATATTCTATCCCTCAACACCATCCCAATCCATGCTGTCTCCCTCACACAGCCCCAAATCTATGTTCCTTCCCTCAAATCCTCCCAATTCCACATTCTCCCCCTCAATACCATCCCAAATCCACATTCTCCCCCTCAATACCATCCCAAATCCACATTCTCCCCCTCAATACCATCCTAAATCCACACTCTCTCCCTCACACCATCCCAAATCCACATTCTCCCCCTCAATACCATCCTAAATCCACACTCTCTCCCTCACACCATCCCAAATCCACATTCTTCCCCTCAATACCATCCCAAATCCACACTCTCTCCCTCACACCATCCCAAATCCACATTCTTCCCCTCAATACCATCCCAAATCCACACTCTCTCCCTCACACCATCCCAAATCCACATTCTCCCCCTCAATACCATCCCAAATCCACACTCTCTCCCTCAACACACGTCTGGCTGATGTAGCTGAGATTTCTTATGGCAGAGGGTGAGATCCCAAATCCCTGAGTGCCAGGGCACAGATGGTCTTTAAGAACAAATTCTTTTCTCCAGCAGCTGGAATTGCACAGAATCCCCCACGTCACTTTCTGTGTCTCCCCCCGGCAGAGCTCAGAGCCCGTGAGCAGCCACGTGTCCTGTAAAGCTCCCTGGGTTTATTCTGCTCAGGAATCAGAACCCAAACCCTTTCTCCAGGAAAAAAGGACACTGAAGTGTCCATGCCAGGCCAGAAAAGCGATTAAAATTGGGAAAGTTCATTAGCTCACTCCCAAGAGTCCAAGCCAGGGGTGCTCTTCACACACCAGTGCAGTTCCCAGCTGTCCTGAATGACTTGGGATCCATCATCTCCCCACTGCAAACCTCCAGCATCTCCCAAGCCCTGCACATCCCTGATCCTGGGAGTGCAGCAAGGACTCACCTATTTCCCCTTCCACTCCAGACAGGTCACATCAAACACAAAATCCCCAGAGAGCTCCACCCTCCTTCCCACAGGTTCCTGCCTCCAGGGACTGATGGGAAGCTCATCCCCACCTTGGGATGTGTGGAGAAGCCCCAGAGACCAGCAGGAGGTGCAGATTCCTGCAGTTTGTGTCCCCATCAGGATGGTGTGAGGGAGAGAGCTTGTCCACTTGGACAACTTGTAACTGAACTCTGTCAGTTTTTCTCCACAGTTCAGTCCCTCTGGAGCCTCCCAACATATTTCTCATTGCACTTGGATTACAGACTTATTTTGCCTCCAAGGAGGCAGCTCTGGCCCTTCACTGATGCTCACATTTCAGAAACATTCCCAATGTGCAGCCCTTCTGCATTCTGCTTGGAGAAACATTCCTGCATCCTTCCAAAGCTCAGTTCCAGCCCAGTAGTGAGAGTTGCTAACATAGAAGTTGTTGTTTTGTTTAATATTAAATATAGCCCATTTTGTTAACATGTTTCAGCTTCCAAGACTGAGAGATCACAGGCAAGAGCTGTCCCAGGAAAAGCCTCTTGGGATGAATCCCCTCCCAAACATTTTAACGATGAACAGAAGCAAAGGAATTTATCTGACATGATCTATAATAAGATTTCAATATAACATTCAGCCTACAGCATTTCTAAATATGGCCAAAGATCCCTGGAGTTATTTGGCATTATTTCATCTTCCAAGGATTTTCTTTCACTTATTCTGCTGTGTTTGCATACGTGGGATTCCACATCCGTCACGGAGCGAGCCCGGCTGGGCCATCCCGGACTTAAAACAGGTCTCAATCCAAGGTTGGCAGGTGCAGAATTTGTGAAATTATTTTTTTAAAATTTATTTATTAAAAAAAGACCTTTTGACACCTGCTCAAAACTTGGAGATACAGGAAAAATTTCACTTTCTTAAATCAAGGGTTGAAGGAATCTTGGAACCTTCCAACCCTGGATCACTGGGCTCCTCACATCCATGCCCTGCTCCTACCAATGAGCTGGGCTCATTCCCTTCCAATCCCTTCCTTCTCCCAGCACACACCTCTACATCCATTGGGACATTTGAGGTAAAGAACCACCGGTCTTCTCAAAGCTCAGCAAATCAGAACACCTCACCACAGACTGGCACTCTCATTCCTCTTCCCAAACAGCAAACAAATGCCCAGGGGAAGGAAAAATGGAAAAAAAATCTTCCCTGTGAGAGTGGTGAGGCCCTGGCACAGGTTGGATGTGTCCAAGGCCAGGTTGGACAGGGCTTGGAGCAACCTGGTCTATGGATGGTTGCTCCATGGCAGGGGTTGGAATGGGATGAGCTTTAAGGTCCTTCCAACCCAAACCCTTCCACGACGACTCTGCCCTCACCTCACCTTGGAACAGAAGGTTCCTGGAGACACCTCCAGGAATTCCAGTGTCCTTAGGAGCAGGAGCTGCAGCAGGAGCAAAGCCCACCCCAGAAGGGACACTCACCATGACAGTGCAGTCCTCGGAGCCGCTGGCGATGACCTGGTCATTGTGGGGACACCAATCGATGTCCAGCACCGGCCCCGTGTGGCCACACACTGTGGGGTAGGACTTGTCAATCCTGCCTGTCTGGAGGGAAGAAGAAGAAAGAGAGCTGTGATATCCTGAAGGAAGGTGCTCCCCAACCCTCTGTTTGCTTTTTCATATCCACAGTTCCATGAGATTTGAACTCACGGGCCAGCAGAGGAACAGACCAGCAGCTCCTCTCCAGCATCAATGAGCTGGAGACTCCCCACGGAGCACAAGAAAGGGTTCAGAGATCCAGCACAGCAGGGCTGTGATCCCAAATCTCAGCACCTGCTGCCACACCATCCCTTTTTCCACCCCAACTTTCTGGGAAGAGCAAAGCTCTGGTTTCATCTGCTTCCCAATGGAGATGGCTGAAGACAACCAAGCTAAAAATGTCATCAGAGGGCATTGCTGGTCACTGAATTGACCAGGTCTGCTTGGTTTCTTAAAACAGAAGGATCTTGCTTGGATGGGATGATTTTAGGATGCAGTTGAGCAGAGGAAAATATTGTTTTGAAGAATAAAAGCTGCCAAAATGGACTGTGGCAGCCACATCTGCCTCTCCATGGCCAGAGGACCGAGGCCACCAATGCCAAGCTCCCTACAGGGATAACATTCCCAAGAAAATGAGCTCATGAGCCACTTAAACCTGAACTGGCACAAATCCAGTGATGCTGAAACACCAATTCTGCCCCTGGACCTACATTTTGCTGAGGAGCCCTGAAGCACCTGATGCCACAAAGAAGGAAAAGGAAAATCACTCTCATCATCCTTCTCTCTCTTGGCCACAAGGGAAGCAATATTTACAATACTGAAGATGCACAGCAGCAACGGCAGGGTGAGGAGGAAACTCCTCCACTTCCACAGCCACAGCCCTGGTCCTGCTCCATGGGGTTTTGTTTCCAGGGAATGACCTTTTCATGATGAGTGATGGGAGAAGAGACACAGCAGGGAGAGGTCTGGGATGGGGTCGTCTTCTTTTGTGTTTAAACATGCAGAAGAAATGGTTGGAATTTCACTTGTGCCATTGGATGGGAACATTCCCCAACCTTGGAGGTGACATTCCTTAATTTATGCCTCCCACCCTGCTTCATGTGGGAGGCTGCTCCTATTCAAGGCTGATAACCAGAATAATGCTGGACATTGGCTTTAGAGGATGACTGACCTGGAGCCCTCCACAAACAGCAAAACAAGATATTGACCCCAAAAAATCCCACTAGCTCCTAAAAGGCCAAATTTAGGCTTCAAAAGTAAAAAAAGACTCAGTGATTCAGCTGCTTTTGGAATTATTAAAAGGGGAAGAGCTGTAGATGAAAAGCCATAAACCTGCCATTCAAAAATTAAAGCCTGTGTAATCCCTCTTGGATGCCATAATGTGAAATAGGATTTAAAAAATTAATACACCCAACTGCCATGTAGAATTCATCCATTTTAATTTACCCAATTAAAAGGAGAACCATGCAGAGCACATGAACTGCAGAAGGAACATGACAGGCCACAGACAAATACAGGCCTGAACCAAAAAGGAAAAATAGGAATAATAATGCAAAATGTCAGGGACTGCCTGTTCTGGCTCCCTGGCAGGAATCAGTGGGATACTCCAGGAGGAGCTCCTGGTAACTATTTCCAGGCTGCACAAGCACTTGTCAGGTCAGTTTTGGGCTTTTACAGTCATTTATTACTGAGGAGAGGCAAAAAAAAAAAAAAAAAATTCAGCAATTTAAACCCCAAACTTCACCTTTCAGTTTTGATCACAATGAACCTGCACAGCCTGAGCAGGAGCAGCCAAGAGCCTGTGACAGCAGGGACACCCAGGAGCTGCTTCCCACCACCTGTGATGGAGCTTGGCTCTTAAACCAGGATCCTGCTCTTCCATAAGGAGCAGAGCTTCCAGAATCATGGAAGGGGTTGGGCTGGAAGCACCTCAAATATCATCCAGTCCCTGGCATGGGACACCTTCCACCATCCCAGGCTGCTCCAAGCCCCATCCAACCTGGCCTTGGGCACTGCCAGGGATCCAGGGGCAGTCACAGTTTCTCTGGGGAATCTGAGCCAGGGCCTCACCACCTTCATAGTCAGGAATTTCTTCCCAGAATCCCATCTAAATCTACCCTCTTTTATCTTAAAGCCATTCCCCCATGTCCTGTCACTCCATCCTTTATCCCAAGTCCTCCTCCAGCTCTCCTGGAGCCCCTTTAGGCACTGGAAAGGGCTCTGAGGTGTCCCTGGAGCCTTCTCTTCTCCAGGTGAACACCCCCAGCTCCCCCAGCCTGGCTCAGAGCATCTCCATGGCCTCCTCTGGACTCTTTCCAAGAGTTTCACATCCTTCCCGTTCCGGGACTCCAAAGCTGCTGCAGGTGGGGTCTCACCTGAGCAGGGCAGAGGGACAGAATTCCCTGTGCATCACCTACAGACACCCTCTGTCCCTGCCTGCACCAGGAGAGTGACACCAAACGCTGTTTCCAACAGGGAACAGACAGGGAAAACAGGGAAAGGAGATGTTATTTAGCAGCAGTGGGGGAGAGGCAGCAACCTCAAGCTTGTTTATGCACAAAGAATTATCAAACCAAGGAAGAGAGGACAAAGCAGAGCAGGAGATGTCCCACACAGCAGCTCCCTGGGATCTGGCAGAGGAAGACAATCCCAGGGAGATAAAGAGCCCAGGGGCATCAACATCTTCACTTGGGCATGAAAGGAGAGACTCTGCTGCTCACCAGGAATCCCAGAATCATTCAGGCTGGGAATAATCCCAGAATCATTCAGGTTGGGAATAATCCCAGCATCATTCAGGCTGGGAATAATCCCAGAATCATTCAGGTTGGAAATAATCCCAGCATCATTCAGGTTGGGAATAATCCCAGAATCATTCAGGTTGGAAAGACCCCCCAGATCATCCAACCTGTGAGCAATCCCCACCTTGTCACCCACAGTGCCACGTCCGGCCCTTCCTTGGCCGCCTCTGGAGATGCACAAAAATGAGCAGCAAAGATCAAAACGAGACTAAATAAGGACATCAAAGTGCTGCAGGAGGCCCCAGCAGGGCGAGCACGAGCCCCAGCCCTTGGAGAGAAGCTCCTGCCTTGTGGTCAGAGGCACCAAACGGTCTCTGCAGGGCAGAGGAAACCACGGTGTCTTCCTGAGCACCCGAGAGCTCGGCGCCGCATCCGCCTCTCGTCACCAGCACCTCCAGCAGGGACCCTGCCACCCCCTCAGGGGACAGCACAGGACAGCACAGGACAGCACCCCCCAGGACTGACCCCTCAGAGCGAGCCATGAGCAGCTTGGGACTCAGGGCTGTGGTTTTACCACCTCTCAGCATCGCTTTGGCCAATTCCATCCAGCAGGTTCCTCCTCCCGGAGATTCCTCCATCAGATTCAGCCCCCTGGAGGAGGGAGCCCCAATTCCCAGCATTGCACCATGCTCAGAAAAATCAGTGTTTTAAGGGATTTGCCAAAAGGGAAAGCTCAGTAGGGTTATAAAAAACCCACCAGGCTGCAAAATCACCATCCCATGGTTTTCAACACAATTCCTCTGCAAGCAGGACACCACGAGGTTTGGCAGCTGGGTGTGTTTCCATGCTACCCTAATGCTCCCAGGTTTGGGGATTTATTTATTTATTTATTTGGAAAATGTAATCTTATAATTAGGAGAGGATTTAAAATAAATCTCAAGTGCTGATACACAGATTAAAATTAACTTCAAGAAATTCAATCCTTCTCATAATCCACTGGGGTTGTGGTTTGACAACAAAAGTTATCCCTGATAACTTTTGAAATCTGGAGTTGTATTTTATAAAATGCTGGAATTTGAGGATTTTTTTATAAAGTTGGTGTTGTCTGAATACACACTCAATATGCAGGTGTTTCAGCAAGGGGAAAATTTTGCCTTATTAAATAAATTTTAGTTATTAAAATTAAATTTTAATGTATTTCATGTATTCCAGATCAAAAAAAAAAGAAGTTAAATCATCAGAAATATTAAACCCAGACCAGAAAAAAAGTGAGAGATGAGAAGAAAAAAATATGATTAAATCCAAAAGGGATGGATAAGCAACATAAGAAAACTGTTCCTAAAAGTGGGAGTTTTTTGAATTAATTTGAGTGTCTTGTGATCGTTTCTCTGCCAGAAAAGGGCATTTGGTGGCAGGAAACAGCTCATGGATTATGGTAAAAATATCAGGGAGAACAGCTGCTTCCCCAGCCCATGGCTGTGCTCCTTGAAATCTCCATTTCAATTAGGGAAGTGGCATCGAGTTGCACAAGCCAAAGCAGCTCCCCCCCCCTCACCCTGCACAAGTTTGAGGAAGGAAATCAGGTCACAACTGCAAAGTTTGAAACCCCAACCAACTGCACCTTTTGTCTGCTAGAGAAAATGCTCCTCTTTTCTTTAGATTGTGGATTTTCCTCAAAAAAAAAACTCCTGAATTTCATCCAGGGAACTTCTGAGCACTGAGCCTCCATCTCTGGCTGCAGCAGCTGGGCCTGGAGGAGGCAACTGGGAGAGAACTGGGCTAAAATGGAAATTCCTGCCCATGCCCAGCAGCCATCAGCCACCTCCCAGCCCAGTCCTGGCATCCTGAACTAATCTGGAAGATTAGCAAGTGTTATTCCCTAGAGATCCACTGGAAAGTCAGGCAATAAGAGGCCACTGTGCTCTCCAAGAATCCCCCAGCAGTGCTCCTGTTGTCACTTTGGCAGCTGCAGGGCTGTGACATTGGATGTTGGGGAAAATTTCCACACTGGAAGGGTGGGCAAGCATGGAAGAGGCTCCCCAGGGAAGTGGGAGAGCCACCATCCCTGGAAATGTTAAAACACAAGCAGTTGGGGCACTTTGTGATGTGGTTCACTTGCTCAAAGGTGGGGCTTGATGAGCTTGGAGGGCTTTTCCAACCTCAAGGATTCCATGATTCTGTGATTCTATCCCAGGCTGACACAGAATGGACACATGCTGGCTTTAAATAGTTAAAAAAAAACCCAAAAAACCCAACACAAACAGCCCTCACAACCAACCCAACCTGCAAAATCCCATCTCTAGGAGCTGGGAGTGCAGCACAGCTCCAGCATTCCCATGGATATCTGTCCCACAAATGACATTACAATTAAAAAGAGACAGAGTCAGTGCTTTTTTCCCCCTCTCTAAAATATGATTTCCAAAGCAGTTCATCCTCCTGCTCCTTCCCAACTGCAGGAAAGCCAATGGGTATTCCCAGAAGCTGAGGGCTCTGGATAAAGTGGAAAAATCCTGCTGCTGTTTAGAGGATGAGCATCCAGCCAGAGAGAGCAGAGTTGCTGGGCAAGGATCCACAGGGATCCACAGGGATCATCTCCACGAGCTGGGAACAGATAATCCAGAGCTCCACCATGTAAAACTTCCATTTTTATTATTGGACAAAACCTTAAAATTGCAGAGATATTTGTGCAAACCTCTGGCTGTAAGACAGGGGTGGAATTTGCTGCTTTTTTTCCCTGGAGGAATGAGATCCATTAGCCCCTCTGCTGCCCTCTCTTCCCTACTGCATTAGAACCTGATGATCCATTGGAATCAAGCTGACAGTGATAAATATAAACTTCTTTTTACAGAGAAAAATCCAAGGTGAAATAAAAGGACAAAATCCATCACACTCCCCCTAAAATGGCAGGAAAGGCTCAATAAACCCATCACAGCAAAAACCTCCTGATTTTATTCTACACACAGTTCAGAAAAGGATGATTTTCTTTCCCCAAAATCCTTCCTGGTGGAAAAGGAATTGGGAAGAGCTGCTTAACAGCTCTCATATGCCATGGATGAACACCAAGGCCTGTCACTTGCAGAACAACATATTCCTTGGAGAAGATCATTCCCGAGGTGTGCACGCCCCCACCCACATGCTAATTGCCTCTGAGGGCACCATCTGATCCCAGATCCTGCTGTGAAGGGGGTGCAGGAAGGGATCAGGAAAATGGAAAAATCTAATAAAAGCTATATCCAAAAGGGACTGAATAAACCTCTGGTAAAGGCCTTATGTAACACAACTCGTGGCTGAATGGATCTTTCTGCATGAACTCAAACAAAAAGGAACATTTGCAGCAGGTTTTTCTGTGCAGATAAAAACTGCAAAGAGTTTTTGAGGAGGGGAAAAAAGAAATTTTTCTCCAGTTCTGCTGGAGCACACAGCCGGCATCAGAACCAACCCCTGAACCCAGGTGTTTCCAAGTCATCCTGCCCAACATGCCAGGAAACCCAGAGAATTTTTATCTGGTACCTTCCCTGTGTACCCAGAGCTTTCCCTGGGATAAGCGTCAGAGAAAACTAACTCTACAACCAGAGCCCAGAACAAGCAGTGAAGTTTCCAGCTCCTTCCCTGGTGAGCAGAATTAACGTTGATTACTCTGGCTCTTATCACCTCCACAACCCTGACCGGGAGGAATTACAGCTTTTCCAAACTATGTGGCTCATTCCAACAGAGGCCAACCCCCCCAGACCGAGCAACCTGTGGGAATCAGATTGTCTGATGCTCAGCAGCTCCTGCCGGAGCATGGGAATGGCGAGTTCCTGGCAAAGCCCCTGCACATGTGCGTGCAAGAAAACAGGAAGTTCAGACAAAGCATTTCCACAGGCAGCAAAGCCGGCTCGGCCACGCCGGCTGCGGCTGCTCCGGGAGCTGCGGGGATGGAAAGAGGATGCAGGGAGGAAAGAGGATGCAGCCCCTGCGTCCCCCATTGGCGCGGGGGGACGGAGAGACCCTCGGCAGCACGGGGGAGCTGGGGACGCGGCGGGGACGTGGGTGACAGGGGTGAATTGGCGCACACAGACGCGTTAATTCCCGCAAACGGGTTAATGAATCCCCGCGCGCACTCGGGTTAATGAATTCCCGCGCACTCGGGTTAATGAATTCCCGCGCGCACACGGGTTAAATCCCGCGCCCACGGGTTAATCCATTCCCGCGCACACGGGTTAATGAATCCCCGCACACACGGGTTAATCCATTCCCGCACACACACGGGTTAATCCATTCCCGCACACAGACACACGGATTAATCCACTCCCGCACACAAGGGTTAATCCATTCCCGCGCACACGGGTTAATGAATCCCCGCACACACGGGTTAATCCACTCCCGCACACACGGGTTAATCCATTCCCGCGCACACACGGGTTAATTCCCGCGCACACACAAGGGTTAATCCATTCCCGCGCACATACACACAAGAGTTAATCCATTCCCGCACACACACACGGGTTAATTCCCGCGCACACACACAAGGGTTAATCCATTCCCGCGCACACGGGTTAATTCCCGCGCACACACACACGGGTTAATTCCCGCGCACACACGGGTTAATCTCCCGTACACAAGGGTTAATCCATTCCCGCGCACACGGGTTAATTCCCGCGCACTTGCCGCGCCGCGCCCCCGCCCCCGCCAATCAGCGCGGCGGCCGCGAGCGCTGCCATGACCATATAAGGTAAAAAGCCGCGGCCGCTGCAGTGCCGCTGCGGCGAGCGCGGGTGCGCGCGCGCGGAGGGGCGGGGCTTGCGGCGAGGGGCGGGGCCTCCCTCCCGCCGGTGTCCGCCCCCCCCGCCCCTCCCGAGCACATGGAGCGGGGAGCGGGGTCCCGGGGGGCTCATCCCGCCCCAAAAACATCCCCGGAGCTCCCGCTCAGCGCCGGCAGGGAGCTGGGAGCCACCAGCCCGGCAGCGACAAACCCCGGCCGTAACAACACCCTGTAATGTCACTGAGAATTGGCAAGGAAAGCACATTAAAAGGAGTAAAATCGCCCCTTTTCTGTGCTCACCCTGCACCAAGGGTCAGCCACGTCCCAGGTAATTCCCAGTGAGCCGCAAAGCGCTGGGTTTGAGCAGCCACGATGTCGTTATGGGACTTTTCCCCTGCAGAAATGCAGCAAGTGTATTTTTATGGCTCAATTTTAAAATCGGCCCAATCCCATGGTTTAAAATTGCCTTTTTTTTTTTTTTGACTATAACAACAAAGATTTTGCTGCGGGGAGCTTAATAAGTATCTGTGCTAAACAGGCTCAAAGAGAAATCCAAATGTTATTTAGGGTGTTGAAGGAACTAAAGGAACAATTTCATCAGCCCAGGCTATAAAAATAAATGCGGAACACAGGAACTGGTTAGAGCAGAGCCAGCAAAGCACTGCATTGCAAAAGAACGTGTCAGGCTGGGGGTGAGGGCCACAGCTCCTCCAGCTTCCCATGGAACCTCCTCAGATGTGGATATTAATGCCTGTGGAAGGCAGGAATGGAGCTGAGGGCACCAAGGCAGTGATAAATAAGAGGGTGGGAGGAAGAACAGAATGGATGAGAACATAACGCCAAAGATGGCACTTAAAAATGCAAAAGGACACTCAGAAATAACAGGAATTTCTGCCAGGGACTGGGAAAACACAGAATCATGGAATCATTAATGTTGGAAAAGCCCTCTGAGACCACTGAGTCCAACTGTTCCCCCAGCACTGCCAAGGCCATCGTGTCCCCAAGTGCCACATCCACACAGCTTTTAAATCTCTCCAGGGATGGGGACTCCATCACTGCTCAGGGCAGCCTGTTCCAGTGCCTGACAACCCTTTCCATGAAGAAATTTTCCACAATATCCAATCTAAACCTCCCTTTGCACAGCTTGAGGCCGTTCCCTCTGGATCTGTCCCTGATCCCTGGGATCAGAGCCTGACCCCCTCCTGTCAGGGAGTTGTGGAGAACCAGAGGGTCCCCCCTGAGCCTCCTTTCTTCCAGGCTGAGCCCCCAGTCTCCCTCATCAGATTTGTGCTCCAAACATTGGGATTTCAGAGAGGAAAAGAGGGATGCACATCCCCAGCTGTCAACATCTGTGCTGTGATGCAGCCGAACCAGGAATTCCTAATCCAGGGCAGTGCCACCAAGTGTCACCACGCGTGGTCCAGGCAGGAGGAGGACACGTGGCCTGAGGATGAGCCCTAAGCAGGGAAGGGCTGCTCATCAGAGCAGCAAACTGAGCTATTTTGGGAGGTTGGGGTTTGGCTTTGCTGAACGCGATGGAGACGTCGCTGCCTCCGCTCTGCCCTGGCCGGGAGGGAAGTTGTGCTCGATCCTGGGCACTAATTCTGTGTTCCACAGGGCAGATCTGGAAGTGGAGCTGGGAACTGATGACAGACTGAGGACAACTTAACCACAGGCTTAAGAGAGGAGTTTGAGTGTCACAGAGAAAAGGATGTTGCAAAAAAAGTCTTTTGATCACAAGAATTTGCTGGTTAAGCATTACAGAAAGAGATGAGAAGAATCTCCTCTAGAGGATGGATGTGACTTTTCCATGCAGGACCAGGGGCAACAGGAATGCCCTTCTTGGAACCAGGTCATTCCTTTGCATCCCTCCAATGTGGGGCTGCAAGGAGCAATTTGGCTCAGGTGTATTCCTGAATTAAATCTGCAAGGAGTAGTTGGGCTCAGATAGTTCCTGAATGAATTCAGCAAGGAGCAGCTGGATTCAGATAGTTCCTGGTTTAAGTCTCAAGGAGAAGCTGGGCTCAGGTGGTTCCTGCTTCAACTCTGCAAGGAGCAGGTGGGCTCAGGTGGTTCCTGGTTTAAATCTGTAAGGAGCCATTTGATTCAGGTGGTTCAAAAAAAAGCTGAATCCCTGACAGTAGAAAAACCAGACTTGATCATAAAAAGGCTTCTAAAACACGATTCTACGTGGAAAGTTCTGCCAGAATCAGCTCAGATGAGTCAAGCAAACAGCTTGTTTGTTGTGTTTAACGTACAGAAAGCATCAGACTGATTACAGACATTAAACACATTCATACATGGCACCACTGAGCACCCACTGTCACCACAGCCTTCATTATCCCCAAAGAAACGCTGGGGTGACAGCACAGCCAAGCAGGGAACTCCAGAAACATTCCAGCAGCTCTTACCTTGTGCAGAGGCAGCACCAGGAAGGCTCCCCCGCCGCTGGCATCCACGATGATGGCCACGAAGCGGGGGTTGACGGCGCAGAAGGAGCTGTCCCAGGTGACGCGGGACACGCGGATGTCGTCGTAGCACTGGTCGTTCTTCACCGCCTGGCCAAAGACGTGCCGGAATTTGCTCTGTCGTACCACCCGCCTCATGGTGTCTGCAAAAGGAGAGGGTCAGTTCCAGGGAAAGGGATGTCCTGCTTGTCCAGGAGATTCCTGGACAGGGATCAGCGCTAGATGTTCTCAGCAGCTCCGCGGCCGCGCTTTTGGCGATGCGGAAACAGAGATTCGCTCGCTGTTCGTGGGATGGTTTGGGTTGGGAGAATCCCAGATTGGTTGGGGTGGGAAGGGATCTCTGGAGATTCCCCCTGCCACAGCAGGGTCACCCAGAGCAGGTGACACAGGAATGCATCCAGGTGGGTTTGGGATTTCTCCAGACAGGGAGACTCCACACCCTCCCTGGGCAGTTCCAGTGCTCGGCCACCCTCCATGGGAAGAGGTTCTTCCTCATGTTGAGGTGGAATTCCACATGGTTTAGTTTATGGCCATTGCTCCTCATTCTGTTGTTGGGCACTGCTTGAAAGAGTCTGGCACTGTCCTCTTGGCACCAAAGACCCTAAAATTTATCCCATTCCACCCCCTGCCATGGGCAGGGACACTCTCCACCATCCCAGGTTGTTCCAAGCCCCATCCAACCTGGCCTTGGACACCTCCACCTTAAGACCTGCCAAATTCTCAGCCAGCTTTGCCTTTTCCTTCTTTTATTAACTAAAATTGAAGGTTGTTTTGCACCCAACCCAACCCAACTGTATTTCCAGGGGGCTTTTACAGAATTTGCCAGTTAAGCGTTAATTTCCCCACTGTAAATGTGTTCCCTGACTGCAGTAAAGGAAGTTCCTAATCCCAAAAGCAGTTTTTAGACAAGTCTCCACATATTTTCAGGGATAAATCTAGTCTTGGATTGAACTTGTTTACTTTCAAGTCAGACAGGGTCCAGAAGATGTAAATAAAAATGCAAGCTCTCAAAATCCGGTGTTCCTGTGAAGTGGTTCCACATGTTCCCTAGCTTCCAGTTCTTTCTTCTAACTCCAAAATCACCCTAAAAAAAATTGTTTCCTAGGCAGAAAGGAGTAATGGAAACAAGTTAATGACTCCAATTAACTTGGTGTGTCTGTAGCATTTCTTGAGAAAAATTATTTTCAAGAATGCTGGAGTTGGAATAGAGGGAAAGGGAATTGGTGTGGAAAATTCCAGCACCTGGGAGAAGACACAGGCACAACTCTTGGAATAGGGATACGACCTACAGAGCCCTCACATCTGGGAAGGGCTTTTCCCATCATCCCAAACTTTTTCCCTCAGAGATGATGGAGCAGAAGAGGAGCCTCCATACAGCATCTTGCTTTTACATATGGGAAAAATATTTCTGCCCCAGTCTCTAGGGATAGCAAAAAAAAAAAAAAAAAGGGAAAAAAATAAAAATAAGCAGAGTCCACCTCCTATCTCTCCTCCTAGAAGGTCCCCAAGCACATGGAAAGGCTGGGAAAAACTGCCCAGTCCCTGGAGCTCCTCACTCCAGTGCAATGTTCCAGAGTGAGAGACCGGGAATGTGGTTCTATCCCAAATCCCTGCTCCCAGGCTGTCTGCTGCAAACGTGATGAAAGCTCCCAGGGCTGTCTGTGACTGCAAAGGCTTCCAAGGGAAGAGCTGAGTGAGTGCTGATGGCTGTTTTGTAGTCTGGGAGGTGAAATAAAAAATTAACCACGACAAAAAGCAGGATAACTGCAGGGAAGCGCTCATCAGAGCCGGGAAATGCCACGGAATGTGTTTGAAGAGGAGGCAAATGTTCCAATTAACCAAACAGACAGCTCTGCAGTGAAACTCTCCACTTCTGCAGAGGTAAGGGAGAAGGAGCAGAGGATTTGTTTTGCACCAGAGCCCGTTTGGGAACTGGCACTGGTCACTTCCATGGTGGCTCAGCTGCTGGGACAGGGAGGCACCAGTGCCACTGGAGTCACCAGTGTGCCCAGTAAAGGCAGATTTGGGGTCAGTTGTGTGGTGGGAACACCTGTCCCAGGTGTGGGGTAGAGGCCACTGAACACCTTCATGCTCCATGGGCTCCATGGTCATTCCCAGCCATGGAGAACAGGTAGGGGTTCCCCACAGTACCTCTTCCATGCTGATATTTTAAAGAGAATTAAGAATATTTAAGGAAAAAAATAGGTTTTAAATGTAAAATTTTGGGAAGAACTGAGGTGTTTAAGATGTCAACAGAAAAGAGCTATATGGAAATTGTTAATGATTTCTGTCCTATTGCAGCTGAACTTGGGCTCCCTCCCTATTTCCATCAGTTACTGGAATTGTGTAATGAACTTTCTGCCAACTGTTTCCCTCAGAGCACAAATCTAAGGCCTGTTCCACGCTGGACACACCCAGGAACACCAGAGTGTGATGGGAAGTCATGATCCAGGAGCTGCTCTCCAGCCCCAGCCAGCAGGTGAGAGCACAAAACAAAACCATGGAATGGTTTGGGTTGGAAGGGACCTTAAAACCCATCCAGTTCCACCCCCTGCCATGGGCAGGGACACCTTGCACTACTCCTGTCCAGCCTGGCCTTGGACACTTCCAGCACAACCCCAGCCTCACCAAATCACGCACAAAGAAAAGTTGAATTTCAACTCCAAGATGCCCAAATGACTAGAAATGCTGAAGTCTCAAGGTTCAGATAAGACACATGATAAAAAATGCAGTTCCACACCCAGTTACTGATTTGTGTCGACTCATTCCGAGCCCTCTCATACAATTCCATCCCCAGGGCTCCTCCCAGAGCTGGGAAGGCTCAGCAGAACCTCTGAGGCCATGGCCAGGTCTGGCAGTGAGCACCATGCAAGAGCAGCATCTCCCCCATCTCCCCAGCATTGCAGGTGACCCCAGGCCACCCCCAGGACATTGGGAATGTTCTCCCAAGCCCAGAGTGACACCTCAGCCCTTTGCCACCCCTTGCAGCAAATCCTTCTCATCATCTGCCTGCACAACTCATCCAGGAGCAGGGAAAAGGCTCCTGCTCTGTGCAGGGTGGATTTCCAGGAGTGTTCACCCCCTGGCAGCATTCCCACCCTGCTGTGAATCCAGATTAAAATCAGATTGCTGGGAAGAAGGTAAAGTGAAGGTTTGAACTTGTCGTGCTGAGCCAGCACAGCAAATTGCCTGGAATCACATCCCACAGAGCCAGGGGGCTGGGAATGGGCCTGCTCCAGTGCTGGCAGTTCAGGTGTGATGGTTACAAAGGATTATTTGTATCACTTGGATAATTGTATCACTTCTTCACTTGATCAATACCAGAACAGCAGGAAAAAATATTAAATTTCAAATATCAGATGCTGGGGATCTGTCAGCCCTTCCAATTTCCCAGCAGAGAAACTCTTTACCCCATGGTGAAATCCTAGTATTTGATTTCCCTCATTTTCACCCTCTGATGCAAAGGGTGATCATTTGATTTTCTATAAATTACCTTTTAAAAATGCAGAGAGTTCAGATGCCTCCAAAAATATCCTTATTTGTTCCAAAGGGATCTGTTGGAACACACCTTCCCTGCCCTCTTCCCCACCTACAGCTCGTCATCCTTAGCAGGAACTCTCTGATCAACACATGGTGAGCAGCCTCCAAGTGCTCATTTCCATAGCAAAGGGAGCGATTCTTGGCGTTGGATCAGAGCCATTTTGATCTGGCAGCTCTCCAAGGAGAAGGAGGGGGGAATGTGCTGCTTGTGGTAGGGAAGGAGCAGCGACTGTGGCTCTTTCAGCTCACCAGGGAGAGCAGGTGAAAAACCCAACAGGGGGAAGGGGAGCTGAGCACCCCAAAAAAGTCCTAGCCCTGCCACAGGCTGTCCCGAAATGGGAAGAGTGTTTTGTTTCCTTTTTGCTTCTCAATCCTGCCATGCAGAGGATGCCCTCCCTTCTCCTCTTCCTCCTCATCCATCTCCAAGAAAATCCACAGCTCAGTTTGGTTCCTGCAAATTCTCTCAGCAGAGTCACGGGCAGGAGCTCCAGGCTTGGCCAATTCATGGGATGGTTTGGAAGGAACCTGAAAGGTCATCCCATTCCACCCCTGCCATGGGCAGGGACACATCCCAGCCTGGCCTTGGGCACTTCCAGGGGGATCACAGCTTCTCCAGGAAACCTGAGCCAGGGCCTCAGCACCTTCACAGTCAGCAATTTCTTCCCAGTATCCCATCTAAATCTACCCTCTCTTGTTTTAAAGCCATTCCCCCTTGTCCTGTCATTCCATCCT
Source organism: Molothrus aeneus (assembly GCF_037042795.1). Lineage (NCBI taxonomy): Eukaryota > Metazoa > Chordata > Aves > Passeriformes > Icteridae > Molothrus > Molothrus aeneus. The sequence goes on along the minus strand of NC_089663.1, from coordinate 10,204,125 downwards.
TTATCCCAAGTCCCTCTCCAGCTCTCCTGGAGCCCCTTTAGGCACTGGAAGGGGCTCTAAGGTGTCCCTGGAACCTTCTCTTCTCCAGGTGAACACCCCCAGCCTGGCTCCAGAGCGCAGGGGCTCCAGCCCTCAGAGCACCTCTGGGACCTCCTCTGGACCTGCTCTAACAGGTCCGTGTCTTTTTTGTGCCACTTTTAGGATTATCAAGTGAGACACCAACACCTGAGATGATTCACCCTAAGGAAAGGCTGATTCAGCCTCTATCACACTTGCAGAAGGATGACCTGGGTGGTTCAGGGAACCTTGGGAAGTGACTGTGGAAATACCCAAATGGGTAAGGAAATGTATCCATGGCTAACGGGGCTGTGCTGGGGATTTTCTCTTAGGAAGTGGACTTGGAACATGAGCATTAAGAAAAGGAGTTAATTAGATCATTATCTATGCTGTTAAAACCTTGGCTAAGGAACTCCCCACCCACTTGCTAGACAGAATATATTTTTGGGGGGTAAAGTGCAAAATTAGAGGATTTAAAACCTCCTGACTGGGAGCTGAAAGGCATTTAAATTTTGCCAGAGTTACAACCCTCAGCAAAATTAAAACAGAAGCTTTGGACACCCTGCAAAGGCCTCCACAATAGAAGTGCTGACAGATCTACAGCTGCTGAGCTCCTGGATCCCGCTCGGCCACACACGGCATCTTGGTGGGGACACAGCAAACCTCTTATTTATTCCCTCCCTGAGTGAATTCCAGCTGAATTTTACCAAAACTTGGGGTTCATCTGCCAAGTGTGTGCCCTCTGAAGAGCCCAGCCCTTGTGGCAGCTTTTGGGAGCCTGGATGCTGCTGGCCATGCTCACACAGGGACACTTTTCATCCCACTCCTTTCTGATCTCCCATCACGATGTGTCACAAGAGCTACCATGAGTTTGCCCATTTTCCTGTTTATAAAGGATTTATCTGTCTCAAGAATCCAACAGATGGATTTCTGTGGCTTCGGAGGGTTTGCAGCCTGCTTATGCAAGAGGAAATGCATCCTGCTAGGGAACACTTACAGGAAAACCCCCCACTAATGGCAAAATCCTGCTCAGCCCATGTGATTGTGATCCCTTCTGGATGGGGAGGCATTGGAATAAAAGGCCAGTTGAAGTCAGACAGCCAGAGGCTACTGTTAAGGGGGGTGAGGAGATACAAATCCAGTGGATAGGGAGAGCAGCATTTATAAAAGGTTGGTATTTGGGACTAGAAAGGCTCTTCCTTAAGTGGAAAAAGTCAAGTTGCAGCTGTTGATGGTGAATTCCCAAACTCCCAGCCTGAGCCTTGCTGAGGAACTTTGGAATAAAGGTCCGGTCTTAATTGTTAAAAAATGAGAAGCAGATTAAGAAAATTTAAAAAATTAAGAGGTCAATGGTTGGCCTTGATGATCTTAAAGGTGTTTTCCAATAATTTCATGGTTTTACAGGCAGTGCACCAGCAGCAGTTATGAATGATGTTATGGGATGGATGGGGTGCTGGGGTCAGCAGGGACAGGGCATGGCCCCACTGGTGAACCTGCAACATGGGACAGCCCAAAGGATTCCCAAATACCAACTGTGAGGCCTCAGTGGCCTCATCAGCAAAACCTCACCAGCAAACCAGCTCTGTGCTCAGCGCTGGTTTTACAAAAAAATCTAGGAAGTGTGTTATATCCTAACCCCAAACCAGGCCATGGATGTCCCAAGCTGGCCCTGGCATGGAGAGAACACCCTCTGGGAGTAGGGCTGAGCCACACCTGCAGAGCAGTTGGCCATCATGGAGATAAGCACCAGAGAGAAGCCCACAAGGAATCTGCTAATTCCTTCCTCGGAGTACTTTGAACATCCTATGGAAGATGAAGTACAGAGCCACACTGGAAGGGAGGGCAGAGGCATTCAGGGGGTTTGAGGCCATGGAAACACCTCCATCCCCTCGTGCTCCTCACAGCAAGGATGGCTCCACCACTGTGGGCCCAAGGAAGCAGGGACTGAGCCAAGAGCTGCACCCACTGAGAACAGGCACAGAGACCTCCAGGTTATTTCCTAATCCCTCCTTTCTGGCATTTTTTTCACTCCAGAGCCTTGGTTGTGCAAACTCTGGGGTTCTCAGTGACCCAGGGCCATGCCCAGCCACAGGGACAGGGACACACAGTGCCCTGGGCTCAGTCCAGCTGCCCACCTATTCCAGGGAAATCCTACCACCACTGTCGCCAGCAAGGCTGGAGGAGGAATCCGTGTAATAAAATCCCAGAAAGGTTTGGGTTGGAAGGGGCACTGAAGCTCACCCAGTTCCACCCCCTAGCATGGGCAGGGACACCTTCCACCATCCCTGGAAATGTCCAATGCCAGGTTCCACAAGCCCTGTCCAACCTGGCATTGGACATTTCCAGGGATGGAGCAGCCACAGCTTCTCTGGGCAGCCTGGGCCTCACCACCCTCACAGGGAACAATTTCTCCTAATGTCTCCTCTAAACCTTCCTTTGGTTCAGTTTGAACCCATTCCCTGTTGTCCTGTCACCCCATGCTCTTGGAAAATTTCATCTCCCTCTACAAGAATCCATGGAACCCAAGAACTCAGTCTCGTGATTCGAAGTCTTGCAAGACTTGGGCAAAGAAGGAAGTGGGGGGAAGCAATGTCACATGGCCACAAAAAGTTCAGCTCACCCCACGACTTCACATGAAAGCTCAGCAGAAAAAGGGAACAGAGCAAATGCCTTGATGCAGTTTCTGTGCTTTTAAACACAATTCTGTTCCCTCTGTGTATCCCTTTTCCAATCAATCCATATCCAGTCCATTGCTGACAGAACTGTTGTTTTCAGCTGTTCAGAGTTATTTAAAACAAAGGTGAACACTACTACAGATGGTCACAATTCCAAAACACATCATATTTGTGTGCAGATTATTTTCAGCCTTTGGTTATTTGAGCCTAGGTTGAGCAAGACCCTGCCATCTGATTTCACTTCATTTTAAAGACAAAAAGCTGGAATATGAACTTAATACTGAAATTTCCAGCTGTTCTACCACTGGCAAGATTCTATTTTGGGATGGGAACCTAAACCACAAACTACCAGGGAATTTGATTATATCTCAACTGGGAAGCCCAGCACATTCAAAAATGTAACACAACCCAAACTTTGGATATGCTGAAATTTCTGTTCTGGACGAAGTGCAAGGTGTTGGCTGCAACCTGTGAAACACTTGATACAACTCTGGATTTCAGAGCTGTAACCTGAAATGATCATATGAAAACCTTCAGAATATGAAGAACTCTTGAGTCAGAAGTGCCTGTAGAGCTCAAATCTCCCAGGATCACCAAGGCCTCGTTATTTCCTGAGGGTTTACCTGCGTGTGCTCATCTCACATCTCCCCCCTGGGGCTATTTTCACTTCAAGATTTCCAGGGATATAGAATTCATCTTCTTGGGGAATCACCTGCTTGTGGAAGGTGTCCCTGCCTGTGGCAGGGAGGTGGAATGAGATGAGCTTGAAGCTCCCTTGTAAGCCAAACCCTTCTGGGATGATCTTACCACTCCCACACTCTGTCACTGTATCTCCACATCCAGCATTACATCATTGACCATAATTTGCAGTGACAAAAGGACGCTGCAGTTAAAGTCATTACCCTGAACTGAGAGCGTTGTCTGGCTTCATTTAATCTGTGTCATCTACCAGAAAGGCAGAGCAATGAATGCACACAAAAATCATTACACAAAATAATTCAGCAGGAGCCATAGAGTGATGGGGAACCAGCAAAGGGAGACACCAGCAGGAATGGGAGTTCTGCTGCACTCCAAACAACCTCTTCTTTTGCGTTTATATCTTTTAGAGCATCCAGCATCTTTTAGAGCTGGCACCACAGAGGTGGTGGGGGATGTTACCACAGGCTGGACAAAAAAGGGAGTTAAAATGAAAAGAGGAGAGCAAAGTGGAGCTAAAAAGAAAGGAATAAAACTAAGGACAAAACCTCATCAAGGCAAGTAGCATACAAAGTACAGGGCTAAGAGAGCAGGGATTGAACATTCCAGGTGCCTCGGCGCATTCATGGAAGGTGTCCCTGCCCATGGCAGGGGGGGAAGGAGAATGAGCTTTAAGGTCCCTTCCAACCCAAACCGTTCTGGGATTCTGTGATCTCTGCATTTCAGCTTCCACTTGTGCTGCCAGCAGAGACAGTTGCACAGTGGTTGGACACCACAGAAGCTTTTTGCTGGACAAGGAAAGGGAAGCCTCCCACACACTCCCACCTCCGACACCGCCGTTCCAGCAGCCGACCACAGAAGGTCGTGGCCTTTCGCATCATCCCCTGCAAAAATCCTTCCTTCTCTTTTCCACTGGAATAAACACCAGAGAAGCTTCTTGTATCTCATCCACTGCCAAGAGACAGAGCAACATCCTGAACAACAGCTCTGGGAGCTGCAGCCAGAGACACAGAGCAGCCCCAGGGATGCTCCTGACACCCATGGGGAGCAGGGAAGAACAGGGCTCCAGACCACGCTGTGATCCCAAGGGAAACACAAGCAGGAGTGCAAGGCTCTCCCAGGATTCCAGCAAAGGGAATCCAGTGATAAAATGCTTCTCCCCAGCACTGACCTAGTTCTGTTATCAGAGCTAACAGGGAAGTAGCAATCTGGTCAGAGCTGCTGCCCCAGCCCGCTGGATTCCTCTCTCACTCAAAGGTTACATGCCAACGTTTTCCAGACCATATTCCTGAGATACATTGGAGGCTTTTCTTTCTTTTGGGCAAAGGTTGGTGGCTATGAACAGAAAAAGAGCTGTCCCCCAGTGCAGCTTCATGAAATTCTCACCAAATCAGCACCAGATCCCAGCATTCCCAATCAACCAAGCAAGCACCTTTTTCTAACAGAAAAGATGTTGTCCCTTGTCCAAAGTCCCTCTCCAGCTCTCCTGGAACCCCTTTAGGCACTGGAAGGGGCTCTAAGGTCTCCCTGGAGCCTTTTCTTGTCCAGATGAACAACCCCAGCTCTCCCAGCCTGGCTCCATGGCAGAGGGCCTCCAGCCCAATCCCCAAAGGAATAGATAAGCTGTTTTTTATTCCTCAATTGCAACATCCCTTGGCATCCATAGGAAAAAATTCTAAACATTAAAGGTGTTTTAAGAGATAGACAGTCTCACAGATAAAAGGTTGCAGGTCCCAGTTCTCCTAGAGCACTGCACCATCAGGGAACCAGGACCTGCAGAACCCGCTGCTCCAAACACCAAATTAACAAAATTCCTCCCAACTCCAGAATAAGGCAGAAACAACAGATCAGCACAACCAAGGCTCCCAAAGAGCCTGGCCAAGAGTGAGTCAGACTGACCAAGAGAGGAGCAGCGTTCTCCACATGACCTGGCCTGACCACAGCGGCTCCGAGCTCTGCTGGACCGAGCTCAGCTCCAGCCCTGCTGGGAGAAGCCAGAGCTGCCTTGGGGAATGTGAGCTGGGAGCAGCAGGATGACCAAGTGCAATGGATAACACCACATCTCCTGCTGTAACAGCAAACAGGATGGGCTGGAGTCCTGGAGAACATCTCAGGAAGACTGGAGGTACAGCACAGAGCAGCGTGGTCCATCACACTGGAATCTCCAGGGGACACAGTCTGCTCCAAAAAGTGACAGGGAGGCTTGGCTGGCACATCCTGAGTAACACTTCTCAACAACACCCACCCAACAGGTGAGGCCCCACACTGAGCTGCTTTTAATGTTCTCAAAATAACCCAAACAACAGTGAATTGTCAAAGACAAGACAACATCCTCACCCCAGGACGTGGGAGGTTTGGGCTGGACAATGCCAACATCTCAGATTTTAATGCAGTACAAACAAGCTGCAAAATGAATCTCAGTGCTCCCAGTTGGAACTGGCGTGTGTTTCTCCACATTTCCATTTGCTGTCCTGCCAGCTCTTCTGGCCAAGCAGCCTATAATTCCAAGAGCACCATTGTCATTCCGTCCTGTTTCCGTAACGTGCAATTTGAAATCAGGGCCGGGGGAGGGAGGACGGGGCTGGAGGAGGCTGAAACTCAAATCCAGATAGTTCAATCTGCTCACTTGATTTTAAATCCCTGTCTCATGGTGCCAATTACAGCCCCCCCAAACATCTGCTTTAGCAGAGGCTTCCAAGTTCAAACACATTTCCTCTGTCCTACAGATGTTCTTTCTCACTGACCTGTCATGGGATGACAATGAGGGGGCACAACCCTATGAGGGTGACACAAAGCACCTTTCTCACTTTTCTGGGCAGACAAGAAACCAAAAATTAACTTAGAGAGGTGGATTTAGTCTATTAAGGAGCTTTAATAAACATTCTAGGCCGTCAAGACAGATTTCAGATTCCTACCCATGTCCTTGACACCTCCACGGCCCCGCATCCACCTCTGAGCTTCCCTGACAGGAGAATCACACCCACCCCAGCACTGGGCAAAGGCTGATTCCTTGGGGAATTCTTGGTCCTTCAGCTGGCTGCTCTCAGCTGGAGAACTGGTTTCCAGAGAAGAATTACAGCCTGTGCCTTGATGACCTTTAAGCTTTACTTACCTGTTGGTTTGACAGTCACGTTGCTGCACGTGCAGCCCACACTCCCAGTCCTTTGGGAATCCCTGTGGCATTTCCAGCAGCTCCAGAGGAGCCCAGCCAAAACAACACAATTACACCCAGATAAGCCCAGCTGGTTTTTATGGGAGCTTGCAGAGCACTTAAGAATACTTTGAGTAGAGCAGAAGATGGATGTGGCAAAGCAGGGATACAAAGAACAAAAAGATAACCTTTACCCCCAAAGAAACATCAGGGAGCCAAGGGAAAAAACAGAGAGATAACCCCAGGGTAGCCTGACCCTAACCAGGGGCACCCACCTTAAACAGCAGCACCTTAAAACATCACACAGAACAAATAGTTCCAGAAAGGAGCAATTTTCCTGGCAGTGGCCAGGAAAAAGATGCTGGAAGCACAGCAACACTGAGCTAGAAGAGTTTTGTGCCCACCCTTCAGGCTGTGCTAAAGCAGAATATATTGCAGAGGAATGTCTGGCAACTTGTGTTTGCCTAAGTTGGCTCAGGATTCTCTCCTGCCTTGCAAATTGATCTCAGCAGATCCAAAAATTCAAATAACTTTAAAAAGTATCACTGAAAACTTTAAAAAAAAAACGCAATACACCTCCTGTTGTGAATGAGACAGCTCTGGGGCCTCCAGCCTCCAAGATATGGTATCATTATATAAGTACTGCAGAAGGGAATTAAGAAATTTAAAGTGTAACAATGGTCATTTTTCCACATGTACCCATCCCACTATGGGTGCTGGGGCAAATACCTGAAGCATGTGTAAAACAACAACTCCACTTAGTAGTACATGCTACAAGTAGTATATGCTAAAAGTATTCCCAGCCTAGGACCTGCCAGACCCTGAGTAAAACGTGTCACTTCCCATTCCCAGCTTGGAAGGAAGGATACCAATCTGTTTCACACAGGTATGATGAAAAATGCCAGGGAAATGCCAAGCAGACACCCTGAGTCAGCTGGGGGATCCAGATTCCAGCAGGAAGCAACAAAGCATGAGGGATTTTTAAGTATTTCAAGTGAAAAGGGAAGGAAAAAAAGTGACTCCAGGAGGTAATTCCAGGCCTGAGCAGGTGCCTGATGACAATCTTCCCTATCAAGCCATCCTCTGCCCAGCATGGCCAGTTTGCCCAGTTCCCAAGGGACACGCTGCTTCCCAAGGATTGAATTTGTTACTGCCTGCTAATCCCTGGAGCTGCTAATTACACCCATTATCAGTTTGTCCAGCATCCAGCTCTGGCACACTGTAAAATGTCAAGTCCCCGTCAGGTTTACAGACTGGTTTGGGTTAGCAGGGACCTTAAAGCCCAACCCATTCCAGCTGCTGCCATGCAAGGACACCTTCCACGCTCCTAGGTTGTTCCAAACCCCATCCAACCTGGCCCTGGAGACTTCCAGGGATGGGGCTGGTCTGGGCACCCCGTGCCAGGGCCTTGCCACCCTCACAGGCAAGAATTTCTTCCTTAAATTGAAGTCAAATTTCCCCTTTTTCAGTTGGAGTCCATTGCTCCTTGTTCTGTCACAACAGTTCCAGATGAAGGAATGCTTAGGAATAGGATGATGCAAAATGTGCTGCTTTAATACTGCAGATTTTATGTTTATTTGGGAGAAACAATGGATTTTCAAGGGCTCCGGAACACGGTCTCCATGGCAACTATATGCAGAACCAGGGGGGAGGGAGGGGAAGTTCCCATATTTCCAAATACTCAGAACTGAACTCCATTTTCCAGGGATTACTTAAACCAGCAATTGCAGGTGCAATGCACTGCCCAGGTTCATACAGGGATGCAAACAAGGAATGGTTTCAGGCACAACATTCCCACGGAGTTTTAGGAAATCCTGCTCAGACACCCATATGTGCTAAAAATGCAGAAATGTGCCTTAATGTTCAGCTCAGAAGAATTATTACCTATGTGCTTGTTCCTACATAGATGGCAGCCAAAATCTGGAAAACCACAGGGAAAGCCTGGTCCTTCCTAAGGGGAACATTTGGCCTCAAGCACAGCTCAGCAACACCCCAAGGAGAGCTGTGAGCTCATCTCAGCATCAGGCTGAGCTTTAATCACTTTAAGTCAGATCCCACCACTGGTTTATTTCCATTGCTCTTTCAAATTCAATTATTAAAAAAGGAAAACAAGACAAACCTAATTATGCTGGGCTGAGAGGCCCGGCTCAACGTCAGAGTCACTGCAACTTCTCCCACCAAGAGCCAGACCTCAAACATCACCACAGGCTCAGCAAAAAGCAGATTAGAGATCACTTATTGTTATCACCAACAAAGCCAGGGGTGTTGAAGAAGCAAAGTGGTCATGCTGAAGAAATTGTCCTTTCCCTAGGGCAGTGATTCTGCCTTGATTCTCTCTCCAAACGATCAGCACAGAGGATAAATTGTCCAAAAGGCCACATTTTGTCACTTTCAGACCAAGGAGATCTCTTCTATCCACCATGGGCACATCAGAGACCTTCAAACCCCACAGGTTTTCCCCTCTGGAGGGAGCAGCAGTTGCTATTTTCAACATTTCTCTGCCAATTTCCTGACCTACAGAGCAGGATTTTGAAGCTTTCAGGATGTTCCATCACAAAATCCTCTTCCATTTGAGGAGCACTTTGTGACTCCTTAGGAAGGTGTTTGCTCCAAGGGATTCCTCCTGTCTTACTGGCATCAGGAATTTCATGGGAGGGGAATAAAGTTAAATTATCCACTTGCCACACCAACAGCCACCTTCTACTTCCCAGCTACATCGTTATCTCCAGCCATTAATCCTGATTGGATTTATATTCCCTACACAACCCCATGAACACAACTAATGGCTGGTATATTCCATTAGGATCCTCTCCAGACAATTTGTTCCTCCAAGGACAAGCCCTGCAAAGCTGCCAGAGGAACCTGGGAGCAGCTGAGCAGTTCTGTGTCACGCTGGTATTTCACATGCCTATGTGTGGTTTGAGATGAGAAAAGCCACAAAAAGTCATGTACTGAACAATTATAACCTCAAAAAGAAACAAATAATCCTTTTTTTTTTTGCAGTTACTCACAGGAGGAAAAGCAGAACAAAGCAATCCCATTAACAGATAAAAAGAAAGGGCCCAGTAAACAATTCCCAACCATACTGGTGGAGCCAACACATCCAGAAAAATGAACTTTCACTGCTGCTTTCCTGAGTCACTCAGCTAAGCCCAAAACCTTTTTCTGCTTCATTTTAACTTGGTGTTCATGACCACCAGCAACTGTGCAGAATGTGACAAAAACTCAGCAGTTCCCATCTCGTCAGCCACGAGCCACCAGCAGCCTGACTCTTCACACATGGCTCCAGGACCTGCCCAAAATGAAGCTCTAAGCAGTTTCTAATCATACCAATTTCAGAGTTACCCACCAGAATATGCCAGCCCAAAAATACTAAGTGGGGGAGACTACAGGGAGCAAGCTAGAGGAGAACACAGACATTTAATTCTTGTTCCTATGCCCTGCAAAGGCTTAAACTGGGGCACTGCAAATCCTCAGTGAGTTTCTGTTCCAACACATCCTCGGAGAAGGGCTGAGATTATCACAAAAACCTCAGTAAAACAAAATCAAAACAAACAAACCCAGACTTTAAAAGTCAAGTGAAAATGTGCCTGTGAGCTTGCCCAAGAGGACATTCCTGGCCCTGGGAGTGGTGCACTGATGACCTCACCGAGCTGCAGACTCAGGCCAGGAAGTGTTTTGCTCGTGTCTTCAGAATAGGAAGCTGGCATCCCAGGGATATTCCTGGGAAATGATTACCAAATGAAAACCAGGAGCAGAAATTCCCTCCCCATCACAACACAACATTTTGGTTTAACGAGCCATTTAAGTCAAATGTTGGACGTGGCCAGCACGGTGTCACCGAGGGCAGAGCTCGGCACCCTGTGCTGCATCACCCAGAGAAAAGCTGATATTTCCCCCTTCTGCACATTCCTCCTCATTGCCATTAAACTGAATCCCTGCCTTTCGCTTGGAGTGAGTCCCAGAAGTGACAGATGCAATAAGCATGAAGATTTCACTTGAAAAAATCCAATGATGTTTGAAAAGACAGCTCAGGAGAAGACAGAGCAATGCCAACAGAGAGCACAAATGCTGATTAAAGCAATCTGGATAAAAGGCTACAAGTGACCATTGAAAAATTACTATTATGAAGTGCTGCACTGAAACAAACACCAAGCAAATGCTGCCTGACGTGTCCCCACGTATGTCAGGTCTTACTGGGGCTACTGAAAACACAGAAAAACACATAGACCCAAAATAAACACGCATTGCCACAAAAGTATTTGATCTTCTACCTTTGTGTACACAGTCCTTAGCAAACACCACTATTAGCTGCAATAAAACCTTCCTGCAAGCACACAGCCATCTGGATTTTTCCCTCCCCTCCTCGAGCAGAAAAGATGATTCAATGCTGGTTATTCAAATGAAAATGGAATAAACCCTCTCCTGCCTCCCGCACACGACACCCGCTGCTTTCCCCACATCCAAACACGCTGCTCCCAGGACGTGCTGTGCCAGTTCACACCATTTTCCCACACTCCAGAGCTTCCCTCGTGCCTGCCACCGAGGCACACACAGAGGGAGAGGATGGCACCAGGTAATTTAGGAACAACCTGGCCTAAAATTAAAACAAAATCAGGAAATTCAGCAGCAGACTGAAAAATCAACTGCAGCCTGGTGTGCTCAGAACATCCCCCTCTGATTTTGCCACCGTCCTTGGTCTTGCTCCAGGAATCCCCACGCACATCTGCACGAACAGACGTGCTCAGACCAACTCCAGCTGCTAAAAAAACCCCAACCCTAACGCATCTCACTTATCTTCAACAATAAAACTGCTTCCATCGGGTTCACTTTTGTTTCCTGGCACCTTTCGCTGCCTTTTTTTATTTTCTGCTTTTTTCAGACCTGTCTCCTGTGCAATCAGTCAGTTAAGGCATCACAATGTCCTACAGCTGAAGCTCTCTCTGTGTGGTGGTGTCAGACACCTGCCCATGTGTCCAAGATCTTCCCTCGTGCTGTGAACGGAATCAATGGGAATTTGATAAAGCACAGGTATGGAGCAGCATTTAAATTCCAACCTATGGCATATCTCTGTTAAACAACGTGGCTTCCTGCATAGGAAAACAAAGCCCAGGGACATCTGCCCACAGCAAAGGGATAGGATGAGATGGTCCTTAGGGTCCTTTCCAACCCAAACCATTCTGGGATGCCCTGGTGATTCAATGACATGTCACACAGCCCAGGAGGAGTCCACACATCTGCACAGCCTCCAAAGAGCCCCTAATAACAGCGTGACAAGGACCTGCTCTACAGGAGCCTCCGAAAAAATAACCCCAAACTAAATCCCCATCAGGGCGCTCATCTTTTGTCCTCTGCCATGGAGCACGGCGGGGACGGGCGCTCCGGGGGCGGCACACTCCGGTGGCACCGAGCGGCTGCTGCATCGCCGGGCGGAAAAGAAGGAAGGAAAAAAAAAAAAAAAAAAGGGAAAACGTGCCGAACAAAAGCCCCCCCAGCGCTGTCCTCGCCGCGGCATCAGGTGCGCGGCGGGAGCGCCCGGCGCCGCCGCCCCGCCCCGGGCTTGCCCTGCTCGGCGGCCCCGGCCGGATGCGGATGCGGCGGCGACCCCGCGCCGCTGCCTAATAAGGAGGGAGCGGGGAGCGGCCGGGGCCGAGGCGGTGCGGGGAAGGCGCTGCCGCCGCGGGCCCCGCGCTGACAGCGGCCGCCGCCTCACGGAGGGCTCGGCGGCCCCGCGCGGGAAGGGCCCGCCCGGCCAGACCCCCGCCCTGCCCGGCTCCCTCCCGCGGGCACCGCGCCGCCCGCCCTGCCGCAGCGCCGCTGGCCGGTGCTGCTCAGTTCTCCCTGCTCGCCCTCACCGCCCCCGAGCCGCACCGCGATCCCGAGCCGCCTCCCGCGTCCGCTCCTCAGCCCGGCGGAGCCGCCGCCTCCGCCTCCTCCTCCGCCCGCCGCCGCCGCCCGACTGAGCGCCGCGGGGCGGGGCGGGGCAGAGCGGCCGCGGGTCCCGCCCCCTCCATAACCACGCCCACAAACGACCACGCCCCTTCAGTCTGGCCCCGCCCGCTCCAGCCGCGCTCTGTGGGGGCGGGTCGAAGGTGTGAGTGACGGCTCAGTCAGCCAATGGCCGTGCGGCTCTCTCCACCACGCGCGGTCGCGCGCTCTCGGGCCCCGCCCCGCCGCCCCTCAGCGGCGAGTGGGGGCGGGAGGTCATGAGGGACCTGAGGGGTCGATCGTGTCTGCCCTGGGGACCGGTCATGCCCTCCCTGTGAACCAGTCCTGTCCGCTCCGAGGGACCCGTCATGTCATCCCTGGGGATCAATCATCTCATGCCTGAGGGATTGGCCGTGTCTGCCCTGAGGGATCGATCATGTCATCCCTGCGGCACGGATCGCCTCATCCCTGAGGGACCGACTGTGTCCTCCCTGAGAGACCGGTTGTGTCCTCCCTGAGGAAACGGTCATGTCCTCTCTGAAGGAACGGTTATGTCCTCCCTAAGGGACCGGTCATGACATCCCTGTGGGATTGGTCATGTCCTCCCTGAGGGACCAATCTTGTTCTCCCTGAGGGACCGATCGTGTCCTCCCTGAGGGATCGGCCGTGTCTGCCCTGAGGGGTGAGATGAACCTGCTGTCCTCAGAGGAAACGCTGAGGAGAACCAGGAGCTCCACAAGAAAGCAACCGCGTCACCTCACGCTGTCACATCAAATCACAGTGGCTGTGGTGAAAAAAGGACAGTGACAAAAACCCCTGCTAAAGATCGCAGAGCTTGATCCCAGCTAAGAACCACACTCCAACGAGACACCCATGGCAGAGCTCTGAGACCAGAGGTTCTCCCCATTGCACTGTGGCAATTTGGGGATGCTGCTCTTCAAGGTGTAAGGTTTGTATCTGTTGTGACAGGTCAGACGAGCACTTTGCACACACACCTGGCTGCACACAGGTGACGCCGCCACACTCGGGGCCATCGCGGCCTCAGGGAGCCTGAGGGGCGGGTGAGCAACACCCGAGCAGAGCCCACAGCCCTCAGTGTTACCATACATGGCCAAAACCAAAACTCCTCGAGCTTCCTCATCCGCTTGGGCCGACGTTTGCACGTTCATTTGCATGTGGTTTGATGCTTAAGGGGGGAGGTGATGTTTCAGGGGAGCATCACCCCGCTAATTTCTCTTCTAATCCTTCAGAATTTGGAGGAATATGTGTCGTGATGAGCTGAGCTGAGAGCCCTGCTCTTCCCCCATGGAGCAGCGACAGGACCATGAGTTACCCCCTGTGAGGTATTAAAACCCCCAGATACATTTCTCCTGGTCTGAGTGTCACAGCTGATGGAAACATCAGTAGCTACAGATTAAACAAATGTTATCCTGCGTTTATTAACCTTTGACACTAAATGTCACTGCTGATCCAACAAAGGAGAAAACCTCTCTCACCTACTGAGCAACACCTTGATAAAAAAATTACACAAACAGAGATTGGAGTGGCAAGGCTGCACCCTTGCCCATGACAACAATTGCCCTGAAATTAATCAATAGCTTCTTTCTGAAAACCAGCCCAGCACAATTACACCACTCTGCTCCCTCAAACAATCCCTTTAAAGCTAAAAGAGAAGAAAACGAAAGCAGCTTTGGACCAGAGCTGAAGGTAACCCAGAGTTTAGGGAGTTTAGGTTGTGATTCACATTTTCCACGTACGTACATGATGTGTTGAAGGTCACAGAATGAGTCAGTGATAGAGCTGAGAGTCCTGCTTGCCCATCCTTAATTTATTAGAAGTCTCAAAACTGTGTGTGGGAATTAAATTTTATAAAACCGACATTTTAATCATGTACCAAGCCTGGGCTGGAAAACAGGAACGAAGGCAGCAGCACCCAGCACTGCCCACCAGCTCAGAAAGAGAACCAAAGAAGATTTTTGGCCTCCAACGGAAAAGAAAGTGACGCACAGAGGACACAAAAGTGAAATTTGTCCTGAGAAATCTGATTGAAGCCTAATCCTCTCAAGAGCTGCCTTGGGAAGGGTGGATCCTGCAGAGATGAAAATTCCTTGCTCGACACAGTGCTGGAAGAGCAGCTAAAGATGGACTCAGGCGGAAATAATACCTGTGGAATTTTTACCTGAGCTTCCTAAAACAGCTGGATGGAAACACTCCAAAGAACACCCAGATCCTGTCTGGGATTAATGAGCTGTTTAGATGACAAAGTGATGAAGAAATTACAGGAATTTTAGGCTGAATTCTCCAACAAACAGAAGAAACAGCTCAGGTTTTACATGTGCTCTTTGGTTCTGCTGTAACCACTAATTTTCATCACTTCAGATGAGTAAAACCACCCTAACAAACAATTTAAATGTTATCCACAGTGCTGCAAGTGAAACAATTTGTCAAAATATGCCACAAATCCTAATTTTTCTACAGAAAAAACGCCAAACCCTTACAGCTACAAGGAGAAACACACCAAAATTTACCCCATTTTACCAGCACCTGGTTAGCACATATTGCAGAAATTCAGGATTTATTAAAAAAAAAAATCCACTTTTAGCCATCCCACATATTTTCCCCTCAGCTACATCACTGCAGGATTGCTGCAAACTATCTCACAGCCTTTATAGGGAAACAGCACCGTGGCTACAGACTCCACCTCTGAAACTTATGTCAGCTGCTAAATTTAGCCTCCTGCAAATATGCATCAATTCCATCCCTGCAATAAATCCCCCTGCTTTGCTCCTGGGATGAGCCTGATGTGCTCCCCAAGGCCCCCGTCAGGTGTGTCCCACAGCCTTCCCCACCAAGGCCGTGTTTGTAGTTGGAAGAGGAAAAGAAACACCCGAAGCACCTTTTTTAAAGGAGAAATTTTGATTAATTTCACCCGTTTGGTGTCTCTGAGCCATCCCAAAGGGGTGACAAACCCCATTTTTGGAACCAGTGAGGTCGCTGGAGGGATGAATTTGCCTCAAACATTTCATTTTGCTGAAATCCTCATTGCTAAATATATTCTGAATGGAGGGAAATGGCTTAGGGAGGGCTTAGAGAGATCAGCAATTTAAAGTCCTGTTATTTTGCAGCTTAACTTCTAAATCAAGCAAAATATGCCAGACAGGACAGTCTTGAACCCTGGTTTTGCACATACCCAAGTTATACAGCTTTCCAAGGACTTTTATGTCCCTATGTATCTATTTATTTCCTGAAGCTTTTTGATTTGTTATTATTATTATTATATTTACTCTATCATAATATTTATTTACCAGGAAGTACTAGGTTATTCCACATGAAATTTGAATATTTTTATATTTCCTCTTCTATGGCTTCCATAATTTAGGGATCCCATCAAGGCCAGGCCCAGCAGCATTGGGAAGAGCTGCTCCTGCTGAAATCAGGAATGTGATCTTACCTTTCCCTGAACATTACTGGGATTTAGTGCAGGGAAATGTCCCCTGCCCATAGCAGGGGGTTGGAATAAGATGGTCTTTAAAGTCCCATTCAACCCAAACCATTCTGAGAATCTCTGGACTGATTGTAGTGACAAACCCTCCCCACTTCACTTTCTCTGAGTGGAATTAGATTTACTCTCAGCATTAATTTCCTTTCTCTGCCTTGATGCCTCCATGAGTGTGGGCACAGAGCAAGTGCCAGGGGCAGCTTTATGAAACTACTCCCAATCCTGGTTTTTAGGAGACATTTCCATGATCATCAACTGTTGAGCAGCTGCCAAGATGAAATTGTCCTCAGAGGCACCACAAAAGGGCTCTGGATAATGGAAAATCGATTCTGTGTCTGGCTGGGAGGATGTGCTGTGCCCAGGGAAGTGTTCCCCAGCTCCTGCAAGGGGTTTGGCTGGAGAGACAGGGAGAGCAAAATCCCTTTGGACCGGCCTTATTCAATCCTTGGCCAGAAAGGGGAGCTGTAGAATTAGGGAATGAAGATAAGGAGAGCAAAACGTTCCATCAGATGCTTTGAAACAACAGCCAGGAAGGGAGAAGTGTCTGAGTGTGGCAACAAGGAAAGAGGAAATCACGGATTAAAGGACAGGGTTGGGAGCTACCACCCCTGAGCTTTATTGCCAGCTCTGTGTGACGTGGAACCATCACTGTGCTACTTCCAGACCCCAGAACTGGGGTCATTCACAACCCCCTCCCCAAAGGGCAATAAAATCCACTGTGGTGAATCAGGGCCTGTCTGACATCGCTCCTGAGCCACGGGAAAGGCTGGAGGATGCTGGAGATGGATAAGGAATGAGTGAACATTAGGCCAGGATGTGCATTAATAATTAATGCTATTGTTATTAATGATTTACAATAGATTTCATCCAGCACATCTATTACTGCATCTCCCCACTCTCACACCTTTGTGCAGCAATATCGGTGTCAGACACATCCCTCCCAACTCAGCTGGAAGAAAGGCATCAAAAAATGAGCTTTTACAGCAAAAAGAAACCTCTAATTTCAAGCTAATCTATTTCCCCATGTATCATTAGAGAGGATTGTGAAATATATTTTCATTTCTTTTCTATTTCTGCAGTGAAAAGGAGGTAGGTCCCAATACCTAATTAAAATGTTGGGCCACCAATAAACCCAAAGCAATTGCTTGCAACAGATGGGATTTCCTTTGTTGATGTCTCCGGATGATTAACGAGGAGGAGAGAGACAAGAAAGCAGAACTGAAAAAAAAAAAAAAGAGAGGAAAAAAAAAAAAGAAAAAAAAAGAAAAAAAGCAAAAAGCAAGCTGTATTTTATTTACAACATGAATATGTTAGGATTGACAATTCCTATCATCCTGAACAGCAGGAAAAAATCAGGGAAGAAGCCAGGGCTGGGTGTTGGGTTCCTGAGCACTGATCACAGAGCCTCACTATTCAAGCACTTTGGAATTCTTTTGCCATCTCCTTCTGTTTCTCTCTCTGCTGTCTAGGATCAGGTTGGACCAAAGGTGCTGGAAAAATCAGAGATATAAGAAAGGAAACACATAAGGGTAAATCCAGGTGAGGTGTTTGAGATTTGGGAAGATCAATGTTTAACCCAGTTTTTAAAACCCCAACAGGCTGCCATGGATAGAGCAAAATGGGAGCTGTTCCTGCTCCAGTGGAAGGTGTCCCTGCCCATGCAGGGGGAGGAACGAGAGGAGCTTTGAGGTCCCTCCCAACCAGAGCAATTCCGTGAGTCTGTGGTTTTTTATTGCAACATTTCCACAGTTCAGCACTGAAATATTGTCTCAACCCTTCCTCCCTGTTTCTTCTGGACAGCAAGGAGGTAAAAATGTGTCAGGAGGGATTGGGCTGCAGCTGGTATTGCCGTGGGGAGGGAGCTGATTCCTTGTATCCCTTCTCACCCCTTCTTCTGCCAGACCTATTCCATCCACCTGCTCCTTCATCCCGGGGAGGATGAGCTGATCAAACACCCCAGTGCCCGGTGTGGCTGCGGGGAAGCTCCAGCTCAGCTGTGCCGGTGACACCAGAGAGCCTCCACCTCAAGGGGTGTGGAGATCCACACAGACACCACCACTCTGCTCCATGCTCTGAGCCTGGCGATGCTTGCACTGACAAACATCTCCCACCTCCATCTCCTTACATCCTGCAGTGTGTCCTCAGCTGCTTCCTGAGGCACAGGAGCTGTTTGTCATCCCTGCAGGGCTTTTGTCATCCCTGACACGCACAAACTGTGCCACGTTCTCGCTCCGACTCTGTCGTGACCATAACACATCACACCTATTTTTTAAGCAAACTCAGTTCAAAGCCACCACAGATTTCCTGTGCCTTAAAACACTTATTTTCCCTTATAAGGAAATGCACAATTGCAGATTGTCACTGAACAGAGGATGGGAGTTAAGCAGCGTGGGTCGGGTGGCTCCTTGCAGGATGCAAACTCTCACACAAACACTCATTTCTATCCTTCCTATTTTTGCAGAACTGCTGTTTTACCAGGAAAATTTCAACAGAGTTCACTTCTCCATATTTTTTTTCAGTGAAAGGGTTTCCAAGTTGATGTCATTCTCCTGAATGGCTTATTCAGTGAAGTCACGGTGCAGGTGAAAAAGAACTTAGAGAAAATAATGCTGCTTTTTTATAGCTAAAATAAAATTACAATGGCTCACCCAGTGCCTGGAGAGATAGAGGCAAATAATCCCACATGGCAGTGGGAGGATGCACCCTACGGACACTGCTGCACTGTAGCTGCTGTGAGAAGCAGTAAATTGTACTTATTCCTACACAGCACAGGAGTCTGACAAAACAAATCTTTCCCCAAAACACTTTCACTGCACAAAGGACTTTGAACCAACACCTGATTCCCATCCTGCCTCCTTAGGAGACTCCGTGTGCCCTGAGCACATCCCGTCTGTCACCCGGCTGTTCCCGGCAGCTATTTCCCACCCACGGCAATGCTCCCACCTCCCCTGGAACTGCCACCTCCAGGACCCCCCAGCCCCACGGCAGAGCTGGGACCCCTCACTCCTCACCTTTTTTGGGCGCTGGTGCTGCTGCCGTCCCCTCCGACGCCTTGGGCTTTTCGAAGGTTTTCTTGGCATCGGCAACTTTAAGCACATTCTCATCCTCCTGACTCTGCCTCCCCTTCCGCTCCGGCTCCTCCGAGCCCCCTCCTCCCGCAGTCCTGCCTCCAGGGAGCAGCTCCGTGCCCGCCGCTGCCCGCTGCTCCCTGCCAGCCTTGGCCTCATCGCCGAGGGGCTCCAGCAGCGCCTCCGTCAGCGCCACAGCCTTGCTCATACTCAGAGCCAGGCACTCCTTGCTGTGGGTCCTGACAGGGGGGGCCGGGGGGGTTCTTTTCGGGATGTAGGAATCGAGTTCATCGGCTTCACCTCCGAGCTGCTCCCTGCTGTCCGGGAGCTGGCTGCTGCTCTGTCTTGAAAGCTTCCCGGTGTCTCTGGCCACCGAGGGATGATAATTTGTGACCGCAGGGACCATTCTCTCGAGGCTCTTCACTACCTGCTGCTCTGGCTCGGGCTTCCTGGCTGGATCCTCCTCACCGGCCTGGCCGTTCTGACACAGCTCAAGTGTTCCATCGGGCTGGGGGGCGAAGCTCCGTGCCTGCCTCAGGCTGTCCCTGCTGCTGTCCCTGGGGATGTAGGAGACAGGTGTGCCTGCGTCCTGCTTGCTTTGCAGGATGTAATCCATGAGCTCGAAGCTGTCGGACCTGACGGGCACGGTCGGCTTGTTCCCCTCCGAGGGGCCCTTGGGGCTCAGTTTGGTCGCTTGCCTGCCCTCCACGCTGCTTTCCGAGTCCGAGCGGCTCATCTGCCTCCTCAGGACTCTTTCCAAGGAGTTGAGCCTGCTGAGGCTTGGGCTCGCCACCTTCCCATCCCCTGCATACCCCTCCTGAATCAAGGGTAGCGTGTCCTCTGCCTCTTCCCATTCCTCCTCAGGTTCTGTTTCTGCCTCCTGGATGAGGCGCCGGTACTCGCTCTCCTCCAGCCTGTAGACCACTGGCCTCACCGTCCTGCCCGTGCCCACCCGCCTGGGCACCACCTCCAGCTCGTACACCTTTGGAGGGGCTTCTCCCTCCCGCCCTCTCCGGCACCCTTTGGACACGGGATGTTCTTCCAGGCATAGCTCCCCTGCCGGCCCCCGCTGCCCTCTCTGCCCGCTGCTGCTCATCTCTGACCTCTTGGCAAGGCCTGCGGTGTCACTGCGGAGGTCAGGGCGGTCCCCCCGCTCCCGGCTGTGTCCCAGGCCCTCCTGGCTGAGCTGCAGCAGTGGATAATCCTCACAGGTGCCTGCAGAGTCTCCCCGGGAAGCTGGGCAGTCTCTCCCCCTCGCCTTACTTGTGTCATCCCGTAAATATCCACGGTACTGCCAGGTGGAGGCTTCCATGGCCGGGAGATCTGTCACTATAATTCCTGGTTCCAAATGCTTTGGGACTGGCCAGCCAAGATTTTTCCCACCTTGGGTCTCGGCGGGCTTTCAGCACCGCCTCCTCCTCGCTCTGCTCTGGGAGACGGCGGCACTTGGAAGCGTCGGAGCCTGGGTCATGTGAACCGGCGTTCCTTGGCCTCATGGCCAGCGGAGAGGAACATCCCATTGGCACGACGGATCCCGTGCTCTGCCACTCCTGACACCACACCCAGCACAGCTGATCCCTACCCAAACACATCCCACCTGGATAACTGGAAAAATCCCCTCCAGCTGCTAATTTGCTGGTCCATGGCACTTCACAGTCAGGACTTGCTTCCCATCTGCATCCTTCTCCAGGGATTCTCCTCTTTCCCCAGCCTACTCCAGCAACAGCTCCCCACAGTCCTGTGCAGCAATCCTGGCTTGCCTCCAATTTTGCAGCTTCCAGAGGGATTTTCTGCCAGGCTGTCTGGGCAGAATCACCTCTGCCAGCTCCTTGTGGGTTCCACGGAGAGAAGGGAACCCATATCCGTTCCCCTGGCACTGTTCCCTCCTCCCTGCCCTGCGCCGTGGGACGCGGAGCGGCTCCCCCAGTGCTCCTTCCTTGGAAGCAGCACTCAGCCTTGGGCTGCGTCCCAGAGCTTGAGGGAGAGATGCTGCCTGCACAGAGCGCGTGGGGCAGAGCCGGAGAGCTGGAATGATCTGTGGGAATACGTTATGGAAAAGGGAATTGCTGTGACAGAGACCGGCTGCCCGAGATAAACACGGGAGCCCGACAGCAGCCTGAGACACAACTTTCCCTGTAGAAACTCCAAAACACAACTTATCAAAAATCCCTACTAATGCATTGGGCACTTCTCTAAATAACCCTCTGAGCAGAACGTTGCTCCCTTTGGACACCCCTCCGGATGGCAGTGGAGCCGGGGAGCTGGAGGGCTCTAATCCATTTGTACACAGCTGGGATGCCTGGCATTGCAGTGAGCCGCAGCTCCCAGCTCAGCTCCCAGCCCAGCCGCTGCCCTGTGCTTTGCCTTTTATGGTTCCCCGAGCTGGGAAGCATCCTGAGGCAGGATGCAGGAAAACACCTAGATCATCCCAAAAGAGGTGCCTGCACAGGCACCTCTGCATTGTTGGGGCTGAGTTACCCCAGTGTCACCTAAAGAGTTGGCAAACAGAGCCTGGTCCCAGCCCAAAGGCATCCCCTGTTATTCCATGAGGAAAATCCTGCAGGGCCTCATCAAGAGACCTCAAGGACCGAGACAACTCTGAGCACCACAGACACACAGCAGCTGCATGGGTGACACCTGGACCACGGTCACGATGACACTGCCTCATCCTGTGTCCCATGCCAGGAGTGAGTCCCAGCCACTGTTGAGGGGAAGGAGCGAGGGATGAGGGTTATTCCAGCCCTTATCGGCCTGGAGGCAGCCAGGCCACTCGCTGGGACTGTTCTTTATCAGTGCACATTGCAGAGCTGCTCTGCTCAGACAAAACCCCGTTTGTTTCCACTGGAAGTCTTAAATCCCCGCCGAGGCTGCCCAGAGCAAACACAACCAGCTCCCAGTGGGATCAGGGCTGGTGGCCGGGCTCCTGCTGCTCCTGCCAACAGCAACAGGAACACCTGGCAGCAGCAGTCCTGACAGGTAGAGAAATGCTGAGCAAGGTGTGCTGGCAGGTGCAGGAGTGAGGAAATTCACAGCCAAGTCACCTCTCCCATGGGATGAACTCACTCAACATTTGCACTGTGACCCGATCAGTAATTCTGGGTGTTCCCCTCAAGCCCTCGTGACAAAACCAAATTCCTTCTATACTTCTCACAAACCCTCACGATTTGGGGATATTGTGGTGGTGTGGGCTTGTCCTGTGTGGGGACTGCAGAGCCCAGGGTTGGTGTGGAAGGGACACAACCATGTCCTGGGACCTGCCCTGGGTGCTGTGTCCCATGTTCCAGGGAGCTGCTCAGAACTCTGACACAGCACCAACGTGGTTCTGCTCCTGAACCCTCTGCATAAAAGGAAATGGCAGCTGCTGCAGCATTGCTGCTGTCCTGTCCTTCAAACAGAGGGAGGAAGAGACTTTTAGGGAATACACACTGAGGCGGGAGCAAACCTGACTGGCAGCACAGCTTGGCCTGTGACCGCTGCAGGAACCAGCTCCTCTGGCCTTGGCAGCACGGACTTGCAGCTTCTGCTTAGAAAAATATTTACATTTCCACCTTTCCAGGGGCCAGAGTGGCTGCTCAGCCACAGCCAAGCAGGAATGGATGCAGAGGCATCATCCTGGGGCTGCAGGCAGCTGGAGAACCACTGCCAGAGAGCAGCTTCTCCTGTGCCAGAGTGGAAATGCAGCCACAGCCACCTGGAGTCCTTACTGCAGCTTCTCTGTGTGCTGCAATCAGCCTCACCCTCCTGCTAAACCTCATCTTTTCACCCAAAACCACCACTAGAGTACCTGCTCACCACCCCAACTCCACATGGAACTGGGAATGCTGCCAGGGAACCGTCCTCCCATCAGAGGGTCCCTGAGATCAGCTTTGGAGCACCTGCAGCTCCTCCATGGGGGAGAGACCAGGGGCACAGCTGGACCCTGCACCACCCCAGATCCCAGCCAGGAGGGCACCCAGTCCCAGGCTGCCCCTGCCCACGGCAGCTCCAGGCTCAGGCATCTCCTCTGGTCAGCGAGGCTATAAATAAACCCTCCCTGGTCGCCAGAGAGAATTTGTGTTGCTCCAGATGTTGCCTGGTTTTGCCATGGCAACATCACAACAGGATGTAACATTCAGCCGTGAGGAACCGCTCCGAAAAGGACCAATTTCCAATCCTAACAAGAACAAAAAAACAGCCAGGGACTCACCGGCAGCCTGGGCATGTTCCAGCCATTCCACAGTCCCAGCTTGTGGTTCCCCATACCCAACTCACACCCACCTCTGGAGCCAGGAATGGCTCCGTGGGGAGGCTCCATCTTCAGGAAGCTGAGCTGAGCAGGGAGTGATGCCTCTGTCGACCCAGCCAAGGGATGTGTGAGTTTGGGGGCAAACACTGCCCCCAAAACGGTGCTGGCTGAGGGGCAGGCTGTGCTCCAGGATCTCAAACAACAGCAGGAAGCTGCTCTTCACCTGCCCAGGCCGTGCCAGAGCTGCTCCCACACCTGCAGATCCATCCCTCCCCTGGGGATATCCTCGGGTGAAGGAGGCCCAAATGCTCCAAACCCACCCCTGGTGACCCAGGGCAGTGCCCTGGATCGTTTGCAGGTGATTTCCCCAGCCAGGGAGCTGCTGTCCATGCGAGGCCCTGTGGGAGCTCCTGGGCCTGCACACCTGGCACGAGGCTCTGCTGAAGAGAGCAGCACAGGCCTGTGGAATCCCACAGCCCACCTTGCTGTGGCAGCATCAAGGCCTCTCCCAGGTGGGATTTTCCAGGCTCAGCAAGGTGCAGGTGTCACTTTTCCATGTGCCACTGCTCCACAGCTGGCATCCTTTCCAGAAGGTGAGCAGCTTCTCCTGAACCCAGGCTGGGGTCTCTGAAGAAACCAGGTGAGAATGACTGATTTCCATCCTGCTCCTCTGGATCCAGCCTTCAGGAGCACCAGAAAACAGCCAGGACCCAAAAATGAGGGAAGCAGAGCCAGGATAGATGGGCAATGATAACTCAGGGCAGGCAGTGGCTCCGGGGATAGATCCCATTCCCTCCTTTTCTTTCCACCCCTTCAGCATCTGTTCCTTCCCCACCTCCAAACAAAGCTACAAGACTCATTTGTAAAAGGAAAAAAAAAAAAAAAGTTTATTTGTTTTTCCTCACAAGATGAACATAAAATATCCAGGACATTTTTACAAACAAAAGTAAAAAAAAAAAAAAAAAAAGTGCATGATGCATCCCTCCCGCGGGCATACAGTACAAAAATCCTGCAGATTTCCATATAAAATTGGGATAAGAAATACCATGGAATAAAGGAACGTTGTTATGGAGTACAGCAATGCACAGAACAGCTACACATCACTCACCCCCTCCTCAGGGCCTGACCGGGACTGTCCCCACCGCTCGGTGACACGGCCGGGACCAACCCCGCCGGCACGGGAAGGGCTCCGGAGGTCGGGCACTGCTGCCACACGGAGCGACACCACCTGGACCGGGAATAAGGTGCCGGTTTGTGCATTTCAGGATTTCTGGCAGGACGGGACAGGGTTTGGGTCTGCCGAGCAAAGCGTGGTCGGTGATGGGATGTGTCCCTGCACACCCCGCCCGCGTTCCGGCAGCGATGCATAGATAAATGGGAAAAATGGGATAAATGGGAAAAATGGGATAAATGGGGACACCGGGAGCAGCCACTGGCACCGGGGCTGTCACGGAGCCCTTCGGTTCTGCCATGCCCAGAGCAGAGGGAAGCGGCAGCAGGTGAGCAGTGCCGAGCTCGGCGGGGACAGGAGGGCAGGACAGGAGGAGGGACGGCCTCACTGCCATCGGAAACACCAAAAGCACCAAAAACTCCCTAGAGAACAGCAAACAGCAGAGTCCAACAGCTCAGCAGATACACAGTGTTTGTAAACTATGAGTAAGGCACTCCATCGTAAGGACACGTACGACACGTGGGGAGGACAAGCACATCAACCTTGTCATGCAACAAACCCGACGGGACGGGGGAGTTTGGCTACAACCCCCCGGGAATGGCACAGCGGAGCTCCCGGAGCAGCTCCCACCAAGCCGTGTCCGCATCCCGGGCACGCGGGGAGGGAGCCCCGGGCCCGGAGCGAAGCCTGGGGCTGATCCAGCCGGAGCCAGGCGGGAGCAGCAGCGGGGGAAGGCGGCGGGTGCCGAGCTGAGCCCGGAACGCGGCGGGATGGACGCGGCAGAACCCGGCAGGCACTCGAGAAACAGGAAGGAAATCAGATGTTCGCTTGTATCAGTTCACGGAATTTTCCAAACTCATTCAAAACCGTTCCCAGCACCTCCTGCCTCAGCCAGGCAGTGATGGGAAGGGTCGGCAGCACACACAGAACAATAACCTGTGGGCAACCCTGGCGAGCCGGGGGTGACGGTGGAATTGTGCCGGGAGGGGACAGGGAGGTTCCCCAGGTGCTGCTCCGACCCTGCGGCACCCAACAGCCCCAGGCCTCCCGTTTGCCCCTTCCCAAATCTGAATCTAGGTGCAAAGGAGAATGAAGATGATCCAAACACAGGGAATGGATCCGGCCCTGGGCTTGTGGGGTCTCATCCTGCCCTGAGCACGACCCAGCGCAGTCTCAGCCCAAACAAGCAGAGGCTCCTCCAAAACTTCCCTCCCAGAGCAGCTTTTGCTCCACACCAGCACTCCCGGGTGGAGCAAGTGCAAATCAAATTCAGACTCTTTCAGGAGGGACAATTATTCACTGATTGCCTGTCCCTACAATTCCTCACACAAATGAAACATGCAGGATCTTATGCTTAAGGGGAAAAGGGAACTCCAGGCATTTAGGGCAGGAAAATGCACGGCTCCCTTCCTCAAGACACTGGATTTTCAATCAGTACAGTTCAGAGCAGCTGCTGCAGCCTTGCTCTGCCCCACCTCAGAGGGGAGTTGCAAGAAAGCCTTTCCATGGAGATTTTAAAATGTGGGAATACTCACACTCACAGCCAGGGTGAGCAAATCCACCTCTTTGACCCCCCAAATCTACTTCAAAACATCACCCAAAGGCACAAGGCCTCAGATGGGATCAGAGGTTTGGAGCAATTCCACTGCTCACTTCCCAAGCTCTTCCCTCTGGACTCAGCGAGGGCTTACATGGAGCAGCTCTCGACCACGCTGGTTGCCAAAATGATTCAAAGAAAATGTGAATTCCCTATGGAATCCAAGCATCAGCCCTGGCAGGAGGGGGTAACACTGGACTGAGAGCATGGACAGCCCCTGGCTGCCCATCCTTCCTCCAACATTCCTCTCTCAGAGCGTGTCCGTGTTTCCATCCAACTGCTCCCCCCAGCAGGGTTCGTGTGGCTCTCACAGCCCTGTGAGCTCTGGGACAGGCCCAGCCTGGCTGTGGCACCCAAACTCCTGATGCCCACCATAAACAACACCCAGGACTCCTCCAGCAACTGCCTGGCACAGGGACCATCCTACAAAACCAACAGCACAACCACAAAAGACGCTCTGTCACCTGCCGGGGTCCAGGAGAGCCACCCCTGCTCGGCCACCTCACGTCACCCACAGCCCAGTGACAGAGGGTCCCCAGAGCACCCACGACACTGACACAGCTTCACATCACGAGGGTCCACAGGCAACCACTGGCCAGGCTCTGTCAGCACTGGGACAACACCAACCACAACGACAGCAAAACACCCCAAGAACACAACACCTGTGACAGCAACAGCCAGGGTGACATCAGGCCACAGTGTCCCCACAGCTCAGCACTCTGTCACCTCCCAGCAAGGCCTGGGGAAGCCTCTGTGTCCACACTCCTCCAGGCCTTTACAGCTAAAGGAATTCCTTCAAACAACAGCAAGAATTCTGGGAAAAGCCTTTTGGATAAAAGCCCCAAACAATAAACCAGGACAAAAAGCCAGCGAGAACAGAGGTAGTGTGCGTGTCACCATTTTAAGGATTTTCCACAAGTGCCCTGTTTAAACAGAGACTTGTGTTTGTTCTGTAAAAAAAAGTAATGAATAATTATTTTGAGTCTTTGAAACAGAGTATTTCAGCATTTTAGATATAGATAGAGATACAAATATCTATCCATAACCACACACAAATCCACATTATTACACTTGGCAAACAGTACTAGGAAGAGTATCCTGCAGGACAACAGGCAAGTCACACACCAAATCCTCCTCTAAGCCATGCAACACATTTTATTTCCCTTGTGCCCTTCATTGTGACCCATCATGGTTCTTTCCTCCTCTCTTGGAGCACAAAGAGGGGACGAGGAGGTGGCACCAGATGAGCTGCTGCAAGTCAGATGATAAAACAGCACTGGTGTAATGAATAAATGCTGCAAACCCCCAAAATCAGCCCCCTCCTCCCCCTGCAAAGCATCAACTTTTGCCCATCCAAAGCGTGTTCTTCAAGTTCCCAGGCAGAGGCTTCACCCCTGGTTTGGAGGTGCCGTCCGCGCTCCTCGGCGGGGGCTCACAGAGCACAGAGCACTCGCTGGACACGGCCTCCTTGGAGTCTGTGATGGTGGCCACGTCCACGTCACTCGACAAATCCTCGGAGGACAGGTTCAGACACCCCAGCTTGGCGAGGGAGTTGGACCTTTTCAGGGGGGAGGACACGGTGAGGCCGGCCAGGCGCAGCCTGGTCTCGATCTCCTGCGTGCGCTGCTTCACCAGGCCGGGCTTGCCCCGCACGCTGTGGATGCTGTCGCTGCTGGAGCTCCGGGTCAGGTTGGAGCTGCGGGAGGAGGAGGGGGTGTAGCAGATGGTCTTCAGGAAGTCCTTGGTGAAGCTGCTCGTGTGCTCCAGGCGGCAGCCGGCCGGCGTGGAGGTTTTCTGGGAGATCCCCTCCAGGACACGCTTCACCCCCAGCTTCTCCACGTCGTTCTCGGCATCTCCGGGCACCAGTGAGGCCGGTGCCAGGAGAGGCACAAGGCCAGGATGGGCCATCAAGTCCTCACTTTCCTCCACGATGCTGGAGTCCACCCTGCCCAGGGGGCTGTCCCTGAGCAGTGCTGAGGGGTCCGAGGGCAGGCTCTTGAGGCGCTCCAGCTCTTTGGTGTGCTTCCTGACCAACCCTGCTTTCTGCAGCTGGAGCAGCGACTCCTGGTGCTGCATCAAGTAACTGTTGGCGCTCGGCTTTTCCAAGTCTTTGCTGAACAACAGGTACTTCAGGTCCTTGGTAGGTCTGGGGTCCTTTCTGGCCAGAGACTCTTCCCTCACCACCTCTGCGTGAAGGAGGCTCCTGTCACAGTGGGAGTTTCTCCTGGGCAGCAGAGTTTTCTCGGGGGTTTTTGGCGCATCTTTCCCTCTCTCCAAAAGGCCGCAGTGCTGATCCAGGGACCTGCACGTGCCAACCTCCGCAGCCCCGGCTCCTGGTGCCAGAGGGAGCGGAGCCTCGTTATGTTTAGTCCTGCCTGGCTCCTCGGGGGGTGCCCTGCTGGGCAGGTGTTCCATCAGGTGGGAGTGCAGGTGGGACAGCAGGGGGGGCTGGGTGCAGATGGTGCTGCTGCGCCGCGCGGCGCCGGCGCCGAGCCTCTCGCACTGCTCCCCAAAGGGGTCGGGGGCCAACCCCGCTGAGGAGTACATGCAGTCAGTGCAGGACTGGTAGGAAGGCTTCACCTTGCTGAGGATCCCAAACACGGCATCGTGCTGCAGGAGAGAAAACAGGGACAGATCAACGAGCACGGAACAGACACCAGCACAGCCCACAAGGGATGGGACAGCCAAAGAGATCTGGAACAAAGCCCATTTCCACCTCAGGCCCTGCAGCAGGAACTAAAGCCACGTGCTTTCCCAGCAGACAGTGTCTCCAAGGAATACCTACCGTGCCAAGCGAGGGTCATGCAAGCGAGCTGCCCACAGCACTTTACAGGGCACTCACTGGGCACTCTCTGGCATCTACATCCACAGCTTGGGCAAGCAAAGCCCTGGTGAGAAGCGCCTCGAAAAGGGAGAAGCTCATCATGGAATGAAAGGCTTTATCCAAGTCAAATGAAACTGGGCTATGAGGATGAGAAGAGCAGTTTCACTTGCAGCAGAGTCAGCCATGCCAATCCCCTCCATCTCACCTCCATACGCACCTCAAAATCCTCTGGGCAACTCCTTTTGCTGTTGTTGTTATTCAAGTTCTCCCTATTAAGCCTGCTCTCCTCCTTGTGCATGGACAAACGCCGCTTCCACTTTTCCATGGGATTTTCCTCCCTCACACCGTCCTCCCCTGGCTCCCCAAGGACCATCCTTCCCTTCCTGGGGCTGAAGTCCAGCTTCTTCTTTGCCTCTTTCTCACAGAAGCCGCCCAGCTCTGTCAGTGGCTCCGCTCTCTCTGGGGCCTTTTCCATCTCCAGCAGCCTCCCCTGGGAAGGTGTAGATGGAGGCTGTCCCACCAGGGCATCCCGCTCCAGCTGCTCCATGTGGAAGAAGCCCTCCCTGTCCCCGGGAATTTTGTTCTCCAGCAGCGTGTCCGAGAGGCGGCGGAAGCAGTACCCGAAGCCCTCGGAGCCGGCCCGGTTGTCCAGGTAGGCAGACTGGGAAGGCATGTCCAGGTCAGCCAGGCGGTTTTCCAGGTCAATGTCCAAGCTCTCCAGTAGGAAGTCTCCCGAGCCCGTGGTGCCGTCGGTGTTCTGGGGCAGGTTGCTCTCTGCCTGCTGCTTCCACAGCTTATTGTGGCGCTGCTTGCTGGGGGGAGGACAAGGACACGAGTGACTGCCCTGCAGGATGCCCAGTGCCAGGAGCTTCCTTCTGTCTCCACAGCCCAGAACCCAGGGCACAAAATATCTTCACCATTGGGATTTTTGCCCCCACCTGCCCATTCCAGAGCAGCTCCCTGAGTGCAGCCAGGGTGGGATCAGACCTTGGGAGACCCCTCAGGGCACAGAAGCCCCCTCAGAGCACAACAGCCCAAACTGACCCCTCTGCACGTCCCGTGGCACAGTTCCTGTTGAACCAGGGGACAGAATTCTCTCCTCTGTCCTTAGAAGATAAATACTACGGCCCTTGCAGTGACAGAGCCCTGGGGTTGGCACAGAAGCACGAACACTTTGCCTCCGGAATGGCCCGAGCTCAGTTCTGCCTCATAAAACAAGAACAATGCTGTGCTGAGCAGCCCTGACTGCTGAGAAATCCAAACGTGCTTCCCAAGCACGGAGAAACCCTCCCTGAATTACACCAGAGCAGCTCTCCCAGCTAATTTCCACACAGGGAGCCTGGCACAGGGAAGGTTTAAGAAAAGCATGATTGGCCCAGGGTCCCTTCTCAAGGGACCCTTCAGGCTACACCCCTCACACATCTGTGGCCATGACACCAACAGAGCCTTTGTGATGTTATCCACAACTAGCTCCTTTCCTTCCCAGTCACGCCCAGCCTTACCTGGCATCCAAAATGCCCTCGTACTCCAGCAGCTGCCGCATGAAGCCGGCGTTGGGCCGCGTGATGCTGCGCTTCTGCTTCACGTAGTTGTAGGCCTTCTCCAGGGACCAGCCGAACTCCTTCATGGCGTAGGCGATGACCGTGGATGCCGAGCGGCTCACGCCCATCTTGCAGTGCACCAGGCACTTGGAGTGGTTCTTCCTGCAGCAGGACAAACAGGAGAATAAATCCCATGTCACTGGTTATGGATCTGTTATGGATTCACTGAAGGAGGGACAGCGCTCCCTGCTCTGCCCACCCTGCACCGTGGCTCTGGAGGGGAGAACGCTCGGGATGAGGAGGGCCAGGAGAAGAATCCCTGTCCAGAAAAGGTGGGAGTTAGAGATGGGCAGCCTCATTTATTTCAGAGACCACCATGCCTCCATCCAAGTCTTTGGATACTGGGATCACTGGGAAAAGACTGAATGTAGAGGCTCAACAGGGTTTGACAGGCTATGTCTGCAGAGACAGCTGGGGCAGGTCCAACACAGATACAGCTGGGGCAGATCCAACACAGACACAGCTGGAGCAGCTCCAGAACGTCTCCAGAAGAGGAAACATCCTCATTTCCTTTCGGAAGCAAAACAAAGTAGTGACAAAAATGCTGGGCTAGAACAGGTTAATGCCAGTCCAGGAAGGGACAGGGCACGAGGGAGCTCCAGGAACTGGAATGATGATGCCAAGGCCCTGCAGTTCCTGTGGCTTTGTGAGGGCCCAAGATGAGGCACAGAGAGCTGGGATGTGCCCTCCCCCAGGGCCAGGTGTGCCAGCACTCACTTGGCCTTGTTGATGAAGTGATAAGCCTCGTTCCAGTGTGCCAGCAGGTCCGTGGTCTCCTCGTCGTACACGCGGATGTTGTGGTACGCGAACAGGCCCGGGAAGAAGTTGTCGATCTCCCGGGTGACATTCAGGATGTAGTCAATGCTGTGGGACCAGGAGAGACACCCTGAGCTGCCATGGTCACCAAACAGGCCCTGAGGGACACTGTGAATCCATGCTATCCAACCCAACACGAGCTGTAAGGTTTTGCCTAAGCCCTAATCCTAAACTCCTGGTACACAGGGCACACAGGGGCCGTTCTGCCACCTCTCACTGCCAGCACATCCCAAGTGTCCAAACACCCTGGGCACAGGAGGGAGAAGTTTATTTTATCCCATTTATTGTCTCTGAGTCTGTGTAACCCAACCAGGAACTCCTTGCTGTGTTACACAGCTCTGGGGATGCAGAAAGAAGTGAATCATCTGGGACCACAGCCCAGGAATCACCATCTCCAGCTGCAGGTTTTAGCTGCAATCCCATCCCTTCCCCTTCTTTCTGACCAAAACCATGAGAGTCACATGTTATCTCTTGATTCCTGCCAAATATCACAGCAGGGATAACAAGGTACCCCAGAATGAATGTCCAGATTGATTTATCACCTCCTATCACTGAGAAAAATCAAGGACACAGGATATTTGTCTCAGAATTTGTCCAGCTTTGCCTCTGGACACTGCATATCCCAATGCAAGACATAATCATTAATACCCTGCTTGATTTCCTTGTCCCAAGATGTGTAGACATCTGCTCCCAAGGACTCCAAATGAAACATTTTCAGCTGTGCTGAAATTGTGAAGAATTTCAGTTCCTTACAGCAAGGTTGGTGCAGGCCTTGAGTGACCAGCAAATATTTATGGGCAGAATTCTTCCTGATCCAAAAAGTGTGGCAGGGAATGGAGCCAAGCAACACCATGGGGATGGGAGAGACAGCTGGAGCTGCCTGTCCAGGCAGGTGAGGAGGAGTTTGCTCATCCACAGGCAGCTCTGCTCCATCTGAATGGAGATTTTTTTTTTTCCTTAGTGCTGCAACCTTTGCTCCTCTGCAGCCTGCAGGAATTCACACCTGGCACAGCACTGGGAACACTGGGGGATGGAGATCCTGATGGACCTCAGCAATGACAAATTTTGTTATTTTCACTCTCTGAGGTTGGAGAGATTTCTCCACACAGCTGCTGGTGGGAAGTTACCATGTGGCTGAGGGGTAAAATCATCCTTAGAGCCTGCAAATGTCCTCTGCAGAGTCCTGGGGGAATTGCAGGCACACAGTGGAGGGTTTGGAGCTGGGAGGAGCAGTACTCACCCCGAGCCCTGCAGCTCCTCCAGGTTGGAAGCGTTCCACTCGGAGCCCTGCAACAGCCACAAAAACACGTTCCCAAGGGACCCCAAAACAGCCCCTTTTCCCTCAGGTTCTGCAATCCCCCAGCCCCAGCCATCCTCCTGAGCCCCTGAGACAGAAATAGGGCATTGATGTCCTGTCCAGGGACCTGCTGAAGGAGGGACCAGGGCACAACTCGCCCACAGAGTCAGTTCCAGGCCAGGGTGAGACTGAGCTCATCCCAAATCACTGCCCCTGGCCACTCTGCAGTTTTAAACACGGGGAGAAATAATTCAGGGAAATGAAATGAATGCACCTGTGATCCCAGACATGCCACACATGAGAAGTGAGGCAAATCCTGAAACGCTGGGGATAGTTACATCTTGGATTCTCCCCAGACCTTCACAAGAGAAAGCTTTAAACTTTTAAAAAGCAGATTTTCCCCTGAAACGAGCAGTTCTTCTGACTCTATCCAGAACAACAACAAAAAGACTCCATGGGCACAAAGTGTTCATCTCTGGGAAGTCTTTGTTCCAGAGGCAGAGCCTGGTTTTGCCTGGAGTACCATCTAGTGGCAAAGGATTGGACACAGCACAGCAGAGCTCTCCTGGAGCTCCTGCCACTCACCAGGTACAAATGATCAAAAATCAGGGATGGTTTGTCCATCTGACCCAGGATCAGCAGCATCTCATTGTCTATAAATTCCTTGAATTCCTTCAAGTTGCAGTTCATGTGTTTCTCCAGCTCATTTCGGATCTGCAGAGCAAACACAAAGGATGGCATTGGAATCTTGGTGTCCAACACAAATATTTGTGGGCACTTCCCTGCAGAACACTTTTCACTTTTTCATTAAAAACAGCAACAGGGACTCAGCCTTCTGGAGACCAGGAATTTCAGCATGTGGCATCTCTCCAATTATCCCAGAATGGTTTGTGTGGGAAGGGAGCTTAAAGCTCATCTCATTCCACACCTTCCACTATCCCAGGTTGCTCCAAGCCCTGTCCAACCTGGCCTTGGACACTTCCAGGGATTCCAGCTTTTCTGGGAATTCCATCCCAGCCCCTCACCAGGCAGGATTCCTTCCCAATATCCCATCTATCCCTCCCCTCTGACAGTTTAAAACCACTGTCCTTTGCCCTGGCATCCTGGTATCCTAAATCCCCAAACTAAGGAGCTGTAAATAAAGCTTCAGATAACACCTGAGGGGAAAAAAAGTATTTTGGGGTACCTGCTCCTTAAAAATAGTAATTTGAGAGATAAAGAACAAGAGCTTGTCTGCAGGAGGAGTGAACACATCCACAGACAGACACGTTCTCAGCTTCCTCCTACCACTTGCATGTTAATAACCTGCCTTAAAAACCAAAAACCACCCCAAAAAGAACCATTCCCATTCTGATCATGTCTGCACCGTGGGTGGATGGATTACACCAGCCTGGGGGATGGATCCCAACGAGCTCTAGCCTTGATTTGTGATTTTCCATCCATAAACTCACCAGCAAAATGCTGTCTGCAAGGTCCTCTGACATTTGTCCAGGAAAAAAAAAAAGGAAATAAAACCTTCAAATCTAATTTGAAAGTCACACAGCTGTTACTGAGGTCCTGACAGACAGTTGTGATGCTGGGATTATCCTGATTTCTCAGGAGGGAGGTGCAGCAAAGCCAGAGCAAAGCCTTTACAGAACGGTTGAAATGCACATTCCAAAGCCAGGGACACCCAGGCATCTGGTGCCTGCTCACCACTCTCTAGAGAGGGAGTCTGGCAGGAAGAAGAAGAGTGAGAATTTTTTGTATTTACCTCCTTGGAAGTCACATTTTCCAGGTCCTTGCTGGTCATGATGCTCCGGAGCTTGGCTTTAATGAGCCGCTCCGTTCGTTCCCTTTCTGTCGGCCTGGGGAGGAACAGGAAGAGGAGAGGATGAATCCAGGCTGGCAGCACCTGCACAGCACTGAGGACTGAGGGGAAAGGCTTGGGTTAAAGAGAATCTTTATGGGAATCATAGAAAAAAAAAAGAAAAAAAGCGGTTTGTTGGTGCTTATACATTATATCACAAGCTAAAGTTTCGGGTCTGATTATTTCACACAAATTCTCTTTTGTAGCCCCAGAAAAGAACCAGGCCAGGAAGAACAGGGAGAAGGGAAGATTTCCTTCATGAGCCAAGAAAACTTTCCCAAATAAAATGCTGCACTGACTTGTCAACAAAGAGGGCGGGGGAGTCGGGGCGGGTGGACTCCAGGTCCTGCATGGCGTTCCACTCGTTGATGCAGCTCTGCTCCGAGCTGATGCAGCTCTCGTAGTAGGTGGCCCACACCAAGGCCACCCCCCCTGGGAAGTAGTTGTACCTCCTGGCAACTTCACAGGCTTTGTGGAGGATCTGTAAAGCAGACCTGCACGGTGGGAGAAGAGATTTGGGCAGCTGTGAGCAGACAAAGCAGGAGCTGAGAGAGTTTCATAGAGAAAAGTGATTTTCAGCTTTAGTTGTTGCAGTTTGCTCTTTGAAAGCAGGAAATTTATGGTGCCAGAGCTCAAAGAGGCACAAACTGCACCTTGGGGGCTTCTCACAGCAGGGCTGAGGCAGGGGCTGAAATCTTCTCCTAATTAATAGGGAAGAAGGAGGCACAAGTCGCTCTGGGATCTAATCATGAACCAACTTGTACAGCCAAAGGAAGATAAAGAACAGGGACAATTTTCCAACCACCTCCAGCAAGGAGCCTGATGCATATTTACCAGCATTCCTGGCCCCTGACAGGCTCCAGGGACAGGGCCCAGATTGGGTCATTTGTTTTTGCAAATCCTAACATTACTTTTTCCTTTCTTCCCTCCTCAATTTTTCCTTTCTTTAAGGCTCTACTCTGAAGTTGTTGCACTGAACACATCAACCACATCCAAGGCTGGCAACAGAAGGGGCCAAATTCAAAACTGACAGGAACAGGAGATTTGTTTGTTTTTGTACCAAACCATCCCCAGCACAACATCCTGCTGCACAGCTGTATCTCCTCCCTAGGAGATGCTGCAGGGACAGGAATCTCTCCAGGCTCCAAGGGGACACAGCATTGCCCAGGCAGAGGGAGATGCAGTTCCATGTGGAGCAGCCTCTTCAGGGAGGAATTTGCTGGCTCAGGGGTTTGGAATCCCTGCACAGGGGAGGGGTGGCAGGAGCTGGAAGGGGAATGGACACCTGGGGCTGCAGGAACCCCAGGAATGGGGCAGGACACTGGGAATGCCACAGGCTGGCAATGGGCCCTGAACCTCCTCTGTCAGCCAGTGAGAAAAACATGCAGAGAGAGGAAATTCTTGGAATTCGAGCTCATCTTTCATATTTATTCATCTCCCTGGTGCCACTTCCCCCATGCTGAAGGACACAGAGCTGCTCTGAACTGAAGCAGCAGATCCTGCTTTGGGATCAGGATTCCCACAGCCCCTCTGCTGACACAGGGAAGCAGATCTCTGCTGCAGCTCACTAAATACCCATTGTGGAGAAGGCTAAAATGCAGCTGATTTTTTTAAATATTTACTGACAGAAAGGAGAGGGTCTCCCTGAGCCCACCCCTCACGTACCACATGGCTTGCACTGACACAGGTTTGAAGATGTGCATCCTCCCTGCAGTGCTCACGCTGAAGCCACTGATGGAGAGAGGGAAAATTGAGTCAAAAACTGCTTTTCTCTGCACCCCAACCTGCCCTCCACAAACAGCCACTGCACACAAAGGCCAAAAGAATCAGGATGAGAATTTCTCTCACTGATTTTCCAACCTCCCAAGTATGAATGGCAAGAGGCTGCCAGGAAGGGGAGCTCCAGTCCTCAGTGGGGTTTCAGAGCATTCCCTGGAACCACAGGAGCAGTGTGAGGGCAGCAAGACAAGAACTCACTGTCTGAATAAGAGGACTCTGCAGCCATGAATCCAAAATGGGCACTTCATTTGCAAGGTGATGGAGAATCTCTCCCAGAGCAGCCCCCAGGTAGGGAAGGACATTCACATTTATCCTTTCAATGTGGTTTCTTACCCATCCCCATCCAGATGGATTTTAGTATCACTCCACAGGCGAAGAACCATTCCTATAGTGCAGCTTTTACTGGAAGAGAGATGGTGAGACAGGAAGTTAAATATAGGCCACAATGTGGTCATGCCAATAGCCTAAATTATTAATACTCTTTAAATTTTAAAATCCTCAAGCCTTGCTCTAGTAATCTCTTGTAATATTTCAGGCCATTAAATAAAACTGGAAGCTGGAGTCTGAAGGTCTGACAAGGTGATAACTCGTGGTGATTGCTCCATGGGATCACTCTAACAGGTGGAACAGATGAAAATGGATTTTAGGGGTTTATCTGACCCAAAAGAACACTTTCAGTTCAGACAGGCAATCTGGCAAGAAAACCCTGCTATAATGAAGGCCAGGAACTTCCAGCCATAAATAATTAAGCTACTGAGATATTCAGGTTTTAAAGGAAATTGGGATGCAGACAGCAACAGAACTCCATCCTTCCTCTTGCCTCACATCAATAATCACCAGGAGCCAATTAATGTAAGGCTGTTTCAGAGTGGAGGGTGACATGGCAAACCTCCCCTGCTGTGGCACACCAAGGGAATGCCACATGGGAATTTCAGAGCAGAACAGAGGCAGCATCAAAGCCAATGACAATAATCTGACAAGGCTGGGAGCTTCCCTACAGATCCCTCTGCTGTACAGAGCTTCCCCTTCCCACCTTCCAGGGGAAACCACCACTAAGGTTTTCCAGAATGAAACAAAACTCACAGAGGCTGCACCACAAGGACAGGGCAGCTTGTTAAATCCTGGGAGAACACACACAACAGCCTGGCAGCTCCAGCCTCTGACTCCAGTTCTGCCAAACCAGCCCCTTCTCCCTGAGCCAAGAGCTTTTCTGCCTTGGTTTACTCACCAGAACTGGAATAATCTGAGAGAGGCTGCAATAACAAAATATTTCACTTGCTTTTCCAAATACTGTGTGCTCTTATCAGTCAGACAAAAGGAACAGCTCGTTGCTGACACAGTTGTTTGTTGGTTTTGGAGCCACTTCTGCAGTATTGTTTTTTGACGTTATTTGGCAACAAAGCTACTACAAAAGCAGCTCCATTGCATCATTCCATCAACACACTGGAGTCTGGGGGAGAGAATGAGTTCCAGTTTTGCAAATGTGTCTGCAAGAGCATTTTGTAGGGAACAGGCAGCAAACTCCCACTGGTGAGGTGGATGCCACAGCCTTTGATTCCACAGAGGCTGAAAGAGACTCATCCCCTGTGATGGTGTTTGCAGGGGTCTTAGGATGGGGGAAGAGATGAGGATCTGACTCCATGTTTCAGAAGGCTTGATTTATTATTTTATGATCTATATTATATTAAAACTATACTAAAAGAATAGAAGAAAGGATTTAATCAGAAGGCTGGCTAAGAATAGAAAAGGAATGATAACAAAGGCTTGTGACTGACCGAGACAGTCTGGACAGCTGGGCTGTGATTGGCCATTAATTAGAAACAACCACATGAGACCAATCCCAGATGCACCTGCTGCATTCCACAGCAGCAGATAACCATTGTTTACATTTTGCTCCTGAGGCCTCTCAGCTTCTCAGGAGAAAAAAATCCTAAGGAAAGGATTTTCCATAAAATGTGTCTGTGACAATCCCTGTGTCCTTTCCCTCGCTGCAATCTGCAGATGCAGGTAACCCACCTGCTCAGGGACAGTTTGGTGCTGCCAGAGAGCCCATCCTGCCTGGCTGCCAGCTCAGACCTACCTCTCCTTGCTGGAGAAGTCCACTCCCAGCAGGATGTTCTCCTCGGTGTCCTGCCGCCCGTTGCTGTACACCACCACCATGTAGCGCACGCGGTCGCTCCACACGCTCTCCAAACGCACGGCCTGCAAAGCCCCTCTGCCTCATTAGTGCTGCCACAGGGCTTTGCAAGGTCTGACTACCCCCAAAAGCTCTATTTAGTGCAGTATGGAAGATACAGCAAGGCTTGTTGCTGTTTTGGTGAGGGGAAGATGAGCTGAGATTACAGGTTGGGGAAACGCTACAAAATGTAACCCAAAGGTTTGCTCTGAAGTTTCAAGCAGAAGTGCTAAAATACTGGTCATGCACTGAACTGAAAACAGGCAGGCTTCTCCCACACCCAAACCTTCACTGAAATAGCTCAGTCCTGCAGGAGGCACAACTGGCATCAACTTCTCTGCAGAGAAGTGACTTTTACAGCAGATTTTTATCTGCAGATTTCTTCAAAAGAAAGCCCAGCCCAACTGATGCAAGCAATTTCAAGGCTGACTTAAAAGTGTCCAAGAGAATCAGCAAGGTCCTGTCTCTCCTCCTGCATTACTGTTTGTCAGCTGGATGGAAAATGAAATCTAACACAACACATTTCAGGCAGAGCAGCTCCCTGAGCCAACTCACACCTGGACACAAGGACCATGACAACAGGAGTGGTCAGGAAAAGGGGGTAGGGCTGGAAACCAGCACAGAGTTAAAGCAGCTCTGAAATCCAGGATTTGCCAATGCTTTTCCTGCTCCTCTACAGGTCTGTTGCAAACACTTCCAAGAGAAAAGAGAGCAGGAAAATGCACCTGTCCTTACCAGTTTGATCCTGTCCTCACAGCGCAGGAGGTTGATCATCACCTGGAGGTGCTGGGGCAAGTCACCTGCACAGAAAGCACAGCAATCATCACAAAGGGGCTCCTGCTGCACTAGGAATCAGCAGAGTCTTGACCTTTAAAGAAATTAGATGGTTTTGAGTCAAAACAATACTAATTAAGGAGGTCAATTAGCTTTGCTGTCCCAGACAGCACTAAGAGCAATGAGATTCTTGGATGGGCATTCCCTGGATGGGTGAGAACCCAACCTTACAGAATTTGGAAGCCACCAAATCAATTGAAACCACCAGTGCCTGGCACAAGAGAGGATTTCTCTTCCTGTCACAGCACCCTAGAGAGGACAGAAAGGTTTGGCCATGAGAACAGGTGAGGAAGAAGAGAAGGAAAAACTCTGATTAAAGAAACAGGAACAAAGGAGAAAAGAACAACTTTGAGCAGTGAATCACTCCCAGCATGGTGGGATCAGCCCCACCAGCCCTACAGAGGGTGTGACTGAGCATGAGTGACCTCCAGAGGGAAGGGCTGCAGCAATGGCCTGGCTTGGGTGATGGAGCCCTTCTGTCTCCAAGTTCTGCTCGTGCACTGAGTCCCCTCAGCTCCAGTCCTGTGGGTACATTTGTTTGGGGAAAGCAGACGAAAGGAACAAGGAATCTACAGGAAAACAAACCAAGTTCCCATCTAATAACTCAGTAATGCACTCATAACTTTCCATGGGAGATAAAATTCCTTCCGTAGGCTGTTTGCTGGGTATGTGGAATTGCTGACAGTTAAAGAAACCCAAAGCCAAGCTTGGCACTCAAACACCCCCTTTGTGCTGGAGTGTTTGCTAAGCAGCACCACACAGTACCACACTGTGCCTTTCCCACAGGCTCCTGCCCTCAAAATGCCCCAAAATCCCAGTTCTTCTTGCCCAGTACCCACCTATTCCCAAAGTGCCAAAGGCAGAGGGTGTAAATCTGGGGAAGCAGAATCAACTTCCCTGGATGCCCTTATCTGCATCCAAATCTCTGTGTACACTCACCACACCACTCCCTGCCATTTCTTCCCACCAGCTGGCAACTGGAAGGGCCTGGGGGAAGCAGGACAGTCTGTTCTTAAACCACGATAAACTCCAACAGATTGTGGTGAGCTGACAGGAAAGGGGGTTTTCCTGAAACCAGGATATGAGCAGCTATCAAATGTACATCTGTCCAGATACCCAAATCCTGATCAAACATCCCTTAATCTGACCAGCAACATCCAGACAAAACCAGCAACAGGAAGTTCCAAAGCAAAAAGTCCCAAGCTTCAGATGACTGGAGGCTGGGAGAGCCCCTGGAGGAATGTCCAGGACATCCCCAAGTGCCCAAGGGGTGCTGAGTTCTGTGACTCAGCCCTGCCACAAGCCAAAGGGGAGGCAGAGATTAACTCACTGAAGCACAAGTGACATTTCCTCCTCTGTGGCTGAGGGAAATGGAGAGATATTCCACACAGCCCTTCTGGCTGCACAGGCTTCCCTGCCTGAAGAAAGCCATGCAAAATGCCATGGTTTTCACAGAGAATAAGTTTCTATTCCAGTCACAGTTCCAAGAGAATGATAAAAGTTTAAACCAAAACTCAATGATCCCAATAAAAAACTCAGGAATTTGAAACCCTGGGTTTGTTCAGCAGGTTGTACAAGGCTCACCAGGACAAGCTGGGGTGTCACCCACCTGTGCCATCAGCCTGTCCCTTTGGATGAGAGGGAAAAAGGATCTCCAGAGGGGATTGAATCATTACCTGCATGCTTGTGGGGATGCTGGAGGCTTCTCTGGCCCTGGGAGCTGTTTCCTTGCTGTAAGAAAAGAGCTGCACCTTTCACCATGAAAAAGCTCTCACTGAGGCTGGAAAATAAAAAACAAAACACACAGGAGTCAGCTGAAAGGAAAGAGCAGCAAAATGTGCACATCTGGGAAAGGAAGTGCTTTCCTCACTAAAATAGTAGGATTTTGCCACAGCCACTTGCACAGCATGACTCTGGGATTATTCATGGATTATTCATCTGTCATTTTCCAGCACTGTTTTATTACTTGGCCCCTGCAGGAGATACTTGCCTGAGCTGTCATGGGCTGGAAATGACTTTATCACTTGATTCTAGAATTCTGCAACTCAAAAGAAGCAAAGGGTTGGACTTTTTACAGGCTGAGACCTGCAATGGACTGGAGAGCAGGTTCTGAGCCCATCACTTCCTGCTGATTGCAGTTCTTGACATTTCTCTGGAATGCAAAAACAAGAACCTGCAACTGTGTAGATTTAAAGGGGAAGGGAGATGGAAGCTGCACATCCCAAGGGAAAGGACACAGCTCTGGACCCTCAGGGAAAAACAAGCAGCACAAGAGCAGAGGTTTGGCTGTGCTGTGGCTGGATCAGCATCCTGGGATAGAGTCTGGGCAAACACAGTGACATTTCCAGAGGGAAATGACACCCAGGAGCATAAAGGAGGAGAAGGTAGAACAGCACTGTCACAGTCAGATTTCACATGAGAACCTCAGAAATCCTTCAGAAGCAGCTTTGGCCAGAAGCAGTGAAGTTGTATTTCCCACATAGCTGGAAATCCCTGTCTCCTGAGACACCTTTCAGCTGCACAGGAATTGCTTGGGATGTGTTTGCTCTGCTCCCCAAACAGCACAAGAGCCAGCTGTTGCTCCAAAGCCCAACTTTCCACCACCCCACGCTTGCAGCCATAGATCACCATCAATTACTGTCTGCATCCACTAAACAGAAATGCTCCATTATGAGACTGTGCTACACAGGAGCTCCTTATGCTCCAACAAATGATCCCACTGGAGTCACTGCTCCCAGCACTCATCTATTCCATATTTTATCCATGGTCTTTGCCTTGGGGCAGGAGTGAGTGGTAATGCTCCCAGTGCTCTGTTCTACCTCAGCATTTTTGTGAGGACAGACATGAAATTCACGTCATTTCAGATTTTTTAACTTCTTAAGAACACAGTCCAAGTTCCCAGGAAAAGCTTCCTCCTGTTCCACTGAATTTCAAGAATTCCCCAGAAAAATATGGATCAGGTTTAAATTAGAGATTTCAGTTGCTTTTAAAAAGTGAACTAAAATTTTTGCCTGAACTTCAGGCTCCACAAGATCAGTAAAGCACAGCAGGAGAAGAACACTCTAATTCCAACAATTCTCCACCTCCATTCCCACAGGGTTCCAGCACTCCCCCCTCACCTCACTGGCTGGGTGTGAGCAGGATCCGAGCTCAGCCTGGCTCAGGATAACGGCACCCACGGCTGCAAATGGGAACAAATGGGAATGTGGCTCCTTCCAAGAGCCAGCCAGGAAGAGCCTTGTTTCCTTTTCACCCCAGACCTCACAGGAAAGCGTTAAAAAAGGCCAGAAGTGACACAAAGGCAGCGACCCCCACACAATGTATGGGATATTCAGCACTTCCAAGAGGCAGGGAATGCTTAGATCATGCACCAGGAGATAATTCACAGCATTCCCACCCTGAGAATCTGGGGGAAAATTTCTTTGGGAAAGCAAAAAAATATCCTGAAATAGGATATTTTACTCCAGTGTTTTACCCCAAAGGATCTTTGATCTCAAAGTACTGCCTAGGATTTCTACAGCAGGAAAAACCTTGGAAAAAGCAGAGCTCCTTCCGAAAGTTATCAGGATCTCCTGCTCTGATGATACATCTTGACAGATGTTCTCCTCTCCTGCAGTCAGGAAATCTGTGACAATAAAGCAGAATATTCCCAGTTGCAGGCAAAAGGGAAAGCTGTGCTGCTGGAGCAGAGTGGTCCAGGAAAAGGACAATTCACAGAGCAAAATATTTGTTCCCGTGTATCCATGTGTGTGGAAATGAACCAGAAAGCCAAGCCAGGAGCCTGCTGAGAGCAAGGTTTCCATTCCCACTGAGATCCCCGTTCCTACCCTGCACAAACCCTCCCGTACCCCCAGCGCTGCCCATCTCCACACCAGCTCCGGTTTCCATGTGCCCAGCACGGTGCCAGGCACAGGGAACACACCCAAACGCCTCTTTGCTCACAGTTTACACCACATTGTAACAACAACGTTACCCAAGCCCAGCCCTTATCTCCGCTCCGGGAACTGTCTGCGCTCTGCCACTTCTCACAACTGCTCTGGGCACAGCTCAGTGAGAAAGGCAAGGCACAACTCCCTTGTAAATCCTGCAATCCCAGTAAACAACAAACTCCGAGCTTTTTTTTTTTTTTTTTTCTTTTAAACTCCTAAAGAGCACCCAAATCCTGGCATTAAAGAACATCCCTATCCTCTCTGCCCCTCGGCAGGGGTGACAGATGCCCCGAAGCACAACCCATACATACTAATTCGGGCTGGTTTTCTTTGCACAGCGGCAGCATCGTGGTGGCCCCAGCGTCAGACAGAAGTCAGCAAAATCGAAAAGATTCATAACCAGCTGGAAAACTCACATACTTTTGCTTCTAAACCCATTAAAAAAAAAAAAAAAAAACAAAAAAAAAACCAAAACCAGCAGATGGCAAAGAAAAGGTCAAGCGTATTTTCTGTGTGGAGCAGAGGAATCGCGGCTGCCGATGCTCCCCGGGAACTGGATGGCTTTTAGGGAACACTGTGTCTTCCACTGATATCCTGCCTTGAAAAAGCACTTGTCCCAACACATCCTGATGAAAGAGCCATTCAAGAGGGGAAACAAGCAGCTGAGGCTCGGCTAATCGTTTCCCTCCTCCAGACTTGTTTGTTTGTTTGCTTCC
This sequence comes from Molothrus aeneus, assembly GCF_037042795.1. Classification (NCBI taxonomy): domain Eukaryota; kingdom Metazoa; phylum Chordata; class Aves; order Passeriformes; family Icteridae; genus Molothrus; species Molothrus aeneus. The sequence goes on along the minus strand of NC_089663.1, from coordinate 10,160,237 downwards.
CCCCTCGTGCTCCAGAGGCTCCTATCAGCACCCACACAGCCCCTGCCTGCGGGAAGTCCACATTCCCTGGGAGGGACAGACGAGAGGAAAAGCATCCCAGGGACTGGTGCCTGATCGTTCCTTTACAGTTAAAGCAATGCTTCAATACAGATACAGGAAATTTAAATGGTCCTTCCCTCAGTGTACAGCTCCCCCGTTGGATTTTCAGAGCCATTCCTGAGCTCCTGCTGGACAAGGAGTCTCTCAGGTGCTCGGTGTTTGTGTGTTAGGGGATGGGGAGCACTGAATTCCCTGAATATTTGTTCCTTACAAACCCCAATTCTTTCTGCAGGCCTACACACTATAAGGCCACTCAGGTTCCACCAGCCTGACCAGGGGAATGAGGAGCTCTCTGTGCATTCTCAGCCAGTTTTCACCCAGTTTGACTGGCACACACCACAGAAACCACCCAATCCCTGGATGCCCTTCCAGGAATCCTGACCAGCACAACTTCTTTACAAGGAGTCACTTCAGGCTCTCGAATAAACACAGAGCCCACTCACAGCCCCAGGACCCTGATGCTCCAATACAGCTGCAGGCCAGCTCTCCTCCCACTCCTTGACCTCGGCTTACCAAACACAGGAAATTATTACCCCAAAAGAGGGAAAAACCAACACTTCCAACACCTGGGAAATGCCAGGAGTGTCAGGAGGAGGGTACAGACAGTGACAGTCCCTGCTGCCCCCAGAGGCTGGCAAGGACAGGGTGCTCTTGGCCACAGCCCTGCCTGAGAGGGCACCAGAGGCTGTTGCTCCATCCGTTGGCTCCGTGCTGCTCAACTTGAAAAGGAAATATTTCTTCCCCTTTGGGAAAGCTCCAGAGGAGCGTGGCTACAACACACATCAGCCCCACTTGGAGTGGCTGAGGAACACAATAGGCAGCGCCTTCCCGGCGGTACAAACTGCCACCCCCCCGGGGCCAGGAATGCCAGAAAGCAATCCCGTACAAACACCGCGTTTTGGGAAAAGAGACAGAGCTGCTCATGCTCCTGGGCAGGCAGATGCCAGTCCCACAAGAGCTTCCCCCAGGCAGTTTGCTTTGCCATCGTGGCTCCAGCTGTGGGGTGTCCCAGGAGGAATCCTTGCATGCCTCATGTGCCTGAGTTTCATGTTTTAATGGGGAAATCTCACATAAGCCATAATCATCTTGCAGGACACAAGAAAACACTCTGTTAACATATCTTATAGCTACAGAACTCATCTCAAAATAAAGATCCACAAACAGAGTCTGGAGAAAGAAAGCCACTTTTCCTGGGAAGACCCAGGCAAGCCTGAGGTGAGTGAGCAGCCTCCTGCAACCAGGTCTGTGTTTAAGGAAGAAAAGAAACCCCAACTCCCACAAGAAAAGGAATATTCACTTCTCTCAAAATTGGTCATGATTTTACAAAGGCAAACATGGTAATGCCTCCCAGTTCTTTGGGTTTCATGGCATCTTCTACTCAAAACATTTCCAAACTGATAAGGTGATGGAAAAACAGGCCTTGTGAGCACCACAGAATGGAACACACTTCCCTTTTCTATAGCCCTGTTGATAAGGAGGAAGAGAACTGATTTTCTTTTCTCCCTTTTTCTTCCCTCCTTTGCTGCTTGGTCTGGAACAAGCTTGGCCACCTCAAGGCAACTGAGAAAGAACAAAAACCAACCCTGGAGAGGGGTGAGCCAGCCCTGCTGGATGCTCCCATAGCCCAGCCAGACCCTCCATATTCCAAGGGTGGATTTTAGGCAGGACACTGCAGCGAGCAGAGGAGACTGGCATTGTCCCACAGCCACACCACAACAGCAGCACAACCCAAGCTGGGCAGGAGCACATCAAAGAGAAAGGAAAGAAACAGGAAGAGTTGAGAGCAGCTGTGTGGCTCCTGCTCCCCAAAAAAGCCGACGGTTAAGGTGGAGGCACTGCTTGCTCTGGGCTGATAGAGGCACATCTGATAACACTTCCTGATCACCAGAGGGGCCTTTGGAAGGGCCCTGAGCAACACAAAACAGCAGAGGGGGAAAAAGGGACTTCACAGCTGCTCCTTCCCATGGCACTGCACAGCCCCAGGGACACCAGCAGCAGCAGCAGCAAGTCCCTTCTCCTGCTCTTAATGAAGTGTGTCCAAGTGGCCTTTGCTCCGTGTCACACAAGGATTAAAGGGACAAACAGAGGTGGGAATATCAGCACAGCCATCCCAGCTCAGCCCCACGTGGAGCAGGGCTGCCACAGGAGCAGTGTGCTCCCCAGGGAGCAGCACCTGGAAAAGCCCAGTTCCAACACTGCAAAGATGGTTTAGAACAAAGAGCTCTTGCACATGTGTAGGATTTGGGATATGCTGACAGACTGACCTGTGGTCAGGACTGCAGAGGCCCAAAACACCTGGCAAGGTCAGAGACATCTGCTCAGGACCACTTGGATTGAGGTGTTTTTATTACCAGAAATGCAAGGCAGGAAAGCTCTTTCCATACCCATGACTTCCACGCCCAAAGTCATCATTCCCAGACCTCCTGAGCTGAAGACAAGTCACCCCCAGAAGAAAAGCAAAATGTGGGCTGCAGGTTCACAAGGAGAACATCTCCCCTTCCTCAGACACAGCCAGAGCATCTCTGTGCTGGAAGGGGTCAGGCAGCAGCTCCAGCTGGGGGGTGTTGGTTGTAAAGCCTCCCTGCAGGAGCAAACATCTCTCCCCTCTATTTTGAAGGAAGTGAGATGTTGGGGAGACCAAAAACCTCAACAGGCTTTGCTGTTGTCAGCAGAGCAGGGAGCAAGGGGAGTGTGAGTGTGCATTGTTGGGCTCGGAGGCGTGGGGATCGTGGGCCACAGCCCAGCAGGAATGCTGACAGGGCTGCAGACACTGCAGGCCATTCACACACAAACGCTCCTCTGGCACAAAGGGCAAAGAGACAAAAATGAAATCAATCATGAAGCCCACAAAAGCCAATTTCCCAACAGAAATAGACTGGTGATGATGTCCCTCCAGCCACTCCTGGGATGCACTGGGCTGGAGCGGTGATCAGCACAGATCCAGATCTGCACAGAGCAGAACCAGCTCAGCTCTGAGTATCCCACCCTGGGGGCAACCCCAGGATCCAGGCTGTGCCTGCAGACAAGCCTGGAGCAGCTGGGATAAACCCTCCAAGAGAAAGGGCAGGAAGAGGGAAACAAACAAATGAGCAGGATCATGGATCATTCCCCATTCCAGCAGACTTGCACAAAGTAAATTGACAGAACTGCTCCCAAACAGCCAGGAATGAGAAAATTCTAGGAATCCCTAGTACTTGGATGGTGAAAAGCCAAATAAAATAAGAGATTGTTTCACAAGGAAAAAGAAATCCTTTCTGCTCATCCCATTAATTGCAGAGTTCAAAAAGGCACGAGGCTGATCCCAGCCATCACCCAGCTACGCCATGGGCTTGGAACTCGCTCTGAATCCCCAGGAGCATTTCTGAGATTCCCACTGGAACACGATGGCGTTTTGGTGACAGTCACTGTCTCAGGAGGCCAGGCCAGATCCTCTCTAACCTCAGCCTGCAGGAGATGCTAGGAAGAGGAGTATTAACCCTACAAGCGCCCCAGCACTGGTGTCCCCAGTGCATGCCCTGGACTGTCCCCAGCCTGCTGTGCCAACCCCAGGGCCACCCACCCTGCCATGGGGGCTGGCCAGAGCTGCTCCACACAGCAGCTCACCCTCACCTGGAGTCATGGACTTGGAGAACAAGGCTTGGGAAAGCAGCAGCTGGCAGAGGGGAACACACAGAGATCACAGCATCAGCAACAATATGGATTTCCCTGGTGGTCTGACTATTCCCAAAACACTGGCTCCCTGTATTTTCCTACAAGTCACTGTTCTGGGTGTTGCCACGTTCCTGCCATTGCTGTTCCATGACCACAGGTAAGGGGGGAGCCAGGCCACAAGCCCTGGAGCTGTCCCAGAGCAGTGTCTGAGCTGAAGGAGAGGTGGGATGATGCCCACCATGGAGGGCACACCAGAGGCAGAGCTCCCCCCACGCTCCCGGCAGGAGCTGATCCTGCTCCTGTCCTCCTCCCTAGCCAAGCTGTCAGCACATGGGCCCATCCTCCTGCATTCCTCCTGTCAGCCCATTGTTTTAATACTTGAAACTATTTTATTAAGTCACCCCACTTCACCCACTCAGTGTCTCCCAGAGAAACAAGTGGAAACTCTCCAAGGGCGCTGCTGGAAAAGAAAAGGCAGGTGAGGAACAGCTTGAAGGATTAAGGGAGCAGCTCCCGAGCGGTGCGAGCGAAGGTCAGCCAGGACACAGACAATGGCATTGGAAGCATGGCTGGGAATCTTGGTGGCACAGCAACCCAAAAACCCAGCTGAGCTGCCAGGTTTCAGAATGGCTCCAAAAAAGGCAGCAGAGACCAGGGAGTACTTGACACATTGGTAATGTGGAAAAAACAAAACAAAATAAATCCAGGCGGATCACGCGCGGTGAGAGCAGAGTGAGAAAAGTTCTGGCTCAGCCCTGACACCTCGAGTGTTTGACTGGACTGCACCCCCTGAGGGTACACAGCCAGCATTCCCAAAATCAGGAGAGTGCCAGGCAGGGGCAAAGCTCACTGACAATGGAAAAGTGGTGGTAAAAACCCCAGGATCATCCTTCTTTTCCCCCTCCACTCCAAAGGCATCTTTTCCAAGCAGGGTGGTGTTGCAGAGGGAAGCTGACAGCTGGAGGTCAGGATGTTTTGCAGGGCTGGGAGGGAGATGCCAAGCCATGGGCAGCAGTCTCCACTGGGATGCAAGTGTTGGACACGGTTGGATGTGACCATTTGGATGGCAGACAGAACAAACAAGGAACCTGGCAGCTTTTTGGGAAATCTGAACGGGACATTTTGTCCCATTCTCTGCATTTCTGGTTGACTTGGTCCCTGATATGAAGGTTTCCTTCACCAGCAGTTCTTGCAGCAAGGATTTCTTCAAGAAACTGAAATTTTCAGAGGGGGAAGACAAGCCCTGCAGAGGAGAGTCCTGATCCAAGATAAACCTAAACAACTGGTGGATGTGATGTGCACCCAAATCTGTTCAAATCTGGGCTTATTTTTGTGCAGTGGTAAAGTGATTCTGTGTCAGGGATTTAAATGCTGCAAAGGGATGTGTAAATGTTTGGGAAAAAAATCAGTGCTCTCAGGAAATAATCTCAACACTCTTCATTAGAACTAAAACCAGGCCTGGGAAGGTGTTATGTCCATTCCCCATTCCAAAAACATTTTAGGAGTATTTGCCAGGTAGAACACAGCTCTGATCTGTATGAGAAATGCCTGACTCACAGATCTTGGCAGACAATTATCAAAGATTAAGATATTTAAAATCTAGAGGCATTTGAAACCAAAATATTGTTCTGACCCAGCTCTAACACCTAAATAAACAGTGACCACACTGGCCTTTTACAGGAACAAGTGCTCAGTGCACAGCCAGCACCTCTGATAATAGGGCCTCATGATTTGGGTTCTGCCAAACTGCTGAGGTTTCGTGGAAGAAAAAAAAAAACCCCAAAAGATTTAGATACAATTCCAAAAGAGTCTGATCATCACATCTTTAAATTGGCAGCTCCCTGCTGTTCCTCTACCTACGTCCAAGTAAACTCCTCATATTGCTCAATTTCAAGTCAGCAACAATTTCCTGGAAAGGCCAGATCTTAAATAAGCGTCAAATAAGTGAACGTTTCCCCAGCTCTGTGGCCTTTGAACATCCACACACAGCCCACCACAAAATGGAAAGGTCTAATTACACCTTCCTGAGCTTCCAGGGCCACACCTCCGGGCTGAGAGCTCCCGAGGGCCGGGGGCTGGGCCGGTGCCTCCCCATTGTACGGAGCACGCTAAGGCAGGATGCTGCCGCCGGCCAGGATGTGATTCAGCGTCCTGTTTTGAACGCTTCATGAAGTCAGCAACTTCTGCCCCGAGATCTCCCACCAGCTCCCCGGGACACAATCAGTCTGCAGCCAGCAGGACTTGTCAAGGCTGTAATGAGCTGCTGGCCCCACAAATAAATCCTCAAGGCAGCTGCCCCCGTGTTCCCCCCTGCCCTGAGTGCCTGCCCAGCACTGTGGACACAACTGTGGGTACAAGGTGTTCACTCAGTGCTGCTCCAGCAAAACACGCTCCTAAATCCCTAAAGAAATTAAGGATTAAGGTGTTAAAATATCATTTTGGTGCACTAAAATATAATAAACATCAAATATCCATCAAGTGTGTAAAATATATACGTATGTGATATAAGATACAATGGTGTCCTGTGGTGTGTGCCAGAGAGATGATCATGGAATTATTTAGGTTGGAAAAGACTTCCAAGATCAAGTCCTGCTGTTCTTGCAGCTCTGCCAAGGCCACCACTAAACCATGTTCCTAAGTGCCAGATCCACACAGCTTTTCAATTCCTCCAGGGATGAGGAGTCCATCACTGTCCTGGGAACTCTGTTCCAATGCTTGACAACTCTTTCCATGAAAGAATTTTCCTGATATCCAATCTAAACCTGCAGTTGCTCTGTTAGGAGTTTGTCTGCACCAATGACTCCTCCTGTTGATCACTGATCTGCAAATATACACAAGCCCTACCCTGTAAACCTCTACCTCCCACAGCTGCTCTTGCCAGCTCTTAAAATTTGGTTTAGAGGAGCCAAACAAGAACAATTCTTTGCATAACCATTTTCAGGCTTGATCAGAGCCTGGAGATAACTAACTTCCAGGCCTTCTGCAGTGGTTCAACCTCTATCTCTGCAGAAGGTGCCTGAAAACATTCACCCAGCCCTGCATTCAGGCTGTGATTGGAAAGCCAATAATGGCAAAGATTACAGAATGACTGGCTAAACAAACCTATTTATATTTGTAATTAAAACCAGTGATTATCTTGCTGTGTTTGCCAACCACATCTGAGAACCAGCCAACACTCACAGAGCGATCTGGGTTGTACAACATCTCCTCTGCCTCGCTGTGACAGAGCCAGCACACGGCCAGGAGTGAGAATCAACTGGGTCACACCAAAAAGGAAAAACTGCACATCCAGCCCTGTGCCAGAGCAGGCAGCTGGGAAAGAGCTGGGCTCTGCTCTGCCTCCTCCTTGATAGCATCTCCTCAGAGTTTGCTCTGGAGCAGCAGGATCTGGGGCTGAGATAAGGCCACAGGCACCGCAGGCATGAGGCTCGCACGGAACTCGATCTCAGAGGACTTAGGGCTGTGCTTAAGCCTAGGCTAACACATCCTCCCACGGGCTTGGCCTAGCCCTGACAGCAATTTTACAAAGATTTGGGTGTGCTGTGGGTGCACTGCACCAGTAGGGGGAAAAGCGATCAAGCCACAGCATCTCCCTGATGCTTATCCAGGAGGGAAGGTTTGAGCAGACACTGATAACACAGCTCAGACGTGCAGCTTTTGGCTCCACTGAGCCCAACAGGGCTCTCAGATCTCTTATTTTTCCTTCTGCTCTGATTCTTTACCCTCAGGGAGCAATACAAACCCCTGGCTGCCTGCTGCCTGGAGCAGTGTGGAGGTTATATTGTCAAAGCTTCCACAAAATTTTTGGTAACAGAGCTAAAAGCAGATTAATGTCTAAGAAAATGCAGATAGCAGCAATATCTTTGAACCTAACGCATGTCCCCTTGGTCTGTTCTGGGGTAGAAGCTGTTCCAGGGAGAAAGAAAAGCATTTTGGACTGACAGAAACCACAAGGAAGGATGATCAGGGAGCAGCAAGGCATGGCTGGGTGCAAAACCATGATAGAGACCTGTTCTTCCAAGAAAACAATCAGATAGCTCATGGAACCAGACCCAACTATGCAACCTCAAAAGAAAAGCCCGGAATGTTTTGGAATGAACAAAAATAATTGTTCAGCAGGCAGATGAATACATAATGTCATAAATGTGTACTAGCACAGCCATCCTGTATTGATGAGACACAGCTTGAGCTGGCAGCACGCTGGGGACGTGTTTCCAACAATCCTTCCTTTCCCTTCACCCTCAGATCTCCAAAGTCTGCAGAGCCAAGGGCTGGACTGCTGACCCCTGTGCTCAGGGCATGTGGGACAAAGCCCAGCTGTCACCAAGGCTAGACCAGGATTGAAGGAGGCACAAACACCAGCACAGGCCATGCTGCAGGGATTTTTCAGAGCACAATGAAGTTGAACAACTCTGCCACCCCCTGGGCACCAGGCAGAGTCTCAGCAGATCGAAGCAGAGCAGGGAAGGGGACAGCAGCCAGTGGGAAGGGGACAGGATCAACCCACCAAACCAAGAGGAGCTCCATTCATCATCTGAGTTATGTCTGCATATTTCCTGCAGCTCTTGGCAGTGTTTCCCCCTGAGGACAGCAGAGGCTGTTCGTGAGAGCCATCTGATTCTCCAGCTCTGTCTGGCTATTTAATTACCAGATTCTTATCCTGACAATCGTATACAGAAGAGCAGCCCCAGGAGACTGCAGGACAGAGGAAGCTCATGGGATCTCAGTGTCCAACGTCAGTGCTGCAGCATTTTTCAACAGCCAGGAGAAAAGCATCAGCCTTTAAGCCTGGTTTAAGTGCATCTCCACTCCTGGTGGCTCTGGTCAGTGGTGGATGCACGTGCCCAGATTGCAAAGAGGCCAGACAGACCAAAGGTGGCCACAAATCCAAGGATCTCACCAGGATTTGTTTGTACAGTGACAACATTTGCAGTGAAGAGGATAAAGCTGTATTTTCTCTTTTAGCACAGAACTGTAGAACCAAAAGAGGAGGCTGCCATCCTGCTTGGTTACATGTAACTGTTTAATACCACAGGAGGAAAAGCACAAGAATTAGGGCTCTGTGGCTGTTCATGGCTTCAGCAGGTTCCTGCTGGGGCCTTGCATTGGACAAGGAGCAGAACAAGGAATTTTGATTTTACCAATACAAAATCCATTCCCCACAGGGTCAGCTCTCAAAGGGCATTACAGCCAGCCATGAAATGCCCATACACACAGGACAGCACACAGAGCAGACACACAGCACTTCTGTCTGCAATCCATGTGTGTGCACACGGGACAGCCATGGAATTCCAGGCCTCCCAGGCAGGCTGCAGCCAGGAGACACCATCCCAGAACTCAGAAACAGAAAAGTGCAACAATTTCCTCCTCTGTCCACAGAGCAGCCCTGCTTCCTGGGCTCTGACTTCACTTGCAGGGCAAACACAGTCCAAGCAGCAGCACGAGCAGCTTTGCTTTTCCAGCAGCCAGGCTAAGGAAAGCAGGAAGGAGGGACAAGGAGAAGAGACTGAGTGCTGAACCACTGCTGTGCCTTTACACTGCTTCCCTGGGCTGTGGTTTACAGGTTAGAGGGTAAGAGCTGCCTGCAAGAGCCAAGCTTAGAGTGAACCATCCACAGCATTACTCAGAGCCCATTATCCAGGGCCCTGGCACATGAGCTTGTGTCACCACTTTAGATCTGCACAATGTCAGCAAGAGGAGCCTCTCTCCTCTCTGGCAGGACAGCTCAGCCTTTTCTTACCCTCACATGAACACAGTGGCTCTGCATGACCCCAAGGAGGCAAATTCCTGGTAGATAATAGCCAGGAATGAGCAGAGTTCTCCTCTGTCCGCCCTGGGAGCAGAGCCCCTTCCTGAGTGGAGCCCCAGCCTCAGGGAGCAGCAGCAGAGCCAGAGATGCTGTGATAACACTAAAGTGCTGTGGCCAGAGCTGACCAGTAATTTTCCAGTGTCTTCTCAGGAGTGGAAAAAAGGATCACAAACTCTCTTTTATTCTTTCACCTGGTTCAATGCTCATCTTAAAACTGATGAGGGAGAGAGCATCCTCACATTCAGCTCTCTGCAAAAAACACTTGGAGGGGATCCTTTAGGCAAGGGGATCTCTGCAGGGTCAGGACTCGGATGCTGGGCAGACAATTAACAACAGTGCAAACTTAGAGCCCAAAAGCTCAGCTTACCTCACATTCAGTCTACGCTCTTCATCACTGCCGGCCTCCGCCTGAGGGGAGGAAAGGACACAAGAGTCACACGTTGGTTATTTGCACATGACACCTTTAACTAAAATCCCTGCACCAACAGGGAGTGAGGGGCTGTTTTCTGCAGGGTTTTTCCTCCTGGAGCCAGGGATAAATGAGACTCCCTAGTCCTGTACGGTACCAGCACCCGGCGCCGGGTGACAAAGGGGCTCAGGGGGATTTTAAAGCTATTAGGTCCTAATCCTGCAAGCTGGTCCTGGAGCGCAGAGCGCTTTGAAGAGCGCCAGCCCCGACGTCACCGGCGCACACCTCGCTGCCGCCGCGCACACACGTGAGGGCAGCAGCTGGCAGCCACAAATAACTGGCACTGGGGATGTCCCAAGCACCAGGACACAGCCAAAAGTGCTCCCCGGGACTGTCCCTGATGTGCAGCTCCAGGGATGATCACACTGCCAGGTCAAGGAGGCCACCTCCACCCGGTGCTGGCACACGTGTCCCCAGGATGGAACAATGCACGTCCCATGCCTGCTGCCTTCCAGGGGAACACGCTGCTTTGGTGGCAGGAGTGGATTAAAATGGGCACTTCTGCACCAGGCACTTGTAGGAAGCCTCCCTGGAAGCAAATCTGGCTGCTCAGGTGACACTAGACTTTATTGAGTCTCCTCAAAAGAGAAGTGTGACCTCAGCCTGCTTCCAAACCCAAGCATTTTCACAGAGTCATGCTTTGCAGTCATCCCCTTCAAGTTCCCTAGTAGCTTTTAGACAAAATTCCTTATTAGAGAAAAGCAGGGTTGGGGCTAATTGCATCCAGAGCTGACAAAAAAAACCCAACCAAAACAACAGGCTCTGAGATAGTTCTGCTTTGGTCCTGAGTGAGTGCAGAGGAGAAAGGGCTGGGAGCATCCCCTTGGAGAGCAGGGCTGTGCTGGGGAGAAGATTTGGGCCCTATAAGCAAAGCAGGGGCCTTACAGAAAATCCTTCACACTCACAACACACCTGATCCTGACAAAGCTGGAGGGACACAAGCCTTGCAGGAAATCAGGCTCCATCAGTGCTGACTCTTGGAGAACATCCTGGTATTTCCTACAGCCTTGCTCAGAACCCACATCAAATAAGGATCCCCCTAGGAATTACAAGTTTCCAGGTGGTTTTGTACAAGTCAAAAATAAACAAATTACATCATTTTAAATGTTCAAGACTGGAGCTTTGGAGGGATGAGTGGACCTGGATCAGATCGCTCCCCATCCTCTCAAGTTAGGATCTGGGATGGTGGAGGGCACAGGAGCTGCTCTGCTGACAATCTGTGAGAGCCAAGTAAAGCCAGGGGGAAAAAAAAAATCCTGCAAATGCAAGAGCAGAGGCTGGATATTGGAACTGTGGCCATTTGGAGGAGGGGAGATGCACAAGGCTGTCCCGACTGACCCAGCAGAGGGTGAGGAGCATACCATGGCTATTTTTAGTCTGTTTACAGTGCAGAGCTGGGCTGCAGGCAGAGCCCCAGAGCACCCCAAGTCCCAGTGCCCCCACTGGCAGATCCCCCAGCCCTGGGAAGCTCTGGAGGTCTGGCAGGTTTGGGACCTTTGCAGGGTCACCCTCCTGTTTGTTTGGGGCCGTCACATAGCAACAAAGGGGAGAAAAACTTTTTTCCTTTTTAAACAAACGTGACTGTGAGGATGACGACTCTTGGATGTCGTCAGCTGGGGCTCGGCAGCAGGGCTGGGCCTGGAGCTGCTGTGGGCTCCTCTCCTGCAGGAGCTGAGCTGTTCCCAAAGCTGATTTTCCCTGTATTTTCTACTAAAAACTGCAGGAAAACCAAAGGAAGGCAGCAGCGAGGCTGCCACGCCGAGCCCTCCTGGCCTGTCCTGTCCTGGCCTGCTGAGAGCAGCCCTGGGAGCTGGCAGGGTTTGGGGTGCACCACACACTGGGGTGATGCTCTGGAGCTGCAGCTGCTCATCCCACCATGGGCAGACCCCAGCAGGCACTGCCTGTCCCTCCCTGGGGACTGTGCTGAGCGTGGCCACTCTGAAGGACCACGGGGAGCGGGAGGTGTGTGCAAGGCAGATGCACAAGCAGTGCAAGTTTGCACGTGTGTGTGAACCACTCTTACCTAAGAATTTGCAGCAGCATCCATTTTATAAATTCCTTTGGGCTCCTGAGTTAGGAGAGGCCACAACAGCACAGTCACAATTAGCAAGGATGTGTGGCCATCATTTCCCATTAAAATATCTTCTAGTAATTATTCAGCTAAAAGTCCAAATGACCCCTGGTTTTCCTTGCAAGAAAGATCCTAAAAGAACAGGAGCAGGCTGGCAGTTTTTGAGGGGATTTTTCTTTAAATTAACTTTGCAAAAAACAACATGCTGAACCTGGAAAAAGAATCTGGAAATCATAATTTTATTTCATGCTAGAAGAGATCATTCTATCAGGACTCAGTGTCTTCCTTTGGGAGCCACCACAGCACTGCTGAGCTGTGGGTGCTGGTGGCAGAAGTGCCCTGCCATGGACAACACCTGGTGGCAAATTTGGGGCAGCATTTTTGAGAGGAAAAAGGAGAATTGTATGGTCATCCCACAGAAAATACAATCACTAGCAGCAGCTGTGCCACAAAGCAGTGCCTAAGACAGATGTACATGGCAAGGCCTGCTTTGACTCCTCTCCCACCTGCACCAGTTAAATCCAGTCTAATTCCCCTGCCTGCTCTGGGGTTACAGCTCATTTTCATCTCTCTAGACTGGGAGGCCACTAGGTCTTGTTTAAGACTCTGCCTAAACGAGATCCTACAAAATTCCTTCTGAAAACTCCTTCAAAAAGTGCAGCTCACATCTCCAAGTTCCACAGTTGGCACAGCATGGCCCAAACTGGGTCCCTGCAGCCAGGGACCCCCTCCAAAGCCCCTAGGGCCAGGCAGAACCCGGGAGCTTTGTGGCTCCCCCCTCCTGCTCCCCCCTCAGCCCAGCTAATCGGGGGAGTCACAGGGACCTGACAGGTGACAAATAGGATTGTTTACCTGGCAGGAGTGGGGACAGAGCGAAGCCAAGGGCAGTGAACATCAAAGGAAAGAAGCTTGGGGGGATGCACGGGGAGGATGTGCAGGGAAACAGCAGGCCTGTCTTTGAGGGTGACAAAGGAGATGGGTTTGGAGGGAAAAAGGGGAGAAGAAAGAGAAACTGGAGGTGCAGCTGTGTTTGGATGGCACGTGGGAGCTGTGAGGGGGAAAGCAGAAGCCCAAGGCTGGGCAGAGGTAGGAGAGGGCATTCCTGGGGCACAGGAGTGGAGGGGGTGTGCAGCAGAGCTGGGACATGCAGAGAGCCAGGCCAGCAGGACACAGATGGCACCACGGGGCAGGTGAAGTGGCAGGTCCAGGTCTTGGAGCAGCAGAGCTGGGGGAAGGAGAGAAAGGGCAGCAGCACGGTGGAGGTGTGAGGAGTGGCAAGGTATGGGGTGCAGCAGGATGGGAGCTGCTCCTGGAGAATTGACAATGGACACCCTGGGGAAGGGCTGGCATGAGCTCCCTGAGGGGCAGGAGCTGCAGCAGATGTGGGGAAAGGTCGTGCCATGGACAGAGCGGTAACACAGGGCAAAGCAGGGCATCCCTGGGGCAGGAGGTGGTGGCAGCTCTGGGCTGCCAAGCAGGGACAAGGGCCAGCACAGCTGCTCCATGAAGACAGGCCCAGCACTCTGCCCAGAGATTTACCTGCCAAGAGAGAGGTGAAGCAGGCTGCCCCAGGGTTTAGGGAGCTCAGGCTCCCTGCCAGCTGAGGGCTGGAATGGGGGACATCCACAGGGGAATGGAGCTGTGTGTGGGGGGATGGCAGGACAGAACCAGGCTTGGCTCAGCCTGGCAGCATCAAAAGGCTGGGGCTGGGCAGCATCGGGGGCTATGAGAGGGGACTGGGATGGTGGGGGCTGTGAGGGGCTGAGCTGGGCCGGGGACTGATGGGGGTTGTGAGGCTCAGGGCCATGGGGGCTGTAAGGGGAGGAACGCTGAGGGGAAGGGGCTATGGGGGACCAGGGGGCTGTAGGGCTGGCAGCCATGAGGGACCAGCGCCTGTGAAGGGCATGAAACCAGGGGCTGGGGAGCCTGTGAGGGGCTGAGCTGGTGGCAGGGGGCTGTGGGAAGTCAGGCCATGGGGACAGCGGGGGGATGAAGACAGGGGACAAGTGGTTGTGGAGGGCCAAGGGGCCGCGAGGGGGTGGAACCAGGGGCTAGAAGGGGAAAGCTGTGAAGGGCCAGAGCTGTGAGGCCGGGACCATGAGGGTGATGGAGCCAGAAGCTCTGGGTTACGGGATGCTGGGGGGGCTGCAGGGGCCTGGCCCCGAGCGGGGCCTCACCCCGCCCCTCCCCGCTCCCCATTCGCCGCCGCCGCCGCCCCCGGGGCTCATCCTCCCCTTCCCTCCCCGTCCCTGCCCATGCCGTCCCCGCTCACCTCGCTCGTGCTGGCCGAGGAGGCGGCGCTGGGGGTCGGCGAGCGCTGCAGGGTAACCAGCGCCATGGCTGCAGCTGCGGGGCTGCGGCCGCCTCCCCCTCACGCCGGGAAGGGGCGGGCCCTGCGAGGGAAAGGGCGGGGCCCGAAAGGGGAGGAACTCCTCTCTATGGGCGTGGCTTGTTTGCGGCGGTAGGCGGGGCTTGATGTGGTGGGCGGGGCCGCCCGGCCCATCCCACTCCCCCCCAAATCCCGCCCCCAATATCCCAGTCCATGGCAGGGACACCTTCCACTGGCCCAGGTTGCTCCAAACCCTGTCCGACCTGGCCTGGGACACTTCCAGGGATCCAGGGGCAGCCACAGCTGCTCTGGGTAGCCTGAGCCAGGGCCTCCCCAGCCTCACAGGGAGGAATTTCTTCCCAGTATCCCGTCTAACCCTGCCTCTGGCAGTGGGAAGCTGTTCCCCCTTGTCCTGTCACTCCAGGCCCTTGTAAATAGTCACTCTCTATTTTTCCATCAGGCTGCCTTCAGGTACTGGAGGGCCACAATTAGGTCCCTCTGATGCCTTTTGTTTTCCAGACTGAACAATCCTGATGCCCTCAGCCTCTCTTCCTACTCAAAAACTGAGCCAGAAGCACTCAATTTTTCCAGATCCCACAGGAATCTTGTGTTCAAGAAGCAACTGGATGTGACATTAGTGCTGTGGTCTAGTTGACAAGATGGTGATCAGTCAAAGATTGACCTCAGTCGTCTTTCCCGGTCTAAGGGACTCTGCAAATCCACACCCCAGGAAGTCACAGAATCACTGCTGCTGGAAAAGACCTCCAGGACCATGCCCATAAACACATCCCTGTGTCCTGGTCTGCCAGTGGTCACCATGGAGACAAGAGGCAGGGGTGGCACTTTGCCACCAATGGTGGTGACCCCGTTTTCCATGACTCTGGGGCCTCCTGCCAGTGGCATCACGTGGGAACTCCACCTCCCAGAGCGAGAGCAGACTTTGGCCCTGCTGCCCTGGACACTCAGACTTTGCCCTGCTGAGCTGCAACAACTCTGACTCTGAAGCCTCCGGACACGGCACTGACTGCTCCAGGGACCCCACACTCTGCAGGTAAACTGGTGGAAAATGTGTATTCACATTACTTTTTGGCAGATCCTCCTCAGCTGGCACTGCAGGGACAGCTGGGGTGAGTCCCTGTCCCTGGTGGAGGAGGTGACCCTGGTTCCTGAGGGTTTTAAAACCATGGCAGATGGGAAACAGCTCCCACTGTGCTGTTCCAATGAGTCATCCCTCCATCCTGGCAAATGTCATCCTCCTGTTGTCACAGCAGAGATGCTGGACTTCACCTTGCCCAAAAAAACCCTGTAGGCTGGAATTTATTCCTTCTCCCAGAACCAGCCCAGGATCTGCACTCCCAGCTCTTCCCCATACTGGTTTTTGTCCATTCCATGCACAGGCAGTGACCACAGGGCTTTTCCAAGGCAGGAAAGTTCTGTCAGGAGGGAACCAGAGGATGGAGAGGGGCTGAAGCTGTGTCCAGTTCTGGCCCCTCAGTTTGGGAAGGACATTGAGACTCTTGAGCACGTCCAGAGGAGGCAACAGGGCTGGTGAGGGGCCTGGAACACAAACTCTGTGAGGAGCGACTGAGGGAGCTGGGGGTGTTTAGCCTGGAGAAAAGGAGACTCAGGGGTGACCTTGTCACTCTCTACAACTCTCTGAAAGATGTTTTTTGGTATGGTGGGGTTGGGCTCTTTCTCCAGGAACTGATAGAACCAGAAGACACAGTCTCAAGCTGCACCAAGGGAAATATAAGTTGGGTATTAGAAAACAGTTTTTTTTATGGAAAGAGTGATAAAGTTCTGGAGTGCCTGCCCCGGGGAGGTGGTGGAGTCACCATCCCTGGATGTGTTTAACAAAGCCTGGATGTGGCACTGGGGGCCAGGGTTGAGATGTTGGGGCTGGGTTGTACTCAATGGTCTTGAAGGTCACTTCCAACCCAGTGATTCTGTGAATTCTGGGATTCTGAGATTCTGTGATTTGCAGCCAGAATTCACCCGCAGCCATCCTCCCAGCTGTGCCTGGAAGGGTTTGAGGTGGTGGCGCAGCCACCCTCCTGTGCAGCCCTGTGGGTGACAGTGGTGTGAGGGTCCAACCTTGCACTCATCACAGCTGGCATTGCTCCCTGGGAAACAACTGCTGCTTCCCATCCTTTTCATCCATGCCCGCGCAGAGCAGGGTTGGGTCACTGGGAATGGAGGGTTCACAGTGTCCCTGGGGAGATGGAGCTGTGGTGGGTGCTCCAGCATCTCCCTGGCTGCTCAGCCTGTGGCTGGTGGGACACAGAGGAGGATCCCTGGGGCGGGCCACACCTGGAGCTCCTTGTGCCAGCAGTGCCGCCCTGCCAGCTGAGCTGCAGCTTTTCTGCTGGCACAGCCAGGGGTGGAGACACATTCCCCAGCCACTGGGAGGAACCACAAACACCCCATCCATGATTCCTGGATCAGAGCTTCTTGAGGAGGGCTGGGAGGCTTTACAAGAATGAACCGTAAGGAGCTCAGCTCCACTGCCAGAGCAGCTGAGCTCCTGCAGGAGCTGATGCTCCCTCATGCTGTCCCCAGCTTGTCCAGCAGCCCCAGCCGTGCCCTCGGAGCCGGAGCCATGCGTGTGGCCGTCATCGGGGCCGGGGTGATCGGGCTCTCCAGCGCCCTGTGCATCCAGGAGCAGTTCCAGAGCCTGCTGCCTTCCCTGCAGCTGGAGGTCTACGCCGACCACTTCACCCCCCACACCACCAGCGACGGGGCAGCCGGGCTGTGGCAGCCCTACCTGAGTGACCACGGCAACCTGCAGGAGACGTAAGGCAGCAGCAGGAGGAGGAGGAGGAGGATGAGGATGGTGCCTGTCCCTCTCCCTGTGTGCCATGGGCTGCCCTGGCCCAGCTCCATGGGGCTGGCAGAGCCACCACTGTCCCATTCTCATCCCAGGCTCTGGAATAAAGAGACGTTCGATCACCTCCTCGGGCAGCTGCACTCCCCAGCAGCCAAGGAAATGGGACTTTTCCTCATTTCTGGCTACAACCTGTTCAGGGAGCCGCCGCCGGTAAGGAAGGAGCAGGTCCCAGCTGGGGCTGGGAAGGGTTTCAGGGGCTCTGCTTCTTTCAGCCAGCGTTTCCCAATATTTCCAAATTTGCCTTGGGACATGGTGTTTTCTGTGCTCCCGAGGCAATACTGGTGTGAGGATCCAAAAGGGGAGTGACAGAGCCTGTCCAGCTGTGCTGGCAGCTGCACATCCAGCTGTGTCCCTCTGGGATGGGCTGTGTCCCATGGGGTGTGTCCCATCAACTCCCCATAGCTCCTGTCCCACGGTGATCCCGGCTCATTAATGATCTCAGGACATTATTTCCTGGCTCATTAATGATCTCAGGACATTATTTCCCGACTCATTAATGATCTCAACTCTTTCTCTTCAGGATCCATCCTGGAAGAACATTGTCCTGGGATTCAGGAACTTGACTCCAAAAGAACTCGAACTCTTCCCTGGTTACAGGTATTTTTCAGTGAGTTTTTTTGGACACTCAGGTGGGACAGTCCTGGATACCTCCTGAATACAGCTCTGGCATGAGGCAGTGGGACAAGGAGCTGCAGGCGTAGAAATGTGCTCACTTCTTTAAAAATGCTTCCCTTCAAATGAGTAAGAAACAGCTCAAATGGCCAAAAAAGCAGCAACACAGCACAGAAACCATTCCAGCTCCTCTTTTACCTCACCTTACCTCAATGTCAAAACAGGGGAGGAAAACCAGAAGGTGTTTTATGCTGTAAAAAGGGAGGAAAAATCACGCACTCATGTGAGGAGGGTCCCAAGGGGAATTGGGGTCCCAGATCCACAGTGGCTGTCAGGAATGTTGGGGCAGGAGGCTCCTGCAGGTCCTCACAGCCTCCTCTCCTCCTGTTTCAGCCATGGCTGGTTCAACACGGCGCTGATGCTGGAGGGCAGGAGTTACCTGCCCTGGCTCACCAACAGGTGAGTGCAGCTGCTCCTGCTTCCTCTGGCTGCAGGTGTGGATTTTCATCCTGCACATCAGGATAGGGTGGGCAGAGATGCATCCCTGGGAAGAGGCTCTGGAATTCCTGCTCATTGCCCCAGTGGGGTTACACATTGACAGTGAGCCCAGGAGTGTATTTTTTGCATGGCAAAAATGAAAGTAATGGGGGCACTTGGAGCTGCATCCAAGTGCTTTTGGCTTTGGAAGAATTTGGGGTTTGATTTTATTCCTGTAATTTCTAATGCTGAGCATTAGGTGTCCTGGTATTGAACATTTCCTTTTAATTTGCCAGTAACAAATGAACTTGTGCTTCCCAGGCTGATGCAGAGGGGAGTGAAGTTTTTCCATAAGAAGGTTGAGTCTTTCCAGGAGGTGAGTGGGGATGTGGAGCCAGGGCAGAGGGCACAGCCCCATCCCAGAGTGTAGAAGCAGCATCCAGCAGGCAGGGGCTGCTCTGGGATATTCCTTGGCATGAGTGATGGGACAGGGAACAGCAGCAAGACTATTCCAAAGTCCAGGAAATAAATTATACCAGGAAAGATAAAAGGTTTTGGGTATTGAGGGATGGCTGACCGAGGATGGGGTAGAGCATTTATCCAGCCTGGACTGGCAGCTTTCCCTGGAATGGTTTGGTGGCACACATGGGATGTCAGCAGGAGCTGGCTGGGGAAGAAGCTGTGCCCTGGATCTGCCCCTTATGGTTTGTCCATTTCCTGACTGTTGGAAAGAGCTCATTTGGAAGCAGGAATGTTGTGCCTCTGTGGCAACATCCCTGTGTGCTGCTCCCTCTCTCCTCAGCTGTTCTCCCAGGGTGTGGATGTGGTGCTGAACTGCAGTGGGATGCGCTCAGGGGACCTGCAGCCCGACCCAGAGCTGCAGCCTGGCCGGGGCCAGATCATCAGGGTGAGCTGGGGCAGGCCTGGGGCTTCCCAAAAACCCATCTGTACCATGAGGAGTGGCTGTGCCCTCTGGGGAAAACCATGGGCTTGTGGCTGGGCCCACACTGGGATCAGGTCCTGATTCTCAGTGAACACTGCTCATGTGGAACCAACCAGATCCCATTCCTGGTTCAGCTGTGGGAATGCCCTCAGCCTCCAGCTGTTTCTGTTTCTCCATAGGGTGAGGGCTGGGGGAGCTCAGAGGCACAATGCTGATAATAAAAAGATAAAATCTTTGGGGGAAGATGGTGATTATTTGGAGAAACACCTGCACTCCTGTTTTCCCATCTTCCCAGGGAAGCCAGCGCAGGGAACACCGAGCTAAGGGAGGGTCCCATATCTGTATCCTCATGTCCCTCCTGCTGTCCCCTGAGCCTGGCACCCACTCTCCAGCTCTGACTTCCTCCCTTCATGTCGCAGGTCCTGGCCCCGTGGGTGAAGCATTTCATCATCACTCACGACCTGAAATCCGGGATCTACAACTCGCCCTACGTCATCCCGGGGTAGGTGACCAGGCCTGGCTGGCACCAGTGACATTCCTCTGTCACTGTCCCCAAAGCCTGGTCTGGGACATGGCTCCTGCTGTGTCTGCCAGGCCTGGCTTCATCCCTGGTGCTGTTCTTGGCTGTGTGGGAGGAGGACTTGGGCAGCAAAGCCAGGGAGCTCCCAGTCAGCAGAGAGCACCCAGCACCACAGTGCTTCCATGTCCTGTCCTTTTCCAAGGACCAAACCCCACCAAGGCAAACTCCACCCTGGCCAAGTCCCCAAACCAGCCAAACACTGACAGTGGAGTGGATATTTTGGGGGAGATGTTTTGTTTTCACTGTAGCCATCTTTATCATCAACCAGTGGACCAAACTGGTGCTGCAGCTCAGGGTGGGGAAAGGCACTGCTGATCCATGCTCCCATAAAAATAAGGCAGGAATTCTTCTACTTCAACAAAATCTCCCTGGGAAAGCTCAGCCTTCCCCTCACTGTCCCCTGAGCTGCTGGTGAGCCTGGGGGCATCTCATTGGGTTTATCATGGAATATCCTGAGCTAAAAGGGACCACAAGGACGGAATCCAGCTCCTGGCTCTGCCCAGGGAGCTACACTGTGGGATAAATAAATCCATCTGCTGTTCATCCCAGCTCTGCTTCCTCCCAAGGGCCTGCAGCAACTCTGCTCTGGCAGTGGAGAGGGGTCTTTAAGATGGAATTTGAATGCTGCATCTCTGACACTTCCTATTGTCCTCTAACATATCAGGCTTAGGCAGTAAGCCAGGATGCAAACAGGAGCTTTGCAGGCTCACAGCCCCCATGCAGCAGATTCTGAGTGATTCCTGATCACAGCCCCAGATGAATTCCTCTGCCTGTGCTTGTTTTAGCTGGAGCTGTCAGGGCTGGCCACCAGGCTGATCCCAAAGGAAGAGCTGGATCCAGTTCTCATGTGGAGGGCACCCCTTTCCTGCTGGGCAGCTCAGCCCTGGAGGGTCCCTCCTTTTGCTTTTGTGCTTCCCAATGATCAAGCAGGGTTTTGGAAGGGTCCAGCCAGCACAAACCCCTCCAGGACCCCCTCAGCCTTAACCTGCCTCTTGTCCTCTGTTATTCCACAGGAGTTTGGGGCAGCAGCAGCACCAATCTCTGTGCTCCCTCCAGAGCCATCCTGCTCCTTCCAGCTCTTCCTGAGCCAGGCAGGGGCAGACCTGTTTGATAAGGATGGAATTATCTGTGTGCTTTGCCTAGACAAAGAATGGCTGACAGGATTTAATGAGTGACTTGCTCACGAGCAGATGTGCAGGCTCCTCTCTCTGCCTGCTCCATGTGGGAGTTTCTCCCACGGGAATGTTTTGCAGGCTCAGGGTGTAGCAGGATCCATCACCACACTCACACAGCGTCCCTCCACGTGGTGGCCCCACAGGGGACAGCTAGGGACAAGCCACCACTGTGTGTCTCCTTTGGCTCCTGGTACAGGAGCGAGTTCACAGTGCTGGGAGGGATTTACCAGCACGGAAACTGGAGCGAGGAGAACAGTGCCAAGGACCACAAATCCATCTGGGACAGCTGCTGCCAGCTGCTGCCAGCTCTCCAGGTGGGTGACCTGACTGCCAGCATGGGGCACAGGGAGCTGGGGGGCTCAGGATGCAGGAATGAGTGCTGGGACAAACCACAGGAGCTATTTCCATGAGTCAGGGTTTCTGTGTGTCCACCCAGGGCTCTTCCACCTGGCTGAGGGACAGGCAGGGCTGGGGCTGGTACTGAGACAAGGTTTGTAGGGATAATAATTACTCATGTATAGAACCAGAGCTTTGGGAGGTTCCAGCCCATTGTCCCCACACCTTTAGAGAAGGGTTGTGTGGGGTGAGGCTGGGTTGTGTCCACTCCCAGTGCTGCTGTTATTCCCTGGATTAGCAGGAAAGGTGGCGTGGGGCTTTGGCACAGGGATTTTCTTCAGCTTCAAGCTGGCGCTGCCATCCCAAACCGTTCTGCCTGGAGCTGCTGCTGCAGATGGGCTGCCCCCTGTCCCTGCTCATTTCAGGGCTCAGCTGGTGCCGTGAGGTTTGGCTGGTGGGATTCCAAGGAATGCTGTGCAGTGCTACGTGCTTTTGCTTCCAGAAGGCAAAGATCGTCGGGGAGTGGAGCGGCCTGAGACCAGCACGGCCCTCGGTCCGCCTGGAGAGGGAGAGCATCCGGCTCGGCAATCTCCAGGCAGAGGTACCCGCCCAGCCCCGCGGTTGAGTGTAATTAATCACCGTGTTAATTGTGCCTGGGGCAGTGATAAACAAGCCCTGTTCCTGTGATCATCCCTCTCTCCATCTCCCCACCAACAGCGAGGGAATCTTTGAGTCCAGGGATAAATGTCAGAGATACTGAAACAAATGATTGATGTTGCTTCCCCATCCCTGGAAGGGCTCAGGGATCTGTTGGAGTAACCCGGGCTTGTAGGAGATGTCCCTGCCCACAGCAGGGGATGGGACAAGAAGGGCTTTGAGATTCCCCCAGCACATGCTGGGATTCTGTGCTTCTCCCCCAGGTGATTCACAACTACGGCCACGGCGGCTTTGGGCTCACCATCCACTGGGGCTGTGCCATGGCAGCAGCTCGGCTCTTGGGGACCATCCTGCAGGAGAAGAAGCAGCTGGCCACCCCCCCAGGGCCCCGCCTGTGAGCACTGCTCCCCTGGAATGGGTGACAACAGTGGCTTAGGGATCGCAGCAGAAGGATGGGAACAGCACAGGGATCCACACAGGGCTTGACCCAGCTCTGGCTCTCAGTGTCTCATTTCCAGGTCGCTGCCATTTTCCAGGTGGCTCCACTCCCTCCACAACCTGCCTGGAAGAAGGGCTTTCAAATATGGACTAATCATCCGTGGCAAAGTGCACCAAGGGCTGTCTGGGATCAGGCTGCAAAGGGCAGGCTGGGTCCAGCTGAACCCTGGGCAGTCCTGCAGTTCATCTGCACCAGGGGACAGGATCTGAAACGGAGCTGGGGACACCTGAGGTCTCTGCTGGCCGCTCCAACACCCAGTGTGTAATTAGATTTACAGGCTCCCCCCCAGGAGGTAAAAGCTCCTTAGTAGGAAGAAGCTCTGAGGCTCCCAGGGAAGTAACAGCAGCTCTGGGAGCACGTGCCTGGCTTACTCCAGTTTTCCTCACATTCCTGCCAGGACAAAGCTCGGGCCACAGCACCTGCTTAGTGTAGCTGGAACCAGACAGCAGCACTTGCCTAAAATGGCCTTTCCAAACGATGTTTTAGCAACAAAAGCAACTTGTTCCAGCCCTGTTGGCTTGCCAGACTCTATATATAGCAGAGAGCATAAGAAAATAGCTCTTCTTGTCCCTAAAACTCCCACGGGCCCCTCAGCTTCCCATTTCTCCCTCTCAGAGAGAGAGGGCCTGGCCTGGGGAAGGTTGTGCTTCTCAGAGGAGGAGCAGGACTTTTTGGGGTGTTAAGGGATGCTGTTGGGGACCCAACACACTGTTCTGAAGATACAGCCTGGCTGATCTTCCCATGCCACGTGTCTTTCCTGCTTTACAAACCAATCCCAGACAGGATGGTGAGGAAGCCTCAAATCCAAAGGCTGTTGTGAGCCCAGCACAGTGCCTGGCTCACTCTCCTGTGTGGATAAGCCAAGTGTTCCTTACTCATCCGTGGTGCAGCTCCTCTCTCCTGCTGACTCTGTGTGCCAGGAATAGCTCAGCAGCGTGGGCATCTCCCTGCTGGGCTTAGCAAACACAGCTGGGCTGGGGAAATTGGGAGCCACTGTCCAAAGCATTTCCAGCTTCCCTGGAAATGTTGCAGTCACTAGGTAAAGTCAGGAAAAGGAAAACAAAGGCTGGAGAAAATTCCCTGCTGATTAATGCTGAACTCAAGGGTCTGTGATCCCACCTCAGGAAAAGCCATTCAGGGGATCTGGATCCCCTTGCTTTCACTTATTCCAAGTATGAGACATTCAGGAGCACATCCTCTGCTGTAAATCCAGCCCCACTTTGGTGATTTTGGGAAAATTCCACTGGACAAAGAGGGGTGTAGGAAATCATTGTACACCTGACAAGAAGCAGCTGATTCTTTGATCTCAGAGCCTGCAGGAGCCCTGTGATCTCACGTGGCCTCTTGGCAAATAGGAATGAGCTGATCTGTAATTTTATTTGCAGGTTAACTCTGTTTGTCTTCTAAAGGCCTCAATTTAATCTGTGTGACCAATAAAGGGAATGTTCAAATCTCTTGTGCATGATGGTTCTTCCTCTTAGTGATGGCACAGGAAAGGCCTCAAATGCCGATTCCACAGAAATGTCCCAGGATATCATCATTCCATGTCTCCACACACATCTTTCCTAAACATTTCATCCTGGAGGAGTAGGAGTCATCAGTCCAAATTCCAAGCAGACCAGGGAACCTGGAATATCATCCTATGAAGATCTGTGGTTGCTGACAGTCCCCAGGGCATTAAGAAGTCACAGAAATCACAGAATCGTGGATTTGGATGGGAAGGGACCTTGAAGATCATCCAGTCCAGGGCAGGGACACCTTCTACTATCCCAGGTTTCTCCAAGCCTCCTCCAACCTGGCCTTGGACATGTCCAGGGATGGGGCAGCCACAGCTTCCCTGGGCAAATCCCCACTTTTTATCAGTTTTATCAATTTTAATCAATTATCAAAATCGATTTTAATCAGAGGGATTAAAATTCATTTTGAGGCCAGGGAAGGTCAAGGAATGGGACCTGGACAATTCCTGCATGTCCTCTGACACACACAAAACAATACCTCCCATGCCCAGTGTCAGCACATTTTAGAAACTCCACAAGGATCTCCCGTGACCCAGAACAAAGCTGGAAGCACATCAAGTATCAGGAGAGTCAGCAAACAGCAGCTCTGGCATTTGGGAAAACTCCTGCCAGAGCTCAAAGAGTGTTTGGACACCACTCCCAGGGATGCACAGGGTGGGACTGTTGGGGAGTTGGACTGGATGATCCCTGGAGTCCCTTCCAGCTCAGGATATTCCATAATCCTGAGTATGAGCTTTAGAAATGCCCGAGGATGCCAAAAAGTAACCACAGAATGAAAGAATATTCCCCCCAGCATTGCTTCAGCCACACAAACCCTTCCAGTTCCCAATTATTTCCATTCCCAGGAAGGAGGCTCTGCTGGGATCCCAGGCTGGGAGAAGGAAGATGGAAGCACCCTGGGATGAGAACACCCTGCATTAGCATGAGAAGGATTTGCAGCTCCTGAGTCATTTTGACTCATCCTTCAACCACCTCCTGCCTGTAAATAATCGGGCATCAAAATAAGAATATCAGTGACAGGGTGGAGGAAAATAGGCTTGGGCACTTAATTATGGTTTAGAAAAGTGATAGGGAAATGAAGGGTTTATATTGAAATGGAAATGAGTAGAAGGAACCCTCCCTGCCCCAAAGTCCAGACACATGTGGAGCCACCTGATGCCAGCACACCCAGGGAAGAGGCCAAACTGGCTGGGGTTTAGTGTCCAAACTGGATTAAATATGAAAATCAATTAAAGATTTAAGAGAATTTTAAAAATTATAGAATCCCAGAATGGTTTGGGTGAGAAGGGATCTTGAAGCTCATCCAGTCCAACCCCTGCCATGGGCAGGGACAAGTTCCACTAGCCCAGGTTGCTCCAAGCCCTGTCCAACCTTGCCTGGAACATTTCCAGGGATGCAGCATCCACAATATTTTGCTGTAGTGAGGTTACTTACAATGGGAACAGGAATCCTGTGACTTTTCTTTACATCTAAATACACAAAACAGACAGAAAATGAGTCAGACCTGCAGAGTGCTGAGCCCTGTAGATCAAACCTCTGAACGCCAAAACAAAAAAGAAAGCAAAGCTATGACCCCTCCTAAACATCCCTCAAAAGAGCCAAAAACTTATTTCCTGAAAAAACTATTTATTTGTTCAACATAAAATATCTAATGTGGACTTCAACTCTCCAATGCCATGTCAGGAACAGGAACCAGAGGAGTATTTTACAACAAGCTTGAGATACACCAAGTTTTTCAACATTAAAATGTAAATCCAGCTTAGAAACTGTACATTCAGACATGGAAACATTCACTGCTCTTTCAGCAAGTATTTGGGAATAACAAATCATCCCATCCAAGCACATTTGGGGAATTACATTCCCACACCAGCTTGGCAAAACCAAATCCCACAATTCTGTTTGAATTCCAAAGGACCTCACTTTCCTGTTTGAAACAAAGCAGTTGCAGCAATTCCTTTACCAGTGAGAATGTGGAAAAGGATTCTTTGGAAGTTTATTTTGTACCTAAATGGTGCTGCCCTACTGATAAAATCTAGAGGTGGTGGTTTAGAACTGGTGTGTGTCGATCCCAGTGTTCTCAGTGAACAAGCTAAAATGGCCTTTTCTTATTATTTACATGCAAATTCCTGCAAATCCTCAATTCCAGCTCTGTTTCTGCAGTGCCCAATGGGCTCCTGCTGAATTCAGTCAGGTGGGATCAGCTGTGGTGGGCTCCTACCTCTCCCTTTCATTCAGCTGATCCAAAGCCCATGGAAATCCACAGGAGATTTTCCCAGATTTCAGTGAGCTTTGGATCAAGCTTTAAAAAAAAAATCAAAAATCCAGCAACACCAATCTTGGTATTTCTATCCTTAAATAGATTTTTTTTTTTTTAGTGCAGAATTCATAAAAAGTGAAAAGCAAAAACGCCTTCCATTTATTTTGGTTAACACTGTAAATTTCACAGGTTAAAACTGATCTATTCAACAGCATGGAAAATGTTGCATCCCCTATAAATCTTTACCTGGGAAGTGGCTTATCTGTAGGATCCAGGTGTGCATGAACAGAGAAACTTCACCTAAAACTCTCTAAAGGCCGTTGAATGCAATTCCTTAAAACTGCTGAATATTCACCTAAAAAAAATGGAGTGAGATGTGAACATTACCCTGGGAAAGCAGAATTTTAACTCAAGGCATTGATTAACAAACTGGGCCAGGCCTGTCCTGCACTTTGGATTCTCTGTCCCCTCTACCCAGGCTCAGTTCCAGAGTTTTGGGATGCAAACACAGCTCATGGCAAGGCCAGGGAAGGAAGCATGGAAACACCTGGGGGACTGGAATGGCCTGAGGGCCTCCAGCAGCAGCAGGGTGAGGATGGAATGTCAGAGCTGCCACTGAAGGGTGAACAGCCTGGTTGTGCACAGGCACACCCAGCTCCAGCAGATCCCAGCTCCAGCAGCTTTTCCAGCTCTCTGGCCACACATGTGGGGTAATATCTGATTAAACCCATCCAGGATCTGCTTCCTCACTGCTGTGTCCCATATCCAGCACATCAGAGGCCACTCCAAGTGATAGCAGAGAGGTTCCCCATCCCTGGAAGTGTTCAAGGTCAGGTGTGGATGGGGATTGGAGCAGCCTGGTCTAGTGGAAAGTGTCCCTGCCTGGATGAGCTTTAAGGTGTCTCCCAACCCAAATCACTCTGGAATTCTGGTATTCCATGGAACAAATCCCTCTGGCTCTGCTCCAGGCTGCTGCAGGCCCACAGGGAGAAGGATCCAACTCCAGCCTGGCAGAAGGAGGGGAAGAGATGAGCTGTGGTTGGTGTCAGTGCCACGAGAGCCCTGTCTGTTTACTGGGATCAGCTGGAGCTTGACTTTGGTGCAGCATGGGGACACAGGGACAGGGCACACAAAGGGAACCAACCCAGCTGGAAGGGACAGAGGGTTCTGTGCCACCACCCACAGCTGAGCCCAGGGATCCCAGGGATCCCTTGGGAGCTGAATTCATTTTCATCTCGCTGGGAAAAGCCAAGTTTGCCTGTTTCCACCAACCATTCCTGGAATCCTTCACTGAGTCACCATCCTCCAGTGGGACTGGATGGACACTTGGTGCCTTGGCAAACTCAGTTCTCAGCAGAAATCCTCCCTCACACAATTTCAACCTCTTTGGCCTTTTCCATCAGCCTGAGTTTCCTGGCTTTCTTTAAGGAATTTTCCACTCCTGTTTTCCCCTCAGTCTCCACACAAGCAGCCTGGCACGTGGTGGAGCATTGAGTGACCTCAGAGCTGTGACCCTCAGTGACAGCTGTGCCCCACAGTGCTCACTTGTACTGCATCAAACATGGACTTGGAGACCCATTCCCGACCCCAGGAATGGGACCTGCTTCCCAGGATACTTAAAATGTTCAAGTGTAAAAATGTGCTGCACATTTACCTGTGTTCAGGTGAGTCACTTGTCAGACAGACCACAAACCCTCACTGCTCCCACAGCCTCACCAAGTCCATCTCACCCACATTCCCAAGGTCTGGAATCCTGAACATCCACTGAGGTACATCTCAGATCTTTACACATTCCCACAGACTCTGCCACCTGACCTGTGCCCAGGGACAGGTTTGTGACAAACCAGATGAGCTTGTCCTCACCTTGTCCTCACCTGAGCTCTGTTACATTCCCTGACAAGAGCAGGATCATCCCTTGAGGAGCCACACCTGAAGGAGGGATGTTCCTCATCCAAGGGCACTGCAGATGGGTTCTTCCCATGGTTTTGTTCATTTATTCCAGCTACATTCCTCTGTCACCAGTACAATCAGCAGGAAAGGTCCTGCCCAGCTGTCAGGGAGTGGCTCCATCCCAACAGCAGCTGGGGCTACCCCACCATGAGGATGTGCCCAGGTAATGGAGCAGGGACACACCTGGATCCACACAGAGAACCCCAGGAGTGAGAACCTCCTCACTCCAAGCAACAGACAGAGAGCTCAAGGTCCCTGGCAATACCAGAGAAGTCCAATTCTGCTCCAAAACACGAAGATTTATGCATTGGACTCGATGAGCTTGGAGGTCTCTTCCAACCTTAATGACTCTGTGGTTTACATTTCTGCTACAAGGCCCCAGCTCTGCAGCAACACCACCCTCCCTGCTCCAACTACCCACCTGGGATGGGAGAAACAGTCAGGAATCAATTTCCAAACAATCCACTCTCCAGAAACAAAACCCATCTGGAAAGCCTGGGTTGGTTTGACAGGATCACATTTTGGTGATGGTTTTGATGGCTAAAAGTGCAAGGCAGGCATTTAATCCATAGTGGTAGGGATGGAATCCACCCTGTGCCAGGCCAGGGCCACACTAAAGATGAACCTCTTGGTTTTAGGCATCAAGAGCTCAGTGTTTTAATGACAGCTTATGCTGGGCTGCAGTCACTTGGCATTTGCTTGGCACAGGACATTTTAAGCTGAAGAGCTGACCATGCAAGCACGACAGACTGAAGAGAAACCCTTCCTGCTAAACTTCCAAGGATATCTGGATCAAAGGCCTCTCCATCCAAAGAAGTTTTTATGAGTGTGAGCAAAGAGCAGCAGAAAACACAATATGCTGAGGTTCAACCCCAAACTCCTGCAGTTTGACACGTGAGGATGGCAGTGATGGTGGTCAGCTTTCCATGCTTCAGGCTCGGAGGTTTCGTGAGACATCTTGCTCCTATCCTTCATTTTTTCCAGCAGGTTTCCATGTCCCATCATTCCTGTGATTCCCCTGGGGAATGAGATCCTCTGCCCACCATCTCCTGGCCCCATTCCTTGTGGCTGGACTCCTGCAGGCCACGGCCCTTGGTCTCGATGGGCAGGAAGCAGGAGGCCAGGGCAGCCAGCAGGCAGCAGCCACTGTAAACCAGCAGAGTCAGATAGACTGAAGATTCCAACATCACCTGCAGGAGAAAGGCAGGGAATGCAAAACAGCACCTCAGCATGGAAATACATTGGTGGAGCAACAGGAATTTTAATCGTAGTATTTGGAATAAAGGTTCAATTTGAAGTTTCTGGAAAGGAGGGAGATTTTACAGATCGTGCCAGGACAAGGGACAGTTGTTTTAAACTGTCAGAGGGCAGGATTAGACTGGATTTTAGGAAGGAATTCTTCCCTTTGAGGGTGGGAGGTCCTGGCACAGGTTGCCCAGAGAAGCTGTGGCTGCTCCATCCCTGGAAATGTCCAAGGACAGAGCTTGGAGCAACCTGGGATAGTGAAAGAAAAGCAGGTTCTACATCACCTTCATAGAATCATGGAATTGCAAAAGCTGGAAATGACCTCCAAGATCATCAATCCAAGCTTCCTGTGTGTCCAATCTGAGAGGAGAAGGGATTTACCTGTGCAATGAACGGGGTTATGAGGGCTCCCACTCTGGCCATTCCACTGCACGTTCCCAGGCCCAAAGCACGTGTGGCTGTGGGATAAACCTGTGGAAAAAAAATCATCCCATCAATCCCAGTGGGAAGTTTTCCTCCTTCCATTCCTAAATCAATGGGAATTAATAAATGGTGCTACAGCACATTCTGTCAGACAATGACAATGGGATCTACAGCTCCAGTCTGGGGTGAGGTCCATTGGGAACAGGTCATCAAAATGACTTTTCCACCCTGTTCTCACTCCCCTTGAATATTCCCATCACCACAACAACCCCCTTACCTCAGGAGTGTAAACATAGGCAGCCTGAAATCCTCCTGAAATAAAAGCTCTTGCAATGAAGAGCAGCACAGTAAGAACATTTCTGTGAGGAGAAAGAGGAGAGCAGAGCTTGGGTTCACTTGGATTTCACTTTTACTTCCCTCCCAAAATCTGGTGAGAAAACCCAACCCCAGCCTTAAATTCTCCAGCTGAGCATGACCATCCCACAGCTTTTCAAACCAGTTCTCCCATCACAACCAAGAGAGGACATGGAGAAATCCTCTACTCCAGCTGTTCCCTGTGCTGGACTCACCTTCCAACACAGAGAAAGAGCAGGAGGCTGCAGAAGGAGAAGACAAGGAAGGACAGGGCCATGGTTTTCTTGCGGCCGATGCGGTCAATGATCCACAGAGTCACCAACACACCTGTGGGAAGAGACCAGGAAACCCTTGGGAATCAAGAAAAGAGGGGTTGCAGCAGATTTAACACAGCCTGGGTGGTTTAGATTGGAAATTTTGGCCTCTCTTTCGAGTCCTTTGCTGGCCCCAGGCAGACTGTGGGATGGATTGCTGCTGGTGCCATGTGGAAAACAGGAATTCTGTGTCCCAGCTGCTCCACAAATCCCCACTCCCATCCAAGGATTACTGATGGGAATGCCTAAAACACCTGCTCATGGCTCACTGGAAGAGAGTAACTTCTGCTCAACTTCTGGTCATTGTTCCCTGTTGGATTTAAAGGCTCTTTAGAATGTGGTATTTTCTTTCAGTTCTGTTATTTAGATGTTTCACCAAATCATTTTCCCCTGATTTTTGATAGGAAATAGATCAAGCTCAGTAAACCTCACTATTAGGTCTTCCCTCTACTGCAATTCTCCCAGATCCTTTTGAAAGCTGATGCACAGCAGGAGTGGGGATTATTCCAGCATCAGTGTCACATCCAGAGGTACCCTGTCAATATTTCTCACTCCCACCTCAGTGTGTGTGTGTGAGGATCAAACCAGACTTTGCAGCCACAGCACCACTCCAGGCACCCATTCTTTTTTCCTGGGTATCCCTCCCAAAATTCCTGTTTGGCAGCACACTCCTCTTAGGAATGACTGTGCATGTTTCTCAGAAATTATCATTCATTAAATGGCTTCTCCTTGAGCTTTTAGCCCTGAAATGATGATCCGGGAGAGTGAAAATATCCTGATCCCTGTTTCTGGTGTTGTTTCAATCAGATTAACCTCCATCTGGAGGATCAATGGCTGTTTCACACTATTTTGCTTGTCCTGTGCCAGACTGTCCATTGAAATTTGCTGGAATTGCCTGAAAATCACAGGGTCAGGACTGAGGCTGGACACAGGGATTTAGGGAGCAAGTTCTCCATGGATTCACTGTACACATCATCCCTTGAAAATACTTCTGGAAAGTCACTTATGGATAGAAATTCCAGTGTTTCTGCCCCTTTGATTGAGGTTTTCCTCCTCCTGAAGTGTTGCTGTGCTGGAACACACAGAGGGGACAGTCCAGAGCAATGACTGATTTTTTTCTGGAGTGATCCCAGGGCAGGGAGAATCCACAGCTACAGCAAGGAGCTCTGAGTGCTGTGGGAAGCATCAGGCCAGAAATCCCAGTCCCACTGCAGCTTCCAGAGCTCATTTCCACACCCTGAGCCATTCCAAGGAAAAACCTGGAGCTTCCCATTGCTCCTTACCAGGGAATTCTGACAGGGTTGTCCAGAGCAGGTCAGTGTAATCTTCCTCTGTCAGGTACTCACAGGTCAGGCTGCACTTGGCTTTTACTTCCTGCCTTCTGCTGGATACTGCAGGGAAAAAAAAAGCACAAATATTCAATATATTTTAAGCAAATTCTTCCCTGTTTACCCTTCCTGCTGGGTCTCTCATCTTTACTGCGGAAATTTAGGAAGGGATGGGCTGGAAGGACTGGTATGGATTCACTGCACCCAGAATCCTTTAAAATATTTCTGGGAAGTTGTTTAGGGATAGAAATTCAAGTGATTCTGCCCTTTTGATTTAATTGTTGTTCCTCTTCTGAGTGCCTGCAGTGCTGCTGGGATGAAATTCAGAGTCAGAGGGGCATTGAAGAGCAATGCTGGGTGATTTTGCCTGAAAACACTGAACATTTGTAATATTTTCTGTGGCAGGATGTCTCAGCTCGGTGAAAATTCCACCTCCTTATCAGCTGTACAGCCAGAATTATTTTCCAGTCCAGGGCTCAGGACAGAATTAACTCTAATGATTCAGTTTCTCCCACCACAAATTGGGATCCCAACACTTCCTACACTCTGAGAATACTGAAAAACCCCATGTCCTTATAAAAACAAGGGTTTTTAAGGGCTACATCCTCCTCTGGGGAGGCAAACCTGAGTCAGAGCTCTCAGAGCTCATCATTGCTGTTCAGCCCTGGATTCTGGGGCTGCTCCAACACTCCCCATCCACCTTTTATCATTTCCCAACTTCCAGGCAGTTTTCCCTAATTACAAACGTTCTGAATGCAATCATTTCTCCCCTGGGGAATCAAACTGTTCAAGCCTCTTCTTAACTCAGTCAAAGCACCTTCTTTTTTCCCCCAAAAAATTCTGCAACACAAAGGATGTTGATTTCCCACCATTATCTTTTTTCTCAGCAGGTTTTCCCATCTTGAGAACCCAGGAGCTCCACAGCAGCAGTTTCTTTCTCTCAGAACTAATTAGACCTGTCAAATCTGCAAACTTCTATTTATTTAATAACTTTTTTTTTAATCAAGAGGAACAGATAACAGGTCTGCCTTGAATGTTGTCTTCCTGTTTGACATTTTGGGCTCAAAACCATTTCAGGACCTCTCTGCACTGGGCAGAGATGAGGAAATATTTAAAATAAAATAAACTTAAAACTCAGCCATGTTCCCTTTCCAAACCACCAGCAGAAGGTGATCTAATAAAAGATATTCCAGCAGTTTTAACAGGACATATTTAAAAAGAAAAGATGGAGCAATACTCACTGCTGCAAACATCTCCTGCTTGGAAGAGCTCTGTAGTTAATAAAACTAACCCATAATATGAAAAAGCATTGGAAAACCTGCAAGGAAGCAAATGAGAGAGGAAGTTTCAGCTGGTCCAACTCAAAAGAAACACCACCAATCAGAAGTCCTACCTCAAAGCTATTTCAGCATTCAGAAAGTTAAAGGGAAATTTGATTTGGAATGCTTGGGTGGTTGAATAAATTACAAATCAATACAGGTTGGGGGTTTTTTTGTTTGGTTGGTATTTTTATGAGAAGGAAGTTGCTGTATTGAGTAAAATCCCTTCAGTCAAACCCATTTAGAGCTGTGCTGACACTGAACCTTTAGGTTTTCTCTTACCAAATAAACCAGAGCAACAGCGTGGTCCAGCGGAAATGGGGGGTGAAAAGATCCCTCATTTTGCCTCGGTCCTCCTGTTGGGAACAAGCAGAAGTTGGGTGATGAGGGACAGCTGAAGTGTCAAACTTCATCTTGTTTCATGCATTCACATCCAGGAATTCCAACCTGAGCTCTTTAACAACCTCAAGGTTTGGTTTTCTTTAATAACAGTGAGGTTAAATAACATTCAATGCCCATTTTCAAGCTGCTTTTCACTTCCAAATAAGAAATTAACTCTTCCTCAGTGGAAAAGAGGCCTAAATGATCAAACTTTTTTTTTTTTTTTCCTGCCTGAGACATTAAAATTGAACAGCACATTGATTATTTGCTTACAAACCCCCTCAGTTTCACTGTTCTGTCACCTGGACATACCTGCCTGGAAACCACCAGTTTTCCCAAGGGCATTGGAGCTCCGTTTTCTGTGGCAATCCTCTTCAAAGTGGCCAGAGCCTTCTCCTGGTTCCCAGATAACACATCATACCTGGCACTCTCTGGCAGCCACTAAGGGAGCAGAGCAGGTCACACATACAGGAGGGTGTCACAACCAGAAATAAACAAATCTGGGATTTTCCTTGGGGGGAATCTCAGCGACTCCAGCAGATTCTCACTTAACAAAGGATTACAGAACTAAGCTGGAAGAATTCCAAGAATCATCTCATCAGGCTTTAAAAACTGCAACCCCCCACTTTTCCCATCACTCAGAACTCTTTCCCTTCCATTCCTTTGGGTTTATCCCTGAGAGCTGTTGGGAATTTTTGCAGGTTTTTTACATTATCCCTTCTGTGCAGGAATGGCAAGGCATCCAAGTCAGATAACAAGATGCTCCTGGCATTCCAAAAAGTTATGGAATTCTTGGAATAAAATGGAATAAAATTTATGGGTTTAGGCTCCTTTTAATTTAGAACAAGCTTGTAATCACCTGGAAAACTGGAAGTATTCCTGAAAAACTAAGGAATAAAAAAGGCTGCTAAACCACCTGACAAGGACATTTATCTTTGAGGAGATGAGTGATTGGCAAAGACATCACCTAATAAATAATAAAATATATCACTGAAGCTCAGGTTTAACTTATTTTAGAATCTGGCCTGCACTCTGCAGATTCTATCCCTGATTTGGGAGGATTCTTAAGTGGAATTTGATTCTAGAAGTGACAAAATCTAAAGAGAATTTAGGGAAATAGCAACAGCTTTTGATAAAATGTTAATTCCACTGAGCTTAGTTGAAACAAAATAATTAAATTGGAGAGGGTTCCAGGTCTGATTTCACCCCAATTCCAGCCCTGCAGAAATTACAGTCACATCAACACAACTCTCCCTGGAATGTTTTTCCCACCACCCTGTTGAAACTGCATTTTTTGGTCATTATTTCAGTTATTTCACAGAAGACACCACCAGAGAGCTCAAATCTGCCCTGATTTCCTTCAGCTGGGTCACAGAATGGGGTGGAGGAATGGGAATCGCAGGAATTCCATGAATCCATGAGGAATACCTACAAAACACAGGCCAGCAAAGAGCAGGAGTGGGAGGGCAGAGAGGATGAGGAGCCAGCGCCAGCCGAGCGTGGGCATCACCACCACTGCCAGGAGCACTTCAAACACTGTCCCAAGGGCCCAGAACACCTGCAAGAGGGAAAACCAACAGGAAGAAATGAGGAATGGAGTGCTCCCAAAGCCTCTTCTTTGGAACATTCCAGGCTGTGCTCACCAGGGATGGCTGGAGGGAGAAATTCCAGGGGTGCGAATTCTGTCTTAAAATATTCCAAGGCCAAAATTCTGCCCTGAGTGACTTTGACAGGTTTGGATGAAGATGTGGAGTGGGATTTAGCACTGACTTTGTGGAGCTGTCAGCTCTCCAAATCCATCACTGAGATGCATTTCACCACAAAATCACGGACACCCAATGCCCCTCTTGTGCTCACTCTACAGCCCTGGGTGCAACATAATTTGGAAAAAAGGCAAATTCAACACCAAGAGTGGAGGGTGACAGGAAAAGTTTTTGCTGCTTTTGGAGCTGGGCTGGTAGCAGAGCTCAGGAGCTCCACCAAGATGGACAGGCCAGGCCTGGCTGCAGCTCTGAGGGGATTTCCAGGCAGGAGGATGGAAGGGATGTGACCACCCAGAGGATCTGTCCCTCAAGGATCAGGATGCACCCACTCACCTCTATTAATAAA
Source organism: Molothrus aeneus (assembly GCF_037042795.1). Classification (NCBI taxonomy): domain Eukaryota; kingdom Metazoa; phylum Chordata; class Aves; order Passeriformes; family Icteridae; genus Molothrus; species Molothrus aeneus. The sequence continues at coordinate 10,124,446 of NC_089663.1, read as the reverse complement.
ATGCATTTTGCTCTGGCTTTCATTGGAAGGAACTCAGCATATAAAGTTACCCTAAAAGAGGGAACAGAGAGGAAAATGTCAGCATAAAGAGGGAAATGCCACAGGTTCAAACAGGTCTTTTGCCTTTTAATAAAACTGCCAAATTCAGAGCAGCAGCTCAAAGCTCTCCCTGTCCCCAGAGCCAGCCAGGCTGTGACACTGGGTCACATCCCCCTTCACCCCAGAACAAACCCTTCAACATTGCAAGATGAGGACACAGTTTGCTCTTTTTGTGTGGTTTTGCGACCCCGTGGTCATCAGTTAAATGCAGATCTTGATGCTCATGTTTTCATAGCCCATTGGAAATACCATTTTATCTGGTATATTCAGTGTGGTCCATCAGAATTCAACACAAACTCTTGCTGGATAAAGAATTTCTTCAGGGCTTTACAACTGGCCCAGAGAATTCCCATCCATCTCCTGTGCCAGGGTTCAATTCTCCGAGAGGGGAATACTTTCATGTCACTGATATAAAATAATTTGCATTCTTTTACTGTGGGATTCAAAGAGCAACCACTGAGGCTTTGTTTCATGCCTGTGCCAAGGAGTGATGGCAAAGCTTCTCCAGGAGGAATTCCTGAGGAGGAATTCAGGCAGCAGCCAGTCCAGGCTCTGTCATCTCTTTCAAACTGCAAAGGTTTGCCTTTGCTCTGTTTGCATTCCATTGACTCAGTCTGTTCCTGCTTCCTTTGAGGTTTGGGACAAAATTCCTACTAACTTAAAGAGTGGATTGATCTCTGAGGAGCTGCCCAGTTTGTGGAAAGCAAGAAGTCTCACACAATATTTCATTCAAGCAGAGATTTAGAGAACTCAAATCACATCTTGAAGTGTAGCTCAGGCCCCTCTGCAGTGCAGAGAAAACAGGAGCTGGTGAATGACCCCAGCAAAAGAAGGACATGGAATTGTTGGAGCCAATCCAGAGGAGGAAATGACTCTCACTCCATGGGAGATCCAGGCACTCACCTCCAAAATCACACAGCTTAAGGATATTAGAAAGGAGCTACTTTTCCTGCTTCATCCGTGTTTACCCCTCTGTCAAATAAACCCTTTTATAGTCAGAACAGGAAACAGACTCAGGGAGGATGGGATCCACCTGGAGATCTGTAACTGCCTCTGGCTTTTCTCTCATGAGGCCAGAGAACCTCAGTGAGCCCAGTCCAGTGGCCCTGGCTGGGCTGCACCTGCAGCTCTGGGTTTTTATCTGGGAATGGCCGTGGAAAAGCCACTGGGAAAGAATCTGTGAGCCATCAATGCAAGCCAGGCTCTCCTGCTCCAAAATAGCACCTCCAGAAGGCAAAAAAATCAATTGTTGGTAAGGATAAAACACTACAGAGAGAGAGAATGGCTGCACCCTTCTCTTTACATTTATAATTAAAAGCCTAGAGCAGGGTTATTTATTGCAGGTGGAAAATTTATGGATCCCTCTCTTCAGTGAAAGGAACCACACAATGATAAGAGAAATATCCTGGCACTTCCTTTTCCTTCTGAGCCATCCCAGCATCTCCAGTGCTCAGGTCTGGGCTGTGTGGATTTGAAATTCCAGCTCAGGGTGAGATGGGGAAGTTCAGGCTCTGACTGAGCAACAATCTGGGGTTTTGCAATCAGACTCAGGGCTCAGCTCTGCCTCTAAATCCTGCTTTGTTCAAGGCATGACCTGCCCTGCAACAAGACCAAGGTTTGGGGTGGCTGAACAGAAACAAGACTTCAGTCCTACAGGAGAATCTCATAAGAAAGAAAGAGAAATGAGGAAGTTTGGAGTTGTGAGTATTTACTTACGACTGAGGCACTCCTCCAATCCCAAAGCCCACCAGGCCCCTCAGCACCAGGATCCAGCTGTAAATGGGAGCAAATCCACTGAGGATCCCATAGTAGAGTGTCCACAACACGCTGATCTTCAGGCCCTGTGTTCAGCAAGAGTTAAAAATCACTGTAACACAAATTCATTTAATTAAAATAAAGTGTAAAACAGAGCTTCAGATGCCTTCTGTTTCGTAGGGGCTCAGTTCTGGATGTGCTTAGTGCTGCTTTGTACACGTGCACATTTGGGAATATGGAATCCTGGGAGGGTTTGGGTTGGAAGGGACCTCAAAGCTCATCCCATCCCAGGTGTAGGAACACCTGCCACTATCCCAGGGTGCTCCAACCTGGCCTCAAACACTTGCAGGGATGAGGCAGCCACAGCTTCTCTGGGCCAGTTGCACTGAAATGTCCATGCTGCAGAAATATTGGGATAGATCCCAGCAGGAGCTGCAGACTTACTGTTTTCCTCCCATACTGGTCTGAAATGTTTCCCCAGAGTGTGGAGCTGGACATCATTCCCACAAACACCACCTGTGGAACAACAGGAAAAAAAAATCTTTCCCTTAACAAGTGAAATTCCAGTGTGACAAACACAGAACACAAATTTCCAATGAAACCAGAACATTTCAGCCCACAACAGAGTGAGATGTGCAGGAGGTCTGAGAATGGTTTGGGTTGGAAAGGGCCTTAAAGATCATCCAGTTCTCTCTGGGCTGGAGCAGGGAAGCAACAAGGTCCCTCCTCAAGTCAGCTTTGCATTAAAAAATCCATCAGTGACAACCCAGAGAATCCCAGTCTGGCAGGACTGGGAACACTGGTATTGTCCCATTGTGAGTCCAGCCCTGGAAGACACAGAGCTCTCCAGCTCCAAGGAAAATATTCCTGAATAAAAGCTGAGGAGCTGTTGGTTGAGATCTGCAGGACAGAGTTCTCCTCCAGCCTCCTACCACCATCCTCAGCAGCTCCCAGGTTTGAACTGAGATAAAATTACACCTAAAAAGTTTACAAAAGTCTGAAGTGTGAAAGAAAATACCCCTGAAGCCTTTTCAGAGGTGACACTCTTGTGCTGAGCTGCACTCAGGGATGGGACATTCATGGGATTCAAGGACACCATTTCAATCTGCTGAGCACTTGAGGGATTTTACACAATCAAAGAAAGGGCATTAAAAGCTAAAGGAAAGAGAAATTCAGGGGGAAAAGTCCCTGCATTCAGCAGTGGCCTGTGCTCAGAAAAGGGCTCCCAAATTTGTTTTCTTATCCCTAAAGGCACTGCAGGATTCCAACATCACAGCACCATCCTTGGAGGTGGTGTTGTAAGATCTCTGCTTCCAAAGATCACTGGATAATCCCAGGATTATTTAGGCTGGAAAAGATTTCTGATGTCATTGAGTCCAACCTCAAAAATCAACTGTTTGTTCTCTCTCACAGCTCTCAGCATGTCAGAAAGCTTAAATGTGAGGAGAGAGAAAGATTTGCAAGCAAGATATGAAAAATTTACCAATTTTTTAAAAAATTCATCAAATGGCTTGAATTTTAGGATGAATCTTAGTGAATTCATAGGTTTTCCTGGAAATGACATAAAACATTGATTCTGAAACCTGCAAAATGCCCTCAGTTCTCACTGAATTTTATTATGTCAATCTTTAAAAAAAACTCCTAGAAATCTTTTTTAAAACCTCCTATAAACTTCCAAGCTGAAGGCAACCCGCAAAGGCCACGAGGAGATTTAATTTTGGGGGACACAAAGCAAAATGTCTGGATAACAATGATGGCAAAAGCTCAGGGAAGACAGGAGCTGTCAGGTATTTTTCCTACCGAGGTGAGCAATGCAACCTGCCAGCTGGGTAAGCGCCACTCACAGTGCAGCTGAGGAGCAAGGATACTTAAAATCATCATTTCCATGGCATCTGCCATCTGCAGGGGGAAGAGAAAGCAAAAATCAACAAGTGCCTGCAAATCAGGTGGATTTAGGAGTCAATCATAGGCCTTGGTGACATTTCCGTGATGTTCCCACCTTGTGGTTGAAGAAAATGTTGAATATTTAACATTTAAAGTCATTTCTGATTGTCAGCACTTTTAGTAACTCTGGCAGAGAGGATTCAAAGAGCTGAATGCAAAGGTTTTGAGGAGGTTTGGCTGGTCAGTGACACAGTTCAGTCACTTCCATAGTACAAATTCCAGCTTCCAGCTCCTTCCCACATGGGTTCAGTCAAGAGTGTTTAATATCTTGTAACTTATTCCCTTAAACACTCCTGGGTTTGCATTGATCACCTGCAAACCAAATTCCACAGCTGGTTTAGGATCTAAACCATGGCAGATTCCAGCTTTTTACATGGATAAAAGCCAGTTAATACAGCTCCAGGTATCAGGATCCTGAAACACACCACAGGAGATGGAACACAGAGCTTCAGAGAGAGCAGAAAAATGCAAACCAAGACTTTTTTTGTTGTTGATATTAAAGTTAAAAGTGGAAGTGCTGAGTTGCTGCTCCTCTGAAAGTGAGATTACAGCAATCCTGACTGCTACAGACAACTGAGGTGGCAGCTGATGAGAGGAATGTAGCAAAATCACTGCAGGAAACCTCAGGTTCTGCAGGAGCAGCCTGGAACCTCTTTCATTTGAAACCAAACTGAAGTGCAGAATTGAAATGGTTTTCCAAACCCTGATTTCTAAGAACTTCAGGGACAAAGAAATCCATCATTACCCCTCACAGCAAGGCTGGGTGCTGCTGTTGGTTTAGAATTCCCAGTGAAATTCCTCTTTATTGTGCATTTATCTGCTTGGAGATTCTCTGCCACCATTATCTGAAATCCCTGAGATTCTCTAAGTGATGATCAGGAATTGTTCCTGATCCCAATTACTTGCCCATGCCAATCCAGTAATGACAGAGAGCTTCCACTGGAACTTCCCAAATCCAATGGCTTCCACTGCATCCTCCACCATGAAAGTATCTGCAAAGAAAACAATTCCAGTGGATTCCTTCCTGAGAAAAGCCAGGCCTTGAGAGAGAATTTCCTGGTTTAATTACTAATTAATTGGCTAATCTGCTGAGATCTCAAATCTATAACAGAGCTACTTAGTTGTAATTATACAATTCCTACTCAGGAAAATCTTTGTGTTCTTCCAAAGCCAAAATAATTTGAATTATTCCGGAGGTAAATCAGTGTGGCACCCACAAATCCAGCCCATGTTCAGCCTCTTCCTCCTGGGAGTGACTCCTGCAGCCCCTGGAGTGCAGCTTTCTGTGGGGAGAAACAGCTCTGCCCCAGCCCACAGCAGGGCTGGGAGCTGCAGGGAATATTTCAGTGCAACCTCTCATTATTTAAAACAATAATTTCTCCAAAACACACAAATCTTAAACCCAGCTTCTGTTCAAAATGCTGCTGGTTGTTTCCCACCCACTGCCATGAACCTCTTTAGTTTGTTCCTAGGCTGAAGGTGCTCAAAGATGTCTCAAATTTGAGGTGCCTCAAATTCTTTTGCTCAAATGCAAAATGAAATGACCAAGAAAAGCACATTTTGATATTTGAGCTGTTTAAATCAATTTCAGTCTCACAGTTCTCACATTTGCATCAGCTTGGAAAGGACATTCCTCAGGAAAAGCTTTGGCTCAGAGCTGTGAGATCCCCACAACAACACAAACCAAGAGAAAATAAAACAAAATCCAAGGGATAAAGCACAAAAACAAGAATAATGACACCAAATTTTCACACTGTGCTAAGACAAACTCAAATTTCTCCTCTCTCCTAAAGCAGTGATGCCTCCAGGCAGGAAGAGAGGCTGAGATGGACATTCCTGATGTCCTCTAGGAAAAGAGGAGCCAAGAACTCTGCAGATTCATCTCAGCCTTGAAGGAGAGCCAGCTCCAGAGGAAACTCAGAATTCAAATTGCAGTGTGGCAGATGCATCCACAACTCCCTGACAGGAGCATCCAGCACTGGGGACACAAAAAGGAGCACAGAGAGCACCCCCCAGGGAATGGGCTGATCAAACCACCATTTTCAGCTCTAACACAATTTCCATGAGTTATTATTTATATCTGGGCATCCTTAACTTCTCCAAACCCCCTGCACCCAGCCTGACTGGGATGAAGAGACCCCACAAGGCTCTTCCTGCAGGAAAATGAGCCCTGCTCACCATGGGTGAGGTTGGAAAATTCCAAACTCCCTGCATCCAGACTGACTGGGATGAAGAGACCCCACAAGGTTCTCCCAGCAGGAAAACGAGCCCTGCTCACCATGGGTGAGGTTGGAAAATTCCAAACCCCCTGCACCCAGACTGACTGGGATGAAGAGACCCCACAAGGCTCCTCCTGCAGGAAAACGAGCCCTGCTCACCATCCGTGGGGTTGGCAAATTCCTTGGGCACCGCAGCTCCATCCTCCAGCTCCACGGGCTCCAGCTCCGTCCTCACCCCCTCGATCTGCACCTCGTGCTCTCCTGAAATTCCATCCTCCTCCGACCTCGAGCTCTCCCCCGTGCGGCGGAACTTCACCACCCTGAAAGCACAAAAAAACCCCGGGATGGATCCTTCCAGGAGGATTTCCCAGCTGGGGAGGATTGAAACCCTTTTTGCATCGAGGTTTCTCCTCATTCCCTGTCTCCATTCTCCACTGGGAACGCTGGGATTTGGGTTTGGGTCTGGTTTGAGGTGTCCTCATCCTTGGGATTGGACACAGAGGTTGTTATTGTGCTATCCACAAAGTTATAAAACCACTGAGATCATAAAAATATGATGGAATGATGCATATTTAATGAGATCCATGTCTGGTGTGCCTGGGTTTAATTGGAATTAGGCATTGCTGTGTCATTGAACTGGATTTAATTGGAATTAGGCATTGCTGTCTCATTGAATTTCAGGGGTTTTGTCCAAGCAGGAAGAGCCCAAATTCCATTTCCTGAGTTGTTTCTGTGATCAGAAACTCCAGAAATGCACCAGAATTTGAAATGTTATTTAGTGAAATACAATTACTGAGCTCATTCATTGGATGAGCTGAATTGATGGATTTTCTTTTTCCAGCAGGATGATGATTCTGTGACTCTGCTTGCATCTTAAACAGAATTATTTAATATCATGTAATTAATGAAATATCTGTATTTTAAGACCAGAATTTGCTAAATTGACACAGCTTTGATGTTTTGGTCAGAGGGATTTGCTCCCTTCCCACAGAGAAGGTTCTTTTCCCATTTATGAAGTTTTCTGTGGCCAAAGATTTGGGAACAGATCCCTCAAAGTTCCTTCACTTTATCTGCAACACAGCAGAGCTTTCTCCCTTTGGAAAGTGGAAATCCCTTGGATTTAAGCGAAATAGTTTTGGAAATAAATTAAATTATCCCAGAATCACAGGGAGGGACCTTAAAGATCATTCCAGCTTTGGAGGTGATGGATCCTACAAAATCTGAGAATCACAAATCCAGACTGCCACATTCCTCAGCACAGAAAATAAAAATATAGTTGTATAGTTTAGGGATAGATGAAAAAAACTGATACAAACAAAGGAAAAAACTCCACAGGTATAATTTCTGTTCCATATTTGCCAAATTTTTCACATCTGGGACATCTCAGGGAGCTGCTGCATTTATTTGCAAAATCTCACAGCACCAAAACAGCTGCACTGGAAGGTACTTTGGAATGTATTCCCAGGTTTTGGTCTTAAAAATGGAAAAAAAAAAAGCTCTTGACAAAATAATAACCTCAGATAAAATAACCTCAGATTCTTTTCCCTGACAAGCTCAATCCTAACCAAGGGCTGGAAAAGAGCTGGAGCTCCTGTCCAAGTTAGCAGGAATGTTTTGGGACAGGGTGCTCTGTCATTGACACGAGCTCATGAATATTTAACACCAACTTGAAACATTCCTTCCCTGCCTGGCACGGCCCATGATTTATAAATAGGAAATATGTTGCAAAACACCTGAGAATGGAGCATTAGGAAAAAAGCAGGTTGGTTTTAAAGGAAGGATTTGAGGGGAAAGGAAGGAATTCCTGGGGTTAAAGGCACCAAAGATTTTATCAGGTTTGGGGTTGGGGTTTTGCCTTTTTTTTTTTTTTTAATTTTTTTTTTTTTTTGCACAGATCCAGCAACCACATCCCAAAAATCAGCGTTTTCCTGGTGCAGCTTTCCAGAAACGCTGCCAATCCCAAGGGGGTTTTTGGGGTCCCCCCCACCCCACCTTGGCAGGGCAGGTTCTGCTCTGCGATTCCTCCCTGGCGAGGAGGAGGAGGAGGAGGATGGCGAGGAAGCACAACGTTATTTACAGCCAAACCCCCCTGCAGAGGCGATCCCAACGTCTCGTCTCCCAAAATCCCCACGATTTTATCCCAACCCTTGCTGATTTTTTTACTGCCATCAAAAAAATGGTGGTAAAAACCACGCCGAGAAAAAAAAAAAACAACCAAAACCAAACAAACAACAACAAAAAAAAAACCCCAAAAAACAAACAGAAAAAAAATATCCAAAAAACGAAACGAGACGAGTGAATTTATGTAACAAACAGCTCCAGCATCCCTCGGGATGCTCCACCCGGGCAGCTCCAGCGGGAAAATGGCCTTGCCCGCCGGGCTGTGAGCGGCTCCCCGGCGGAATCGGCCGCTCTCCGGCGGGATCCCCGCGGCCGGAGGGGCAGGAGCCCCCCCGGAGCTACTCACGGCAGCTGCTTCAGCTGGAACAAATCCTCCTCCATGGCCGGGCGGCGGCTGCGCTCATCGCTCCCGCATGGCGGGCTCGGGCTGCGGGCTGGAGCGCCTGGAAGGGCTGGAGAGGCTGGAAGGGCTGGACAGCTCCGCAGGAACCGCCGCGCCTGGGCTCGGCTTAGCCGGGCTCAGCCTGGCACGGCACGGCTCAGCGCGGCTCGGCTGCTTTGGCACAGCTCAGCTCAGCTCGGCATGGTTTGGCTCGGCTCGGCTCAGCGTGGCTTGGTTTGGCACGGCTCAGCTCAGCTCAGCTCGGTTTAACTCAGCTCGGTTTGGCACAGTTTAGCGTGGCTCGGTTTAGCTCAGCTCGGCTCGGTTCCCGCCCTGGCCATGGCTGGGCCTGGCTTAGCTCAGCTCAGCGGGGTTTGGCACGGCTCAGCTCAGCACAGCTCGGCTCGGCTCGCAGCGTTTGCCTGAGCTCGGTTTGGCTGAGCTCGGCTCAGCCGCGGTTCCCCCATTGCCCCAGCGGGGCTGTACCGGGTAAATCCCCGAGCCCGGGCGCTGCCAGCGCTGCCGGGGCCGGCCCGGGCCGTGTCCCCGGGGGTCACATCCAGCGGCACCGGCAATCCCCGGCCACCGCACCCAGCGCTGCCAGGGCTGCACAACCCTTCCAGGAGGGTTTGCTCTCAGTATCCCAACCAGAGAGCTACGGGAGCGGCGGGACTGCGGTGTTGTCCCGCTGTTCTCCCGGAGCGCTGAGTCCCGGCCCAGAGACACCCCGTGAGGGCCAGACAGCGCGGGGATCCGGCCCGTCACACGGGGACCGGCCTGAGCCCCACGGGGCTGCCCAGCACAGCCGCTGTCACACCGGGAACAGGCCGGTTACCCCCGCTCCGGGCCGCCCACACCGCTCCGGGCCCGCCCCCGGTGCCGCCCCCGGTACCGCCCGCCGCCATGGCCGGTCCCCGCCATAACCGGCCCCTCCCGCACCACTTCCGGCACCGCCGCCCGGCCGGTCCGAGCGCTGCTGCCGTCCCCCCGGCTCCGCCCGGCCGCGCGCCCGCGTTCCGGCACGGCCATGCTGGCGGACGGGCCGGTGCGGCGGCTGCTGCGGGCGGGGGAGGGGGCCAGGTCCGAGGGGAGGGGGCGGCTGCCACCGGAGAGGGTCGGGACGGAGCGGGAAGGGGCTCGGAATGAGCCGGGAGGGTGCCGGTCCGAGGGCAGGGCTGGCGCGGGTGGGGGGCTCGGGCTGATCGGGGCGAAGCCTCGGCCGAGCGCCTCCTTTCTTCCCTCACCTCCTTCATTTCCCTTTCCCCTTCTTTTCTCCCTTTCCTTTCCTTCTTCCCTTCTCCCCTTCCCTTTTCCTGCTCATTTCCCCTTTCCCATATCCGCATTCTCTTTGCGCTCCGGTTCCCGGGGCAGGCCCCGGGGGGCTGCGGGCTCTCGGGGTTCCCGCAGCTGCTGACCCCTATTCCCGTTTTTCCCGCAGCTCCTGACCCTATTCCCGTTTTTCCCGCAGCTCCTGACCCTATTCCCGTTATCCCCGCAGCTCCTGACCCTATTCCCGTTTTTCCCGAGGCAGGCACCGAGCCATGCGGAGCTGGGGGGTGCTCGGGGGCGCGGCGGCGGCGCTGGCGGCCGGGATTTATGTCCTGTGGGGCCCCATCAGCGGCAGGAAACGGCGGCGGAGAGGTACCGGGGGCTGGGGTTAATTATATTACATTAATTAATTATATATTAATTAATACATTCATATATGTTAGTTATATAATAATTAGTACATAATACCACCATATATAAATTATATATACACTATATATTAATTATATATACACCATATTAATTATACACATATATACCATATTAATTATATTTATATATTTTATATTAATTATATTAATATATAATACCACCATATATAAATTATATATACACCATATTAATTTCACATATTATTATATATTAATTATATATATTAATTAATATATAACACCACCATATATTAATTATATATACACCATATTATACACACATACACTATATATTAATTATATCTATTATTATATCTATTAATTATATATATTAATTAATATATAGTACCACCATATATTAGTTACGTATACACCATATATTAATTATATATACACCACAGTAATTATACACATATTACACATATACACCATATTATACAAACATACACCATATTAATTATATATGCACCATATAATAATTATATGGATACTGAAAAAATTTGTGAAATTTTTGGAAGACCAAAAATCAACTGAAACACCACAAACTGAAAACGGAACTAACTGAAATTAATTTTTCTGTAATTACACAGCATTCCTACTGAAAACCAGGATGTTTGCCCCGGATTCCGTGGTGGAAACTCTCACAATTCTCTTTGCAGGGCTCGTGCCAGGCCTCCTGAACCTGGGCAACACGTGTTTCATGAATTCCCTGCTGCAGGGCTTGTCCTCCTGCCCCTCCTTCATCAGGTGGCTGGAGGAGTTCACAGCCCAGTACAGGACGGAGCAGGAGCAGCCCCAGGAGCAGCCCCAGCACCTCTCAGTGACTCTGCTGCAGCTCCTCAGAGGTACTGGGACATTTCCTCTTGTGGCAAAGCAAGGGTTAAATGTTTAAGGAGAAGTGTTGTCATTTTTAGGCTCTTTTCCCAAAGAAAGAAGCTCGTGGGGTTTGTATTCCCTGTTTTATTTCCCTCTCTAATTTACAGATTAATTGAAATGCCTTGGGCAAAGCTCAGGCACCTTTCACAGAAGGGTTGAATTTCATAGGATTCAAGAAATTTAGAATTCTATTAAAAAATCTTAGCAAATAATTTAAGCTTTTTTGTTTTCCGCAAGCTTACTATTTTCCTAAAAACCTGTGGCTATTCAACCTCACTTTGCAAGGTTTTGGATATTGAAAATTAAACAAAAATATTATTATAAAAGATAAAATATAAAATAATATGTAAATATGAAATATTATTATAAAATAAATAATATGCTTGTATATAATAAATTCATATGAAAATAAGTTCTGTAAATAGATAAATTAGTAAATAAACAAACTATATAAGTAAATTTATATGTATTAATTATATACAATTATTATTTATATTATTATCTTTATATAATAGGTATTATATAACATACAAAATATTATTAGAAAATATAAATTATAAAATATTAAATATAAAATAAATAATATAATTCTATATAACAAATTTATATAATAAATAAATTATAGAAATAAATTGATAAACTATATAAATAAATTTATATAATAGACATTATATAACATACAAAATATTATTATAAAATATAAAATATATAAATATGAAATTTTCCTATAAAATAAGTAATAGAATTTTATATACATTTATGTAATTTAACTGTAATTTATTTATTTAGATGAATAAACTAATAAATAAATATCTATATAAATAAATTTATATAATAAATATTATGTAAAATACAAAATATTATTGTAAAATATTTAAGATTTTAAGCTCAAGGTGATTAATTTTTCGTCTAAATTAATCTCTGACACCCTCAAGCAACCCCCTGGCTTCCCTCACAGGTTGTTTTTAAAGGAAATTTCTGCCTTGGGACGTTCCTGTGGAAGTGGTGTGAGGCTGGTGGTGCTTTAACCCCACAAACCACTGATTTTTCCCCATTTTTGGCTCCTCCTGACACTCTTGCCTTCCCTTCCCCAGCTCTGTCGTGCCAGGAGGTGCCAGAGGACGATGTCCTGGATGCCAGCTGCCTGCTGGAGGTGCTCAGGATGAACAGGTGGCAGATCTCCTCCTTTGAGGAGCAGGTGAGTGCAGCAAGCTGGGAAAACCCCCAGGGCTGGAGGGTCAGACCTGGATCCTGCTCCAAAAACGGATGGGAAACATCCCCAGCTTGGGAATGGGAATGGGGCTTTCAGTGGGCTGGGAATACCTCAGGGAATTCCAAACCTTGTCCTTAGCACATCTCCTCCTTTGAGGAGCAGCTGAGTGCAGCAGTCTGGGAAAATGGAAAACCCCCAGGGCTGGAGTGTCAGAGCTGGATCCTGCTCCAAAAACGGATGGGATACATCCCCAGCTTGGGAATGGGGCTTTCAGTGGGCTGGGAATACCTCAGGGAATTCCAAACCTTGTCCTTACCAGCAGGGCCAGGAAGATTTAAGCAGGGCAGATCCCTGATTTCTCTCTGGATAATGGATCTGTTCCCATTTTTTTCAGTAATCCTAATTATTTGCAATTTTTGTCAGTATTTCCAATGCACTCCGTCAGTTATCCCACTCCTAAAATATATTCCTGATTTCCAAGGATAGATTTCAATTATGCTTCCCTCAGAATCCAGAAAAAACAGGGATTTGGGAATTCATTTGGGGGCTATTTTTTCCTCCCAAGTGTTTTAGTTTTTTTGTGAGTTTATATGGCCCCGAATGTCTTGAGTACCTTGTGCTGTTAGGGAGCTTTTGGGCACAACAAAATGAATTCAATATAAACATAAATACCATAATAATAATAATAATAATAATAATAAGAAGAAGAAGAAGAAGAAGAAGAAGTGATAATAGTGATATATAATAGTAATTGTATATAATAATATATATAATAATTATATATATGATATACAATAATTACAATATATTATAATATAAATAATATATCTATATAAAAGTTATATATAATAGTAATTGTATATAGTAGTTATATAAAACTTATATAAAATATAATATATACTGAATATATATAATTGAATAACTATATTTAATACATTTCTTTAGAAACTTTATTTTTCATTATTTATATACTTATATATTTATATATAATATTATATATGATATAATCTAGATTAGACATTTTAGATGTGCTTAAATTTTTATATTTTATATTTTATATTTCTATAAAATTATACATACAAAATTATAAGTATCAATATAAATATAGGCATAAATAGAAATACAAATCCAGGCTCTGAGCTGTAATTTTTCCTGAATTTCCTGTGGAATTCCAGCCTTCCTGGGGTGCTTTTTTGATGCCTTTTTTTCCCCTGACTCTGTTTCCAGGATGCCCATGAGCTGTTCCATGTCCTGACCTCTTCCCTGGAGGACGAGCGGGATCGGCAGCCCCGTGTGGCCCATCTGTTTGATGTGCATTCCCTGGAGGTGATCCCACTCATTTTCTTCTCAGAAATTCCTGTCACCTGCCCAGATTCCCAAGGAGAAAGTGTATATTTTAGGATATTTTGATTCTGTTCCCAAAGCTGTTCTTTAATCCTTTGATAGGGACTCATCAATAAGTCAAATTTAAAGAATTCTCAGGTTTTCCAAATAAAATATCTTTGAATTTGCAGTGTTCCTGCTTTCCTGAGGGTTTTGCATCCCTAAATCCATGGGATGTAGGGATTTAATTTAGTTACTCTGATCTGTAGTTCCTACCTGAAAACCTGAAAAAGAGTTGAAAACTGTAAAAAAGGGCATTTCTGGAAGAGTTTTATGGAGGTAAAATAGATCTTATCCTCCAGCTTGCTGATAAACTTGATGCAGATGGAAAATTTTAGGCAAAATCTGGTTTTGCCTAAAATATAGACCAAAAAAAAAAAAAGACAAAATCTCCTATTTTAATACTCTGAGGCAAAGAGTTCTGCAGATTAATGATTCCTTTTTCAAACAATTGTCAATTACAAATTTGTTTTGTACCAGTTTTTTTTGTTCTTACAAATAAAAAAGAGCCACAATTTTTCTAATGGCAGAAAAGCCAACTAGGGATGAAATAGGAGCACATTTAATACTTCATGTATTAAATTTCTGAATCTTTTCAATGTTGCTGGGGTAGGGTTAATGAAATGTTTTTATCTCCCTCTGTAGCAACCAGAAATAATCCAAAAGCAAATAAGCTGCAGAACAAGAGGTAGGATTTTATCCCTTCTGGATATTCTGAATATTCATAGGGTAGTTTTATTTATTAAAGGGATAATATTAATTGATCTTTGTACTGAACTAAACTAGAAATCAAAAATATGAAGAAGCCTCAATTAATTATTAATCACTGAGACAAAAATGTGCTTTGGATGCATTAATTTTGTAACTGAAGGGCAAAAGTGTGGGATTGGAGCGATGAAAGTGGATGAATGGAAAATCCAAGGACATTTTTTTTGTTGCAGGATCACTTCCCCCTGTGTCCAACCACTGGAAATCTCAGCACCCTTTCCATGGAAGGCTGACCAGCAACATGGTCTGCAAACACTGTGAGCACCAGGTGTGGAAATAGATAATATTTTTTATTATTATTGTTATTATTGTTAATAATAATAATAATAATAATAATAATAATAATAATAATAATAATAATAATAATAATAATAATAATAATAATAATAATATCTGTGTCATGTGAGGAGGGATTTCCAACACTCAAAGTGCTTCCTGGAACCATCATCCCTTGGTGATGAACAAGGATTTATCCCTAAATAGACTAAAAAAAAATCCATGTGATGCACCTTGTGGGGGTAACAGCTGCTTCATCAACCAGAATAATGGTTGTTTTATTCTATCATTGAATTAACAATTAATTAATTAATAATATTACCTGAAACCCACTCACCTGGCTGAGTTTAGGACTCGCTGCTTGTTCAGCACATTTTGCAAAATCCACTTATCCCAAATAAGGAGATGCAGATAACCTGAACAATGGAAAAAAATACAGAAAATAAACCTCATTTATAGCCCAAACCAAGAAAACATTTGCATTTTATTTCTCCAAACCTCCCAGACAAATTGGAGTGAGGAGGAGGAGGCTGAGCAGAACATTCCTGATGTTCCCTGGCCCAGCTGGGAAACTGAGGGGTTTGGATCCTGTTCCTCCAGGGAATTATGGACAGCACAGGGCACAGGCTCACCTTGGGAGAGCTGGGTTGGATTTTTTGGGGACTGATGATGCCTTGAAGGCTACTTTGAACAGAGGCTACACAGTGTTAAAGAATAAAGTAGATATTTATTAAAAAGGCCTTGACAGGATACACCTCGGGCACTACAAGAGCTTGGCCAGGGCTACACCCAAGATGGTCACGAGTTTTCACCCTTTTTTATAAGTTTTTGTCCGTTTCCATATTGGGGCTAATTGTCCAATTACAGCTTCAGGTTATGAAGTCCCATCCTCCCAGTTTGCTCTCCTCAGTTTACACTTTTTGAACTTTTGGGGTCTTTTTGTTGTTTACACTTTTTAGAAGCTGCAGCAGTGTCCTTGGTTCTGGGGCTGGAGAAGGATTGCTTTGACTGAGCTGTGAGGAGAACTTGCTAACACTTTCTGTGAATTGCAGAGTTATATCCTAGTGCAGTGCAGAATGTGGAAAATATGAAAGCTAAAAGTGAAGGCATCACTGACATAAATGCTGGCTCTGGAATGTTCTCTTGCAGAGCCCTGTGAGGTTTGACACCTTTGACAGCCTCTCCCTGAGCATTCCAGCAGCTGTGTGGGTACGTATCCCCCTGCTCCTGATCCTCCCTGCCCTTCCCAGCCCTTCCTCAGGTGCAGGAAACACTCAGAGCTCCTTTAGGACTTGATTTTCCTGCTCTGTTACAATCCTGTGCTGCTGCAGGACCTTCTCCCTAACTGGTGTAAGACCTTCTGATGAGCCCAACAAGCAGAACTTGGTGATGCCACCAGAGCTTTCTGTTTCTCCTGGTGGAGAATTTTGTCTTTTCCACAAATTCCACAAATTTGAAGAGCCCAGATCATATCCCAAGGGCTGGGAAGGTGACCTTCAGCTGGCAGTTCACACCTTACCCCATCCAGGCTTTTCCAGGGGGTGAATTCAACTGGGAATTGTTTCCATTTCTTCCTGGCTCTGAAAAACTTCAAAATGACAAAACATTGTGGGTTTTTAGGGCAACATCTGCAGGATATTTTTGGACTGTAAGAGTTTGTTACTTCATGTCTGGTAGTGATTTCTTTCCACAACTCATGGAAATTGTGATTCCTGTTTGCAGAGTGCCCTCCTGGACAGGCAGGATTGAAATCTGGACACATCTTCTGCTCTTTGTGTTTTGTTTTATCCAATCCTTGGCAGGGCAGGATATGAGGAAGGGCAGCAAAGAGGCCTAAATCCCATTAAAAGCTGTATTTCTCCTATGGAGAGGGCCAGAGAGCATGAAGTGACCCCTGAAGTGCTGGAATGAGAGATAAATAGGAATAGGACAGAAATCTGTGGTTTAAAACCTCACTGAAGGGCTCACACAGGGACTCACTGCTGCTGTTATCAAAAGGCTGCGAAGTTTTTCATGTTTAATCCAGGCTAAAGTAGAATCCCCACAGTTCCACGATCACCCAAAGCCATTTAGTCAGTTCTTTCATGAAATAAATCCGCAGCTCTGTAGTTTTTCTATGGAAGGAATTATTAAAAATCCCTTCCCAAAATCCAGTGAAATGCACCCTAAAATTCCTGCAAATAATTCTGGTTTTTCTTGGCACTCAGGGTCGTCCCATGACACTGGACCATTGCCTCCATCACTTCATCTCCTCAGAGTCTGTCAAGGATGTTGTGTGTGACAACTGCACCAAAGTAGGTCCCTTTGATTCTTGTCACTTTAATTCCTGTCACCTCCCTGCTCAGTTTTGAGCCTGCTGACAAAACCCTGGCTTCACTTTCCACCTCTTTTTTCTTCAGGACTTGGGATGAGGCTCTGGGATTTCAGATATTTCACAAGGAGTTCTTACCTCACAAAGTATTGGCACTACTTGCTTACTTACTACTTTACTTTACTTACTACTGCTGTTACAAAAATCTACAAATATTTTATTCTGTACTTGCCAGGCATCACCAGGGATAATTATTTTGCTCTGGTATTAAAAATCAATTCTGTGTAAAAATCTGCAGAAGAGGCAAATGAGTGCAGTTCTGAGTGGATGGAGTTCTCTAAATGCTCGTTTCTGCTTGATTTTGGTTTAGAATTTTGACCCTTTAGGAATTCTGAAGAACATTCCTGGGTGTGATTAATGCACTGAGCATAAACCAGACAATTAACTGCTCCTGTCTGCAGGTGCCTTAATTTTTTTTTTCCCTTTTCATTGCAGATCCAGGCACAAGGAATTCTGAATGGACAGAGCATAGAAAACCAGAGAACAACATTTGTTAAGCAATTAAAATTAGGAAAGGTGAGGCAAAAAAACCCCCTCCAAATCTCCTAAATCCTGTCACAGTAACTTCTCTCTTGGAGCTGGTTGTGCCCATTTCTTGCTGCTAGACCACAAATGTTTTATTTTTCAAAGTAAACTCACCTGGCAAATAATTGTGGGCATTGAGGCTTCAACTCAGCAAAACATCCACATTAAACACTTACAGGATATGAATATTCTCCTGTTATTTAGAAAAAAACACTTAAATGTGAATTTGGCTCTGTGTCATGTCTTAGATTTTACATTAATTTTACATTTGCTCTTCAGTGAGCAAATTGATTTATATTGACAGGGTTTGTAGCATCTTAGCAATTCCCCATTTCAGAGAAATTAAAATATTCTGAACACAGCTGGTGAGTAAACATCAGGTGTGATTTCTTAGAGAAAACTCAGGTTTTTTTGCTCTGTAATCCTGTCATGCAGAGGCCAGCAGGGCAATTAGGAGCCTTAGGTAGTAATAATAATAATAATAATAATAATAATAATAATAATAATAATAATAATAATAATAATAATAATAATAATAATAATAATAATAATAATATAATGTACTTCTTGCTACAGCAATGATTTTGAATTTCAGCTCTTTATAACAATTAATGTTTTTGGTTTTCCCCTGTGCAAAGCCATTAATTTTGGGGGATTAGGAGATACCAGGAATATCACAAGAATTATTGTCACATTTTAAGGACAGTGTTGCCACTGAGCTTACACAGAGATAAGGGAAATGCATTTCCTTATTCCCTGGACTTACCAGCTGTTTCTTTCCATGAAAAAATGTGGATTTTCCTGTCCTGAAGCTGCCCCAGTGTTTGTGCATCCACCTGCAAAGGCTGAGCTGGTCAAACCAAGGCACTCCCCTGAAGAGACACGAACACGTCCAGTTCAACGAGTTCCTGGTCATGGACATCTACAAATATCGAGTTCCTGGTCCCAAATCCTGCCAGGAGCAGCTCAGCCAGAAAAACCCTGAGGAGACAACCCCTGGAATAAAGGATGGGAGAGCAGGGAAACCTTCAGGTACCTCCTTTGCCAATAAAATAGTTCAGCTCTTTCTGCATGTCAGGGATCAAACATTCTCTGCAGGATCAAGCCATGAGCGGCATCTTGGTGTGGGGCTCTGCAAAGAGGACAGAAATCCCTTTGCCATTCCCAAATTTACAGTTCAGCTTGGAAAATTTCATTTTGATCCTACTAAATATATATATATATATATATATATATATATATATATATATATATATTTTAAAAAAGGTTAAGTCCAAAGTAGTGTTGAACTTGGGATGTCCCAGGGTTTTTCTTGTTAGAGATCTCTTCCAAGGCCTCAGGACAAGCAGAGAGGGAATGCTGGGAATGGTGAATTCTTCAAAAACAGTTGGAAAATCCAGCAGTAGAAGTCTGTCCTTAGGCAGCTGAATATTCCTTTAATTGGGATTTTGGACACATGGCAATTTCCATATTTGTCATGTAAAATTAATTTGAATAAAATATCCATTGCCTTGGATGTAAAAATCAGTAAAATACCTTCATATCCCATGTTGAGGAGCAGAGATTCTGTTCTTAGCAACAGCATTCAAATTAAATCCCTGAATTTCTCCTTCTGGCAGATGCAGAACAACCAGCTGGTACCAAACCTCTCTTCATGAATGGTGCCTCCTCTTCTTCCTCCTCTCCCTCATTTTTAATGTCCCCAGGAACTTTCCCACTTGCTGCATTCCCTGAGTGCAGGTAAGTTAGAGATTTATACCCTGTCTGTTCAATTCTGTCCTTCAAATTGTCTCCTTTTCTTCTGTCCTTGTCCTTCTGCTGATAATCTTTTTCTGTAGAATTCCAGAATGGTTTAGGTTGGTAGGGAACTTAGAGACCATCCAGTGCAGGCCCCTTCCCATGGGCAGTGACACCTTCTACTATCCCAGGTGACTCCAAACCCCATCCAGCCTGTCCTTGAGTACTTCCAGGGATGGAGCAGCAGGTTTGAATCCCATAATCCCAGAATGGTTTGGGTTGAAAGGAGACTTGGAGACGCCATTGGCAGGGACACCTTCCACTATCCCAGGCTGCTCCAAACCCTGTCCAACCTGGCCTTGGACACTTATGTCACTATAGAGCGTGACATGGTGCAAAGCACCAAGACTCCATCAGAAGGGTGCACAAGAGAGATTTATTAGAGCAACATGTTGCCTTTATAGTTTTTCAAGATATTTACATTTACTTAACAGACACATTCACTGCCCATTGGTCATAAGAAAGAAACAAATTCTCAATAGGTGAACAAGGAGCCATGTCGTTCTGTGAGCCAGCTGGAGTCTGTATTTTAACTTTCTCTCTTCCATCATGTTGTCATGGGGATAGCCTTGGTGTCTTCCTCGAGAGAGATACAGGGCTTTCCTTATCTTCAGGAAGCCTTTGCTGGCTCACAAGAACAGCACAAAATGCCTTCCCTACACACTTCCAGGGATGGAGCAGCAGGAAAAAGCAGTTTGGATCACAGAATGGTTTGGGTTGGAAGGGAACTTGGAGATCATCCCATCCCACCACTTACCATGGGCAAGGACACCTTCCACTATCCCAGGTCACTCCAAACCCCATCCAGCCTGTCCTTGAGTACTTCCAGGGATGGAGCAGCAGGAAAAAGCAGTTTGGATCACAAAATGATTTGGATTGGAAGGGAACTTTGAGATGATCCCATCCCACCACTTACCATGAGCAGGGACACCTTCCATTAGAGCAGGGACGGAGCAGCTGCACAGGGAGCCACGCCCTTGCTCCAGGCAGGAACTGTGGCTGCTCTGGCGTGTGTGTGTGTGTGTGTGTGTGTGTGTGTGTGTGTGTGTGTGTGTGTGTGTGTGTGTGTGTGTGTGTGTGTGTGTGTGTGTGCGGCCAGGCTGACTCGTGTCCCCGCAGGGCCCCGCTGTACCTGTACCGCCTGATGGCCGTGGTGGTGCACCACGGGGACATGCACTCGGGACACTTCGTCACCTTCCGGCGCGCGCCGGGCGCCCGCGGCAGCCAGTGGCTCTGGATCTCGGACGAGTCCGTGCGCAGGGCCAGCCTGCACGAGGTGCTGGCAGCCAGCGCCTACCTGCTGTTCTATGAGCGCGTGCACGGCCGGGGCCAGCCCCAGAGCCCGGCCCAGAGCTGAGCCAGCGCTGCCGGGATGGTCCCAGCCCCTGGGATGGTCCCAGCCCTTGGGATGGTCCCAGCCCTTGGGATGGTCCCAGCTCCTGGGATGGTCCCAGCCCTTGGGATGGTCCCAGCCCTTGGGATGGTCCCAGCCCCTGGGATGGTCCCAGCCCTCAGGATCACCCCAGCCCCTGGGATGGTCCCAGCCCTCAGATGGAGCCTCTCCATTATGCAAACCTCCCCCTCTCCAGGCTCCCTTGCCGGTGGGAGCAGCTGGGAGTTGTGGTTTGTACCCAGATCCTGCTGTCCCAGCACCGTGCAGCCCCAGGTGTGTGTTTGAGAAGTGTTTTCTGCCTGTGCCAAGGCTCTGTTCCATGTCCTGACACCGCACTTTTCCCACGGAGATGCTTTATCCCACACATTTCACTTCCCAAGGGGGAGCCCTGGAAAGGGTTGATGTCAAGCTGCTGTTGAGGAGCCCCTCCCCATCCCAATCCCTCCCCTGGCACCTCTCCACGATGCACCAGCCCCTCCAGGTTCCCTTCCCGTGGCAATGGCTGGGAATTGTGTTTTGTACCAAAATTCCCAGAGCTGTTCCAGCCCCAAGCGTTTGTTGAGCAGCCTTTGTCTGTCAGGCAGGGATTTTATCATACCAAGGCTCTATTGCCAATGTTTCCCAGTGGGGAGCCCTGGGAGGGGGTGATGGGAAGCTGCTGTTGGCAATGATTTAAGACACAAAGTGCCTTGAGCTTTCCTGAGCAGCTGCATTGCCACTGGCCCAGCCCTCTGCATGCCCACTGTGTCCTGGGAATGCCTCACACCCATGGGATGAACCCATGGAGTCCCATTTCTCCTGACCCATCAAGTCAAGGCATCTCCACAAACTGCCCCCATCCAAAAGATTTCCCTGGTCACACAATTTTCCTCCCACTTTATAATATAAAGTCCTTCTCCTGATCTAAATTGCTTTATCCAGGAGATAATTTTGTATCTATTAAGAGCTGAAACTTTAATTTATTGCTCCATACCTTTGGAATCTAGCTGGAATCAGCACATGGAAGTGTTTGCTAGTGCTCAGTGTTGTCATTTCCTTCAGCACTGTTGAATCCAGTTGTTTTGTAGCATCAACTACAACTTTTAATGCTGTGATTTCCAAGCTGCTGTAACTGTTCTAGACTTGCCCTTCCCATTTTATTGCTGGGATCTGCTATTCCCAGCATTGGGATCCATGCTCCTGGCTTGCAGCTCAGCTGTAGAGCAGCCCCTGGCCTTGTTAAATGGAATATGAACAAGAGGGCCAGGACTGGCGGGCACTTACTGGTCTCATGAAGAAATCTGGGAATCCTGCATCAGCTCCAGGCTGCCCTGTAAATAGAAATAAGGGGAATTCTGCTGCTCTGGATTGTTTGATGTGCAAAAAAAAAAAAATAAAAATCCTAAAGCACAGAGGGAGAAGCAGCAAAAATCATCCTTTAAAAACCTGCTTTTAAATGACCAGGAATAAAATATGTAGGTTGTTTTTAGCTCTTTTCTGTCCTTGTAACCTTGGAGGAGAAAAATCCCTCATCAGACAAGCTTTTTTTCAGTGTGAAGTTTTCAAAGAACAACTGTCTTAAATAGTTGTTTTTTTAGGGCAACTTTGTACCTCATGAATTCATAGTGCTGCCCAAAGCTCGGGGGTGTTCACACTTCCTCAGGAGAGGCTCCAAACCAGCCAAAGCAGGAGTGGTAAAATGGGTGGATATGCAAAATTATTTACACAACTCATCATTCCAGAGTCTGGAGCACAGTTCCTGGCCCAGGTAATGCTCATAGTACATAAATATTGATAAATCCACTGCTGGACTGGGACCTGGTTCCTGGTTGTGCTGCACGAGCAGTAGCTTGGTTTTAACCTGCTTTAATTTACAGAAAACCAAGAAAACAAACAAACAAAAAAAAACCTTGAAGGATGCAAAATGCCAAAAATTTGCTCTGGCCACTGAAGGGAGAGCTGACAGACTGGAGAAGGAGCCAGCCCTCCCATCTAAAACCATCACCCCAACATCTCCCTCCAGCACATCTGCCCCTGCACCTCAGAACTGAAACCATTTCCAGTGCCAGCAGTGGCTGTCCTGCATTCTCCAGGCTCAATGCTCTGCTTAGGGGTTTTTCCTGGATTTGGGGGTTTCTCTTGGATTTGGGGGTTCAGCTGAGCAGCCTCTTGGTTGTGCTGGAGGAGGGGCAGAGGACACGCACACTATGGACTGAAACCTGAAATCTGGCAGCTGGGACCAGCAGGTTTTCTTTGCCAAGAGCTGTTCCCCTGGGCTGTGGACTGACTCTGAATCTCCCTCAAGGGCTATCAAGGGGAGGGTTGAGCCTTTTTTCTGGCTTTGCTTGGTGGGGAGGAGTAAATGAGCTTGGCTTAACCCTCAGGTGAGGAAGGGAGCAAAGGGACCTCAGTCCTGGCCCTGAGCTGTGCCAGGTCCTGCCAGCCCCCTGTGAGCTGGGGATCTGTGCAGGGCTTTGGGAGCTCATCCTCCCCTCTGGAGGTCACTGGGATCTGTTTTCCAGCCAAACTTCCCATCTGGGAGGGCTCTGTGCAGCCACAAGGCTCAAACTCTGGTACTCGTCCCTCCCAAGCTGCCATGGTGGAGAAGATGTTAATAAATTGTAAAGAATTAAGAGCTCCAAGATGACATTTCTGTGTTTGGATTATTCTTGTCTTATTTTGTGTGTTAATTTAAAAATGTCTGTTCCAGTCCAAGCACTGCACTGCTGTTTGAAGTTGCTTTTTTTTTTCCACTTCAGGGTATTTTTGTAACTGTACAGTAGCAATAAAAGAACAAACTTGGTAGAAAAATCAGTGTGGGAATGTCTTGAAACAAGCACCAAGCTGGGAGCCAAAGGGGTTGAAACAACACTTCACAAGCCCTGGATAAGAAAGATTTCCAAGCTCCACAGAGCATCTCAGAGTGGCAGAGGGTGGGAAGTACCAGGCCTTAATTCCATAGGAATAATGGCCCCACCACTGAAGGCCAGAGCCCAAATTCCAGTGGCTGTAGCCAGGTTACACAGGATTGGTAACCTGGTTCCCATTCTCACCCAGAACTTACCATTCCTTGATGGTTCAAAATCTCTTGGGGACTGGACAGAATTCCCTCATTTCCAGCAGGATTCCCTGTGGGTGTGGGAGGTGGTGGCTTTCAGGCAGTCAGGAGGAGATCCCTAGGGATAATTATTTAGGAAAATAAACTTTCAGAGTGACAGCCTTCCAATGGAGATGGGACCAACCCAGTTATTCCCCACAAGGGCGTTTTTTGCTGCCTGGTTTTTAAAGGACCTGAGAGAGGAAAAATCTTGTGCTTCTTCTGCAAGAGGAGCCTCCCTCAGGAGCAGAGGAATTGAAGCAGACAGGAGTGAAACATCCAGCCACACCCAGTCCTCACACCCCAGCACTCCCCTTCTTCATGTCAGGCTCATTTTGCTTTTATTTTAATTTTAAAAAAGCCCAAGCAAACCAGAGCTCATTGACAGAAAGTGCCACCTGTAGAATATCAGCTTTAAATAACCCCAGCTTGTGGCTCACAGTGTTTATAAACTGCTGCCTCCAGGCCACAGAGCATTTTCATCTTCTTGGAACACTGCTTAGATAAAGATCAGCTGAGAAGAAACTTCTCCCCTAGCAAAACAAGGGGAACAATCAGCAAAAATAGGGATCAGCAGGACCAGAACACCAATTCCCAGAGGGAAGAACCTTGCCATTGAAATCAGTGGTCACAGGTTTCAGCAGCAAAATTATTAAATTTTGTCCATTAGGTGATGGACCCGGGGTGAATCCAGAATTCACCTGCTGGAATAGATGAATCCACAGTTCCAGCAGGAACTAAATTCACTTCTCAGAGCCCAAAGGCCCCCCTGGCCGAACATTTCCCCTCCTGGAGACGGGCAGGACGTTCCTGAAGGTGAGGTTGACCCTGGGGGCCAGCACCCTCCTGCGTGGGGGCAGGCTGTGGTACCAGTGCACGTTGGTGGGGTGCTTCATGAGGAGCAGGCTGCCGTGGGCCAGCTGCAGGCAGATCCTCCCCGGGCCCCGAGCCCCGGCCCGGCCCCGCCGCCGGAACACGAAATCCCGGCAGGCTCCGAAGGACACCGAGGCGATGGGGCTGAGTGGAACCAGCTCCTTCTCGTCGTCACGGTGCTCCCCGATGTGGTCCAGGCCGTCTTTATACCTGGGAATTAACTCTGGGTTGGTCATTGATTTAATTTTAATCATTAAATTAATTATTATCAATTTAATAATTATAATTAAATTAATATTTAATTATATTTCTGAGTTACATGTATTATTCTATATATAATTTTATATTATAAATATATATTAATTTTATACTTAATCATGTTTTTATTTCCGATATATTTTATATTTATAATTTTATATAGTTACATATTTATATCTTATATTTGTATATTTATATATTATAAATATATAAACTTAATATTTTATATTAAACTCTATACTTAATTATATATTTTTATTTGTAATATATTTGTATTTTATATTTATATATTTTGTATATGTTAATTTTACATTTTATATTGAATTTTATACTTAATTATATAATATATAATTATATACTATATATAATTAATTAATTTAATAATAATTTAAATTACTTTAATAATTTATTTCATTAATAATTATCAAATTCTTAAATTAATTATTTAAGAATAATTAACTTATAGTGCTGCATTCCAAACTTCTTGTTTATCTTTCTACTTTTATATTTTCTATATTTTAAACTCTAAAATTCTCAACTTCCTTTTCCTTAATTTAAACTTAGATTTACTTAGTTTTATTAGTGTCTCTGCTTTAAACCACAAATCCACATTCTTGCTTCTAGCACTTAAGTTTGGAAGCATTTTCCTAAGGTCTTAAATTCTGTGTATAATTCTAAGCTTTAACTTACAGGCCTAAATCCCTGAGAGTTGCCTGCATTTCAGATTCCAACATATAAATTTGGGGGTTATTTTGTTATATTTGAAGAAAAAGCTGCTGGGTGTAGCTGGGAAGGGGCTGTACCTGTTGATGAGGACGAAGTTGAAGGTGTGTCCTGTCTCTGAGGTGACGCGCTCCCGGATCCGGGTCAGCACCGGGATCCAGGGCTTGGGGTGGAACGTGACCCCTGAGTAAGTGTAGGACAGGCCAGGGTCTCCATAGGTCACCTTCTTCCTGGGAATCTTGTGCCACGTGCCAAACACCTGCAGCTTTGTCATCTCATCTGGGAGAAGGATCAAACCTGGGTTTGTATTGTGTCTGAACAGTCCAGGATTCTCCTGGATCTGCAGCTTCTGGGAATCTCCAAATAGGAATGAGGAGGCTCATGTCAAGCCAAAAGCTGTCATCCCTGCTCCCAGGGTTTGTGTCCCAGCAAAGCTGGACTCTGTCTTGTCCTCCCCCATCACATCCCTCAACCACTGCATCTCCAAAAAATTCCAGTCACCATTGCAGGATTATCCCTCGACAAACATTTCCAGCCCAGCAAAACCAACCCTGCCGGGTCAGACCTGTGTCCCTTGGCTTCTCAGGGCCGCCTTGTGCCAGCACCAGGTGGCTGCAGGAACCTCCCAGTGCCCACCAGCAGTGCCCAGGCCCTGGGAACTTCCCTGGGACCCACCTGGGTGGGTTGGGCAGGGAAATGCTTCACGGGGAAGGGGGATAATGAGGGGAATACAGCTGGATATAGAAAGGTTGAGGGTGGAAGGGACCAGTGGGGGTCATCCAGGCCACCCTCCTGCCCAAGCAGGGTCTCCAAGAGCTCTGTCCAGGCTCTTCGGGAGGCCTCCCTGGACAGCCCGTGCTGCAGCACGCTCACAGGGCAGGAATATACCTTCGAAATACTCCACCTCCTTCTCCAGCTCCTGGAAGATCTCGTCCGCCTCGGCCTTGCCGAAGAGGATGCGGTAATCACAGCTGAGCCCCTCGGCGCGGATCTCCCGCGGCGGCAGCCGCTCCGGGCCAGGCTTCTCCAGCCGCGGCCTCTTCCCGCCGCTGCCGCCGCCATCCCCCGCCGGCCCGCGGGGCAGTTTGACCACGAACGCGTCCATGGGCGGACCCGGGACCGGGAGCGATGCCCGGGAGTGAAGGAACGGGAGCCGCGATCCCGCGAGAAATGGGTGCACGCGAAGCCCCGCCCCCTCTCCAGCTGGCCACGCCCCGGAGCGCACGCGCGCGGTTTTAGCGCCAAATCCGAGTCCCGCCCCCCCCCCCCCCCTCCGTTCTCCGTTCCGCGCCGCTGCCGCCCCTCACTCAGCCCCGGCCGCCCTCGCTCGCTGCCTGCCCCGCTCCGCCGCAGCCATGATCGGGCAGAGGACGCTGCACTCCTTCTTCAGTCCTGTGCCGGCCAAGAAGCGCGGGCGCTCCCCGGAGCCGGGCGGCGATTCTGAGGTAGCGGTCAGGGGTCTGAGGGGGCCCGCGGCTCCGGAGAAGGGGAGAGCGGAGGGAGGAGAGGGGTCTGGTGGCGGCATGTCTGTGCCTGGCTCTGTGTGGCGCTCTGAGAGGGCTGGGGGCGCTGCCGGCCATTTCTGACAGGAGTTTGGGGGGGAGTGTGGGTGGGGGGGGCACAATTTCCAAACTCCCGCGCCTCTCCACGCGTGGCTGAGCTGTCAATCAAGCGGCCACGCTCCGCTGCCGCCCAATGGACGCTGAGCCCCTCCGTGACGTCACAGTTACTAGGTGAAAACCTCCCCTCCAGCCGCGGCGAGCCAGTGGAGAGACGCGGGCTTTATTCCCGGTGACCAATAGCGAGCGGGCGTTTGTGCTCTCTGCTGCGGGCGGCCAATGGGGGCACGTTTTGTGTTTTGCCGCGCAACCGCCGCGTGCGGCGGGGCCGCCCCTTGGGCGGGGCGTGTCCCGCCATGGCCGCGCGTTGTGCAGGCATGGCGGGTGCCGCCGTGGCCGCGCGTAGTGCAGCTATGGCCGGTGCCGCCGTGGCCGTGGCCGCGCGTTCTGCCATGGCTGGTTCCGCCGCCGCCGTGGCCGCGCGTTGTGCAGCCGTGGCCGGTGCCGCCGTGGCCGCGCCGCTCTCCCGCCCCGGGCCGCTCCTCCGCCCCAGGCTGCACTCCCGCATCAGGCTGTCCCCGCTGCCCTCCCGCACCCTCCGCAGCCACCCCCCTGCCCGCTGCTTCCAGGTGAGCGCCGCCAAGAAGGCGAAGGAATCCGGCGGTAACGCGAGCCAAGCGCTGAGCGCGGAGCAGCAGGAGCGCATCCGCAAGAACAAGGAGGCGGCGCGGCAGCTGCTGGCGGAGCGGAACGTGCCCCCGGGCTTCGGCGACAGCTGGCGGCGGCAGCTGGCCGGGGAGTTCTCCAAGCCCTATTTCGTGGAGGTGAGCGGCATTCCCCGATCCCCCCCCACCGCCCCGAGCGGCCGCTGAGCCCCTCTGAGCCCCCGCTGCCCCCGCAGCTGATGGCGTTCGTGGCCGAGGAGAGGAAGCGCTACACGGTGTATCCGCCCCCCGAGCAGGTCTTCACCTGGACGCAGATGTGCGACATCTGGGATGTGAGTAGGGCCGTGGTGTGGGGGTCTCTGAGCCGGTCAGGGCAGTTTAAAACCCTGGAGGTGCAGGGTGGGTGCACAGACTCGTTCCTTATGTGTTTTGTCCCTTAAACTTGGATCCCATGGGATGGGGATGTTGTTGTTTGGCTCACCTAACTCATAAATCCACCCTTCGCTTTCATGTCTGCTAAGAAACCGTGATTTTATGGTTTTATTACCCTCACAAGCCACTGAACATCCTCTGGTTCTTTTGATCTTTTTTCTGGTGTTAACAGCTTAACCTAGCTCATAGCTTTTTGATCTTGCACATCTCTTGTTCTTAAGGACTATTAAAGAAAATAAGACAACACAAGGTAATGTTATTTCTAATAAAAGCTGTCAAGAATATCACAGCAAGTGTGGCATAAAGCTGAAATGGGATGAAACTTACTTGGAAAATAACAAGGTGGTTTTTTGTGACTGTGAAAATGTTGGTCTTCTGCTCTCAGATTGTACTAGTTATATTCATTATTTTGGCAGCAAAGCCATAGGAATATTAATCCCTAGTGTTAGGTGGGCTCTGTGCTCTTTAGCAATGAGATATCTGGGGTTTAACTTCAGTTTCTTGGAGGGGTTGGTTTGTGGCAATTTTTGTCTCAATTTTAGGATAAAGCTCATTTATCGACCTTTTTTTCCTCACTCTCTGGGGAATAATACTGATTACAATTCAGTGCTAACCAAGGTCTGCTTTCAGGTAAAGGTTGTTATTTTGGGACAAGATCCATACCATGGACCTAAGCAAGCTCATGGGCTCTGCTTCAGTGTCCAGAAACCTGTTCCACCTCCCCCCAGGTATGAACATTTACAAAATCCCTTTTGTTATTTAATGATTTGCAGTTCTGTGGTGCTCAGGGCTGGGCAAATTGATGTGAAGTGGTTTGCAACTACTTAAATCTGAGTTGTGCATCACCTGGAAGGATAATTCTGTGTAGTTTTGGTGATATTCTGGGTGTAAATTTTCATTTCCAGTCTCATTAAAGCTTCCAGGCAGACACACAGAGTCCCTGCCTCTGCAAATGGCTTTATTATCTCAAATAATAAGCTTAAAATCAATGCTCTTCTTGCCTGCTTAGAGCAATAAGTGGTGCTGCTTGCTCTTGTCATATTACAAATCTTCTGCTGGTTTGGTTTGCAGCTTGGAGAATATTTACAAGGAGCTCTCTGAGGACATTGAGGGCTTCACCCACCCTGGCCATGGGGACCTGACGGGCTGGGCCAAGCAAGGTGAGCTCAGAGACACTCAGTGATGTGCCCCCTGTGGAGCAGGAAAGAATCTTATCCAAACACCAGCCCTGTGGCTGGAAATAATCCACCTGTAGGAGAGAAAATCACTTCTGAGCGCCTTAAAATGAAAATTTGCTTCAGCAGGAGAAAAAAGAAGTTTGGATCCCAGAATGGTTTGGGTTGGAAAGGAGCTTCAAGCTTATCCAAGGGACACCTGCCACTCTCCCAGGTTGCTCAGAGCTCCCTCCAGCCCGGCCTTGGGCAGTGCAGGGATGGATTAACCCTTGTTTCACCCTCTGGGGGTGCTTTGTTTGCCAGGGGTGCTCCTGCTCAACGCGGTGCTGACGGTTCGGGCTCACCAGGCCACGTCCCACAAGGAGAGGGGCTGGGAGCAGTTCACAGATGCTGTGGTGTCCTGGCTCAACAAGAACCTGCATGGGCTCGTCTTCATGCTCTGGGGAGCCTATGCCCAGAGGAAAGGCAGCTCCATCGACAGGGTACACCTCCTTCTCCTCAGCCCTTCCCTCTCCCTGCTTTTCCCCGCGGGTTGGTGGACACTAGAGGGCACTTCCCTTACAGAATTGGGAATTTTTCCTGCCTGAACTCTGTCAGATCGAGCTCTGCTTCTGCTCCAGCTTAGCCTTTGCCAGAATTAAGCAAGAAAAGCGGAGCAAGTGTAAGCTCCTGTTGTCAGCAGTGTCCCACAAGGACAGAGCTGTTTTGTCCTAGCTGAGGGCTCATGAATCAATATGAAATCTGCTGGTGGCTTGACAGCAATTGGGAAATGCCAGGGCATTTGTGGCTTTGCTTAGTGGGACAGAAGTCTTGGTCCTTGTGGCTGGATCTTTGGGTCTCAGGCTGGAGCAGGAGGGCGTGTAAGGGGAGATCACGCCTGCCCAGGAGGAGGAAAAGGAGGAATGGGGATAAATCACCTGTCCTGGAGCAGGAAAAGGAGGAATGGGGGTAAATCACACCTGTCCTGGAGCAGGAATGGGGGTAAATCACACCTGCCCTGGAGGAGAAGAAATTGGAGTAAATCACACCTGCCCTGGAGCAGGAGGAGCAGGAATGGGGCTAAATCACCTGTCCTGGAGCAGGAATGGGTGTAAATCACTCCTGCCCTGGAGCAGTAGGAGAAGGAATATGGGTAAATCACACCTGCCCTGGATCAGGAATAGGAATGGGGCTAAATCACCTGTCCTGGAGGAGGAGGAATGGGGGTAAATCACCTGCCCTGGAGCAGAAAGAGCAGGGCTGGGGGTAAATCACAGCTGCCCTGGAGCAGGAGCAGCCCAAAGCCTGCAAATCAAACAAGTGGTTTCCTCTGCTGTCCCCAGAAGCGTCACCACGTCCTGCAGACGGTTCATCCCTCACCCCTCTCTGTCAACAGAGGGTTCTTTGGCTGCCGGCACTTCTCCAAGACCAATGAATTCCTCCAGAAATCTGGGAAGAAGCCCATTGACTGGAAAGCACTCTGAGCAGGGGCTGAGGCTTGGGAGCAGCCCCTGGGCCATTTCTGAGAAACTCCTGCTGACCTGAGAATTGCTCTTTGAGTGTTGATCAAATTCCAGACTTTCTGAGATGGTTCTAGTTTTGTTTGAAATGTTTATTTTCTGAGAGCAAGTGGGAGTGTTTGATGGAACAAATCTTAGCCTGGTTTGAAGCAAAGACCCCAGACACCAGAGTTCTGTATTAATTTGTGGTCTTTGTGGCAATGGGAATTTACTTTCAGACTCTGGTGAAGGGATGTCAGTTCTTACTGAGCTGCTCAGCTTTTGTGCATGCTCTGCTTCCTCCATCCCCCACAAATCCAGTTTGCCTATTTAGGGGGAATGGAGCTGTCTCCATGGGTGGAAAAGGCTTTTGGTTTTAGCTTTTTGCTGCAGATTTATTAAGAAAATGGCTTCTGAAGGCTGTAAAGAAAATACAGGGTCAGGAGTGTTGCTTGGTGTATCCATGATCCCAAGAATTTGGGATAAATCCTCTGTTCAGCCACGGAGGCTGTGACCAAGACCCTTGGTAATGCTTTTGAATTTTTTGTTGGCATTTAGACAGGAAAATCAAAAGGTTTTAGGTTCTTCCCGGGTGTGGAATCACCTGGATGACAGGTGAGCTGTGCTGAGCAAGGACCTGGGGGTATTTGCTGAGGGCAGCAGCAAAGGTTTGTTCATTGACATCTCCCAATTCAGGGACTGACAGCTGCAAATTACTCCAGATCTTTTTAAGATCTTAAAAGAGGGAACTTTGTGCTTTGCCACTTGGGAGGAAATTCAAGTTTCCACCTACTGTTGGCAAGAACTGTTAGGATTTCCAGGAGGGAGAGGTGTTGACTTCCTACTCCTGGGTTTCCAGCCCATCTTTGACTTTGTAATTACTTTAATGGAAGTGAAAAGCCCTTTTGTTTTTTTTTGAAATGACACCAGTTTTTATAGAATATCCTTGTTACCCTTCCTCTGGTGTTCTCTCTGAGCTGACACTATCACCAGTGAATTTACACTGGCTGTGGCCTTGCTGTATATGTTTGCTTGGGTTTTTTTCCCCCAGTGTGTTTTTTAAAATAAAAATGACTTTGTTTACATGATCTTGCATTGGTATTTTAACTCGGGCAGGGAGGGGGGTTGGAATGGGGAGTCCCTGTTCCCCCCAAGGAGCCAAAGCCATGAGCATGTCCTTGTCCTCGTCCCCGTGACCAGGCACAGGGCCAGGGCACCTTTGTCCCCCAAGGATCGGGTGTCCCCCTCCCTCCCTCCCTCCCTCCCTCATCTCCGGCAGAAGTTTTCCAGACACGTTAGCAGGGAAATATTTCTGCACAGCTGTCATAAAACTGCCGTAAAGCGCGACTGTCGTAAAAAAAATTAAAAATAAAAATTAAATAAAAATAAAATTAGAAAACTAAAATAAATACTTTAAAAATAGAAAACTTAGAAATCAAAATTAAATAAAAAACAATTAAAAAATAAAATGAAAAGCTTTAAAAACCGACAAATTAGAAATAAAAATTAAATAAAAAATAAAATTAGAAAAATAAAATGAAAAGCTTTAAAAATCGAAAAATTAGAAATAAAAAATAAAAAATAAAATTAGAAAAATAAAATGAAAAGCTTTAAAAATCGAATAATTAGAAATAAAAATTAAATAAAAAATAAAATTAGAAAAATAAATTGAAAAGCTTTAAAAATCGAAAAATAAGAAATAAAAATTAAATAAAAAATAAAATTAGAAAAATTAAATAAATACTTTAAAGATAGAAAAATTAGAAATAAGAATTTAAAAAATAAAAATAGAAAAATAAAATGAAAAGCTTTAAAATTAGAAAAATTGAAAATAAATGTTAAATAAAAATAAAATCAGAAAAATAAAATGAAAAGCTTTAAAAATAGAAAAATTTAAAATAACATTAAATAAAAAATAAAAATTAGAAAAATTAAATAAATACTTTAAAGATAGAAAAATTAGAAATAAAAATTAAATAAAAAATAAAAATAGAAAAATAAAATGAAAAGCTTTAAAATTAGAAAAATTGAAAATAAATATTAAATAAAAATAAAAACAGAAAAATAAAATGAAAAGCTTTAAAGATAGAAAAATTAAAAATAAACATTAAATAAAAAATAAAATTAAAAAAAAATGAAAAGCATTAAAAATAGAAAAATTAAAAATAAGCAAATAAAAATAATATTAGAGAAATAAAATTAAAAGCTTTAAAAATAGAATAAGTTAAAAATAAACATTAAATGAAAAATAAAATTGGAAAAATAAAATTAAAAGCTTTAAAAATAGAAAAATTAAAAATAAAATTTAAATTTAAAAAATTAGAAAAATAAAATGAAAATCTTAAAAAATAGAAAAATTAAAAATAAACATTAAAGAAAAACTAAAATTAGAAAAATACAATAAATACTTTAAAAATAGAAAAATTAGAAATAAAAATGAAATAAAAAATAAAAATTGAAAAATAAAAGGAAAAGCTTTAAAATAGAAAAAAATTAAAAAAAAATTTAAAAAAATGAAAAAAAAATAGAAAAATTAAAAATAAAAATTAAAAAAAATAAAATCAGAAAAATAATATGAAAAGCTTTAAAAATAGAAAAATTAAAAATAAACATAAAATAAAAAATAAAAATTAGAAAAATAAAATGAAAAGCTTTTTAAAAGGAAAAAAAAAATTAAAAAATAAAAAACTTTAAAAATAGAAAAATTAAAAATAAAAATTAAATAAAAATAAAATCAGAAAAATAATATGAAAAGCTTTAAAAATAGAAAAATTAAAAAAAAATTTAAATAAAGAAAATTAGAAAAATAAAATGAAAAGCTTTAAAATAGAAAAATTTTTTAAAAATCAAATAAAGAAAATTAGAAAAATAAAATGAAAATCTTAAAAACTAGAAAAATTAAAAATAAACATTAAATAAAAACTAAAATTAGAAAAATAAAATGAATACTTTAAAAATAGAAAAATTAAAAATAAAAATTAAATAAAAAATAAAATTAGAAAAATAAAATGACAAGCTTTAAAATTAGAAAAATTAAAAATAAAAATTAAATTAAAAAAATTAAAAAATAAAATTAATTAAAAGTAAATGAAAAACAAATTAAAAACCGTAAAGTGCTATAAAGTACCATAAAAGTTCCAAAAAGGGTGGTGCCGTAAAGAAAAACTGTTGAAAAAAGCACATTTTACGTCAATTTACGACACCTTTTACGACAGCCGCGCTTTACGGCACCTTTTAGGACAGTTTTGCTTTACGGCAGCTTTTACGACAGTTTTGCTTTACGGCAGCTTTTACGACAGTCGCGCTTTACGGCAGCTTTTACGACAGTCGCGCTTTACGGCACCTTTTACGACAGCCGCGCTTTACGGCAGCTTTTACGACAGTCGCGCTTTACGGCACCTTTTACGACAGTTGCGCTTTACGGCACCTTTTACGACAGTTTTGCTTTACGGCACCTTTTACGACAGTCGCGCTTTACGGCACCTTTTACGACAGTTTTGCTTTACGGCACCTTTTACGACAGCCGCGCTTTACGGCACCTTTTACGACAGTCGCGCTTTACGGCACCTTTTACGACAGCCGCGCTTTACGGCACCTTTTACGACAGTCGCGCTTTACGGCACCTTTTACGACAGTTTTGCTTTACGGCACCTTTTACGACAGTTTTGCTTTACGGCACCTTTTACGACAGTTTTGCTTTACGGCAGCTTTTACGACAGTCGCGCTTTACGGCACCTTTTACGACAGTCGCGCTTTACGGCACCTTTTACGACAGTCGCGCTTTACGGCAGCTTTTACGACAGTTTTGCTTTACGGCAGCTTTTACGACAGCCGCGCTTTACGGCACCTTTTACGACAGTCACGCTTTACGGCACCTTTTACGACAGTCGCGCTTTACGGCACCTTTTACGACAGTCGCGCTTTACGGTACCTTTTACGACAGTTTTGCTTTACGGCAGCTTTACGACAGTCGCGCTTTACGGCAGCTTTTACGACACTTTCCGACAGTCGCGCTTTACGGCAGCTTTACGACAGTTTTGGTTTACGGTTTTGTATTTTCATTTATTTAAAATTAATTTTATTTTTTTAATTTTATTTTTTATTTAATTTTTATTTTTATTTTTTCTATTTTTTAAGCTTTTCATTTTTTTAAATTTCTTTTTTAAAATTTTTCTTTTTTTAAACTTTATTTTATTTTTCTAATTTTATTTTTTATTTAATTTTTATTTTTAATTTTTCGATTTTTTAAGCTTTTCATTTTATTTTTCTAATTTTTAAATTTAATTTTTATTTTTAATTTTTCTATTTTTAAAGGCTTTCATTTTTTCAATTTTATTTTTTATTTTTTATTTTTAAGTTTTCTATTTTTAAAGCTTTTCATTTTTTGTAATTTCTTTTTTTTAATTTTTCTATTTTTAAACTATTTATTTTATTTTTCTAATTTTATTTTTTATTTATTTTTAATTTTTCTATTTTTTAAGCTTTTTATTTTATTTTTTATTTTATTTTAATTTTAGGTTTTGTTTAATTTTTTTTTAATTTTTCTATTTTTAACCTTTTCATTTTATTTTTTTAATTTTATTTTTTATTTTATTTTTATTTTTAATTTTTCTATTTTTAAAGTATTTATTTTTTTTCTAATTTTATTTTTTATTTAAATTTTGACTTTTACTTTTTCTATTTTTAAAGTATTTATTTTATTTTCCTAATTTTATTTTTTATTTAATATTTATTTTAAATTTTTCTAATTTAAAAGCTTTTGATTTTATTTTTCTAATTTTTTATTTAATTTTTATTTTTAATTTTTCTATTTTTAAAGCTTTTCATTTTATTTTTTAATTTTATTTTTATTTAATTTTTATTTTTAGTTTTTCTATTTTTAAAGGTTTTCATTTTATTTTTCTAATTTTATTTTTTATTTAATTTTTGATTTTTACTATTTCTACTTTTAATTTTTTTTTACATTTTATTTTTTATTTAATATTTACTTTTAATTTTGCTATTTTTAAAGCTTTTGATTTTGTTTTTCTAATTTTATTTTTTATTTATTTTTATTTTCAGTTTTTCTATTTTTGAAGTATTTATTTTATTTTTTTAATTTCATTTTTTATTTATTATTTATTTTTAATTTTTCTAATTTTAAAGCTTTTGATTTTATCTTTTTTTTATTTAATTTTTATTTTTAGTTTTTCTATTTTTAAAGTATTTATTTTTCTAATTTTATTTTTTATTTAATTTTTGATTTTTACTTTTTCTATTTTTAAAGGGGTTTTTCTAATTTTATTTTTTATTTAATATTTATTTTAAATTTTTCTAATTTTAAAGCTTTTGATTTTACTTTTCGAATTTCATTTTTTAAGTTTTATTTTTATTTTTCTATTTTTAAAGCATTCATTTTATTTTTTTAATTTCATTTTTTAATTTTTATTTCTAATTTTTCTATTTTTAAAGCATTCATTTTATATTTTCAATTTTATTTTTTTTAAATTTGTTTTCCAATTTATCTAATTTTAAAGATTTTGATTTTATTTTTCTATTTTTTATTTAATTTTTATTTCTAATTTTTCTAATTTTAAAGCATTCATATTACTTTTTAATTTTAATTTTTTATTTAATTTTTATTTTTAATTTTTCTTTTTTTAAAGGTTTTCATTTTATTTTTCTAATTTTATTTTTATTTAATTTTTATTTCTAATATTTCTATTTTTAATGTATTTATTTTATTTTTCTAATTTTATTTTTATTTAATTTTTATTTTTAATTTTTTTTACGACAGTCACGCTTTACGGCAGTTTTATGACAGCTGTGCAGAAATATTTCCCTGCTAACGTGTCTGGAAAACTTCTGCCGGAGATGAGGGAGGGAGGGAGGGAGGGGGACACCCGATCCTTGGGGGACAAAGGTGCCCTGGCCCTGTGCCTGGTCACGGGGACGAGGACAAGGACATGCTCATGGCTTTGGCTCCTTGGGGGGAACAGGGACTCCCCATTCCAACCCCCCTCCCTGCCCGAGCTAAAATACCAATGCAAGATCATGTAAACAAAGTCATTTTTATTTTAAAAAACACACTGGAGGAAAAAAACCCAAGCAAACATATACAGCAAGGCCACAGCCAGTGTAAATTCACTGGTGATAGTGTCAGCTCAGAGAGAACACCAGAGGAAGGGTAACAAGGATATTCTATAAAAACTGGTGTCATTTCAAAAAAAAACAAAAGGGCTTTTCACTTCCATTAAAGTAATTACAAAGTCAAAGATGGGCTGGAAACCCAGGAGTAGGAAGTCAACACCTCTCCCTCCTGGAAATCCTAACAGTTCTTGCCAACAGTAGGTGGAAACTTGAATTCGCTCCCAAGGTGGCAAAGCACAAAGTTCCCTCTTTTAAGATCTTAAAAAGATCTGGAGTAATTTGCAGCTGTCAGTCCCTGAATTGGGAGATGTCAATGAACAAACCTTTGCTGCTGCCCTCAGCAAATACCCCCAGGTCCTTGCTCAGCACAGCTCACCTGTCATCCAGGTGATTCCACACCCGGAAAGAACCTAAAACCTTTTGATTTTCCTGTCTAAATGCCAACAAAAAATTCAAAAGCATTACCAAGGGTCTTGGTCACAGCCTCCGTGGCTGAACAGAGGATTTATCCCAAATTCTTGGGATCATGGATACACCAAGCAACACTCCTGACCCTGTATTTTCTTTACAGCCTTCAGAAGCCATTTTCTTAATAAATCTGCAGCAAAAAGCTAAAACCAAAAGCCTTTTCCTCCCATGGAGACAGCTCCATTCCCCCTAAATAGGCAAACTGGATTTGTGGGGGATGGAGGAAGCAGAGCATGCACAAAAGCTGAGCAGCTCGGTAAGAATTGACATCCCTTCACCAGAGTCTGAAAGTAAATTCCCATTGCCACAAAGACCACAAATTAATACAGAACTCTGGTGTCTGGGGTCTTTGCTTCAAACCAGGCTAAGATTTGTTCCATCAAACACTCCCACTTGCTCTCAGAAAATAAACATTTCAAACAAAACTAGAACCATCTCAGAAAGTCTGGAATTTGATCAACACTCAAAGAGCAATTCTCAGGTCAGCAGGAGTTTCTCAGAAATGGCCCAGGGGCTGCTCCCAAGCCTCAGCCCCTGCTCAGAGTGCTTTCCAGTCAATGGGCTTCTTCCCAGATTTCTGGAGGAATTCATTGGTCTTGGAGAAGTGCCGGCAGCCAAAGAACCCTCTGTTGACAGAGAGGGGTGAGGGATGAACCGTCTGCAGGACGTGGTGACGCTTCTGGGGACAGCAGAGGAAACCACTTGTTTGATTTGCAGGCTTTGGGCTGCTCCTGCTCCAGGGCAGCTGTGATTTACCCCCAGCCCTGCTCTTTCTGCTCCAGGGCAGGTGATTTACCCCCATTCCTCCTCCTCCAGGACAGGTGATTTAGCCCCATTCCTATTCCTGATCCAGGGCAGGTGTGATTTACCCATATTCCTTCTCCTACTGCTCCAGGGCAGGAGTGATTTACACCCATTCCTGCTCCAGGACAGGTGATTTAGCCCCATTCGTGATCCTCCTGCTCCAGGGCAGGTGTGATTTACTCCAATTTCTTCTCCTCCAGGGCAGGTGTGATTTACCCCCATTCCTGCTCCAGGACAGGTGTGATTTACCCCCATTCCTCCTTTTCCTACTCCAGGACAGGTGATTTATCCCCATTCCTCCTTTTCCTCCTCCTGGGCAGGCGTGATCTCCCCTTACACGCCCTCCTGCTCCAGCCTGAGACCCAAAGATCCAGCCACAAGGACCAAGACTTCTGTCCCACTAAGCAAAGCCACAAATGCCCTGGCATTTCCCAATTGCTGTCAAGCCACCAGCAGATTTCATATTGATTCATGAGCCCTCAGCTAGGACAAAACAGCTCTGTCCTTGTGGGACACTGCTGACAACAGGAGCTTACACTTGCTCCGCTTTTCTTGCTTAATTCTGGCAAAGGCTAAGCTGGAGCAGAAGCAGAGCTCGATCTGACAGAGTTCAGGCAGGAAAAATTCCCAATTCTGTAAGGGAAGTGCCCTCTAGTGTCCACCAACCCGCGGGGAAAAGCAGGGAGAGGGAAGGGCTGAGGAGAAGGAGGTGTACCCTGTCGATGGAGCTGCCTTTCCTCTGGGCATAGGCTCCCCAGAGCATGAAGACGAGCCCGTGCAGGTTCTTGTTGAGCCAGGACACCACAGCATCTGTGAACTGCTCCCAGCCC
Source organism: Molothrus aeneus (assembly GCF_037042795.1). NCBI lineage: Eukaryota > Metazoa > Chordata > Aves > Passeriformes > Icteridae > Molothrus > Molothrus aeneus. Next base: position 10,085,154 of record NC_089663.1, on the reverse strand, counting down.
CTCTCCTTGTGGGACGTGGCCTGGTGAGCCCGAACCGTCAGCACCGCGTTGAGCAGGAGCACCCCTGGCAAACAAAGCACCCCCAGAGGGTGAAACAAGGGTTAATCCATCCCTGCACTGCCCAAGGCCGGGCTGGAGGGAGCTCTGAGCAACCTGGGAGAGTGGCAGGTGTCCCTTGGATAAGCTTGAAGCTCCTTTCCAACCCAAACCATTCTGGGATCCAAACTTCTTTTTTCTCCTGCTGAAGCAAATTTTCATTTTAAGGCGCTCAGAAGTGATTTTCTCTCCTACAGGTGGATTATTTCCAGCCACAGGGCTGGTGTTTGGATAAGATTCTTTCCTGCTCCACAGGGGGCACATCACTGAGTGTCTCTGAGCTCACCTTGCTTGGCCCAGCCCGTCAGGTCCCCATGGCCAGGGTGGGTGAAGCCCTCAATGTCCTCAGAGAGCTCCTTGTAAATATTCTCCAAGCTGCAAACCAAACCAGCAGAAGATTTGTAATATGACAAGAGCAAGCAGCACCACTTATTGCTCTAAGCAGGCAAGAAGAGCATTGATTTTAAGCTTATTATTTGAGATAATAAAGCCATTTGCAGAGGCAGGGACTCTGTGTGTCTGCCTGGAAGCTTTAATGAGACTGGAAATGAAAATTTACACCCAGAATATCACCAAAACTACACAGAATTATCCTTCCAGGTGATGCACAACTCAGATTTAAGTAGTTGCAAACCACTTCACATCAATTTGCCCAGCCCTGAGCACCACAGAACTGCAAATCATTAAATAACAAAAGGGATTTTGTAAATGTTCATACCTGGGGGGAGGTGGAACAGGTTTCTGGACACTGAAGCAGAGCCCATGAGCTTGCTTAGGTCCATGATATGGATCTTGTCCCAAAATAACAACCTTTACCTGAAAGCAGACCTTGGTTAGCACTGAATTGTAATCAGTATTATTCCCCAGAGAGTGAGGAAAAAAAGGTTTATAAACGAGCTTTATCCTAAAATTGAGACAAAAATTGCCACAAACCAACCCCTCCAAGAAACTGAAGTTAAACCCCAGATATCTCATTGCTAAAGAGCACAGAGCCCACCTAACACTAGGGATTAATATTCCTATGGCTTTGCTGCCAAAATAATGAATATAACTAGTACAATCTGAGAGCAGAAGACCAACATTTTCACAGTCACAAAAAACCACCTTGTTATATTCCAAGTAAGTTTCATCCCATTTCAGCTTTATGCCACACTTGCTGTGATATTCTTGACAGCTTTTATTAGAAATAACATTACCTTGTGTTGTCTTATTTTCTTTAATAGTCCTTAAGAACAAGAGATGTGCAAGATCAAAAAGCTATGAGCTAGGTTAAGCTGTTAACACCAGAAAAAAGATCAAAAGAACCAGAGGATGTTCAGTGGCTTGTGAGGGTAATAAAACCATAAAATCACGGTTTCTTAGCAGACATGAAAGCGAAGGGTGGATTTATGAGTTAGGTGAGCCAAACAACAACATCCCCATCCCATGGGATCCAAGTTTAAGGGACAAAACACATAAGGAACGAGTCTGTGCACCACCCTGCACCTCCAGGGTTTTAAACTGCCCTGACCGGCTCAGAGACCCCCACACCACGGCCCTACTCACATCCCAGATGTCGCACATCTGCGTCCAGGTGAAGACCTGCTCGGGGGGCGGATACACCGTGTAGCGCTTCCTCTCCTCGGCCACGAACGCCATCAGCTGCGGGGGCAGCGGGGGCTCAGGGGGGCTCAGCGGCCGCTCGGGGCGGTGGGGGGGGATCGGGGAATGCCGCTCACCTCCACGAAATAGGGCTTGGAGAACTCCCCGGCCAGCTGCCGCCGCCAGCTGTCGCCGAAGCCCGGGGGCACGTTCCGCTCCGCCAGCAGCTGCCGCGCCGCCTCCTTGTTCTTGCGGATGCGCTCCTGCTGCTCCGCGCTCAGCGCTTGGCTCGCGTAACCGCCGGATTCCTTCGCCTTCTTGGCGGCGCTCACCTGGAAGCAGCGGGCAGGGGGGTGGCTGCGGAGGGTGCGGGAGGGCAGCGGGGACAGCCTGATGCGGGAGTGCAGCCTGGGGCGGAGGAGCGGCCCGGGGCGGGAGAGCGGCGCGGCCACGGCGGCACCGGCCACGGCTGCACAACGCGCGGCCACGGCGGCACCCGCCATGCCTGCACAACGCGCGGCACCGGCGGCGCCGGCCACGGCTGCACAACGCGCGGCCACGGCGGCGCCGGCCACGGCTGCACAACGCGCGGCCACGGCGGCGCCGGCCATGCCTGCACAAGGCGCGGCCATGGCGGGACACGCCCCGCCCAAGGGGCGGCCCCGCCGCACGCGGCGGTTGCGCGGCAAAACACAAAACGTGCCCCCATTGGCCGCCCGCAGCAGAGAGCACAAACGCCCGCTCGCTATTGGTCACCGGGAATAAAGCCCGCGTCTCTCCACTGGCTCGCCGCGGCTGGAGGGGAGGTTTTCACCTAGTAACTGTGACGTCACGGAGGGGCTCAGCGTCCATTGGGCGGCAGCGGAGCATGGCCGCTTGATTGGCAGCTCAACCACGCGTGGAGAGGCGCGGGAGTTTGGAAATTGTGCCCCCCCCACCCACACTCCCCCCCAAACTCCTCTCAGAAATGGCCGGCAGCGCCCCCAGCCCTCTCAGAGCGCCACACAGAGCCAGGCACAGACATGCCACCACCAGACCGCTCTCCTCCCTCCGCTCTCCCCTCCCCCGGAGCCGCGGGCCCCCTGAGCCCCCCCACCGCTACCTCAGTATCGCCGCCCGGCTCCAGGGAGCGCCCGCGCTTCTTGGCCGGCACAGGACTGAAGAAGGAGTGCAGCGTCCTCTGCCCGATCATGGCTGCGGCGGAGCGGGGCAGGCAGCGAGCGAGGGCGGCCGGGGCTGAGTGAGGGGCGGCAGCGGCGCGGAACGGAGGGGGGGGCGGGACTCGGATTTGGCGCTAAAACCGCGCGCGCGCGCTCCGGGGCGTGGCCAGCTGGAGAGGGGGCGGGGCTTCGCGTGCACCCATTTCCCGCGGGATCGCGGCTCCCGTTCCTTCACTCCCGGTCCCGGGTCCACCCGTGGACGCGTTCGTGGTCAAGCTGCGCCGAGGGGCTCAGCTGTGATTACCGCATCCTCTTCGGCAAGGCCGAGGCGGACGAGATCTTCCAGGAGCTGGAGAAGGAGGTGGAGTATTTCGAAGGTATATTCCTGCCCTATGAGCGTGCTGCAGCACGGGCTGTCCAGGGAGGCCTCCCGAAGAGCCTGGACAGAGCTCTTGGAGACCCTGCTTGGGCAGGAGGGTGGCCTGGATGACCCCCACTGGTCCTTTCCACCCTCAACGTTTCTAAATCCAGCTGTATTCCCCTCATTATCCCCCTTCCCCGTGAAGCATTTCCCTGCCCAACCCACCCAGGTGGGTCCCAGGGAAGTTCCCAGGGCCTGGGCACAGCTGCTGGGCACTGCTCGGTTCCTGCAGCCACCTGGTGTTGGCACAAGGCGGCCCTGAGAAGCCAAGGGACACAGGTCTGACTCCGCAGGGTTGGTTTTGCTGGGCTGGAAGTGTTTGTCAAGAGATAAACCTGGAGTGGTGATGGAATTGGCTCCATGCAAAAGGGAGCAGAGGCAAACTGTCCCCCTAAAACAGCCTCCCCCCGGCAGGAGCCAGCCCCTCATCATCCTCACACTCACACCTGGGGCTGCTCCGAGCCCCCATCATCCTCACACTCACACCTGGCGCTGATGCCACTCTCCAACAGCGCCTCTCCCTGTCCAGCACACAGCCCGGTTCTCACAGACACAGAGCAAACAGAATCTGCTTCGGGTGTTGGCTTTTCTTAGTCCGTCTGATTCCACAATGCAGAGCTGGGATTTTACAGGTCTTCGTTTTGGCTCTCTGGATGACAAGCGCCTCTTCCGGGACTGCGACACGATTTGGGGACTGGCAGAGAACGGAGGCAAAAGGTGCTAGAGAGCCCTTTCTATCGCCCTCAGCCCCTGCAGCTGTTCTGAGGGTTTCAGGGCACAGCTTGGTCCATTCTCAGATAAAAACGCTAGGGCAATATTTTCAAAACTACTACCCATCTCCAGTCAGAGTTTCCTACGTTCCTGTAAACAAATGAGTGGATGGAGAAGGTTTCTCCCCAAATGAATTTAGAGACAAATTCCTATTCTTTACCAATACCTAGAAAACCGAATAACTAGACAGGTTTTAGCATTCTACACCCACCCCTCCCTGTGCATTTTGTGACAACTTTGGGTCCCTCTGGGGGACGGCACCCAGCGTGACCCCCGCCCCTCGCCCGCCCCCCACCTGCTCCTGCACCGCAGTGGGGCTCCCTCTCCTGGGGACCTTGGGGTGCCCCCAACGGCATCAGAGCCCCGAGTCTTCACCCCCTTTTCCTGACCCCCAAAGAAGGCACAGAACGAGTCCGACTGCCCTGGACAGCAGCGCAGCGCTTCCCCCAAGCCCTTTCCACACGTACATGGCCCCAGCAAGGGATTCTGCTGCAACAAGAAAGGGGGGGCAGCCCCCAGAAGGGTTGAGGTTCCTGCCCAGCCTCGCTGTCACGGGCCGGGGGCAGCGAGAGAGGGAGCGGCACAGACGGCGGGGACGGCCCGGCACAGAGCGGGGGCCGCTCTCAGCGCGATGCCGGCGAAGCCGCAGCTCCGGCGCTGTCGGCCGGGCTGCTTGAGCGGCACGGGGGGATCCGCCGAGAGCCTCCGGCCCCGCGCGGGGACTCCTGCAAGGGCCCAGGGCCGCCGGGCTCCGGCCCTCGGGGCTTTATTCTCCGGCAGCCCGAGCCCCGCGGCTGCGGGGCAAAGAAGGAAAGGGGGCACGGGAAGAGAGGAGCGAGAGCAGGGCATGAGAAAGGGCGGCGAGGGAGCTCGGGCTGTGCAGGAAAGCGGGACGGGAAGGGAAAGCCCGGGACGGGGGTACAGGGAGGCTGGGCAGAGGAAAGAGAGAGGGGGAACAGAAGGGAGTAGCGGGGTAGGGACAGGACAGGAAGGAGCCGGGTTTGTGGGGGGAGAGGGAATGGGGGAAAGGGAGCGAGAGAAGGCAAATACGGGGAGAAGGAAAGGAGAAGTAGAGAGAGCCTGGTTTGAAGCCAAAAAAAAGGACCCCAGACACCAGAGTTCTGTATTAATTTGTGGTCTTTGTGGCAATGGGAATTTAGTTTCAGACTCTGGTGAAGGGATGTCAGTTCTTACTGAGCTGCTCAGAATTTGTGCATGCTCTGCTTCCTCCATCCCCCACAAATCCAGTTTGCCTATTTAGGGGGAATGGAGCTGTCTCCATGGGAGGAAAAGGCTTTTGGTTTTAGTTTTTTGCTACAGATTTATTACAAAAATGGCTTCTGAAGGCTGTAAAGAAAATACAGGGTCAGGAGTGTTGCTTGGTGTATCCATGATCTCAAGAATTTGGGATAAATCCTCTGTTCAGCCACAGGGAGGCTGTGACCAAGACCCTTGGTAATGCTTTTGAATTTTTTGTTGGCATTTAGACAGGAAAATCAAAAGGTTTTAGGTTCTTTCCGGGTGTGGAATCACCTGGATGACAGGTGAGCTGTGCTGAGCAAGGACCTGGGGGTATTTGCTGATGGCAGCAGCAAAGGTTTGTTCATTGACATCTCCCAATTCAGGGACTGACAGCTGCAAATTACTCCAGATCTTTTTAAGATCTTAAAAGAGGGAACTTTGTGCTTTGCCACCTTGGGAGCGAATTCAAGTTTCCACCTACTGTTGGCAAGAACTGTTAGGATTTCCAGGAGGGAGAGGTGTTGACTTCCTACTCCTGGGTTTCCAGCCCATCTTTGACTTTGTAATTACTTTAATGGAAGTGAAAAGCCCTTTTGTTTTTTTTTGAAATGACACCAGTTTTTATAGAATATCCTTGTTACCCTTCCTCTGGTGTTCTCTCTGAGCTGACACTATCACCAGTGAATTTACACTGGCTGTGGCCTTGCTGTATATGTTTGCTTGGGTTTTTTTCCCCCAGTGTGTTTTTTAAAATAAAAATGACTTTGTTTACATGATCTTGCATTGGTATTTTAACTCGGGCAGGGAGGGGGGTTGGAATGGGGAGTCCCTGTTCCCCCCAAGGAGCCAAAGCCATGAGCATGTCCTTGTCCTCGTCCCCGTGACCAGGCACAGGGCCAGGGCACCTTTGTCCCCCAAGGATCGGGTGTCCCCCTCCCTCCCTCCCTCCCTCCCTCATCTCCGGCAGAAGTTTTCCAGACACGTTAGCAGGGAAATATTTCTGCTTGACGTGACCGTCACGTGCGAGACCAAACTGGAACAGCCGGGCAGAGGGGGGGGCCGTGCTTCCCTCGGGGGCGGCCCTGGCACGGCGTGGGCTCCGGCCCGGGGAGAGCGGGGAGGGACAGATGGACACACGGACTGACCGCTGACACCGCAGCGACCCGGGAGCCCAGCGTGACCGGCGGGGTCTGGCGAGGAGGGGGCTCGGGGCTGGTAGCCATGGTGAGGGGGCGAGGGCTGAGGGGAAGGTGAGGGGCTGAGGGGAAGGTGAGGCGCTTTTCCCTCACCCCCATGCCCAGCTCTGACGGGGATAATTGACCGCACTTACCGCGCTTCGGGGGTCCCGTTCAACACCCCCCGGTGTGAGGGCCGGGCTGGGGGCCGCCATCCTGAGGGTGCTGTGAGGGCCGGCCAGGCCAGGCCAGGCCGTGTCACCCCCGGCTCCTCACGGAGCTCCGCTCCGGCCGAGGGCGGCCGGTGCTGGAGCGTTTGGGACGGGGCCGTTGTTTTCAGCGGCACAGCCGTGACCGCCGTGCTCCGTCTCCCCCAGGGCCCGTGAATGCTGCCGGCTGCGCTGCTCCTGCTCGCTTTGCTGCTGCTGCTCCTTTGGGCCAAAATGTCCAATTCTCGGTGCAAGCAGGAGAAGGAGCCGGAGGAGAGCCCCGCCGGGCCGAGCCCCCCGGGCCAGCAGAGCCCCCCGGGCCAGCAGCCGCAGCCGCCGCCGCGGGCCGGGCGGGCGGGCGCGGAGCAGGAGCAGCTCGCCGTGTACAACCCCGCGGCGCTGCGCCGCCCGGCCCTCGCCAAGTTCGTGCTGGGCTCCTTCGACGATAACTCCTCCGATGATGAGCTCATGGCCACGGCCTTCAGGGTGGGCCGGCGGCGCAGCAGCCTGGTCGGGGTGGCGGGTACCGTCCCCGAGCCGCCCACCGTGAGCACCATTCTGGAGCCCAGTGCCGGCATCAGGTACGGATGGCAACCCCCGATGGTCGGAGCGTGGTCGGGTAGGGATGTCCCGGTTAGGGAGGGCGGGTGCTTGTGGTGGGTACGTTACTGTTCGTAAAACTGGGGTCCACATGTGCTGGTGCTCCTCGGAACCACAAGGTGATGCCCCCAGTCCTGCTCCCTTTGAGGGAGGAGAGCCAGGTCCTTGGCTGTGTGACAGCAAGTGCCACCTGCAAGAACCAGGGCAGGGGGTGCTCTCCAAAATCTGTAGTTTGGATGTGGGGCAGCTGACTCCCTGCTGGCTGCACTGGGCAGCTGCCATGGGAGCACAGATGATATCCAGAAGAAACGACTTGGAAGCCAAATGCTGCTGCCTGCCTCCTCCAGCTGCTCTGCTCTGGCTAAAAATAACAAACCTTTAGCTGCAGGGACATGTTGTGACACTCTACAGCCCGATGGTGGCTCTTGCCACACAGGGTTTGAGGTGGTGCTGCCAGCAGTATCCGTGCTGCTCTTCCATCCTTCCACAAAGAATTTCTTGAGTCACATTGTAGATATGGTTGGTGACCTTTTCAGGACAGGCTTTGCAGGGTTGCAGGGGCTGGGGGAGGGCTCGCTGGAGTGGCTCTGGGCTCTCTGGGGTGGCCCTGGGCTCAGTGACAGCCACCACATCCCACCACAGGCCCAGCATGTCGGGGCTGAGCCTGGCGAAGAGGAGCCACAGGAAGATGGACCTGCAGCGGGATTTTTCCGTTGCCTCCCCAGCCGAGTTCGTCACCCGCTTTGGGGGCAACCGTGTCATCGAGAAGGTCTGTCCCCACACATCCCTGCTTGTGCCTGGCTAGGGGGTCACTGCCCAAATGTCCTGTGTCTGCCAGGCTTGGAGAAATGGCAGCCCAGAGCTGTTCATTCCATGGCTTCACTCGCTCTCATGGGCTGGGAGAGGGAACCCCAGGCAGCAGCTTGGCACAAACGATGGTGAAAATCCCATACTTGGTTATATCCAGTGCCAGACATCAGCAGTGTTATTGAGGAGTCTCATGCTCTGCTGGGATGTACAACCAGCTGTTGGAAATCTCCTGATTAGCACAACCCCCCTGCTTTGCTCCACACTTAACCCCTTGCCCCTGCACTGCTGTCACAGACATATTTTATGAAAAATCCTTTCTTTAGGATCTTTTCTTCTGAGAAGCTGAGAAGCTTCAGCTTCTCCATGTTTTGCTGCTTTGGAGTGTGATTTGGAGAATTGTTTACCCAGCTTGTGAAATTGTTTTTACTTGATGACCAATGACAGCCACCTGTGTCGAGGCTGTGAGCAGTCACAATATTTTATTATCATTCTTTTCTATTCCTTTCAAGCATTCTGATGAAATCCTTTCTTCTATTCTTTATTATAGTTTTAATATATGCTTTTCTTTTAATATAATATATATCATAAAATAATAAATCAGCCTTCTGAAACATGGAGTAAAGATTCTCATCTCTTCCCATGTCGGGGATGCCCGCAATTCCTACATTTGGTGACCTCGAGTGAGGAACGTTACCAGATTTGGTGACCTCGAGTGAGGAACATTACCACACACTGCCATCCCTTGAGGTAGCAAGGACAGGGCTCACCCTGCCCTCACCCCCTGTCCCTGTGCCCCCAGGTCCTCATTGCCAACAATGGCATCGCTGCTGTGAAGTGCATGCGCTCCATCCGCCGCTGGGCCTACGAGATGTTCCGCAACGAGCGCGCCATTCGCTTCGTGGTCATGGTCACCCCCGAGGACCTCAAGGCTAACGCAGGTAATTCCTGAAAATATCCCCAAAAAGGAAGTTCCCTACCTGGAGCTGAGCTGGGGCAGCCCTTTCCTGCCTGGCATGTGAGGGTTCTGCACAGCCTGGAGTCACACAGTTTACTTCCGCACAGCCAAATACAGGAGTAAATAATTTCTCCCTGCTCCGGGATGGAGGATTTGGGAAGGGGATCTGGCTCAGGGGATCTGGCTCCTACCACTCCCCGTGCTCTCTTGCAGAGTACATCAAGATGGCAGATCACTACGTGCCAGTCCCTGGAGGGACGAACAACAACAACTATGCCAACGTGGAGCTGATCGTGGACATTTCCAAACGGATCCCAGTCCAGGTAGTGGCCATTTCTGTGTCTCCCACCTCCTTGCAAGGGCAGTTCCTGGGCAGAGGGGACACCCCAAAAGGGGGTGATGTCCCTGTGTGCTGAGGAGTTGGGCATGGTAGGAGATGCCAGCACAGGGGTAATGCTCCCACTGCTGCTTCTCCTTGTGCCAGGCGGTGTGGGCTGGCTGGGGACACGCCTCAGAGAACCACAAGCTGCCAGAGCTGCTGCAGAAAAACGGCATAGCTTTCCTAGGTAAGGTCTCACTGCTTCTCCGTGCTGGCTGTTGGGCTGGTGTGTGCACTCACAGTCACTGCCAGGGACACTGCACTGGGAATGTCCCTTTGGTGCCTCTGGCATGCCCAGCCCATGGAGTGGCAGTCCTCAGGCTGGTTTCCTGGGGCTGGAATTCCCAGGATTCCCAGGAATCCTGCTGTTTTTTTGAGTTTTCCTTGTAATGTTCAGGCTGATGCAGTTCACAGAGGAACATTGGGTGGGAGCAGACCTTGTGGGATTCCCAGTCCTGAGCTGAGCAGTGGGTTTGGGGAGGTTCCTTTCCTGCATCCCCAGTCCTTGCAGAAGGCTGGTGGGGCCGACTCAGTGATGTGGGGATGGGCTGGTGGATTGGGCACCTCCTCAGCTCTTCTCTCCCTCTCCAAAGGTCCCCCCAGTGATGCCATGTGGGCGCTGGGGGACAAAGTCGCTTCCACCATCGTGGCTCAGACCCTGGAGATCCCCACACTGCCGTGGAGTGGGAGTGGTGAGTGCCTCCTCACAGCCCCCACACTCTCCCTGCTCCCCTCTTCCCTCCTCCCTGCCTCTCCTTCCCCACAAAACAAGCACCAGGATTGGGGTCCTTGCTCCATCTGGCCACACATATTGGGGACCCCATTGCAGCAGCTGATTTGGGGAGAGGGATTTTGGAGATGGAGTGCGAGGAAACAAGAGAAATGATGGAACCCTCAGCTCCCTGGGCACACCCAGCATGCCATCCCAGTTGTGCCACCCTGGTAGTGACCACAGCCCTGGCCATATCTGCAGGTCTGGTGGCTCAGTGGTCTGAGGAGGACCAGAATCATCAGCAGGCCATCAGCATCCCCCTGGAGACGTACGCTCAGGGCTGCGTGAAGGACGTGGAGGAAGGCCTGGAGGTAAAGCTGAGCCTGTAGGCAGCTGCTTATCTCTTGCCCACCATGATTCCTCCTCAGAGCCTGCCTGCCCTGGCCCTTCTGGCCTCCCAGCACACACCACAGTGACACAAGGCTGTGCCAGCAGCAGTTTGTCCCACTGAATGAGTGTCACTTGGGATAATCCTGCTCAGGGATGCCTGGAGTTGTGTGGGCCGTCAGGGTGGTGTGCTGGCGTCCAAAACACTACAGTCACCCCAGCCCTGACCCTCCCAGGTGGCCATGAGGATCGGCTACCCCCTGATGATCAAGGCAGCAGAAGGTGGCGGGGGCAAAGGCATCCGAAAAGTGGAGGCAGCAGAGGAATTTAGTGCCTGTTTCCGGCAGGTGAGAGGTGCCTGGAACCCCCATCCCTGTTCCATCCCATCCCGGCAGGGGCACCTCCCACTTCCTGCCGCAGCTCTGCCTCCATCCTGGGATGGATTTTGGGGGGTGATGCCAGAGCAGGACCCTCTCCCCCACTGCAGGTGCAGGCGGAGGCGCCCGGATCCCCCATTTTCCTGATGCAGCTGGCGCAGCACGCTCGGCACCTGGAGGTGCAGGTCCTGGCAGATGAGTACGGCAACGCCATCTCCCTCTTCAGCCGGGACTGCTCCATCCAGCGCCGCCACCAGAAGATCATTGAGGAGGCACCCGCCACCATCGCTGCTCCCGCTGTCACCGAGATGATGGAGAAGGTGGGTGGCCTGATCTAAGGGCAGCATGAGGTTTTAATGGGAAACTGGGCTGGGTTTATTGAGGTTTTAAGAGGGGGAGGGACCCCTGAACTGAGCAGGACTCCCTGTCCAGGGTGGTCGGGTACAGGAACAGCCTCCCCAGGGAAGCGATCACAGCCCTAAGTGTGCCAGAGTCCAGGGAGCGTTTGGACTTCCAGGCACACGGTGGGGTTTTGGGGGTGTCCTCTGCACAAGCAGGAGCTGGATGCCGATCCTGCGGGTCCCTTCCCAGCCAGGATTCCATGAGCCAGGCGTTTCCCTCTCCCGCAGTGCGCTGTCCGCCTGGCGCAGATGGTTGGGTACGTCAGTGCAGGCACCGTGGAGTATCTGTACGGAGAGGACGGGAGCTTCCACTTCCTGGAGCTGAACCCCCGGCTGCAGGTGGAGCACCCGTGCACGGAGATGGTGGCGGACGTGAACCTCCCGGCTGCCCAGCTGCAGGTACCTGCACGCACGGCTCGCTCCAGGGGTGTTAGAGGAGGCACTTTGGGCATTTAGGGAGGGGCATTGGGCTGGAGCCTGGCAGAGGGAAGCTGTCCCATATCCCAGCACGGAGGGTGCAGGTGAAAGAGGTGTGGCAGCTTTCCTTCTACTCTGACTTCCCATTGGGAACTCTCCATTCAGACTCTGGCGGTGTCTCCCTGGCAGCTCAGGCCTTTGTCTCTCCTGCAGATTGCAATGGGCATCCCCTTGCACAGGATAAAAGACATCCGGGTGCTGTATGGGGAGAGCCCTTGGGGGGACACCCCCATCTCCTTCCACAGCCCCTCCAACCCCCCCGTGCCCAGGGGCCACGTCATTGCTGCCCGGATCACCAGCGAGAACCCCGAGGAGGTGAGCTGGGCTCGGGGTGGGGACAAGGGGACTCTGCCACCTGTGGGGTTGAACTGGGCATGGTCCTCCCCAGCCAGACAATGGGATCGGTGCAGTCCATGGGGGTTCCCCTTCCCTGTCTTGCTGCACAAGTCTCAATCCTGGTTCCTCCATCTCTGCTCTGTTTTGGCTCAGGGTTTCAAGCCCAGCTCGGGGACGGTGCAGGAGCTGAACTTCCGCAGCAGCAAGAACGTCTGGGGGTATTTCAGTGTGGCAGCAGCCGGGGGGCTGCATGAGTTTGCTGATTCCCAGTTTGGACACTGCTTCTCATGGGGAGAGAACCGGGAGGAGGCCACCTCGTGAGTGTGGCAGGATGAGCTGGAGGGCATGTGGCCTTGGGAGGAGTCACAGTTGGTGTGTGAGCTGGGAAAAGTGGTTTTTATCTGACAGGACCAGAACGGTGCTGCTGTGCTAAGCACCTGGCTATCTGGCCAAAGCCAAAATGTTTTGGACTGTGGTGGTGCTACAGTCCCACTTCATCCCCCTGGTCCTCAAGGACATGTTGAAGTCATCTGCTGAGCATTGCTTAGTGCCCACGAGCAGCAGTGTCCATCAGGAACTGAGCAGCAGTTTCATGGACAAGCTGATGGGGCTTGGAGTAACGTGATCCAGTGGAAGGTGTCCCTGTCCATGGCAGGGGGTGGATTAAGAGAATTTTTAAGGTCTCTTTCAACCCAAACCATGCAGTGGTGATAAAGGTGCTGGGGGCTCAGGAGCTCATCAGCCTAGGCCCTGAAGCTCCCCAGTTCCCTCTGCTGGGAGCCAAGTGCCACCTTCTCAGTCATTAATGAAGGACTTTTCTCCCTGAAAGGAACATGGTGGTGGCCCTGAAGGAGCTGTCTATCCGTGGGGATTTCCGGACCACGGTGGAGTACCTGATCAAGCTGCTGGAGACGGAGAGCTTCCAGAACAATGAGATACACACGGGCTGGCTGGACCACCTGATCGCCGAGAAAGTGCAGGTGGGGATGATGCCCTGGGGTCACCACTCCCCTCCCTTGGGCTAAGACCCAAACCCCTTTGGTTTTGCCCCCACAGGCAGAGAAGCCAGACACGATGCTGGGGGTTGTCTGTGGTGCCCTGAACGTGGCAGATGCTGCTTTCAGAACGTCCATGAGCGACTTCCTGCACACGCTGGAGAGGTGCGGAGTGGGGGCTGCCCAGGGGGGGCTCAGTCATGTGGGAGGCACCTTCCACCAGATCAGGTTGCTCCAAGCCTCCTGGCCTTGAGGAATTCCAGAACTGGGGCAGCCACAATGGACACCTGAGTGTTGTTCTTCTGGGACATCTTCCTTCCAGTTTGGCTTTACAAATTCAGTGACAGTAGCACTGTGACAGGCAGAGACAGGGGTATCTGGATCCTCAGCTATCAGTTTGTCTGGACAGTAGAAAAGGTTTCCCATGGCTGGGAAAACAGTTTTCAAGGGGAAGTGGCTTGGCTGTGCAGTTTGCTTTTGTTGTTGAATATCAAGGTTATTCCTCCAGCCTTGGAGGACTCCCAGGGCTCTCCCATGTGCCTTATCTGAGTGTTTTCCCAGTGCCTGGCCTCCCTCCAGATCTGGCTGTGCATGGTGCTCATGTGGGTCACTTAAAGCTGACACTTGTCCCCTCTGGTCACCATTGTGCCCTCTCACCAGGACTGGAGCACTGCTGACATCCCACATGCTTGGAGAGGCTGGGAATGCCCTGGGGCCTGATCCCTCCATTGTGTTTCAGGGGCCAGGTGCTGCCAGCAGCCTCTCTGCTGAACATCGTTGATGTGGAGCTCCTCTATGAGGGTGTGAAGTACATTCTGCAGGTGAGGGCAAGGCTGTGCTCCCCCCAAACCAGCCACAGTGCTTCTCAAGGGGTCAGGGACATGCTTCTGTCCCAGGGGAGAAAACTGAAATAAATACAAAGCTGTCCTTTAAAAATGAGCAGCATAAAAATGAGCTTAATAACCTCATAACCTTAATAACCTCATTTTAACCTGACAGACATTTTCATACACCCCGTTGCCCTGAGTTTATTAAGGGACTTCATTTTCTTGCTTTTAAACCAAATTAGTTGGACTTCATGCAAAACTCCTTACTCACAATGAAAGTGGCCGGTGAGCCATGTGTTTCACCAGTTCTGGGCTATGAGTTAAACCAGTTCTGGGCTGTGAGTTGAGTTAAACCAGTTCTGGGCTGTGAGTTAAACCAGCTCTAGGCAGAGTTGAACAGCTCCTGAGTGCAGCCTGAGGTTATGCCTCCTGCCTTCCCAGCACAGCCCCATCCCATGACAGCAGCCATTGCACTGAGCATGGGGAGGTGGCCCCCCAGCCTCCAGCCTTGCTGTCCAGAGTGTTTTGGTGTTGCACTGAGGGTGTCCCCTGCCCACAGGTGGCCCGCCAGTCTCTGACCACCTATGTGGTCATCATGAACCGCACGCACATCGAGATCGACGTGCACCGCCTCAATGACGGGGGGCTGCTGCTCTCCTACGATGGCTGCAGCTACACCACCTACATGAAAGAGGAGATCGACAGGTACCCCCTGCCAGGGCTGCCATCTCCCCTCCCCAGAGGCCACCAGCTGGCTGGTGACACCTTTCCTTGTCCCTTAGGTACCGGATCACCATCGGCAACAAAACATGCACCTTCGAGAAGGAGAAGGACCCGACGGTGCTGCGCTCGCCCTGCGCGGGGAAGCTGCTGCAGTACATGGTGGAGGACGGCGGCCACGTGGACGGGGGGAAGGTTTATGCAGAGATCGAGGTGAGCTTTGCAGAAGAGCTGGAGGAGCAACGTTTTTGGTGCTGCTGGCTCCTGGTGACCGCGTCCCTTCCTCGCCAGGTGATGAAGATCATCATGACGCTGGCGGTGGAGGAGGCGGGGCAGCTGCACTACGTCAAGCGGCCGGGAGCGCTGCTGGAGGCCGGCTGTATCATCGCCCGCCTCCAGCTGGATGATCCCTCCAAAGTGAAGCCTGTGAGTCTCCTAGGGGCGGCCATCCCCTCCTGCCAGCTCCCAGCTGGCATCCTGGGAATGCTCCCTAGGGGACAAAATGGAGGAGATGCTCTGGTGGGGCATCACAGTGAAGGTCATGCCATGTCCTTGGGTTGTCTTTGGGTTCAAGTGCTGCTCCACATGGATTGCTCTGCTTCCTCGATGTGCAGACGCTCACATGCACTAAAAAAGTGCATTTATAGCACTAAAATCTCCAGTTTTTCCATGTTATTTTCATCATGAGACACTGGCAGATCCATTATGCTCAATGTCAATTGCTTGCTCATATCTGACCCAAAGCATGGATTGTGCTGGGTTTCTGGGGCACCTGCAGCTCTCAGGAGCTCTGTTTCTGCCAACAACAACAGTTCAGCCAACCTCCCTCTGCCCTCTCCAGGCACAGCCATTCACAGGTGGGCTCCCAGCCCAGCAGACCCTCCCCATCACTGGTGAGAAGCAGCACCAGGTTCTGCGCAACGTTCTGGACAACCTGACCAACGTCATGAACGGCTACTGCCTGCCCGAGCCCTACTTCAAGACCAAGGTGGGTGCCAGGCACCATGGGTACCACCCGGTTGCCACGAGGGCAAGTCCAGCAGCACCAGCTTCTGCTCCTGCAGGTGAAGGAGTGGGTGGCACAGCTGATGAAGACCCTGCGGGACCCTGCCCTGCCTCTGCTGGAGCTGCAGGAGATCATGACGAGCATTTCGGGACGGATCCCGCTGGCTGTGGAGAAGTCCATCCGGAAGGTGATGGCGCAGTACGCCAGCAACATCACCTCCGTGCTCTGCCGCTTCCCCAGCCAGCAGGTGAGTGGCAAAGGGGGCTCACATCCTCTTCACTGGAGCCAGCTGGGAGCTCCTGCCTCAATTTGTGCTGCCAGGATTTTATAACAAATGAAATGAGTGAGGGAAATATGTGGAGGTTTATATTTTGTATGTGTGTTTGGTTTTGTATGTGTATTTGCTTCTATGTGTGCCTTTCTTTTTTATATTCGTTTGTCACTTTGCATTTTTCACTTTGGGGGGAAAAAAACTAAACAAACAAGGGAAAGGCTCTGGATGGAGTAAGCAAAGGGGGAGATGGCAGCCTCGTGCCCCTGAGCCACCCTGGACCCCGTCCCCTCTCCCCACAGATCGCCAGCGTGCTGGACACCCATGCAGCCACGCTGCAGAGGAAGGCTGAGCGGGAGGTCTTCTTCATGAACACACAGAGCCTGGTGCAGCTGGTGCAGAGGTGAGCCCCGTGCTGTCTGTGACCCCCATGTCCCCCCAGGGGCACCTCCTCACAGCATGATGGGCTCTTTGCTCCCCAGGTACCGCAGTGGCATCCGGGGCTACATGAAGGCAGTGGTGCTGGACCTGCTCAGGCGCTACCTGCAAGTGGAGACACAATTCCAGCATGGTGAGGACTCGGGGCTCTCTGGGGGAGCTGCAGGGCTCTCTGGAGGAGCTGCAGGGCTCACCAGACCCTGCTCCACAGCTCACTACGACAAGTGTGTCATCAGCCTGCGGGAGCAGTGCAAACCCAACATGACCCCTGTGCTGGAGAGCATCTTCTCCCATGCCCAGGTGGCCAAGAAGAACCAGCTGGTCATCATGTTAATTGTGAGTACAGCCCATGCCTGAGACTCCAGGAGCAATGGCTGGTGGCACGGAAGAGTCAAGGCAGCTCTGCACTGCTTAAGTGTCCATTCCTGCCTCATTATCACTTTATTTTAATTATCTTCCCTCTGTCGTGTTGTGTGGCTACTCTTGGGTCAGAGAGAGCCCATTTTTGTGCTTTGGGTCTTGTCCCCTTTGGCTGCATGGGGCTGGGATGCAGGACGGAGCCATCCCACACAGTGAGGAGCCTGAGCTGAGCCATGGTGGTTGTGACATTGCAGGACCAGCTGTGTGGCCGTGACCCCACGCTGACAGATGAGCTGACGACCATCCTCCATGAGCTGACACAGCTCAGCAAGACCGAGCACTCCAAAGTGGCACTGAGAGCCCGGCAGGTCAGCCAGCACCATGCAGTGCCACCCCATCCCTGTCCCCATCCCTGTCCCCCAGGCTCCCAGCTCCTCTCTCCCCTGGCAGGTGCTCATTGCCTCTCACATGCCCTCCTACGAGCTGCGGCACAACCAGGTTGAGTCCATCTTCATCTCTGCTATCGACATGTACGGACATGAGTACTGCCCTGAGAACCTGAAGGTTGGGAATTATGTGTTTTTCCAGAGGGAATTTGGGTGGCTTTGGGGAAGGGGTCTGGCTGCAAGTGGTTTAGTCCTAAAAACAGCTAAAAATCACTCAAAGCCCTGTTGTAGTGGCTTTGTGGAGCAGAGGAGGGGGTGCACCCCAGTGCTGCCAGTCCCTATCCATTGCTCCGTGTTCCATTTGGGAGGGAACAGATGTGTGGATTCATGTCTGGCTCTAGTGGTTCCCCCATGGTGGGCTGAGTGTTCCATGGCACCCTAGTGACCAGTCCCTCCACACTGAGGTACCCCCTAAATCTCACTTCATCCTTGCTCTAAATTTTGCTTTCTTCCCGCAGAAACTGATCCTGTCAGAAACCTCCATCTTTGATGTGCTCCCCGTGTTCTTCTACCACACCAACAAGGTGGTGCGCATGGCAGCACTGGAGGTGAGGCCTGGGGGGCACAGAGGGGGCCTGAGGGTGGCATGGGGAGCCCAGGGGTGGCAGGGGCAAGATGGTACCTCCTGTGTCCCCTCACAGGTGTACGTGCGGCGGGGGTACATCGCCTACGAGCTGCACAGCCTGCAGCACCAGCAGCTCTCTGATGGCACCTGCCTCGTGGAGTTCCAGTTCATGCTGCCCTCCTCCCACCCCAACAGGTACAGGAGTCCCTCCCACACACCTGTCCTGC
This sequence comes from Molothrus aeneus, assembly GCF_037042795.1. Taxonomy (NCBI): domain Eukaryota; kingdom Metazoa; phylum Chordata; class Aves; order Passeriformes; family Icteridae; genus Molothrus; species Molothrus aeneus. The sequence goes on along the minus strand of NC_089663.1, from coordinate 10,067,210 downwards.
TCCCCTGGACACAAAGCTTTTCTTTTCACAAAGCTTTGGGGTTTGTATCATCCCCTCTGTGCAAAGTGGGTGCTGCCACCACACTGTCCTGTTGCCAGTGGAGCAGGATGAGCCCTCTCCAGGTCAAGGTCCCCTGTGGGAGCTGTGTGGTCCCACATGGTGCCTTCCCCAGGGCTGACACTTGCTCCCCATGGCAGGATATCCGTCCCTATCAGCATCACCAACCCTGACCTGGCCCGGCACAGCACTGAGCTCTTCATGGACAGTGGCTTTTCCCCCACAAGCCAGAGGATGGGAGTCATGGTGGCCTTTCGCAGATTTGAGGACTTCACAAGGTGGGGGTGCAGGGACACACCTGGCCACAGTGTTTGTGCATTTTGGGTTATTGGAGAGCAAACTGGGGTGGAAGAGCCACAACAAGGGGAAGCTGGGCTATGCTAGAAGCAGCTCCAGTTCCCAGCATAGCTACAGACTGGGTATTCTCAGTACAACACTTACCTTGTGGGGACAGGAGGAATGTGGGGAAAGCTTACATGCACAGCTTACATTTGAACATGAATGCAGCAGAGCTCAGAGCTGCATTTCTTAAGCTGTGGGTTTGCTGTGGGATGGTGGGGCCATTGTGCTGGTACCTGTGTCCCTGTCACACTGTCACAGTGGGTCCCTGGCGCTGTCCCTTCAGGCAGGAGCTGGGCACAATGTGCTGGCTTGTGACCCCACCTCTGCTGTTTGGGCAGGAACTTTGATGAAGTGATCTCGTGCTTCTCCAACTCCTCGTCGGACAGCGGGCTCCTCAGTGATGCAAAGGCCACTACCTACGATGAGGAGGACACCAAGGTGGGCGTGAAGCTGCTGCTGGTACCCCCGGGTGGGGTTGGGACAGCACTGATGCTGCTGGCCAGGGTTGACTGTAGGGTTTTGTTGCCAGAACATCCGTGAGGAACCAATCCACATCCTCAACATCGCGCTCTGCTCAGCTGACCACGTGGAAGATGAGAAGCTGGTGCCCATCTTCAGAGCCTTTGCCCAGTCCAAGGTCTGTTGCTGGGGCTGGACCCTCTTTTTGTAAACCCTGCAAGCCAGAACGCTGTACCTAAGGCACCGCCTCCTCTCCACGCAGTGCACCCCAAAATGCTGCAGTTTAGGTTTTGTTTGCTCCCTTGGTGGAAATGTTTAAGCTCTCTTAACTGGTGGCATCTTCTGTTTCTGTGTAGAAAAATATCCTCGTTGAACGTGGTCTCCGGAGAATCACGTTCCTCATTGCCCAGCAGGTGAGTGCAACCGAGATTCTGACATCTATAAATACCTTACAGGCACAGCACTGAGTAATGGATGGACCCACTGTGCTTCAGGAGCTGGGAATTAATTAATGAGCAATTCAATGAGTGATTCCTATATCATCCTTTATCCTGCTCATGTTTCCAGTAATGTGGTTCCTGCAGAACCACTCCATAGCTTTAAGCTGCCTTTAGAAGCCATCACAGGATAGAAGCCCAGAGTGGTTTGGGTGGGAAGAGACCTTAGAGTTCATCCTGTTCCACTCCCTGCCATGGGGTGGAACTCTCCACTTTCCCAGGTTTCTCCAAGCCCTTTCCAACCTTGCCTGGGACACTTCCAGGGATGAGGCAGCTACAGCTTCTCTGGGCAGCCTGTGCCAAGGGCTCACCTCCCTCGCAGGGAACAATTTCTTCCTAAAATCCAATCTAATCAATCCCTCCCAGCTCTTTTCCCTTTGGGGGAGAACAAAGCCTGCAAGGTTTTTTTTAATGGAGGATCAATCAATGGAGAATCAACAAACCTCTGCGGGCCAGGCCTATTCACATTGCTTCTCTCTCCCTTTTGCTGCAGAGAGAATTCCCAAAGTTCTTCACGTTCAGAGCCAGGGACGAGGTAAGATCCCGTGGGAGCGGTGCCGGCGCAGCACCGGCGTGGCCCTGGCTCACGGCTGTGCCTGGCAGTTCGCAGAGGATCGGATCTACCGGCACCTGGAGCCGGCGCTCGCCTTCCAGCTGGAGCTGAGCCGCATGCGCAACTTCGACCTGACGGCCATCCCCTGTGCCAACCACAAGATGCACCTGTACCTGGGGGCTGCCAAGGTTCAGGCGGGCACCGAGGCCACCGACTACCGCTTCTTCATCCGTGCCATCGTGCGCCACTCCGACCTCATCACCAAGGCAGGGTGGCGCCCGGGGGCACAGTGAGGGTGCAAGGGTGGCCTGGCCCCTGCTGAGCCACCTGCTCCATCACAGGAGGCTTCCTTCGAGTACCTGCAGAACGAGGGCGAGCGGCTGCTCCTGGAGGCCATGGATGAGCTGGAGGTGGCCTTCAACAACACCATTGTGCGCACTGACTGCAACCACATCTTCCTCAACTTTGTGCCCACTGTCATCATGGACCCGTCCAAGGTGTGTTTCTTGGGGTCCTGCTTCCTCTGTCCTGGAAAAGTGGCTCTGTCATCTCCTATGCTCAGGACCACTGCACAGATGGGCAACCACCCCCCACCATCTTTCCCTGTCCCCAGTGGAGAGGGTGAATATCAGCACCAGGCCCCACCAGGAGGCATGGAGAGACAGGAGGGGCTCACCCAAAGCAAATCCAAAATGGTTGTTTGGGGTGGACATGCAACAGGGCTGCTCCAGCCTTGGCAGTGTGTGCTCAGTGTTGTCCCTGAGGTCACCAACCCTTTTTTGTGCCATCCCCGTGCAGATTGAGGAGTCGGTGCGCTCCATGGTGATGCGCTACGGCAGCCGCCTCTGGAAGCTGCGGGTGCTGCAGGCTGAGGTGAAGATCAACATCCGCCTGACGCCCACTGCCACCGCCATCCCCATCCGCCTCTTCCTCACCAACGAGTCCGGATATTACCTGGACATCAGCCTCTACAAGGAAGTGAGGGATCCCGGCACTGGCAGCGTGAGTAACCCCAGCAGTGACTGCAGGAACCCAGCCATGGCTGCCCGAATGCTGCCAGCTCCAGCAGAGCCTTGGGGGGGCTTCTGCAAAACTCCTTGTGAACCTGCAGTGCTGGTCTGCCCAGACACCCTAGACTTCCAACAGCATTCCCACAGCTGGGTTGGTTTCATCCCATCTGTCTGTATCCAGTTGGGTTCCTTGGGTTGATGCTGGTGTGGAGCTGGGCAGTTTTGAATGCTGGAGGTGATGGTCAGTGTTAGGGTGTCACTAGTACTGGCAGCACATCAGTGTGGCAGTCCCCTCAATAGCAAAAAAATGGGTGGAAAATCACCTTGACCAAGCAGGGCTCAGCAGTGCTCTGGAAGAAGAGTCACCATGACATCCAGGGAAGGCAACCAATGCTCTGCTCTCCTTTCCAGATCATGTTCCAGTCATATGGGGACAAGCAGGGGCCGCAGCATGGGATGCTCATCAACACCCCCTATGTCACCAAGGACCTGCTTCAGGCCAAGCGCTTCCAGGCACAGTCCTTGGGCACCACCTACGTGTACGACTTCCCAGAGATGATCAGGCAGGTGAGTCTGGCTGAGCAGAAAGAGGCTCCAAATTAATTGCTCTTTATCCCCAAATATTCCCACCTGAGGAAAAGGTCCCTCTCCTTGGGCTGTTGAATGAGAAAACAAAAAGAACCCAAGCTCCAACATTTTTGGCTGTATGAAACATTTCTAAACCGATTCCTAGCTCTTGGAATTCCTGAAACTAGATGGTCTTTGAGGTCTCTTCCAAGCCAAACCATTCCAAGCAACGTGCTGTGTCTCCACAGGCTCTCTTCAAGCTGTGGGGCTCCTCGGACATGTTTCCCAAGGACATCATGACCTACACTGAGCTGGTCCTGGACTCTCAGGGGCACCTTGTGCAGATGAACAGGGTCCCTGGAGGGAATGAGGTAGCAGGGAATGATTTGGAGTTGGGCAGAGGAGGCAAGTGGGAATGGCTGGTGGCTTAGTCTGGCTGTGTTTAAAGCTTGCGAGATGCTCCTCAACCATTTTGTCTGTTGGTAAATGCCACCTGCAGCTCAGCCCCCATGTCTCTTGGACGTGGCACTCAGTGCTCTGGTCTAGTTGACAAGGTGGTGATCAGTCAAGCATAGGACTCAATGATCTTGGAGGTCTTTTCCAACCTGGTTAATTCTGTGGTTCTGTAAATGACTATGACTCTGTGACTCTCTGGAAATTCTTCCTTGTAACCTTGTGCCATTTCGAGGCAGGTGGGGATGGTTGCTTTCAAAATGAAGCTCAAGACCCCCGAGTACCCCAAAGGCCGGGACATTGTGCTCATCTGCAACGACATCACACACAAGATTGGCTCCTTTGGGCCTGAGGAGGACCTGGTGTTCCTGAGGGCCTCAGAGCTGGCGCGGGCCGAGGGCATCCCCCGCATCTACATTGCCGCCAACAGCGGCGCCCGCATCGGCTTCGCTGACGAGATCAAGCACATGTTCCAGGTGGCCTGGGTGGACCCAGCCGAGCCCTACAAGGTGTGTGGGCACCTCCCCTTCTGCAACACAGGAAACAACAGAGGGTCTAGCTGGGGAAGGGATGAGCAGAGTTAGGCTGGGATGTCAAGTTGTGGGATTAGAGCAGGAGTGAGGCCATACCCTGCACCCAGCACCATGGGGATGGTTCCTTTGGCTTCTCCCACGTGGTGGAGGTGAAGGTGTCAGTGCTGGCATGGCTGCTCTGTCCAGCTCTGGTCCCTGAGCTGCTGCACAGCATGGTTTGGGATAGGTTTGGGAAAGGGCCATGTTCCACGTGAGCATGTGTGTAGAGGGCTCCACAAGTCATCCTTCTCCTCTTTCCTTGCAGGGGTTCAGGTACCTGTACCTGACTCCCCAGGACTACACGAGGATCAGTGCCATGAACTCGGTGCGCTGTGAGCACGTGGAGGAAGGTGGAGAGTCTAGGTGAGTCCCATATCCCATGAGACACACAGAGCCACCCCAAGCTTTGCCCTACACCCCACCAGGATGCAGCCCCCACCTCAGCATCCTGCCAGGCACATCATGCAGGTGAGTGCTTCCCACACCACAGCTCCACTTTCCCTGCAGGTATGTCCTGCTGGACATCATTGGGAAGGACAATGGATTTGGGGTAGAAAACCTGAGAGCTGCTGGTACCATTGCTGGGGAATCCTCCCGTGCCTATGATGAAATAGTGACCATCAGCATGGTACAGTGGGGCCCTTCCCCTCTCTGCTCCTCCCCTCTCTCCTGCTGGCTCTTAAAGTCACCATGGGAGGGGTGACAGGATGCAACAAGCCCTTCACAGCATCCTTCTCCAGGTCTGTGCTGCAGCCCCAGTGACCCCAGGTGTCCCTTTGTGTGTGCCCAGGTGAGTTGTCGTGCCATTGGGATCGGTGCCTACCTGGTGAGGCTGGGCCAGCGTGTCATCCAGGTGGAGAACTCCCACATCATCCTCACAGGTGTCACAGCTCTCAACAAGGTACCAAGCTCTGGCTGCATGTCCTCCATGGCACTGTCCTTCTCACCACTACCTGTGTGGGCTCCTTCCCTGTCCCATGGAACATCAGCCTGGATAGAGGTGGAAATTCAGCCTCAGCCTAGAGGGAATTTGCCTGTGCAGAGGTTTGGGCTGACAAACAGCAAGGGAGCAGCTCCTGTGTCAGCAGAGCCCCATGTGTTTCCCTAGGTGCTGGGACGGGAGGTTTACACATCCAACAACCAGCTGGGAGGAGTGCAGATCATGCACAACAATGGTGTTTCTCATGTCACTGTCCCAGATGACTTTGAGGGGGTCTACACCATCCTGCAGTGGCTCTCATACATACCCAAGGTAGGAGGGTGCTGCAGGGGGGAAGGAGGGGGATGTCACCCATACCTGGCTGGTGACCTGCCCTCGGGGTCTCCCTTACAGGATAACCAGAGCCCGGTGCCTGTCACTGCCATAGTTGACCCTGTTGAAAGAGAAATTGGTTTTGTCCCTTCTAAAGTCCCCTATGACCCCAGGTGGATGCTGGCAGGGAGACCCCATCCAAGTAAGTGAGAACAACCCAAGGCCTGTGCAGCACTGCTCCCAAATGATCCTCTAGGTGCAGAAGATGCTCTTGGCTGTGGGTTGGTGCTCAGGAACCCTTCAGGGCTTGCCCTTGCACCACTCCATGTTTTCCTGTGCTCTGCAGCTCTCAAAGGGACCTGGCAGAGCGGCTTCTTCGACCAGGGCAGCTTCATGGAGATCATGAAGCCGTGGGCTCAGACCGTGGTGGTTGGCAGAGCAAGGTACTGCCAGGAGCAGGGTATGGAGCTGGGATCCTGCATGTGTGGCCCCTCACCTTCAATCCCTGTCTGTGGCACTGCTTTTGGGATGGTGGAGAGGGAGCAGCTCTCTGGTGGGGCTGGGGTGGAGGGGAACTGGCCTTGCTGAGCCCACCCTGCCCTGCCACAGGCTGGGAGGTCTCCCCGTGGGTGTCATCGCTGTTGAGACCCGCACCGTGGAGGTGACAATACCTGCTGACCCTGCCAACCTGGACTCAGAGGCAAAGGTGAGTGGGGTACAGCTGGGGCCAGGTGGCATCTGAGAGGAGCTGGAGGGAAGGGAGGAGTAATAGCTCAGCATGATCCTTGGGCATAATTTGCCTTGATTCAGATGAAATCAAGGGTGCTGGGGCAGTTTGTTTTCTTGCAGCTGTTTCATGCGGCATGCCAGGAAGAACTGGCACAGTCTCAGCTGCTCTCTGTCTTTTCCAGATAATCCAGCAGGCTGGACAGGTCTGGTTCCCAGACTCTGCTTTTAAAACAGCCCAGGCCATTCGGGACTTCAACCGGGAGCACCTCCCGCTGATGATCTTTGCCAACTGGAGAGGCTTCTCCAGCGGCATGAAAGGTACCTGTGCTTGGGATGCCCACATTCCCGTGGTGTGTGACAAAACTCTGTCACCCCTGCCACCCCACAGGGTCCTGAGATGGCCCAGCCTACCAGGGTATGCACCACTCTGGGATGTGGGGTTGGGTTGGGCTGGGGAGGTCATATGGGGGATCACAGGGCAGAGGTCCCAGGGGTTGGTGGCTTCCTGCTGGCTGTTTTGCAGGCTGCTTTGTGTCTCCAATAGACAAGGTGGCTTTGGGCAGCTGGGAGGAGGCTGGGACAGTGGCAATGGGACACCCATCCCCTGAGTCCCTTTGGCTTTCAGACATGTACGATCAGATGCTGAAGTTCGGCGCCTTCATCGTGGACAGCCTGCGGGACTTCAAGCAGCCGGTGCTGGTGTACATCCCCCCTCACGCCGAGCTGCGCGGCGGCTCCTGGGTGGTCATCGACTCCACCATCAACCCCCTGCACGTGGAGCTCTACGCTGACAAGGAGAGCAGGTCAGCATCCTGGACACCTCTGTGTGTCATCCAAAATACCCGTGTGTGTCAGCTGCCTGGACACCTTGTCCTAGGATTTATTCTCCTATGCACACCAGTCCTTGCTTTACCAAACTTCCCTTCCAGGGGAGGCATTTTGGAGCCTGGAGGAACAGTGGAGATCAAGTTCAGAAAGAAGGATTTGGTGAAGACCATGAGAAGGATTGATACAGTTTATGCCAAGCTTGTTGAACAGATGGGTAAGGAAAGGGGGTTTGGGGTTGTGGACATTGGTGGTGGTAAGTTAAACATGGGGCTCAAGCGCTTTGGTGGCAACCACCAGTGTCCTGGGAAAACTCTTTTTGTCTTTTCTGTGGATGGAGCGGAGAGGATGTGGTGGTACTTTAGAACACCTGGTATCTCCTGGGGGCTTTGTCAGTGGGTTAAATGGGGCTGGGGTCTTCTCCCATGCTTTGAGATGAAGGATGGCCGTGGCTGCATTGAACTGGTTCCTGCTGCATTGAGAGTTCTTTTCCCCCGTGTCCCTCCAGCCTGCTACAACGTGGTCCCCCTGGCAAATGCCCTCTCCCCTCTCATGTAGCAGGCACTGAGTGTGGTGTGACTTCCTTGTGGCCATGGCTTGTATGGCTGTGGTGTCGGTGTGCCAAGGAAAGAGCCGTGGCACTGGGCGTGGTGGCCGATGTGGGAGCACAGAGGCGACGCCCTGGTGGCATCACCGGGGGGCTGCTCAGCCCGCTGTGTCCCGCAGGCTCCCCCGAGCTGTCGGAGGCGCAGCGCAAGCAGCTGGAGAAGCAGCTGAAGGCGCGGGAGGAGCTGCTGCTGCCCGTGTACCACCAGGTGGCCGTGCGCTTCGCAGACCTGCACGACACCCCGGGCCGCATGCAGGAGAAAGGGGTCATCACGGTGAGCCGGGCGCCGGGGAGGGGCTCTGAGGTGACAGGCAAAGGTGGGGGGAAAGTCCCTTCGCTGTGACATCCCTGCCCTCTGCCCTCCATCCCGCCGGAGCCGGGAGCCAGCAGCCGCCGGCAAACCCGGGCTGTGCTCCGCTTTCCGCAGGACATCCTGGAGTGGAAGAGCGCCCGCTCCTTCCTCTACTGGAGGCTGCGGCGGCTGCTGCTGGAGGAGATGGTGAAGGGGGAGGTGCTGAAGGCCAACAGCGAGCTCAGCCACATCCACATCCAGTCCATGCTGCGGCGCTGGTTCATGGAGACGGAGGGAGCTGAGAAGGTACCCCCAGCCCCGGCTTCCTGAGGCACCTCCACAGCCAGGGCATCCCGAGGGATCTCACCTCGCTCTGCCACCATTCAGAGGTTTGAGTGTTTCAATGTGTGATGGGAATATGTGAGGATGGGTGGTGAAGCAGCCCTAGGCTGGGGCTGGCTCTTCAAATCAGGTGACTCCAGTTGGGTGCTGGTGCTCAGCGATGGCAAAATGGTCCCCAGATAAATATTTTTTACCATGACAGGGCTTCCCAGGGCAAAAATGGGTTTTTTAGCATTTGAGCTGTTCTCAAATGACACTCAGGTTGCTGTGCCTGCCTCAGGAAGCAGGACTTGCAAAGGAACAATGTTTTAGCTTTTTGCTATTTAAGTGGTTTGCCAATAGGTGCAGGTCAGGGAAGAAAAATCCCATGGCCTGGATTTGGGGTTCCAGGAGGAGGGGAAGGGCTTGGGCTGTGCAGGCAGCAGAACCCCCTGCCCACAGGGCTGCTTTCTCCAGGGCTACCTCTGGGACAACAACCAGGTGGTGGTGGAGTGGCTGGAGAAGCACATGCAGGAGGAGGATGGCACCCAGTCAGCCATCAGGGAGAACATCAAGTACCTGAAGCGGGACTACATCCTCAAACACATCCGGAGGTGAGAGCCTGTGGGAGCTGGGATGAGAAGGGGGTCCCTGGGATGGGAGCAGCAGGTGGTGGAGACCAGGCAGTTCTCACTGCAGCCTCTCAGAAAACCTCTCTCTGCCCTGTGCCTTGCAGCTTGCTCCAGGCCAACCCCGAGCTGACCATGGACTGCATCGTGCAGATGGCTCAGCACATCACCGGCCCACAGAAGGCCCAGGTTGCCCATCTCCTGTCCAGGGTGGATACTGATGATCCCTCCTGAGCTGGACAATCACCACAGGGTAGGAGAAGCACCAGGACACAGCCAGACCTCACCTGCCCACCTGGCTCCTCAGCCCTTGAACTGAAGCCTTGGACTCTTGCTCATGTGCCTAAATAAAGGACACCAGTGCTTTTTAAAGTATTTTAAGCCATGGAGATGGTCTTGCCATCCATGCAGAGTCCCCTCTGGCACTGGGAGTGCTGCCAGAGGGGCAGAATGGCAGAAGATGACCTTGTCCTGAGCCAAGCCTGGAATCTGGACCTGGTGCAGAACTTGGTTTTAAAAAGAATCCAAAATATTTTCCTGTTTTAGTTGCCAGCCCTTGGTCTTTCAAACAAGCACCAGGTCAGACACGTCTCATGAGACTGGACAGAGCTGGAGGCACAGACCCCTGGCCAGGGCCAGTGTCCAGCTGGCTGGGTTCAAGCTGACCAGGCACCAAGACCAGGAAATGAGAAGCAGCCTCCAAGTGATGCTTTATAAACTGTGAGGAGCAATTTCTGTCATCCTTCCCCTCACTAGGGGGCAAAGAGTAGATGTGGCCATGAGTAGCTGATGGTCCAGGAAAGACCTCAGTGAGCTAATCTGGGAGCTGCTCCCATGGGAATGTCCAAGGATCCACCAGGCTTTGGCTGACCTGGCTGTGCCTCTCGCCCATCTCGTGTCCTTTCTGGCTCCTGCAGAGCACGGAGAGGAGGGAGGATGGCTCCAGGTGCTCCTGCCCCAGTGACCTGGTTCCTCCTTGGAAGCAGCAGAGCCAGGGGGAGCTGTCACCTGCTGGGACCTGTACCCTGCTGCTCAGGTAGCCTTTGATCATCTTGGTCATGGAGGGGAAATTTGAAGTTTTCCAGTGCCTCTGGGTGTGTCATTTCCCCAGCACAGATTTACCTTGGGCTCAAAAGGAGGAGGTGGGATGGCAATGGAAGGTGGCACACCTGGCTCAAGTGCAGTGCTGGTATTGCCCTGGGGTGAAGGTGTTGGACACCTCCTGGGGTTGGGGGATCCCACAGAGTCTGTAGGAGGTCTCCCTGTCCTGGGATGGGGATGGGAATGGTCTTGTGGGTCCCTTCCTGGCTGGAAGGTGTCACTGCTGACAGGCAATAAACTGAGCTCAGCTCCCAAAGAACTCCCTGATCTCTGTGCCTTCTGTCATTGTCCTGAGCAGGGCCTGGTCTCTCTGGCACTGGGCAGCCCCTTTTCTGTGGCACAGGACCTGTTTGGGGTGGGGCAGCTCTGAGCATCCCTCCTGCCAGCCCCTGTCCCCACTCCAGAGCTTTTCCAGGCATTTCAGAGGGTTTCAGGAACAGGGTGTCACCACAGAGGAAGAACTCTTACGGTAAACACCTGTAAACTCTTACAGTAAATATCTGTAAACTCTTACAGTAAACACCTGTAAACTCTTATTCTCCTGGAGGACTTGAGCCAAGGATCCACCTTCAACTTGGCCATAGGGTCTGTAAAGGGAATGAAGCATGGGGAAAACCCAGCATGACACCAGAGCAGGCACCACACAGCACATCCAGAATGCCCCAGGCATAGTGCTAAGAAATGTTTATTTAAAAAAGCAAAGACATTGTAGGTGACACCAGTCACAGCAAAGGATCATTCATCACATTTTGTCCTTGGGCAATAAATTATGACGTGGAGCATCACGGTGCCCTTTGGAAGAGGTTGCCATGGAGGGATGCACTAGGAGGATACAAGCATAGATGTTTCCAATCTTCATATTTTTCAAGCAAGGAAGTGCCCTGTGGGGCCAATCCAGCATCCTGCACCCTCCAGCTTTCATCCATGGATGGGTGTGGGAGAGAAAAGCCTGGGAGCACCTGGATACGGCGCCGGGAAATTCTCTGAATGCACAGGAACAGACAAAACCCCAGATATAAATATCACTTTTTGCTCACAGAGGTATAAGTAGACTAAATGCTAAATTCCAACATATTTCAGATGTTTCATCACATTATTTTCAGTGTATGTTAACAAGTACAAAGCAGGGTTTGAAGTTTTTTTTAAAAGCAACATTAGAATCAGGTTTTTTAGTTAATTAGCAAAGACTATTATGAAAGGTACAGTGACAATATTTGGTCTCTGAATTTTTTAAAAAGCATGAGTTTCACAGTATCAAAAGTGCTTATTAAAGAAATGTAGTGTAAAAACTGATAAGATGGTTGTGGTTCTGATGATGAATAATTTAGTGGCTGTAAGAAAGGTTACTGCAGCATTATACAAATTGAACAGTGCTCAGTTCACATAATTTCTTTTCATAACAATAAATATAAATAAATTTACAAATAGTAATACTGCCTAGCACAAGAATAGACAGAAGCACAATACACAAGACTATAAATCTATTTTTTTTAAAAAAATCCTAAAAATTGACATAATTCCTAAAATCCTCTAGCCAGTGATCAGTTTAATAGTTCAGTAGTACCACTTCCTTCAGGGATGAGGACTTTTACAAATCTAGATATAACAGTGGTCTGCTAGGGAGGTGAGTTTTCCTTTTTTAGTGGTTTTGCTCCTTTTTCCTACCTCCTAACAATAAATTAACAACAGTTACATCAGAAAGGTGTTAGTGGTGCAAACATCTCCAGGAAGTGGGAGAGGTCTTTGTCCAATTTGGCAAATTAAGAAAAAATGACACACCAGGGGCACAATCAACACACTTGGGGCTGGCCAGCCCCTTGGCTTGTGGTGGCTTCTGTGACAGTGGTGACACAGCAGCTCCACCACGGTGTGGAATAAATTTAATTCCCTTAACCAGGTGATTTTTAGCTCAGTTACATTCCGGTGAAAGTTCCTGCTGCCTTCCAGGTCCTCCTGGAGAGCTCCCCAGTCCCACAACACAAATGTCCATCCCCTTGCCATGGGGGAAAGTGGTTTTACAAGTCCCAGCTTGATTTATTTTGGCCTCACACGCTGGAAGCAGCCAGCATATCCCAAAGCTGGACGAGCCCTTGGAGCTTCCCGGTCGGATTTTAACCACGGGGAAGAACCGTTCCCTCGGGATCCGTGGAACGGTGCCAAGCTCAGAGCAGAGGGATGGGCTTGTTGCCTTGGGGGTTCATGTACTGAGCAGCTGCCACATTGTCCAGGGTGGTGTAGGTGGTGTAAAGGCCAGTGACCTGCAGGTCGGAGAAGGAGCGGTCGCTGCCGCTGGACACGGGCGTGAGGCCGGGCGTGCCCAGCTCGCAGTCGGAGAGATGCAGGGGGGAGTTGCTGAAGGCACCCAGGGTGTCCAGGCTGAAGCTGTCGTCTTTCATCTCCTCCCAAATGTTCCCTGGAAAAGATGGGATCAAGCTCACAGCAGCACATCCCCAGGTCCCCTGGGGCTGGGGCTAAAGGGCTTCATTCACTGCTCGAGGGTGGGACCACGGTGGTGCAAGGGGCAGCAAGTCTGATCCCCCAAATCCTGTGATTCCAGACCTTTCTTCAGCAAGTGTCTGATCCCCCAAATCCTGTGATTCCAGACCTTTCTGGGAAGCAAGTCTGATCCCCCAAATCCTGTGATTCCAGACCTTTCTGGGAAGCAAGTCTGATCCCCCAAATCCTGTGATTCCAGACCTTTCTGGGAAGCAAGTGTGTCTATCTCCCAAATCCTCTGCTTCCAGACCTTTCCAGACAGCATCTCTCTACCTGTGCTCTACCCAGGACCATGTCAGGCATTGCCACAAACCAGAGAAGTTCTACTTGCACAGAAGGAGAACCCCAAAGGACAAGCAGGGCTCTGTCTTCCCGGGGGCAGAGAGATGTGGTGTCCCAGATCCAGCTGGTTGGACACCCCTGCTTCCCCCCACTGGAGCCAGGAAAGTGCTTTGCTGTCCCACCTGGCACGGGGACAGAAATCCACTAAGGGCCACCCGGGAAGTCACCCTGCAGATGCCACCACCCAACCCCATTCCAGAACATCCCACTGATGATCCTGGCTGGATATTCAGCATTAACACATCCACAAACCCCAGCTCTGCTCCCCCAGCGCCTTGCCCTGTACCTTGCAGTGCGAAATCCATGATGCTGGGATCCAGAGCGTCCACCTCCGTGCTCATGTCCACCGCCACGTTGGGGAAGTCCGGGGCGCGTCCCATGGGGTGGTGGGGCAGGGGGCTGTGGCTCATGTCAGGCAGGGTGTGCAGAGGAGGGGTTTGTGCAGGTGCTGGAGAGTTGGGGGCGAGGCGAGCCTGGGTCTGGAGCTGGTGGTGCAGCGGGAGGGGCTGCAGGGACAGCGTCATGATGGGCTGGGGCTGGAGCTGGGACACGGGGATCCGGCCCACGGGGGGCCCCTCGGGCTCTGCCTGCTTGTTGGGCCGCCTGCAGCTCTCGGGTCTGTCGGTGATCAGCTTGTCCAGCTCCTCTGCCCATTCCAAGGAGGAAAAGAGATGCTTTAACACGTTTGTTCAAGCAGGGACTGCCCAAAGAACAACTGCGCTCATGGCGTGAACTGATTGTCACAGTGTAAGACCCAGCACAGGCTGTGACTGTGCAGGCAGCAAAGAAACGTCACCTAATTCCTACCCCCAAGGATCATTTCTTTAGCTTTCAGGATCATTTCTTTAGCTCAGTCAGGGATAACCACTCCCATGGTTATCCCTGACTGAGCTAAAGAAATGATCATGAAACTGCAGAGCAGCCCAGCCACCCCTGATGGCAGCTCACCCCCAGCTGCAGAACTCTGTGGTCAGAGAAACGCTCAGAATTCTGCTTATCTGTAAGTACAAAAAAATTCTGCTTATCTCCCAAATAACTACAAAAAACTCCTGACTGTTGCAGTGGCCTTTTGCTTTTAAACAAATAACATGTAATTTATCACTGACTACAGGTTACTGATTTTGTAGCAAAAAAATTCCAGTTGATTTTGTCAATACTGACCTCCTGAAAGCTTCAAAAATCTGTTTCTTTATAAATAGTAAATGTCATAAATAAGGGGGGGATTGATAAATAAATAAGATTTAAATAGTAAATATATTATAGAGAATATGATATATAATATATATCTATAGATATAGACATAGATAATATAGATTTTATAAGTATAATATATAATATAATATAATATAATATAATATAATATAATATAATATAATATAATATAATATAATATTTTATGGATAGATATATATTAGATATATATCTATATATATTAGATAATACAGATAATAGATATAGCTACATAATGTTTATAATATTATAGTATAAATAATATTAAATTCTATTTTATAAATAAGAAAATGTCTTAGAAAAGGGAGAGTTTTGCAGAAGAACAGGCAAGAAACAGCATTAAAGTGCTTCTCTTTGAAAAGTGCATTAAATATGACTCAATATTAAAATATTCCCCCAAACAGTAACCCTGGAGGCAGCAGAGCCGTGCAGGGAATGCCACGGATGTGCAGGACGGGGAATGTCGGCCCTACCTGGGTTAGCCATGCTCCTGTGAATAGCAGCCAAATCCTTCCTCTTCCACTTCTGCATCTCCTCCTCCATCTTGTCGATCTTGGCGGGGTTGAGGGCCCACAGGCAGCCCTTGCGGGAGGTCCCGCTCAGTTTGTTCTCCACCTTCTCAAAGCACTTGTTCAGGGACAGGTTGTGGCGCACGGAATTCTTCCACCCATCAGGGGCAGTCTGCAAGTGGCAGGAAGGGGTTAATGGGAGCAGCCACAGGTGTGACTATGATATTTCCTGAAAAAATCCCTTTGCCGGGGTTTTTTTCTCCCGAGAAGCTGAGAAGCCTCAGAAAAGAAATGTAAACGATAATTATCTGATCGCTTCTCCCTGTGTTTTGCTGCTTTGGAATGTGGCAGGTGCATCTTTGATTGGTTCCATGTGAATTGTTTTTACTTAACGACCAATCTCAGTCCGGCTGTGTCAGACTCTCTGGTCAGTCATGGGATTTTATTGTCATTCTTGTCTAACCTTCTCATGTATCCTTTCTCTTTATTTAGTATTGTTTTAGTCTATCATTACTTTTAATATATCATATCATATCATATCAGCCTTCTGAGAACTTGGAGTCAAATTCTCATCTCTCACCTCGTCCTGGGGACCCAACAACACCACACCACGGGGCAAAGGGGGCTGGGATGTGGCATTTCCAAGCTGGGGAATGCCCAGGTACCTTGAAGTAGGGGAAGTGCTCCTTCATGAAGCTGTAGATCTCACTCACGGGCAGGCTCCCAGTCTTGCTGTTCTTCAGCGCCATGGCAATCAAACAGCTGTGGGCAGGAAACCCAGGAATGGCTTGGAATCATGGAATGGCTTGGGTGGGAAGGGACCTTAAAGCTCATCCAGTTCCACCCCCTGCCACCTTCCACTAGCACAGGTTGCTCCAAGTCATGTCCAGCCTGGCCTTGGGCACTTCCACAGTGGAATTCCTTCCCAATATCCCATCTAACCCTGCCTCTGGCAGTGGGAACTCACTCCTCTTGTCCTGTCACTCCATACCTCCTTCTGGTCTAGCAACCTTGGACCCACCTCTTCAGACACAGACAGCTGGGATCCTGGGATTTCTGCTCCCAAGGGCTCAGAAGTCACAGAATCACAGGATGAGCTGATTTAGAAGGCACCCACAAAGATCACTGAGTCCAGCTCCTGGCTCTGCACAGCACCATCCCCAGGAGTCACACCACATTCCCAAAAGGATTGTCCAAACTCTTCTTCTTGGGCTCTGCCAGGCCTGGTGCTGTGACCACTTCCCCGTGATCCTCAAATTTTACTCCTCTGGGCTGTTACTCTCTCACTGCTCTCCAGGAATTACTTTGCTTGTTCACTCCTGCTACCCCTCAGAGGCAGCTTCCACACAACTCCTGCATGGATGAGGGGATTTTTGTTCCCTCCCAAAGGACTCAGACACCCCTGCAGTGTCACAGCTATCCCAGGACAGGCTGCAGGCAATGTGCCTCCTGCTCCCCACTCACCTGTAGGAGTAGATGGGCTTGGGATAATGCTTTGGGTGCAGTTCCTGGGCAGAGTGGGGAGCCAGGCGTGGCTGGGAATAGTGTGGCTGTGTCCCATAGGATGTGTTGTAGATTGCTGCTGGGTTACACTGTGTGCACAGGGAAAAGAAGGGAAGTGACAGATGCAAAATGTCCAGCGGGTGTGTGGGTTTAGGGATATTTTGGTTTTCTGTTAAAAGACATCTAGGTTTGATCTTGGCAGGTACTTCAAGACAGACAACAAGCACATACCAGTACCTGCTGGGGGTTCTGGGCCAGGGCAAACACCTGCTGGGAGTGAGGAGGATGAGGAGGAGGATGAGGAGGAGGAGGAGGGAAGAGCTGTTGCTGTGTTTGCAAACCAGGGGACAGCTGCCCACCCACGGCGTAGGGGCTCATCTGTCGAGAGAAACACAAGAGTCAAGGAATTCCACCACCTTATCCAAGGAGCTGGGGCAATAACGAGCCACCAAGGCCTGCTCTTACATTGGCTCCATGTGTGGAAATGGAATTGAGGCCCAGGATCCCCTGGGGGAGGCTGGCCTGGACGTGGATCATCGCTCCGGGCGTCGAGTGCATCGCGTTCCCCACAGCACCTGGCGTGGAGAGAGGAAGGCAAGGGATGCTCCCATGGAAGCACAGCTCAGGGAAGGAAGGAAGGGGGTTAATGGATGCAGCTGAGTACAGGGAAGCTCTGGAGTGGAGAATCCAACCTCTCTGGCTTTTCACAGCTTGCCCAGATGACATCAGCTGCTCCCAAAACTCGTTAGGCAGGGAATGAGAGGTGGCAGCTGTTTAACAGCCCACGGTGGTGACACAGACACTGTGTCTTACAAAAGAGAAGCAACACATTCAGCATCAGCTGGATTTGTGCTCTCAGGCAGGCAAGGTGACACTCTGAGCTCTGTGATGTGTATTTACCTAAAGAATGTTCACAAGGGAAAGAAAGGAGTTTGACCAACACACGCTGCAAGGCTGCAAGAAGCAAAGAGGCGTGAGGTAAATGAGGTGCCCTTTGCTTTATCAGTGTTGAAACAAAGCAAAAAAGGTTAATTATCTCGTTTCAGAGGTGTTGAAAACCTCTGAAAGCCAGGACTTAAAATACCTCAGCCCAACAGGGCACCAGCAGCTGCACTGAGCAGAAATTCCCGTGGGATCTGAGTGTTACCAGTGCTGGAGCTCTCTCCCTCTTGGAATGGGGGAAGGCACCAGCAGAGCCCTCAAGAGAAGCCAGCAGGCTCCAGGTCTTTGGACAGGAAGCAAAATGTAAAAGGATAGGAAAAGGGAGCCTGAGGGGGGGTGTCAGGGGCAGGCTGTGCTGTTCAAGGAGCAGTTATCCCCATGTCCCATCCCACAGTACCTGTCTGCTGGAGCAGGGCACTCTGGGCCCCCAGGCTGAAATCCATTCTCCCACTGGCCATCTGCTGGAGCCGAGGCACATCCACAGATGTCAGCCAGGACAGGGACTGCAAATCCCCTGGGAGCTCATCCTCACTCAGCTGGGATGGGTCTGAGGCCAGGAGCCTGCAAAGCAGCAGGGAAGGTTAACAGGGAGCAGGAATTGCTGCATCGTCCCTGGAAAGAGATGGATGGGTGCCAAAGCTCCTGCAGGTCAAGGGGAAGAACCACCAGGCTGGAATTCTGTATCCAAATCCAGATGTGCCCTGTGGTTTCACAGCTGGTTACTGACACCCTTTACCTGCTCTTGTGTTCCTTTGTCCAGTCTGGAACATTTTGGTTGAGAAAACCTCTTGTGGAGCATTTGTAGGGGAAGCAGGCCCAGGAACCCAGCAGAGAAACTGCCTGGAAACAAACCCAAACTGATTCCTTATTTTCACATCTGTCAGAAATTTGCACTTGTTTGGCTTTGATGGGGGAGAAACCAGGACTTAGAACCTGATCATTCTGCATTAACCCTGCAATCCAGAGCCTTGGGAGGAGCTCTGTGCCCAGCTCCTGGGGAAGGTGTGTGCTGCTGCTGCTGGAACACCTGGAAAAACTTTTCCCAGCCCCTGGATCCTGTCAGTAGTGACAGATCAGCAGTTGCATAAAAAGAACTCCACAGACTGAACTGCTGATATCTTCCATTCAGATACATGAAGTTATTGGTACTTAAAAAAATAATTTTTAGGCAGTTTTTGACAGAGCAAAGGACCAGAATGAAAGGTTTGAGACTGGAGGCACCATATCTGCCAGGCACCGGCAACAACAGCAGGCACAGCTGTGACAGGCTGCTTTTGGTCTAAAGCTCTGCTTTTGACACCTTTTACATGCTTCAGATCACCCGTTTTGCTTTGCTTCTGATAGAGCATGTGGTACAAAACAGGAATATTGGAATATATTTACAGTACTCAAAAATTCCTGTGTGGTCCAAATCCCCGTTAAAGTTGATAAGAGAACTCTTGCAAATGAAAGGCTAAATTAATTAATTTATGTGGAACAGTATTACAGGAGTCACTGGTACCTTGAGGAGTAAAGCAGTAATTAGGACATGTCAGGAAGTTGTCACTCGACACCCAGGGTAAACCTAAAGGGATTCAGATCCAGGAAAACATCTTTATCTCTCAGAAGAACATAATTTAGTTGGATGCAGCTGATTTTGCTTTCAAACCCTTTTGCTTTCAAGAGCTCTCACAGATGTGTTAAAGTGGTGTCTGCTGCTGATGTGTGTTTGCTGCCAAGTGATGCTGCAGGTACCTTAAATAAATCTGGTCTCTTGCTGAAGCATCTTTTATGTTTTACATGACTCTAAATCAGCTTAAAAGAGCAAGGCAGAACTCCAGTGCCTGCCTGCCCTAGAGCTTTCAGCTCCTCTATTCAGGAATTCCAGAAACACCTTTCAAGGCTCCCTGAACCACTGTCGGGGAGATCTTTAAAGCAAAACGCCACTTGTTTGCAAAAAGATTTTGTATAGGAGAAAAGGGGGGGGGGGGGGTGGAAATCAACACGGGACCAAGAGCCAAAGGAAAAAAAAAAAACCCTCTTCAAATCTCCCTCTCAGCCTACCCCGCGTTCTCTCTCCTACTGTAGTTATAGGGCAATAATTAGCATTGCCATGGTTACGCCGTTATTTCGCGAGGCTTGGGGACTTCCATCCATTTAAAAAAAAAAAAAAAAAACAAAAACAAAAACCCAACAAAAAACCCAAACCCAAAAAAAAAAAAAAAAAAGCAAACCCCATCAGGTGACGGCTCTCCCGGCTCGGAGATTGGCTGGATTGGAAGAAAACAGGGGCATGAAATTATTTGAAAACGGGGCAGGCTCGGGGGTCGCTCGCAACAGTTGGTTCGGCGCAGGGGGAGCCGCGGGCCCTTTGTGCGCCCAACGCCCGCCGCCCGCGGCACGTGTCCCCTTTGTCTTTGGGGACCCCGCTTAATTGTCCCACCCCCCCCCACCCGCTCCCTCTTTACAAACCTCCCATTAATCTGCCCCGAGTGACAGGCGACACACAACACACGTCCCCCCTCGCCATCTGGCACCCCGCGCCCCGCCGGCACTAACGGGGTCAGCGCTCCGCATCGCGGAGAATCGCCGAATTCTGCGGGATCAGCCCTTCCCCCGGGCTGGATCAGCCCTCCCGGGCCGCAGTCCCGGCCAGCCGCGGCTCCTGCCCAGCCCTCACCCGGGATGCTCCCAGCCCTGGGAAGGTGGGACAGCGTGTCCCGCTCAGCATCTGCGCCAGGCACACGGATAGGGGCGAGGAAAGGCTCTGGTGTCGGCTGGGAAATTGTTGTTACCGTATGAGGCTCTGTTTTAAGTAGATATGAAGATGTAATAGTATTTAGTAACTAGAGAAGCGTGCAAGACAGCTCTTTCTCCAAGTCAATGGTCTCCCCTTCCCTTCCCTTCCCTTCCCTTCCCTTCCCTTCCCTTCCCTTCCCTTCCCTTCCCTTCCCTTCCCCAGTTCCTTTAAAACCACCTCAGCCTGTTTACTACGTTTTTTTTTAAAAAATGGATTTGCTAGTTATCAGATTAACATCCTGTTAAAAATGGAGGAAAAAGCAAATTCAGTCGGAATTACATCCCCGCCTGTGGCAGAGGGTTGAAACAAGATATTTAAGGTCCATTCCAACCCAAACCATTCTGGGATTCTGTGATTCCATGATTTGATGATTTTGTAAACCCAGTATTTGATAATTTGATTTCAAGCTTAAGGATTATTCTTCAGGCTGCCTTCAAAACCAATGTTGAGATCTCTCATGTCTTAAAGAATGTGAAATTTTAAAGAATTCCCATTGCTGCCTGGCTGAGGAGTTTTAAAAGTCTCTGGGGATATTCTGTAGCATAAAGCCAACACATCTCCCAGGCCACAGGCTCAATGTGTGCCCTGCTTCCAGTGAAGAAATTCTAATTTAACTGCAAAAAAAAGAGAGAGCCAAGCACAGGAATAACCAACACTGTCATCTCCCGGGGTTCAATCTTTCTGACCTGAAAATTGCCTGTGCCAAGACAGCTGCAGATCCATAAGTTGGAATACCAGGTGGGATTGGATTCAGTTCCCCACCACAGCCCTGCTCATCTCACTTTGGAGGATAAACCCCAGGAGTATAAAATCCAGAAGGACAAACTCCACGAGGATAGACTCCAGGAGGATAAATTCCAGGGGGACAAACTCCAGGAGTCAGAGCTCCTGCCTTTGGCTGGGTGTTCACAGCCCCTGGCACAATGGGGCACTGTGGTAAAAGCAGCCTTTCAGTGCATGTAAATGAGATAAATAGTGATAGGCTGTAATTAATGCACTGCTGAGCCTCCCCTGCTCATTCCCAGGACTCCTGGAACAGCCACTGAACCCCAGGAGGGAGAGGCTGCAGCCCCACCAGAGGTGTTGCAAACGTGGTGTTGTTTTTTTCAGTGTGTGTAAAATGATGCAGCTCCACTTTTACTCCTCTGCTTTCAACTCTCTGCAGTAAAATATCGTGCTTCTGTTTCTCTCCTAGACAGGCACCTGCAAGGATGAGAATCCAGAGGGTGCTGAGGATTTAAAGGCCAGTTCTCACGTGTATCCCAGGATGCTGATCCTGGGAAAAGTGCCTGGAACACTGGGCGTGATACAGAAATGCTCCTTGGCACTGTTAGTCTTTACAATCTGCTCTGGAGTTATCTGCCCAAAATATTTATCCCATCAGCGTAATTGGATCAGGAACACCTTGGAATGAGACCCCTTTCCAGATCTGATCGTGGCAAAGTTCACCAGAGCCTGCCAGCAGCACAAAACCCTCACTCACAGCTACCTAAAGGTATTTTCACCTTTTTCTCCCCACCATCAAGGGCATCAAGGTGGAATTGGAGTCATTCCTGGCCTGGCCTTGCAGGAGTTTAACACCAGAGCTGGATCTGAGCCTGAACTCACCAGTGGGGCTTTGCCACCTTCCCTCAGGCTGAGCTCAGGGCGGTTCCTCACCTTGGGAACCACTGCCAGGGGAATTTTCCATGAATTATCCACCTCCACATTGCATAGGATGGTGAACTCAGGCCTGGAGACCGTAAGGATCATCTCAACAACTCATCACCTCCACCTGAAACAGAGCCAGGCCAAAACCCCACAGCTGCATTTGGGATATTCCAGGGTTTTGAGTCTCACTCAGTGGACAGGGTTTTTTCCCATTTTCAGCACTGCCACCTGAAATTTTAGCCCAGGCTTAGGTGCCAAAACTGCACAACAGGGAGGAGCAACTGGGTGATGAGTTCTTAATTAACTGTTTGCAATGGTTTATCCAGTCAGAGACAACTGGACAGGAAGAGTCCAAAGAAAACCTCTTCTAGAAGTGGTGTTTTCTTTTGTCTGGGATTACACAAAATCCTCAGGGCAAGCACAGAGAGTTCTTATGTGCAAGACAAGGAAAAGATTTGTATTGTGACTCTCCAGCTGTGTCCATGGTGAAGTGTCCTCTGTTTTACTGAAGGATTCAACTTCCCCATCTCCTGCAGCTCCTCATTCCAGCTGCTCTGCTCCTTCCCTTTAAGCCCTTCCCCTCCATTTTCCTGCCTCCCAGCTGCTTTTCCTCCCACTATTTTCTGGTTTCCACACTCACAACCAGCTGCCTCTTCCAACTTGATTCTGCCCCAGCTCCTCTCCTGCTTTACCAGCAGCTCCCAGAGTTTTTGGTCTGTGATTCCTCCCTGAAGGCACAACACACACCCCAGTCACACCCCTCTCTCTGTCTTCAAGATCTCTGAGCTATTTCTGGCCTTGCTGAAAATCAGAACAGAAATTAAGCTTTAAGAGGGTCCCTCCTTATCTATAACTCAAGAAACATTGCATTATCAGAACAAAAACTTGAGGAAAAAGCAAATATCATCATGAACCTGGCAGATGGTGATGGTCTCCTTTCCTCACTCCATGCTGGACCCTCTGAAAATCTCCTGCAAAGGTACTTGGCACTAAGAACAGGCTACAGCTGCACTCCTGGAGCCTTTTATCCATCCCAGCTCCCCATTTCACAACCCCCATTACATCATTTTGCTGTGGGATCAGTGGAAACTGAATTACAGTGAAATGTGTAGTGCTTCAACACAAGAGGAAATGAGTGACAGCAGCACTGCACCCCCAGCCACTCATTCCCTGCTCTGCCCTAACCATCCCTAGGCTGGGATTTGCCAAATACAGCTGGGATCTGACTCTGGAACCTGTCTGGGAAAAAATCTCGAACCGAACAACTCAAAAATCAGCCTTTTGATGGACGTCAGAACAAGCAAAACGTGCTGAAGCACCAGGCACTAAAGGAATGTTTGATATTAAAACCAGGACCATGGTCAGACTGGGAAGCTGCTTTTTCCTTGGGAATTGCTGTTCATTAGCACTGGAGCCTTGTGTAGGTGTCAGAGCAGTGTGGAGGGGATATGAGCTCTACAGCCTGTCCCTGGGCAGGACTCTGAGAACGCCCTCAGCCTCTGGGCCTGCAGCAGCTCCTCTTCCTGCACATGAGCCTCTGGGATCCCCCAGAAATGCTGGAAAAATCCCAATTCCCTTTCTCTTTCCCTGTTTTGGCCTTTCTGAGGTACGGGATGAGCCCCTTCTGCTCTCACAGGACCCCGAGGTGCTGCCCCAAACCAGCCCCTCCAGCTCCGGGAGAAGCAAAAGGCCACAAATTTTATTCCTCCAGATCAGCACATTTCAGGAGTGCTGAGGAAACAGTTGTGCTAATCCACTTAAATCAATCCAGTTTGACTGATTCCTTGGAGGTTTCTCACTTTTTTTTTTTCTTTTTTTCTTTTCTTTTTTTTTTTTTTTTTTGGAAAGAATGAAGCCACTCCCGTGCTGGAATTCCTGGGGCACTCGGAGTCATTATCTCACTGCCCGTCAGACAGCACGGGAGTGTCACAGGAATGGACACTGGCGTTTTCTCCGGGAACAATTAGGGTGTTGTTAGTGATGCATTTGCAACCTTTTGTGTGCACACTCCCATCTGTCCATCCATCCATCCATCCATCCATCCATCCATCCATCCATCCATCCATCCATCCATCCATCCGTCCATCCGTCCATCCGTCCATCCGTCCATCCCAGGGGACAGAGGTGTCACTTCCTCTCCAGAAACCCCAAACATGAGAGGACAACAAATGTGCTCAAATTAGAGATTTGCCATCTTTTTCCACACTGGAATGCTGTCACATGTGGAATTTATGGAGTACAGCAGTACTGCACTTCTTAATCTGATTTTACACTAAACTATGGCAACATAAAGTAATGAAGGAAAAAATTGATCAGACTAATGAGGTAATGGATGTAGACAATTTTTTAAGAATCAAAGAGATAATTAAAATGGGGTAAAGGACAATATAATCTACTAATATATTGAATTATTAATGATTAACACCTTTTGATCAAAAATTTAAAGCTTAATTCCCATTTAACATATAGAAAATGCATTGCAAGGCCTTCAGAATTCTCCACAAGGCTTCTGTCAACTGGAAATACATAATAAAACAAAAACATAGAAATGTGGTCCTTACACCAAATATTGTTGAATCAGATCTTAAAATCAAAATGACAGATTCCATATTTCAATTCAAAATATTGCCTGAAGGCCACAGCACCCAGGAGCTGAAGAACCTGCATTCCCAGGAAACAGCCCATAAACTCCATGGAAAAGCCTGGAGCTGGCTCCTATAATTGGCACAGCTTTGTGCTGGAGCTACCATGACCCCCCACTGTATAGAAAACTCGTGGTCTGCCTGTGCTGTGATTTAAAAATCAAAGTAGTGGCACTAAAACATGTTAATTATTAATTATGATTAACAAGGATGAAGTGCTAAGGGTTAAAAAATCTTGGTGTGTTACAACTCTCTATTTTCATTCCCTTAAATGTGATATGGAATTATTAGAAATATTTGTCAGCTCTACAAGGGTAAATATATTGAATATGGTGGCATTTTCTGTAGGAAACTAAGAGAGGCAGCTGCTAAAATAAAGAATTACTTTGCATTGCAGCCAGGCAGTGACAGCACCATAAAAACAGGCAGTGGAGGAGATCTGATGGCCCTTAATCATCCCCGTGCTGTTTTATATCCCAGAGCTGCTCTGCTGGGAGAGATGTTTGCCTAAAATCATTTTACTGGGGTGCAAAAAGTCCTGGGATTTCACACAGCAGCCAAAACCTCATCACCACCCCGAGCCACAGCAAATTTACTGCAGCTGCTTTGGAGCTGCACAGTTCAAAGATTTGCTAAAATCAGATTTTTGCCACATTCCTTTTACCAAAAAAAAAAAAAAAAATAAAATTAAAAGTTCCAAAATCCCAAGTTTTCCAGCTGTAAGCATAATCTGCCTGCAAACTGATGGGTGGCTGGGGGTTTGATCCCCTCCCTTCCCAGCGGAGCCGGGGCTCCTCCAAGTCCAACTGTCCCATTGAAAGATTCCAAATGAGACACAAGAGTATTCTCAGCACAGCCCCAGCCTCCCTCTCGCTAATTGGAGGCCATTCCCCATTTTGTGGAGCCTTGATGCTCCCCCATGGAGAACTCAGGACTGTGGGTTCCAGTCTTGGACTGTGGTGACAGCAGGAGAGTAAACAGAGCTGATAGAATTTGACAGGTCTATTCTTTTCTTAAAATCATTCAGTCTAAAAGATTTTCTTTTACATAATCCAAAGTGTTTTCTCATGAAGTAGGACAAATACTGCTCTGCATTTATGGTGCAGTTCAGATTTTATGCATTTTTATCAGAATTTGCCACTATTAAACCAGGTCAAATAATTCATTTTAAAGCCGTGGTAAAAAAAAAATCACAAGTGGGTGAAAAACTTTAGAGAACTGAGTTCAAAACGTTTCACAGAGGACCCAAAGCTGGTTTTTAAAAAGAGGAAAAGAAGAAAGTTATGATCTTTTTTTTTACTGCAGTAAGAGAAATCCTATCTTTCTCCCCTAAAAAGCCTTTTTTTTTTCTGCAGCTCTGAGTTCAAGAACAGTTCCCTCCTTTAAAAAGGGGCTTTGTTAAGGTGGTGAATTCTGCAGGGCACTGAAGATCCAGCCTTAAATCCACGTCCCTAGAAGTCCCTCTCACCCACACCCTTCCTTAAATCCCCAATAATTTCTTCACCAATATTTACGTAGCCAAGAAAAATGCCCCAAGCAAACAGTGCCTCAGTGCAGAGCAAAAGCAGAGGCACAAACCTTTTCCCCAGAGGCTGCAGGGACTAAAACAAATCCCTTGTTGAGCTGCAAGAGGCTGAGCTGCAGCCTTTGCATTTTGAATAGAGAGAGGCCAGGAGAAGAATACCTGCAGCAGCCCCAGGAGAGGTTGCAAACCCCTCAGGCTGGGAGGAAGGAGTCTCTCAATGCTCATTTTATATATTTTTTTTTAAAAAAAGGAATTAATTTTCTTCTGGTTTGCTTTCTGTTTTGTTGTGAGAACTGGGACGTGTTGTGTGTGTTCTGTATTTGTTGGAGCTTTGCATCATGTGACAAAATGTAACCTAACATAACCCAGGGCTCTGTAACTCATGCAGAACCCTCCTGTAACCTCCAACAATGCTTGGAAATGATAAATGGAAGCACGGTGGTGCAGGTAAATTAAATCATGAAAGGCTCTTGGCAAAGCCAGGTTTGTTCCCACCCATATTAAAAGCCCTTTGACAGGTTGTCAGTGCTTTGGAGGGCTACACAAGTGCTTGTTTTAATTAAAAACTCCTCCAGTGTCTCTTGTTTAGTCTCTCCATGACTGCTCCACAACAATGCAAAAAGTGATCTGCAAGGGAACTTTTAAATTATTATATTTTAACAAGAATCTCCTTCTGTGGCAAGGCTCACACAGGACAGAGAATTTAGAGAGAGGTCAGCCCAAGGTTTTGGAGGTGTATTTATCAAATATAGGTTAGTATCAAAATCAGAGAATCACAGAATGACAGAATGGTTATGGATGTAAAAGACCTCCAAGATTATCAAGTCCAGCCTTCATCCAAATCCCACCAATGTGAATACTTTAAACAGGAATGTATCTAAATAAGGAATGCATTGTAACTGGTCGTCAGCTTTACAAATCTTATTTAGAGTGGAGAAATAATTCAGATAGCTTAAAAAATAAAGAAGAAGAAGAAAAGTGGACTTCTACATACTAAAAGGATTTTTTAGGAAGCAAGGAGGAAGCAACAGGAGTTGGCAGCTGTGCCAGTGCAGTGCACGTTTTTGAGACGGATCAAACCTCACCTGTACTCCTGCGAGGGGTGGTGGTTTTGCCCTGAATTCCTAATGATTCCTGACATTATGGACGGGATATCGCTCTCTATCATCTCCTGGGGAAGCAGCAGAAGGCAGCGGTCAGCAGCAGTAGCTATCCAGCACTTCAGCAGCGGCGGGAGCCACCGACCCCGCCCGAGCCCCAGCACCGGGCACGGCCCGGCCCGGGCACCGGCACGGCCAGGTGCGCTGCTGGCACCGGGAAAGGCAGGAAAACACTTCCCGGGGATGATCCCATCCCAGAGAGGGACCCCTGAGGGAGGGACAGCGACCCACAGGGCTGAGGGACCGGGAGCACCGAGCCAGCCGCTCTTATCCCCCGAACAGCATCCGTCGCATTTTGGGTGAAAAAGCTGCAGGAGCTGCAGCGGCCGGAGCGCGGGGATGAGGGGAGACCCCAGCCCTGGAAGCTCAGCCCTGGAAGGGGAGCCCGGGGGAATCCCAGCGCCGCTGCCCCAGGGATGGAGGGAGCCTGGTGGCTCCCAGCGCCGCGGATGGAAGGGGAATCCCAAATCCGGGAGAATCCCCAAACCGCTGCCCCAGGGATGGAGGGAGCCGGGGAGAACCCCAGCCCCGCACCCACGGGGATGGAGCGAGCCCGGAAAAACCCCAGACCCGCAGCCTCGGGGGGGGTCAGGGGGACACCGGCTCCCCAAACCCGGGGATGAACGAGCCCTGGTGCCTCAGTTTGGAGCGAACCCCGGCATTCCCACCCCGCTGCCCCGGGTATGGATGGATGCAGGGAACCCGGGGGTCCCCATCCCTGCTGCCCGGCATGGAGGGAGCCCGGGGGTCCCCGTCCCCGTATCCCCGCCCGGCGCTGCCGCCGCTCCGTGCACCAACCTGTCGGGCGGGGCCCCGGGGCCGCCCGGAGCTCGGCGGGCGCTCGGTGCGCGGGGCCGGCGGCGGGGCCGCGCTCCGGCCCCGGTTTAAATTTCCCTCTCCGGAGCTGTCCAGCCCCGAGCATGCGCGGCCCGGCCCGGGGTCAGCGCCGGGGCAGGGCCGGGCAGAGCCGCCCCCGCCCCCGGTGCCCCCGCCCCGCCGCACCGGGCAGCGCGGGCGGGCAGCGCGTCCCAGCGGAGAGCGGCGAATGGAAAAGGGGGAAAAGCTCGGATTGACCCAACTTTGTGCAACTTTCCGCAGGGAGGAGGGGGAGGGATCCGCCCGCTCAAACGGGCACCGGCGGGAGGAGAGCGGAGCTGGGGCGGGGGGGGGGCTCGGGGGAGTCGGTGCTCAACGCGCGGTGCCCGGTACCGGTGCTCAGTGCCCGGTACCGGTGCTCGGTGCCCGATGCTCAGCGGATGCTCGGTACCCGGTGCCCCGCTCGGCGCTGCGGGAAGCGGAGCGGAGGCAGAGGCCGGAGCCGCGTGTCCCCGGTGTCCCCGGCTGTCCCCGGCTGTCCCCGGTGCCGGGATGGCCGCGGGAACGGAGCCGGGACAGCCCCGGGCAGGCAGCGCCCGTCCTGAGCCTCAGCGCTGCGGGAGGTGCGGGATGAGGACGGAAGGGATGAGGACGGAAGGGATGAGGACGGAAGGGATGAGGATGGGAGAGTGCTGAGGCCCTGGCACAGCATGCCCAGAGAAGCTGTGGCTGCCCCTGGATCCCTGGAAGTGTCCAAGGCCAGGCTGGACAGGGTTTGGAGCAATCTGGAAAGAGAATCATTCATTCTGAGCGTCATAATTCTGCCTCCTCTTTCACCAGAGGCTTTTAAAGCGTGGTTCAGCCATCAGAGAGTGAAGTCTGATGATAATGGCATGAATTTGGGACAGTGTTACTTCCAAGGACCAGGAGGACATGGATCAAACATCAGAGCCAAGGTCAAATCCCACACCAGCACAGATCCAGCCCCAGGAAATGCTGACTTGGACTGTCCAGGTCTTTTCTTGAGACCAGATTGTATTTCCTATAGACTCATCATCAAAACAGGGACCAACCTTCTCTGTCAGGAAAGAGTTTAAAGTCTGTGATGACACTGGGTCCTTTGCACAGCAAAGCTGAAATGTGGAAATACTCCCAATATCCTTGCACAAGGAAAACCCACAAGATCCATGATAAATGTATTTCCTTGTGCTTGCCAGTTTACCACAGAGTATGGAGGGGATGAAATGTGAAGACAGATCTTTTTTTCTGCTCTTAATGAGAATCTGTTCACTTTGATGAGCATCAAATCTCTCTCTGTTAATTGCTGTCAATAGAAGGGGAGATTAATCAATACCTCTATGAATCAATGCCTTTATCAGGCACTTCTGGAGAGCTGAAATAAGAGAAGTCACAGAGCCTCAGGCATGGAGTTTGCACAGTTGCAAGGGTTCTCTTAATTACAGGCTGCATTAATTAACGTTGGGCTGTAACTTATTAAAAGGTCATCTCAGATCCTTACCTGGTAACTCAAAGAACACTTTAAAGAATGAGTTCCCGTGCCTGAATATTTGCAGGAGGTGTGAGGATAAAACACAAGGTTCCCTCCAGGTCTCCTTGGAGCCTGTTCAAGACATTGTGCTGAGCTTTTCCCCTGGCTGCTTTCCTGCAGGGACACATTCCATGCCCGAGCTGGTTTCCCCTCTCAGGTGATTTGCAAGCCTTGGAAGGGCAGGGTTGCAGCAGGTGAGGAGCCAAGGGCGGCTCCTGCCCCGTTTGCTCACCTGCCACGGGGAGGGATTAAGGGCTTAGCTGTCCAAAACCTGCAGGAGCAAGTTCCAACAAGGAAAATTCCAGTTAATTGGTACAAGGAGCTTTTTCACAATGGGGGAAGTCCAGCACTGCAATGGGCACTGGGGAGGTTTTGGGTCCCTGCCCTTGGAGGTGCTGGGGAGTTAATGGAGTCACAGAACAACAGTTTGGGTTGGGAGGGACCTTAAAAACTCATCTTCTTTCAGTCCCTTCCACAGCCCAGGGGGCTCCAGCTGTTCCATGTCCCATCAGGCCAGCTCCAAGCTGGAGCTGCAGAACTGCAGGCTGATGGTTGGACTTTAAAAAAATTGAGTTTTTCCCTTTGTTGTTTTTCCCACCAGTTCCTGTCAGGCTGGAGAAATGATGCTGTCCATCATGGGAATGGCATGGAAAGGAATATTGGGGTGTATTTTCTCCTGGTATCCTTCAGCTCTGTTTCTTTCTGTGATTTAAAATGCAAGAACAGAGATAAGGACAATTTCTGGTTGTATTTGTATTTATCCTTATCTCAGTTAAGGAAGGGTTCAAATTCACCTGTCACAACTGATGTTATTTTTTACAGTGAATATTAGCAGAGAAATGTGCATTAGGTTTTTCTATTGATCCAATTTCTGTCTGATTCATTTGGTGGCATGAAAAATCACATATAGCCTTTACATTAACATTGCTCAGCAATTAACTTCTTTCTTTCTTTGGACTAACAGCTTTGTAGTAAACAAACAATGCAATACAACAACAGAAGTAAAACAGGGATTTGTTTTTCAAAGGCATTCTCTTTCTTTTGTATGAATTTCTTCTGAAATATCTTTAATTTCTAAAGATTTTCTTTTAAACTGTCAGAATTTCTTTTGGATGACAATCTGAATTCATTTTGCTACCAGCTGAGGTCATCATAAAACAAGTTTGGTTTATTTTCCACACTCTCCACTGCTTTAGAAGAAAAACAGGGGAAAATAGAAAAAGCAAGAGAGAGCTGAGAAACCTTCAAAAGCAGAGTTTGATGAGAACTCTGTGAAGATTTTGGTGACCTCTGCATCAGGCTGGAAAATCAACATTTTTTCCCCCACCTCAGGCAGTTTGGACTGGGACCTGTGGTTTTTGTGGTGAACCCAGAATGGCTGAAAAGCAGCTTCATGTTTATTCATTGTTGTTTTATGTGAAAGGACATTGGGATGTCCCAACCCTGGATCTTCCTACTCCTCACTTGGCTTTTTTTTCTGATTGTGGTTTTCACCTCTCTCCTCCAGAGTACCTGAAACATGTGGGGGAAATACTGATGTGAATTCAGCTCTGAAAGCATTTAGTGCTTCTTAAAAGGGAATAATTTCCTTGCACACTTCAAGCCAGCTTTGTTTTATGGGAAAGGTTGGATTTTTGAGCTCCTCCTTTATTTACCAAATTTAATTTATCTTTCCATTCCCCTCCCTACAGAAGTAAAAATATTCTATTCACATTTTAAACAGCAACTGTTCACTTTGATGAGCATCAAATCTCTCTCTGTTAATTGCTCTCAATAGAAGTGGAGATTAATCAAAACTTCTATGAATCAATGCCTTTATCAGGCACTTCTGGAGAACTGAAATGAGATTCAGATCTTAATATATTAAGATCTTATATTCAGATAAGGCTCAGATTCTCAGTCCCTGATGGAGATGGGGATTTGGTTACGCTGCATCCCCTTTCCAGTGCCCAGATTTGGGGTTCTATCCTCACCCCCAAAAATCAAAAGCAGCTCTTCCCATTACCCACAGGCTCTTTTCCCAGGATTTGTGCATTCATACGGGAATAAAAATGTGCAAATGGATTCTGTCCAAGCCACTGGAAACAGGAAACTCCACAAGCTCCCTCCTTTTATCCCCCTGCAAAAGCACCGACCGTTTGTTTTATTTCGGGATACTGTATCCTAACAAATTATCCCTAAAAATCATTTGGTGTGAAATTGCAGATTAATCCCACCGGGGTGGGGGTTTAGCCCTCGTCTGGCCACTTGGGAGCACACAGATGGTGCCTGGGAGTGTGACAAAAGGCACAGTCCCTGATGAGATGCATGGATGTAACGGACAGAAAGCTTTTCCTCATGGCCAAGGTGAGGCAAACACCGGAGGTGCTGGAGCCTGCCTCCTGCTGGGAGAGCTGTCCTGGAAAATCTGCCCTGGAAAAGTTTTCCCAAACAAAGGGAAACCTGCTCTGACTCCCTTTAAAATCCCATTTTTGCTCCCTAATGCTGTTTTTCCCTAATTCCTAATGCTACTTTTCTTATTCCTTTTTTTTTTTTCCCCTCGTTGTTTTGTTTTGTTGCATCTTTAGGTTGCAAACACCAACAAATGGGGGATTCCTTTCAGAGTCTGGCAGCTTCTTGTTCCCAAAATTAATTCTGTCTATCCCACAGGGAAAATGTTGTGAAGTGCTGGAAGTCTGGCCTGGAAGAAATGATTCTTTATCCTTGTGAAATGACATTGCTGCCCTGCACAGCCCTGAAAATTCCAACTGCCAGCCGAGCTACTGCCTGATTTTGATGTGAAATTGTTCTTAGGAACAGAATCCATCGTGCTGCTTGTTCCTGGTGGGGATTCAGGTGTGTGAGTGCAATTCCCCATCCCTGAAGTGCCCCAGGCCGGGCTGGATGGGGCTCTGAGCAGCCTGGGATAGTGGAAGGTGTCCCTGCCCATGGCAGGAGTGCAGCAAGAGGAGATTTAAGCCTTGTCCAACCCAAACCTCTCTTGGATTCCATGATTTGCCTGGAAAAAATGGGCCTGGGGCTTCTAAATGCCCCTGCAACAGAAATCCTGCAGAGCCAGAGTTGTTTGTGCTTCAAGAGCTGGCAGAACCCCAAACCCAACCCACAAAGACACACAAGGCCTGACAATATATTTATTATTTAGCCAGTTAAACCTGAGCTTAGCACAATTTTTACCTCTGGGAGTGCACTACAAGAATATTTTGCTCTGATTTATGTCCAGTCTGGGGCAAAATGGGTTTATAGGTGCTATAATTGTGCAGTGGTTATTGTGTACAATAATATGAAGCAATGAAATTCAAACAAATCTGTGTATTATGTCAGCATAGAATGAATACTTTTATTTTTCATTCAGGGGATGAAATAAATGCTTCTGAAATTATTTTTTTTTCTCCAAAACCAGAGGGCTATCAATATGCTGTTGGCTGATGGATGTAATTTCTAATTTAATTTGTCATTGGAAGAGACAACTTCAGCCCCAGAGCACACAAAATTGTCACTTTTTATCTCTTTATTGCTCTTTTGTAGCCTGTGGTTTATTTACAGCTGAGGAACTGAGAATCCTGTGTAGGTCTCACCTATTCCTTCATCATATTAATGAGCTTTTCCTTAATTAATATCCCTCCTTGTTTCAGCAAATCCCCATGGATTGTGTCATGCAGATAATGGCAATCAGTGCTTTTTCTGTCTCTGTGCTTGCGTGAAGTTTTTTGTCTTAGTAGGTGAAAAGGAAAGAAGGACAAACAGAGATTTTGGAGCTCTTTGCATCCATCTTTGGGCAAATGCAAGCAATGAATGTTGAGTGACTACAGAAATATTTTAGGAAATTCATCCCTGAGGGCTCAGGTGGCCTCAGCTGCAGGCACAGCTCATGAAAAACCCAATCAGCTGCTGCACCCAGAGCTGGAGCCCAACTTTCAGAGAGCCCATTCTGCTTCCCAGCAAGGGAATTCCATTGGCACAGGGACAGGGGTGCTCTGAGGATCCCAGTCTGGCCATGGTTAAATTGGTATTTCTGACACAGAACCACGGAGATGGCAGAGGATGCCAAAGTCTGGTTTGGGACTGGAAATGTTGCAGAGCTCAAAACTCCCGATGGCATCAGGGTTGTCAGCCATGACTGGAGATGCTCAATAGAACATTCTTCAAGGTTTGTGGAGAAGTGTTGGTAACAAACACGCAGGTTTGTTGTTTTTTTCCTTGTTTTTTATTTCTGCAATATTTTCAGTGTATCACAGACACATTTTATCTCAAATAAAAAATAGCACCCGCAGGATGTCAGAGTAACATCCAAGTGTGTACAGCCCAAATTCAGCCCAAATCCTTTCAGAAGGGACAGAAGGTTCCATTTCCATTTTCTTCCTGGTTTCTGTAAATCTTGGGTGAATATTGGTTCTACCCATGCATCATCCCTCAGAAAAGAGGGATATCATCCCTACTTGTGTTCCAGGGTGTTGGGTGTTTTCAGGGATCACTGTTTCTGAGGATTCCTGGGTGGAAGCATCCATCAGAATCCAGCAGTGGCCATTCCTTTGGAGCCAGTGAGCAAAGAGAAGCCTGTGAGTATTTTTCTGAGGTTTTTTTAAGAGTGAAAAGTTAAGATCCCTTCTCTTAATAAGGCCATCACCAAATTAACATATCCAAGAAATCCTCAACTCCATTATGAGCAGCTCCTCCTGCTCCCTCAGCAGCTCTGCCCTGACCAGCCCCACGATTTTGTGAATATTGTTTCCTGCTTCCATGACACACAAGTCTAATTAAACCACTTCTGCACCTTCCCTGGCCATAACTCTTCATTCCAGTAATTAGAAGACACCCCAGTACAGAACACGCTGCTTCATCAGCTTTTAGGCTACGAGACTTAAAACTAACATTTTCAAAAGCATTTCATGGTTTGAAAGAATGGTCAATTAACCTTCAGTTTCCTGGGGGGAGCCCTGCAAAGAACTGTCAACAGTTCAGTTTAGAGAGATTTGTCCAGTGACCTACGAGGCCACGAAGTTCACCAATGCATGGAACGGTGTCATCATGGATTTGTTCCCTGGGTTACTGTCACAAGAGAATAAACTGATTTTTCTGCTACAGTAACAAGTGACCAAGGGGCGACTGAACGACCTTGGTGCTTCCCTGGGCTCCTGGGCAAAACCAGGCCCACTCAGCAGGAAAACCCCCCGGTATCTTCAGGATGAATGGTGTGTCTCTTTCCCTTCCTCCCCAAAAGGTTCTTTTTTAATCAGAGGAGCCCCGGGGGTGGGGATTCCTTGGCTGCCTGCTGGGTTTCTTTGTATTTGGAATTCCCTGCAAGATAAACGTCTGATTACTGTGGTGGTGACAGTCTTCAGATTTAAGTGATGGCAACATCTCAGTCTTTATAGCAAATTAAGGGTTTTCTCTGGAGCAGTGGGATGCACCTGCTGGAGGAACCTTCTGAGCCTTCTGGAGAGGTCTCACCATGAAGTTGATTTTTATTGTGAGATTCCAAAGGAAACAAGAGTCTGCTCCTGGCCATTGAAGGTAAAATAATCTCTGGCTTCATGAGGGAGGCGGGATTAACCATAAATAAAATTCTCTTCCACGTAGGATTTGATATTTGGAAATTCGAATCTTTGGCTTTGCTCTTACTTCAATAAAAACAGTAAAAACACTTTATTTGCTCTGTAAACACAGGGGTTTACTACCATTTCAGAAGCTGCATGGAAAAATTGATTTTATTTTTTTCTACTCATCATCAAAACGTTTTTCCTGGTCAACCTTACAAATCCCTACATTAAATCTGATTTTCCTGGCTTTTCTCCTTTTGCCACACCCATGACACACAAGGTCAGGGTCTAGAACTGTCTCTAGTACAGTTTAAAACATTTCAGTTGATTTTCTGTAGTGCTCCAAGCTTAAGGTTTTAAGATATGAAGTAATCAGGAGGGTTTTCTTAAGGACACACATTCTTGTACTTGGAGAATCCCAGAATGATTTGGGTTGGAAGGGATCTTAAATCTCCTCCAGTTCCACCCCCTGCCATGGGCAGGGACACCTTCCACTATCCCAGTTTGCTCCAAACCTTATCCAGCCTGGCCTTGGACACTTCCAGGGGTTGGGCCTTGCACTCACACACCTGAATTCCCACCAGGAGCTCATCCCTGAATCCCAGGAGCAGTTTCCGTACTGCGTTCAAACATCAGAATTCTCTAAATCCCAAGTGCTGCCTGACGGGAGCTGGATATCCTTCAGAGAAAATTGAGACATCTCTATAGGGATTTTTAAAACTAGATCACACCTAAGGATGGTGATGGAAGCTGACTCCCTGTTCTTCTGAGTTTTGCACAGCTGCAGAGTCGTGGCCCAGGCTCCCAAGCTCTTCCTGCCTGTGGTGATTCCCACGGGGGCAGCTCAGGAAGGTTTTCCCCCAGACCTGGGGTGAGGGTCTGTCAGAGCCTTCAAACCTGATAAAACCCTGCAGGAAGGGAACAACATTGATCCTGTGTATTGCCAGTGACCCTTTGCTGTATTTCAGCAGTGACACATTTGTGATTCTGTGTCCCCTCCTGAGGTTCTTGGTGAGCGAGAAGGGAGGGACAAGGAGAAACCACGGCCCTATTCAGAAATTTGCCCATTTTTTTTTTCAGAACAGCTGGGCAGAAGCTCAGTCCCTGAGCTGTTCTTTCCCTCCTCAGAAGCCCCAGAGCAGAGATTTGAATTCAAAGCATGACTTTGCAGGCCGGGCTGCACAGGGGGGAGGGGAGCAGGGATGAGGAGCCGCGGGCACGGTGCACGAGCGGCGCTGGACATGGAGAGAGATATCATTAGATTAAAAAAGTGTCTTCCCACACAAACAAAAGGAGAGGCTGGGTGGGAGCATCAGGATTATCCAACACGAGCCCCAGAGGCACTGCTGGGATGAGGACAAGGACAGGGTTCTGTTCCTGCAGTGCCTGGAGTGCGGACGCGCACGGAATGTCCCACACGGGCTCTGGGCTTGTGGCTGCCTCCCCACTCAGGATCAATTACTCATCCAAAATGACAGCCACTGTCTGGTGACCAAGAGCTGTCACCCATGTGAGCTTCCTCAAGGGTGAATGGTTTTGCTTCTGGGCTGCTCTGACTGCTCTGCTGCTTTTTTGGAAGGAAAAGTCTGCAAATTTTTCCGGTTTTTGTTGCCCGAAGCAATCAATTAATTACACAGAACGCTGTGGGAAATGGATTTGTAGAGAGTTTTTAGGGTTTTCTATCAAACCCTAAAATGGATTTGTAGAGAGTTTTTAGGGTTTTCTATCAAACCCTAAAAACTCTCTACAAATCCACTTCCCACAGAACACCTTGCTTGGTTTCTTATTACATTCTTACTTCAACACCTTGGTTTCTTTCTACATGCAAATCATCATTGCTGGTGGTTGTTTTTTATAGATAAAAGCTCAGTGGCTTTGCTACAGTTTTTTGCCTTGGGACATGAAGTTGGGCCCTTCTTATTTGAGTTCCCCTCAGCTCTGCCAAACAGCTTTAACCTTTATTTTTCCTCTATTTGGTTTCAGAATGAGCACTTTAATGCTCAGATGAATTTCGATATACGGGGATGTAACAGGAAAAACAACAACAACAAAAAAAAAAAGAATCTGTTGGGGTTATTCATGTGCTTTTGGATTTGATTTACTTCCTACTTCCTTATTTAATAACCAGGTTCCTTAAGACTCCTTAAGCTTGACTGACCTGTGTTTTGTTGGCAGGTCTATTCCACTGACCCCTGCCAAGACCCCTGCCCCAGTTCGTCTATCAGACAAAAATGAATCTATTCCAGGAACTATCACTTCCCATTATCTCTAATTAAGCCTGACAGTTGGAGACAGGCCTCATTATTTTTAATTGGGCCCTATAGTTCTAGAGTTAAATTAAACACAATTTAATGCAGATAGCTCATCTACATGGCTATGACAGAGTCAAATTGTATTTTAAGTTTCGTGGAACAACAGGGTTTGTTTGCAGGCTTTGCTTTTTGCTGAGTGTTGCTGCTTTGAGTTCTGTGTTGTGTAAAACCTGCCTGGGGTGTGAGGACACTCCTGTTAATTAGAACCTGACCTGGCCCTGCACCTGTTGGACCTTTTCTCTACACTTTTATACCAAAAATCCAAACTTGGGCCCAGGGTGGTGATAAAAATCTCTTTAATCAGCCCAGGCTGCCCGTGAGAGCTTCACATGGTTCAGGTAGCTTTAAACAGATTTGCAGGGGTGTCATGCAAACAGAGAAACTGCTGAAAGTTTTCCCCAAATTCCTCTGGGAAGTTTTATTCAGAATTTAAAGGGAAGATTCCTCTCAATACCTCAACAAGGGCATTTTTACTGTTCCATTCACAGATTTTTTCTGCCACAAAGCAACATTTTTATCACTATCAGGTGGGGCTTTTCTGTGAAGACACCTCTGGATAAAGATGGAATTGAACCATCCTGTTGCTGTAAATATTATAAATGTTCAGGTCTTGGATTTTCTTAGGGAAGGAACATTTCAGTCTGCTGAGGAAGGAGTTGTCTCACTCTTCTGGTGGTTTTCAGCCATAAAAATCAGTTTGGTAAATCATTCCCTGTGCTCTTTCTTTGAGTCAGCTGCAAGACCAAGTCATTTGTTATTGAAGCTTTAACTTTGCCAGAGTTCTCAAAGCAGTTAATCCCTCACAAAACTCTTTGGATTACTCATGGAAACAAGGCTTTGATTAAATACTGGATTTTCCTTTTCACGGGTGAGGTTAAACACTCATTTCAAAGGACATTTCCTTTAATTTATTTATATTTTCTGTACTTTCCTCTTCAGCTTTGCTTGAAGGTCAAATAAACAAACTACAGCACTTCTCCCTTGAGAAGTAACACATCCAAAATGTCTTGAGGAACCCAAGACAAGGATCCTTCAGTTTGGAACAGTGGGATCTCTACTCTTGGGAGTTCGGGCAGTTTGCATTAGTGATTATATATTGTGTGTTTAATTAACTTAAACACTTAATCATGGAAACTCTGTGACATCAGGCCTGGAGGCTGGGACTGTCCTGGAGAAAATGAGCAAGGATCACCCAATATTTGCCCAGTCCCTGCTCCTCCCCAGCTGCTCTCCTTGGTGTCAGCCACCCTTCCCAGCCCAAGCTCAGTGGTGCCTCCCTTCCCCTGCTGCCTCTGGCATCTTTTCTGGAGCAGGGAATTCCTGCAGCCTGGAGAAGCTCCTGGATGAGCCCTTTGCTGCCCGTCCATGCTGGATCTCCAGCTTTTCTCCTGGCATTGCTATTGCTGCACACAGAGGCTGTCACTTCTGGGGGAGCAAAAATAGCTCCAAAAATAGCACCAAAACTGCTTTTTTTTTTTTTTTTTTTCAGCCCAACCACTCACTTGAGATTTGATGTGATGACACCTCTGGGGATGATTTTCCATGCCCACAGCCAGCCTGGAAGTGCTATTCCAGCTAGACAGCACCAACTGCATGAACTTCCCAGCTTTTCCACTCATTAGGTGTTTTGTTTTTTTGCTTTATCCTGGCTGAGAACCCCCCTCCTTCCCTGGCCCTGCAGGAGGTCCCTGCTGTGACCCTAAAATCCCAGGAGACCCAAGGGCTCTGTCATGTGCTGCTGTCCTTTTGACTGAACTTGGAGAGAAAAGGCCTTTGTCCAGTGAGCAGCACACTCCCAAAAATACAGCCCAGATTTAGTGACCTGTGTGAGGAGTGAGCCTGAAAGGGATTTATTACAGCTTTTCACACCTCTGTGTATCAGCGTTTGGGATTTATCACATCTTTCCATCATCCCGTGGGTCTAAATTTGGGATTTTCATGCCTCTTCCACATCAGGATTTAGGCTTTGCTGGGAATAGTCCCTGCAGCCACACCAGGGAGAGGAAGGATTGCCATCCTTCAATGGTCAGCCACGTTGTGGGCGTGGAGCTGAACTTTTGGGGGTGTGTTTGTGTCGTGTTTTTGTGGGGAGGTTGTGGTGAGGGAGACTGGAGTGGTTTGGTTGCTGGGTTTTATGCCTGTACCTGTTCTCCACAGCATTTTTTGGGAAAATTCACACCAGTGATAAAGGGTTTCAGCGTCCCCCCTTCTGTTGCTGAGTTAGCAAAAATATTACTGCCACATTTGTTGTAGTAATTGACTTCTATAAGTTCCAGCTACCCAGTCAGGACACAGCATTGCTGGCTCCATGAAGTTTTCCTGTTAGGAAGAAACTTTAAATCCTCATCCCGAGAAATTTATCCCAATTTCAAAGGCAGAGAACGATTTGTTCATTTGAAGAGAATTTCACATTTCCCTGATTCCTCATTTCCCTCATGAATATGAACTTTTAATGGGATAAATACATGATTTTATGTGTGCAACACCACCTTGGTGCTACATGAAGCTCATGGATTACTATGGCTTTGCTGGATTAATCCCAGAATCACTGAGAGTGGAAAAGACCTCCCAGACCATCCAGCCCAACCTGTAATTGTTCCCCACCTTGTCTGGGCTTTAAATGCAATGTAAAAATCTCAAATTCCAACCTTACAATGGCAGAATTTCCTCATATGTGGCTGTTGTGTTCCAGAGGTGCAGCAGGGTTTGGAGAGGCTCATGGAATGAGCAGGTTGTGGTTTTCATGGATTTTACCAGGATCAAATTATCTCCTGTTCCCTCTGTGCTATTTTGGGGTGTTTTTTGGGTTTGCTTTTTTTTTTTGTCTGCTTTGTTTTTGTTTCCTCTCAACCAGCTTGAGAAAGAATGTGGGTTAGAAACAAAAGATGTCAAGGATTTAATTTAGCCAGACAAAAAATACTCTTTTCAAATGTTAAAACAGGCTGAAAGAGAGGTCTGAGGGCTGCTTTGAAAGGACAGGACTTTGTTCCCAGTGCTGTTCCCAGCAGCGATGGGAGACACTCGGATCCTGAACTGATGGATCTGCCTCCTGACACTCCTGGCCTGCTAACCTGCTTTATTCTTTAATTAATATATACATTTATATTCTGTAATTCACTGAACAGCTTGCAGTTACCCGGAGAAGAGCTTAAAAGATGAAAACAAAGATATTTGGGGATTTTTACCAGCAGTAGAGGAGTGCTATTTATTACTTGTGATGTTTGGAATTACTGAGATCGAGGGTGAATAATTGATAATCATTTCAACCCAAGCAAGAATTCCATTAAATATGAACAAGAGGAGGCTGGACACGTGGTAAAGGATTTCTCTTTCCCTTTTGACTGCAACCAATCCCTTTGGATCTGGTCACTGAAGACACCTGGCAATGAAATGGGTGTGTGAAAGAGGAGGAAACCAGATATTATGTTACTTAAAAGTCATTCATCATGTCACAGGAAGGCAGGAATCTGAACTCCTGCAATAAATAATCGCTGAAGGTGATCCCTGCACACAAAGGAGCTGCGACAGGGAGCCACTGCCAGCTGCTGAAATGTCCCTCTGCCAGCAGGCCAGGAGCTGGGGCTGTGCTGGAGTGAAGGCCAGGGAGAGCAGGACACAGGGAAATGATTTCCTGGGAGCCATCCCATGAGCCGTCCATAGGAATGAGCAGGTTGTTGTTTTCATGGATTTTACCAGGATCAAATGATCTCCTGCTCCCTCCGCGCTGTTTTGGGGTGTTGGTTTTTTGGGGGTTTTTTTTGTCTGCTTTGTTTTTGTTTCCTCTCAACCAGCTGGAGAAAGAATGTGGGTTGGAAACAAAAGATTTTGCTGGAGGAAAGCAGGATTCTGAGCTGCAAGGAGTGTTTGAAGAGCTCCCTCCATGTGTCCATCACAACACCCTGGCTCCAGCTACAAAATTGTCATTTTGCATTTGTCAGCAAAGAACAGCATTTCTGTCACTTTTAATTCCTTTTAGTTTGTTTTTTTTTCTGTGCTTTTTTCATGGAAAGGGTGGTCAGGGACTGGAAGGGGCTGCCCAGGGAGGTTTGGAGCTCCCATCCCTGGAGGTGTCCAAGGGAGGAGGACTGGATGCGGCACCCAGTGCTCTGGGCTGGGGACAAGGTCAGGATTAGGTTGGACTCAATCCTGGATGTCTTTCCCAACCCAAATGACTCTGCAATTCTCTGATAATCCCCTTTCCACTGATGGCATGGAAAGATCTCTTTGGGATTTTATTTTAGCTGGTGGCAACTTCCAGTTGTAATTTGTGAGAAATAGTGTGTAAGAGAGAGCAGAGCCGTTCTGGTGGACAGGGTAACACCTTCTTGGCATGTCCAACAGTCCAGGTGGTCAAGGGATGTCCATGACACATCCAGGAGTCCAGGCCAGCTCACTGAAAAGATTCTCCTTGTTCCTGTGACCAGACAGGGACTTTGGGATTTTCTGTCAGCAAAAGAAGGGATTGGGAGGGATAAATTGCACCTGCCTGGAGAGTCTGAGTGGCCACGGGCACCCTTTGTTTTCCATTTCTTGTAACTCTCAGTGACACCCTCAGCTCTGCTCCAACACATCCCCAAATGAATTAATGGGTTTTCCTCAGTGTTTCTGCCCCAAAGTCAATAACACACATTTATATGCTTTCCATCTCTGTGTTACACCATCTCATATTATATTAATTTCTCTATTTTCCTCTCCCTTTTCCTGGAAGGTGCCCAGGATCTAAACTGAGTGGCTTGGCAGTGTTAACATGCATTTCCCAGTTCATCCCTGGGATTTTTACCCTAAAGCTTTGGTGCTGCTCAGTCCTGTAAATGCTCCCTGCCTTCTGTTCTGAGTTCAAACACCCACAGCAATGTGCCCCCACGCCTCAGAGGAATGAATGGGATAAGTCCTGAGTGAATTTAATGAATATTTTCCCTGTAGAAGCAGCTGTAGGAATGGCTCAGAGCTCGGGGTGTAGTTTTTCAGCAGCTGATGCTGAGTGAGGCTGGCAAGGTGCAGGAGGAGCAGCCTCTCCCCAGATCTGGTTACAGCACGTCAGGACCCCGGGGAGGAAAAAAGGCAGAATTCAATATCTGCATGTGAGAGTGGGGCCCTCATCCTCCACAAGAGTTTTATTCCAATTCCTTCAGGGTAACCTGTACCCACCCTAGGCCCTGTCCCAGTGAGGTGGGGAGATGCCAAAGGCTGCAGCAATGCAGGGAAGCTGCTAAAATTGCCTCTGTGAGTTGGAATCACATGAAAGATTCATGTGGAGTCTTAGCACCTGCTCCTCCTTTGTGGGATATCTGCACTGTTAATTTTTAAGCATGTCTTAGCCTGGGGAAGGGAGATCCTATAACCAAGGGAATATACATTATTAACCTTAAAGCTCCCAGCTCCAGGCAGCTCCTGCAGCCTCAGCCACTGTGGGTTCTGAAGGAGCAGCTGAGCACCCACCACCTGCAACGTGGTGGCATCAACCTGGGGTGGCTCCAGCTCAACACACCCAAAGGACGCCCTCCCTAATTTGGGTAGTTTGTAATTAACACAGAACGCTCACCCTGACTCCTCAAGGATCCCAGGTGCAACCTAATCTGGAGGAAGATAAAGTTTCTAGTTCTTATCTTGGAAAAGTGGCCACTAAGTGGATGCAAGTGCCATAGGTCCAAGTCCCTGGTCCCAGTAAATTATTAAAGGTGCTCAATTGGGGTGAGGACGTTGTCCCTGCCTGGCTGCCCAGAGTTCTGAGGGACCTTACCCAGGTTCAAAGCCCCTGGTGAATGGTTTCCCTGGAATAATTGGTAACAGCAGCCAGGATGGACACCCAGGTAACTTAAATTATCGTGGCTCTAGGGGGAGATGCATTAACAGAGAGATTTATTCCATGGGGTATGTCCTGCAGGGGGTTGGAACTGGAGGGTTTTTAAGGTCTTTTCCCACCCAATCACTCTGGTATTTTAAGATTTCTATTGTCTGTTTTACTGTGTATTTGAGTGGTGCATTTCTATAGATTAAATGATGGGGTAATGATCTGAAAATTGTACTTTTATAAAGCGCACAATTGATGCAATTCAGTCACAAACATCAGGACTCATTTCCCAAACTTCCTGGTGCAGAAATATAATTGGGTTTATCCTGGACAATGTGGGGTAAGAGCAACTTTTCTCCTCGATTCCTGTGTGCTGCTAAAGGCTCCCTTTCCTTCTCTGCTGGCTAATGGCATTTTTGGACTTCAACACAGAAATATCTTGGAAGCTGGGACTGGGATGACATCTCCCTTGCATGGTAATGAAGTCTTGACAGAGGAGATGACAGATGGAACTCCAGGATCAATCCAGCTATGTTTTTATTTTTTCCAAGAAGATACTGAAATGGGAAGGTTTATAACAAATTATAATTAAGTTGCAGGTTTCTTGGTTTCTGCTGATGAGTTTCTCTCATCATAGACTTTGGGGAAACTTCCAGGGAAAATTCTGCAGTACTGCACCACTAACATGGGTGCAGGTTGATTTCTTAAACAGTCCAGTTAAGTTTTCCTAAATGCTCCCAAGGTTCTGGAGCTGGGCGCTTTGGTCAGAGGTCACATTTTTGGTGTGGTGCTCTGCAATCTGCATCAAATCCCATCACAAAACCTGGGAATGGCTTTTGCAGGACAAACATCCAGGTAACCTTGACATTCTCTGTCCAGAGCAGCCTCCTGAAGAACTGGATGGGGCTGAAATTCCTG
The DNA here is from genome assembly GCF_037042795.1 of Molothrus aeneus. Classification (NCBI taxonomy): domain Eukaryota; kingdom Metazoa; phylum Chordata; class Aves; order Passeriformes; family Icteridae; genus Molothrus; species Molothrus aeneus. Next base: position 10,023,243 of record NC_089663.1, on the reverse strand, counting down.
TGGTCTCCTTGGCAAACGTTCCAGCTGCTGCAAATAACCTGGTTAATCCTTGGCTTATTTATTGGGCATTGGTGTGGTGAGACCTGCTCAGAGGCAAGAGGCTTCCTGAGCATCTCCTGTTCCTGTGGAAAACTGGTGGGACACAGAGCCCAGGCTCAGCCCAGGAAGGTCAGTCCTGCAGCAGCTCTGGGAGCTCCAAATGTGCTGGAAAAGCTTCCCAGGGAGCTGCTCCCTGGGCTGGAAAGAGGCAGGAGGAGGGGAGGCCCTGCAGCTGGGGGGGCTGGAGGGAAGGAAGGAAGGAAGGAGTGACTCTGAGGCACTGGCAGAGGAGCTGCAGCCAAGGTGCTCAGCTGGGAGCAGAGCAGGAGCCAGGCTCCTCAGGGCAGATGGCAGAGCTGGATGCAGAGGCCAAGGAGAAGGAAGGAAATTATTCCCAGAGAGAAGGTGGCAGAGGCAGAGCGTGACAGGCTGAGGCAGAGAGAGAGAAATACAGTGACCGAAGGCAAGGGAGGATTTAATTTTTAATCAGCCACAATGAATTCCTTCCACATCTGAAGTCTGGTGAGAACACGGAGTGAGAGGTGGGTTTGCTTTGGTGGGTCCCAGCAGAGAGGGAGGCAAAGGGGTCTCTCAGGGAGCTGAAGTCCTCAGGGCTGAGCTGGGAGCTGCTGGGGGTGTCTGGCTGTGGGACAATCCTGGGAAATCCCTGGAGTTTTCCTTGTTGCAGCATGGATGGGATTTTTTACTCTGCATGTTGTGCTGCTCTGGGCATGATCTGGCTGAGTCAGGGGTGGTGGATCCCCCTGCTCCATGGCCCAAAATTCAGCTGCAGAAAGGTCCATCCCTTGGGATAAGGACTTTGCCACTGAGGCTTGGAGCTGATAGAGGAATGAGGGAATTTCTTTTCACTCATGGTTGCAGGAGGCTCAAGAATAATTCCTCCTCAGGAAGGCTTGGGTTTGGAGGGGCCTTTTCCCCCTCAGATGGGGCTCCCTGTCTGGCTATTTACTGTATTAATGACACGAGGCAGAATTCCAGCAAACAGGATGAGCACATTCATTACTGGGACAATTTGGGATAATTACTGGGATAATTGTTCTGCTGCAGAGCTGGGACGTGGGCAGAGCATTGGCTGCAGGATCTGCCTTCTCCTTTCTCCCCTCTTCCCTGCTTTCCTCCCACATCCTCTCTTTGCTCCTCATCCAGCAGCAGGGAAATTCTCAGTCTGACTGCCAGGATAATTTCCATTCCCTGTAAATAGTCCTCAGTGAGAAATTCTTCCAGGGAAGTTTCATCCCTTTCCTCCAAAGTGCTCCTGTGTTATTTTTAATAGGTAGAACATTTCCATCTAAATCACTGCAGTTATTTCTACTTCCTCAAATAACATTTAGCTCTAAGTATAAAAAAATATAATAAATAATTCATAAAGAATTATGAGACTCTTTAAAATAAACTTGTTAGTTTTAGGTACATCTAACTTTCAAGACAAGGAATAGCAACACTTTCTGATTCAAACATGCACCTAAATCCAATAAAATGTGGCTATTCTGACACATTTCCAGGTTTTCCCTGTTTCAGAGGATTAAATTTCCCTCTATCAGCCATCCAGAAGCCATTTAGGAATCAGCTGAGTCCCCTGTGCCTCCACCTGCTCTGCCCTGCCCTCCACCCCACATGGAATGAGTAATTTTGTGCTTCAGAAGGTGTGGGGGGGGATTAATTTTTCCTCTTTTGTTCTTGGCTTGCCTTAGGCTGCCTTTTTGTAGCAATGTGGAAAAGTGGGGTAAGTTCAGAGCTCTTCCTTAGGTTTTATGGGAATTTCTGGATAATGGCAAGCTGGGACCTGACTGGGAGCAGTGGTTGTTGTCCTTCTCCAAGGAATATAGGGAGAAGGAGTTTGGGGGTATTTTGGAGAGAATGACAATGTCTCTGTGCCTGACTCCTGGATTTAAAATCTTGTACCAAAGTGCTTTGTGTGCCAGGGGTCCAGGGAAAAGCAGATGAAGGTGTTTTCTGGAGGAGTTTGCAGGAGTTTTTGCTCTTTATTCCCATCGTGGCTGCATCTCCATGAAATCCTGCCCTGCCAGTCAATCCTCAGCCAGACCATGAGCCCTTCCAGCCTCTTTGCTGCCCCTCCAGCTCCTCCCACCCAAAACTGCAGCCCTGGCACTGCTGTCCCCTCAACCCTGACAGAACAGAGCCAGAGCAAAGCCTGTCCTAAATCACAGAGAGCTTTGGGTGACCTTGGCTGCAGCTCCTCAATCAGACCTTGTGTTGCTGCCTCTGCAAGTCTCTGGTGTGTAGATGTTATGGAAGCAGCCCCTGACTTTTGGGGGAGCTCTTATGGTGTGATAAAAACCGAATTTTTCTGTGGGAACTGGACTTGAAATCTTGGTTGGGGCTGGGATTTGTTGTACCAGGTGTCATTTGTCTCATCTGCTCCCAGTTCTGATGCTGGCTCACACAGGCAGCTGCTTCCTGTTGCCAGGTGCCCAGAGGGTTTGGTCTTTGGGGGGTGTTGGAACACTCCTATGGGAGATGGGATCCCAATCCCTGCTTTATCAGTGGCCTTTTTCCTGTGGCCATAAATGTGATTTTGGGGCCATTTTCCTCTGGTTCTCTGTTCTTTCTTCAAGGTTTGTAAACACCCTGGAGGTGTGTTCAGCTTGGAATACATGAATTTACTGTGGTTAAATACTCCTCTCCCTGTACCTTAGGGACTGTCACGACCATCCATCTTTTTTCTAGAAATTTAATCAATCTGCCTTGCTGTATTCCCAGGATTTTTAACTCTGAGTTTTAGTTTTTCAGCTGGAAATTCTGTGCTCTGTCAGCTGGGGAATGCTCTGGAGCATAAGGAGGTTAGCTATGGAGTTTATCAGTAATTTATGTTTTCTAATAAATGATCCTGTTCTGCAATTAATAAGGATTCAGGATTCATTAAGGAGCTGTCTCTGGTCAGTAAATCTAAGCATGAAGAAAACTCCAAAATTCAGATCTAAAAGTCAACAACTGAGAGAATGAGCACTTCAGTGTCTGTGCTCTGGGCTGACTGGATTTGAGCTGGGTTTTACCTGTTTTTTTCCTAAATTTCCCAAGGGAGGTGGAATTGCTGCTGCTTTCCTCTCTCATCCAGCATGTCTGCAGGGATGAGCAGGGAGTTTTGGGCAGCATCTCTGTGCGTGTGAAACAAGCTGAGACAGCAAAAGGGCCCTTCCTATGAGTGAAAAAACCTCTAAAGAAATGTTTTATGCTCTAAGTCAGGTGCCTGAACGCTTGGCTGCCTGCTGTAACCTGGGAGCACAGATCCAAACTGGGAATTCTGAAGCATTTGCCTAACCTGGGCCGGGCTTGCTGGCACCCACCCAAACTCGGAGCTGCTGGCATGAACCTGACAGGCCATTGTTTTATTGAAGCTGACGTGCTGAATGGGGCTCTTTTTTTGCTGATATTCTTTACCTGTCTCGTTGTGTTAAAGTGGGGAGCGCTGGGGGCAGGTGGGCCCGGGCCTAGGCCCCACTCGCAGGCCTCGGAGCGCCCGGCGTGGCCGACGGGGACCCCGTGGCACAAGAAAGAGTTGCTAAGAACAAATCTCTATTGTTCCCTGTCATCTTTAAATGAGTGTCAAAGTAGGCAGGGGGGCTTTGACCGTTAACCGCACAATTTAGCCGGCCCCTTGTGTCCGGCAGCCCCCTCCGCCTTGGAGCTCCTGGGATGAGAAAAGGCGGCCTCAGCCCCTTCTAAATGGGCCAACTCTTCTCCTTTGTGTGCAGACTGCCCAGTGTGAAATCCGCAGTGACGTTAAATGTTTTCTAATGAATAATTACTGAAAGGAAATGGAGGAATATATGTGTCATGGATTGTAGCACGTTAAAATGTTTTCTTTTGGGCACAAAAATGTTGTCCTTCAGCAGCGCCGCGATTGTTTCAGGGAGCCTTTTGTGGGGGTTTGGATTCTCAATGGATTATCTGTGAGCGCTCGCTTTTCCAATAGGAATCAAAAGGGTCCTTTGGCAAACTAATGTTTTTCAAAATGGCAGCCATGAAGCCCATTTAGTATTTAAAGTTTGGGGTTTAAAGAAATGTTTGAACTCGGGAGATTTTCTCACTTTTTTTCTTTCTTTTGATTTATGAAAGTGAAGTGGTTCACCTCGACCTCTCCTCTATTGAGAAAGACAGACAGTCACCCTTTAACAAGTCTATAGCAGACCATGCCCTGGAGACAGACAAGAGGCCTTAAGAACTCTTGGCGTTTCCCTGGGCTGTTGATTAACCTTAAAACCCTCTTATTCTGTATTCTTTTGAAAAGAAATTAGGTTACAATGTGTAAATTTTTCCACAGTATAATTGTATTTATGAATTCTCCTGCCTAGAGGAGCGTGTACAGTAGTGCCAGACAGTCCAAGTGCCTCCCTGCACACACAAAATATCCCTTTTCCATGGCTGCTGCATTCCCAAGCATGGTCCATGTCCAGCATTCCAGTTCTGTTAGAAATCTGAACGAGGTTTCCAGAGATCTGTGAAAAGTCTCAGTGAAATATCTAAAAATCATCTTGTTTTGTTGGCTTTGCTGTGACGGGATGAGCGTAACTTGGTCCTGTGGTGGAATCTGCTCTGCTTTAATCCCTTTTTTATGGGCTTCTCATTTATCTGAAAACTAAGCCGAGCAGATGAATTCTCAGGAGCCACACTAAGGTTTCCTCAGGAGAGGGAAAATATTCCCATTGCCCTGTGCTGGCTGTTCTTCCTGGGTGGGGACGTGTCACCCCAAGTCCTGCTGCCAAGATCTGACACTCTGAATTTCCTTTGGGGACAATTGGATGAGTCCTGACTGCTCCTGGAGCAGACACAGGGCATCCCTACAGAGTGATGCTGTCCTGACCCCAAGGTCACGGCCAGAGGAAGATCCAGGATTGCCGGGCCGTGGCCGTGCTCCCCCGCTGACCCTGCCAATGCCTCTGGCAGAACATCTTCCTTTTCCATTCTCTGTGGTCACGGCCCCTTGGGCCAATTCCTCCCGAGAGCCGAGGGTGGAGCAGAGCTGGGGGGTTCCTTGTTATGATCCCTGCAGCCCAGGACTCCTAATGAGCGAGTTCCTGGAGCACACGAGGGGAGCAGGATGGGTCAGGGAGCTGCTGCCTCTCTCAGTAAAGGAGTATTTCCAAAACAGAGCTCCCATGTTCCTGATGGAATGTGTGTTAGCAGTGCTGCTCCCAGCTCAACTGTGCTGGGCCAGCCTGACACTCTCTATTACATCTTGTGTCCATTTTGAATCTTGTGTCCATTTTGAATCTTGTGTCCATTTTGAATTTTGTGTGTATTTTTAATCTCATGTCTATTTTTTATCTCATGTCTCTTTTGAACCAGGGATGTTCGCTTCCTGCACTTTCCTGTGGCACCACTTTTATATGCTTTTATCTCAGGGCTGTAACTGCAGAGCAAAGGCAAAAATGAGAAGTTTGGTGTCACGGAAATTTCCAGGATGCTGGAGCTGCGTCAGTGGGGTTTAGGTTGGATATCAGGGAAAGGTTCTTCCCCCAGAGGGTGATGGGCACTGACCAGGTTGCCCAGGGAATGGACACAGCCCTGAGGCTGCCAGAGCTCCAGAATTTGGACACCACTCCCAGGGATGCACAGGGTGTGATTGCTGGGGTGTCTGTGCAGGGCCAGGAGTGGATGATGATCCCTGTGGTCCCTTCCAGCTCAGGATATTTCATGATTCTGTGGTGCTAGGTGGAGACAGAGCAGAACAAACAGGCCAAACTGGGCTTTAGGATTTCTGTGTCCAGCCTTAGATAAGGCTTGAAGTGTTGAAGAGGATGGGAAGGAGAAGTTCTGCAGAGATCAGAATGGAAATGTGCTCTGGGTGGGAAAAATTAACTTTCTGTTACCAAAACCTGTTTCTGATACCAAACCCTGATTCTGTTGGGAAACAAAGGGGTTTAAACAACCTGGCTAATAAACAGGTGCTTTTCCCACTTCTCTGTGAAAATGTGCCTTACTGAGGGTTTTTTCATTTTAAGTTTTGAATGGTTTTGTTCATCCGCAGTATTTATTAGCTGGGGATAGATCAGAAATGCCTTTGCCTGGCTCGTGCTCTGAGGCATGAGGGAGGAGATCCAATTCCTGAGTGCTGCTGTAAGACCAAGGTGTCCTGTGGCACAGGAAGGGCTCTCCCATTTCTGGAGAACCTGATCCTGCCACGAGTCCCTTTAGGAGCTCCTCATCCAGCGAGGTGGGGCTTGGGTGGGAAACTCCTTAAATACAGAGCTCACAATTAATGCCAGGATCATCTGGAGAATGGAGAGGTCACTTGGTGCTGCTCATTTCCCAGATGGATGGGTTTTATCCTGTTGGAAACTGGGGAAATCTCTGTTGTTGCTGTCTTTGACAGGTGGGCAGAGGCAGGAAGAGCTGGCACCTAGTGGGAGTCGGTGTCCAGCAGGAAAATAATTTTTGAGTGGAGAAAACTGCCTGTTGCATATGAAAAAAAGAGAAGGAAATCCATGGAAACTGCGACTTAAACTGGGTTTTGCAGTGACCTCTAGTGGGAGCCGAGCCGGGAGCTGTGGGAAGCGGCTGAGCAGTGATGGGATGTATTTTGTGCCCGAATTTGCCCAAATTGCCCATCGGGAAGGTCAGAACCCATCGGTTCATCCCCAGAGACAGCCGTGGGTGTTTTGGTGAGAGGCAGAAGCTCCTGGAGGTGCTGCCGGCAGCTCCCGGCGCTGGGTGCTGACAGCTCTTGGATAATTCATTAAAGAGGGAGGATGGCGCATCCCTGCCCAAGGAGGGAGCAGCACAGAGCCCGACACACGATCCTGGGTGTCCGTGGGACTCAATTCCAGCCCCGGGAACTCTGTGGAAGCAGCACGGGCTGGACAAGGAGGTGAGGGGAGGGTGGAGGTAAAGCAGGACTCAGGTGTGACATAAAAACCACCTCGGGATTTGCAGGGTGGTGGAAGGGAAATCCGGCAGCTCCGGGATGGTTTGGGGTGTGGAGGATCCTTGAGGAGATTTTTTTGCTGTTGGTGGCCCCAGTAAAGCTGGGTTTGCTGGCTTGGACCTTTTGGTGCAGTTCCCTGCGCGGGTGGGAGCTATGAGGCTTTCAAAGGTCCATGGGATGAGCTGATGCCCACCTGAGGCTCTCACCTGCATGGTTTGGGCTTTTCCAGCGCTTCCAAAATAGCTGTGGCCTCATAAGTGATCCTCCTCCCCCCTGCACCCTCATCTCTTCTGTTCTATGGCATTAAACCAGAGAAGCATCAATGGAGCATCAATTGAAAAATGAAGTTTTGATCCTCCGGTGACGATAAATAATAATTTCACAAAGTTTCTTTCTGTTTTTTTTTTTTTAAGTTGTTTTCTTGACAGATCTTGCTTCAAAGTGGTGCAAACTTTGTCAAAGGAGCTGGCCTGTTCTGCCTGACTCTTTCTCAGGAGCTGCAGAGCTCAGGAATTTGTGCTGTGATCCCACAGAGTTCCTTGCAGTTTCCCTGTTGACAGACAAATCCCTGTGGGAAAAGCAAAACCCTTCATTGTAGTGAGGGAGAGGTTTTCTGATCAAGCTCGTGTCTTTAGGAGAGAAAGAAATCTCCTGGCTCCTGAGTGATGAGGGAAGGGAAATAATCCTTTAAAAGAGCAGTGTCTTGCTGGGCTCACGTGCACTGATGAGTCCTGGGGCATCTCTTATTCAGGGAAACACAAAAATTGCAGTGAACTTCCAGAAATGGCTGGGAACAGGACACTAAAATGTGCTGGCATCATAAAATTACCAGCACCAGCAAAATACTGAGAAAATCTGGGCACAAAACAGCCCAGAAAAGAGTTCAGGAGTTTTGTCTGGTGGGGAGCAGTGTCATTTACTCATTAACAGACACGTGAGAGAAGTGGGTTAAGGAAACCTGAGCAGGGCAGATGCTGAGGGGGAGTCAGGTTGATCCTTTCCTGCTTCCCAGCTGGGAGAAAAAGGAAAAATGGCTTTTCCTGAGAGCTCTGTCAGAAGCAAAATAATAAAAATAATACTGATGAGTTATTATTATTATTATTAGTAGTAGTAGTATATTTTCTCTCTCCCCCTTCCATGTTCCTCCCTGAACTGGCAGTGAGCTCTGTCCAGGTGTTGGTTTGAGAAACAAAAATCATCCTTTATTTTGTCTTCCAAACCAATGGAGCCTGAGCTAAGGACAGGCAAAACAAATGGATGAGAGTGGTCACGTGCAGGGGAAGGGGAAAAAGGGATGTTAATATTTAAAGTAAAAGTAGGGAACTTTCTGACAGAAAAGTGATCACAATCAGGTCATGCCCTGGCTAAGGAAAAATGGGGAATTCTGAATCCTGGGGCTGGGGACAGTCAGCAAAGCAAAAAATGGCATTTCTTGTGTGTGAAGTGAGTGCAGGTCTGATTTCTTTATTTGTTATTTAAATAACCTGCTTTCAGGCGATCTTTCTCTCTGGAGTGTTGTGGTCTTGTTGCTGCTGAGCATAAATCTCAAAACTCAGCTCACTCTTAGAGACAAATGCAAAGAACAGGCTGGATTAAAATGAGAATAACCTTAAAATTCCTGTTTAAGAACTGATTTCCTGAGTTTGCCACAGTCATAAAGGATACTGTGTGGTTGCGTCCTTTGCTCTTCATTTTTTGCAACCCTGCTCCCAAATCCACTGAGCCCCAATATCCACCAGTGCCTGCAGGCTCATCCCAAAATCCTCCCTCCAGAGTCAGGGCTTGCCAGAGCTCAGCAGGAACATTCAACTTGCTGCCTATTTCCAATTTGCAAAGCCTCTGCTTTGGAAAAATCAAAATTAAATTTAAAAAAAGGGGGCAGAACCTGCACAAACAGAGCATCCCTGTCCTTTTAGTGCTTGGTGAAAACCTCACACGCAACCACGAGGTCCTCTTGAGCAGTGGAGCAGCAAAATGGGACAAGGCAATGTCCCTGAGGGCAGGAGGAGAACAGCAAAGGTGCTGGGCTGGTGAGCACGGCCTGGAGCTGCTCTGGCTGCTCAGCCACGTTCCACCTTTAATTTTCCAACCCTGGAACTTTCCAAGGGAGCTCACTCCAAGGCAGTTTACTCCAAGGTAAGCTGCTCCAAATGTACTGAATTCATTTCTGTCCATTTCTGCCTTAGGATAGGAATTTGTCTCTGAACTGGGTAACCCTGGTGTCTGTAAAAACAAAAGGAAACCCTGAAAATCCAACTTTAGCAGAATATTACCATTATATGTGTGATGGAGACGTAATTTGTCATACCATAATTTGTCATACCATAATATGTATGAAATATGTACACAAAAATGCTTATTTTATTTGCTAGCATGAAATTAGCAGCTTGGTTTAGGTAAATAAAAAGCACAGTTTATTTTTATAGCCTGGGAATTGAGCTTGACCCTCAGCAGTGAGAATTTCCCAGATGAATTCAATTTCTACCATGAGGGGTCAGAAATGGAGGGTGCAAGAGGATTTGGTTGTGTCAGGGACAGCCTTTTTTGCACCTCTCAGCCTTTGGAGAGGGATGGGGGATGCTGGGCAGGGTTTAACATCCCCAGGTCCCTCTCTGATCAGTTTTATCAGCAGTGGCCGTGCCTCTCGCTGGCGTGTGGGGACATCTGCTGCCAGCACTGAAAGCTGGCTTGGAGCTGCTGCTGGGAGCACTGGGAATCACATTCTTGTGCTGGGTGGTGCTGTGGGATTCATCTTTTTTGCCTACAGGTCAAACTCCTCGCAGCCTTTTCCAGGGATTCTCCATTTTCATGCCTAGATCTGTATAAAGGAGAAAAACTAAGGGTATTTTTCTGGTGCCTTCCACTGTTTATTCCAACTTTATACATGGAAAATTCTGTCTAGACTGAGTTATTGAGTGTTCAGATCCTGACTGCATCTCCAGGGGTGGGTTTGTCTCAGTTTTATGGAAACTGGGATCTTCCTTCCTGCTCACAGCAGCGAGTCTGGACTGGGAAGAGCCTGGATGGAATTGCCATCCTTGGACAAGCTGGAATAATGATCTCTTGGAATTACCTGTGCAAGGCTGATTTTTGTCCCTGGGAAGGGCCCTCTCTCCCCCTCCTGACCTTGCACCCCACAATCTTTGTGTTGTAGAAGGAGGAGGTGGACGAGAACGGCGAGCCCATCATGGAAGGGGCTCTGATAGCCCGGGACAAGGTCGGGGTGCAGGATTTTGTCCTTCTGGATTCCCACACCAGCGAGGCTGCTTTCCTCAACAACCTTCGCAAGCGCTACCAGGAGAACCTCATCTATGTAAGTGTCCCTGAGGGGGCCATGTGGCTGCAGAGATGTCCCTGAGGGGGCCTTGTGGCTGCTGAGATGTCCCTGAAGTGGCCATGTGGCTGCTGAGATGTCCCTGAGGGGGGCTTGTGGCTGCTGAGATGTCCCTGAGGGGGCCATGTGGCTGCTGAGATGTCCCTGAGGGGGGCTTGTGGCTGCTGAGATGTCCCTGAGGGGGCCATGTGGCTGCAGAAATGTCCCTGAGGGGGGCTTGTGGCTGCTGAGATGTCCCTGAGGTGACTGTGTGGCTGCAGAAATGTCCCTGAGGTGGCTTCATGGCAGCTGAGATGTCCCTGAGGTGGCCTCATGGCTGCAGAAACGTCCCTGAGGTGGCCTCATGGCTGCAGAAACGTCCCTAAGATGGCTTTGTGGCAACTGAGATGTCCCTGAGGTGGCCTTGCTGGTCAGGTCGAGGAGGAAGAGCTGAGTATCCTGTGTGTATCTAACAAGGTGTTGGTAGTGCCCAGCAGAGTGATCACCCAGGAGTAATTTATCTGCTTGAACTCCTGAAAATAAATCTCAGCTTGCTCTGAGTTGCCTTGCAAAGCTTTAAAGGATGTGCAGTAAATAGGGAGGGAATGGAAAAGGGAACGCTGTGATTGAAGGAAGGCAGGACAAGGTTTGTCTGGGAAGGGCTGAGAGGTTTTTTTGTGTGTTGTGTTAACTTTAGTGGGAAAAGGGCCCTGGAAGTACCAAGGGATCCCAAATCCTTGCATTCAAATTGTCAGGCTCTGAGCTTGCTCTCATGGTTCAGCTTTACTCATGACCAAGGGGATTTTGGAAGAAGTTTGGTATCAGTTTGGGAAGAGTTCTTGGTTGGTTTGGTTCTCTCACAACAAGCTCTGTACCAGTTTTGACATTTATTTGTGGATAATGTCCTGAGGTACTTGGCTCCTCCTTTGGGATTTTGGGGTGGAGCAGGTGTCCCTTGGCTCCTCCTTTGGGATTTTGGGGTGGAGCAGGTGTCCCTTGGCTCCTCCTTTGGGATTTTGGGGTGAAGCAGGCGGCCCTTGGCTCCTCCTTTGGGATTTTGGGGTGAAGCGGGTGTCCCTTGGCTCCTCCTTTGGGATTTTGGGGTGGAGCAGGTGTCCCTTGGCTCCTCCTTTGGGATTTTGGGTGGAGCGGGTGTCCCTTGGCTCCTCCTTTGGGATTTTGGGTGGAGCGGGTGTCCCTTGGCTCCTCCTTTGGGTTTTGGGGTGGAGCAGGTGTCCCTTGGCTCCTCCTTTGGGATTTTGGGTGGAGCGGGTGTCCCTTGGCTCCTCCTTTGGGATTTTGGGTGGAGCGGGTGTCCCTTGGCTCCTCCTTTGGGTTTTTGGTGGAGCGGGTGTCCCTTGGCTCCTCCTTTGGGATTTTGTGGTGGAGCAGGTGTCCCTTGGCTCCTCCTTTGGGATTTTGGGGTGGAGCAGGTGTCCCTTGGCTCTTCCTTTGGGATTTTGGGGTGAAGCAGGCGGCCCTTGGCTCCTCCTTTGGGATTTTGGGGTGAAGCGGGTGTCCCTTGGCTCCTCCTTTGGGTTTTGGGTGGAGCAGGCATCCCTTGACTCCTCCTTTGGGTTTTGGGGTGGAGCAGGTGTCCCTTGTCTCCTCCTTTGGGATTTTGGGTGGAGCGGGTGTCCCTTGTCTCCTCCTTTGGGATTTTGGGTGGAGCGGGTGTCCCTTGGCTCCTCCTTTGGGATTTTGTGGTGGAGCAGGTGTCCCTTGGCTCTTCCTTTGGGATTTTGGGGTGAAGCAGGCGGCCCTTGGCTCCTCCTTTGGGATTTTGGGGTGAAGCAGGTGTCCCACTGGGCTCTCTCTCCCTGCAGACCTACATTGGTTCTCTCCTCGTGTCTGTGAACCCCTACCAGGAGCTGGACATTTACACAGTGTCTCAGATGCAGCTTTATCGGGGCGTGAACTTCTTTGAGCTGCCCCCACACCTGTGAGTGTTCCCCTGGCATCTCTGTGGGTATTCCTAATTCAGGATTTCCCTGTAATGCTCTCCTGCCACCACGGGGGGTGTCCACAGTCACTAGGCCTGGTTTTTACTGTCAGGCCTTGAGTCAGGCTCAGGTTTTGAGCCCAGCTTCCACAGTGGGTATCCCTGCCCAGAATGAGATGATCCCTACCATCCCTTCCAACCCATTTTGGGATTCCATGACCCTGTCCAACACTAAACCAGGAATAAGAACTCTTGGAAACCTTTGCCATTCCTCCTCCTGTGCCATTCCTAATGGATGTTTCCCCTTCTGTGCCTGTCCCAGCTATGCCATAGCTGACAACGCCTACAGGGTGATGTGCAATGAGTTCAACAACCACTTCATCCTCATCTCTGGGGAGAGTGGGGCCGGCAAGACAGAGGCATCCAAGAAGATCCTGCAGTACTATGCAGTCACCTGTCCCACCACGGAGCAGCTCCAGACTGTCCGGGACCGGCTCCTGCTCTCCAACCCCGTCCTCGAGGTGAGAAACCAAAGGAAGACCCAAAAATGCATTGGGGTTGGAGTTGGTGGCCCCACTGCTCGAGGATTCCCTGCAAATATGCAGCTCTGAGCAAGAATGGCCAATATTGGCACAGCCTCTGAAAGAATATTTGGGATTTCGTATCATTTAATGTTCGGAAATTGGAATTTGGGGGTTTGATTTGAGGATGGCTGGAAGAAATACAAGAAAATAAAAGAAAACTGCACTGTGCAGCAGTTCCTTAGGGCTAGATAAGAAAAATCAGTAATTGGTTAAGCTGAATTCCACTTTAAAGCTATGCAAATGCATTCGTTTGTATTTTTTTAATCTCACTAAATTCAGTGGGACTTGGCTGAAGCAGCAAGTCTTGGTTACTTGGTCCCAGTGAGGTGAGGAGTGACTTTCCCTCTCTGCTTGCCCCCAGGCTTTTGGGAATGCAAAAACCCTGCGCAACGACAACTCCAGCAGATTTGGGAAGTACATGGACATCCAGTTTGATTTTAAGGTGAGAACAAACTCAGTGGAGCGCTGGGGAAAGGAGCTGTGCCTGCGAAACCTCCTGGATGCTGAGCAGGCAGCCCAGGATTTATTAATTCTTACCCTGCACATTTCTGACCCTGTTTTTGCAGACCTTGCATTTTGCAGGTGAGGTCACTGGTTATCCATCCAGAAAACTTCCAGCCTTGCTGGCAATCCTGGCAGTGCTCCACAGAAAGCTGGTAGAGAGTTTTAAAGCTCAGGTTACTTTTACAGCAAATCCTTGTGCTGTTGCTGGACATTCTTAAACAAAAGGTGGCAGATAAATGACAGCAGAATTTGGCTTTTCCTGAGCCTGTTCCTCATTCCTGGGAGTAAAGAAACAGCAATCACGGGGATTATTGATATTTTTGGTGTTGATCTGCCTGCTTTGCTCTGCCAGGGAGCTCCAGTGGGAGGGCACATCCTCAGCTACCTGATTGAGAAATCTCGAGTTGTCCACCAAAACCATGGAGAGAGGAATTTCCATATTTTCTACCAGCTGCTGGAGGGGGCAGACAAGGATCTGCTCGGCTGGCTCGGGCTGGAGCGTAACCCCCAGAAATACACGTACCTCATCCAGGTCAGTGGGAGCTGCAGCTGCTCTGTGGCTCATCAGGAATTGTAGGGATGGAAAATGCAGCTTGGGCAGAAGGTATTCTTACCCTAAAAATAAAGGATGGCTGGAAGATCAAGCTCTGCACAGCTTCAGGCAATTTATGGTGATGCTCTCCACTCTCAGGGGTTTGATTTATTTGGGGTTTCCAGTAGAAACTGAAAGATTTGATCAAAGGAGCCATGCTCAGGATTAATAACAGTGAGAAAACTCACTGAGGGAACTGGCAATGAAAGCAGTGTACCCAGAAGTGTCTGTTTGCTGATAATAAAAGTTCTTTATCAATTAATTGTATTAATTCATCTTTCTTTTGCTGCCCAGGGTCGATGTGCCAAAGTGTTTTCTATCAATGACAAGAATGACTGGAAAATTGTCCGGAAAGCTTTTTCCATCATTGACTTCACTGAAAAAGATATCGAGGTACTGCTGGTGAAAAGGAACTGAGCAAGGGGATTTCAGAGAGGAGGGCACTGCTCTTTTCCTGAAGTGATGGGAGCAGCTGTGGAGAGGGGTGAAAGGTGGAACAGGACACACTTTGGGTAATCAGGACTGGAGAGGCTGACAAGAAACATGGACAGGGACTTTGGACAAGGGCCTGGGGTGGCAGGACAAAGGGGGATGGCTTCCCACTGCCACACAGTAAGTTTGGATTAGATATTGGGAAGAAATTGGGTCCCTGGCACAGGCTGCCCAGAGAAGCTGTGGCTGCCCCATCCCTGGAAGTGTCCAAGGATGGATGGGGCTTGGAGCAACCTGGGATAATGGAAGGTGTCCCTGCCCTGGCAGGGGTGGAACTGAATGATCTCTAAGTTCCTTTCCACCCCAAACCACTCTGGGATTCCATGATTCGGTGGGATTGAGGGAGTGGGTGGTGAAGGGCACGATGCCAGGGGTGGTACTGGATCCTCTGGTTCACCTCCTTCAGCCCGGCCAAAATTCTGTTAATTAATGGCGGGAAAGATCAGCACCACCCCACAGGGCTGTGAGAAATCATGTACTAATGGAATATCTCCCATTATCAGCATCTCTTTGGAATCGTTGCCAGTGTCCTGCACCTTGGGAACATCCAGTTTGAGGAGGACAGCAATGGCCACGCCATCATCCGCGACGGCTCCCAGATCAAGTGGATTTCCAAGGTGCCTCTGCCCAGATGGGCTCAGAATTCCCAGTGCTGGGAGGAAAACCTGAACCTTGCTGGGATTTTCTTATTGGTACAAAATATTTATTCCCAAAAGCACAAGGATAACTCTAAAAATACCCAGCTCTTCTTGTAAAGCATCTCGAGTTTTCTCCCTGAAATTTCCTTATCTCCTGTGGCTCCAAGAGGGGGGTGGCTGGGGAGTGGGTGGGGGTTGTGCCCTGCTGATCACACAGTGCTGCTTATTTGAACAGGGAGGATTATTATTCCTTATTTCCTGTGGCTGTGCTCTGAGTGCAGATATTTCTCTCCCCGCAGCTCCTCGGTGCTCACCTGTCCATCCTGCACGAAGCTCTCACCCACAGGAAGATTGAAGCCAGATCCGAGGAGGTACCAGGGAGTTCTGTGTGGTCCCAGATTAATCTGGGAGACCCCCAGCTGGGGGGTGGGTGAGGAGCCAGTTCTGAGTGTAAACCAGATCCCTCTGACTGTCCCTCTCCTCCTCCACATCCCCTTCTTCCAGCCTGAGATGTTAAACTAAAATATATTGGAGTTTTATTGCTGAACAAGGCAGGAGCTGGTAAAAAACTGAAACAGGGAATTGTATTTGAGCCAAACAATTTCCCCTTGCTCAGGCCACGGTGCTTCCTGGGAAACTGGGCTGCACAAACAGGGAAAACCACTCTTTGAACATTATATATTTTTATTTTAATAATATAGAAGTAAAACGAGGTCAGAATATTTTCCTGCTTCGTCTAAATTAATACTCACCAAAATGTAGTGCCCCAAACCTGCTGGCAGCTGGGGATACACCAGGCTGAAGGAACACTAGTGGAAAATAAAGCTGTAGGGAAAATCAGGGAATTCCAGAGTGGTTTGGGTTGGAAAGGACCTTAAATGGTCCAATTCTTACCCCCTGCAGGAATGGCTGCAGTCCAGGGGTGGCTGTGCTGTGCTGTGGGACAATGTGGCTGCTTCTCCAAGCCACAGAGGTGACCTGGCTGTGCAGAGGTTTGCTCTGATCCCCATGGTGCTCATCCTCTCTGGGATATCTTTATTTCCAGGTGCTCAGCCCACTGAACGTGGATCTGGCATTCTACGCCCGGGACGCCGTAGCAAAAGCAATTTATGGAAGGACTTTCACTTGGCTGGTCAACAAAATCAATGGCTCTCTTGCCAACAAGGTTGGTTTCTTGTCTGGGGTCCTGAATGCTCCTAAAATGCTGAGCAGTTTCTCCAGAGAGGCCCCACAACCCCCATCACCAAATATCTGGGATGTTGGATAATTGCTGCTGGGACATCCCCCAGCCCTGAGCTGGAAAACCCTTTAGTTACTCCCTGTTAAAGAGTTTTAGCAGTTCATTACCTGCCTTAAAGTGACTTCTCCACTGAGATTTCTCTGAAAGAGAAAGTTTGAAGTTCAGGTGAGAGCAGCCACCTGCAGGGAAGGAGCAATAGCAGAGCAGGGATGTTTTTGACAGGACCCAACTCAGAAAACAGTTATTGGCCTGCTGGATATTTATGGCTTTGAAGTGCTGGACACAAACAGGTAAGGGCTGTTCTGGGGGGGTGACCTGGGGGTACAGGACATTCCTGCATGAATTTTTGAGAGTGCCCTCAGCCCAGTACAGGGCACTAAAACCTGGGTGCAGGGTTTGCTGGACCTCAGGAAAAGCTTTGCTTTGGGCTGTGGTGCAACAGTGTGGGAGCAAGGGTGGGCTGGTTTGTGTGGGAATGGGGGGTTTGGTCCATGTAAAAATGGGGAATTTGGTCCCTGTGGAAATGAGGGCTTGGTCTCTCTATGGAATGGGTGGAGGAAGAAGCAAAAGTGCCCCTGGATCGCATCAAACCTGCTGCTCATTTAACCTCCCTGAAGTTTTGAGCAGTTCTGCATTAATTACTGCAATGAGAAGCTGCAGCAGCTGCTGATTGAGATGACCCTGAAGGCAGAGCAGGAGGAATATGAACTGGAAGGCATTGAGGTAAATTATATTTCACCCTCCCTTTTCCCTTTGAACTGCCATTGCACTGAATGCTTTTGATCACCAGTGTGAAAGTCATCCTGCTTTTTTAGATTGTTGTTGTTCCCATGGGAAGTGTAGGATTTGCAGGGGTCTCTTTCTGTAGCCCTTTTGAAGTGCAATTTAGCCCAGATTTAATTGACATCGTTTAAGGAAGAAGTAGGACCTTCCCCAGAACTCAGATGCTCAGCAGTGACAATGTCCCTGGAGAATGAGGGATTCCAGCAGTGTAAAACATGGAAAGATGGAGAGGATTTATGCAGAGAACAAGAGGATGGTGTGGGCTGCTGGGAGCAGGAGAACTCTGGAGTGGGATTGTGGATCACTGTGCTGTCACCTTTTCCCTCAGTGGATCCTAAATCACACCACTCATTTCAGTGAGATCTGAGGCTGTATCTTATTTAAGTTCCAAAGAACTTTAAAAATTGCAAACAAAAGGTCTTAATCTAAAATTTTTCTTCCTTTTTCCCTTTTCCAGTGGGAACCAATCCCATATTTTAACAACAAAATAATCTGTGA
The DNA here is from genome assembly GCF_037042795.1 of Molothrus aeneus. Lineage (NCBI taxonomy): Eukaryota > Metazoa > Chordata > Aves > Passeriformes > Icteridae > Molothrus > Molothrus aeneus. Next base: position 10,005,711 of record NC_089663.1, on the reverse strand, counting down.
CTTGGTTGAGCAGAAGCACAAAGGAATAATCTCCATCCTGGTAAGAAGAGAGTTTGTACTAAATTAAAATGCAGGCCTGTGCCTTGCTGTAATCACATTTTACCCTCTAATTATGGGATGGGTCTGTGTTATCCAGAACATCAACACAGATTCCTGTAACAAACCCAGAGGATGAGGCAGAGGATCCAATTTCGGGGGGAGTTAAAGGTGGGGGATGTTCTGTTTCCCCGCAATGGAGCTTTAGGTTTCTGGGGCAGAGTTGCCCTAAATGTTGTTGTTGAGGAGGGAATATGAGCTCAGAGCAGCTCTGATCCAGTGTCTGCTGTTGCAGGATGAGGAGTGCCTACGGCCTGGGGAAGCCACTGATTTGAGCTTCTTGGAAAAGCTGGAAGAGAAAGTAGGAGACCATGCCCACTTCGTGACGTATGCATTTACCCTCTGTATCCTATCCCAGACCCTTCCCATCCCAAATCCATGCCAGGGCTGGGGAGGGAACAATCTCTGCCTTGTCCCAGAGGGAATCAAAGAGCCCGTCCCGTGTCTGATGTTGGAAATCTCCACTGGTGCATCCGGGGTGCTGGGAGGTGTGAGCAGGGCTCTGTCTCTTCACTGCTCTGATGCTGAGCTCTGAGTCTGTCATTCCACACCAAAATCAGGGGATTTTAACCCAGGATTTTAGCCCAGGAAGGTTAAATGGCTTTGGCCATAGATGGCTTTGGTCCCCAGGGACTCCAGGAAAAGCTGAAGATGTTGTGACAAGGAACCAAATGCCTGAAGCTGAGGGGGGATATGTAAATATTTACACCCATCTTGTTCTGTGTGAGCTTGGAGTACGAAGAGGAGAGAAAACGCTTGTGCTCCTCTCCCCCAGATGAGTGACATTTTGGTTCATACTCCATTTGGAGGGGGTTTGGATCCCGTTTTGGTGGCAGCTGAGCGCGTTGGCGCCGAGCTGTGCTGGCACTTCCCTGCAGGAGCTGCTGAAGGGCTGTGACAAGTCATCAATTGAGAGTCACAGTGCTGAGCTGTCACTGTTCCTGCAGCTCTGAACTCCACCACAGCCAAGTGGAAAATTTGTAGCCAACTTCCTTGTCACCACAATGTGCCTTAATGCTGTTCTGCCTGATTAAAAGCTTTAAATAGAAGTGCTGGAGCTACTTCCACGGGATCTGCTCTTGGAAGGAGCTTTGATACACGAACGTGCTGTTGTGACACTCAGCTCTGCTGTTTGTGACTGCTTACAAAGCTGAAAATTCAGCTGTGAAGTTGCTCTTTTTTTTTTCTTGTTTGGTTCCTTTTTTTCCCCCCAGGAATCCTTGCTTTCTGAAATATTCCTGCTATTCTTGAACATTTGGGATTCTTTCGTTGTATTTGCGTTCTCGCTCTAGGGCAAAAATGTCTGAAATCCTTTCCCCCCTGGGTTTGCTTTGGGGTTGAGGAAGCTGGTGGTTTTTTCCCCCCACATAAGCAGTAAAAATGTATTTAAATGGATGTTATGGGAAGAAATAGAAATGCTTCTGGAATGGGTGATCACTGCCAAATGGCCATGAGTAGATCCCAGACATCCTGAGGAGTTTATGGGAGCTGCCAGCAGGGAGAGATGAAGGTCTGCTCAAAGGCCATAACTCCACAGTCAGAGTTTGATCAATAGGATCAAACACCACCTTTCCAGCTCTCCCCCAGCTGTGGCTGTCCCCAAGCTGAGGGAATCTCTTTGCTGCTCTTTCTCCTGGTGTTCTGTTGGGTTTTCCCCCGGCAGGCGCAAGCTGGCGGATCAGAAGACGCGGAAATCGATCGACTGGGTGGATTTCCGCCTCCTCCACTACGCTGGAGAGGTCACCTACTGTGCTGTGGGTGAGTGGGAATGGCCAGGCTGGAGCTCCTGAACTGCTGTGGGTGAGTGGGAATGGCCAGGCTGGAGCTCCTGAACTGCTGTGGGTGAGTGGGAATGGCCAGGCTGGAGCTCCTGAGCTGCTGTGGGTGAGTGGGAATGGCCAGGCTGGAGCTCCTGAGCTGCTGTGGGTGAATGGGAATGGCCAGGCTGGAGATCCTGAGCTGCTGTGGGTGAGTGGGAATGGCCAGGCTGGAGCTCCTGAGCTCCTTGAACTGCTGTGGGTGATGGTGACTTGATGGGCAGAGGAATTACAAATTACCTGCCCTCTGCAGGCACTGACCTGCAAGTCTTAAATAATGTGGCTGCAGTGAGAATTTTGAGGATGTGAATGTTCCTGTTTTCTTTTTTATTTTCTTTTAATTCATTTTTTTTTTTGTTTTCAGGATTTCTGGAGAAGAATAATGATCTGCTGTACAGAAACCTGAAGGAGGTAAGCACAAAAAAGGGATGCTGCTCTTTTACATCACCTGCTTGGTGCAGAAGATTTATTTACTCTCTGTAGCAAACAAAGACATTCTTTTCTCTTCAGCACTGATCTTTAGGGCTGTGCTGCTCCCAGGAGAAGTAGAAGGGCTGCTCAATAGGTCAGCTTTTATCTCCTCCTGTTTTAGGTGCTGTGCAACTCCAAGAACAGCATCATCAGGGATTGTTTCCTCCTGTCAGAGCTGGACAACAGGAGGAGACCAGAGACTGTGAGTTCTGTCTTTAATCTTAATTCTGAATATCATCTCAGCTCCCCAGGCCTTAGTTTCATCACTGATCCCTTCCTCAGTCCTGATGGCCATAAACTAAAACACAACATAAACTAAAACATGACAAGGTCTGCCTCAACCTGAGGAAGAGCTTTCCATGGAGCTGCCCAGGGAGGGCCTGGAGTCATTCCAAACCCACCTGGACACATTCCTGTGTCACCTGCTTTGGGTGACCCTGCCTTGCTAGGGGCTTGGACTGGGTGATCTCCAGAGGGCCCTTCCCACCCTATAAATTGTGGGGGTTTGGGATTCCTGCACTTGGTGGATGGTTTTGCTGCCATCCACCCCTGAGAGCTCCCTGGCAAAGGAACAGTGGTGCTGCTGAGACAGCAGCCAGCAAAGTCACATCCCACAGCACATCCCCCAAGGAGCTGAAGGGCTGCCTGCTGTGTCCAGATGAGTCCAGCTGCATGGCCAGGGCTCAAATGCTCCAGCTCAGCACTGACACAACTGACCACGCTCCAAAAACTCCAGGCTACCAATGCACCATCAGCTTTTGCTTCCAGGGTTAAGCTGGATGCAGGGAGTCAATTTCCCTCCCTGCAGGGAGGAGTTCCAGAGCTCAGGAAGTCCTTTTGATGCTGTCTTAGGTTGCAACCCAGTTCAAGAACAGCCTGACGAGCCTGATCGAGATCCTGATGTCCAAGGAGCCCTCATACATCCGCTGCATCAAACCCAATGAGAACAAGGAGCCTGGTGAGGCTGGGCCTGGAGGCTCTGCTGACTCCAAGGAGTGGGCAGAGGGATTTCTTTGGAGCAGGGTGCAGTGTGTGTATGTTGTGGAGATGTGTGGGAACCCAGGAAATTCCTCTGGCTGCCCTGGAGGACTCGAGACCCTGCCAGGGGGCTCAGAGACCTTGGCACAAAGCCCAAGACCCCTGTGCCTTTGATTTAGCCCTTGGAAAAAACAATTACCAACCTTTACATGAAGGATTACAAGCCATGACAGTTTAAGTAGAATGATAGTGAATTTATCACTGGGTGAAAAAGTAGATTTTGGGGGTTTTTAGAATGGGGGTTCAGGAGGCAAAATGGAGGGATCTGGGCATGTCCAGCCTTTCTCCTTCTTCTTCTTCTTGGCCTCCATCTTCTGCTGTGATGGTGGCACTTTTAGATTGGTTAAGAGTAGAAGCTCACTGTCTAACATGGGTGATAGGTATTGGGAAGTAAACACTGTTCAAGCTGGCAGCAAATTTGTCCCCATGGGTAAATGGGGATTTGGTTCCTTCCTGATTTCCCCCAGCACATGGGGATGTGGGTGAGCTTCCCCAGGCAGAACTGACCAGTGGAGGTGTGCTCTTACTGCAGGGAAGTTTGATGATTTCCTGATCCGACACCAGGTGAAGTACCTGGGGCTGATGGAGCACCTGCGGGTGAGGCGCGCCGGCTTCGCCTACCGGCGCAAGTACGAGCTCTTCCTGCAAAGGTGAGGGGGCTGCCTCCCCTCTGGCCAGGTAATCCCGCCCTCCTGAGGGCTGCAGAGCAAGCAAAACTCCAGTCCCAGTGGTGAGAGTTGTCAGCAGAACCCCTTCTGCTTCAAAAATGTCCTTTGCCTGTTGTTATCTGCATCGTTTTGATCTGCTTTGGCATCTCCCGCCTTGAGTGAAGCAGAGGGAGTTTCAGGGGTGGTTTCAGGAAGGATTTCTTCAAACTTCAGGTTGTTTGCATTGATGTCCTGCTGATCTTTCAGGTACAAAAGTCTCTGCCCAGCTACCTGGCCACACTGGCATGGGCCAGCAGCAGAGGGTGTGGAGAGGCTCATCAAACACATTGGTTACAAGCCTGAGGAGTACAAATTAGGAAGGTAAGTTCCTTGCTCTGGCTGCTCAGTGTTTGCTGTCCCATCTGTGACAGGAGGAAGGAGAGAGATAAAACCCTCGATGCACAAATTTCCTCATTATTTTTACCTGTTTCCATGGGAGCTTCAATCCAACCTCATTTCTTCCATTTCTGTGTTAGGGCTCCAGCTTCTCCTGCTTCCCTGGGCAATCCAAGGCAGCTCAGGCTTGAGTGGCATTACAGCTGTTTGGGGGGCTCTGAGCCTGCTCAGGAAGGATGGCTCACCATGGATAACCTGCTCCTGGTCTCTTTTTCAGAACCAAAATATTCATCCGTTTCCCAAAGACCCTGTTTGCCACAGAAGATGCCTTTGAGTACAGAAAGCACCTGCTGAGTAAGGTTCCAGTTCCCTTGGCCTGGGACCTTCTTCCTGGCTCTGGCTTGGGTGGGGCTTGGAGCAACCCGGGATGGTGGAAGGTGTCCCAGCCCATGGCAGGGATGGAGTGGGGTGGGCTTTAAGGTCTCTCCCAAGCCTGGTCTGCCTAGCTCTCAGAATTTATGGAAAACTCAGTAATGTTGCTCCAGGCTGGGGGGAAATCCCTTGAATTGTGGATTTGTGGCTCCTTTGGAGCTCTTCAGTCCTATGAGTACCTCCCTGTCCGTGCCCAGATGCACCAAGTGCCTTTCCCTTGGGACTGGGGTCTCTTCTGTCTCATCCTAGGGGTTCCTTGAGCAGCAGAACTGGAGGACATGGTGCCCACAGGGGCTGCTTCTGGTCCCCTCTGTCCCCTGTGCCATGGAGGGCAGGAGCTCAGCTCCTCACCCCCCTGACCCTGCAGGTGCCAGTGATGTCTCTGCCTTTTTCCAGTTTCAAGACTCCAGGCCAAATACAAAGGATTCCTTGGGAAAAGAGCCTACCAGAAGAAGAGGAAAGCAGGTACAGGCTCTGCAGTGGGGGATTCTCTCAGGGCTGGGGGCTTTCCACAGGGCCTGGAGCCTTGGGAGGTCCCAGATTCGTGGTTCTGTGGCAGCACTTGGGGTTGTTGGGGTCACAGGAGGTGGCAGCTGCACCCAGAGCATTCCCAGAGCTTTTCCAGAGGTTCCTTTGGTTCTGTTTGGATCCTCACACCACGAGCTGCTCTTGGCTCAGCTGTGGGAGCAGCTCTGAGCAGCAGCAGCAGCTTCTGTCACACACTGGGGACATTCTGGGGTACCTGGGGGTTGATCCTCAGCTGCTGGGGGAAAAACCCCTCTTATCACAGCAGGCTGATGTAAAGTGCAGGCTCAAAGCAGCTTTCTGGGCTGTGGGCAGGGACAGCAGGAGGCAGAGCAGGGACAAGGGCTGGCCTTGCTGCTCAGCCCCACAGCACAGTGGAACTTGATCCACCACGGAGAAGAAAAACATTCCAAACTTGCTGTTCCCACCAGCCGGCTTTTAGAGCTGCAAAATAACCAGTTTTAGCTCCTGCTGGGCGAATGGGAAGGCCAAAGCCCAGGACTGGTTCCCTCTTGCAGCAATCAAGCTGGAGGCCTGCTGGAGAGGAGCCCTGGCACGGAGGGCAGCCAAGAAGAGGACGTGGGCAGTGCAGACCATCAGGAAGTAACTGTCCCAACCATATTGCCCAGCCACAGACTCCCACAATGTTTGGGTTGGAAGGGACCTCAAAGCCCATCCAGTTCCCCCACCCTGCCAAGGGGACACCTCCCACTGTCCCAGGCTGCTCCAAGCCCTGTCCAGCCTGGCCTGTGACACTTGCAGGCATCCAGGGGCAGCCACAGCTCCTCTGGGAACCTGTGCCAGGGCCTCACCACCCTCACAGGGAAGAATTTCCTCATAATTTTTCTCATTCCCTCTCCACTCCCCTAAACCCAGCTCCTGAGCTGATTCCTTCTGAGCTCCAAAGCACTGTGGTTTGGCCAACAGAACTTGGTAAAAACCTGTTAATATTTAGAATATTCTAAAGCTTGAGATTTCCATGGCTGACCCTCAGTGTACCTGAGCTAACACTAGTGATCCTTAGCCTGTCCCTCCCCTCATTTCCATGGATTTCTGGAGGTCACAGGATATTTTCTGTAGGTTCATAATCGGCTTCATCAATCGGAAGAAACCCCTCTGTGAAGAGAACAGGGACTTTGTGAGGCTTTCACAGTACCACTACCTGATGAAGCTCCGAGACCACCTCCCAAAAAATGTCTTGGACAAGAGCTGGCTCAAGCCTCCCTCCATCCTGGAAGAGGTGAGGGGTCCTGGAGGCTTTGGGAGATGTGGAGGTGGCCCATGTTTGGTGGCCATGTGTGTGCACATTCCAGGTGGGAGAAAATGATCTGCTGCTGGCTCATCCTCTGTTCAGAGCCTTTGGAAAACCCCAAGATCTGCTGTGTTTGGGTGGGAATGGGTGGAATAGCACAGTGGTTGGTCCTTGCAAGAGAAATGATGAAGCTCCCTGTTGGTTTAAACAATAAAAAGGGAAAATGCACTGACAGTAGAGTGAATTTACAAGCCCTAATAAACACAAAATTAACCCCATGGGGTTCTAGGCTCATGGCACAGGTAGAGCTGTTTGTACAACTTCCCTACTTTATTTTTTCCTGATTTTTTTTTTTTTTTTTAATGCAGACATCCGAGATGCTCCAGAAAATCTGCGTGAGGAACCTGGTGAGGAAATACTGCCGAGGGCTCAGTGCTGAGAGGAAAGTGCAGGTAACAACCCCTGGAATGCAAATGTGGCAGTTCAAACAGGTGTGATCCCTGAGGATCACCTGGGACACAGGCAGCACCTTCTGATCCTGCTGCTCCAGTCAGTCCTTCAGGGATAAGAGCAAACTCCTCATCATAGGAGAGCAAACTCCTGGAGCCAGGTGTCCCTCATGATGGAGAGAGCAGACAGGTGGAGCTTAATTTAATGGCATGAAATCTGCTCTGCATAGAATTGGAAAAGATCCATAAATACCAAAGATCTGTAGGATTTTCCCAGAATAATCCAAAGGTGCCAGGAGAAAAGCAGCACAATTCCAAGATTCCATGAGTCAGGCAGGCAGCGTATGAGCAGAAGGATGCTGTGGGAGTGGCAGTGTTTGCATTGTCCCTGCTGGTGTTCCCTGTGGTGGAATTCTGAGGGTCAAGGCTGTTCCTTCTCCCATCAGCTGCAGCAGAAGGTGGTGACCAGTGCTGTTTTCAGTGGGAAGAAGGAGGGGTACCTGGAGAGCCTCAGCCAGCCCTTCCTGGAGACCCGCCTGAGTGAGTGCAGCAAACCCCTGCAGGCCTCAGCCACGTCTTCCTGGAAATTCCTGCTTAACCAAACAGACTCTCTTTTCCCAAGAGAAATTCCCTCCTGGCAGAGGCAGCATCACCTGCCAGTGGAGTTCCTCCCTGTCACATCGAGTGACATCACTGCTGGGTTGTTCTCAAACTGGGGGTACTGGGATCCCTCTGGGACAGAAAGCCACAAACCTGAGCAGAATTCCATGGGAGCTGGGATGGAACCAACAGCAGACCCAAAACCAGGCAGAAACTCCCGGTGTGAATTTACTTGTCAGGCAGGAAAAGTCACCAAAATGGGTCTGGGAGCAGCTGGAGGTGACTGCCCTCAGTTTGGAAGGGAGCATTCCAAGGGGGAAAAGCCAGTTGGGATGAAGACAGCTGAACCAGCTCTCTGGAGTTTGCTGGGGAGTGGGGAGTGTCTGTCTGGGGCTGTGGCTCTGGCACCCACACCCAGTTTGTTTTTATGGTTTGCTCCTCAGAAGAGAATGACCTAAACCCCAAAGTGCTGCAGCTCATCCGTGGGGAGAACATCAAGGTAAGGGAAGGACAGAACTCTTGGAATTACATTCACTGGAGTCCTGGAGCTGGTTGCTCACTCAGGGACTGGTGAAGAGCAGCAGAGCCACCATTTCCTTGCTTCTAAATTTGAGACAGGTCTCAAAATAATTGAGAAAAATAACTGAAATAATTGAAAACCTAATTAAGAGTTACTTAAGATTCCTTTTAATGAAAGCTTAAAGAACATTCCTAGCCCTGTCCAGGGGAGGAGCAGAGCTGGAGTGTCCCTGCACTTCCCATGGTTATGGCATAGAGGGCACAGGGACCCCATCATTCCCAGGATTCTGCCTCCTGAATTTCCCAGTGTAGGGAATCCAGATCCCTGTGAGCTCAGACCTGCACTCCACGGGCAGAGCTGCCCCTCTCTGAGCTGCTTCCAGCCAGGAAAATCCAAACCCCTGGATCAGGAGCTTGCAGGGGTGGAAATGCTGATTCCAGCTCGTTGTTTTCAGTATGTGACCCCCGTGGTGAAATACGACAGGAATGGGTTCAAGGCGCGGGAGCGGCTCCTGGTGCTCACCCAGAGCTCAGCCTACGTGGTGGAGATGGCCAAGATCAAACAGAAAATCGAGTATTCCACCCTGAAAGGTACCTCTGGGAGTCGCTGTCCAAGGCTGGATTGGGACTAGGAGCAACCTGGACTAGTGGGATAGGGTGGAATGGGATGATCCTAAATGTTCCTTCCAACCCAAACCATTCCGTGATGGTTCTGTGGGTTGTTGTGGGGATTCCTGTCCTGCCAGGCATCCTTTAGGAAGGATGACATTCTGAAACTTTGTCTTGCAAAGATATTGGAATGATCTGTCCCTCTTTTCCTGGGGACTGGACAAAGCCTTGAAGGATGATTTTATGAGTAAGAGTTCCTTGAAATGTTTAAATGCAGGAGGACGTCACTTTCTGCTGACACAGAGAGGAGAAAAAATAACCCAAACCTTTCCTAGCCTGGTTTGTGGGTATTTTTTAATCCTGGCACTGTTGGAACTACAGTTCAGGGGTAGAATGGGTCCTTTCCCCTCTTCTGTTACCAAAACCAAGGCACCAGGGAAAGGTTTGGGGCAAACAGCTCATGCAGGGGTTTAAATCACCACTGTTGGAATTGTGCTATGGACAATGGGTGACATAAAGGGACCTTCAGAAGATATTTTGAAAATTCAGATTAATTAATCAATCCAAGTAGGAGCTTTGTGTGTTTTGCTCTAAGAATGGGAATATTCTTCACTCTAAGGAAGGACAGAGCCCTCCTTCAGGAATGTGATTTCCCCTTTAACCATGTGGGGCTGGAATTGCTTCTCCTGGGGGAAGCAGCTGAGGGTGGTGTGGAGCTGGGTTTGGTGTTTTCCTTTAAATTTGGGCTTCTTTTGAAGGGATCTCCACCAGTAACCTGAGTGATGGGATCGTGGTCATTCATGTTCCTGAGGACAACAAGCAGAAGGTAGGAAATGGGGATGGTGGCTCCAGTGAGGCCATGGGGCTGATGCCTCCAATACCATCCTATGAACTCCTGGAATGACACAATTCCTGGTGTTTATTCAGTGTGTAATCAGCCAGGCCTTTACATCCTTGCTGTCTCAACGTGAAAACTTTCACTTGGAATCCCAGCCTGCCAGGGAGTGGTGGAGAATGAGAAGATCCCCCCTGAGCCTCCTTTTCTCCAGGCTGAGCTCCCCAGCTCCCTCAGCCCTTCCTGGTGTGGCTGATTCTCCATCCCCTTCTCTGGACACGCTCCTTCCTTATTTCAGACCAAATAAATCCTAAATAATCCCTGGAGAGGGTGTTTAAATTGGTCACTTCTGCCTGGTAGTCATTCCAAAGGAATTTCTCTGCACCATCAGGTGCTGGGGTGATGCCAGGTGACTTTATCCCTCTTTTTTGTTGTTTCCAGGGAGATGTGATCCTGCAGTGTGAGCACATCTTTGAGACAGTGACCAAGCTCTGCATATTGGCCAACAAGCAAAGCGTTGTTAAAGTGGTGAAGGGAAGGTAAGGAAGGCAGGAAGGTGGATGGGTAGCACTGGGCAGGCTCAGTTTTATGGGAAAACCTTTTAGGCCTGGACTAGGTCAAGACTGTTGAATCACCCCAGCAGACAGTGCCCAGAGCTGTGCAGCACCATCTCTGTTTTTGTGACTTTCAGAGGCACAGGGAGATGAAATGGGATGCACTGAGAGAAAATGTATTAAAAATCGTTCCAAAGAGTCCTTGTACCTTGCTGGGGGTGCTGCTCTGCTCTGACAGCTGCCCATGCCCCACCTGCCCAAACCCAACCTATTTCTAGGTGATTTTATTTTAAACCCACTTTTTTTTTTTCAGTTTTCTGATGTGACCTGGGCATGAGGTCATGGCTTTAGTGGTTCCACAGGGGATCCCATTAGCCTCAGGAAAGCCAGCTGGGAAGCTGTGGGTCACATCAGGACAAATGCTCCTCTCCCAGACAGATTGAGGAGGCCCAAAATGTGATTCCTCCCAGTGCTCCTGGCAGGTGGATGCAGCCCATGTCTCCAGCCTCTCTGAGAATTGGAGCTGGCAGGTGAAACCTGCAATTCTGCTCCAGCTTTTCAGCCTGGCCTTTGCATTTCAGCTCTAATTAGATTTGGTGTGCTCAGTGCTTTCCTCCAGGTCAGATCTGCTTAGCTTCCAGTGCTTAATTGCACCAAGAAGACTCAAAAAGCCTGGGCTGGGCAGCCTTGTTCCATTCATCAACCCCTTGGGCTCGCTGGGATAATGCAATTGTTTAGGAAATTCACCTAAGCTGGAGGCTCTGATCTGCTCCTCTAACAAGATTTGCCCAGGGAACAGAAATAAAGGGGGTTTGGAGCAAAGCCTCTTGTGGGGAGAGCACTCCAGGGGCTGTGGTGGTGTTCACAGGGGTCCCAGGACAAGGGAAGAGATGAGAATCTTGACTCCATGTTTCAGAAGGTTGATTTATTATTTTATTATATATATTATATTAAAATGATATATTAAAGCTATACTAAAAGAATAGAAGAAGTGATTTCATCAGAAGGCTAGCAAAGCAATAGAAAAGGAATGGAATGATAATAAAATCTTGTGACCGACCAGAGAGTCCAAGACAGCTGGGCTGTGATTGGCCATTAATTAAAAACAACCACACGAGACCAATCCACAGATGCACCTGTTGCATTCCACAGCAGCAGATAACCATTGTTTACATTTCGTTTCTGAGGCCTCTCAGCTTCTCAAGAGAAAAAATCCAAAGGAAAGGATTTTTCATAAAATCTGTCCATGACAAGGGCCCTCCTGTGCTTCCAGCCTCCGGTTCCGCGTGGGCTCCGGGAAGGAGGGGACCATGGTGTTCACCGTGGGGCCAGAGCCTCAGGTCTTCAAGGACAAAACTGGACAGCTGACAGTGGTAAGGCCTCAGCTGAGCACAGGGAGCCACCTGGTGCTTCCCCCTTTGGATCTCCACCTGCAGAGAGCACAGCCCCCCCTTCCTGGGAGTCCAGGAGGGCCTGAGTGCCCTCCCAAAGCAGGAGGTGACCACCCCGTCAGTGTCACCTGCAGGAGGTGATCCAAGACAGGGCTGGGAGCTGCAGGTCCAGGGATTGTGCAGGAATTGGCCCAGGGATGGGGGGAGCAATGCTGGTTCCTGGTGGGGGCACTCAGAGAATTTAGTCTGACCCAAACTCAATGTGAACCAGCAAAATGAGGCCTCAGGGGATGTTTTCCACCTCCCTCAACCAAGTTATGCCTGAAGTGAGTTGGGGGATGGAGGGAAGGCACTTCTTGTCACCCAAGCAGGTCCTCTGAGGAGCTGACAGCTCCAAGGAAGAATTCCAAGAGGAGTTCTCCATCCTGCAGAGGAGACGGAGGGAATTGTCTCTATCTACCAATGGGCAAATAGAAACTCCACCACCACCTCTCTTCCCAGGCACTTTGAGAATTCCTGATTTAATGGCTCCTTCCTCTTCTCCTCCCAGGTGTCAATCCCAAAAAAGTCTTGATGAGAACCCGTTGCTGTTCCCTTGGCTGGGAACAGAAAGGAGCCTGCAGGATGGGACCAGCCCTCACATCTCCCCTGGAATCTCTGATGCCACAGGGCTGCTGTGATTTGAGAGTTTGTTTGCATCTTTTAGGCTCTTTTTTTTATAGCTTAAAACTATTCAACTATAGATAAATAAAATCCCTGATGTTGCTGTAACGTTCCCAGTAGGAGACGCTCATTACATGGTCACAGGGACGTTTATCCCCAAAGTTCCAAGGTAAAAATCTCCATCTCTGAGAGGTCAGGAAGGATTAGGACAGAAGCCAAAAGGCTTTTCTTGCTGTAATTTGACTCACTACTCAGGAGCACTGCAAGAAGTGCAGAGCAGTATTAACCCTGGTCTAAAAACAATTTTTCTCAAGGCAGAGTGACCAGAGAGAATCCCAACAGCTGGGCCTCTCCCACAGGGAGGGCTTGGAGGTCAAACTGACATTAATTAGGATGGAGATCTGATATTTCATCCCAAAAGTTCCTCCAGTCACACAGCCCATGAGGCCATGGAGCTCCAAGCAAGTAATAAAGTGACACGCATGTAAATATGAAATATCTTCTAATTTATTGTGTTATATTAAAAAAAAAAAACAAAAGTACATATTGCAAACATCAACCATACACTGAAATCCAGCTGAAGCTTGTTCTGTGCAGAAGTCTGGACAGGTGGGAATGATTGTACAGAACAGGAATTTGCTGTTGTCCATGAAACAATTCCATTAAGACTGAAAGGTTCTACCTATGCTTTGCTCTAAGGTAGGATGGGAGCTTGGAGCCTTGCCCAGGTGCTGCTCAGGGGATCCAAACCTGCCTTGGGGAAGTGCAGGAGCAGCTGTTACAGGGAGAGAGGGGGGAAAAGGGCACCAGGGCTGGTCCCTGTCCCCTCCTTGTGCAGCCCCACCCGTGTCAGGAGCTGGGAGGGGACAAAATCCCTTCCCCAGGGGGACTTTGCTCAGCTCCCCTGGGCCGTGCTGGCACTGCTGGTGCTGGGGGATGGAAGCAGCCAGCTCTGCTCTCCCTGGCACTGGGAGGCAGGGAAGGATAATCTGAAGAGCTGCTTGTGCCCAGGACACCTGCCCTGAGCCCCAGCTGCACCTGAGAGCTCAGAGTAAAACCATTTAGAGTAACGAGGCTCAGGGCTGAGAGCATTTGTGCAAGGGCATGACCAGGGTGTGGCCAGAGCAAGGACAGGGACAGCAGGTAAAGGACAGGCCCCAGGACAGCACAGCTTGGCTGCACCACTCCAGCACCCCGAGGGTGAGCTCAGGAGTGAGTTAAGACAGAGTCTGCCCACAAACGAAGTAACAAAACTGAAATGGAAACTTTAACTCTCCTGGAGTGACTTTGCTAAACCAACAGCTCTACAAAGCGCTGTACAAAGATTAAAAACAGCCCTCCCCTGGTTTTTAAGAACTTAGTTTGCATATCCTGAAAGGGAAAAGCCTGAAGCCAGTTAAGGATCTATTTACAGAGAAGTTAATCACGTAGCTGTGACCTGTCAGGTGCTTAGTACTGGTGTCACCTCCTGGGGCTGAAGCTGCTCTGCCCCACAGGACTGGATTGGGTCTGGGGTCTGCAGGTCAGCACAGCCGGGGATGAGCTGGAGAGCAGCTCCCAGCTGGAGTGAGCAGGGTTTGCTGCAGGACTGGGGCTGCTCCCTGGTCCCCCTCTGCTGGGACACAGCCTCCACCCCCAAGGGCTGCTCCAGATGCTGAGAAGCCCAGCGACAGCCCAGTAATCACCAGTAAGTGCCAAAGTACACAGTGCTGGAGAAACAGCAATCCAGGACTTCCCTGCCTCACCCTCAGCTTACCCCAGCCCTGAGGGGAGAGGCACTGGCTCCTTCCCCCTCTGCACTGCTCCAGCCCTAGAGGGTGCTGCAAACAGGTTTAAGTACAACTCAAACTGGAAGTCCTGAGGTGTCAGGACAGAGCTGAAGCTGCTGAACCCCCAGGAGACTGTGGAGCTCTCAGTGAACAATCAGCAGCTGCAGGAGAAAGAGGAGAGGAGGCAGGTATAACACCCCCACCTGCCACAGCCAGCAGCTGCCTGCAATGTGGAGAAGTCTTTGGTTACTAGAAAGATGGCCTCACATTAAATTGAAAATCTTTGAGCTTTACTTGATGATCCAAAACTGTACAGCCACTTCCTGGTATGTTTCAGCCTCTACCAACGAGCTCTGTGGAACAGAAGAACGTGGCTGGTGCTGCTGCAGCACATTTGGTTTCACACTGTTCCCATGTCCTCAGCAGCCCTGAGCCAGGAGCAGGGATCCTTGGAGCAGGAACACAGAGCTGATGCTCCAGAGGAGTGTGGCTGTTAAAGCCAGTGCTAAATATTCCATAAAAAGGGTCAAAAGAAACTCTAGCCCAGGGCAGAGTGCTCTGGTGTCACCCGTGGGTGCTGCTGCAGTGCAAATTTAACACTTCCTACCTCAGGTTTCTCTTCCTCCCAGGACTGGTGACCTGAACTGTCACAGCTGTGGCTCTGCTCAGCCCTATGGAATGACAGCCCACCTCCCACCACTGCTGTCACTTGACTCCACAACAGGCAACAGGAGACAAGGAGGTAGATAAAATATTCATTGAAAGAGAAAAGCACTTGTAGAAAACCACAGTGCAGTGGCCTTCTCCATGCTCTGCCCTTCCACACACAGCTGCCAAGGCTGGGAGGGTTTGGAACGGCCTCAGGGTGAAGTCAAACAGGGAATATCTGCCTCTGGGTCACTGCCTGCTTCTGTTTCCCCTCACTCAGAGCAGGGCAATGCTCCTGGATCAGCTCCAGAAGGGAACCAGGGCTGCTGCCCCCCACCAGCACCCCCAAAATGGGGGGATTGAACCTGCTGTGACTCCTGGTACCTGGGAGCTGCTGGAAACCAACCCCCCAGCTGAGATCCAGGCTCAGGCAGAAGCTCTAAGCACTGACCAGTACCAACACCACTCCTAGGGAAAGCAACCGTGGACAGTTTGCTCCTGATTCTCCTCATTTGGGAGGAATTTTAACCTTGAACTGGAGGGATAAAACAGGGATGGGTGTTCCCAGCTCAGTGCTGCAGAAGCCCCACTGAACCCTTGGAGGAGCAGATCCTGAGAGCTGTGGGGAACCTGAGGGAGCAGCCCCTGCTCCCTCCCACTGCTCTGAGGGAATCCTCTGCCCCCAGACTCTAGGAATCTCATCAGCCTGTGCCATTTGTTCTTTGGGGAGTCACCCAAGGCACTCCCAAGCTCTCTTCCAGGAGCCAGGGAGCTCTGCAGCAGCCCTGGGTCCAGGTTCCTGCCTTTCCCTCCAGCCCAGGAGGGTCAGGGAGTGCCTGGAGGGAAGGAGGGTGGCTGGCTGACCTTTTGTTTGTTGTTTTGGTTTTAAAGTGCAGGATCATTACCAAAGTCACAGGAAGCCAGTCCTCCTCCTCTCCAGCACAAAACAGCAACAGACAAGAGTGCTAAAAATTCTGGGCATTTCTCCAGCTGCTCAACAGGCCCTTCCAGGCTGCCCAGTCACCTCACGGATCCTCGCCCTACAACTACCGCGTTTAAATACCCCAAATAACCTAGAGTTTGTTACAAATCCCAATTTACAGACTGTGCTGGACAGGAGTTGCACTGCCTGGTCCTGCTGCAGGGCAGCCCCTTCCCCAGAGCTGAGGGGGTCCCCAGGCTGGCTCACTGGTGCAGGTGGGCCCTGTCGTCGGGGCGCTTGATGTGGATCCTCCGCACGCGCTCGATGCGCTCCCGCTCCTCGTCCTCCTCCAGGTGGTGGGAGCGCCCTGCAGCCCCTCCCGTGGCTTCCAGGAGGGCATTGTCCGGCCCCCTCCCGTCCTGGGATTCGTACAGGAGAATGTTCAGGGTCTCCTCGTAAATTCGGGCTTCTGGGAACTCCACCTGGCAGGGAGGGGAGAGAAGGGCGCTGACTGCAGGGGCCAGGTTACCTCGGTTTGGGTTCCTGACACCCGGTGTTGCAGTTCCCTGACTGCACCCCAGCCACAGAAACCCTTTCAGGCACAATCCTTCCTATTCCATTTTTTGCTTCCAGCTTTTGAGTCCAACAACAAGTTGGGTTTTTACCAGAACCAGGCAGATCTCTCCTGGGAAAGGGAAGAATACAGGGAAGGTGTGCCATTGCTGGATCCCTCCTTACATGGGGGTGTAGAGCCAGGGAATGGTTTGGGTTGGGAGGGACCTTAAAAATCATCAGTTTCATCCCTAGGTCATCTACTTGCAACTCCCAAACCCAAATGTAGCTAAATGCACCAGTTTGTCTGGAGATAGAGCTGGACTGAACATTATGGATGTCATGATGCACTATGGAATACCACAGGGCTTTATGGAATATCCCAACTGCCCAGTGCAGGCAGCTCCTGCTGTACCCCCAGGATGAGCTCCAGCTGCTGCCCCACTCTCAATGCACTGATTACCCTCCAGAGGTGCTGAACAATGACAAAGTGCCAGCCTGTTCAGCTGTCAGGGTGCCAGGCTGGAGCATTCCCAGTTTTCCTGTACCTTGGTCTGCTTCTTCTCGGTGGCATAAACGATGGAGGTGCAGCAGACCTCGGCGATCTTGCGGCCCTGCCCGTAGAAGGACCAGCAGCAGATCTCGTCCCCAATGACATCCTTGATGAAGAGCACCCTCCCGTTGAACCTCAGGGACAGCTTGTCAAAGAGCTCAATGTTCTTCAGCATGTTGTCATCAGAGTTGCTGTGGGAATGGAGGCAGCAGCAGGAATTTACAGAGCACGTGCAAAGAGTGGGAGCAGTGAGTGCTGACAGCTCTGAGGTCCCAGATTCATGTGTCATAGAATCCCAGGATGGTTTGGGTTGGAGGGACCTTAAAGCCCATCCAGTGCCACCCTGTGACATGGGCAGGGGCACCTTCCACCATCCCAGGCTGCTCCAAGCCCCATCCAACCTGGCCTTGGATACTTCCAGGCATGGGGCAAACCAAAGAAATTTATTCTTATTATTTCACTTCAAACCATTGAGCTCAGCACCCTGGATGGGCACTGTTATGTCATGAAACTTATAAGGGAATAAGGGAAAAACGACAAGGGCCCCAGTGTGATGATTTCACCACTCACTGAGCTCCCTGTGTTCAACTACCACACTGCAGTCCATGGGAACGCAGACAGCACTTGGCCAGGAGCCTCTGCCAGCTGCACCTAAGGATTAGAGGAACTCCTCTGGCACAGAAATAGCACAGGCTCATGGATGGCAGCAGACTCCCTTCTGACTTCAGTTTGAAATTAATTGGGAAAAAATGGAGTGCCTGCCAACACCAATCTGTCATTGGGTCTGGGGGAAGAAAAAGGAAACTTTTATAGTAGATTTTAGTCTATGAAAAACTTCCAACAATTCCAGCTGAAGTCACTTACCTGGTGTAGGAATATTTGTTGTTGCTTCTGTTATAGAGCAGCTTCACTGCTGGCTGTAAAAAACAAAGCACAGATGAGTTCCAGGGAGCACAGCCTGAGCTGGAACCTCAGCTCAGCCCAAGGCCCCACAGAGAAACTGCAATGACAAATTCCCAGGGGGATTTCAGTGGTGTTACTGCTGCTGCTGCAAACCTGTGATGCACAGGTTGGCAATGGGGTTGCAATCCCTCCTGACCCCTTCTGGGACTGGATCCTCACCTATTCTTATCTTCCCTCTGTCTTATCAGCACCCCCTGCTATGTGCAGGGACACCTCCCACTATCCCAGGTTGCTCCAAGCCCCGTCCAGCCTGGCCTTGGACACTTCCAGGGATCCAGGGGCAGCCACAGCTGCTCTGGGCACCCTGAGCCAGGGCCTCACCACCCTCACAGGGAAGAATTTTTTCCTAAAATTCCATCTAACCCTGCCCTCCTTCAGCCTAAAGGCATCACCCCTTATCCTGTCACTCCGTCCCTTGTCCAGTACTCCAGTTCTCTTGGAGCCCCTTTAGGCACTGGAAGGAGCTCTGAGGTCTCCAAAAAAGGTTCTCCTCTCCAGGCTGGACACCCCCAGCTCTCTCCATGGCACACCTCAGTCTCTCTCACCTTGTTGGAGGTTGCAATCAGCTTCTGCTCCTCCTTGGAGGAGGTGATCACCGGGACCTTGCAGAAGGGCTCGTAGGTGTCCTTGTTCTGTGAGAGAAGAACCAAACAGCAGCTGAGTGACAGCAGCTCCCAGGGCACAGCCACATTTCCTGGGAATGATCTCTGCTGAGGGGTCAGTGTCCACTCTGTCCCTGTGGTGTCCCTGGGGAGCTGTGGCTGGCCAGGTACCATTATTCAGGGAGCACCTGATGTGTGTTCACTCCTGTGCTCCACCACTGAATGTTCTGTGCCCAGTTAAACAGCAGGATCTGGAATGGGGCTTCTCTCAAACAGGACATCAGTGACAGTGGCATCAAACCCAAGATGGCAACCTCAGAGCATAACAAAGATCACAACAGGACTCCAGCAGCTCTGGGAAGAAGCTGGTTCTCCTAGATGTGACCAGACTCCAGCAGATGACAACGTGAACTACTCCCATTTCCATCCCAAGCCTCCAAAATCACCACATGAAGACCAGGAGAAAATCCTGCCCACCCTCAGCTGCCCCTGAGCCCCGTGCCCACCTGCAGGGCTGCCTGGCATTCATCCACCAGCCCCTGCACCAGGTAGTACTTGGCCTCAGCCAGCAGCTCCTCGATCTCCCGGCGGCTCTCCGGGAGCGGCACGGCCCCGTCCCGCAGGTAGTTCAGGATTGTCCCAAAGTGCTTCCCACAGCGGTCGATCAGGATCCAGCCTGGGGACACAGGAAGGCCACAGTGAGGACAAGCTGAGATCAATGTGGCAAAAGGCCTTGGCAGAGCAAACTGGTGAAGGACATGATGGAACTGGGAGTGGGAGGATGGAATGGGGAATGTGAGCAGGGAGTGCAGCACAGCTGGACCATGGCGGGAGGAGAATCATGGAAGGGTTTGGGTTGGAAGGGAACTTAAAGCCCATCCAGTCCCTGGGAATATATTCATGTGTTCTCCTCCTACTGAGGAGTCTGTGAAGGGTGAGTAAAAATAACCCCTGACCCTGCCCTGACCAGAGAGAGGCACTGGGGGTGTTCAAGGCTGATGGAAATCACAGAATGGTTTGGGTGGGAAGAGACCTTAAACCCATGGGCAGCGACACCTCCCACTGTCCCAGGCTGCTCCAAGCTCCATCCAACCTGGCCTTGGGCACTTCCAGGGATGGGACAGCCACAGCTGCTCTGGGCACCCTGAGCCAGGGCCTCAGCACCCTCACAGGGAAGGACTTCTCCTCAATATCCCATCTAACCCCACCTCTGGCACTGGGAAGCCATTCCCCCTTGTCTTGTCCCTCCATGCCCTTGCCCAAAGTCTCTCTTCCAGCTCTCCTGGAGCCCCTTTAGGCACTGCAAAATGCTCCAAGGTCTCCTTGGAGCCTTCTCTTCTCCAGTGAAGAAAAGAGCTACAACCAAAGCTGTAGGTGCAGCATCCACACTTCACCTCTCACTGCTGGGATGAGGCTGGACCCTGGAGAAGTCAGGCAGTGCCAAGGCTGGAGTTTCCCTGAGTGAACAGATGGCCACTCTCACGGGCTGAGGCTCAGGAATGCAATGAGGAAACGCTTGTGGGGAAGGAGTCATATTTTGGACAAATAAGGAAAGTAGGTTAAAGCAGCCCCTGTGTGCTCTGCATGAATGGAATTACGAGGGAAAGTCTGAACATTTGGTTCAGTCTGGAGAGGGAACACGGCCCTTTCTGAGGGAAAAGGAGACACTCTGCAGCAGCTCACTCCAGGCTTCCCAGCTCCCTCATTCCTGCTGTCCACAGACAACACAAAGTGTGCTCCAAGTGTGATTTTACAGGCTGGAACAACAAACTAGAGAAAGAAATGATGGAAGAAAGGACTGATCCGAACTAATGGCTAATCCAACTGGAGCAGAAAAAAGCCCATTTGGCAGTGCAGACTATGGAAAGCAAGAAATCCCATTTTAGTGGGAGGTTTAGTGGAAGGTGTCTCTGCCCATGGCAGGGGTGGAACAAGGTGAGCTTTAAAGTCTTTTCCTACCCAAACCATTCTGGGATTCTGTGATAAAGAGGAAGCACAAGCCATGGTAACAAACCAGGACATCCACAAATGCAGCTTCTTCCCAAGCTCACTGGAGCACACAGGAAGGTAAAGGGCCAGCTGAGAGCAGAATTACCATCCCCAAACTCCTCTGTGATTCCTCGTAGGCTGCAAAAATCTGCTGCAACTTCATGTTTACAGATGGTGAAACTGAAGCAGAGTTGCTCATTTTCATGTGGGGATGAGAAAACACTTCCAGTAGCATTGCAAAATCAGAGTGACCACTAGAAGAGCTTTTAAAAACCCTTCTGCTTCCCCCAAACAGCCCAAAGGAGATGAGTCACAGGGAAGTGACCCCGGTGCCACTCGGCCACAGCAGAGCCAACAAGTGGGCTGAAGTCTTTTGGAGCCGTTTTTTTAATTGCAGTGTTCCAAAAACATCCTGTGATCCATTTAGGAACATGGGCATGGAATCCATGGGCTGTATGGAACATAGAATCATGGAATGCTTTGGGTTGAAAGGGAACTTAAAGTTTATCCAGTTCCAACCCCCTGCCTTGGGCAGAGTCACCTTCCACTATCCCAGGCTGCTCCAAGCCCTGGCCTTGGACACTTCCAGGGATGGGGCAGCCCCAGCTTCTCTGGGAATTCCATCCCAGCCTCTCACCACCCTCACAGGGTGGATTTCTTCCCAATATCCCATCTATTCCTGCCTTCTGGCAATTTGAAGCCACCCCCACTTGTCCTGTCATTCCAAGCCCTGCAAATAGTCCTTTCCCTCATTTCTGTCAGCTCCTTCCCTTCTCCAGGCTGAACAATCCCAGCCTTTCCTCCCAGCAGAGCTGCTCCATCCCTCTGATCATCCTGGTGTCTCCTCTGGGCTCCCTCCAGCAGCTCCAGCTCCTCCCTGTGCTGGGGCAGCTCTGCAGGTGGGGTCTCACCTGGGCAGAGGGGCAGAGCCCCCTCCCCTCACTGCCTTTGTCCATGGACACATCACCTTTAGCACTTCATCTTTGTCTTATAGGAATTCTTAGGGACAGGATCCAAACACTCCAGCTAAACCCAGATATTTTCCAAGCAAGCCCTGGCAGGTGAAACAGGAGCCTGACACTGGACACTGCCTGAGGCTCCACTCTCTTATCAGCAGCAGGACCAGGAACAGCTTCCCCATCAACAGCAGCAGGGAGTCAGGGAAAAAAAGAGAATTGGAAACAGGTGGATGCACCTGGAAAACTCACATCCTTCTCCCTGCTCATTACCATCCAAAGAAAATGTTCCAAATATGCTGATTTGCTACAGTTCATCAATAATTTCTAAGCTGAAAACAATCATCTACCACCCACAGCCAGAGAAGCCCAGACTGTTCTCCTCCAGCCTGAGGAGCAGCAGGTTGGAATTGTTCAGCTGGGAGGAGGAGCTGCGATCTCAATCCCAGACACAAAGCAGGACCCAAATTCCAGACTGGTTAAACTCAACTCCTTCCAGTTGCTCCCCAAGCCTGGCTTCTTCTCCTAAGAAACATTTTGTTTGGTGCCAGGTTTAGGGTGTGACCAATGAGGAGGATTTTGAAGAATTCCAGATAAAAAGTGTTTCCTTTAGCAGCCCCAGTGCTATTGTCCCAGTTTCCAGGCAAGGGGAGATAAAGCAAGAACTCCTGCAATGGGAGTGTCTGTGTTACAACACACAGGAAGTATCAAATTCCTCTTAAAACACAAACTGGTTCCATGGAACAATCCCACACACACACTGTGGGAGTCACAGCAAAACAAACTTGGGATTTTACATCCCAAACGTGGTATTTTAGTGGGAGAAACTCCAGTTATCCTCAGATTTGGGGTGCAAACAGCACCTGCACTTCCAGAGCCTCTGAGCCCTGGGAATGGGATGTCCCAACCCTCCTGTACCTGCCCGGGACACTGGGATCATGCCAGGGTGAGTTTCCAAAATGAATTTGGAATTTCCAATCCATTTCCAACCACAGGAAGTCTGGAATTATCAAATTCAGCACAGCAGCTTCAGGGAGGGACAGGAAGATCCAGCCCAAGTTTAGCAAAGGGAGAATGTTCACAACATTTCCACTGCTCCAGTGCTCCCAGTCAAGGTGTTGATTCCCATTTGACAGTTTATTTCCAAAATTGGACCCAGTGTGGATTCCCATTTGACTTTTTTCCCCAAATTTGACCCACAGACTGACTTTTTCAATGCAACCTCCATGGTCTGTATCCAGGATAAGTATCCCAGAGACCCTTTGATCCAAATCACAGCATCCACATTCCTGCTTTATCCTGGCCTGGAATTAACACCTGGAACAACACAGCTTTGTTTTCCCCAGCTTAAATATAAAGACTTCTGGCTAAACCAGGAATATTCAGCTAATCAGGCTCTATTTTTACATTTTTCCCCTTCAAATCCACTTCATTTTATCTCAGGAAAGCTTATCATAAACCTCTAAACAGACTGTTTTAAAGCACTCAAAACTCAGTCCACCCTGTAATATATTTCCTCTATTTTCAGCAAATTCTAACAAAATTTTCTAATAATAATTAACTAATCCCAAGGGAGGTGTTTGAATCTCCAGGATCAGCTTTGCAGAGGCTGCAGTTAAAGACAAAGGTTCTTAAATATTGTTATGGGTAAAACATCAGAGTGAAAATAAAGCTGAGCTTCCAATTAAACTCTGGCACACCTACAATGTGGGAATGTGGAGATAAAATTCCAATTTTTTTGAAAATCCTGCAACTGGTTCTGTTATAGGGAAATCAGCTGTCAATAGTCCCACAAGAAAAGTGTTTCATTTTAAAAAATCAGCTTTTAACTCATTTATACCTATGTTCAGAGCATGTTTTATATTTTATTTATAAGCAAGGAGACAATAAGAGGGAATAGCATCCTGAGCTTCCAAAAGGACACACAGATCCCAACTCAAAGATTCCTAATCACCATCCCCACCTTTCTCCATGGGCTTCAGAGCTTTAGTGTCAGTATTCTGAAAGGAAAAGATGCTCCAGGTGTCACCTGGGCCTGACAGGAGCTCTGGCACTTCTTAGTGTCCTTCTGCTGTTCAGGCAACCACTCAGGTCATCCTTGTCTTTTGTTCCACATTTTTCCCAGTGTATAATCATGGCATCATGGAACAACAGCATGGGTTGGGTTGGGAGACTGAAGATTATTTAGTCCTTGAAGATGATTTAGTCCTTGAAGATTATTTAGTCCACTCCTTGCCATGGGCAGGGACACCTCCTACTACCCCAGGTTGCTCCAAGCCCTGTCCAACCCGGCCTGGGACACTTCCAGGGATCCAGGGACAGCCCCAGCTGCTTTGGGCACCCTGTGCCAGGGCCTCAGCACCCTCACAGGGAAAGACTTCATCCCAATATCTAATCCAAACCTATTCTCTTGTCCTGCCACTCCAGGGCCTTATAAATATTCTCTCTGTGGTTCTTGTTGCTCCTTCAAGCACTGTAAGGCCACAATTAGGTCACCCCAAACCTGCCTTTTGTCCAGGCTGAACAATCCTAACCCTCCCTTGCAGGAGTCATCCTCCATCCCTCCAACCCTACCAACAGAAGTTCCTCTGCCCTTCCCATGACCCCTGTGACTTTCCCTGCCCAGGAAGGACGTGGGGGGCACCAGGAACACCCCAATCCTTACCTTCACCCTACCAACAGAAGTTCCTCTGCCCTTCCCATGACCCATGTGACTTTCCCTGCCCAGGAGGGACATGGAGGGCACCAGGAACACCCCAATCCTTACCTTCACTGTCCGTGAGCACCTCCATGCGCCCGCTGAACATGGCCTTGAGCATGGTGTCCTGCTTGGTCAGGGTCTGCATGGTGGTGTAGTACAGGGCCCCCCCCACGTTCAGCTTCACGTACTTGGAGCTGGGGCTGCTCCCCTTGAAGGACGTCGTGCGTGTCGCGGCCGCCGGCACTGCTGAGCTCACCACGCTCTCTCCCGACATCTCTTCCTGCAAGGAACGGGGTCACCAGCTCAGGGAAGGAGGTCCCACTTCAAGAGTGCAATTCCCAGCTCAAGGAAGGACCTCCCAGCTCAAGGGAGCAGCCCCCAGCTCAAGGAAGGAGGTCCCACTTCAAGAGTGCAATTTCCAGCTCAAGGAAAGACCTCCCAGCTCAAGGGAGCAGCTCCCACCTCAAAGGAAGGACTTTCCAGTTCAAGGAAGAAATTCCCAGCTCAAGGAAGGAGGTCCTAGCTCAAGGGAGCAGCTCCCAGCTCAAGGGAGCAGCTCCCAGCTCAAGGAAAGACTTTCCAGTTCAAGGAAAGTCTTCCAAGCTCAAGAGTGCAATTTCCAGCTCAAGGGAGCAGCTCCCAGCTCAAGAAAAGACTTTCCAGTTCAAGGAAGGAGGTCCCACTTCAAGAGTGCAATTTCCAGCTCAAGGAAGGACTTTGCAGCTCAAGGGAGGACTTTCCAGTTCAAGGAAGGACTCCCCAGCCCAAAGGAGCAGCTCCCAGTTCAAGGAAGGAGGTCTCAGCTCAAGGGAGCAGCTCCCAGCTCAAGGGAGGACTTTCCAGTTCAAGGAAGGACTTCCCGGCTCAAAGGGAGCAGTTCCCAGCCCAAAGGAGCAGCTCCCAGCTCAAGGAAGGATTTTCCAGTTCAAAGGAGCAGTTCCCAGCTCAAGAGTGCAGTTCCCAGCTCAAGGAAGGACCTCCCAGGCCAAAGGAACAGTTCCCACCCTGCAGTGTGACACCCCCGTTCCCACCGGGTCTTTCACACCTTGGCTCCTCCCCTGGCTCTCTGTGAGAAGTTCTCAAGCGTTTTAAATGTTTCATTCTCAGGAACTGAAGGACACTCGTGGACACAGCCCCCGTTTTTTTCCCGGGGAAAAACCCTGGGAATGCTGAGCTGGGTTTTGCACTGCAAAGCCAATGCTTCCCCACAACAACTGCTTTCATTTCTTACACAACTCCACAGCTTAAAGCTCTTACTCCATCAATAATCTGGGATGGAATTGGGCAATTCCCAACACACACAAGTGGAGCAGATGATTCCTGCGAGTTCAAATGCAGAAATCAACAGATTCCCCAGTGCTAAAATGCAGAATATCCGCAGGTTTTCAAGACTTTTTCCCTCAGAGCAAACAGGGAGAGCACACAGGAGCTTTTCCTGCTCTTCCCTGCCCTCCCACGCTGCTCAGAGCACCAAAATCCAGCCGGACAGAGCAGCCTCCAGCCACATTCCTGTCACCTCCCTGTCACCGAGGTCACACTGGCACAGGAGGCTCAGCTGCACAAATGCCCCCAGAGCCGATAAATCCTTAATCACTTGGAGCCTCCTTTCCTCAGGATGGGACAGGGTGGGATAATTAACCCCCTCCATCCCTCCTCCTGCAGCTCCCACGGCTCCAGGATGAGCCGAACCGAAGGATTTTTGCTTCACGGCCATGAAACTCCCAAAAGAGCCGGAGCTGTGCGGAACAGGAGAGGGAGCAGGAGGGGTAGGGATGGCCTAGACAAGATCCCATCATCTCCGGCATGCACCGGCAGCAACCTCCGCTCACGTTCCAGCTCCCTCCGGTACCGGAACGCCCCAGCTTGGGCAGGAATGGGCTCGGGGTTCCAGAGGGGATCCATCCCACCACTGAGAGACCCCAAATCGCAGCCCTGCCGTCCCCAAACCACGCTGGGGACGGGACACACACAAACCGGACAATGACCGGTGGTCAGACTCCCCCCGGGCCACTCTCTCCAGCCTCGGGGCTGGCCCAGACCGGCCCTGGGGGCTGCCGCTTCTCAACACCCGCATCGCTCTGGGGGCCGGAGCCCCAAATCCTCATCCGGACCCCCAAATCCTCATCCCGACCCCCAAATCCTCATCCCGACCCCTCCCCAGGGCAGCGGCCCCCGCACGCACCCCCGGGCAGGACCGCTACCCGCAACCCCCGGCCCCTCCGCCTCTCTCAGCCCCCTCCCATGGCCCAAACCTCCCTGAGCCCCCCGGCCCAGAGTCCCTTAAAACCCCCCCGAGGGCCGGAGCCCCCTCAGCTCCCCCTGCCCCACCGAGGCCCCACAGCCTCTCACACCCTCCTCCCCATTCCCCCGTTCGCCACCAGCCCCACAGCCCTGCAGTCCCTCCTCCCCTGCGAGGACCAGAGCCCATCCCGGCCCTGCAGGCGCGTCCCCCGGGCCCCGCGCCGCCCTTTCCCCCTCACCATGAACGGACCGAGCCCCTCGGACCGAGCGAGCGGGAGCGCGGGGCGGGGGAACTTCCGCCCCTCGCCTCGCTTCCGGCGCCGCCCGGGTGCGCCCCCAAACCCGTCCGATGGTCCGCGGGGCCCCCCCGGCCGCTGCCGCGCTGCGCTGCCGCCTCACGGGCTTGGCCCGGCCCGGTTCGGCCCGGCTTGGTTCGACCTTCCCGGTATCACCGCGACGCAGGGCCGGCTGCTCTGCCTGCGCCGAGCCGGTGAGCGGGCCGGCGGAACGGCAGCGGCGGGGCGGGTTGGCGGCCGGACGGGGAGCGCGGACACGGGGCGCGGAGGGGGCTGCGGCCGCGGCCTGGGCGGGGGAACCGGGACGGACCGGGGGGTTCCGGGGCCGCTCGGCCCGGCCCGCCCGGCCCGGTGTCCGCCGGGACGAGGGTGAGCGCCTGGGGGCTGCGGGGAGGCTGCCGGCAGCGGCGGGGCCCGGCGAGGCGAGCCTGGGCCCGGGGATGCTGGGGTTGCGAACGGGAGCTGTGGGAGGGATGCGGGCGCTGTCACAGGGGCTGAGGGGGCTCGGTGGCTGCGCCGTGGGCGAGTCCCAGGAGCTGCAGCCCAGCTCGAGGCTGTGGGTGGCTCTCGGGTCCTGTTCGGGGGTGGCACCTGCTCCGGTCCCCGGCGGCCTGGGTCGCTTTGTCCTTCCGTGCTGTCACAGACGGAGTTATCGGTCCCCTCCAGCTGCCTGTGCTGGTGACCGCTGCCGAGCCGCGGTGCTGCTTCTCCTCCCACTTACCGTTTTCCTTGCGGGTGCAGGGAGGGGTAAATCGGGTCCAAAGGACTCGGGAGTGTGGAGGGAAAGTCTAAATCCCCAAATCAGCCGCAGGGAATGTGTTCGTCCATGCAGGAGCTGCCCAAAGCCTCTGGATGGGGATCATGTGCGTGTGTGAATGAGCATCACACTCTTCCCTCGAAGAAGTGACCCCTCAGGTGAGTTCTTTGTTGCTGTTTATAAAGCTCTGGTTGGCCCTGGGTGTTTTATCTGGTGAGTGGCAGTAAATCAGTGTCCCTTGTGCCCTTTGCCTCCTGTCCCTGGCCGGGGAATTGTTCTTATCTGTTACCAAGGAAAGAACAGAGGCTGGAGAGGGGAGGGTGGAGCACAGTGTCAAAACCACTGATTTGTTTATTTTTCCACTTAAAACCTCCCAGCCTGCAGCAGGCTGTGGGCTGTGCTGGAAGGATTCCCTGCCAGTGTTTTTGTGTCCCTGCTGCAGCCCCGTGACAGTCACTGGCGATTTTTTATTCCCACTTTTCCCTCTGCTGTCGGATTCTCCCCTGCAGGGAGCCAAGAACTGCCTTTCTATGGGTGTTTTTTCCACTCTGCTCTGTTTTTCCAGGTGTTTGCTGTGAGGATCCTTTGCTCCCTTTGCCATGTTCAGTGCCAGCCAATCCTCCAGGGCGCAGTTCCTGGACAAGGCGCGGCAGGCGCGGGAGGAGAGGCGGGAGCTGAAGGAGAGGGAGAGAGCAGCAGTGCAGCTCCAGGCCCTGGTCAGGAGGTTTCTGTGTCGCTGCCACCTGCAGAGGGACATCAGGTGTGTGGGATTCATGGCATCATGCAATGGGTTGGCTTGGAAGGGTCCTTAAAGCTCATCTCATTCCAAACCCCTCGCTGCTTTTCACTGGCCCAGGTTGCTTCAGCCTGGCCTTGAATATTACCAGGGGTGAGGCAGCCACAGCTTCTTCCACCCTCACAGGGAAGGATTTCTTCCCAATATCCCATCTAACCTTGTGCTGTGTCAGTTTGAGTCCATTCCCCTTTTTCCTGTCATTCCAGACCTTTGTAAAAGTCTCTCTCCATCTTCCTCATGGGGCCCTTCAGGGAAGGAATTCTTTGCTCTGTGATTGCTTTTTTTAACTCCTCATTTTTCCCTCTTTGCTAGGAGAGAGGTGGATGATTTCTTTGGGACAAATGAATGTGGCTCAAGTAAAAGAAGTGCCCTGTCTGTGTTCAGGATTGTCAGGAAGCTGCTGTTTGTGTTCAGTCCCAAGGAGGACAAGGAGGTGAGGACACTGCCCTGACATCCTGCCCTGCTTTTGGGAACAGGTTAAATATGTTTAATTCCTTACCATGTGATCTTGGGGGTTCTTGCAATATATTTTCCCTTCAGCAATGTTCTCTCTGACTCCTGGCTCTTCCTGAAGAATTGAAACAGGAGAAGCCTTGAATTTTTCAGCAGTGGTTCTGTATTTGGGACGTCCTTTAATGGATGTTTTTCCTGGTGACTGTGCCAGCTGCAGGAGCTGAGCAGTGCCTGGGGATTTTGGCACACCCCAGGTACATTGGGACAGCTCCCAGAGATCAGTGCTGGCACAGGGAAGGCTGTTTGTCCCCCAGCAGCTTTTCTCACCATGCCCTGAACTTGTGGGTTCAGAGTGAAGCCCTGAAATGATCATCCCAGGAAGCTGTGAGGGCTGACTGGAAGGAAATCAGCTGGAAGATGGAAAGCTGTGTTCCAATGGCAGCAGCAGTGAGGGATTTGTTAATCTCTATCCCATGGAAATCTGTGCTCAAATGCAGTTTTCTGTAGGTACAGCACCCAAAAAAAGGAGGGAATCCTGCACACAGCAGCAGTGTGATGTGTGTGCTCCCAGGGAAGGAGCCATCAGGGTTCCTGTAGGGAATATGCTGGGAACATTTGCTGATTTGGGACAGAGAGATCTTCCTCCCTCTGCTGAGCTGTTCTTGTGCTTTTCCAGCCCTTTCTGTAGTTAGAACTAATCCCACCTTTGGATTTTCCCAGAGGTTTGAAAAGCTGTGCCGTTGTATCCTGAACAGCATGGATGTGGAGAACGAGCCCAAGGTCAGCAGGGGAGGTTGGTTTGGAGTGGGGAGGGCTTGGTGCTTGTTTTTAACTCTCTGTGTGGGGATTCACTTTGCTAGTATGTAATTTTCAGCTTTCAGAAGCCCATGAGCACTGTGGAGATTCCACAGGGAAAGTTTGGACAAATCCTTTAGTATTCCTAGGTTATTTTTACTCTGTACAGCCACAGGAGTTGAAGGACACTTGGTTTCTGGGGTGAGGGATGTGAGAATTTGGGGAGAGGAGCATCTTGGTCCCACTGCTGTGTTCAGTTCCCAAACTCTGCCCAGCAGCAGCACAAACCCTGATCCCTCTGTGCATCCCTCCCTTGCTCAGGTGTGGTACGTGTCACTGGCACTCTCCAAGGACCTCACACTGCTCTGGATCAAACAGATCAAAGACATCCTGTGGTTTTGCTGTGAATTCCTCAAGCAGCTCAAGGTAAGGACTATTCTTGTGTTTTCTCTCCCTGCATTTGGCAGGTGGCACAAGGCTCAGGGGATTTGTTAACTCTCTGTTTGTTATCCCAGCCTGACATCCTGCAGGACTCCAGACTGGTGAACTTGCACCTCACAATGCTGGTCACCTTCACAGACACTTCCACCTGGAAAATCCTCCGGGGAAAAGGTTGGTGCATCCAAATCTTTAAGCCACTGATTTGGGGCTTGATGTTAAAATTTACTGAATGCTCTGGCACAAGTTCCAGAGAAGCTGTGGCTGCTCCATCCCTGGAAGTGTCCAAGCTGGCCTTGGAGAGGGTTTGGAGCAACCTGGGATAGTGGGAGGTGTCCCTGCCCTTGGCAGGGGTTTGGGATGGGATGATCCTTAACATTCCTTCCAATCCAAACTGTTCTGGGATTCTGTTTCTGCAGAAAAAAAAAAAAACAGTTTCCACAAAGATTCATTGGTTGCCACAAACATTCATTCTGCTCCTGTGTTTGCCCAAAACAAGGATTCCTTTGGGATTAGTCTGGTTCCCCTTGGGATTAGGCCGTTTCCCTTAGGACACCAACAGCTGTTACAGCATTTTATAATATTCCAAAAACCCCCACACAAGAAGTGTTCAGAGGATAAGGGAATGTGCTCCTAGCTCTGGGGTTTTGTGGGAAATAGGTGTAGAAAGGGCAGACAAGTAGTGGGAGGAAATGAGACTCTTAGAGCCTGAACAATACAGTGTGAAATGCTGCCAGAATGATGGGTTTTTGTAGAAGCACAAGGACTTTGTGTCAGGAGGGCTTGGACAGTGACAAACCTTCCTGTGGGAGTGACATCAGTGCTTTAACCCAAAGGTGAGACCCTGAGACCTGCCATGAACCACATCTGTGCCAACATCATGGGCCACCTGAACCAGAAGGGCTTCTACTCCGTGCTGCAGGTCAGTCTGGGCTGCCACAGCCCCAGCTCCACCCAAACCAGCCCTAGCCCTGCCTGTGCCCCTCTCCTGAGGAGCTCTTTGGGCCTGTGCTGGGGTCTCAGGGATGAGCTGCTGGTGATTTGTGCATGATTATATTTTTCTCAAGCAAAGCAAAAATCTCTCAAGTTTCTCAAGTAAAGCAGTGTCCCCACCTGAGACCAAATCCACCCTTCCCCTTCTGTCACTGCTGCTGAACCTAAATCCTGCTCAATCACCTCATCATGAGATGAACAGGGACAAGTCCTACATAATTTTGCCAGACTTTGCAGCTGCCACATTGTATTGGTTGGGTTTGTTTGCTGCTCTGCTGGGAAAAGGAACTGATGTAATGAATCTTTTAAATAAGAATTACATTACCAAACTCTGAGCCTTGCCTGTTAATTTTTAAAGCCTGTGAGCACAGGTTCTAGGGAAATAAGTCCTGCAGAGTGTCTGATTTCATTGCAGTATCTCTCTTCTGCCATTATTAACCTGAAGCCCTTCTAGTTGTGCCAAACAACTTGTAAGAACTGGATTTTAGGCTGCTCTGCTGTTCTTTTTCTCTGCATTAAATAACCTTAATCTCTTTCAGGAGTAATAGTATTTTTTTTTTCTGAGTACTACAGGGTTTTTATATTTTTATTTCTTTTTTTCCATTCCAGATTTTGCTAACTAATGGCTTGGCAAGATCCAGACCTTCCCTGTCCAAAGGTTCCTTAACTGCCATCTTCTCCCTCGCCTTGCGGTGAGTCAGCTGGAGCAGCCTGGGGGGATTTGCAGCCAAACTTGTCCTTTTTTACTGGTTTTTTTTTTGGTTTTTTTTTTGGTTTTTGTTAAGACTTCTCATTCTTTCAGTGGTTTTCTGCCATTGAGAATATCACCCTGAGGAAAGAAGTTGCTCTAGGCAAATGGCTCACTTTGCTGTCACCCTTTTTCAGATTAGAGTGGTTTTAAGTCAGGAATTAGTGTGAGCCTAAACTTGAGGGTGCAGTTCAGTTCAGGGTGAGCTTGCTCTGAGAACAGAGGTGTGAGTGAATGATCTTTTGATATTTTCCCTGGGATGCTTCAGAGCCAGGTTGGAAAGGGCTTGGAACAACCTGGGATAGTGGAAGGGGTCCCTGCCCATGGCAGGGGTATGGGATGGGCTGAGCTTTAAGTTCCCTTCCAGCCCAACCCATTCCCTGTGTCTGTGGTTCTTGCTGAGGGAATTCCCTGGATCCAGTTCTGGATGGCTCATTTGGAGGCTGTGTTGCTTTCCCAGGTTGAGTGGAGCTCTGAAGTGTTTCTCTCTCTCTCTCTGTAGCCCTGTGGTTGCTGCACAGTTCTCAGACAATCTGCTGAGGTCCTTCCTGATCCATGTCATGTCTGTGCCTGCTATAATGACTCACCTTGCTACTCTCACCCCTGAGGTAAGTGGGTGATCTCAGAGGACTGATTATCACATCAGGCCACTTGTTATTCCATTTTACTAGCCCTTGGAACAGAGTTTTGGCATTTCTCTTTGCCTGTTTCAATTCTCTGTTGTGAAAGCCTTACAAATACTCTGGATTTCTAATGCAGAAGTTTTAACACCAGTGGGATGATGGGCTGAACTGCCCTAAAATACCTAAATAAATAAATAATAAAGGCATATATGACCCACAGCTTGAATTTTTCATGTCCTTGCTCTTCCTTTTCCATAACCACAGACGGACCCAAAGCCAAAATCACCCTTTTGGGTGGCAGAGGCTCTGTGGGGGTGACAAGTGTGCTGCCCACTAATCCAATTCAATCTGCTTGGTGCAGACAGGCAGGTTTTGTGCCAAATGGGCAAATCCTGTGTTCTTGCAGACACATCATGGCAAAGATCTGGCTCTTATCTCCAGCATGACCTGTTCACCTGCCAGGGGTTTTATTTCCCAGCCCAGCTCCGTGTCAAACACTGTATGGGGCAGAGTGTTTGACACTAAAACAGCCTCAACTTGCTGCTTTCTTTGGGAAGAAAAGCCAGTGCCAGGTGCTGCTGGCAGGTCAGGAGAGGGACTGTGCTGCTCTCCAGCCTCAGTGGCCCCTCCATGCTGTGTTCCAGCGCCTGGCAGTGATGGAATCCCACGATCTCTTCCGCAAGTTCATCCTGTTCTTGAGCCGGGAGTCGCAGTGCCGGGATGTGTGCGTGTGCCTGGAGGGCAGTCACACCCTCTGCTTGCTGGGTGAGCACCTCCACCTCTTCTGCTGGCTTTGAAATAGAGTTTTGATTCACATCTTCTTTTTTCACGAGGCAGAGGTGCCTCCAACTCAGTATTTTTAATTGTTATTTTGATAGTTTTCTCTAAGTAATAAGTGAGGTGTGTTTTGGGATGTTACAGAAAAGGTTTGAGACCTTTGCAAAGGGAAGAAGGGCCAGAGATTTGTTCTTGTACCCATGTCATGCATCGTCTCTGCCAGCTTTTCACTTGGACTCTGAGCAAGTCTTGGAGTGTGGCAGACTTGGATCTCCATCCTCTAAATGCTGCTACATATTTAAATTCACATTTCTGCAAAAGTAACAAGATTACCAGTTGGGACTCTGGGATAACCGTGGGTTGTAACTTCTAGTAGTTTGTAGAAGGTGTTGGTGGGAAGGTGGCCAAAGGGACATGTCACATCAGGGGTTGATGTGTGCTGGAAATGGCTTCCTGCAGGGTGGCCTCTGAGATCACTGCTGACACAAATCCTCTCCTGGGACTGGGAGAGCATTCACTGACCTGTGACCCCTGTCCCACAGCATCTGTTCCTCCTTAAGCCTTGCTGTGCTGGTCCTTCCTCCAGGCAATCTGGTGTTCCTGGGCTCCCTGAATGACCAGGTGCTGGAGGAGGAGACAGCTCATTTTGTGGGGGTGCTCATCCAGATGCTCTCCTACTGCCAGAAGTACGTGTCCCAGAAGAAATCCAACCTCACCCACTGGCACCCTGTGCTGGGCTGGTTCTCACAGACTGTGGATTATGGGTGAGTGGGAAGGACCTCTCAGGGAGAGATGATGAAGCCTCTCCTTTTATTTTTAATTTTTTTAATATATTGCAAAGTCTTGTATGTTTTGAGATGAACAGCGAGAATAATTTCTCAGCTCTTTCAGGTTCTAGCTGCACAATAAACTGCAGCATTCCTGCACAGACTATTCCATGGGTGGGTGCATATTCCAGTTGGGATTATGAGCTATATGGATCAGTATCACTGCCTGGTGTTTTATTCCAAGCTGCCTTCTAAGCTGTCCCCCTGCTCTGTCTTCCAGGCTGAACGAGTCCATGCCCCTGCTGACCAAGCAGCTGCAGCACCTCTGGGGGGTCCACATGATCCGCATCCTCTTCAATGATGTGCTCAGCAAGAAACTGCTGGAAAATCAGGAGATAGCTCAGCTGCCAGCACAGCCAATCTCCCCTCAGAACAGCCTTCCTATGAAAAGTCAGTTCTGGAGGGTTTTGGGATTTTTTTGTCTCCGTGTGTGTGTGTGTTTATGTGGATCTCTCCCCTGACTTGCAGAGCTTTGACTTTTCCACTTATGCCAAAAAGTTTGAATAATTACTTGCAGCAGCTGCTGCTGCTTAGGTGGAGATGTGATGCCTCCTATTTGTAATTCCTCCTTGGAATGCTTCTGTGACCTGGGGCAAGTCTCTTTCTTTAGTGCTAGAAAAATATTTGCTTGTTTTAGCAGTTTCTTTTCAAAAAGCTGAAGTGCTTTTGGCAAAACTTAAGACTTCCAAGGGAAGATGAGAGCTCAGCTTCCCATGTGGGAAGCAAGGTGAAGCTGGATCCTGCACCTGTGAGGTGTGGTGGTCCTGCAGAAAAGGATTTGGGATAAGATAACTGTAAATCTGATATTTTCTAGCTGTTGCTCATAACACAGGATCCTGTGGTCATTATTTGCTGTGGTCAGGACTGTGGATCACGAGTGGTTTGGGTTGGAAGGGCACTCACAGCTCATTCTTTTCACCTTGTCCTGTAGAGCATGTACAGAACTGTGAAATGGTGTGAATTGGAAGGGATTTGGGGCCATGGGCAGGGACACCTTCCCCTGTCTCAGGCTGCTCCAAGCCCTATCCAGCCTGGCCTTGGACACTTCAGGGATCCAGGGACAGCCACAGCTTCTCTGGGCACCCTGTGCCTGGGCTTCCCCACCCTCACAGGGAAGAATTCCTTCCCAAAATCCCTTCTAACCCTGCCTTCTGGCATTCCTCCTGTGTTTCTGCCCCCAGACCTGTTCAAGAGAGCTTTCCAGAAGTCGGCCTCGGTCCGGAACATCCTGAAGCCGGTGGGAGGGAAGCGCGTGGATTCTGCCGAGGTGCAGAAGGTTTGCAGCATCTGTGTCCTGTACCAAACCACCCTGACCACCCTCACCCAGATCCGCCTGCAGATCCTCACAGGTCAGGCCACCTCCCTCCTCCCTGCTGCTCAAATCCTTTTTTTTTTTTTCTTATTTCTGTTGATTTGTTGGGAGTTTTATCACTGCCAACACGTTATTGACTGGCTGGGGAAGGCTTGTTCCATCCTGAATCATCCGTGGGATCAATAACATTCAGCACCACTTGATCAAGCACAAACTCTCAAGAATACAAATTAAAGCAAGTTTTCCTCTCATGAAACCTTGCTTACTCCCTCTCAATCTTCAGCCTGAGTCAGGGTTTTTGGGGAGCCTGGCAATATTAATCTTTCTGTGATGGGAACACTGAATGCTTTCATATGTCTTGAGAACAAATTGCCTGTCTTGGGAAGGGGTGGAGGAGGAGATCACTGTTTTGGTCTGTTGGGTAGAGCAGGGAGTGAGTCCAGAGCTTTGGGTGCTTTGTAGTGACCATGGGTGCAGCCCTGTTGTGTTCTCATCCCTAAGGTGGATATGGGATCACAGGAATTCATTATTTTCTAAAGCTGCAAAAGAATTAGGGGGAAGAGGTTTAAGATGTGCAAACAATGCCTCACTAAAAGCTTGGGGGGTTTTTTGTGCTTTTCTGGATGATTGTCCCTCTCCTGTTAATGCAGACAGGCCTGGGAGCCAATTGGGATGCTCATGTTCCTCTTCTGCTTTGCAAAAGGCTTTTTCAGCTTCAAGCTTCACCTCTCTGAGCTTTCACAAGCAGCAGAATGAGCTTTACTGGGTGCACTTTATATTTTCATAGGTCTCACTTACCTGGATGATCTGCTGCCCAAATTGTGGGCTTTCATCTGTGAGCTGGGACCACAGGGAGGCCTGAAACTCTTTTTGGAGTGTTTGAACAACGACACAGAGGAATCCAAGAGGCTGCTGGCCATGTTGATGCTCTTCTGTGACTGCTCCCGTCACCTCATCACGTAGGTAGCACTTGGATGGGGATCCCTGGATTTGTGACATGGAGCTGTTGTGGTCCTTCAGGTTCAAGAGAAACATTTAAGGGTTTATGTCTTTTCATGAAGATAAGTAGGCAGGGTAAAGCAGCAAGCTTTTGGGATTGATTCCTGAAAAATAAAAGGCTTCAAAAGGACTTTTTTCCCTCAGCTATGTGCTGCTTGCAGCTGGTGACAAAACTGGGCAGGAAGAGGAAAAGAAACAACACAGAAAGTGGGAAAGGGGGTGGAAAATTGCCCTTGCTGGTCACTAGAGACAATTCTCTCCTCTTGAATAAAAAAATAAAAATTTTCTTTGGAATGAAAAAGGTTTTTTTAAGCCTGAAACACTGACTTTGCTTGTATCTCAGCCTCTCATACAATCTTCTGTGAGGATCTGCTATCAGTCAAAATCCATAAATAAGGTTTGGTTGTTTATGACTTTGGATCCTCATGGGTGTCAGTTGTCATAGAAATAAGAGCTGCTGCTAAAGGATAATGTGCCTTTATGAAAATTTCAACAGGGAATTAAATTTACACTTGTGCATTTGCATTTGTTTGCTCTGACAGGATTCTGGATGACATCGAGGTCTACGAAGAGCAGATTTCATTCAAACTGGAAGAACTGGTGACCATCTCCTCTTTCCTGAATTCCTTTGTGTTTAAGATGATCTGGGATGGAATTGTAGGTGAGTGCTTTTAGTAGATTGAGTTGATGTTACTCTTAGAACCACAAATGGCATTAATTTTGGAATTTGAAGCTTCTGCTAATTATTCCTTGGCACAGAAAGCACTTCAATGTGGGAATATGTCCCAGTCTTTTGATGTCCAGATGCCACGATCATGCTTTGTGCCAAATCCAGAGCACTTCCCTATTTCCAGTAAGGATTTCTGTAACAGACATGATGGGCGTGTTGGTTTTTGGCAGAGATGAGGTTTAGCAAGGCTGGGCCATGTGTTGGACAAGAGCAGGGCAGTGCTGTGACCAGGCAGAGCAGCTTGCTTGGGTCTCTGTAGAATCTGCTGTGGATCTCTCTGCTGGTATAATTTGGGTAGAGCTCAGCTCTCTGGTAATTAGCTGAGCTATCCAGCTCGGATGTGAAATGAGATGGCTTTGATTAGCTCTGTTTAAAGAAGGGACCATCTCTCTTCCCAGAGGCACAAAATCCTTCCCTCCAGAGGCCGTGCAGATCAGGAAAGCACCCCAGTGATGTTTCTGTGGGGAGGATAATCAAGGTGTGGCTCCTGCTGGTGCCAGGGGTGCCTGGACTTTGCTGCCTTGTTCCTTTTGTGCAGAGAATGCCCGAGGGGAGACCCTGGAGCTGTTCCATTCTGTGCATGGCTGGCTCATGGTGCTGTACGAGCGGGATTGTCGCCGGCGCTTCGCTCCCGAGGATCACTGGCTGCGCAAGTGAGTGGCCCAGGGCAGGGATCCTGGGCAGCTCCAGGCTTGTCCCACTGCCCCGCATCCTCTGGGGAGCCTGATTTGGGATTCCTTATTGACATTCTGCCTGTGGGATCGAGGTGGAACTGCTGCCTGTATTTGCAGTTAAGGACGCCCCTCGTGTTGTGCTTTTCTCTGTGGTGGGAGGTTTAGGTGGTGCTTTGAAAACTGACTCAGCACCCAAGAGCTTGGGTGTCCCTGGCCCCTTTTACCTTCTTAGTGTGTAAACTGAGCACTGCAGTCATCTTTGGAATCACTGCCTGTTCCCTCTCTTTCATACCTGGGATCTCTGAATCTCTGCCTTTCTTTGTCAAGGGACCTCAAGCCCAGTGTGCTCTTCCAGGAGCTGGACAAGGACAAGAAACGAGCCCAGCTGCTCCTGCAGTACATCCCACATGTCATTCCCCACAAGAACGTGAGTGGGATGGGGGCAGAGGGTGGAGGCTGGGAATCAATAGCCTGGGTGACCATTGTGGTGGGAGGGACACATGTCTGGAGCATTTTGTGACATGGAGCTTCTTTTGAAATGCCAGCTGAATAAAAATCTTCTCCTTCATCCTCACCTTCCCCAACAGATTTCCTCTAGATATCTTGATTTCTGTCACTGAGAGAGGACTGATCTGTGTCCTCACCCCTTCCCAGTGCATTTCCTTCAAATGCCTTGATCTCTGTGTTGAGACAGAACTGATCTGTGTGTGCAGCTGCACGCAGTGAGTGGGTGACAGTGGCACCACTGGGAACAGCTGGGATCAGGACAACCAGCAGCAGTTCTGTGTGTCAGGAGCCTCCCAAACCCCTGCTGCCCTGGAGGATGAAGGATCCCCATGGATTGTCCATTTGTTTTCTTTGTGCAGAGGGTGCTGCTCTTCCGGAACATGGTCACCAAGGAGAAGGAGAAGCTGGGGCTGGTGGAGACGAGCTCGGCGTCCCCTCACGTCACCCACATCACCATCCGCCGCTCCCGCATGCTCGAGGTGAGGGACACGAGCCAGCCCACAGGGCAGCAGCCTGGCCTGACAAAAACAGGGCAGGGAGGTGTGATTTTACCTTCTCTGTGGCTGCTGAGGCACCCACACCCAGAGCTGACATTCCAGGAGAATGCTGGATCCTCGTTCAGCTCAGGCTGCTGCAAACCTGGAATTTTGACTCGGAAAATGCTGGTTTTTTGAGCTCAAGACCATATGACAAATTCAGATTTCTTTGGTGGGCCCGTGTCCTGTCTCTGCTGCATCTCTGGATGGGTGTTTCACGTGTCTCTCTCTGGGATTATCCTCTGGATTTTCTGCTCTGTGTAGGATGGGTACGAACAGCTCCGGCAGCTTTCCCAGAACGCCATGAAGGGAGTGATCAGGGTGAAGTTTGTCAATGACCTGGGGGTTGATGAGGCTGGTATTGATCAAGATGGGGTCTTCAAAGAGTTCCTGGAAGAAATCATTAAAAAGGTGTTTGACCCTGCACTGAACCTATTCAAGGTAGGACACAGGTGCCAGCTGAGGTGACCTGATGCAGGCAAAGCCATTCTGCCTCACTGGGCTCTTATCTCTTTGTGCAGACCACCAGTGGTGATGAGAGGCTGTATCCATCCCCAACATCCTACATCCATGAGAACTACCTGCAGCTCTTTGAGTTTGTGGGGAAGATGCTTGGGAAGGCTGTGTATGAGGTGAGCCAGGAGCACCAGGTTGGGATCTTGTCAGTCATGGTGCCTTTGAGGGCACCTGTCCTGCTTGGGGGGGTTTTATTGAAGAGTGGAGTTTGGGAAAACGGCTTGGATAAAGATCCTCTTAGTGGAACAGACTGGAATTTCTTTAGGCATATGTTTAAAATAATTTTGGAGGTAAAACCTGGGTCATGCATTGATTGTTCCTCATGGTGCTGGGACACCAGCCTGGTTTTTTGGTGTTACACCTTACAAACACCCATTTGTGGATACCTTAAAGGGACATGAGGCAAAAAGGAGGATGAAATAACAGAATGACTCTGATAGAATGATTTGGGTTGAAAGGGAACTTTCTAGTCCAATCCCCTTCCCATGGGCAGGGACACCTTCCACTGTCCCAGGGTGCTCCAAGCCCTGTCCAGCCTGGCCTTGGGCACTTCCAGGGATCCAGGGGCAGCCACAGCTGCTCTGGGCACCCTGTGCCAGGGCCTCACTTCCCTCACAGGGAAGGATTTTTCCATGTATCTCACTAAATTTCTCCTCTTTCAGTTCAAACCATGCAATGCAGTTCTTTTAAAGAACACACTGAGTTCCCCAAGTGCCTTTTTGCACCTGCCTTACTAATTAATGGATTTTAAGAGAATGTGGGATTTGTAGCTGATTTTGGTGCCTTGCAAAGTGCTCTTTGCACTTGTTCCACATCACAAGATCTGCCTTGCAGGTAACCAAAGATGCCATAAACACAAGTGTGTGGCAGGACCTTACCTGTGCATTCTTCTTGTCCACAGGGCATAGTTGTGGATGTGCCATTTGCTTCCTTCTTTTTGAGTCAGCTCCTTGGGCACCACCACAGTGTCTTCTACAGCTCCGTGGATGAGCTGCCCTCCTTGGACTCAGAGTTCTATAAAAATCTCACTTCAATTAAGGTTGGAGCAAGAATTTTCCTGTCATTCACCTCCCTGATTGCTTCCTGTTGTTACAAACTGGGAGTGACTGGTGGTTCTGCTGCTGAGCCCTGACCTTTTTTCCCTTTTTTTTTCCTTCTCCTTGTTGTTCTCCAGCGTTATGATGGTGATATCAGTGACCTGGGCTTGACACTGTCCTATGATGAAGATGTGATGGGTCAGGTAGGTTTTATTCAGTGATTTTTTGGACCTTACCTCTGCTTTGTCCTCTCAGCTTGTCTGAACTCAGCCATGGGATTCAATATGTACCTGTGGGCAGAAAACAGCTTTTTCCACAAGAAAAGGTTCCCCTCTGACCCTTAATTTTTCTGCTTCCAGGGTTGAAAAGTGTTTAATGCTTCCCCTGCATAACTGGTGTTCCCCTCTTAAAAGAAGAGCCTGTCAATAGGGAGAAATTCCTTTTCTTCCCACATAGATGTTTCTGTCAGGGAAACTCCCAAGTGTGTCAGGAGGTCTCTTGGCCTAGAGAATGAAAAGCTGTTTGGCAGTCCCTTAGGAAGACTTGGAGGCACCTGGTTTCACTTGAGCCCTGTGAAGTTGTGTGTGCAGAGCTGGAAAATCTGGAGAGAGATAAGATAAAAATGCTTTTTGCTGCAAATTCCATGGGGAGCCATGGGGGACACCTGCTGCTGCTGCAGGATTGCTGAGGTTTCAGCTTGGAGGGTTCTTCCATGTGAAAAATGAAGGTAGGAGCAGGATGTGGAGCCCGGCAATGAGACGCTGCAGGCTGTGGTTCACTGAGGTTAAAAATAAAATAACCCAGGCACTCCTGTTTCCCCAGTGCTTTGGTCGTGCTGAAGGAGCCAGGTGGGGTCACCCTGACTGAACTCTGTGTCCCTGCAGCCACAGCCATGTCACAGCTGAGGTCATTCGCTGTGCTGGCTTCAGTCTGACCTTGGAATTCTCCTGGAGCCACACACAGAGGCCTCTGTAAAGTGGGCAAAGAGGAGTGGGGACTCTGCAGGCAGCACCTGGAGGGTCCTGCCCTGGCCCTGAGCTGCAGGAGATCAGCAGGCACTGGGAGATCCCTCCTGGCTCTCTGCCTTCCTGCCTGGAGCGCCCAGCTGCAGGGACAGAGCTCCTGCATGGGACCTGCGGCTCAGCCAGCTTGGGGTTGTGCTGTCAGGCTGAGCTCTCTGAGCTTGCTCAGCCTCTGGATTCTGGGATTGTGACAGTCCCCCAGGGCTCTTGGAATTGATTTGTGTGTGGTTCAGCAGTGATGGATCAGACTGCAGAGGAGGCTTCCTTGGAGAAGGGCTGGCTGCACTGGTGGGAGAGCTGCAGTTCCTACTGTTCAATTACTCTGTTAATAGTTAAGTGAAACTGGTTCAAGGCAGAAGCAGGATTATTACTTAAATTTTAAATCCTGCTGTTTTATTGTAAAAATAAATGTTTTATTGGGAGGTAACAGCTTAGCATGGCATTTCCTTCCATTGTGGTTCCAGGCAGTAATTAGCAATCCAATCATTTCTTCCCTCAGCTGGTTTGCCATGAACTTGTTCCTGGAGGGAAGACCATTCCTGTTACCAATGAAAATAAGTAAGTACAGCAATTAGATTTTTAAGGTCACCACTGCACAATACTTTATTCTGGTTCCTTGGGCTTGCATCTGGAATGAATTGAGATAGATTGGAGCAGAAGGAGCACATAAATATCTTAATAGAATTTGCTGGTTACAGTTCATCGGCAGAAATTGTATTAAATTTGATTTGCAAAATAAAAATTGACAATTTACTTCTTGAAACAGCACTTCTGAGGTCAAAGGCACCCAGTCAGGGAGATTTTGCAGGATTTAATGATGGTGATGGATACAGACAGATGGATTCAAAGCAATTCAGGCACACAGTCGTGAACACAGAGGGCACAGATGCTCAAAGACACCTTGGAGCAGACAGATCTCCTCAGAATGATAACATGTGGCAGTTGTATAAAGCACCGTGTTCCGAGCAGACAGTGCTGAATTCAAATGTACTCGACAGTCGTTCTTTAGAGCCAGGAAATCAGAGGAGACACCGAGCCCCGGGGCTGTTTTCACAGATAACCGGCTTTTAGATCGTTATCAGAAATGTCAACTCCGGAGCCTGAAAACCAACCCCACCTTTTTGTTCCTTCTTTTTTTTTCCATTCCCTATCCCCTTCAGTGCTCATAAAAGCAGAATGAAATATCTATTAAGCAAATGTGTGTTTGAACTGGTGATCTGGGGGTTGTTATCTTTTCCCTGACAAATGGAAGCTGGATCCCACCTGGATCTGCGCTATGCAGTCTGATGTTTCCAGGCTTTTCTCTTCTCCAGCTCTGACCAGGGAGTTTGCATTTGAAAGGATTTTCCTCTGGCTTGTCGAAAGTCAGCTCAGGGGGAAAAAAGTTGAAAGTCCTGGATGCTGCTCTAGTAATTTATAGCAGAAATTTAAAGCTTTTGCACCCAAATTGGGAGTT
Organism: Molothrus aeneus; assembly: GCF_037042795.1. Lineage (NCBI taxonomy): Eukaryota > Metazoa > Chordata > Aves > Passeriformes > Icteridae > Molothrus > Molothrus aeneus. The sequence goes on along the minus strand of NC_089663.1, from coordinate 9,963,229 downwards.
GGGAGGGAGCAGAAGTGTTGGGAATGGCAGCAATCTGGAAACAGCTCTGCCTGGGGACGCTGAGGTGACCTTGCCAAAAACCCAGGCAGTGGAATTGAGGTGGGGTCTGTGTGGGAGCTACTGAAGAAGAATCAGCAAGTTCAGGTGTTTTGCCTGGAGGTGAGAAGAGGAAGAGCCTCTCTCTAACAAAAAGTTCACCTTTCCCACATCCTGCAGGAAGGTGGGAAACTGCTTCATGGTTTTGCTGTGGTGTTTCTCCAGCCATGGGGCAGCAGAGCCCAGTGAGCTGTTGGTCAGACCTAGAGGAGAGCTGAGCTGTTAAAAGGACTCGGAGCTCTGTCCAAGCCAAGGTTGATCAAGGAGTTATTAAAGCCAATTAGTCCTGAGCAGGAGCTCTGAGAAATGAGCAGAGTCCCAGAGGAGGGGAAAGAGGCAGATAAAACATCTTCATCTGCTTAAATAACAAGCAGGGCCTGGAGGGAGAAGTACAGCCCTGTCCAGGCTGCCCCAGTCCTTCTGGGGCTGGAGAAGCTCATCAGGGCCAGTTCAGTGCTGGGTGTCCCTGTCAGCTGCATGTCCCCCGTGGCACCTGCCTGTCCCACAGTGTGAAAAGGCCAATCACTTCTTTTTTAAAATTTTTAAAGTTTAATGATAACGCAATGGTTATAAAAATAGCAATATAATTAGAGTAATAGTAATTTGGACAGTTTGGATTAGGACAATATGAGACAATAAAAACAAATAGTTACAGATGTCTGGGTACATCTTTCTGGGCAAAATAAGCCCAAAAAAGGACACACATTAACAAAGGATTAACCCTTAAAAGCAATAGCCTGTTGCATACTCATACATCTCATACTTGATGCATAAATTCCATTAAAACACAGGATTCTGTCTGGTCAGCATCAACTTCTTCCTCTTAATCCTAACAATATCTTCATGGCTGAGCGAGGTGGGAAGAAGTTCATTTCTTCTGATAAGAGAGCAATAAATTCCCTTTCTCTGAAAGATTTATGTGTCCTGTGGCTGCTATCTCACTGCAAGTCCTCTCTTTAAGAAAAGTGTCTTACATAACATAGTTTTTATTTTAACATTATGTTATAACTTAAAACTATATTTAACGCACTACTAAAAAAAATTAATACAGCGTGACTTTTAACATAACACATCTAATATTCATTTTAATATTTGCAAAAAGCCAATCATAAACCACACATTTTTCACACCCAGGATCAGCTAAATCCACCTGATGGCTCATTTCCAGATGCACACCCAGATCAAGAGCCAGACCTCTGCTCTCATCGGTGCCTTCAGGGCCATCATCAAGCCCGAGTGGATCCTCATATTCTCCAAAACCAATAATAAAATACGCATTTTTCACACCCAGGATCAGCTACATCCACCTGATGGCTCATTTCCGGATGCACACCCAGATCAAGAGCCAGACCTCTGCCCTCATTGGTGGCTTCAGGGCCATCATCAAGCCCGAGTGGATCCGCATGTTCTCCGCGCCCGAGCTGCAGCGCCTCATCTCCGGGGACAACGCCGAGATCGACCTCGAGGACCTGAAGTAAGTGACACCTGGGGCTGCTGGGCATCCTTCATCTGGCCTGGGAGCTGAGCTTTTCCTTTGCAGAGCTCCTGGGAGGTGGCAGGACAGTGACTTGGCCACAATTTCTGCTGCTCCTACTTGGACGAGCAGAGCTTTGGAATGTGTTCCTTAAGGCTAATTTGGGATGGGTCCTTTCTTCCATTGGCTCCTGGGAGCAGCATTCCTGTCTGCTTTTCCCTTTCCTCTGATCAAGTGCCCTGGGAGTGCTGGGGGCTCAGTGTCAGCAGTGAACCCTGACCCATCACAGGTGTTGGAGCAACCTGGGCTACTGGAATTAGGGGGTGCAACATGATGAGCTTTAAGGACCCTTCCAAGCCATCCCCCCTTTCCAGCACTTGTGCCCCTCCTGCTGCAGTGGCAGGCCTGTCAGAGCCTTTCCCTCCCCAGGAAACACACGGTGTACTACGGGGGCTTCCATGGCAGTCACCGTGTCATCATCTGGCTCTGGGACATCCTGGCCAACGACTTCAGCCCTGAGGAGAGAGCCATGTTCCTCAAGGTGAGTGAGGAGCCATCCCTGCCCAGCTGGGATCTGGGGTGGTGGGGCCAGGGCTGTTGTCCAGTTAGCTGGGTGCTCTCTGAAGGAGTACCAGAATTCCTGACACCTGGAAGTGCCCAGCAGAGCTCTGCGGATGCTGTGGTGTCATCATGAGTGGCCCTGCAGAGGTGGCACTCCCCAAAGGCTGTCAGACACACACTGGGGGTGCTCAGTGCCAGTCCCAGAAGTGCTGGGACTGTGTCACTGTGTGGCTGTTGTGCTCCCATCATCACCATGTGGCACTTTGCAGTTTGTCACCAGCTGCTCCAGGCCTCCACTTCTGGGCTTTGCCTACCTCAAGCCTCCTTTCTCCATCCGCTGCGTGGAAGTGTCTGATGACCAGGTAGGCATCCTGCTCTCAGGGCTTGGGAATTCCCTGCCCAGCTTCCTCCCCTCCATCTGACCTGGGGACCCTTAACGTGGGAAGATGAGATGTTAGGATTAGATATCAGGGAGAAATGCTTCCCTGTGAGGCTGGTGAGGCCCTGGCACAGGGGAGCTGTTACTGCCCCATCCCTGGAGAGGTCCCTCCCAAGCCAGGTTAGATGGGACTTGGAGCAACCTGGGATACTGGAAGGTGTTGCTGCCCATGGCAAGGGGATAGAATGGGATGAGCTTTAACGTCCCTTCCAACCCAAACTGTTCTGGGATTCTGTACCTGAAAACAGCCCTACCCCAATAGGATGCTCATGGCTGCACACACACACACACACACACACACACACACAGAGCAGCTCCAGACTCTTCTGCCTGGATTCCCTGGGTTCCTCCAGGGCTGTGTTTGGGATCTCCCTGTGTCCCACCTGTCTCCCTGCACACCCTGCCCGTGTCAGCCATTGAGTTACCAGCAAAGCTCCTTGGAGAAGTGTGGGAAACTGAGCTTTGGGCTGTGGCTCTCCCTATTCCCAGTGCCAGATGTTGTGCTGGTGCCTCTGCCCCGTGCCTCTGTGCCAGGAGCCCACAGAGGGAGGTGACAGCTGTGTGCCCTTGCAGGACACGGGGGACACCCTGGGCAGCGTTTTGCGCGGTTTCTTCACCATCCGCAAGAAGGAGCCGGGCGGGCGCCTCCCCACCTCCTCCACGTGCTTCAACCTCCTCAAGCTCCCCAACTACAGCAAGAAGAGCATCCTGAGGGAGAAGCTGCGCTACGCCATCAGCATGAACACTGGCTTCGAGCTGTCCTAGGCACGGCCTGGGCTCGGGATGGGGCTTGGAGCTGCTGCAGGAAGGGGGAGCCCTTCCCACGTGGAGCCCGGAGCAGCTCAGCGGGAGCTGAGTGCTCGCTGGAGGCCTGGAGAGGCAGCTGCTAGTGGAGGTTCACAGGGATCCAGGGAAGAGCTGCTGGGCTCAGGGCTGGTTTTACTTAGGCACGGCTCCAGGCTGGAGGAGGGGATGGGCCTGACTTTAAGCCCTTCACTTGACACCCACGGAAATCGTCCTTAAAAGCAAACCCCAAGGGAGCATGGAAGGAATGCTCCAAGTGCCACCCAGATTAGTGACAGTGAGACCCCTCAGCAGGGTGGGCATGGGAGTGCTGCTTTTTCCTTCCCCAGGAGCTGGGCTGGCTGGAAGCAAGTCTGGGAAGCTGCACAAAGGCACAGGGGAGGCAGAGCCCACGAGGAGATGGCAGCGTTGGAAGTGCCTGGATGGGCACTGCTCTCTCAGGGCAGGGGGATTCCAGGTGTCCCTGCTCCTGCAGGGTCTTAGGTGTGTCTTGGAGAAGGAATCACAGGGAAGCAGCAGCTTCAGCAGGAGCAGATGGACCCTGTGGCTCTCAGGAAGGCTTTGGAATGCTGGAGGTTAAGGGCTGGAGCAGCGGGAGTGGGCTCAGCCAGCTGTGCCTCTGCCAGGCTCCTGCCAGACCAGGCCTTGGGACAGAAAGAGTCATGTCTCAATTTCTCAGGAGCAGGAAAGGATTCATTTTCCTTGGCTTCCAGAGGAGAGGAGCTGGCACACACTCTGGCTCTCCAGCACGGTGCTCAGGTGGGGCAGGTTCCTCTCTGGTACCAGGGGAATGTGTCAAATCCTCTGGGAACCTCCACTGGCAGAATCCCTCTGGGATGGAAGTTTCCCTTTGCTTGCAGGCCCTTTCTTAGGGAGTTGTTTGGACCCAGGGCAGGCTCTCTGTGTAATGGCCACATTTGCTTTGTTGCCAAACTCTTTTATTTTGTCGCTTTGTCTGTTTCTGGCCTTATTTCTGTCAGTTGGTGTTTGCCTGGAGCAGGCAGCTTTTGCAGGGGGTGACTTGGGAAGATGTGGATCCTTCCTGTCATTTCTGAGACACTCATGAAGTGTCTCTGCAGCTTCCCATCTTTGGTCCCTTGAACTGCTGTGAGCCCTGCCCTGGCCCAGGCTGGAGAGAGGAGAGACTGGGCTGCTCCTGGACTGTCCTGGCCCTGCTGGGATTCTGGTACAGAGCAGAGCCATGGCATTGCCCTTTTGGGGACAGGGTTAAAAGCCAGTCACCTCCTGCCCTTCACCTCACTGCTAAAACAAGCTCCTGCACAGGCTCCTGGCTTCTGCCCAGGGTTTTCTCTCCCTCCTTCCCTCCCTGTGGCACTGGGGATCCTCATTCCCCTCCCTGGCCATATCCCACCTCTCCTGCTGCCCTGCCTGGTCCATCCCATGGGATTCCTGTGCCCAGGTGAGCTCAGTAGAGCACAGATCTCCACACCCTAGGCTCTGGAAGATCCACTTAACTACAAGATTTCACAAGATTTCCAAGGGGTCAGAAAACCCTCGGCACCGAGCAGTGGGATGGCCTTGGCTTCATCCTCCTCCTGTCGTGCTTCAGATGGATTTCAGAGAAATAACCCTTTTTTTAGAGCCAGTGCCTGGAAATGCATCTGGAAAGCAATGTCAGGATTCTTCTTCTCTGTCAAATCAGTGAGATTAAACAGGATTGATGGGAAGTGTTGGTGCAGACAAGAATGTCTGCATCCAGAGAGTTCAGGACACTGGGCTGTGAGTCACAGAAATTAAAGATGATAGTAAATTTCTTTTTTTTTTAATACATAGAACATTTCGGCATTAACCAGTTGGTGACTGTGTAGTTGGGAGGTTTAGGCACTGCCTTGGACCTCTCAGAGTTTAAATATCACCCAAAATCTCCTTTTTCCTTCTAGGAAGTGCAGTGTGTCTGACTAGAGCACAATGAGCATTCAGTGAAATGAGTTGTTGAACACTGAGATCAAACCCTTGCTCCCCTTTTCCCTTTGTTCCTCAGGAGTGCAGTTCCTAGGAAAAATCTTACTGCAGACTAAGCTTGGTCCCTCCAAACCTGGAGATGTTGCACTACAGACACTGCTCCCGTGCTGGAGCTGGTGTGGAAAATGTGATAAATGTCTGGGGAATTCCCAGTGGATGCAGGCAAGGATTCCTGTGGAGGGGCTGATTCCTGTGTCCCAGGGAGGCTGTGTCAGTCCCTGCCTGCTCCATGGATTCTGCCCAGGGATGGTTTTGCCACAGGAGATTCACAAGGATCTTTTCTATCCAAGAGTTGCTGTTGTGGAGACCTTGGTTCCATCCCTGTGTGTCTGAGCTGCAGAGAAAATAAAGCTGGGATGAGTTCAGGTGGTTGGGTGTCTCCTGGTCCTTTCCTAGGGCAGGGAATGTGCTGGTGGGATACTCCTGGCAAAGCAGAGCAGGGCACTGGGGCCCTGGCACCTCTCAGAGAGCACCTGCCTTTATTCCAAGGGTGAGGAAGCCCTGCCACAGGGTGCCCAGAGCATCCCTGGAAGTGTCCAAAGTCAGGCTGGACAGGGTTTGGAGCAGCCTGGGCTAGTGGAAGGTGTCCCTGCCCATGGCAGGGGGTGGATTGGGATGAGCTTTGAGTTTCCTTCCAGCCAAAACCAGTCTGGGATTCTGTGAGTCTGGGCATGGAGCCTTCTGCTCCCATGGCAATTCCTGTTGCCAGGCTGGTTCCTGGTGCCCCTGAGAGCTGTGGGGTGCTCCAAATGGGGGGATATGAGGCCTGCTGAGCCCAAAGGGACCTGGCAGCACTGTTTGAAGCAGGATTTTCTCATGTTGGAATATGCTTGCAGAAGTCCTGCCTGGTCCTGCACAGTGCTGGCACTTTGGTTCTTCCTGAGGGTGTTGGTGCTCCTCGGGTGCAGGGGCAGTGCTGCAATCAGCAATGCTCAGTGCACATCTGGGAATGGTGACTGGAACCACTGGGGGAGAGGGAAACAGGCTGGAAATCCAAGTGGGATCCCCCAGTGCAGGAGTGGGGGCAGTCCCGAGGAGCAGCCACTGGAGCTGACATGGCTTTGATGTTAATAACAATATCATAATATTGTGTGTTTCTGCCTGCTGGAAGCTCCTTGGAGGAGTGAGAGCTGTGCCTGCTGCTCCAGCTTCCCTCTGACTTTGGGTTTGGAGCCCTTCAGTGCCCCTCCATCCCTGCCTGGAGCCTTCCTGCCCCCCTGGCCATTCCCAGCCCTCTCTGGCTCTGCTGGGAGCGGGAGCACGGTGGGAGCGAGGGAGAGGCTCCCAGTCAGTGTGCAAGTGCCATTGTTTTGACACAGAGGCATCTGGCACTGTCAGGAACAGCAAAAAGCAAGCCCAGAGCAGCTGCTGCCAAGGCAGAGCTGGCAGCAGCCAGGCCTGCACAGCCCCAGCTTCCCTGGCATCGGCCGGGACCTGGGCACGCATCGCTCGGGGCCACCGAGGGGAGATGTGGCCATGGCTACCCCATAAAACCGGGAACTGTGGGGTGAGGAGCTGGGAGGGATCCCTGGAGGATGGGAGAGATCCCCGGAGGATGGGAGAGATCCCCGGAGGATGGGAGGGATCCCTGGAGGTTGGGAGAGATCCCTGGAACCTGGTGCTCACTCAGTGCTGGCACAGAGCAGAGCTGGGTGTCCCAACCTGCTGCAGGCATGGAGTGTTCAGGAGCAAACAGCAGCTCCTGCTGCCCCTCTCCTGCTCCTACAGGCTGTCCCAAACCCCTGGCTCACACCCAGGCTGGTGTTCCCTCTGTTTGATCCCTCTGTTCTGCACCTGTGCCCCTTGCTGGATTCCAGGTTAGGATGAAGACGAAGCTATGCTGTGCTCTGGTCTCCACATCCCTGATGTCTCTGCAGCTCATTTTTGTGTTTGCTCCCATTTACCAAGAGGTGCAGCAGCTCCTGCAGCAGGTGCTGGACTGGTCACACCATGTGGCACTTGGCACTGTCACCACCTGGGTAAGTGGCACTGAACTGGTGCTCACAAACTGCTTTTGTGGCTGTTTCTGAGGTCAAATTCTTCAAGCCTGACCCTCTCCAGTGTCCCTGGGGTGGTTTGAGCCCTCCCTGTGCTGCTCTGCCTCTCTGTGCCTGCCCTGCCAAGGCAGGGATGGGGCACTGGGGTGAGGTGGGCATTGGGGTGGGCACTTTGGGCCAGGCTGCAGCACAGGGGGAGCTGAGGGTCCCAGGCAGCCCCTTCCTCCACAGACAGGCTCAGCCTGCTCCTGTCAGGCACAGAGCTGATGGTTCCTGCCCTGGGATGGGGAGGGTTTTTCTTTGCCCATTTCCAGGCTAAAAGGGGGTTTCAGGAGCTTGTGAGCCCACAGGACTTGCCCTGTGGTTCTCTCTGCTCCTGCAGCTCCAGTGGAGCTGTTGGCTCCCCACTGCCAGGGCTATGCACCCCAAAACTCACCATGCTGGGGCTCCAGCACACCCTGACAAGGTGGGGGCTCTCATCCCTCTCCTCCCTTCTGAGCCCTGGCCCAGGAAATGCTGCCTTGTGTAAATTTACATCTGACTTGGCACAATGGATGTTTGTGTCGTTGCTGGCGGAGCAGCAGCCGTTCTGCTGCTCCCACATCGTGGTGGTAATCGAGGTGCTTGAGTTATAGCCCAACTTATTCCATTTTACAGCTCCTACAGCGTTAACAGATGTACGGGCGTCTGATCCAATCATGCAGCAAGAGATTTTGGGGCCAGTTCTTCTCGTTTTGACAGTGTGGAAGCTGGGAGCAGCCATACATTTTACAAACAAGAATAAACGACCCTTAGCAACATATGGCTGTGCTGGCAGCTCCAGAGCAGTCCCAGATCAGGCACCCTGCGAGGCAGGAATGTTGCTGGGCGCTGGAGCTGGGCAGCCTGGACAAAGCATCTGCCTTCCCCCGTGATATTAATGAGGTGCAGGCACTGGAATCCCTATGCTGTATGGCTGGGAGGGCTGGGAAGAGACAAAGAGCTTGGAAAAACAACTGCCAGCCCAGAGCAAGGGAGGTTTATTTGGATTGAGAGGCTGGGTTTTGTTTTGGTCACTCTGCTGCTGCTGCTGCCTGGCTGACCTTGTGGGGTCAGCAGCAGGGGCAGCTCAGCTGCCCTGTGCCTCTGCTCCAGCCTGGTGAGGAGGGTACACCACAGCCCGGGGAATCACAGAATTCCAGGATCATCCAGGTTGGAAAAGCCTCCAAGATCGAGTCCAACCTGTGCCTGATCCCCACCTTGTCACCAGCCCAGAGCACTGAGTGCCACGCTCAGGAATTCCTTGGACACCTCTGGGGATGGGGACTCCAAACCTCCCTGGGCAGCCCCTTCCAGTCCCTGAGCACCCTTTCCATGAGGAAATTCCTCCTGGTGTCCAGCCTGACCCTCCCCTGGCACAGTTTGATGCAGTTTCCTCTCTCCTGTCCCTGTTCCCTGGGAGCAGAGCCTGACACCCCCGGCTGTCCCCTCCTGCCAGGAGCTGTGCAGAGCCACAAGGTCCCCCCATAGCCTCCTTTTCCCCAGCTCAAGAGCCCATGGCTGTCCTGTGACCTTGGGGACAACTCTCAGGGCAGAATGTCCCAGCCCTGCTGAGCTGCAGCCTTGACTCAACTCCCTCTTTAAGTCAAGCCCTGCTTAGTGACACACCAAGGGTCACCCCAGCAACCTCCCTCTGCCTCAGCCCTCCAGAAACAACTGCTGTGGGTAGAGAGGGAGGGGGCAGCTGGAAGCACCCCAGTAAATTTAATCTCTCTATCATGTTAAGTGTAGCAGCTTGATTTATTTCTCCTTGCAATCCAAACAATGCCAGCTTTGGTCCCAAAACAGTAGTGAGATTTCTTCCCCCCAGCTGGGAAAAAAAAAAATAAAAAAAGAAATACTATAAATCCCTCCCCAAGCTGATTTATGGAGCATTCATGAAGAATTTATATTGCAAAGGATTTTATTAAATTAAACTTGAAAAGCCTCTTGATTCCTGAGGTTCAGTCCCAGAGCCAGAGCTCTCGTAAAACTGGCTGGAGCAGGCAGAGGGAATGGCTGAGGTGACACTGCAGCTGATGGGACCATCCAAATCCAGAGCATTTGTCACTGGGATGTGTTCCAGGCTGAGGCTTGGAAAATTACTCCATGAAAAATGTGCATTAACAAGAGCCATGAAATATCTGCCTCAAACCCAGGTGAGTGATGAGATGGGGGATCTGTTAGCGCCGGGCACTCCTCACTCATTCCTGGGCATTCCTCACTGCCCAAAAAGGGACACAGAGCCAGAGATTCCTTGGAGAACAAGTTTAAGGTTGGTTCTACTCAAATAATGGAATGGGAAAAGGGGCAGGATGGATTTAAAAGCTGCTCCACTAAAAGCAGGACAAGCCCTGGATGGGCATCACCACCTTGCAGCCCACAGCATTCCCAGGGGGGAAAATTACACCAGGAGGCTTCACATGGGTTCTTCCCAGTTGTATTTCCAAGCTGGAAAATGAGTGCAAAGCTGGAATTGTGTGTGATGTGGGTGTGAGCTCTCTCCAGCCTGCTCTGCTGAGGGCTCCATGCAGAAACATTCCAGGCTCAGCACAGACCCCCTGGGAGGAGCCCTCGGGGTGCTGCCCCTCTCACCCAGCTCCAGCAGGGCCCTGCTCCTCACCCCAGCCCCTTTTCCTGCACCCTCAGTGCCCTGGGTGCTCCCAAACCCTGGGCTCTGCTCTCCCAGCTGGAGGGGCAGCTGGACCCACCATTCCAAGGGACAGCTCCACATGGAGACACCCCCAGCACACAGACCCTGGGGTTTGGCCTTTCCTGCTTCACCCCTGTGCCTGGCAGAGGATGCCCTGGATTGTCAGCACAGAGAATTCCTCACATGCACAAAGAGAGGCAGCCAGAGCCAAGGAATTCTTGGTGCATTCCTGTAAATCTGTACAGCTCAGCTCCAGCCAGAGCTGATGGATTGGAAGGGACTTGGAGCAGCAAAGCTCACAGGGCTCGGTGTTAAAACGTGACAGTTTGTGGCCCTTTGGTACAAGGAAATTCACATTTATTATTTCAGAGCTGTGGACACAAATTCCCAAAGGCCCCAGCTGCTGCTCCATACGAGCACTGTGACTTCAAAGGAGGAGCTGATTGTTTTCCTGATTGTTTTCCCTTCATCATCCCTCAGAGTCCCCTCAGAGCCTTCCCACAGCACCTGCTGCTGCCCAGGGAAATGAAGGCATCTCCAAAATGTTATGGAATTCTCCTGCCTCTACTCCCAGCTAGGAGAAGCAGTGGCTCCAGAGCCATCTCCACATGGGATGTGTGAGCCAGGCCCAGGGAATAGGACAGGTGTGTTTGGGTCCTTTCCAACTCAGGATATTCTGTGATTCTGTTCCTCTCAGGATTTATCAACAAGGTCCTGGTTATTTCACATGGAAATCCTTGGCAGCTCCCATTTTCAGTCCAGGCTTGTTCTCTCTCCCTTCCTTGATGGACAAAAGCAGTCAACTGGATTTAGTTTCCCATGATCAAGGAAAAAAACATTCCAGCTCCCAGCTAGGGCTCAGGTTTTATGTAGATTTTCTCTTCCTTCCCTTCCTTCATTGCAGCATAACGTGCCAGGACAAAGAGATAATCACTGAGCCTGGAAAACAGGGGAAAAGCAGGAAAACCAGTGATCTTATTCCAGAAGAGAAGGTTGTTGAGAAGCAAACCCCCCAGTTTTATTCCCAGAACTAAGGGAATGCTTCAGTAGGGCAGGGCAATGGTTTGGGATTTTATTTTTTTACCTGTTTAAATACTTGGCCACATTTGGATCTGCTTCCCCTGCTTGGACTAAAGGGACCACACTGGGAAAAGCAAAGGGAAATGCTGGTGTTTAATTTTCCAGCTCTGAGTGCACAAAGGCTGGAGCCCCTTCCCACCCCAAACCTCCCCATGGAGTCCCCATTTTACTCCTGCAGAAGTGAAGGATCTTTGCTTCCCAGGGGGATCTGGGAGGGGTAAATGATGCCAGAAATGCTTGTGTTTGTCCTGGAAGCTCCCTGCTCTGCTCCTCCCAGGATACTCATCCATGGAAATCACTGGACAGAGACTTTACAAGGGCCTGGAGTGACAGGACACAGGGAATGGCTTCCCACTGCCAGAGGCAGGGTTAGATGGGATACTGGGAGAAATTCCTCCCTGTGAGGGTGGTGAGGCCCTGGCACAGGCTGCCCAGAGAAGCTCTGGCTGTCCCATCCCTGGAAGCATCCAAGGTCAGGCTGGACGGGGCTGCAGAATCCCAAAAGGTTTAGGTTGGGGAAGGAAGAACAGAGCCTGTTCTTTGTGCCTCCTGCGCTCCTGGAACTGGGCTAAACACACAAAAGCTTGGCTTGAGCCCCAGGCCCAGCCCAGCCCAGCCCTGGTTTGCTGTCACTGGGGCGTCCCCATCCCCTTTCCTCAGGGTGATCCCAGCACAGCACTCACCACCTCTCAGCCCTGCGGCACACGGCTCGGGAGAAGTGGAGAGCAGCACTGCTCCTGCCTCCAGACTGGAACAGCAAGGAAACACCACTCAGGGTCTGCACCAGCAGGGACAGCTCCCCCTGCCCTCCCACACACAGGGAACTGAGCCCTGTGCCATGGCCAGGCAAGGCAGGGACAGCCCAGTGCAGCAGGGTGGGCAGATGTAACTCCCAGCTCCTTGGCTCTGCTTTTCTCTTGGCATTTGCCCATGGGAATAGCAGCCTCCCAGGCTGTTTTCCCATGGTAAGCAGAGCAGCAGGGCTACCCCAAGGAGGTAAGGGGCACAGGCAGCACCTACAGGCAGGATGAAGGCTCTGAGAGGAGGCAGCTGCTCTGAGTAGCTGTCAATCCACTGCTCCAGCTCCAGGACGGGCTTCTCGCTGAACGATGTTCGCTCTATAGAGGGGAGAGAAGAACCGGATGGAAAACAGTGATTCAGACAACAAGCTGAGCTCTCATTTTGCTTTCTTGTGTCAGCAAGTCCTAAGAAACCAAATACTCAGCATCCCACCACCCACAACAGGCTGTGCCACCCCAGGAAAGGCAGGACTTACTGCGGTGAGCCTCCCTGGCTGAGGAGAGTGGTGTGGCAATGTTGGAGCCCACATCCTGCAGCATGCACTGCACCTGGACAAAAACCACAACTGCTGTCACTCCCAGCCATGGCTTTTTGCATTGCTGTGCTCAGCAGAGCTGATCAGCCAAACTCACAGGCTGCCCAGGCAGGACCTGTGTCACTGCTGTGCCCTTGTGGTTGTTTGTGTCCCAGTTTCAAAGCTGGAGCTCTGTTACAACAAAACTCGTGTTAATAATGTGGATCTGACTTAGAATAAACCTAGAGATTAATCTGTCTGCCCATAACTAATAATTTGATCTACCAGCTTCCTTCTTGGTTAAAGAAATTTGCCTCTTAGAGAGCAATCAAGGGAGTCTTAAAGATTTATATATTAAAATACTAAATGTATTGAATTCCTGTGTGTCAGTGTGAGCACTGCGGCTAAAATGAAGGAGTTCATGTTTTAATAGCATTGGAATGATGATTATCATTAATACTCACTTTATGAAGTTGATCAACAAATGTGTAACCCTTTTCACTGCTAAACTCACCAGCCAGCCTTGGGTAGAGAGAAAAAAGCAAAACACAGTTAGCTGGGAATGAAGAAATCATAACAAACATACTTTTTTCCATGTGATTCGGATACTCCCAGCCGGTCCTTACCCGATGGCCGAGCTCAGCTCATCCGTGGCTCCGAGGGCCTCGAAGATCCGGTCGCCCTTGGGCCGCCGCTCCCCGGTGAAGGTGCTGGAGAATCCTTTGGGAAGGGCGGGAGGCGCTCAGGGCCCGGCTGGGGAGCTCTGCCCGCGGCCCCCGGGGCCCCCCGGGCTCTACCTGAGTCTCCCGTCCTCGTGTAGATCCTCGGGGCCCGCTCGCCAGCGGCGCGCTCGGGGCTGTGGAGGCACAAACCGTGAGGGGACACTGTGAGGGGTGGGACACACCGTGAGGGACTCGGCGACACCGAGAGGGACGGAACGACACCGTGAAGAGGTCGCGGCCCTCCCACGCTCACCTGCCCGCCCCGCTCCGCCACCGCCGCCCCGCCATCCCCCGCAGGCCCCGTTCCGCCGCCACCGCCGCCCGCCGCCACATCCCTGCCGGCCGCCGTCGCCGCCGCGCCGTGACCCCGCGCGGCCACCGTCCCGCCCTCAGACCACGCTGTCACCCCAGCGCCGCACCACCCCGCAACGCCCCCTTCCCATTGGCCGTCCGCAAAGTCCCGCCCTCGCACGACGCCCAGCTATTGGCTGAGCGCAGGGAGGCGGGGCAGGGCGCGGCCCGGATTGGTGGGTGGGGCTGTCAGTCGGCGCGGGCCGTGAGCTGCCGTGAGGCGATGTGGGCGCGGGAGCTGGTGGTGTCGGCGCCGGGGAAGGTGATTCTGCACGGGGAGCACGCCGTGGTGCTGGGCAAGGTGAGGGCACGGCGGGGAAACAAGGGAAGCCTGGCCCGGAAAGGGCTGCCCAGCTCGGTAACCGGGGCTGCCCGGCCCCGCTGACCCCCGCTCTCCGCCCGCAGGTGGCCCTGGCCGTGGCGCTGGACCTGCGGACGTTTCTCCGCCTGAGGCCTGGCGCTGAGGGCCGGCTGAGCGTCTCCCTGCCCGGCGTCGGCGTCCGGAGGAGCTGGGACACCCCCGATCTCCGGGCCCTGCGGGAGCGGATCGCAGGCAAGGCCCGGAGGAAGGAAGGAGGAGCTACCCTGAGGCACTGAGGGGCTCTCGGCACCGTTCGGTGCCTGCCACACCCCGGTGACCGTGCTGGGACCCCCCCGTGGGGTGACTCTGCAGGGACCCCTGTGGGGTTATTTGTCCCCCTTGCAGTGTTTCGAGGCCTCGCTGTCTCTGACCTTGCTCACTGACCTGTCCCTGCCTCTCACAGTTATTTACATTCATTCCCCTGATGGCCCCGCTGATGCTCAGGTGTCCGTGCGCGGCCCTGTCCCCTCCTGGTTTGGGTTCCAGGGACTTGTTCTGGTGCTGTTGTGCCTCGAGCCAGCCTGGGTCTGTTTTCCTGCCTGTCTGTCCCACACCAGCTCCCACAGGAATTTCTGCAGCACCTTTCACTGGCTGGAGCCCCAGGATATCCCCAAGATATCCACATCCTTTAGTGAAGAGTTTGTGACTTGCCATGTTTTCCATAGTGATTATGGATGGATGCAATGGCAGGTGTAGGGAGGGAAACATTTGGAAATATGGAGTGTGGAAACCTTGGGATTTCAGAGTGCCTGGTGGAGATTTTGCTTTTATTTCATCACAGATCCTCAGGTAGAACCTGAAATGGGCCCCAGCTGTTTCTGCCTGCTGTAACAGAAGGTTTTGTTGTAAATACTGCTCTCAGTGTAGCAATTCCCTGGTTTTTAAGTGTTTAAACTCTCCCCTGCTTGCTTCCATAGCTGATGGTGATGAGTCCAAGTCCCCCAGTGCAGAACAGCTGGATGCACTGAGGGAGTTTGCTGGAATTGCTGCCGGGGCCACAGCTCCAGAAAGTCTTGCTACTCTTGCCTTCCTGTATATGTGCCTGGCTATTTCTGCTAAGTATGGGTAAGGCTCTGCTCCTGCCCCAAAATTTTAGTGGTGGGTGGGTGCTTCAGGAAGGTGAGCTGGGAGCCTCTGCTCTCACTTAATTTTAAGGGCTGAAACCAGAGCAGTTCATGCCACAGACACAACACACACACCCCTCCCCACAGCAGGCAGCTCCTGTCATCCTGGCTTAGGCTGGAAAAGCAGAAATAAACTGTGAATTTGTTGTCTGAACTAAGTCTGATCTCTTTATGGGCTGAATCTGCCTAAAACTCTGAAAATTTGGAGCTGTTCCAGTTCTCAGCCTTGCCCAGCACCATCTCTGTGTGACTGGATGGGTGCTCAGGGCAGTGTCAGAAACCAAAGCAGAGCCCAACTTCCATCTTCTCATCCAAGAAATCCAAGGATAAAGAACTGTGGTGTGCAGCTGGGTTGTGGTTTCCCTGCAGTCTCAGGGTGGCACTGGGACTGTCACTCAGCAGCCCTGAAAAGCTCCTGGGCTTGATTTTGGAGTCAGTAACACAACCCAGGTGTGTTCAGTGGAGCAAGGGAATGTGGATATGTCCATGTTCCATCTCCCCCACCAGCCTCTTGCTCCAGTGGGATGTGGCTGTGCAAATACAGATTTGGGATGTTTACACTTTATTCAGAAATATGTTTATAACAACCTCTGAAAGGGCTCTTTATGGTGCTGCTCAGGTATTTAGTTACCAAGAGCCCCTCCTAGCAGCCTGACAAGCTGTGCCTATCATGGATCCAGCTCAGGAGGGCTTTATTCCATCACAAGGGGCTTGGCCAGGCTGCCCCATTCAGGAATGAGCCTTCCTGCAGCCCCAGTGTGTCAGATGCACGTGCTGATTTGCAAATCCTCACCCACCTTTCCCTGTGATCCCTCCTAACTGGCTTCTTTGCCTTTTTTGTGTTGTCTGGAGGTGGAATTCAGGGTGCTGGTGCCAGTCCCTGTGTGTGGAGGTGGAATTCAGGGTGCTGGTGCCAGTCCCTGTGTGTGTGTCTGTTTCCCCAGGGATGTTCCCAGCGTGGATATCGTGGTGTGGTCGGAGCTGCCCACGGGAGCAGGGCTGGGATCCAGTGCTGCCTATGCTGTGTGCCTGGCTGCAGCCCTGCTCATGCTGTGTGGAGCCATCTCCTGCCCACTGCAGGAGGGAGAATCCACAGCCAGGTAAGGAATTCCATCCTGGCATGCACAGCTCTGTGCCCCACCTTTCCTTTTGCCTGCACGAATTCTGGCACTGCCACCTCTGCTGGTCTCTCTTGGCTGTCACCACAAGTGACACCCTGAGCCCATCTCCTGTCCATGCCCAGTGTTCCCAGCCCTGTCCCAGACTTTGTAAAACTCCCCCTGTTTCCCTTGTTTAGGGTCAGATAACCATACCTAAAAAGGGGGGAAAAACCCTTATTTTTTCAATCTAATAAAACACACTGAAAATTTTCAAGCTCAGTTTCCTCTGGCTCTGAGCATCTTCCAGGTTTTGCTTTGAGTCCTCGAGGATCCTTTCTGGGTTTCTTTTGCATTTCCCATGAATTCTTTTCTGCATGTGCTACATTTCCTCCTGATCTCCTGCCTGTCTTTCCCTTTTATCAGTACCTGATGAAAGAGAGTTTCTTTCCTTCTGCCCTTGGAGCTCCCCTTTGGAAACCTGGAGTGCTGTGCCCCTGTGAGAGGGAGCTCTGTTTGAAGCTGTTTAAAATCAAAGCTGGAGGGGCAGAACCTCTGTTGTGTGGGATTTTGTGTGGGGCTGAGAGTGAGACAGCAAGGAGGGTGGTTCTGTGTTCTGCTTCTGAGCCAGAACTTGCAGCCTGACCCAGAAACAGGTTCTTGTTGGGAGCACTTGAGCAAATCTCCCAAATTGGGAAATAAAAAGGCAGCTCTAAGTGTTGCAGCAAGGATGTCTTCATTCCCTGCTCACCCTCCATGGCTTCAGCATGGATCCAGCATAATTCCTGCCTTGCAGCTGGTGTGCAGAGAGCTGGGGTTGTCAGACTTCAGAAGGGTTTTGCTTCCCATGGCAAGAAAAGAACAGCAGGATAGAAAGCCTCCTGTGTCGGGAGGAATTGCAGCCTCTCAAAGAGGATTAAAAACAAGTGGTTTACTCTGTTCCTGAGGCTGCTGCTGTGAGCTGTTTGCTGAGTGCTCCCAGATTAAATCCTGGCAGGTGGAATGCAAGGTGTGTGGACATGGATAAGGACATTCAGCCAAGGCCCAGGGAAGCAGGAGTGAAGGGGAGCAGTTTCTGGATAGAAGGTGGCTCTTGGAATTTCTGCATTGCCTTGCAAGATGCTGCAAGGCTTTCCCAAATTGTGAATTTGTGCCTCTTCCCCCGCATGGAATACCTGTTGAATGGACTTGTGGTGTGCAGGGAGGGTCAGAGGTGTGTTTTTGTGCTCAGACTGAGAGCAGGATTAAATGGGATACTGGGAATTCCTCCCTGTGAGGATGGTGAGGCTCTGGCACAGGCTGTCCAGAGCAGCTGTGGCTGCCCCATCCCTGGAAGTGTCCAAGGCCAGGTTGGATGGGGCTTGGAGCAACCTGGGACAGTGGAAGGTGTCCCTGCCCAACCAGGGCCTCACCACCCTCACAGGGAAGAATTTTTTCCTAGTATCCAATCTAAACCTGTCAATCTCTGTCAACTTAAAGCCATCCCCCCTTGTCCTGTCATTCCAGGCCCTTGTGAATAGTCTCTGTCCATCTTTCTTGTAGCTCCTTCAGGCACTGGAATGAGGTGTCCTCAAAGCTACTCCTCTCCTGAACAATCCCAGCTCCCTCAGCCTTTCCAGTGTGTGTGGTAACACACCCTGTTTGGTGAGGTGGGGATGAGTCTGGACTTGAATTCCATTAAATCTGATCTACACCAGGCCAAAGCTGGGATCTTCCCCCTGAACCTGATCCCTCCTTATCCACTGGTTTGGAGTTGTTTGGTTGGAGTTATTTCCTTGCTTTCCAGGTGGACAGAAGAAGAGCTGACACTGATCAACAGCTGGGCCTTCCGAGGGGAGCAGGTGATCCATGGCAATCCATCGGGTGTGGACAATGCTGTTGGCACCTGGGGTAGGTGTGGTTGCTGCTTCTCAGGCAGAAACTCCCAAATTCAGCTCCCTGTTCTGGCCTGAGCACAGGGAATCCTACCCCTGTCTCAGTCTGCCCCATCTGTGAGCTGGGCCTGGAGCCAGCTGGAATGTTGGGAATGGGCTGCAGGAGCACCAGAGCTCTGTCCCCCCCCCAGGCAGGTGCCACAGGGCAGAGACCTTGCTGCAAATAACTGATATTTAAACATTCTGCAGTGAACAAAGAAACCTAATCCTGTCCCAGGGATAATGCAGGGGAAAATGCAGTTGGACAGCTGTCATTTAGTTTCAATTAGCAGAGACTTCCCAGTGTTTTGAAAGTGTCCTTGGAGACTGTTAATAATCTTTCTAATGAGACCTAATCACAGTGCCTGTGCGAGGGTAGGAGCCAAGTGAGACATTCCTTCTGGACAATGAAATTCCATGCTGCAGGATGGCTGCTGACACCAGTGCACACCACTTCAGTCCCTGGAATCCCGTGTGCTTGGCTCTGCTGGATTCTGTTTTCTCAGGAAAGGTTTCGTGCTGGCCAAACTCTTTGCCTTTTTAAAAATTATTTGATGTGATCCTGGAGGAGGAGGAGAGCAAAGGGAAAGGCCTTGGGTTGAGCATGTCCAGCCAGACCCTCTCATTAAGGCCGCAGGGTGAGGCAGGGCCGTACTGCTGGAGAACATGGTTCATTTAGCTGGTGTTTCTTGCAATTACTGTCACAGGCTCTGGGTGAGGTTCTGAAGATGAAAGACCTTCTGTGTTATCTCTCAGCTCGCTCTCTGCTGAGACAATAACATGTATTTTACTTTAGGTGGAGCCCTGAGATACCAAGCAGGAAAAATCACACCGTTAAAGAGGTAATATTGGAGTTTAAAAATAACCCTCACACACGGTGGGTGGAACATGTCAGAGAGGCTCTGGGTGGATGTTGGAGGGTATGAGGATGATGGGAGATGGCTGGAGTGTGGGAAGGGCTCTGCAACCCCCTTTTGGGTATGGGCAGCCTCAGTTGTTGGGGTGGATGGGGACAATAAAACGTTTGGTCATTATCTGACATTAGATGAACACAGCAGCAAGGATCAATATTAATTTCATGGCATTATGGGCAGCAGGAATGGATCTGCTCCTGGCAGCAAATGACATTGTGGGGAGGGGGAACTTTGTGCTTACCTGGTGGTGGGAAAACCCATTGGCAGAGAGAAATCTGGGTCCTGTGTGTTCCCTCTGCCTCCTGCCAGAGAAGTATAATCTGACTCCATTAAAATCTTTCACAGTGCATGAAATTGCTCTATTAGCAGTTAATGGCCACTGCTGGCTACTCTTGTAGAGAGTATTTCAAAGGAAAAAATTTGCTTCAAAAACACGGATTTTAGTAAATACATTAGAGTCCTATTTATAGCTCTAGTACAGTTGTTCCTTGTATCCAGGAGGAACAAGCCTGATCCCAGCCAGCACTGAAACACCTGCTGAAGTTTTGTAAAATGAGTGGGACTCCTTATCTTAGGTTCCTGTTCAAGGAGGCCTTTTGAGGCAGAATAAGCTGTAGCCTTGGGGAGTGTGAAGGAAAGAGGCCAGGAGATGTTCCCTGCCCATGGCAGGGGGTTGGAATGAGATGAGCTTTTAAGGTCCCTTCCAATCCAAAACACTCTGGGATTCTCTGTCTCCTGTTGCTTCCAGGGTGCCCACACTGAGGATCTTGCTGACCAACACCAAAGTCCCTCGGAGCACCAAGGTCCTGGTGGCTAGTGTAAAGGAGAAGATCCTGAAGGTGCAGGTGGTTGTGGGATGGAGAAGTGGGGGATAACCTTTGGGAGATAACCCTGGACTGCAGGTCCCACAGGATCTTTTGGGACATCTCTCCTGTGGCCACTGTATTCCTGTCTCCCAGCTGCTTGGGAATGGGGTTTCAGCTCATCTCCTCCCTTCCTCCAGTTTAACAGGAGTTAAAATCACCAATTTGCAACCATGAAAAGAGCACTTCCTTCCTCTGGCTTGTTTCCTTCTCTTCCTCCCTTTTCTGCAGCCAGGAGCAGGCTATCATCACCCTGCTCTGGGAATGAGCGAGGAATTGCCCAGCTCAAAGACACTGGGACCAGTTTCCTCCCAGTGGTTTTGGAAGAGCAGCAAGCAGGCACCTGACATCCCTCCTTCCCCCTTTCCAGTTCCCTGCCATCATGAACCCGGTGCTGGACTCCATCGATGCCGTTTCTCAGGAGTGCCAAAGTGTTCTGGAAGCGATGCCTGCAAATCCATCACCAGAGCATTACCCTGTGCTGGAGGTAAGGGGCTTGCTCGCCAGTATTTTTAGCCACTGTTACTGTTGAACATCAAAATGTCATTTAAAGAACATTAGGTCTGGAAAAAAAAAAGTGATAGCAGGAAATGTTCAGTTCTAAGTGAAACCATGGTCTGGGTGTGCTGCTTTTAATGCCCTTCCTGGAGCCAGAAGCTGCTGCTGGTGCCTCTTCCCAGCTGTGTGCAGGGAGGGAGGGGCAGGCCTGGGGCTCTGGGGACCTGTGGCTCTGGAGGGTTTGTTTCTCTTACATTGAGTGCCCCAGCTCTGGCAGTCACTGCCTGTGAATCAACAGCTCTGTCACTGCCAGGGCTGGGGTGAGGAGAGCCCAGAGCCACTGGTTTGTGATGGACTGACTGGTTCCCAGCCAGCTCCTGGTGCTCCAGGCTCATCCTGGCTCCAGAGAGCCACAGACAGAGCTGTGCCCAGAGCTGACCTGACATTGATGCACGAGGTGCACACAAAGATCTGTTTGTCTTGGCTTTGCTCAAAGAGCAGAGGCTGGGGAGGGGGGAGGAACAGGCTTCCGAGTGGAAGAAGTGCTGAGAGTGCTGTAATGCTGCTCCACAGCACCGTGGGGGAGGGATTTGTGTCTGTGTCCCAGCTGAGGCAAACCTGGCCTGGCCCTGGGAGCCAGCCTGGACACTCAGGACCCATTTGGTACCAGTCCTTGTTGGCATCTGGATGCTTCCCCTTGGCTCTCAGGAGGATCTCTGCTTGTCCTTGCTCTTGCTCTGGGTTGTTCCCATGGGATTCATAGCAGAGTCCTGCTCCCGTGGCACCAGGGTGGGATTCTGGACCCCTCACGATGGGCTGAGCTGCCATCAGCTGAGGGAGGTCTGTTCACAGCACAGCTTCACATAACTCATCTTAATTCCACGTCCTCAGGCTGTCAGAAGTGTCAGGGGACAGGGAAGAGAGGGGATAATTTGAGTTGTGCTTTGAGCTCCTCACATGGAAAATGCCAAAGCATCCTTGTGTCCCACACCCGGGAAGCAGCACTGCAGTGAGCAGATTCCTGTCTTGAATCTTGTTGTTTTGTCTTGTGCTTGAAGAGCCCAGAGGGGCCCAGCTGATTAGATGCAGCACACAGATATATAAATACATCTTTTGGGCTGTTTCTGAAATGTGCAGCTCTGGCCAGCGCTGTATTTGAACCATGGAACTAGTCTAGTGTGTCATAAGCTGTCATCGGATTCCTGGCAGATTTTGGATCAGGAGATGACAGGTGTCTTGGATCATCACAGGCACTGCTGTGCCCTCACTCAGGCATATAAAGAGGCCTCTGGATGGACGTGTGTCCTGCCCAGCCTGGAGTGGGTGGTGGCTGAGCCCTGCCTGCCACCCGCTCCTTGCTCTTCCCACAGTTCCTTAAGCACTGGGCAGAAATGCTCTCTCTGGAGGGGGGAGAGGGATTCTTTCTGCAGTGTCCCCTCCTGTGTGAGGTTGGCAGGATTCCTGGGTGGAGTTGAGGGAGGGGGTTGTGGCTGACACCTGCCCCGTGCTCCCTGTGCACAGAGCCCCTCCTGGCTCACAGGGAGCTGCAAGCAGGGAACAGCTCAGTGCTGCTTGCTGGGGGAGGGAGCACAGGGCTGGGAGGGCCCCGTGGTGCTCAGGGAGCTGATGTCTGCTCCTGGCCCTGCTCCAGACTTACTCCAAGCAGAGGCCAAGCCCTTCCCTCTGCTCCTGAGTTCCTCACCTGTCCTGCTGGGAGGGGAGAAGCTGTAACTTCCATTTCTGTGTGGTGTTGTCCATCCCTCGGGCTGTTTGGACCTTGCTGCTGGGGCAGCTTTCTCCAGGAGTAGCAGGTCTGGCTGGCTGGGAAGTGTGGCAGGGATGCTCCCACAGCTCTGCCAGGAGGGTGGGCTCACTCAGAGAGGGGCCTGTGCTGCTCCCAGAGGGAAGGACCCTCTTGACCTCACTTGAGCTGGGTGCCAGATTCCCAGCGTGGTGCTGCTCTTTGGCTCCCGGCCCGGGCCCTGCCCGTGAGGAGGGAGAAGTGCAGCACAGAGCAAACAAAGGGACGTCCCTCTGTGTCACCTCTCCAGCGATGCCTCAGCCGTGTCAGAAGTCCCTGGATTTGGCCTTGCTGGATGGATGGCAGAGCAGGGCAGGGTGACAGCCAGGAATGAGAGCTGCTGGCTCAGTGCCCTTCCCACGGCCAGCGAGGGGCCTTGCACAGCCTCCTGCTCAGCACTCAGTGACAGGGCAGAGGAGAAGCAGTCAGGAGGCATTGGAGAGCTCTGGAAAAAATTCCTGCTGGCAGCTTGCAGTGATCAGGATTTTCCTGGAAGGTGCAGGAGTGTTGTACCACTGTCACTGTGCAAATTGTGATGGGGGACAGGGATACATGAGCAGCTCAGAGCTCACACTCTGGCCTGACCTTGCTCCTTGGAGCTGGTGGCCAAATTTCTGCATAAAGGAGGTGGTTGTGAAGGGATGGCTGGGAAGGCAGGGCTGCCACTGCTGTAAAGAGCCTCTGCCTCTGTGTGTGCTCATCTCCTCTCTTTGTGTTGCTTTTAGGAATTCTTTGACATAAACCAACACCACTTAAATGTGCTCGGAGTGGGCCACCCCTCCCTGGACAGGCTGTGCCAGGTGACAGCATCCCACAGCCTGCACAGCAAACTGACAGGGGCTGGTGGGGGTGGCTGTGGCATCACCCTGCTGCCACCAGGTCAGTACAGCCCCTTGGGCATCTTCCCCTTCCTCACAGCTCTGGGAGGTGGGGCAGGTCTGGGAGCAGAGGAATCACTGCCAGCCCTGGTCTGGCTCTGGAGGGATGGGTGGGATGTGTCCCAGCACTGCCTGGCACTGTGGGTTGCAGTGTGTGATCCAGGGCCGATTCAGAGTGTTCATTTATGTGTGTCAGCCCCTGAGGGCACTGGCCCTGTGCCAGGGGCTGTGTTTGCAGGAGCCATGGCCCTTTCCCTCTCCCTGCAGTGGCCGAGCTGACTCGCTGGCTGCTCTTGCCTTGCTCTTGGCAGACACCTCCCCTCTGGCCGTGGAAGCAGCCAAGCAAGACTTGTGTGCCTGTGGATTTGAATGCTGGGAGACCAAGATTGGGGCCCCCGGGGTGACCCTGCACTCCTGCTCCTCCCTGAGTGCCCAAGTGCTGCACGCGCTCGCCCAGAGCTGAGCTGCTGCCTCTTGGCACCACCTCCTCAGAGCTCTGCGTGCCCAGATGCCTGGAAACTTCCTTCCCCTCTCCTGTGTGGCTGAGGGCCTCCAGATGTGGGTATGGAGCCAGTTTGGGGCCTGGTATCACTGGGATTTGGGGCTGCAATGGGGACCTGGGAGCACCCACCCAGTGGTGTCTGACCAAAGCTCTCAAAAATCTTGGTTTGAATTTCCTTCCTCAACTGCTGTGTTGATCCCAAGGGGCAGGAGAAGAGGGGCTTGGCTGGATTCCAGGGTGGATAATGACACTTTGCTGCTTCAGATGCATGTGGTGTCTCTTCCCTCATCCCTGCTGTCCTGTGGGAGCTGGCAAGGTGGATGTGCATGGTGCTTTGACGTTTTTGGGTGAAGAGCATCTTTGGCAGCTCAGGGCTTGATGCTCAGGTCTCTGTTTCTTCTGGACTACATTCCCAGCGAAGAGGAAACCTTTAATACAGCTCTTCCCTGCTATTGGTTAAGTGTTGGGTAATTAAAATGCAAGATAAAGCACAATTCTAGTGAAATTACTGATTTTCACTCTTTTCCATAATCTCTGCCTGGGCTGATAAGCAGAGTGCTGTAGTCAGGCTCTGGTTTTTATTCACATGTGCAAGGTCTGGCTCAAACAGCACCTGCAAGGAGGGCAGCTCCAGGCCAAGGGCAGGCTTAAAATTCCTCCTTGTAAAAGCTGTTCTCTCACACTTCACTCTTCAACCAGCATGTCCCTGACCCTGCCTGGTGTTGGGTTTACTTTGGTGTAATTAAGTAGGGGAAAGAAACCCAAACCACGTCCTCAAAAGCTCACCATAAGTTGCAGTTGACAAACTCTAAAACCTAAATGCATTTAGACTTATTACACAAATGTAAATGCATTTTTTACTCCTGAAATTTTAATGAGCTGTGCCACAGAATGAAAGGGAAGTGGCTGAGGCCAGAATCTCTGGGAGTCATGAGCTGACTCTGAGGGACTGTGGTCTCTGCTGTACCTGCCAAGGGGTTTTATCATCACTCTCTTTGTCTGGGGTGGGTTTTTTAAGTGGGTTTTTAAGTGTAGCTGTGTTCAAGAATCACTTCACTCAAAGCTGAGTAATGAATTGGCAGAGGTGGGGAATTTGCCTTCCACTTCCAACCCAGGGTTAAAAAAAACTAATTGTGAGAAGCTGAGATGTTCTAGCTCTAAACTCCCAGCGTCATGGTGACCAGCTTTAGTTCCCTGATCCCATGTAAAACTGTCTCTGGTTTTAATAAATCCATGGGTTTTTTTTAGTGCAAAGTGTTCTTTGATAATTATGCTGGATACAAAAGGAAAAAAGCACCTTACACTGCTTCAGGAAAGCAGGTCTCAGATGCTGCCTTTCTACATGTCTAATTACAATTCCAATTTGCATCTGAGAGCTGCTTTACACTAATCACAAGTCAGAAAGGCTGATAAATAATTTACCATTTTCTAATACAGTGTAATCAATGTGAGGATCTGGGAGCGTGTTGACTTTAACCACTTACATGTGTCGACTTTGTGATGTTGGCACAAAGAGATGCCAGATCCAGCACAGGGAACTTCCCTTCAAAGCAGCATGTCTGGGGCTGAGCCTTGTTGGCTCTGATGGCTGGGGAGTAGAACTGAGGGGAAATTCACAGAATCCCAGGATCATTCAGCATGGGAAAGCTTTCCAAGTCCAGCCTGTGACCAATCCCCACTTTCCCACCCAGCCTAGAGCACTGAGTGTCACATCCAGGCATTCCTTGGATGCCTCCAGGGATGGGGACTCCAAACCTCCCCAAAAGGGACCACCCTTTCCATGAGGAAATTCCTCCTGATGTCCAACCTGAGTCCTCATCCCGCTCTGCTCTGTGGCAGAGTGGAAGCGGTGACATTCCGGGGCAGGGAGGGTGGTGGCAGTGTCGTGGCAGCAGGGTGACCCACGCTGGGGTCTGTGGGAAGGGTCCAGGGTGACACAGGCACTGCTGGGATCTGCCTTCCCTGTGCCACAGGGACCAGATCTGCCGAAGTCAGCAGCTGGAGCCAGTCCCAGTCTGGAGTGAGCACAGATTTCACATCCATCTGTGAGCACGGGAGTGCCCATTCCATCCTTTCCAAACTCCTCCTTCACCAGCTCCATCAAACGCTCTGCAGGGGCATTGCTACACCCAGAGGGACACCCCGAGGGGTGGCTGGGATGTCCCTGACCCCACCTTCCACACGGGAATCGCCCCTGCACTCAGAGTTCCAACCTCCTGCTGCGACTCCTGAGCCCTGGGACACACAAAACCATCCCTGCCCCTCCTCAGCCCGGGGCAGGAGCAGCTGCTGCCGTGGGACTGGTGCCCCACGGGGACACAGAGAGGGGCAGAAGGAGGCACAGCTCTGTCTCTTGTGTGTTTTGCTGCTTTGGAAACAAAACTGAAGCCTGTGGAGCGTGTTCTCCCCACGGATCAGCCCCTCCTCTCGCAGGCACCCCGCGGGACGGATGTGCAGCAGGGCAGCGATTGCTGCTGAAGGATTAGCCTGGTAATTTGGCTAATTTTTCTTGAGCTTCATTTTTCACATTACGAGCTCTGCAGCAAGACTAACGAGCCTGGCTTTGCCTCTAATAGCCAGCACAGGGACGGGGAGGGGAGGCTGTGCTCCAGCCTAAAGGAGGGATTGAGGAATTGCAGAGGTGAGAACTGGGGGTCACCGGTGTTTAGTGACAACAAAAAGAAAACACTTTGAATAAAAATACCTTTTAAAGTCGTCCTTGTCCTTCACAGCCAGTGCCTGGGGCAGCATCTCTGCCAGGGTGTCTCCCCCTATCCCTGGGGAATGTCCCGGTGCCCCGAGGGGCTCCTGCCCTCCCTGTACGTCCTCCCCTGAGCCGGACCCGGCGCTCCCCGGCCGGCCCTGGCAGGCACAGATGGTATTATTGTTTGTTTGCACTCGGTGTCAGCAGTGCCTTCTTTCTGCTCCGCTGAGTAGATGCTGAGGAGGCAGTGACATTATTGGAGATCACGGAGAGAGCAGGAACAGGGTCAGGGAGAGAGAGGGGAAATGTCAGCGCGCAGTCAGGCGGGGCTGGGGGGCTGCTCACACCCCCGGGGCTCCCGCTGCTCCAGGGGTCCCTCCTGGGGACAGGAGGTGGCACTGGGACCCCCTGCACGGCCTGCAGGGCCACTGCCATGTCCTCAGACACACTTGGAGGGTTTGGGAGGTCCCCTGGGGCGAGTAGGGACCCCCCCAGAGCCATTTTAAGGGCCATTTGTGCATCTGGCACCTCCCTTGTCCCCTCTGTTTCTCATCCCGAGGGATTTTGGGGCTCCCCCATTCCCAGAGCTCGTGGGGAGCCCGTCCCCCCTGTTCCCCCCCATCCCTCTCCCCTCCCAGCACGCTGAAGGTTTTGAAAGTTAAGTATTACCGTCTGCTTTGTTGTTGCCTAACTACGACAGACAAATTGAGAACTAGTTGTCAAAATGTCAGTGCACAACAAATCAACATTCAAAATGAGTCTCAGCGCTATGTGGTGTATAATTAAAAAAAAATCCTTTTTAGAAATTTCAGCAAGCGTTGGCTCTGCTTTATATTTGTCTGTGTGATTAATAAAGGCAGCTAATTTTCAGACTTTAAAAACAGCTAGAAAATAGCTCCTAATTACATATTAGGTTCCAAGCGGCCCCCGCTGAGCGAGGCTGGTATTGGTGGGCCAGAGAATTTGGCAGGGGCTTAATTACATTCTGAGCATCATCTAATTTTAGTTAAATGTAATGTAATCAGCAGCAGATGTCTGAAATAAAATATGAATTATGAATATGATGAAATTTCATTCTTGAATAAAAAAGTAATTTGCTATTTAGTTCATTAAAGTCGCAGAGGTTTATTAGGGAGCAGGTACACGGTGTGGCTGGGTTCTATTAAAATGATATTTCAGAGGGAGAAGGAAATTGCATTAAAGGTGCTAAAATATTCTGCCAGGATGCTGTGCCGGGTGGGAATGAACGTTTACAAAAATAACAGAGCCCTGGGCCGGTGCCAGCCCCCGGCTCCGCAGCTTCCGTTTACGCGAGGTGACGTCCCACGTCCCGGGGGGACCCAGGATGGGCTCTGCACCCCCTCTGGGTGTCCAGCTGGGCCCTCTTTGCTGGTAAGCTCAGGTATTTCAAACAATCCCTGGATCATTCCGTTTGGGAAAGATCTCCAAGAACATCGAGTCCAAGCTGTGCCCGATCCCCACTTTGTCACCAGCCCGGAGCACTGAGTGTCACATCCAGGCTTTCTTTGGACACTTCTCCAGGGATGAGGACTCCAAACCTCCCTGGGCAGCCCCTGCTAAGGCCTGACCACCTTTTCCATGAGGAAATTTCTCCTGGCGTCATCCTGGCCCTCCCCTGGCACAGCTTGAGGCTATGGGGACAAGGCATCCCGGCATACACTGAGCTGGGATCTGTGTGCCTTATTCCATCTCGGCCAGGAAAACGAACCCTCAATTCTTCCAGCTCAGGACTGTGGTGGATCCTCCTGGGACACCATCTCCTGGACATTCTCCCTGCAGCATCCTCTGCAGTTTCAGCTCTGAAGTTGAAATTGCTTTTCTCTATCCCTCAGTGGCCCGGGCTGACAGATAAGCATCTCCTGGCGAGGGGGAAGGACGGCGTGTTCATTATTTCCTTGTATTACAGATCCTGTCATTTTAATCCCTCCTGGATGCTGGTCACCAGCTTCCAGCCCTGCCCATTTCCAGGGTGCTCTCCAAGAAAACCCCATGGCTGATTCATCCTGCATGGCAGGAAATCCCAGGGCACAGCCAGGCAGCTCTGGTGATGCTCTGGCACGGTCCCGGTGCTGGCGCCGTGGCACAGCCAGGCTGCTGCTCACCGGCGTGGGTTCACCATCCTCCCTCTTCTATTCATCAAGGGCATGACAGCTAAAATTCATTTGAAGATGAAGAAAGTGCCGGCTAATCCTTTCTGGGAGACAGTGATAGACTGGCGGCTCGGGAAGAATTGCACAGCAGTAATGAAATTAGGCTAAAACTGCTGGCGGATAGCAGATAATTGCCCTTGTCTGTCACGAGGAATAACATCTCCCAAATCCAACACAATGATTGTTAAAGTTGCAGGAATTTATTTTATTTATTTTATGGGCTAGGGATTGGCTTTCTGAAGGTCTTTCCCAGGAAAATAAAGGAGAGGGAGCTGCGCTCTCGCCTCCCGCCTTCCCCGGGTGCTTCCGCCGCCGCGGCAGCTCAGCAGCTCGTTAGCCCTGACGAAGCAGCATCACCACGATGACAAGGACACCCCGCTGGGGCCACTCCGGGGAGCGGGGGCTGAACCAGCCGGCACAAGCTGCTTGGAGGAGCTGCTGGAAGAGCCAGTCCATCCCCAGCTCCCGCTGCCCTTCTGGTGCTTTCCAGGAGGAATCCATCCACCAACACCGGGTGCCTGCCTGGTCCTGGGGCAGCTCGGTGCCGCGGTGGCCACACAAGTCCTGAGGCAGGTCCCAGTGCCACAGTGGCCACACAAGTCCCAGTGCAGTGTCCAGGCTGACCAGCAGCCGTTTGTTTTGTAATTGATGGGGCGGTGGCGGCCCGGCGCGGGTGAGTGACTGCGCTGGCCGGCGACGGCGATGTTTTATCCGCCGGGGCTGGCACGGGTAATTTACTGTGCTCGGCAATAACATATTTCACTTCCCGTCTCCCAGATGAAGATTACTTGTGTTTGAAAGTGCCTGAACACACACTCAATTCTGCTTAAACGCTCGCAGCCAGCCGAGCGCGGCTGGGCCCCGCGCTGGGGTGGCACAGGGACGAGGATGGGGACGAGGATGGGGACAGGCTGGAGCACGGCCCCTGCTCCCTCTGGAGCCACTCACAGCGCTGGGGAAAACCGCCCGCAGCGCCCGGCTCAGCGGCTGGAAATATTCCATCCACCTTCCTGACATTTCGTCTGGCCGGGCGAGGAGCTCCGTGGCATTTCCGAGAGGGGCTGGGGAAAGGTCAGGGGGTGGAAAAGGTTGGCAGGGTCGGTGCTCCTGCCTCATCCTGAGGCTGCTCCTGAGCCCCCTGGACAACTGCAGCACAGACACTGCATGGGCTGGATATCCCTTCCAGTGCTGGGATATCCCTTCCAGTGCTGGGATATCCCTTCCAGTGCTGGGATATCCATTCCAGTGCCTGGGATATCCCTTCCAGTGCTGGTAATGCCACGTGCTGTTCTGGTATACCTGAGCCAGCTGAGAGATGAGTCAGCACGGGCAAAGAGGGTTCTCGTGTGCACCCCCAAAAGCTCCCTGTGAGAGGCAGGTGTGAGGGAGGGCAGGAGCTGGGGCTGCAGGGGTGAGGGGCTCAGAGCTTCGGGGATGTGGCAGGGCTGTGCTGCCAGGGCTGGATCCCACCCAGCTCCTTCTCTTGCCAACAGCTCCGAGCAGAGCCGAGCTGGGGGTGTGGAAGCCCAAGGCTGACCCTGCTGACCCCCTGTGACCCTGGGGTGGGGTGCTGGCCCCAGTGCTGCTGCTCCTCCTGCTGGTGCTGGCACAGTGCTGGCACATCCCCAGCATTCCCGGCACGGCGCTGCCGTTAATGGATGCTGATGTGTCACCCAGCCCATTTGTCTTCATTTGGTGCCAGCCGGCGGCTGCGGGGACGCGCCAGGGCTGGGCACAGCGCCCTGGAGCTGCAGCCTGGCCCAGCAGCAGGATGGGGGATGGCATGGCCAGCACAACCAAAAGTGGATGTTGATGTCCATTCCCAGTGGAAATCCCTGGTCGCTTTGCAGGCAGGGACTGCCAGCCTGAGGACACCTTCCTTGTTTGTGGCATGACCTCTGTGTGCCACCGTGCCTGCTGAGCCAATGTCCCAGGGGAGGTGGGCATGGATTTGGGGGCACAGCAAGGCAGGGACCAGATGGGCTGGCCCAGAGGTCCCTCCAGCTCCCCATGGCCACCATCATCCTCCCTCAGTGAGGGATGGCACCGTCACCACCGTGTCCCACCAGATTCCGGGATGGAACCTCTCTGCTGGAGCTGGGTAATTTCTGATTAAGGATTACTGTACCATCGGCTTCGGTTTGATTGCAGATGTTTTTAATTATATCGTATAAGATCGTATTATGTAATTGCATTTATCTGATTGAAGCCTTAATTGTAGGATTTCATAATGGTTTGACTGGGTAAATACACCGTCGCGTCTGTTGTCCCCCACCGAAAATTAGGTGCTTCATGTCTTTATTGCATGATTCTGGAGAGGAGCTTAAATTGGGAAGGAAGGAATTAGGAGAGAGAGAAGAAAGGAGAGGCGAGTTTGTCATAGGATCATGGAATCCTGGAGTGGTTTGGGTTGGAAGGGACCTTAAGGATCATCTCGTTCCAACCCCATGCCATGGACACTTTCCACCAGAGCAGGTTCCTCTCCATGGGGAGAGGAGCTTCTTTCTCTTCCCAATCCCAGAGATCACGGTCCCCTTCCCACCTGGGCTCTGGAAGCACCAGAGCTCATCCCAAGCATCCCCTCCAGCTGGGTATCCTGGGGGCAGCCATCCCTCACTGCTCTTCCAAAACCAGGTGAGTGATGGCAAAAATCCCAATTTCCATTAATGACAACACACGGCAAAATAATTGGAAACGTCCCCACTTTAATTCCTTAAAAAAAAGCATTAATGAGCTGCTGGCAAGGGGGAATCTGAGCTGCACCTCCCATCCTCGGGGTGGGGGGATCTCTGCACCTCGCCCTGGCAATTAAAGGGAGGTTTGGGGTTTTGTGGGAGCCTTTTCCCGGCTGTAATCCGCAACATGTGGTTCACACGGAGCCTCCTGGCTAATGGGTTTAGGATTACGGGAATATGCGCAAATCCAGCGGCTCGCTGTCACTCTGCTGGGCGCACTAAGGTGATTTCATTAGGATTTAGGTTTAGAGAAAAGTCTCTCTCTATGTCTCTGTCTCTGTCTCTCCCCCCGCCCCTTCTCTCCCCTTAATATTATTTTTATTCAATTACATCAGCAATTCATGAAACTTCAAAGCCGTTTCATCAGCGCAACCCGAACGCTGCCGGATTGCGCTTGAAAGGGAGGGAAGAGGAGGAAAACATAAGCTGCTGCTTTAATGGAATTACTGAAAGGGGCTTTTTAATTAAAAACAAAGGTTGGGCTGAGGTCTATCCATAATTCAGTGCCGCTGGATGTAATATCTGCCGGTGGTTTAATTTTAATAAATGTATGTATTATTAACGGCGGGATCTATATTTTCCAAGCCCAAGGAAGGCCCAGCTGTTCCCAGGGCCAGCTGTTCCCAAGGAACAGTTCTTGGTGCCACAGGGGGCACGAGGGGACACTTGGTGGCCACAGGGCGGAGGATGGGGATGGGGATGCTCCAGGTGACCCCCCGGTGCCACAGGAGCTGTCACAGCCCCGAGTTAATTACCAGCAGCACCTGCGTGGGTTATTCAGACAACTCCAACCCCCCTTTTTGATGATTTACTCTTAATTAGCCTTTATTAATGAGATGTGACCTCATCCAGCGAGCTGGTTCCTCACTGCCATCTGCCCGTCCCGCCCTGGGGTGGGACAGTGCTGTCCCCAAGGCCAGGAGCAGTCAGGCAGCGGCTGAGGGGACGGCGACACGCAGCGATCCAGGTGCCACGAGGGATCCTCATCCCTGCGCTGCTCCAGCGGGATGGCACCCACCCCCCACCCCCTGCCAGCCGCCGCCTGCTAATAAAAACAAATTAACTTGTAGCAGCGTTAATTTCCCCACATCCATCCATCCCGGCCTCATTACCAGGGCGATCCCAGGAGCCGGGGGTTTGGGCAGATTGTAATGAGGAGCATGCGGTAGTAAAAGTCCTTCTAATAGGATTTATTTACTGTAATTGTGATTCGAGGCACAGTGCCATCCCCCCGGCCGGGAGGAGGGGGCGTGGAGCTGAGGCTGGAGCTCGGATCAGGCTGGAGCTCCCCGAGGGGTCTGGAGGGTCCTGCTGGACATGGGGCACGGAGCAGGGGCTGTCCTGGCACAGCCACCCCTGTCCCTTGCTCCAGCAGATGTTTCCCGGAGCATGGACAGCACATCCCACTTCCCAAGGATCCCAGCAGGAGCTGCCGGGCAAGGGGTGCCTCCTGGTGCTGCCAGGGATGGGGTCACGCATTCCAGGGTTTCCCACCAGAGCTGGGATTCGGGGGCTGCTTCCATGGCACATCTCCATCCTCTTGAGCAGGTGCAGCTCAGAGATTTGGGAGGTGAGGCTGCTCCATGGGATGCTCAGGCAGTGCCAGGGTCACCACTCCTGCTCTGGTTTGGCTTCTCCACACACCAGCACTGACACCCAGATCCCCTCTCCCGGCTGATCCCGATGCCAGGATCTGCGGCAGCTCCACTCCCGCTCCAGCACTCACCCCGGACACTTGGAATGCCTCCCTCCTCCTGGGGTCCCCGAACCTGCTGGGAGTCCCCAGAGGAGGGAGCAGAGCCGGGAGAGCTTTTCTCTCGCTCACACTTCATTATTGTTGCTAAGGAAACCTCTTCCCAGGATCTCGCCTGGAACATGTCTGCCTCGGCGGGGCCGCACATCCATCTCTCCCAAAGTGCCCTGAGAGCCGGAGCCGGCGCAGACAAAGGCGGGGATGGAGGCGGAGGCAGCTCCGGGACCACCGCTGCGGCTTTGAACCGCCCGGCCCGAGCGGGATGCGCCGCGCGGAAAAGTTGTCGGGGATCATACAAAGACAAAACCAAAAAAAATCCCGATGGAATTTGGAATTTGCTGCTCCGTAGGCAGCGGGGTCAGGAGTTTGCAGCCATGCTCCGAGGGCTGGCGCGGCGGAGGGATGAGCAGGGACACCGGGATGGATCATCCCGCTCCCGTTCCAGCCCATCATTAATTTTTGTTCCTATTTTATGGACGGGACTGGTGCTCCCGGCCCCGTGTCCTCCCCCCGTTCCCAGCTAACGCTTCCCACTGTAGCGAGACGAGTTCCCATCGTTCAGAATGAGCGATTCCCGCATTGATTTGCAGCTTCCTTTTGATGCAGCAAGAATTTATTCCTCGGGAAAGCTCTTTCTGTAGCCATCAGGGATTATTGATGGTGTTGAACTCTCTGGCTGCCCTCTGGATTGCAGCCGGCCCTGGAGAGCTTCGGTGCCCATGGGATGGTGGGGGCAACAGGGATGTGTGACTTTTGGGGGGATGCAGCCATGGTCTGAACTGCTGGGAATTGGGGAAAAATATTAACAGGGCCGGGATGACCCCAACAGCGACGTGGTGGATGCAGCACTGATCAAACCCGGTGCTGCTGTGGCACCAGAGTGAGCTTATGGCACACATCCATCCCTTGTCATGGTCATGCCATGAGCTCCTTGTGTGTCCCACACAGCTCTGCAAGGCCCCCACGGGGTGGGAGCGACATCTGAGCACGACTTCCAGGTGGGACACGCCTGGAATGCCCTGCATGGCACTGCCAGGCCCTTTCTCCAGGTGCTGGTGGCTCCTGCAGCCCCCCAGGGATGCTCCCACAGCCTTGGCAGTGCCTGGCCCTGGCAGGGTCCCTTTTCCCTCCTGGGCAGGACGGTCCCAGCAGAACAGAGCAGCGTGCCAGCCCAGTGCCCTGCACCCTCCAGAACCCCACACCCCACAGAGGTGCCTTTTGTCCCGCCCTTGCCAAGCCACTACCTCCACTTCTCCTCTTTCCCCCCTACATTCCTCATTAAAGAGAACACCGCAGATTTCCCAGCCTGTCTCTCTGCCGGTTCTATATTGAAAAGGCTAAATGATATGCTGACACCTTAATTACACCCCATTGTCACAATGCAGCGTGGCAGTGGTGTGAGTGATATGAGAAGAAAGGGCTGCGGCGTGCGTGGCAGCTCCTTTGATTCGCGCTGGCAGGTTGGGAGCGACACAACCGGGGGCTCGCGCCAGCGCCACCGCCGGCGTCACCCGCGTCACCCCTGCCACGGCACGGCTGCTCCGGGGGACTCCGTGCTGCCCCCGGCATGGGCACACCCGAGGATGAGGGATGCGGCCAGGCCAAGCCAAGCCAAGCGGGTGGCCGCGGTCATCCCGGTTTGTCCCCGCTCTGTCCCCACCGAGGGCACGGGAGGCCACGGCTGCCGGCAGCGCCGAGGTTCCCTCCTTGGCAGAGACCCCAGCCAGGCAGAACTGTGCCAATTAAGCGCCGGCTGCTGATTAGCGGGGGCTGGGGAATTCGCTGTGCCGTGTTTGGGAAATCAGCGTCACCCGAGCGAGCGGTGGCAGCGCTGGCTCCGGGCCATCCCCGAGCCGGCCCCCTCCATCCACCGCCAGGGGCTGGCAGGCGGTGACAGTGACGGCAGTGGTGGTGGCACTCGGTGCCCAGCTAGAAGCAGTGCCCTTCTCCTGCTGATTTGCCTCCAGTCCCTGTTGGCACTGATGTCACACAGTTGGTGGCTCTGCAGGCCCCTTGCAGGCTTGGCTTTGCCCGAATGGGTGTTGGGGTTCCCAAGGCTGGGTCGGGGTGCAGATGGAGCCTGGCTGTGTCTTTTGGGAGTGTAGGACCCCTCCAGCTCTGCAGGACCCTGGAGGAACAGCTCCTGCCATGGGGGTCTGGCTGTACCCAACGGGAGGGTGCAGTGACACCTCTGTCCCCTGGCTGTCCCCACTGTCCCCTTTCCCTGCCGTGGCTGGGGGGCTGAGCTTTGCTCCCTGTGCCACCTTCCCACAGGCAGGGTCGTGTCTGCTGCTCCTCACACCACTGCTCTGAAAGTGGCAGCACAGATGGCACATGGGCAGTGCTGGTGGCACATGCCCTGTCCCTCTGTCCTGCCCCCCATCAAACGAGGGTGGGAGAGAGGAAAGGGAGGAGCCAGGCAGTGTTTTCCATGAACAAAAAGTTGCCTTTTAACAGGACACGATGTGGGAACAGCCATCAAACAGGCAGAGAGGCACTTCCCCATATGCATCCAGCAAATGCATTTGTTTTGGAAAATGCCATCCCAGGGGAGTGCGGGTGGGAGAGGGAGCGAGTTCCAACACTGGAAAAGCCTTTGTAGGATCCAGAGCGGAGCTGCTCACACGGCTGGGCAGCAGCAGCAGGAATCTGGGCACTGCTGGGCTGGCAGCTCCCCCAGGGGGCCCTGAGTCCCCACACTCTGTCCCTGCTCCCTGTCGCTGTTCTGTGGCCCCATTCCACATCCCAGCTCCGTGTCCTTGTCCTGTGTCCCAACCCATTCCCCATCCCAGCTGCATCTTCCTGCCCTGCATCCCTGTCCCATGTCCCCATCCCGTGTCCCTGCCCCGTGTCCCAGCCCTGCAGGCATTGGTGACTCGAGCTGTTACTGCAGAGCAGAGCAGAGATTCGTGTCCCAGCTCCATGTGCCATCCTGGACAAAGCCGTGCCGTGCCAGGCCGTGCCAGGGGCGCACAGACATTCCCATTCCCAGGGCAGTGGGTACAGACTGGGAGAGCCTCAGGTGGGGCCAGAGCCGAGCCGGCACCGCTGGGAAGGATCCAGGAGCCAATTTACATGCAAATGTCCTTATTAATCAAGGACAAGAGGAGGAATGAGCAGAAACCCCCCAGCACAAGGGCAGAGGCTTTTTCACCGGATGCTTTTCAAAGTTGCTAATGAGGCATCAGCAGCTCTTTTCAGAGCCAGATTATTTGCTGTCTGGATTCTCCAGCGATCCCGTCTCCTCCGCTCCCAGCATCACCCAGCCTGTCCGCCAACTGTCCCCAACCTGTCCCCAACCTGTCCCCAGCCCAGCCCGGCTGGAACACCGGGAACCAAAGGAAAACGGGGATGTGGCGGCCCCGGTAGCAGTGGAAGGATAAAACGCCTGCAGGGGCCGAGCCCTGAGCTCCTGAACCTGCAGCACCGGGTCCTGCCCCGGGGTCACTGTCCCCAGGTGCCCCCAGGTGTCCCCATCACACCTGAGACATCCCCGCATCTCCTGTTGCCAGCAGGGCCTGGAAACCCTCCCTGGAAACCCACTCTGTGTTCACCGGGGGGATGTCCCTGTGTCCCTCGGGGTGGGACAGGGACCCTGTGGGGAACACGGGGCTCGGTTCCCTGCCCGGCCACCCCATCCCCGGGGCCCTTCCCGCCCCGTGGGTTTGTTCCTGTGCGGGGCTTTGTCCGCTGCCCTTCATCTGATTCCGTGCACTTCAGGCGTGGGAGCCCTGGGAGGGGAGGGGGAGAGCGGGCCCGGGGGGCTCCAGGGAGGTCTCAGAGGCCCGGGGGGGAAAAACCTCAGTGGGAGCTTTGGGGGGGACCCCCGGGGGTGTTCTCCCAATCTGGCGGAGTTTGGTTTCCACCCTGAGATGGAGGAGCTGCAGAAAAACCGGAAAAAAAACCAAAACCAAAACCAAACAAACAAACCCCCCCCCCCCAGAACAAACAAAATCTGGGAAACTGGGACACCAACTGGGGTTGTTGAGCACCCACTCCACCCCCAGCATCCCTGTGGTCCCACAACCCCAGGGGTGACACTGTCCCTGTCCCTGTCCCTGCTCCCAGCCCTGGAGAGGGATCTGCCAGCTGTGGAGGCAGGAAGGATTTTGGCACCTGGCACAGGGACTGAATCTGCCTGGACTGAGGGGCTGGGGACACTCAGGGCACCAGAGGAGCTCACCTCGCAGGGCTCTGCCCTCCCTGAGGGTCCCATCCCTGCCCCTTGTGCCCTGGAGAGGATCCAGCAGCCAGGATTTCATGGATGAAACACCGGGATTGCTCCACGTCCATCCTGCTTGTCCTTGCCCAGCTCTGCTGCGAGGCAGAGGCAGCATTAAAAACCACTAATAGGACACAAAAGTCATCAAAATAAAACAGACTTGTTGGGGTGACTCCCCCTGCGCAAACAAACGCTGCCTGATTCAATTAACGGGGCAGTTAAGCAGATAATATTGTTAAGCAAAGCAAAACAGCCTTTTGATGTGTTAATCATCCTCGTGCCTGGAAAAAGTCACCGAAAGCAAAGAAATCTGGGCCCCTGTTTGAGGGGAGGCAGCGACACGGGGGTGGCAGGAGCGGGGTCGGGATGCTGGGGTGGGATGGGGATGGAGCAGGGACGGAGGGGACGGAGGGGGACCTGTGTGCCATCCCTCACCTCTGCATGTCAGCCACGTCTCTGAATTTATTTCGATTTCATTTAACTGAGGCAATTTCTGAGCAGCTCTGGGTCTGTGGCGTTTTCTCTGGAATTTTATACAATTTCCCAGTGGGAAAGAACCAATATTGGAGATCTCGGGCAAAATCTGCCTCTGGCTTCCTCCAGAAGAATGAAGCAGGGGGAGGTGGGGGTGTGCAGAGCAGAATCTGGAGCACCAAGGGAATATTTCAGCCTCGGAGGGTCCTGTGGGTGAACGCTGGAGCTCGCAGCTCCCCGGAGCATTCCCCTGTTCCTCCTCAATCCCGTCGGGAATCTCAGCCTCGAGAAAGGAGGCAGCGAGGCAGGGGGGATGCAGGGAATCCGGGATTGCTCCTCTCCCGGGAATGCTGCAGCGGGCTCACCCCAGAGGAGCCCTGAGCCCCCTTTTTAACCCCGCATAAATGTGATTTACTGACCCCCAGCACCCCGCGGGAAGAGCTGGCAGCACCCAGAGTCCCCAACAGGGACAGGCCCGGTGTCCCCAGAGCCGACCCTGGGGACAAGCAGGGCCCGGGGCAGTGCCATAAATCCCGGTGACACCTCCTGGGGACAGGAGGGAGCGATGACAGCGACAATTCTGTGTCTGCGTGACACCCGGCAGGGCACAAACGGGGCGGGAGGGGGCGGCACGGCGGGGCTGGTGGTGGCATCCCTGTGCTGGTGGCACCTTGGGGCCAAGACCCTCGCGGTGATGATGCTGGGAGTGGATTTTCCCCCTGGGAGTGATTCTGGAGCATCGCTGGGGCTGGAATGGGGATGGGATGAGGGGGGACAGGACCCTGGCATCGCTCCCCCCCCGCTGTTAAAGCCCAATACGAGGTGGGTGCCAGGCGTTGGGCTGGGAAAAATGCTGGGAAAATCGCTCAGAAAGCCAACAGAAAGATTATTCGGATCATTCCCACTGCAAATTGCCTCTGGATACGAACTTGTGAGTGGTTCGGGAGCAGTTCTCTGATTCCACAGGAGCCAAAGGCACGGGATCAAAGGTTTCCCATGGGAATCAGAAATCGCTCCACGGAGGCTGGGTGGGTGCTGCTCAGCGCCAGCCACCTTCCCATCACCC
The DNA here is from genome assembly GCF_037042795.1 of Molothrus aeneus. NCBI lineage: Eukaryota > Metazoa > Chordata > Aves > Passeriformes > Icteridae > Molothrus > Molothrus aeneus. The sequence continues at coordinate 9,924,660 of NC_089663.1, read as the reverse complement.
TCCCAGCAGCAGGAATTGAATAATTGATGCAATTTGAATAACACTGGGATTTGTAACCGCGCTGAAACTTGCAGACAAGGAGGCTGTAATCAACAGCTGATGGCAAACACTTGTTCTGTGCAGAGGGGGACGGTGCTGCAGGGACGGGGACGGTGCCCATCACTCCCTCACAGCTCTGGGGCTGCATTTTGGGAGGCAAACTGCTCCCACCGCAGCACCGGGGCTCCTGCCCTGCATCGAGGGGGTTTGCTGAATGATTCCTCCAGGAATCACATGGAGCTCGACAATAAATCCTTCCCTGGGTCTCCAGCCAGAGCCCCCCACTCCTGCTCCATCCTCGGGGCTCCCCGAAGCCGCTTTTGGGGAGTGGGTGACGGAGGGGCAGCGTTCCTTTTGGAAAAGCCGAGGGAGGAGTTTTTCCCGGTGATGTTTGTGAGCCCTCACACCCCTTTACACCCTCTTGGCTTCGCCTCCAGGACCCGGTGCTGCCGATGTGGGGCTGGAGCCGCCCCAGGTCCCCTCGGGAACGCCGGAGCTGCTCCCCCTCCCGGCCCCGTTTAATCCCCGCCATAAAAACCGGCACAAAAGACTTTGTGAAATTCGCGGAGCCGCGTGTGCCGAGCAGCCTCCAGGCACTGTTTGTGAAGAGAGGTTATTAAATTGATTTTTTTTCCCCCTTTACATGCTCAATGAACATTAAAATTAAAGTTCTGCTCAGTGTCCCCCCTCGGGGCGAGGAGGGGCCGCGGTGGAGCAGAGGTGAGGGGCGCCCATGTGCCAGGGCTCTGCCAGGCTGAGGGATGATCCTGGCATCACCGAGGGGTGTGGGGTGCGATGGGTGGGGATGGAGAGGACGCGTTGCAGCCCTGAGTGCTCCCGGGACCAGCAAAGGCAAGGAAATGCTGGGAGCAGGGCCAGCCCTGGGTTGAGCGCTGTCACACAGGGGTGGCAGTGCCAGGTATGGGGTGACTGATGGCACGGCAGGGAGGGGGTCACAGGTGCCATGGGGGGCCAGGGTGGGCGGCTGGACCGTGGCTCTGCTGCTGGCCCTGCCCCAGGGCACATCTGGTGCTGCTCAGGGCAGGTTTTGCAGCATCAGCAGCTCAGGGCACATCTGGGCACTGCTCAGGGCACATCTGGGGCAGGTTTGGCAGTGTCAGGAGGGAGGTGATGGGCATCTGCAAGAGGTGACAGTCCCCCTGTCCTGCTAGGGGGGCCTGGAGGAGGCTCCCCATGGCCACCCCTTCGTGCTGCTCAGCCCCATCCTTCCCCCTCCCACCCCAGCCCCAAGGACTGGAATCATTGCCTAATTTAGAAAAATGACAGGGAGACGGTTTTCCACTGACACAGTCACTACTGAAAATTTACTTCAAGGTTCATTGTTGGCAATGTCAAAAGTGATGAAAACCAATAAAAAGAACCAGCACAGCATGAATGTCTGGGTGACAGCCCGCGGGGGGGGGCCCGCCCCAGCCCCCTCGCCGCAGCCTGAGCCTGTACAGATAAAAGGTAATTGAAATGTTAGTTCCATTAATATTTCAGCGTGCCCCATATCTGACAGCAGTGCTCCTCACACGCTCCCAGCCCTGCCTCTTCGGCTGCTGGGGGTGGAGGTTTCCCACAGCCCCAGCCCGGCGTGGGCGTCGAGCAGGGCTGGGTGGCACCGCGCGTGTCCCTGAGTGTCACCTGTGTCCCTGCATGGGATGCTCACAGTGCAGGAGCTTGGAGTCACCCTGGCACCGATGGCAGGAGGTGGGAGGTGAAGGTTTCTCACAGACCCAGCCCGGTGTGGGCATTGGGCAGGGCGGGGTGACACTCATGTCCCCTCAGAGCTGGGCATATTCAGATATCCCAACAGGATATGAGGTTTTGCACCTGCCCCAGCTCCAGCTGCTGTCACAGCCTGCAGTGTCACATTGCCCTGGCCACAGAGAGTGTCCCTGATGGAGTGGTGTCCCTCCATCACACGATGCTCCAGTCCTGCAGGAGCTTGTGGTCACTTCAGCAGGTCAGAGATGGGCAGAGGCACTTTTGGCCACCACTGGCACCTCTCACATTGTGCAGGGCACATCTCACAGGGGCATATCTTACATGGGCACAACTTACATGGGCACACCTCTCACGGGCACATCTCACAGGGGCACATCTTACATGGGCATATCTCTCATGGGCACATCTCACATCTCTCACAGGCACATCTCTCACAAGCACATCTCACACCCTGCAGGGCACATCTCTCATGGGCACATCTCATATCTCACACCTCACACGGGCACATGTCACAGGGGCACATCTCACACCCTGCAGGGCACATCTCTCACAGGCACACCGTACATGGGCACATCTCTAATGGGCACACCTCACACGGGCACATCTCACATCTCTCCCGGGCACACTTCTCACGGGCACATCTCACACGGGCACATCTCACACAGGCACATCTCACATCTCACATCTCTCACGGTGCTCGGCACATCTCCCACGGCGCATCCCCCCCCCCCCTCCGACAGCGCCGTTTCATCTCTCCCCGCGCCCGCCTCGCCGCATCCTCATCTATATCAAAGCATCAGGCAAATTAAATTGTTTGCAAAGCACCGTCTGCGCGTCTGTTTTATTCCTGCTTTGGGAGAACACGACGCCGCCGCCGCGGCTGTGCCATTTTGTTGAGTTTTCCCTGTAATTCCTGTTCAAAGCGGCGCCGCGGCCCCGCGCTCCCGCCGCCGCCGGCATCAAAGCCCCACCGGGAGCTCGGGGGGGCTGGATGGGGATGGGTGCGGGCTTGTGCGGGGGTTGTGCGATTCTCCTTGGGTTTGAAGGGGAGCATGGGGAGAATTCCCGGGCAAAGCGTCCCCTCAGGGTGACAGCACCGAGTGTCCCCCCGGGAGAGGGAGGAGGATGCTCATGGCTATTGGAATATCACCAATATTGCAGGCGGGATGTGCCTTGGCTTGTCTGGCCCTTGGTGCTGAACCAAATGGCAGAAACTGTGGTGTTTCACCCCCCAGACCCTTTTGACTGGCTGGGTGTGTGGTGTTTCACCCACAGACACTTTTGGCTGGCTGGGTGTGTGGTGTTTCACCCCACAGACCCTTTTGACTGGCTGGGTGTGTGGTGTTTCACCCACAGACACTTTTGGCTGGCTGGGTGTGTGGTGTTTCACCCCACAGACACTTTTGGCTGGCTGGGTGTGTGGTGTTTCACCCCACAGACACTTTTGGCTGGCTGGGTGCTGCAGCTGGGCACGTGGAGATGAGTCCAGGCCTGCAGGAGCTCTGGTGGTGCTGGGATGGAGCTTCCCCCCATAACAGGGGCTGCTCCTCAGGTTTCCCTCGGGCAGAGAAGCTTTGAGGCGATGGTGAAGGAAAGGAGTCGGTTCTGATGGAGGGTTTGGATCCAGAGCTTTATTCTGGCCTCTGAATGCAGCACCAGCGCCAACAGAACTCCCTGAGCCCGTGGCTGCTGCTCCTTTGAACCCCGGGGAGAGGGGAGGGAAGGGGCAGGGAGCCACCAAGCAGGGACAGGAGGGGAGGGACAAAGGGACAAAGGACACCTGGATGGCCCAATGCCCCCCAGGGGTAGAGGGCATCCTTTGAGTCTGCCAATCACTCGAAGCCCTTCTGGAATTCCAGGACTGACAGACAGTGCTGGGAGGGGAAAGGAGAGGAGACGGACACACCTGGGAGGGAATTATCAGGGGAGGGACCTGGGGTTCTGGGGTAAACCATGAAATCACAACACAACACCTGGAGATCTGGGAAGTGCCAGCCAGCCCTGGCTTGGGCACCCACTGATGCCCCCGGAGCCGGAGAAGTTGGGAGATCCCAGCAGGATCCCTCGGGATGAGCCCCAGCTGCTGTCACAGCCCAGGGGCGCTCTCACATCACCCCGGCAGCCAAAGCAAACAAACAAACCCACCTCTCAACACCAAATTGTTTCCCATAAATTCTCCACTTCCCGCTGTGCTCTGAAAAAAAAAAAAAAGCTTTTTTTTCTTCTCCATTGACTGGTGGTGGCTGGAAACCACGCCAGAGCTCGGGATGTTTGTCCCTGGCTCCACGGGAGCTGCAGCAGCAGGGAGAGGGCAGACACCAAGTCACCTTTTATTGAAGCTGAGCCCTTCCAGGCTGTTCCCTGCTGGGTTTTTCACTCTTTTTCACTTTTATGGCAGAAGGATTGAATTCAAGTTGACTTTTTTTTTAATGGGGTGGCAAATCCAGCGTGCACCCTGGGGTGATGGGGAATGCCTGGATCCAGGCCTTGCCATGGGCACCTCCCTGCTGGGGGCTGGGGGGATTATTTGTGTTGGCAAAAAAGCAGATTAAAAGCCCAGAGAGCAATTCTTTGCCACTGAATTGCAAACGTGCTGTGTGCAGCAGGAGCTGCTGCAGTTGTCTTGGTCCTGAGCCACGGTAATTGTATTCTATGAAATATTTATTCATTTTCATTTCAATTTCATTTCCAACATGTATTTCCTATAAAATGATGTGGGGGGGAAAGGGAAGAAAAAAAGAAAAAGAGGGAAAAAAAAAAAAAGAAAAACCTGCCCTGGATGCATTTATCATCATCACATGTTCCTTGCCAGAGCTCCCTGAAGGGGCACCGCTGGGCAGGACCACACAGGCTGCCAGGGCTGGTTTTTCTAAAAACTTTAAATGCCATTTTTCATTCTGCTAGAAGGTCATGGGAGATCTGGAGGTGCTGGACATTCTGGAGCTCGGCTCCTGGGAATTGCATGGCATCGGGTGGAGCAGAGCTGAGCACAGGAACAGGCACCTGTGGGTGATGAAATGCCCCTGCGCAGAGTAAAATACCCCTAAAATACACCTATAACACACTGAAATACCCCTGTGCACACTAAGAGTGTCCTGTGCTCTCTAAACCACCTGTTTGTATCCTAAAATACACCTATATATACCAAAATAGTCCTGTGCAGAGTAAAATACTCCTACACACACCAAAGTGTTCCTGTGCACCCCAAAAGATCCCTACGCACCCTAAAATACACCTATACACCCAAAAACATTCCTGTACACCCTGAAACACTCCCTGCACCCCAAAAGTCCCCTATACACATTAAAATATCCCCATGCAGAGTAAAATACTCCTGTACACCCTAAAATATCCCTTTAGACACCAAAATATTCACGTCCACCCTAAAATCCCTCCCTGCAGACTCCCGGCTTGGTGCCAGTTTAGACACCCCAAAATATCTCTATATACCCCAAAATACCCCTATACTCCCCAAAAAATATCCCTTTAGACACCAAAATCCCTCCTTTAGACACCTAAAATTCCTCCTTGCAGACTCCCGGCTTGGTGCCAGTTTAGACACCCCAAAATATCTCTATATACCCCTAGACACCCCAAAATATCCCTTTAGACACCAAAATATTCATGTCCACCCTAAAATCCCTTCCTGCAGACTCCTGGCTTGGTGCCAGTTTAGACACCCCAAAATATCTCTATATACCCCTATACTTCCCAAAATATCCCTTTAGACACCAAAATATTCACGTCCGCCCTAAAATCCCTCCCTGCAGATTCCCGGACTGGTGCCAGTTTATACACCCAAAAATATCTCTATACACCCCGAAATATCCCTATACGCCCCCAAATATCCCTTTAGACACCAAAATATTCATGTCCACCTCACAATCCTGCCCCGGGCTCGGTGCCAGGCAGGTGCCCGCGGGCATTTCGGTCACCTGCCGGTGCCACCCCTGTCCGCCCCCATCCCACCTCCTCCTCCACCCATCCCCAGCTTTTCCCGGGTGATTATTCCCAAGCTCCTGGCCTGATAAACACTTGATTATTTCTCCTCCCAGCCCCGTGCCCGATTTGCATACAATAAATATTGCCCTCGGAGAGCCGAGCCCGGCTCATGCCTTATTTATGAGGGATAAACCCGGGATCGAGTTTGCATAATCAACGCGTATTTAATTTGCGAGCTCTTCCACGCGGGTTCGGGCTCTAATCAGGCTCCGCTCGCCGCTGACAGTCAGGGTGGAAATATCTTCATTAAGGGCTGGCAGGTTCCGGAGCCGACGGGAAAGAGCCAGACCTGGAATGCCAGACCTGGAATGCCACGGTTCCCCTTCTCCCCCACTCCCAGGAATTTCCCTTTGCTGCCTCTTACACCAGATTTTTTTTTTTTACACTCTAATTTGGTGACTCTCCTTCCTCCCGCATGCTAATATATGCAAAAAACCACCGGGGCTCCTATTAAAATGCCATGAAAATCTAATGAAATTAATGTTGGCAACAAATATTACCTAATGGAAGAGCCTCCGGGAAAAGGAAAGAAAAAAAAAACGACCGAGTCCAAATATATATTTGCACATATTTAAAGGCCTCTGTCAAGTAGTTTAGCTCCACAGTTTGGATGTTATTAAAAAGGAGGGGGAGGAAGCCTGGTGTTTTCCGAGCCCAGCACAAGTGGAAGGGCTTCCATGAGTTATATTTTTAATTTCAGTGGGAAGTGGGGCTGGCGTGGCTGGGATGCTCTGGGTGCTCAGCCCAGGGCAGGGGTGGGAGCTGGGCTGGAAGGGGAGGTGAGCAGGGCACGCTGCATCCCATGGTGTCCAGGGAGAACCTGCTGAGCATTCCAGGTGTCCCGTGGGAGAATCACATCCAGTGGGTGTCCTGCCCTGAGACAGCCTATCCAAGGGGTGTCCCACCCACGGGGTATCCCATCCTGCCTGGTGAGCATCCCATTCACTGAGCATCCCGTTGAGTGAGCATCCAGTCCCATGAATATCCCACCTGTTGGGCATCCCGTCCGTTAAGCATCCCAAACGCCAGGTTTTGCTTCTGGGCCGTGTCTCACCCACCAAGCACCACAGCCAGGCACCATCCCACCTGGAGAGATCCCCATCCATGCATCCATCCATAGATCCATCCATCCCATCCCATCCCATCCATGAATCCATCCCATCCCATCCATCCATCCATCCATCCATCCATCCATCCATCCATCCATCCATCCATCCATCCATCCATCCAGCATCACACCCAGTGATCTCCAGCTCCAGCAGGGATTGCAGGGACCAGCAAGGTCCCTTCCTGATTCCTTCCAATTATCCCTGTTTATTAATTTGGGTGTTCATACTCCAAAGCCACCAGCAGTGACAGCTCATTATGAGCTTATCTCTCACCGTGGCTACTCCTCGTGGGCAATTACAGCACCACTTCCGATTAATTCCTCTTTAAAAGAGCCCTGGCAGCTTCTAAATTTAAGATTTGTTGATAAAACCCCAAGACCTGAGAGCCAATATTCCCATTAATTACGTTACATTTGGGTTTTTTTGCCAATTTACAGCAGGCACGGTGTGTTTTCCCTCCAGGCTCTGCAGAAGTGATTTGAAAGTCTCCATAAAGACACATCCTAGCCCAAAGTTTGGGGACAAGCTTGGAGCAACCTGGTCTAGTGCAAGGTGTCCCAGCCCATGGCAGGGAGTGGAACTGGATGAGTTTTAAGGTTCCTTCCCACCCAAACCAGTCTGGGATTCCATGATTCCATCACTGGTGGCTGGAGAACACCAGCGTGGCTGATGGATGTGGTGCTGGGGGCAGGATGATGCCCCCTCCTTTTCCCCATCACTGTGGTCCCACCTGTGGGACTCAGGACATCACCAGCAGGACAGGGCAGGAGGGGAAATGCCTTGAAATCCTGGGAAAACGAAAACTGGGCACATGCACTTGTCCCTGTGGAAAAGAAGCAACAGAGGTGGCAGCTCCCAAAGGCAAACTGTGTGGGAGGGGTTGATTCCAACCTGGGAGCACACGGGTGCTGGAAAAAAATCCAGGAAAAAATCGTGAAAGGTCAAAGCAACTCAGGGTATTTGATTGGAAATGTGAATATTTGGGATTTCTCTCTTTTATTTTTTTTATTTCAAGTTAAGTGTTTGCAAAAGCCTCCCCGTAGTTATAGTCATATATATAAATATGAAGCTCTATTTTTATACTTCTATCAAAATGAAGCTCACTTTCAACCATCAGCACATCAAAAAAAAAAAAAAACAAAAAACCAAAAAAACCCAAAAAACCAGCAGCAGAATTCCACTTGGGAAGCACCTGGATGAAAAGCTTTGAGCCACCTGCCCTTGGAGCCCCCAGACCTCCCTGGGGTGAGGGGTTTGCTCTTGATTTTAAAGCCCAATCCCCCCTGCTTTGCCCATCTCTCTTCCCAAGTCCAAAATAGCTCCGTTGGTATCCGCTTGGCTCTTCCAGAAAGGATTGTTCAATATTTCTCTGCGAGCTGTGGGATGTCTGCTGCTAGTGAGCACATTAAACAGGGGTATAAATTCGTAATGAGAGCCCTGAAATGAATGGCTCTTATCATTTATGGATGGAATAATTAAAGATACTGTACTTGGAGGTTTTACATGGGCCTGTAAATTGTCAGCCGTGAGAGCAGAGAATCAGGAGAGCTGGAACAAGCTCAGGTTGGGCAGTGGAGGTGGCACTTTGGTGCAGTCAGGGACTCTGGAGGACACCAGTGATGCTCTGAGGCCATCCCCGTGCTTGTGCTCCCCCCTTCCCAGCTCCCCGAGAGAGCCAGCCCTGGCTGTCAGAATTTGAAGATTTGAGTTTTTTTGGTGACTTTCCTGCCCTTGGAAATCTCCTGCTGGCAGAGCCAGCCCTGGGGCTCCCACCTGCTGCTCCCCAGGGCTGGCAGGGCTGTGGGGGATGCTCCGCTCTGGCATCCCTGGCTTTGGGATGGGATTCCCTGGCAGTTCCATGCCCAGCCCATGGCACACCCCGTGGGCTGGTGGGTGCAGTGGGGGCACCAGCCCACCCAGGCCCCCAGGGTGCCCCAAGGGGCAGAACCACCTCTGCCAGCACCTCGTCCTATTTTAACTCCGATCATCTAAAATACTGTAACTATGGCAACAGTTGCAGGTGAGACTCATTACAGTTAATCCTCTAATTACTAACTACCTCTTCAATCAGTTGTAATTACTTTGGGGACACAGTTAACCTCTCATTAGAAACGCATGGCCACGTTTTACCAAAAGCACAAACAGTGACATGCCTGGTAATTTAGCACCGCGGCACTCAAGGCCACTCTCCGGCTTTTATGCCGGCACAATCTCATCCCTGTCATTAACCAGGAATGGTTGTCATGACAATTAATCATTCAATCCCTCATCAGCAACTTTTGCCAAATGTCACCCTGCTCTTGATCAAATGAGAAGGGAAAATTAAATGAATCAATTCAGCACCTTGGCATTTGTAACTATTTTTTTTGGGTGGGGGGGGGGGGGTTTGGGGTGTAAGTTGGCAGTGGCCCAGCAGCCACAGTGCCACGCTCTGCCCACGTGTGGGGGGTCTGGGAGCCTGGCCTGGGGCTGGGGGGCAGCTCTAGAGCTGGGGGTCACTCTGCATCCCTCGGGGCTCGTTGACCTGGTAGTCCAACCCTGCGGGGCCGTGGTGGCACTGCCAGCTCCTGCCACGGCCACCCAGGTGTGCTGTCCCCAGCAGCGGTGGCACAGCCAGCCTGGTGACCTCCAGAGCCGAGCAGAGCGTCCCTTCCTCCACCTCCCTTCCTCCGCCGTGCCCCAATTTTGCAAACAATCCTCTCTCCGATCATTTTCCTTTTAAACCTGCAATTAGCTGGAGTCATTTGCTGCATGCAAATCCCAGCCCTTAATTACCGGCACTAACCTTGAGCTGCGCTGGGGTTCCCAGCAGGCTCAGCCTCACGGTCCTGCCAGACCCCCCTGCAGCCCCCCAGCCTGACTTTGGGGTTTACACGGGGTCAAGGGGCTGCTGTGGCTTTGTTCCCACAAAAAAGGGTGTTGGGATCTCAGCTCTGACAGCTCTGCACCTTCCCCTGGGCCCTGGCAGAGGTTGTGGAGCCTGTGGTGGGGTACAAGACTCCCAAATACCCACGGCAATGCTTAGGGCTTAGTTTGTAATTTTGGGGGGCTGGGAAGGCACAAGGGGTGCTCACCCAGCTGCAGGGACCCCAGGGAGGTGAATTTGGGATGGCTGTGGGTTTGGGACAGCTGTGGGTCAGCATGGCCATATTTTGGGGCAGAGGTTCATCAGTCCTGGGGGCTGGCAGAAGGCTGCCCCTGGCACCCTGAGGCCACATCTCATCCCAGAGGGGAGCTGACCCCCATGGAGAGCAGGACTTTGGGAGGATGCAGCCTCAGTCCACGTGCTCTGTGATGGGAGGGGAGCCTGGGGAAAGGGAAGTTTTGCTGCCACTCGATTATAGGAGATTGTAAAATCGCATTAGTGAGGTTGGCATTTCAAGGCTGATGCGTTTGGACAGGGTGTCTCTCCCCGGCTCGGAGGGATCGATTATCCATCAGAGGGACGGCGGCTGGAGCTGGCACTGCACACAGCTCCCAGCTCCCAGCTCCCAGCTCGCTTTGGCATCCACAGCCAGGCAGCCCAGGGACCCCCAGCCAGGGCAGGGCCAGGGGAACCCCCCGGGCACCTGGATCCAGTGTTCCCCTGAGCAGGGCAGGGACAGGGACCTTGGGAAGGTGGATATTCCTGTGCTGGAGAGTGGGATCCAGGGGTGAACAGCCCAGCCCACACTGTTTTAGTTGATAGCCTGGGTTGTGAATTCCTGTCCTGTTTGCTCACAGGTTGTGACTCCATTCCTGCTCACAATCCCGCCTGGGTGACCCATTTGGTGCCAAAAACCCCTGGCACCAGCGCCTGCTTCCCTCAGGACCCTCACTGCCGTGCCAGGACCAGGGCCCTGCTTGCTCCCCAGGCCAGGTGTGGCTGGGTGACACCATTCAGCGTCAGCTCCCTGGGATGATGTGGGAAGTGTCATTTTGCCTTGGGCTCACTTCTCGCTGCTCCTGTCCCACTGCAGCCAGGATCTGGCACCGTTGGGGTCTGGGTGCGGATGTGTGGCTCCAGGAAAGGGGGTGGTTGTTATTTTGGGGTGTCCTCCAAGGGCCAAATCCCCCTGGTTCCAGGGAAACACCGGACACCTCCAGCACAGCTCCAGGCACCATCAGCTGTGCTGGGTGCTGCCGTCACCCTTCCCTCCCTGGCTGTCCCAGCTACCCGTGAGCCCTTGATTAATTCCCTGAAACCTGCAGTGCGCAAATGAGTAATAATCCCAGCAGTGCTAATTGGTGAGCTGTGTCCTGACAAATTGATTTGAGCCTGTGTTAACATCGCACGCCCGGCCGGTCCTGCGCCCACCGCGCCGGGGTCACTCTGGCCTGCCAGGATTGGATCCTGGAGCCACAGCATGGATGGCTCCTTCCTCCCCATCTCCTGCCCATCCTGGGGTGGGCAAAGATGGGGGGTGAAGCCAGAGCAGCACCCAAAGCCCCCTGACTTTCATCCTGTTTGGTCCCAGGGGGTCCGTCCTCTGGACAGCAGGAGTTTCCAGAAGCTGGGCAGGAACCTGGGATGGGAGTGGGGCAGGAGCTGGGAAGGAGCCTGGGGCAGGAAAGGGGCAGGAGCAGAGCTGGGGCCTGGGGCAGGAGTGGGGCAGGAGCTGGGAAGGAGCCAGGGGCAGGAATGGGGCAGGAGCTGGGAAGGAGCCAGGGGCAGGAATGGGGCAGGAGTGAGGCAGGAGTGAGGCAGGTGCCTGGGACAGGAATGGGGCAGGAATGGGGCAGAAGCCCGGGGCAGGAACTGGGAAGGAGCCTGGGCAGGGATGGGGCAGGAGCAGAGCTGGGGCCCGGGGCAGGAATGGGGCAGGAGCCTGGGCAGGAATGGGGCAGGAGCAGAGCTGGGGCCCGGGGCAGGAATGGGGCAGGAGCCTGGGGCAGGAATGGGGCAGGAGCAGAGCTGGGGCCCGGGGCAGGAATGGGGCAGGAGCCTGGGGCAGGGATGGGGCAGGAGCTGAGCTGGAGCCCGGCAGGAGCCCGGGGCTGCGCCGCTGCCGCTCGCTCTTGTCAATTCTTTATGGCGCTGCATCTTTAATAGCTTTACAGAGCCCATTTAATGTGCTCCCAGACATGAAGTGCTGTCTAATCAGCACATTTAGGAGAATTGCCCACATCCTGGTCTCGCTGCCATAAAACAGTGCCCACAGAAGCATCTGTAATTAATGTTTTTTTTCACTCGCTCTCTCTCTCTCCCACTGAATCAATTTATAAAGCGCGGACTTCCTCTGCGCTGGAGCTTTTAGGCTGTTTTACTCCGGCAGCCGAGGTGACTCGGCAGCGCTCGTCAATTAAGCAGCTGTGTATAATGGATGCTTCAGAGTAAAAAACACAGCCTGATTCCCAGAAATGATCAATGCGCATTTTTCTCACAAAAAAACCCAGGCTCGCACGTCCCCACCGGGCTCCGCTCAACCTCCCGGGCTCAGCGGAGCCACCGAAAGGGAAAGGAGGGGTTGGAAAAGAGGCACATTTTGTGCTTGCTTTTGGAGTGGGAAATTAAAAATGGGATGAGAATTAAGGACAGAGATAATTAGTGTCACCCGCTGGGCAGGACATGCCTGTTGCCTCCTGGAGCAGGGGAAGTCACTTGATGTCCTGTGCTGGGGGAACACATCAGTGTGATCACAGAGGGTGGCAGGGGGCGTTTTGCGACCCCCAGGGGGTTCTGTGAGGTGTCACAGCCCCCAGCCCCAGCCAGGGAAAGTTTGCAGGTTTTATTGCCGGAGGTGGCTCCTAATTGGGAAGAAGGAAATAAAATGGGAGTGAAAGTGGGGCTGGGCAGGCAGAGAGGGGCCGGTCACTCCCCTGTGCCCCATTTTGGGAGACTTCAAAGCCTCCCGGCACACAAAGGCGCTGCCTTTGCTCTTTGGCCGTGAGGATCAAAGCCCGCGGCGGGAGGGCACCAGCAGTGCATGGAAAGCTCAGCCAAGCATGAGCCCCCGGCCCCAGAGCCTGGAGATGTCCAGCACCATCCAGAGCTGCCACCTCCTCCCTGTTCCCATGGGATCCCCACTGCTGTGGGATGCAGCAGGAGCCAAGGCCTCCAGCACCTCATCATGGCTGTCAGCCCGATGTTGGGTGTCCCCATGTGTCCCCAGGGGTGGGACAGGGACCAGCCCAGTGCTCAGCACCATCCACAGGGGTTCAGGTCTGGGAAGCCACCCCAGGATGATGAGGTGGGGTCAGGAGTGTCCCCCCCCCACACAAGGGCAGCCCCAGGTTTTGGCAGCTCTGCTGGCACCCATCTCTGGGAGGCCCAGCAGGACAGAGGTTGTCCCGTGGAAACCTGCTCCAAAATGGAAAACTTATCACGGTGGTTAATTGGTTTTAAGCAAAGCCTAATTGGGATTGTACACCTGGGCACCGTGCTAGTTTCTGAGCCATAATTGGACTCAAAACTGGGAGAGGGGGTGGCGTGAGTGGGCTGTGAGAGGAGGGATGCAGGGATGGGATTGGAGGGATGCAGTTGGGAGCACATTCCTGGGGACATGGACTGACTTCCTGACTTCCAGAAAATGGTACTGGGAGCAGGGTTCTGGGAGTGGGATCTGGGATCAGGAATGCCACAGGAGGTGGGGTGGTCCTGCCAATCCACTGGGCTTGGCAGCCCTCACGTGGGAGCCCTGCCAGGCTCCCGTTATCCTGGAACAACAAGGCTCTTGCCCAAGAGTGCTGTGCCTTTTCCAGGAGGGATTTTGGGGCTGGCTCCACGCAGAGCCTGGCTCGGGGGCACACAGAGCCTGATTTGCACGGTCCTGGTGTCACACAAAGGCAGGGCCGTGCTGATGGTGACAGATGTGCTGGCTCAGTCACCGAGACCCGGCTGCCTCATCCCCAGCCCCACGCTGAGCATGGTGAGGGTGGGGAGGGTGGGGAGGATGGTCCCACGGGACAATCACAGCCCAAGCAGGGCTGGGGATGCCCAACGCTGCCAGCTGGGTTTCCAGGGAAAGCCTGGGTGCCACAGAGAAAGAATTTTTTGAAAAATACAGGAGAAAATCCTGTTTTTAATTGATCATCTGCTGTGGAGGCAGTGGGCTTGGGCACATCCTGCTGAGGACATGGGCAGGTCCCAGTGGCTGGTAACAGGGACAGGGATGGCACAGATGGATGGCAGAACTGCCGAGATGTCCCATTTCTCCTTCTCTAGAATACACCATGTGGGGAATGGAGTTCCTTGTGCTCTCTCTGTCTCCATTAACCTTTCCTGGGTGCTGTGGGTCATCGGGAAGGGACCCCCAGATCCCAAGGAGCCAAAAGGGGCAGAGGGAGCAGGAAGAGCTGTGCCTGGTGCTGTCCTGGCCACAGTGCCACGGCCAGGCTGGCCAGGGGACTCAACAATGCCTTCCCAGAGGTCATGGCTCAGCTGTAGCACCTCATGGATGGGTTTGCCTGCAGCAATGTGCCAAAAATTAATATGCAGGTGGAAGGATCCTTCCCCCTGGAGCTGGCTGAGTGAGGGGAACACAAACCCGGCGGCTGCCACGGGAGACGAGCTCTTATCAGAGCAGCGACACCGACAACCCAGCTCTATACATTTTTAATAAATCATTTGAAATTCCTGACTGTCAGGGGGATTGAATCGGGTGCTTTCCCTGGCTGAAAGGCCAGGGGGCTGTGCCAGCTCTCCTGGCAGCCCTGATGGGGGGCACAGGGGTTCTGGTCCCACCATGTGGCATTGCTTGGAGCTGCTGGGTGTTGCTTGGTGCCCTGGGCACTGCCCTGTCCCACGCTGGAAGGTTCAGGGATCATTCACCTTCCTTCTCCCACCACAGTCAGTGCCTTCCACGGTGCTGGGGCTGCTGACAGCCCGGCAGAGCTGGGAGCAGCACGGGGGAGAGGGGGAACCTGCTGAAACAAGCAAATTGCAACGATTCCCCTTTTCCAAATGTCAGCAGATTTGGAGGAGAAAGAAGCAAATAAGTTAAAGGTGAAGATCTCCTGGGAATCTCCAGCTCGCTCTGCTCTCGTTCCCATAGCTCAACTTCCTGGGGCTGCCCCCCTTGGCAGGGACCACCCTGTATCCAGGCTGGAAAAACATCCCAGCACTGCTCCATAAATGCAGTTAAACACCCCAGTCGAGAATTTTGGTGCAGAAGGAAACTGGTTAAAGAACAAGGGGAGGGGGATAAAATATTGGTGTGGGGAGGGAACACCATGTGCAAGAGATGGGGCAGGAACAAGCCCAGCAGCACCACCAGACCTGGGCCTAATCGTGTCCTCTTCTGGGAAATGGTCACTCCCAGAGCCAAAAGGCTTTGCCAAGGAGCTGCTGAATTCCCTGTGATGGGCTCTGAGGCCCTGGCACGCTGGGGACCAGCAGGGAGGAGGTGATGGCCACAGGACAACACCCAGGTGTGCCCACGGAGCCCTCCCTGGGAGTGGCACCACTGGGAGTCTGCCCACAGAGGGTCCCCTCTGCAGCTGGGGGCTGGGGACCCCCTGAAACCTCTTGGCCTTGCCTCCACCCAGTGATGCTTTTGAGCACTCCAGCACAAAGAGGCTGTGGAACAGCCCCTGTGCAGGATGTGAAACATTCCCAGTGAGATAAAACCAAATCACCTGTCAGTCAGCACCTTATCTCCGGTGGCATCAGAGCCTCAGGACTAGCAGGGATAGAAAATGCTCCACAGGCTGGAATTGGCTCCTCCTTATGCTCCCAGCTCTGCTCACTGGAGCTTTCACCCAAGATTTTGGTGAAATAGGTTGGATTTTTCACAAAATACCAGCAGGAGGGAAGAAAAAAGGCACAGATTCTGCTCGGGCAGTGACAGCAGAGAGTGAGGACACAGTGACCTCAGGATGCTCCTGGTCACTGCTGGGATGCAGAGCTGGCACAGGGCCACGCTGGGACAGGGCTGGCTCATCACATTCCAGCCCCAGGAACACGTGGATATTTCTGTGGGGTCTGTGGTGTCCCCTTGGTGCTTTTGCAGGATGAGAAGGGTGAGGGGGACTCTGGCAGGAAGCTGGGCTCTGCTCCTTGTGTTGGAGCTGGGAAGACCCCGAGGGCAGTCGCAGGAAGGATGATCCATCATGTGCCAGTGACCCGGACTGGGATATTTTTAAGCAGGGAGTAAAAATAGACTCAGGCTGGCAGCGAGCACTCGCTCCTGGCATCACTGTCAGGGGGCTGGGGGCTGGGAGGGGGGGCAGCGTGGACCCCAGCCCCTCACCCCATCCAGCCCACCCCTCACCCCTCATCCTGATCCCCTACCACGGGCAGTCCATCCTGGCTTGCTCTCGGGTGGCTTTTGTGTCACTACCTGTCCCCCGGGGACTGTCACCCTGCCCAGGCCACCCCCTGGCCCTGCAGATGCCAGGGTGGTGTTGTGGGGCCGCCAGTGCCCCCAGAAAACGCAGCCTGATGCACTGGGAGAGGACGCAGGCGCCGCTGGCCCCGGGACCCGGCTGGAAAGGGGATTTGTTTCAGCTGAATAACTTGCTGAATCTATAAATAAACCGAGGGGAAGCAAGCTCAGAGCACGGGAGCTTCTGCCTCGCTGACCCTGCAGCACCCCAGGCAGCTGCCCCAAAATGCTGCCCAGCTGCACCTCTGTGCCCACCCAGAGCAGTGGCATCTAGGGGGACAGCAGGGAGGATGCTGCTGGACACAGCTCCTCGGCCAAACAGGAGATTTCTGAGCCTGGATCAGCCACCTGTCCCATGCGCATGGATCAACCTCCATGCCCTCCATGCCCTCTGTGCTCCCTGGAGAGTCTGGCCCCAGCACTCAGGGAGCTTCAGACCCCGAGGATCCCAGCAAGGAGCTGTAAGGGACCAGTTTTTCTTTGTGGGCAAATTCTGTTCTCACTCTGATGAGATTTGGGATCCAGGAATGTGCCCGTGCACCGGCACAGGGTGAGGCGCAGCAGATCCTCTGTGCCACAGCAGCAGCTTGGAGAGACCCCCACTCCTGCCTTCCTTCCTTCCTTCCTCCTCCTCCTCCTCCTCCTCCTCTTCACGCCTGGCTGCCTCTGGCCGTCTCACTCTGCTCTCCATTTGCTTTCCCAACAGATGTTGGTGTCTCTCCTCTAACGAGCATTTTAATGCCGGAATCTCTCTCTCCCCTCTGACTGGGAAGCAAAAAGCTTGACATCTCCCATCAGCATCAAAGTCCCTGGCCCCAACACCCCACACCCCACCAGTGCTCCGTGTCCTCAGTGTGGTGCTGCCAGGGCAGTGTTTGAGTCCCGTCCTTGCCTGGAGCCACCTCTTAGAGCCCCGTTCCCTGGAGTGCTGCATTTCCCCCAGCTGGGAGCTGGGGGAAGCCTCTAAGGATTTGATGGGAATGGAAATTGGGGTTGAGAGCCAAAATCAGCCATGGGAAGAACCTACTGAAGTGACAACAGCACTGCTGGCACCAAAAACCTCAATGGGGTGGCTGGGCATCTCTGCACCCCTTGCTGGTGACATTAAACACAGGCAGGAGCTGGCAGGGAGCTGAAGGTGCCATTTTCCCCTCCGTGTCCTTCATCATCCCTTTGTGTCCCTGCTGCCAGCACAGGAGGGCTGCGTGCGGGGCAGGAGCCAGCGATCCCAAATATCGACAGCGGCCCCGATCAATGCTATCTCCTCTTTCCATGCCTATGAGCTCATTGATTTTTTTTTTTTTGTTGTTGTTGTTACCTCTGTGTTTATGTAATGTCTGAACTTTGCACAACTGAACCGTTTAATGTGCAGAAAAGAGCCCTGTTGCCATGAAAACGGACCTGCAAATGACAGCACGGATGCGGAGATATCCCTGTTTTATTGGGCCATACGGAATGGATTTTAACCTTGATAAGTCAATAACTTTTCCTACAAAAAGAACGAGAGCAGATACAGCTTTCAGAACCTTGAATGCATTTAAAGCAAGAGAGTAATGGCCCGGTTTTAATCCCCGGGAAATCTTTCTCGTTCTGAGGGCCAGGCATTGCCAGGGCAGAGTGACATTTTGGGCAAAGAATTACAGCATGCATTTGTCAGGATGAGAGATGGAGACACTCCGTGCTCCAAATTGCCAGTGCCGGTCAAAAATAATGATATTAAATTAAAGGGATATCGTTATCTGAAAGAGCACAGAATCAGAGAGGAGAATCAATGAATGGTTGGAGTCGGGAGGGACATTAAAGCTCATCCTGTTCCACCCTCTGCCATGGGTAGGGACATCTTCAACCATCCCAGGTTGCTCCAAGCCCCATCCAACCTGGCCCTGAGGATTTCCAGGGATGGGACAGCCACAGCTTCTCTGGGCAACCTCTGCCAGGGCCTCACATCCCTCACAAGGAAGAATTTCTTCCTCACATTTAATCTTAACCTACTCTCTGTCAGGTTGAAGCCATTCCCCTTGTCCTGTCACTACAATCCAGTGTTATTCCTGTTTTGGGAGCATGGAAAACTTCTGGTGGGCTCGCCAGTGCCTCAGGGGAGGGACTCACCCGCCGCCACCCCAGACGTGCTGATGCATTATTTATTTGTGCTAAAGCAGAAGGACTTTTAAAAATCTCTCTCCTCCAGCTTCCTCCCTGCAATTCAATCCCTCTGGAAGTGGCAGCGGGGCTGGTCTCACTTTGCAGAGCTCATTCATTAGCAGATTAAGGCTCTCCTTGTGTTCCCAACATCGCTGGGGGAAATTTATGTTCCGGCAAAGTATTCACGGGTTCCCTGAATCACAAAAGTGTTTCTTCAAAAAAAAAAGAAAAAAAAAAGGAGAAAAAGGATGGAAATGGGGAGGTCAGAACTGCTTAATAGTATCTCCTTGAAGGCAGTGCCAAAACACCCACCTTTTGAAGTTTGCTATTCCGGGATGGATCTCTTCCCTGGCAAAGACGCCGTCACCCTTTCAAGTCCCTGTGAGTGACTTCAGGTGGCTAAAACATTTTCTGAGAAGAATGAAGGTTCCTTTTTATATCTTTTATATCTTTTTTTTCCCCCCGAATAAAGAGCAATCTTTCTTCCTGCCTTCCTAATAGCTTTGATTAAATTATCTCTGAAAAATCTAAGTGCTGTTCGCAAATCTGTAATGGTTTTATTCTTATCGCCGGCCTCTATTGCAACACGGGGAAGCAGATAAATAAGCTGCAGAGAAGGTATAAAACTGCACCAGAACCTGCCAGAGAGATGAGCTAAAAATGTTTGAACTGAAACAAATGAGCAGTATGAATAGCCCTGCTCTGAGAGGGAATTTATTCAATATAATGTATTTTCACAGGGAGGATAATACGTGTTATAATTGCACAGAGGAGTCGCTCTCCTGAAAGCAGATCTAGCTATTATTTTAATTTCCCAACCTTCAGCATTTGCTGGATCAGGAGTGGTGACTGGAGCAGCTTCATGTTTTTGGAAAATGGGCCCTGGGTGTCAGCTCTCCCCTTGTCACCCCTGATTATGGATGTCTGGAAAGCTGCTGGTGCTTCCCCCTATGAACGAGGTGGAGAGGCCCCAAGAATAAACCAGATCCAGTCAAAACTCCTCAAAACTCTGTAGAGAAGTCAGATCTCCCCAAAAGTGGCCAAACCTCAGTGCTGAGAGACAGGAGACAGGGAGGAGGGATGGAGGGAGAGGATGGAGGGAGGTAAAGGGCCCTGGAGGCTCACACTGGGCTGCTGATGGAGCTGCCTATGCCCGTGTGGGACCATTATGGACAAGAGTGAACGGGCTGCCCCCTTCCCACAGACCCTCATACACGTGAAGTGCCACAAAGAACCTGGGTCAAAGATTTTGAGGAAGCAATAATGGATTCCAGGACTTGTGCTAAGGGGACAGCTTCAGCCGCTGCAGTGCCTGCTCAGACCTCACAGTGCACAGGGCTCAGGGGTGTCTGTGGCCATGGCCATTGGGGTCGCCGGGTGAGACCAGGGGTCTCACTGATAACACCAGACAATTAATTAAAGAGAAAGAAAAGATAACTCAACAGGAAAATAACTCAATAGGACACTTTAAAAAAAAACAAATGATAGCTAATGACACGCAGAGTCAAAGAGAACATGTTTGTTTTTTCCCATTCACTAAACAATCTTTCTGCTGGAGGCTTCAGTCATCTTGTATGGCAAACGAAGCCCTGAGGTACAAAATCTGCTAACTCAAAGTTTGTATGAACACTGTGTTTATCTGAAGCACAGATAAACACAGTCTCTCCAAGGCTGGCTCTCATCCCCCGTTAACTCCGGACTTGTCACCTCGCTGTCCCCACGTGCTCCCCGGCGCAAACCCCTCCCGCCAGCAGGACCACAACTCCCATGATGCCTCACGGCGCCCCTCAGCCCCGCGGCGCGGCGGCGGCGCGCGGGGCACGCCGGGAAGCGCAGTCCCGCCGTTCGGATTTTCCCGCTCGAGAAGCCGATGGGGGGGGGGAAGGCGCCGCACGTCCGGCGGGGACGCCCCGCCCCCTTTTCTCCCCCTCCCTCCCTCCCCGCAGGACGCGGCGCCGTGGCCATGGCAACGCGCCGGGGGCGGGGCCGAGCCGCGTGCGGCCGCCGGGCCCCGCGCGGGGCGCTCAGAGCCGCCGCAGCCGCGCGCCGGGCGGGAGCCGCGAGCGCCGGGGCCGCCCCGCCAGCGCCCCCCTCCCCGCCCCGCCCCGCCGCGACCCCCGCCCGCCGCCGCCGCCGCCGCCGCCGCCATGGAGCGCTGAGCCGCCGCCGCCGCTGCTGCTGCTGCCCCCCGCGACACCCACCCCCCACACCCCGCCCCGCCCCGCCGGGCACCGACCGCCGCCGCCGCCGCCGCACAAAGGAACCGGGGGCAGCCGCGGTGTGATGCCCCGCGGGGTCGCCGCGCCGCCCCAGCTCAGCCGCGCCGGGTGGATTTGGGGTTAATTTATTTTTTAATTTTTTTCTCCCCGGATATTTTTGCTGTTGCTGTCCACCCCCCGTCCCCCCCCGCTCCTTTCCCCGCGGTGCTCCCCGCCGTCCCCCCCCGGGGCCGAGCGCCGGGACCCGCACGCTGGCCGCGCACGGGGCGGGGCGGGCCGCCGGCGGGGCGCGGGGCCGGGCGGGCGCCGCCGCTGCTGCTGCGCGGCCCGGGGGGGGCGGCCCGGCGCGCCCCGCAACGCAGCGCCCGCAGCCGGCCCGGATCCAGCTCTGACGGTAACGGGGGTCCGGGCACCGGGGAGGTCGGGGGGGTTACCGGGCGGGGGCGCGGGGAGTGGGGGGCTCCGCCAGCTCCCGGAGCGCAGCGGAGGCGGTGCCGCCGCAGCGCGGTGCCCGGTGGTGCCCGCGGAGCCGTCGCCGCCGGAGCCCGGTTCGCCCGTCGCTACCGGAGAGGAACGGGAACAACTTTTGGTTTTTTTTGAGTTTTTTTGTTTTTTTAATCCGATTTTTGATTTTTTTAAAATGGCTTTTTGGGTCGCCTGACTCTTGAGTGGAAATAAAATATCCACGGGTGCCTCCAGGAGGAAAGCTGAGACACTTCCAGCGGGAGCCGACCGGGAGCTGCCACCTTTGCTGCGACCCTTTTCTGCCCCTTTCCGCCTGGGGAAAAAAAAAAAAAAAAAAAAAAAAGGTTTTTCTCCTCCGTCCCGGGCAGGAAAGCGCCCGATCCCACCGCGACACCGGAGCGGGTGGTGGCAGAGCAGGACCCCGCCATGGACCCCGCGCCTGGTGTGGATCCCGCCGGTCACAAAGGAGAGGGAAGAAGGACCCACCCAGCGATGGTTTATTTAACACCCGTCTCCCTGGCTGCCTCCGCCGGGTCAGGAGGCTCTGCCGGGGAAAATCCCCTCTGGGAAAAGCTCCGCTGCTGAGGCAGCATCCCTGTGGCGTCTTCTGGACCATCGGCGCTGGGAATACGATTCACCGGGGACGAGGCATCGTGGTCCCCGAGATCTCCTGGGCAGCACGGCTGGGCATCCACCGGGGCGGCCGCCGGCTCCAGCCGGGAACGAGCGAGCTGTGCCGCCTCTCCGGCTCGGTCCCCGGCAGAAATGAGGTGCTGCCGGTGCCAGCAGCTCAGCCCCAGCGTCCCAATCCAGCTCCGGGGAGAGCCGTCACGTCGTGGAGATTTAATGGCTGGAGAGGCAGGGCCTGGACGCAGCGAGCCGGCGGCACGGCACGGCTCGGCACGGCACAGCTCACTGCAACCGGGGCTCGGCTCCGGCCCTGCGGGGTATTTCCGAGGAGAGGCACTGGCAAAGTTTCCAGCCGTGCTTGGTGTTTGCCGAGGGATGAATTCATTGGTGTTGGGCAGTGGTGGTCTGCCCGGCTCTGCTTGTCGGGATCTCCGTAGGGAGGTTTTTGATACGTATTTATATGTGTGTATATATATATTTTATATATATTTTTAATGTGCATCCTCCTGCTCGGGATGCTGCAGGCAGCTTGTCCGGGTGGGTGAGGAGCTTTCATGGAGGATGGAGTGACCGTGGGGCTCTGCAGGCATGGGGACAGAGCCACGCGGCCCCTCTCTCAACAAGGACCGTCCAGCATCTTTCTCGGGATAATTTAGTGGGATTTGGCACTTTGGGACTTTGCTGGTGGTGTCTCATCCCTTCTCAAGGCCCTGTGGTGGGCTTTGACTGCCCGCTGTGTCTCTGGTCAGTGGCCACACACGTGGCCATCGCTCTGGTGGGACTCAAAGCTCTCACACCCAGGCTGTGGTGCTGGGGCTGAGGTGGGAAACGTCCCTGGCCGAGGGCACCCGGCATCCTGCGAGGGATTTTTCTTGTGAATGATCCATAAAACTTTGAGGAGTGGATTGGCGGTGCCGGGAGCCGCGGTGTGAGCCGGGTGCGGTCGGGTCGAAGCCGTGGTGGAAGGAGAGGGAAGCTCTCATTGCCGTGTGCTTCCCTTGTGTGGGAACAGGGGAAGGGAAAGCCATTCCCTGGGAGCACGGCTTGTTTTCCCAGCCTCAGGAGCAGCTTTCCTGCTGCTTTGAGGGTCGGTACCGGTAGGGCACGTTCTGGATGCTGTGAGCTGGGCCCTGTTTCAGCCAAGCGTGTCGTTAAAAATTGCAATATCTCGGTGTGAATATTTCCCCTCAGGCTGGAGCTGGGAAGCCCATGGAAGGAGGACATGAATGGCTGCTGCCAGGCTGCTGAGGCCACATCACCTCAGCTTTTAAGCCCCTCTGGTTCTCTGTTTTATCTGAGCCTAAAATTCATCCATCCCTGAGCGGGCTGTGGATCAGTCCCCTCCCTCCTGGGGCTGGTTTTTAATTGCGTGCTGCTGCCCTGTCAGGAGAAGGGCTCTGGCAGTGGGACCGAGGGTCTCCCGGTGCTATGACCCCACGGGGGTGATGTCCCCGAGCCGGGTGTCCCGTCCCCGAGCTGTCCCCGCCGTGCGTGCGGCGTTAGCGCCGGCCGCTCGCATCCCTGCCAGGCGCCGGAGTTAATTTTTGCCTGGAGCGGGTTTCCTGCGTGGCCTCAACTTGTGTGGGAAAAAAAAATCTGCGGTGGAGCCGGGCAGCCCCTGCTCCTTCTCCGGCGTGATCCTGCGGCACAGGGAGCGCGGTGGGCTCGGGAATGTGCGCTGGGAGCCAGCCCACCCCAGCCCCCTCCGGCGCTCGGGTACCACGGGCAGGGATGCGGGGTGCTGAGCGTGGAGGGTGATGGCAGAAGGACAGCGGGATGCGTGTCCCTGGGGAAGGTCCTTTGCTGGTGGTGTCTCATCCTGGGATGCAGGGAGTGTGTGTGTGTGACCCCCCCCCCCCCAGGGCTGGGGATGCTGCAGCTGGCGGGGTGGGCCGGGGGCTGCACCTGCCGGGACCCCTCTCCTGGCCCCTGCCGGCATCTGTGCCGCCGCATGTCCGTCTGCAGCAGGCGCATGCATGCAAAAATAAGACATTTCTTCTTTCTCTTCTGCCTGCGCATTCCTCAAAAAGCTAATATTCATGAAAGGTAATTCAATCAAACCACGATGCCTATCAGCTAATGCAGCAAAGCTGGCGCAGGGGTGAGAATGGGAGCCAGGAACACAAAAGCCCTGTTTTATTACCTCCTGCTTGCCTGAGAATTGCTTTTCTCCCTCGAGTGAGCCGGCTAAAGCTGGCTTTATTATGTTAACCTATTTGCGTGTCAAGAGCTATTGTGCCTCTCTTTATCTGTGTTTGTATTTGCTCGATGCAGGGAATAAAAGGACGAGGCGAAAATGGATGGCTGGTCAGTGCTCCGCACTCTGGGGGCACTGATTGGTTGCTAAGTGATTTGCATCCCCGGTAATCGCTTTTATCTCGGAAGGATGTCGTGTATAATTATAAGCCTACTGACATCTTTTGAAATCTGCCTAATGGGTGTTTTTAATTTACATGGGAAGCAGGGGCTATTTGTGTTGCTCTGATTACAGGTTGGGCGAGTATATGGGTTAAAACACAGATATTTCCATAGATGCCGGGCACCGGCAGGGATGAGGCTGGGATTTTTGGCAAGTCCCTGCTCGCCTGGGGATGGGTGGAAGAGCACAAGTCACCCGTGTGTGAGTTTGGGGTTTAATCCCCAGCCCAGTGCGCAGACTGTTGTGGTGATGCTCCGGGGGCTGGTCCTGCAGCCATCCCATCGTGAATTACAACGCGAGGTGGGCTCCTGGCTGCTGCCAGAACCAGCTGGACCCCCAGGACCCCCCTCTGCAGCCTGGGGTGAGGCATGGGGGGGCTGTGCCACCGAGTCCCCACTCCAGCCATTTGTGCCAGCGTGGGGCTGATGGGGGTGGCACGAAGGGACAGCCTGAGCTTCTTGTTCAGCCCCCCCATGCAGGGAGTACCTGTGGAAATGGTGTCTGGGGGTACCTGTGGAACCACCGAAGCCCCAGCTGGGTTCACATGGGATGAGCTCACGCAGCCATGGCAAATGAAGCTCCCAAGCACCTGTGCCAGCCCTGGGCACCTGCATCCAGCAGGATCCCAGCAGGCTGGCTCGCTGGAGCTGCCAAGGCATCAACAGGGTCCAGGGTGATCTCCCCGTGTTAGGGCTGTGGGTGCCTGTCCTGGACAGAGAGCAGGGTGTGGGTGCTCTGAGATTGTCCCATCTGTGCCTGGGTGCAGAGGAGCCACGTGTGGGAAACATCCTGGCAGGAATGCCAGGCTAGCTGTGCCAGTGGCGTGCTCAATTTTGTGTTTTTACCCGTGCTATTGGAAAAGCAGAGCTCTGAGGTGCTGGCAGGGGGGGCATGAGGGGTCTTGGTGTCCCCCCAGGGCTCTGTGCACTGGCACTGGGTCACCTCAAACACGCAGAGGTCCTGAACTGAGGTTGGTGCTTGTGACAGGGGCTGGGGCTTGGCTGGGTGAGAGTGTGGGGCAGGATTTGGGGCAGGTGGCCACGGGGACAGCTCCAGCCAGCTGCCTCCTTCCTCCTCCTCCAGGAAAGGCCAGGACTGAGCCGCAGGCACATTGCAGCTCCCTCAGGCCGTGCACAAGGTGACCCCATCCATTTGCAGGGCTGAGGTGGCGCCGGAGCACACGGTGCCGCTGCTCTGAGCAGGACGGGGCGCAGGGAACACGGGGCATGGGAAAAGTTGATAGAGGAGAGCGAGTGTTGGACCCCACACCTTGGAGCTTGGGGTGCTGGGTCCCTCTGCCCAGGCATCCCATCCCACCCCATCCCATCCCAGCCTGTCCTGCTGGCGAGCGAGCGGCGCGGGCGCCGCTATTTATGGCTGGCTGTAAACAAACTCCCAATGAAAGAAAGTTAATGACCTGAGACTGACAGGAGCCTGCTGGGAGTTTTTATAGCCCCTGGGACTCCTTTTGCTAAAGAGAGAATACATCAACGTTTTAACCCAAAACGGCGAGAGCTGCGCGCGGCGGGGGCGGGGGGACAGCCCCAGCCTGGGGAGGCGTTTCAGAGGGGCTGGTGCTGGGTGAGGAGGGGGCTTTGGTAGGGGGACCTTGGCTCTGTGTCCCTGCACGGGACTGGGATGCACAGCCCCCTTTTTGAGGAGGCACATCCCAGCGTCGGGGGCTCTCCAAGGCTTTGCCATCTGCCTCTTGTAGGTCATCTCTCTGCTGCGCTCCAGGCAAGAGCAGGGGCTGGCTTAGCGTGGCTGGTAACCACACACTAATAAAGCCTTAATACCCTGCAGCGGGGAGATTTCACTGTCAGAGATAAATATTCATATTGCTTTCCAATTCAGCCTTGGCTGCACGACAAGGGCGCCGTGGGGGGAGACGGGAAGGCTGCGGTGTGGGGCGCTCCGAGCCCCGCTGGCTGCCCTGCCTGCTCCTGCCTGCCTGGCGTGTTTAATACCGTGCCCTGGCTAATTGTGGGGTGTGAATATCATGGCCAGGGCTCTCAGGGGACAGGGTGGTGAGCGTGGCACAGGGCGCCCCTCTCGCCGTGCTCCCCGCCTCCTCCTTCGCCGCCGCCTCGCGCACGCAGCCTCCATCTGCACGCGACGCTTGATTTACCGAGGAGAGCTGGCAGTTAAACCTGACAAATTGAAGGCAGTTTTAAGTGGTTCAGGTTAATTAATAGTCAGGGAAGTATCAATTTTTTTTTAAGGGATGCTCTTGGCTCGCGGGGAGAGCTGGAGTTTGACTTTGCCTTTGGAAAGTAGCACCATCTGTACGAGTGGGTGCCCACGGGCAGGGGGATGGAGGTAGGCAGGATGCTGAGCTTGGTGCCACTGCTCCAGCTCCTGTCCCACAGCCTCACGTTGCTGCTGGTATTTCTGACCCCAGCTTGCTGGTGCTGAGGGACAGGGAAGAACAGGGCCGTCCTGTGTGGCCCAAGCTCCACTGCTCATCTCGGTGTCCTTTGTGGCTCTGCTTGTCCTCTCTCCTGGGGCCTGTGCCATGGCTGCAGTGCCAGAGGGTGCAGCTGTGCCAGTAACCAGAGAGATTGATCCATAGCCATGTGTAGTGGCACAGCTGGGTGGCTGCAGTGTCCCTGCTCCTGTGGGGCACCCCGAGGGTGAGCAGCAGCTTTAACAGGTTCGTGGGGGTCCATCCTGGGCTGGGACTAGGAGCTGACGTGGATGAACTGGGAGCAGCATCCTCTCCCCTCTGTTTCTGCACACATGACCCCTGTCTTCACATCTGCCCACATCTGCCAAGCCTGGGAATGCTGAGGGGGGTACAGATTTTAAAAGCATCCCAGTGAAAGAAGGTTGAGGTCTCCTGTGAGGAGAGGTGGCCAGGCTTTGAGCGTGTGCTGCACAGAACAGCTCTGAGCTGTGTGTGGGAAAGTGTCCATGGCACAGGGACCTGAGCAGTGCCTGTGATTGTCACGGGATGCCACAGGGGTGAGCAGCTCTGGGATCTGGCTCAGGGCTGTGTCCCAGAGCAGCACAAACCCTTCCTCAGGCCATGTGCTCTGTCTTTCCCAGCACAGAGCAGGATGCAGGTGGAAGTGGTGGGTTTCCAGCAGCCCTAATTCTTGGGAATATGAGAGATTAAGGTTAGTGACCATTTTTTAACTCAATAAAGGGGAAGACAAGCTGGAGTCTGCAGTCCAGAGATATAATTAGTTCGCAGCAGTGGTGCTTTCTTGATTTAGCTTCAGAGAGCAGAACAAGACAAGGATGTTATACCCAATTAGCAATAACATACAGCCCGAGCCTCGCTAGGTGAGATAACAAGCCATTTTTATAGCTCTTCTTTACGGACTGATTTTTTTTTTTTTTTTTTGGAAAAGATGAGGGGGGAAAGAAGAAAGGGACCGAGTCTCGATTCCTTTTCATCAGGGAACAATTATTAGCGAGCTCAGAAAGCCCAAAGCTGAGTGATCTGTTGGCCAGTGCAGATGATAAAACAAATCAAACAGCTCAGAGCCAGGCTGAGGCCATCCCTCCATCCAGCTGGGGGAGGCTGAGCAGGTGACAGCAAGGACACGGCCAAGGGCCACCCACACACCATGGATGTGCTGCTGCGAGGCTTTGTGGCACATGGCCCGGCCCGGTGCAGGTGGGGTGGCCGTGGGTGCTGCTGGCTGTGTCCCAGGGTGGGTGACCCCAGCCGTGTCCCCTGCACAGCGCGGTCACATCAGATGGCAGCCGTCTGCCAGCACCACAGTCCCTTTGTACTGCAGATCGATGGCCATCGATTTTTCCTCCCGTGTAAACCCGGCCCGGTCGGGTTTTTGTGCACGTCTGGCTCTGTGTCTGTCGTGGTCAGAGCAGCCCGTGCTGGTGCCCGATCCCACCCAGCTCCCGCTCGCCTCTGCAGCAGGGAAACTCAAGGACATCCGGAGAAACAGCCTTGTAAAGAGTGGGGAAAACTCGGGATTCATTAATCAGCCGTTAATGACGGGCTCTGCTGTTCGGTGGGGTATTTCAGCCTCTCCTGGTTCCCCAGGGCAGCAGCCCCAGCCCCTCCTGTGGCACCTGCTGGGGATGGGGCTGTGGCAGCTGGTTTGGGGCACCTGTGGGAGCAGGGTGTCCCCCTCAGCCTTGGGACACTCCTGCTGCACAGGGGGCTCAGGGTGGGACACATCCTCCCTCCTGCTGTTGCCACCCCTCCGATGGGGCAGAGCCTGGGGATGGATGGAGCCGGAGGCTGCTGTGCCCTCCGTGTCCTTCCTGTCCCCTCCGTGTCCTTCCTGTCCCCTTGTCCGAGTTTTACAGCCTGACAGGCAGTGATGTGGCTGCATGGGACCACTTGAGCACATCCCACCGCCCCCCAGCCCACCCGCGGCAGCTGGGCTGGGGGCATCCCCGCTTGTCCCCACCGGGAGCCGCTCCTCTCCGGGGCTATTAACACCCCGCGATGATCATCAGCTCTCGTCGTAATCATTAAGACTATTAGAAAGAAATGTTGGCTCGCAGCTCGTGTCAGACTTTCCGTTCTGCTTTGCAAACGCGCACAATTAATGCCAATCAGGCGGGGGAGGCAGCCAGCTCCGATCCCGGCTGCTGCTCCCAATCCCGGCTGTCAGCTCTCCCCATCCCGCCTGGTACATTTTCATACAATTGCTATAAACATCTGAGGGAAACTCCGTGTTCTTCGGCAGCGCTGAGTATTGTTCTCTGTTCCTTTTAATTACTCGGCATTCAGCGGCTCATCCGGCCTCCCGATCGGTGGGGGAAAGTAGGGATTTGTAAAACAAATAGAGAAATCTGGAGAGATGCCTTATTTTCCCATTCAGTGGCTGCCTTAGGTTGTCTATGGCTAAATAAGAAAAACCTGTTTAGTTTTTCTTTGTCTTTTTTCTTCTTCCCCCTCTCGAGTTGCTTTCTCCCCCACGGGGACACAGCCTGGTCCCTCTCCCCAGGGAACCCCAAAAGCAGGGTGAGCTTGGGAGAAGGGGGGAAAAGAGCTGGAATTACTTGGCCGGATGGTGGAATAATCCTTGTTACAAAAGTACACATCAATTATAAGAATTCCTACAGTAATCTTGGAAATCTATCTTTTCTGCTGAACCAGCTCATTAAAGAGCACCATTCATTTCCATCTCTCCGGGTGAGAAGGGTTTAAATCTCCAGAGCTTTGTGTTACCAAATAGACTGAGGGTGATGGACTCACGTTAAATATTAAAAGGAAGAAGTTGATTTTTTATTTTTTCCCCCTTTTTTCCCCCCCAGACCGGCAGTGCAGACAAAGTGGAACATAAGGAGGGGAGGGTGAGGGGTCCCTGCTGTGAGAAGCCTCCCCAGCTGTTGGTGGGCGACACAGGGCTGTGCTCAATGGGTGCCTTTGAGTACCCCCCACTCCTCCCTTGGCCTGGGGACCCCTCCAGCTCTGGGGGAGGAGGGAGGGAGGCAGGGAGGTATCCCCAGGCCACCCTGGCAAGCCCCCGAGCCTGCGCCGGAGCCGGCCGTGGCACAGGCAGGGCTTTTGTGCGCCGGGGGGCAGTGGGTGGCTGCGGGCTGAGGGACGGGCACAGAGCCCCTTTGTGTGCAGCTGTGAGCAGAGCAGGATGTGGGATAGGGCCCAGCCGTGGGGATGGGGAGCTGGTAGCCAGGGATGAGGAGAGGTGGCCATGGATGAGGAGGAGGAGCGGGGATGGAGAGCAGCGGCCGGCCGGGGTCGAGGGCGGCGCGGGGCGATGTGTGCGCTGCGCCGGGGCTCTGTGCAAACATGTTAATTTGTTTTCTTTCTTGCCTCGCCTTTCAGGGTAATTGGTTGCATTTGAAGCCTTTGTGAAAGCCTTTGATTATAGTAATTTCAGCAGCGCGATCTACCCTGGATTCCTTCGTCAGATTCTTTCACAGCTCCGGCTCTTGGGGCTGTAATTACGGAGTGGAGCGCGCCCGGCTGCCGAGTGTGGGACAGCTGGATGGGGCACCATGGCCATGGGAGCACAGGGATGTCACTGCAGGGGACAATCAAACCCCTGGGATGAGGCAGGAGTGAGCCAGGATGGGACAGGAGCTGTGATGGGAAGCTTTGCTCTCTGCACTGCTGAGTTTGCTTGGTCTCAGCTGGAGCTGTGGATGCTGCCAGTGCCCATGGTGTGGTTGCCCGTGCTGGAGCTGGCTCCTGGCTTGTTGGAGTCCAGAATGCTTTTAGTTGCTGCTGCATGGAGCCACTTGGCTTTTCTGCTGGTTGATCCCAGGTCTGTGCTAGGGCTGGGACTAAAGCCCGTGAGCATCCCAAGATCCATGAGGGACAGCTCCCCAATCTGTGTACAGGAGGAAGGCATGGCACGACTGTGTCACATCAGTGAGGTTTTGCTCTGAGGAGCTGGTGCCACATCCAAGGGGCCACGTCTGTACATGTCTGGCAAGACCTGGCAGATCCTGCCCGCCCGCTGTGCACTGGCCCTGCCGGGACCTCGCTGCGCACAGCCGGGGCTGAGCCCTGCCAAAAACACCGACGGCACCCGAGCGGGGCCCTGACCTTTGCTAACAGGGCTGCTCCCCCCCTTGCTCCTGGCATTTTGTTCCCAGTCCCACGTAATGACCTTCTCGGCAGCGCCGTGCCAGCGTCTGCCACTTCCAATTACCCACGGCTGCTCGGCGCCCGCCGCAGCACGCGGGGCTCCTTCCTCCCCGGCAGGATGGCAGCAGGGCGGGGGGATGCTGCACTCTGATCCCCCACCCTCCTGGCTAGGGGAGCCTCAGGAACCCCCCAAAAGCACCCAGGGCTCTGGGGTCCTGCCTCAGGGTGCTGGAGGCGCTTGGCTTTCCAGAATCATTATTAACCTGTTCGAGAGCTGTTCCCGCTCGCAGCGAAAATAGATCTTTAATCTCTGCCCAAAATAGCTCATTTGATGAGAGGCCTCCTTAAAGCTGACACATAAATTTAACCAGGCCGCCCAAGCCCTGCACAGGGACGTCTGCAAATGCTCAACAGCACTCGAATTGTTGGGTTTTTTTAAATTCCATCGTTGCGGACGCATCTGATACCCTATTTCTTCCTTAGGGTCTTTGGAAGTGCTCAGGAGGTGATTTGCCGTGCCCTGTCCCAGTTCCTTTCACCCTGCTTGTGAGCAAAAGGTTATTTTAGGGTATTTTTTCATGTTGACTCTTGAACAGTCCAAGGGGTTTCTCCTTGGAGCTGCCACAAGAGCAGAAACCTCATTTCTGGATGGGATGGGAGAGACATGAGATGCTGCTGTAGGATGCCAGCAGTGAGGGTCCACTCTGTCCCTGGCACTGTGCCACAGCTGGTGGGCTCTGTGCCATCCTGGTGTCACAGCAGCCCAAAAAAGTGGGAAATGAGGATGCTCAGGGTGTCACAGCTCTGCTCAGTGCTGGGTCCAGGGCTCGCCCCAGCACCTTCCCAGCATTTCCTCAGAGCATGGGCTGGGAGAAGCCGCTTGGCTGCTCTGGGTCTCCTCCCCAGCCCCTCACAGTCCCCACATCCCAGTGAACCCCTGAGCAGCAAAATAATCACTTCCAGCATCATTATCCATCGCAAACCCCAGCTTCCAATTTTAATCAGAGGAGCTGGTGTTGCTTTAAGATCTGCGGGTTTTAAAGATCACAAGAGGGGTTAGAGAAAATTACCCTTGACTCTTACATGCTAATGTAATCTCTAACCAGATCTGCAGCACTGCAGCTAAAATTGCTTTTTAGATTAACATTTAATTATTAACAGGGCCCCCTGAAAGCCCCGGGGCTGGAGCACGCGGAGGGGAGCGGATTAGCCGGGCGGGATGAGGGAAGGTTGGGCCAGGGAAGGTCATGGGGTGACCTTTGGTGACAAACTTTGGGTTTTATTTTACCTGATGCTCCCCATGGTTCACTGTGGGGTGACCTTTTTGTGCTCACCCCTTGTAGGGCTGAGCTGTGGTGTCGCTGCATCCCCTCCTCCCTAAATCTGGATGGGAGATGGGTACGGCAGTGCCAGGCAGCAGCACCAGCCAAAATCCTGCTCACCTTGCCATGGGGTGGGCATCAACTGTGTGCAGAGGGGAATCCTTCCTCCTCTGGCACCTCCTCACCCTCACCATGGGATGGGAAATCTCATCATGTGGGACCAGTGGTGGTGGCAGTGGCAGGGGGTGGTGACAGGGAGCTCTGATGTCCCCGGGGCTGTGAGGTGGTTGGATTCTCCTCCATTTGTGTAAGGACGAGGGACGGGGATGTTCCCAGTTGTACTCTGCACACCAGGGGCCAGTGAGGGCTTTTGTTTTGTTTCTCTGGTTGCTGCCAGCCTTAACCTTGCCCCCGTGCTGTCCATGTGTCTGTCTGGCACTGTCAGGAGCCTCCTGTGCCTCTCCCAGCCGGGGTCACCCCTCACCTCCCGTCCTTGTGCCAAACCCAGTGCTGGCTTTTGATAGCCAGGGGGTCATGGCCATGATGTGGCTCCACCAGCTTTGCAGCATCCCTGGTCCTGCCCCCCTTTCCTCTCCTAACCCCAAAAGCTCCCTTTTGATAGGATTGCACCCCAGTAACACCCAGGGAAGGATCTGGATGTATTCCACCACAGCCTGGATGGTGACCAAGACCTTGTCCCTCACCATCCCTCCCCTGCCACAGCTCAGCAGCCACACAGACCCACTTCGGGCTGAGACTTTAAAAGTTCCTTTTTTCTTTTCTCCCCCCCTCCCGTCACATTTTCTTTTATCTAAATCCTCGCCTGCAAAAGCCTCTATCGACAGCTGCGCTGGCCTTATCTCGCGGGAGGGACCTTCGCAGGGCTCTCGGAGGAGATAAGCCCGACTTATCAGCTGCTGATGTCAGAGGAGGTGCCAAACCCTCCCATCACTGGGGCTTTAGACATAGAGGGTGGTGTTTTTTATTAAAGTCACAAAGACCTTGGGCTTATAAATAGTGTGATGTCGAGATGGATTAGCTGGGTGTGGGGCAGGATGGAGTGGTGGGAGAGGCGCAGGATGGAGCCGTGGCTCTCCCATCCCTGGAAATGTTCAAGGCCAGGTTGGACAGGGCTTGGAGCAACCTGGGCTAGTGGAAGACATCCCTGTGCATGGCAAGGAGTGGGACAGAATGGGCTTTAATGTCCCTTCCAACATTTGGTGATTCTATGATGCCAGAGTTGTGGGGTGTGGGGTTGGGGCACCTGGAGGACCTTGCTCCAGATGTCCCCAAGATGACCCCACTGTTGGTGGGACACACCCTGTGCCCCAGTGCTGGGTGATGGCGTGTCCACGTGCACAGCCCGGGCAGAGGCCGCGCGGACTCGGGGCGTTCCAGCAAAACTGCTGAGTGTTGCCTTCCCTGCCACGAAAGAGCCAGAGCAGCTTGAACTAAATCGGATCCTGCTGATTGGAATTAGTTCAAATGCAGATGGAGCTAACTAAGCCGGCGCTAAGCGTTGGACAGCCCAGCGCCCAATTCCCATCAGCTGATTCAGGGGCTTTTCGGAGCAGCATTAGTGAAATGCCACCGTGGCACAGATGCCCATTGTGCCAGGCGCCCACCCGCTCGCCCACGGGCCTTCTGGGGCTTGGGGCTCCCTGCAGGGTGCTGGGATGGACAGATGGACGCTGTTCTGGGGTTGTGGCACCAGAACCTTGCCTGGGAAGGTGGGGTGAGGCACAGCGTAGCTGTCGGAAAAATCATCTGGGCTGCGAGACGCCGGGAGCAGGGTCTGAATTAATCGGGTGCCTTTATTCAGTTTGGTGTGTGGCTCTCCCGCCTGCTGCTGGTGATGATCCGAGCCCAGGGTCGGGATGGCTCCAGGAGGGAGCTGGGCTGTGCATGGCAGGGCACAGAGAGCAGTGGTGGGGACGACCTGTGCCAGCGTAGGGCTCTGCTGGGCCCTCAGCTCCTGTGACACGCTGCATTCACACCCGCTCTGTGCCCACACATGGGTTTGGTGACCCCCTGGGTGCTTTCTGAGCCCTGCGTGCCCCAAGGACCAGCAGGGAACTGATCCAAGAGCCGCCCACGCCGCCCGTGTCTGCCAGGGACACGGGTCAGTGTCCCCATGAAGAGCTGCCTGGGCACAGGGAGAGGGTGACGTCCGCCACTAATCGGCCAGATGGTGACACCCGGCAGGACGCCAGCCCTGAGGTCACCGCAGAGCTCGGGCTCAGGTACAGCAGGAGCTGGTGCCACCATCCATCTCCTGCACGGCCGTGGGTGCTTTGATCCAGGGCCACCCTTTGGGGACAGGGATGAGGTCAGGGTGGCAGGTCCCACCACGGAAAATCCGGGTGCTGGGCACGTTCCCGGGGAGCCGAGGCGCCGGGAGTGGGGCTGCGTAATGAACCCCGAGTCCCGGCGGGGAGAGGAGAACTCCTGGCAGTCAAGTGCGTTCAGGCTCTGAATAAGAAGCACTTCATTCTCCTTTCAAATTGTATAATTTCTGCCTGATTGTAATGGCATATTTTAAAATTACCAGAAATCGAAGCCAGAAAATGGATACGGCTGCTTTTACTGCGAGCTGCGTTAACAAAGGATATGTAATGCATGAAATAAAAACACCTCCCTGCCCCCCTCCTTTTTTTTTTAAGACAGTAATAGGAGAAAATTGGTTTTGAAACTGAATAAAAGTCCCTTTCAGAGGAAATCATTTCTTTCAGGGTACCTTTGCTGAAAGTAAAATAGTGAATAATGAAAGGTGGTTACATGATTGTCTTTCATTTAGAGAGCGCGAGGACAGATGGAATCTGGGAGAAATGCACGATTGGAATAATTGCATGGTAACAAGGCGCTTGTTGTGAAATTAGTATCTTAAGAAAGTAGTGAAAAAGGCTTTTACTCATGAATACTTCATTATTAGGAGAAAACAGCACAATTTGGGTTCTCCAGACACCTGCTCGGTATTAGATGACTTCCTCCCCTCCTCCTCCTCCTCTTCCTCCTCCTCCTCCTCCTCCTCCTCCTCCTCTTCCTCACACCTTTTCCCGACGAGTCTCTCCTTGTCCCTGGTTTGCTGGGGGAGTCAGGGTGAGACCCTGAGCCTGATGGGTCCAGCTGAGGCATGGACACCCTGCATGGATCCCATCCTGTGGATTATCCCAGAGCCTGGCACCCCCTGCCTGGTGGAGGGCACAGGGCAGGGGCGAGCAGCACAGGTCCCATGGTGGCTGCAAAGGTGTTTTAAAGGGTGACATTTAAACCAGCAGAGCTTGGAGAGCTCCGGGCACAGCTTAGGGAGCATCAATCCATGCTTTGTTTCCTGGTGCTGATGGTCACGGGCTCTGCCAGAGGCCACCACGTGCCTGAGGCCACCGCATCACTCCCCTGCACTGGGACACGTGGGGAACATCCTGGATGGCTGCAGGAGGGCACGATTCCCCCACGAGGGAGAAGATGGAGTGATGGACCCAGCAGTGACACCCATCTATGACGTTCACTTGTGACCCCCAGCCAGCCATGAACGTTCAGCCAGAGAGCAGCAGCACAGGACTCAAAACGCTGGCGGATGGGCACCACGCCTGCTTTTCTGCTGCTCCTGCCCACGTCTCCCTGCCCTCTCCGAGTGGGAATATCGCTCCCTGCGCCAGCTGGAGCAGTGGGAGGGTGTCAGCAGCAACTGGTTATACCTCAGGGCCCCGGCAGCGGCGGCTGGGGACGGATGTACAATGAGCAGCACCATGGTGACGACGGCTTTGGCCTGACCCCTCCAGCTTTTGTCACGCAGATTTTGATGCCAGCTGGGAGCTGGCGACAGATCCCAGGACCCCGAGTGGGGATGTTAGCTCTGTCTTTCCCCAGCCTTGGCTGGGGTCACTCCGTGCCAGGAGGCACCGGCTGGCACGCCTGGCACCGCTGTGACGCCCCGGCTCCGCCACATTCCCGTTGGGAAGGGCGGGAAGCTCCGCAGGAAGCACAAATCACCTGCTGAGACCTTCATATTTATTTTATATACATCCCTATTCACTTCAGGCTTTCAGAGTTGGTTGTTTATCTCCAGAGGAGCGAGGGCACCGAGTGCTGGGGAGCTCCACGGGGGTGGTGGCAGGGGGTGGTGGCAGGGGGTGGCAGGTCCCTGGCTCACCGTGTGTCTCCTCTCTTGCAGGGTGTGGGGCGGCAACGCCCGCAGGGAAGCCCAGACCATGCTGGCCTGCCTGCAGAGGACCCAGAACCCCCCAGCCCAGCACCTCCCCTGCCCCAACAAGGCGCTGGAGCCACGCAAGTGTAAGTGCCCCGGGGGCGGGTGCCCGCTTTGATGCTGTTTCCCTTATTGAAAAAGACATTTATTTAACCGATAATTAAAAAGAGCAGGAGAAGCGGGGAGGAGAGGGGGAGGAAGGAGCCAAGATAAGCAAATTAAATTGGGTTCTGTGGTTGATAAGTCCAACTTCAGCAAATGTTGCAGGGCTGCCTGGGAAGCGTGGTGGCAGCAGAGGATGGTGCAGCCGGCCCCCCAAACCTCCCCGGCCCTTCCCCCCCTAATTACTTTCCCCGTTTGTGCTGCAGCTCGCCTTCCCCAGGAGCTGGCCTTTCAGATAAGCTGTAAACTAGTTACATTAAAATGGGATCCAAAAGGTCACTCCAGCAAAGCACCTGTCTCTCCCAGCCTTTGTCTCTCAATCCAAACCGTGATTAAATGTATATTTAATGAGCCTGCTTTAGGCAGGCGTGTTTGACCTCCCCGGCTGGGAAAGACGCATTAAGATTCTCAAGTGATGAATGTGTGTTTTAAAGAGGGGAGTGGATATTTTTCTGCTGGTCTCAGTTGGATTTTTAAACATTGCTGGCTGAAGACAAATCAGCTGCTAAAGCTCTGCTTGTTAGGCTGTGACAGCCCCCGGGTGTTTGTTTAATGAGCTGGATTTTCCTGTAGATGTTTTTTTTTCCTCCTCTACCTGGGCACTCTGAGCAGCCAGGTGAGCTGGGCATGGGGTTTGGGCAAGCTGGGCATGGATTTTGGACGATGCTCAGCCTCTCTGGGGACCCCCAGCATTGTTTCAGCATTGCACTGCCAGCCAGGAGGGTTATTTATCCCTGGAAGTTCTTTTATCCCTGAAACTTGTCATTTTCATGGCCATGGACAGGGCTTGGAGCAGAAGGTGTGCCTGCTCATGTCAGTAGGGGAAGTGGGTGATCTTTAAGGTCACTTCCAACACAAACCATTCTGGATTCCATTATTTTTTGTGTGAAGCTCCCCAATGGCCAGCACAGAGAGTAGGACACCCAGACCAGAGGTGGGGTTTTGGGCACCCAGGTGTCACAGTGCAGCTTGCACTGCACTGGAGCATGCAATGTCTCCCAGGTCTCTTCCTTATTGGCGTCTGGAAGGAAAAAGGATGCTGCTCTTGTAAAATTATTCGTAATCTGTCATGCCTGAGCATCACAGCAGCACAGGGCTGGTAAGAGGTGTCCAGCTCCTGGAGCACCTCGTTGCCATGGAATAGTGAGCTCAGCCATGCCCACATGGTCTGAGACACATGGGCAAAATGAGCCTGACAGGGTTTTCTGGAGACTGGAGGTGTTCAGCATGGAGAATCTCTGTGTGAGCTCCTTGTGCTCCTGAGGTCAGGATACACCTGCTGGTCCCCACAGCATTCCCAACAGAGCTAAGGACCAGCTCAGCTCATGGAACAAAGCCCAGAGGCACCTTCCTGCTGGGGGGGTGGTGCTTTCTAGCATTTCCCTCCCTGCCATAGGTGCTGAAATAAGGAGGTTTGGGAAGCAGGAGCTCTTATGTTGTGTCACATACGGTGCCATGGGTGCGACACCACATGTGTGAAGCATCTCTCACTGGGTGTGAGAGATGCTTCTGGATACAGCTGCTTGTGTCCTGGGAGGGTCCCAGCCCCAGGATCCCAATGGTCCTGGAGTTTTGCCAGTGGGACGAGGGCAGAGGTTTGAGCCCTGGCAGTGTGGGGTACCCTGGAGAGAGTTTTTGACTGGTCTCACCCCATCCCTCAGGCAGGACCGTGCTCACCTGAGATCTCCAAGAGATTTGTGTCCCCTGGAATGGGTGGCAGCAGCCAAGCTCCTGCCCAGACCCCCACGCTGCACTCACCACGGGCTGCCACCAGCCAGGTCACCTTAATCAAAGTTTAGCTGCCCGTATGTTTCCGCTCATTACGGGCAAATCCGGCACGTCTCGCTCCTCTCTGCCTCCTGCCAGTGCAAATTAAATTGCAGGTGACATCCAGGGCCACGCATCTGGCTTGGAATACAATTTCCCCTTCCTTATTTATGGCACCTGTGGGAAGCAGGGTGGAGGAGCTGGGAGCAGGCACGGGGCTGCCACCGGAGCGCCCGCCGGGGAATCGGCACGGAGAGCGCGCTCTTCAAACCAGGCGCAATTTAGAAGTGCCTCTGATTACTTAATTTGCTCCTGAGTATCTCAGTAATTATCTTTATGGGTCTTATTTCTGTCCTCTGGCATTGTTTCTGTCGATATTAAATGAGTCTGGCTCTCGGCACATTGGCCGTCTGGCCCGGCACCACTGTGAAATCCTATTATCCTGCCCGCGCCGCTGATTAATTTTGGTATTAATTTCACGTAAAAGGTGAGCTGACTCATTTTCCTGCCCACGCAGGGAGCTGCTGGTGCCTTCACCCCTCGGTTCTGCCCCTGGCCTTTCCTGCTGACTGTTGTCCCCCCCATCTCTGTGCCTCCCACATTGGTGTGGCTGCATCCCAGCAGGCCCGGAGCATCCCACAAAATCCATCCTGACAGAGCTGGAGGTGACTTTGCTGCTGCTGCCAGCGGTATTCCCAAGGCTGTTCCATAGGAACCAGCCTGGCATGCCTTGAGGAGGATGCAGGAAGGTGCCAGAGCCCTTCCAGCCCAATCTGTGCCTCCCTCCTCCAGCAGAGGAGCAGGAGCCTGCAGAGCAGCAGCATCCTCAGGAAAATATCACGTCCAATTAACTCCAGCAGCCTGGTCCCTTTTGATTTTATCCTGGGCGCGTTACAGGAATCCTGAGCTTTATTTAAATTATAAATCAAATGCCCCTCTCAGCTTGGCCAAACTCTTTGGTTGCTCCCACTCTCTCAGCAGGCACGGAGCAGTGGATGGTGTTTAATGGAATGTTATATTCCATATGCCCTCCTCCAGGCAGCCTGGGACTGGGAGTGTGGCAGGGAGCAGGATGTGTGTCCCCCTAAAGGGGCTGGGAGCCGTGGGGAGTTCACAGAGGGGAACATCCTGAGCATCCTCTGTGGCCTACAAGAAAGATGGGGAGGGGTTATTTACAATACTGTGGAATGGCAGGATGAGTGGGAATGGCCTCACACTGCCAGAGGGAAGGGATAGATGGATTTTAGGAAAAAGTTCTTCCTTGTGAGGGAGGTGAGGCCCTGGCACAGGGTGCCCAGAGCAGCTGTGGCTGCCCCGTCCCTGGAAATGTCCCAGGCCAGGTTGGACAGGGCTTGGAGCAACCTGGGATAGTGGAAGGTGTCCCTGCCCATGGCAGGGGTGGCACTGGATGGGCTTTAAGGTCCCTGCAACCCAAACCAGCCTGGGGATTCTTTCACCATTCGCATCCTCCATGCCAGGGGTCTCATGGGAGCTGTCACCTCGGCCCCATGGGGGACAGTGTGATAAATGGCTCTTTGGGGGTGGCACAAACCCTCCCGGGGCCCATCTGGGTATTTAAACACTAACGAGGTGATGGCCCTAATGAGAGGTGATGGCCAGGGCTCCCTGCCAGGGACTCAGCTCCAGGGTCACCCACAGCTCTCCCTGCACCTGTGGGGACTCTCATCAGTGTTAAACCAGTTAATTGCACACGGGATGAGGCCCCATGTAATGGCCTCTCGTTACCCAATTCTGCTTGTTCCAAGGGCATTTTCATTAGAGTGGCTGCAGCGAGGCTTTGCTTTTGTACACACCCATAAAATATCATTTTAATTTCATGAGGGGTTACACATGAGTGAAGTAAGATTAATTCTTTCATTTTCAGTTTCTGGAAGGGATCGGTTAATGATGGTTCTGTGTATTTATATATGTGCCATAAAAAGGAGTTCAATTAACTGCTGGGCCCAAAATGTGCTGTTGACTTGCACTTTCCCTGCCAGGAATTGCTGCAAAAACACTTTTCCATTGGTCATGTGTGGAGGGTGAGCTGGGGCTGCTCAGTGCCCATCTCCTGCCAGGTCAGAGCCCTGGATTTGGGGTGGCTTTGGGTGGTAATGGTGCAGTGCACGAGGAGGTTTGTGTCCAAACTTCCCAGGATTGTGATGGTTCATTGGCCACAGAGCAGGTTCCTGGGCACTGGCAGACCCCAGGATGGGGCACCCTGCTTTGGGGGTGCCCACCCTGCTCCCCTTGGCAGATACAGAACTCGTATCTTAAATTAATTAAAATATTAATTGGCTGTGGATGAGTGAGCAGAGGGGCTGGGGGCAGCTGGGATGAGCTGCAGGGCCAACAGAGGTGGTGGGGTCCCCTCCTGATGGCATCAGGGCTGCTGAGAGGCGGCACTGGGATGGCATTGGGATGGCAGTTGTGCTGGGGTGCCCTCAGGGCTGTGCTTGGGCAGCGTTGGGTGACATACAGGTGACATTAGGGCAGTATTGTGACAGTATCATGGTGGTGCTGAGGTGGCACTTGAGTATCGTGAGGGTGGCATCAGGACAGCATTAGGGTCCACTGGGGCAGCATCAGGATGGCTTTGGGGTGACAGTGGGGCAGCATCAGGATGGATTTGGGTGACAGTGGGGCAGCATCAGGATGGCATTGGGCTGACAGTGGGAGAGCACCACGCTGGCTTTGGGGTGACAGTGGGGCAGCATCGGGATGGCATTGGGCTGACAGTGGGACAGCACCACGCTGCCTTTGGGGTGACAGTGGGGCAGCATCAGGATGGCTTTGGGGTGACAGTGGGGCAGCTCCACGCTGGCTTTGGGGTGACAGTGGGGCAGCATCAGGATGGCATTGGGGTGACAGTGGGACAGCATTGGGATGGCTTTGGGGTGACAGTGGGACAGCACCACGCTGGCTTTGGGGTGACAGTGGGGCAGCTCCACGCTGGCTTTGGGGTGACAGTGGGGCAGCTCCACGCTGGCTTTGGGGTGGCACCGGGGCATCCTCGCACCGGGGCACGGTGGCTGTGGTGGCTGTGGTGGCACAGAGCACGGTGCCTGTGCAGGGCTGATACCTCGTGGAGGAGACAAATGGGAAGTGACACGTGTGTGTGTAGACGGGTATTTGTGGTGACGCTTTGACTGCAGATAATAAAGTGCTCGCCCCGAGGTGATCCAATTCAGCAGCCGCCTCGGCAGAGCCGCGCGCTACGAGGGGGAGAAGAAAGGGGAGGAAGAAAGGCCCGTCTGAAATGACATGTCAGCCTAAAAAGGGAACGTGTTAACGGATGAATATCTGGGGACGGCGAGCCCGGCGCTTCCCTTTGTGCTTTGTCATGAATTTTGTTGTCTTTGCAGATTCCGGCGCTGCCGCCGCCACGCGGGGTTTGCCACCTACGGTTATTCAGATGGATTCCTCCCGCTGTTATTGCTGGAGTTGGGTTAATTAAAGCCCCCAGAGCTGGGGTTTGTCTCAGCTCCTGGCACGGGGGATGCTCCACACCAGGCCCAGGGGGTCCTGCAGTGGGGGCTGTGCTGTGGGGACACAAGTTTTGGGGACAGCACAGGGTGGTGCTGTCCCTGCAGTGATAGGGAGGGCAGGCAGGGACCCCCATGGCACCTTTGCACCCCCTATCCTGGGGACACTGTCACCACTCTGTGCCACCCATCCTGGGGACACTGTCACCATAGAAACTGCTGCTGATGTAGGGTGGGAGGGCTGGGGGATGTGGCAGCCGCCCAACCCTCCCAGAGTGAGGGGCACAGTGCCCACAGCCCCCCCCAAAAAACCACATGGCTGCTCTGCCCATGCCCACCCTTTGGGCACCCCAGTCTGGGCAGGGCAGCATCCCCCAGCCACCCCCCAGCTCCGTCTGGGACCCCCTGGAATGTGTCCTGCCCTTGGCTGGGGTCACTGGCTCCGTGTGCCAGCTGTGCCAGCTCTGCCCTCCAGGGCAGCCAGATCCTGCCAGGCAGCTTTGCTGCTTGGGGCACAGACCCAAAACTTGAAGGACTGTCTTGATTTGTTAAATGTAGCAGCTTTTGTTTGTTTTCTTGCAAGTGTTTTCCAAATATTGAGGTTTCTTCCAAGTGTTTTGCAAATATTTAGGGTTTAGCTTTTACAAAATCTGTTCCCAGTGCAGCAGGCAGAGAAAAGGGGGATTTTTGATGCTTTTTGAAGCTTTGAAGGCATTGGGATTGCCTTACTGCGAGGGGAACAGGGATCCTGGTCCCAAAGCTGGGGACGAGCTCTCTGCTCTCACAGAATTTAATTCATTTGGAGGCTGCAGCACTATTATTTTTTAATAAGAGCCATTGGCAGGGCTGCTCAGGTCCCCAGTGTGCTCCTGCCTCCTCCCGGCATCGCTCCGCTTCCCACCCCTCCTGCCCCTGTGCCAATTAAAAATCCTGCCTAATTGCTGCCCTTCTGCCCTGCCAGCTCAGGGAGGCTGGGCAGGAACAAACCAGGAGCTCAGGGCTGGAAATGCCAGTGCTGTTCTGGAAGAGGGGCAGGGCAGGACAGGGATGGAGAGTGAGGATGAGCAGGGAGGGTGAGCTTGGGTAGGATGCTCAGGGCTCCAGGAAAATGCCCCTTCCCAGGGTGAATGTGGCAGTGGGACCACGTGAAGACAGAGCTGGGGAAGACACTTCTCTTGAGCTGCTTTTTTGGGGTCAAGCCCTCCATTGCAGCTTTTTTTCCCATCTGAAAAAGGGGTGAAAAGCCTTTTCCTTTGGGACCACGGGGAAGGCCAGGCCCATCCCCTGCTCAGGGAAGCTTCCAGCCAGCCACACGTCGCCTTTGGCAGCTTTATAAAGATTCCCTGCCGAGATTACTTCTTTCATTTATTGCAAAATATTGTAGCGCCTTCGATGTGTAAAAATAAGGATTGTCCCATCTTATCTGGGAAGGAATGGGGGGGAGGGAGGGAGCAGCACGTGTCTCTCGTGCTGCTGTTAACCACTGAGGTGCCATGTCCTGCCACATTCCCTCTCAGCTTCTCCCTGAGGAGTCCTTGCTCAGGGCTGTGGTGCTGCTGGTGCTGATCCCCAAATTGTTCCTTCTGTGCACCCAAACATCCTCATGCTCCCCATCTCCTTCCAGAGCTGGGCAGCTGCCAGGCAGTGCAGCCTCAGGGACTGGGAACTGAAGGCACAAATTGCTGGTGCCCGTGTTCATCATCATCCAGGGAAGAGGGAGCCCAGCCAGGGATGTTGTTCCAGCACCATCCTGGGGGTCACACAGGCACCTGGGCTGTGGGAGCTGAGTGGAGATTCCTGCTGTGTGCTGAGTATCTGTCCTGCCCTTCCTGGTCCAGAGCATCCTTCCCAGTACTGAGCATCCTTCCCAGTAGTGAGGATCCACTCTGTCCTTCCTGGTTCTTATCATTCCTCCCGGTCCTGAACATCCTTCCCAGGATTGAGCATCCTTCCTGGTCCTGAGCATCATTCCTCTCCAGGATGCTCCTGGCCATCCTTCCTGGTGCCATTTTGATCCCACAACTGCTTTAACCAATTAAACCAAGCTAATGCTGGTTAGCTTCCCTTCTCTTTTTTCTTCCCATCTTCCTTTTTTATCCTTGACCTCGTAGGCTGTGGCTGTAGCCAGGCTTGGTGTGGGTGTCCCTGGGGACACCAGGGATCAGAGGAATGCAGTGGATGCAGGGAATACTGTGCATGGGGGGGATTTGGGAGATGCAGGGAATGCTGGATGTGTGGGGGATGTGAGTGATGCCAGCAGCAGGTGCGCATATTTGAGGAGGTTTTGGGAGGGTTTCTCCCACCTCTCCCACCCTTCCTGCAGCCATCCCTGGTCCCTGTTGGACATTTTGCCTCATCCTGCTGCTCTGGGCACAGCAGGGATGGAGCTCCCTGCTCCATAAACCGGAGATTTATCCTAGACCATGGCCCCAGCAGGGTCTGGGATTTACATCTGTGTCTGGGACTGGGTTTGGTGGCCAATTTGCTAAAGTAAAAAGTTGTTTAGCTGGAGGCATAATCTCATAAGCCCGTGCTGCCATTAGCTGGGGTCTCCTCGCTGCCTTGGCTTTCCAATAATGCTCCAAGCAGAAGCTCAGAGTAATATAAAAAGCCATCGGATTATTACTGCAGGCGATGCATTTTCCATTTACAGTAATAAAATACTGAAGAAACAAAACAATTTAAAATTCCAATAAAATTCAAACCAAATCTTCGGCTGCTGAGCAGATTCAATTATTTAGCCGTTATTGAGTGCAGGCTGGAAAAATAGAGCAGGTCAGGGAGGGAGGGGGATCTTGGCCAGGGAGGGGGGTGCCGGACGCATCCCATGGGAATGAGGGAGGGAGCTGGGAGGCAGGGAAGGAGCTGGGAGGAGGAGGAGGAGTGGCTGGCAGTGCCTGGGCTGGGTTTAGGGATGGCAAGAGGTGGTGATGGCTGTGCCTGGGCTGGGTTTAGGGATGGCAAGAGGTGGTGATGGCTGTGCCTGGGCTGGGTTTAGGGATGGCAAGAGGTGGTGATGGCTGTGCTGGCAGCCGGGGGATCAGCCGTGCATCCCCGACCTGCAGGCTGCGATGCTCCAGGTTCAGGAGAAGATGGACACAGTGGAAAAACAGCGAGTGGCAGTGTTGAGGCTGGCTCCAGGTTCAGGAGGAGATGGACGGGGAGGACAAACAGTGAGAAGCAGCATCGGGGCCGGCTCTGATGTTCCAGGTTCAGGAGGAGATGGACAGGAAGGACAAACAGCGAGC
This sequence comes from Molothrus aeneus, assembly GCF_037042795.1. Lineage (NCBI taxonomy): Eukaryota > Metazoa > Chordata > Aves > Passeriformes > Icteridae > Molothrus > Molothrus aeneus. The sequence goes on along the minus strand of NC_089663.1, from coordinate 9,879,867 downwards.
GGCAGCATCGGGACTGGCTCTGATGCTCCAGGTTCAGGAGGAGACGGACAGGAAGGACAAACAGCGAGCAGCAGTGTCAGGGCTGGCTCTGATGTTCCAGGTTCAGGAGGAGACGGACAGGAAGGACAAACAGCGAGCGGCAGTGTCGGGGCTGGCTGCTCCCGCCGGTGCCGCGGTGGCTCGGGCGAGTTTGCATCCCGCAGCAATTAGAGCCCCTGGAAAGCAGTAATTACTGCGGAGAGCGGCAGCGCCGCCGCCGCCACCAGAGCGGCTCTCTGTAATTTTCCCGGCGGGGGTGCGCTGCGTCACCCTGAGATGTGACAACACAACCGAATCGGTGGCTTGTCACATCCAACGCAGCTGGAGCAAAGAGGTGACAAAGGCTGAGGCGGGCACGCGCCCCAGCCCCAATTTGCTAAAGTAAAAAGATCGGATCCAGGCTCGGATCCAGGCTCGGATCCAGGCTCAGATCCAGGCTTGGATCCAGGCTCAGATCCAGGCTCGGATCACCCATCTTGTCCCATGGCACAGGGCCAGCCCTAAAGTGTCACCTGTAGCCTCAGTGCTTGGGGACGAGGTTTTGGTTATCCCCTTCAGGGAGCTGTGGTGACCACAGGTGACACCACTTCCTTCCCTCCCTCTCGCAACAGCTCCTTGGTTTTTTAATGTTTTTTCCTCGGAAAGGAGCGTTTCTACAGTATGGGCTCATTAGGGATTCTGCAAGTGTCACCAGCTAATTAGTGTCATGTTAATTGAGTATTCACAATGCTGCCACCTCCAAGGACAGTGGTGCTGGCATGAAGGGGAATGCAGATGTGCGTGCTGTGCCGTTCCGTGCTGTGCCGTTCCATGCTGTGCCATTCCATGCTGTGCCTCTGGGCAGAGGGGTCCCGTTCTCAGCCCCCTGCACCCACTGGCTTGGGGGGTTCCCATGCCCAGCAGAGCCCCCTCAGTGTGCCCTCACTGCCCTGCTGCCTCTGCAGGAGCTTCCCAGAGGCTGGAGGCTCAGTCTGGGATGTCCTGGTGCCACTCGTCCTCGCGTGTCCTGCCAGAGGGAGCTGCTGGTTCCTCCCGTGTTCCGACAGCTCCTCTAAATCCTCCTCAAAGGCGCTGCTTTTAATTGGCTTAATACACTCGTTAATAACAATGTCTATTTAAGACACCTGTAAAAAGCCCATAACATCAGCTTAATGAGAGCAATGGCTGGTTCAGGTGGTGCATCCTGCCTGTGCAATTACTGCCCTGATGGAGAGCATGGGGAGCACGGAGAGTGGCCATGGATGGAGAGCATGGAGAGCAGCCACAGCCTCTCTGCTGTGTCCCCCCTCTGCTGCTGGGAGCAGGGGTGATGTGGAGAGTCACAGATTCCAGTGCATCCCTCCTGCTGAATCCTGGTTTTAACCAATGCCTGGTTCGTCTGGGCGTGTCACAGCCATGGAAATGTCACTCAGAGTGGGACTGAGACAGGCAATCCCCTCACAGGGAATGTGGAATGTACCCAGAGGTGCAGCTCTTCTGTAGTGGCTTTGCCACCCAGGGTGTGGTGGCATCAGGGGTTGCTGATGCTGGTGGCATCGGGAGCAGAATGCTCCAGGTACTACTGAGGGGCTGAACTGCCTGGGAAGGCTGGGCCTCCACACACCCCCCAATTTTACCATTTCTCCCTTGCAAAACCTTCCTCTGGGCAGGCACCAGGTCTGGTATTACCAGTGTGTCACAGACATCCCTTGGCAGGGCTGGGAATTTTGGGAACCAGCTGGGAACCAACCCTCATTCCCGTGTTCCGACGTGTACATGCACGTGCCTGCGTGTGTGTGTGTGTGTGAGTGTGTGGAGATTTTAAACACCTAATTTATTCCATCTATTAGATAGATTTTGTAGATTTAATCATTTTCACAGTTGGTGGCTCATTGGATACTCAAGATAAACTCCAAATGAAAGTATAATGGGAACGACAAATGAGTTTTCACACCAGAATGGCAGAAACTTGCTCAGGAAAGAGTTTGAAAGGAACAAAACTATATACATATATAATTTTTTTTTCTGCAGTGGCTTTTGCTGACTCCAGTAGGTTACCACAGTTAATTTCACCAGTTTTGTTCATCTGTAAAATTGCATAAAAGTGACATTTTTGTGCTCATTATAGGAACTGCTGATTTATGGCTGGTAAATGCAATGCTTTTCCATTTTTGGTGAGGTTCTCGTAGCAGCGCAAAGCACCCATGAAATTGCTTGTATAATGTAGTTTAAATCCAATCTCAGAGAAAGATTCCCCCGTTGGGTAAAGTGACATTTCCATTCTCCACACCGAGTTTATTTTAGGCCACTTACAAGTGACTCCCATCAGCAGGAGGGGACAGCTCGGTGCCGTGACCTGGTTTCTGCCTGGAGAGGTCTGGGGGAGGATGGTGGGAGGACGGTGCTGGGGTGCTGGGTGCCCTCACCCTGCTGGCACTGGATTCACCCCAAGCTTTGCCCCCGCAGGCGAGACGGCCCCCATGCATTCCCCACGCTACCCCAGCCCCGCCGAGCTGGACGCCTACGCACAGAAGGTGGCCAACAGCCCGCTGACCATCAAGATCTTCCCCACCAACATCAGGGTCCCCCAGCACAAGCACCTTAACCGGACGGTGAACGGCTACGACACCACGGGGCAGAGGTACAGCCCCTACCCCCTGCACGCCGGCGGCTACCAGGGGCTGCTGGCCATCGTCAAAGCCTCCGGCAAAAGCGTGGTGAAGAACTCGGAGGGGAAGCGGACTAAGCTCTCGCCCGCCCAGGTGGGCGTCGCTCCCTACCCCGCCTCAAGCACTTTAGCTCAAGGTCCCTCCTGCGCCGGGCAGCTGAGCTACCACGGCGGCCAGAAGCAGCTGGAGGGTCCCGTGCCCCCCAACGTGACGGTGGCGGCCTCGGTGCTGCCGTTGGCAGGCAGGAGCCTGGCGCTGCCGCCCTCCAACCTGCCCTCCATCCAGAGCATCATCTACCAGATCAATCAGCAGTGCCAGGCGCAGGGTGCCCAGCCCGGCTGCCCGGCTGTCGTGGCCGCCCACCCCAGCCCGGCCAAGCACGGCGCCTTCGGCCCCGGCTACGGCGGCACCGTCCTGCCCGAGTGCCGCAAGGGCGCCGAGCTGGCGCTGGGCTCCAACCCGGCCGCCGCCCTGGGACCCAAGGCGGGCGTTTACCCCGAGGGCATGGACTACCTGGTGTGGCAGCAGAAGCAGCAGCAGCAGCACCTGCGAATGTACAGCGGGGGCAGCGGCGGCGGCGGGGCTCTCAGCAAATCCCCCGAGACGTGCGCGGGCGCCTCGCGGCCCTACGGGCTGGGCGGCGCCGCCGACAAGGTGAGCTCGTCCCCCTTGAACTGCATGCACGGCAACTTTGCGGTGGGGCAGTACTTTGCTCCCCCCTGGAACAGCATCCTGGTGACCCCCAACAGCGACTGTTACAACCCGCCGGAGCTGGGGGCCGGGCCCCGCGAGCTGGGGGTGCCCCCGGCCGAGGGGCTGCCCAGCAAGACCCTCTGCAATACCTCCATCCTCAGCAGCAGCCTCCAGTCCCTGGAGTATCTCATCAACGACATCCACCCGCCCTGCATCAAGGAGCAGATGCTGGGCAAGGGCTACGAGACCGTGTCTGTGCCAAGGCTCTTGGACCACCAGCACGCCCACATCCGCCTGCCCGTCTACAGATAAGGGACGGATGCTGCTCTTCCCAAACCCAGGGCGAGGACTTTGGCGCGAGCTGCGGGTGCCGGGGCAGGGGGACAGGGAGGGGGACGTGGGGTCGGCTGCTGAAAGGGCTCCCGGGACACTGGCATTGCACCGGGGTCCCCAGACTGGACACGCCCGCGACCCGCTGGAAGCCGAAGGACCGCTTGTCTATATAGCTCAGAAATCATTTTATCTCCACGAATGTGAACAGGGAATTGCTACGAGTTGCTGCTATCCAGGGAGGAGGGGAGGCTCTGCTGTGCTGGCGGTGCCCAGAGCGGGGCAGAGCCCGGTGTCGTGGCCGGCCAGGAGGCTCCAGGGTGGGTCCCAGCCCAGTGCGGGGCTGGGAGGCTCCGTGGTGGCCAGTGCTGACCTGGCGTCTGTCCTGGAGGCTCCACAGTGGCCTGTCCTGGCACGGCAGTGGCTGGGAGGCTCCGTGGTGGCCAGTGCCAGCCTAGAGGTGGCCGGTCCCAGCCCGGCGTGTGGCCGCAGGGAGCTGGCGCCTGACCTGTAGCTGAAGTCCGTAACTTGCACTGCTTTGATTAAAGCTAATAACTGGGGACAGTCTGGAGGCTATTTAAGAAAAACACTTGAAAACTTGAACAGATTTTTTGGTTTTTTTAAATTTTTTTTTTTTTTTTTAGTTGACTAGGCTGTACATCTACGTGTTGGCTGCTACAGAGTCTCCTCCCACCCCTCTTCCTCCTCATCCTCCTCCTCTCACCCAGCCCCACAGTGGCCACGGCTCCTATTCCCACTCAGCCAGGAGGTTCGGGACCCCCTCAGCCCCTCTCTCCTGGGAACCCCTGGCTCTCACACTTCCAGGCTGTTTTATTTCCCCCCTTACTGTCAGTTCTACCTTGGTTCTGGGTCGCGGTACTGGGGCGCTCACATACCTCCTTTTTTTTCTCTTTTTTTGTTGGTTTTTTTTTTAAAAAAACCCCAAACAATTCCAAAATGATTATGGTCCGTTATTCACTCTGTGTAATTCTGTGTTTAATAGATTTGTTCATTTACAAAAGGCTCCTCACCACGAAATACAAAGTGTTTTGATGTTTAAAGGTAAAAGAAGAATAATATCTTGATGAAACCCAAGGTGATTGTGCTCGGAAAAGAGGTACTGTATCCCTGAAAGCCTGTTCAAGCACTAAGTGCATTTACAAATCTCTGAGAATGTTTTTTTTTTATACTAAAATTGACCATTATATTCTACTGTGAGAAGTGCTGGCTGCACTATATTGTTTTAAAAATGAGAAAACAAAATGAAAAAAAGAAAAAAAAAAAAAAAGAAAAAAAAAAACAACACAAAACCCGCAAGCCGTGTGTCCGGATGGTGTTTTTCCCAAAGTAAAACCAGGATCTCGCTGGATGTGTGCTCTGGAGTCTCTTTGCTTTGCTGTGGCCTCCCCCAGAGCCGGGACACCCCCCCTGCTCCCAGAGATTTTTAGGGCACGGAGGAGCACCTATAAATAACCTGTTAACAATGCTGAGCCATTAATCCCGGCGGCACCAGTCTCCGCCTCACACCCAAGGGGTGGCACATGGGACAAATCCCTGGGATTAGGGCTGTGGCCTCACGTGTACCCGGGGGACAGGGTCAGGCACCGCGTCCCCATCCTGTCACCAGCACAGGGGTGGCATCTCCGCTGCCATCCGGCACTCCTGTTTCCCACTGGGTTTCCATTGCAGGGCCATTCCTGGTGCCCAGGTGGGGTGGGGGCTCTCTGGCGGCCCTAAATCCAACCCTGCTGCTTTGCCAAGCAGCAGCAATCACAGCAGGATAATGGGACTGAATACCAAATTGCTCCTGGATGTGGATGCATCTCCCCGGCCTCCGTGTCCCGTGGTGGGACACACAGCATGGCCTCATCCCAGCCAGGGAGGGGACTGAGGGTGACAGAGGCTCAGCTGCCTTCTGTGCATGACCAGGAGGGTACAGGGATGGGATGGGGTGGGATGGGATGGGAATGGGGATAGAATGAGAATGGGGATGGGATAAGGGTGGGGATGGGATGGGATGAGATGGGGAAGGGGATGGGAACCAATGGGGACGGGAATGGGGAAAGGATGAGGATGGGAATGAGGATGGGGATGGGATGGGATGAGATAGGATAGGGATGTGGGCAGGACAAGGGTGCGTGTGGCTCCTCCGGTATTTGTGGCACCGGGAGGGGACCTCTCTGTCACCAGCAGCAGTGAGCAGCGTGACAGCCGATCCGGGGAACAAAGAGAAATTGGGACAAAAGGAAATTTTCACAGAGGTTAACATGGGGGGGGGGGTGCCCCTGCCTGCCTGCGTGTTAAAATTATTCCGTCTGGAGGAAGATCTCTGCTCAGATCTTTGTCATTAAAAAGATGCCACATCAAAGGAATGTGAGGCTGGAGCACGGCGGGGCCTCTGTGCAGGGCAGCCCCTCCTTGGGGACCCCCTGCACCAAAGGGGGACTCTACAAAGGCTGGGTTGCGCTGAGCCGTGCTGGGGGCTCCAGGAGAAACTTTGCTCCCTCAGTGGTGCCCGTGGGAGGAGGATTCATTAGCGCTGCCTCCATCAGATTTCCCAGCTCGCCATAAATCAGGGCGAGTGGCTGGGAGCGACGGCGCGATCCATCTTGCAGGTCTCCAAGTCATTACATTTCATTAGGAGGTGTGCGGGGGTTTTTATTATTTAGCAGGTTAATTCTCCCCTCAGATCGCTCCTTGGGAGGAGGATTTCGCTGGGGAGGCTTCAAGTGTGGAATGCAAAATGAATGGGTTTCTCTTTGGTGGGCACCTGCTGCAGTGCCAGCCCTGCCAGGTGCAGGTGAGCACGTGAGGACAAAAAATGTGCACAGACACTGGTGGGAGATGGGGCAGGGACACCTGAGGTACATCCCATCACAGCCCATTGCCCTTCCGTTCCATGGGGCACAGCATCCACGGGTGCTGTGGGAACACACTAAAGGAAACTATGCTGCTTCTGGCCTACAAACACCTTCCTATTCAAAGTATACCAATAATAATACCAATAATCACACAGATTTCTAAGGCAGGTGTGCATGAGGCTGATATTAAACTTAGCGGCTGCCTTTGCTGTTTGGGAGCGAGGAGGAGAGACAGGCAGTATAAATTGCACGGCTGCAAAAGGACTTAAAAAAACCCATCTCTCATTTTGATTGATATTAGCTTCACAAATTAAGCTTTAGATTTATCTAAAAATAAATTTGCTTCCACGCTCCGCATTCTGGATGACAAGTGCTCTTCTCTTCCCTTTGTTGGGTTTGTCATCTCTGGCAGGGCGGCGCGGGGAGGGGCGGGAGGGGGCCGGGGCCAAGCACCCCCCCCGTTCACCAGCTGAGGCTGAAACAGCTCCAGGCGTGGTGGGGCAGGGGGTAAAAGGGCCAAAACCAATCCCTGAAGGCGGCAGAGGACTCCAGTGCTGGGATGGCACCACGGTGGCTGTGGTGGCCCCGTCCTCACGGAGCCGCTGCAGGGTGCAGAGTGATGATGATGCAGGGGCTTGGTGACAGCTGTCCTTCCCAGAGCCCAAATCTCTTTAAAGCTCACTGATATGTGGCCTCTTGGCTTTGGGGCATTAAGATCTGCACGGGAGGGTAGGAAATTGGTTTATGTCTCATTTTACTGGAAAATCCCATCTCTAGTGCTGCAGCCGGGGGCAGCCACGGTGCTGAGCCCATCTCTGGCTGAGTCCTGCTCCAGGGCTCCCCAGCCACCACACATGACCCAGCCAGGACTGCCCACTGCGGACCCAGTCGGGTGAAAGCCACGTTCATTGTTTTCACCCAAGATCCAGCCTAGAAGCAGAGCAGCTCAGCTCCTCATTCGATTATGAAGCAGGAGCCGCCACCTCCGCCTCTCCCAAGGAGCGATAATGAAACATATTCATCCCTCACCCTGGGGAAATACTTAAACCACAATATGAGAGATGTATGTAAATCACATTTAAACGGAGACGGTGCCGTTAACGCTGACGGCGACTCATCAAGTTGGAAGATGAAGTGTCCCCTCTGCTGCTAAAGCGTTTGCTGAGAGAGCAGGGCTGTCCCCAGGCCCTGGCCAGGGTCTCTGTCAGTGCCACCGTGTTACCATGCCACTGGTGCCCACCGAAAGCGCCCCTTCACACCCCCACAACGTCCAGCTGCTGAAGGAACGCTCACCAGGTGGCTGGGAGGATGAGGAGGAAAGGAGCTACAGAGGGGTGATGCATGGGATGGGCTGAGGATGGGGATGGGATGGAGATCCATAGGGATGGGCTAGGGACGGGAGGGGATGGGGCACGGATGTTATGGGGATGCGGAGAGCTGGTTTGCCGCGGCCCGGTAGCGGCCCCGGCCCTGCGCTCGGGGTGCGAGGCCAGCCCGGCGAGACCGGGGCCGGGCCCGCATCGCGCGGTGTGTGCTGCCCTCCAGTGGAGCGAGCGCGCACCGCATCCTGCACCGCACCTGTGCATCATCACACCCCTGCACCTGTGCATCATCACACCCCTGCACCGCACCTGTGCATCATCACACCCCTGCACCTGTGCATCATCACACCCCTGCACCGCACCTGTGCATCATCACACCCCTGCACCTGTGCATCATCACACCCCTGCACCTGTGCATCATCACACCCCTGCACCGCACCTGTGCATCGTAACCATGCACCACACCTGTACCTCATATCCATGTGTCACACCTGTACATCGTATCCCTGGACCACACCTGTACATTGTAACCGTGTACCACCCCTGTGCATCATAACGTCCCTGCCCTGCACCCGTGCATTGTATCCCTGTGTCACACCTGGACATCATCGTATCCCTGCACCACACCTGGACATCATAACTGTGCACTGCACCTCTGCATCGTATCCCTGTGTCACACCTGGACATCATCACATCCCTGCACTGCACCTATGCATCGTATCCATCCATGTCTCACACCTGTGCATCGTATCCCTGCACCACACCTGGACATCATCACATCCCTGTACACCACATCCGTGCACCAAACCTGAGCTCAGCCCGCTGGGTGGCCATGACCAAAGGCACAGCACAGTTTGGCACGGTTTGGCTTGGTTAGCACTGGGGAGCAGGCAGCTCCTCCATCCTATCCCTCCCCAAACCCTGCTGGCATCCTGGCTGTCCCACGCCGAATCACTCAGCGACGGGAGGAGACGGCGGTGGCGCGTCAGTCTTTATTACTGAATAAATAACCGTATAAACCTTGTGCAAAACTCTGTGGCAAAACCATCGGCGCCGGCGGGGGCCGTGCTCCCCACCCCGGGCCGAGGCTCCCGGCACGGCACGGCCCCGGCACAGGGAAGTGAAGCGGTGGCACTCGGTGAGAGCCGAGACACGGCCGGGGACAGCGGCCGCCGGAGGGGACAGAGGCTGCGCGATTCCCTGAGGAGCAGACAAGTACCATCCATCCAGCCCAGTGGCGATTCCCCAGCCGCTCCGGGGGCCCGGGCAGAGTCCATCAGCTGCCGGTGCTGCCGTGCTAGAGCGGGGAGCTCGGGGCTGGGCCGTGCCGCCGCTCCCGCGGCTCCGCCGTGCCCATGCTCCCCAGGGGCACCACCACCTCCTCCGGAGGGCAGCTCTTGTTCAGCTCCACCACGCGTGGCACCACTGTCGACCACCGATCTGTGGAGAGGGCGGGAGATGCGCAAAGGCCATCTCTGGCTGCTTGCCAGGCCCCCAGATCTGCTCCTGGGGCTCGTCAGAGGCTGCCAGCAGCATCCTGAGGGATGTCCCAGCCCCAGATCTGCTCCTGGGGCTCGTCAGAGGCTGCCAGCAGCTTCCTGAGGGATGTCACAGCCCCCAGATCTGCTCCTGGGGCTCATCAGAGGCCGCCAGCAGCATCCTGAGGGATGTCCCAGCCTACAGCAGGACGCTCACCTCTTCGCAGCCGGCCCATGGTGTGGGAGAAGCCATAGTACTGGTACGTGTCGCTCTTGCCCGGGTCCTCACTGATGATGCCCAGGTTCTGGTTCCAGTGGGACCAGTTCACCTCGTCCACCCTGTGGGGAAGGTCAGACCCGCAGGGGCTGCACGGAGTGCCCTGGAGCCAGGGTGGGACCTCCAGCACCCACCAGCAATGCCAGCTGCCTCCAGACCACTACAAAGCACCCAGCAAATGAGTGCTGCACGGTGCCAGCCCCCCAAAAATGCTGCTGGGAGAGGCTCAGCTGCTCCCCAGCCTCCGAGGGCGCCCACCTTTACCTGAAGCACCAGCGGCGGTCGGGGGTCCCATCCGTGCCCTTCCCCACAGTGACCATCTCCCCCGAGCGGAAAGCTTTCCTCAGGAACACCGGGAAGGAGCGCTCGATGTCCAGGATGGTGGTGGCCCACTGCCAGGGACACCAGGGAATGCCTGAGCATGGGGGTGCCTTGCCCACGGAGCTCGGGATGCCTCGATGCTGCAGCCCCCCAGGCACGGGCGGCTCCTGGAGATCCCATCCCGCCACGCCCAGGGTGGTACCTGCAGCTTCCAGATGTGCTTGCTCTCCTTGGAGACTTGGCCCACGGTCTCGCCCATGAGGGCGATGAGCATGTTGAGGAGGAGCACGAAGGTGAGGATGATGTAGGTGACGAGGAGGATGATGAAGACGCCGGGGTATTTGGCGCTCTCGAGCATCTCCAGGTCGCCCATGCCGATGGTGAGCTTGAAGAGGTCGAGCAGGAAGGTGCTGAAGGTCTGGCTGTCCCGGCAGGACGGGTAGGTGGGCACTGTGCAGTTGGACTTCTCGCTGCAGGACTCACTGCTGGGACACGGGTTGAGGAGGGACACCAGGGCTGGGGGAGAAGGGACAGGGACAGCGAGTCCATAGGGGCAGTGGCAAGGACAGGATCCACAATGGGCCCCAGTGTGGCTCCGTGCTGGCTGAGACCTTCTCCGCCGTGGGAGGAGGCAAAGGCTGAGGCTGTGGGCAGGTGGGATGGAGCTGAGGGTCTGCAGCCCCCTGCCCAGCCAGGAGCTGTCCCTGCCCCAGCCAGGGGAGCTGGCTGGTTACCTGATGCATAACCAATCATGAAGAGCAGGTAGACCAGGAGGAAGCGGAACAAGTCTTTGAAGAGGATCTGAAAGTGGTGGAGAGCAGGGTGAGGTGTGCTGGACCACAGCATCATCATCAAGCTGTGAGGCTGGCACATCTGGCCTGGGAGCAGGGCAGTGGAGAGCCACAGGAACCCTTCACAAAGCCTGGAGGGTCCTTTTTAGGCTGTAATTCCACAGGAGCATCACCCCTGGAGAAGGACAAGACCCACGACCCCACCAGACCTTCTGGATCATGATGCTGTAGGTCCCTGTCAGCTTGAGCCCACGGGTGAAGTACAGGGCATTCATCCAGCCCAGGACCAGGGCAAAGACCATGACAGCCAGGTAGGCCTCGATGCCACCCAGGTACAGCCCCGCCGTGACAATCACCAGCACCGAGTAGATGAAGCTGCAGGAGAGTTGGGGTCAGAGCCTGCAGCCACGAGCCTGGGGGGTGCAGTGGCTGGCGGTGGCCCTGGGAGTTCCCCACGTACTAGAGCAGCTGGAAGGAGCCATCTATGAAGAAGGAGTTCACACCTGGGCACTTCTTCATGAACAGGTCTTTAATCTGTGGGAGAGAGGCAGAGGTTGGAGGGTCTCGAGTGGCAGGGTCCCCATGTCTGAGGCCACTTTGGCAGGGGTGGATGCCTCAGGGGACAGGGCTGTCACCCCTGGAGACCCCAAAGAGCTCAGTGTCCCCATGGGAGGACCCCCTGCCTTGCCACACTGACATTTGTGCAGAAGAAGAGGATTCCAGTGAGGAGGGTGATGATCTCCCCAGCCAGGCGCAGGTAGTCGGCGGTGCTGGTGTAGGGGTAGGGTGGCTGTGGGGAGAGGACAGAGCTGAGCTGCTCCCCCATCCCCTGGGACAGAGCCCTGCCAGACCCCCCTGCAAGGCAGGGCTGGCCCGTGGGGCTGTGCCAGCCTGGGCACTCACAGGGCCTTCCATGGGGCGGTAGTAGGCGACGAGGGTGAAGATGATCATGGCGCTGAGGTAGGAGACCACGCTGATGTAGAAGGACACAGCCCCAAACTTGCGCCACTTGTCCCTCAGCAGCTCGTTGATGGGCTCCACAGCCAGCATCTCGTGGCGGTTCTGGTGGGACATGGGTGATGGCAGAGGGGACAGGGCCACCCAGGCCCCTCCAGACCCATCCCAGGCCCCCCAGCCCTGCACACCTCGATCTTGCTGTTGTAGACGAGGATCTCCAGCACGGACACCTCCTCCCCACAGGTGTCCAGAGAGGAGAGGTCGTACAGGGAGGAGTAGACGGGGCCATAGGCCCAGTCCTTGAACTTCCTGGAGAGGTGCCGGGCGTCCTCATCCGTGATCTCCCTCCGGATGATGTGCTGGAAGATCTGCCAGAGGGAGGGATGGAGGGAGGACTGCTACCCACAGACCTGCCTCCACCCTGCCCTCCTCCCACCCCATCCTGGGTGCATCCCCCCACCCCCTCCCTGCACCCCAATGGGCTCAGGGTGCTCCCAGGCGCTCCTGGGGTGATGCAGGCACTGTGGCAGCCCTGCAGGATGCTGCAGCTTCTGCATTTTTGGTGACTCCCCTGCCTGCCCCACCAGAGGCCAAGGGCAGGTCAGGGGAGAAGCTGGGCTGTGTGAGGGTCTGGAGTTAATTGGGAAAGGGCCAGAACGCAAAGGGGTGTTAATTAGCCAGGTTAATAGGGCTGCACCTCCAGGTTTCCACCAGCATCTGCAGAGAGAAGCCGTGCATGCACTGAGTGTGACAGGGCTCAGCAGGGACGGCAGGGACACGTCCCCGAGACGGGGGGGACGCCGTACCCCGATCTTGCCGGTCTTGGCCGCCATCATGAGCGGGGAGAGGCCGTCGTTGTTGAGCAGAGCCTCCAGGTTGGTGTCGGGGAAGAGCTTGGCGCACTTGACGAGGAGCAGGTCGTACATCTTGGTGACAAACTTGGTGTTCTCGCGGGTGTTGTCGGCGATGGCCACCAGGGCGTGCAGCACGGTGTTGCCGCGGGAGTCCTGGCGCCGCAGGTCCGCCTGCTTGTGCCCGTTCTCCGTCAGGTAGTGCACGATGTGCGGCTGGTTGGTGCAGGCGGCCAGCGACAGGGGCAGCTCACCTGCGGGGGGACAACAGCGCGGCTCGGGTCACCCCTTCCCCGCTGCGAGGGACACCTCGGGGTGCAGCCCCCCGGCTCCCTCCCTGCTCACCGAAGTAGAAGTAGCCACCCTCGCCCTTGGGCTGGAAGAAGCGACCGCGGGCCTGGGCATGGACGTCTGCTCCCTTCTCCACCAGCAGCTCCACGTAGTGCTTGCAGCGGCGCTCGATGGCGATGTGCAGGGCTGTCTGACCTGTGCCACCACCGCCTGTCAGCCACCGCCTTGTCCCGGCACTTCCCCCGCGTCCCAGCCGCCCCAGGTCCCTTCTCCGGTCCCCGAACCAGCCCAGTGTCCCCCCCCAGCAGTGGCCCCACGCCCCCCACCTCGGTAGTAGACGTCCCTGAAGGGTGAGTTGATGAACTCCCGCATGTTTCCCGTCTTCTCGGCGATGTCCAGCAGCACCGGGATGGTGTCGTTCTTGCCCCCGCTCAGGTTGAGCAGGGCTTTGGGCAGGCAGGTCTTTCCCGTGGAGGGCTCTGCGAGTGGAGGGTGCTGAGGGGGGGCCAGGGCAAACCCCTCAGGCCCCCGGCTCCCCATGCCAGAGCTGTGCATCCCCATCCCTCGGAATACAGGGATCGCCAGGGGTCACAGCCCAGCCCTGGCACCAGGGCAAGGAACAGCCAGGTCCTCACCTCGGAACTCCTCGTCTGTCAGGCGCTTCTTGTGGGTGAGCAGGAAGGAGAGGAGCCCATCCAGGCCGGCCGGGGACCCCCGGGACACGATGTCGAAGAGGATGGGTCTGTTGAAGACCTTGAGGACGGGGGGCGGCTCGGGAGCCGGCCCCTTTGCGGCGGGCGGCTGCTTCCTGCGGGGAAACGCCAGCGCTGGGAACGGGAGCCGCTGCCTCGGCTTCTCCCACCTGTGCGACGAGCTTGAGGGTGCTCAGCCACCGGGGACAGGCACGTGGGGACATCTCCCGGCCGGGGATCACCGGTGAGGCCAGGGCAGCATCCCCGTCCACAGCAGCCCGGTGCTCCCAGTGCCTTCTTGCCAGCTCTTGCCAGCTCCCACCCAGGTGCTGCAGCGCTTGGGGCCCCCAGCTGTGCCCCCCAGGAGGGACGGGCCGCGGGTTTGGTCACGCTCCGGCAGCACGGATGAAGCCAGACCGGTCGGAGCAGTCGGCAGCGGAGCGGGGGGTACGGACCGGCGGCAGCTCCGCGCACCGGGAATGGGGGCAGGACGTTTGGCGGCTGCTCCAGCCGGTGACTTCCAGTCTGAGGGCTCATGGAGCATCCTGCCCCCCTCCACCCACCTCCACGGGGAACATCCCGCTCTCCTAAGCCGGCTGCACCCCTGGGTGGGGACACTGGCGGGCCGCCCCAGGTGCCCGGCACAGAGGGGCATTGTGCGTCCGGCCGCGGGCTGCCCCCCCCGGCTCCGGTTTCCTGGCGCGGGCAGGGTGGAGGCCCTCCTGAAAAGCCTTTTCATGCCGCAGCCAGACGCCGCACCGGCCAGGGGAGCGGCCGGGCGCACAGAGCCTCTTTCATGGCGCCCGTCAGGGGGAAGGGGAGCGCTCTCCCAGCCCCGCGGTACCGGGAGCTGCGGAGCCCCTCCACGGCACGGCACAGCCACTGGGACTCACTGGGAGCTGCTCCCTGTGCGCGGCATCTCTGCCCAAAGCATCCCAAAGTGCCGCCCGGAGGTCCCCCCACGTCCCCAGTCACTGAACATCCCCGTCCCCACCGGGGTGTCCCCAACAGAACGTCCCCATCCCCACCGGGGTGTCCCCAGCTAAACGTCCCCATCCCCACCGGGGTGTCCCCAACTGAACATCTCTATCCCCACCGGGGTGTCCCCAGCTGAACATCCCTATCCCCACCGGGGTGTCCCCAACCGAGCGTCCCCATCCCCACCCGGGTGTCCCGTACTCACTCCGCGACCCTCCTGCGCCAGCGCTTGTTCTCGCTGGGGTGGTGGCGGTAGGTGCCGTAGTCGAACAGGGAGTCCATGGGGGCTTTCTTGGGCGCGGGGACCACGGGGGACTCGTAGATGGTGGCCTCCAGCAGCTCCATGGGCTTCGGGGCGCCTTTCCGAAAGGCCCCGTGGAATTTCATGCGGAGGTTTTGCTTTCCATCGCCGGCGCCGGGGGGACCCCGGGCTGCCTCGGCGGGGCTCGGGGTGTCCTCGCTCTCGAACAGGTTGGCCAGAGAGGAGAGCGGGAAGGATTCGTTCTGGAGGGAGCCGTCCTCCCCCGCGCCCTCGCCGGCATCGCGCGGGGCGTCCTCGCCGTCTGCCATGGTCCCTGCGCGGAGGGACGGGCACGACTGACCTGCCTGGCTGGCTGTGACCCCCGGCTCCTTCCACGAGACCAGGAGACCTGGCGGAGGAAAACCCCGTGTCACCCCCAAAATACTCTCCCCATCCTCTCCCCGAGCCCCGCGGCGGGACAGGTTCCACACCCACCCTGGCGGAGGTTGGAACCCGCTGTAGCTCAGTCACCCGGATGGTCCTGCCTTGTCCCGGCTCTCCTCGGCACCCACCCACCCTCTGCGGGGACCCCTCACGTCTGCGGGGGCCCCTCTGGCTGCGGCGCTGCCGTGCTGGGCGAGGGCGAGCCTGGCCCCGCTGCGGTCAGCCGGGGTGCAGCCCAGGACAGGGCACAGAGCAGACCCTGTGCGCTGCGATCTGCCGCCCAAGGAAAGAAAACATTCCTTGGGATACTCCCCACATCCAAGGAAGCGGCCAGGGAAGCGCCCAGAGGCAGCAGGAGCTGCCACCGCAGCAGGGCTGGGAGCGGGGCCAGGGCTGCTCCTGATGCTCCACAAGCCAGGGGGGCTCGGTGGGACGCGGGTCTGGGCACCGGGAGGGGACGGGCGTGGCACGGAGGGGGGCAGACACAGCGGCTGGGACAAGAAATTACGGGTTTAGGTTACCCAGAGAAACGTGGAGATGAAGGAGAGACGTGCCACCAGCGCGGCCAGCAGAGCGCTGTACCGTGTCACCGCGTCCTGCCCGCCACGCCCGGGACACGGACAAGTGACCGACCCCAGGCACTCCCCCAGCCCCGCTTTCCACCAAAACCCCCCGGTGAAACCCAGCAGCGTTAGGGCTCAGCACGGCTCCCGCCCGCGGGGAGCTCAGCCCAACCCGGGACGGAAAAGGCAGCGGGAAACGTGTCATTTTGTGCTGGGCTGAAACTCTGTGCGACAAGGCACAGCGGCAGGCTCGGCCCTGTCGGGAGCGCAGCCCGGCCGGGGAAAGGGCTCGAATGAGGCAGAGGGTGCTGGCAGCCACACGGTGCTCCCGTGGGCACGGGGATGAGGGTGGCAAACGGCCCCAAACCCTGCAGCAATAGAGAGGGCGCTCAGGCAGTGGTCCCCCTCCCTGCCACACTTGGGGACACCCAGCGGGGCTGGTGCAGCCCTGGGGGACACCCAGAAAGGACAGTGCTGCCCTGGGGGACACAGAGCTGACAGTTTCTCCTCTTTGCTGACTTTCCTGCCATCCCCACCTCTGCAAGAAATTCCACAAGCACCTGCCAAAGCCCGCAGGTCCCACATCCTGACCCCATGCAAACAGGGGCCCTCGCATGGCCGGTTTGACCTTGGACAAGGGAATTGCCGAGCACACGGACCCTGCGGGCTGGGAATGGGGATGGAGCACCTGACCTGCCCAAACTGCTGGGACCCGAAAAAATGCAGTTTTAGGGAAAACCCGGACACAGTACTGGCTGTCCCACACCTGCTGTCACCGGCCTTGAAGCTTGAAGTTTGTGTGGGGAATGAGGGACTCAGGGCTGGTGCCGTCAGCCCGGATGCTGCCAGGAAAGGTGCTGTCACAGGGGTTTGATTTGGCCCCTTGGTTATTTGGGTTTGGATTTTTCAAACTTCCTCACCTCATGGAGTAACTGAGTCAAGGCACAGCTCTTGCATCCAACACAAACCCCACGTGTGCTCCCACCTCTTCCCAGCATCCTAACCTCCCAGCTGGACCAGTGTCCCTAGTCAGTGCCCACTCCTGCCCACCACGGGGGCACGGACGCTGTCACCAACACCGGGATGTGCGGGGACATCCATGGGTGGGCGGCAGGGAGGGTGTCCCATGACATTAAAGGGTGATTAAGGGTGGGAGTGAATCACTGAAACCACAGCGAGTTCTAGTCGGAAATCCTCATCCCGAGTGATGCAGCTGCTCCCCAGAATCATCCTCACTGCCGGGCCCGTGCTCACCTCGGCAACAGCCAGGAGCTGGTGTGGGCAGCATGGGGGGTTCGGAGCCCCCTCCTCAAAGCTCGCCTGGGAACCCACCCGGCACCTCAATCTCGGATCACGAGTCCCCAGGCTGTCCAGACAGTGCCGGGGCATCCATGAGGGTCCACCTGGCCCTGCCCAGCTCAGCCCTCGACCCCGGCCTCACCTGGGGTCTCCATCCTGCCCCGCTCGCCCTGTGCTGCCCGGAGAGCCCCATCCTGCCCCAGTTTCCGTGTCCCCGCACCGGAGGCTCCATCCAGCCCCGGTGCCCGTGTCCCGGCCCGTCCCACTCCCGGTGGTGGCCCCCGCTGCCCGCTCCCCCGGTTCCGTACCGCCAAAGGTCCCGTGGAAAGTCCCGTAGGCTCCGGCGCCGCCGAGTCGCCCGGGGCCGGTCCCCAGAGCGGCCCCTCCCCGCCCCGGCCCCGGCTCCAGCGGCGGAGGCGCCACCGGGACCCGCCCTCGGGATCGGCCCCCGCCCGCCCCCGGGCAGTCTCCCGGGAACACCGGCCACAAAACAGCCCAGAAGGAACAACCCCAAAATACCCTGCAAAAAATAAGCCCCCCAGGAAAAACGTCTCTGGCACAGGACTCCCAAAGAACAGCTCCAAAAACCCTCCCATAAACAGCTCTCCTAGGACACAGCTTCAAAACAGCCTCCCAGGAACAGCTCCAAAACATCCTCCTGAAAACAGCTCCCCTAGGAAAAAAAACCCCGAATTTCACTACCCAAAACAGCCCTGCCCCAAAAGAGTCTCCCCAAACACCCTTTGGGGCTGACCCAGCCCCAAATGAGGCTCCCAGGCCATGGGTACTGTCAGTTTTTATTAATTGCTGCTCCTGGGGCTCAGGAGGCGAGGGGGGCTCATAAGGCACCGCAAACACCACGGGGACAGTCCCTGGTTTCTGAATCCCAGCACAGGGGCTTGATCCCAGGCCAGCACTGGAGGAATTGGGATCACCCAGGGAAGTCATCAGCTCCTCCTCCATGGGCATCATTCCGGACAATCCAGTGCCAATCAACACGAGGTGCCCGTCGGTGGGTTCCAGGCACAGCCCGAGTGCCACTTCATTCATCAGCAGGACACTTCATTCCCTGCCCCACTGGAGACAGGAATCCAGGGGTTGGGACTAGAAACACTTGTTCTTCCTCTTGGGAAATCCAGGGGTGACACCCACAATTGTTTTATTGCCGTATTCTTAATAGGAAGTTAATTACTGTTATTTTTTAGGTTAGAAAAGACATTATCCACTGCAGATCCAGAGAGGAATCGAAGTCACCAGAGAGCAGGGAGCCGCCCCAGCTGCCTCAGCGATGAAGACATAGGTAACACCCAGCACAGGTTATTTAATCTGTGCCAATCCTGTGCCAGCTTTAGGCTTTGTAGCTCAGCTCAGCGTTCATCTTCGTGTACATCTCATAAATTGCATCCAGGATTGGAGTGACCCTGGTGAGAAACTGGTGGATTTTTTCTATGCTTTCCTCTTCCTTGACTTCTTTACCCTTCTCCAAGGCCTTCAGCAAATCGGATTTGTAGGGAAGAGCATAGACTGAGCCCTGTAAAACAGGGAGAGGGTGTTTGACTCCCACAAACCCAACAGAGACCATGGGTTGGGTTGTTCTTATGAGCCAGTGCTGTGGGCTCTCTGGACACTTGTCAGTGCACGGGAACAGCTTTAGGGATGGTGGTTGGGTGCTTGGAGAGGGAGGGGATGCTCACCGTGAAGAGCTTCTGCAGCATCCAGCCGTGGTATTTCTTCAGCGCGATCTCGTAAGCCTTCAAGGCGTTCACTCGGATGAGGTTGGGATGCTCCTCATCCCTCTCACCGTCAGAGATGCTCTGCAGCAACACCAGAATGAATTTCAGACCCCTGGGAGAAGAGCAGAGATGTTGGGCTCAGGGAAGTGGGTGCTGCTTCCCAGCTTCCAGCCTGGTGTTTCCAAGTGCCTGCCCCTGTCCCTGTGTGTCCATCCAGGGAAGAGAGAGAGAGAGAAGGGCTGTATGGAGCCCCCAGGGCAGGATGGAACCCCCAGGTGAGGCCAGGGCTGAGGGCTGAGCTGGGCAGGGTCAGGTGCAGTCCCATGGATCCTCCAGGCACTGCCCTGTCTGATTTGTGGGCTCATGCTCTGAGGTTGAATTCCCCTGTGCATTCCCAGAGAGGAGATTTGAGGAGGGGGTTCCCAACAGCCGTGCTCCCAAAACACAGCACCCCACTTCCAGCTGCCCAGCCCCAGCCCACAGGGCCCAGCCCAGCACAGGCAGCCTCCACTTGGAGCTCTCCAGCTCCCCACATGCCGGGACAGAGCCACAGCAGCTCCCGACGCCGTGAGTCACCTTTTCAACCACATCAGCGCCAGCGTCGCGCCTGTCTTGGGCCAGGCCGAGCCGTGCAGCTCCTTCTCCACCTCCAGGATGTTCTGCAGAGTTTTGAACTTGGCAGGGTTGGAGTCATAAACCGCCCGGATTTTCTGAGGGCAGAAAAGGGGATTGGCACCCAGGAGCAGGGACTTTGAGCAGGAGCTCTGGGAATAAACTGTGACTGGGTGAGCCACTGCTAAGCCAAGTCCCCGTGGGAAGAAAAGCCTTTTGAAACACCTCCAGTCCCTCAGCATCTCTCCCCAGGGATTCTCCTCTCTCAGCCCTCCTGAGTCCCTTCCTACCTTGATATTTCCAGTCAGGTCTGCTTTGACCGGCGAGTAGACGATGGGAGTCCCCAGGCAATCTGTGGAGACAGGGAGGGAGGACAATTAGACATTGGTGACACAGGGGACACCATACACTTCCCAAAACCAACGGGTTTCACTTTAAGCACAGCCCAGGCACTGAACCCAAAAAGGGATCTCTGAGCTTCATACACGGCTGTTGGCCCTTGGGACAGCCCTGCCATCTACTGCGGCCCCACCAGTGACCTCCAATCCCCGTGGCTCCGGGACACAGCCCTGGCAGAACATCCTGGAACAGCCTGACCGGCACCGGACACTGCCCGTCCGCAGGCAGGCAGGCAGCCCCACGTCCTGCCCTTCCGGGGCTGCCACCGAGCCGCCACACAATAGCTGACATTGTGGAGGGCAGCGGGCACACTGTGCCACGAGGGCGGCCACGCCGACATCCACCCGTGTCCCGACACGGGGTGGGATCCACGGCTGGGATGGCAGCGCCTGCCTCGGGCGATGCCTCTGCATGGGGTGCTCCAGGACGCTTCCCAACGGGGCTGCTCGGCGGGTTTGACAGGATCGTGATGCAACCCCGGTCCTGGCAGAGCAGCCAAGCCCGGCGTGAGCCCTGGATCAGGTAGGGGGGTCACCACCCAGAACCGGGGAGGGGGCACGCGGAGCGGCTGAGCCCGCAGCAGGCCTGGTCCCAGCCCGCATCTCCCAGCCCCGGCTACCCCGGTCTCACCGAAGAACGGCGGCAGGTGCGCCACGGCCTCCAGGAAGGGCAAAGTCTCGATCTGCTTATCAGCCGGCAGCGGCTTGAACTCGTGTTCCAGCAGCAGCGCCATGACCGGCACAGCGCTCCCGCTTTACCCCTCACCGCTCCCCGGCTGAGGGGGCTCTGAGGCAGCGGGGGCCGACCCGGCAGCGCGCCCACGCCACGCTCCGCCCCCCGCCGCTCCGACCAATGGCTGCGCACCTCCCGTACGGCCGATGCGCAGCCATTGGTCAGAGCGGCGGGGGACGGGACTTTCATTGCAAAGAGGAAACCACGCCCCCATCGCCCCCTCAGATCGGGGCCTGGCCGTGCCCGGGGCCGTGCGCTGCCCCGGCCGCGTTCTGAGCGCCAGGCGGGCCGGCGTTAATTATTCACGGGTGATAAATATTTTATAGGGAACAGATGGAAAACAAACCTCAACGCGCGGCAGTGATGACACACCTCAGTGAGGGGTTGGGTGGGAAAATGACACCGAGCGGGGACACGGAGAGGTGAAGAAGAGGTGGGAGCGGAGGGAGGCTCAGCTCGCCCGCTGCGTGGGGAGCGGACTGCCGGTGCCAGGGCCCCACATACGGTGTTTTTACCGGTTATTCTGGAAAAACAGGTCGTGGGGCGATAGCGATCGGTGCCTGGCAGGGCGGGTGCGGATACAAGGCGGGTGCGGGGAGCTGCGGGTCACCGGCGGGGGCTGCCGGCTGGTGCCGCCTCCCTCCCCGCTGCCAGACTCCCGTGCTGCCCGGAGCCCCTCCCGGGACGCTTGAAGCCCTTCCTGGGGTGCCAGGAGCCAGTTCCGCGGTGCCTGCGGTACCCTGAGCCCACCCCAGGGTGCTCGGAGCTTGTCCTGGGATATCCAGCGCTCACTTCGAGATGCCCGGAGTCCCTCTCGGGATGCCCGCAGCCCCTCCGGCGCTGCCCAGGCTGTCCTGGCTCACTCAGCGGCCGGTCCGTTTGGGTTCGCTGCTGGCGCCGCCGCGTTGGTGCCCTGCCAAGGCGGGCAGAAACAGAAACCTTTAACCCCTGAGATATTCACAGCGCCACAAACCCCGCGGTGCTGCGCGCTCCGAGCCGGCACAGCGGCACCACGCCCGGCCCGGGCTGTACCCGCACACCCAGCGAGCGCTCGGGACGCGGCAGCACCGCCGGGCCGGGTCGGAGCGAACCGATCCCCCGCTGCCGCTCCATCTCCCGTCCGT
The DNA here is from genome assembly GCF_037042795.1 of Molothrus aeneus. NCBI lineage: Eukaryota > Metazoa > Chordata > Aves > Passeriformes > Icteridae > Molothrus > Molothrus aeneus. The sequence continues at coordinate 9,858,191 of NC_089663.1, read as the reverse complement.
CCCTCTCTCCCCGCCTCCCTCCGTCGGTCCCCGCCTCCCTCCGTGCTCGCGGAGCCCGTCTCGTCGTGTCCCTCGGCGGGAGCCGTCGCGGGCGGGCGCGTTGCGATGTCGCTGTGGCTGCGGCGGGGCCGCGGCCCGGAGCGCTGGGCGGCCGAGCGGCGGGAGCTGCAGGAGCGCAGCCGGCAGCAGTGGGAGAGCACCAGCCGCGCCTTCGCCCGCGCCGCCGCCGCCTGCTCCCTGCAGGCGCGGTGGAGCGAGCCCCGCGTCCCCCCGCCCAGGTACGGCCGCGGTCGGTGCGGCGGGTCCCGGGGCGGTGCGGGGATCGCGCTCACCGCCGGTGTGTGCGGCAGCGCGGCGGCGGCGCGGCGGGACGCGGAGGAGGCGGCGGCGCGGCTGGAGCGGCGGCGGGAGCGGCTGCGGCGGCTGCTGGGCGAGGAGCGGGAGGCGCTGGCGGCGGAGCTGCGGGAGCGGCGGCGGGGCGGGATGCGGAGCCAGGAGCTGCGGGACGGCCCCGGAGAGTGCGGGAGGAAGGTGAGGGAGCGGCCCGGCCCTGCTCGTCCCGTGCTTCAGCTGTACCAGCGGGACTTGCTGGAGTTGCCAGCCCTGAACCCCTGTCAGCCTCGGCGGGGTTTGAGATGCTGAGCAATCCCGTATCCTGACCTGACCCATCTCTGTATTCCCAGTTTGCTGAGCCGCCGCTGCAGGAGCGCTGGAACAAACACAACGCGGAGCTCCGAGAGGTGATGTTGCTTTCTCTTGAGTCCCTGCTGCCTTGTATTTATTAAACTGGTTTTTAACTTGAAAGTCATCATATCTCTACTGTGGTCGCTCATCTTACATCACAGCAACTGCCCCAAGTTCTGATAAACAAAAGGCAAAGAACTGAAAGGGTTTAAGTTCAAATAGTTTTAAGAAGTTCTCTCAAAGCTGTATTTTTAAAAGTCAGAAATCTGTTCAGACTCTGAGCAAATTTCCAGAACTCACAATGTAAATATCTCAGGCACATAAAATATAAATAATACAAAAAATATAAATCTTAATATCTCAGCTGTACCTGCCATGCTGTGGTGCTTCCTCATTCTTTATTCCACCCACATGCTGCTCCAACATTACAGTCCTGTATCACTGTCACTGTGGTGTTTCCCAGGTGACAATGACCCTCAGGACCTGGTGGGCACCTTGGACACTCAGATGAGCCCACCTCTGCAGAGGCAGATACTCCTGGGATTTCAGGTGCTGCTCCAGAGAGTCTGGAAGGTCCTGGGGGACAGAACCTCTGGCACTGATGGCCCTGTTACATCTGTTGTGTCTCCAGGCAGAGTCTGAGCTGCACAGGAAGCACATGAGGGAGGCTTGGAGGGATCAGCTAACACAAGAAAACAAGGTATGGGGGCAGCCCTGGTGTTCTGGTCACTGGGAGGACTCTGAAATGTGCGTGGGTGGAGGGTGACACTTAGGCCATGGGAGCTGCTGCCAGGAAGGGCACTGTTAACAAAGCCATCCAGCTTGCTCTGTGGATTTTCTGAGCCAGAAGTTGTCTCTTTGTGTCAGGCTAACCTGAAATGCTGTTTTCTTTTCTTTGGGAAAGGAAGAGGGGACCAAGCTTGTAGAGAAGAAACGTTATGAAAACAGGTACGAAACGGCAGGAGGGGAAGCGCTGGAAGGAACGAGACAAGAGGAAGAGAAGCCTCAGCTGGAGAAGACCTTGCTTCAGCAGATAGAAGAACTGAAACTGCAGGAGACAAAGGTAATCTTGGCTTTCTCCTCATAGGAGAAAGGAATTTGTTGCTTCACTTGGAAATACAGCAAGGCTGACCTGACCTCTCCATGTTTGCACTGCAGGGAGGGTTTTCCCTGCCTGCAGAGGAGCAGAGCAGGGTACAAACTCTGGTCAAGCATGCTCTCTGGGATGTTGTACTCTCTCTTGGTGCTTGTGTTTTCCTTTTTAGGCAACAAAGCTGAAAAAGGAACAAGAGAATTTATTAAAGCAGCAGTGGGAGCTGGAGAATTTGGAAGAAGAAAGGAAACAAATGGAAGAGCACCGGAGGAAGAAAGAGCTCGGGTAGGACATCAAGTAGAGCTTGTTCTGGATAGAATCTGTTCCTGTGCCCACACCACTACTTGGGGCACAAGGAGATATTCCAGGTAGCAGTGGTAGGATGTAAATATCTGGGTTTTGGTGGACTTGCCCACAGCAGCCTGGGAGCAGAGGCACTGGTGCTGTTACTGCTTTTTGTTTCTGGTAGCAGGTTCCTCATTGTCACAGATGTACCTCCCCAGGTGCTGCTCTACAATGATGTGCTGCTTATAGTCAGTGTGAATGTTTTTGTTTTTTTTTTTTTTTTTTAAATTTTGCTTTTTTTCCTCCTTCAGTCGCTTTTTGAAGCATCAGTGTGATGTCCAGTTAAGGAGACGAGCGCAGCTGGTACAGGAGGAGCTGGTAAGAGATTAATTTATACTTTATAGATGCTGTGTGGTGAAAAACTTGTTGTGTGTGGTTTGTGTCTGCCTCTGATTCCTACAGATCAGGAGGCCCCTTCCAGCTTGTGCATAGGGCTGAAGCACAGAGCTCACAGGGAAGCAGCAGATGGAGCATCTTGCTGAGCACACCCTTGACACTGTCACCAGTAATGCCTAGAGGAGCCCTGCACACAGGCTGGAAGGCTGTTGGATAGTTGTTAATCCCATGGTTTTTTCTCCAGGAGGCAGACAGGCAAATCTTATCAGTCCTCCTGGAGAAAGAAGAGGAAGATCAGAGCTGGCAGAGTGCGCAGCGGGGACGTGCGGTGGCAGACGTGGCCTGGATGAAGAAGGTCATTGAGGAACAACTCCAGCTGGAAAAGGAGAGGGAAGCAGAGCTTGAGACTATCTTCAGGTGAGTCTGTCCACCTCTGAACCTCACCTGAAGACTCCATGTGTGCTGAGTGTTCCAGGTCAGGGGGGTCACTGAGAGGTACAGGTGGGATAGACACACCAACAGGCAGGGAACAAACCTGAAGAGAAACCCAAGGTCTCCTCTAAAGCACAGGATAGCTTGTCTGTGCCTGTGGGGTATACAGGGGGGTTAACCTCAGAGATAATTCCTCCTCTCTCCTTTAGGGAAGAAGCAAAAAAAATGTGGGAGAAGAGGGAAGAAGAATGGGAAAGAGAGAAGGTGGCCAGAGATCGCCTGATGAGTGAGGTGATGACCTCTCTTGATGATGTGTCCCCCTTGGCTCAGTGAAACCATCATTCCACTGGTAACCCACCACCCTCTGGAGAGCTAGAGCCTTCCATACCAGGGTGGAATTTTTTTGCTTGTCTGGTGTGTTTCCTGGGAGCTATTTCACCATCTCCTCCCTTTGCACAGGTCCTTGCAGGCAGGCAGCGCCAGATCCAAGAGAAGATGGAGCTAAACAGGAGGGCCCAAGCAGAGTCCATTAAATATCGAGAGCAGCTGATCAAAGAACTGGAGGAGGCCAAGGAAGGGACTCATCGGGAGCAGGAGCAGGAGGAGGAGCAGCAGAGAGCCCACAGGAGGGAGCTGCAGGCACAGGTAGGCTGAGCTCCCTAATACACACCTGGCTGCTGAGGCTGCCCCATCTCACCCCATTTCCCCTGCACAGGGTTCAGAGCTCAGCCTGGGAGAGGAGGAGCAGCAGCAGGAGGGATCAGCCCGGCAGCACCTGGAGGCCAGGCAGGGCTGGCACAGCAGGGTAAGGTCACACCCTGGCACAGGGGTCACCCCAACACAGGAGCCCATCTTGGAGAGTGACACCATCATTGTCTCTGCTCTGCACTTTAGACAGCACAGTGCTAGGGCACTTCCCCTCACAGAACTCTACACTTCTCTCTTTTCTTTTTTTGATGTTATTTATATATTAGGCCTTAATTTTTAAAGAATTTTTGAGGCAGATGTGTTGCTAATGCCTCAAATCTTGCTCTGTGCTGAAAAGGATTTATTTTAAGCGCATTAGTGCAGTTGGTATAGTGCAACTTCCCTGCTCAGTGTCTTTGCTGACTGTCCTGCTTTGCCTGGCTCTAAAATCAAATTTGAGTAACCCTACCTAAAGCCCCTGCCCAGCCCATCAGCTCCTGTGCATGCTTAAGAGTTTGTGTGGATTAATTCCAGAGCCCCTAAACCTGTGCTAATCTTTGTTTTGACCCCATTAGTTCTACAGTTACCCAGGAGCAGCTTGGACCTGAGGAATGAGCATGAGATGCAGCTCCAGACTACAGAAAGAAAACTCTGAGGACTCAAGGAACTCCTGAAATATTGATGCCTCTGGAACAGCCTACTGTGAGATCAAGACTTGACTCGGTAGATTTCTGAAAACATTTAGTTGTGGCCAAGCTGAAGAGAAGTTCTATTGTCTTCAGGAATGTGGAGGTGTGAGCACCTTCAGAGAAGTGAACTGCTTCACTTTGCATTCTGGAGTTGTGCTCATGTATTTCAGTATGTGAGAGGCTGAAGCAATCCAGCAAAAAAAAAAAAAAAAGGGCCCTGTGGACCTGAGCCACAAAAGAATCTGTGTCTCCCCAGGAAGAGGAGCTGTGGGGCTGTGTCACTCCCACCTTGGAGAATCAGGCTGTGCCTGGCTTCCCACTGGACTGTGAGGAGTTAATTAATAATGTATATTGCAGATGAGCCAGATCGTGTGTGCTGTGGCAGCAGTGCTTGGCCACTTCCTCTCCAGAAGGTGCTGGAGATTTAAACATTGTTTTTCACTTGTTTCATAAATAATGAATAATTGAAACCTGAACAAGGATTTGGTTTTGTTACATGAGCAAACTACAGCAGCAACAGGAGAGGAGGCTGAGTTGATTATTGCAGCTCATTCCTTGCTGTTACCATCCACAACTGCAGCTTGACATCAGTCCTGTCACAGTGCACAAGGAGCTGTTAACAAAGGCTGGCAGCACTTTACTCAAGAGTAGAAACCTTTCCAGAGATCTTTAGAGAACCAGCAGTCAAATAAGCCCACATTATTTCACACACTGAAAGGGTTTTAGCATTTTATAGTAATACTGTAAACAAAAGATTAAAAGTCAAAATATTGTACAGACAGAATGACACTGATAAATACAAGGTTTGGAAAAAGGCAAAAAAAGCTTTTCCTTTCCTCTGCAGCATTTTGTAAAGGAAGAGCAAGTTTGTTTACAGGGGAACAAGAGATCTAGTCCTAAAAGAAAAACACACCTTTGTTACTTGAGGTGCTACAAACTCTGTGACTGCAGTGCTGTGAGTGGAGGGTTCATGAACTTGCTGCTGGGGGTTCCTGTGGGGTGTGGACCACTCTGATTTCAGTGTAGCTGGAGCAGGGGCTGCAGTTACTGAAGTGTCCCCTTGGTTTTGGATCAAAGGCAGGTTTAAATAAGTGATAAATTACACCATAGCTCAGTGTCACCCTGCTTTGGGAAGCAGGTAAGATATGTTAAAGAACAGCACACAGTGGTGTCCTGGGAGACTGAAAAATACCATCTGCTGCCTTTCAGCCATTATTTAAGGAAAAGTTCCTAGAAGATTCTCAATGTGCTTAATTAATTGCCAGTTGCATGATTTTGAAGTAGGTTTCACAAAGGTCATTTGCAGTTTTAATCCCAGCCTGCCTCTGCTGTCAGCCTAGAGCTGCTTCTGGGGTTCAGAAGGGCAGAAAGGAAATAAAACACCACAGTGAAGAACATTAATTTACTGGGCTGTCATCTCCTCTCTCCATTCCTTCCCTCCCTCAGCCTCTGGGAGCCAGACAGCACCAGGAATCCAGCAGTGCTGTGGCACTTGTGCTTGGAGATATCCACACAAACACACCATGGCTGGCTCCTGGGCAGGGACAACACAATTCCAAATGGGACATCGGCAAAAATCAGTGATTTCCTGCACCACCTAAAATTCAGACTCCCAAAATTATTCTCAATTTTTAAATTATGGACTGACACACTCCTGTGAACTGTTATGGATGAAGAAACCTGGAGCACACATGGCCACTGGGGCCAGGCAGCCTGGCAGGGGTTACTCAGCAAGTTGTCAAATTTTGAAAGATTTGCATAAAAAACTTAGAGGAGATAAGAGAAACGTTTTCACATTTGGATATGTTGAGGTACAGAGGTTATGTGCTGTGGCAGACACAGCTGCTTTTGCACTGGCACTCTTCTAACTTCCTTTTTTTTTAATAAGCACAGAAATCTTTAGTGAAATTGCATCTGGAGTTACTGAGAAATGCTGCTGCAAACAAGACTTCAAAGATGACAGGAAAATTCTGCAGGAAACTTAACAATTAATTACTAACTCAGAAACAAAGGATAATATTTTAACCACTAATGCCCTAAAATAACATCAAACATATATTAATGGCATAGTGACAACTAAAAGAAATAACTATTAAGTTTCAAATTCCTTCCAAAACATAAAGTGACAAAGACCTTGTAGAGCTACACGTAACAAGCTTGGATGCCCACAACTACTACTGGTTTAGCAGACTAAAAAAAAAAAAACAAAAAACAAACATATTGCACAACAGTTGATATGGGAACAGAGAACGTTGGGCTCGCACCCCGTTACCAGGACAAACCTTCTTCCTGCTGGGAGCAGTCCTGGAGCCTGGGGAGCCTCAGCCAGCAGGATCCCAGCATGGGGAGGGCTCCAGAGGGATGGAAATGCTGCTCTGCCATCCGTGCAGTGGTGTCAGAGCAGTTCCACCAGCAGGATCTGAAAGCAGAACGTGGCCCCAAGGAAACATCTACAGCGCTGGGACATGAGAGTGGCTCAACAGCTACTTGCAACATGCTATTATCCATAACTACACTGGCAACACAGGCACAAAATAAGGCAGTGGGTTAAATTAATCATAAAATTGTTAGAAAACATGCAAAAAATAATACTGAGTTTAAAAAAAAAAAAGTTTCTTGCCCCTTGAATTTTTTTCTCCTCGTAAAAATGCGCATAGTTCCACACCTAGATGTTGAAATCCAACCTTTAAAAAAAAAACCAAACCAAAAACCCCAGAGTAAAAAGCCTCGAGTGGCTCAGTTGTTGTTCTCTTTGGTTGTGATGGTGACCAGCTGCTTGGCAGCCTTGGCGATGTCGTAGGCGCACTGGATGACCTGCTGTGTCACCAGCTGCATGTCGGGCGCGGCGCTGGGCTCGGCGGGCAGCGCCTTCCTGCACTCCGACTGCAGCCTGTAGGCGCTGGAGGTCAGCAGCCGCAGGGAAGTCCTCACCAGCTCCGACTTGGGCTTCTGGGAAGGGAAAAAACAGACGCTGCGACAGGCAGAACAACACAACCTTTTAATTAGCGTGCTCACAAGGGCTCTTTGATGCGGCCGAGCCCTGATTCCCCTCGTGGCAGCGGGCGGAATTTCTCCCTCCTCTCGGGAGATCCCCAAGGGCTGCCAGGCAGCAGGCAGGGATTTTGCTCCGTGCCCTTCCTTAGGAAGTTACTCATGGACATTTCTGGCGGCTGTTTACTGTCCCAGCCCACGTCCTGGCTGGCAGGAGGGGACAGCATGTCCAGGGTGATGGGTGCAGGCGGGACAGCAGCCTTGGCTCTTTCCTTGCAGTTTTGGAGAAGTGGGTAAAGACTTTACAAGAACTTGGTCATGGGGATTTCAGTCCCTAAATCCCCATGACCAAGTTCTTGTACAGTCTTTACCCACCTCTCCAAACAGATCACTTTGATGGGTGGGTGGATAACAGATCTAAACGTGGCTGCCAGGAAAGAAATCCAGGTGATGGCACTCAGATGGAAAAGGGGGTGATGAGTCTGGTGAAATCCCCATATAACCACACAACTCTTCATGCCAGATCCAGTTTTGTACAATTCTTAAAGAGTTTTACATTCGAGAGTACAGTTAAAGGCCTGGACTCCCACCTCAGCCTTTCCCAGTTGCCATGCTAATAAATACAAAGGTGCATCATAAAACCCCATCATTTCTCCCTACTGTTTTCATTTTGAAGGGAGAAAATTTTTGATTTTCATTCTGAAGGGGAATTACACATAAAGATTGAGGCCAAAACTGATGGTGGCAGGTACTTACTTTTGGGAACAAGGCTGCCATCTCTGTCACTGCCACATGTATTCTCTCGGAGCACGGTATATAGCTGCAGAAAGATGCCCTGGGTTATTCATTGTGTACAGACCCCCCCTTCCCTCTTCCTCTTCACTGCTCAGTGATTGTTATTCTAAAAACAACCATGTGACTTCAGAAAAAGCGACAACTTAACCAAAAGTGCAAAATTATTGCTTAGATTCTCGTTGTTTTTCGGAGTTGGTTTGAAGGAATAATTTTCCATACTTTTTTTATATAAAAAAACTTTGTTAGGAAAGTCTCCATTTGTGTGCAACTCCAGAACACCAAGATGCCTTATTGGATTAATTAACACCCAGTAAACAGACAAGGCAAATTCTTACACACATGCATCCCCAAACTACCAACTGCACTCACAGTCTGTGAATTCTAAATATTCACTAATTCTGATGAGTTATTTAATAAAATAAAACAGATTCCATGAATCCTCACAGATTTCACTTCTGATTTATATACCAAATGAAAACTGGTCTGTTCAAAATAGAACTATTTCCCATGAACTGCTGTGAATAGTGAAGTGTTAGTGTGCTCTCTGACAAATCTCATTTCAAAAGACTCACTTTTAATGCTTCAAAAACTCAATTTTAGCATAAGTTAGTCACATGAGAATCTCAAAACTCACAAAGCATTCAAGAAAACTATTCAGCATGTGTGGGTTATGGTAGGCCAGTGCCCTTTCAAGCAAAAAGAGCCCCCAAACCCACCCCCCCCCCCCCCAGTCATTATTTGTTTGATCTTCTTGCAACACCAAAGGTGCAAAAAAATCATTCACTTGCAAATGCACTGAGAGAAAAGCAACACACTGGGGTCATTTTGGCAATGCAGGAAAATTGCTTCAAAAGGAGTATTGCCATGTGTCTCGAGTCACATGAGTTCTCCCAAATAAACTAAAAGTGGAGAGAGATCTTCCCAAGTTCACCACAATTCCCCTTCTGCTGTGGAGTTAATGATTAATCTGCTCCCTGCAGTCACAGTGACCAGCACCCTACCTCATTAAAAAGTCAATTTACTGATTAAACCCTTCACTAACAAGGCAGAGAAAGCCCTGAGAATAACCTGAATGAGACACTCAGGTGAATAACGTTTCACTGTATGTTCTCTAGGTCAGCTGCTACATTTCCAGTGTAGCCTGGAGGAATGGCTTTAGTTTAATGTCTAAACACTCACTGTGAGATGCTCTGACACTGTGTTGGGTTTACACACACTCCAGTGAGACATCAGGAAGATATTCAAGTAGTGACAGCTTGGGAAAGGAATCCCTCATTAGCAGTAAATTGTGTTAATCTCTTCCTCCAATCCTGACATTTGTTGGCTGGGGTTTGAACCTGGGCAGTTCTTTTTAAAGAGCCTCTCATGCAGATGTCACTTTTATTTTAGGCACTAACAATGGTTCAGTCAGGTTGGAAGATACCATAAACAAACATTTTTTTTTCATGGATTTGGGATACAAATGATCTCATTTGACCCCCAGTTGTATAAACACTCCAAGGGCCTCAGCTGTCAGGTGTGAATGTTCCACTTTGGAAATGTGAAACTCCTGCTACTTTTGCAATGGTGCTAAGAAGCAGCAACTGCATGTTTTGTTCATAAAATCATGGAATGGTTTGGGTTGGAAGGGACCCTTAAAACCTCAAAGATTTCTTCCTAAAGGAAGAAATTCTTCCCTATGAGGGTGAGGAGGCCCTGGCACAGAGAAGGTGTGGCTGTCCCATCCCTGGAAGTGTCCAAGACCAGGCTGGGTGGGGCTTGGAGCAGCCTGGGACAGTGGAAGGTGTCCCTGCCCATGGAGGAGTTGGAACAAGGTGGTCTCCAAAGTCCCTTCTAACCCCAACTATTCTGTGACTCCACAAACCAACCAAGTTGTAATTGAATTTATCTTGACAGGCAATAAAAACCAAAACAGAGCCAGGAGAATACACCAGAGCCAGCTGCAGCTCCAGGCTGTGGTTCTGTTCCCCACTAATACCTACTGGGAGCTGAAGGGGCTGTGCCACCCCCCTGGCCTGGAGGGGCTGCCTGCAGCTCCCTCATCCCCCACAGCATTTCATGCATCGCCTTCCACGACCCCTGTGCAGCCAGAGAGGGAGGGAAAGAGGCAGCAGAGAGAAGGAGAAAGGACACTGTGCCTGGGAGGCAGGGACAGAGGCCAGAGTACCAGGAGGCAGGGCCGGGCTGCTGGCTGCTCTGAGGCTGCAGGGGCACTCGCTCAGGGCCGAGGCTGGGTCTGAGCTGGGATGGGCCCCCACGCTCCAAGGGCCTGCTGAGCCCATGGAGCACAGGGAGAGGGATGGGAGAGAGTGGGAAACAAAAGGAAGAAGGGGTTTCATTAATAGATGATACTCTTGCATTGTATTTTTTTTTTTTTACTCTCCAGTTAGGTATGCAGCATGTGATTTTTCTCTATGCTCCCAGCATGAACTTGGAGGATGTGTTATTACATCCTCAAGTGTCTCATTTTGGTAAGGAAGCATTCTCCTGTGTTAAGGAAACCAGGGAAGAGGAAAACAAACAACAGCAGCTTCCTAGTCCAGTGTTTTGCAAGACAACACTCATCTAAGCATAGGCAAACACCTCACTCCACGTGTGGTACAGAAAACAAAAATGCAGCATAACAGGCTTTTAAAAAACCTGATCAATTCAACAACAAAAGCCAGGTATGCTGCCTTGTTTCCTTCAATGATTTTAAAAAAAATCACAACTTTATAGTGTGATATACATAAAAACTACACTCATTTAAAGTTTCTCCGTGTGAAACAAGCACCAAGAGACTGCACTGAAAAGGTTACACCAAGGGCAAAGAGCTCAGCACAAACACGGCAGAAGTCGTCACTTGGGTGAGAAGGAGAGGCCACGCCAGCCCTGCTAAAAATAGCAAAGTACAAGAAAGAAAAAACACAGAACAAAAGTGGCCCCATTGTTGTTCACTTCTCTGAGCGAGGCAGGAAGTGAGGGCTCAACACAAACCTCTGCTGCTCCTCCCAGGCACAGAGGGCACCGAGCTGGGGCCACAGCACAGCCAGACCCAGCAGCCTGCAGGGCCAGGTTTGTGGAGCCCAGAGTGTTCCAGCCCCAAAATGTGCTCACACCTTTAATTTACAGCCTTCTAAAAGAGCTGTGTGGGCAGCAGCACCTGATGATCAGCAAGGGTAGATCACTTTTAGTCAGCCACAGCTATTCTGGAAATTGTTCAGGTGGGCCAGAATTTCCCAGAGGGAGCTGAAGCTGCTGCAGCCTGATGGGCTCAGTCAGCGTTCTGCTTACTCAGCTGGCTCTGTATCTAAAACCAATAGCTCAAAATGCTTTTGCTGCTACAAAATTTGTACTAATACCTCAATAGGAAAACCAAATTCTCTCTTTTTCACAATTTGCTCCTGAAGCAAGGCTTGGTGTTACTATCACACTCTGCAGGGTGTAATTACCTATGGACATAGAGAGTGAAGACCCAAGAAAAACTTGCAGTGAGTTTTCTACAACACATTTGATTTGTGCCTATTACAACCCTGGTTTTGCAGGACTCAAGGGCAGGGCAGGCAGCACTGCAGCCAGAACCCCCTCACAAGGGGCTGGTCACTTGTCCCCAACTTGCCCTGTGGCACTAAGGACACCAGGGAACACCACAGACCTACACATTTTACAGGTGTGAAATAGAGGAGCTGTATTTCACGTTCACCTGTGCTACAGGTGAAAACACCTGAAGAATTCCCTTTGTTTCCTCCCCAACTCCAGAGCTTTTCCAGCCCTCCCTCCTTACCTGTCATGTTTGTTCTCCTGTGCTGCTCGCAGCAGCTCCTGGATGTTCTTGGTGATCTGCTCTGTTTTCCTGATCACATCTTCTGTACTGGGCAGGCTGGAGCTGGGGGCTGGGTCAGTGTCCTCAGGGATGGAGCCCTCCCCCTGCCACACCACGCTGCGCTGCCTGCCCTTCCTGCCCGACCTGCAGGGAGCAAAGCAGGGCTTGGAATGGGGACACAGCAGTGCCCTGTCACCCCCCAGCTGTGTCACAGCACCTACCCTGGCTCCTCCAGCTCCACGGGGGTGGTGGGGTTGTCATAGTCGCTCTCAGACACGCTGCTCTGCTTCTCCAGCTTGGAGGCCTGCAAGGAACAGATTTACTTCAGCCTGTGAAGGAAAGAGCAGCTCTGGGCTGGGCCAGAGCCATGTGCTGTGCACGGGGGTTTGCTCCTTGTACAACAGCTCTGGCATTACCCTGGAGCTGCTGTGCCCCTCTCCCCATGCCAGGCTGCTGCTCAGCTTGTACCCAAAGCCCTGGGCACTGCCAGCACAGCCCCACCAGCCCCTGGACACCCAGCACAGCAGGACAGACAGACAGACAGAGCACAGCATCCTTCCCTGCCACTGAAACTGCGCCAGGGACACACTCTGAGAGGCCACCAGGAGCTGAGGCCAAATGGAGAAGCAGCACCATGAAACAGGAGCCTGATCAATGAGTAAGAGCCACTGGAGAGGGAGAGAACCCCAGAGAGAAAGAGGCCAGACCAAGAGAGCAGAGCAGAGGCCAGAGACCATGGTGGGGAGGCTGAATGCAGAGTGGGAAGGCCACTGCAAAATGGGAGCCCAAAACAAGGGCTGAAGACTGTGGCAATGGGAAAGCCCAAATAAAGACAGGAGACAGAGATGGGAGAGCCCAAACTGCAGGTGGAAGAATGAGGGCATGTATGGAACTGATGAGACCTGGAGCTCATCACAATTTGGGGCCAGAGGGGTTAAAGCCCATTGCAAAGTGAAGCCCAAAACAGGGTGGGAGGCCAAAGTGTGAGGAACTGAGGCCCACTGAATGCTTAATGCTGGTACAGAGCTGGAAGACCAAAGAAGTGAGAGTTCTGGATGCAACAAGGGCAGGAGGCCAACCAGGAGAGTAGAGGGCCACAGAAGAAGAGTGTCAAAAGGAGGAGAGGGGCCAATTCCAAAGTGGAAGCTGAAATGAGAGCAGGAGGAATGCAGGGAAGCAGAGGCTGGATTGAGCTCTGTAGGCCCACTGCAAAGTGGGAGGCTGATCCCAGAAAAAAGGCTGAATGAAGAAAAGGATATCAAAATGAGCTTGGAGGGCAAATCCTCAGCCAGGCCCCAGGATCACCACACATCTGCTTCCTCAAGTCTTCTAAAAACTGCAAATCTTCACCCAGGTGCCCAGCACAGTGTGACTGGTGTCAAATACACCATGCTGGTGTCACTCTGATCCCAGAGCAGCCCCAAAAACCAGCCCTGAGGCTCTTACAGAAACCCTGAAGTCATCATGAGGGAGTCTCCAGGGTTAATCTGTAAGGGACACCTCCAATCTGCTGATCAAATAATATTTCTGCCTCAAGGACAGACCAAAAATGTGACCAGGAACTGGTTTTCACTGACTGAGATTCAGAACATTTGTTAAGCACTCATCTGATGTTAAACCCATCAATTCTTAAGTGAAGCACTTGGAGTTAGGAACCCCTTTTCAATTTTAAAGTTACTCTGCACAGGAGGAAAAACCAGCATTTTTTCAACACTCTTCTTTGAGGACAGCTGGTAAAGATCAGTTGTAAAAGTGAAATGTATTTTGAAGGTAAGAAACTATTTTATGTAGAGTCTGACCTTTGTCTGACCTTTCCCCACTCCCAGGTGTACAGAGACAACAATCCTAATAGTGGCAAAGCTCGACCATCTGGTCAGAAATACAAACAACAGTGATGAATTATAAGAAGAAGCTACTATGGAATCACTAATATAGAATCAGTGTAGAATAAAAACAATCAACTAAAACCTGTGCAAGTTTCCAGTACCAGACAGCCAAGCCCAGATTTCCATTTGGCCAAGCTGGATATTCCGTTGAAAGTTTTTTTCTTCTATCCCTACTTGCAAATCTAATATTTTCTGAACTAACATGTCCAAACATGGCACAGTCAAAATAAAATGGGGACAGAAGGAATTAAAAAGCAGGATCTGTATCCTGGCAGAGAGAGACCAGAGTAAACATTTAAACCCCCAAATTTGTTATCTGTAAGGCAAACAGTCAATCCGGACCACCTGGATTGGTGCAAGCCACTGGCCCCCAAGGAAAGCAGCTTTGAAGCTGGGCCTCATGCAGTGCTTTTAGTCAGCAGCAGAGTTGTACATTGGCTTAGAAACATCAGTGAGAGCCTGGAAAATCAGTGTCCAAACAGCAGCCAGCTTGTCTCAGGGCTGTTGTGCAGCTGAAGGAGTGACCTGGAGAACCGTGCGCGGTGTTAAAGGCTGAAGATGTGAAGTTAGAGAGAGGCGAGAGCCCGGAGCTGGGGGCAGCAGGAATGGAAGGGAGGAAATTCTGCTCCATGCAGGCTGGAAGGCCAGGCAGTGAGAGGGGGAAGAGAGAGAATGTGCTTCTGGGGAGATTGGCACCTCCTCCAGGGAGAAGATCGATGGGGAAGGTACTTAACCCTTCGTGTGCTCTCATCCCTCGACCAGGAAAGCGTGGAGGGGAAGGAAGGTAGAGATGAAGAGGAGGTCACAAACGCACTCCTCCCGATCTAAAAATGGCAAAGACAAAAACCAAAACCAAAACACAAACAAACTCTTAACTGAAATCAAAGGAACATGCTTAAAACCATGGAGATGACATAAAGCAAGAATGATGTTGAGAATCTGGCTTAGGCTGAGGGGACTTAATTCTTTCAAAGTATACAATTGAATTCATGCCCATTCTAATACTGAGATTCCAGAGGTGCCAAATTCCATGGAGAACAAAAAAAATTCGCCACATGCCAAATTAACTAACTCCACAAAACAAATCAATGCTTCAGAACTGCCACTGCTATCCAAATTTCCACCCAAATGACCAAAGGACCTATACAAAGCACTGTCACATTTTGCACACACTGTCACACACAAATGAATTCTGACATTTCTTGCTGCCAGAACTGCCATCATATCAACATGACAATATAATTTAAAATTACTCATATTTCATAGCTTAAATTGATTTAATTCATGGTGGGGATTGATTCCCTTAGTGCATTCAACTGTCTTCTGTGGAATGTGCATGGAATATTTGCCCTCCCTCATGCCAAAGGTACTTCAAAATACATTTTAAAGGTCTTAATGATTTGACTAGAAGGAAATAAAAGACATTGCTACTAAGAGGGAAAGATATTGGCAAAAATCCACATATTTTCAATGCGTGTTTAAAAGATACTGTCCTGTATTCCAGCCCACAGGACAATCTAAGAAGGCGAAACAAAAAATTAACTGTGCTAATTAATTAAATGCACTTGTTAATTAAATGCACTAGTATGTGTTGGGTCACTTCTGTAAAGCGTGAACACTTCAGTGCAAAATCCCTCTGGTCAACAGAGAACTCCCTCCCCACATCACACAGGCAAATACTAAACCAGAAGAATCTGCTTGACTGGCAGATCTAAACCATCTCCAGCCTCCAGTTCTAAATTCAGAATAAGAAACTGGTAGTCTGGAGAAAATTTTTCAATTTTATTTTATTTTTCTAAGGTGGTTATCAAGTTCCACAAATTGATACCTGCATGTTTATCTCCAGAAAAACACATGAATTTTACCTACCTTCTTGGAATACTATTTCTCCCTCCCTTCCTGGTTTTCAGACAATCACATATTGATATTTTTTATATATATATTGATATGTAGATATACACACACTGCTTTTCAAACCATCAGGCTCCTGCAGACATGTTAATACAGCAAACATGAACGATTCTCAGAGTTTTATCCCCCGTTTTTTTTTTTTTCCCCTCTGAGGCAGAAGCTGAGTGAACGAGCGGCGTCGGAAGAGACAGCAAAGCTGAACATGAGAGGCAGTGCAGAAGCAGCAGCGCTTTTACTCACGTGTGGAGGGAAGGGCTGCAGCCTGGTGATGTTTTCCTCTGGGTAGGTGACCTCCCCCATGGGCAGGTAGGGCTTCTGCCCCGAGCCAGTCTCGTACATGGACATGGGCCTGCTGCCCCGGGCCGACGGGCGCCGCTTTAGGGAGGAATTGCTGCTGGGGTCTGGGTACTCAGAACCACTTTGCACCTGATAGATATTGGTTGTGGCCTGTCTTCTGAGGTTGGTATTTTCACTCTGGAGAGTTTGGAGCTGAAAGAAATGTTTAGCAGTGGGATTTGGTTTCCTAAGAGCAAGTGCCAAAAGCAAAGTGACCACGCGACACTCGCTTGTCAGCCGTACCAGAAAATCCAGGTACTGCTGCCTGGGGGTTCATTTCTTTTTCAAAATCTACTTGACTTGCTTGGTACAAGCATAGAAAACACCTTTGTTCCAGATCTGGAAATATTTAGGTGCTGATTTCCAGCAGCCTCTGGGATGTAAACTAAAGTTAGATGTTAAAATTGGCTGCTGTAGTTCAGAAACACACGACCCATTCCCTCCAGCCTGCTCTACTGGCACAGGAATCCTGGGATAGAATGAGGCTGTGGGGGAAGGACTGCCAACACAACAGTTTTCCAAGCAAAGGGATCCATTGCAGCAGCCAATATAAGGACTTAGAAGACTTTAACATAAGGCCAGTGAAATCTGACAATGCCAGAACTGCAGCACAGACACCAGAGGCAGCACAAAGGAACTTGAGCTTGCTCTGCAAAGCAAGGAGAGAGTTCAGCTTATGAAAATCAGGCATCAGCTATTGCTATCTAAGAAGCCAACAAGAAAGCATTTTAAAGCTTTTTATTATCATGTATTTATTTGATAGTGAAAATGTACCAATTCTGATTGTTTTGTGGACTTGGAGTAAGTTTGCTATATTAACACATCGGAAAGAAAAGATGAAGTGAAGAAAAACTGCAGGACAGCAAGAATTTCCCTTCTGCTACACCATGAAAATATCCTAAAGCCTCATTAATTCATAGGCCCCAAAGGTTTTTTTTTTACCCTAAATGATTGTACGTGTCTAAAGAAACCCAATCTAAGTGAAAAATGAATTCAATTGATGCAAGAGAAATGCTGAAACCAGTACAAGCTGTTGAAAGACCAAGGAAACACCCTGAGATCTCCCAGCGTTCACCATTCCAACAGAACAGAAGAGAATTGGCACTTTGAACAGACAGGGATATTCCAATTAATCTGAGGGTACGCAGCCAGCCCTTTCTAGCCAGCCAGACAGGATAGTGAACTCAGATACAAACTGTTCTTTACCCCACAAAAATACAGGTAAGTGCACACACACAAGGTGTGCTAGCACTTGATTCCTCATTGTTTAAAGCTGCTTACATTGAAGCAAGACAGCAAAAACACCCAAGACTTGCAACAACTGTCCTGTCACTTGGAAAACTGATGTTAAATTTTGACATAAGTCAAATCATTCTCGTGATTTGCAGGGCTGGGTCACCACCAGCACCATGAAAAAACAAGATTTAAAACCTGTGTTGCACATAAATATTTATAGTCTCATGTCTGATCCCAAAGCAGCTCCACTTTAAAATGAGTTTTCTCACTATCCTAATACTGGATTATTTCATCCTCAGTTCCAGCAGTTTTATTCTGACAATTTCAGACACTCCAAGAGCTGGAGAGAGGGGCTCCTCTGTTACCTTTTTCTGCATAATCCTCAGCTCATCACTCAGGTTGATGTTCACTTTCATTAACTGCTGAATCTTCACCTCAGAAGCCACCAAGGCATTTTTAACCTGCATATATTCCTGGGCTGTCACTGGTCCATCTGACAAATCTGAATCCAAACTCTAGGAAAAAGGAAGAGAAAAATACTTACACCATTAAGAAGAAGAAAACAAGAAAATGAGATTTCAACAGCTTTTCATGTACTTACTTTAAAGGCATCACAGTTCAAATAAGGTTGAAATTAATAAGAGCCATTAACCAGAATCATTTGAAGTCCTCTAGAAAAGTAACCTGATGCCAATCAGCTCTTAGCTCCTCTAAAAATATTTGCATCAGAATTTCAGTGATAAAATACTGTTTTATAAGGGTTTTTAAAAATATGCAATAAAGAACCGCAAAGTTATGAAAGACAGACTGCTAAATACCCAGTGTGCATTTCCAGGGAAGATTAAAGTAGAACCACCAGGTTTTTCTGCCCTTTGATGCCATTCTGCATTATCCCAGGAATGGTTTGACTCACTTGGACACCATTGGTCTGCTGTGAGTATTTCTCCAGTAAGAAGCAGTAAATGTTTTTGAAATACCATGGAATCACTGATTTAGAGCTTTCTGGCAGATCCAATTATTTCATCTATGCAATTAAATCTGTAGCTTATCTCCAGCCATACACATTACTTTTCTAGAGAGGCTTTTTTTTTTACAATAAAAAAATCCTTAAGCGACAACATTTCATTTAAGAAAGTTCACAGACTGAGACATGATTACAAAATTAATTAAAATATTAATTTTCTGATAATTTATGCAAATTACCTTTATGAATAACACTTGGGGTAAGTATCAATATTTCAATCCTACCTTCTGCCTGCTTGATTTAGCTGCATTTGTTTCCAGATCTGTATCTTCATCTGAAGCAACACTGTCATAATCAGGCTGGTCATTGTCCTGACTTTCACTGCTGTGCTGATTGCTGATTGATTTCAGGATCAGCTCCACATTTTCTGCAGATCAACACATAAAACACATACTAGTAAGTCTGGAGAAGAAACAGAAGTTCATAATTTGGAAAAAATTTAATTTAGATCCACCTAGGAGGAATGAAGGATTAGTGTCCAAAACTTCAAAGTATTATGGTTTTGTCTTTTTATTTCTTCTAAGTTAAAATAAGTGGTGAGAATCCTTCAGCAGCTTAATAAAATTCATATAAATTAAAAAAAACCCCAACAGACTACATTGGATAAATGGATGTCAGCATGCAAATGAAAAATATAGGGAAATACTAAAAGTTAGAAAAGATTTTTTTGGTATTTTGTCTGCAGAGAGAAAAGCATATATGAAAACAATATATAGATCTCTTCCATAATTCAGCTCTGCTGAGGGGCTCTGGGAGTGATTGAACTACTGAAGAAGTGCCTGCAAAGGAGCTGGCAAGAAAAGCTCACTCACCTTTGGAACCAGTGAGAGAATTCCCCTGCTGTCTTCGTTTGGCATCACTTAAAATGTCTATAACCAGTGTAGCAAACTCGTGAGCATTGAATCGAGCCAGTTTCTGCCTTCCCTAAATACAGAATAAAGCAGAGGAAAGAAAAGTACATCCTGTATCAGAAGAACAGCAGAGTCCCCAGGAAAAACTAAAACTACACACTTGGAGTTGACTGTTCAACTACATTTATTGCAAAAAGGGTGATTTAAAGGGGAAATGTGAATTCACTTAACCTCTTTCCAAGTAGATGCAATTCTTCTACAATAATGAAATGCAGTAAAGCAATATTACTTAGGCCTACTTAGTTAGCTGGGCTGTTATATTATTTTTTACAGTATTAAGATTTCATACCTGATTCCTGGTTGAGGAGTATTCAGGATTTACAGGAAGAAAAGGGACCACAGTGGTCTCTGTCACCAGTGTGCTGTGGTTCTGAGTAGCAAGCCAAACTGCTCCAGAGGAAAAAAAAAGAAGAGGGAATAACCTTCCTGTACTGCTTGACAGAATTTCTTTGTCAAATAAAAGACTGCAATTTCAAACACAAACACAATCAATTCCGAGGAAAGCTTTTCCCCAGAGGGTTCTCTGCTCTGTGAAAAACACAAGATTCTTTTCAATTAACATCCCCTTCAGGCAATGCAAGACAAAGAAACTCCCCTCAGCAGTAATTGCTGAATACAGAAGCACTTGAACAGAACATGTGCTTGGATTGGAATTTTGTAGGTGAAGTGACAATCCAGACTTGTTTTATTTCATTCCACAAAGTCTCACCTGCATCTGTTTCCCTTCTGTCAACTTCATCATAAACATCCATGGCAAGTTCTTCAAATAAGTGGTTGCTTAGCTAAGGGTAAAGGAGAATAATTACAGTTTGAAAAGAAATGAAACCCAGTAAGATCTCTGATAACAGAAAATAACTGAGAAAATATAAGAGCACAACTCTGCTCTTTTCTCCAGCCTCTGTAATGCATAGAAATGCTCCTTTCTCAGCCTGCACAGGCAGCAGACATGCATGACCACCCCATTTCTAGGTACAGAAACAACCATCCTGTTCTACACTCCTCCTTTCCTGGTTAATAGATTTATTTTTTCCTCTCCCATCTGATCACAAAAAGACCTTTTGTGTTTGGGGTGAGGCAGAGGGAATGTGGGAATGAGGTACCAAAATGGCACTGGAGATGTGAACTCCAATGAACAGTGAAGGATCACAAAATATTTGTGTGTTTCAAGCTGCTCCTACAGCAGATGGGTCAAGAGACACTTGTGCTAGAGCCTGAGAGATGAGAGTTTGCCACATCTAGAAAAGGAGTTTTACTTACAGACTGAAGCTTCTTCTTGGCTGCTTTTGCCAGTTCTGATACATCCAGACTGCTATGAAAACAAGAAGTGATCATTACATCTACAGCATTTCATGGCTTCTACATATCCAAATTCTATATTTTGGTAACTCAGTGATTAAAATGTCACTTTTACCTTAACCCCCCTAATATTTCAGTATTTTTATCATTGTTTTTAACACACTGATGTTATTAATATTGCTACTATAACATCACAATTAGCATATTCTTAAGCATTCTTTTTGAATTTTAAATGAAATAATACAAAAAATTCTTTGGAATATGAATACCCACAGGTTTTTTACCCACACAATTTTTAAGTTACTGAAGTTTTTCACAGAAGTTTTGCAAGCAGGAGGTTGGACAGTGGTTTACTTACAGCCGTCTTATTTCCAATTGCACAGCAATAAAAGAGGAACAGGAACTTAAAATTAGTACTTGATACTTCTTATACAAATCTGATTTCATTGATCACAAGTTAAAAGCATTAAAAAAATCAGGAAAATACTCAATTGGTCCTTAAATTATTTCCACAATCTGTTTCTTAGGAATTCCCTCTGTGTTTCCCTTCCCAGAAATGTCTCACCTTCTCCCTGCATTTTAACAAATACAATCAGCTTCTGTAATTTTCTAATTTTGCTGATATTCCAATATTCTTTCTATGAAAAAAAAGCTTTCAAGACTAATAAAGGCACACATAAAAAAGTTAGAATAGCCACAAGCTTAAAAGGTGTTTCAGAAAGGAAAGAAAACTTAATTATTAGGGGTTTTTAACTCTGATGTTTTCAGACATGTGATGGAATCAGCAACTTACCTGTCTGCCATCTGAGGTATAACAAAGTGCTGCCCATTTTTGTGCTCTAGAGTTGAAAACAAATTGTACTTTACTAGGATGGTACTGGCCACCAGTTTTCAATAATAAGAATCAGGGAACACTAAATAATTTATCTTGCATGTAACTACT
Organism: Molothrus aeneus; assembly: GCF_037042795.1. Classification (NCBI taxonomy): domain Eukaryota; kingdom Metazoa; phylum Chordata; class Aves; order Passeriformes; family Icteridae; genus Molothrus; species Molothrus aeneus. The sequence goes on along the minus strand of NC_089663.1, from coordinate 9,836,794 downwards.
CAATTAAGGCTTATTAGTTGTATTGAAATTCCGTTAAAAAAAAAGAAAATTAAGTTCTAGCACAGGTACCTTTATGGTTAAAAATCTGTAAGTGTCCTTGTGTTCAAAAAGCACCCACTTAACAGAACACTCCCCTGCTGTTGCACTTCAATTAGAAGAAACTACTTGGAAGAGTTTCTACAGCACATAAAGAACACGTATTTGTGGAAAACCAGGAAGGAATTTTGTTTTTAATTTATTTCTATTTAAAACCTTGCTATTTTATCCCAATTTTAAATGCATCATCCCTAATCATGCATCTTATACTTTCTTTGGTTATGTGTAATTTATTTGACTATTTTGGAAGGGATACAAAAAATGCAGCGCACAAATATGACACAGCAGAGTCTGAATGTCCTGTAAGTGTCAGTGACAGGTCTGAGGGTGCAGGTGTGGAGCTCACCTGGTTTCCTGCCACAGAGGTAGAAAGCCAACCTGTCTGTGAGCTCGTACTGGATCTCCACCAGCCTCTCTGCCAGCTCGTGGTGCCCCCCTTGCCTGCTCACACACAGGGACAGGGGGCAGTCAGTGACACTCAGAAATGGTCAGACAAACACATTTAGTACAAGCCACCACTGCACTGTTTGGTGCATCAACCCATCACAGACTCACAGCCCAGTTCCACCCCCGGGCCTCAATCCATCTCTGCAGCTGGGACATTCCTACAGCAATTCCTGAGCTAACCCTCCTGGAGTTAGCTCAGGAATTGGGCAGAACTGGAGACTCCTGGAGCCTGAACTTGCAGAAACTCTTCTCTAATTAATTTCCTGTGAGCTGCTAGATTGGCACAGCCTGTGTCATTGGCATCATAGCTGATGTCTCAGGCACACAGAACACAGGCTGCGATCTGATGAAAATACTTATTCCTCATTTTTATTCATTCTTTCTTTCTGGAAAAAGTATTATTAGCATTTAGCAGACAAATTATTTCAGGACGGAAACGTAACTTAGCAGGTCTATTGTGTGATTTATGGATATCAGAGACTCCTACCTTGCATAATCAACTGGAGTTTTCCCATTGGAATCTTGTGTACCAGGATCAGCACCATAAACTGCCAACAGTTCTGCTTGCAAAGTCTGTCCTGCCTTAGCAGCAACGTGCAGAGGGGTGTTTCCTTTCTCCTGCAAGAGATTAAGGAAAAATATCTACTTAACCTACAGGTCTGAGTAGGACACTAAAATACAACATGAATCAGTTGAAATGAGTGTAAATAATATTAATTGGAATTGATTGTATATCATCAAAATAATGAAAAAAGTGTTCCTACAGGATGGAAGAAGTTGGCTTGAGCTCCTAAGGAGAGCAGTCGCAAACAGGTCTCCAGGTTCCCTGTCCTCACACTGGAATGGAGTTGCTGAAAAAGAAGCAGAATTATATTTAACACAGCAGCAGCAACGGTGATTTAGCAGTTGTTTCTCAGCCATGCTTTGAGAAATAAGAGTATGCAGAGCTCTTACTACAGGTCTTTTGTGTAAAAGTTTTTCTCCAAAGTTCACCTCAATTAATGCCTCTCAATCATCGCCTCCAGTGATACCCACAAAAAAGGGGCTTCAAGTTGAAGTCAAGCTTTATTTATTTATGTGATAGTGCAGAAAACCAGAAACAGTTAAGCCAAAAGCCAGCAAGGGAAGTCAGTGAGATCTGCCTGTGCTGTCCCAGGAGGCACTGACCTTGCTGAGATCCTTGGCAGTGACACTGTCGTCCTCCCGGCACGGCAGGCGATGCACAAACGCTAACATTTGATATTTAGCTCTGATGAACTCTGCTTTGTTGGGACTGCAAAGAGCAATCCAGGCAACAAGAAGGGAAAGGAAAGAAATATCAGTGTTTTTATAAGTAATACAGACGCTCCAGAAAAAGAAAAAATTTACAAGTGAGGATTGAATCCGAGATTTGTGTGTTGCTGATGGCAAAGTTAGGCATGGAAAAATATTTTCATTAAAAAACAACCCAGTGCAGATTGTCTGACTGTATAGAGAAAAAGTCTGTTACAACCATCAAATATTTGCAGACTGTAACATGTGGTGTCTGTTTCTTAAAAGAAATACAGACTTTAAAATCATGACAACTTAGAATCTATGCTTACTCTACACAGTTATTACATTTTAAAATGAAGCACCATAGTCAGGGACAAAAATCTGTGAACTTTTATTTAATTCCTCAACCAAACTCCATTTTGTTGGCAGCATTCAGATAACTGAAGCATATGACAAAGAAAAGTCCTTTGACTAAGGTGCAAGCAGAGCTCCTCACTATTCAACAGGAATCAATAATTCAGATAATTCAAGCACTGTATTCCTATTTCTGCTATAAATTAAAAAAAAAAAAAAACAACTTGGAAATAAAAGAAAAAAATAATGACCAAACACACACCGGTTCCTGCGTGTTGTCCTGTCACTGCTGGATAAAATAATCCCACTTCTGTAAGATAACAATTCTGCATTTCCCACTTACTGCACTTTATCCTGCGGGCTGGCCTTGCGCCGCCCGCTCATCACAGAGGCAGGGTCCAGCAGGGAGTGCTCCCAGATGGAATTAGCACCATTGTTGTACAGAGTTTCCACCATCTGAAAGCCAGAACACAGATATTTTGCTTCTGGCTGGATTAATCAACTATCTGTAATAATTTTCAAGCAACAGATTCCCACTTTGTGTGCCAGCATCTGTAACCTGCTGGGATATCATAACTGGGCACATGTTTAGGATGTTATGATGTGGAATTTAGTGAGAACCCCCTTAAAATTCTCTGCTCTTCCCAACAGCACATACAGTGAAAAGAAAAATCAGGTTAAAGCAGATGTGCAGTGGAATTTCTTTCACAGATGTACTGTGAAAGAAAAGTTGAAGTGACCTTCCAAAGCAAAGGTATCAAATTCAAAATGCAAAGATAATTCTGACCTTAGTGGCCCACCACAACAAAAGAAGAGAAACAAAATGAAAATAACTTAAAAAAAAACAAAGCTTAAAAGGACCATCCCTCTCAAAAAAAAAAAAGGTTTAGTGATTTAAATGACATTTTAAAAATCTGGTTTTAATGAAGGAAAACAGCTTTCCTCTGTACCTGCAGCAGTGTTGGAGGCCACGGGGTGTGTTTGAGATGCCTCACTTGGGAGATGTGACGGCCCAGGCTCCTGTGCACACTGCAGCACTCATCACAGATCAGGATCCCCCTGTTTATGGATGCCCAGCAAGGATCTGCAAAAGAAGCCATCCATTATAACACAGGAAGCAGCACGACCTTGGATTGCAAAAGCAGAGTCTAAAATGAGCATTTTAACCTTCCCTGCTCAGCCACTGTGTGAGCCTGGGAACGTCACAGCCTTGCTGGGGGCTCTGGATGCTGGGAAAATGGGAAACACCAGTCCTGGCACTCATGGGGGATGTGGGATTCCAAGGACAGTGAGAAGATTTGCAGTGGAAATTTGGAGAAAGGCCCCACTGCTTGCAGTTCTCCTTGTGAAAATACATTCCTTTCTAAACATAACAAAACATTGAATTTATCACCACCTTGAAGTGCTTTACTTGTTATTCTGTGGACTCCCACAGAAGTATTCCTAACAACAGTGCCTACTTGCTCTTTGAAAAAAACTCTGGTTTTTTGGGATTTTTTTTAAACTTTTCAAAAAATACTTTTTAAAAACACAAGATCTATACGTAAAGTTGCCACAGCACCAGCCTTTCCCCCTACTACTCAGTTTTCAGTTCCATAGTATAACAACATCTTTTAAATTTCCACTTTAAATAATAACAACACACAAGAGTGTCATAATAAAAAGGGATACATGTGTGCCAAGTCAAAGGCTCAATAAAATCCAAAATTCTCAAGCAAAATAACTTCATCTCACAGCAGATCTGAACTGAACCATCTTATAAGCAGCCCAGAAAGAAAACTGATGGGAAGTGAAGTAGTAAATAATATATATGAGCTACAAACATCAAAAGGCATAAAATCAAGTAGGAATGGTAGATTAGGCTAAAACAATAAATGCCCACAGGACACCAAACAGGTCCCTCAGCAGCTCAGAGCTCAGTCTCCAGAAGAAATTCCAATTTCTGTCAGTGACACGTGAAACTCAACGTGCCAGAACCCTGCAGGAACAGGCAACTGAGCAGCCAGACAGAGCTTCAGACCTGGCACCTCCCAGGAGAACAAAAAAGGAAATCAAGATCTCTTTTATTTTGGAAAAATCTTAATTTCAAATGCAGAGATGGGTCTGAGGCCAAATAAGTGAGTACAAGGCGAGCCTGGTATTTGATGAGAGAACTTCTGAGTCCTGTCAGAACACATCTGAGCACTGGTGCATCATATGGAAAAGTCTCCTCTGACCCACACAAATGGACTGAATCCCTGCAAATGAGATGTGACTTCCCAGGTTTCTGAGCAGAGTTGGTGATCTGGGTGTGCTGCAGGCAATGCAGGCAAACCTGTCTGAGCCATGAGGGACAGCAGCATCTCCTGACCCACCAGAACCAGCCCGGAGCCAAATTAAAGCAGGTGAGACAAAAAAAAAATCAATTTATTAAACAACAAATTACAACAAGCACATTGAACTCCTTGTTAAATCATTCTGTTATTTAAAAACTTTGATTTCCAAGAAGAAAAAGAACAGCAATGGAGTGAAGATGATTTCATGGCAACCTAATGACCCAAACTGAGGCAGCCTTCCAGATTAATGAGCCTGGTCCCTTCTTGTTAGAGACAACCTCATCACACATGGATGGGATCCTTAAGGATCCTTTCCCTTGCCCATTCCCAGCCTGTTTGTGAGCACTGCTCTGCATTATCAACAGTCAGCACTGGGGGTTTTCTTTATCTCCACCTCAACACCCAATGGCCCTGGATATTTCAGGTTTAAATTTAGTGTAATGAAGTATCTGTCCTGGAATTTGAGTAATTTTTAAGACAGACCTAATTATGGACTCAATCAGAATATGTTTAAGCCAGTACCAAAATACATAGAATCCCACAATCACTGAGGTTGGAAAAGACCTCCAAGACTGAGCCCAACCTTAGACTGACCATCCCCACCTTGTCACCAGCCCAGAGCACTGAGTGCCACATCCAGGAATTCCTTGGACACCTCCAGGGGTGGGGAATCCAAACTTCCCTGAGCAAGCCCTGAGCACCCTTTCCACGAGGAAATTCCTCCTGGTGTCCAGCCTGACCCTCCCCTGGCACAGTTTGATGCAGTTCCCTCTCCTCCTGTCCCTGTTCCTTGGGAGCAGAGCCTGACACCCCCGGCTGTCCCCTCCTGCCAGGAGCTGTGCAGAGCCACAAGGTCCCCCTTGAGCCTCTTTTTCCCCAGGCTGAGCCCCTTTCCCAGCTCCCTCAGCTGCTCCAGCCCCTTCCCAGCTCCATTCCCTTTCCAGGACATCCTCCACGTCTGTCTGGAGCGAGGGGCCCAGAGCTGGACAAAGCAACTGAGGGGCCTCAGTGTCCAGCTCAGGGCTGGTCCCAGCCTGGCCCTGCTGCCCACGCTGGTTTTGATACAAAGGACAATTGGGGAGAAGCTGCAGGGTTGGGCTGGCGCTTTCAGGAACCTGCAGGGTGGTTCAAAACAGGAAGTGTGAGATGGAGACAAACCCGGCCCTGGGTCTGAGAACTGAGCTCCTGCCTCGGGATAGGAAGTGCAGCACAAGAGCTGCTCTAAGATCACCCCCAGTCAAAGAAAACCCTCCACACACTCTGCCTTTGCAGAGACAAAGGGGGCATTGATGAGCTTCCAGGGGAAGCAATAATTAATGCAGGTGCTGGGCACACCCACAGTGGTGCAAAGGCTGCAGCCCCCAGGTCTCCTGGCACAACCCCCCTGCACCCAGGGAAAAATTCTCTGGTTTAGCTAAAGGAAGGGGTTGATTTGTTTTATTTACAAAAAGATTAAATTAAGATTTCTTTCTATATGTGGATAAGCCAGCAGATTTCTAGTAAATAAGTAAAGATTTCTTTCTATATGTGGATAAGCCAGCAGATTTCTAGTAAATAAGTAAAAAGCTGGCAGTGCTCTAATGTCACGATAAAAGGCAGGGTTACAGGATTACCAGACAGTGATTCTGATACCCCCAGGAGCTTAAGGAACACAATTCACACAGCTTTATCTCCGAGCCACAACACCCCTGAGGTGTGCAAGAATAGATAGGCTGCCCTGTGTGATAGGGAAAATTGCCTGCCTGAGAGATGCCAGCTCCATTGAGTGTAAAACCAAACTTCTACAGGGGTTCAAGTAGAATCCAGGCTAGTTTGGGTTGGAGGGAGCTTAAAGCTCACCCAGTTCCAATCCCTACCATGGGCAGGGACACCATCCATCATCCCAAGCCCCGCCCAATCTGGCCTTGGATGCTTCCAGGGATGGGACAACCTTCTCAGGGCAGCCTGTGCCAGGTCCTCACGACACTCGTAGGGAAGAATTCCTTTTGTAGAAAGAAGAAAGTAACTTTCTAGAAGTCAATTTGGAATTTTTATCATTTTTTTTTGAAACATAACTCAGATTTAACAAAAGTTGTTCTCCCTTCTTGCACATCCTATCTTCTGCCAATTCAAGCGTTATCGACATTACACAGACATTTACAATACACATGTAATAATAATGTATTTTTACATTAGTGTTTTAATTCATTTCAGTACGTGCATAATTAATCAATTGTATTGGAAGAACCTGCCCAGAACACAAACAGCAAAAACTAAAGAGACAGAAAAGACACAGACAGAGCTGATGAAATAAAGCAGGACAGTTTTAGATACAAGAGCAGCAGAACTACGGATGGTCAGGAGATGCAACAGCCTTCCTAAAGACAAGATCTGTTTCCACACGCTCCCAAACTGGTCTGCAGTGGGATATGTGTCAGCCCAGAGCAGACACTGAGCGTCTCAGACACCTCAGCACAACTTTCCTTGGAAGTCTGGGACACCTACACCCATATCGGGCCGTGGGACAACTCCCAGCTTACCTGGGAAGATGAAGAGGGAATGGATGAAGAGCTCCGAGCCCAGCCCCGCTCCCCCAAAGCAGCCCCGTCCCTTCAGTGACACATTCCCAACCCACGCCCTCCTCCCGCCTTTCAGCCGGTGCATTTCTGTCGGCTTTTCTCCTTCCTAAACTGGGGAGCTCCGCGTTTCCTCCACACCGGAGATCTCCAGGATATCCCGGAGCTCTGCGTGCCCCGGGCTCGGGAGGGGCGGCGGTGCCGGCGGGACCCGGACGCTCGGACACGGAGTTATATCCGACCCCTGCGAGTGTCCCAGCCCGGGCTGCTGGAAGCTGTCCTGCCCATGGGCTTTAGGTCCCTTTCCACCCGAACCCTCCCGCTCCATCACAGGTGCAGCAGCGGCCGCTCCGGGGCGGTGACACCCCCGGGCCAGCGGCGCCCCCGCGGCCCCCGGCCCGAGAGGGGTCGGCGGGACGAGCCCGCGCGGTGCCGGTGGCGGTGCCATGCCTACCCTGGGCGCTGCAGTCGGCGCACACCTCGCTGCTCCTCAGGCGCTTCGCCATCGCGGGACCGGCGGCAGCGGCGGCAGCGGGGCCGGTAACGGGCCCCGCCAGCCCCGGGCCGGCCCCGCGCATGCGCACCGAGCCGCTCTGTGCCGCTCCGCATGTCGCCCGTACCGCCATCTTTACTGCTGGCATGGGCCTGACTTTAACTGAGCTCTTATTCAGCGGCGCAGCACTGAGCGCTCCCGCTCGGGGGTGCGGCCGTCCGCCCGCTGCGCCCTCTCAGCGGGGTGACGGGAGAGACGGGGCTTCGGAAGGCTGGTGGAAGAGGCCGCTGTGCAGCAAGCTCTGCCCTCACCCGCCATGGCGGGCGGGCGAGCGAAACCAAGGCCGGGCGAAGGCGGGGTGAGAGGAGCGCTCCCCCCCCCGCGCGGAAGGCAATGGGACAGCTGCGGGCGGGACGTTCCATCTGTCCGCTCGCAGAGGGGGAGGAGGAGCGGCTTCCGCTTTCCGTGCGGTTGTCGGTGGCGGTAGAGTGCGGGGGACAGCGAGGAGCCCCCCCCCTGCTCCGGCCGCGCTGTGGTTCGTCCCAGCCGTCCCCGGAGGGACAGGGAAGAGGGACGGGGACGGCTGAGGGGGCGAGAGCGGGGAGACCCCCGGGAGCGGCGCTGAGGGGGCTCCGGGAGGAAACCCTCGGGAGTGGGGGGCTGCCAGGGGCATCAGGAGCAGGGAAGACCCCCGGGAGCGGCGCTGAGGGGCTCCGGGAGGACATTCTCGGGAGCGGGGGGCTGCCAGGGGCACCAGGAGCAGGGGAGACCTCCGCGGTGGGGTTTGCATGGGGCTCCCTTTGGAGAGGGGTGAACGGTTCCTAGAGGGTTGTGGCTCTCTCTCACACACACCTGGGCCAGGTGGGTGCCACAGAGAGCAGAAGCTGAAGGGGTCAGGGCTTGAGTAACCTGGGGTCTGCAGCACCCAGAGAGGGAAGAGTGAGGGGCCCTGGCTGCCCCTCCGCAGGTGTGTGCCGGGATGAGCTCCCCTGGCGGGGCCAGCAGCGCCTTCCCCCTGCACGTCCTGGTGTGGAATAACGACTACAGGCGGCTGGACGAAGAGCTGCAGGAGCAGGTAACGGGGGTTCGGGGGCTGCTGGCCCTCGCTGTGCCAGGGGGAAGCACCCTGGTGGTACTGCCAGGAGCTTGAGGGATCCCTGCGTTTCGTTACCCGTTTATTTGTGGTGTGGGATTGATGTAAGAAGGTGGAGGAATATATTTTTATGTCAGATATTAAACGTTGGCTTCCCATCTGTAAAGCTTTGCTGTGAGCATTCCAGCTGCAGAGTAGCTCTTTGGGGGAGTCGCTCAAGGAGAGCAGCTGTGATGGACGTCAATTTATTTATTAAAGCAATAAATAGTGTTTATCTTAATGGGAAGTCAACGTGCAGCAAAAGTGGCTGCTGCTGCTGGACATCAAACCAGCCCCCACCTTGCTGAGCACCATCAGTTCTCATAGATTTGTTGCTGCCCAAGGTTGAGGGCAGAGTTTTTATATTGGTTGGAATGTTTTCAGTATCTCTGCTTAAAAAAAAAAAAAAAAAAAAGGATCATTGTTCCGTGCTGGAGAGTAGAAAACACAAAGCTGTCCCCTCTCTGGGACATGATGACGTAAGGAAATGGCCTGAAAGCTGCAGCAGAGCTTGAGCAGCAAAAATCCTTCTGGCTGAGCTGCTGTGGAAAAGCTCTGACAAGGGCTAGAGTGAGGTACAGTTAATAAGCAGAGCTGATTAATTAATTATACCTGACACCACAAGTACGTGAGCCCAACACCAGCTGTGCCACCTCCTGACTGTCACCTGCAGCTCTAACGGTGCACCTGACTTACTAATTCCTGCTCAGAGCATGTTCCTGCCCTGGTTTGGGAGAATCTTTGGAATGCAGTCACTTCTTATCTAATTCATGTCACCTTCTGCATTAACCAAAATCTTTAACCTCACTGGCACGTTGCTCCTGTGTGTTTATTTCTGACACGTGTGAGAGTCTGTGGTTAAATAGGGATCACTCAGCAGCTCCCACCTGTGGAATGCTGCTTCCTCCCTCCATTCCCTGTGGAAACCAGCAGTGTGTGAAGATGGACTGTGTCTCTTACTTCCTTTACCTGCTTTTAAACACGTTGTTTTTTTTTTTTTTTCCTCTTTTTAAGTATTCCAAAGATCTATTTCCCCCTGCTTCTTTGGGACAAGCTTCCTGCTGCCGGAGGGACGCGGGAAGGGATCAAAGGCACCTCCCAGCTGCAGCTGGGGTGGCAAACAGGGTTGGGCATGTGGGGGGCAGGGAACAGCAGCAACCACAGTGGGGAGGGACACTTGGAGCTCTTTGGTGCTGCAGTCTTGGAGCTGCAGGAGGTGGGAAAGCAAATTAATTAATGTTCCACCCCAGAAGTGAAGAGAAGATGCTTTAAAGCGAAGCTTTCCCACTCTCTGTGAGATAGTCTGACTCGAAGCTGTCAGATAACGCTGTTAACATGCATAATAACCTTCCTTTCTCATTCTGCTATTGACTTTCCCCTTTTCCTTTAGTTATAGATGCTCTTCTGTTTCAAATCTCTAAGCTAATAGTGAAAAATGTGTAAGGTATGAGTATGTTGTGCTTGCATGTTTTGGATATTTGTGCCTGTGTAGTTTATTTTTTATTTTAGTGACTTGTAGAGAATGCCCTCACTCCTCATTGTGCTGTGTGTGCTTTGTGAAACACCATCTGCTTCTGTCCTTTCCAAAAGTGCTGTCCAAAAGCTGTGTTGTGTGCTCTGTTACCTTTTTTTCCTGTTTTTCCCCCATTTTGTTGTACAGTTCAAGCCCTCTGTGGGGTCTCAGGCTCTCGGCTGTCCGTGGGGCGATGCACACGGATGAGATTCCCCCCATCTCCTCCTGAGCCTTCTGGGGGGAGCCAGAGGGGAAATAATGACAGAAAAAGAACTGAAAAGCATCAACAGGAACTCCTGTCCTACAGATTTTGTGTCGTTTCTTGGGCCCCGTTCTGCCTCTCCTTTTATTCACGCGGGGAAGCGAGCCAGCCCTGCAGAGGGGCGGTGCAGGAGAGTTTGGGAGCAGGTCCATGGGAATGGCAGGGAATGTTGACTCCTGGATTAGCTCTCTGTTTGTGCAGGCTCTGATGAGCTCTGTTCCTTCTCTCCTGGACACTGGCAGGACGTTGACCAGCGGGATCCACGGGGCAGGACCTTGCTGCACTTGGCTGTTTCCTTGGGTTACATCGAGTCTGCCAAGGTCCTCCTGCAGCACAAGGCAGATGTGACCAAGGAGAATGCACAAGGATGGACGGGTAAGGACAGCCTGGGGAACAGCCTGGGGTGTCTTTCTTTCAGTAGCAGATGTTCTGTGTTTTTATGGGGAATTTTGGTCAGCAAGCAAAGTGACACGAGGCTGTGGTTGGGTTTATTTCAGTTTTGCACGAGGCTGTCAGCACAGGGGATCCAGAGATGGTCCAGCTGATCCTGCAGCATCGGGACTACCAGCAGACCTCCATGACCCTCGGAGGAGTTCCTGAGTTACTGCAGAAAATTAATGAGGTAATGATTTATTGAAGTGTAAACTCTCACTGCAGACCGAAATCACTGCTTGAATTCTCATTCAAGCAGTTCAGTTAAGTGAACTATTGCAATTAGCTGGGCAATTGTGTTTTGTTCCAACCTGCATATTCCATAGTGCTGAGGGACATGGAGGCTTTTCCTTGACTTTATTTAAATCCTTGGTTATGTACTCCAACATTGGAGGCTGAATCTTGAAGGCAGTACTGCTCCTCCAGTAGAACAAGGAAGAACAGCTCCCCAGAAAGCAGCAGGGGCAGGGCAGTGCCTGTTGTTGCTACTTTCAATTTCAGTTTTAGCATTGGCTAATCATTTCTCCAGTTCTGCTCTCCTTTTTTTTTTTCCTTTATCTAAAATGTTCACAGGAAATGCTGCAATGAATGTCAAACTATTTCATGAGGTACTCATCAGATATTTTCCTTCTGCAGACTCCTGACTTTTATGTGGAAATGAAATGGGAATTCACTAGCTGGGGTAAGAATCCTTGTTACCAATTCCAAGCTGTAAAAATGAGTTTCAAATGTCCCACAGCACAGGCAGGGAAATATCTGCTCCCCAGAATCCTCCTCTCCTCCATCTCTAAATGACCTCTTGTGCTTTTGTTGCACAATTATTCTTTGTTTCCTGTGTGGTTGGTTGGTTAGTTTTTGGTAGTGGAGAATTTAGCTGTTGTTGCAGTTGCTGAAGACTTTTCTTGGGGTTTTTTACCTATCCCTGGCCATCTGATCATGTGTTATCTATGGATGCACTGGTTGTTTGGGAAGTACCTGCTTTTCCCTGAAAGGAATGAACACTAGGCCTCACAGCTGATTAAATATTTCAAATATAAAACTATTAGACCACCAGGCATGGGATTTATGCCATTTCACACCCTTCAGTCTGAACAAATATCTTCTTCCTTTTCACATTCCTCTTTAAATTAGGCCAGTTTTGCCCTAAGCTGGTTGTTCTTAAATCTAAAGAGGATCAGCATCTCACCCCCTCTGGAATGACATTCCCAGGAGTGAGCAATCCCTGTGCTGGATTTCATTTCCTCTGTGCTGCACCTGTTGCACATTTTCCCTTTGCATTTCTCCCTTTCTCCCAGTGCCCCTGGTTTCCAGGGTGTGCCCGAGCGACGTGTGCCGCATCTGGAAGAGCCGGGCCAAGCTGCGTGTGGACATCACCTTGCTGGGCTTTGAGAACATGAGCTGGGAGAGGGGCAGGAGGACTGTCATCTTCAAGGGAGAAGGTAAAGGGTTCACCTGTCTGCACCACTGACCCCCAAACACTGTGTGAGCACAGTGAGAAATCCTGATTTTACACCTAAAAGGCCTCTTGTGTTTTATGAAGGTTTTATGCTTGTTTGTGTCTTAAAGAGATACTGTTTTATGATGGCTTAACTTCTTTGCTTTGAGTGAATCTGAGGTAAAAATTTGGTGATGGGGTAAAATGTCAATATTTTTCTGTTTCCCTCCTTTTCTGCTGCCCTACATATAAAAAATAACTTTAGTTCCATCTCCAAGCTTGATCCCATCTGAATGCAGAAACACCCGGGTTTGATACACGATACACCCCCAGCTTTTCACCCCGGAACACTTGCTGAGTTTTTTAACTTGAAATGTTCCTTTTCTTCCACCAGACACTGGTGGCTGGGCAGAGCTCATTGAGATCAACCACGATGACAAGTTTGTTACAACAGAGAGGTTTGAGATCTCCCAGCACATGAAACGTTTGACTTTGGGATCGATGACGCCCAAGAGGAAAGATGTGGAGAGGCGCCTCACATCCCCAATCATCAGCACGTGCCTTGATACCAAAAACATTGCTTTTGAAAGGTAAGACAGAGAGCTTCTCTTAGCAAATAAGCATTTTGATGTTAGCTTTAATGACAAACCCACAAAAGTTTTGGTAATTAAAACTTTTAGGGCTAGGTCTGAAATGAATTTAAGCTTCATGAATCGATAGATGAAGAGATTTGGGTTGGTCAAATTGCCACCGTTGCTTGGCAAAAAGGTTCCAATTGAAAGAAATCAGTGGCAGAAAACTTCCAGTTTATCACATTAGTGGAATGGAATCATTAAGGTTGGAAAAGGCCTCCAGGATTGACTCAATTGCTCACTCAAATCTGCATTTCACACAAATCCATGTGCTGGAACCGATGGACAAGAACTTGGATTTGGTACCAAATAAGTCAACTCTCACATGAATACTTTAAATAAATGTGCACAGTGTGTCTTTTAACAGACACATTTGTCTTACTTCATGACTACACCTATTTATCCAGGTATCTGGGATTAATAACCTGTCAAATGTTCTTTAAAATGAGATTTAGAAAAACCAGCTGGGGGTTGTATAAAAATGCAGCTGTGTAGACATTTGTGGTGTTCCCTTTTTGTCAGAACCACATCTGGATTCTGGGTATGGAGGACAGAAAAATCAGAAGGTGTCAATGGTTATGAAGCCAAGGTAAAGCCTTTTCTGTTCTTCTGACAGATCTTGCAGCAAATTGAAGTCTGATTGTGCTTTTTCTGTATTCCCTGACTATTTCAGGTCTCAAAATTCCTATTGGGACATTGATTGTGTTGCCAGCAGAATGGGGCTGGAGTGAGGAACCTCCAGGCTTGTGGGAGGGATGGAGCCCATGTGCAGCAATGTCCCCAGGGGGATCAAAGAGGGGAGAGGAGGGACAGAAGATTCAGCAGAGCTGCCTGCAGTCCTTCCCTTCCAAAGGCTGGCACTTAACTCACATTTGAACACTGCCATTGTTTCAGTGGGTGGAAGTTGAGGAACCTGCTGATAATAACAGCACTGCAAGGCACCAGCAGCCATGAGTGGCATCTTGAATTCATGAACTGCACCTGGGTCACAGCTGCTTAGAATGGTTCCTCCTGACACTGGTTCTGACCTCTATTTCACCTCGGTGAAATATTTTTCAAGGTGGTTTTGCAGCCTTACTGTGGTAGGAATTTAGGTTCAGAATCACAAGATTTAATTTCCCTGATTCCGTGTTTACTCCAGGTTTGGGAATTGGTGCAATAATTACATTTTGTAATTTAATTCACCAGAAGAGTAAGTGCTGAATAGTTTTTACATTTATCTGAAGGTTTTTCCTGATAAGACTGCAGGGCTGTTCAGCTGGACAGAGGGTTCATTAGTGTTCCCCAACTGTTACTAAATATAATTTCTGAGGTCTTATAACTAATTTCTGATTAGAAATAGTATTCCCTGGCTTTCCTTTTCCATTCCCTCTTAAAATCTCTTGGAAATGCCTGTCTGGTGTTGAGGTTGGTTCAGTTAGTTTTGTGTACATGATGTTTTACTGGGGAACTCCTTTTTTAACTTGTGATGTTGCTTGGTTTTTGTCTCTGTGTTTTTGTAAGGTCTACACGGCGAACAACGTGAACGTGATCACGCGGATCAGAACAGAGCATTTAACAGAAGAGGAGAAGAGAAGATATAAAGGTATCTTCCCCATAGGAAAATTGGGAATAAATACAACCCTTTGGCTGTCTGACACCTCCTTTGTGTCTGAAGAACTGGGCAGACAAACAAGGAAATTCTCTTCTTGCTGACTTTGCCCTGATTTTCTTTGACGTGTTCTGTGTCTGAGGCAGCTCATTATTTCACTCTTAACCTACAAATGAACCTGGTTTTATCCCAGCTGTATTTAGAGGAAATAAAAACCCTTCAAGCCTGTTGAAAGTTTGCTGACAGTTTAAAAGGCTGCACTTTTCTGCTCAGGAATGTATTCCTGCCCTTACCTCACTTTGGCCATGGATACGAGATTCACAGAGGCTTTGTTTGCTTGGAATTTTTGTTTTGGTCTACTAATATCTTCTGGTATTTGAATTAGAGTAAAGGGTGACCAGCCAGTAACTTTATATAGAAATTCTCCTACCCTGAGGCCACTGAGGAACTGGGACTCATAAAGGTGTCTGCTAATCATAGAAACCACTGAAAATCTGTGCTCTATTCTGTGTGTTGTACCTGTTTTATACCATCAGCTGTAGGTCCTGGGCTTGCCTGGTAAAGCTCACAGGAGATCTGAACAGCTTCCCTTTGGGTGGGAAGCCTGGCCTGAGTGCCAGTTTTACTGCTAATTAATGCTAATGGCTGTTTTTGTTTTCCCTCCTGTTACCTGAAGCTGATAGGAGCCCTCTGGAATCATTCCTGGGGACAGTGGAGCATGAATGTGGTGCTCAGGTGAGTGTCTGATGTCAGCACAGGTCACTGTAGGAGGAATTCCTGGTGTGTGGAGTCACCTCTTGTTTCCTTAGCTTGGCAGCAGTTTTCATTATGAGATTTTCATTTGCCCTGAGGGTGTTTTTGTTTGGTTGGAAATAGGTGAACTTTGAGATCCCTTCCAACCCAAACCATTCCATGATTCCACCTGGCATTAGAAGTTCCCTTGCTTCTAAACTGTGAAAGAACAGTGGATAATGGATTTGCTGGTTCTCTGTCAGGATGGCATTGCACATTTACAGGGATTTTGGGTTCAAATCCTCCATCCAAGTTTTGACTTTAATAAAGGATTTGGAGCCTGGAAATGCTGGGGCTCATGTGTGTATTTCTAGTTGGTTTCCATCTTTAAAGTGTCTTAAGATTTTTTCTGTCTCTAAAAATTTGGAGATTTTTAACCTCAGTAAAACAGAACAAAACCTCAGTCTAATAACAGCTGGTGTTTATGGCTGGGTGTCACTGTGTCTGAAATAGGGAAGGAGTTACTTCACAAAGGGTAAATTAAAAGTTTCTTGTTGTAACCACTGTTCATTATTTTTTGGGTTGCTTTTTTTCCCCTCTCTTTCCTTCTAGAGTACATCCAGGACTACAGAATATGCTGCAACCAACAATCCCACTGCTATTACTCTGGAGGAATACTTCAACCCAGAATTTGATTTGAAAGGCAGAGACATAGGAAGACCAAAGGAAGTCACTGTTAGAACACAGAAGTGAGAAATACCATTTTAACTATTTCTAGTTTGTCTCTTCTCGGTTATCTAATCCCTGAAAACCATTTTTACAAATATCCAGTGTGGTTTTTCCCCCCAAGTTTTCACAATTAATTAGATGAGAGATCTTGAAGTATAATCTATTTTTAATTCCACTGAGTCAAAGCAAACATTTGGGCTGGTGTTGTAACTTGTTAGTAACCTCCTGTCACTGCCCAACTGCCTGTTTTGCTTTGCATCTGTTCCTAAACTGTGAATTTAGGATGTTTTTTATCCTACTTTGTCTTTAAGATTTAAAGCAACCTTATGGATGAGTGAAGAGTTCCCCTTGTCTCTTATGGAGCAAGTCACTCCAATCATTGACCTGATGGCCAGAACCAGTGCTCATTTTGCCAGACTTAGGGATTTCATCACTCTGGAATTTCCACCAGGATTTCCTGTCAAAATCGGTAATATTTAGCAATTTTTATAGTAACATCTTGTCCATTTTTCCCCCTTTGGTTTCACAATATATTATTAAAAAAAAAAAAACAACACATTGGCCTTTTATTTTCTCACTGCTACCTGAAACATTGTTTTGTACATCTGGAGTCAATCCAGAAATATCATTTTAAAGACAATGTCATTAGTGTGAGCATGAGCTGCTGTCAGCCCCTTTCCTCTTAGCTTCAGTGCCTTAAATTTGGCAAATCTTATTTTAAAACAAGAGATTTAGAGAGAGATTGAGCTAAATAAATAATAATTAAAAAAATAAAAATTAAATGAATAATAATAAATAACTAAAGCCACCTTATTGGTGAGTTTAGTTCCTCTGTGCTTTGTCATTATAGGAGGCTGTTGTGGAAGCAAACATTTGTTCTCATGTTGGCAGAAATCTTGTTCTCTTACAGAAATTCCCCTGTTTCACGTGCTGAATGCTCGAATTACCTTTGAAAATGTCAACAGCTGCAGGACAGCTGAGAGAACCTCTCCTGGAGGTGCACAGAGTGATGCAGGTAAGGGATCTCTCCTTTTTACATCCCTGTCCCTGCAATGCACAGAGGAGGGAGAAGCAGGGAATGGAACAGGGGGAGCTGCAAGGTGTAACTGCAAAACCATTCATCAGAATATATTCTGTTACAGCTTGTTACAAACAGGACACAGCGTGGTTTTAGCTTTATTTGCCTTCTGTAGGTGCTAATTTCGAGGTTGACCAGTCGGTGTTTGAGATCCCCAAATCCTACCACATCCAGGATGATGGCAGGAACATCCTCGTGCAGGATGAGGACAATGAGATCATGCAGTTTGCCATCCAGCAGAGCTTGTTGGAATCTGGTGCAAATAAAGTAAGTGCTGGGGTCTGTACAGTGGCAGCCTGGGCAAGGACTGTGCAGCAAGAGCTGAAGGAAACCAGTGTAGGATCACTTTTTCTACTTTAGACTTTAGAAGATAAAAATAATGCATTTCAAAGAAGAAATAAAGGTGGTTTCAGGGTGACTTTCAGTGAGTTACTCTGCAGATCTGATAACTGCTGTGGAATTGTCTCTTTGCCCATCTCTAGGAGCTGGAGATGCTTTCCAACGGAGCAGTTGCATATTCCTCAGACTTCAACATGCAGTATCAGAAGTAAGTTTTTTTTTTTTTTCACATCAAACCTTGCAAAAATACCCCCAGCAGTACCAGGAAGCAATTTGGCTTTTTTTTTTTTTTAATATATATGAGCAAATGCACAAAACTCGAGATTTCTTGTTTTGCTTCTTCCAACTTTTCTAAGAAACAGGAACTCCAAACTGGGCCTCCCTGGTTTATGTTGTGTAGCTCTTTCCAGCTGTGGGGCTGGTCTGTGCACACAGCAGATTCTTTACCCAACATACAAACCCAGTCCTTCTCTTCTGCTCTTAAAACTCTGAATTTCCCTCTGCATTGCATCTTTGGTTATTAGAGGCTGCACACTTCAAGGCAGATCTTATTTCTTTTCAAAATTCTTATGTAATCCTTAAAAACATGGATTTAATGGACACTTAAAAATGGGCTCTGGTGTCTGTGGAGTCTTCCTGCAGTTAAGTGCAAAGAAACCAAGAACTGGATCTTCTGGGTTCTTCTATCATGAAAAATCCTTTAAACCAGGTGAGGATACTTTTAGAGGGCCCATTGAAAATAGAACTGCTGGTATCTGTGAATGATTCAAAGGAATCCTTGTTTGTCATAGGGAATTTTACACGTGTTGGAACAGCTGCTCTCATATCCTCAAACTGTTTTCTCCCCTCTGGGAGAGATTTTCAGGTTTCTGAGCCTAAAACAGTTGCCAGGAAGGATCATTGCAAAGAATATGAGACAGGCTCTGTCTCTTTTACTTCTCAGAGTTGTTCTTTTCCATCAGGGCACTTCAGGAGAGCTTTCTGTCAAGATCAGGGAACTCCCACAGCAGCAGCTCCAGTGAAGCCTCCAGCTTTGAGAAGGACTTGCAGCTTGCCATGGAATTGTCAGTGAGGGAGCAGGAGGAGCAGGAGAAGCAGCGTCAGGAAAAGGAAGATGCAGAGCTCCAGCAAGTCTTACAGCTCTCTCTTGTGGAAAAATAACTCCTAAGTGACCTCCTGAAGCAGGGATGACCAAATCTGTGTAAAACTGGAGATTGTCAGAGCTGTCAGTCTGAAGACCACTCCTGGATTGCTTAAGGAAACATTTTACTGCCTTCTAAGTTGGCATCAGCTGCAAAAACCTGATTTATTTTTGTTTGGAGGAGTTGTAGATCACAGGACTCCACATCTGGCTCCCCAACCATGCAGTCTTAGCTTTGAAGGAAATGTTTTTATCTAAACTTATTTATTGAAGAGCAGATGGAAATTTTGCTTTGCATCAGGATGTAGGATTGCAGTAAAGCTTGAAAGCCTGATTTATGGGGAGTTCAGGAGGAAAACTTCATTACTTACCAAAGAAAAACTCATCTGCTTCATTATTTCTTAATAATTCAATGCCATTGCCTGTTTTTCCAGCTGTTCCATGGGAGAGCATCTCCCTGCCTATACACACAGAATAGTTCTTCATGCTGACAGATGTTTTCTGTTAGTTTTGTTTAGATATGGTTATCTCTCCTCTAGTTATTGAGATTTTTGGCTTAAGAGGGATAATTTTATACTTGAACAGCTCATCCAAGCTCCAGATTAAACTAGTGCTTTCTGAAAAAGGACAAAACAAGTAGCCAGTAATATTTTAGATGCTGAAATGGGACCATCTGTCCAGTACAGCAGCAGTTTCTGCAGTGATTCCAAACCAGCTCTTTCCCCTGCTCAGAGGGCAGCAAGAAATTAAGGGATAGATACAGGTGCTTCTTTGGGATCTCTTGGTGTGCATGGCTGAGTGTGGGTGCTAAATGCAGCCAGGAAAAGAATTCAGGGGAGATTTTCACGTGTCCTTATTGGAAGAGAAGTTTAATTCTGCAAGGGAAACGTGTGTTGCTTTTTAAAACCCCAGCGGCTTGTCCTTCATGTGAATGCATCTATTTTTTTACCTGAATATTTTTATTGATTTTTAAACCAAACCACTAGGCCTACACTCATCAAACTGGTCTTGTAACGATTCCTAGGTCTGTTTTAACCAGCTTTCCTCAGGTTTTTTGGCCATACAGGATCTTTGTAGCTCTTTTATCTGCACTCCTCTCGGTGTTTACAGTACTCACACTGTGACTCTCAAGTGCACTCCACAGGTACACGATGAACAGCCACAGGAAAGCCTTACACTTGTTAAATGTGAGCAATATCCCTCTGCTCTGCCTGGCAGGGCTGGAGGAACCTTTGGTACAGCTGCTCTTGAGCTTGCTCCTAACGTTGTTCCTGTTCCTCAGGCTGAACAGGGCAGTTCTGGGTGACCAACTATTAATTAACCAATGTAAAATCACTCTAAAATGGACTTGATCATAACCAGTGGGGCAGTTTTAAACCCTATTTTAAACCAATAATCCATTGTTTTGCATAGGAAATGATTACAATTCCTTCAGTGTACACTAGGACCGGCCTCTCCACACTGGGTTTGTTGTTCCCTGGCACAACTTGCATCCCTGAAAACAGCTGCTGGAAATGGGGACTGTCCTGCACAGGGGCAGTGGGCTGGGTTGGGATTTCTTTCTTTGCAAAAGGGGATTCCTGTGGCTGTCACAGGTGGGAGAAGGGAAGAGGCCTCGTGTTGAGCTCCTGACAGGGTGGGAGGCAGGAGATGGAGCTGTGGGCATTCCTCCAGTGGGAATAAAGAGTGCTGTTGCCTTTACAAACCCGCCTGCCTGGCATTGCCTGTCTTCTGCTAAGCTTTTCAAAGGTTACAAGAGGGGTAAAAATAGCATTTTTCAAGCTGACTTGTTCTGGTTTTATATTTAAACTAAAGAACATTGAGCATTTTCAGTTAAAGTTCTGTTACGCTCCTGCTTCTTAGTCTGTGACTGTAAAATAAATTGGATTAGCTTTGGGGTTTTTTTTTTTTGCTTTCTTTGGCATTTGTATGATTCCAGCTAAAACTAGAAGGCCCTGCTTCCCTCAGCCAGGTGCTGCTTCTCTTAAAGCCTGACTTAACCCTTTCAGTGTAAGATGGACATGCTCTGTGTGCTGGAAGAAAAACCAAAGGTACTGCACATTACACCACACACGGGTATTTTTTTCTCACACTGTATTTGGAGTCTTTTTTTTTTCTTTTATGAATTATCTGTCTTTTTGTATATTAAAGTGACATTATCATCTGAAATTCTCCCAAGGTAGTTCTGGCTTTTGGACGTTTTCAGCCAAATTTTGAGTCTCCCTGTCTTGGAGAATCAGTACAACACAGAAGTTAAGGCAGTGAAAAGCAGGAAACCCTATTATTTTCTCTCTGCAGCTTCTTGTAAGAGAGGAGAGAGGGTTCTGAGTGGGTTTAATATTAAGGCCAAGATTGTTGTGTAAACAGAGTCCAACCTCTCTCTGAGGCAGCTTGAGGCTGATGTAGGAAAGAGAAGCTCAGAGTTACAAACAGCTGTAGCTTCTTCTAAAAAGTTCTTTAAGTTGATGCTGCTAGCTCCTGAAAGCAAGACTATGTGCTTTTTTTTGTGCTTTTGACCCCATTTCAAGGCTTTTTACATCAGCAATTCATGATTTTGTTTATTTGGAAACCCTTCTTACACTGCTTTGGCTGAGTTTTGATTCATAGCTGAGCTGCTGGAAACTGCACAGCCGTTGTAGGATGTGCTTCCATTGTGCTGTTAAATGGTTCCTTGTTGACCAACATCCATGGAAACATTGTCCCAGCACTGCCATCCTCTTCCCTGGCTTCCCCCAGCACTGCCATCCCACTAAAAACAAGGTAGGAGCCATGAGGGGACCAGAGGTGGGGATCAGGACAGCCTCACCCCTTTCCAGCCCAGTTAATAACAAACAGCACAGCCATGAATAAATAAGAGCCTGGATTGTTTACTGAGCATTTTATTTGTACAAAGAGGCATAGCAGGGAGTGAGGAATGAGAGCAAACAGAAATTCTGCTCCTGGGAATGCAGAGCTGGGGCTGGGAGCTTCACCATCCACCCCCACGAGCAGCACAGACTGCAGGCCAGGCTTCACAGCGATGAAGGAGCAAGGAAAATCAGGAACCAGTGAGCAAAAGGAGGAGCAGAAAGCAATAGAAAGAACACTCTTGGATTAACAACTCCATCTGTTCGAGGCCAGGCTCACTCTGTCATTTCTCAAAACAAAGAAAATCCCTGTTCAATGCCAGCACTCAGTGTCCTTGAAACAGAACAGAAAACACCTCAGATGCAGCACGAGGGCTTGAGAACAGGTCAACAACAATTAGTCTGGAAGTTACATTTTTAAAACTCTAAATAAATTACTAAGCAAAACACCCCTATGTTAAATATTAAAGTAATAATTAGTAAAATCCAGTTACTACTTGTAGCAGTGCAAAACAAAATAGCAGCATTCGTATGGAAGTGGGATTCAGTGTAAACACTTGTTACTGAAACTGCATAAAATGGGTCTGGCTGGAGCTCAAACTCTTCCAGAGCATCTGCCTGGCTTGCAGACCTTTGGAGGCTCCTGCTTGCAGGAGGACAGTGAGCAGCACATGCTGGAACCCCTCAGCTGCACCCCGGTGCCCAACAGGTTCAGCAGGGCTGGTTTGATGGGAGGTTATTTGGGGCTTTTTAGCCAGGAGTTAAAGCAAATAACGTTGGGAATGAGAAGCCTGGCTTGGGGAAAACTACACCAGGATCAGGTCATGCATCAGTGTTTCTGCTCACAGGCAGGAATGGACCAAACCCTCCACCCACTGCTGGCTGGCTCACTGAGCTTTTACCTTTGGAATATTTTTGAATGGGACCTTAAAGCTCATCCTGTTGCACCCCTGCCCTGACAGGGCCACCCCCCACTACCCCAGGTTGCTCCAAGCCCTGTCCAACTCCCAGAACTCGGCGTTCAAACAAGGACCTGAATTAATCAGAAAGCAAAAAGCAGACGTGGCGTGACCGAGCACGTGGAGCTGCTCCTCGGACAATGTCCCCAATCTCGCCCCGTCCTTGTGCCAACCGAGGCCCCGGCTGCCTGCACAGCCCGGGGATGCTCTGGAGCACACGGGGTCGGATCAGCCTCTCCAAAACGCGGGGATTTAGGAGGCGCTGCTCAGCCCCTGCTCCGAGCCAGGCGGGATCGCTGCGAACACGGCCCAGGAGCTCCAGGAGTCTGTTTGCTGAGGAAGAGGAGGATGATTTCCAGCACCCGGCCAGAGCACCGCTGGAAGCCACATCACGATGGAGCCACGGGATACAGCACGGGCAGAGATGGGGGGAAAGCCACGCTCGCATCCTCAGCGCATCCCCAGCAGCTGCCGGGAGCGGACGGGAGAACCGGGCGGGACCGGAGCAGCGGCGGCACGGTGGGTACCGGAGGGGAGAACCTGCTGGGTCCGGAGCAGCAGTGCCGGGACGGTGGGTACCAGACGGGAGAACCGGCAGGGCTGAAGCGATGCTGGGATGGCGGATTCCAGGTGGGAGAACCGGGTAGGATGCAGCATTCTCTCGATGCCCCGGTGGGTCCCGCTCCGCTACCGCCGCCGGACGGGCCGGTAGACACAGATGGCCATGAGGATGATGGTGAGCAGCAGAGCGCTGAGGATGCTGCCCAGCAGCACTACGGCGGCAAGAGAAAGAACATTAATTCAACACTCCCTGAGCATCTCCCGAGCCCCCGGCCGGGTCGTGGCGGGGCTATCCCCGGTGCCCCCCGCTCCTCACCCAGGTTCTGATGCTGCAGAACAGCGTAGGGCCGGCTGCGCTCCGCCGGGCCCGGCGACAGCGGGGACAGCGCCCAGCCCCGCGCCGCCGCCAGCCCCATCGCGCCGCGACACCACGGACCCCGCCGGGCTTTGTGCGCCGGGCCCGGCCCTGCCACTTCCTGCCGCCCGCCCCGCCCCGGCACCGGCCTTCCGGGGGAGCGGGGCGATGGAACGGCACCGGGAGCGGCTCCGGGAGCGGCACCGGGAGCGCTGCGCCCCGCGCCCGCCCGGGACAGACCCCCGCGTCCATAGCGCGTCCCTGCACCCCCGTGGGCACCCTCTGCCCCTCAGCCCTGTGTGTCCCCCCCAAGTCCCGTGTGTCCCCCCTAAGCCCCGTGTGTCCCCTCAAGCCCCCGCTGTCACGACCGTGGGTCCTTCCCGGTGTTTTAAGGTCCCCAAACACCGAGGGACGGTGATGCTGCTCTGGGAGCGATGGGAATAAGAAGCCGCGGCGGGTGGATGGCTGACACCGGTCCAGGGATGCCTCACCCCGACCCAGGGTTTGGGTTTAAAATGAGATATATTAGGGGTTTTCCCCTCTTTAAATGCCTATTCCCTGCATCCCCCGGGATGGGGCGGCAGGAGGCACCGACCTGCTCGGATTCAGCAGTACCTGGGACCCACCCCCGGGCTCGGGCGAGTCCTCCGCCGGATTTTGGATCTTTTTAGCAGGATAAAGTGTGTCTGGACAGCGACAGCACCCCTGTCCCCCATCCCAGCCCGGGCTCTGAGCCCCGCACGGCGCTCCATGAACACAGCACTGCCAGCTCCGGCTCCTCTCCCTCCCCTCAGCTCCGAGCATCAGCATCAGCTTTATTTTCCAAACACTCACGGCACAGCTACAGACACGCACGGGGGGGAACCTTGGAGCGAGGCAATTCCTCCATCTGCTCCGGGAGCTGGGCTTCTCCCCCAGCCCCGGCTGTTGGTCCCGCAGGGGCCGCAGCGCTGCTCCCGTTCTCCCCGCCGTGCTTTCCTCCCTGCCAGCAGCGAGAACGGGCTCCGCTCCGCCGGGATGTGCCCTCGGTGATGCTCGTGGAGATGCCAGGTCCGGTCTGTGCTGAGGAGCTGCCCCATCGCTGTGCCAAGAGGGAGCCCGAGCAGTGCCCGCGTCCCCCGCGCTACAGGACCGGGGCCATGCCCACCCCCTCTGCCTGGGGGGCTCGCATCAGCTTCTCGGGCCGAATGCAGACGGCGAGGCGCTGATGGAGAGATAAAACACAGCGCGTCTCCTCCCTGCGCTCCCCCGAGCCCTCCCCAGGGCATTAAATCCCGGTGGGGTTTAATTGCCGCTCAACAAAGATGCTGAGGATGTGTCGCAGACATCTTTTATGAAAAATCCTTTCTTTAGGATTTTTCCTCCTGAGAAGCTGAGAGGCCTCAGGAACAAAATTTGATTATCTGCTGCTGTGGAATGCAACCGGTGGATCTTTGATTAGCCCATGTTGGTTGTTTCTAATTAATGGCCAATCACAGCCCAGCTGGCTCCGACAGAGAGTCCGAGATGAAGCCTTCGTTATCATTTCCTTCTTATTCTATTCTTAGCTAGCTTTCTGATGAAATCCTTTCTTCTATTCTTTTAGTATAGTTTTAATATAATATATATCATAAAATAATAAATCAAGCCTTCTGAAACATGGAGTCAGATCCTCGTCTCTTCCCTCATCCTCAGACCCCTGTGAACACGGTCACAAGGATGCATCAACCAGCCTGGCTTCCCAAGGGGGGGTCCCTGCCCACCCCAGCCCACCCAGGAGCCCTGGGATTGTCAGTCCTGACCTGCTTGAGGGACCCTGGTGTCCAGACGAGCTTGTACACCATGTACAGGGGGATGCAGATGAAGGAGGATGCCCCGATGAGGAATCCCACGGAGATGCTCCACTCGGGGTACTGGTACTCAAAGAGGGTCAGGGGAGGCTGCTCCAGGAGGGAGCTGATGACAATGAACTGTAACGAGCAGAGCCACAGGGGCCTCCAGTCCTGTGAGCAGTTTGGGCTCCTCACACCAAGACAGACATGGAGAGGCTGGAGCGTGGCCAGAGAAGGGAACAGAGCTGGGGAAGGGGCTGGGAAAGGGGCTCAGCCTGGGGAAAAGGAGGCTCAGGGAGGATTTTCTGTCTCCCCACAACTCCCTGATAGGAGGGTGCAGCCAGATGGGAGTTGGGCTCTGCTTCCAGGGAACAAGGGACAGAACCAGAGGAAATGGCCTCGGGTTGTGCCAGGTTATGTTGGACATCTGGGAAAATTTCCTCACCAAAAGGGCTGTCCAGCCCAGGGCAGTGGTGGAGTCCCCATCCCTGGAGGGCTTTAATATCCCCCTGGATGTGGGCCTTGGGGACATGGCTTAGCGGTGGCCTTGGCAGTGCTGGGTAATGCTTGAACTCTTTGATCTTAGAGGGCTTTTCCAACCCAAACAATTCCCTGATCTCCCCAGCTCACCCCACAGGTTATCAGGGTGCAGGGATGGAACCAGATGATCTTTAAGGTCCCTTCCAACCCAAACCATTCTGCAATTCCATGATTCTATGAGCACCCTCCACGTCCTGCTGCTCCCCCTGTCATCCCAAATCCCAGGCAGCATGGGCATCACAGGGGCACCTCCCAGGCTGCCACCCTGGCTGGGTGAGGGCTGGGAGGCTCTGTTTGACAATCCCTGTGAGCTGCTGGCCTGCCAGGGCTGCTCAGCCCCGTGCTGAAACAAAACCCTCTGCTGCGTGTGCTTTGATGATAATACTCCTCTCTTAATAACCAGGGCAAAGTGCTTAGAGCCATAATTAATCCTCACAAGGCCTCTTCTCCTGCAGATCCAGTGAGATTAGGCCCCTGTGCCCACGGCAGCCTTTGAAGTGCCGTGGGAGCTGGCGTTTCAAAGGGATGGATCCAGCCCAGCACAGGGGACAGGGACCCGTGGCCAGCCCTGCCAGGGATGCTGAGTGCTGGGAGGATGAGGCAAAGCTGAGCTGGCACCCGTGTGAGCACCCAGCTTTGCCCTGGAGCTGTGGAAAAGACTGGAAAATGAACTTCCAGCTCCCTTTCTCGGTGAGGTCCTGGGGATGTGGGCACTGTGGCTGGAGCAGCAGCATGGGGAGGGCTGGTGTGAGGTCCCACAGCCCTGTCTGCTCTCCTGGTCACCTCGTGTGGGTGAGAGGGGAGTGATCCATGGCACAGGGAGCTGGGCAGCAGAGGGGAGTGGCTGCAGGGTGTCCAGAGGGACAGCAATGACCTTGTGCATAATTTGGCCATGCACACTCACCGCCAGCAGGGCTGGGCTGATGGCGACCCAGCACAGCTTCCAGAAGAGCCCTGGGGTGAAGCCCAGCATGGCTTTGACATCGTGGGAGAACCTCTGGATCCCTGCCAGAGGAGAGAGCCCTCAGAGCCCTGGGATCCTGCTGGGGATGTGGGGTCAGGGATATCCCCACGGACACAACGGCCTCTGCCCCCATCCCAGCCCTCTGCTCCCATCCCAGCCCTCTGCCCCCATCCCAGCCCTCTGCTCCCATCCCAGCCTGGCCAGGAGCCCCACACAGGATCCAGTGCCTGGGATTTACTCACCTGTGCAGGGTCACTCACCTGTGTAGGTGCCCCCAGAGTGTTTTCCACGACAGAGGCAGTTTCTTACCATAAAACCAGGAGACAGCGATGGTTTCCAGCAGCACCACTGCCAGGATGGAGCAGCCAGCACCAAACTCCTCCAGCAGCTTCACCACATAGGCTCCCCCCTGGAGCAGCAGGGGGAGGCTGCAGACCCCACGGGGTGCAGGAGGGGATGTGGGGGGCCAGGGCAGGGTGGTGCCAGTGGAACTCACGTAGGTGAGGGTGCTGAGGGAGCCTAGGAAGCAGACTGTGATGAGGCCGAGGACAAAGAGCTCCCGTCGCCCTGCCAGGACCTGGGGGTACTCGTCCATCACGGCCGTGATCACGGCCTCCAAGCCTCCAAACTGCAAAGAAATGCTGGTGAGGGGTGGAGAAATGGGGTGTGGGGACAGCCCTGCTCTCCAAGAAAATCTGCATGGCAGAGTGGGGATGCCCCATCCCATCCCATCCCAGCCCATCCCATCCCATCCCATCCCATCCCATCCCAGCCCATCCCATCCCATCCCATCCCAGCCCATCCCTCCCCTTGTCACCCCACTTTCAGCCATGGGACATGGCCACCCCCGGTCCCTGCTGGGGACACAGCTGGGCTGTCCCCTCCTACCGTGCTGTCCAGCCCCAGGGTGATCATCATCAGGAAGAAAATGATGGCGAAGAAGGTGGATCCCACCATGTTGGCAATTGCTTCAGGGTAGGTGATGAAGAGAAGGCTGGGCCCTGGGAGGGGACACTGGCTCGGTTGGCTGTTCCCTGGCACAGCCCTGGGGGTGGGAAGAGGCTGCTGGAGGGAGGAGAACCTTTATCTCTGGCGACATCCTCCACCTCCACGTCCCTCATCTCAGCCATGTAGCCCAGCACGGTGAAGATGACGAAGCCTGAGAGGAAGCTGGTGAGGCAGTTCACAGCACTGGTGACCAGGGCATCCCTGGAGGGCAGAAAAGAGGCAGAGACCCCACTCCAGGTCAGCCCTCACCCTGCTCCAGCTGCCCTGGCCTTGCCCCACTCCAGTTCCCTCTCCTGGCCCATTACATCAAAACCATCAGTGAAATGGGGAAAGATGCCCAGTCTGCAGCCAGGGGGACCAGGGATGTGGCAGTAGGCACCAGGAGCTGTTGGGATGTGGCAGAGGGCACCAGGAGCTGTTGGGATGTGGCAGAGGGCACCAGGATCTGTTGGGATGTGGCAGTGGGCACCAGGATCTGTTGGGATGTGACAGAGGGCACCAGGAGCTGTTGGGATGTGACAGAGGGCACCAGGAGTTGTTGGGATGTGACAGAGGGCACCAGGAGCTGTTGGGATGTGGCAGAGGGGACCAGGAGCTGTTGGGATGTGGCAGAGGGCACCAGGATCTGTTGGGATGTGGCAGTGGGCACCAGGATCTGTTGGGATGTGACAGAGGGCACCAGGAGCTGTTGGGATGTGACAGAGGGCACCAGGAGTTGTTGGGATGTGACAGAGGGCACCAGGAGCTGTTGGGATGTGGCAGTGGGCACCAGGATCTGTTGGGATGTGGCAGAGGGGATCAGGAGTTGTTGGGATGTGACAGAGGGCACCAGGATCTGTTGGGATGTGGCAGAGGGCACCAGGATCTGTTGGGATGTGCCTCCACTGCAGCTTGCCCACTGGGATGGACCCTCACCTGTAGCAGTTGTTGTGGAAATGGTTGTAACTGGCCAGAGCAAGGAGGACTCCAAATCCAGGGCCCAAGGAGAAGAAAATCTGCGCAGCAGCATCCACCCAGACCTGGAGGGAGAAACAACAGGAGGATGGGCAGGGCAGGAGGTCCTTGGGGCTGGGATGGGGCTGGGAGGTGCCCCACAGTAGCAATGGCATGGACACCCCCTGGCACAGGGCCGGGGCTGTGCTGAGAGTGTCCAGAGAAAAGGGTCCAGAGCTCCTCTCCTGCCTGCCCTGTGCCCCCAGGAGATGTCCTGGGGGCTGAGGAGCTGCTGTGGCATGGAATGAGCTAATTTCCACCCTGGACACTCAGCAGTGTCACCCTTGGAGCAGGGATGGATGGAGGGGAGCCCCGAGCCTGCCGTGCCCGCTCCTGCCTGGCACATTCAGTGCTGGCAGCCCTCATTACCTTTAATGAGAATTCTCAAGTGCTGCCTGGTAATTACCCACAGGAAGCCCATTGTCAGCCCAGGGGGGAGCACAGCACAAACAAAACCGGCCAGAATGAGATGGGTGATTCAATTATGGATTTCCATTTCCAAGAGCCTGTCCAGGGCACCGTTTCTGTGGGAACAAGGGCCCCATTGCCCTGTGGTGGGGCCAGGCCCGTGGGCAGGGTTGGGTGGGTGCCCTGGGGAGGGGTTTTGGGTGCTGCCCTGACCAGATGGGTGGGTGGGTGTGTGACTGTGTTCACAGGGGTCTGAGGATGAGGGAAGAGACAAGGATCTGACTCCATGTTTCAGAAGGCTTGATTTATTATTTTATGATATATATTATATTAAAACTGTACTAAAAGAATAGAAGAAAGGATTTCATCAGAAGGCCAGCTAAGAATAGAGTAAGAAGGGAATTATAACAAAGGTTTGTGGCTCAGACTCTCTGTCCAAGCCAGCTCACTGTGATTGGCCATTAATTAGAAACAACCAACATGGGCCAATCAAAGATCTACTTGTTACATTGCACAGCAGCAGATAATCAATATTTACATTTTGTTCCTGAGTTCTCTCAGCTTCTCAGGAGGAAAAATCTTAAAGAAAGGAATTTTCATAAAAGATGTGTCTGTGACAGGTGTGCTCTGGAGGGCTCTGGGTGCTGCCATGCCCTGGGCAGGGGGTCCCACCCTCACTCACCGAGGTGCTCAGCAGCTTGCCCCAGTCTGGGCGCAGGTAGAAGACAACTCCTCTCCAGGCTCCAGGCAGGGTGGCCCCTCGGATGAGCAGGATGAGCAGGACCACGTAGGGCAGCGTGGCTGTCACCCACACCACCTGGGGGGGGAGGCACTGTCACCCTGTGTCACCACCCAGCACCCAAACCCTGCGCTGGGCCCGCCCAGGGTGGCCTCGGGGACAGGGGTGAGGAGGAGGAGGTGACATTCCCTCTCGGGGGTGGCAAGATCCTACCAGGTGAGGGGTTCCTCCTGCCCTGGCAGGGCAGTGCTGGAGCTCCCCTCACCTTCCCAGAGGTTTTCACCCCTTTCCACAGGCTGAAGTAGACGATGGTGAAGATGAGGAAGAGGCAGAGGAGCAGCTGCCAGCGGATGCCCCCGATGTCATACAGACCCCCAGATTTCTGGATCTCCAGCACCTTCCTCCTGCAGGATGGGATCCCCAGGGCTGGGAGCAGCCTCAGCCCCAGGCAGGCAGTCCCTGAGCTCCTCAGGAGCATTCCCACCCCAGAGCCCCCTGAGGGATGTGCCCAGCTCACACCACCCACATCCTTGCACTCACGTGTAAAACTCCTCGGCGGGGGACCTGGAGAAGTTGGTCCAGGTCACGTTGCTCTTCCCAAAGTAGTTGGTGCAGTCAGGGGTGTTCCAGGGGTTGTCACAGCTTGCCCAGGGCAGTGTGGCCGAGAAGGATGAGTAGAAGTAGTAGAGAGCCCAGGCAATGATGGTGTTGTAGTAGAAGGAGACGTAGAGGCCGATGATGCAGATGGCAAAGCCGATGCCTGGGAAAAGCAGGATCGGGATCAGCTTTGGGACACGACTTTGGGGACCTGCTGGGGGTCAGGGTGTCACCCCAGCTGGGGCCTCTCACCTTTAAAGATGGGGCAGATGCGCTTCCAGATGGGGATGGCACCTGTCCTGTGGAACTGCCCCAGGGCCAGCTCCATGTAGAAGAGAGGCACCCCCCCAAAAACAGCCATCAGCGTGTAGGGGATGAGGAAGGCTCCTGCAGTGGGGGGGAGCAGAGCAGGGTGAACACCAGGGGACCATGGCATTGTCACCTCCCTCCCTCCCGGCACTGCCCCAGCAGGTCTGGATGCGTTTGTGGGAAGCTTTGGAGATTGTCTGGTCAGAGGAGCTCAGAGATGTGAGACCCTGCTTGGTGCTCCAGCAGCCCTGCTGGGGTCCCAGCCCTTGCTGGGGAGGCACCATTTGGCCAGGCTGGAACAAAGAACCACATAAACCATTGGGACACAGGGGAGGGGACACCCAGCACCCCTCAGGTCTGGAAGAGTTTTGGAGGAAAATCTGACTGAATATGCACAGCCACCCCAAGACACATAATTAGCGCTGTAATCTGCATTATTCATTACATCCTCATTTTTACTGGGGCTACACTTGTACCCCATGGAGCTTTTGGGAGTGGAACTGCTCTCTGAGTTCTGCTGGGATTAGTTAATTTAACCCCCACAGCTCCTCCCTCTGACAGATGTGAGTGTGGTGCACCCCAACATTCCCAGTACCCCCAAAACCCTCAGCACCTCCAGCATCTCCAAAACCCCCAGTATCTCCAATATCCCTGAAACCTCCAGTATCCCAAATATCCCCAACACCCTCCTGCAGCACCCCTGGCTGCCTGGCAGGGCTGGCCCAACAGGACCAAGTGTTTCCAGTGTTTTCCTTCCAGGCAGAGCCTGAATTGTGGGTGAGTCCAGCGCTGCCCATCCCCGTGCTCCCCCTCCGTGGGGCTGTGCTCCCCCAGAGCTGCTCCCTGAACTCCTCACCCTCCCATGTGTGTGGGGCAGGTGGAAACCTCCCACCCGAACCACAGGCACGCAGAGGGGCTCAGCTCTGCTCCCAGTCCCAGAGGAGCATCTCACAAATAACTCTGTTTCAACGTGGGCACCTGGGATCCACAGTTTTGCCTTGAGTATGGAACTAATTACCTCTTTCTAATTTTCCCAAGCAGTGGAGGATGCTCCCTGAAAGCCAACTTTGGCAATTAAATCCGCTGCGCTTTCCCAAACAGCACAAAATTCTCATCCCTCCTTTTTCATTTCCATGTGAGGGGGGTTTCTATCCTGCTCCATTCCCAGCAATTTATTTAGTTGTCATTTACTGAAGGTTTTTTTTCCCTTTGTGGTGTTTTTTCTGTGTCTTTGCTTCCCATTGATCCCTCAAAGCTGGGGCTGCTCGTGATGTCCAGCACTGCCAGCCAGGATCCACAGCAGGAGGGTGGGATGCTCATGAGGATGATTTTAAACCAGGGGCAGCTTCCCAGAGTCTCAAAATCATGAATTGTGTGAACCTCCCAGCCCAAATTTACAGATTTTTATCCTTTTTTGCAATTTGGACCGTGCTAATTTTCCCTTTGTGATCCTAGAGCTGCTAACGCACCTCTAACCCCACTGGGGAAGGAGACCAGGAACGGAGGGAAAGACCAGGAAATGAGGAAAGGACCCCAGGGAAGGAGGATGGAGGGAGTGGAGGAGGATTTTGAATGAAGAAAGACACAAACAGAAAAGAGACAGATGTCGGGAGAAGTTGGGTCGGTCTTTAAACCGCCCTGTCTGAAGTGGAGCAGCTGGAAACAAAGAAGGAGAAGAAACAGTGAATTCTTCAGGGTGGGAAAGATAGAAAACGAGGAAAAAGGCATCATTTCTCCAAAAGAAGACTTAAATAAGCCCAGTGGTGTCCTTACCCCCTCCGTTCTGGTAGCAGATGTAAGGGAACCGCCAGACGTTGCCCAGATCGACGGCGAATCCGACGACGGAGAGGAGGAAATCCATCTTTTTGCTCCACTTGTCCCTGGGGTGGCTCTGGAGGTTTGGGGCTGCAGGGCTGGCGGGGGGACCCAGGCAGGGCTGCTCTGCCATCCTGCCACCCCGGCAAATCCTGCAGGATTCAGGCTGGGTAACTTGGGGAGGATTTCTGTGCGGCTGATGACAGATCCGAGGAGGGGAGGGTCAGGCTGAGCGCGCTTCCCCACCTCCCGCTGGAAACCCACGGCACGGAGAGCAGGGAAACAGAGCCGTGCTCTGATCAAAGGCAGCTGGGGAGGGCGGCCCCCGAGCCTGGGGACCAGCCTGACCCTGCAGGGACCGGCATCACCTCATGGGGACCCTGCAGGGACTGGCATCACCTCATGGGGACCAGCCTGACCCTGCAGGGACAGCATCACCTCATGGGGACCAGCCTGACCCTGCAGGGACCAGCATCACCTCATGGGGACCCTGCAGGGACTGGCATCACCTCATGGGGACCAGCCTGACCCTGCAGGGACAGCATCACCTCATGGGGACCAGCCTGACCCTGCAGGGACCGGCATCACCTCATGGGGACCCTGCAGGGACCAGCATCACCTCATGGGGACCCTGCAGGGACTGGCATCATCCCACAGGGACAAGCCTGACCCTGCAGGAACCAGCATCACCTCATGGGGACCAGCCTGACCCTGCAGGGACCGGCATCACCCCATGGGGACCCTGCAGGGACCAGCATCACCTCATGGGGACCCTGCAGGGACTGGCATCATCCCACAGGGACAAGCCTGACCCTGCAGGAACCAGCATCACCTCATGGGGACCAGCCTGACCCTGCAGGAACCAGCATCACCTCATGGGGACCAGCCTGACCCTGCAGGGACCAGCATCACCTCACCTTGTGTGAATAAGCATCACCCCGTGGGTCCCACCCAGGGGAGGGGATTCCAGCTCAGTTTTTGGGGCTGAGGTGGTAAAATGGGACTGTGTTTCCTCCTGACAGATCCTTATTTCTCTCTCCGTGGTGCGTTTTGCTAAGGAGGTGACACTGATGCTTGCAGGGGAAATTCGGGAATCATGGGGTGGTTTGGGAATGGAAGGGACCTTTAAAGGTCATCTCATCCATCTGGGCTCGACAGGTCTCTCTGGGGTGTGAATTGCTGGGGAAAAAGCCACACGAAAGTGGAACAACTTCCACAGCTGAGCTGTGACCGGGAGGGGATGGCAGCGTCCCCAAAGCCCCCGCTCTGCCCTGTGACAGTTCCACAGCAAAATTCACTGCGGTGAAACGCGTGCGTGCAGGGCTTGCACAGACCTGGGGTCACCGGGCTCTCCCGGGGCTCTGGGGGCCTTTCACAGCCTTTCCCATCTTTAATTAAAAGAAGCTCCAGGAGAGCCGGAGCCGGAGCCGCGGCTCCAGGGCCATGGCGAGCGGGTTGCTGTGACGACGGTGACATCGTGACGCAGCTGCCGGGCACGGGAAGCCTCTGGACACTGTTAATCCCTCAGGCACACACACGGGGACCCGTCAGAAACCTCCAGTTAAAAGCACATTTATGTGGTTTTTTGTTTTGTTTTGTTTGTGTCCGGCCCTGGCTGCTTTGGCTGTCATAGGATGGAATCACAGAATCGTGGAAGTGTTTTGTTACAGACATGTTTTATGAAAAATATTTTCTTTAAGATTTTTTTCTCTTAAAGCTGAGAAGCTTCAAGAACAAAATGTAAACAATAATTATTTGCTGCTGTAGAATGCAACAAGTAGATCTGTGATTGGTCTCATGTGGTTGTTTCTAATTAATGGCCAATCACAGTCAGCTGGCTTAGACTTTCTGAAAGGAACTTTTGTTATTATTCTTTTTCTATTCTTTGCTAGCCTTGTGATGAAATCCTTTCTTCTATTCTTTTAGTACAGTTTTAATACATCATTTTAATATAATATATATCATAAAATAATAAATTAGCCTTCTAAAACATAGAGTCAGATCCTCATCTCTTCCCTCATCCTGAGACCCCTGTAAACACCACCACAATTAGCAACCCCAAGTGACGAAAAATTCCCACATTGTTTAGGTTGGAAAGACCTAAAAGTGGGTCCAGTCCTGTCAGTCCCTCCACGGGGTGGACTGCACTCCCTCTGCACTGTGGAACCAGAAATTATTGTTGCTTTAAGGTGAAATAATCGCTCTTTGAACACCTCTCCTGTGAAACACAGCAGTTTTCTGCTGGTGGGGTAATGTGGATTTTCCCCCAGTGAAGGGGTTGGGTGGAGGGGGGGCTCAGGGTGGTCCCTGGGCTGGGGGGGGAGCGAGCTGAGATTGGGGGGGTCCCAGCACAGCCCTTCCTTCAGCCCCTGCTCCTAAACCCGGCGTGGCTCCCCCCGAGCCCAGCCCCAGCACACAGGTGAGGGGGAGTTAATCTGCTGTGGTTTACGCGGGATTTGTGCCCCTCCTGGCACTTCCCAGAGCCGTGCATCCCAATCCTTCAGAGCTGGAGTGGAGATGGAAGCCGAGGCTGTGGGGGCTGCCAGTGGGGCTGCCCTTGTGCCGGGATTTGGGAGGAAGGGGAGAGAATTCCCTGCTGGGGAGTGGGGTTTAACCCCCCTGACCAAAGACCATCTCCAGGTGTAAATAACAGAACTGAGGCAGCTGGAGCCCTAACAACTGTGAAAAATAATAGATCACAGAGAATAGATAATAGAGAGCAGCTCTTTCTCTGCTGCTGGCCCTTCTTTTCTCCAGGTGGTTTGCATGGAACGGCTCGGTGGGACAAGTGGGAGACCTCCCTGTGCCCACGTCCTGCCCCTGCTCAGGAGGGCTCAGCAGATGGGCTCAGGCACTGCCAGGGGTCTCAGGGGTCTGTGGGAAGCAGGGACAGCCCCCAGCATCCCTTGAACACTGAACAGTGACCCCTTTCCCAGTGTGGAGCAGCGGCTCTCCAAGCTCTGGCATCCATTTAAAACTAAGCTCCTTTCTCTCCTGAAGAGTCTCGTTTCCCTCACACCGAGCTATTAAATCACGCTCGGGGGGGCAGAGCTGGGCCTGCAGGAATGTCCGTGGCCGGGCCGTGCCGGGTTGGCAGCGCAGGGATGCTCCCGCTGCTCTCCGGGAGCTCAGGCACGGACCGAGCACGGTGGATGCCCCGCTCCAGCCCAGGGCTGAGCCGAGCCGTCGGTTCGGTACCTCCATGGCTGACAGAGCCCCCGGGCCGGCTGGGGAATGAGCCGTGAACGCTGCCGGTGCTGCCGTCCCGCCTGCGGGGCAGGGCAGCGCTGTCAGATCCATCAGCCGGGAGCTTTGACATCTCCGCTGCTTTGAGAAGCTGCAAGGCGGAAAGAGCTGCTGGACATGGGAGGAGGGCAGGGGGAGAGGGATCTCGGCGAGGTCATGGAATGGTTTGGGTTGGAAGGGACCTTAAAGGTCAGGCAGGGCCACCCCTGCCATGGGCAGGGACACCTTGCACTGTCCCAGCTGCTCCAAGCCCTGTCCAGCCTGGCCTGGGACACTTCCAGGGATGGAGCAGCCACAGCTTCTCTGGGCACCCTGTGCCAAGGGCCCACTACTCACAGGGAGGAATTCCTTCCCAAAATTCTGTTTCTACACCTGAGACACTGTGGTCAGACAGTCTGTGCACTGTCTCACCCTGTAACTTCTGCTTTTTCCCGGTTATTTTCCTTATTCAAAGCACAAATCACTTCAGATTGAAAATGCAGAGTTTAAATCCAACTCCAATCAGATTTAAATTTGAATATCCCTTGCTTTAGAAGTTGTTTCTAAACACCAGGATGACTTGATTAGCAGAGTGCTTTTATCCCACCTGCTCAGCCATGCAGGGGAGTGAATTGTGGTCTTAAAACAACTATCCTGCTTAAGCCTCAGAGGCAGCAGTGGGAAGTTTAATTTAATTAGCATGATACTCGGAGATGTAACTTAATCACATTAAGTATAGATCAACGTGCTCTCATTTAAGCTCTCCAAGCTCCAGAAAACAGGGGCCAATCATCTCCCACCTGGCCTTAATCTGGGGAGAGGCAGAATTTTCCGAAGAAAAGGAACCAGCAAGGCTTGAGGGGAGCTTGTCCCGTGCTTTTTTCAGATTTTCTCCCAAAGATTCTGGGACCCATCTGGTCCAGCAATCGCATTCCCCCGAGTTGCACTTGTGCTAAATGGGTATTTAACAAGCAGACAAACAGTGAAAAGCAAACAGAGGACACGGAAATATGGCTACAGCCCAGGCTTCCACCTGGCCCTGGAAGGCACTGAAGGAGTGGAATTTGGATTAATCCCGAGGCCAGAGCTCCCTCCTGTTCTCCTGCCAGCCTGGGCAGTGGAGGGAACTGTTGGGGAAGATGAAACAGGAAAGCCTCATAAATATGATTGCCTGGCAAAAGTTTTTGAGACTATGGAAATAAGAGAGATTGAAATGAAAGCAAGCTTTGAGATACCCCAGTTTCTGAACTACTGGAAAACAATGGTGTGGCTGGCTAAAGGTAATCCCCTTTTGATGAAACAACACCCTTTGCTTGCAGACAGGCCCAAGGGTCAGAGCAGACCCTGCCAGCTTGGCAGAAGGGGTCCAAAGAGGAGTTTTTAGGGTTTAAAATGTAACACAGTATGGTAATGTAACAGTTCTTAAAGTCTGTATGTATAAATGCTATAGGATTTGTATATTGTACTCGATTGGTTAGTGAGAATGAGAATATTCAACACAGAAGAAGATTTATTGTATTGTAAGGGGAACCTCACTCTCTCACACTTTTGCTCTCTTACCCTTTTATGCTCTTACTCTTTTACTCTCTTACCCTCTCATCCTCTCTCCCCCTCTCTTCTCTCAGTCCTGCTCTGAGCTGAGGCTGGCAGCTCCCAGCTGGGCCCTGCACCCTTTGCAATGAACAGCAAGTTCCACAACCTTCCTTCAGGGATCTCTGTCCGTCTCTGTCCGTCCCGATGCTCCAACAGGGAACCATCGGGATGATGCTGGTCCCTGCTGTCACCAGAGCCACCGAGGAGGAGCAAAGCTCGGGGACAGAGGATGCAGCCCAGCTCTGGGATCAGGCTGGGGGCTGCCGGGGGTGTCCCTGCCGGGATGGAGCCCCGGTGCAGCGGGGCCGTGCCGGTGGCCGCTGCCCTGGCACCGCCGCCGTTTGTAGTTATTGGAAACCGGACTGCGGAGGAGCCAGGATGCTGTTTCTATGGAAATGTCCTGGAACAGTAAACCAGGGAAGAGGAAAACAGAAGAGGTGGTGATGGAGCTGCAGGCAGGGCACGCTCTCCGAGGGGCTCTGGCGGTGTCATTTTCACAGGAGGCGTTGGGGGTCTCTGGTCCTTGTCACCTTCCCGCCGCGCTGGAGGCCGCCGGAGCGGGGCTGGATGGCTCACGCCTGAAAGGACGTGGCTGTTCCGCCCCTGTGAGGAACCCCAGAGCCCTGACCCCCCGTCCGAGGCCACACACTGCCCCAGCCATCCCCATGAGCGGCGACACCCCCAGGGCTCTCCCGTGCGGGGTCACCCAGCCCTGCTACCACCGTCCCCGGGCACCTCGGGGCTGGGATAACGGGGAGATAACCGGGGGTGCGGGGACCTGGCTGGGGGGGGGCGCTGGAGGCGACACCGGGAGCCGCGGGACGGCTGTGACCGCACCGTGGGACCGGTCCCGGCTGCGACCCCGGCGAGAGCACCTGCCCAGAGCCGGTCGCCCCTCGGGCCGCCGCTGCCGGGGGTGTCGGGGGTACGGGGCGAGCCGGGGCTGCGGATGCGGGGAGTACCCGGGATACCGGTGCCATGAGTACCGGGAGTACCGGGGTACCGGAGCCGCGGGTGCCGGCGTACCGGGGTGCCGGTGCCAGGATTACCGGGGTGCCGGGAGTCCCGGGGTACCGTACCGGACCCATCAGTACCAGAGTACCGGGGTGCCGGTGCCATGAGTACTGGGGTGCCGGGAGTACCGGGGTACCGGAGCCACGGGTGCCGGCAGTACCGGGGTACCGGAGCTGCGAGTCCCGGGGTGCCGGGAGTATGGGGGTACCGGACCCATCAGTACCGGGGTACCGGAGCTGCGGGTGCCGGGAGTACTGGGGTACCGGACCCATCGGTACCGGAGCTGCGAGTCCCGGGGTGCCGGGAGTACCGGGGTACCGGACCCATCGGTACCGGAGCTGCGAGTCCCAGGGTGCCGGGAGTACGGGGGTACCGGAC
Organism: Molothrus aeneus; assembly: GCF_037042795.1. Taxonomy (NCBI): domain Eukaryota; kingdom Metazoa; phylum Chordata; class Aves; order Passeriformes; family Icteridae; genus Molothrus; species Molothrus aeneus. The sequence continues at coordinate 9,798,149 of NC_089663.1, read as the reverse complement.
CCATCGGTACCGGGGTCCCGGGGTGCCGGTGCCGGTCGCGGATTGGCGGCGGCGCGGCCCCTCCCCGGCGGGGCGGGGGGCGGTGCGGGCCCGGCCCGGTGCCCGGCAGTCTGCGGGCGCTGCGGAGCGAGCGCGGCCATGGCGGCGGCCCCGGCGGGTACGGCGGGCGGGGACCGCGACCGGGCACCGGCGGTAGCGGGGCAGGGCAGGGCAGCACTAACGGGTCTCTTCTCCTCATTTCTCCCCGCAGAGGCGGAGACCCGGCAGCGGCTGCTGCGCACCGTGAAGAAGGAGGTGGGTGCGGGACCCCCGGGAGCAGCCCCGGCCCGGTGCCCGCGGGGAGCGGCGGCTCTGCCCGGGGGGAGCCCCGGTTCCGCCCGCCCGTGGCATCCGCTGCTCCGGCTGCTGCTGCCGTGGGGTTCAGACCCCCCAAAAACCAACCCGGAGCGGGGCCCAGAGCCCGGCCGGGCGCGGTTGCGGGTCCCGGGGGGGCGGAGGAGCATCCCTGCAGCGCCAGTGCCTTGGAAAATCCTTGGGAAATCGCTTTTGGCTGGGGGCAGAGCGCGCCACAACTTGGGATTTTCCGCAGGGAAAAGGGGCGAGTCCCGGCGCTGCATCCTTCCCTGGGGAGCGGGGATGGGACGAGCCCTTCCCGCAGCTCCTGGGCAGGGCGGGGGGCAGCGGCTGCTGGGGAAAAGGGGGGGCCCAAATGTGTGTGCCCGGTGCGGGGGGATGGCGTTCCGCATCTCGCCGTGCTCCCCCTCCTCGGGCATCTTTAACTCTTATCAGTTTGTGCGCTGTTCTATGCCTGGAGCTGCCCGTGTTTATCCCGCGTGTCACAGCCGAGCCCACGGTCCATCGAGTCCCGGAGCCGAGTCCTGCCCGGTGCCGGGGCACCGGGGGCTGTTGTCATGTCCTGCCCACGCTGTGTCCCCGCAGGTCACCTCCCGGGATGCCGGAGGGAGGAGGGAGGGAGGAGGGTTTGTGTTTTGTTTCTGGCGTTACGAGCATCCTGCTATCCGGTTTACAGGGAGTGGGAGACGCTGCTTGGAGCCGTGGGTGGTGGGTCTGGGGAGGGTGACAGCGCTGCCCACCCCGACCACTTCCCACCTTTAATCCTATGCTGAGGAATACCACTGGTTGCCTCAGCAACGGCTATTAAGCCAGGAAAAGGGTATGACATTTATTTAGCGTTGTGGATAGAGCTGCCATCTCATTATTGCTGTCTGTGGCAGCTCCCGAGCGCAGAGACAGCTGCTGCAGGGTGGGAGCCTGGGCTGCTCCTGGCTTCCCCCAGAGCCCCTCCTGTGCTGGCCCTCAGTGCCCGGCTTTGCTGGCTCCCAGGGCTGGGGAAAGGGGAGCTGGTACCTGAGGGAGCAGAGCTGGCCTTGGTTCCTGCCCTTCTGCTGGTTTTGGGGGAGATAGTGTGGGTTTGGTGAATGTGGGGAAAGCTTGAGGGAGGGAAGGGTGCCTGGGGAAAGCCCTCCTGCCCTGTGCAGAGCCACCACGGTGCTGTGAGCTGGGTTTGTCACTCTCTGGGCTCTGTGCAGCAGCCCCTTGGTGCTGACACAGAGCAGAGGCTTTTTGCTGGTGATCCCGTTGCTCAGGATGTTGGTGTGGGTTCCCTGCAGGCACCAGGTGGTTGCCATTGCCTTGGGATTTGCCGGCCACTCCCGCTGGAAGTGCTGGGCTTGGGCAGGGGCTGTGTCCAGCAATGGGGGCTGTGGGTGCCCAGCCACACAGGCGAGGGGGCTCCATGGAGTGGAATTCCCACTGTGCTCGGGTGGGAATGAAAAACCTGGGGAAACATGATCCTGTGGGTTATGGGGTTAATTATTCAGCACCATCCTGAAACCAGGAGCAGGTGGGGCATTCTGGTGCCCCTCTGCTCATGCTTTTGGTTTTCCTTCTTCTTCTTCTAGGCTGACCTCAGGTTAAGTCAGGAACTTGTGCAGACTCCAAGGAGCAGTAGAAAGGGCCAGGTGCAGAAATTTGGGGTTTTTTTCCCCCCCACTCCCAGAATTTTAACCTTTCTAGAGCTGTATCATTCTCATTTCACCAGGCCACACCTGGTTTTGCTCCCTGAGTGCAGGTGAGCCCAGCTGAGAGCAGGGACAGTGCTTGGGGAGCTGTGCCACATCTGTCACCCCAGGGCCATAACTGAGAAGACAAACACTGGGAAGAAGGTCTGATCTGAGCAGGGACACAAACAATAAACTGGAATTAGCCAGGGCACTGAGCAGCCCTCACTATTTGGCTGTTGCCATGGTTAAGGACTGGGTTCTGGAGCAGTCCTGTGCTGCAGTGGATGTGCAGGTTGAGATGAGCTGTGTTATCTGTCACCATCTTCTTCCTCCCCCCGAGCCCATATGGCCATAATAAATCAAACCAAGCCTGGGAGCTGCAGGATTGACTGTTTGTCAGCAGGCTGCAAGGGAAGCAGTGGAGTCTGACTCTGTGAGGCATCCTCTGTGCTGCTATGCAGGATGAGCATCATGACCAACACTCTCTGATTTTTTTAGGGCTTTTATCAGGTGGAATGAGGTTTTTTTACCAACCCAGAAATGCCCAGGTTTGGAGGGGTGAGGGTTTTCAAGTAGAAATATTCTTCTTGTAACTTGTTCTCCTCCTTCTTTTGCGAGTTTTGTTCTGCCTGGGGAGTCCTGAGCTCTGTTTTCAGCCCCTCCAGGCAGCTGCATGGCACAGAGCAAGGGAAGCAGCTGTTACCTGTGCAATCCACCTGCACACGTGTCCCTGGAATGTGAGCTGAGAGAAAAGCTGGGTGGTGTGTGAAAGCAAACAGTCATCTTGGTCCTTCTTCTGCAAAAAAACCCAACCAAACTTAGTTTATGTTTAACTTGCCACTCAGGAAGCAGCTCTGAGTCTTTGCTCATCAGGAACTGTTGAACCTGCATTGAATATTTTGCTACCTGTTCTTAGAGTTGTTTCAAATATTGGGGTTGACCACAGCCTGCTTGTCTTCTGCCAGATATATTGTTTATTTTTCAGTAGCTGGAATGGTTGTCACTGTGTAGCTGTTGACTAATTCCTTCATCATGTGTCATGGGAACAGCAGTCAGTCTCTTCCTCCCACCCTTTCAGAGGAGCCCCTGCTTTGCAGCCATGTTGCCTGGTTTGTGGCTAAATAACACAAATGACTGGTAAGAGCAGTGTTTTTGCAGCTTGGGTTTGTTTTTTTTTCTGTGTGCCTGCTATTCCAAAATATCAGATTGCAGGCATCGGTGCCAGCTATTTCATTCTGGATGGGTAGAAAATTGTAAATTAATTTAATGTTACTAAGGTTTGAAAAATTAATGTTGAGAGCTTTAAGTGCTCTCGAGGCCAGTTTATTAAAAAAAAAAAAAAAAGGGAAAAGGCCTTTGTGTAGCTGTCAAAAGTGTTCAGGCAAGATAAGGATGAGGATGATGAGTTTCAGGTTGGTAATGAAAGCTGCTGTTGGCAGAGGGGACCCTCTGATGTCTCTCAAGCACCCAGGGCAGCCTTTTTCAGATATTTCTGTACCAGGAGAGAACAGAGGGCCCTTAATGCAGCATTTCTCGATTGCCTGCATCGATCTGCTCTGAAGAGCAGCCCTGATCACTGGGGACCATTTCCTCTCCTCTCAGAGATAAAAGCAGGGCTGTGCACAAGAGCTCTCGTGCTCCAGGAACCCCTGCCTTGAGCCTCCATCCCCAGAGCAGCTTTTGTGCTGCTTTCCCCCTTCCTCACACCTTCCCTGGGCCAGGGGACCCTCTGTCCTCTGCTGCCAAAATTCCCTGCCCTCCTCCCTCCCTGCATCCTGGCTGTTGCCATGGAAATACCTGGGTTTGCACAGATTCAGGGCAGTTTGGGAGCTGGAAGTCGCCCTTGGTTTCAGCATCATCCTTTGCCACGTTCCAGTGAATCCAAAGAACTCCTCAGGGTGCCATCAGCAGCTTGGAAAAACAAGGAATTTGGGATGTGGTGAGAGCAGAGCCCAGCCTCGAGGCTGGGTGTGCTGGAAACACAGAAATGACTAAAGTTTGCCTCAAATGCTTCCTTAAATGTCTGCATTGAGCATTTACAGCAAGCAGTGCCCACAGATGGCGTGGAAATGTGCCTTTGACAAGCACAACAGGAATAGCACCAGCTAGAACGTGAGCTCAGGCAGCTTAAATTAGTGATGCAAGCAGGGGTTTTTTTGGCCAAAAGTTGATGCTCTGTGAGGAAAATCTGCTGCAAAACACTCTCAGCAAACACACGTGGCTGGGATCACCCCTGTGTCCCCCCCAGGGTGCAATGTTGCATTATGGATCCTTCCATTAATGTATTTTAAATTCATTTTCCAGCAAACTGCACGAATATTCCGAGTTCTTCTCCTCCCTTATCCCCCCCCAGGAGCCTCACCCCAGTGCCCAGCTGTGAGCACAGGTGGTTCCTGGGGAAGGGCTGGCCTGGAATTCCCTCCTGTGTGTCACGTGGAGGATCCCTCAGCTGCAGGAGGTGCCATCTTTTATTCAGCAAGTGGTCATAAATAATGAAATAAGACTTTTTAGAAAAGCCAGAGGTCTCAGTGGGCTGCAGGGTGATCGATGTTCCTGAGGCAGCAAGAACAGGGAGCTGCCAAATGGCTCTCAAGGCAAGTGCCTGGTGCCACCAGAGCTGTCCCTGTGCTGTCCCCTCGTGCCAGGGGCCACCAAAATAAATCTGGGTGTAAATGGTGTCTGTGCCCTGCAGCTGGGGGGGGTTAACTGATCCCTGCACAATTAATTGGGGTTTTGGGTGTGAATTCTGCCTGTGCCCTGCAGCTGGGGGGGTTTAACTGATCTCTGCACAATTAATTGGGGTTTGGGTGTGAATTCTGCCTGTGCCCTGCAGCTGGGGGGGTTTAACTGATCCCTGCACAATTAATTGGGGTTTTTTTTGTAGTGGTCAGCCAGTGAACTCTTGGAGAAGTGGCAGAGCGTGGCTGCAGCTGGGGTGGTGCTGAACAGTGCCTGGCACCTGCTTTTGGGATCATGAGGGTGTTTGTTGCTGGCAAGATCAGGAAGGTGGTAAGGCACAAAAACCTGCAGCACCAAGTTTGAAATGTGAATTTCATCAACAAGGCTGCTGAAAAGGGGCATTGTAGCAACAAGATAGGCAACAGGCTGACATTTCATTTTCAAATGAGCAGATAAATCTGGTTGGTGAGAGGTTTCAGTCTAAGAAGTTCTGCTGTAGCTGGAAAAGTGGCTTTAGCTCCTGTGGTATTTTCTGGGACGAAGGGAGGGAAATGGTGAATCTGACTCCATGTTCTTAGAAGGCTATTTTATTATTTTATGATCCCTATTATATTAAAGAATGCTATATTAAACTATATTAAAGCATAGAGAAAGGATGCAGACAGAAGGCTAAAGGGTAATAATGAAAAACTTGTGACTCCTTCCAGAGTCCTGACACAACCTGGCCCTGATTGGTCATTAAGTAAAAACAATTCACATGAAACCAATGAAACAATCACCTGTTGGATAAACAATCTCCAAACCACATTCCAAAGCAGCAAAACACAGGAGAAGTGAATCAGATAATTGTTGTTTTCATTTCTCTCTGAGGCTTCTCAGCTTCCCAGGAGAAGAATCCTGGGCAAAGAGGATTTTTCAGAAAATGTGATGGTGACAGACTCCAGCATAGGCAATGTGGTGAAATAGCCCAGGATTTCCATCCAGCATTCCCTGCACATTGCTGTGGGCACCAGAAGGACTTGGGGTTTGGAGAAATGTGTCCTGAGCTGGGATTCTGCACTTGCTTTGCCTGGGACGCCTTTGGTACATCCAGCAGAACCAGGCCCACATTCCTGCTGGGAAATATCCCCCTGCAGTGCAGGGGAGGCTGGCTGTCCTTGCAGATACAGCCCTGCCTGGGGATGTCCTGTGTTGCATCTCAGTGATCTCCAGCCTTTTGTAGCACCTGAGAAGTGCTGCAGAGCTCCATGGGCAGCTGCTGCCTGGGGAGATTTCTGGGGAAAGAGACCTTGGTTGGGAGCAGCAGTTACAGGAGAGCTCAGACCACAGCAGGGAATGCCCACATTGCACCAAAACTGACAAGGAAAATGTTGTTTGTTTTTTTTTTTTAAGTGCAAGGATTAACTTCAAACACATAATCAAAGCAGTGATGAGAACGCTGATGAGAACGAGAAAGCTCCAGCTTGGAAAAGAATTTGAAAAGCAAATGTACGAAAGCAAATCAAGTTTAAAGCCTCTTTCCATCGGTGGATTGGGTGGTTTTGGGTTTTTTTAAATGATTTTGTTGTTTGTTTGATGGCTTTTGAGGGCTTGCTGGTTCTCCTGGGCCAGGTGGATTGAACAGGAGCAGCGAACCTGGAAGTGCTGGGTGAATGGTTGGGCTCAGTGATCATGGAGGTCTCTTCCAACCTAAACAACTCCATGATTCTGTGATGAGTTCCATGATTCTGAGGGGGTCCAGGCAGTGCAGCTTCCTGGCTCTGGTCCTGTAGCATCTCATCCACCTGATCTGACACCCTGTGTAGAGATGGATGTTCAGAGGGAGCAGGAGACATCTCCATCATCTCCATCATCTCCATCATCTCCATCATCTCCATCATCTCCATCATCTCCATCATCTCCATCATCTCCATCATCTCCATCATCTCCATCATCTCCATCATCTCCATCATCTCCATCATCTCCATCATCTCCATCATCTCCATCATCTCCATCATCTCCATTTTTAGCTGTAAATCCTTTGGGGATGGGATGGGATGGGAGGCTCTCCCACTGCTTTGGCTCCAGTGTGGAGCTGCTGTGCCACATTTTTTGCTCATCCAGGCATTTTTTGGTGCTGGTTATGGCAGCCAGGCCCATTCCTGGATCTGGTGGCCGGGAGCATCCCCACAGTTGCCCTCAGCCTGTGGCAACGTGAGCGAGCTTGACCCTGGAACAGGACTGGGAAAAGGATCTCCCTGGGGGCTCTGTTTGCATCTGGCTTGCTGTAAACAATTTCACAGAGTTATGAGCATGGCCAAATACACAGGAGGTGCTGTGCATCCACAGAAATGCCTTCATAGCCAGTGCAAGGCTGTGCAAGAGGCAGGAAAATACACTGCAAATGATCCAGGGTACAGGTTCTGCAGGGAAAAATCTGACCAGGTACAACAGTTGAGAGTCAATATTGCCTTGGGCTAATCAAACCTGCAGTTTTTGGTGTGCTCCTGGTCCCTGCACCTCGGTGGTGGCTGTGGCTGTGATAATATTTGGCTTGTTCCAGCAGTGTAAATGACAGCAGGGCTGGGTGACAGCAAAGCTGGGCTTTGGATGATGAATGTCCCTGGGAGTTTTGTAGCAGAGAGGTCTAAACCTTCATCCTTCATCCCTCGCTGGGGTTGTTGGACAGGTGAGGGTTTGATTTCCCTTTCCAGGGGGATTTGTCCTGTGCTCCCAGCTGGAGCCAGGGGGGCTGTTTGTGCTGTTGTGGAATACTTGATGATATTCCTCTCGAGTTTACCTACAGCTAAATTATTAGTTGCTGTTCTAATTTCCTTTCTAATAAAAGAAGAGCAAACATCTCATTTCTCTAGGCTGGCATGAGATCCAGAGTGGGCAGCTTCATCTGCTGGGATTGTTCTGGCTGCAGTCTGAGAATTAGCATTAAAATGCAGCACATTCAGAGGCTGTTCAAGGCTGCTCTGTGCAGGGAGCCAAGGGGTGTCAAAATCCCCTGGCAGATCCCAGCTGCCTGTGGGAGAGTCCTTTGGGGTCTGCAGGCAGCAGCACAGGAGATCTGTCAGGAGTTTTGGGCTTCTCTGGCTCTGAGCTGTCCTACAGGTGCCAGCTGTGTCTGTTTGGGCAAATTTAAGATGGTTTTGTTGGAAAACTTTCTTGGTAGGTAGAGAAAGTTGGGATCTCTCGGCTCCATTGCCTGGAAGTGTTGATTCTGTTCCCTGGAAGTGCCCAAGGCCAGCTTGGATGCAGCCTGAATTAGTGGAAACTGTCCCTGCCCATGGGATGAGATGGGATGAGCTTTTCCTTTCCCACCCAGCCCATTCCAGGATTCCAAGATCTCCCTTGTTCTGTGTTACAAGGCCGTGCCTGTCTGTCTGTGCTGGTGTTTGTGTTTGTCACACACCAGGTGAGTGCCCTTGCTGCCCTTTCCACTTCCAGTCCTTTAGACTTGGTTTATTTTTAGTGTTCCAACCTCAGTCAATGCAGTGCAAATTTTGGTTTTTTTTACCTTTAATGAGTAATTTTCCACTAAACTGTGTCTCTTGGAAGGTGTTTTGTTTGTGCCTCGAGCATGCAGGTGGTTTGTGCTGTGTTGGCACTGAAATGCCCACTCAGAGCTTTGTCCTGCTGTCCTGGATGGTCCCCAGGCCCTGGACAGACAGATGGTCACTGCCCCGCAGGCATTGTGTCAATGTACTGAAATTTCAACCAAATATTTGAATATACTCCTTATATTCCAGTATTTCCTGACTGGATCAGAAGCTGGTAAAGACATAACTCTGCAAATTGATTTTCAGGTGTATTTTGTGTGGGGGGTTTAAAATGCTGACACCACCAGTGCTGCCACGAGTGTACATTTAATATCTGTGTGTGAGAGAGAAGGGCTGAGTCCTGCTGGGTGAGGGTCAGGAGCCATCTGGACAAGGGTGGCTCAGCCAAATTTCAGGGAATCCCTGAGGGCCCCTGTGGTGGTGTTTGCAGGGGTCCCAGGGCGAGGGAAGAGACGAGGATCTGACTCCATGTTTCAGAAGGCTGGTTTATTATTTTATGATATTTTATATGAATTTTTATATTTATTATATATATATTATATATTTATAATATATAATATATACATTATATAATATATATATTTATTATATATATATAATATATATTTATTTATATGAATTTTATTATATTAAAACTGTACTAAAATAATAGAAGAAAGGATTTCATCAGAAGGCTTGCAAGGAATAGAAGAGGAAAGGAATAATAATAATAATATCTTGTGACTCTCAGAGAGTCTGAAACAGCTGGGCTGTGATTGGCCATTAATTAGAAACAACCACATGAGACCAATCCCAGATGCACCTGTTGCATTCCACAGCAGCAGATAACCATTGTTTACATTTTGTTCCTGAGGCCTCTCAGCTTCTCAGGAGGAAAAACCCTAAGGAAAGGATTTTCCATAAAAGATGTGTCTGTGATGGCTCCTGGGCTGGGCAGGATGCCAGAATATCTCTGGTGGGAATCCCAGGTGGAGGGAGAGGGGCAGCACGTGGTGGACACATGGAGGTGTGTGCTGCTCCCCATCCCTGCTCCAAGGCCTGGGGATGTGTGGGGAGACAGAGGCTCCTCTGCTCTTGCTGGGGCTGGCTCTGTCCCTGTTTCTGTTGCTGTAAAGTGTAAAATGAAATGGTGCTGGAGCAAGAACCCTCAGTGAGGATGCAGCTGCCCCTTCCCTGGTGCCCAGGTGAGGCTCTGGGACCAGGGGGAAACTGAAGGTGGGAGATGAGGAGTGAAGGAGCACCAGGAGAAACCTGAAGGTGGGAGATGAGGAATGAAGGAGCACCAGGAGAAACCTGAAGGTGGGAGATGAGGAGTGAAGGAGCACCAGGAGAAACCTGAAGGTGGGAGATGAGGAATGAAGGAGCACCAGGAGAAACCTGAAGGTGGGAGATGAGGAGTGAAGGAGCACCAGGAGGAGCCCTGACCAGGGGCAGCTGCGGTTTTAGGACACAGTAGAGCACTGAGGTGGAAGGTGGAGCTTTATCCTGGTCCTTGGGGTGTTCCTGCAGGTGGAATCACTGCCCTGAGCACAGGGCTGGGGTGTGGGAGGTGCAGGAGCTGGACCATGAGGAATCCCCCAGTGCTCTGAGGCACCTCCAGTCCCAAGCTCCGCGTCTCAGTGACATTCCTTGCTGTGAGTTCCTGACTCAGTGCCAGCTCATCCTCAGCTGCTGGCATCCAGGGAAGTCTCAGGGCTCTGTTAGTCACCAGGCAGGGAGCAGTGCTGGGATCTCACCTGGTGCCTCTGACAGAGCAGCTCTTGGCTCACAGAGGCCTCTGCTCTTAATCCATGCTCAGGATTTCCTTTATGGAGCTGTCAGCCGTGCATAACTGCCCTTGATTACACCTTGCAGAGGAGTTTAATTCCCCAAATGATGCCATTAAAGGTCTTTCATTCATGCCAAGGTTTGCTTGGCCAAGTCTTGACCTGCTGTGTTCCCCTGTGCCCTCAGGGAGAGCACCTTGCTCAGCAGAGCTTCCTTCACACCCTCAGCTCTGTGCTCTCTGTGCTGGCAACACTTCCCCCTGTGTTTTCCAAAACCAAGATGTTGCAGAGGCACTGGAAGATGACATCCAGGCATGCTGGCAGCTGTGTTTGAAGGGAAAAGTGGTTGGCAAGGGAATGTTTAAGGAGCAAAGATTGAGCTGGGCTCTGGCTGCCTGCAGCAGGATTAGGGAGGGTGACAGCTGGGGATGGAGGTCACCCCCCTGCTGCCAGACCCTGAGCCTGCTGGCTCTGACCTCCTGTCTGCTCCCTGCAGCAATTCTGTGCGGGGTCCTCTTTGTTTTTGTCCCCCTAATGGTGGCCCTGGTGAGCACTAAGTGACAGCTCCCCCTGGGTCAGCTGAGTGCCAGCTGTGAGTCAGGGAGGGCAGAGCTGCTGGCACTGCCCTGCAGATGGGATTCCTGGGCACAGCTGGCACCAGGTGATCACTGAGTTAGGCACTGATGGAGAGCTGCAGTCATTTGGGACAGCTGTGTCACAGGAAATTTGTCAAGCAGAATGAGAGAACAGAACAAGGCTGTAAAAACCTTAAATATGAGATTTAGGTACCTTTATTAGATGATTAGATTTATTTATCTAAGTGATGCTCAGTTCCCTCAGTTAATTCTTGGCTCTTCGTTTTCTTACTGTGAAGTTTCTCAGAAAATGAAACAATTCTTATTTATTCCTGACTTTTTGAAGTAGTGGTGATGCTCAGCAGGCAGAGCTGCACCAACCCTCTGTGAGCTCTCCTGTGCCATTGGAATAACCTGGGAGCAGAGGAGGCTCCTGTCCACCCACCCCACTGCAGGTCCATGGCTGAAATTCCATGTTTTCCCTGAGTGCCTCTGTCCTGCAGGTGAAGCAGATCATGGAGGAGGCTGTGACGAGGAAGTTTGTGCATGAGGACAGCAGCCACATCATCTCCTTTTGTGGTGAGTCTCCTGTGCTGGCCTGGACTGGGGGTTTTGGTGCTCTGCCACTCCTGGGAACCCACTCCAGCTCCAGGACCTTGGGCTGGGGGAATGGGGAATGCCAGAGGATGGATTGTTCTGGCAGAGGTCACAATCCCTGAGGTCTTTGTGCTTAAAATATACAGGGATGTGTCAAAAGAGGGAGGGATGCTGGCAGTGAGGAAGGACTAGAAACAATGTTTTATTTTTAAATTCCCTTGAGAATTGATCCAGCTGAAAGTCTGTCAAGTCCAAATCTTTTCTTTGCTGTTATGGAATAGGGGTTTATGGAAAGGTGTGACTGTGTTCACAGGGGTCTCAGGACGAGGGAAGAGAAAGAGATGAGGATCCGACTCCATGTTTTAGAAGGCTTGATTTATTATTTTATGATATATATTACATTAAAACTATACTAAAATAATAGAAGAAAGGATTTCATCAGAAGGCTAGCTAAGAATAGAATAAGAAGGAATGATAACAAAGGTTTGTGGCTCGGACAGAAAGTCCGAGCCAGCTGGGCTGTGATTGGCCATTAATTAGAAACAACCACATGAGACCAATCCCAGATGCACCTGTTGCATTCCACAGCAGCAGATAACCATTGTTTACATTTTGTTCTTGAGGCCTCTCAGCTTCTCAGGAGGAAAAATCCTAAGGAAAGGATTTTCCATGAAAGATGTCTGTGACAGAAAGGACAGTGGGCTTACTCCTTTCCTGCTGGAGCCTCACATCAGACACCCAGGAGCCTGTTCCCAGCCCCTGGCCCCTGTGTGGCTTTGAAAGAGCAGAGCAGACCTCCAGGTGTGACTCATTCCCTGCTTTTCTGTGCAGCACGAGGCTCCTCAAACTGCCATTATTTATAGGCCCCTGTGGCAGGGAGCTGAGGCATGCAGGCACCAAGGGCTCCTTGCTTCCCTTCTGGCCTCTTAAGGTGCTGCTGCATTTCCCTGCTTCCTGGTGTCCCCCTCCTGCTTTCCATCTGCTGGAATGGAGCATCTCCATCCTTCACCTTCCCCAGTGCTGTGGCTCTCCAGGAGCTGGGTGATAAATAACCTCTCATAAATAACCTCTTTCCCTGCCAAGCAGAGTGTGCTGCAAGCCTGGCTCTGGCTGCCAGAGCTGCCCTTTTCCCTGGAGACAGCTGCCTTGCCTTGCCTTCCCTTCCCAGCAGAGCCCTCTGCACAGCACAAACCCCTGGGGATGGAGCCAGGGGTCTGGCAGGGGGGGTTTTGGAGCAGACAAACACGAGCTGGCATCTGTCACACCCAGGCTGCCCTGGGAGGCTGATGGGGAGCCCAGGGTTTGGTGCCCACGTCAGCCAGGGCTGCTCAGCCCCAGGGGTTTGGATCATGTCAGAGCTCTGGGCAGCTCAGGAATATTTTCAGTCTTTTGCCAGGAGTCAAAGCTTCCCCCTTAGCTGGGTGTAGCTGATGCACCATAGATTATATCCTGGATATCCTGGCTCTGCTCTAAGTTATATCCTGAGGGGTGAGGAGAATCTCTTTGCAGTGCTGACAAAACTGAGCTCCAAAACTCATCCTAGTTAAAAATCCTGCCATCGCCCCTGGATTTACTAGAGCATGGGGAGAGTTTTTCCTGTGGAAGCAGCACATTTCCCTGTAGTTTGCCAGCAGGAGAGGTGTTTTGCATGGGTTCAGATCTGGCACTGGGAACAGATGCTGCTGACAGCTCTGTCTTGGTGCTCTGTGCCAGAGGCCTGGCAGGAGCTGAGATTTCTCCCTGCCTGGCAGGAGCTGGGATGTGCTGCCTGTGACCTGAGCACAGTGAGGGAGCACCAGTGCTCCCATTTGTCTGCTGGGAATTTGGAATGGAACTGGTGGCACTGGGAGCTCCCTTTCTTGGGAGTGCAGCAGGAGCAGCCCTGGCTGCTCACCCCTCGTGGGTACCTGAGCTTTCAGCACCAGCCTGAGCTGGGCACTCCAAATGGGCACCCCTGGGTGCAGTCCCAGGCAGGTGGGGCTGTTTGTCACTTGCATTTCAGCCATGGAGCATAGGACACATGAGGGAGGTGTTGGCTTTTCTGGCAAAGCCATGGAGCAGTTTGGGGTTTATTTTGTGGGGTTTATTTTATTTGTGGCTGCACATAATCCTGGGGCAGATGAAGCCCTCTGGGCTTTGGGAGGGCTTGTGCAGGGGCTGGTTTCAAAGCCAGATGTCCGTGCAGTGGCTCTGCCTGGCTGCTGGGGGTCAGCAGGGCTGGGCTGGCCCAAATCTCTTGTTGTTCTCACCCCCCCTCGGGTGCTGCTGCTGGGCACTGAGCTCAGGCATGGATCAGGGCAGGATAATGAGCCTCTCCCAGCCTGGGAGCTGCTGAGATGGGGCTGCAGGAATGCCTTTTTCCATGTCTCCGTGGAGTTGTTCAGCTGTAGGGAAGTGTGCCTTTCCAGGCAGGAGGGGAAGCAGCGTCCAGGCTCAGCTCAGCAGCGCTGGCTTCCCAGGGAGGAGGGAGCAGAACTCCTTCCTTGTCAGACCTGCATCAAGGGCCTGAGCACTGTGGGTCTGTGTGATTTTCCAGTGCTTTGATCAGCCTGTTTAATCAGCCTGTGTTTGGCACCAGATATCCATCCTGAGCCTTCCCAGGGGGCTTTGGGAACGAGCTGCTGGCTGAGCCTGTGTGTGTGTGTGTGCCTTTCTGTGGAGTCATGGCTGATTCCTGGGATCCCTGCTGCCCCTGGCAGGGCAGGGAAGGTGTCTGGGGCTGTCTGGGCACTCACTGGGGTTTGGTGAGTGCCTCTGGGCACAGTTCAGGACATGGAGTCAGGCACAGCCTTCCACAGGGGCTTAATGAGTCCCTGTGTCCCCGAGTGCCAGTGGAGTCCCCAAAGCCAGACTGAGCTGCTGGCACTGCCTGTGGTTTATCCCCAGGGTCTTTGTTCCTTTCAGCTTTTCAGGAAAATGTTTGTATGAACATTAAGGTTTTTTGGGGAAAGTTGCCCCATTTCCTGTGCTGCTTTAGAAACCTTCAGGGTGCCTGTCCTTGCTCCTGAGTTTTCTCCTCCCGACTTGCACCATCCCAGCACAGGGAGTGAAACCTCCTGTTCCAGCTGTGCCCATCTCTCAGACTGGGCTGAAGGGAAAACATCAGGGAGATGCTGGTTTCTCCACAATCCACAAGAAACCACAAAAAAAAAAAACCACAAAAAGAAGAGTGTCAGCCTGTTTGCCCTCCTGCCTGGAGGAGCTGTAGTGCTTGTTGTTAATTCCCATGTGGGATAGGATTACAATTTCCTGAAGGCAAGGTGGGGATGTCTCTGCCTACTGTCTGATGAGTTTTAGGAGGTTCCATCCATGGAAGTGTTCAAGGACAGGCTGGATGTGGCTTAGAGCAACCTGGTCTAGTAGGAGGGCTCCTGATGAACAGTCCCTTTCTGGATTCCTTGTAATCCCCTCAGATCCTGGGGGTTGCTGTGAGGTCTCCACACAATCTGCTCTTCCCCACGCTGAACAGCCCCACCTCTCTCAGCCTGGCTCCATAGGGAAGGTGCTGCAGAGACCCCGAGCTGGCTGAATTGGGTAGAGCACGGTGCTACCAAAGCCAAGATTGCGTAGTGCTATAACTCTGTGTGTTCCACTGATGGGCCAATCCCTCAAAGAGCTGGACTGGGTGACCCCTGTGGCTCCTTCCAAGTGGGAATATCCTGATCCTGAGGCCCTGTGCTCTCCGCAGCCGCCGTGGAATGCTGTGTGCTGTTCGGGCTGAAGCGGAGGGCGGCCGGGTTCCTGCGCAGCAACAAGATCGCAGCGCTCTTCATGAAGGTGGGCAAGAGCTTCCCCCTGGCAGAGGAGCTCTGCAGGAAGGTGCAGGACCTGGAGCAGCTCATTGAGAACGCGTAAGGCACCAGCGTGGCTGCCAGTCCTCTCTGCTCACTTGGGTTTCGGGCTGGGAAGTGTGGTTTGGGTCCAACTTGAGCCTCGACAGCAGGAATTGCTCCTTCAGTCTTCTCTCCTGGGTTTTTTATATCTTGACCAAACTGGTTGATGTTCTAGGAGGCTGAGTTGTGGTTGTGGTTTAAGCAGGGGTGGACAAGTTTTAAGTCTCTCTGCCTCAGGTCTGGTGCTTCAGGCACAGCTGAGCATGCTGCTCCTGAGCTGTCACAGTTTATGGACCAGTTCACCAAGCTGGAACCACGTTTGGCCTGTCTCAGTGTGCAGGGCTGGAAGCTGCAGTAATTCAGCTGCTGTTTGGGAGAGGATTACTCATCCTTGGACAATTAGCAGGGAGATGGATGCAGCAGCTACCTGAGGGCAGGAATTTTAAACTGTCCTAGGATGAGCTGCTCTGCCTGTGAGCTCAGCCGTGGAAATGTGTGTGGGCTGCAGGGCTGTGCTGAGGGAGAGCAGAGTTCTGGGATTGTCTTTACAGTGGGGAACTGATTTGGTGATGTGGTTTCAAATGCAGGTGTGGCCCCTCTGGAGCAGGGGATGGGATTGGGACAGGAAGAACCTCCAGAGCTCTGTCCCAGGAAATTCCCTGGGATCCCCCAGCCGACACAGTCAACACCCCCAAACCCCTGGTGGCAGGGGTGCCCTGGGCTCCCTCAGAGTTCAGGGGTGAGCCTGTGGTGTTGTTGTCTCTTGTCTTGTACCTCTAAAGGAGAAACCAAGCCCAGGGGGTCCCAGAGAACGTGCGCAAGGTGCCGAAGCTGCCCAACCTGTCTCCTCAGGCCATCCGGCACCTCTGGATCCGCACAGCCCTCTTCGAAAAGGTCCTGGATAAAATCGTGCACTACCTGGTGGAGAACAGCAGGTGAGCACTGGCACAGCCCACCCATGTCCTGCCCATGGCGCTGGGGGTGTTGCTGGCTGGGGAACACCTGTGTCCACAGGGGACAGGGAAGTCCCTGCATGGCACAGGCCAGGTGTGTCACTCAGTGGGACTCTGGTGGATGCCCTGCTGCTGGTGACCACTGTGCACTCCTTAAAATACAGACAGGCCACACTGGCCCTGGTGATGGCTGGGTTGTCAGGGCTGCGTTGTCCTTGTCTTCTGGGATCTGCATGCTGTGCTGGGACAGGTTAGTTAGGAGATGGTGATGCTTGCAGTGTGCTGCAGGAGGGTTGCTGCTCCCCAGGAATTTCTCAGCCTGTTTAAGGCTTCTTGCCCTCTCCCCATCAAGGGGTGATACAGAAAGAGAAGGGCATGGTGGGGATTTAAACCACTGTCTGTAACTTGGCAGTGCTCCAGCATTCTGCTGTCCTTTATTTCTTCTAGTAAGTACTATGAGAAGGAAGCTCTCCTGATGGATCCTGTGGATGGGCCAATTCTAGCATCTTTATTGGGTAACCCTTGCTTTATTTGCTTTCCCTCCTTGCTTTCCAAACCCATGCTCCCAAATCTGTGATCTGCAGATCTGGGAGGTGACCGCGGCCGTGGGATCAAGGATGGTTCCCTTATGTTTGGGGCGTTCCTCTCCACAGTGGGGCCCTGTGCACTGGAATACACCAAGATGAAGACTGCTGACCACTTCTGGACAGACCCCTCTGCAGATGAGCTGGTCCAGAGGCACAGGATCCACAGCTCCCACTGCCGCCAGGACTCGCCCACCAAACGCCCAGCGCTCTGTGTGAGTGGGGGAAAAACCTGTCTGCTCCTCCCACATCCACACATCTGGGCTCCCTTTGCTTGGAAAGGCCTCTGGAGCCCTCTGATGAGGGAAGTCTTTGAGGTAGAGGTGCTGGGAATGTGGCCCATGGAGAGCACTGGCATGCCAGCCCCTCTTGGCACTGCATGCCAGGGTCTGTGTCCCTGGGATCATCGTGTATGAACCAAAAGCTGAAACTGCTCTGTGCATTGCAAACAAAATTCACTCCTGGGGCTTCTCTGAGCTTGGACAGAGTCAGGAATCCCCTTAAAGGACCCTGAGGGAAAGACTTCCAGTAGTGACTCTCATAAGTGAGGAGGGAGTGAGGTTCAAAGGAAGCTTTTGGGAAGCCAGAGGGTGTCTGTGCTCACCTCACATTTGTGAGTGTGTCTCTTGCAGATTCAGAAAAGACATTCCAGTGGCAGCATGGATGACAGGCCATCCCTGTCTGCCAGGGACTATGTGGAGTCCCTGCACCAGAATTCCAGAGCCACGCTCCTGTACGGCAAGAACAACGTCCTGGTGCAGCCGGTGAGTCCTGCTGGGCTTGGAAACTCTGCTCTGCCCAGCAGCACCTTGTTCTGTCCCAAACAGATGCAGAAAAGCACATTTTCCATCTGGGAGGGCAGTGAGTGGGCTGTGTTTGTGGAGGTTTTGGTGATGGAAGAGCTCTGCTCCAGCCTGGGTGGAAACACAGGCTCCTCTCCCTGCCTGTTCTTTGCCACCAAACTCCTCCTCCTGTCCCCTCCTGCTTCTTGTAGTCAAATAAATGAAGTGCAAACTGCTTTTAGTTAGAGCTATTAGGTTTTCCTTGCTGGGAAATTGCTCTCAGCCCTTTTCCAAGGCCTTGAGGTGTCCTGGAGTCTGTGCTGGGAGGTTTTCCAGGGACACAGTGGGTTCCTCCCTGGTTGTGGCTGGGTGGGCAGGGCTGTGTGAGGGGCCACAAATGGGCTCCGGGGCTTTGTGCTTGTTCCAGCTCAGTGTGTCACTGTGTTTCTCCTCCCAGCGAGATGACATGGAGGCAATCCCAGGGTACCTGTCCCTTCACCAGACTGCTGACATCATGGCACTGAAGTGGACCCCCAACCAGCTGATGAACGGCTCCGTGGGGGACCTGGACTATGAGAAGAGGTGACTGTGGGGGAAAGTGTTCCCCTGGGTCAGAGCTTGCATCTGGGATGCAAAGCCATCACTGTTTTCCCAGAGAAACACCATCACCCTTGAGCCTGTAATGGGAAGGAGGCAGGGAGAGGGTGGCAGGAGGTGGTGTGAGATGTGTCTGCTGGGAAGTGCTCAGAGAGGGAGTGGGGCTTGTTCCAAAGCACACAGAGTGGTTTTGTTTGTTGCCCTGGGGGATTTTTTTGAGGGGAATGCTCTCCCTCCCTCCTGGCACACTGTGCTCCCAGGTTTCTCCTGGCTCCAGGAAAGTGGGAGTGTTTAGGATGTTGATGCTTTAAACTGGAGATCTTCAGCAGAACTTGGTCTCAGTTTCATTCATTGTCAGCTGTAGTTTTTTGTTTACCTGTGTACTTTTCATCTCCCTTTTCTTCTTGGCCCCTGGGCCCTTCAGTTGAGCCTGGTACCCTCCCCTAAAATCTGTTTTCATCTCTACACTCCTTTTCTGAGTTCTTGCCTTGGGCATCAGCCTAAGCTCTAAAAATTCCCAGTGTCAAGACGTGACCAAGGAAGAGAGGAGGCAGATGGCACAGTGAGTATGACTGTACAGGGAGTCACTCTTGCACACCTTCCTGTCCTTCACGAGCTGTTTTTAATGCTATTTAAGCACTATTTTTACAAAGTGGCAGAAGCTGCTGCTGCTCAGAATCTGGAAATTTGCTTTGTTGCAAAGCAGTGGGATGTGATTGAGTGCTGACACCCTTGGACAGCAGTGCTGGGCTCTCCACAGGAATGAAACCCTTCCTCTCTGCTCTCTCTGGTGGCCACCAGCTCTCCAGCATGTTCTAGATCTGCTCAGACACCTCGAGGTGCCTGTGCTGAGACAGTTCTTGAACAGAAGCAGCTGAGACCAAATCTGTTGTGAGCTCTGAAAAACCCCACAAATTGTGAGGGTTTATTCCCCCTCCCTGGGGCAGAGCAGCAGCCCAGTCTTGGACCTCACTGCACATTTCCTGAGGGATGCTTGGGATGGTCCTGAGGGATTCTTGGGATGCTCAGAGGAGAGTGCTCAGCTCTGCAGGGCTCCAGTCCCTCCCTGCAGTTGCCAGGATCCATGGGCACATTTCCTGTGTCTGGGAACAGTGTGAGGGCAGAGGAACCACCCAGGGCAGGCAGGACAGGACTGGCCTGGCTGAGCTGAGGTGGCAGGGACAGTTCCTGGCTCTGGAGGCATGTTGTCACTCATCAGGCTGGCATCACTGCTCTGGGATCTCACCCTTTCTGTGGCTTTGGCTGCTGCCCGGGGGTGAGGAGCAGGGTTTGGTGCTGCTGTGAGCAGCAGCAGAGCCTCTCTCACCCTGGAGGCTCACAGCTTCTCTGTCCCTCTGTTGCAGCGTGTACTGGGACTATGCCATGACCATTCGCCTGGAGGAGATCGTGTACCTGCACTGCCACCAGCAGGGTAAGGCCACACCTGGGGCTGCTGGGGGCTCTGTCACCTGGCACTTGATCCCTTACCTCTGGGACATAGTTCTGTTGTGGCTCCAGGGCAGTTCCCAGAGCTCTGGGTGGTCACTGTGATTTAAGTGCTTCTAGAAAAGTCTTTCCCCTGCTCCTGGCTGTGGTGTGTCACAGACATGTTTTATGAAAAATCCTTTCCTTAGGATTTTTTTCTCCTGAGAAGCCTCAGAAGCAAAATATAAACAATAATTATCTGCTGCTGTAAAATGCAACAGGTGCATCTGGGATTGGTCTCATGTGGTTGTTTCTAATTAATGGCCAATCACAGCCCAGCTGGCTCAGACAGAGAGTCTGAGCCACAAGCCTTTGTTATCATTCTTCCTTTTTCTATTCTTAGCTAGCCTTCTGAAGAAATCCTTTCTTCTATTCTTTTAGTATAGTTTTAATGTAATATATATCATAAAATAATAAATCAGCCTTCTAAAACATGGAGTCAATGTTCTCATCTCTTCCCTCATCCTAAGACCCCTGTGAACACCACCACAGTGGTGCTTGGCTGGGAGTGCTCCAAGGGGGCGATCCCAGCAAGACTTTTCCAGGGTCTGTCTTACCATGGAGTTAGAGAAGAATCCACACCAAGGAGAAAGTCCTTATTTTCTATTCCCTGAGCTTTCTTGCCTGTGCTGTTTTGTGACCGTGTTCACAGGGGTCCGAGGATGAGGGAAGAGACGAGGATCTGACTCCATGTTTCAGAAGGCTTGATTTATTATTTTATGATATATATTATATTAAAACTGTACTAAAAGAATAGAAGAAAGGGTTTCATCACAAGGCTAGCTAAGAATAGAAAAAGAAATAATGATAACAAAGGCTTGTGACTCAGACAGAGAGTCTGAGCCAGCTGGGCTGTGATTGGCCATTAATTAGAAACAACCACATGAGCCCAATCCCAGATGCACCTGTTGCATTGCACAGCAGCAGATAACCATTGTTCACATTTTGTTCCTGAGGCCTCTCAGCTTCTCAGGAGAAAAAAATCCTAAGGGAAGGATTTTTCAGAAAATATCATGGCTGCACCGTTTCCCTCACTGATGGCTGTGTCTGCTCTCGCTGTTGCCAGCAGTAGACAGTGGTGGCACGGTTGTCCTGGTGAGCCAGGATGGCATCCAGAGGCCACCTCTGCGCTTCCCCCGTGGAGGACACTTGCTGCAGTTCCTGTCCTGCCTGGAGAATGGCCTCCTGCCCCACGGGCAGCTGGACCCACCCCTCTGGTCACAGCGGGGAAAGGTGGGTGCCTCTTCCTGCTGGGACTCTCTGCCTGGCATTAGTGGCTGCTGTGTTTGAATTAATCCCCTCCCCAAATTAATACATTCAATTAATTAATATTAAAACATGGTGGTTGGGTTTAGCTCATGCCAAGCTAAACAGACCCTTCTGGAAAGCTGTGGGAGGGCTGCCCATGAGGGTTTGGCTCTCTGGGCTGTACTTACCCTGTGCCCAGCAGGGTTATGGAGTCACCTGCCACTGGAAACTTGATCCAGGGAATGTGCAGATATAGCAAAGCAGGTGGGGCAGGAGCTTGGGAAGGGAATGGTTGGACCTGGGTGGCTGGTGAAGGGCAGGTTCTGCTCCCCAGGGAAAGGTGTTCCCCAAACTGAAGAAGAGAAGCCCCCAGGGCTCCTCTGAGTCCGCATCTGACAAGGAAGATGATGAAGCCACGGATTATGTCTTCAGGATCATCTACCCTGGGACTCAGACAGAGTTTGGTGAGTGCAGGGCAGCCTTTGGGGGGCTGGAGAAGCTGGGACATGGCACTGGTGGGCACAGGGCAAACTGGGAGGTGGTTCCAGGGGAAGGGCTCTGCCTGTGCCACTGCTGCCTGATTTCAATGTCATCATTTAAATCAGGCACCCTGGGAAGGTGGGAGACCCTGGCACAGAGAGCAGCCAGATGTGGAGACCCTGTCACAGAGAGCAGCCAGATGTGGCTGTCCCATCCCTGGAAGGGTCCAAGGCCAGGCTGGATGGGGCTTGAGGCAATCTGGGATCATGGAAGGTGTCCCTGCCCATGGCAGGGAACTAAGTAATCTCCAAATTCCCTTCCAACCCAATCATTCCATGAGTCTATCTTTTGGTTTTGTGTTGTTGGTTTTTTGTTTTGTTTTTGTTTTGTTTTTTCTTTTAACTTCCACTTGCTACTGAGTCCTTTGTTTCTGCAGCTGCACAACAGCGTTAATGGTCAGCAAAAACCCCTCTTAATAATACCCACATAATATCAGTAAAAAGATTCACTTTGGTCACTTGGGGGCCACCTTCTGCCATCACAAGCCCCCAGGGCTGATTCTTCTCTTGCTGCCCCCAGGCTGCACTAAATCCAGTGATGTTCCCTCAGTGTGGCTCCTGCAGCACAAAGGGGAGGTCCCAGCACCGTGCTCTGTCTTCAGTCCCTAACTCGAGGGAGGGGATGCTGCTGGATTGTCCAAAGCAGAAATGCATCTTCATGCCTGGTGGTGAATGATCTGAACCTGGATGAAATGTCTGTACATTTATCCTCACTCTTCTGTGAGATGCCAAAAACTGTTTCCTGACCTCCGGGGACATCATAGGTGACTTTAGAAGAGGGAGAGGATGAGTTTTAGATGGAAGACTTGTGGAGTGTTTTTTAAAAAAGCTCTGAAATCAGATGGAAACCTTTTTCGTACATTTTGGAGGCTATGAGGGAGAAATTACATCCACTGTGACTCCTCCATAACGTCAGCTGAGATTATACTTGGTTCTCCCTTCCTTCAGCTGACTAACACAATTCAGTGAGTCAGATAAAAACCTGATTTGAGCTAAAACAGCAGATAGAGATGTGCCTTTCTGTGGTTGCCTTTTGGTCTACCCCTTAAAATTCCATGCTGGGGGCCACATTTTCTGGGAAATGAATTGCTGCCACCTCCTCAGCTGGCATCATCACAGCCTGTGCTGTTCCTGTGCACCTCCTCAGCCAGGGGTGGAACTGCATCATTCTCTCTTCTCCACAGATTCTTCCTTTCTCCCCTTTCACTGGTGCCTTTGTCCTCTCTCTGTGTCTCTAGTTGCCATTAATGGTGCTTTTCACCCACTCCTTGCACCTGTGACTGCTGGGAGAGGGAAGATCATGAAGATTCCAGCTGGAAGCAAGATGGTGATGATCCCCAAATGGTGCCTGAGTGTCCCTGGCAGATCCCGAGCTCTCCGTGCTGCTCTGGGCACCTCCTGGCATCAGTGTAATGAGCTCTTGGTTGGGTCTGGTGCTCAGCTCACCTGTGTTGTCACTTGAGAGCTCCTGCAGAGCTGTCCCTGTCATCACTGATTGTCACTGACCCATCAGCTCAGTGGGAGGGGAAGGGGCTTCTGTGGGAATAATTCAGTATTTTTCCTGCCAATGTAATTTATTCCTTATCACAAGCAGGGAGAGCCAGTGAGACCAAGGGAGAGCGAGGGCACCTTTACCCAGCCAGAAGATGAAATTTCTACCACAATTTAATTTCCAAGGAGGAGTAAAAAGGATTATTCCTCATGGCCTGGGCTGTGTGTGGGTGGTACCTGGGCAGGACCCAAGGCCTTTGGAGTAGCACTTTGAGTTTAAGCAGGGATTAACAAGTGACAACATGCAGAGCTCCTGCTGTGCCTGTCAACTTCTTCATCCAAGTCTTCATCTCCTCTCTTGTGATTTGGATGCTCCCTTCTTTCCCTGAACTTTGGATGAGATCCTTTGAGGGATGGGCCTTTTCCCTTCCAGTGTTCCACTCTTCCTGGGACAGCAGCTGATTTCAATCCTGTTTTTCTCTCTGGAACCTCTGCGTTGGGTGTTGGGTTTCTGCCTTGGTCAGCACGAAGCAGTTTAAGATCAGCTTTCTGAATTAGCTGGTTAATTAGCAATGGTTCTCTCTCATCAGTGCTGTTTGTTCCCTTTCCTTTCTCCTGAGCTCACCAGTGCTGTGATTCCCTGTGGTGGCTCCTGCTTGGTTGCTGGAGCCTCCTTGGCAAGAGTGGGATGCTGCGTTTGCCAATGAAAGCTCTCTCTGTAGCTCCCTGACTGCAGGGCAGTGCCAGGCTGTAGCTGATGCTCCTCTCTGCCCTCCTGCAGTGCCCCAGGACCTGATGGATGCTCCAGGGGCTGTCCTGCCCCCCATATGGCAGCCCAGCACCCGCAAATCCTCCTGCTCCTCCTGCTCCCAGAGCGGCTCCTCCGACGGGGGCCCGGCCAATGGCTGCAGCCACGAGAGGTACAGGGGCACAGGGGCACAGCAGAGCCAGGGCTCGTGTCCAGGAGCCATGGCAGGGTCACTGGGATGTGGCTGAGGTGAGCCTTGTCCCTGCATCTGGGACATCTCAGCTGCTCCATAGCCTGGCAGCAGGAATTGCTGCTCTGAACCCGGGCAGCGTCCCTGCTGAATCCCTGCAGGCAAAGCTGGAGCAGTGGAATCAAAGCCAGGCTGAGGGGGTGCACAGGAGCATCTTCTCCTCTCACATCTTGTGTGTTTCTGTTGGCAGAGCTCCACTGAAGCTGCTGTGTGACAACATGAAGTACCAGATCCTGTCCCGGGCCTTCTACGGATGTGAGTACTTGTGACCCCCTGCTGCTGCCTTGGGATGTGTGACAGGATAAGGGATGAGGTCCTGGGCTGGGGGAGCTGGGACCAGCCTGCTGCATGTGCTCAGGGTGGGGAACAAACAGCTGGGCTCTGCCTCTCAGCCTTGAGCCCCATGAGCAGCAGCACTGGGGGTACAAGGTGAGGGACCTGTCCTGGTACAATCCCTGCTCCAAGGGCTGGATGTGGCTGGGTAAAGGTGTCCTTGCTTTCTCCTGCTCTTCATCCTCGTGTTTCCTGGAGTTGCACAGCTGAAGGTGTGGTGTTCCTGCTGCAGGGTTGGCCTACTGCAGACACCTGTCCACGGTGAGGACTCACCTGTCAGCGCTGGTGAACCACAACATCGTGTCCCCTGATGTCCCCTGCAGCGCCAGCGCGGGGCTCACCGTGGACATCTGGCACAGATACCTGCAGGACAGCTCGGTAGGGCCGTGCCCTGGGGACACAGGGCAGTGCCACTGAAGTGGGTGTGGCACGGGGAGGGGGTGAAACACGTCAAGAAGCTCCTCAAGGAGGGAAGTCAGCCGGGCTGTCCCATGAACAGAGCCTGAGGCTCCTAATCCTTGGCATGTGAGAGCTGAGGAGTGAGCACTGCTCTTCTTCAGGTGCTTCTGCTCAGAGCCAGCCTGCAGCAGTGTCTGTCACACAGGTGCTGCTGTCCTGAGTGGGGTCCTGATGTGTTGCCAGCTCAGGGGCACAGCAGCGGTGCTTTGGTGACTTTGTGGGTCACTCTTTGGTGTGGAGAGCCAAAATGTCCACCCACAGCCTATGGCTCTACTTAAACCCAGGCAGGGATCTGAGGGATCATGGGCAGTGGGGCTGGGGGCTCTCTAACAAAGAGACTAGACAGAGTTAAAAATAAAGTAGGGATTTATTGGAAGGCCTCAATGGGTACACCTTGGGCAGCACAAGAGCCCAGCCAGGGCTACACCCAAGATGAACCCAAAATGCATGACTAGTCATGGGGTCTCTCACTTTTATCAGTTCTGCTCCATTTGCATATTGGAGTTAATTGTCCAATTCCAGCTTTAGCCCATGCAGTTCCATCCTGCTTGTTTTTCCTCTCTTCAGTCCATGTTGTTTCTGCTCTTGGGCCTGAGATTTGGATCATTTGTCCTTGGTCCCCAGCTAGAGAAGGAATTGTTGTGTCTTCCTACTCTGTGAAGAGAGCTCACCATCCCCTAATATGAAGCTCAGAACACCAAAGCAGCTCAGAATCTGAAAAACACAAATGCTAAAACCTGCAGCATCAATTGTGGTGCTGATGGGTGGCATAGCCAGCCTGGGGACACCTGGCTGTGTCTGTGCCCTGACCCAGGCTCTTCCCACAGAGTTACGAGGACCAGGAGCTGCTGCGGCTCATCTACTACGGCGGGATCCAGCACGAGATCAGGAAGGCTGTGTGGCCCTTCCTGCTGGGCCATTACCAGTTTGGGATGACAGAGGCAGAGAGGAAGGAGGTTGGTGAGGGTGTGCCCTGCCCAGTGGAGGGGTCTGTGAGCAGAGGTCTGTTAGCTCCATGGAAGATGGTTTGAAGTAGGGGTGAGGAGGAAGAGCATGTTCCTGGCACTGAGGGGCTGTGAAGCAGGGCACTGGGCTTCCTGGCTCTGTTTTCCACCATGGAAGAAGCCTCAGCACACCCCTGTGAGCCCACTGGGCCTCATGTCCACTCTGGACTGGGCTGTAGGTAGGAGTGGGACAAACCCTTGGATCAGCAGGAATTGCTAGGGCCAAGCTTCTCACTGACCTGTGCAACTCCTCATGTTCAGTGCCTTGTGCACCTTGGGAGGGCAGGGAGGAGATGGGTGGGCAGTTTTCCATCCAAATTTCGCCACATTTTGTGCAGGGTAAGTGTGGCTGTGATGTTCACCGCCCTGTGTGGGGCACAGGAGGGGCTGGTTTGGGGCTCTCCAGGGACAGCCATTGCACAGGAGGGGCTGGTTTGGGGCTCTCCAGGGACAGCCATTGCCAGCCCCTGTCCCCCTGTGTGCCAGGCTGACGAGCAGACCCGGGCATGCTACGAGCACACCATGGCAGAGTGGCTGGGCTGCGAGGCCATCGTCCGGCAGCGCGAGAAGGAGTCGCACGCTGCAGCCCTGGCCAAGTGCTCCTCGGGGGCCAGCCTGGACTCCCACATCCAGAGGATGATGCACAGGGACTCCACCATCAGCAACGAGGTGAGGGCTTGGGCAGAGCCCACCCAGAGTCCCTGTGGGGTGCAGACACAGGTCCTGCCCAGCCTCCTCCCCTGACCTGTGCCCGCCTGTGTGTCTTGCTGCTCCCTGTGGAAGTGAAATACTCAGGATTAGCTCCAGGGAAGATGGTCTGAAGTAGGGGTGAGGAGGAAGAGCATGGCACTAAGGGGCTGTGAAGCGTGGCACTGGGCTTCCTGGCTTCCTTTTCCGGCATGGAAGGAGCCTCAGCTCACCCTCAGCACACTGTGTCATCCAGCACCTTGGGACTGGCTTTTAGCAATACAGTGAGGAATGAGGTCCACAACCCAAACCGAAGGGTGTGGAGGGAAAAGCCTGTGAAAGGAAAGGCAGTCCTGGGAACAGAGTCCAGGGAGTGTTTCCATGAGAGTTTTGTCCTTGGAGGAGAAGAGCCCAGCATGGCAGAGCATTCCCTGACCTCAGGCTGCTGGCCCAGAGGGGAGGTGAGCGCTGGAGATTTGATCTGCTTCCCTCTGGGAAGTTTATGTGGGTGCTTTGGGAAAGAGATGAGCTCAGCCCCAGTCCTGCAGGCTCTGTGTGTGCCCAGAGAGGGAGAGATGCAGGGAAGGCAGGTCTGAGCCATGGGCAGAGTGGAACTGGATGCTGAGCAGCTCTCAGAGGTGCTGCTCAGTTGGCTGAAGCCCTGGGAATCATTCCTATCCCCTCAGCATCTCCACTGTGGCTCTTCCTTTGGACCCACATGTGGGAAGGGAGCTGGCAGAGTGAACACACGAAAAGTTCCCCTCTTTTCCCATCTCAACCTGAAATTTCCTGTTTTAAGTGCTCCCATGGTAATGGAGGAAAACTGTCGCCCTTCCTTTCCCCACCAGAGCCCTGCCCAGCAAACACCCACAATACAAGGGTGGGGACAACTGCTGTTCTGAATGTGCTGTATTTTCTTAAAATCCTATTGTTTGTGTGTGATGTCATGGCCATGCCTTGCACCTCTGCTCAGTTAAGAGGAGGACTTGCTCTCATTGTGGGCTGGTTGTTCAGAGGGGCCCCACAGAGCCAGGCTGGTGCCTGCAAAGCCCAGCCCTTCCCTCTGTGCTTCGACTGGAAGCCAGAACAGGGTACTCGTGACTTTGAGAGGAGCTGCTTCCACCGAGTCTGGATTAAAACATCAATATTTGTCCTTGAAGAAAAGGAAAAAAGCATGAATATGCTTGGAGGGAGTGTTTTATAGCCTGACTTCATCGTTTATGTAAACGGAGCTGGGCTGAGCTGCATTGCTGCCAAATTAGGACAGAGATTTGTAGAAATTCTCACTCCAGGGAGGCAGCATGACCTCCATGCAGGCCAGAGGAAAGCAGCTCCTTCAGACCCAGCACACAGCACTTGAACAAAGTTGCTGTGTGCATTGACCTAACAAAGCTTTGCCTTTATCACCTCCCCAGCAGTGTCAGGGGCTGAGGCAGGACGCTGTGCTGGGTGATGCAGCACCATGGGTGTGACAGGAAAATCGTGGGTCAGATATTCACTGGGTGCATTTCTGCTTGTTCTTCACCTGCAGAAGTGCCAGAGCTCTGCTTGAGTTCCCTCACCCTGACCCCTTTGCTTTTCTTTTCTTTTGTTTCTCATTTTCCCCTGTCCCCTGCAGTCCTCGCAGAGCTGCAGCTCCGGCCGGCAGAACCACGCCCGGCTGCAGAGCGACTCCAGCTCCAGCACCCAGGTGAGCACCTTGTCCCTCCATTCCTTGTCCCCACGGCTCTGCCTTGGCTTGGGCTGACCCCTCACCACAACCACAGCGATTTCTGGCAAACAGAACCAGTGTTTGAAGAGGTGAATGAGTCCCCAACCCGCTTTGGAGTTACTAATGTCAGATCTGTGCTCTGCTTGGGGTGTTCAATGTTCACCTGCCAGCTCTGCCCCGTGGCCTCACACCTGAAGGTCCATGGCTGTTCATGCCCAGGTGTTTAATTTTAACACCTGTTGAAATTTCTGCCCAGTATATAATGCCAAGCAAAGTCCTTTGGAGCAGGGATTTGTGGGCTTGGAGTTGTGCAAATGACCAAGCACTGACTCAAGTCCAGGCAGAAGAAGATAAGGGGGGGTTTTTCTCCCTCTCTACTGCTGGGAACATGGGCACTATGAGTGCACAGCTCTTGGGGATGTAGTGCCCATATTCCCAACATTTACTGAATGCTTGGGATGTCTTCCCACTTTGCAGGTGTTTGAATCTGTGGATGAGGTGGAACAGACTGAAGTAGATTCTCAGCTGGAAGATGGCAAACAAAGCAAGATCCCCAATGGGACAGTCCCCAATGGCACGTGTTCCCCTGATTCTGGGCACCCTTCTTCCCAAAACTTCTCCATCACATCGGGGTTCTCGGAGCGCAGCTTCAGCAACGAGGACAGTGCCCTGGAAACCACCAAATCCTCATCCAGCTCCCAGGGAAAGGCTGCTGGCTCTGACCTGCCAGCCCCACCAGACACAGATGGTGTCCAGCAGGAGAAGCTGCAGGGCCAGGACAGCCTGGAAGGGGAATTTCCCACTGGTGGAAGCGTGGATTTTGTCCCCATGGGTGAGGGCTCGGCGGGGCTCCTGCGTGACAGTGACACTGTGGCCCTGACTGTGGTGGAGAGCTGGGCAGACAGCGAGGCTGAGAAGCAGAGCCTGGTGGAGAGTGAGGACAACCTCTCTGAGGAACCAGAGATGGAGAGTCTGTACCCACAGCTGGACTCTCTGACTGTGACTGATCTGACCAGCAGTGAACCAGCTGCTCTCTCCTCCACAGGTGTCACCTACTCTGTAAGTGCAGACCTGGCAAGGGGGGGTTCCTTCCTGGCTGCCCTCCAGGACCCCAGAGCAGTTGGGGTGGGAAGGGCCCTCTGGAGATCATCCCCTGCCAAGGGAGGGTCACCTGGGGTAGGTGACACAGGATTGTGTTCAGGTGGGTTTGGGATGGGTCCAGAGAGGGAGATTCCATGCACTCCCTGGACAGCTATTCCAGGGCTGTCACCTGGAAGGGAAGAAGTTTTCTTCCTGCCACCCTGCATAGGAAGAAGTTTTTCCTCATGTTGTTGTGTTTCAGTTTATGGCCATTGCTCCTTGTCCTGTCACTTGGTACCACTGAAAAGGGTCTGGCACTCTCCTTTTGGCACATGATTTGAGATGTTTGTATGGATTTATGAGGTTTCCTCTCAGTCTTCTCTGGACTGACCAGGCCCAACTCCTGCAGTCTCTCCTCATCAGAGAGATACTTGAGACTCCAAATAATCTCTCTGGCAGCTCCTTGTCTTTCTTTATCTGTGGAGCCCAGAATTGAGTACCACACTCCAGATGTGCCTCACCAGGGCTGAGGGAGGGGCAGGATTTACCTGCATTTGCCCTGTGCTGATCCCGCAATTGGGCATAGAGGGGCTCCCACCTTCCACCCAAAGTCTGCCCTGTCTCTCCACTGCCCTTGCAGCTCTCTCCCTGCTTTTTACTAGAAAACAAATCAACTCTGCTCTTGTTTTGGGCAGCCAGAGCTGCTGGACATGTACACGGTGAACCTGCACCGCATTGAGAAGGACGTGCAGCGCTGTGACCGTAACTACTGGTACTTCACCCCCGCCAACCTGGAGAAGCTCCGCAACGTCATGTGCAGGTGGGGGCTCTGGGGGCCTTCCTGGGATTCACCTGCAGGCTGGAGCCTCAAACTGTGGTGTGGTTATGGAGTTTTGCTCCTTGCCTTCCTCCCCTCATCACCCCAGCACTGGGGCCGCAGCTCGAAGGATGCGGCAGTTGCCAGACCAAGGTGTCTGGCTGTCCTTCCCCATCACTGCTGTGTCCTGGGGTTTTGGACAAGGCAGGGGCTCCCTGCTTCTTGGAGCATGCCTGGCAAATGTTTTAATGAGGATCAGCCCACAGAGCTGTAGTGCTAATGAGAAAGTGCCTGAAGCACCGGGATGGTTTGTGCCTGCCCAAAATCCCAGGAGAGAGCCAGACCTGGGTGCATTTCTGAGTCCTTGTGACTCAGAGCTTGCCTAGTGACACTCACAGGCTCAGACCAGCTCCAGCTCAGCTCCTGCTTCACAGGCAGTAAAGGCTAAAATATTATTACTCATCTTGCAAACATGAGGAGAAGCTGCTGTTCCATTGGTGCTGTCACTTCACCCGACAGCCAGAGCTGGAGATCTCTGCTGAGATTAGACCTTCAGCACAGCACATTTTGGAAAACCAGTGGGCAGGATGGGAAAGATCCTTCCCTTGTGCCAGCAGCAGATCTGAGTCCTCTCTGAACACATTTTGCCTTGCTACCAAAAAAGGGAAGATATCCCTGCAGGGCTGGGTGCTTCCTGGGACACTGGGAATGGGAAGGGGAGGCAGGCAGTGTCTGCAGGGAGAACCAAGGGAATGAATGGAGGGAGAAGGATGAGAATGAGAGATGAACAAGTTCTATCAGTCTCTGCCCTTTAACCAGTGACCCCGCTGTGCTGTGCTTTCCCATTTTGCTTTTCCCTGTGCTGATTTGCCCTGCAATGGCCACGGCACAGCCCTGGAGTGACCCTGGATGTGGCCATGGCAGGGTGTTGATCCAGGACTGTGCCATGCCTTACCTGGGGGGCACCACAAGAATTTAATCATTTGCAGCACAGGGATAACAGAATGAACAGATGTGATTTACCCCAGCATCCTGGGAAGGGAGACAGGGCATGGGCAAAGGAAGTGACAGGTGGTGGCACTCAGGTCCCAGGTCACCTCTCCTGCTCTCTCACACAGCTACATCTGGCAGCACATTGAGATTGGCTATGTGCAAGGCATGTGTGACCTGCTGGCCCCTCTCCTGGTCATCCTGGATGATGGTGAGTGCCTCTGCTCTGCTTTCCCTGTCCCTGTGGGGGGATGTGCCAGGTGGGTGGTGGCCTTTTGCAGTGGAATGCCTGAGGTGTGGAGCAGGATCCCTTTTGTCCCAGGAACCCACCCTGGGGCCAGGCTGGACTTTCTGGAGGGACATTGCTGCTGCAGGAGCAGCAGGGCCCATGCAGCCCTGCAGTGATGTCTCTCCTCCCTGCACAGAGGCTCTGGCCTTCAGCTGCTTCACCGAGCTGATGAAGAGGATGAACCAGAACTTCCCCCATGGAGGAGCCATGGACACCCACTTTGCCAACATGAGGTCGCTGATCCAGGTGAGAGCTCCTGGCATGGGGATGGCAGCTCCTCACACCCAGGGGGGAAAGCTGGTCCTGGAGGGGCTGGGGAGCAGGAGGGACAGCAGGGGCTGGAGCAGTGTGTGCCAGGAAAGGGAGGGAGGTGCTGGTGCAGTAGGAGAGCAGTGGGATGGAGGGAAGTAGGCAGAGGGATGGCTGGTGCCTTGTGTGTGCATTCCTGAATTTCCTTTTGCTTTTCTTGACAGATTCTGGACTCTGAGCTCTTTGAGCTGATGCACCAGAATGGGGATTACACTCATTTCTACTTCTGCTACCGATGGTTTCTCCTGGACTTCAAGAGAGGTGTGTGCTGAGACTACCCAAGGGTGGGGCAGGGTCTGCTTCCAGGCTCCTCAGCAGGTTTAAACTTTAATTCCTTTTCACTTTTCCTTGGTTAATGTCTGGCTGATTGTTCTGTCTAGATACAGAACCTGTTGTTCCAGAGCTGCTGCTGAGCTTTTCCATGAGTGTGTCCTGGGGCCTGTGTCACCTGCTGCTGGGCAGAATTTTTCTCCCCACAGATGACTGACAGACTGCTTCCAGCTGGAGCAGGTTCCTGTGGGAAGGAAGCACCCAGTGTGTCTCCCCAGTGCTGCTGTGAGCTCTGTGAGCCAGGGTGGGGTGAGTGGAGGGGTAACTGCTGTTCTCTGCTCACAGAGCTGGTGTATGATGATGTCTTTGCTGTCTGGGAGACCATCTGGGCTGCTGCTCACGTCTCCTCTGCTCACTACGTGCTCTTCATAGCCCTGGCCCTGGTGGAGATGTACCGGGACATCATCCTGGAGAACAACATGGATTTTACAGACATCATCAAGTTTTTCAATGGTACAGCTCGTGCTCTGTTGGGCTGAGTTTGGGGCAGCTGCTCAGGTGTGGGAATGTTCAACAGCCAGAGCTCTGAGGGATCTGGTGGGGCTGGAATCCACCTGCCCTCCTCAGCAGTGGCCAACCTGGAGGTGTTGGAGGGAGCTGAGGTTTGGGCTGGTTCGGGATGGCTCTCCAGAGCCAGGTGTCCCTGCCAGGGGAGGTGGAGAATGTGGCAGCACAGGGATAACAGAATGAAGAGCTGGGGGCTGGGGGCTGCTCTGCTCTCACCTGTCTGGTTTGTGTTGCAGAAATGGCCGAGCGCCACAACACCAAGCAGATCCTGAAGCTGGCTCGGGACCTGGTCTATAAAGTGCAGACTCTGATTGAGAACAAATGAAGGACCTGGAGCAGACGAGGCACCCAAAGAGCCAGGACTCCCCTCCGAGGCTCCCTCCCTTCTCCTGTCTCTCCAAGTGCCACACCTGTGGGACTCAGGTGGTGGGACACGTGCTGCTAAGTGAGCTGGGAGTCCCCTGGGCTCAGCACAGGCCCAGGCTCAGACCTTCTGCAGTGACTCAACCAAAGATCCCTCCAGGTGTGTTCCTGTGCCTGGAGCAGGACCAGGCCGTGGCTTCCTGGCCTCGGAGCAGCTGCTGTGGCCACCAAAACTGCCCAGGCATTGCCACATCCCAGGGTGCAGCTCGGGGGCTGGGGGAGCAGAGCTTGGTGGCACAGAGGGGAAGCTGATTCCTTGGAAAGCTGCTTGATTCCTTGGAAAGCTGCTTCCTTGGGCAGCCCTTCCCTGTGGGGTGGGAAGGCAGCCAGCCCTGCGAGCCCAGGCAGCACAGGGATGCTGCCAGTGCTCAGCTTCTCACTGACACAACAAGGTTCTGCCAGTAATGGGGGGGACTTTGATCACAGAAATTCCTCTTTTGATCTTGTCCCTCAATGCATTGCTTCCCCTTCAATATTTTCTTTTTTTAGGGCTCTGTTTTCTCCCTGGGATTTTACATTGTTCCTACAATATCTGAGCACACAAGAGGTTCGTGTCTGGATGGATTTTCAGAACAGCTCCAAATTCAGCATTGGGGTTATTTTTCAAAGTCCAGCCTCTGTAATGTTCTCTGAACACTGGGAAATCTGGTCCTGACCTCCTCTGGGAACTCCAGGCTGGAGGTTTTCTTACCTGCCTTACTTTAGCTGCTTGTGGTAGGAGTCTGGTCTCTTGTTCCTCTGAGCTCTTGTGAGGGAAGGGCTCCTCAGAAGGCAAGTCAGAGCTCCTGATTATCCTGACTTTCCCTCTGACAGCTTCAGGGCTGGCTGTTGAGTCCCCTAAACCCACTGAGCATCTCCAGTTAGGTCTTGGTGGGCTTTTCCCACAGGCCTGTGAGAGGAAAATAGCCCAAGGTCCCTGAGTGGGCTTTGCTTTGGGAAGATGCCCTTGTGTGGCCACTTTTCCCGCACAGCCTGGAGCCCAGTGCATGAAGTGCCTCTCCAGCTGCTGTGTCCCACACAGGCTGCCCCTGCAGAGGCTTCGGAGTCATTTTTCAACTCAGGTAAAAACAATGCAGGAAAAGGAGAGGGGTGGGTGGGTGGATGGAGGGTCCAGCCCAGCCAGGGAGGGCAGTGCTGAGGGTGCTGAGCTGGAGCTCTCTCTCTGAGGGTACTTTCTCTCAAGTTTTGCTGCAAACTTTTGTGTTCCCCTTGGTGCAATGTGTGCTGTGTGTGTGCTCTCCTCTGGCCCTGCTCCTGCCTTGCTGCTGGAGTGCTCCCACAGGAGGGGAAGGGGCCCTTCCTCCCTCCTCCTGTGGATCATCTGTCTGTGCTGGTTTGTGTTGGCTCGTGGCATGTGTCAGATGTTGCTGGCAGAAAAAAGGTGGTTGTCAGTCTGCACAGGAGAAAACTGCTGCTTCAGGGAAGGGCTGAGCAGCCTGGTGGAGTGGTTTGCTGTTTCTCAGCAAATCAGCAATTTCTGTATTCTGGGACATGGAGGTCACAGCTGGAAAAGGCAGTGGCACATCCTGAACCCTTTGGGGAACGGGCTGGGGCAGGGGGAGAGCGATGGGCAGCCCTTCACTCCTCATAATCCCATAAAGAGATGTGTGCAACAATCTGGGAAATTCCCTGAAGCAGTAAAACCCCAAAGGGTGCTGGACTGTGGTAGCACAGGAAACAAAGAGCTTGAGATCTGCCAGTTCCTGTGAGAATCTTTCATCTTTCCACCAAGCAGAGTGAAAAGCTCATGTCCTCCCTCCTTCCAGGCTGCTCCTGTTCCCTCAAGGCTCTAGGACAGATCTGTCACCTGTCTAGAGGGAATGGGAAGTATCTGTTCTCCCTTTCCTGAGGGCCAGGGTCACCTTAAACACCACCTGACCAAGCAACATTGCTGATGCTAAACCTTTCAAGCTTCTTTCCTTGGTTTTTAAACAAAAACAGCCAAGAAATTCTGCACAATATTTGCTGTCTGTATTAACTGAGAGTGTCTTTGGGCCGCTCAATAGCAGTGTTTTTTTGAATAATTTCTGGAGGGGGAGGGAAAAAAAAGTATTTATTTATTGATTGTACCTGACTGTGTGTCCTTG
Source organism: Molothrus aeneus (assembly GCF_037042795.1). Lineage (NCBI taxonomy): Eukaryota > Metazoa > Chordata > Aves > Passeriformes > Icteridae > Molothrus > Molothrus aeneus. The sequence goes on along the minus strand of NC_089663.1, from coordinate 9,763,424 downwards.
TGTGCTGTGTGAGTGCGCGCTGTTGTGCAAATGGAGATAGAAATTTTCAATGTTATTTACGATATCTTGTAAATGTTTACCAGAGAATTGTGTCTATATATAATATATATACAGTATAGAGAGAAAATATGTCAACTAAGTGGGTTATTTTTTGAGGGGAGGGTGGGGTGAGAAATCTTTTGCTTCTAAGAACTGTGTGGTTTCTATAGCACCTATTCCATGATGTGCCAATCTGTCACTGTCCCTGTGCTGGGAGAGTTGTTCTGGTGGGGCAACAGGAAGCTCAGAGCAGAGCCACCCTCACAACCTCAGTTTGGCTTCATCTTGCTTCTGGCTTTAAGACTGGACAAGAGGAAAAAAAATTAAGGAAAAATAATTTTAAAAAGCTTTGTTTCAGCTGTGTTGCTGGGCAAGTTCTTGTGCTTGTGGGGACCCACAGCGAGACCCCACCAGGAGCTTGGGGCTCTCTTTAATGCTTAAAAGCTGCTAAGAAGCTGAAAAGCAAAGGTTTTGCTGTGCAGCTGTTTGTGGGTCTTCTCTGGGCTCAGCCTCTCCTGCCTGGCTCTGCCCCCCTGCAGGATCCCCATGAGATAAAGCCTTGTTCTGGAATTCTGACAGGGGCAGTCATGGTGCTGGGAGCCAGCAGGGATCTCTCCCAGCTGTGCAGCCCAGGATGGCCTGTTTTTCACGCAGGAGAGGCCTGTCACCAGGCTTGTCCATATACAGTAATCTTGTCTGGCCCCTTGGGGAAGAGGAATGTCTCATCCCAGCAGCTCTGTGCAGCTGAAATCCCCCCCACAATGGCACTGCCAGCCCAGGACTATTTTAGCCTGTGGGAACAGGGACTGGAGCTCTGTGCCTTAAACAGACAGAGGGCAGGGTTAGATTGGATTTTAGGGAGAAATTCTGCACTATAAGGCACTGGCACACCCTGGATCCCTGGAATTGTCCCAGGCCAGGTTGGACAGGGCTTGGAGCAACCTGGGATAGTGGAAGGTGTCCCTGCCTATGGCAGGGGGTGGAACTGGGTGATCTCTAAGTTTCCTTCCAACCCAAACCATTCCATAACTCCACACCTTCTGAGGAGATTGCTGCAAGGGTGGCATGAGCTACCAGCCCACGTTCTCTGCTCCAGTCACTCTGAGCTGAGCCTGAGGAAGGAAGAAAGGATGGGCTCCATGGGCTGAGTTCGGCTCCCATCACACCCTCACTGAGCACCCACATTGCTGTGGGGTTTGTGCTGAGCTCAGGTAGTCTCAGTGTGTGTAAATCCACTGAGTGTTTGTGTCCTGGCCCTGTGTTCCTCAAATGGATTCTCTTCCTGCATTTGAGCTTTCTGCTCTTGCAACCTTCCAAGGAGCTCCTGGTACCCATCTCTTTTGGTGTCACCTGTGCAGATCCTTTAGAAGTTGTGTTTGTTCCTAAATGTGTGATTTTTCATAGTTTTTCTCTTGCTGTGTTGAGTCCCTGAATGGCTTTGCTGTGAATGTTTTTCACGAAGATTGAGAGGTTTGGTTTTTTGGGTTTTTTTTGTGGGGGAACTTCCTGCTGTGTCCCTGTCCTGCTCTCATCCAGCCCCTGGCATGGGGAACATCCCTTGACTCATCCAAATGCACCTGGTAGTGCAATGTGAGCCAGCAGTGGAACTGTAGGTGTCAGCCCTTGTCACTGACCGGTGGAAAAAAGGCTGAGAGATGGAACTATTGAAGAGATGGGTCCCAAAATCCCTGGAGACACAAGCCTTGTGGCCAAGAGCAGTTTGTGGGATGAAGTTCTTATTATTCTTTGTTTTTTATTTATTTATTACTTATTTTGCCTGACTATTTCTCCTGTCTTTCTTGGATTTTCCTGAGGTTGGTCCCCTGCACTGGGAGCCACAGTAGCCAATGGGCCTCTGACCAGGGACTGGTACCAGTTTTGAGATCCTCATCCCCTAAGTTTCCTTTTGAAATATCTTACAATATCAAAATCACTTTAGTTTTGGGATTCTCATCCCCTAAGTTTGCTTTTGAAATATCTTCTGATATCTAAATCTCTTTTCTCCAGAGGAACAGTGGGAGCCTCTGAGCATTTGATCAGTAGGACCAAAATGATGGTCATGTCATCAAAACCTCTGTCTTATTTCTCATTCCATTTGGGAATTTCCCTGAGTACTGAGCAGTTCTGGGCTTGTCTTCAGCATTTTACTATCGTGTGAGCACAAACTGATAGAGCACAATGTGGAGATGGAGTTCCAGCCCTTCCTAGCACCATGGAAGGGTTGGAATTCACCAGAACCTGTGTCAGAAATTCCTGTAGAAGCTTTTTCAGATGCCCTGAAGTAGATCAAATGCCACTGATTGTTCCTGCTTTTCCACTCAAGGTCAGCATCCTCATTGCCCTGAATAAGCAATATTTCACCAATTAAGGCATCTAAACAGTTGTGGTTCTTAGTGTGACCACTTTTCTGTCCTCTGGTGGCCACGTGGGCCATGGCCACACATTCACACAGCTCAGTGTGTGGATTCCTTCCTTCCCAGCTTTGCCTGAATCCCGAACTTCTGGAGAATGTACACAGTTTAGAATAGCCATGGAAGTCTTTTAATGTGTCTAATCTAATTTCTAATTTAATTTTGGATTGGTGCATATTCCACCTTAAATTCCTGTTCAGTAGTTTAATAGCTTCCTTTTATAGATGGGTTTTGCACATGGAGGCTGAGCAGAACCTGTGGATGGTGCTGCAGGGAACAGTCCCTTCTCCACGGTGGCTCCTGAGCCATCAGCAGTGGGACATGACTGGGAGCAAGGGCATTTTGCATCAGTGCTTTGGTGAGGAGGGGAAAAGCACCATTTATCCTCTTTTTTTTAAATTTATTTTTTAACAAATTAATGCTAAAGATTAAACTATGCACAAGATCTTAAATACATGGAAGTTTTAGGAATGAGTATGGCTTTGCTGCTAAGGACAATAAAGAATTGAAAATCCTGATCGTGGATACTGAGAGACTAAAAATGTCATTGTTGTGGCTATGTAAGATTGACTTAAATTCTCAGAAATTCGTTCTCTCTGGAGAGTAATTCCCAGAAGCCAGGGAAGAAATTGTTTTCCCAAACAGAATTAATGAAAAGCTTTGAAAATGCAACGTGGATGTAACCTCAGACCCACGATTGTCACTTCCCTTGTTCAAGGAGTGTTCTGGAGAGCCTGGCAGGGCAGCAGGGTGTGACAGCCATCGTGGGGCTCTGTGGGACAGGGAATTACCCCTCAGCACAGGGATTTGAATGTATCTGGTGTCCTGGCATTAGACTTTTCTGTTGCCCTACACAGAATTGCTGCTTTTCTCTGTTGGATGCCATTTTGGTCTCTGGGAGTTGCTCGATCTGAGCTTAATGAGCACTTACAGCTTTTAATCTATTTGTAGAAGTGCTGCTAATGTTCTTAGATTATCTGAATTCCACACTGTGGTATAATATCTGTTTTATATTATTTTATTCATGCTTTTGGTTTTTTTTTTAATGTAAACTGTTCCTTATTGTTGTTGAGAAAGAAAAATTAAAGCTCTATTCTCTATGGTTAATGTATTTTCAAATCAATCAGATCTTGGTGGTTCTTTCTGTCTGTGTGGTCCCTGGGAAGGCAGTGAATGGGGATACCCTGAGCAGGGAGTGCCCAAAATGCTCTGCATTTCCACACTGCTCATGGATTTCAGAGCCTCTTGTTGCTCATGGTGAGTGTCCCCTGTGCTGGGGAGGACCTGGGCTCCTTTTTGCACCCTCCTTGCCCTCATTGTCCTCACTTTTCCCCATCCCCTGCTCAGTCCAACTTTGCTGAGCTCTGGGCAGATGTGTGGCAGTGACACCTCCTTGGTTCTGCTGGCACTGTCACCTCTGTCCTTTTTCTTGCTGTACCCTCCTGTAACGTGGAGAATTTAAACTGATGGTGAAACAGAGCGATGGAAGAGGAGGAAGAGCACTGGGGAAGGGCTGGGCCAGGTCCTTGGTGCTGTGTGGAGTGAACTGCCCCAGAGAGAGCAGATGGGGAGTGACAGAAGGTCCTGGTGTGTGACCGTGTTCTCAGGGGTCAGAGGATGAGGGAGGAGATGAGGATCTGACTCTGTATTTCAGAAGGCTTGATTTATTATTTTATGATATATATTACATTAAAACTATACTAAAAGAATAGAAGAAAAGGTTTCATCTCAGAAGGCTGGCTAAGCTAAGAATAGAAAGGAATGCATAACAAAGGTTTGTGGCTCAGACAGAAAGTCTGAGCCAGCTGGGCTGTGATTGGCCATTAATTAGAAACATCCACATGAGACCAATCCCAGATGCACCTGTTGCATTCCACAACAGCAGACAATCATTGTTTATATTTTGTTCCTTACGCCTCTCAGCTTCTCAGGAGGAAAAAATCCTAAGGAAAGGATTTTCATAAAAAGATGTCTGCAACACTGGCATGGTGGCAGCCCAGAGCTGGGCCGTGGTGGTGATGGTTTGTACCTGTGTGTGGTCCTGTGCTGCCAGGTGAGCTGGGCAGGAGGTGAGGGAGTGCATTCTGCAACGGTGCTCAAAATGACCTTGGACTTGATGTCGTTCTTTTCCCTCAGTATTTCCTGGATCAGTCTCCAGACCTTTCAACTGGCACTGATAGGATGGGCTGTGATGCCTTTCTTGCAGGGAACAGGAGGGACAAGGTTTTCATCAAAAATGTGAGGAGGACAACTGCCTGTGCTCCCTGCTCAGGGCTGGCACTTGTCACCCCTCTGGACTCCACAAGATCCTTGGGTGCTTGTGGATCTTCCAGCTGTTCCATGGGGGGATGCCAGGCGTGGAAATAGGTAAGAGGTGCCCCCATCCTCCTTTCTGTGGTGTCAGTTCCTGCACTGCTGTTGGAGGGGTCCACATCACCCCAATGTTGTGTTTTAAGCAGCACAGAATTTAACTGCATTTCTAAAAATGGGAATGCAAGGAAAGCTGGATGCTCGCTCCAGATTCTTGCCTCTACCTACTTATGAGAAGAGGCTTAATTAAATAAATCCTGGTATTTAATTAATCCTTAATATGTTTGCTTCTTTAGGCATGTTTGCTCTAAAGGCCCAGCCCCAGTTTCCAGTGCAGGCTGAGGTTTGCAGGGAGCTCACAGCTCAGAACTTCAAAAGCTGATGAAGACACTCCCCAAACACGCAGAGTTTGCAAAATGCCAGGGTGGGATTCAACCAGCCCTTGCAAATGTGTTAATTACCTGATATTAATTGGCAACCTAACCACCAGAGGCCACATCCCCAAGGTGCCAAAGCAGGAATGCTCTGTGCTCTGAGCAGAGAGACTGGCAAAATTCCCACCTTTCGGATGGAGGAAAGTAAATGATCCTAAAAGTGAATTTCATTAATTTTTAACTTGGGATAGTTTCTCACAAAAGCAGCTATCCTGAGGTTGTGCTTTGAAGTGCATGGAAATTTCCATCAGTTGCCACCTCCAAGCAGTGCAGGAGACAGCAGCTGGTGGAGCAGCTCTGTCCTGTGCAGGAAGAGAAACCATTCCAACCCCTCGACAACAACAAGGGCTCCTCAGGAGATGTTGAGGAGGGGTTGGATTATGGGAGCTCCTCCGAGGGGTGGTGGCAGCCCCAGGACTTTCCATGCTCTGTTTTGCTCCTCTGCTCCCGAGCCCAATCCTTTGGCTCCCAGGGGGCTGTGGCAGATGAACCAGTTTGGCTGTGGCCCAGGGCTGGGTGTGATGGGGGGCACTGGGGGCTGTGCTGGTGAGCCCAGGTGCGAGTGCTCGTCCTCACACACCCTCCTGCCAGGCGCAGGCACGTGGCACTGAAGGACCCAGAGTATTTATAGCCCTTGTTAACATGCATGAATGGACATGCTGAGTCCTGGCACAAACATCTGCCCAGGTGGGTGCTGTCCTGGCAACACCCTGAGCTCTCTCTGCTGCCTTAAGGTGCTCCAGCACCTATTTCACAGAGGCCTTTTGCAAAGGAAAACGAAGCTGAAAATTCAAAGGCTGATTCACAGCTGTAGCAATCCCTGGGTAAATCCTGCAGAGAGGCCCAGTTTGTACAGGCACCACCACCTGACTGATGCAGGGTAAAGGGCTGACAGCCTTGGGTCCCTACCCAGCCCTGCAGCACTGGGGGCTGGAGGACTGTACAGCAGGGATTTTGTTAGCCTGGGATTGGGAATGTCAGGGCAACACAAGGTTGTTTGGGATGGAAGAGACCTTAAAGTTTGTCTCACTCACAGAGGCACCTTCCACTATCCCAGGCTGCTCCAATTCCCATCTAACGTGGCCTTGGACACCTCCAGGGATGGGGCAGCCACACCTTCTCTGGGCACCCTGTGCCAGGGCCTCAGCACCCTCACAAGGAAGCATTTCTTCCCAAACTCCAATCTAAACCTCCCCTTTGTCAATTTAAGTTCTCCTTTTGCTTGCTTTGAGTGCAATGACTGAGGTGAAGCAATCCATGCTCTGGCATTTCCAATGAGCTGTGGATGTACCTCACAGCCATGAAAAACGAGCTCAGATCCAGGAGACAACAGCACAGGGATGTGTTAAGCCAGTCCTTAAGCACAAGGAAGCATGGTGCTGTTTCCTGGAGCATTTCTCAGGAAGTGAAAGCATTTCTGCAAGGCTTTGGCAGCTCTGTTGGAACAACATGTGAGTGCTTAGGAGTTATCAGAGAGCTCTGTGATAGTGCAGCACCCAGATTATCTGTGCTGGTTCAGTGGATTTTTCTGAGTAGTTTCCAGGAGTGGAGAGGTTGTTGGGGAGGAAGATGCTGCCGTCACTGCACACAGCTCGGGGTTCAGTCTCTTGTTTAGTGACTGACCTGGCCCTTGGGTGGATGAGTTTGAGCTTTTTTTAGTCCAGCAAATGGAACACAGATCCTCAGCTTTATCGCCGTGACTAAGGACGTGTTGTTGTTGGCTGAGTTACAGGAGTGCTCTGAAATCTGAGTCACTCTTCTGCTTGGCAAAACAAAAGCAGACTCCCAGGAAATCTGCATCCTTTTGTTCTCCCCACAGCCCCCCAAGCCTGCCATGTGCTGCTGGCTGATAGCACAGGGATCACCATGGGGCCATGTCCTCACCCAAACCAGTGCAGGCAAAACCACCAGGGATTATATAACTGGCAACAATCCCACACCCACTGGTTCTTCCCTCTGTTGCACTGAAACCTCCGTGACGGTGCAATCTAACAGCTCCTTCCTACTGGAGAGCATTATACATACAAATTTGACACTCAATTATCCTTGTTTTTTAGTCAAGGATTCCTTGGCTATGGCTGCTTTCAGCAGCTGAGGTTTAACAGCCTCTGCCTTCCCAAACTTCTCCTTTCTGGAGGAAGAAATATTGTGTGGACACCACGGTGTAATCCCACAGGCTCCACACCCCCTCAGAGGGGTGATGCCCTTTCCAGGGCCTGGCAGAGCTCAGCCTTCACAAGGACTGTGTGTTTAACAGACTATTCCCTTTAAAACAGGACTCTCTCTCCTGCCTTCCTCCTCTCAGCCCTGTTCCCGAGTCAAATTTGAGGATGGGAGAGGCAGCAACCCCGTGGCCAGTGAGGTTTTATTGGGAAGGCAGTGCCAGGGCTGTGCCCTCCCTGTGCTCTACTTGCTCTCTGTGTAGCTCTGCACTGATTTCCATGGTGGATGAGCAAGAAGAGGTGGGAAAGGAACTTTTAAGGATAGTTGCTGTGGTGGTGATAGAGAGTGGGAGGATTTCCTGTTTTCCTTTATGCAGATTATATGTAGTGGGCAGTGGAGCACCTTCCTGCAGTGCTCAGTGCCTGAGGTGTGTGGGGAGCCTGTTTCCTCCTGGGGCTCATCCTGAGCTGTCACCAACAGTTCTGAATGTGACCGTGTTCACAGGGGTCTTAGGATGAGGGAAGAGATGAGGATCTGACTCCCTGTTTCAGAAGGCTTGATTTATTATTTTATGATAGATATTATATTAAAACTATACTAAAAGAATAGAAGAAAGGATTTCCTCAGAAGGCCGGCTAAGAATAGAAAAAGGAAGAATGATAACAAAGGCTTGTGTTATCACAACTCGGACTCTCTGTCCGAGCCAGTTGGGCTGTGATTGGCCATTAATTAGAAACAACCAACATGCGCCAATCCCAGATGCACCTGTTGCATTCCACAGCAGCAGATAACCATTGTTCACATTTCGTTTCTGAGGCCTCTCAGCTTCTCAGGAGAAAAAATCCTAAGGAAAGGCTTTTTCATAAAACGTGTCTGTGACATCTGAATTTTGTGGGAGCAGTTACCTGGTGGAAGGTTGCAAGGCAGGACACTGAATTGCTTCCCTGCCGAGGACCAGAGCATTTCAATGCCACGTGGGCCTGGGAAGGATAGCAGGGGAGCACTGGAAAAATCAGTGTTCCCCTGACCCAGACAGGCAGTTTTTGCATACACCTCCACCTTTTCACATAACAGGAGCAACTGGCTCAGCAGGAAGAGACGGAGACTGTTCCTGGCTGGAACAAAGGAGGGGATTTTGTCGCACCCGCCAAAGTCAGGCAGGGGTGAGACAGGAATGAGACAGAGCAGGGGCTGGGGGGGTCTGCCTGGGCCCCCCAGGTGTTTTTTCCCTGCCCTCACTGTGCAGGTTTGTCATGGGCAGTGTCCATGTGCCATTTGCAATTAACCCATTTCTCCACTGCAGGGCACTGACAGGCTGTGTGAGAGGAGCTAAATCACCCGAGCAGCCCCACTGGAGCACAGAACATTCCCTGGTGCTCCCTGCTTTATGCCATTCTTAGCTCAGTTCTGAAGAAATCCCAGCCTGGAAGTTAATTGTATGGTGGAGAGGAGAAACAGTGGCATTACTCATCTGAGGAGTGGAGCCTTTTGTTTGAAAACTGTATCTGAAGAATGGAAACTTCATAGATAAGGGACCTGTCATTCTTTTCTGAGTGCAGGCACTCCTTCACTGTAGATTGCTGCTTGCCATCCCTCTGAGGGCTCCGGTGAAGTCATAAAACAGAGGGTCAAAGCTCAGATGTCTGCAAGATGGGTCTGGAAGCGTCTGTTCACTATTGCCATCCACACTGCAGGGTGGAATTACAGCCCTAATTCATATACATGGGGTGAGAGGCCAGGGCTCTGCATTTAACTCTGCCCCTTTTGGGGTCACCTCTGCTCTGCTAAATGCTGATAAATGCAGTGGGACAAAGATTCACACAGGGTCTCAGGTGGGGACAGAGCACACGGGAAGAACCTTTCCAGGAGCCAGGGCTCTGCCACCTGCCAGGTCCTGTCCTCAACCCCTGCTCACTGCAGGACACACACTGGGGTGTTAGAGTGTGTCCAGGGAAGGGAACAAGCTGGGAAAGGGTCTGGAGCACCAGGAGCAGCTGAGGGAGTTGGGGGGCTCAGGGGGGACCTTCTGGCTCTCCAAAACTCCTTGACAGGGGGGTGCAGCCAGGTGGGGATCTGGCTCTGCTCCCAGGGAACAAGGGACAAAACCAGAAGGAAATGGCTTCAGGCTGTGCCAGGGGAGGTTTAGATTGAATATTGTGGAAATTTCTTCAGAGAAAGGATTGTCAGGCACTGGAACAGTCTGCCCAGTGAGGTGGTGGAGTTCCATCCCTGAAGGGATTTAATGAAATGTCAATGTGGAGCTCGGGGACATAGGTGGCCTGGGTGGGGCTGGGGTTGGACTTGATGGTTTTAGAGGGCTTTTCCAACCCAAAGAATTCTGTGATTCTAAGGGAGCAGCAGCACTGGGGTGGCAGTGGGATGACAATTCTCCTTCCTGGTGCCAGAGCTGGGCTGCAAGGGCTGGGCTGTCACAGCCGGGGGGTTCTCATCTCCCCAGCGCAGCACCACCAGTCCCACAGTTCTGCGCTGGTCCTGCGCTCCATCCATTCCCTTTCTCACAGGTTCAGGGTGTCCCCAGGGCAAGAAGGGCTGGGTGAGGGTGAGGATCTGGCCCCTGAGGCCCCACAGGGTCGGGCCCGGGCCTGCTCCGTGCCCCTCAGCGCCGCCATCCCGCCGGCATTGCTCTGCCCCAGGCCTGCCACAGCTCCAACCAGGCTGAGTTTCTGTGGCCACTTTGAAGCTCCCAGGTCTCACCTCCCGGGGCATTCACCAAGGCACACGCTGAGGCTGCTCCTCACACAGTGGGAAACAAGACAGCAGCTCCTTGGGAACAGGGCTGCTCTCTTGAAGTGTCCATTTGAATGCGGCTCCCAGGCTGTGAGGCCTCTGGAGCCTGGCATGCCCAGTTCTCTGGCTCTGTCGCTGTGTAGGTGTTTTTGTGGAGGGAGCTGCCATTAAGTGGCTCCTGAATAACTGATCAGGCGCTTTTCTCGTTCCTTATGACTTTGCTGAGAGCCCCGTGTGCTGGAGCAGGGGTTCCCAGCCATGGGTGGAACAAGAAGCGCTTCAAAGAGGTGTAAGAGGCAGGAACACCCTCCTGGCAGAGGCGCTGATCTGAGCCATGGATCGCCCTCATCTCTGCTGGAGCTGCAGGGAAGGTGCTGGCTGAGGGGATGGGTTATGGCTTGGCTTCTGGAAAAGTGAAAAGGCAAATGAGTCATGGAATTGGGATCCCTTGGTGTGGTGAAGATGAAAGGGTTGCTAAGGTAGGGAAAACACCTATATTATCCTGATTTGGGAGCAAGGGGGGAAGCTGTGGGAAAGCGATCTTAATTTAATTGGGATGTGGGTGGGAACAGAGGAGGCAAGGCAAGCTCCACATTCCTGCTGTTGTTACAGGGCTGGATGTTTTTGCTGCTGAAACTTTTCCTCTTGCTCCCATCCATGCACCTGCTAAGGGGCAGCTACAGAAACTCTGTCTGGCTACCTTGGAATGGATCACAGAGAGATCCAATGGCTCAGGAGCCCTGTGCCTGCAACAGAAGGAGATTTGAGCTGGTTAAAGGCAGATGAATGAGTTCCCCATGGAGAGCAGGGACACAGGACCTGCTGCCTGGTCTTTCCCTGCCGTGCCAAGAGGATGAGGACATGGAGATGCATTTTCCTTGTGCCATGGCATCACCCTGGCCCCTGGCCAGCCCATCATCCACACTCTCCTTCCTCCTGCCATGAGTCATGGCCTCGCCTCGAAGCCCAGCCGACTTTGGCCTCCTCGGCAGGGAGCCACACCTTTGGTAATGACAAAAAGCAGCACTTGGAGCTTTTGAACTGTGACAGCTGTGGCATGGAGAGGATGCCAGTGGGCAGATCCCATGACTTGGGTGCCATTCCTGAGAAGGGGACTAAAGAGGAACACTCCCTGGTCGGAACAGAAATGTTTCCTTTCTGATTCTCTCTGCTCTGAGGCAATGTTTCCTGGACTGGGCTCCAAAGCTTGCTGCCCTGAGGGTGACCAAGGGTGGCCACTGGTAGACACAAAATTGGATTTTTTACCTGGTGTGTGACAAGCCAGTAATGACACATTTGAGAGAGACATTGATTATTTATTTCAGGGTTGTGCAGCCTGGGTGCTCAGTGTATTCCACAAATCCAACACACCCCACCGAACTTTCCTGCTATTATTTATACACAGAAATTCAGAGTTAGTAACTTTCCAAGCACAATCCTTTTTTAGGATTTGTTAGTAATTTCCATCCAAGTTGCTTCTCCACATGCCCAGGGGAAGGGTCTTCACCTGGGCAGGGTCTTTCTGACCTGTAGGTGTGATTTTTATTATTGTAACAAACATAGTTCAGCTATAGAATGTACTGGCTTTGAAAGTTACCAATGTTTACATAAACATACATCAGCTTTTAATTCATGTCCTTAAAGCTTGTAGTTTTCAAGGGTGTCCTTGACTAAGGGATGCAGCTGTTGCCTGTTCCACTGATTAGAATCAAAGAATCCCAGAGCAGTTGTGGTGTGAAGGGCCCTCTGGAGATCATCCAGTCCAACAAGGCAGGGTCACCTGGAGCAGGTGGCACAGGATTGCATCCAGGTGGGTTTGGAACGTGTCCAGAAAGGGAGACTCCTCCCTGGGCAGCTGTCCCAGGGCTCAGCCACCCTCCATGGAAAGAGCTTCTTCCTCATACTGAGGTGGATCTCGTGTTTACTGCTCCTTATCACTGGGTACCACTGAACAGAGCCTGGCACCACCCTCTTGGCACACGATTTGAGATGTTTGTATGGATTAGTGAGATTCCTTCCAGACTGACCAGGCCCAGCCCCTGCAGCCTCTCCTCATCACAAAAATGCTCCAGATTTAGATAGATAATTACATTATCCTTGTGGCCTCTGCTGGACCCTGTCCAGTATCTCCTATTTTAATTTATCCTTGTCCAGAAGTGGACACAGTAAGATAATCTTGACGCACCCCACATTTTCCAGCCCTACCCACGCCCAGCCGCTGTCCCTCGGGACGGCAGTGCCGGGACTCGAACCCGCGGCCCGCGCGGAGCAGGTGGAGCGGGGCGGAGCCAATCGCGGCCGCGCTGCGCGGGAGAAGCCCCGCCCACGGCCCGCACCGCGCGGTCACCATGGCAACAGCGGCGCTTCCCGCGGGGCCCCGCGGCCGCCGGGGCGAAGGGGCCGGACCGGCACCGGGGCGGGACATTCCCGCCTCCCGCCGCCCTCCCGCCGCCTTCCCGCAGCCCCTCGCTCCGGGGAAGCGCCGAGGGACGGCCCCCTGCCCGCCCCGCCCCCGGCCGTGCCCGGCCGCCGCTCGCCGCCCGCCGCCGCCGCCGCGGGGGAAAGGCCGCTGCGCGCCCAACTTCACTTCAAGCAACTTCCCCGGTGCGGCGGAGCCGGCGCCCTGTTTTGCGGAGCGAGCAGCCGGTGCTTCGGCTGGGTGAGTGCTGCTGGGTGGGACAAAGGCGGGCAGTGCTCGCTCAGCCGTAGGGTCGGCACGGGAATCGCTTCCCCGCTTCCCCCGGGGGTGCCTCGCCCTCCTCGCCGGCTCCGGGGCACCGGGCAGGGGGTCCCGTGTCCCGGGGTGCGCTCGCCGCTCCCGCATAGCCCCGAGCCCCGCTGCCGGACCTCCTGGCTGCTCCTTCCTCACTGCGTCAGAACAAGGGCTGGTGTCCTCGTGGGTTAAAAAGAAAAGAAAAGCCCCCCTCCAAAAAATCCCGTTCTGTGGTTCCAATTCGGCGGCCGGAGGTGGGATGGGGTTGTAGGTGGTTTTTGGTGGATGGTGGTGTTGCTCGTGGTTCTGAGGATTAGAGCGTAATTTTGTGATCCACGCGGGTTGCAATTATCTGTTCCTCGCTGGATTAGGGATGGTAATGTGCTTGGAGGTCTTAAATGGACAAATAAAGATGCTCCCCCTTTCTCCCCCCCTGGTTTACAGCCGGGCGACGGCTCCTTGGGCAGAGCAGGAGGGATTCAGGCTTTCCCGAGAGTGGTATGTGACTCCTTAATGCCTTGGATTTCGGGAAATATATTATCAGCTCGTTAAAATTACTTCGAAGTGCCAGTTTAAAGTCATCACGCTTCTTTTTGATTGAAGATGCACATAGCTTTGTTTGTTGGCCTCGTGTGGCGTAGAATCTCAGGATAGTTTGGGTTGGAGAGGATCTTAAAGCTCATCTCATTCCAACCCCCCTGCTAGGGGCATATATTTTTGTTTTGGAAGCGCTTGGGCGGACAGATATGTGTTGTTCTGGTGATACGCAGATCATTTGTTAATTTTTCCTCCTAACTCCAAATCCAAGCGGTTTATATGTGCACGGAGAGACCTGAAGTGCTGCTTCTGGGTGGAAATAGCTGCTCCAAAAGATCACGTGGAGGTCAGTTCCTTGAATTTGCGCGAAGTTGTGCGCTCGGATTTGGGAGGGAGCAGCACTGGGATTGTGGATGGGTGAAGCTAATCAGTGAAATCCCAGAATTTCCTGTGTGGTGCTGCACGGAGCCGGGTGGAAAGCTTTGCCTTCCTGAGCCTGCCTGCAGCATTGTTGCTGTTCTTGCCTTTCTCCCGTCTGGAGGTGGGAGATTAATCCCGTGGATTCAGGTATTGACTTGACTTCTATTTCTGTGGAGTAATCCGGGCGATTCTGATTTGTGTGTGAGGAATGGGATTAGGGGAAATTGCACTTGGCAGATAGCAGAGCTCTTCTGTGCCATTAGGAGATATTGTAACCTTTGATTTTACCTGCAGGTCTGGTAATAGAGCTCAGGCTCTTTGGGGTTTGGTAATAGAATTCCATTCCAGATCAAATATTGCTCATGATAAATTACTGGGATCACATTAAAGGAGCTGCAGCAAACAGAAACTGATGTTATGTCCAGACTGGTGCTTTACTCCGGGGTGGTAATTGCAGGCAATTTTCCCTGTCTGCTGAGGGGTAAACTCTGTTTCCAGGGTAACTGCGAAGTTGTTCAGCTGCTTCTGAGGTACTTTTTTGCCAGAGCTGAAGGTTGTTGGCATTTTCTTTTCCTTGTCTCTCCTCCACAAACCAGAAGGATTTGCATCTTTCTAACGACCACATAAAAATGGGAGTTTTCTTTGTTTTCCTGTGACGTTTGCAGGGTGTGTAGAGAAGCAGACAGTTGTGTGGCAGAAATGCTAATAAAGCTGCCTGGCAGCTTAATCCAGGTAAAGACTTTCTCAGAGAAAAAAAAAAAATCTTTCAAAAATTTATAAACTTTTCCCTCTTTTGTTTTTTGGCTAGGATTTTCCTTGCAATGTGCTCTGCCTTTCCTGTAAGAATTATCAAGGATATTTATTAGTAAGTAAAGCTATAAAGCCTTTGTGCTTCAGAGTAGTTAAGGAGGTTGGAATCCTATTTAAATAGATGTTGTAGCCTGTAATTCCCTTTTGATAGGTGTAGAGTTTATTGAAAATGGGTGTGTAAACTTTCCCTCTGTTTCAGACAATGCCCTGAGCTAATTCTAAGCTAAATGTTTCTTTCCCAATGTATAGAAGGCACAGAACCAAGTCCCTCTGGACTGTTACGGTATGGAAAGTCCCTAAAAGGAGGCAAAGTCTAGGACTGTTTCCAACTTGAATACTTTGGTTTGTCATTTTTTGCTGTCTCATTTTATATGTGGCAGTAAAGGACGTGCATGGCCCCAGCCCCAGGGTTGTGCTCACGCTGCAGTTCTGGAGCTGCTGCTCTTATGGCAGGAGAAAGGGCACAGTCCCCATCTGTGCTGCTCCTGACGAGATAACCAGGGATTCAGAAAATTTCCATGGCTGATGATGAAGCAGTTTTTCCCTCTGCCATACTCAGGCTTTGTCTAGCTGCAGGATTTCTTTTTGGTTTTGGTTTTTGTTTTTGTTTTTTTTTTTTTTAATTCTATTTTCAGCCATGTGCAGCACCATCACCTTGGGTGTTAATTGAGCCCCTTAAGTGTGCAGACTCCATTGTGGCAGTGGCAATAAGCTTCCCGAATGCCTGATTTCTTCCAAAGTGGAAAAAAACAGAGTTACAATGTGAAAATAGGCTTTACTGAAAGCAGGAATTTCAGACTTGGTGTTTCATAAGTTTACCAGCCCTTCCTGCCCCATGTGCTCAAGGTGACATTCAGACCACATGTGAAAGAAGCAAGTCCTGACCAGCAGGTCCCAGGTGGATGGAGAGCTGAGGTATTCCTGCTCCTGGGATTCTTTGCACAGCTCTGTGATTTCGCTTGGGTGTTGTCCTGGACTCTGCTCCATTCAGCACTCATGTTTCTCTGGCTATTAGATAATTTTGAAACCAGTCCTGTCACCTGCCCTCTCTTTGGCACGTGTTTGGTTACTGCAGAGTGAAAAAGGAGCTCAGTCTCTGTGGTAATGAATGTGTTGCTCTTCACCCTCTGGTCCTTGTCCTGGAGTTATTCCCTGTTTGGTTGTTGCTCGTGGAGCTTCCTCCCTTCTGGCAGATTTTCCAAGTAACATGTGAATCAAATTGATAGGATTTCTGTGTCCTTGAGTTTGTAAATGGAGACAAGAAAACTTCCCACAGTCCTGAAAATTCTGGTGTAGCTTTGCTTGTGGGGAGTGCTGTGCAGATCAGGGACAGGGCTCAGGATCACATTGGAGAGGATTTCCCTGAGTGTCAGCTAGGGACACCTTACAGGTGTGACTTCCTCTCCTAGCTGCTCATGTGTTTAAAAATCATGGGGAGTTTCACAGATCAAGGTATTTCTCTAAGCCTTGGTGTGTTTTCTCAAATTGATACTCCACAGAAGTTGGTAGCTTGGCACTGTCCCTGTCCAGGGAAGTGTCCTTTGGCAGTGCATTGGTCATGCTGGGTAGTTAGTGAAAAATTTGACCAGTAAGAGGGTGTGTCTAAATGCACATTGGAGTGTTCTGCATCCATTTGTGTGTAATGTTGCTGTTCTTTCCTTATTTTCAAGCTGTTTATTTTAATTGCATGTTGTCTTGCATGAGGTTTGAAGTCTTTCACTTCCCAAGCTGGGGGAATGTCCATGATGCTGTTGATCACAGGAGGGTGTGCAGTGCTGCAGCCTTTCTGCTCACTGATTTTATAAATTTATTTATTTCTTAGGGTAAGTGCAGCTTGTTCAATTCTCAAGTAGGAGGCAGCACTTGGGGAGGAAGGGACCATTCCAGTGAATCCTTTATGGAGCAGGAGATCCTGCTGTGTGCTGTGGGCTGCTTGGAAAAGTGAGACTGAAATAAATGCTCAATCCTGCAAGCCCAGGCATGAGGCTTGTGGTGATGCTGTGAGCCCAGTCTGTATCACTGGTTTGTGTTTGGTGCACAGGGGTGACTGGAACCTGGGAATGTTGCAATGTTTTTAGGTGTGTTTTTAGTTTTGTGTGTAAGAATTGCCCAAAGGCATTGTAGGGCAAAAGCCACAGATTTTTTGCTTTTGCTTCAGAAATCTCTTTAAATGAAGAGTCCCTGGCTGTGGTAGTAGGGTTTGCAGTGTAAACCACTGTGTGGTTGTCTGGAGCTTGCAGCCAAAGAGACTGGAATAATAGCATCAGGAGAGCTGAGGAATTCTCTCCACAGCAACCAGTCTTGAATCCTAATCATGGCCCTTGGAGTGACTACAGGCTTGGTAGGTTTAACAGCTTAACTGGAGGACTCCATGCATGCTTGACAAACTCAAGATGCACTTGCTCTAGGTAGGTGGATGTGCAGACTTCTCCTAAAAATGTCCAGGAATTGGCTCTTGGGTTGCCTGGATATGTGTTTCCAGTGAGATGTGACTGCTGATTCTGAGGAGATGCTCTTCTTGCTAGGTTAGAAGAAGTGAAGTTGGTTCTCTGTTCTCTTGTCCTTCATTGACTCTCAGTGAGATTGAAGGACATCCATGAACTTCTGAACTCTCAGGCCATTCCTTTCAAGCTGTGTTCCAGGAATAATTAAAATATTTACAAGTAACCGAGCCAGAGCAAGTCAATTGCTTTTTGCCTTGAGAGGGCTTCTGTAGGTGAAGAGGACTTCCCATGTGTTGAGGTCTGTTAACTGGCAGGAAAACCAAATTCTTATGAAAACCTGGATATTGAGTGTTGCCAAAACACGCTAAATTTAGTGTGGTGACTGTTTTATCTATTTTCAGCTATTGCTTAAAAAAACTCCCTAATGTTTCCCTTTTATTCTCGTGATTGGTATGACCTGAACATCTGATCACAAAAGGATATTTAAGTCTACTGGGTGATGATTTTCCTCAGGCCTAGGCTTAAAGAATTCAGACTCTTAAAATTAAGCTGTTTAGGGGAGCATACTTTATCTTTAGATTCTTTTCTCAAATCAAGGAGGTTTATTTTCTTTGTTCCCACTGTCTTTGTTCTGGGAATATGTAATGCTGAAACTTCTCCAAACGAAGACACTTTCAAGCAGCTTGGGGATATTTTTCAGTGCGTCTGTATAAATAGGAGATCATTAATACATTTTTTTGCAGTTCCTGAATGCCTTACACTTACGTTGAGACAGTGGGAGTTGAGTTTTCTTTTTATGCTCTTCATCTCTACAAAATATGCTTGAGGAGAGGAAATGAATGTTTTCTGAGGGCTGTGTGATTGTGGTGATACAGCTTGGGCAGTCCAGGGCACAGAGAGGGTTATTATCCAAAACACTGCTTGTTTGTGGTTGAGTCATGTCCAATGAGCATACACTTAAACACTGGGGGTGGGGGGATCTGGGCTCTTCTAAAGCCACTTACAGAGCTGTTCATTAAAAGTTCTTATTAGAATTAAGTGCCAAAACTTCCAGTTTTGGCCTAGAGTAAAGCCTCTGCTTGCCTGAAAGGAGATAGTGTTGATCTTGGAGCAGTGTGAGAACTGAAAGCATCTTACTATTGTAGTAATTACGAGTCAGGATGGTCATTGGGCTGGTGTAACGAGCAGGAAAAGATAACAATTCAGTTGCTGGAGGCTTGGTGTCTCCCCAGTTTTCACTTGGAGGGCAGAAGCGTGTGCGCTCCAGCAGCTCCTCCAAAGAGCGATGCCGCAGCTTTGGAGTAAGGCTTGTCCTACTGTTCGCAGTTAGATGGGCTTTAATGTGGGCAGGGAGGAGATCTGAGCCTTATTTCCAGGTCAAAACACCCCTTTCATTCGGCTGGGGGCTGGGAATCGCCAGGAGCCGAGTGGGCTGTTAACTCCAGCTCCGGGCTTGACCCAGTTCCTGCACAGAGCTCGGGCAATTCCAGCTCTGCCTCAGGGAGATGGATGGCAGAGAGGAAAAAGGACTTAGCTGCATTCTGTTCTTTAAATCTAAACTATGTGGATGGCAGAGAGGAAAAAGGACTTAGCTGCATTCTGTTCTTTAAATCTAAACTATGTGGATGGCAGAGAGGAAAAAGGACTTAGCTGCATTCGGTCGTTTAAATCGAAACTATGTGGGTTTAGTGCGTTGGGGAGGAGGTGAAGAAGTGAAGGCGCTCGGCCTGTACTTTGTTAGTTTTTCTTTGATTTTGGTAGTTACCCTTCATAACCCTTCCAACCCCTTTCCAGGGGTAGGAAGCTGCCAGTGTTTTAGTGAAATGCATGAAAATAGGAGGATTTGTGTGCTTTTAGTGCTGCAACATTGTTGCCATACACAGCAGCCTCTTCTGTTTATATTTTCATAGTGACTGTTTTTGTAATCACAGTATTGGTTAAATATGTGCTTTCAGTGCATTTCAACAAGTGATGTTAATAAATGTCAACTTCTAAAACTGCTTATTCCTGCTGTTGTAAAACGAGGACCCATTATTATTTTACAGTTTGAAAGGCACAAACAGGAGCGGAATTTTAAGTTTGTCTTTATTTTGCTCTTTTAACGAGCTCAGCCTTGAGCCTGTGCTGGGCTTGGCTGTCTCAGTGCAGCCGTAGCACCGGCGGCTCCTCGCAGGGAGGGAGTTGTGCCAGCATTTAGGAGGGATGTTTATCTGCTGGGACTATGTTCAACCATACAAGGCTTTCCATGGACAAAGCTGCCTCATCCATAACGAGCCCAGCAAACCAGGATTTAAAACAGAGTTGGAATTTCTGGCCACTGTTTGATATTTCATGAGAACA
Organism: Molothrus aeneus; assembly: GCF_037042795.1. Lineage (NCBI taxonomy): Eukaryota > Metazoa > Chordata > Aves > Passeriformes > Icteridae > Molothrus > Molothrus aeneus. Next base: position 9,744,055 of record NC_089663.1, on the reverse strand, counting down.
CTGGGAATTCTTCATTGACCCAAAGGAGCACAACAGGCCTTTCTGCTGGAGCTGAGCAGCACGGCTGGCTCGCTCCCTAACTCAGGGACCTTACAGAAATGTCACTGTTGTTATTGTTGTCAAACAGTGTCTTACTGTATTGGCACTATTGATGTCAAATATTAGTGTAATCTGTCATTAGAATGTTTTCAGCAACATGATGGCTGCAGAGTTATCTAAATACCATCCTGTTCCTGCTGCAGACACGATGCAGTGTGGGTTTTTTGCATGTTTGAGCAGCACTAGCAGTTCTGTCCAAGAGAAGCTGTGGCTGCCCCATCCTTGGAAGTGTTCAAGACCAGGTTGGACAGGGCTTGGCCCAGGGGATGGAACAAGATCAGCTTTAAGGTCCCTTCTGTTCTTCTATAATACATATATTCATTTATCCAAGTATTATTAGATATTTCTAAAATGTATGGATTTATGTATCATAATTCTTACAAGTCATCCTAATGTTCAGTTAATGTTCTTCACAAAATGAATATTTAAAAAAATAATTAAATCACTGCAGCTCTGTGGCTGCTGTCTACTAAGGAGAGATTAAATGAATCACTCTGATTACAGCAGAGTTTCCAGTACAACTTCAGGTCTTTGTTACTCTCCTAAGCACAGTTTTAGTCACTGTTCCTGTGTAGATGTGTGAAGCTGCTGGAGAGGTCTCCACGTGTCTCACCTGCTCTCACTGGACAGGGCAGTGATGTTTCCTTGCCTCCTTCCCCAGCTGGGTGAATCCCAGCACCCATTGGAAATGCTCATCAATAGTTGCAGGTCAGCATTTCAAGAAGGTCAGGGAGGCTGCTTCTGCTTTCTGCCTCGTGAGCATTATGCTAATTCAGTCGTTAAACATATTGGAATTGTGCTTCCTTTTGCTTCTGCAGTGCTTGCAGATTCCACGGGAGCCCTTTCCCTGTGCTCGGAGCACAGAGGGTTAGTTTTGGGCAGGGAGAGGTTTTCTTGTAGCCTGTGTTGTAGTCACACACAGGAGGTGTGTTCTGTAGATCTCAGTGTGGATCTGTACTTCACGTGAAATATTTGCTTGAATAGTGTCACTCTCATGTTGGTGCTCATGCATGAGGAGGAAATCGAAGGGAGATGATGGAAACCTTAAGATGAAATACATATTTTCCTCTCCTAAAGGCACTTCACTGAAGCACCTGTGTAACTTAGGCCCCAGTAGTGACACTTCTGAGGAACCATATTGAGCCTTTTCTCTCTTATTTGTTCTTAAACACTGGGAATGTGTTTGTGGAAGGTGCCCATGGCAGGGGGTGGAATGAGATGAGCTTTAAGGTCGCTTCTAACACTTCTGTTCTTCTATAATACATATATTCATTTATCCAAGTAGTATTAGATATTTCTAAAATGTATGGATTTATGTATCATAATTCTTACAAGTTATCATAGTGTTCAGTTAATGTTCTTCACAAAATGAATATTTTAAAAAATAGTATTGCTTCCACACCAGCACGTGTAGAATCTTCAGAGATTTTGTGCTATGTGTGTGATCTATGTGTAAAGTAATGATCACACAGAGCATTGTCTTTGTTGATATTGGACTGTTGCACACAATGTACTAAGCAATTGATCTGGAATTCAGGTTTGCTCTACTGTAGGTTTATGGCTGGCTAAGATGGTGCTTTTACAAGCTTGGCTCTGTAGGGAGCAGGTTCATATATTTTTCAAATTGTCTCCAAAATTTTTGTTTCACTTCTGTTGAGTTTATTTTATTTTTAAATTAACAGCTTTCATGTCAGATTTTCATGCTTCAAAAATGCTGAAAATGGTTACTTTAAGGTTAAAGCTTTTTCCATCTTTGTTTATTTTGACTGTAGAAGTGGTTGTATTCTCTTCTCTGTCATGTCTTGTCAATAACCCTGGAAAGCTGGGCTTGAACTGAGCCCCCAAAACCCAGGGTTGGAGCTGCTCACAGAGAGAATCAGCACCACAATTTGTCAGATCTAATGGCTCTGCTCCTGCTCACATCTGGACTGAAGGCTGGAGTGTAAAACTTGTTAAGGCATGAGTGTATATTTTAAAATATATAATTAACAGAAGGTTGTTTATAACTGTTTACCAATGTGCAAGACAGTGTTTGTAGTAGGTTGGACTGGCTTTTATTAGACTTCACAATCTGTGGCGTTTATCACTTTGCTGCAGAGCAAGCAGGCCACACACTGCCTGAGCACTGGGCAGGTTTGGTCAGGCACAGCTCTTCCAGCCTGTCTGGCTGCTTTTGGTTAATGCTGATTTTTGAACTCTTTGGCTCTTGAACCTGATGACTTTGGGGAGGGGAACTCATCAGGCTGACCAGGGCAGCTCCTGGGCAGAGTTTGTGTCTGGTAGTTCACGCGGATTTTTTTGTCCGTGGTTTGCTGGTTGATTCATATGTGATGAAACAAAATGAAAAAATTGCCCAATCTTCTTCACTGAGCAGGTGTCTCTTGTTGGCTCATCAAGTCTCAAAGCTGCAGATTACTAGAAAATGAAAAGAAATTAGATTTTGTGCTTAAGTCACTTCTGAAGCATCCTTCACCAGCTGCTGTCTCATGAAAGATGTTAGGACATGTGGATCTTTAATTTCCTTTCCAACTTTGCCACTTATTCAGTTCCTTGGATTAGTGTGTCTCCTGCTCTATAACTGATTTTGCTCAGGTAGGATTCCTCCTTCAGAAATTCTTGATGCAGTGCCAGTTGTCTGTTTTTATGACAACTTTATGCCACCCTTTGAACTTGCAGATCTGTACCAAAAAGGCCAGCGAGGGAGTTGGCTCAGCAGATTTCTCAGCAGCTGCAGGACTTGCTGTGCTTCTTGAGGCTGGTGACTGTCTCTGCCTTCCAGAGGCCTCCAGTGGTGTTAACAGTGATCACAGTGGGATCAGTGGGTCATGCTTCACTGTGGGGCTCTGTGGGGACAGGCACGAACAGAGGTGAGGAGCTGGGAGAACTCGGTGTATCCTGGTTTGCTTTTGAGTCAAATTTCAGTGCAAGGATCCTTCTTTGTAATAACTTCAGAAGGGTGTTTCTAAATTCACTGTGAGATCATTTTCAGGTTATTAAATCCCTTCCTTGGATATGCTCTGAGAAGCTGGGATCAGGTGCCAGGGCTGCTGTAATTGTGGTGTGAGTGTGGCTGGGTGGGGGTGATTTGAGGGAAGCTTCATGGTCTGGCTGCTCATGGACAAGTGAGTGCTCATGCTGAGGCACTTTTGTCTGGATGAACTGGTGAGGACAAACCTGTGATCTTTCACTCCTCCTAATTTTTGTGAGCTGCAAAATATGCCTGTGTCAGCTATTCATTATTACCCTGCCTTAAAATGTAAGTGATCTCTACATTGGACCATCAGTTTCAAGTGCTTCCCAAAAAGTTAAAAAGCCCCCAGGGTTCACTTGTGGTTAAAAATTCCCTTCTGTGCCAAAGCTGTGAGTGTGGTTTGAGCAGCCCTGGGGTTCCCTGGGCCTCCCTGTCCATGTGCTGGGGATGTTCCACACCAGTGCTTGTGCACATCCAGGCACTCCCAGTGCCACCGTTTGGATTTCAGAGCTGGTTTTTTCCAACTCCAGCTATTTGTTTTTCTTTCACCCCCCCCTCAATAAATACATTAATGTTTTTGGTGTCTGAGCTGTTGTCTTTCAATTAATAGGCATTTTTTCCCTTTCTGTGCTTTCTCAAGCATGTAGGGAAGTGGAGGAGATTGTTAAGTACTTACAAAGCTTTTGGATAGTGTACGTGTTATCAATAATTCATTACAGGCCTTGATTTTGCTGAATAATGTTGTGTTTCTGAAGAACAAGGTAGTGTACAATGCATGTGCAGGCTTGTTGCTGTCAGAGTTCTTGGCTTAAACATCCTTTTGTTCAGAAATGAGGAGAAATGCAGCATCACAGCTCTGGCTCACACACGACCCTCTGTGTTCTATTCCATTCCTGGGGCTTTAGGGGAAGAGGAAGCTCCTTTGTGGATTGCTGGTAACAATGCCCTGCTCACAGGCAAGCAAAGGAACACTTGTACAAGCTGGCAGTACCCAGCCAGTGATTCTGAGGTGGGCATTTGCATTAATGTGGGGGAAAAAAACCCTATTTCCTGCATATGTGAAAAGCCAGATGTGCCCACTGAAGGAAGAAGAGGAGCCTTATCATCAAGGCAGCAGCAGTAGCTCCTCTGGCACAACGTCAGGCTTTGTTGACAGAGCAGGTTTGTTCTGGGTGTGCAGCTCAGGGCAGTTTATTGATGGCTGGCAGGAGGCAGCACCCTGCTGCAGCACCGTATCCTACCTGACTTAATGCCGGGTTCAGTACACAAGGAAGAGATCAAAGAGCTGTTGGAACACTGGGAACAACCTGAAAGCCAAAAGGATTTCATGTGTCAGTGTGTTTAGGGCAGAGGGCGACATAAGGGATTTTGGCTCAGGGAATGATATATGCCTCCAAGTATTTGGCTTTTATAAAAATATTTTATTTGACTCAGAATAGATCCACCCATCTCTACTTAGTCCAATGCTTTTTTCACTATCTGTGAGACAGGAGTGGAAATGGTAAATCTGAGGGTCATGTCATTTGATCTGAATGAATTTTAATGGCTCCATCAGTATCCTGAAAGACATAACTGGAGTAAAATTAATCCAATTTAATACTGTTAATAATTTTCCTGTTCCAAGTTGGGTCATCTTTTCTGTGAAGTGCTTGAATTGCTGCTGTAGAGCAGAGGATGGAGGTGCTGCCTGGGAGATGGAGCTGTGTTGTTTATTAATGCCAGCTCTGCCAGTCTTTTGTCACAGTGCTTGTCTCCCGCAGCACTCCCAGGGAGATCTCCTTATCTGCAGCTTTGCAGGCTTCATCTTCAGAGCAGAGGTTGTTGTGACTCAGGGGAGCAGGCTTTGAAATTGTTCATTTGTTCAAGAACAGAATCATCTGTTCCTGGGAAGCACCTGGTCCAGCCCCCTGTTTGTCAGTGTCTTGCTGCCGTGCAGCTGCAGCTCATTTCCAGAGCAGTGCCTGGTACGAGTATTTTGGGCTCGAGTGTATTTGCTTGTTGAGTGAACTTGACTACGTGCTTATGCTCTGACTAATCAAATATCTGAAAGGTGGAATGATGGACTGAGTGGAGAAATTGCTGTGACACAGTGTTGGCACTCTGTTTTGATAGAAAATGTGTCATTAGCAGCCAAATCAAAAGCTGTTGAACACAGTGCTTTTTGCATATGATTTTTTTAAGATCACAAGTAGCAAACCAGCCATCAGAGAAGACATCTGAAGGCAGAGCTGTGAGAGCTGAAGCAGTACATAAATATTCGTACCAAGAATGTGCAGTGACAGTTTTCCCCAGATCTCCCAGAGAGGCTGTGGAGTCTCCCTCAGTGGAGTTATTCCAGAGCCATGTGCCACGTGCTCTGAAATGACCCTGCTTGAGCAGGAAGATGGGACCAGATGACCTTCTGTGGTCCCTTCCAGCCTGAGCCAGTCATCATGTGATTTCTTTTAGTCCAGGTGAAAGCTTAGGAGCAGTGTAATCTATTGCAGCATCTCTGCTCTGGGTGTTTTATCAGTAGCTGCCACGTGCTCTTTGTGAATGAGTCTTTGCTGGCGACTGTGCAGCTTCCAAATGTGTCTGTCAGGAAAAGTACAGGTATAAAAATAATGCACTGTAAACCTGCTTTCTTGTTTTTGCAGAAGCAAAGGAATGTTAATTCTTAGCCCTTGGATACATGTTAGTCACCATAGCTATGTATACACATATATCATTTTTAATATCATGATTTTGGTCTTCTAGCCCACCACTCTCTTTCTTTTGTCCTCTGGTTTTATGGGTTTGAATTTGCTCCAGATGCTTAAACTGTTGAAGTGATCTCTCAGTGTGTTCAAGGTCGTGCTCCAAGGCCAGTAACCTTAATTTTTCTGGATGAAACCACTTTTTTTTCTCTCCATATGGCAATACCTTAATTAATTTTTCAGCACTCAGATGAATGTATAAAGGCTCAGTATTTATAAATTCGTCCTGGTGACCCCACATCAATCACACCACAGCTTGAGCTGGTTGTACTCTCTGAAGGTGGTTTACTGTGCCAGGCCACAAATGCGTTTTCCAGCGCTGGAAATCCATTAGAATTTGAGGAGGCAGATCAGAGGATTAGGGGCTTTGTCCTTCTGACACAAAAGCACCTGCTGTGCGTGAAGGCAAGCAGGAAATGTCTTCTCACCTCATGCTATTTCTGTGTTGCAGTGACCTTCAGAGGCTGGGTTTGTGTGAAGAGATCCTTCCCCTGATTCCTGCCTGGGAGCACAGGGCCATGGGTCAGCTTTATTTCTGAAGGCTTCAAAGTGCTGTGGAGGCACTTGCCTATTTTTGTAACACGTAGGTGGATTTTTTCAATAAACCAAAGCCCACGGATCTGCTTCACTCAATCCTTTGACTTGAATTCCTCAGCAGGTCAGCCAAGCCCTGTCTCCCACGGGAGTGCTGCACCTCCCACAGTCCACATAAGCTTTGGTGTCCCCACGCTGGCTGCCAGGCTTAGCAAGGTGCTGCAGGGCTATTTTACTGCACCTTTGCTCATCAAGGAGTCCCAATGTCGGTGTCCAAGTAGCCTCCACCACTGTTTTAAGAGGAAAATGTCCCAATTATATCATTGCTGCTTTTAAAAGCATTTGCAGCAGCTGGTGGCTCTGAAGGCAGTGAATAAAACAAAGTCCAGTGGTGATATATCCATGTCCTGTCAGCTCTGAGATCAAACAGTTGTCCTTCCTCTTCCCTTGTTGCCAAGAGGATGAGAAATATGCACAGTTACAGTAAATATTTCCAGGTGTGGGTGGTCTCTAAGCTCCTTTTACTGCTGGAACATGGTACGGAGCGTGGTGTTGTGGAGGGGAGTATCAAATGGAAGAATGCCAAAGTTGTTTTTCAACCCCATATTTCTGTCTGTGCTGCAGCTGGTTCATCCATCTCCTTGCACTCCTTCAGCTGTGTCCATGGTGTGCCTGCCAAACGAGAGCATTCCCACCCAAAGCTGGAGCCTCTCGAGAAACACAGCCCTGCCTCAGTTCTGGGGCTTTGGAAAGTGCTGCCTGCTCGAGGTCAGAGGGATCAGTAGCTGCCTGATGTATTTCTGAAACTATAATGAGCCAAATTTCACCTTTTTAAAGCAAGGTCATGGAGAAAATACACTCAAAGGACGCATAAATAAATTAGATTTTGATTAATTCCATCATATTCAGGATGTGTAGCATAAGATATGAAAAGGAGAGTCAGGCATTTAACCCATTCCTTCAGGATCTGTGCAGAAAAACTGAACTCTAGCCAAAATTTATTTTAAATACAGTTAAAAGTGAAGTTAAGCTTCCTTCAACAAGAAGACTATGTTGCAATTAGCCAGAAGGAAGTTCCATGAGGATTCTGAAAAGTTATGAGGAGAAACTTGCCAAATTGCAAATTCAAGTACCCACCCTCTGATGTGTCCAGGACATGACCCCTTTGACCTTTGGGAGCTACAGATAGAATAAAATCCTCCCTGAAACAACCAAACATCTTTCTGGAAGAGCCTTAATTTGACTTATTAATCTTTTTTCAGTTCCATAGGCAGTTTTTCTTGCTTGTAGCCAAACCTGATTATTAATATTTTATCTGGCACACAATGCAGTTGTTTCTGGAATGTCTTTTTTTTTCCCTGCTAAACTGCATGGGGAGGTTATTTGCAGGTCTTGATTGTGGTTTAAAAGCATTTGCAAGGATGAAACCTAAAAGAACATTAGCAGGAGTTGAAGCTGACCACAAAAGCAAAGGTTTGATGAGAGAAGCAAACAGAACAGCATTCTGCTGGGAATACCCACCTTCTGCACAAACACACTTTTAGCCTCACTTCAGCCTTATCCCATAATTCATGTTTTGCTGCAGAATGTCATCCTTAGCTGGCAGAAATCAGGATTTTGCTTTTATTCCCTATTTCAACTGCCAAAAGAATTGGACTTTCTGAAAATACCCACCCAGTAATGAGCTGGGTGGAATCCCTTGTGTGGAATGCTGGAAGTAAAAGGTGATTCACACAGGAGGGTGAGGATATGCAGCTTCTGGTACCAAAAAATGGTGATTCACCAACATTTAATGTAATTTTCATTTGGCTGGGGTTTTTTTCTACCTGAGACTCGAGGGAGTTTCAAAACAAATCAAGCCTACTGTGAATCTGGAAAGGGAAGAGAGTTTCCTCTGAAACTGTCAATGAGAGGGTTGGGGAGAAGGAAATTGTGGAAGATTGGGGTGTGATGAGGCAGTTGTGCAGGTCAGAGGAAATGCCAAGCATGTTCTGTCAGTCCCTGTGCTCTTGAGGGATCTCTTGAGTAGAACACAATGTACAAAGAGGAAAATCTCCAGCCAAGACCTGGCTTGGACAAAGTTGATCTTGACCAAGGTGTTGGCCTGAATTGTTTGTAGAGCAGTGGTCATTGCCCCCAAAACCCAGTGCAGAAATTTTTGGAGCTGAATACCCAAAAATGGGTACTTGATACTAAATCTATGGTAGCAAATGGTTCCTTTCTAAAGGATGGTATTCTGAAGCTGTTTTCTAGAAAGAATTGGAGCAATCTGCCCTTTTTGTACATTAATCCTGGTGGGTTATGTTTTATATATGACACACGTTGTTATGAAAATAGCACAGACTGACAGCTATGGAAACAGATTATTACATGTAATTTTTTACCCAAATCATTCTCTCCAGACACATCTGTCTCATAAATTCAAGGAAATTTGGAGGATGACTCCCTGTGCCCCACAGCCATCATGATGCATTCTGTCCTGGTTACACACAGTAGCATTTTGCTGTTGAATCCTACTCTACCATAAATTAATCACAGAATCCCAAAGTGATTTATGTTGGGAGGGTCAGGGATAGCTTCCACTAGCCCAGGTTGTTCCAAGCTGTGTCCAGCCTGGCCTTGGACACTTCCAGGGATGGGGCAACCTGTGCCAGGGCCTCCCCACCCTCATGGTGTTTTCCTGAATCTCTGTTTCAGCTGATTGTCCTGCTACATCAAGAATGAGATTTAAATTCATACTGACCATTCCAGTGTATTTAACATCGAATTTTTGCTTTACTAAATAACTATTACAGCCTCTATGGGGCCAGCTTGAATTACTGAAACTGCTGTTCTATAACTTCTTACCATTTTAACCAATCTTTGCAGCATGGAGATCGAAATACAAGGTGTAAAGTTCTCACCGTGGGACTGAGATGGCAGCACTTAATGGAAAGGGTGGTTGGAAATGTTGCAGCTCTTGAGTGCAGCTGCATGGGGGTGAAGCTCTGGCAGGTGATGATCGTTATGCAATTGTACTGGCAGGAGCAATTAGAGATTTACAAGTGCTTGTAAATGCTGCTATTTATAGGATGGACACTTTATTTAACAAAATGCTAATCTTTTCTGCAGTGGGAGGAAATGTCAGAGTGGTGTCTTTCATCCTTGGGTTGGGACTGGACCGGGATGTCCAAAAGAACAGCACTTAGTTCTTTTTGTAAAAGAGAAGAACTAGAGGTTTCCAAGAAACTTGGACATGGGAAATGGAGGAAGGATATTTTGAATTTTGCAATGCTTTGGAATTCTAATATTAGTGGTCTGTGGGGTTTTGCAGATCTATCTGGCTTGTGAGATTTGGAATATGTAGTTTTAATTCTCAGCATTCTAGTTTTCATTATTGAGAAGCAGAACTGAGTTATTGTGAATTTGGGAGAAGAGAATTTAAATGCATTTTATTAGCTGTTTTTACTTTGTGAATAAACTTAGCCTGGCAAATTAAAAATTAGAGCCATTATGAAAGTATTTTTGATAATCTCTCCCTTTAAGAGACCCTGAATGTCCTCTTAAATACTACTGATGGATCCCACTGCAGTGAATAATAACCTGAATCAGGCTTAAACCCAAAAATAGAAAAAGCCTGCTTTTTACTGAATTAGTTTCATGATCTGCTTGCTTATGAAAGTTTCAGAATAAGGTTTTTTTGTGTTATTTTTGTTGCGCTGTAGTAAGTTATGTTCCTGTCAGCACTCACACTCGTACGTGCACAGCAAGTGATGGGATCTGCTCTGTTAATTCTTATTTAATCCAATCAGCACCTCTCCAAGTGCAGGAAGGAGCAGAAGGAGGATTTCTGGGGAGAACAGACAGGGATTGCTGCAGACTGACCCCAGGGTTCGGTCAGTGAGGACAGGAAGGAGAAAGGAGAGAGGAAAAATGTTTGTAAAGGCTGAATCATTTTAGACAGTAGGGCAACTTTTGTAGGAGGGATGAAATAAATCTTGGTTTATGGTCATTGCTCCCAGTAGCTCCTGTGGCTTGTTGGGCCAGGGGAATGTACAGAATCATGGAATCCCAGACTGGTTTGGGGTGGAAGAGTCCTTAGACATCACCCAGTCCCAACCTCCCAGTCATGGACAAAGCCATGTTTTCAGGAGCTGCTAATATATGTTGTTAACAAAATTCTTTGTGTATCTACATAATAAGGGAGTAAAAATTTTATACTGGAAGCAGATTTGCTGATAAAGTTGTATATAAAGAAGAAAAACTTCATGTTTATTAGGTGATTTTTCTAGGGCGTATTTTCAGTGAGTATTTGCTGCTGGAGCCAGGCTTTCTGCTTGATTTCCATGTCATAAACATATTTGGTTTTGTTTTTTGTTTGTTTGGGTTTTTTAATAGCAGAGACATTTTCTCAGTGGAATTTTTATGCTTTCCACCCTTAGAGAAGACAGATGGACTTGTTTATCTGCTGCGAGGTTCAGGGCCAGATTATAGATAATTTTGCTTTGTGTCATTTAAAACATTCTTGTTTCTGAGCAAGGAAGTTGGCAATAGTCACGTGATTCACGGTGGAAAAATTATCTGCAGGCTGTTGCTGTTGCCTTAATAGGCTTAAAGGAATTAGCAGTGATGTAAATAATAGTTGTGTGTGTGTGGTGGGTGGGCAAGTGCCAAAGCGAGGGCGTGTTTGGGGTGAAGCCCTTCCCAAATGATCTTCTGCAAAAAATAACCCTATGAAGTGAATAATCCATTTTGGTTCCTTACAAGGAAAATTGTTGACAATTTTTGTAATGATCTTTAATTAAAAATGCAGGCAACACCCGAGGGCATTAAGATTTGAAGGGGCCTGGAGCAGTGTTTGCATTTGCATCTCCGTGACACCCTGTGGCGGCTCAGCTTGGCCCAGGAAAAATAAAAAAATCCCAGTCACAGGTGTTTGGAAGCTGAGGAAGAGGAGCAGCAGGGAAGAGCCAGGCCTTCATATGCCAGCCTTTCTGATAAAAGCAGGAGAATTTCAAGAGACACTTCAGTGCCATTTATAATTTCATTTGTTTGCAGAATGTGCCTGCCACAGCCAAGGGGAGCGTGGGCACTGCTTGGGAGGCAGGGAGAGAAACAGTGCCCAGAAATGGGGGTAAGGTGCCCAAAAATGGGGACAAGGTGGCTTTGAGGCTCTGCCACACAGGATGGGGACATGAAAGGGCATCGTGGGCAGCTTGGCTGACTGTCCCTGGGCAGAGGAGGTCAGGAGGCAATGACATGATGTAGCTGATGGTGAGGGATTTACAACTGTAGTAGTACGATTACAGTAGAATTACTAAATATTAATAGCATTTGAAATCCTCCTGCAGTACAATTTACAGTTGATCTTTATAAATTGCCCCAAATTTTGTACGTTGCCAACTGGACTAGAGGTATTTTATTATGAAAGAAGCAGGTTTATCTAAAACAAGATATGTTTCAAAATTGAGACACAGAGTCTGGTGTATGTTACACTTGGCATTGATGGCATGATCCCTCTTTATCAAGTGTAATTGTATCAAGGAGCTTTATCATTTTCAAACTTGGGTGATTATTTTTTCCACTAGATTTTTGTTCTTTTTCAAACATTTGTCTGTTTGGGGCCATGTATCTGTTGTAGGGTGTCTGAATTTAAAACATGAAAACTGACTTGGGTAGATTATGTAGGGGAAAATGGAGTCCTGTAAAGCTGGAGTGTAAAGAAACTGAGGAAGGGGTAAATATTGTGTTAGGAATATTGGCTGGAGAACCAAGTTGTACTCTGTTACCAGGGATTAGGCCCCACATTGTAAATTCACTGCCCTGCGTTCCACTGAGGATCAAGTTTTAGTCCATTTAAGAAGCTCTGTGCCCCCTTCTTCTTTTCCAGAGAATTTATTCTCAGCTACTGCAAGACCCATGCTATTTTCACAGCTGAATTTTTCCCTTTGCAATGCTGCCTGTGAGCATCAGCTTCATTCCAGCAAGTTTCCTTTTACAGCACCTCCCAAACCTTTGCATCCTTGGAATGTGAGAGCATTTTAATCGGATTTTGGTGGCTGTTTTTTAGAGCCAGGAGTGGGAGAGGGAGGAAGATTTCATGGAGATCTGTGAGATGGTGGAAGGGGCAGCTTGATGTGGATAAGCTGATTGGGTTAGTGGCTATTTTGGAAGGACGAGGTCGTGGACTTGGGAGGAGGGGGATGGCATCAGGGATAAGTGGTTGAGACAGAACTCCAAGTGGATTGGAAGATGAAAGGGAACGGACAAGGTGAGTGGAGTTCATTCTTCTGCCTGAGAGAGGGAGCACAAGCAGGGACAAAAATAAATCCCTGCAACTTCAGTGCCAGTGTGGGCTAAGTCTGGTCAAGGGAAGCTGAAGGTGAAATAACGACTTCTCCAGACTGCAGACTCAGGAAGGCAAGATCCTGAAAACCCTGGTTGGGTTTTTTTTAATAATCACAAGCAGGAAGCTCCATATTCCACAGAATCTACAAATAAGTTTATTTGCATGGTAAATTCACACCAATATAGGGTCCAGTGAGAGGAGTCCAAAACTGCCCCTTCAAAGGCTGCCCAGAAGAGACAAGAGGGTGGCAACACCAATTTGGGCCCCTGGTTATGAAGTACAGTGTGAGTTTTCTAAAAATGAACAGTATGACAGCTTTTGAAGGAAAAAAATAATCTAACCTTACATAGCTGCCTGCATCTGCTACGAGTTTAAATATACTTCTGTTAGGAAGGATTCAGGTTACTTCTTGTAGCTGAAATTCTAATTACTGCTGGTTTTCCCACTTCTCTGCAGTAAGAATATAATTAAAGCCAAAGCTCTTCTCCTGCCTTTGCTAGCGAGATACAAAACTGCTTTGTCATGGTAAAAGTTCCATTTTGATGGAAAATCAGCCGTTTGCAGGTCAGCTGCTCAGGTAGCACTTCACAGACTGCTGCCCCAGAAAAGAGCTTTACAATAGAAAGTAAATTACAGTAATTGAGATTACAGTAATGCAAAGCTCTGTGTTTAACCAGTGATTGACAACACTTGAATATGCAAACAGTCTTACCTAAATGTGGTTTTAACAGCACAGATTTGGTGTGTCTGTTGTGCAGTCTGAGTTATTCTCCCTCCACCTTTCAATTACACCTTTAAGTGGTAATTTCTGGATTCTTTAATGGCTGTTTGAAAAATTAACATTCTTCTGCTTTTTACAGTTGCATGAGGTCACTTATGCTTGGGAACCAGCTTTTTCTCCTTAGAATGCTCTGGATTTTTGTCCCACATGGCATTGTCTGGGTATGTGCCACACCTGAATTGGAATATTTTGTTTATTTGCAGCTGAAGTCTGGGCAGTCTCTCTGGAGTGATCACATTCCATGTCCTTAATGTGCCCTTGATGACCAAGTTCTTGTTGTCACTATGAGAAAGAATTCAGGCCCTATGGATTGGTTGCAGCAGCAAATTATGGTAAGTGGGAATGTGGAAATTTGTAGGATATGTTCATTTCCATTGTATTTGGTTGTTGGGCCAAGTCAGTAAATAATGGTGCTTCTTTCTTTTTGGAGAAGGAACACTATGTCTTTCAGTGTGATAAACTCTGGGATCAGCATATCTGAAAGGCACCTTAATCTGAGTTTGCTTCCTTGTGAATTTATGTGAGAATGATGTTATTTGATGTTCATGCTGACTCTACATCAATACTTGCATTTTTCTCCTTTTTTTTTTTTTTTTTTTTTTGCAGATTCTTTTTCCTTGCTGGAGTTTTTCACTTCTGTTGAATGTGTAATTCCAACTATGGCAACAAGAGTAGAAATAAATTCTACTTTGGCGTCTTTGACGGCAGTCGCTGACCTAGCTGAGCTCAGGGCTGAGGAGAAGGCACAGCGCGTGTATGTCAGCGTGCTTTCAGATGCCAGCAACAAGGCAAAGGAGGCCTCAGCATCCCTGACTCTCGAAGAGAACAAGAAATTTGGGAATTCCTTGAGATCTGCAACGATGCCCTCGCTGGGATCAAGGCCCAGACTTTTCCCAAAGCCTTTTTGTAAGGAGAAATCCTCGGATACTTTTGCAAACGTCAAACCGCCCGTCCCAGCGTTCAGATCCAGCAGCATGGTGAGAAAGGCCACTGAGGAAACGTCCTCTGTGAAGGTGTTGAGTGGGAATGTCCCTCCCTTAGTGGATCAGAAAGCCATTGACGCTGGAAATCAGGCTGGCAGTGACATGGTGACAAATGTGACTTTCTACACGGGGCCCAGTGCCAACACAGTAATTCTGTTTGAGCCAGGGGGCCCTGAGCAGACCAAGGTCCAGGAGAAAAGGGCTCAGGAGCGCAGGGGATTCTCTGCTCTGCAAAGCAAGGACCTCCAGGGCTCTGTGAAACCAGCAGAGACACCCAGGAATCCTGAGGGGGCTCTCCATAGGCATATGTCATTTTCCTCCAGTCTCAGACCAGAATCCTGGAACTCCCTCAAAACTGGTGAAAAGAAAGATGCTCGTGAAGTTCATCCGGGGGAGAAGAACAATGATGATGCAAATAATCTCAACAATAAAGTTGATTTCTGTGTTGATGTCCAGCAAAGGGCAAAACATAGACCAGTGTCTGCTATTTTTCTGGAGTCATTACGAGATCAAAAGCATCATGCTGTGGAAACTTCTGAGGAAAAATCTCCTACAGAGAAATCTGGGGTTAGAAAACCAAGGCCTTTGTCCATGGACCTGACAGCTAAGTTTGAACATAAAGATCTTTCTTCTTGCAAGAAGGCTGGTTCATCCCATGAAAGCAAGGAGAATGTATCCATAATTGCTTTTACTGATGTGGGTAGTCATGATCAGTCTGAAACGGGGCCAAAACATGAAGAAGCTGAATTGAATAAAAGCAGTTCTTCTAAAACAAATCTGAAATGCAGTAGTCAGGAAATTGGCATCTTAAATAATGGGAAATACACATGGGAAACTAAACTTAAATCTAAAAGTGAACAAATTGAGACAAAACCAGAAATAATAATTAACTTGCATGGTCCTGAAAGAAGCCCTGAAACAACCAGTGAAAGCAGAGCTAATAAGGGGGGGAAGAGACCAGATCAGAAGGAAACGTACACGTTCCTGGGCTGTGAAAGTCCTGCAGCTTCCTCAGAAAAAGAGAATAATAGCTTAAGAGGTAGTGTTAAAAAACACATTAGTTTGTTTACTTCAGAAAATCCCAGTGCCACAGTGGATCCAGAGCTTCTCCCAGAGAAGGAAAACAGGTGTGTGACCATCCAGCAGAGGATCAAGGAGCTGACAACAGAAAATCCTGAGGTTAAGGGAGGAAATCTGCGCCGCTCACTGCAGTCACGGCCACTCTCTGCAGACTTAACCAAGATGTAGGTTACAGAGAAATTCTCTTTAATCCTCTTGGCTTCGTGTTGTTCAGTAAAACTTGCTCTCTCAGTCCAGTAAAAAAAGCTTGATCATTTTGCTTCCACTTTGTGTAATTTTTTTTTAGTATTATTCTTAAGCTCCTTTCCTGCCTTTTTTAATCTGAAAAAGAGAAAATTAAATATATTCTGACAACAGCTGAAAAAAATGAAGCTGTCAATATTGTGACCTTTGCATGTAAGTGTAACTGTCAGTGAGAGATATTATAGCTTGTTATGCATATCTAAATCCTTTATTAACAATGAAGATGCATAATTAACAATAGTATTTATATTAACAATAATTTATATTATATTAATAAATAATATGTTAATATTTTGGGAATCCCTTTGGTCTAGATACAATTTAACCACCAAATACAGTCATTTACTATGAAATAGTGATATTTCTTCTTTAGGAAATGTAATTGGATGGATAATTTCTACCGGCCTACTTTGGTATGAAGCCACTCTGCTCATTGACCAGCTGGATTAAAGAAATAACACCAATCCTTTGTTTTAGGTTTTCAAGTCCAACATCAGGGGGTGAAGCAAAGCCTGAGAAACCTGGGGAGGCTGGAGCTGACTCAATCCATGACCTGCAGGAAAATCCGAAAGTAAGGAACTGGCAGCAGCTGCCTCTGCAAGGTCCTGTTGTGTGTGGCTTTATCAATCAGTGACTTTTTAATGGGTATGGAGGTTATTAGGGCTGACACAACCCCAGTGGATTTGCTGGTGTGAGTTTGTCTTTAGGATGTGCAGAGGAAAGTTCAGGAGCGTTGTGTCAGCCGAGTTTGTCCAGCTCTGTGTGCACACTGCTCAGTGTAGGAGTGGTAAAGAGGAAAGAATATTTTGTGCCCTGTTTTTAAGGGATTTCTGATGCATGAAACCCCAGTGAACTGCCTGTGGCTGTAGTGGGTTTGTGCAGTGATTATTCTTTATTTTCTCCAAGCAGAGCATTAAGACTGTGCTTTTCTGCATCCATTTCACAGCTCTTGATAAATCCCAGCCTGGACCTTGGTCAGTCTCCTCAGCAACATTTACCTGAGCAGTTTGGACAACAAAGTGTTCCAGGGAAAATGGGGATTTGCTGTGGAAGCTTTAGGCTCTCTCTGTTTCTAAGCAACACTTCAGTGTTGCAAAACAGAACTTCTCTGGTGACAGTTCTTGGTAGAGGAGATTTAATGTAATTTAAGGGTGTTTCTAGTGAGTTCTTATGGCTTTTTTCCTGTCCAAGATAGGAATATGTGGTAAGGAAAAGCTACAGGTGCAAAGTTTCTGTAGTTCAGCGTTATTTTCAAGGAGAACAATTTGTTTCAAAAGGAAAATCTTTCATTAATGGAAGTGCTGTTTTCAGAATCTGACAATAATGTAGGATTAAAGAAATTCCCTGAAGAATATAGTTCAGACTTAAAAATCTTCATTTATAAATACATTTAAAGTTAATTTTCTGATGTTCTTTAGCTTTTTTTTAAGACAATCTTAAGTCAACTCTTGAGGGAATTTAAATTTTAAATTGTAAGACTTGAGTAAAAGATTGAACTCCTGTAAGACCTCTCGTATTCTGGTTCCCTTTATTATTTGCACTATGTGCTTTTTCAGCAAGTGCTATTAAAAATACCATCTTTTAGGATGCTGCTTGTATTTCCTGTGAGTAGATAATAGTGAAGGATTGATAAAAAAATATTAATTTCCCTCTTTCCTTTTTTACTTCATCTCAGCTTAATATTTCTCATAGCTGAGCATCTCCAGCTGTGATATTTACTCAGATCTTCATGTTCCTTGCAGTTTGACCATGTAACTGGTTATAAGACAGATAATTCTGTTAAAATCAAGATTCAGGAGCTGGAGCTACACATTCCCTTAGGTTACCTTGGTCTCAGTGGAGTTTGTGTTCAGGGAATGTGGATGTGTTTGTCTTGTACAAGCTCTGTTGCACAAAGTAGGTGCAAGTAAGTTTTAAAAGAAATGTTATTACACATTTTAAAAATAAACTCAAGATAACTGTTGGATTTTGTTGTTCCAGAGCAAGGAGCTGAAGCTCACCCATGGCACAGATTTCACCGAGGCATTTGCTCCTGGGAAGCCTTGGAAATCCCGTCAGGTTTTAAAGATAACCAATAAACCTGATCAGCTGGAGAGGAAAGGGAGCTTCCTGGGAGATGGTCAGCATTTCTCCCAGCAGAGTGAGAGTTCTGTCTCATTCACAAGCAACTTTGAGAAGAAATTAAACCCAGCTCTTCTGGAAAAGCCCTTCATTAAAACTGTCCGGGCCACCCTGTTTGAGCACAATGTGCAGAAGCACAACGTTGTTGCTGAGCATTCTGGGGCTGATCCTGCACCAAAAAGGAACCAGGAGCCCGAGGCAAAGCAGGACCTGGTGCTTTCAGGGCACAGCAGACGCTCGTGGATGGGAGAAGAGGAGGAAAGCACCACTGCAAAGGAGCATCACAAGCAGCCTGATCCATCAAAACATCCAGCACATGTAGAGAAAAGTCCAAAACCAGCTTCTTCAAGTGAAGACAAGAAAATGAGTCTGGGAATTGTCTTAGAAAAATCTTTGGTTGAGAAGAGTGAAAAACCTCCTCCCAAAAATGCAGAAGATTCTCAAATTTACCAAAGAATAGAGCCCAGGTATGAAATCTTTCAGACATGTGGTGAAAGGGCTCTTAGTGAAACCATCACAATGGCTCCTGAGAAAAAGGCCATGACACTCAGAACTAGAAAATCATCTGTGAAAGAGAATAAAACTGATGAGGACATTGTACCTACAGGGCAGTCAGTTAAGACAAGTAGTCACACTCTTTACTTGAAAGAAGAAAATGTTACTTCAGAAGCCAGAGAGGCAAAAGTTCTCACAAGTAAGGCTGTGTTGAGAGAACCTGCTGGTTTTCTCTCCAGTGAATGCACTTTACCTGAACAGAAAAGAGACTCTGATAAAACTGATCCTGAGCCACTGTTCATAGCTGAGAAAATACCTTATTCCACAAACAAAAGTAAAGGTTTGGGAATGAGTGAAAAGGTCAGCAAGCTACATGCTGAAATTAAAGGTGATAAGAGTGAAGTCTCTTCTGTAGATAAATCAGAGAGGATTAATGTTGTGAAATGTTCCTCTGAGAAAAGGAGTTTCAGGGCAGCTGGGACTGACATCCATGAATTCCGAACCAACTTGGATCGTGACGTGACTTCCACAAGTGTCAATAAACACGGGGCTCAGGCTTCAGTGCTTGCAAGTGGGCAATATTTTAAATCTTCCAGTAGCCACCCCCCTGATACAAAAGGACTGAATGTTACTAAAGAGGAATCTGGGGCCTTTGGGTTGAGGAAAAGTCTGGACTTAAATTGCAAAGAGCAAGACTTCAGCTTGGCTTGTGCAGCTCCTGAAAACAACGAGAAACTCCGAGGAGCAGATCCAGAAGAGAAGGTCAGGAGAAGCAGAAGTAGCGTTTCTGACTTGAAGATTTCTGAAAGGTGGAGGAGGAGGACCTTGCCTCAGGAGTCACTCAAGGTGGAAGAAGTTGTGTGGCTCAATCCTGAAAATATCAAGAAGCTGAGCCGGACAGATTCATTGCAATTGAATGAAAATTTACTTAAAAAGAGAAACAAAAATATCAAAGATGGGATAGAGGGGAGTGAGGCTAACCAAGCTGTTCTTGGCAGTCCTGATGATTACATGAAACATCAGAGTTCTGTCTTTGAGCCAAAGGCAACTTATTTTGCAGTGACTTATCAGATTCCTGGTATCAAAAAAGAGAAAAGCTTTGTTGGTGCTCCCAGTGCAAGTGAAATTAATACAGTTTCTGGTTCAAACGAGGCAGCAGCAATTAATCTGGACCCTGGTTTTCCTGGAAGGTCCAAACCTTTATTGCAGCAACCAAATAAAAATGTGACAAGTTCAACTTGTAGAGAAGACTCCTGGGAAGTGCGTATTAGCAAGGATTGGGTCAAAGAAGATGAAAAAGATGCCGTTTTCTCCAAAAATGTTGCATTTGGTAATTTTCACGTGTCTAAGAAAGATAACCAACAGCATCATGAAAAAGGTCTGGATCATTCTAAAGAGAAAATTATAGATGTTGATGCTTTCATGTTAAAACATGATGTGGAAAGTACAGCTCAAGGTGATTTCAAGAGTGGCAGAAGGAAAATCTCTTACCATGAGCCCCGGTCCCCGCCGCATTCTGCGCAGGTGCGTAAGGACAGTGAGCTGGGCCCCCAGAAAAGGAGCGACAGTAATTCTGATCTGCCTGGAAGGAAGGCTGAGGATAGGTACAGATCCCAAATTCTTGATATTGATGCACTTATGGCAGAATATAAAGAAGAATCAGCAAAGGCCAGTAAAGTTCAGGAGAAGTTTTCTGAAGATCTCGGCTCACTGAGTTGGGAGAGATCAAAGAACAAAAGAAATGTGTCAGAGAAAATGACTCTTACCTACAGCTGGAACGAGTGGAAGAGTGGATCAGACCACTATTCAGTTAATAACAAACCAGGTGAACGTGCAGAAGAGCAGCACAGGCCAGAGAAACTAATCCTAAATGAAAAGGGCAAAGAGAAACTGGAACTACGGAGCCCTGAATTTGATAAACAGAAGTCCAAAGACAGAAAGGTCAGCCCTCCTTACTGGGGAAACCCCAGCAGCATTTTTCCAGAGAAGTTTGTAAATTCACCTGTGGAATTTGCTAGGAAGAAAACTTTCATTGTTGATGAGGATGAGGAAGTGAACTTGACCTCCAGAAACCAGGGTGCAAAATTTGTAATTGAAAAGGTACAGCCCATAAATGCAGTGAGTACAGAGCAGAGGCTGGAAGTCAATCTGGCCTCCAAGCTGTCCCTAAAGGCTGACGATGGGCTCTTGCAGAAGAAGTTGGTGACAAAAGAACAATTCTTGGAGGTGGCTCCAGAGGGCGATTGGAGCAAAAACATCGTGAGGAGCTCTACACTGAGAAGCAAAGACAGCTCAAGTAAAATGTGTGAGGGTGACTCTTTCAAAAGTAAGACTGATTGGAAGGGCTACATGTCTGGGTTTGGGACTGTCCCTGCGGATCTCAGGCGATCCTACTCGGAAAAATGCCGCCAAGGGAGGGACAGCCTGCCCCTCATGCAGGATCTGAGGGCAAGGAAGGACCTGCATCGATCCAGGCCCAGCTTCCCCTTGGAAGGTGTGGATAACTCGTGGAAACACAAGGTGTCAGCTGAGTCAGAACCATTCTTCCATGAGGATAAAAAGGTATTTTCAAATGGTAGCCAAGTCTGTCATGTAGCTGTAACTGAACTTTTCTTTATTATGGATTTTGTTGTGTCCTTGCAGCACTTCTCAGCACTCTGCAGCAAGGCAGCAGATCCAGACTTTTCACTGGAGTTCATTTCTTTTTGGGCTCTCTTTTCTTGAGCAATGGCTATTGCACTAGATGACCTCATTTTTGCTTCAAGTCTAGAAATACTGATTGATGTTTTTGTGGAGAGCTTGAAAAAGCTTTAAAAAGCGTGGTTATTGTTTTTGTAATGCTGTGAACCTGGAGGTTCAATTGTTAACTCTGCAATTTTATATTTACTTGAAAAGAAGTAATTTTGGGTTTATTTTATGAGTTGTCAGCAGTGATCTTTTTAGACCTCTCTTTGTTTTTTGTCTTTATCTGAAGGAAGCAAATTTTATTTTTATTTTTACTGCGAATGGCCTTCATTTGTCTGTGAAACTCCACTGCTTTCCTGACTTTGGTGAGAGGCAAGAGATTCCCTTCATACAGTGACGTGTGAATGAGATCCAGGGGTTGGATTTAGTTGGAAAAGACCTTAATGGTCCTATAATTTTATGATTAAAGTGTAGGATGTTCATGGCTATTATGTTTTTCCATTTTGTGTTTTCAGCTTTGAGTTTCCTCTGGTTTTGGGTTTTTTTCCCCCAAAAGGCATTTTATATATATATAAAATATGTATATATGTATGTGCATATGCATGTATATTTAATCACATTCATAACTGTATTTTACAGGCTTCTAGGAAAGAGTGGAGCAAGCAGAGCTCAGACAAAACAGAAGGAACAGACTTTGCCTCAGTGTCTGCACAGAGGAGCCACCACAGTTTCTACAAGGAGAGGAGATCAGATTTTGGTTTGGTATGTGACCCTGGAGGAGGGTTTGGGGTGGGATCAGTGAGCTTGCAGCTCTGTTTTCTTTTTTACAAAGGGCTGTGCTAGAAGGATGTGTCTGCCAAGCAGAGAAGCATTTCCTGGGGGTTGAACTGGTGAGGCTGCCCCTCCCTGGGATCCCACCCCACTGCTCCCTGCCAGAGCTTCCAACACCAAAGCTTCAGCCTTGCAGCTTGTTCAGTTTCCTTTCTGAGTGAAGAATTTTCATCCTGAACTCAAGATGGCTCTAGAGCATTACAGTTTTTGTTGTTTTCTCAGCTTGTGCAGACAAATAGAACTGTGTCTCTGAGAAATGATGGGTTTAATTGTCTTTCTGTCAGCAACACACAGAGAAGTGTTTCTGTGAAAGATCACAGCTGACATTTTGGGTGGTTTGATTTGTCTCTAACACACAAATTGTTGAGGTGAATTCCTGCTTGATGTTGTTGAGTGCTGTTTTCCTCAGTTTCAGAAGGATATCCTGACTTTAGCCCTCAGAGAAATTATATGTTATGAAATAGCTTCCTACATCCAGCTGTTCTGAAATGCGAAACAAAGGTCTGGATGTTCCAAAAGATGTGCAATAAAGGAAATATCAGCGTTTCCTGAGGGAAGTAAAGGGTTTGGAAAGTGGAGACTGAAGGATGTTGTCCCCATGGACTGTCCCAAGGTCACACCTCCCCTGTCCTGTGTCTGCCAGCACACTCTGCAGTGAGCTGCTGCACTGCCCTGTTCTGTCATGGCTCTCACTCTACTGTATGCAGCTCTTCAGCAGAGAGCACAAAAATATAGAAAAGAAAAGAAACTCAGTGGTTTCTTTCCTTCTAGCAAAGAAAAAGAGAACACTTAAACCTATAAGGATTTTATAAACAAATTTCCTAATTGGAGCTTTGCAGGTGGGCTCAGATTGTTCTTCAGTTCCAGCCTTTAAGCTTCATGGAAGGTATCCAAGGGCTAATGTCCCTTTTTCTTTCCCATTCTTAGCATGGTTCACCTTAGGGAATTTATGTTATTGGCAGAACGGGCATTTATCCAACCCCTAAATGTTATGTGCCATCAGCTTATAGTGCAAATATATAAAGGTGGTGTTGGCCAGGTAGGAAATGTGGGACAGTAGTGCTGGGATAGCTGAACTGTTCAGGTGCTGTACTCAGATAAATACAAATGTTGCTCTCCAACTTCATTGTTGATTGGGAGCTTACTCAGGATAATCCTTCAGCTTCACCAAATGTAGCCTGAGACAGGAAGGGAAGGTGGGAAAGGGAGACTCAGCTCCATGAAAAGAGAAAGCTGACCTGTGTGGAATTCAGGAGGATCCAAGTGCTTTGCTCCTTTGTGTTGCTTTGGGAAGGCTCCTCGGGCTGTGATTGTGCAGTGCTGGGGAGCCAAAGGGCAGCCTGCTCCTCCTGGGTGTAAAGTGTGAGTGAGTGCATGGAAAGGGCTTTGACTTGCATTTGGGAGGTGGAAAGCTCACCACACTGATGTTTTCCAAAGCCCCACAGAGGTACTGCAGAAGATTATGTAAAACCCAACCATTTCTTCTGCAGCAAGGTTATGCCTTTGTTTTCCTTGGAGAAAACAGAGATTTTGGGTGCGGAGCTGCAGTTCCCAGTTCTGTCAGCACGTTCCAACACCCCCCTCTGCTGGAGACATATCCCAGCTGGACAGTGTGAGCTGGACAGACACGAGGGGTCAGGAAAGAGCCACAGGAGTCACAGTTAAATCCCCTATTTCCCTGGAATCCCAAGGCAGGCTGAATTTCCCTTGAAAGGGGGATTAGATGGAAATGTGAAATCGTGCTGCTGTTTGCTTTGTGCAATTTCTGGTCTGTGTGGTTGGGAAGTTACTTATTTTTCCTTGTGGCTTAGTGACAAAATATATTCTCCAGTCCATATTGCTGGTCAGTGAGGGTATGTTGGTATTGCTCTAGTGAGACTGAGTGCTCAAAGTGACAAGTCTTGTTGTAGGATAAACAATTCTATTTGGTCACATTCACCACTAAAGCAGTGAAGAACTCATATTGATACCCTTTTATACTTGCCAAATGAATTTGCAAGAATCAATTTGTTGCATTATTCCACATCTGTCTGTGATAGTAAACAACTGCTTGAATGGCATTTTCCAGGACAGCTGATGAGCTAGGTTCTTATGGATAAGCACAATTCCAAATGGAAGCAAGGTTCAGTAGCATAATTTACCTCTGGAGAGGTAATTTCTTTGTGATTATATTCCAGAGAATCTGCTTGTAATTAGGCTTTTAGAACATTACATAGGATGACTTTGAAATCGACCATTGCAAAATACCAAAGTGGTAATATGGGATTGGTGCTTGAAATTGCAAAGGAGGATACTTTGGAGATTTAACACTCATCTAGATCACACTGTTCATCTATTTTAAGTTTGTATTGATTAAAAAACAGAGGAAAGCTTTTATAAAAATTCAGCATCACTGCTAGGCTGTCATCATCTGTGCTTTTACTATGGCTGGTACTTCCCTCTCTTTTAGCCCTGCTGCAGCACAGAGTAGGTATAAAAATTAAGTTCTGTGCTTTGGACAGTGAGGGGTTTCTCTCACCAACTCAGCTGCAAATCTCAGAGCCTGGGCCTTGTAGGTTCCTTTGGACCTGGAATGCAGGTGAAGGGACAGGTGTGAGCACTCAAACCCTCTCTGGGCTGGCACCTGTGGTTGGATGTGGGGCTGTTCCCTCTCAGTGCCCTACCTGCACATCCAGGGGCAGCCACAGAGCTCGGGAGGTGTTGCCATAAATTGTGTGATGCCATCAGAGCTGACGTTCAGTCACAAGCCTGGATTCCTGATTGAGTCATCCAGACTGATAAGAGTGTTGGGAATGAAAACCTGAGGAATGTGTGCTGGGACTCATCCTCCAAATAAAGGAACTGCAGTTATGTTTGGGGCTGGAGGAATTGCACCTTCAGCTGGGGATGGAGCAGCTTTAGTGCAGCTTTTGGGTTATAACCCAAACTGCTTTGGGGAGTTAGAACAGAGCACTGCTACTAGGATTGGTGTAGGCAGGAGTTATTTTGAAGTCTCTCAACATATTATTTATTTATTTTATATTAAAGTCTGGGTTTTTTTGTCATTTAGGGAGGAAAATCTCTCTAATGGTCTCCATAGAAAGATGCATTTATATGAGACTGAGATGTGTGGGTGGAGAAGGATTTGTTGAAGAAAATCATGAGCTGACTCCTAAAATATCTTGGAAATGAAGTGCAAGGGAGAGAAGATAAATATTTTATAAACATGTGCAGATGAATTTATGGTTTGGCTTGTCACAGTTCACCAGTTGTTTTCAGTTCTGCCCATGACAGGTCTGTCTCCTGCCCACTGAAAACCACACCTTCTCTTTTTCTGCATTGTGTAAAGCCTCTGATACTGGAGCTTTGTTCCTTCTGAACCCCATCTTGAGTTGTTCTGTTACCCCAAAAACTGACGCAACCTGGAAGAAAATCAAAATACTTTGGTTGAACTCTACAGGAATTCATAGGTGATGATTAGGAAAGGGAGAGGTAGTTTCCTTGAAGTATTAAAATTTCAGGCAGCATCTTGGAGGCTGTTTTGTATCACCTCAACCTTGTCCCTCCCTGGGAAGGGTGAGAGTGGGAGCAGTGCTGGGAGGGGACAGGCTGCCCTCCCTGGATGGGCTCCTGTCACTTATCTTTCCCCTTCCTATCAAAAAAGGATGTAAGTAAAAAAGAAACAGTGTTACAATTCCCATTTTTACTCTTCACAAACCACCCACTGCTGATGTCCAACAACTCCACCACTCTCTATTTTAGACCCAGCCCGAGGAGGACGACCCGGGGGTGGGTAAAGCTCTGCCTGGGCTTTCTTCCTTTTTTGGCAGTTTTCGTTCCCTGGGAACATTCCAGGGTTGTATAAAAAGTTACTTGGTTGTGTCTATTTCTTCTCCTTCACAAAAGACATTTTTATATTCAAAGAACATAAAAACAGCAGCTCCTCTTGTTACATGTGTGGGTTTTTGTCTTTCCTGTGCATCACCCAAAACAAGGTCAGCGAGCGACCCCTCCGCTGTTCAGAGCGTTTCATAACTGAGAGGTTTTAGAGCTTCACTTTCCTCCTGCAGGGCCTTTACTGCAAAACCCAAAGTCCTGTCACTAATTCCAGCCTGAGCCACTCCGGATTACGGAGTTGGGAGCAGTGGGCTGCTCAATAACAAGTGGTTAAGTCACGTGCTGCCGCCAGTAGCTCAGCGACTGCTCCTGAGGAGCCTCAGCTCCTGGTGGTGGTGGTGACGTGGGGCCAGACACACTCAGAACATTATTACATTATTCATGCTGCTTTTAATTGCTCCACTCTGCTTTTAACTGGTGCTGGAGGCGGGGAGAGCCCGGGAGCTGCCTGTAACAGGGATGGGTTGGCGTTAACTCGGAGCTGTGGAAAATGGAGTATTATTACTGTCCACGTCTGCTGAAGTTCCTGCAGTATCTGTGGGTAAGTGTGCTCCCAGAGCTGGCTGTTTCCACTCTTTTCAGAAATCCTGGGAGTGCTACTATGTGCTGAAGCTTTCCTCAGCAGCTCCTTTTTGAGCACTAACATGAAACTCAGGATTTATTTTAGGTGAGAAAGGCTGTTTTATCTCTAATACTTAAAACTGTCACCTACCCGAATGTGCCTTGGAAAACCCTTTCAGGAATCGACGTTTCTTCCTTGTTTATGCAGAACCATGGGAGTTGTGGTTTAGTTTAGGTGTGTGTTAGGAATATTCTTCCCTCTTTGTGTAAAAGCTCTGCCTGGCTCTGGGGTTGCTGCCCTAGAACCCTCCTGCCCTGCTGCTGGTACAGCCACTGCTATTCCAGGAAAACAGCTTTAAGAATGTGTCATTTTACAGTTCCTTTCTTGTTTTTAATTTGACTCTTCACGGCTTTCGATGTCTCAGTGAGCACTTCCTCTTCCAACACTCCTCAGGGCTGTCTGTCACGAAAAGCTCTTTTTAGCAGGCTATGACTGTGCTGCCCTGTCAGCTTTGCACAGGGGCTGCTGTGTGTCTGAAACTTTCACATTTATAAAACATGAATTTGAGCCGAAAAGCCTTTATGAATAAATACTGTACTGCTTTGAACTAATTAATGTTTTAATTTCTCCCGTACTCATCAAAGTTCAGGTTTCATTTGCTTGTTGTCGTTTGCATTGATCTTCATTTTTTCAGCTGTTAATTCAGCGTGTGATCAGCACCAAACCTTTTCATGTTGGCTGTTTGCTGCTACGTTTTAAAACTGTAGCAAAGAGTTTCCTTCTCTCATTTGAGTTTTGCAATCCTTGCCTGTATGTCCTTTGATCAGCTGTGAGGTGAGATTGCCCACTGTGAATTTCTTGTAGCTGGGAGAGAAAACTGTGCTTGAAGAATTCGGGATTTTATTGAAAACCTTTTCCTGCTGGAGATTGTAGTAGCATAGAACATGGAAGTGCTTGGACATTAATTCAGTTTTTTTATTTGACCAGATGTATTTTTAAGAGAAAAGCCTCCTTTAAATTGCAAACTAAAAAATTAGTCATTAGTGTGAGGAGAGGGTGGATGTTTTTCATGGTTTGTCAGTGTGAGAAGTGTGTAAAGAGCTCTGTCCCTGCTCTTGCTTTGACATGGGATTTTCCATAAGGCCAGGGGAAAAATCTCAAACCAACCCAAACTTTGGATCAGTCCAGAAGGTGCCTGGGATAGTGGGCTCCAGTATTGTGCAGTTCTAGGCTGTAACAGAACAGGATGTTGTATTTTCTGGGTGTATATTCTCTTTTAGGGGCCCTGGAGCATTCCTTACTCACTTTCATTCATGCATACTCCCTGATTTACTGCAAGAAAATATTAGAATGACAGTTCTGATATTCATGATGTTAAAAAAAGAAATTTAAGGGACATGCACAATTGTGCCTTCTGTCACTTTCTGTGCTGCTGTTGCAGCTGGAAGCTACTGAGAAGATACTTATCTGTTCTCTCTACTTACAGTCAGGAGTAACCAGAGATGCTGGGGTTGGTTGTCAAGTGTTATTTAATCTGTCTTGGGGAGCTAAGATGCTTTATTCATTAGGCAGACATACCTGAAGAAGCTACAACTCTTAATTAAAAAAATACTATAACAAAAATCTGCTTTTAAAGCTGCTCTACGGAGTTACTGTTGGGTTCCCTCTCCTCTGCTGTGTCTTTGCTTTACTCCTGCAGTGGTGCAATTGTGGGACATCACTGGACCCACTCAGTGCCAGCTCTTTGCTAATTCCTTGCTGATTGCTCTCCTGATCTCTGGGCAGGATGTGTCTGGCTGTGACCAACAGCATTTTCTGAGCACAGCAGGGTCTGTGGTCTGCCCCAGTCTGTTTGCAATGGTGTGACCATCACACATCTGCATTCTGTGGGTGGGTGACACCTCTGGGTTTCTGAGAAATGTCTTTGTGTCCAGTGAAACGTTTTTTTTTTTTTTTCCCATGGCTTGTAAACATTTGAATATTTTCCATTGTGCATGGGGTATCCATCACCCCTTTTCCAGCTGGTGAGGAGCTCTGCTGCAGTTGGCACAAGGCATCTTTAGGTCTGGCTTGCACAGGAAACCCTGTAGGTGCAGCTCCATGGTCTGACATAGGTCACAGGGTCAGACTGGTCATGCCAGTGTGCAGCCACAGCTCTGGGGTTTCCTGTTCCAATGCCCTTTGTCCAAGAACCAGGTTTTTTTGGCTTCCTGGTGGACACAGCGTCTACTGGACTGCTCTGGTGGTTCTGTTCCTGCCCTTGGCTTTCTCAGTTGTCAGCAATTCTTGCTCTGCTTCACTGCTCAGTTTTGGCTTTCTGGAATGGATGTGGTGGTGGATCTCCTGCCCATGATGGTACCAGTCCTGATGGACTGGTTTTTTCCCCTGTCTGGCACTTGTCATTTTATAAAACAGCAAAGAAATGCTAATCCTGAAAGCACTCAAAGCAAATGCTTGTTTTAAATAAAACGTTCCTCTGCAGCACTGTGATGGTTTCAAAAGACCTTGTTCTTTATTGATAGTCATGAATTGAACAATTGCAAAATCAAAAGAAAATTGGGGTTTTTAAGGGAGAATTAAGATTTAGAGTTTGTTTTGACAAGATTTTGGTTGCTACCTTTACAGAGTAGTTTTGATGTGTTTTGTCAGGTGACTCTGAAGGAAGCAGCAGCTGGTTAATAACCACTGTCCTGATGTGTCACTGTGAGAGGAGGTGGGTTGGTGATGGAAGGAAACTGAAATCATTGTCTGGAGCCAGGGGTGATGCTCATCCTGCTCTCAAGGGGGTTATCCCTGCTCTGAGGGAAGGAAGGGGCTCTGTACAGATGTGCTGTGCCTTCCCTCTTTCTGCACTTCTGCAAAGTTCCTGTGGACTGTGCTGCTCTACTCTTGTGCTTTTGGTGGTGGGGATGTTTCTTCCAAAGAGTTAAAAACCCCTCCCACCCAGGTGTGAGCTGTCCTGGTGCCAGCAGGAGCAGATAACCTGGCTTCCCTCTCAATAACCTGGGTAAATGACGCCCTTGCACAGGAAAATCTGGAAAGGCATTTCCCCAATTCCTGGCTGCTGCTGTAGAAGAGGAATTGTGGTGTCTGTGGCATTGCTGAGAGCAGGCAGACAGGTCAGCCTGGCTGAGGAGCCCCATTCCCAGTGGGAACACGAGGGAGTGCTGTTCCACCACGCAGTGCTGCTGGCCCACAGCCACATCCCTGCTCCTGTGCTCAGGGCACAGCAGTTTGTTCTAATGAGGTGTGGCATTAAGTTTAATTTACCATGAAATGCTCACATGGAATAGCACATTCTAGGTTGACTTGTTGCAATAAGGGTTTCATTGAGTAAGATGTAATCATTTATAGACCTGGTCGTTTTTTTGTAGTGACTGTGTTTGTTCCAGGTTCAGAGTAGCTGGAAGTGGGGCTGACTGTGCCTGCCCTTGCTCCCCTTATTTTAGATCTGGAATTGTGGATATACTTCTGAAAAAGTTCTTCCCTGTGAGGTGGTGAGGCTCTGGCACAGATTGCCCAGAAAAGCTGTGACTGCCCCATCCCTGGAAGAGTCCAAGGCCAGGTTGGACAGGGCTTGGAGCAACCTGGGATAGTGGAAGGTGTCCTTGCCCATGACAGGGGTGGCACTGAACAATCTTTAAGGTCTTTTCCAACCCAAACCATTCTGTAACACGAGGCTAAAGAGAATTGTTAAACCTCATTTACACACACAAAGCAGAGGTAACCTCACTGCCTCCCTTGTAATATTTTGATCTAAAATTGTTTTGACTCAGTTCCTGCTTTCCCAAGCTGTTGTCCATGTTGCTGATGCTGGGACACAGCCAAGTTCCCACTATTGTTCCCGTCCCTTCAGCAGTGGTGAGTTGTTCATGCAGCCAGTGTGTGTTTACTGTGCTGAAAGGAAATGGTGATTTTAGGGAGCTGCTTGAGCACAGGGAAAGTAGCTCTTTGTAGAGGACTTTCCTCAGGATACCACAGGATTTGTACTGCAGGACACAGGTGTTCTTAAAGTGAAACTTCAGGGAAATCTGGAGCCTTGGGAAAATGTAATGTTTGGTTTAGTGATTCATGGTGGAGAGCAATAAATCCATGGCATCTAAGGGGAGGCAGAATGGGTTGAGGGCTGTCCATGTCCTGGGGAATGTGGCAACATGGGGTTGTTGTGCTGGGTCTGGGAGGAGGAGGCAGTAAGAGCAGAGAGACCTGGAAGTAAAGGAAGGTGTGTGCACTTAGGGTTATACAGCCATCTCAAATAAATCCTCTGCTCTCATCATCAAATGGGTTAAAATGGGTGAAGGAATTATTGTATTAACTTAGGGCTGGTGTTTGCTCAATTTACTGCCATCAAGCAGTGCCTGATTCCACATGGAATGGTGATTTTTAGGGAGAAGATGGAGGAGCAGTGTTCAGACAGGCCTTGGGCAGTGTGTGATCACACCAGGAGCAGCTGGAATGGGTTCAGAAGCAGCTCTTTGTTACTGAAGACACATGGAATGGTGTTTTTTAGGGAGAAGATGGAGGAGCAGTGTTCAGACAGGCCTTGGGCAGTGTGTGATCACACCAGGAGCAGCTGGAATGGGTTCAGAAGCAGCTCTTTGTTACTGATCTTTGAAGAAGGAAATCCCTTGCATGAAAAAAAAAAAAGCTCTTCCTTCAGAGGGTTCTGTGAATTTTGTGAGTCAGATCTGAGCCTTCAGTAGTTGGAGATTTCCTGAGCACCCTCAGTGAATGCTCTGACATCTCCTCAGGCAGGTGGTGTGGAGCAGCAGCAGCGTGTTCTCCTGCTTGATTCTGTGCACTCCACTCACCCTGTGTGCCCTGGGAGAAAAGTTCAGCAGGTGAAGGTATTTTAGACCTTGTTCTGTGCCCAAGAACTCTCTTTTGAAGATGTTTTGTGGTTATCTGTGCTTAACATGTCCATTGGTTGGACTGCTCCATGTTGGACTTGGCCAGGATAGCCCTGGCTATGGCATTACTTTGTTTTTTCCCTCCCTGGTGTAGGGAGATCCTTTGCAGACATCTTCATCCTGGATTTTTGTTTGTACAAATTAAAAACAACCTGTAACCATCCATCTTTTGCTTGGCTTGATCCCTTGGACATAAACAAATGTAAAGAAAATTGTTTTAGTCCTTTCCAGTGCTGTAGGAATTTCCTGTTTCTGTTTTTTCAGTTTTTCCTTCTCCATTGAGTTAGAAGGGAAGTGCTGCAGGATTATGGACATGGGCTTGCAAACAACCTTGTGTATTTTTAGCTGGTTTCCTCAGCTTTAACATTGATAGCTTTGTTTTACACTGAAACAATTCAAGGCACAAAAGCTGTGTATGTTCAGGATGTTTAACTGGGCCTTGCTTAGGTTCAGGAGAAATGGAGTTTGGAGGACCAAACAATTGGCATTTTCTGAAATACTGTTGTACTTTAGTTGTTGCAATTATGACTGGTAGTTGCATTAAAATTGTTTAAAAACTTGGAGTAAAAATTTTATTTCATGGTTACCCTTATTTACAGATTCTTATTAATTTGAAATAATGACATGCTACTGCAAAAGTGCCCAGAATCCTGGGCAGAGAAAGGATGGTTGACTTTCTGATTACAAATAAAATGGGAAAGTTCATTTCTTTTGCTGATGCTGTCAAGGATCACTGTGGCAGTAGAATGGAAAAATTACTCTCAGGTATAAACAAGTATATGGAGCATTTATTCAGTCATGAAAACTATTAATGTGTTTTCTTTATCACAAGGGTACTTCTGTAAGGAAAATAAGGAATGCAGATTTAATTTTTTTTAAACTTTTTATCTCTGTTTAAAAAAATGACTTTTTAAAGTAGCCATTGATGGGCTCTTTTATGAAATGTTTTTGCGCCTTTCTTTAAAAACCTCTCATATCAGTGTGTGCTTGTCTAAACGTTCCTAGTATTGATGCAGAACCTGTTGCTTTCACAGCCTCTCGGTATTCACTGGTTTGTGAGGCCTCTGGGGGCTTTTAAAATTCCCTAGCAGAAGGAAAAAGTATGGAATTTCAGCCTCTTGTAGATGGTATGTGCAAGGGGAACACCTTTAATAGAAAGGTTTCTCTGCAAGTTGTCCAAGATTGTGAATAACCTTTAATTTAATTAGAACTGTAGCAATGAGAGTAACTTGCTTAATTTCAGTAGAAAACAAAAGTAAGAATAAAAACCAAATATTTGGTGTAAATATTGAGATACCTGGGGTTTCAGGTTACAAAAGAGATTTCTCTGTATGGACACTGTCCAAAGTCCTTGTGTTCGAACACTCCATCCATTCCACTCTTTTTCCTTTCTCTTGGCTTTTTTCCCTTTTTCCTTTGACTGTGGAGTGCCTTTCTACAGGTGAGGCTGTTTGGGCATCTCAGTGAATTGCATTATTATATCACCATGAAAATTTAAAAAAAACCCACAAAACAGAACAGATAGCACAGCCAAAGACAGAATGTGTTGGTGGTTTTAAGTGTCATGGGAATTCCTGGATTGGAATGGTGGCAAGCTGGTTATCTGTCATGGAGCAGCTCCTCTGCTCCATCTGCTGAGCTTTGCTCTCTCTCTGCCAGAGGTGCAGCCAAGCATTTATTTTGGACATTAAATGAGAACTGGAAGGTGATATGGTAAAATCTTCATGATGGGCGTGTTGCATGTACTAGTAAGGAATGCTTGCTGCTCCTTCTTGGAATGTGACAATTCCATTGGCAAAATGCAGAAAACAGAGGCAAAAATAAGGAGCCCATAAAGCCATGAGTTGTTTGTCATGTCTGAGGAGCCCAAGAGTAATTTAGTCTGGAGCCGTGCAACCGAGCCCAGCCCAGTGCTGCATCTTTAAATAGTCCATCCTGCCAAGCACAAGAGGTTAAATTAAGTTCTCTTACTAATGAAGCAGAAGGAGAGTTGGTGTGGAATGCAGGGCTGGGACAGCCTTACAAGGGCAGGCTCTGCTCTTGAGGGTGTCACAAGGTGGGACTGGAGCTGCTGTGGTCCTCACAAGTGCTGGGTGCTGCTGTTTGTAGGTGGGATGGTGGCTCAGAAAGTCCTTTGGAAATGCCTGAATTAATGCTAATTGCTAATTGGAGTGATTGGGGGAGGGGGTGATATGAGGAACCCATCAGAGAGTGAATTCCTGACTGAGGTTGCACAAGGGAAGAGCAGAAACTGTTGTCACACTTAGTCCAGACTAAGGTTGCCCATCCTTCTGTCCCTTCTGCTTTGCTGGCAAAGGATCCTTCAGGGGACCCAGCTGAGGTGAAAACTACTCCCAGGTGTTCTGGTGGGTCTTCAGCTGGATTTCCTTCCCCATTCCAGCTGGATTTCCTTCCCCATTCCATGGTGCTGGGGTGGAGCTGGTGGCAGGGGAACCCCATGGGCTGGAAGGACTCACACCCATAGGGAGGCTGCAAGTTCCCCCTGTCCCTCCTGGGCTGTGTGTGCTGTGCTCTGCTGCTTTCAGGCCTTCTTTAAATTGACCTTGCAATCCCACAGAGTCATTAACATAATTACATGTATTTGAGAGCAGGTGAGGCTCCAAATGAGCTGTAAGAGGCTTTTGGAAAATATAATGTAACTATGGAATTTTGTTTTCTACTGAATAAGGGGAGAAACAAGGGTTGTTAGGCCTTTGTGCAGGGTTGTGGTTTTGAGCTGTAGGTGGAATAGATGTTAATAATGGAAGTATCCAGCAATGTTTGAATAACGAGGTCCCATTTATACTGAGGTAATTAGTCATGCAGTTTGGGTAGCTGTGTGTATGTGCTCTGTTTTCTGGAGCTGCAGATCCCTGACAGCCCCAGAGTGAGATAATCACTTGAATTTGTCAAGGGCAGAAGATCATCTTGTGCTGTTCTTGTTCAGGAACAAACCCTCACTCAGCCAGGACTGCTGGGCTGGGGGCCAGTTAGAGAATCCTCCCCTGGGAGGGTGGTGAGGCCCTGGCTCAGGGTGCCCAGAGAAGCTGTGGCTGCTCCTGGATCCCTGCAAGTGTCCAAGGCCAGGGAAGTTGGATGGGGCTTGGAGCAGCCTGGGATAGTGGGAGGTGCCTCCAAGGGAAAGGACTTTAAAGCTCATCTTGTTCTACTCCCCTGCAAGTTTAGCTGAAGTGCTGGAAAAATCTCTTGACTATTTGAATTTGATGGTGAAGGTTCATCTGGATTATTCTCCAAAGCATTTTGCCCTGATGTTAATTGAGGTGTAAATCTAAGCAGTAATTTACATGCTTCAATACCCAGCAGTGTGTTCACATGGTGCCAGAAGATCCTAAATTTAGTATTGCAGAAAGACTCAAGTCAGCAGTTTTCCAATCTTCTGAGGACAAAATTTGTATATTTGGTATAACATTCTTTTTCAGGAGAGGTATAATAAAAAAGTAGAATATATTCTCTAGAGCATTTTCAGATCCTTCAAGTTCCATGCACGTGTGAGGAGTCCTTGCAGCGAGCTGCAGGAACGTTTTGCTCTCTGCGCCCTGGGTGAAATCTGGCTCTGCCTCTCCGCCTGTTTGCCCCAGGTGATATTCCAGATGGGGAGTTAAATTTATGTTCTGCTCTGCCCATCCTGGTGAGGTGAAGGAACTGCTGACTAACTCACATGGCAGCTCCAGGCAGAGCTCTTGGGCTGCTATTTCAGGGGCTCCTGCATCAGATGGAGCCTGAAACCCTCTGGAATGGCAGAGTGCCCCGTGCACAATCCCTGCACTGCAGCAGGCACAGAGCTGCACTTGCAAAGGCACAGATGTTTGAAATTTCACACTTAAATTTAACAGCATGAAAATGTGCACCAAGTCTTAAATTCCAGCCTTGGGTGCAGGATCTCCATAGTTTGTGAAGGATTATCTATAACTCTGGTAGATAAATTTATTTTTTTCCTATTTCTTTACAAATCTAAGAAACACCCTGCTCTTGGGGAATCTGGTCAAAACTATCTCTTTCCATTTCCATACGAAAATAACCCTGCAACTCTTTAAGAGAAGAGCTGTGTGAGGCAGGAGAGAAAAAAGGATTTTCTCTGTTGGCTGGATTTCCTTTGATTACTGAGGGCTTTTATAAGGCTGCTAATTCACACACATTCAAAACAAATACATTCAGAAATGAGCATAAGTTAGAGAATGCTACATAGTTGTCAGTGAAGTTTTTCCTGGAGATAAGTTACAAGTTGGAGCTGAGCTCCTAAAAACAGGGATTAAAAGGGAAGGCACCCTGTTTGCTCAGGGTATCTTGGGTTCATGCGTGTCTGCAAGGCACATTTCTGATACAATGAACCTTACGCAAGAACCATTGCATCAAATGTTATCTAGAAATTTTTTCTTCCATTGAATCTCTTCCTGGATAGTTCAGAGGAGCAGAGGGTGATGCAAGTTCATGGTACTTTGTATGGCAAATTAAGCAACAGCCACAAACCCCCTTGAACAAACAAGAGAGCGAGCAGCTCCCAACGTGCCTCTCTTGCCTCTTTCCCCTTGGTCCTGAACTAGTCACAGCTTGACTTTGGACTTTAAAGTCCAAGCTTACGTCATTAAATCAATAAATCTCAGTTTAACTCAAAGCTTTTATTCCTGCTGTCCTCTCAAGTGGGCTGTTCCCAGGATTCCATGGCTGGTGACACTTGGGGGTCCTCTTGTTACCCTCAATCATTTTGGGTTTGTGGTACCAACCCTGTGGTCTCCCAGCAGCTGGGGAGGGAGCAGAGCTTAGGAAAGACATGGAGCCATTCCTCATAACAGGGAATGGTGCAGAAAAGTGGAAAAAACCAGCTTCCAATGGTCACACCTGTTCAGCTTTGGTTTGAGCCTCTGGCTTAATCATTATCCTGTGCTGATAGCAGTCACTGGCTGGGACATGTCCTCTTGGAGGCCACGAATGGCACAGTGAACCAGGTACAGGTGCTGGCACTGCCCAGGTACCCACTGAGCAGCAGGACAAGGGTGTAGGTGTAGGATTCCCAGTGGGAATCCTCTGGTGTGGGTGTGAGACCTTCCCTGGCAGAGCCACGTTCCCCAGGAAGGGTTAAAATCAGTAAGTCCACGTGACGTATGCAAACTATGAATCATTCCAATAGATCTGTGCAACTCCTGCCTGCTCCGGAGCCAGCAGATGCTGTTCCCTGCGTTGCCATGGGAACCCTGCCTGTACTATAATAAAGCCCAGCCCAGATCCTTCCTTGGGCAGACCTCTGCGGCTGGTCACCTCCTCATTGTTTCCTCCCGGAGCACAGGGACACAGAGGAGGGCTCAGCATTCCAGAGGCGGCAGCAGCAGCAGCAGCAGCGTTCTCCTGCTGGTAACCTCGTGTGCCTTAGCAGAGCCAGCCTGGGAGGCAGCCGTGCTGCAAACAGCTGTGCATCCAGAGCCATGTGAGCACAGGAGGAGTGGGGACAGTCCCTGTGTTTGTCCCCCCACCTTGGAAGCAGAGGAGCTGATGTCATCCAGCAGCTCTTTTGGCAGGCTCTGAGCAGCCCCGCGGGGAGGGCTGGACGCGTTTCCCTGCGCTCCGCTCCGCAGTTCTGCCCGGGAGAGCTCCAGGATGGCTCCGGAGGCAGCCAGGATGGTGGTGAGGAGGGGATTCTGCTGCTGACAGCCTGCTGCAGAGTTTTCTGAGGAGGAGCTGGATTTATTGTTTAGAAGATCTAATCGATTTGCTGCTAAATGGATTGTATAGGAGCACCAGAACTTTGGTCAGTGTACTCTCACCTGTCGAGTGGCCGAGCCAGGAGAATAAGATTTGTTTTATCCTTCTGATATTTACAGCAGAAGAAAAACTTGGCTTAAAAAGGGAGTTGCTTTTCCTGCTCTGAAATGAGAGAGTGAAAACCTAATTCTCTGCTTGCAAATGGACTCGTTTCAAGTGACTGTGTCAGGATTTAAACATTGATTTATCTCTTTAACATGGCTGAATTAAACATATTTTGATGGAACTCTGCAAAGCCGATTGTAAGTAGGAAAAGTCTTTTATTTTTTCCTACTTGACAAATACCAATCTCCCACCTCACATCTTTGGTTATTTAATTTTAGGAATATGCTGAGGGTGATAGTGCAATACTGTTTACCTTAGCTGGAAATATTTTATACACGGAATCGCTTTTCGCAAAATAAATCAGGGTTGTTAAGGAGAATATATTTTAATTGCTACTGAATATTGATATTTCATCTCTGCTGGAAAAAAAAAATTAAAAAATGGATTACCTTGGAGACAAACTGACAGTGGCACAAACTCACATGACCCAGTGGATGGGCACAGTGCGGAGATCCTTGCAGGAAGCACTAAATTTAGTCACTACTGCGGTGGCTCATGAGCGGAGTGGAGGGGAAGGTGGCACCAGGACTCCTTTCAAGAGAACCTCTTCCTTCAGGCACTTTGCATCCCGGAGCAGAGAGTCCTTCCGAAGGTTTTCAGTGCGGAGTCAGCAGAGGTTTTCCTCTCTGAGGAAGAGGCAGCCCAGCTCAGAGCCCCCCGAGCTTGTAAGCACCTTTTTGAGACCCTCAAGGGAAAAAAAATCAGTGCAAACCCTCGGGTTTGTTGCAGCATTTAATCTCCTAACAAAACCTCCCTCCTGTCTGCTTTCCTATCTAAAAACAGCCCCCAAAACACCTCCAGATAGTGCTGTCTGTCTGTCTGCTCCCAGCTGCTTTCTTCCTGCAGCACAGGTGGATGTTTCCATTTCAAGGTTTGGGGAATGGGAAAAATGTGGTTGATTTTGAAGCAAGACTGTAAGGTAGGACACTTACTGGTCTGAAATTAGAAAGTTAGGCTGAAAGTGGGCTGGTGTTGGTCAGTTCCCCAGCTGGCCAGCATGGCTTTGGGCATGCTTCAGTATTTGTGATTTTCTGGTAAAAAATGCCTGAAGCTAAATTTGTAAGAAGAGTGAAGTGCTGTCACTGTGCAGGTGATGTAATTGATCGTTATTTCCTTCTTTTATTGAAAAATAGGTGTTTTCTTCTCAGAATACTTCCTACTTCCATGCCATAGAAGCAGTAGGGTCAATGTGGCTTGTGAAGGCTGTGGCATGGCAAACAGGGTGCATTTCCTGGGAGCAAAGGAAAGGTGAAGAGCTCTTGGTTTTCCAGAGCTCTGTGCCACACAGAGCCTTTTCCCCTCCCTTTTCCATTGGTCTCCAGGTTATTTTCAGGAAGCACTGTTTGTGTTCCATGGCATGGCAAAGAGGTGGAGGAGAGGCTGATTTCTTGAGGGCTGCAGCTGCCATGAGTTTCCTGGTCACTGCTGACACCCCCAATTCTAGTTCTGGCACATCCTGCAAAGCAGCAAAGGTTTGAGGTGATAGGGAGTGAAAGGGAAGCAAATCTGATTTATTCTGTTTATTTCATGGAGAGGAGCTGAAACCAGTGGTTTGAGTTGTACCTGAAACTGGTGATTTAAACCCAGTGTTTGACCAGTGGCTGTGGTTGAGTTGTGTGGAAAGGGGCCCCAAGCCTTGGTGCCAACATGTGGGTAAATCCAAACTCTCTGAAGTGGCTAAAATGTTTTTTGTTTCTTTTTTTTATTATTAAACAAAACAGTTACTCACTGTGAAGTGTAAACACAGGCAGCTCTGGCGGGGTTTGCTCAGGGAATGAGCGCAGGTGACGCTGCATTCCTTGGGCAGGTGTGGTGTTTGAATATGGCACTTTCCACTGCTCTCTATCAGCACTGGGTAGAGCATTTCTGTCCCAGCTTGCTATCCATGTCCTGTTTGGACAGACTGGGAAAGAAAATAGTGTCAAGTAAGCACAAAAGAATGAAGAAGAAAATATTTGGTAACCACTGTTACAGTGGTAGCATGGTGAAGTTCTCTTGTTGTTGTTTTTTTTTAAGCTGGTGGTTTAGATTTATTGGAATCACGTGAATGAACAACTCGTGTAGAAGAAGGCTGAAAAATGGGAATGTGAAACCTGCAGAGGACAAATGTTCTGCTGTCCTACCCAGCACTGCTTACAGAGCAGAAATTAGGAGACACAGGGTGACCTTTTCACTTAAGTCACGGTGAAAGTGCTGGAGCTGCTGTTCCTCTGTTTCAGCAGGAATTCTGCTTGTGCTTGGCTTTATATGGGAATTTGGTTTCACTTGGGCTCAAACTTAAGGTCTGAGCACTCCAAGAAGTTTGTGGTTGGTGCCATTGTGTCTGTGGTAAACAACTGCTGAATACAGACCTGGAGCTGGTATTTTTTACCTGATTGCAACAGGGTCCTGTCTTAGTCCCTGGAACTACTGACATTGTGCTACAAGTAACTATGGAATGAGTAAAAAGTGTGTAATTCATGTAAACTGATTTCTGTGCTGCTTTGGGGCTGTAGTGTAGAGCAGACACTCGGGGCCGATGGAGTTTTTAAAGAAGGAGCAGCCATGCCCATGAACTCCTGCCTGACACAGCCAAGGGCTTCCACCTCCCTTCCCTGCTGCCACTGGTGGAGAACTTGGCATCATACAAAGCACAGAAAGCTCTCCAAATTCAACTCAGGCAGCACAATTTAAGTCACTGAGTAAACTTCTTCACCCTCACATCTGCGAATCCATAGCTGAGCTTGCAGAAGCTTTTGCTTTGCAGTGAGACCTTTTAAATAGAAGCTGATTTTTCTTTCAGGTATTTTGATGGAGTTAATTGTCCATTTTCATCTCATGTCATCAGCTTGGTGTCTTTGTAAGAGGAGCAGAGATACATGCATTAAACATGGCCTCAGATTTAATCAGGGTCTGTCGGTCATGGTTCTATTATAGGTGTGAGATCTGGTTTCACAGCCAGCACTGTTCTAGGTCTCGAGGTTTGTTGCCATACAATAAAACCAGGGCAAGCTGTTTGATTCCCTTGGCTCCACTTACACTGCTAAAAAAAGTCATGGAAAACCTCAGAGGTGTTTCACAAAGAACAGCAAAGATGAATTCTGGGGCTGAGTGTGGTCGATGTTCTTTACCTAAATTGCTCTGATACATGCTAAAAATAACACCTAAGTGCATTTAGCAGTGGTTTGCTTTTGGTGTACTGGGCAGTCTAAGAAAATGTTGTTTTCATTCAAAATTCATCTGGTACTTAGTTTGGATTCAGTTTTTAATTCCAAAATAAAGGTGGAAGTGGAGTGATTTGTTTGATACGTGTGTCCCAGATGTGCTGGGAGGCCACTTAGTCCTTTTGAGGGTTTTTGCTGCATCCCACAGCCCTTTTCCTGCTAGAGGCTGAAATTCCCATCCTAGTTTTTTATTCATCTTCCCAGATGTTTTATTCTAAGCTTGTACAGCTTGTTGCTGGGGAAAGCTGGTGGACTCTGCCTTTTCCTATCAAACAGGATGTCTTTCTGGAGCAGGGCAGGGTCCTGGTTTGAGTTCCACACCTGCATTCACCTGGGCTGTGTCTCTGCTTATAAAAGAGCTTTGATCTGCAGTGCCTGTTACGTTGTACCCTAATCTATCTGCAAAAAGTTTGTCCTTTGTGGTGAACATCCTTCAACAAATGATTTGTAAAGAGAAATTACTACAAGTTGGCACTTTGATTCTGAACTTGGAATAGGTACAGGCCCTACGGTGAATAGTTGCTGAATTGTTCTGCCCTAATATTCGCTGAGAACACAGTGAGTTGTTCTCAAAAATAATATTTTGGTACTATCAGTAAATGGAATTTTAATCTTTAAATTTAATCTTTAAATTCCCAGGGAGCTGTTGGGGTAAGGGGAAGCAAGTTTGCAGCAAGCAGGCTTTAAAAATGAGTTGTTTGTCTTGTTTGGAGCTGGGGGGAGGAGTGAAGCTGTTCAGTTTAATTAATGAAGATACAAGGGCCAGTGCTGAAACAGTTCCTGCTTTTTCATTCTTAATAACTCCTCTTTGGTTTAACAGGCCATGAACGTAGCTGGCAGATAAATCTGGGCCAGAAACCCATAGTGATGGGCATTTGGTGGCTGCCTTTGTTGTTCTCTCATTATTTTGGCAGGAATAATTATTTAAACGACTTTACTCTGTGATTTCACTTATGCTGACTGCAAGGAGTTGATTTTTACCATACTCTTAAACAAGAAGAAAATAGCATAAATGGATTTAGAGCTGATATTTTCTGCTCATCCACCTTGCTGCCTTTTTTTTTTTTAAGCTGTAAGTGACAGCTTTCAGGGGCAATAAATTGTATCATACAAAAACTTCTCTGAATGCAAGCCTTAGAATCATAGACTCCCAGAAGAATTTGGGTTGAAAGGGGGCTTAAAATGACCCAGTCCCACCCTCTGCCATGGGCTGGGACACCTTGCAGTATTCCAAGTTTTTCCAGCCTGGCCTTGGACACTTCCAGGGATCCAGGGGCAGCCACAGCTTCCCTGGGCACCCTGTGCCAGGGCCTCCCAGCCTCCCTATCCTGGCAATCCATTTTTATTGAAATTGGTAATATTGTGAAAGTTTTGGGAAGCACTCCTGGCGTTCACTGGGGGGTGACTGTGTGTGTGTTTTGACTGCTGTCTCCTAAAACATCTCCTGAGCCGTGTGTTGAGCAAGTTTGTTATTCACTTGTTGTCAGGAAATCCTATCACTTTCTCTACATCTTTAATTCCAGGCTTTAAGC
Source organism: Molothrus aeneus (assembly GCF_037042795.1). Taxonomy (NCBI): domain Eukaryota; kingdom Metazoa; phylum Chordata; class Aves; order Passeriformes; family Icteridae; genus Molothrus; species Molothrus aeneus. The sequence goes on along the minus strand of NC_089663.1, from coordinate 9,702,206 downwards.
TAGGGAGGGCTTTTTTTTCCCAGGAATGTTTGTTTGAAGTTTAACTCGTGTCTCATGTGGAGAGACGTTAGCTGTGTAGAAGAGCTGTGAAATGCAGCATTTGGAGTAGGAGGTGTTGATTTCAACTATGCAGCTTTTCAAAAAAAGCAAATCTCTCCCCTCCTTGGCATCCCAGAATGAAATTGCCTTGTTCTGGCTTGTGCCTCCTGCAGTGTTGAAGTCGAGGGATCCTGTTCCAGGTTTTATTAACTCTGATGGGAGTTACACGTGCCCTGAGCAGAGCCTGGATTCCTTCTCACTGCTCAGGATCTTCCTGACCCAGCCTCTGGCTCCTTCCTGCTGCCTTGGCTTTCTTAGGGCTTCATTCCTTATCAGCTTGGCTGCCTCAGGCTGAAAAGGAAATTTAATCTGATGACATAGGAGAGGTTTTAAAGATGTTCCCAGCTAGTTCCTCTGCTGTGCTGTGGTGTTGTACACTCCCACCTCTCAGAGGAAGTGCTGTTGTGGCTCACTCAGCCCTAGCAGGGCTTATATTTAGAATTAGGTTTTCGTCTGCTTTTTTGCACATTGGGTCAGCCTCTGCTCCATCTTCAGCCTTGCCCTGAACCACCTGACCTGTGTGTGGTGACCTGACCTGTGTGTGGTGAGTGTTCACAGCCAGGCAGAGCAGCTCGATTTTCAGAGTAGAAAAAAAATGACAAACTCTCAGATGTCTTTGAAATCCTCTGTGGGATGAGGAGGAGAACAGCACCAGGAGTCACGGCAAGAGCAGGGAGCTGATGTCCCTGCATGGTTGTAACCAGATCCCTGGCAAAACCAACTTCATCTGCATTCCTCTGCCCACATTCTCTGCTGTGGCCAGAATCCATGCAGGGTGGACTTTGGGTCTCTCTTTGGTGCTGCAGCCTGTGCCAGGGCTTCACCACCATCACAGGCAAGAATTTCTTCCTAATAGCTGATCTAAACCTGCCCTGTGCCAGTTTAAAACCATTCCCCTCCACATCCTTGTCCAAAGTCCCTCTCTCCTTTAGTACATCTGTAATTTTTGCTGTGCCTTTCCAGGGAGAAGGGGTTGGGATTCAGTCCTGTGCAGCAATGGGAAGCAATGGAAATGTGGAGAATTAGACCAGTCACCCTCTAAAAACAACTCCTGTTTCGTAAGGGAAATGCTGTCAGGCTTTAGCAGCAGAGATGTAATTGGTGGTTGGGTATCATATCCCTGTGGAAGAGGCAGGCAAAACTCACATGGAAAGGCAGCCCAGGGTTGCATAGCAACAGGGAGGCTGTCAGGCCTGATGGCATTTATGAGATGCTTGGTACTGTGGGACTGGAACGTACTCCACTGCCCATGGGAGAGGGAAACATCCATTATTTAAAGGATTTTTGAGCAGAGCAGTGGAGCTCCTTAGGATCTGAGAGAGCTGAATGTGCTGTGTGAGTGCTCACAGTCACATGGGGCACACGTGTGTTTCTCCAGGCACTGTTTGTGCATTCAGCAGCAGCTCCAGTTTTTTCACATAAAACCAGCAGCTTGTGCTGCCCAGCCCAGGACGCGCCGGGGCCAGAGGGATCATGGAATGGTCTGGGTTGGGAGGGACCTTAAAGCTCATCCCATTCCAGCCCCTGACAGGGGCAGGGACACCTTCCACTATCCCAGGCTGCTCCAAGCCCTGCCCAGCCTGGCCTTGGACGCTTCCAGGGATGGGCAGGGAAGCATTTCTTCCTGACATGGATCTGAACCTGCTCTCTGTCAGTGGGAAGCCATTCCCCCTTGTCCAAAGTCCCTCTCCAGCTCTCTTGGAGCCCCTTTAGATACTGCAAGGCCATAGTAAGGTACCTCTGGAGCCTTCTCTTCTCCAGGCTGAACAACCCCAGTTCTCAGCCTTTCCTTATGGGAGAGGTGCTCCATCCCTCTGGTCATCTCCACAGCCTCCTCTGGACTCACTCCAACATCTCCACACCCCCCCTGTGCTGGGACCCCAGAGCTGATGCTCCACCTGAGCAGACTCCACAGCCCCTCACTGCCATCTCCTTACCTGCTGACCTCCTTACCTGGCTGGGTCAGGCTGAAAGGCCCTGGAGGTTCTGAGATGGATTCATTCCCTTAATTCTGTCCCTGCTCTTGGGGCTAGTCTCCATGGATGGGGCAGTGCTGTCCTGTTTAGGGGTGTTGGGGGGGGTTGGGGAGCCTTCCCTCATGCTGGAGGTCTGGAACTCATCCCTGGGCTCAGCTGGGCAGTTCCTGGAACTCTTTATCTGGGGCTGCAGCAGGGAGGGTGGGGGCAGAAGGTGCTGCCTCAGCCTGGAGCGTTCCCCCAGGCGCTGACTCCATTCAGCAATTAATGAAAGCAGGAGTTGGCTGATCTCACCAGTCTGAATCCCACCTGATTGCTGGGAATTAAGAGGAGCTGGAGCCATGACTTACTCCTTATGGGCAGCATTCATTGGATGGATAGTAAGTACAGATGGAAATCCTGGGATCCTCTTCCCACTTGCTGTCTTGGCATTTGGGTACTTCCAAATTAAAATCCGTGGGCTGTGACCCTTAAGCTCTCTTATTGTAATGGGGTTTTCAGTGTTGGTTGGTTTCAATCTGATGTTATGTCCTGATAATTCTGTTAGTGCTCTAAAATATATAATTCATCTCTTAGTCCTTCGAATTCTTAGAGTAATTGTAGAATAATTTGGGTTATAAAGGACTTCTTGTGCTCATCAAGCCCAGCATCTCATTCAAAGCAGTCAACTACAAAATAATATCCTAAGATATGAATTGGTGGAGGTCTGTTGCTCTCTTCCTGGCATGCTGCAGGGGAACAGCTGGAATACTTTTTGGGATTTGTAAGGACTTGTGAGCTCTGCTAAAATGCAGTGTCACACTTAAGGGGCTATTTGACCACATTTTTTGCTTCTTTAATTAAAGTAAGCAGAGGGAAAAATGGAAAAAAAAAAAAGAAAAAGCAGCCCTTTTCAAGAAATCAGCACCATTTTTTCTCTGAGTTGTATATTAACAAGGCAGATGGTCAAAGCTTCCTTCCATTGTGCAGTTCCTCTTCATACCCAACCCATGCCAGTGGAATTTAGCTCTGAACATTCACACTCAAGCTGTGGGCTGTCACTTTGGCTGGCTGATGTCTCGGGCTCCTTGGCAAACAAAGATATTTTTGAAACTGTCTGTGCAGCTTCTGACTCAGGAGATCTCTCAGAGCTCTGGTTCCTCCTGTGCCAGGTCTTCATTTCCCATCAGTGCAGGAGGGTTTTGCACATAAATGTCTGCATTGACCCAGAGTTAGGGGTAATTTTGGGGCTGGTGGGACCAATGTTGTGTGTGCATCATTTTCAGGAACGGGAAATTGCAGGAGTAATCAGCCCTGGAGTGTAGCCAAGCCCAGCTTAATTCCAAGGGAAGACTGAAAGAGGCATAATCATAATGGCTCATTTTAGAAGAACCAGAGGCAAAGCAGGACACAGCTCAGCTGCTTAATTTTATAGAAAAATTAAGTAGATTTTTATCCCTAGTTCCTGGTGTAAGAATTGGGAAGTTAAACATCAAAGCTTGGATAATTACAGCATTTGAAACCTGAATCAGGCATGGGTTTTATTTGATTTGGGAGATTTTTCTGTCATCGTAAAATAGAAAAGTTCTAATTTGGGTTTATTTTGTGTGCTAAAAAGACACCAGACCCCTCTTTACTGCTTTTTCCTTTGGGATTATTGGTTTTCCAGTTTCCTGAGTATTCTGTTTATGGAGGAAACGTCTGTACCTTGCCTGGCTTTGTGTGTTGACTGCCTTGAGTCTTTCAGGAGTGTCATGACAATAATAGAAAAGAGATCTTCAAAAGAAAAGCTAAAACTCTTCATTCTTGCTAATAATCACCTTCTGGCAAGGAAAATCTTCCTGGTTTGTTGTCACTTCCTTCCTCAGCACCCCCTCTCCTCTGAGCTGCTGCACAGGTTATAAATTGCTTTTCTGCACTGCTCTCAGTGCCCCCAGCCAACACCTCCTCCACCAGCCAAGGAGAGGATCAGCTCCTCTTCCCACTCCTTATTTTTCTGCTTGGTACCTAGAGAGCATTTATTTTTTCCAATTAATCATTTGGCACCTTAAAAAATACGTGTTGAAAGGGCCTGTCAGGGACACAATCATCTTGAAATAAGCAACTTCCTCCAGGAGCAAAATGAAATAATGATTCTGAATGTAACAAAGCCTTCAGAACACAGAGAACTCTAGATTTCCTAGAGTTTGCAGTGTTTTATTCCTGACATTTAGACTTTGTTTGTTGTATTGAACTTAACTTCACAGCGCCTTCAGAAGCAGTAATTTTATTTCTTTTTCAGGCTTGTTTTGGGTTTAGCACCCAGAAATAGCTCTGCTAATGGTGTCATTCTGGGCAGCAGTGTAAAATGTTGTTAGGTATTACTGAGCCTTCACAGGAGCGGTGTCTTTGCATCTAAACTTGACCCCTGTGGCTGCTGAGCCGTTGTTATCTGGGCCGTCCACACCCCTCCTGCACAGCTCCCAGGGCCCTGATAACTCACTGCTGTGTAAACAAGGGCTCCCCACTGCAGCACAACAAAAGCTGCTCCTCTGCTCCTGCTTCTAAGCTTTTTAGTCTAATTTCTAGCAGAAACAGCATGAGTGATTGCAAATGAAACGGTGCCGTGTGTAGAGGTAACGGGCTTTAGTTGTAACTGGTGGAAAACACCGTACACGTTGATTATGAGAATAGGGTAACTCATGATGTGGGATTGGCATTGAAAAAAATTTAAAAAAAATCAAGGTGGAAAAAAAACCCCCTGAATGAGCATTGGGAGGGAAGTGAGAAGAGCCACTGGTATTTGTTAGTGCCTTTCCTAGAAGGGCAGCCACCAGCCAAAGGGGCTGTGGCCACTGGGTGAGAGCTGAGCCCAGGAGTCCCTGGAGCAAATCATGGGACTGGGAAGCTGCAGAGGGAATTTGTGGAAGGCAAAACATACAGCCAAGCCAAGCAGGAGGAAATGCCCTGTGGTTTCTAGGAAATACCAGACTGTCTCCTGTGTTGGAAGCAGTGTGTGCCTGGCTCACATTTGCAATCTTGTACCTGGCATGGACTGGGAAATGTAAGAGCTTAACTTGCCTCCAGGCATTCATGTACTTGTCTCTATTTAGATATCTGTGTAGGATAGGTTGGACTCCATCTTTTTGAGGTTTTTTCCCAACCTTAAAGATCCTATGATTGCATAAAGTGTAAGAACCAGTGAATTCTGGGGCTGCAGAAACATCTGGAGTATGAAAAGCAGGAAACATCTGTTCCATGTAACTCACAAACTGAGCCCGTTTTACTTGAGTGTTGCAAACAGAATTTAACTTGGTCTTTAACTTTGAGGTGCATGGTGATAGTTGGAGTAAATGGTGGAGCCTTTTGTATTCTCCTTGCATTAAAACACAAACAACTTTGTCAGCAGCAAAGAGCACGACAGGGATGGAAAGTGGCTGTGGCCCCTGGGAAATAAGAACTGGTTATGAGAACTGGGAGTGCTGTGGGACTTCTTCAGTAGCCAGGTGTCAGCACTGCTGAATTATTCTTAATGGTTTTGTAGTCTTAAGGCAGCATTCTTTAGGTGTGCAAAATTAAGGAAACAAGTAAACATGCAATCTCTTTTTCCCCCCAATAATATGAAGGAATTCTACATATTAAGTATGGTATTTCTTAGTTATTGTTTCTTTGTTCATGCTGCCTGAAGAGGAAGAGTTGTGTTCTAGTCCAGCAACGTGTTCTGCTCAGTGAGTTGGAGGCAGAGGGTACTTGCAAAGGGAGAAAAATCCTTGCATTTTTCCAAGGGCAGGTGGAAAACCATGTAATTTGCTGGCAGATAAAATCTTGATAAGCAAAACTGATCTGAATCTGAAAGCCATGCTTGTATTTGTTCAGGGTAATGAAGGTGAAAGAGACCAACAGTTAATTATCTGCTCCCAGTGTAGGATTTCAGGAGCTCTTGAAGCTCCTTGAATAGCTCTGCACAACTGCAGGGCTGGGTTGACATTGGTGTGCTGCAAATCTGGGGTGCCAGCACTGACCCACTTCTCTCCCTGGAACACTGAGAGCCTGGGATCCACTCTTTCCTTCTTAGGAAAGCAGCAGATCCATGGAATAACAGCAGTCAGGAAAGGAGAGGTCAGAGTAACACAAAGCAAACCCACTGTGGTCTGTCCTGGGTTGGGTTTGGATGTTACATCTGTTTGGAGAAGGCTTTTTGTGTCTGGCCCTGTGGTTATTTATTTATTTATGTATTTATGCATTTTATTTTGAAAGTCTTCCAAAGAAAGCTTGCAAAAAAAAAAAAAAGGATCATCTTATTAAACTCAGGAAAAGAGCAGTGGAGTTGATGTTTGCCTGCTGTGCTTGAGGAGATGAAATATCATTCCCAGCACAATTCCTTGTGCTTGCATAGGTGCTTTGAGAAGCTCTGTGCAACCTGAGATAAGAACAATATTAAAGCAGCGTGGAGTTCCTGAAACCAGGGAGACATCTCCAACCTCTGGGATCCTTTATTTGCCCAGGAAAACAATTACTGTAATTATTGTTCAGAGAATTACTGCACAGAGAATTGTCGCTCCGACTCCACAGCAGTTCTTCGTGTTTAAGTTCATTTCCCAGCCGAGTTTAACTGTCAGATTCCAAGCCATTATTGCCAGTAAAACCTGTTAATCCCTCAGCCAGGGGCTGGAGCACTGACTGGAGGTGTTTTTTGCAGGACCAGCTGAGAAAATGCTTCTCCAGGCAGCCGCCGGGGGCGAAGGACACGGACACGCTGGTGCAGGAGCCCGACAGCCAGTACGGCACCTGGAACGAGCAGCGGCACAGCAGCGACAGGTGAGGGAGGGGGAAGGCTGCCATCCCACCAGCCCACAGTGCTTTCATGCTGGAATGGCCTTAAAGGTCTTCTCATTCCAGTCCTCAGCCTTGGGACACCTTCTGCTAGAGCAGGGTGCTCCAAGCCCTGTTCTTGGACACTTCTGTTGGTGAACTACAATCATTAAATTAAAATCACATACACAGAATTATGCATATAACAACATCTCTTGCTTGCAAAGTTTGAGATTTCTTTTTCCAGTAAACCTGTTTAAATTAATCTTCTTGCACTCAAAGTCTAATTTTCAAAGTTCCGTTTGCTTTTGCCAAAGCATCCTCTTACCAAATCTCTTATGTTAACCAAGTCCAAAATCCATCATCTGTCTTGTGTCCCCCAACATTCTAACACACTCCTATTTGTTTTTAAGTCTGATTTTCTGTCATTGCCTTTCCTTTAAAAATACTACCAGGTTGGGTGAATGGCAAAATCCCTCTGGAACAGCAGAGTGGCAAAATCCCTCTGGGGCTCAGGTGGGGTGACTCAGGGTGCATCTCTCCATGCCCACATCTCAGACTCTCAAGTGTTTTATTGGTGGTGAAGTGGAGGATGAAATGGAATATCAGCTGAGTGAAACTGATATTGAGTATTGCTGATGCTTTTCTGTTCTTAGAATGATTTAGTGAAATAAACCTAGAGCAGCAAAGTGTGAGGTTTTTTATAGTTCACACCTGTTGTGTAAATTGCAGCTTGATCTACCCTGAACTTGTATCATGTCTGCTCAGTGTGGTATGAAAATAGCATTTTATCTGGTTTCTAATGCTACACTTGTTGGGATTTTACAGCAGACATTAATGTCAATTACGTTTGGTTTGTTCTGCACTTGAGAACTGTGTGCTCTGAATATTTTTATTGCTTATGAAATCAGGGTAAGGACCAGCTCGAGGTCCTTGCAGCTTGATCTACCCTGAACTTGTATCATGTCTGCTCAGTGTGGTATGAAAATAGCATTTTATCTGGTTTCTAATGCTACACTTGTTGGGATTTTACAGCAGACATTAATGTCAATTACGTTTGGTTTGTTCTGCACTTGAGAACTGTGTGCTCTGAATATTTTTATTGCTTATGAAATCAGGGTAAGGACCAGCTCGAGGTTCGGCAGCCAAGTGAGTGCCAACAGTGACAGCCAGGCTGCTGTAAAATTAACTTGGATTCCAGGATGGTACAGACATTTCTGAGATCAGTTTCTTAACAAAGGTGCTTGTCTCAGCTTCACAGCAGACAGCACTGGAGAGTTATTTCAATCCATCCATCCTGATTAGAACAGCTCCACCTAAACATTCCGGTTCACTGGAGGATTGGACTCAATCCCATGTGCTGGAATTTTGTTTGCACTGCAAGAAGTGTTTAGATTTTGCCTTTTTTAAAGTATAATGGTGACAGTGTAGAGACTCTTCAGCATTTTGCCACCCCATTGCTCTGCTTTATTTTGACTTAACAGCTCATTGCAGGGGAATTACTGCTATATTAATTCAGGCACTTGAAGAGAAATGAGATTAATGTACTTCTAAATAATGGAAGTCTTCCTGGAATGTATTGAACGTGCATTTTGTCTGCAGTTTATTTTGGATAAGTCCCTGCCAGGAGCAGTGCAGACATTCTCCTCCCGTTGCTGTGGGTGCTCTGAGCAGGGCTCTGCCTTTGGTGCCTCCTCCTCACCCCAGCTGGAGGCAGGAGCTCTCAGGAGATGTTGATGGCTCAGTTTTCCTGTTTGGCCTGGCTGCCTTCCCTGGGAGAGCATTTCCTCAGCCAGCCCCACAAGGGTGTCACATCCTGCAGGGACCAAAGGGTGTCACAGCCTCCTGCTGTGCTGGGGGAACCTCCAGCCTGGGGCATTTCCCACTATTGCAGCCATGCAGGGATTATTTTAGGAGTGTTCCATTAGTGCTTCTGTGAATGACCTCATCTTCATGGAATCACAGAGTCCTTAAGGGTGGAAAAGACCTCCAAGATCTCTGAGTCCAACCTTCACCTGAGTCCCACTGTGGCCATTAAACCAGGCAGTGCCACCTCTGCTTGGCATTTGGACACTTCCAGGGATGGTGACTCCACTGCTTCTCTGGGAGAGGAAGGGAATTCTGAAATCAAAAGCCAGAACTTCATGGCAACAGGATGAACACTGTCCTTTTCCTAGATGAGCTTTTGGAAGGTGAAGGAAGAAGTATTTTCCTCTAGAACTGAGTCACTGCTGGAATTAGCATAAGGACCTCCTCCAGTGGGCTTTGGCCAGTAACTCCTTGGGATGGACAGGGAAGAAAGCATCTTCTCCCATTTGGAGGCATTAATTGGATTTTTCTTAGTTTATCTAAAAGATTTTAATTTTTTCAAGTGCTTGAATAAGTTTTTCTGAGTTGGCACTGTAGAAAACTCTTTTAGGTTAGAATCTTCATAAGGAAAATTATTGTTTTTTACAGGAAAGGAATTGGTTTTAGATGGTGGAGCCATACAGCTCTGACTCCTCATTTCACAGGCTGAAGCATCACCTTTTTATTCCCTCTATACACTGTCTTGCAAGAACTAATTAAATTTAATTGTGGTTGGAAATGAGGATTGCTGTCAGTTTATTTTCCATTGTGATAACCATCCTGCTGGGTTTGTGTGCTCCACGTGAGGCATGATTTCTCAGAGAAGTGTCTGTAAATGTACCTGTGGAGCATCAGGGGCAGCTCATGGATATGCTCGCAAACCCTAAAATCTTAATGAAGTAATAGAAAGAGGTGCATGATACATCTCAGTAATGAGAACTGAAAATATGTTTTCAGTTTCATTTTTCTGAAGGGAATTTTCCCCCTAATTAGCTGTTCTGGAAAGAATTCACTGCACATAACTGCGTTTGGACTTCAGGAATCCTTCCCACATTTGGGGATGAGCTGTGCCATGGGGGTTGGTGTATGGGGCTGTAATTGTGCAGAAACTCCAAAGGAGAATCCACTTGGAAGGTTTGGGAATGAGGAACCACCAATCAATGTTAATTCAGCTGGATTTCTATCACATCTTGCTCTCAGATATTTCAGTTTTAAAAACCTCAGTGAATTGTATCAGCTGCAGCCCTGGGATGTAGCAGGGAAGAGACTTTTTGGAGATATTCAAATCCAACAGGATCCTTTCAACACACACTTTAATTTCCATGAAAGGTCCTGCAGATTGTCCCTCCTCTCTCCATTCTTCCATGCTGCAGTGGCTCTAAAGCCTAATGCTGCAGATACCAAATGCCATTTGAAGCAAAAACCCTAGACAAAAACTTTCCCCCAGAGCTCATTAGTGCCATTCTTAATTATCCTGGGGCCCACTGGTGAGGGAGGGAAGCAGCATTCCCTCTGCTTGTGTGCTGGAAACCCTCTGGGCAGTGTCTGCTCTGCCAGACTGGACATTGTGCCATGTGCTGGTGCTGATGGAATGCTGTTATCCAGCAGAGAACTCCTAAGTGGTTTTCTCCTGGGATTGCTGTACCAAATACTGAGGTTTATTGCTTAAAAGATGTACATATGTTGATATATACACGGGGGTTTTAGGTTTAGAACAGTTTTCCTAGATATGTGCCCAAGAAATGCTGCTTAGTGGCAAATCACTTCTATCAAGAGGAGAAAAAAAAATCAGAGCTAAATGCTTTAAGTTTTGGGTTTTTTTTCAAGCTGGGAGTTAGAAGCAAGGCAGTCCAATTTTTACTGACAGTAGAGTCTTCCTGTTTCAAGGAAAGGCAGACAACTGTGTCCAGCTTTCAGACCTGACCCTGCAGCTCGTTCCTGTCAGTCCAGGCCACGGGAGGAATTTTAGGAACACACTGGGAGCATCCCAGCAGTGGGGAGCAGGGGCTGCTGCCCTCCTTGGTGAGGCAGGAAAAGCTTTGCCCATGGAGCCCTGCCTTAGGCTGCCACCTGGTGCCCAGCTCTTCAGCTCCAGCGTTCCTGAAGGAAAAACTCCTCTGGCTGGGTGGAATCCACCCCAGTCCCCAAGACACCATGAATCCAAGGGGTGAGGGCTTGTGGTGGTGTTCACAGGGGTCTTAGGATGAGGGAAGAGATGAGGATCTGACTCCATGTTTCAGAAGGCTTGATTTATTATTTTATGATATATATTACATTAAAACTATACTAAAAGAACAGAAGAAAGGATTTCATCAGAAGGCTGGCTAAGAATAGAAAAACAATGCTAACAGAGGCTTGTGACTGACTGAGACAGTCTGAGCCAGCTGGACTGTGATTGGCCATTAATTAGAAACAACCATATGAGACCAATCCCAGATGCACCTGTTGCATTCCACAGCAGCAGATAACCATTGTTCACATTTTGTTCCTGAGACCTCTCAGCTTCTCACGAGAAAAAATCCTAAGGGAAGGATTTTTCATAAAACATATCTGTGACAAGGGTTGCGCCTGCAGAAGGGATGCACTCCAACTTTCTGTTCCACTTTTATTTAACCCCTGCTGACCATGTGTGATCCAGCCTGGCCTTGCAGGTCTCTGTTTGCCCTGAACTCTCACAGATCCCATTTGCTCCACTTGCAGCTTTGTGGGAGAATCTCCCTCCCTGGACAATGAGGTGGTGTCGGGGCGGAAGCAGCCCGCGGGCAGCCACCCGTCCTCGCTGTCCTCGCAGACAGAGCCTCCCTCCCTGCCTGAGCACCATGACTTCTCCAAAGAGCAAAGGAGCACCAGCCTGGACCGTTCCAGCACGGACATGGACTCCACTGATGGCACTGATGTGCCTCCTGCAGGGGACACGCTCCCTGAGGACAAGAGTTATTTCTCCTTCATTGATGTAAGTTGCCATCGTGTGTTCCCTCAGCTAAGCCCTCCCCAGTTCCTTCTGGAAACTTTGCAACCAGTTTTGCCCTGCCTTTCCCACTCTGAATTTTGCCAGATGTTTTCCTGGCTGAAAAGTTTAGGATCAAAACTACAGAGTTCTTCTAAGTCTCTGTGGTGTTTAGGTTCTGAGAGATTCCATAAAGCTGCTGGCCTTGGATAATCAATCATGGAATCCCAGACTGATTTGGATTGGAAGGGATCTTAAAGCTCATCCAGTTCCACCCTCATCCACACTTTCCACTAGAACAGATTTTCTCCAAGCCCCATCCAACCTGGTCTTGGACACTTCCAGAGATGAATATTGGAAGCATAATTAAATAACACAAATAGTCAGTGACTGCTGTGCTGTCAGCCGTGCAGATTTAATGCTGTAAGGACCTTCACCAATACTTCTTATTTACAATTGGTTTCTTTCCATAGTAGCTCACAGTTGCATTTTAAAGGATTTTTTTTTTTATGTTGAAGAATCTTGCAGTTGGTGTAAAACCAGGAGTTCCTGGCCATACACAGTTAATCATGTCTAGTGCTGCAAGAAATTAGTTTGGAAAATCCCTCTAAGATCATTGAATCCAACTGTTCCCCCAGCACTGCCAAAACCACCACCATGTCCCCAAGTGCCACATCCACACAGTGTTTTAACACTTGCAGAAGGTTTTGTTTTGTCCCTGGACCACTAAAGGTGTCTCTGTAAAACATTAGTAGCTCTGAGTGCAGCTGGCAAATGCTGTGTGAAAAGTATCTTATTCCTGACCTGAAATCTTTTGAAAAAAGGAACAAACCCACATCTTTTGGAGAAGGGGAGGCTCAGGGATATTTGGTGGTTACAGGCAAATCTGTAAAAGCACATTGCTTTAAGCAAGTAAATAAATTACAGCTCCTTATTTTGCTCTATAAATGTTACTGTTTATTGGATGTCTTGGAAATGACTGATCACAGAAGGTTTCTGAAGGCTGGGACACTAAACTTAGAGTGTCCTTGTTGCTGGTGGCTTTGAGTGGCTTTGAGTGTTTGTGGCTGGCAGGGAAGCTGCAGCTCTGCTCTCCAAGGGAATTTTGTGTAGTTGTTCTTTTTAGATCCCAGTCTTGGGATTTGCCTTCAGCTGCTACCAGCTAGCAAGGCCTGTGTTCATAAAACACTCTAGGAACTAAACTCCTGATTATTGCAGTTATTTTTATATTAATTTGGTGCAAATTATTCATGCAACACAGGTATCCACAGCCTAGAGAGATCAAAGGATTACACCCAGTTAGTCACCAAGTGCCATGTCCTCATCATACACTCTCTTTACTATGATTTTAAGTGACCACAATAATAATAATCAGACAAATACCCATTTTAATTGGTGAATGCAATCGAGTGGGTTGGGATTCCACTGTGGAGGAGCTGGGGCTCATTCCCAGGTGTGTGTTTGTGCAGCACACGGATGTCCTGGACTCCAGTGCTCTGAAGACTCGGGTGCAGCTGAGCAAGAAGCGCCGGTGCCGGGCGCCCGCGTCGCACTCGCTGCGCAGGAGCAGAGGGCTGGACCTGGAGAACAGGTTCTCCTTGACAGAAGAGTCAGATAATGGCTGGATGTTCAAAGATTCCACAGGTAACCCCTCAGCTACCTGGAGTAATTGGTTGTGGTCAGCTTGGGTGTGAAGCCAGGAGTTGGTAAAATGTGTTTTTTAAATATTGCCCTTCATTCCTGGTTGAGCGCAGGAAGAGATGTTGGACGAGGCAAAGATGAAAAGCCAGCTCATGGTTTCCCCCTCTGCTTTTTTTTTTTTTTTTTAAACAATAAATTAGAAGAGAAGAAAACTATGCAACAGGAAGATTCTGAGGAGGAAGACAAGATCCAGCACACTCCGAGGTCATCTTCTGTGCAAGCCCAGAGACTGCCTGTGTTCCCAGGGATGGATCACTCTGTTCTCAAGGTGAGCTCAGGCAGAGCCCAGTAGGTGGGAGGTAAACCAGTTCAGTACCTGCAGGTGCTTAATAAGGAATCCTCACCAATTCAGTACCTGCAGGTGTTCTATAAGGAATCCCCTCACTCATTTCAGGGAATTTTTTGGTTTTATAAATCTGGAGTGATCTGTGCTGCATTCCAAAAAAAAAAAAAGCCTGGATGCTGGCTTAAAAGGCTTTCTTTATTTTTATATTTAGGCCCAGCTGAGGAAAAGACAGGAGTCTGAGAGCACTGGTGACACCAGCTCTGCTCAGCTCTTCAAATCCCCCAAAGCACAGCTCGGCACTCCCGGCAGCAGAGTGCTGCCCTCCAGTGTGGAAAAGGAGGACAGGTGAGAGAATCCCAGCTCTTCTTGGTGGAAGGAAAAAATAATGCAACAAGCTGTACATTCCTTTTTTGTTGGTGTTGTTGTTGTTTCTGTTGGGAGTTTTCATAATGAAAGAATAAAGAGGTTTTGGTTTTTTTGTTTTTTTAATATCTTAGGTCAGAAGAAAAGTCTCCTCAGTGGCTGAAGGAGCTGAAATCAAAGAAGAGACAGAGCCATTATGAGAATCAGGTTTGAAAAGGTACTTGGGTAGGAAGGGGGGCTTTGCTGGGTGCAGGTGTGCAGTGACAAACTCACATTTCCTGTGCTGTGTTGGTGTCACCCCTCTGACCCCACCAACACTGCCCTTACCCTGCCCTGTGCACCAGGGATGACAGGGACTGCTGCCCCTCCACTCCCAGTCACAGTTCCACCGATTCTCTGCACATAATTTGATTTCCATAACCCTCGCTCTGTTGGAATTTCAAAGTTTGAAAACTTTGTGTGGTTTCAGCACAATTCTGGGTGGCTCTTAAGCATTTAATGCATTAAATAGACACAACCAAGGTGGCACAACAACAGAAAACACATTTTAAAGTTTTCCTGTTCCAGCTAACCATATCACACCCTTCCTTCTGTTTTCCTTTCCAGACAGTGATTCTAACTAGGAGAAGATAAAGAAGTTTAACAGAAGCCTTAACTCATCTGAACCTAAACCCCCATGTCATGTTGCTGCTGTTTGCTTCCTGCCTCAACTGCTCTGTGCATGGTGCCTTCCTGTTTTGTGGAGAAAAGCTGCTTCAATTCATAGTCAAATACAAAGCTGTGTCTGTCAGGTCAGGGGGGACAGTGGCATTTCAGAGCTGCCTGCCAGGAAAACCCCCCTGGGTCACGGTTAGCACTTCAGAAAGTCTTGGAAAACAGATATTTGGGAGTGCTGTGATCCAGGGAACTCCCCTTGCTAGGTGTTCACCTCTGGGAGTTGCGTCTGGCTGGGCTTTGTGTTTGTTTATGAAAATAATAATTTTAATCAAATTTTTTTTTTTTTTTTTTGGTGAACAAATAGTAAGCTCCTATTTAGAATGAAATTTGTGGAAGGTGAGAGTGGAAGAACAAATCATGTTTACTGCCATATTGAAAAAGGAAACTTGATTATTTTTTGTAAAATGTATTTTTGATTGGCTTGTATTTACATGTGATCTGCTGACCTGGCAGATGGAGATAATTTTTAGATGAACAAAATGTTAACTTTTGTCACTCTTGAAGTGGTATATTCTGTGTTTTGTCAGCATGTGGAATAATTGCTTCATTGGAATGTCTTTCCTAAAAAGGATCAAGCAATAATGTCAACCAGTTCTCTTTAAAAAAAAAAAAGTAAAAATATGTAAATACTGTTTTTATAACAAAAAAGGAAGGGAAGAGGGAGGATGTTACACTCATATCAGGGTTCCAGTTAATTGTTGAATGTCACTTTAATAGCAGTTCAGATAGTCCCACTTCATATTTTTATTTGTTAATCTGTAAATACCAGGTTTAAGTTTTTATTTTTATGCTGATTTTGTGGCATAACCTAAATGTGATCTTCAGTTTCTCAGATGATTTCCTGTCTTTCGTTTGGCAAGATGTGCTGATAGCAGAGTAGAGATCTCCTGGACCACACGGGTGTTTGGGTATCCCTAATTCTCAGATATTCCCTGTCTCTGGACACTCATTCTGAACCACCAACCACCATGGCCATGGAGGACAGACTCGATTCTTGCCCCAGATAAGTGCTCTTTCAGTAAATAACCTTTAAAAGTGCGGTAGCCCAGGGAGGGAGGTGACTCCAGGTGTTCCTCAGGCTGAACCAGGAAAATACGGAAGAGGGAAAAGCAGAGCGGAGAGCTCTCCTCACCTGGCAGAGCTCCTTGGGCTGCACTCCCCACGTCCTGCTGAGGGGCTCCTCTGGATACAAACCATAAAGCACCAGCCCTTCAGCTCCTTTTCCTTTTTGTCTTTTTTTTTTTTTTCCCAATCAGCGTTTCGGGAGCGCGGCTCCCATGGGGCCTGCCCAGGCCAATGTCTGTCAGGCTTGGAGCTGCCAAAACCATGTGCCAATTCACCTCATGGAGGAGTCACAGGGGGGGATTTGCAGTCCCAGTCTGCAGGAAATAGCAGCAGGATGAAATAGCAGCAGGATGGCAGGAGACAAGTCCCATCTGCACATCTCTCGCTCCCGGATTTATTCCGGTGGCAGCTCCCTGTGCTCCCTGGAGATGAGATGGAGACGTCTGTCTGATGTAAAAGTCTTCTTCCCCTGTTGCTTTGCTCTGTTTCTCATGGGAGCTGTTGCCAGTGTTAGTTTGGCAGCCCCTCTGCTCCCCACAGAGCAGTGATGCCCAGGATTCTGATGGAATTTTTGGGATGGGCCGTGTCGGTGCAGCCACCACCATTGCCCAGCTCCTTTTAAAACCTTGCACAGATTTCCTTCCCTCTCCTTTAGGTGATGGTGGAAAAGGTGACTCTTGGTGTGTTTTTTTGGGGTATATTCCTGTGGCAGCACCCAAGGGTTCCACGGTGTGTGACACTCACCTGGGGCAGCCTGAGCAGCAGGTGCAGGTGAGGAGGAGGATGGTGGCTGTTCTCACTCACATCAGGTAGGGCCTCCCATGTCCAGAAATCAGTCCCTGCTCACAGGAACATCCCCACAGGCTGCATTTTCCACTTCCACAGGTGACAGTGTTGTGTTCCCAGCAGTTGGAGGATTTACTGGTTCTTGGTCTAGGCCAGAAATTCTGTAACTGTTTGTGTTGAGGAAACTGAGGGGATTGACACGAGGTTTCCACACAGCCCTTGAATGTGTTTGCATTTCCACATCTGCTTGGACAATGCACTGAAATTACTGTATTGAGTAGTTTAACCTACTACTGAGAAGTGTTTAATGCTTAAATGTCTAATTAAAGAGCATCTTTAGAATGTTGTTGAATGGGAAAGTGTTTTTTTCTGCTCTGTTATTTCTTTATATTGTACATGGATTAAATATCGACTTCCTTCTCTTCGGGTTATCGCTCTGTAATAAAAGATATATAAATATGTTATTACTTCTTAAATGATAGAACAGACTGTAATACACTTTATATAATTCTATTTTAATTCCAAATAATGCTTCTTGGAATTTTTTGTGCTTCCACTTTTGTTGCCATGTGCTTTTTCCTGCTGTTTATTGGAGATGGAAGTGAGCTCCAAGGTTCCTTCGGATGTGCCGCTTCCTCCACTCCTGGATCCTGCCCTGGAGCAGGTTCAGCTCTTGTCCAAAAAGTGGTGCTGAAGGTGATGGAGGTCCTGTAATTTCCTTTATCTCTCCCCTCACAGCTCCTCAGCTGTTTCTGCTTGCTTGAAAAGCCACATCAATATTGGGTTTTAAAGGTGGGATGATGTGTTTTGTGGAATTCGGGAACACTTTCTGACTGCCCTCCTCTCGTGATCCCCAGCAGTCCCTGCTCCAGGTGTTGTGTCAGGGACTTGCACAGCTACTCCACTGCTTTTTATTGGAATTACCAATTGTGGATTTCTCCCTTTTTATTTTTCTGTTTGCAAATTCACCTTTTTAACATCTGCGAATCTTCAATTTGTTCCTCATCCACCAGAGCCTTTCGCTTCCTGCAGAGAAAGGAGCAATGCTTGGTTTTCCAACCTTTGACATCCCCAAACTTTATTCCATAGGACTTAACCCCCACACACCATCCCCTTTCCACTCCCACAGAAGTTTGTTTCACTCTGTTCCTTGTTTGCAAACTGAAACGCACGTGGGGCAGATTTGGGAATACAAAGTGTGACCTGTAGCAGGTTTGGAGCAGCAAATCCCAGATTTCTGCAGGGATGGTGTGTTTCAGGGGCAGGTGGGCAGTTCTGGGGTGCTGCTCTGCCTCACGAGGTGTATCCAGGTACAGAACCTCTGGGGTGAGTTCCCAGAGCTGTCACTGCTGTCCCCAAGCCAGCTCTGGGGGTAAAACAAACTATTCCAGTGAAATCCAGAGCTGTCACCATAACTGCTCCCTGTCAGCACCTCCCTGAAGGACACTGGAGCAAGAGCAGCTGCAGCCAAGTGAGGGAAGTGTTGGATCCATCCCTTCAGCCCAGTGCTGAGAAGGAAAAACAGGTATTTGCTTTAATTCCTTTTAAAAATGGACTTTCAGGAGGTGTGAAGGCTTTTGAGGCCAGGTTGGACAGGGTTTGTAGCAACCTGGTCTAGTGGAAGGCTGGGGGAGCAGGGAGGTAGAATGAGATGAGCTTTGAGGTCCCTTCCAAGCCAAATAATCCTGTGATTCTATGAAACCACTTCTATGGAGCTTTAAAGGGATTTAAGGGGTTCTGGCAAGGGCTGCAGAGTCCAGGCTCACCCTGGGAGTGGAGAGAGTGGAGGGTGTGGGGATCCTTCCCCAGCTGGTGGTGAGCTGTTCCATAGCTGTCCTCTTCACTCAAATATAAATGTATTGCAAAAATATAATCTGGAATAACTTCTGGTGGGGTTGGTAGAGGAGGAAGGCCAAGGTCTGGTGGTTTATGTTTTTTTCTCATTCCATATTATATAAAATGGTATCAAATCTGGTTTTGAAGGAGCTCTTGTGGAGATAAAGCTTTTATGTTGCTCCACATAGCCCTATAGAGTCTGTCAATCTGGGTCCCAATAAATACATAGATAGAAATCACATAGATAAGTGTGATAGAAATCCTGTATTTTGTGTTAGACAGTTTCCTAGGGAATAAAGATACTCTGGCTGCTCTATTTTGTTCTGCACCATTACAGTTCCAATTTAGCTTTGCCAGGTATTAACAAAAAGAAAAAAAATTATTTTCCAGCAGTCATTTTTCAAAGGGATTTAAGAGGCTGACAGTGAGAGGAAATTGAGGTCTGTTTGGGAGAGGCATCAAGGAGATCCAGTGCCCCTTCTGTCATGTTTTTGGAATTGCCTTGACAGCGTGGAGAGCTGGGAGAGGCAGATCCAGGGCCCTGAGGCTGTGGCAGAGCTCGGTGAATGAGGCTGCTGGGAAGGAAAGGACCGGCACAGGAAATTCTGTGTTTCTGATTTGTTGGGGGCAGCTGATGTTGTGTTTGGTGAGACAGAAATGAATCCATTCCTCCTCAGACTGTGCCTGTTGGAGCTGTGGCACAGCTCTGATGGGGACAGCAAATCTTCATCAGGAGCCACAGATGGGCAGAGTGAGGAGGAGTCAGTTGGAGACACCTGGGTCATCCCTGTCACACCAGGCCTGGAGCATCACCCAGCAAGGGATGGGGTGGGGCTGAGGGGCCTCATTCTAACACACAATAGGACAGGTTTCCATCCCTCTCCCATTCAGTTGGTGGATTCACTTTTCTGGCAATTTCAGTTAAGATTTAGCAGGTAGTTGTTGGTTTCAAGATGAGCCACACTCAGAGCAGGTTGAAAAACCTGCAAGGGCCGTAGTAAATGGGGATATGTGCAGCTGAATAAAATGCTCCCTGAGGAATCAGGATGGTTTGGGTCTGAGGGGACTCTCAGAGGTGAAGAGGGAATCAGGCCTGCTACCAGCAGAGTGAAATGTTCCCAGTTTGGTGCCTGGTGTGAAGTGCTCCCAGTTTGATGCCTTACATCACCCTGTGCATGTGAAGATGCACAAACCCTTGTGCCAGGCTCCAGAAATGCCTCATCACACACCCCAGGATGTGTTCCCACCCTGTTCCTGGGAAATGCTGGGCAGGGAGCCAGACTGGGCTGGGGGAAGACAAAGAAATGGAACTCTATGGAGAGAACCTGCTTAGGGCCAAAGTTCCAGCAAGAACACCACTCTGGAAATGCTGAGCTGCTCCAGCTGAGCTCCCAGAGCTGACCCCAGCATTGCATCACACCTTGCATGGAGCCCTCACAAACAGAGACATTTTACCTGGGTTTTGCTTCGTGCTGGTCTCAGTTTCCAGGCTAAACCTTCCCCAGGTATGTTTGTAGGTTGGGATTCAGCTCAGCCCTCCCCAGGTGTGTTTGTAGGTTGGGATTCAGCTCGTTTGGTTGAAGGTAAATCAGCTGCAGAGGGTGCAATAGGTGCAGAGCTTCCCACAAAGCAATGGGTGCAGAGTTTTCTGGACAGGGAAGGCTGGAGGTGGGAGCAGATCCTGCCAGTGGGAGAGGAGTGCCAGGAGCTGGGGCTGTTTATTGCAGAGGCTCCTGAGGAACCTGGATGTCCCACCTTGCATGGAGCCCTCACAAATGGGGCCATTTTACCCGATTTTTGCTTCGTGCTGCTCTCAGTTTCCAGGCTAAAACTTTCCCAGGGGGTGTTTTGTAGGTTGGGATTCAGCTCAGCCCTCCCGAGGTGTGTTTGTAGGTTGGGATTCAGCTCAGCCCTCCCGAGGTGTGTTTGTAGGTTGGGATTCAGCTCAGCCCTCCCCAGGTGTGTTTGTAGGTTGGGGTTCAGCTTGGTTGGTTGGTTGAAGGTAAATCAGCTGGGCAGGATGTGGTGGGTGCAGAGCTTCCCACAAAGCTGCTCCTGGATAAGGGAGGCTGGAGATCCTGGCAGTGGGAAAGGGCTGCTAGGAGCTGGGGCTGTTGATTGCTTTGGGGTGCACAGAGGCTCCTGAGGAACCTGGGTGTCCCACCTTGCGCGGAGCCCTCACGACTGGGGCCGTTTTGCCCGGTTTTTGCTTCGTGCTGCGCTCCGTTTCCAGGCTAAACCCTCCCTGGCGAACTGCTGATGGCAGAGTTTTCCAGAGAAGCTGGCAAGAAGCAGCGTGAACGTGCTGATGTGAGTTTGGCCGCTAATCTGCTGTAAACCGAGCGGCCCGTGTGCGAGGGATGGCCGGGAGAGATCGGGGTGGCGTTTCCATGGCCCGCCCGCGCTCCCCGCGCTATTGAGCCGGGATCTCATGGCTGGAATTCCGTGGACGCAGCTGCTGCATCAGCGCCCGCCCGGCGAATTCTGCTGCTCTGGTCAGAAGCAACCCCATAAATAGCGGGGCCGCCCGCGCCGCCCGGCACAGCGGAACCACACGGACAGGTTAGCACTGCTGGGACTGCAAAGGGGCCTCCACAAAGAGTTGGTGTTGTCTGAGTCTGAGTCAGACGCACGGGGTTTGGCGAGAAGTGAAGCTGCAGGGTTTGATTCAGGATGTTATCAAGCTCCTTTATTCGTCTCTTAAGCCCCTTGTTGGCGTGGCGTGTTCCAATGTTGGAGCAGAGTTTCATGGATGTTCCTGGAGAGTGAAGAGGGGGCTCTCACTGCCATCCCCTCCCCGGCCAAGGCAGCACAGCAGCTCCAGCTGCCGGGCTTGGTGTCCCCTGGGATGCTGGAGCAAGGGAGAGGTGTCAGGTTTATGTTGTGGGGAAAGATGTCAGCAGCTGGAAGCTGAGAAATTCCTGCTGGGGACAAAGGCGGGGCTGTGAGATGGGAGTTCAGTGGCAACTGGGTGAGCTGCCCTGGGCAGAGGGCTCTGTGTCCCTTGGGATGTGGCTCAGTCCAGTCCTTTGGGTGCCTGGGTGAGGATTTGTGTGCAGGAGGGAGAGGAGGATGGATAACAGAGCTTGGACATCCCTGGGGATTTATGCACTGGGGTCTGTGCTAACCCCTGCTGCCTGTTCTGTGCCAGCTTCATCCTCTGTGTTTCATTATCAGCTGTAAATCCTGGTCCCTCCCGCCTTAACCTCCTGCAATTTGGGTTTTCCAGGCACAATGACCGAGCAGCAAAGTCCCCCCGAGCAGATGGCGACTGGGGAGGGTGCTGGCGAGCGAGGTGGCACCTACAAGGTATACTGGGCTATACTGGGCTATACTGGGGACAACTGGATGTTGGGTGGAGCTATGGGATGCCAGGCTGGAACCAGTGCTGGGGACAGGAGTGGCCTCCAGCTCTCCCACAGCAGCAGTGGGTGGTGGCCCTGCTCTGGTGTTGAGCCTGGGGAGCTGCAGGCTGGGAAGCAGCTGGGGCTGGGGATCTGCTGCTGCTGCCTGCAGTAGGGACACTGCTCCCTGCCTGCGTGGCTGCCAAGGACATTGGCTGGCCAGGCTGCTGTGCAGCTGCCCCGGGGTTTAATCCAGGAGATGAAGCATCCCCACACAGCAGGATCAGCTGTGGGCCCAGGCACTGAAACTCCCCAGGTGTATTTGTAGGTTGGGGTTCAGCTCAGCCCTCCCCAGGTGTGTTTGTAGGTAGGGATTCAGCTCAGCCCTCCCCAGGTGTGTTTGTAGGTAGGGATTCAGCTCAGCCCTCCCCAGGTGTGTTTGCAGGTTGGGGTTCAGCTCATAGGTTGGTTGAAGGTAAATCAGCTGGGCAGGATGTGGTGGGTGCAGAGCTTCCCACAAAGCTGCTCCTGGATAAGGGAAGGCTGGAGGTGGGAGCAGATCCTGCCAGTGGGAGAGGAGTGCCAGGAGCTGGGGCTGTTGATTGCTTTGGGGTGCACAGAGGCTCCTGAGGAAGCTGGGTGTCACCTCTGTCCCTTGAGCCCCCCATTATGTGATGTGTGTAGGAGGCTCTGCCCTCGTCCCAGACTCAGGTGTTGCAGCTGGGACCCCTTTGGGGCAGTGACAGGGGGTGCCTGGTCACCCCACTGACCCAACTGGTCCCTGAATGGTGCTGGGCACCCTGGCCCTGCCCCATGCCATGCTCTGGCCACTGGGATTGGCTCCAGCCCATCCTGCAGCTCAGCTGAGAGCAGGGCAGCCTGGGGAGGCACTGGGGTCTCTGCACCTGGCAGGGCTCAGAAGGAAACACTGAACAAAGAGCTCGTGCCAGGCCAGGGCAAGGGGATGGTTGGATCTGGAGGGAGCAGTGAAAAGGAAATGATAATGAGCAATGACCAGGCTGGGGGTAGGAGAGGCAGCCCATGCCTCAGGAATTCTCTTAGCAGCCCAAACCTTTCAAGTTTCCAGTGCTGTGTTTGAGCTGTTTTTCAGCCTGTCATGGACAGAATTCCAGCTTGTGCTGGAACACACACGCTTGGCTGGAGCTCTGTCAGAGGCACTGGCAGGACCCAGCTCTGCCGGGCAAGGAGTGACATTGGCACAGGATGGCCGGGATGGAGGGACACTGCCAGAGCCCTTTGATCACTGCTGCCCCCATTTCCTAGGGTGTTCCCCCGCTGTGGTGGCTGACAGGGTCTCTCCCCACCTTAGATTACAATCTACGAGCTGGAGAATTTCCAGGGGAAAAGATGTGAGCTGACAGAGGAGCTGCCCAACATCACCGAGAAGGAGATGGAGAAGGTGGGCTCCATCCAGGTGGAGTCTGGCCCGTAAGTCTGGGGTGGGGAAGGTGGAGCAGCTCCGGGGGGTGGCAGGGAGAGCACCCCCCTGACCCTGGGCTCCTGCAGGTGGCTGGGCTTCGAGCGCCAGGCCTATGCTGGGGAGCAGTTCGTGCTGGAGAAGGGCGACTACCCCCGCTGGGACTCGTGGTCCAACAGCCACAGCAGCGACAGCCTGATGTCCATCCGGCCCCTCCAGATTGTGAGTGGGGCTGTGCTGGGGTGGCCACAGTGCTGGGGACCACCAGGGGACAGCCCCTGAGCCGCCCTTTCCCCCAGGACAGCGCTGACCACAAGATCCACCTGTTTGAGAACGCGGGCTACACCGGGCGCAAGATGGAGATCGTGGATGACGACGTGCCCAGCCTGTGGGCCCACGGCTTCCAGGACCGGGTGGCCAGCGTCAAGGCCCTGAATGGAACGTAAGGAGGGGCACACAGGGGGCACCCCAACAGCTTCCTGCCCCTGGCACTGTGGTTGGTCTCCCCAGGGTGGTGGCAGGGGCCATGGTTCTGCTCCCATGGTGCTGCTCGTGCCCATCGTGTCCCTTGTCCCCTCCCTGCTGCCACCTTTTCCCTGGCCCACAAGGAGTAACAGGCACCATGGCAATGTCGCTGGGGCTGGATGATGGCTCCCTGCCCTAACCCACCACCCGAGCTGTGGTGCCTTCTCCATGAACTCTCCATCCCCTCCTGGCACACAGCATTTCCCACCTGGGCACTGCAGCCTGTGCTGTGGCACTTGGTGACACAGGAGTGGCCTTGGGCAGCATCACCTGGCTGTGGCAGGCAGGGATGGGGACACTGGGATGGGAGCACTGGGATGGGGGCACTAGGATGGGGACAGGGGCACTGGGATGGGGATGGGGACACTGGGATGGGGATGGGGACACTGGGATGGGGACACTGGGATGGGGGCATGGGGATGGGGACACTGGGATGGGGATGGGAGCGCTGAGACAGGGACGGGGATGAGGACACTGGGACGGGGATGAGGACACTGGGACGGGAGCACTGAGACGGGGATAGGGATGGGGACACTGGAATGGGGACACTGGGATGGGGATGGGGACACTGGGACAGAGATGGGGACACTGGGACAGAGATGGGGACACTGAGACAGGGATGGAGACACTGGGACAGGGATGGGGGCACTGGGACAGGGATGGGGACGCTGCCCCTGCTCTGGGGGCTGTGTGGGTGTGGGGTGGGCACTGCTGAGCACTGCCCTGATCCCCACAGGTGGGTGGGCTACGAGTACCCCGGGTACCGGGGCCGCCAGCACGTCTTTGAGAAGGGCGAGTACCGGCACTGGAACGAGTGGGACGCCAACCAGCCCCTGATCCAGTCTGTGCGCCGCGTGCGGGACCAGCAGTGGCACCAGCGGGGCTCCTTCGAGAACAGCTGAGGGGGCCCGAGCCCGCCGGGGCCGCTCCAGGGCTCCCCCCGCTGCTGCTGCCGTGACCGTGGTGTTCTCTTTGTGCAAAAACCTCAATAAAGCTCTGAGCTGGAGCCTGCCGGGGCCTGCCTGGTCCTGGGGCTGAGGGAGGGGATGGGGATGGGGACGGGGATGGGGATGGGGATGGGGCCGGGGCCGTGCCCAGCAAACCCCGCACAGGGCAGAGCGGGGAGTGCCAGTGTTTGCAGTGTTACATAAAGGCTGCAGCTTTCCTAAAACAACCCCCGGTGCTGCCGTGTCAGGGTTTTTCCAGCACCTCTGTCCCTTTTCACAGCGTCTCCTGCCCGCTCCCAGGGCTGCTGGCCAGTCCCAGGGCAGGGAGGGCGCCGGGGGGGATGTGGAGTTGCCATCCCTGGGTGGTGCCAGGCCCTGTGCTCATCCCGTGGTGGGATGGCTGTGCCCAACCTCAGCGTCCTGCAGGGGCTCCAGCCTGTCCCCAAGGAAGTTTCCCACACTCCTGGGGTGGTTTCTCCCACGGGAATGAGCTCTGCCATGGGGGGGCTGTCCTAGGGGCAGAGATGGGGGGTTCAGGGGTGCCACAGGGTGCTGGTGGGACACTGAGCTGCCCTGGCACTGCCCTTCCCCAGGGGCCACGCTTGGGGACGCACTGGGCTGGAGAGGAGATGGGAGATGAGCTTGAGTCCCCCTGAGGGCTTTGTGCAGGTCCCTGAGCAACCTCCCAGGAGCTTTTCCCTTTGGAGAGGGGTTGGTGGCTGTGGAAGGCAAGGGCCTGGCCCCCAGAGGCAGAGGCTGCTTCCAGAACAGTCCCTGGGGCTGCCACAGCCAGGGCTGGGGTGAGCTAAACCAGCCCAGCCAAGGGAGGGGATCACTGGGGCCGTGCTGAGCTGCTGAGGGGATGGGATGTGGCTGCAGGGCTGCACTGGGACCTGGGACAGATCCATGAGGGTCCAGGGCTCAGGATTGACTGAATGGATTAAGCCAGGAGATGGGGAGGGCAGTGCTGGGTCCATCTGTGGGGCTGCAGCAGGAGACATAGGCAAGAAAGGAGGACTCCAGGGCTGGGAATGCTGGAAACTCTGGATCACACCCTGGCCTGTCCATGGCCTGATGGGTTCCTTGCAGAGCTGCAAGGTCACCTTGGCCCCTCTGGCCCTGGAGACTCCATCACCTGGAGCTGGGGCAGCTGCAGAGCCCAGGGATTGGCCCCACACACGTCACTGCCAGGGTGGGCTCTGGTGACAACACCCTGGGGGTGACTCTGTGCAGCCATCCTGGGCTAGGCCATGGGGCAGGGGTGACCCTGGGGGGCTGCAGCCCCTCCCCTGCCGTGGGACCCTCGGGAGGTGCTGTGTGGGGCAGGTGTGGGGTCTGTTCATGCTGGGTGACACTTGCTGGGGTGAAAGGGGGGACCCAGCTCCTCTGTGGGGTGAAGGGGGCTGTGGGTGCTGCACAGCAGCAGTGTCCCCTCTCTGTGAAGCCTCCTTTGCTGCAGCCCCCAGCCCCGTGCAGCCCCTGGCTCAGCTGCTGGGACAATGCCAGCACAGGGGGCTTGCGCTGCTGCCCTCACCCCCAGCCCTGTGCTGCCCATCCAGCCACGTCCCACGGGGACGTGTGAGCCCTTTGTGACCTCAGCTTTGTCCTGGAGTCACCGAGGGACCCCTGGGGTGCTTCTCCTTCTCCCAAAGGAGCCCAACACCCAAGCCTGAGCTGCCCCACTGCAGGTGATGGAGTATCCAGGGCCAGAGGGGCCAAGGTGACCCCGCAGCTTTGCAAGGCAGAGCAGCCCCAGCCCCTGCCTGTCCCCGGCGCCCCGGGCCGGTGTCGGGAAGGGGCTCCCGCGGTGCCCCCGGTGCTGGCACAGCCCCGGGCCGCTGCAGACGGGCAGAGCCAGACGCTGCCCAGCGCTTTGGGGCGTTTTATCTCGCATGGAAAGAGCCGAGCTCAGCAGCCCCGCTGGCGGCTGCCGGGCTGGCGGGGGGATCAGGGCCCTGGCCCCGGAGCGGGGCTGGCGGGGCTTTGTTGGCCCGGCCCGCCCCGGCTCTTGGCACGCGTTCGGCTGATGCTTGCAAAGTCCAAATCTCCTCGCCACCAAGCCGACAAAGCGGGTGACTCGAATGTGACAGGTAATGAAATAACTCGGGCTTGGTGCTCGGGCAGACAAAGGCTGCGGCGGATCAGCTGACCCTGGTTTTCATTGGGGTTTAATCCAGCATTCTCGCTTTGAATCGGGCTTTAACTATTTTGTAAATAGTTTTGGCACCTCTCTGCTGCGGCTCGGTATAAATTCCACCTCCCGGCCCCGGCCCGTCACTGGCTCAAGCGGGTACTGGTATAACTGGTAAGACTTTGCTATTTATTGTCCTCTCTTTTGCCGTAGCCTCCTGCCGACCCCCGGGGCCGGGATCCCTTCCCGGTGCCCAAGCCAGGGACAGCCCCGTCCCCGCAGCCCAAAGCAGGGCATCCCACCCGGCCACGGCTCCAGTTCTTTGTGTCAGGAATGAGTTTTCACCCGATTTGGAGCTGCTCAGATACTGAGGGTCCCTCTGGGCTTGAGGACGGGGCTCCTTCCCGGGAGTGGCAGTGCCAGGCTGGGGCAGGAGGGCTCGGCACAGGCTCCTGGGGCTGGGGCTGGCTCTGGGGTGCTTCTCTCCATCACCCCTTCCAGCACACACCTGCGACCAGGACGCCCATCTGGGCAGGGACAGCCGGGAATGCTCGGCCACAGGGCCTGGGCTCCACTGGGAATGATTTAGGAATTGCCTGGGCTCACAGTTCCCTGTGCTGGAGACCCCGGGCAGGTCCCAAGGAGCATTGCCTGTGCTCTGGGCCTGGGGACGTTTGGGGTGCTGAGCAGCCCTCAGCAGAGTTTGTCCCTGGCATCCCCAGGCTGAGCCCATCCTGCTGCAAGCCCTGGTCCCACCACCTTCTTCCCTGGGCAAGCTGCAGGGTAAGGATGGGGGGGATGGACACAGGGCTCTGAGCAGGGTCCCCAGCGTGTCCTCACAGGGCATTTAACAGATTTTAACCTGCTGAGCTTCCCTCCCAAGGCAGCAGACACCCCAGCTGATGATGGCTTCCGAGCACCAAATGCCAGCCTCCAAGCAGCAGCAAGCCAGCTCCAAGGTCAGTGGGACACTGCCCAGCCCTGCGGGGGGACCAGGGCACCCTCAGCCTCTCCGGGTGCCCAAATCATACCCGGAGGCACTGCTGGGAGCAGCTGGTGCCAAGCACGGCCGGCAGTGCTGCTGAGCCCTTGCAGCAGCACCCGGGGATGGGGACTGGGAATTTTTTGGCGTCCCGCAGCCTCGGGGCAGGTGGAACACCTGGGAACAGATCAAGTGCTGATCTCCCACCACCGCTGCAGAAACAATAGATCTGTCCCCAGCGCCGCTGATCCCTGAGATCTGTGCTGGGCTGGTGGCCCCGGTGCTGTCCCCGAGCTGTCCCCGGGTGTCTGGGTCGCCGTGTCCCTCTGGTGGCTGCGGTGCTCCAGCCACAGCCCGAGCCCCTGAGCTGTTTGCTGCCCGCTGTGAGCGTGGCCATCCTTCGGCCAGGGGCACCGGGGCACTGGGACAGAGCTGTCAGGGCCTCCTGGGCACCCGTGAGTGAGACCTGCATCCTCAGGGGGATGGCTTGCACCTGCAGGCTCCTTAAAAGCCTCTGGGGTGCAGTTTTGGGAGAGGGAGAGGTCTGGGCTGCTGCAGATGTGCTGCCCAGTGGTGGGGACAGCGTGTGGCCCCCATAGCGGTGGCAGGAGCAGGTGACAGCCGTGCTGAGGTGCTGCTCCCTTCCAGATTGCCATCTTCGAGCAGGAGAACTTCCAGGGCCGCTGCCATGAGCTCAGCGGGGCCTGCCCCAACCTGAAGGAAGCCGGCGTGGACAAAGTGGGCTCCATCCTGGTGCACTCCGGACCGTACGTGAGGGCCCTGGGGGGAGGGAGGGAGGGGCTGGCGAGGAGGGGTCTCCCCGCTGCCACACCCGCATTGCAGCGCGGATTTCCCGCGGCCATCGCCGCCGAGCCGCTCGCCCAGCCCGCCCCAGAGAGTGCCCGGTGCCGGCAGGTGAGCGGGGGGACCCAGAGGATGGCACTGTCACCTGGACAGGAGAGTGGAGGGGTGCGGGTATGGGTGTGGGCAGAGACCACAGCATTACCCCCAGTTTGGTTTCCCTCCCTCTGGGCGCAGGGACAGGTGAGACTGGGACCTGTTTGTGCCCTCTCCCCACCTGCTGGCCCCGTGGGTGCTCTCCGGGCAAGGGAGAGCCCTGAAAAACCCCTGGAGAGTTCCCAGTGCTGCTCCCAGAACCACGGGGCAGCTGGTGGGAGCACAACCGCAGTTGGGACATTCGGGTGATCCCGCGAGTGCCCAAGGATGGGCGGCCACCACAGCGGGAAGCCCTGAGATGCCACTGCTGGCCGGAGGCACCGCAGCCCCGCCTGGCACCTCCCTGGCATCTCTCCCGTCCCGGCAGGGAGAAGGGGGCACGGCTGGGGCTCGGCCCGGCCTATCCCCGCTCCTCTGCCCCCTCTAAAGCGTGTCCCCTGCTCTCTTCCAGCTGGGTGGGCTACGAGCAGGCAAGCTGCAAAGGGGAGCAGTTTGTGTTTGAGAAGGGGGAGTACCCCCGCTGGGACTCCTGGACCAACAGCCGGAGAAGCGACAGCATCACTTCCCTGAGACCCATCAAAGTGGTGAGAGCACCCAGACAGCCACTACCCACCCGCCAGACCAAGGTCTGCAGCCAGAAGTCTTCCCCAGCCTTCCCCCGCCCTCCCCAGCCCCGCGGGCGGAGGGGCACCCCCTCCTGCCACCCTCGCCCCAGCCCTCGGGGCCCGGGGAGCCGTGGGGGGGTCGGAGGGGGCGCGGGGACGGGGGCGGTGGCAGGTGACCCCAGAGCCGAGGACGTCTGCTGGTAAGTCTGGCAGTGCCCGCAGGCAGCGGCTCTGTGAGCCCGACGGATGGATGGATGGATGGATGGATGGATGGATGGATGGATGGATGGATGGATGGATGGATGGATGGATGGATGGATGGATGGATGGATGGATGGATGGACGGAGGGATGCGGAGCACCCCCGGCACGGTGCCCGCCCTGGCCTCGGGTTCCCCACAGCCCTGGGCTCTGCCCCCCCTGCTCAGCCCCGCGGGGCCGGCGGCGGCTGAGCCCCGTCTCTGCTCTCCCGGCTGCAGGACAGCCAGGAGCACAAGATCGTGCTGTACGAAAACCCCAGCTTCACCGGCAAGAAGATCGAAATCATAGACGACGATGTGCCCAGCTTCCACGCACACGGCTACCAGGAGAAGGTCTCGTCCGTGCGGGTGCAGAGCGGAACGTGAGTACCGGGGCCGGCGGGGGCGGTGCCCGAGCATCCCCGCGGGCGATGCTTGGGGCGCGTGTGTTGTACGACCCCTCTCCTCGTTTGCCTTGCCAGGTGGGTGGGATACCAGTACCCTGGCTACCGGGGCTACCAGTACCTGTTTGAAAAGGGGGACTACAAGGACAGCTCAGACTTCGGCGCTCAGCACCCCCAGATCCAGTCGGTCAGGCGCATCCGGGACATGCAGTGGCACCAGCGCGGTGCCTACCACCCCACCAACTAAAGCCCCCGGCCCGTGCCGGGGCGCGGGGAGCGGAGCAAGCGTTCCCCCGGCCGCCGCTGTGCCCCCGCGGCCTCGCCTCCCGCCTCCCCCCGTGTGATGCCCGCGCTGCCGAAGCAACTCAATAAAGCTTGGAGTTTCAAAGTCCCAGCTCTGCCCTTTGATCCGCGGCGTGCGGAGGGACCCCGCTGGCGGGATGGGATGCCCGCCCTGCCCTCCCGTGCTCCTGGCTGGGGAGGGGGCCAGGATGCTCTCGGTGCCACCCAGCGCCGGTGCCATCGGTGCTGGCGGGTCACCCGAGTGTCCGGGTGAGGGAGGTGACCTGGGGGCTCTGGGGCTCAGCCCTGTCCCGGGTGACATCCTGCTGCGGGGACAAAGGTGTCCCCCGAGCACCGGGGCAGGTGCCACAGATGCCGGGGAGCCTCGGGAAGGAATTTCCCTCTCGGTCGGGGCACTTCCAAGGCGAATAATGGCACTCGTTAATAGGCTCTGAAAGCTCTAATTAGTAACAACGCTTTAATTTAGCAGTCACGGTGCTAGAGGATGCCTTTGTCATGTCATAAACCGGGCAAAGGAAGCGGGGGAGCGCAGCCGCACCTGCGTGGCCGGGGCTCCGTGCGGTGACAGAGGCGGTGACAGAGGCGGTGGCGCTCGGTCCCCTCCGGCAGCGGGACGTGGCCGTGGCAGCCGCTCAGTATCACTGCGGCTGTGTGGGCACAGGTGAGGGGCACCTGACGGGGCACCCCGGGCACCCCGCGGCTCCTGGCGCTCTCCCGGCCCTGCAGGGACCCTCCTGGCTGCGGGGTTTGGGTGTGAATCTCGGCAAACCCGGGATGCTCAGGGAGTCAGGGATGCACAGCATCCTACTCGTCAGCTCCTGCACCCATCCTCTCAGAGTGGGAGGGTTTGCCCCCGAATCCTCCGTGTTCCAGAGGCTTTTCCCGGAGGAAAAGCTGAGCCCCAGGGGAACCCCCCGGCCGGCACAGCCCAGCCCAAGGGCAGTGGCCAGCCCGAGCCATCGCTCGCCACACGCTGCTGTGAAATGCCAGCTCCTCGGCGAGGCTGTGCGGAAAGATGCGCCTTTCCCTCCCCAGGGAGGATTCAGGATCATCCCAGACCCGAAGGTTTTAGTGAAAAATGGGATTTTAGAGGTAGCAGCGGCGGTGCTCAGTGCGTGCCGGGAGGGAAACGGCGGCTGCTGGGGGGCAAAGTGCTGAAAGAGCAGCGGGGTGGGGAGCAGAGACCCCAAATCACGGAGCCAGAGATTCCCGGCCGTGGAACCCTGGAATGATTTGGGTTGGAAGGGAATTTAAAGCTCATCTCGTTCGGCTATCCAGCCGTGGGCAGGGCCACCTTCCACCTGCCCAGGTCGCCCCAAGCCCTCTCCAACCCGACAGTCGGGGGCCGGGGCAGCTCCCGCGGGGACGGCTCTGGGTGGGCTGGGAGAATTCTGGGGGAAAAAACCACCGAAAGCAGAAGTGGAAAATGTGAACGAGCCCAGAGCATCTCCTGTGGGACCCGCTGGGGGAAATTCCTCCTCTGGTGGCTGGGTGCACCCAGGTGGGCGCCCTCGGGTCACCTGGAAGCAGCTTCAGCTCTGCCGAGGAGGGTTTTTCCCTCGCTGGCTCTGGGGAAATGTGCTGAGAGAATAATTTGTTTTTTAAAAATTTTTTATTCAAAAGCAGAAGATCGCCTCCGTCCCACGCCCGCTCCGAGCGCCATCTGGCTCGCTGCTGCCGCGCTCGTCGCCTCGGCAGCTCGGAGCCCCCCGGCCACCCCAGCCGTGTCCCTGTCCCTGTCCCCTCCCTCCCGCTGGCCACCGTGTCCCGCTGCTGCCGGGGCTGGGGCGATGTCAGCGGTGCCACGGCGCTGCTCTGCCCGCTGGGTGGGTGGTTTTGCCATCGTGCCAACAGCTAAAGCTGTTCTCCGGGCTGCGGAAGGGATTTTTTTTAAATTTTTTTTTTTTTTCACCCAGCCAAAAGAAGAGGGGGGGATCAGCCCTGACCCAGCCCATGCTGGCTCCGTCCCCCGGATCCTGCGGCCCCCGCGACCCCCGGCAGGTGAACCCCGCAGGGGAGGGGCTGCCCGCAGGGGTAATTAATGAATTAATTAATTGCCGCGGGATAATTAATGAAAGAGTAAGACTGGTGCAAACCCTGGTAAATCCCACACTGAGGTGTCTTTTCCTTCCTTTTTTTTCTTTTCCAACTGGAGCAGCAGCCGCTGTCTCTCCTCGGGAAGTGCCTCCATCAGGACCGTGGGTGATGCGGGATGGGCTGGTGAGGAAGGGGAGGAGGAGGAGGAGGCAAAAGCGGTGAAGAGATGAAGATGTGCCCGTCGGCTCCCACTGGCTTTGCTTTGCCTTTGCCAGCGGCAGCCGGGTGAATCCCCCCCCTCGGGACACCCCAGGTTGGAGAATCACGGGCCAAAAAACAACAGTCTTGAAAAATATGGATTGTTTTTTACTTAAATACATCAGGCTGAGATCGGTCGCGCCCGCAGCCTGGGTGCTTTGGGCACCTAATGTGCCTTGCCAGCTGTGAAACTCCAGCTTCACTGTGGGTTTCACAGATTTTTATCTTCTGAAAATCATTGTTATGTTTAATTCTCCATCTTCAGGAGCCACGTGATTACATGAGATTCTTAGCTTCAATTTTTCTTCTCTTCTTCTTTGCATTAAATGGAGCCTCCAGCCTCGTGTTTGTGCCTCCACGCACAGACCCAGCCACAAACTCTGGAGGTTTAAGGAAGGAAGGAAAACCAAGCAGGAACCCAGCATGAATTATTAAAGCCTTGTGGTTTTCAGGGCAGATTTGTGATTTATCAATGTTCAGCTTTGGCATGTGGAAAAGTAATCTCTGCTCTGATTAATGCGAGGGCTGAGGCAGGAGTGAAATATCCCGGAGAGAGAGAGAGGGAGAGAGAGAGGAGCTTTGGCTCGGGCTGTCCCTGAGAATGGGCGTTCTTGTCCTCAGTGCCAGGCTCCCGTTTGCTTTCTGCTCCTTGTTTTCTGTTCCTGACATCGGTGTGATGAGGCAGAGAAAGGAAGCAATGAAAAACCTCCACAGCTCCTTACAGCCGGTAAAATCCCTGTCCGGTTGAAGAGCTAATTAAGAAACATCACCTCTTCAGCGGCCAGAATTGGAAGCAGCCTCGTGGAGACATAATGGGATTAGCGGGGATCAGGGGATTGCAGCCGGCCGGGACAACGACGATGATGAAACCCTCAGGACCAACCCACAACTCTTCACTGAGGAGTTTTGGGTTGGTGTGTGACCGTGTTCACAGGGGTCTCAGGATGAGGGAAGAGACGAGGATCTGACTCCATGTTTCAGAAGGCTTGATTTATTATTTTATGATATATATTACATTAAAACTATACTAAAAGAATAGAATTAAGGATTTCATCAGAAGGCTAGCTAAGAATAGAATAAGAAAGAATTTTTGTCTCTATTATTGGCTCTCTGTCCAAGCCAGCTGGGCTGTGATTGGCCATTAATTAGAAACAACCACATGAGACCAATCCCAGATGCACCTGTTGCATTCCACAGCAGCAGATAACCATTGTTCACATTTTGTTCCTGAGGCCTCTCAGCTTCTCAGGTGGAAAAGTCCTAAGAAAGGGATTTTTCATAAAAGATGTGTCCGTGACAAAGGGGATGTGCTGGGAAGGGGTTCCATGGGGCTCCCTCTGCATCCAACACCTTTCCCCAAACAAATGGAAAAAAAGCAAATATTGCATTTCCCTCCGAGTGAGCAGCCAGGGCAGCCCCGATTGCTCCAGGTGCACCCTCGGGGACAGCCAGCAGTGGCACTGTGACCCCTCCACGGGGACACCACGGCTGGAGGGCAGCAGCTCCAGGTGAGGAGCTGGCGCAGGAGCAGCCAGCGCTGTCACATCCTGCAAACCCAGCAGCAGGGAGTTCTGTCAGTGCCAGCAGAGGCCAGGGAATGCTGTCCGAGCTGGAAACCCCTGGGCAGCACAAGTGGCAATTAGGAAACATCTGTTCCTCGCAGCGCATGGCAACGTAATGGGATTAAAATGTATCACCGGATTAGGGCAGCGCTGCACAGATCAGCTGCCGTGGATGTTCTTGGGGGGGAAAAATAGGGAAAAGCAAATTTCTCTCTTCAGCATGGACATAACCTTTATGTTTCTTTTTTTATTTGTACCTTGTGCGCGGCGCAGAGCTGGAGCCAGAGCTTCTCTCTGCACGGTTCAGTTCATCTCAAAGGAAACTGGGGCTGAGTTTAAGCGATTTTAGATGAAATGGCTGCATGAGCAGCCAGTCCCTGGTGCTGCCACCAAGGCTGGAGAAGTGGTTTTAGCTGGGAGCCTGGGGTATGACCTGGTGGCCTGTCCCCTCTGTCACCTCTGCAGGTGTTGGGAAGTGTTTCATGAGCTGGGTTTGGTCCCTTTGGGTGGTGGGAGGATGGTGCAGGAGCGGGGCTGGAATTTGCCCTAATTCCCTCATGGAGCACCCCTGGAGCTCTTCCCCTCAAGAGAAACACCCAGGCTGCAGAAAAACCCTGAGAGAAGCATCAGGAAAGAAGTATGAGGCAGGAACAACAGAGGGGCCTGCATTTATTGTTCCCCGTGGCTCCTGTTAGAAAGGCACAGCCCGCTCACCCCATCCTGGCCATGGGGCCACCCCGGGCACAGCAGGGCTGCTTTGGGGCTCTCCATCCCTTTGTACCCAACGCCTCAAACCCCGGAGGGCCGTGCCAGGCATGGGCACAGCAGCCCTGCAGACAATGGGGACATTCTTGGGCAAAGCAAAGCAATAACGCCGAGAGCCGCCCGCTATTTTGGGAGCTCATATGCTCCAAGGCAAATGTCATTTGTGTGTAAGATCCATTTAGGGAGCCGCGTAATGAAGTCGTGCATCATGAGGAGGGACCAGCTCACTTAGCAACCTTCCCGCGGGTGACGTCTGGTGCTCCTCTGCAGGACGGGATTGCTCCTTCGGCAGCCGCAGAGAGCAAAACGCTGCGAGCAGCTGCCGGGAGAGGCGCTTTGGGCTGCGAGCAGCTCCCAGCCGCTGAGATGCCCCTGTGCTGGGCAGGGTTTGGGAAAAAGCAGCTCCCAGCCGCTGAGATGGGCTTGTGCCCCTGTTCTGTGCAGGATTTGGGTGCTTGTGACCCTGTTCTGTGCAGGATTTGGGTGCTTGTGCCCCTGTTCTGGGCAGGATTTGGGGGCTTGTGCCCCTGTTCTGGGCAAGATTTGGGTGCTGTGAGCAGCTCCCAGCCACTGAGATGGACTTGTGCCCCTGTTCTGTGCAGGATTTGGGTGCTTGTGCCCCTGTGCTGTGCAGGGTTTGGGTGCTGTGAGCAGCTCCCAGCTGCTGAGATGCCTCTGTGCTGGGCAGGGTTTGGGTAAGAGCAGCTCCCAGCCGCTGAGGTGGGCTTGTGCCCCTTTTCTGTGCAGATTTGGGTGCTTGTGCCCCTTTTCCGTGCAGGATTTGGGCGCTGCAAGCTGCCCCTGCCCGCGGAGCCTCGGCTCTTTTAGGGGTGCAAGAAGCTGGGGGGACAGAGCCCTTCGGTTGTGGTGGATGAAAGGGAGAGAGCCGCGGTCTCATTTCCCATCCGGAGATCCCCCTGGATGGGGTGTCCTGATGTGCTGGATGTCCTGGGGGCTCTGGGCACAGCCTGGCAGCAGGAGCAGGGCGGGGAGGGAGAGGATGGCGGTCTTGGCTGGCTGGCACGGCGCGGGAATGTCCGTCCGGGTTCTCTCCAGGTTTCCGGATGATGAGCAATTACGGGAGAGATTTACAGCAGATTAAGTCAGAAGGCAGAGTCCATTATCTGCCCAGATGAGCTGCAAAGGCAGAGGCCGTGTGGAACTGGAAGTGGGGCGCTTTAACCCTCGTCCCCCTGGACACTGCCGGCTCTCTGGGGACAGTGCCCACTCCAGGCATGGTGGCATCAGGACCGCAGCAGGCCCCTGAAATCATGGGATTTTGGTGCTGGAATCTGCCCTAATTCCCTCATGGAGCACATGGCACTGGCTGTGGTAGGAGACCGGCTACGCCCTCCCGTTGGAGGTGCCTGTTCCCAGCCGCAGGGCCCAGCAGAGCTGCAGATGCTGAGGCCGTGGGGATGCATTTTAGCAGCAAGATGCTTTCGAGGTCACTGAGGGTTTATTCACTGTGCTCTCTGACGTGTAAATCTCTCTGAGAATAGTCTCTGTTCCCTCGGGGAAGGCTGTCCTGGCGGGGCTGCAGCCACCCGTGGGGATGTGCCCACTGCCCCACTCCGGAGAGCCCCTGTGGTCACTGCCCCGGGCTGCTCCCTCAGCTGTGAAATGAAGGCAATTTACTGCTGTGCTTTACAAGGGCACCGAGAGGGAAGATGAATTGTTTGAGGCATATGGGGCTGCAGACAGGGTGGGTTATGACCCTCAAATCCTCCTGTTTTGCTGTTTGCCAGGCACTGCTGGAGCGCGGCTCCGCTGGGATCGTGGGCTCCTTTCCCCAGCCTCACGCCAGACCAGGTGGCCACGGATTTAGCACAAGGGCAGGTCCAGCAGCCTGGGGACAGCATGGCTGGTGGCCCTGGTGACCTCAGGCCTGACATGCAAAGGGCAGCTCGGTCCCCAGCACCTGCGTGCGGGGCGGTGACGCAGCTGGAGGCACCGGCTGCCACACGGAGCTGCAGAGTCGGGATTAAACTTGACACTCAGAGCCCGAAAATCTGCTTAAGGGAAAGCTGACACAAACCTCAGCGCTGCCAGGACCTGTGCTGTGGAGCAGGGTCAGAGCTCTCCGTGCACTGCGGTGTCCCAGTGGGTGTTACCCACAGCTGTGATCCACACACCCCACAGCCCTCGAGTGGGAATTCCTGGTGTGGGATAATCAGGGATTGCAGCACGTGTCCCAGCCATGCCAGCCCACCTACAGCTCCCAGCCCTTCCCCACAGCAGGGGTGTCCCCTCTTCACTCCCCGGGGATGCAGGACCAGAGCCCCATCCAAACCCTGCTCCCTCATCCTCCCAGCCCTGCTCCCTGCTGGCTCCTTCCCAGTGCAGTGAATTCCCACACATCCCTGTGCCCTGCCACCAGCACCAGCCTCTTGGCATCCATGCAGGAAGCTGTGCCCCCCCTGCAGCTTGCTGGAGTGCTCCTTGCACTGGTTCTGTGCCAGTCCTGGAGATTTTTGCTGCAGCATCAGGAATTCTGTGGGAGAGGTGGCACCCAGCACCCTTGCCCCTGCTTCTGGGCAGAGCACAGCTCCTCTGGGACCTGGGTGCTACCGATACCGAAGTGAGTTGTCAGTGTCACCTCCCAGCGAGCTGCAGAAGGCAGTAATGAAGGCTGCTGAGCACGCACTTCTGCCTAAATTACCTCATTTATTCAGGGAATCAGATGCCGCAGTCTTTCATGGTTCCTTGTGAGGCTCGGATCTTGTGGGATGCAAGGCTATTAATAGGACCCAATCTTTCCCCTTCTTCTTCTCCAGGCTAAAGGCAGAAGAATTCAAACAAGGGCCCCTTTGATGTGACAGAAGTACAAATAAACCCCGTGCCATTTCACTCCCAGTGCATTCCCATGTTTCTGCTGGCTTTGCCTGGCTCAGGGCTGGGCCAGCAGCTCTGGGGCCAGGCAGCCACGTTGGAGGAGCAGCCTGTGGTGCCCCTTTCAGCTGTCACTGCCCCTGTCTGTGGTGACATCAGGAGCTCTGAGACCAGAACGGGTGAGATGGGACGCGGGTGAATGATCAGCCAGGGCAGCAAATGCCAATTTGTGTGTAAACAGGCTTGGAGAGCCAGGGAAGAGAAATAACTAGAAAGCATTTCCCACACAGCCAGACTTGTTTCCAAGGAGCAGAGACAGCCTCTCCAGAGCTCTGGGGGGACTTCAGCCCTGCATCCTCTGGCTGCTGACCCCCTCTCCCTGTGCCTGGTGTGGCACTGCTGGGGCTGGAGTGAGCTCTGAGCCCTTCCCAGCACCTCCAGCACTGACCCTGTCCTGATCCACCCAGCAGAACCTCCCAGGGGAGAAAGGCTCTCGTTTCCAGCACTGCACGGTTTACCTTTCATAGATGCTGTCACAGAATCTGAATTACCTTTTAGTGCTTCAATATCTGCACAGTTGTTGGTTTTTCTCCCTCTGTCCCTCAGAATTTATAGCCAAAGTAGGCAATTATTGATTTTTTTTTTCCCTTTATCAAGTTACATTCAAGCCAGCCTGTGGAACAGCAAATGCTCAATGGGTCCCTCTTGACATCTGTTTGTCTGATCAATCTGTGCAGGGAAAATGCTCCTGCAGTGTCTGATCCTACCACAGTGCTGAACAGGGACACTTTGACTCTTTGTGGGGCTCTGAGACATTTGCTGTTCCAGTTGTCATTGGGTTTATTTGCTTTAGCTTGTAACAACACACTCTAGTGTTTTTAAATCCGGGAGTTCTTGGGGATGGGTCAGTTCTGAGCCTGGCATGGGGTGTCACAGGCTGGGGGACACGGGGAAGGTGCCCTGTGACCCAGGAGGGGTGGGAGGGAGTCTGTGAGGGTCAGTGCCCCACTGCCCTTGGTTCTCAGGCCCCTCTAATCCCCCTGAGCAGGGCTGGAACGAGCTCCTCCAGCAAGGAGTGAGCCAGATGCCATGTCCATGTCATGACTGACCTGTAAGGACAACCACAGGTGGAAATTCATGTGTGAAAATGACTCAAACTTCCCTGCCCTGTGAGAGTCCCTGCAGAGGAGCCCAGGTGGGTGCAGTGGGATGTCCCAGGTGATGCTGTTTAAGGAGCAGAACCAGGGCTGGGTGTTGATGCAGATCCCTGGCTCTCCCTCCTGCAGTGAGAGTTCCATCTCTCCAGTGCCACCCCAGTGCCACCCAGGATGGTTTTGGTGTGGCAGTGCTGGCTCTGCCACCCAGCTTTGTGCTGATGCTGCTCCTTTCAAAGCTTGCCCTGGCCAGGTGAGGGGGTGATGCTCCTTTATTTATCGGGAGGGAGGGAGGGAAGCTGTGCCATCAGGAATGTCCCTGTGTCTGCTGCCCAGGGGTCACAGTGAGGGCTCCAGGCTGCAGCTGGCAAGGCACAGCCTGGGGTGGGAGGCAGCACCAGGACATTGCTGTGTGCCATGCCAGGGGAAGAAAATGTGCAGAGGAAAATGTCAGTGAGGTATTTTTATTACATGGTGAGAGGGGTGGTGTGATGCAATTGCAAACGGGAGGCCCCGGTCTTCTCGTGCCTGTGTTTTCTCATGCAAGTCTTTATAGATGCTGCATGACTTTCAACTCTGCTCTTATCTCTGCCCCCAGAGGACATAATTATTGCTAGTCTGACTATGCCAGTACAAATGTTTGATGGTGAATAATATTTTTGAGAACTGAATTGCCACTTGTTTCCTAATTAAAACCCAACCTCCTCATCATGTCAGCTATTTGCAAAAGGGAACATGATGATGATAAGCTACACTGAGGCTTTACCTGCCTGAGGTGGCTGAAGTGGCTTTGTTAAAAGTATTCAGGAGCAAGCAGGAGGGATCCACAGAGATGCAAAAGAGCCACCCTGCTTCTCTGAGGAGCTGGGGAATTTGGGGTGCCAAATGCAAGGGCACTGTGAGGGCAGAGGCTGCCTTCTGCAAAACTGCTCCTCCTGGAACAGACAGTGAATAAAAGCAGCAGCAGCCCTGGCCATTAATTACTCTATTTGTTTTCCACATTGCCTCTCACCACTTATTAGTGCAGCACTAAGGAGATGGGATGCAACCCCAGGCTGGGTGTGGATGCTGCAGAGGAATGAATGCCTGTGGGATTGGCATGGATGTGCCACTGCAGGGGAGAGGGGCCAAAGCCACCCCAGGGCCTGGCAA
This sequence comes from Molothrus aeneus, assembly GCF_037042795.1. Lineage (NCBI taxonomy): Eukaryota > Metazoa > Chordata > Aves > Passeriformes > Icteridae > Molothrus > Molothrus aeneus. The sequence goes on along the minus strand of NC_089663.1, from coordinate 9,662,178 downwards.
AGAGCAGAATGGGACAGGCAGAGGGGTTGGAGTGAGGCTGTTTCTTTGGGATGCTGGGCTAAAGCCACGGGAGCCGTGAGGCTGTGGGATGGGGAGTGCTGGCGTTGGAATTCCCAGGAATGTATTTCTGTACTTCTGCCTGTCCTACTGGCCTCCAGGCACTGCAGCACTGCTGCCTGATGAATCCTCACACAACCTCATTAAGCAGGAGCTGCTTCCCCCCCAGGTAACCCCGTGCTCAGGAGCTCCTTGGGAACATTGAGGTGAGTGTGGGGAAAGGGGTTCTGCCCCCTCCCCTTCAGTCAGGCACCCCAAAAGTACCAGAACTGCAGCAAAACATAACCTTGCTATAAACAAGCCACAGAGAGTCAGACTCCCATGGGGATCCATCACCAAGAAATGATTCTCCACCAGGGCTGGCAAGGAGGAGCAAATAATTTGTCCTCTCTCTAGAGAGCAACAGCCCATGGAGGGAACTGAGCTAAACATTCCTCGATGCTCTTAATCTCCACCTATGTGCGTTTCTGGCAGTGTGTCAGAAATATTAGTAAAAATCGTATTAAAAATAATATTTAATGATCTTTTATGTGAACACCCCCCTGGAGAGATGTTGCTGGCATCAGCATAGAGAGGAGATCTTATTTGATATGGGATTTGGCACAGCTTGGAGGGCAACAGGACGGATGCGGCTCCGTCCTGGGTAATGTGTTGCAGCATTATCTTGATGGGATGGTGTCAGTGTGGGACGCATTAATAAATCTACAACAGCCTCGTAGCTCCCTGGAATATCATCTGTCACGCTGTGAAGCAGAGCAGGGCGAAATTAAACATTTAAATCTCACACAGATGGTAGGAGGAACTCGCTCCTCGGAAGGAAGGAGCGGCAGAGGGGAGGTTGGGCTCCTGGCTCCGCAGTGGATGCAGAGCCTGCAGCCCAGCCAGGCCTGGAGACACACTTAAATTGATTGAGCAGAATCCATCACCATCCACAGAAATGTCAGGAGATGCTTAAATGCATTCCGAGTGTATCGTGTTCTGACCTCTGCTCACCCTGGCATCGATTAACTCTGGGTTTCCTTTACCTGGGGGAATCCCCAGAGCACTGTTTATAAACATTCACAAACACCAAACCCCACACAGGAGGCATAAAACAACACAAGAACAATGCAAACACTCGGCCTGGGACGCAACACAGGCTAAGGAAAGCTGCAGGCTTGCACCTGGGGAATTGAACTTCCCTGAAAAGGAGGAGGCTGGCACTGCCTGTTCTACTTGTATTGGGAAAAAAAAAATCATCTCTGATTCCACTCTGTTATTAAAAAATACCCGTCCCAGTGACCTTTAAAATATCTGAATATAACACCAAAAATGCACGTGGTGCTAGAGGTGAGTGTGAATAGCCTGATGTGGGCTGCCTCCCCAGGCAGGGCCCAGGGTGGCTCTGGGGACGTGCCACCACCTCTGACTGCGCTGCAGCCACGCTTGGGAAATCAGCAGAGCAGAAAACACCTTTGCTTATCACCCACCACCACCCTGGAGGCTGCTGCTGCTGCCACGCCAGCACCAAGAGCAGAAAGAAGAGAACAAATTCCTTAACTTGGCCCTCGCCAGACCTCACTTCCTAGAAACTGTCACCAGGAATGTCTTTGACGTCTTCACAACAATAATATCCAGCTAATAACAGTGAAAACGTGGCACAGCAGTGAATAGGAGAGCATTAGGAATCCTAAGGGGCATCTTGGTGGCTGCACTTGCTGTAACCACCGCTGTAAAGCCATCCAGACCTCTGAGCAAACACAGGGCCCTCCTCGCCAGGGCGATGGTTTCTGTTTGCTTGGGGTGTTTAGCAACACCCTCAGGTCAGTGCTGAGATCCGCCCCATGTGCTGCTGCTGCTGCTGCTGCTGCTTCAGGGAATGAAACCTGGCTCTTCCCGTGGATTTGGGCAGAGGGGTTGCAAAACTGGGGAGTCCCTTGGGGAGAGCCAGCACAAGGCACGTGCCCAGTAACATTACCAGGCTGAGGATGTGGTGAGAGGAATTTCCCTCCCATCGCACCCACACAAATGGAGAGCCCGCGTGGAGGCTCTGGAAGAGCTTTTGGAGAACCACGGGAACCACAGCCAGCCCCAGCAGTCCTGCCAGCCCAGGGGATTTCAGGAGATAAAAATACCCCTTTCCATGGTGTAGCTTAGATCAGTGAAACCTTTAAACAGGGCTGGTGGGACACTTTACCCTGAACTTCCAGGAGGAACATACCCTAAGTCTTCCTCTGCTCCCTTCCACACTTGCTTGGACACCCTGAGCCTCAGCTTTGCTCTGGGGCCACTGGTGGAATAGAAACCTTCCCCAGTGGATCTGTTCCGGTGGAAAGTGTTGGCTTAAATTAACATTTTCAACAAAAAGCAGGTTCTCAGACGGTTCATAATGAGGCACATGGTGAAATCCTCCCAGCTGTATGCTCTACCTCGCTTTAATCAGATCATTAACTTTCATAAAGATGTAGGCAGGAGGAGTGGCGGCACTTGAAAAGAACTCAAAACACGCTGAGTTTCAAACTTCAGACTTGTCATTGACTTAGCCTTTCATTGAGCCAATTATTTATGACATATTTGACGAAATTCAGAAAAGAAAGCACTTAAAATCTGCATATCTGCTTGGCTGCAGTGGAGCTACTACTACTTGAAGGAGGAACACGAGCAGGGATCTCTGCTCGGAGCCTGAGGACACCTGGGTGCCTTGTTTTGCATCATTATTTGCCAGCAAGTGGTTCAACGAGCACCGATGGGGTGTCACACAGACGCATTTATTTGTATCCTGTTTTTGTTATGCACGTCTTTTAATAAATTATGAGGAAATTAATTCCGAACTTATGCGTCCAACTGGGCGCTGAGGCTTGCAGGCAGCTCAGCGCTCCGCGGCTGGGGCTGCCTCTGGTGCTCCCCTCTTGCGGAACCGCGGAATCCCAGAGTAGTTTGGGTTGAAAAAACCGAAAATTCCCATCCCACCCCTTTACCACGGGCAGGGACACTTTCCACTATCCCAGCTTGCTCCAAGCCCCGTCCAACCTGGCCGGAGACACTTCCAGGGATCCAGGGGCAGCCTCACGTCAGAGCGGACGGGGGGTACCGCGAACCCCGCGGGTGCCGCGGCCGCCCCCGGCTCCGGCCGCCGCCGATCCATGTCGGGATTTGGGGCGGCGCCGCGGGGCAGCCCGGTCCGCCCGCCCATGGCTGCGAGCGGCGGGCCCGGGGCCGCGGGGGCCGCGCAGGCTGCGAGCGGCGGGGGCGGACCGGCCGCCGCCATGGGCCCGGCGGGGGCGGGCGGGCGCTGAGGGGGGCGCGGCGGGGGCTCCCTCCTTCCTTCCCTGCCTCCTTCCCTCCCTCGCTCCCTCCCTCCCTCCCTCTGCCGTCCGTCTGTCCGTCCGTCCGTCCCTCCTGCCGCCCGCCCGCCCCGGGGCGCAGGGCGGGAGGCGGGAGCGGCCCCCCGCGCTCCGCACACGCGCACCGGGAGCCGCTCGGCCGTACCGGCGGAGCCGCCGCCGCCGCCCGCCGCCAACCCCCGCCCCGGGGGCGGCTGCCCCGGCGGAGCCTCCATCTGCAGCCCGGCGGCGGAGCGGGAACATGGCGGACCTGGAGGCGGTGCTGGCCGATGTCAGCTACCTGATGGCGATGGAGAAGAGCAAGAGCACCCCGGCGGCCAGGGCCAGCAAGAAGATCACCCTACCCGAGCCCAGGTACCGCCCGCCCCGCCGCGGCCCCGGCCCGGCCCCCGCCGCCCTCCCCGCGCCGGACATAACGGTCCGGCCGTGCCCCCGCGGCCTCCGCCGGCACCGGGGCCGGCCTTGGCGAGCGCGGGGCCGGGCTGGCTGTGCTGGCTGTGCTGGATGCGTGTGTTTATTTGCCACAACTTGTGCGGGGTCCCTCGGCGGGTGAAGGGGGGACGCCGGTCCCTGCAGGGGACGAAGCCCCGCAGCTTGGGGGTTTATGGATCCCCAGCCCGGCGGGTGAGGAATTCCCGTCCAAAGCGTTCGGTAGCACCGAACGGAGCCGCTCTGGCCGTGCCGCTCCGCAGAGCGGTTTTTTGGTGATGCTTCATGGGGTTTGACAGGGGATGCGGGAGGAGGACGGGGCCGGAGCTCGCCCTTAGCAGGCGGCTCACGGAGCGGAGGTGCTGGTGCCGGTCTGGGCTCCTCGCCCCGACCTTCCCCGGTCCCACCGCGAGAGCAGCCGGGTGCCCTGGCACGGACGAGGTTGTTTGCTTGGAGCTTGGTGCTAAAAGCAGCTTTCCTTCGGCAAAACCAGCTTTTTTTCCCGTGGTTATGTGTTTGTTATAAAATCACCTGAGCATCGCTTATTTATCGGTGAAATTAAAACGGAGCTTTTCCTTTTTTTTATGGCTCTGTGTGTGTGTATACATATACATATATAAAATGAAGATTCAGCCAGCAAACGAAATACTGCAACAGGAAAAATCTAAACCAAATTTTACTGCAGAATGTGTAGGCAGTTTGGAAGCCTGCTGGTGGCCTAGCCTAGCTGTCTGCTGTGAGCCAGGGATCGCTGGAGCCCTCTTCCCACTTCTTCCCTCGTTTTCCTGCCTTTCTGCTGGAATGCTGGGAGGCTGCAGAGCAGGGGAAGGTGAAGGATGCCCAGCCCGTGTTTATCCCCCTTGCAGGGGCAGTGAGAGCTCAGGTGATGAAGTTTGGCTGTTGTGTTTAAGGTCTGGTTGAGGATGGTGTTGCTGGACTGCGGCTGCTTTTCTCCTGGTTTGTGTTTACACTTTAAAAGCCATACAATATCCATGACATTTCATCTGCCCTGTTAGCCCGAGGCGCAGCTTTGCTGGGGGTGCTGGTGGCTTCATGTGCCTCAGTGCTCTGGTGATACCAGTGCTGTCCTCGGTGATGTCCTGCTCCCTGTTCCCAGCAGGGACATAACCCCCGCGGGCAGGTGAAAGGTGGGACATGGAGAATTGCAGGGCAGGAGGAGTCCTCCCGATGCCATGAGAAATATCACCAGGGTTGGTGCTTGTGGAGAGGCTGGAAGCTGCTGCCTGCACCGACGTCCCTCGTGCCCAGCGTGGCGGAAGCCTCGTAGCAAGCACAGCACCTGAGGAACCTGCTGTGCTTTGCTCTCCCGCTCCAGGATTTACGTCTTTGGTGGTTTCCCTGTGCTGGGAGAGATGGTTCACCTGTGTTTGGCTCCAGAAGGTGGGAAAGGCAGCCAGGTGCCAGAGGAAGTTTTGCAGGGAAGGCGAAAGGATCGGTGGCCAAAGTGCCTCGCTCCTTGGGCTGCCTGTGGAAGGACCTGTTGGAGGTCATGGCTTGCCACCCTCCCTGGTGTGTGATGCCCTGCAGGAGGTGAGAATCCTTCAGTGAGGAGAGGTTTGGGGCTGTACGTGGTGCTGTGGGACGGGGACACGCCAGGCCCTCGGCACAGGAGCGGAAGGAAGCGCGGACATAACCGAGAACAGGGACTTACCTCAGCCCGGGACCACAAACGGCTCTAGGGTGCCCAAAATGACTGAATCTCTCAGCTTCTAACTGAAACCAGGGATTTCCTCATACAGTAGGAAATTGTGACCGTTATTCTGGTGTCAGATATCTTTGTGCTGGCTTCTGGCTGGTTTTTTTGATGCCTCTCATTAGAGCAGACATGGTGTGCTGGGTATACTGAAATATTCTGTATCGCTGGCAAAGTGATTCATTTAAAGTGACATAAATCGGCTGGTTAAAGGCAGGTTGATATAGTAACAGGAAAAAAAATACAACACACGGAGTCCTCTCTTGTTTGAAATCAAACAATTTTTCCAGATATTCATTATTTCTGTGTGTGTGTGAGCAGCTCCTTGGAGGAGCACGAGCCCGGCTCTGTAACGTTGGGTGTGCAGCCATCCCCTCCATCAGTCCTGGCTGTCACTGGGACAGAGAGCAGGAAGGTCACTGGAATATCACATCCATGCTTGAGAATAAGTGTCCCTGCATTATTGCAGTGCTCTGCTCACAGGAAGGTGTTGGTTTATCTCTGGTGGGCAACCACAGCCCAGGGATGGGTCCAGTGCCCTGTGGTGTTATCTCCTATTGAAATAATAGAAAGGTTTTACCCCTTGTTTCCTTGCTGGAGCCCTGTACACCTGTCGGCACCCTTTTATCTTTCCCAGATAAGGCTGAGGTTAAATGAAGCAAATGAGTTTACTGTAATGCAAATTTGAGGGGGCTTCCTGTTTACAAGGAAATAGCTGTAGTGCCGGCAGAATGAATTCCAAGGCTGCAGGCCAAGGCTTAGCAGCAAATAAACTATGAGGGTGAAGAGTTTATTGGCCGTAGGGCTGATTATTGCTGAGTTTTCCTGAATTATCCTCAGACTGGTTTTGTCCTGAAATCGTTAAATATCACAGTTTGGGGAGGAAGCACAGAAAACACTAATGAGCCCGGAGTGCCTAAGGAAGAGGATTAGTGTGTTTTTGTGTTTTTTTAAGCACCAAAACAAAACAACCCTTCTTCCATCCTCTGTCATCTGCTTTTCCTTCCCTTCTGCATTTCCTCCTTTCGTTCCTAAGAGCCTTTGCCAAGAGCTGTGAGAGCTGTGGTATCTTTCTGTTGTACATTGTTTCCTAAAAGCCTGTTTTTCAGGGAGATTCGCATGGGTGGGCAGAAAAGCTGTCAGAGGCAGAATATCCTGCTGAAATCAGGCCTGGAATGGGAAGGAAGTCAGCCCTGTGGAAACATGAGCAAATATGAAACCTAAATGTTATCCTGCAGCATTGCTCTCAAATATCTTAAGTTTTGGTGGGAAAGGAGTAAATTAACTGCATTCTGAATTTTTTTGGCTATTCAGCAGGCTGCTGAGGGTTTTTTCCTTTTCCATGTCAATTTTACATTTCCCTTATTTTGGTCAGAGGGAGTGGAAGAGCACTTATAGAACAGCTGTTTTTATTTGCCAGCAGCTTGTTCTGGTTTGAGTAAAGGATTTGCGTAATGTGAAACTGAGAAAAATGGTCCAAGAAATCAGGTAACAAATGGGAGAGGGTTCAGGGCTTGCAGAAGCCTCTTGTGTGCGCCTCTGGAAAGTTGACATTAAACCTTTCTTGCTATAAACATCACGTAAGCTTTGGGTGCTTTTGGTATACAAATACCACGGGCATGGTAACAAAACACAGCATCCATCTGTCCAGGCTTCTCTCCCTGAGGCTGTAGATATTTCTCATCCCATCTTTCCATTTCTAACCTGCTTTCACTAATTACCTCTATTTCAAGTTAATTCTGATTTTTCTCCCACTCCTTTTCTTTGGTCTCCTCTGAATCTTGTTCTGCTGGGGGAAAAGGGAGCGTGTTGCAGTCACTTTTTTTTCCTTAAAAACAATGCTTTTAACATGACATTTTCCCTCAGTTATCATCCCATCTTCACTTCACTTGTAGGGGTGAATTCTGGCCCCTGGTACCCAGCTGCTTCCTGTAGGGTGGTTGATGTGCCCTTTGCTTTCTCACCCAGTATTCAAATTGGCTTGTTAAAACTCTGATTAAGGGTTGTTGAAAACACAGAGGTTAATTTGCCTTCCCAGTTCTATCCTGAGCTGTTTGTAATTTCTTTTCCTCCTCTATTGGTGCTGAATATTGTTGAAATCTAAGCGACACCTCCCGCTCAGGGTTAAGCATCATTGCTCTGTTCTCTCTTGCTTCTGATTTTGTAATTCTGTGCTCTTGGCCTTGCTTTGCTCTTTCTGTGGATTTCACTTCATTCTTTTGAGGTGGCCTTCAGGGAGTTCTTGCACCTTGTGAAACTTGAGTTAATCTCCAAGTTGCAGGCTCACATTCCCCTGTCTGTGCTGTCAGTCTGGGTGATTTTGGTGGTGTTTTCTCTGGCATTGTTTAATGCCTCCGTGTTGTGTTTATTCATTTACCCTGCTGTCTCTGGGAACATTTTCCTGACAATTGCTTGTGTAATTTCCATTTTTGTTGCTGTTCCGCCCGTGTCAGCCCTCTGTGTCTCTCTAGGTGCTTCTTTGTTACTGCAAGGAAACTCTTCAATTTTGGGTAGCTCCTTCCAATCAATGCCTGAGAACCTTTTCCATGAAGAAATACTTCCTAATATCCAAAATCTGAAGCTCAAATAAGTAAACTGAAGCTTATCTTGCTATCTGCACTGCTAGTGTGAAAAGACACACGTGAGGGTTCATTGGGAGCTGCTTGAGGAAGGGGAAAAATTTGCTTTTTTCTGAACTAACAGTACAATAAAGGCTGAACACTTGTGATTTTTGGTGGATTAGCTCAGGGCGAGACAGAGTAGTGAAATTTTTGATTGGAAATTCAGCCTCCCTGCTTGGCCATCAGCAGAAGTGTGTGGTTGTGAAGGCAGTAAGAAATGGCTCTCTCAGAATAATTGGGTGTGCATACAGAACGCTGGGGCTGCTGACAACATGTGCTTGCTTTTTATCTCAAGTCAGCTTTGTACTCCAGCACTTTCTTGGGAAGAATGCATGCCTGGGGATGGATTATGGCCTGTCAGTGTAGGAGGATGTATGGGAGGGCTCCTGCTTGCTGTGGGTGCTGCTCTTGGCTCTGTTTGGGTGCTCCCTCTCTCTATTGGGAATTGAGATTTTACTGTACCTGCAGTGTCCCATACTTTGATAACAGACAAGCCTCTACAGCAGAGCACAGGAGGATGAAAGTCCTTTGCAGAGCTTTAAGAGACAAGGAATGAGAGTCTGGATGAAGGACAGCTTGTTATTATCTGTATTGCACAGATCAGGAGCCACTTAGGAAATACCTGGTGTACATTTGTTCACATGTAGCACCTTGGGCAGGTGCAGGAGTTGAAGCTGAATTTTCTGAGCCTCACTGGAGACCCTTGACTGTCTCAGCTGCTGGGCATCCAGTGCTTGGAGCATCTCTGGGCACAGGAAGGAGAGATGTGGCCTTCAGAGAGATGCTCCAATTACTTCTCCCCGGGGATGCTGCAGGATTGCCGTGTATGTTTTGCAGCACAGACCTTTCCTTCCCTTGGGTGTCATTACCTTAAGTAAGAAAAAAAAAAAGGATAAATCAACGGTGATCTGGAGGGAGATCAGTGTGCAGCCTTCTGTTCCTGTGCTAAAAACAGAGGGGTGATTCTAGATGTGTTTTTTGGAGAAAGCTTCCAAAATGTGATGTTGTGTTACAGGTGCACTCATTTGATCTGGTGCAGGTGAGCTGCAGGGACCTGCCAGATGTTTTTTTTTCAGTAAAATTAATGAACTTTATAGCTCTTAATCCTTTTATAGCTGATGGCTTTTCAGTGCCCAGACCTTCCTGTGTGGAATGGTTTCAGCCAACACTGGAACTATAACATCAGGACACGAGCGTGTGCAGCCCTTGGTTTCTGTTCTGGTGAAATCATGTGGAATGGCCTGGTTTAATCTTCTTATCAATAATAGCTTGATTTTGTCGGTAATTAATAAAATTAGTAGAAAGCCTCTCAGGAGCCGTCAGGTCCAGGTGCATAAACCAAACAACAGAATTTAATTGAACTAAATTGGTGCAAAAAGCAGCAGTTTCTAGCTTAGAAAATACAGCTGTTTTCCACAGGAGCTTCACCCCATACTTACCCAAAAAAATCATTCCAGTACTGACTAAACACCTATATACAAACGCCTTGCAGAAATAAATAACAATTTCTGAAAGCATTTGAAGGATCATAGAGCCCCTCAGCCCCCTTCCAGCGTGCCAGGAATTTGTCCTGTCAGCACGTGTCGTGTCCCATTGAGGAGGGAGCCGGGGAAAGGGAGGATTTCTCAGGATCTGGTGGAGCTGTGCAGATCAAAGCCATCATTAGGGATCGAGTCTGGGGCGTGTGACAGCAGACAGGCACCAGCTGCACCTCCCAGCTCCTGCAGCCTCACCAGGAGCTGGGAATTGCTGGGTGCTCGGGGGAGTTCTGCCTCTGCTCAAGGTGCACGCGAGCAAAGAGCTCCTGCATCCTCCCGGGAAATTAAAAAGCTCCAGGGAAGCCAATGAAACACTCAGAGCTTCAGACCTTGGAGAAAGACACCCCTGTCCCAAGGGGCCCTCTGGGATGTGACAGCTCTGGGATGTGCCTTGGCTGCTGCTGTTTGTTGTGATTCTGCCTCGATTTCGGCAGGGAAAATGAGCTCTGTTGAGGCTGAGCTTTGTGTGGTGGCTCCAGAGGGTGGTGGTGAATGGAGCTGGATCCAGTTGACATCCGGAGGAAATGGCTTCAAGTTGCTTCAGGGGAGGTTTAGGTGGATTTTTGAGTGGATTTTGGGCCTCAATATGGTGAAATTTGGAGGGGGAAAGGACCTGAAATCCACCCAGAAATCCACCTTGGGATCATGAAATTTGGGAAAAGGGACCCAAAATTCCTGTAATTTCAGGATCCCAAAAATTTTTCGAGGGGAAAAGGTGGAAAAACGGCAAAAATCTGAGGAAAAATGGTACGAAAACGGTGAAAGTTAAATGGAAAAAAAACCCCAAAATTCACCCAAAAATGCACCCTGGGACCACAAAATTTGGGAATAGGGAACAAAATTTCTGGAATTTCAGGATCCCAAAAATTGGTGGGAGTCTCCATCCCTGCAGGGATTTAAAAGCCCTGTGGATGTGGCACTTGGGGACGTGGGTCAGTGGTGGCCTTGGCATTGCTGCAGGAACAGTTGGTCTTGATGGTCTCTGAGAGCTTTTCCAACCTAAAAAATCCCATAACTCAATTAAAAGAAGCCAAATCGTGTGTGGATGTTTTGTTCTTGGTGTCTTGAGTGGGGATGGCTGGGGGTGGGACATAGCTTTGAGAGTGACATTCATTTTTGAGCCTTCTTTTATCATTTGCTGTTGTTTTCCAGTCTGGCTTCTCCATTTCTTCTCTATCCTCCTCTGTTCGTTTTCATGTTTGAAGCAATTCTGTGTTGTGCATCAGTCCTCTGGTTTTTTTATTAAGGTTTTGATGTTTGGATTTTTTTTTTTTACCCGAGATTTTCCTGATTGTTCAAAAATACAGGAACATCCCTGTAGTTTTAACTTGTTGTTTAAAAGAGCTTTGAAAGATCTGATTCTTAGGCCAAATATTTCATCCCAGTTTTCACTTTTGATCAATCTTGCATTGCTAAACCTTTTAAAAGCACTTGTACAAGGAGAAAAAAACAACCCACTTTGGGCTGTGGTGGCTCTGGGCCATTCTGCCAATGCTTTGAATTGTACTTGTTGACCCTGTCATGCTTTCAGTTCAGAGGTCTTTGGGGCAGGATCTTTTGGTCCAATTTTAGCAACTTTATGATGGATTTGGATAGTGGAAGTAAACATTTAAAACCTCTGTAAAATTGCATCCTGAGCCTATAAATGAATAAATAAATCAGAGGCGTCTGTCAGTGTTGGCCGTAGTTCTTGGTCTCTCAATCAAGGTTTATACTTGCTACTTGCAAAGAAAGTTCTAAACATTTGAGATTGAGAAAGATTAGAAAAAAATTGGCACGTCTTCAGTAATTCTGTGTTTGTTTTAAAAAAAAAGTAATTTATGATTGGCGAATGCCTTAATTGCAGTCAGAGTGAGGAGATGTGATTTTGCTCTGATTTCCCTTTCTTGTAATTTCTCAGCAGCAGCAATCTGGTGGAAGGGCAAGTCCTTGACACTGCAATTTGGTGTAATTATTCCTGCAAAATTCATGTACTTAGAAGCTTTTATATTAGTTTCAGATTTCAGCTCTGATAATGCCTCAAGGATCTTGGGGCTGGTGTTTTGTGAAGTTGGAGCTCCAAAAACTCCTGCTTCTGGCTCCCTCCTTGTAAACTTTCTTCATTAAAATAATTTGCATAAGTGAAGCTGCTGATGCAGGGAGGGGAGGGGGTGTGGGCAGGTGTTGCTGAGCTCTAATCCCTTCCATCCCACAGGGCTCTGGGGTGAAATATGTTGCTAATCACCCACGACAGCTCTAAGAGCATTAGTTTGCTGCAGTGAAAAGACTTGGCTTGGTGTGAGGGCACAAAATGGGGCAGAAATGGGTGAAGCTGGGCCAGAAAATGGCAGAAGTCCCGTGGAGGTGGGTGGGGGTGTGTGTGTGTGGTGTGATGTGTTTATGGAGAGAAATCAAAGTTTGGGGTCGCTCATTGCTTTGTGATGAGGTGGTGAGGCTGGGCATGTGCATTAATTAATAACTGACTCACAGAAGGATTTGCATTGGGAAAGATCTTCAAGATGGAGTGTGATTCTGTGAGTTTACAAGTAATACATAAATATATCAGTTTAGATGGTGTAATGATCTTTTCTGCCTTTCTGTGCTGGGAATTTGCCCCATGAACTGCTGGAACCACAGTGACCGCGTGTGTAGCAGCTTTTACAGCATTGAGAGCCCAGTCATTTGGAGAAATATTGACTTCTGCTGAACTTTGAGCTGAGTGCAATCTGAGAGGAAGCAGAATGAAATGGGTTCAGTGGTTTGTGAGTGTTCAGTGTTTATTACCCCTGACACAGGAATAGATGAAGGTGGCTGTGGTGTGGAGATGGGATGCTGGGAGAGCAGAGAGTGGACAGGCACTGCCAAACCTTGGCAGTCAAAGCAGTGGCCATGGAGTTGATGAATATCTGGCATTTTCTTGAAATAATTATTAATTTGGACGTGCCAGGTGACATCAGGAATGCAGTGTGCTTTTGGCCACATGTGGCAGAGGGATGGTATCTGTTCTAATGACAAAGAGGAGGGAAAAAATAAATCCAACTTTATTTTACAGACTGGAGATCTGAGCAGATAAAGTTTATGACCTGCTCTTGACAATTCAGGAAATGTTGGTAGAGTTAAATCCTGAACTAAGCTCTTAGTCTCTGTGAAGCTGATGTTTCATTCTTATTTTGCTTTTCTGTTCTCCTGTTTCAGCCTATTGGAGAATATATTAATGATTGGAACTGCTCATTTTTAATGCAGATGTGGTTCTTCAATGCTGGCCATTGTTTTTCCAAGCTGTGGTGTGCATGTGTGCACCTGTACACCAAGTAACATCCCACAAATCTGAACTCTTATTGATTTACAAGAAAAAAATCATCTGCTCTGATGATAAATAATTCAAAGCTCATTTAAGATCCAGCAGTAGGAAGGGCAGTAGTAAGGAGATTCTTGACCTAGTTCCAGTAGCAGGAGTATTGCACATGTGGATACACCCCATTGCCTCATTCTGTGCCCTTTCCTTTTCTGAGGTGTGAGTTACTTTCAGAACAACTTCAGGGACAAAGTCTGTGTGAAATGAATAGCAGAACTTTTATGGAATCATGGAATAGTTTGAGTGGAATGCACCTTAAAGCCCATCTAGTTCCACCCCTTGCTGTGGACAGGGACACTTTCCACTATCCCAGCTTGTTCCAAACCCTGTCCGACCTGGTTTTGGACACTTCCAGGGATGGGGCAGCCCCAGCTTCTCTGGGCAACCTGAGCCAGGGCCTCCCCACTCTCACAGGGAAGAAATATTTCCTAATATCTAATTTAAACCTCCTCTTTGCCAGTTTGAAATCATTCCCCCTTGTCCTGTTGCTACATGCTCTTGGAAAAAGTCCCTCTCCATCTTTGTCAGAAGTATCAGAGCGAGTGCTGATTGCTTTCCTCTCCTCTGTAGATCCTGGTTTGGGCATTTTCCCACATCCACTGGGGTTGTGCTCCAGCTGCCCCGTGGTCAGTTCCTCACTTCCAGTGGCCATCCTTGGGCACACACACTCAGACACCCAGCAGAAGTTGGATTTCTCCTGCTTGGCATGCTTCTCCTTGGAGTTCCAGGCTGTCACTGCAGTGTTCCTGGGAACAGCAGGAGTGGCTGTTGTTGTCCAGTGCTGCAGCCAAGGACAAGTCCTGCCTTTGGCTCAGCTCTTCTCCAAGGCTCCTTCTGCCTTGCTGCTCGTGCTGGAACTCGTCTAAGAGGGAGGATCATAGATGCTCTTGCCTTACATGGCCTTTTCTGTGTTAGAAAGGACATAATGTGTTTTCTTCTGAGCTTTTCAGACATGTTTTCAAGTAGATGTTTTCCTCCTGTGCCGACCTTGGCACTGCAGCTGCTGCCTGTGCCCTGCCAGGCTGCTCACAGGCAGTGAGAGCTGTTTCATTCCAGAATGGAGCTTAACCTTGGAGGCTGCTTTTCAGCAGGTTTCTTTGATCAAGGTTGGAGTAACTAGAGCTCCAAGATGCAGCTTGAAGCTCCTTTCAACAGACTGTTCAGCTCGTGCTTGAAATAAATCCCATTTCTGGGCAGCTGGAGGAGCTGACCAGGTTAGAGCGACCTGTTTATGGTTTGGTGAGGGTGCAGATAAATCATCTTCTGCCTGCTTGGGGCTGGCAGTGTGCTCCAGCAGGCCTGGGGTGTTTGTTCAGCTCCTTCTTTGGGGGCAGCTTCACCCAGGGGCTCTCAGAAGTGCAAGAGCACCCAGCTGCCCATGGCCAGGCACTGCTGGGCATCCCCCTGGGGCCAGTGGCAAAGGGCTTCCCTGTGCTCCCAGTTAAACCAGCAGTTACAGAATCCCACAATCACTGAGGTTGGGAAAGCCCTCCAGGACCATCAAGTCCAACCTGTGCTTGGTCCCCACCTTGTCACCCAGCCCAGAGCACTGAGTGCCACATCCAGATGTTCCTTGGGCACTTGCAGGGATGCAGACTCCACCTGGGCAGTCCCTTCCAATGCTTGACCAGCCTTTCAGTGAAGATAAAGATGCCCAGAGAGAGGTACTCAGGGTCCAAGCTGCATTTCTCACCAAATTTTAGGCCTGATTTTGACTTCCCCTAAACATTCTTCAGTTGATTTGTGGTATGTGGATAGTAAATGGAGTGTTCCTGAATTTTTTGTTGCTTGCGGTTTTCTTCCTCTTTGAAATGAAAAGAAGACATGAACAAAAGGTTTTGCTGCAGTCCAGTTGGATGTGCTTTTGTTTCTGAAGTCTCCTTGGATTTTGTTTTTAGCCAACTTTTGTTTCTGCTCCTTGTGAGTGCTGCTATTAAGGTGGATCATGCTGTGAACTGAGATGAACTCGTGCAGACACGGCCACTTCTTGCATTAGTGCATGGCTTGTGCTGATGGCATCTCTGGCCAGGGAAAGCTTTTCAGAAATGGCTGCTTTTCTGTGAAATGCAGCTTTTAATCCCAGATTGTTTACGTGTAGGGCAACTAATGAGTCAATAGACTAAAGCAGAGAGGGAACCTTTCTTCCTGTTTGTGGAATGTGCTAAGCTCCATTTTAGAATTTTCCATCCTTCTGAAGGATACATGGACTCTGCTTCAATTCTTTGAACTCCAGAGGATTTCTACCTGTAACTTCCATGTGAGAATTAGCAGGTGATTATTCTGGATAGTTCATAATCCACTCCATGTCCTTTATTCCTATTTATCCATATGGATAAGTAACAATGATTTTAAAGCAGTGCGAGTGTCGAGGAGCTGGAACGTGGCACAGACTCCTGTAGCCTGTGATCATTTTACAGATTTGTTCAGTTTCTGTGGCTGCAAAAGACATTTTGTTCCTTTGACGTTATCCATCAGACCAGAAGTATGGGATGTCAGCAGAGGAGGAGGAGGAGGAGCTGGAGAGGTTTGCTCCTTACACAATCACTGTTTTCCTGGGCGCCTCAGTCACACGTTAAATTTTCATTATCTTCTCCCATTGTCTAGACTGGAGATCTGTTGATGTAATTTCTTGCAGTGCACTCGTGTGAGCAGAGCAAAGCTTCCTTGATGTCATTATTATGAAAAAGGCTTATTCTGTTACTGCTGGTCTGGTGGTCAGTGGGAACGGGGACGGTGCCGGGGGGCGATGGCAGCGCCGAGGGGCTCGGGGAGGAGGGGGAGCTGTGGGCTCTGGGAGCTCCTGCCAGGATTGTTCATCTCCAGGGGCTCCTCTGTGAGCTCAGAGGGAAGAGGGGAAGGTCTGGTTGGCAAAAGACATGATTTTCCTAAAATCCAGATTCCTTGGATTTTAGGAAGAAGTTGTTCCCTGTGAGGGTGGTGAAGCATTGGCACAGAGAAGGTCTGGCTGTCCCATCCCTCGAAGTGCCCAAGGCAAAAGATTTGGGTTGGATTTTAGGAAGAAGTTGTTCCCTGTGAGGGTGGTGAAGCATTGGCACAGAGAAGGTCTGGCTGTCCCATGCCTGGAAGTGCCCAAGGCCAGGTTGGATGGGGCTTGGAGCAACCTGGGATAGTGGAAGGTGTCCCAGCCCATGGCAGGGGGTGGAACAAGATAATTCTTTAAGATCCCTTCAAATCCAAACCATTCTGTGATTCCACAATCTCTTATTTACTGCTCCCTCTTCATTTAAAATCAGTATTTTGTTTAGATTGTTAAAATACACAGAGGGCAGACCCAGTTCTTAATGAACAAATAAACAGCAAGTTCGTCACTGAATAATTTATCATCTCAAACCTGATTAACAGTGTTCAGCCCTCCCAGTTCTTGTCTGACTTGATGTGGTGGTTGGCCTCCAGAGCTCTCGCTTTGGATCACACTGTTCAGAGATCCGTGTTCCACGTGGGACTTGGAGATACACAGAGAACTATTAATAGGAATTTTTCCTACATGGGAGTTTAGGCCCTCCCAGCAAAGTCCTTGGCTTTATTATAGACTTTTTTTCTGGTCAAGTCATTCAGACTTCGTGCCTCAGCTCCTCTGAGGAGGAGTGTGGATGCTTTCCTCCCTCCATGGGGGGAGATGTGTGTCAGTATTTGGGAGGCTTCTCAGAATTTTAATGATGAGCACACAAGAGGGGATGTCCCTGAGGTCAGCAAGGCTTAGCTGCTCAGTCTTGCTGCTGCAGAAATATCAGTGATATTTAATGGCCTTGTTTAGAGCATGAGTACTTTGTTCAAGGTTATTTTTATAATAATAAATAGTATAATTATCATAATAAGTAGTGTAATTATAGTAATAAATAGCATGTATGGAAATTATTGATTTTAAAATTGGAAACAGAGAAAGTCTGGTGGAATTTTGGCTCGATACTGTGACAATAGAGTTGCTTTACCAAGGCCCAGCACTGCTGGCCTGCATTGATTTTAAGATTTATGTTCTTGTATTGTTGCCCATATGAAATTTTTATGGGCATTATATTACAATGAATATTGAAGTTACTTGACAAATAAAGGAAATCTTTGTTAATGTGGTTGAAGTGAGTGATTGTGACATTATAAATTAGGCAAAGTAGATGTTAAGTGCACTGCAGCCAAGCAGGGCCTAATGGAGCTGCTGTTGGCTCCTTGTGTGGCTAGCTGATGGTGACTTGTGCAGTTATTTTACTGTGCAAGATAAACCTGAGACAGAAATAAAGTGGTGACCAGGATGTCCCCAGGGAAGTGACCCCAGGGATCAAAAGGCAATTTTAAGTAACCCCCTTTTTTTTTCCTTTTTTTCTTTCAGTATCCGCAGTGTTATGCAGAAATACCTCGAGGAAAGGGGTGAATTAACCTTTGACAAGATCTTTCATCAGAAAATTGGTAAGTCATGTCTCAATAAAATGTTATTTGTGTAGATAATTTCAAGATCAGTTTGGTTTTTACATTTCTCTGTGGTGCCTGCTGAGGAGCCAGGGCTGTAGATTGAGGAACACTGGAGGATGGACAAGACTTAGTGAAACAAAGGTCTTCAAGAAGATGAAATGTTGTGAAAGGGAAGAAGACAGAGCAAGGCCATCTGTCAACTTCAGGTTCTGGAAAACTACAGGGAAAATAATTAAATTATTTGGAAACATCGAGGAGAAAATGATATTACTTGGTATGGGCTTGTCAACAATGTAATGTGTCACATCAGTTAAATTTTTTTTTTCTTTGCAGAGGTAATGAGCCTGTTGATAAGGGAGCAGGAGAAACAATCCCAGATGTGTTGTCTTGACCCTCTGACATGGTGTTCTTGCTCCCAGCATGGGGGGGGGTGAAATCTGTGTGTGTGCAGAGGGTGAAACTGCTGGGAAAATGGGCTGGTGGAGCAGTTAATCATGGAGAGGTGGATGCAGGGAATGGGAGCATCAGAGATCAGTGTTCATTTAGCTGAGTGCTGCAGTGAGGATCCTCTGTGCTCTGCTGTGACGCACCGAGGACAAGGACAAAACCTCCATAAACCAGGGGAGGGGGAAGATGCAGTGCTCCCAGGGAAATCCAGCAGTGTCCTTCCTCTCCACCTGTGCCAGAGCAATGACAAGGCACAGCCTGGGCACCCTCGGGGCAGGGACTTGGCTGTGACAGCCAGCCCTGAGCTGCGTTGGCTCAGCTGGATCACACCATTAAATATAAAATCAGTGTTGTAGCCAGCGAGGCATGTGAAATAATCCTCTTCTGGCAGAATGTTGTGTCCATCCTGGCAGTGGATTAAAAAAATATACATGGACCTGCTGGGAACAATCCAGGAAAGAGCAGTGGGAATGAGCAGTCTGTTAAATCTGACCCACAGGGAAGTATTGAAATAGGGTGTGATGTGGGCAGTGGAAGGGAGAAGTGAGGTTGAACATGATTCAAAACCAGAAAAGCTGTTGCAGAAACGATGAGGTTAGTCCATTTTCTAGAGCTTTTAATGTTTCAATGAAAAAAAAAAAATAATTTTAGTGGCAGTGTGAGTAATAAAGCAGGGAGGGTTTCACGAGGGGCTCTTGGGATCTTTGTGTGGCAGATTTGAGGAGTGAGTTGGCTGGGATAGCACAGCTGCTCCTGAACTGGAAATGGGGAATGGGCTGGGAAGTCTTGAGGTCAGTGGTTTCATTCCTGTCTGAAATGAGGCTGTAGTGAACAAAATACCTGATTTCCCAGGAAAAGTGGTGCAATGGGGGGCATCTTTGGGCTGGTTGAGTTTTCACTGGCCTCCCTTCTGGCTGGAGCAGAAATACCCCAAAACCTTCCTGCTTGCCTGGCAGCGTGCAGCTCACTGGAGTGGGAGTTTTAGGTATTGCCAGATTAAAATAATCGATTTTCCTGTGTCTCAGAGTGTCATTAATGAGTCTCAGAGCCATTGGAAGTCCTGGGGAACTTTTCACTGTGTTTCAACAGCTCTGTACTTGTGCTTAAAACGATGAGTTTTTATTGTGCCCAAAACTTTTGCCATGTAAATGCAGATAGATACCTTGTTTGCTGGTACTGACACCTCAGTGTGTGCTTCAGCTCCAGTGCCTGTGCTGAATCATTAATATTTTGCTGTAGCCTGGCAGTTGCAAAATAAGCAGAATTTTAAGCAACCAAACACAGCCTGACTTCAACTGAGTCTCTTTGGGGGCAGTGAAATGAAGAAGTCCTTTTTTTTTTTTTCTTTCTCTATAAAAAGAGAAGTCAAACAGACCATCCTCTATGTAATGGATATTTCTATTTGTGTAATTGAATACTTTTCATTACCTGTTAGAGCGAGGACTGTTGCAGTTATTTTGATTAGTTACAGCAATTACAGTTAGGTAACTGGAACCTTGGAAGGATTAGATCTTTCTCTTTTTTTTCCCCATGTTGGTAGTAGCCATTAAAGCTGGAATTTTAGAGCCCAGTTTCATTAACATTTTAGTTTCTGTGCACAGAGGTTTCCTCCTCTCCCCGGGTACAGTCAGAGCAGGACTTGCCCTGGATTACCTGGAAATGAGGAGCAGTTCTGTGAATGCTGTGCAGGAGTTTCAGTTCATTCTGAAGCTAAAATAGGATTTAAAATGGGATTTTAAAAAAAGATTAAAGCTAAACACGACTGTTTTTAACAGCAGACTTTGCATCACGCTGGAAAATACAGTATTTCCTTTACTGTGGTTGTTCATTTAAATTTGATTGCGTTTTCTAGCGTGTTCTTTGCCACTCAATTAGCTCTGTTTCCAGACATTAGCATAATTGCTTGTGGTAAAGTACCTGCAGTTTTAGGCGAGCGTTCTGCAAAGGGCTGTGAGAAGAAGTATGGGGAGGTAATTAAAACTCTAATCACCTTTTTGTTCTGCTCCTTGTCTCTTTGGCTGGGGGGGATGTGGTGAGACCGCAGGTGGGGCAGGTCCGGGTGAGCCGGTGTGGGGGGAGTCTCCATCAGCCGGGATCTCCAGTAATTCTGCTGGATCTTCCCTGGTTTTTCCTGTGATAATTTTGCTGAGGAGCCATCCAGCACTCCCTGCTTTATCTTTACACACTGACTATAAAACGCACCGAGCTCCCCAGTTTTTCCTTGGCAACTGCTCTAGATGAGAACAGGTTTGTTTCTTATTTTATTATATTTTTTTTTTTTTTACCCCAGACCTAATTTTTTCCTCACAGCTCCAGGTCACTGCTTTTTTAAAATTTTTTTTCTTGTTTTTCAGTATCCTTTCAAATGTAAACCCAGGCTTTGATCAGCTGTCTGATAGAAGGGCTCTGATGTCAGTATGGATGTTTCCCTGTGCGTGTGTCTAATTATGGTGCTGGTCTCATCACCTGCAAGTGTTTATTCTTAGTGAGCCCTAAAATCATTTTAGGGTCAGTGCTTTCCTGCTCCCACTGCCAAAGCTTTGGCCCAAATTCCCTTCCTGCCAGGTGTGCAGCTGCAGGGAGCCACAGGGGCAGCTCTGGCTTGGAAACCAAAACCTTTAGGATCGGGATAAGAGCAGGAAGCTCATCAGGGATGAAAATGGCCTGGAGGCTCCATCAGATTTGCACAAACAAGTCTGTCCCCTATTTGCATCCCTTCCCTCGGCAAGGCAAGCAGGCTGCTCTCATCCCTTGGTGCTGGCACTGCTGTTTGCCCCCCGAGTGATGCTCCAGAACGATCTGGAGCTCTCTAAGAATGTCCTGGTGAGTCAGAGGACGTGGAGCTCATGGAAGCACCCAGAAGAGTGCTCTGGCAGCCCAGCCCAGCCGGCTGTTCCTTCAGAAGCTGCTTCCTCCACAGCAGAAGCCTCTTGGGGAAGTACAGCCTGTCTCGAAGCCGAGTGCGTAACCACCTTAGCTAGTTTTCTTTTACCACATCCTGTTTGCTACAACACCAGATTAGGAGTTTCTTTAGAAAAAGAGACGTTTTTGAGAGGTTTTGGAAGCGTTCAAGGCCAGGTTGGGCAGGGCTGGGAGCAGCCTGGGCTGGTGGAAGGTGTCCCTGCCCATGGCAGGGGGTGCAATGAGATGGGATTTAAGGTCAAACCAAACCATTCTATGACTCTGGTATCCCAATATCCATAATTTACGTGTGGAATCCACTCTGCTTCACAGCTGTGTTAAAATTGCACGTGGAGTCCTTGTCATGGAGAGGCCCTGCCCTCAGAGGGCAGGTGGGAAATGAGCAGAGCAGGGGCTGCTACAGCCAAGGCCTTCAAGGGAGTCTATGAGATGATAATATTGCTTTAGAACAGGGTTATCCTGGTTATTAAATGCTTTGGAGCAAACTTGCTGCCCGTTACAACTCCGTGACTCTGGTGTCCGACTCTGGGCTTTCAGACAAACTGGGAATGGAGCTGGGTTAGAAATCCTGGGATGTGATCTTGGAGCATCCACAGCTCCGTGCCTGGCTTGCTTCAGCCTTGGGCTCTCTGGTGGCTGCTTGAGACCCTGGTGAAGGCCCAGAGGGTGCTGTCATCTCTGGAGCTGGGGGGACGTGGCAGTTCCTTCACACCCTTCTCGGTTTCTCATCTCTTGCACAGCCGTTGGGGCTGGGGGAAGGATGAGAACAGGACGTGTTTTAGCTGTTTCAGCAGCTGGTCTTGCTGCAGTGCGAGTTTTGCACCTTTCCTAGGAAGTAACTTGCTTTTTTTTTTTTTCCCCGAAGGTGGCTTAGGTGTTTTTTTTTTTTCTTTGTGAATTAATTAAAACAACTTGTAGTTGACGTAAGAAGTTACAAACCTTTTTTTTTTTTTTTCCTTATTTACCATCCACTTTCGCAGAGTGAGGGATGATCTTTCTGAGGTGATTCATTCCACTGTCTTCCATATCCTCCTCAACCAGCTCCAAGCTGGAGGTTTTCCCAGCAGGAGGGGGGGGGAAGCATTTTGCCATCTGCATCAGGGGCTGGTTCCAGCCCACGGGGGCTTGTGGGGGCTCTCAGCCCCTTCCCTGCTCCCCTTGTCCTGATCCAGCTCAGCATGGATCATGTTTGTTCTGCAGCTCCCCGGCTCAGCTTCCAGAGCATTTGGTCTGTTTTGTAGCTCCTTCTGCACAGGGCTTTTTGTGCCTGCCCTTCTCATTTTCAGGGAAATGTGCTCAAAATGACCCTTCTGGCTGCTGTTTCCTCCAGCTTGGTCAGGGACAACTTTCTGTTAAAAAAAAAAAAAAAAACCTACCAAAACTGGGGTGAGAGCAGCTACAGCAGGTTTTTTTTTTTTTGGGGCAGTGAATGATGCTTTCTGTTGCTTCTTCCTCTAGTTATGGACTCATATTTCATTATTTCAGAATTTGGTGCTAATCATTAGATAGGAGTTAAAATCTGTTGAGAAAAACATTTTTGCTCTTCCTCTTTCTGCTGGCACCGTGCTCCCTGAACTGCCTAAAAATAACAGGCTGGGAAAAGTGACTCCCTAGAGCATTATTTAAGCTATTGTTTAAATTAAGCAGAAGATCTATGTGCTGTTGGCATTCTGGACTAATTAAATAGTCCTCTGAGGAAATAACAATGAAGGCTATAAAACTTGGTGGGGAGTAAAGAAAAGCACCTGAGTTTTTGGCTGTGAAGTGAGCAGGGATGACTTTTCTGAGATGTATCATGAGCACAGAGATAAATTTGCTCTGTTCTGGTACTTTGATGTTAAATAATGTGCAGCCAAGTAGCAGGGACATGGTTACTTGGTGGGTTTTTCTGTAAAAGCAGGGGCACAGGTCGTTTCTGCAAAGTGGTTTTATTCTGAGGTTCTGGTCCTGACCTGGCAGCCACCACACAGAATTAGTCACCACCAAAATTAGGAAGTTGTCTTCCAAACAAAAATTACACTTAAAATGCTGTTTGAAGACTGATCTTCTTCTTCTTTCTCATGGTGTTTGTAATTTTCAGTGCAAGATCAGCCTGGGACGTGGGATTGTGGACAGGCTGCAGGGGGTTCTTAGGGGCTGTGGAAGCCCCTCTGTCCTTGCACAGTTCTGTGATCAGTTAAAAACAACACAAGAACCCAAACCACAAGGAGACATCGGAAACTGTGTGGCTGCAAACCGAAACAGAAACCGTTAATGTGAGATATTTCACAGGGGATCTGCTTCTCACACGGTTCTCTGCCTGCGCCAAACAAGGCTGGGGATGTGGGGGGGGGGACAGTGAAAGAAAATCTGTGCTCTGAGCCTTCTAAAAGTTGGTCTGGTTTTCTGTTTGCAGGTTGTTTTTTTTTCACCAAATGAGTGTTAGATTTAAGATCTCTTTATTATGTCATAATTTCAGTGTTACTGGAAGCTACATTTCTTTCAACACCCTCTTATTTTGTGGTAAAATAAAGTGATACTTGGCATGATTTACTTGGAAGATCATTTTGAGGGGTGTTGCTGAAGCTCCTGCTGTAGATTTTACGTGCATTGGAATTGTCTGCCTTGGTGTCAGGGATAAAGAGTATCCAAAGGCACTATCAAAATGCATGCATTCATTTTGGATTTTCTTCTGATGATAAATAATTGAGCATTTCTTTGTTGGGCTTCAGCCCTGATCTCCCTGCCTGCCTTTCTGGGGGGGGGTTGAAGATGCTGTGATTTCCCAGGGGAGCTGCAGATTAAACCTGAGCTTTAAAATAGGAAAAATATACACCCCATCATCTGGACAGTCCCATGATGGATAATGTACACATCCTGGTAGATTAGCATTTGTATGCAGTGCAGTTGTTGGAAGATATAAGGCACGGGGAGAAAGTCTTTATCTCAGCAGAGCAGTGCAATTGCACGGTTTTTGGGTTAAATTATCAAGAATTCCAGGCAAACTGGCAATTTTGAAGTGAAGTAGGAACATAGGAGAGAAGACGAGAGTGTTAAGGATTATCACTCTGTAATAGAGAGAACAAACAAGGAATTATTTGCATGACATTTCCCTTGGCTGTCTCCAGAGAACACACACAAACACAAGCACCTGCCCTGCTGTGCACCTGCCAGAGGTGTGTTTGCTTTGCCCCTGGAATCCTGTAGGAAAATTTGTTCCTTTTGGATCAGAAGGGCCCTGGGTGGTTGGTTCAGCCCTCTTCAGCCTCTTCTTGAGCTCTCTTCGCTGTGGCTTAAAACTATGGGAGGGGGGTTTAGGCTGGATTTTAGGGAAGGGCTCTTCCCCTGGAGAGTGCTGGGTGCTGAACAGGTTCCCCAGGGAATGGGCACAGCCCTGAGGCTGCCAGAGCTCCAGGAGCACTTGGGCAATCCCAGGGACAGCCTGGGGTTGTTGGGGTGTCTGTGCAGGGCCAGCAGTGGATGATGATCCTCTGGGTCTCTGATAGCTCTGGATATTCTGTGATTAACACTGTGCAAAGTGGCTTCCATCCCAAAGGTGGTGTTTTCTCTCTGCTTGGCCTCTCTTGGGCTTCCTTTGCCTGTTCCTGGTGGAATCTTCTCCTTGTGCCCCACCACTGTTCACACACAGTCCTGATTTCCTCTTTTCCCACCCAGCAATTCCTCAGTCAATCTGAAACAGTTGCACTCCCATGGAGTTTTTTATCAATGTGTCTTGAAACAGTTCACAGCTAATTAAGCCTCTGAACACCGCTGAGAAGTAGGGCAGTGTTGGTTTGCCATGTCTGTAAGGTGGCATGGTAACAGCTTTAATGAGCTTTACCTGCCTAGCTGTAAAAGCATTATTGATATTGTTAATAAAGCAGATTCTCTGGGCCTGCCAGTGCTGCTCATTCCCATCAGTGGGATCACGCAACAGAACCAGCACCAGTCAGTAGAATCTAAATTACTGGAGCTATTAAGTGTTCTCACTTTCAGCAGTGCATTTAAGGGATAGAAAGGTCAGAGGTGCAGAGCAGAGGAGCTGGAGAGCTCTGGCTATCAATTACCCCATTTCCAACTGCTTTTATTGATCCATACAGCATTTCTCCTATAAAGAATGTGGGCAATACACCTGACAGCCTCCTTCCCTGCCAGTGTCCTGTCCAGCCAGGGCCTCTGTGACATCCTGCTGTCACCTGTGTGTCCGTGGAGGTTGGATAGGTGGGCTCAAAAACATGCAAACCAGTTTCTTAGTGTTTCTAGATACTTCTGGCCATGATTTCCACGATTAAAAGAGGAAGAACAGCAGAACCATCTGTGTCTGAGCCTCCAGCTCACAGCAGCTTTCTCAGAGTGCCAGAGTGAACCAGAGGAAGAGTCAGAAATTCCTGCAGCAGAATCAGCTGGGCTCTGTCACTGTTGTTTTAGTGGTTTTGCTGCTCTTTACCTAAGTGCTGTGTGTATTTACTAACTGAATACTGCTGGCTTTGTGTTTTGATTTTGACCACAGCACAACAGTTCCTCGATGTTCTGGCTGAACAATTTGGCTCTTCACAGTGGTTCAGATATTGAGCAGAGTTTGCTGAGGCAAATACTGGCACCAGGGCCTTGAGAACACCCTTTTGTTGTGGAGTTATTCCATGTATTCATCAAATGATCCTGTCACCTTGCTGCCACTAAAAACCACACCTGGATCTAAGCCCTTCCTGAGGAGCAGAGCTGCATTTCCCAGTGGAGTTTGTGTGTTCAGTAATTGGTGAAACAGTGAAATTCTCAGCTTGGAGCAGGGCAGAAGGAAAAGTGTGTTTCTCAATAGTAAAGGGATATTGGCTTGTATTATGTAATTAATTTTAAAATCTTTATAAAGGGAAAAAATACTGGTCAGGAAAATAGCAACTTTCACATCCTTGGTAGGGCCTGAATTGTGATGAGAGGAAAGAACAGATACAAAAAAGCCCAATCCACCACCATGAGGTTTTTGAGCTGCTCCTAGTTGTTAGCTTGCTGGTACCTTCTATTACCAGTTGCAAAGGGCTGTGAATTTCTTCTGTTTACAAGTGAAGAAAAAAGAAAACCTCAAGTGCCGTGTATTCCTTGATGGGATTTAGTGAAGAAATTTAATCACATTCTTTGTAATAACTGATTGAAATGAAATTCTTCTATTCTGTGTTTAGTGGTCTTTTTAAAAATTAGAATATTTTTGTGTGTTTCTATTTAGTGTTTTTTTACTCCTCCATCTTCTAGAGGAGCTTTTTCTTGTGTAAAAACCACTTTTTTCTTTCACCTTTGATATGTTGAATGCCTTTGATTTTTGACTTCACTCAGCTGGAATCTGCATCTTAAAGGAGACCAGAATATGAAGGATACACAGTAAATATGGTTCAGAGCTAAGTTTCCCCCATTATTTTCTCTGCACGGCTTTAAAAAATGATTGATCACACATTCAGTGTTCAGAGCTACCATTTCACGAGGATATTCAGAGAATCCCTGAATGCTTTGGGTTGGAAAGGACCTTAAAGCTCATCCAGCTCCACCTTCCACTATCCCAGGTTTCTCAGAGCTCCATCCAACCTGGCCTTGGAAACTTCCAGGGGTGGAGCAGCCCCAGCTTCTCTGGGCAACCTAAATAAAGATAATTGAGCGCTTTCAGTAAATATGTATATTCACTGCTTGGCATGCTCTACGTGGCTCAAGCTTTTGGGCTTTGACACAGAATTTGTGAATATTCCTCGGTTCTGTCCCCAGTGTCAGTGCTCAGCTCTCCTGCTCCTCTCCCTGCAGGAATTCCAGGCATGCACAA
Organism: Molothrus aeneus; assembly: GCF_037042795.1. Taxonomy (NCBI): domain Eukaryota; kingdom Metazoa; phylum Chordata; class Aves; order Passeriformes; family Icteridae; genus Molothrus; species Molothrus aeneus. The sequence continues at coordinate 9,635,592 of NC_089663.1, read as the reverse complement.
GTCTGGTGTTTAGAAAGAAGGCTGACCAAGCTTCAACAATGATTTCCCTGGGTGAAAAGCTATTGGAAAATAGGCCTGGAAATAAAAAGTTTTTCTCTGACAACACTTAAAACCTTTTAGCCAAAGCTTATTTTCATTTAATGATTTCTAGAGCTCATTAAACAGGCTACCTGGCAACTTGCAGCCTAATTTTGAGCTCAGTTTGGTTCTGTTCTAGGGAAATTGTTCTGTTCTGCTCACCATTGGATGCACGTCCTCATGAAATACAGTGTGTTCTTTCCCCCTGCTTTCTATGCACAGGGATATGTTTCAGTCTGTTATAATGTATTATTTTTAATGCAAAGGGAATGAACATTAGGCTCAATTAGGAAAGAATGGAAAAGGGAAAGGAAAGGAGTGGAATGTGTGATGCTTTCTGGGCTGGGAGGATTCTTGTGGCTTTGCACCTTGCCAGAGCACAATTCCTACACGGTTTTCCCTGGTGATCTTTGTTCCTGGAGAGGGAAATTGGTGGTTCTCTCAGCTGTGGAGCTCTTAGGTGGCCTGAATTGCTCTGTGCTGTGTCAGCTCTGTGTGGGCACTGCACAGAACAGGAGTCTCAGCCTGGCCTGGTGTTCTGTGACAATTGCAGCCTGGTGGGAATCACAGGTTTTATGTGGTTTTATGTGACTTTGTCCCAGTGTTTGAGTCTATGACCCGGATCTGTTCCTGGTGCTGATGGATCTGGAGGTCACTGAGGGCTATTTCAGGAGGCTGAACACACCCACAGCTGTGCTGTAATGTCACTGTGGTGTGGCAGCTCTACATAGGAGACATTCCTGGGGAGGAGATGCTCCAGAATCTCAAAATCATTTGGGTCAGGAAATTCCTCCCAGAACCATCGAGTCCAACCTGTGCCAAATTGCCACCACTGAGCGCCACATCCAGGAATTCCTTGGACACCTCCGGGGATGGGGACTCCAAACCCCCCTGGGCAGCCCCTTCCAATGCCTGACCACCCTTTTTGGGAAGAAATTCCTCCTGATTTCCAGCCTGGCCCACCTTGGTGCAGTGTCCTGGCGGGGAGGTACAGAGAGCAGCATGTGAGACATCCCCTCTGGCCGTGGCTTCTTGCTGTCATCCGAGCTCACCAAGCAAGAAAGATCATGAGGCATATCTTGGAATGACTGAGATGGGAGCCCTTCAAGTGCCCTGAGCAGGGACAGAGCCTGTGTGGCAGCCTTGAGCACCATCCCACATTCCCAGAGCTTTTCCTGCCCGGGAAAGGAGCCCGTGTCTGGTGCAGATGTCACTGCTGCTTTGTTTGTCAGGGTTCTGTATTTATACACAGCACGTTTCGGGAGGATTTGGAAACAGCTTGATATTTTTGTTCTCTAATTTGCTATTTTGCCTACTAGAAAGTGGCTACATCAGCGTTTTGGACCACGTTCAGGCCCGCTGTAAATAGATGCAGCTTCCTTTCAATCAGTGACATTGTGAACGCTTCTATCGGGGCTAAACGTGGCTATTTTTAGCTCTGCTCTCTCACCTAGTCACTCCTGTTTGCTTTAATAAGATTTTTATTTACTCCTGTTAAAAGGTCACTTGAATCTTGATGCTCATAAAATTCCAGTTAGAATTAGAAGAAGTCATTTTCTCCCGAGTGTTTTATGGTGGCGTTCCTCGTTGTTGTTCGGTTTTATTTTATTTATCATTCCGTGCTCTCAGCTGACTGACAGGGGTGAGGAGGTGGTGTTGTGGCTGCAGGTGACCTTTAGGCTGCTGGAGGAGGCAGAGGCCAGTGCTGGCCCCTGTGGCTGCTGCCCTGGGGGGACTTTGGCAGAGCCAGAGACAGGAAAATGCCACAGAAGCAGAAAATGAGAAGGTGGCTTTAATCCTGCTGAGCGGCCCTAGTGAGGCCACATCTGGGCTGTGCTGTTCAGTTCTGGTCTCCACTGCTCAAGAAAGTCAGGGAGCTCCTGGAGAAGGTCCAGTTGAGGCCATAAACATGATGAGGGCTCTGGAGTGTGTGGCTGCTCACCAGCAGCATTTGTGTTGTTTGACTGTGGGAAGGGCTGAATTCTGGAGACAAAAACCAGGGGTGGAGGGATGCTGTTGATTAGAGTCAGGATTTCATGTAAAATTCCTGTGCTCATGCTGGAAAAACACAATTATTTGGGATAAATACTGAAGTAACCATTCATGTTCTGTTTTAAAGAGATGGGTTAACTTAGTTCCCCTCCTTGTGACAGGGACCTCGTCCAGCTGGGGATGAGCTCTGTGAGTACCTGGTTATGGCTGAGCTGCCTGACCTGATTCTGCTCTCCCCACCAGCCCATCCCTTCCTGCTTGTGAGCCTCTGCAAACCTCAAAGGTGGCCTTCATCCCTCCTTGAAAGGCATTTTGCCGTGGTAATTAGAGTCAGTGCAATTCATGGCACTTGGCAAATTTGTCTTGGGATTGTAAATGCAAAGCTGGAGGGGAAGATGATTGTCCAGAGGCTGGAGCCCAGAGGAGCTGGGTGCTGCCTCACACTCTGTGTGTGTATTATTGATATCATCCATCACTTTGGTGTTGCCAGAAGAAGCTCTTAAAAAATATTTTTCCTTTCCCTTAACAACCAGTGATCTGGTTGTTGCAGAAATTATATAGTTATACCAGAAGGAATCTTTAAAGCCAAAGCTGTCAGCATCTTTATTTCATAAATAATTGCTGGTTCTTTTTAGCTGTTACTTAACGCTATCATTTTATTAATTCCTGCTTTCTGTTCCTGGGCTTATTTTTCTGTGTGCTGTTAACTGTGCTTATTGTGCTCCTCGTCAGCTCCCCCTGAACTTCTTAAAACTCCTGTCACTTACTCAATGCTGCATCTGTCACTTCGTTGTGCCATTATGTGAGAGCTGCAGTTTCTGGCTGATCGTTTTTCACTCAACCCAAGAGCAGCAGTAAAGGAGGAGATTTCCTTTGTGCTGCAGGGGAAGTGCAGGGTCTGTTGATAGAATGGGAGGTCGAAACAGAAACAATTCCAGTCTGGGGAACATTAGGCTCTAACTGGATTTGTCTGAATTATAGAATCACTGAATGGTTTGGGTTGGAGGGGACCTTGAAGATCATCCATGGGTAGGAGCACCTTCTACTATCCCAGATTGATCCAAGCCCTGTCCAACCTGGTCTTGGACACTTCCAGGGGCGGGACAGCCCCAGCTTCTCTGGGCAACCTGTGCCAGGGCTTCAGCACCCTCACAGGGAGTGATTTCTTCCATGTATCTCACCTAAATGTCCATTTCAGTCTGAGGCCATTCCCCCTTGTCCTGCCACTCCAGTTCCTGATGCAAAATCCCTCTCCAGCTTCTTTGTAGCTCCTTCAGATCCTGGAATGTGCTGCGAGGTCTTTCCCCAACCTTCCCTTCCCCAGGCTGAGCAGCCTGAGCTCTCAGTCTGTATATTTTGGGTATATCTGGGTTTTTGCAGTGCAGTGCCAAGAGGCCTCAGGGAGGAGCAGCCCATGTCCTGTGGCTGCATAAGCCTCTGATTGTTCCCTGTGCCATGGGCTTGGGAACCTCTTCTTTCTCTGCCATAATTAAATTGAAAAAGTTTGGAAAATACTGAGCAGGGCTGGAATGTTTGGCGTGGCCCTGCTGGAAATGTGTGTTGGTATATTTTCACACTCCTCCCACAGTTGTCTTTGTGGTTTATTGTTGTGTTTTTTTTTGTTGTTTGTGGGTTTTTTTGGGCACCAGCCAGGAGCTGGGACCAGGCCAGGGATTTTTCTTTCACTGCATTCAGAGCTGTTTGTGCCACTCTTCAGTCTCTTAATTACCCAATCTTTGGTTCATTGTCCTAGAAAAGTTCAGTCCATTCAGCAGGATTCTGCTCCGTGCTGCTGCTGGTTCCGTCATGTGGGAAATAAGGAATTTGAATCGGCTCCCAAAATTTCACTTTTTGTCCTCAAAAAGCCAAGCTGGCAAGGAGAGGTGGAGGTGCACGGTCTGGCTGAGGAGATGGGGCACTTTGGGTGGGTTTGGCAGTGATGGGGACATTTGTGACACAGATTGCTGTGTGAAATTCCAGGGTAGCAGGTGCCAGCTCAGAGGCAGGGAAAGACAGAGCTTCCATGGGATGAGGCTTGTGACAGTGCATTAAAATGCTCCTAATGGAAGATTCTCATCTGCAGCCTGCTGGGGTCATGCTCTAAATTACTTGCAAAGGAACTGTAAAGACCCTGATGTAATTTATTGAGCAATAAAACCCATTAGAGGTAACATGAACCGGTAATTCTGAAATGGGAGTGCAGAAGAGGTTGTGCTTCATCAGTGAAATGTAGGTAAATCTCCTACAAAAAAAACCCCCAAAACGTGAATAGTGTCTAGTTTTTACTGGGGGAAAAAAAAGAGAAGAAAATGTGGTCTGTGAAGAGGAACAGGATATTTTTGTGTATTATGGAAATGCCTGATAAAATCCTCAGCAGGTGGAAGCAGTAATGGGTTTAATACACCTGTGGGAGGTGAGGCAGGCTTGGGATCCCTTTGTGCTGGAAATGAAGAGCTGGAATCAGAATCCTAAACTTTGGCAACTGGGGATGCTCACACAGGTTTATACAGCCCGTGGTGGAACTCAGGTGGTTTCATGAGCCTTTTTACAAGTGTGATGAGACAAATTTCTCTGATTTTTCTGTCTTTCTTTCCAGGATTTTTGCTCTTTAAAGACTATTGCATGAATGAGATCGATGAAGCTGTCCCTCAGCTGAAGTTCTATGAGGAGGTAAGTGCTGGTGGTGATGGAGCTTTGGGGCTGTGCAGGCAGTGAGGCTGTCCTGCTCCATCAGGGAATGCTGAGAGGGAAGGAGAGGGACATTGAAGCAGTGTAGGACTGGTAGAAGAGGATCTGGGATGAATTTGCTGGTGTTGGGGTGACACTGAAATCCTTCAGGTCTTTCCCCATCAGTTTTTCACCTGTGGAAAAATCAGTTTTTCACCAGTTTTTCCCCCCCAGCAGGGGGGGATTGTGGAGGGATGAGGGGTGGGAGCTGCTCAGATGGTTCAGGAGCTGCTGTGGCAGAGGGGACACAGATGGAGGAGCTGTGTCCCTTGTCAGGAGATAGCCAGTGAAGGAGCTGCCAGGCACTGTGCAGGGCACATCCCAAAGGATCAATAATTCCAAGGAATGCCCTGGGCCTCTCCAGCTTCTGCTGCTGCAGGGTCTGAGCTCCATGGCACCACTCATTCATTCATTCCCTGTTACATTTGTGACACTGAATAAAGCCCCAGTGAATCCTGTCCCAGGTGCTGATTTCAGGGCAGACCTGCCCATACCTGATGCTCAGGGTTAATTTAGAGCTGGAATAGCCTTGGCTGCTTCACTCATGAACTGAGAATTTAACTTTTATCCTTGCTATCAGCACAAACAGCTGGTATCAATTTGGAGATCAGTCCTCAGCAAGAATCCATTCCCCCACTCAGATCAGATACCTGCTGTCAATAAAGAATCTTTTTCTATCATTTCCATCTCTTTATACACTGAAGATATCACTGTCATAAGTAATCCGAAAAGGCCTGTTGTACCAGATTATTTAGCAAGATATTTTTGGCTGCCTCTTTATCTCTGAAACAATTCAAAATTGTATTTTTAGGTTATTAGCAAAATGTTGCCTCAAAAGAATTTCAGTGCTTTGTCATGTACTTCTGGAAAAATCCCATTAAAGATATTTAAAGAGAGGTTCATTGTGTTTTCCTCTGTGACATACCGGATCCAGGAGCTTTTCCTTTTTTTATATATTTGATTTACTTGCTGCATTTATTACACATAGAATAATCTGAGTACATTGCTACATTAAAAATTGCTTGGTGTAGAAGAGCTCTGTACTCCAGGGATTTCATATCACTGCAGCTGGAGTCACGATCAGGCATTTAACAGGATGAGTGATTCATCCCGATCAGTTTCAGGAGGAAAAGAAAAGAAATTAAAAAGAAAAAAGGGGGAAAATTGGGAAAAAAAAGGAAAAAAAGAGCTTCTAAATACTTGAAAACAAATGCATTCTGATCCCAGTTTTTGAGGAGATCCTTTTGATCTCTGGGGGGCTCTGCTGAAACCCCTGAACCCTGACTGAGGAGTTGTGTCCTTTAACAACCAAACATTGAGGGATAGGAGGTTGTTCTCAAATAAGACAATCAGATATCCATCAGGCTTCCTCCTGTACTGCTAATTATTTTGTGTCATTGCATTAATTAAAAGTGTTTCTTGGGCAAAGACATTTTGAGTCATTTTAATTATAAATTGGTATCAAGGGGGAAGCAGCACAGATGGCAGATCGGGGTGGGACTGGTGCCTTATCATGTCAGCAAACACCAGCAGTACAGCTAGAAAGATACTGACTTTAATTAATGTTCCACCTCCAGAGGTAGGTTGGTTCCAGTTTGTCTCTTGATAATTGGATTTGATGATCTGGGAGGTTTTTTCCCAACCTAAGCACTGCTGGGGTTGTGTGGCACAGAGCAGATCTGCTCACTGCCAGGCATCTGGATCCCAGGGTTTCTCCTGGAAGGTCCAGAAAGCCAATGCTGAGTCTTTCCCCTTGCATCTTTTTTTTACATTTTGTCGTTTCTGGAAGAGCTCTTTCCCTGAATATGCTCCAGAGGACCCTTGGACGGGGTGAATTTTCTGTTCTGGAGCTGGTTGTCAGGTTTTGTTCTGCAAATGAACTGTCTGGGATTGCTGTTCTTTCACCTGGAACACACTGATCTCCTACAGCACACCTGAGGAAACTCAATGTGTTTTGTAAAACTGTCTTTTAGCCACCTTTAGGCTTCAAATCCACAGTGTAGCTGGACTATGTGAACATTTTGAAATGTGCTTTATATTCTTTCTTGGACATCTGTACCAGATGTGCTGTGATCAGGGAATTTTTGGTTGGAAGAGCCCTCTCAGCCCATTGAGTCCCACTGTTCACTCAGCACTGCCAAGGCCACCACTGAGCATGTCCCCAAGTGTCACATCCTATTAAATCCCTGCAGGAATGGGGACTCCACCAATGCCCTGGGCACCTGTACCAGGGCTGAAAAAAAATCCCAATATTAAAGGGAAACGCCAGCCGCGACTGTGCTGTCACAGGTGATTTTTCATCAATAAAAAAAACCAATAAAATAAAACTTCAACCCAAGCCCTGTTTTGACCCAATGAGTGAGAAATCACAAGGGGATGTGTGGGGTGTGCTTTGTGCTGCAGATCAAGGAGTACGAGAAGCTGGACTCGGAGGAGGAGCGGCTGTCGCGGAGCCGGCAGATCTACGACACCTACATCATGAAGGAGCTGCTCTCCTGTTCCCACGTGGGTATCCTGCCCTTTGCCCCCCACTCCTGGCAGCAGGAATTATTTCCCTTTGAAATCCAGGATCTGGGTTTGGCAAAATTCAGAATGTTGCTTTTTATGTTTTTGTGTTGTTTTTTTTTATTGAGGTGTAAAAGTTGAGGCGTACTGCAATTTTTATTAAACTTAGTGGCACGCAAAGGAAGTATCAGGAGATTTTTCTGGTTTATGTTTCTTTAGACTAAATGTCTGTTTCCAAAAGGATGAAATAAATGGATTTATTTGTATATAGGTGTGTGTAGAGATGTGGCTAAAGTCACTGAGAAGACACATTTCTTCTAGCTGAAATTTGGGCCCATTGATCTGTTCTTAACAGTTTCATGTGCTCTGATTTGAAAGGAGGATTTGCAGGTGTGGTATCATGCTTTGGGTGGAGGGTTTAAGCTTTTCTCTTTTTTTATTTCTCTCAAAATGCATTATTTTATTAGTAAAATGTTCATGAGTGCTTCTGGCTCTGGAGCTGTGCCTGTAAATGGGATTTTTCATGGATTTGTTAAAGGAGGATCATCACCCCCTTTGATTTTTACCTTCCTCCTCCTCATCTTCCCCTCTCCTGCTTTTCTGCTTCAGAATAATCCTGTTACTGGATCATTCTGCACATTTCACACAATATTCACTGTAATATACCTGTGGGAGGCCCTATTGATTCCCCTTGGGGTTGGTGTTTCTGTGTGGGGAAAAGAACAACAGTGCTCTGACCTGAAATGAAACTCTTGACAGTTCCAACTGTTTGAAATCTTCCTTTTTCTTTTCCAAAAGCCTTTCTCAAAACAAGCTGTAGATCATGTACAAACACATTTAGCCAAGAAACAAGTGCCAGCCAGCCTTTTCCAGGTGAGCTTTCACAGTCTGAACATTCAGCTTCTCTGACAGAAAGTGACTTTTTAAATACTCTTTAAAGAGACTGAATGAATGGGACTGGTACATAGTCTGTGCTGTAAGTGGGATTGAAATGCTTTTCCAAGTCAAAATTACAATTTACTCTTGTTATCTGTAATATTTTCAAGCGCATTTAGAAAAGCAAACTATACCTTGGTGTGTGAACAGAAGAGTTTTTATAGTTGTGTAATTTTGAGCCATTAAATGATTTAGAGTAAATCACTTTCCATCAGGAAGATGCTCAATCCTGTCAGGGTGAACTGAGCTGCAGCAGTGGAGAAATAGTCTTAATCCATCATGGGGGTGTTTGTAAGCCTTAAGTGTCTTTTACCTAAATCTGATGTATTTTTATATGCTGAAAAAATGTGGAGGTTGCCCCTGCCTGATGTCTGCTGTGCTTCTGAGCTGTTATGGCTGTTGCCATGAGCTGGGGGTTGGTGATTGCAGTGCTGGGGGATGCCTCAGCCCTACCTGGGGAGAGGTTGGGCCCTGACACACCCAGGGGAGGGAAAAAGTCACCTGTGATTCCAAGGTGCTGATCTCTCAGCAAGGACAGGGAGGAGAGAAGCACCACAGAGACGGGGAAGCAGCTCTGGGGGCTTTGGATTCCACGGGGGTGACAATTTATTGGTTAAATACATTTGAAAGAAGAATTTTTTGCCCCCACACCCCTTTTTAGCTCATGAAAATATTTTGTGTTTGACTTCAGGGCACCTGCTCAGATTCCAAAAGCCAAATAAAGCTAAAATGCATTGTTGAGGCTTCTTTAGGACAATCCAGGATCTGTGTGGGGCCAATGAGAGTTCTGTGTGTTGGATGGGACTGAAAAAAAGTCATTTATTGTCTGCTTAAATACTAATTGTGTTTCCTCACCCTTTTTAGCCATATATAGAAGAAATTTGCGATAGTCTCCGAGGAAAAATATTTCAAAAATTTATGGAAAGGTATGAACATGGAATATTACCTGAATTACCTGCCTACTGTAGTGGGAAGTCAGGTCCTTTCAGCACTGCTGTAAATAAGGCTAAAAATGTGTATTATTGCATGATTAATCAAATTAACCCAGCTTTGTGGGATACCCTGATCAGAGTCAGGATGTGTGAGTGGAACAGCTGAAAAGCTCAGGGATTTCTCAGTCAGGGCACACAGAGGTTGGAGTTTGGGCTGAAAAAGGGCAGAATTGGGGTTTTGGGGATATTCTGTATAATAAAGAATTGAAGGCACAAGTCTGGCTCAGCAGAGCAGCCCTTTCCTGCTGCTGTGTCTGGCTCTGCAAAGCTCAGCTGCCCCCCAGCAAAACCCAAATCCATTTTCTAAACGGGTTTGGTGCCATTCTGTGATAATTATAAAAATGCCTCCATAAAGCTGTTATTTCTTACTTTGAAAATAAATACTTAATTATTCATGTAGGAATAAGCAACTATTTTATTATTTTTTCCCAAAGCCCGTGGTATTGCTGATGTCTTCCCTATTTTAAGATAAAATGAGTTTAAAATGTTCCTTGGAGTATAGGGAGGTTCATTAACATAAATCGAGCTGCCTATGTTTTTTTTTAATAATTATCTTCCTCTTGATGTAATTTAAATGTTTGTTAGTTCCAAACATAGTTGTTTAAAAATTGAAAACCATCTTTGAATGATTGAAAACCGTGCAAGAGAGCTGTGGGGACACAGTGAGCACTTCCAGGGGTAAGGTTATCTGCTCTCTTTCTCTCCCAAGGATGTAGAACATGGAGTGTGCTCTGCCTAGGAATTGTTTTTCTTGGTGGGGGTAAGATTACAGTTGGTGAAAGGAAGGCTGTCATTTATTAAATACCACCCCACGCCCTAGCTCAGACTAGATTTTAAATATCAGAGTCTTGACATTTCCTGTAATACTCTACACAATAGTCTCAGACAACTTTTAAACTTTTTTTTTTTTCTTTTGCAGTGACAAGTTTACTAGATTTTGTCAATGGAAAAATGTAGAGCTAAATATTCATGTAAGTACTCACAAGTATATTTATCTTGTCAGAGGCTGATACAGGAAAGAGAATGTTCAGTTTTGAATCCTGTTCTGCAAAGGCCTCATTAAGGAGGGTGGTGGATGTCACTGCTCTGCTATTCTTAGGCACAGCCCTGATGATTCCTGTCTGGACGTCCCCTCTGCCTTCCTCAGCTAACAGAATTTTGATTTTTTTAATGGCTGAAAGAGCTGAAGTGCCAGAATTTCTGCTCTTTACCAGCCCAAATCCCTGTCCACCTCCCTTTCCCACTCCAGTCTGTGATCCCAGCACCCTCTGAGCCCCTTTCCCTTGGCCTCAGCTTTTGCGTCCCTCTGCACTTCTGTGTGACAACTTGGGCTGCAAAAATAGCCCTGAGTGAGACTGGCAGATTTTGGGAACAGCAGCCTCATTCCCCTTGGTGCTACTTCACACTGTAGTGCTTCCAAGTACATGGAAATATCAACAATAAGGGGCTCTTTTTCCAACACAGTAAATGCTGTTGAATTACAGTTGAGGATCTCAACACATTCATGGATCATTTAGATGTTTTCACAGTAAGTTTTTTTTTAATGCTGGAAAAATGAAGGTTTTGTTTTGTTGTTTCTGTTTCCACTTGCAGCTGACCATGAATGATTTTAGTGTACATAGAATAATAGGAAGAGGGGGATTTGGTGAAGTGTATGGCTGCAGAAAAGCAGACACTGGAAAAATGTGAGTATCACCCACTCTGTGGCAGAGGTGATTGTAAACTCTGGACTAGTGAGGAAATCCTTCCAATCATTTCTTAGCAAATCACTGGGAAGCAGCATCACATTGCTGTCAAGTTCTTTGTGATGAGGTTTCATCCCCAGAATTCTGATTCCTGGCTCACTGCAGGCTCAGTGGATGCTGTTCCATGCCACGCAGGGGCTCAGTGTCACACAGCTCCTGGGCACGTGGAAATGTCCTATCAAAACCAGTGGAAAATGCACAAGTCTTAAAATCAGGTGTGTGCTCCAACAATTCCCTGGATCAGAGGATATTGCTGTGGAAGCCATGGCAGCTGCTCAGGTGTCACCTGCTCCAGGTGTGCTGCAGGAATCTGTCCCCAAATCTGGAGAGTTCAGGGCTATGCCAGAGCCCATTCCCAGTGTGCTGCTCCCAATTTGGGGAATTCCATCAGTGCCTGCCCCATGTGTGGTGAGAGCAGAGATCCCTGCTGCCATTTGGAAGGGGGTATCCCAGTGCTGGACTTGTGATTCCCAGAGCTCTCTGTGGGAGCTCCAGGGTCAGCCCTGGGTGGTTTTTATTCTTTTTGTGATCTTACCATTCACACACCTCCCCCGATCATCAGATTTCCATTTCAAGGCACCATTGTCCCATTGTGTTCTGATGTGAACATCTGGCCATGGATTTAACCAGTTGTTCTCAATATCAATCCATTTCTTTATTTACACCCCAGCCTTTCATTTTGCTTTTCTCCTAACAATTTCAGTCCACAGCCCATCCTTAAACATTTCCCTTCCAAGTGAGCAGGGCATGTGTGAGGTGCCCTGTGTCTGGCTCTTCTTGAATTTATGTGTGCCTGACATCCTTGATAATAATAAACTTCTGACTCTTAACAAGTGGGAGACATCTTAATGTTGCTATTATTATATTCAGTATTTCTACAGTGACTTCAAGTATTTATATTAATTCTCTTACTAACAACGCTGGCTTTATTCTTGCTTTGGTACTTTTTGTCCATGTACAGTTCATTCAGTTGTCCATGTACAAAAATAAACATTTTATTTAGCTTGAGGCACGCTCAGCAGGCAGTTCTCAGAGTCCCAGCCATCTCCATGTCTGAGTGTCTGAGTAGGGCTCTGGCAGGAGGTGGATAAACCTTTGGGAAGTGAGAAGGACAGGAAAAGTGAAGCAAAGCAAGGACAGGTTTTATTAGATATAAATAGAGCAAAGGGAAGCAAAATGTGGGAAAAGCAACCTTCTTTTTCAAATTTGAAGCAAAACTTAAGATGAGGTTCAGCTTCTGGGTAGAGATTTGATTTAGTTCTTTCTTGATCCAAACCTGTGAGCCCATCCCTAACCCAGCTCCCATCCCCTGCCGGCTGCCTCTGCTGCACTTAGAGCTGCAGACTTGGTTTGGGACAGGTTCCCAGAGCAGCTGTGGCTGTCCCATCCCTGGAAGTGTCCAAGGCCAGGTTGGATGGGGCTTGGAGCAGCCTGGGATGGTGGAAGGTGTCCCTGCCCATGGGTTTAAGATCCCCTCTCACCCAAACCATTCTGTGATTTCCATCAGCTTTGAACACCCCCAGTGCCTCTCTCTGGTCAGGGCAGGGTCAGGGGTTATTTTTTATCACCTTTCACAGACTCCTCAGCAGGAACATATGAATGTATTCCCAGTCTGCAAACTTAAAATTCACCCTCACTCCCCCACTCCCAACACATTGATGTCAGGAATGACGTGGCTGTTTTTGGGAACTGGAGCTCCCAAAAGCTGAAGCTCTGAGGCTGGATGGGGATAGGCATTGAAGCTGTATGTGGTAATTTCCTAAAAATCCATGAGTGTCCATGTCTAGGAGTCTTCTGTGGAGGAGCACACATGTCCTTCTCACTGATATCTATTAATGAACTCACCATCAGCTTGGAAAAATACCCAGCCTGGATCATATCCTCCTGTGCTTGGTGGTTGTTAGGGTAACATCCTTTGTGAGCAAAATTTTATTAATTTGTGTAGCACAGATGGTAGAAGACCAAAAAAGCTTTCTTGTGTGTATCTGACTTTTTCTGAGTAGAAAGAAAATTAAGGAGAAAAAAAAATATATATAAAACTCAGTGTGTGTTCAAGATATTGCTTTCCTGATAGAGTTGAAACTGTTGGAATTAAATGGTACCATAACAGAGTTTCTGTTATTTAATTCCTAAGGCAGATCCTTGCTTGTAGGTATGAGAAAATGAATATATGTTGTGTAATTCCTATCTCACTGCGATGGTTTGGACATGGAATTATTTGTTAAAGCACATTTCTCTGTCAGGAGGCTTCTGCTGGAAATGTGTTAGTTCTGGGAGATTTTGGAGGTTTTCTGTTTAGCCTGAAATGATGTTTTTTTAGTCCTGGGTTTAAGTCTTTCAAGAGCTTGCTTACAGGATCTTGTAAATGTGCATGGCCTGGCTGCCAGTGAATAGTCCTGCCAGAGGAGATTTTTGGTGCTTTTTCTGAATGGTTATTTTTTTTTTTCAGGTATGCAATGAAATGTTTAGATAAGAAGAGAATCAAGATGAAGCAAGGAGAAACATTAGCCTTAAATGAAAGAATTATGCTGTCTCTTGTCAGTACAGGAGTAAGTATCACTATGTTATTCCTTCTTCCTTCCATATAATGTAAAAGCTGTTACATATAATGCATATTCCATCAATTCCCTTGTGTGACATGCAAAAATTAACCCCCACTGGAGCCTCCCCCTGATTCTTGCAATGTGTCTGAAATGAGAAGGGAAAACCAAACGTGCTTGATCAGTTTGGGTCCTACAGAATGAGCATCTTTGCTGCAGAGGCTTGAGGGTGTGCCCATTTCTGAGGTAATTCATCCTCCCACTTTCCTGACGTTTTAAATATCCTTTTTGAAGTCTTTTTGTTGGAAACTTTTCCGAAACACGATTCTGTCTTGCAAAAAAGATTAGGTTTTTTTGTGTAGTTTGGTGGGATCTAAAGTGCTCCTGCAGACAGAACTCCAGCTCATCTTCCCTTTCCTGTTACTCTGATATCCAATTTTTTTTCCCTTTTTGTTTTCTGTGTAGCTGAGTCAAGGTGTATTCCAAGCCATCTGTTCTATTTATAAATTGGATTAAAATGAGATGAATTCAAATTTAAAGTTGAAACCATCACTGGTGTGTGCAGAAAGCCATCACCTGCCTGCTGCTGGCTCCCTGGGGTCGCTGGCTGAGCCGTGTTGGGCTCAGAGAATTCCAGGCAGGATGGGAGGTGGCTCTGCCCTCCCTGCAGTGACACCGTGGTTGCCATGGCTACGGGTGATGCTGGCAGGAAGGGTTCACTTCCCTCACCTTGTGGTGCATGAATTAAACACTGAGTGTGGGAGCACAGCCCCTGTGCCCACAGATATGGGGGGTGTGACCGTGTTCGCAGGGGTCTTAGGATGAGAGAAGAGACAACAATGTTGACTCCACGTTTCAGAAGGCTTGATTTATTATTTTATGATATATATTATATTAAAATTATACTAAAAGAATAGGAGAAAGGATTTCATCAGAAGGCTGGCTAAGAATAAAAAAAGAAAGAATGAATAACAAAAGCTTGTGGCTCGGACTCTCTGTCCGAGCCAGCTGGGCTGTGATTGGCCATTAATTAGAAACAACCACATGAGCCCAATCACAGATCCACCTGTTGCATTCCACAGCAGCAGATAACCATTGTTCACATTTTGTTCCTGAGGCCTCTCAGCTTCTCAGGAGGAAAAAATCCTGAAGAAAGGATTTTTCATAAAAGATGTGTCCGTGACAGGAGGGATGAGGATGAGGAGGAGTTGTGTGTGGTTCTGTACAAGAGCTGGGCAAAGAGCAGCATTCCCTGCATGGCACAGAGCAAACCTTGTTGTGTGACACCAGGGCTGTGTCCCCAGAGATCAGGGGATCTTCTCTATGGGGCTGACCTTGAAGATGCTCAAATCCAGGCATTGTCCCCACACTGCCATGGCCACCACTAAGCCAAGGAGAGCTTAGAGCCTCTTCCAGTGCCCAAAGGGGGCTCCAGGAGAGCTGGAGAGGCACAAGGGGGATTGGCTCTCACAGGGTTAGATGGGGTATTAGGAAGGAATTATTCCCATTGAGGGTGGAATTATTCCCAGGGTGCCCAGAGCAGCTGTGGCTGCCCCATCCCTGGAAGTGTCCAAGGTTGGACAGGGCTTGGAGCAACCTGGGACAGTTGAAGGTGTCCTTGCCTTGCAGGGGTGGAACTGGATGATCTTAAAGGTCCTTTCCAACCCAAACCATTCTGGGATCTGGAATTCATCCCTTTTTGATGCTTTTTGATCAAGTTACCTGTTTTCACCAGAGATAAATTGTGGTTTGTCCACATGTGTCAGGATTCCTGAAAACCAGTGGGGAGTGGGTCTGTAGTGGCGACTAGACAAGAAATCGAGGCAAATGAGTAATAATTGTCCCATTAACTTTAATTTGTGATTCTGTGGCTCCAGCACTGAATGTGAATTTGCATGTCTAGAGATTCCAAGAGAAAATAGATCAGAAGCTGCTGGTGGAGGCAGTTTTCTCACAGGCCAGCACACAGTGAGGCTTTAAGCAGGGGCAGCAGCAGGAGGAAACATTTGTTTCTTTTGTAAAGGATTATCAGCTCTTTAGAGTGACATTTCATTCAGACTCTCAGAAATCTGGAGGACTTTGAGGAGAGGTTTTGTACCAAGTGCTGCTCATTCAGGTCAGGTACACCTGGGCAGGAGAGGCTGGAGCACTTGGAATATGCAGAATGAGATAGGTTTGAAGGTGGTGGAATAAGAGAATTCCTTCAATCCCTGAACAGAAGCTGGGAGGCTGCAGTGGCTCGTGGTGTGCCCAGGGACAGTTCTGCACTGCCCAGAGCAGAATGGAGCTGGGAAATCCATCACAGCACAATTAGTCACTTAACTGGGAATCCAGATGTCTCTGCAACATGCACAATAACAGCTGTGCAGATGACACTGCTGGTTGTGTAATCAGTTCTGTTCATCCACCTCAGGCTCTGGCATTCCCCACCCCAGCACCCCTGGAGCAGGGAGCTCCCATGGCACTGTGGCGAGAGCAGCTTTCCATGGCCACATTTCCAGTGGGTTCAGGAGTACAACAGGCACCTCTGCAGAGCATCTGGAGCTTCTTGGATGGCCCAAACGGGGCTCTGCAGGGCTCAGTCTCTGCTGGTGCCTTTGCTGTGTCACTGTGGTGTAACGGGGACAAACTGTCACCGAGCTTTGAGTTTCCTCTTCTGCAAGACACAGGCCCCATCTTCCCCTCCCACAGAGCCCTTCAGGCTGGAAAGGCATTGTGAAATCCTTGGAAGGTCGCAGAGTAGGGAAAAGATTTTACTTTCTGTTAAAAAGAAAAATTTATTTCATTTCTGCGGTGGCCAATATTTGCCTGATTTCTGTTGAAAAACTGGACCATGTGGAAATCACCAAGGTGGTGATGGACCCTGTGAAACCAGGCAGTGCCAAGGTGCTTGTGGAAGGAGTGATTATTGCATTAATCTTTTCCTGAGGGTAGGAGGGGATCATTCCATCTGTGTTGCAAGACTGGGGCTGTGCAGGGCTGTGCCTCCTCTCTGTTGTGGCTCCCAGTTTTTTTCTTCCTATAAAAACCTCAGCAGTTCAGCTGCCTCACCCAGACCCTCTTGAGATGATTTTACTGATGGCTGCATTCAAGATTTCCTCCAAGGGATGATAAATATAATCCCAGAATATCCTCAGCTGGAGGGCCGTGCTCAGGACACCCCAGGAGATCAATAATCTGGTTTTTTGGAGCAGAACAGGTACTTGGTTGGTTTTCATGTGTTTCAAGCAGTGACACAGCTTTGGGTGATGTGTCAGGGCAGAGCTGCCCTCCAGTTAAACTGGGACACAGCTGCTCTGTGCTCTGCACACCTTTGTCCCCTGTTTGCTGTCACTTTGTGCCCCAAAGCCCAGTGCTTGGCTTTCAGGGAAGAGTCAAAACCAAAGGTTTCCTCCTAGAGCACTTTTTAGTGTGTTAATGTCTTTAAAATATCACATTTCTACTTTTTTTTAATGGTTGCTCCAGTATTTTTTTTCCTTCCATACGATTTATTGCCACAAATTTGACTTCAGCAGTTCTCTGGATTCAGTCCAGGATTGTTTGGATGTTAGGAACTCTTTCCAAACTGGTCTTAATTCACACATTAATGTCATAATGTTGCTTATTTTCATCAGAGCAGAAAGTTGACTGCAATGAAGAATTGCTCTCCTGGGAAATTGGTTTTATTGCTTTATGTGTTCTTTAAAAAAATAACTGTAGGGTGGTTTTTTTTTGGGTTTTTTTTTGTGCTGTAGAATACTCCTTTGCTGGAGTTTTTGTCTCAGGAAAATACTGCAGTACAGTTTTTCTCTCTGTTAAGCTAGGAGAGGGTAGTGATGAAATTCGGAATGCTTGCACAAAAAAAAATGAGTTATGCATCACATTTACACTTCCAGATAACTTCTATTTTTAAAATCCATAAAAATATAAGCAAGCTATGTTCTGGTGTAGAAAAACCTTTTTATTCGTCTATGTGTGGTGTTTAAATTCTACCACTAAATCCTTCTGGGTAATTAGATTGCTCTGAAATTTTAGCAGCCCTGCTTAGGGACACTTCTGAATTACCCAGTCGATGCAGGAAATTAAGTTAATAATTCTGCTAAAGCTGCTGTTGTGAAGTTAAGTGGCAGCTACAATAATCCCCAACACTGAGTTCATAACCAGAGGTGGTATCTTGTGTTAGACACCACATCAGGCTCCTTTTTTTTAGGAAAAAAAAAATTTACAAATTTTTGAAATTTGTATTTTACATTTAGGAATTTGGCTTTTTTCCTGGATGTTGTGCAGGTGTTTCACACCCATCCCTCCCATTTGTGGGGAGCAAAGTGCAGTTGGGTTGGAGAGGGGCGGGATGTACCCTGGTGTGGCATTCACATTTTCTGAAAGATCCCTTTGCCCAGGATTTTTCTCCTGGGAAGCTGAAAAGCTTCAGAGAAAAGGGAAACAAATATTATCTCATTTGATTCTTCTATGTTTTACTTGTCTGGGATGTGTTTAGAGGTTGTTTACCAACAGGTGGTTGTTTCATTAGTTTCTGATGTGAGTTGTTTTCACTCATTGGCCAATCAGCATCGGGATTCTGGAGAGAGTCACAAGTTTTCATTGTTATCTTTTTAGATAATTTCATAATTATCTTCATTATCTTTCATTATTATCTTTTTATCTTTTCTGCATTCTTTAATATAATACAGTATCATAAAATAATAAATGAGCCTTCTGACAACATGAAAACATGAAGATTCCTCATTCCTTCCTTCATCAGGACACCCTGCAAATAAAATACCCTGGCACTGTGGGGATGCGTGAAATAGAAATTATATATGTAAAGATACATAAATAATATAAATAAAGATACAAAATCTTTATAAATATAAAGATTTATAAGATTTATGAATGTATAAAGATTTAGAAATATAAAGAAACCTTTAAATCTGAACCCCGTGGAAGGAAGGAGGGGCTCTGAAGTGTCCCCGTCCCTCCCTTTCCTCTCTGCCCAAGGCCGCCGTGTTTTGCTGTTTCTAAATTGGGAAGGGAGCAAGTTCCTGTCAGAGATTCCCAGAGCTTTCCCTGCTCCATCCTGCAGCTCCAGGCACGCTGCTGGAGCCACGTGAGGCTCTGCTTCCTGCAGGGTGTCCCGGGCTGCTCTGCCTTTGGGATCAGATGTGGGATGGCCTGGGGCACAGCCATTCCCAAAGGGATCACTGCAGACCCACCAAACAGCCCTGCTTTGGTGCCACAAGGTGTCCCTGCCCTTGGGATGACAGGAGCTTTAAGGTCCCTCCCAAGCCAAAGCATTCCATGGTTCCATCCCATGTGGCTTTGGAGAAGAAGCCGAGGGGGTGACAGCCACCCCCTGGTCATTAGCTAAGAGCATCCTGGCTTTTATCAGCAATAGCAGGGCCAGAGCAGGTCCATTCTTCATGGAAAGGGTTCTCCAGCCCTGGCACAGCTGCCCAGGGCAGTGGTGGAGTCACATCCCAGGGAGGATTTGACAGATGTGGGGATGTGGTATTGTAAATGCACTCCACTCACCAGGGGAGAGAATGATGCATCTGACTCCATGTTCTCAGAAGGCTAATTTATTATTTTATTATACTATATTATATTAAAGAATACTAAACTATACTAAAGAATACAGAAAGGATACTTGCTGAATGCTAAAAAATAATAATGAAAACTTGTGACTCTTTTCAGAGTCCCAACAAAACAACTCACAGCAGAATCCAATGAAACAATCACCTGTGGGTAAACAATGTCCAAACACATTCCACATGAGCACAACACAGGAGGAGCAAATGGGATAAGAATTGTTTCCCTTTTCTCTGAGGCCTCTCTTGCTGCCTTTCAGCTTCCCAGGACAAAAACCCTGAGTGAAGGAATTTTTTCAGAGAATGTGAATGCCACAGATGTGGACATGGGTTGGTGGTGGCCTTGGCTGAATCCCTCAATCTCAGAGGGGTTTTCCAACCTCCAATTCCATAATTCTGAATTATGGAGGCCTTGTATCCAGCACAGGCCTGGTGCAGAGGAAGGTCTGCCAGCTGCTGCCATGGGGTTTTGAAGGTGTGCCATGGAGGTACCAGCACATGAGCAGACTTTGGGAACAAAGATGTGTTTTTCCAGTGGAATTTTTTTAAGGCTGCTTGTCTTTAATGGGGTGAATTGAGGTTCAGGTGCATCAGGAGGTGAGGTGAAACCCATCCCTGCCCTGGCTGCTCTGCTCTGACCTCCTGAACCTGCTCCCACAGCCCTTGTGTTGTGAATTTTGCAGGATCTGGATGTTGCTGCAGCTGCTTCCTGAGCATTGTAATGCTCCAGAATCCCAGCTCCTGCCTGGTGTGTTCACATTCCTTCAATCCTCTGTTGGAAATGCTGCTGGGGGGCCAAACACCTTCACTGTCACCTGAGCAGGGCCCTGACAGGGGGACAGGGGTTACCAACGAAGCTGCATTTCAGGAGAGAACTTGGGAATACTGGCAAATAGCACAGGAAAAACACCAGCTGTATTTTTTGCTTCCCTAAGTCACACTTTGCTTTTTGCCCAAGGTGAACCTCTGTGCTCTTCCTTTGCAGGACTGTCCTTTTATAGTCTGTATGACCTATGCCTTCCACACCCCTGACAAGCTCTGCTTCATTCTGGACCTCATGAATGGTAAGCAAGGCTTGTTCAGATGATGATGATGATGATGATGTTAGAGAAATTTTGGCAGGAGGATTGCTGAGATGGTTGGTCCCTCAAGCCTGGGCTGCTCTATGAGCTATTTATTCTGCTCTCCACAAACCAGTGTGTGGTACAGCCTTTGCTTATGTGGAAATCCTCTGCTGGATTAGTCACTGAATGCAAATGTTTATGAAATAAATGCATTTTTAAATGGAGTTTCAGACTGATCAAATCTCTGTATGAACTTTCTCAGCTGTTTTGTCACCACACAGATTTGCAGAGGGTGGGGCTGTGTGATCTTCAGGTAATAAGAACCTACAAAAGCTGAGCTGTTCCCCCACAGTGTCACCCTGTCTGCCTGCAGGGTAAGAATTTACTGTTCACTTAATTACATCTCAATTCTCATTTCAGGAGGAGATTTGCACTACCACCTCTCCCAGCACGGAGTGTTTTCTGAAAAAGAGATGAGGTTTTATGCGACTGAAATCATCCTGGGCTTAGAGCACATGCACAATCGCTTCGTGGTGTACAGAGACCTGAAGGTAATGCTTGGTGGGTGCCTGAATCCACACAGCCCCTCAGAAAACTTCCATGGATTACCCTTCCTGAAACCTTTCCTTGGCAGGATTATGTCTTTATCTGCCAGATTTTTGTACTGAGTTTTCAAAGTCCTTCTAATCTGTGCCATTATCCAGTTTAACCAGCCTGGGAGAGGCTTCCTGGGGGTCACAGTAAATCCTGTCAAGTGTTACTGATCTCCCTGATGGGAATGATTTAGAGGATAATTTACTGTATTTACTGTAATCATTTACTATATTTGTGGGAGCCCTGAAAGAGGCCTTTGTGTGTGTGATGGGGGACAACAGCAGGAGAGGGGCTGGGGGGTATCACTGACACTTGGGAAATCAAGGACAGGTCCCAGAGAAGAGTCCCTGGACCAAGTGGCAGCACAAGGGGATGGAAATGTGCCCAGAGACTGAGAATAAAAGGTGTAAGAGCCACACACAGACCCTGCTGTGAAGAAACCAAAAGCAACCTGAGGCCAGAATGGATTATACATATATTACCTGCTTTGTGTTCAAACCTTGCCTGGTTATTCCCTTCTGTTATTCAGTATTTCATAACCTGTGGAGTTGATGGTAGTGCTCTGTGAGAAGGTGGATTTTTATCTAGGAAGTGCCTGGTATATATTGACGTTAAATAAAAGAAGGCAATTACCAATTACCAGGGAGTATTGATGTTTGAGTTGCTGTGCTGTGAGAGTTTGCAGTTGTCAGCTGGGGAATACCAAGCACTCACCTCCTTCTCTTGATTTCCAGCCTGCAAATATCCTGCTGGATGAACATGGGCACGTGAGGATATCAGACCTTGGGCTGGCTTGTGACTTTTCCAAAAAGAAGCCACATGCCAGTGTGTAAGTATTCAGTCTGGGAGCTCTGCTGCACACACAGGTGGTGCTAAATCCATCCTGAATTTGTCTTTAAAACTTAACTTTGCCTGAAGGGGAGGAATGACACTTGTGTGGCCCAGGCTTGCTGAGCTGGTGGCTCTAATGAGGTTTCTTGGGCTCCTGTCCCTGTTTTCCTGCACAGTTGTAGCAGCTGATGTGTAGGCATGGCTGGGAGATGACACATTATTTCAGGATGATTCACTGCTCAGAGAAGAACCTGACTGAGTTAAAGTACCAGATTGCTTTAATTGTCCCAACCTGGTAATTAAATATTCCCAAACCGACTAAAATCCTGGATTTATTGTGTCTTTCTTTTTTTTCTGGATCTTCATGGAACTGGAGGCAAATTTTGTTCCTTTCTGCCTCTCACCATCAGGATCTAACTGGGATCTGAGTTCCTGGAGTTGGGTGTGGATTCACATCTTACCTGGCACGTTTCATTCTTAGCTCCTCAAGTGACCTGATTTAGTCTTGGAATTTATGCAAAAAGGGAAACTCCAGCCTGTCACACCTTAAGAGATGTGCAAATCAGTAGCTTCTTGAAAAAAGTCCATATGTTTTGAACATGTCAAGGGTAAAAGCAATACCTGGTGGCTGCTTCTTGTGGTGCCCAGGGCTGACTTCAGGAGTGTCCTGTGCTCGCACAGGTGGCACAAAAAACCCATTGGAAGCAAAACAAAATTGTCAAAACGAATTATTTCCAAACTGGGCTGTCTTATTGAGATAATACTGATTTTTAATGATTTTTCCCCCCAGTGCTAATGTTGGATGTAATGAATGCTTTGTGCTGTTGTGCTCTGCAGAGGAACCCACGGGTACATGGCCCCCGAGGTGCTGCAGAAGGGCACAGCCTACGACAGCAGTGCTGACTGGTTCTCCCTGGGCTGCATGCTCTTCAAGCTGCTGAGGGGGTGAGTGGGGCTCCTGCCTTGCCTGGGGGGGCCTCTGTGGGTGTCCCTTGGAATAGCAGGACATGGTGTGTCACAGATTGGCTGAAGTGATCCCTCGGTGCTGCCCCGTGTGTGACAAACCAGGCTTCTTCTTCCAAGCCAAACCCAACCCAAGCATCCTGTGGTAGCTACAGGTGTGGGGCATGAGGAAAGCACTTCTGTCTGCTCTCTGAAATGCTGCAGGCAGCAGTTTGGTCCTCTCTGGCAGTTTTAAATGTTGAGATGTTGCTCCTTGGAGTGCTCTAAGCAGCCCTGTTAAATCATGGGCTTTGTGTTGAGACCTGGTGTTGAGGAGAAGCTCTTGGCTGCACTGGTTCCTTTTTGGGTGCTACTCAGCCTTCCCTCCTGCAGGGCTTGGGCCAGGTACAAGGTGTGGATCCTTCCATTTGCTGAATCTGGCCTGTTACCTTACCAGTGTCCAAAGGTACACGATAATTACAGCTTTGTCAGCTCATTAAACTTAGAATAGATTAATGCCATGGGATTTATCTGAGCAAACAACAAGCACTGGTGGGCAAGTGCTTGTTGAAAATGGCATCCTCAGTGTTAATGGCAAACCAGGAGAAATCTGAGGCTTTTTACAGTGCTTCTCTGTAAAGATTGATCATTAGGTCATCCTGTGTCCTCACACATAATTAATTACAAGCTTTTATCTCCGTGCAGGCACTGTACAAAGGAAGGTCAGTGTGTGACTTGTGAATTGAACTCTAGAACTGTATCAATTTAACATTAATTGTGCACAAAGCAGACTGTGTAAAGGTGCAAATAAAGAAAGAAGTGGTGTTTAAATTGCCAGTCTTTGAGCTGTGATTGTCCCTGGCAGAGATGTTCAGGGTGGTATCAGTGCTCAGCCAGAAGCCAGAGCATTATTCATGGTGAACTCTCATTTCTCATCTGTTCTGAAGCCAATTAAACACATCCCAAAACAAGGGCTGGGCACATGGTGCCATTTCTTGGTATTTGGTAAATTTAGTCTGGCACAGAATCTGCCCATAAGTCGCCAGTGAATCATTTTCTTCCCTGATCTACTCAGAGCCTCCTTGTCAGAGTACATGAGGCTGTCTGGGAACCATTTACCTGTCATGCTGAAAAGAGAAAAATTGAAGTCCTGGTCCATCCATTGCATTCATCAATCAGACCTTTTTTGAGAATAAAAGGAAAATAACTTGGGAGTAGCAGGTCTCCAGTTGAAACATGCTGGTACACTCTGCCATGTGGTAAGCCAGAATGCTTTAGAATAGCTAATTAATGGAACTGATAAGTGAGTAACATTTTTGATTGTGAAAACCATCATCCCCTCAAGGTTTTAAAGAAAAGAAACAGGGAATATATCCTAAATATAATCAAAGTATCTCTTACTACAATGCTGCTTCTTTCACAGAGGACTGTGTGATAAACCTCTAATGGGTCACAGTCTTCCATAGCTTAGAGGAAAATTCAAATTCAAGCCAGAATTATAAAGCAGGAAAGAGATGAAGCTGATAATTTACAAGATACCATCAGATATCTCCCCAGTGGCTGATGCTGTGGGATCTGTGATCTCTTATCTCTACTCTCCATGATGGGGAATGGTGAGTTCAGTGGGTCATGCTCACCTTCCTTATAGAAGTCCTTGGATTTAAATCCCTGTGGGTGATGGCTGCTCAGGGTTTCCTTGTTAGCTGAAAGCTATTCAGGTTTTGGGGAGATAGATGTAATTGGTGAGGCATTTGAAGCACATCTTTAAGGCCAGATCACTGTTGAAGAATTACCCAACTTTCTACTCACCTTCCTGTGGATGAGATTGCTCTGCAGGACAGGAGTGATGAGGGGAAGGATGGGACTAACAGGATGCTCCACTCATTCCTGGCATTGCCATAGCTGAAATACCCTGATATATTGAGGCTTTACATTTATTTATTAGCTTTTTTTTCCCCCCTTCTTTCCACAGGCACAGCCCTTTCAGGCAGCACAAAACCAAAGATAAGCACGAGATTGACCGGATGACGCTCACGGTGGTAAGGGCTGGCCTCAGTGACATCCCCGTGTTCCCTGAGCTCCCATTTCCCCTAAAGCTGGAACTGCCCCCCCCTGCTCTCCCAGAGAGCTCTATCTGCACGTGGGAGAGCTGTTTCCAACCACCAGCAGAGACAAGAGGGCAGAGCACACCTCTTCCATCATGGAATATCTCTTTGTGTTTCCTTTCTCCACAGAACGTGGAGCTCCCGGATTCCTTTTCTCCTGAGCTGAAGTCCCTTCTGGAAGGGCTCCTGCAGAGGGATGTGAGCAAGAGGCTTGGATGCCAAGGAAGGAGGTAGGTGTTGTCTTCTCCTTGGACCTCTGCCTTGAAAAATTTCCACTTCTCTGTCAATGAGTGAATACATTTCAAGTAAAAATCTGCTTCCTGTTGTGAGGATTTTAATTTTGGAAAGAGAACATTACAAAGTGCTGCTGCATGGAATTACATTTCAGATTCCTTCGGTTTGGACATGTTTTTTGGACAATTTCTGTCCTTAAAGCCTTTTCCCTGAGTTCCCTGCAGTCATGCTTGCATTGGGTGGTGTTCTTACTTCTCATCCCTCGGTTGTTTTTCTGGTTTTGCCTGATCTGTTTTGGCATGAAATCATATGACTTGAGTCAGACATACTGATTGGGAAAATTTATTGCTTATATTGTATCTGTAATGATAGGAGCATATTACAAAAAAAAACCAAACCACAAACCAAAAAACAATCCCAAAAACATCAAGCAAAAGCTGCGAATATTGCCGGTGCTGCCTTTGTCACTTGATTATTCTGAGGAAAAGAGCTTTTGTTTTGTTTCTTGACTACAAAACACTCCTTGCTCCTGCCAGGCTCACCTTGCTTGTAGCTGTTCATGAAATTGTTATCTCCTGTTTAAAAAGCCAGTGTGAGACTGAGAGAGAAAAGGAGAGGAGTAAACAAGTGTTGAGAAACCATTGGGATGTGTGATAACAGGTAGATGGTCACACCTGAGCCTGGGGCTGCCTCCAGTTCCAGTGGGAGATTCAGAGGACATTTGTTTTGGAGCCCTCTTTGATAATGGCCTGAGATTGCTTTTCCCTGGGAGATAACAAGAGCAGTTTATTATTTTCTCATAAAATTTGTATAATGTGGAGTAATCTGGTTATTTCTAGAGCAGTGGTTGGGATCTGACCCAGAGCAGTGGTTGGAATCTGACCAGAGCATTTCTGGGATCTGACCCAGAGCCATGTTTGGGATCTGACCTGGATCTGTGTCTGGGATCTGACCCAGAGCAGTGTTTGGGATCTGACAACAGAGGAACTTTGTTTGCTGTTGGAAATGATGGAGTGCCATCAGGAGTTCTTGCCTGCCAGCCCCTAGAACACTGTTCCAAGTGTTTCCACCTGCAACTCTTCTCTTCTGTTGTTTACCGAGGAATTTTTTTTTTTTGCAAAAAAGAGCAGTTTCCTTGATGTTCTCAAGTGATAGAAGTGTGACCTTTGAGGGCTTTGTATTCCTTGAATACACTTTAAAAGCCCTTTCCTTTGTTGACTTCAGTCACTTCTGTTTTGCAGCGCACAAGAAGTAAAGGAACATCCTTTCTTCAAAGGCATTGATTGGCAGCAAGTCTATTTACAGAAGGTAAAGGATAAAGACAGTAATTTAACTGACTTGGCAAAGCAGTAGAAGGAAAATAAACCCAAACAGGTACTGAACAGAAAACTTGAGGGTCACAGTGCCCAGCTCAAGTGCTCACTCTCACAAATACAGGGAGGGTTGTTGTTGAATATTCATTACTACAGATATTCTTGATTGTTAGGAGTAAATAATAACATTTCCAGGCTCAAATGACTGCATGTTTCCTTTCCTTTGCTGTCTCTAAACTGGGGAGTTTTATCCCCAGATTTTTGATGGAGCTCTAATTAAAAGAAGTGCCAACAATTTTGCATTGAAGTTTAATTCCAAGGGGGGCACTCTGGCACAGTCAGGTGTAATCTGTGCAAAAAAATACAAAGCTTGTGCATGACTCCAGAATGGAGTTAAACAATACCCATTAATTTGTCTTTAATGATGCTGATTTCAATTTCTAGTACCCTCCCCCCCTGATTCCTCCCCGGGGAGAAGTCAATGCAGCAGATGCTTTTGATATTGGCTCCTTTGATGAAGAGGACACTAAAGGCATTAAGGTACCCAACTCTCAGTGCTGGAGGGTGGCGCTGGGGCTGCTCTGCTTGGCTTTCCATGTGTGTGTGGCATTCCTTTGCTTCAGGGCTCTGGATGTGCAAGAAATTCCTTCAGGCTGGGAGAATCAATCCGTGCTGGTACCTTGGGCTGGTTCCCCTGTTTGTTGTTGCTTGGCAAGTCTTTAAGTTTTTAGGTTAACTGAAATCTACTTTCTTACCAAAAGTTATATGTGATGAAGAAAATGTTTCAAATGGTCAGGAAAGAATTGGGAAAGCCTCAGTTTTTCAAGAATACCTTATGGTTTGTGTGTTTAAAAGTTGGGATTTATTTCAGGTAGCTTGGAGAAATGGAGCTAAACCTTATTTTAATACTTGAGTGGTCAGAGAGTGGCAGGGAAAACTCTTAAAAATGACAAACTGTGTTAATAGTAGCAATGTCATAAGTTAGAAGAGTGGTAAAAGAAATTTTCACCTTCTGATATTATCCAAAATTTAATGAAAATAACATAAATTATATCAAAAAAAGCTGTCCCCTTTAGAACTCACATAAAGGGGGTGACCCTCCTGTGGATTCCTCCACTCTCTGAGGTTTCCCTGGGACTTTGGGGCAGCAGGGCTTGGGTCAATGCCCTTCGTTGTTTTCATCACCCATTTCTGCAGTAGAACAGACCTCATTCTTGTTCTTACAGAAGTGAGTCAGGAGAGAAATTAATTGTTCTAAACTTTATAAGGAAAAAGCCCCATTAAGTACTCACCGAGCCTAAAAGGGAGCTCGTCTGTCAGTGTCACCTGCTGTGGTGACAGAAGTTGGCACAGAAAAGTGCAGAGAGCCCAGGATGTTCTTTATCCCAGAAAATTCCACATCTTCAGCATCAATGTTAGCCTGGCAGGATTCCAGTCTCCTGCAATTCTGCAGTGCAGGATTCAGAGGAACATTTTGCAAGGAAGAACCGGGGAGTCTTTTTATTTCTTGAGTGGCTCAGAGATTCTCAATAACATGATTCCTGTCCTGGAATGTGAATCACCAGCAGGTCAGTGCTCTGTCATCTCCAGTTTGATCTCAGAATCTCATAGCTCAGGCTGACCGTGGGATAAATTTACCCTTGGGGGTGAGTCAGGGAGGGACAGCACAGCCCCCCTGGGTGTCACAGCTTCCAGAGGGGACAGGAGGATTCCTGCCTGAGTCAGCTGCCAGTGAGGTGCCAGGAGCCCTCTCTGCCTTGGGCGCCACAGCTTGAACCGCTTGCTCTCCTCCCTGGAGTTGAATTCATCCTGCAGAATGCCCTGTGTTCCCCAGAAGAGCATGTGAGCTTTGGGTTATGAGTGGGGAGCCCTCAGGGGATGCCTGTGGCTGTTCCCCCTTCCTTGGGTGCCACAGGGAGATTTTCTGGGTGTGTATTTTCCTGCTGGGATATAGCATGGATCTCTGAAAAGGAGAATATCTATTCCAGGAGGGTCTGGCCTGATTGCAGCAGGAGAATTAAGCTGCTCCTGCAGCTGTTGGTGCTGGATCCACACAGCTTTAACCTCCTCCAGGGATGGGCATTCCACCACTGCCCTGCTCAGTGCTGGGAAACCCTTTTGGTGAAGGAATTTTTTTCCTGATTTTCTTCAGTGCAATTCAATTTAAGTACTCGAAGGATCAGTGGAGAAAAGAATCTTTCTCCCAGTAAAATTGAGATCTGTAGCACATGCTGATGAATTCTGAGGGTTAATTATTAGGAATATAAAGCCAGGCTGTGGAAGCATGGAAGGCATTGCTGTGGAAAAGGTATCTTTGCACTTATTCATGGAGTTTTTGGGCTGGGGAAGTTTTTGTGCAACAAAGTTAAGAATACTGCTGCTTACATTGGAATAGTGATTTAAATGTCTAGAGAGCATTATGGAGCAGTGTTGAGTGAGGATTTTGGAGCTATCAAACCAAACAAGTTTTGAGCAGGTGGCCTGTTCTCTGCACATAAATTAATATCTCTGCTTAAATTAGTGTCTGTGCTTCTCTTGCTTGCATCTGTTTGTTTTGTGAAGGTTTGAGTTCAATCCATCGTGTAAAATAATACTGTTGCATGGGTAACTATTAACTGTTGGGGATAAGAGTAGTGAAAGTTATTAAAATGTTGGGTTTTTTGTTGTTTTTCTCTTGCAAGTTGCTTGATAGTGACCAGGAGTTATATAAGAACTTCCCTCTGGTAATATCGGAGCGTTGGCAGCAAGAAGTAGCAGAAACTGTTTATGATGCAGTAAATGCAGACACAGATAAAATTGAGGCCAGAAAAAGGGCTAAAAATAAGCAGCTTGGCCACGAGGAAGGTAATCTGTCCTTACACTTCTCTCATCTTTTGCTGCTAGGTAGTAATTCCTGGGTTTGGAGTTCTCCCATTGCTGTCATTCCTAGGAATCGTTAGGATTTGTTTAATCGCTGTCATGTTGCTTAAGATGTTTCTGAATGTTTTGAAATGCTGAATGATGACATCAGGCTTTGGAAAGAGATTCATGGAATCATGGAGTCCTGGAATGGTTTGGGTTGGAAAGGATCTTAAAGCCCATCCAGTCCCATTCCCTGCCATGGGCAGGGACACCTTCCACTGTCCCAGGTTGCTCCAAGCCCTGTCCAACCTGGCCTTGGGCACTTCCAGGGATGGGGCAGCCACAGCTTCTCTGGGCACCCTGTGCCTCCCCACCTTCCCAGTCTGTGGGGTTTGATTTCCTGCCCAGGAGCTGGGAAGGGCCCCAGGAGATTTTGCACAGCAAACTGCAGCTTGCACGGGGGTGTTGCATCAAACCCCCAAACCTTGGAGAGCAACATTCAGCGCTTTTAAAACTTCCACCAGTGAGATACTTCTTTAAGAGCCAAGTCCTGTCCTTGTTCCCTGCTCTGCAGCCACAGCAGCTGTGCAGTTAGGGCAGAGCTGGGGCTGAGTGTGTGATTTGAACAGAGCTGGGGCTGAGTGTGTGATCTGAACCCGCCGAGGGCACGGCAGGTCCGGGGCTCCATCCCTTTGGCACAGAGCTCTCAGAATGCTTTCAGCTGCACCTCCTGGCACTTTGCTAACATCTCCTCTTGGTTTAGATTATGCCCTGGGGAAGGACTGTATCATGCATGGCTACATGCTCAAGCTGGGGAACCCCTTCCTGACTCAGTGGCAGCGGCGTTACTTTTACCTCTTCCCCAACCGGCTGGAGTGGCGAGGAGAAGGAGAGTCCCGGGTGAGTGAGGGGCCCTGGGAGCTCTGCTGGAAGGCAGGTGGAGCTGGGACACACCTGGATAGCCCAGGAGTTCTCCTGGGGAAGGAGTTTTCTCTGAGTAAAAGCCCCTTTGAGTATCTTCTCTGCTGTCTCACTGTAGTTAACACATAGCTTGCAATGCACACAGGAGACGTAAAGTTGACTTGAGAATCCTTTGTTTGCTTTGTTGTGTTTTTAAAGGATTTTGGTAGTTGATGGTGTTGTTTTTCATTTAGGACCTCTGGACTATTTATACAAAAAAACACAAACTGGTAAGGTGACAAATGCTATAGCATTTTGTTTCCAAGAAAATGCTATAGTGGCTGTAGTGTAGCCCAGCTGTGCTCATGTGCAGGGCAGATAATTTGTATATTTAAATTAAGGAAGCATTTGGAATTTAAGACATTGTGTACTCTGCAGTCCATAGGGAGAGTTTTCCTGCACACTGTTGTGTATGTTCTCTTTGTAAGTATTCAGTGCTGAAATATTCCCTTTCAGCTCTTTGAAGTAGTGAAATTGCCTTTTTTTTGGGTAATAACAGTAATGCTTGAAAAATGTATCAAATTATATGCAACTCTTGAGGGAAAATAGTTAATATTCTGTTTGCAGACACACCTATTTGTAGATTCTTATTTCATGCTGTCATTACTGGCTTTTAGAACTGATATTTTGTTGTCACTATTGAAGCAACCAAGCCCCTTGTAAATCTCTCTTACCTTACTATCTATCTTTAGTTCATGACCCAGCCTTCAGAAATAAATGTTTGTATAATGACATTTAATGTGCATCACTTAATTCATGTGGATAGTCCAGGAAAATGAGATAGTGGCTTTATTTGATGGGCAACAGAGTTTTTTTCAATTAATTCTCTGCTCTTTTGCAAATGCTGCAGCAAAACCTGCTGACAATGGAACAAATAGTATCTGTTGAAGAAACACAAATTAAAGATAAGAAATGCATCTTACTGAGAATTAAAGGAGGAAAACAGTTTGTCCTACAGTGTGAGGTAAGACTTGATTTTTTGATAACTTCATCAGATTGTTTTGCATGTGATAAACAATTGACAAAAGTTTTTCTGCTCATCCTGTTGCATGTTAATTAAGGCACTTGGTGGAGCAGAGCCAAGAACCTTAGTTACTGATAAAATACCAATGTTTATCACCCTTGAGTTCTGAAAGCAGGAAACCTGCAGCTTGTCATGGATTTCAGTGGTATTTGGGACAAAATGAGTTGCGTTTATTAAATAGCTAAAAACTTCTCAAGCTCCAAGGGCCTCGTTGGCTCATGTCTCACTGTGGGGACCTGCTGGAGCTCATGTGTGGAAGGGGGAGTGCTCAAATCCTCAAAACATTGTACCAGCTTTCATTGAGGTGATGGAGAATTGCACATGGGCAATAGCCAAAGTTGCTCATTCCTTTGGAAAATTAAAATATCTTCCCCAAGGTGCTGTCTGACAGAGAATATCGGAGATATTTTTGCCCCCAATGAAGGAGAGGAATGATGAGGAGGACTCCAGTGATATCAGAAGGCTAATTAATTACTTTATTATACTATATTATTCTATACTATATTACATTACATCTAAACTGAATCTGCCAAGCACTCAGCTGCACTCCCCTGCACAGCATCTCGTGACTGTCAGCCAACAGTCCTGACACACAAACCTGTGTTAGGAAAATTAATCCGCAAACATCAGAGGTTTATGTCCAAAAAAGGAACAGAGGAGTCCTTTGATTATTTGAATAAAGGCAGAGGCCATGGGGCATTCCCCTGGGATCTCTCCAATTTTTGGAGGACACAGCCTCCTTTTTATCCCAATTTCCCGGCCACATTTCCCTTCTCTCTTTCCCCATTGGCTGAGGTACTTGAGAGGTACAGACTTCCCAAAACACCTGATACCAAAGATTTGCCTCTAATGTATAACCCTCCCTTTTAACTTTTAATTCTTATGGAATTTAGGGGCTTTTCTTCCCCATTGTTTCTTTCATCTTTCAATGCCTAACTTCATTTATCAGCAAACCTAAAGTTTATTTGTAAAAGTAAGTATCTTTTTCCGTTCATCAATCAGTGGAATCCATCCCATTGTTTCTTTTATCTCCCAGTGCTGGTTTTATCTCCCAGCAGACCCACAGCTCGTTTGTAAAGACAAATCCACCATTCCTCTCACCTGGATTCACTCGGTCAGTGAATCAAAACACTCACACCAGAATCTAATTACCAATTCTCTTCAGGTAACCAATCTTCCATAATGTGAACAAACACAGGCACAGCAAACGAGATGAGAATTGTTTTTCCTTTCTCTGAGGTTCAGAGAATGTGCGACCCAGAAATATTCTTGGGAAGATCTGTGCCTTGGTTTTCTCTTTGAAGAGAAATGTGGCTACAAGAGAAGACACCGTTGGCCACGTAGGATAAAGTGCCAAACTCCTTCTGTGTCTCTTGCAGAGCGACCCCGAGTTTGTCCAGTGGAAAAAGGAGCTGACAGAGGCTTTCACCGAGGCCCAGAGGTTGCTGCGCCGGGCTCCAAAGTTCCTCAACAAATCCCGCTCCACGGTGGTGGAGCTCTCGAAGCCCCCGCTCAGCCACAGGAACAGCAACGGGCTGTAGGAGGCACCCACCACCTTCCCGCAGGGAGAGCTGCTTGGTGAACCTGCAGAGCGTCCCAGAATCCTTGTGAACGAATGACTTTGTGCAGCGTGCCGGAGGCGGGATGTGCCTGGAGGAGGAGGAGCTCCATGTTTACAGCGTTGGGATCACGTCAGGACTCTGTGTCTGCAGCAGGGGTGGGGACCCTGCCCCTGGCAGCAGCAGCAGCAGCAGCAGCAGCGCTGGAGGTCACCAAGCCCAGAGGCTGCTCCTTGCTCCACACCCCCGGCGGGGCCCGCCCGAGCTCCGTCCCTCTGGAACTACTGATGGAAAGAAGGAAGGAAAAAGGAAGGAAGGAAGGAAGAGGCTTTGTCCCTGCCGTGGCCTGGCTGGCAGGGGGGTGACACTCCCGTGGTGACACCGACGGACCGTGGTGGGTGCCCCCCCTCACTCTGTGGTGTTGCCGTGTCCTCCTCGACCATTACTGCTGACTCTCTCTGATAACCTTGCTCCATACTGCTGATGATCAACAGTGTGACTCTGATGCACTTCAAAGTACTGAAATTCTTAACTGTCCTGTGGTTTAAATGTTATTGCTACTTCATGGGAGCGTTGAACTCGAATTATTCCCTGGGTTTGTTGTACTCACTAATAGTAGCTACCACCAGTTTTGCTTCTTCTACGTATATGCAGTACTATAACTGACACAATAGAGTAATAATTGGTGAAGAGGAATTTATGGTAGCTTCATCTAGTGCTCTGTTGTATAAATTGACTATTTTAGCACAGTTTTTAAAGAGCAGATTCCTTTTGACAAGTTTACAGTGAACATAAAAGACAGTTCTTTTCCATTTCAGGTCAACTGCACTTTTAAAAAAAAAAAAATTAAAAAGAAATGATTCAAATCCAGTGCATTCTAGAGCATGTGCTGGGTTCAGGTGTGTGTGGGTACCTCGGTACGTATCCCAGATCACTCCTCAGTCCTGGGACTCGGGATCCTCCTCTGCTGTACACAGGTGTGTTCCCATAGCATAGAAATCCCCAGAAATCCCCAAAAATCACCTGGAGCCCAGCCCAGGAGGTTCGTGCACATATCACAGCTCACCTTGGGAAAGGATCTCTCATTTTCTGTTCTGAAGAGTTCAAACTGCCCACAGTGAGAGCAGTGTGAGAAAACTGAGCATGGACGAGCCGATCAAATGCCAGGTTTATGTTAATTCTACCTGAGGCATCAGGGTGGAGAGTCTTGCTGAAGGAAGGATCTCATCCTGAGCTGTCCCACAGCTTCCCCAAGCTGGGTGTTGTGGTGGTTTCTAAGAGAGGGATCAGGGCTGAACTTAAGCTGTTTTTCCAATTCAGTGAACAGCTTAGAAAAGATTTTTCTTCCCAGCTACAGAGGTACAACTCTCAGTCCCTGAAGAGAGTGGAGCTGTGCCTGTGTCAGTGGGAGTAGAAGTTGTGCGTGGTTTGAGCGTGTGTGGCTGTCAGATCACCACAGAGTTCCTTGGAGGGAAGTAGTGAAAGTGGCTCTGTTTGCTTCTGCATGGGAGCTGGGTTTGCTGCACAGCTTGTGCAAACCCTGCCTGGCCACCTGGGGCTGCACCAAAGGGAAAATGCATTCTAGAAAATACCCCCCTGAGAAAGTGGTTTCTTTCAGTGATTTTTCCCCCCCCCCTTATTTATTTTCTAAGTTATTCTGTGTAAACAGCACCAGCCTCTCTGTCACTCCTGTTGAGCATCTCAGCTCCTCTGTAAGGAGCAGTGTCAGAGGTGATTGGCCAAAGGTTGGACTTGATGATCTTGGAGGTCTTTTCTGACCTAAAACAATTCCATGATTCTTTGTGTGGTATTTAAAAAATGTTTGGGATAAAAAATGCCTCATCCCACTGGCCGTGGTTCAGCTTTCCCTACAATACCATGCAATGCTCATGTTTTTCTCCTTGATTTAGAAAAAAAGCCCTCAGATGGTGTCAAAACCTTCTCATAGTTCTTGTGTAACTTGTTTTTGCTTTCTTAGTCCCTGCTCAGTCCCATTCTTCTCCTTCAGTTATTTTCCATGGCTAGATTTCACTCTCACTCCCTGTCAGCAGATTCCGGTGCCAGTGTCAGTGAGGGAGGAACAGGTCATCAGCTGGGAAATTGTGCCTCAAACCCAGAGATTTTATGTGAAATGAAGGCTGTATATTGTCTTAGGGAAATACATTTATTTTGAAATGTGATGGAGTTGGGATGGCCCTGGAATATTCTCATTATTGTGGTCTTTGCTGCCCCGTCCAACCTGCAGTGGGAGGGGGCAGGAAAAGATTTGGGTTTCTTTAGCCAGCTGTGATTTATTGACAATTGAAAATAGCTTTATTTTTGTGACTTTTATCTAACTGTGCAGCTAGGAGAGGGGAGGTTATCACAGTGACAAACTCCTGAACGGAGGTGGGATCCCAGTAAGAGATGGGGCTCTGTGTGGAAGTGACTGGATGTGCTG
This sequence comes from Molothrus aeneus, assembly GCF_037042795.1. Classification (NCBI taxonomy): domain Eukaryota; kingdom Metazoa; phylum Chordata; class Aves; order Passeriformes; family Icteridae; genus Molothrus; species Molothrus aeneus. The sequence goes on along the minus strand of NC_089663.1, from coordinate 9,600,603 downwards.
GTGTGGAGGGAGAGCTGGAATTGCACCCTCCAAACCAGAAAATCCTGGATGCTGCCCCAGTCTGCTCCTTCCTGATGTAGGAACCAGAGTCTCTGAAGTTTTTGTTTTGGACAAAGATTCCTGGTGGTGTTAATCTGCAGGAGGGTCTTTGGCTGTGTGTTTAGGATCTCTCATTTCTTGCTAATTATTTTGCAAATTCATGAAACCGTTAAAGGAGCATTTACTTTGGGGTGTTTTTTGTGTTTTTTTTTTTTTTCAATCCTTCATCCAAGTGTTGGCCATCCATTTCTCCAAGTGTAAATCTTCCTCTTGGTTGTGTTTGAGCTTTTTGTGTTCTTGTCCCTGGTCCAGCAGAGCCTCGGCTGCAGGCTCACGGGTTCTTCCCAAAGTGCTGCTGTGAGAAAAGCTGGAGTAATGCTGGAGTGGATCCAGCTGGGATTGACATTCCTGGTATGTTCCCCCACCCCCCAGCAGGCTTCAAAAAATCTTGGAGCAGGCTAATAATAGCTGGAAGTGTGTCTGGGAAGGGAAGCCTGGCAGGTAGGGAGAGAGCAGCTTGGGGGATAGACCTTGCCTTAGTCACAGTCGAGTTTTCCTGAATTTCTTGGGGCTGCCCTGAGCACAGACAGGAGTTGGACTCTGATGATCCTTTTGGGTCCTTTCCAGCTCAGGATATTCCATGATTCTGTAATTCAGCAGCTCCCTTTAGAAACCCAGTGGAAGATTTTCCTCTCCCACTTCTACCAAGGCGGGAAAACCCAGAGATTAAGTTGTGAGGTTGTGTTTGGCTTTGAGACAAATCAGGATAAATCAGGTGTTTACAGCCGTGTGGAGGTGGTGGAAACACAGGTTTGTGCTAAAAACAGAACTTGTTTTGGTTGTGATCCTGCCCACAGTGGCCACTGGTGCCCAGAGGAGCTCTCGGGGTTGATGCTCCCTGAGCAGGACCAGCCCCAGCCCCGTCATTCCTGGGGTTTGCAGGGAATCAGCTCACGAGGACTGAAATCCCTGGAGCTCTGAGTTGCTCTTTCCCTGGCAGCTGGTCAGCTTCAGGAGCAGGTTCCTTGATCCCATGTCCATATCCGTGTCCTGCAGCCCGTGGCAGGGCGGTGTCACCCCCAGCACGTGGCAGTGACACGGCTCCTCCGCCTCTGAGGTGTTTGCACCCAAAATATCCCCAGAGGAAGGGCTCTTTGAAGTGTACAGTAGGCAAGAAATAATTCTAGTGGTGTTGATTAATATAAGGAATGAGTCAGGTCTACGAATTAAAGAAAAAAAATCTGAAAAGCGTATTTTGACAAAGCATAGTATTAATTTTAATATTGTAAAAAAAAAAAAAAGGAAAATATCTAAAATATACAGAGAAAAGATGTATATCCAAATGTCTGAGGAGTTTCAAGATAATCTACTTTTGTTTCCTGTTGGTTTCTATTCCATGGTGTACATATTGTGTGGATGGAACATCGGCTGTTTTAATACTATTGTTAAATTGTATTTTTATTTTGTGTTAAACTAATCATCACAGACTCAGCTTTATTTTGTTTATGTAAAGGTTGCTATGCTCTGTAGGTATAAACCCGAGAATTCTATTTTAACAGAAAAAAGCATTTTATATTATTTATTAAATACATGTTTCTCCAACTTCTGACATTCCACAGAATTTCTGCTCCGTATATGTATGGAAGTGGCAGCTCCTTTCAAGCAGGATCAGCCAGCTTTATTCTGTTTTTCATGACAAATTAGGGATGGATTTCCTGAGCCTGTGCAGCCCTTCTCTCCCAGCACAGGGACTCCAGGCTCAGTCAGGACCATCTCAGGTGGAAAACTCCTGCAAATCCACCCCTCCATGGGATATTTCCAAATTTCTCCTTTGTCCCTCAGCATTCCCAGAGCAAGTGTTTATTCACAGGAATCTGTGCTGAGTTAAAGAGAATTAATGACCTAAACTGGTGCAAGGAGTCAGTGTGGTGTTTGATCCAGCTCAGCCGTCAGGGAATTGCAGAGCTCTGTCATTCCCAGGGGAAGGAGCGAGTGGAGGCAGAGCCTGGACACAGGGCTGGGCTCAGGACCCAAAATGTCCTCACTGGAGATGGGTTTGGTGTTCCAGGGGCATCACTTGATCCTTCAAAGCAGGATCCTGAGGCAGGAGCAGTGCCAGATCACTGTCCTGGAGCCAGGGCCAGGGCAGGACCCTGCTTGGTGTCACATCTCAGGGGGGTGGCGGCCACCAGGGACCCTGCAGGGACTGTCCCTCGGGGTGTGGGGAGGGTGACACCCAGGCAGGACCCCTCTGTGGTGCCATCTCTCCAGGAGCTGCCTCTGCTGGGCACATCTGGGCACATCTGCAGAGGCATCCCCAGCACCTCTGTCCCCAGTGAGGTACAGAAATAGCCCTGAAGTTATCAGTTCGCTCAGTTCCTAAAAATAATTCCAGTTGTGAGCCTGGCCTGTGCAGTTTGAGGAGTACTTGAGGTGTAACATTGTGTGCTCTCAGTTTCCACAGCGGTGGGGCCGGGGGTCTGTGCTGGTCAGGGCTGATCCCTGTGGCATTTCTGGGTGAAATGTGGCATTTTCCATTGCCACACTGCTGCTGAAGTTCTCTCCGTGCTGAGGGGCTGCCTGGGGCAGGGAGGGATCCCTGCTGTGCTCCCTGGAGTAATCTCTGCCTTCTTTCCCATTTCCCTCTCTGATCCAATTGGATTTTGGGGTGAGCTGTAGCCCAAGCTGTGCCTGGAGGCAGAGGGGAGCTGGCAGTGCTGGTGGCATTGTGGCTCCTCAGTGTCACCCCTGGAACGGTGCCGTGCTGGGGACAGTGCTGCTGGCCTGGGGTGTGTCCAGGCAGGGATTTGGCAGAGAACCTGGGGACAGCTGCAGGAAGGTGGCTTTGTCCAGGGCCAGGTTGGTCTGGGTTTGTGTGACACGCTGTGTTTCCAGGCTGGAAAAGGAGATGGGCTGGGAAGAGGCTTTGCTGTTGGTAGCAGGCATCTCGTCAGGGAAAGGGAGAGAGAGCAGATAGTGGGTGAGATGGCACCAAAAAATGTGTGTGAAAAACAGAATAAAGCAGGAGCATCCTCGGAGAGGGGATTTGTGAGCACTTCCAGTGCCTCACCAGGTCCTTTAAAACAAAAAGGAGCAGATTCACACGAACAGCTACTCACGATGAAGGAAACGATCGAAAGAGAACCTGTCCAAAATGTGTAATTAATGGTAAGCAAAGCCAGGATCTGTAAATAACTTTAGATATTGTATCGATGAGATCATTCCTTGTTTTATGTACTTGGCTCTTTCCATATTTATTGTGGGGAGGAGGTTCCCAGGAGCTGTGGCCTCGCTCCTCACGGACTGTCCCGGAGTTTACAGCCCCGTCGTGGCGGGTGTGCCACACTCGGTTCTTGCCGCCAGTATTTTTTTAACGGATTATTTTGGCACAGCTAAGCTGCTTCTGTGTGTTGGTCAGTACAACTGCTCTCCTACGACCAGACCCCAATAAAAACCGTCCTTTGCGTGTGTGCCAGTGTCCTGTTCTTTCCGTGTCACCCGTCCCTTCCCGCGCCCTCCGCGAGGCTGAACTGGGATCTACTGGGATGTACTGGATGGACCCCACTGCCCCATGTACAGGTAAGTCCCTTCCCCCAGCCCTGTGCACGCTGTTTGTCCTGGTTTTTCTGAGGGACACATCAGCTGTGTCCTGCAGGTGAGACAGTGCTGGCTGTGCCAGGACTGGGAGGTGTGTGACAAGTGACCAAGGGTGGCCTTCCATCAACAGTGGCCAGGCTCCCTCGTCCCTGCAGTGCCACCTGGGAAGGGTCATGGAAACCACATCCTCATGCTGTTCCCAGCTGGGATTGGGGTTGGTGAGATGCTCACCCAACCTCAGCCTCCTGCCAGGGGACTCCAGACTGACAATCCTGTTTCCTTTCTTACTACCAGGCCATTCTGGCAGTGGGTGCCAGTGCCTTGGGTGTATCCGTGGAGCTTTTGGGTCAGATGCGGGTCAGAGTGGCCGAGGTGGGGACATTGCCCCTGTGGAGCTGGACTTGTCCTGAGCAGGTGACATGGCCCCTGACTGGCTGTTGGCAGCTGGGACATGTGGGACACAGGTCCTGCTGTGCCCTGGGGGGGGTCACCCTTTTCCCCATGTGGTCACCACGTGTCCACTGTGCTGCTCCCCTCCCACCTGCCCTGGCCGGGTGCTGACCATGCTGGTGCTGGTGCCAGGGCTATTTTGAGCTCTGCTCCCAGGTCCTCCTCCAGCTCAGCCCCACCTCAGGGCTGGGGCTGCTGGGGGAACTGGGGTGCGCTGGGGAGCCCCGTGCTGGGCTCCCAGCCCCAGGCTGTCCCCCTTGGGTAGCACCAGAGTGTCCTGGGGGGGCTCACACCCAACCACAGCGTTTCCCCCATTTCTTTGGGGCGCAGAGGTGTGCACCAAGGAGGGCACGGGTGACACACGTGTGCCAGCCGCTGTGGAAGCCAAGGAGCAGGAGGGCCCCGCGGTGCCACCGTCTCTCCCCAGCCGAGGCCCCGGTGCCACCGCCGCGGGTATTTTTAGCAGTGACATGTGTCACCTCAGCTGCCACCGCGGCGGGGGCGGGGGGAGGCGGCCGCTGACCCTCTCGGCGCTGCCGCCGCCGCCGCTCTCGGCTCGCCGGGATCCCGGTGCCGGTGTGGGACAGCAGCACCCACCGCCCCCGCCAGGTACCGGCACCTGGGGGGCCCCGGGGTGGGGGTCGGGGTCCCCTCGGCCGGGAGGGCTATTTTTAGTTGGGAATGGGCTGTAGTCCGTGTTTTTAGTTGGGAATGGATGGCGAGAGCGGCAGCCCCGGCTCCGGGGGTGGTGGGGCTGTGCCGGGGAAAGAAACGCGGCAGGGCAGCGATGGGAGCGGGGATGGGGACGGGGACGCTGCTCCTGCCCTGGGCAGGGCGGTGGCTGGGGACCCCTCGGTGGCCTCGTGGCACACACCAGGGTGGCAGCAGGAGCGGGTCCCGAGTTAGGACCGATCCGAACGCCCTCGGCCCGCCTGGGGCTGTGTCCTGAGCGGGGGCAGCGCGGTGCTGGTGCCACCCTGGTGCCACCCTGGTGCCACCCTGGGTGCTTGGCCCAGGCACGTCCCCTCCGTGCCTCGGTTTCCCCGAGGAGGGTCCCTCTCCGGCCGGGCTGGGGGTGGCAATGCCGGGTCGCTCGCCCCCTCCGGGCTCTGCGGGGCCATCGGGGCCAGTTCGAGCCCGGCTTGGGGACAGCGCGGGGGCAGCGGCGGTCCCTGAGAGCACGTGGGGCAGCCGCCCGGGAAGGCAGTGACATTCCCAGCCCGCTCCTGGCCGCTCCTGCCCTTTACTGTACAAGGAGATGCGGCTGCCGGGGAGGCACGGCCGGGCCCGACGAGCCCCGACGCGCTCGGTGCATGAATGATCCCGACAGGTGAAACCGCGCCCGGCCCCGAGTGGGGCACGGATGGGCTCCTGCGGCCACCCAGCCCGGGGCTGTGGGGTCCCAGCTTCAATCACCCCCGTGCCACCAACCCTCCGTGCCACCACCTCCCCACGCTGCCCTGGTGGCCTCCCTGTCCCCTGCCGTGCTCCAGTTGGTGTTGCGGGCTCAGGTGGGCAATGCCCGGTGTTAGGAAAATTAATCCACAAACGCCAGAGGTTTATGTCCAAAGAGGAGACAGAGGAGTCCTTTGACTTTATTCAAATAAAGGGAGAGGCCACGGGGCATTCCCCTGGGATCTCTCCAATTTTTGGAGGACACAGCCTCCTTTTTATCCCAATTTCCTGGCCACATTTCCCTTCTCTCTTTCCCCACTGGCTGAGGTACTTGAGAGGTTCAGACTTCCCAGAATGCCTGATACCAAAGTTTTGCCTCTAATGTATAACCCTCCCTTTTAACTTTTACTTCTTATGGAATTTAGGAGTTTTTCTTCCCCATTGTTTCTTTCATCTTTCAATGCCTACTTTCTTTAATCAGCAAACCTAAAGTTCATTTGTAAAAGCAAATATCCTTTTCCATTCATCAATCAGTGGAATCCTCCCCGTTGTTTCTTTTACCTCCCAGTGCTGGTTTTATCCACCAGCTGACCCACAGCTGGTTTCTAAAGACAAATCCACTATTCAGTTGGTCAGGGTGCTGCCAGCCTGGCACAGCTCTGGGGCCAGCCCCTGGCTAACTCTCTGCTCTCTCTCTGCCCTGTGTGTCCCCACGTGTCTCTGCACAGCACCGTCCTGCCTCGCCGCCACCATGGCCATCTCCTCGCGCCTCGCGCTCTGGGAGCAGAAGGAAAGTCTCAGTCCTGGCACTGCTGCTGTTTTTGGGCTGCCTGGGAGCTCAGCGCTGGGGGGTGTCACTGCAGCAGCCCCGGGGTCACATCCCCACAGCTCCCTCGTGCTGTGCCTGGTCCCCTGGCTCTGAGCTCCCTCACAGCCTGAGTGTTTTGGTTTGAGTGATTTCCGCCTGCCTGAGTGATTTTCGTGAGCTGGCAGGCAGGGTTTGATGCTGGTGCTGCTGCTGGAAAAGCTGTGGGAAGTGGGGCTGGTTTTGCCCTGAGACCTGCATGTGGCTGTGGTGATGCTGGAGCTGCTTCTTGCCTGGTTGCAGCCAGGATGGTTCCTCTGGTGGCCACACCAGGGCTGCTGGCACAGAGCAGAGCTGGCAGCGGGCTCCTGCTGCACCAGACCATGGGAGCTGCACCAATCTGGGCGCTTCTCTCTGGCCTTTTCCTCTCGGTGCTTCTTCTCCCACAGCATCCCTGACCCAGCCTGGTGCCCTCAGCAGGAGCCTGGGCAGGGTGCTGTGCCCAGCATGGGCAGGGTGCTGTGCTCAGCCTGGGCAGGGTGCTGTGCCCAGCCTGAGCAGGACACTGTGCTTAGCCTGAGCAGGGTGCTGTGCCCAGCCTGAGCAGGACACTGTGCTCAGCCTGGGCAGGACGCTATGCTCAGCCTAGGCACGGTGCTGTGCTCAGCCTGGGCAGGACGCTATGCTCAGCCTAGGCACGGTGCTGTGCTCAGCCTGGGCAGGGTGCTGTGCCCAGCCTGGGCAGGACGCTGTGCCCAGCCTGGGCAGGGTGCTGTGCCCAGCCTGGGCAGGACGCTGTGCTCAGCCTGGGCAGGGTGCTGTGCCCAGCCTGGGCAGGACGCTGTGCCCAGCCTGGGCAGGATGCTGTGCCCAGCCTGGGCAGGACGCTGTGCTCAGCCTGGGCAGGGTGCTGTGCCCAGCCTGGGCAGGATGCTGTGCCCAGCCTGGGCAGGACGCTGTGCTCAGCTTGGGCAGGGTGCTGTGCCCAGCCTGGGCAGGACGCTGTGCCCAGCCTGGGCAGGATGCTGTGCCCAGCCTGGGCAGGACGCTGTGCTCAGCCTGGGCAGGGTGCTGTGCCCAGCCTGGGCAGGATGCTGTGCCCAGCCTGGGCAGGACGCTGTGCTCAGCTTGGGCAGGGTGCTGTGCCCAGCCTAGGCAGGACGCTGTGCTCAGCCTGGGCAGGGTGCTGTGCCCAGCCTGAGCAGGACGCTGTGCTCAGCCCTGCTGCCACTAACAGGCTGTGCTGGCTCCTGTCCTCCTGCTTGCCCTGTGACCCCCCCTGTGCTCCCCACCCCAGATTCGTGACGAGGACCGGGGGCCGCCCCCGTCTGCTCCCCCCCTGCTCCTGTCGGTCATCCCCGGGGGCTTCATCAAGCAGCTGGTGCGGGAGACAGAGCAGGAGGCCAAGGAGGCACGGAGGAGGAAGGAGAGCAGGGTGGGCACCAAGGAGGAGGTGAGCACTGAGGGACCTTGTGACCGTGTTCACAGGGGTCTTAGGATGAGGGGAGAGACGAGGATCTGACTCCATGTTTCAGAAGGCTTGATTTATTATTTTATGATATATATTATATTAAAACTATACTAAAAGAATAGAAGAAAGGATTTAATCAGAAGGCTAGCTAAGAATAGAAAAAGAAGGAAATGATAACAAAATCTTCTGTATCGGACAGAGAGTCTGAGCCAGCTGACTGTGATTGGCCATTAATTAGAAACATCCAACATGGGCCAATCCCAGATGCACCTGTTGCATTGCACAGCAGCAGATAACCATTGTTTGCATTTTGTTCCTGAGGCCTCTCAGCTTCTCAGGAGGAAAAAATCCTAAGGAAAGGATTTTTCATAAAAGATGTCTGTGACAGGACCTCACACAGCACAGGGGAGCTGGGTGTCCCCAGGAACACCTTTGGCTATCTGGATGCTGCAGCTGGCATGCAGGAGCTCAGGTTTACCTCTGATGGAGAAGCTTTAAGGTGAGGTGAAGGAAAGGAGTCAGTTCTGATGGAGGTTTTGATCCAGAGCTTTATTCCTGGCCCACAGGCCTCTGAATGCAGCAACAGCTCCAACAGAGCTCCCCAAACTGCGTGGTTGCTGTTCCTTTGAACCCCGGGGAGAGGGGCAGGGAAGGGGTAGGGATCTCACCAACCAGGTAAGGGTGGGGGAGTCTCAGTGGACAAATGACACCTGGATGGCCCAATGTCCCCAGGGCTGAGGCATCTTTTGAGCTCTGCCAATCACTCGATGCCCTTCTGGAATGCCAGGACTGACAGAGAGCACTCAGCAGGGGTCAGGGTAGGGGAAAGGGGAGGTGATTGGCACACCTGGGGAAGGACTGGGGAAACTGAGGCAAACCATGACATCACGCTGCAGCACCCCCAGGTGTCACAGCAGGCTCCTCTCCTTTCCTGGCAGCCCACGGGGAAGGACGGAGACAGCCGAGGAGCGGCAGCCAGCCAGGGGCCACTGCGGAACGGGCTGAAGGCAGAGGGGCAGGGGGGCAAGGGGGTCACAGCCCCCCCAGACAAGGAGCTGCCCCCTGTGTTGGGGACTGTGCCCAGCAAAACCCCAGCCCCTGCATCTGGCCCAGCAGTGCCTGCCCCCAAACCAGCAGAGACACCTCCCAAAAAAGCAGAAACATCCCCCAAAACAGCAGCGCCTGCCCCCAAATCGGCGGAGACACCCCCAAAAAGAGCAGAGATTCCCTGCAAACCAGCAGAGACATCCTCAAAGCCAGAAACATCCCCCAAAACGGCAGAGGCTTCTTCCAAACCAGCAGAGACCACCCCCAAACCAGCAGAGACCCCTCACCCGGGAGCTCCCAAGGTGGGAAAGCTATCTTGGCCCAGGAAGAGCCCCAAAGACTCTTTCTTGGGGGGCAGGCCCCCAGCTCCAGCCCCTGCACCCAGCCAGGGCCCCCAGCGAGGCAGCAAAGTCCCAGTGAAGGAAGGGGACACGCTCAAGGGGACAGTCCCTGAGAGCACCAAGAAGGAGAAGGGGACAACCCTTGAGAGCACCAAAAAGGAGAAGGGGACAACCCTTGAGAGCACCAATAAGGAGAAGGGGACAATCCCTGAGAGCACCAAGGAGAAGGGGACAATCCCTGAGAGCACCAGTAAGGAGAAGGGGACAATCCCTGAGAGCACCAATAAGGAGAAGGGGACAATCCCTGAGAGCACCAAGAAGGAGAAGGGGACGCCCCTGAGGCACGAGGAGCCCCCAGCCAAGGTGAAAGCCCAGAAGGAGCTGTTGTCAGCCAGGAAAGAGCCAGAGAAGATGAAGAAAGATGTTGGAGGTGGCAAGAAGGAGCCGAGGGAGATCGAAAAGCCTGAAAAAGCCACAAACAAGTCAGAGGGTCTCAAGGGGGAGCCGGGAGGAATCCAAGAGAAGTCCACAGATGTGGGAAAAGAGGTGGGGAAGGTGAAGGAAGAGCTGGGGAAGGGTAAAGAGATGCTGAAAGAGAGCAAAGGGATTGGCAAGAGCACAGACAAGGACCAGGCTGAAGAAACATCGGGAAGGAGCCAAGAGATGAGCAAGAGCATGGAAAAGGAACAGGATGAAGAGGCAGCAGGCGAGAGCACAGACAAGGACCAGGTAATGTGCTGGGTGTTATCTGGGTTTTGGGACACTGGTGCAGTTCTCTGCTTTCATGCAGTTCCTCCCTTTCCCATGGGGCTGGGGCTGGTGGGAAGGGAACCCCAAGCCTGGATGGGCAGGAGTGTGGAAATGCCCCTGTCCGTGGGACAAAGGCAGTTTGTTCAGCTCAGTTTTCCCCCTGCTCCTGCCCAATTCCCCTCTCTCCTCCCCCCAGGCCCCGAGGGACGCTTGGTACGAAGCAGAGAAGGTGTGGCTGATGCAGCAGGACGGGTTCACACTCGGTAACTCTCCCTCCCTCCCTCCCTCCCTGGGTCAGATGTGTCAGGGGCAGAGCTGGCTCCGGGTGCTGTGCCCCAGTCTCAGAATCTCTGCTGCTCACAGTGACTCTGAGATACGTACAAGTCTCTTTTTCCCTGCCTGGCTGTTGAAGAAGGAGTCAGGATTCTTTTGTTCTCGTTCTCAAGGTTGTTTATTTTTTCTGTTACCCATTGCATTCTTTTCCTGACCCACCGAGGTCTGTCTGGTAGGTCGGGTTGAGGCACACTGGTGTTATCTTTTTATACTAAAAACAACATGTACATTGTTTACCATAACTTCCCAATACCCATCACCTTTGTTAGACAGTGAGCTTCTACTCCAAACCAATCTAAAAGTGCCAACATCACCCAGAAGATGGAGGCTAGGAAGGAGAAGGAAAAAGGACAAGGCACTCCCAAATTCCTCCATCTTGGGACCCTGAGCCCCCATTCTAAAAACCTCAAAAATCTATTTTTCACCCCATGACAAACTAACTATTATTCTACTTAAACTCTTTTGACTTGTAATTCTTCACATAAAGGTTGGCAATTGTTTTTACCAAGGGCTAAATCAAAGGCACAGGGGGCTTGGGCTCTGTGCCAAGGTCTCTGAGCCCCCTGGGCAGGGGCTCGAGCCCTCCAGGGCAGCCAGAGGAATTTCCTGGGTTTGGGTCGGGGTTGGGTTTGGCCCCTGGCACTCACCACAGCCAGCTCTGCCCGGGCTGCCCCACCCCAGGGGCCCTCACCAGCCTCTCCTTCAGCCACACAGCTGAAACCAGATGTGGGGACACCGGAGCTGCCAGCAGGGAGGGTGAGGGTGCGCCGGGACGAGGATGGCGCTGTCACCGAGGTGGACGAGGACAGCGTGCAGAGGGTGAGTGTTCCCCTGATTTTTTAACATTTTCCTAAGCCTTCTGATGTTTACATTCTTGTAGCAAGCTTTCTCACATGCTTTCTGTAAATAACTCACTGTTTTACGTTCTTTTATAGAAGAAGGGAAATTTGGTAGACTGTTAGTTTGCCCAGTGTCGTTGGAGAGGTGACGCTTTCACCCTCCAATCCACTGTCTCTTTTAGGAAACTATAAATGTTAGAATCAAAATGTAAACTCCCCTTTTCTTCACCTTAAAAGCAACAGGGTGTGCACTCGTGTTGTTTCGTGTCCTGTAATGACAGGTGAGCCCCTTCCCCGGGCTGGGGGTGCAGGGACAGTGCCAGGGCACAAAGATGCTTCTGCAGCCCAAGGTGTCGTGGTGCCAGCAGGTTTGGCACAGCCCTGCCATGACAGCAGAGCTCGAGGGGTCTCTGTCTCTGTTCCCCAGACCAACCCCCCCAGCCTGGACCAGGCTGAGGATCTGGCTGCCCTCATCAGCCTGAACGAGTGCAGTGTGATGAACACGCTGCGGCAGCGCTTCCGAGCCCGCCTGCCCTGCACCTACGCGGGGCCCAGCCTGGTGGCCATCGCCACCGGCACCGCCGACGGCGCCGGCAAGGTGAGAGAAGGGACCGGGGACAGCGGGAAGCGGCCACCAACCCTCCTGGGGACAGTGGCGGAGGGCGCCGGGCGCGGCGGGGCCGGCAGGTGGCACCGTGGGACCGTCACAGTGCGGGGACAGTCGGGGATGCTCTGGGGACAAGCAGGACCGGGGATGCTCTGAGGACGTTTGGGACCGGGGATACTCAGGGGACACTTGGGACCAAGGATGCTCTGGGGACATTTGGGACCGGGGATACTCTGGGGACACTTGGGACCAAGGATGCTCTGGGGACATATGGGACTGGGGATACTCAGGGGACATTTGGGACCGGGATTGCTCTGGGGACATTTGGGACTGAGGATACTCTGGGGACATTTGGGACCGAGGATGCTCTGGGGACATTTGGGACTGGGAATACTCTGAGGACATTTGGGACCGGGAATGCTCTGGGGACGTTTGGGACCAGGGATGCTCTGGGGACATTTGGGACCAAGGATGCTCTGGGGACATTTGGGGACTGGGAATACTCTGGGGACATTTGGGACTGGGAATAGTCTGGGGACATTTGGGACTGGGAATACTCTGGGGACATTTGGGGACTTGGGATGCTCTGGGAACACTCGGGAGCAGGGACGTTTTGGGAGGGGGATGCTCTGAAGGTCCTGATGGCCAGGAATGCTCTGGGAGTGCTTGGTCTTGGGGCTGGGGGAGCTGTGAGGACTCATACTCAGGAGGTTCTGCACCCTGGGGAGGAGCCATCACCCTGAGTGTGAACACCTTCAGGATTTCCTCAGTGAGAAGCCTGTTTGGGATGTGCTCTGTCACCCTCTCCCTGCCCACAGATTCCCAGGGGGAAGCGGGACAACCTCCCCCCCCACATCTGCTCGCTGGCACACAGAGCCTACAGGAACCTGCTGCTGCAGAGGCAGGACCAGGCCATCGTCCCCCTGGGGCACAGCGGGGCTGGCAGGACCCAGTGCTGCCAGAGAGCCCTGGAGTACCTGGTGGGCACGGCGGGCAGCCTGGATGGCAGGGTCTCAGGTATGGGCAGGGCAGGGTCTCAGGTATGGGCAGGGCAGGGGCTCAGGTATGGGCAAGGTCTCAGGTATGGGCAGGAGCTCAGGTGTGGGCAGGTGCTGGGATCTCTGGCTTATGACCCTGAGAAAAGTTCAAAAGTCTCTTTTCCCAGCCCGGTGCTTGAAGAAGGAGTCAGGGCTCTTCATTTCTTGGTCTCAAGGTTGTTTATTGTTTTTATATCTATAAAATTCTTTCTCCTGCCCTGCCGAGGTCCATCCAGCAGGACAGTTCCAGGCACTCTGCCTGCCCCCAGGGCAGTGTTATGTCTTTATACTAAAAACTACATATACAGTATTTACCATAACTTCCCAGTACCTATTACCTATGTTAGACAGCGAGCTTCTATTTTAAACCAATCTGTAAGTGCCAACATCACAGCAGAAGATGGAGGCCAAGAAGAAGAAGAAGGAGAAAGGCTGGACATGCCCAGTTCCCTCCATCTTGCTTCCTGAACTCCCATACCAAAAACCCTAAAATCTCCTTTTCCACCCCGTGATAACTTCATTATTATTCTACCTAAACTGTTGTGGCTTGCTGATCTTCACATAAGGTTGGTAATTTGCTCCGTGGGTCATAATCAAACCCACAGGTGTTTTGGGCTCCGTGCCAGGGCTTCTGAGCCCCCTGGCAGGGGTCCTGGCCATCCTGGACAGCCAGAGGGATGTTCTGGGCTCCCACAGGCAGGGTGTCAGGTATGGGCAGGGATGCTCGGTGCTGGGCAGAGGCAGCACACAGAGCCTGTGCAGGCTGGGGGCACACAGCCACACAAAAACCTGGATTTGTGCTCCCTGGGGTGGCTCCTAAGCAGCCGATGTGGCCTCGAGTGCCGCTGTCACCGTGGCAGACTCAGCAGATTTGTGAGCAGCAGGAGGGAATCACTGGACTGGTGCTCGGGGCAGCGCTTTCACATTTCACACCTGCTCGGGTTACAGGTGACGCTGCTCAGCAGGCAGCGCCTTCAGAGGGCAGGGTTGGATTTCCCATCTCTCTCGGGTACACCGTGCTCTTGCAAAGGGCTGGGGGACGGCCTGGAACAGGCTGGGCAGGCTGGCACATCCCCTTCCCGCCAGTGGACACCCGGTGTAGGATGCTGACCCCACACCCGGGCAGCTCCCCAGGGCTGGGACAGAGCCCAGCAGAGGTGAGGCAGGAGGAGACCCATCCTCCAGAGCTGCAGGGTGGCTCAGGGGGGCTCTGCTGGTGGTTTTGCAGTGGAGAAGATCCAGGCCATGTTCACAGTGCTGGGAGCCTTTGGGTCGGTGACCACCGGGCACAGCAGCAGCTCCACGCGCTTCTCCATGGTCCTGTCGCTGGATTTCAGTGCCACTGGCCAGGTCACTGCTGCTCACCTCCAGGTACCTGTCACAGTGCTCTAATGGGAGGGCTCTGGCTGAAAATGGGGGCCCTTGGGGTGGGGATGAGCCTCCCCTGAGCTGCACTTGTCTGGGCGCAAGGGGTGATGCTCTGCTCCCTGCTCTGCTCTCTATTCTCCCTAAACCAGAGGTGCCCAAATGGCCCCAAAGGAGCAGAATCTCTGTCAGCAGCGTGGCAGGGTCCCCCAGCCTGTCCCTGTCCCTGGCAGGGAGCTGGGGGCCGTGCTGGGATGAGTTGATGATGAGGAAATGTATAATTCAGCGTTTCATTAGCAGCGCCTCGCGGCCGCCTGGAGCTGAGCCTCAGAGGGCTCTTATCATGTCAGGGCTCTCATCAAAGGCTCTTTAATCAGAGCTGCCCATGCCCCTGAGCCTTGTCTGCTCCTGGGGGGCACCAGGGCTTCCACTGCTGGCCCTGCTCTGCCCTGGGCACCCACGGGGAGCTGGTGGCCTGGGGGAGCTGTCCTTGTGCAGCAATGTCCCCATTAGAACCACCAGAACCACCCTGGCGTGGCCGTGGGACAGTCTGGGGTGGGGACCCCCAGCTCTGCACACTCATTGCTGCCTCCAGTGCTGGCACTGAACACCTTTGGCAAGGCTGGAGCTGATCTGGGCTTGTCTGGAGCCCAGGCAATGGCTTATCTCAGTCTTGCAGCATCTTTGCTGGGGCCATGGCACTGCCCCGGCCTCTGGGAGCTCAGAGGGACCGTGGGTGCTGCTTTCATGCACTGAGGTTGCTCCTTGATGCCTGGATCATGGTTCAGCTCTTGCTTGCACAGCCCTGGGTGGGAGGAGCAGCCCCCAAACCCAGCTTCTCGGGAGGCTGCAGTTTATTTCAGCCCCAAGAGAGGTGAAAGTCTCTGTTTCACCCGCACGTTCGAAGAATGAGTCGGAGTTCTTCAGTTCTGGGTCTCAGAGTTGTTCATTGTTTCTTATCTATAAAAATTTTTCTCCTGCCCTGCTGAGGTCCATCCAGCAGGACAGTTCCAGGCACTCTGCCTGCCCCTGGGGTGGGGTTATGTCTTTATACTAAAAACTACGTACACAATGTTTGCAATTACTTTCCAATACCTATCACCTATGTTAGACAGGGAGCTTCTACTCTAAACCAATCTGTAAGTGCCACCATCACAGCAGAAGATGGAAGTAGAGAAGAAGAAGAAGAAGAAAGGCTGGACACACCCAAGTCCCTCCACCTTGTCCCCAAAAGCCCTACTCTAAAAACCCCCAAAATCTACTTTTTCACCCAGTGATAATTTTATTATTACACTACTTAAACTTCTGTGGCTTTCAGGTCTTCATACAAGGTTGGTAACTTGCTCCATGGGTCATCATCAAACCCACAGGTGTTCTGGGCTCTGTGCCAGGGTCTCTGAGCCCCCTGGCAGGGGTCCTGGCAACTCTGGACACCCAGAGGGATGTTCTGGGTTCCGACACCAGCTGAGTCCCTGCAAGGAGAAGTCCAGCCCCTCTTGGCAGCTGCCAGGACCATCTCCCCAATCTCCTGTCCCCTTCCCATCTCCCTGTCCCCTTTTCCCTCCCCAGACCTTGCTGCTGGAGAGGGCCCGCGTTGCCCAGCAGCCCGAAGGAGAGAGCAGCTTCAACATCTTCCCACTGCTGCTGGCAGGGCTGGATGTGGCAGAGAGGTGGGTGTGACAGCCCTGGGCTGCCCAGGGATTTTCCTCATCCTTTATACCCAAATTCCCTCCATCAGTGGGGTTTTGAGACTCCCCTGATGAGGGATTTTGAGAGTAATTGCATGAATGGGATCTTTCTGCGTGTGGAGAGATTTTCTATGAAATGAGGGCATTTCCTGGTGCACCTCCACTAAAGCTGAAATTGGGGTGATAAATGAGACAGAGATCCCTTTCCCTCTTACTTCTGGCTCCCACCAGGCTGTGTTGCCAAGAGAAGGCTCTAGCTGATGTGCCTGTGTGGGGCAGTGCTGTGGTGGCCTGTCCCATCCAGGTTCCTCAGATGGTGGCTGGGGGTGCTGAGGGCAGCCAAGGAGGGATTTTGACTCTCATTTTTTTTTGTGACTACTCCCAGGACGATGCTGCACCTGCACCAGGTGGCTGAGAGCAATTCCTTTGGGATCAAACCCTTCACAAAGGTAGGGAGAGGGAAATGCTGAGGTGGGATGGTGCAGGGCACCCCCCTTGTCACCACCAGCTGGAGGATGACTTGGATTCCCTGGTTCCTGGGTGTCTCGTGATGATGCCACCAGACTGGGAGCCTGGAGGGGAGGGAGGGGATGTTGGGATGTGAGGAAGGGTCTCCCCAAACAAACAGCACCCCTCTGCTGGGGCTGCCCTCCCTGGGATGCCACAGCCACCCTGGGACCAGATCCTGCTGCTCCAGGGTCACCAACCCCTGATGTTCTCCTGCAGCAGCAACTCCCAGGGGCAAGAGCATCCTTTGGGCAGCCCAGAATGTGAATTTTAGGGGTTAAAGCTCCAGAGCTGACTCCCACCTCCAGCCCCTCATTAGTCTGAGCTGTCTGCAGAGCCCCAGCAGATTGTCCACGAGCCAAAGTGCTGGGATGAATCGCAGCAATTTGCAGTTACATCATCTACTGATGAATCCAGTATTCCATCTTCATTAGGGAGCTCCTGCTCCACTTTGGCAGCCAAAGGAACTGACTGCTGGAGCAGCAGCTCGGGGGAGGGCACAGCAAGCCCCTCACCCTGCTGATGCAGCAGACCTGGGCTCAGAGATGGGGTCTTACCCTCCTTTCACAGCTCTGATTTCTGGGGATTTGCCAGCCCGGAGTTCTCCCTGGTCCCTGCCAAGGTGGGACGCTGCCTGCTGGAGCTGGTGGCTCCTGGCCCCACGGAGCAGCCCCAGCTCAGGGGCTGCAGGAGGGGTGTCCCTGGTGGGAGGTGGCAGGTGAGGTCCTGCTGGTGGCCAGGAGCTGCTCAGCTCTGGGCAGGAGTGAGGGGACAGGGCTGGGCTCGGGAAGGTGTCTCTGCCATGGCTTGGAAGGGGATGAGCTTTAAGGTCCCTTCCAACCCAAAGCACTGGATGATTCCATGAAATAAAACATCCATCCCCAGCTGCTGCTCTGTAGACACTCATGGAGTGGGAATTTCATGTCCTTGTGTGACAAGGTGATGCACCCAGCTTGCTCCTAACACCGGGCACCTGAGGAACCTACCTGTGGTGGTGTTTGAGGGTCCCCAGGATGGGGGAAGAGATGGGAATCTTGACTCCATGTTTCAGAAGGCTGATATATTATATTATATTATATTATATTATATTATATTATATTATATTATATTATATTATATTATATTATATTATATTATATTATATTATATTATATTATATTATATTATATTATATTATATTATATTATATTATATTATATTATATTATATTCTTTTATTATTTATAGAATTATTATATTCTTTTATTATATATAATATAATTATACCATATCATATATCATGTCATAAAGATATACTAAAACTATATTATACTAAAATTAACTATACTATAAAGCAAGAGAAAAGAGAGATCAGAAGGCTAGAAAAGAAAAGGGATGAATAATAAAATCTTGTGACCAGAGTCCGACACAGCTGGCTGTGATTGGTCATCAAATAGAAACAGTTCACATGCTGGGTAAACAATTCTCCAAATCACATTCCAAAGTAGCAAAACACGGAGAAGCTGAAGCTTCCCAGCTTCTCAGGAGAAAAGATCCTGGCAAAGAGATTTTTCAGAAAATATGTCTGTGACACCTGCCGGTGGCTTCACCGCTTGCTCTGAATTTTCTGGGGCGTCCTGATGGTTTCCCTCTGCCTTCTGCCGGGCACAGTGCCCAGCGGAGGCAGTGACACCCCCGTCCCTGTCCCCCTGCAGCCTGAGGACAAGCAGAGAGCCCTGGTGGCCTTCTCCCAGCTCCGGGCTGCCATGGGCACGCTGGGCATCACCGCGGAGGAGCAGGCGGCCGTGTGGCGTGTCCTGGCTGGAATCTACCACCTGGGAGCTGCTGGAGCCTGCAAAGGTGAGGGCAGTCCTGCCTCTGCTTCCCTCACACCTTGTGCCTGTGCTTGGAGAGGGGAGGGAGTGTGTCCTGCCAGGGATCAGTGCTTGGTGATGATGCTCATCCTCAGGCTGCTCTGTTTTTTGGTGGCTCCAAGTTCTTCCTCGCTCTTCCTGCATGGTGGGAAGGGGGATGCTGGTGTCCTCCCTGCTTCTGGAGCAGCTCTGTGCTTGTCAAATGGGGACAGGGAAGGGGCTGCTGGGTGTTGTGGTATTTTCAGGGTCCCCAGACGAAGGGGGGAAATGATGAATCTGACTCCATGTTCTTAGAAGGGTAATTTGTTATTTTATGTTCTTATATTTTATAAAAGAATGCTATACTAAAGCTATACTAAAGAATAGAGAAAGGATACTTACGGAAGCCTAAAAGATAATAAAGAATCTTGTGACTCTCTCTCCAGAGTCCTGACACAGCCTGGCTGTGATTGGTCACTAAGTTAAAACAGTTCACCTGTTGGATAAACAATCTCCAACCACATTCCAAAGCAGCAAAACACAGGAGAAGCCAATGACATGATATTGTTTTCCTTTTCCCACATTCCAAAGCAGCAAAACACAGGAGAAGCCAATGACATGATATTGTTTTCCTTTTCCCACATTCCAAAGCAGCAAAACACAGGAGAAGCCAATGAGATAATATTGTTTTCCTTTTCCCACATTCCAAAGCAGCAAAACACAGGAGAAGCAAATGAGATAAATGAGATGATATTGTTTTCCTTTTTCTCTGAGGCTTCTCAGCTTCCCAGGGAAGAAATCTTGGGCAAAGAGGATTTTTCAGAAAATGTGATGGTGACAGGGTGTCACCTCACGCCAGCTCCTTGGGAAGGACTGGGGTGGGTGACTCCTTTGTTGGCACGTTGTCCCCAATGACACCATGAAGGGACAGCTTCAGGTAGCACTAATTTCATCATCTCTTGAGTGTCTACCACAGTAACTGAATTATAATGGGCTGAGTCTGGATGAAGGTTGTATTTATAGAGACTTTGTTAATACGGATGGGCAGAAATTGCCTTATCCCTTACAAATGATTTTAGGACGTGCTCTAACCCATTTCAGAGGCAGCCACATTGATCTACACCCTTCAATTTATGAGGGCTGCATAAAGGCTGCCATAAACTAAGGCACAGACATTTATAAATGTCTCTGCAACATGTCATAACACATCTTATGGTAATTTATGCCATTAATCATTTATTAATTATTCTAAAAGGATAGATGCTGTCATGACTTACAGTGAGTTCTCTTTTCTCCTTCTTTCTGGTGTTCTCTTTCCTCATTTCCATCTACCTTAATACCCTTCCAGCTTTTATAGATGACCCTATGCATCATGAGTGTCAGAAGGCTTTTGGCCAAAAAATTTGAAAGTCTTTCAGCCCTGTGGGTTTTCAGGAGAGCAGATTTTGGAGATGTGTCTCATTTTGGGAGTGCCCAGCTCATGGGCAGGTGGAGGGATGGTCATGGGGAGCTTTGCTTTGCTCAGACTTCCTGCACATTCTGTCCTCAGTAAATCAGCCTGGGAGGGATTGGAATGCTGTGCCCAACAAATGCTGCTCCATTCTCTGAGCAGGAGCAGGAATGGGAGCAGCAGACCCAGGCAGGGCTGCAGCTCTGAGCACTCTCTGGTGTGGGATTAACAAGCAGATCATGTCTCAGTGTCGCTCACTCTGGTATCGATTCCCCCACCGTGTGTCAACAAAAGGGGAGAAATGAAAGGAAATACGGATAAAAAATGGATCAAAGCCGGGTGGAGCAAAAGTCTCAGTGGGGGCGACAACACTTTTAATGTGGTTAAACCTGTTTCCCGATAGCCATCTCTTCCCTTCCCCTTTCATGCCCTTTGATGTTGTGTATTCCAAATCCTCTCCTTGAAATCTCACCAAAGGGAGCCTCAGCACTGCTTTTCCAGGGCATTCAGGAGCTCAGCCAGGCACCTCCTTCATCCCCATCCCCTGCCCTGGCATGTGTTAAATGGGCCCCAGTGTGGGCTAAAGGCACCTTTTTCCCTTCTCTCCTCACCCATTCCATTTGTGCAGGAATAAACCAGGAGGGAATAGCACCACCTCTCCCTGGCTGGGGGTTGAAAATGCATTTGCAGCTACAAAAATGCCGAGAAGAAAAGGCTGAATTTCAAAAGCTCCTTCTGCTCCATCCCAGCTGCCTTTGAAACGTATTAGAGCAGCTCTTTTATTAGGAGAGCAGCCTGGCAGCTGGAGGCCAGCAGGGCACCCCGGGCACCATTCACCTGAGTGCTCCAGTCCCTTTGTGGGCTGCAGAAAATCCCCTGGTTTAATTTATTTGCTGTCCCTGTAAGCAGAAGGGAGGCTTGGGGCGCAGCGGGGGCAGCGTTCAGCTCGCTCTCACGCTGTCCTTTTGCTGCCTGACATTATCAGAATATCAGAATATCAGAATAAAGCTTTGTGGCTCCCTGCTCCCTGTGGGCTCCCCAGCACACACCTGTAATGGAGGTGGCTGCCATTCCAGCCCTCCTGGTGCTGCCACAGCTGTGTCAGGAGTCACTCCAAACCCCCTGGCACAGTGAGGCTGCTGCAAATCCGCCCTCCAGAACTCCTCTGGATGCAGGAATACCACAGGGCAGGCAGGAGGGTTGGAACCTGCTGCTCAGGTGGGGGACACTGAGCTGCCCCAAGCCCTGCAGAGGTCAGGGGCAGCAGGAGGGACAGGAGCACTCAGGCAGCCAGGGGGGAAATTTGGGGTCAGTGAGACCACCAGCAACAGCCCAGGGTGAGTGCTTGAGCTGCTGTGGCCCTGCACAGATCCACCCCTGTGGCATCATGGCCTGGGAACCCAGGAAATTGGGAACTGAGCAGTTTGGGAATGGGCTGGGGCTGTAGCAAGAGAGGCTGAGCTGTCCCTGTGAGTGCTGATCCTGTGTTTTCTTTCTGCTTCTCTTAAATATTGCCTCGGCCAAAGTAATTCCCTTCAGGTGTTAAAGTCAGCAGGTTTTCCATGGTCACATCACACTCAGGAGAGCCATGTGGAGCTGCTGGTTATAGCTCATGGAGGCTAAAATGGTGCCTGGGGATGCCAGAGCTGAGTGGACCCTCTTGTTTGTCCCAGGGATGCTGGAGTGGGCAGTGTGGGATGCTGGAATGGGTATTTTGGGATGCTGGAGCAGTGTAGGGTGCTGGAATGGTCAGTATGGGATTCCAGCCAGGTCTATACAGCCCCCCCAGCCCTTCCAATTCCCCATCAGGCAGAGCTTTTGTGTCTGACAGGAATCAGCATCCGTCCAGCCAGCTCAGACAAGAACAAGTGGAAACAAAATAAATCAAAGCCTGGAGTGTTGAGGCAATTCCCCTGCCTGCTCCAGCACAGCCCTTGATGTTGGAGTCCTTCAGTCAGCAATGAAATACTGGGGAAGGATCAAAGGGGCAGGGAGAAGGGGGTTGATTAATCAAGCACCCCCAGCCCTGCTTTGTGCATCCCCTCAGCCAGGAGAGGGTTCCCCATGGAGCTTCCCAGGGTGTGGCCATCCCTCACTCTCCATCCCACACCTTCTCCCTGCCACCAGCCTCCAGCTGTGTTTTAAGGGCCCATTTTAGCTGAGAGCCCCCCAAGCTCCTCATCCAGCACCCACAAGTGCCACCCTGAGGTCTCTGGGTGATTTTGGCTGCTCCCATTTTTGCTCATCCCTCTGTGCTTCTGAGCTGTGCTGCCCGGCTTCCTCCACAGCACCTTTCTGCTCTGGATTTGTAAAAGGATTAATCCTGCGGATTACTTCCCTATTGATTTAAATCATTAAGCTGGGATCGTTATCACCGGCTGCGAGCCATGTCTGCTCGAGGGGAGGAACTGCTGCTCCCGCCTGTAGGGACAGCAAACACTGCTGGGACCCTGAAAGGTGATCCCGGATTTCCAGGGATTGCTTCCTAATCCCATCAGCTCCCACCAGCACATCTGCTGCTTTGCCCTGCTGAAACTCTGATGTCCTGTGGTTCGCTTGGGACCCGACTTGCCTTTGGACCATTTTGATTCTGGGGGTGCACGAGGGGGCGTTTTGGTGATGCTGAGCCCCCTCGTGCCCCTCCCCAGTGGGCAGGAAGCAGTTCCTGAGGTTCGAGAGCGCCAGCCGCGCTGCCGAGGTGCTGGGCTGCGACGTGGAGGAGCTCGGCAGCGCCGTCTTCAAGCATCACCTGAGGCACATCCTGGCGCAGGTGACAGCGCGGGGTCGGCCCCAGGCAGAGGAGAGCCCGCCAGGTACCGCCACGGCCCCATCCCCTTGATCAGCGGAATTAGGAGTTTACAATTATAAATTGTAAAGAGGGTGTGGTTTATTGCAGCCGGGGTGCGTGGGTGTGGTTTATTCCAGCTGGGACCATGGGGGGGTGTTTCCACCAAAATTTCTGAGATGGGTGAGATGGGTTTTGGGTTTAAACACACATTGAGCCCCCAAGCTCACACCTCCCTGCCTGCCTATTCACCACCCAGAGTTTTTGGTGGTGCCATACCTCATGGTAGTCCTGGGTGGGTGTTTTTGGTGAAGTAACATCATCTTCATCAATGTTCACTGCTTGAGTTTTTTTTCTGGGCAGGCACAGTGGAGGTTTGGCTTTCACTCAGGCCAAAACCAGGAGCCTGGTTCTTGCTGGCTCCTTCAGTGAAAGGTTTTGCTTTATGGGTTTCAACAGTGCCTGAGTTTTGCTTTACTGAGTTATCTTTATGGCCTTTACCTAGAGACTAAATTCTTACATGTTCTGTTACAAGTTGCCTCTACCTAGCAAGTTATATTCCTGTTAGAAACTGCAATTTGCATATTTGTTAAATAAGCTATATATCATTATATATTTCTCTCTCTATATATATATTATATTATAAATATAATATAAAAATATATAATATTATCTATAATATACAATATATTATATACTATATAATATAGATAAAATAATACCTAATATCTATCTATTATATAGATATTTTTATATATTACATTTATATTTTTAATATATATATTTCTGTTGTCCTCCCCCCACCTAAGTACATTACATGCTTCCAAAATTCTGAATTTTCATGGACATATATGTTTCCCATATCACCTTTCCCCTTTGTTTCTGGGGGAGAGGGAATGGTGAGGCAAATTGTCCTGTTTTTCTCAGGCTGAGAGGTCCAGGTAGGTCTTAAAATTAATAAAATCATTAACTGTGCTGTGTCACATCACTGCCCTCAGCTCTCCAGCTGCCCCTGCCTGACCCTCCTTAGGGACAGGTGAAATGAGATGAATTCAGATAAGTGATGTGGCTCAAATGCTGTGAGATGTCTGCCTAGAAAAATGGGGGAAATCCCCAAGCTCCACAAATTAGCTGGTGTTGTGCTCCAAGCCCCTGTGTCCTGCAAGGAGATCTGGATCAGGGATTGTGCTGCTGAGCCACCAGAAACCTTAAATTATTGTATGGCTCTGATTTATGGAGGCAGACCCAGCATGTGTGAGGTGGGAGGGTGAGATTTTGCCTGGATTTCAGATCAGCCTTCCCAGGCTCCTTAAAGGTTGGACTTGATGATCTCGGAGGTCTTTCCCAACCTTGATGATTCCATGGCAGCAGCAGAATTCCAGCTGGGCCCTGCAGGTTATCCTGATAAAAACCAGAACCTGAGGAGGAGACCTTTGGCATGGCAATAGTTGCATTCCTTAAATCCACGAGAACTGAAGGCAGGCCAGGGGATGTGCTGTGGAGCTGTGTGGGCTCTCCTGCACCACAACCCAGGGAATCCCAGACCCCACCTCAGCTCTGAACCTGGCTGGAAATAAACGTGTTTCCTGCTCTTCCCTCCGCTGTGCCAGGGCCGAAGATGACGGGAGTGGAGTGTGTGGAGGGAATGGCCTCGGGGCTCTACGAGGAGCTCTTTGCTGCTGTGGTCTCGCTCATCAACAGGTACCAAAGAGCTGCTGGGAGCTGGGGGTGGCAGCCCCTTCTCCAGGGGCATGGAGCAGGTGGCTGATTCCTACTGGAAAAACAGGCAGTTGTGTGAAAATCCTTATGTGGGAGTGGCGCTGGTATTGTAGAATGGAGGGAGACCCTGACGCAGGGGATGATTGGCATTTGAATTTGATTGGCATTTGATATTGATTCAGAAGGCTGAACAATTGCTTTATTAAAACTATACTATATTATATTAATATTATAATTATACCAAAGAGATACAATATAGGAGTGTGCCCCCTGTTAATGGAGTGATAAAACTGTCCTTTGTCCCTCAAAAAGGAAAGAAGCCCAGAAGTTTCTCTCTCTCCTTGATTAGGTAAAAAAGCCACCCCACTGATAGGCCTAGGGGACTTCACCTCAAACTTAAAAATAACCAATTAGACAAGAGCCAAAAAGCCCCACCTAAGCAATTTACTAGAAAAAGAAGTGAACAAAGAAACTAATTGCTTTTGTGAGGTGTTTTACCAAGAGCAAGGACCTCCTGCACCTGGCTCGGTTTTTCTCTGTTATTTTGCCTTTCATTAAACCTTTTTGTTTTCAACACTACAACAGAAGCCATCCTGCTAATTTTTATGCCTCCAAAGGTAGTTGAGCTATCTTGAGTGTGTTATAGACCTCCAAAAGCTTTTAAGACCTAGCTCAAAAAGACTACTATAACTATACTATACTAAAGATACATACTAAAGAAAATCTCGTGGTTGTCTCCAGACGCTTAGGTACAGCTTTGACTCAATTGGCTAAGGAAACAAAAGAACTTTCACTGGTGCTTAATTAATTAAATTATTTTAGGTAAATAATTTTCTTAACGCATTTTACGTGTGTAAAAGTAATAGGAGTACAGAACAGAGATAAGAATTGGGTTTTTTTCTTCTCAGTGCTTCTCCAGAAAGAATCTTTGGGAAGTTGTGCTCTCTGTGAAGAGAGCTGAGGCTACAGCGCTGGCGCTTGGGACTGCAATGTCTCTTGTGGCACTATGAGGGCTCAGCTGGCACCCCTCTGCTGCCGTTTGTGGGTAAATCCTGATGCTGTGTGTGGCTCTCCCCAGGTCCTTCTCCTCCCAGCACCTCTCCATGGGCTCCATTGCCGTGGTGGACACCCCTGGCTTCCAGAGCCCGCGACAGCAGCGGCGCGAGCGAGCGGCCACCTTCGAGGAGCTGTGCCACAACTACGTCCAGGAGAGGCTGCAGGGGCTCTTCTATGAGAAAACCTTCCTGTGGGAGATGGAGAGGTACAGAGAGGTGAGGAGCAGGGCTTGGGAGCAGATCCCAGCACCCGGGAGTGCCTTTGTGCCCAGGAGTCCCTGGGCACTGTGATGTGAGTGAATAATTCAGGGGCTTTGCTGGGAGGGCTGCAGTAGGGCTGGGGGAGCTCTGCATGGAGCAGAAGCCTCTCTCTGCACCCCCTGCCTCAATTCTGAATCCTATTGGCTATTTCTGCTCTCTTGGCATCTTTGTGGAAGCTGCCATGGCAGGAGGGTTGGAACAAGATGATTTTTCCCAGCACAAACCCTTTTGGAATTCTATTATGTGCTTGCTGCAGCTCAGGAGACTTTGTGCCTTCTGTTGGTGCAGCTGACTTTTTCCTCAGGTGATGAATAATTGAGGATAGAAAGGAAAATGATAAATTATTGCAGAAATAAGCTGCTGAGAAACCTACAGGCAGAGATGAACTTATTATAGGCTTGAAGGAGTTACCATAATGCCTCAGCCCTGGGAAAAGAACTGAATTCCTATGGTTTAACACAGACATCATTGAGTAAGGATAGATGTGCCTTTCCCTGGTGGTGAAGACTTCCAGATGCCATCCCACGACTGAAACAAGCTTTTAAATGACGTTTTCCAGGAAAATGTCGAGGTGTCTTTTGACTGAAACAAGCCTTTAAATGATGTTTTCCAGGAAAATGTCGAGGTGTCTTTTGATCCTCCAGAGCGCTCTCCGCTGGCCACGCTGTCCATCATCGACCTGAGCTGCTCCCAGGTACCCTGTCCCCTCTGCATCCTGCAGTGAGGGCTCCAGAGGCAGAGTGGGAGCATCCCAGAGCAACCTGGGGTGTTGCAGGGAGAGGGGGGCACAGCATCCTCTTTGGACTTTTTGCTTTTTAAACTATGAACACCCTCCCTGACCAAGCTCTGCTCTCCATTACCCCCTTCCATCCTGGGTTGATGGGACACTGCTGAGGGCAATGTGCAGAGCTGGATCAGGTTGGAGAGGGTCTGCTCTGGGCTGGGGGTACAGCTGGGTGGTGGGAGCAGGGTGGGGGAGCAGAGCAGGCTGTGGTGGAGCCCAGAACCCCCCGTGTCCCTCGGTATTGGAATTAAATACCAATATAGCCGGATGGAATGTGCCTGGGCTCGTCTGGCCCTTGCTGCTTGACCAAGGTGGCAGCTGTGGTGGTTACACCCCAGAAACACCTTTGGCTAGCTGGTTGTTGCAGCTGAGTGCATGGAGACAAGTCCAGGCATGCAGGAGCTCAGGTTTACCTCTGCTGGAGAGGCTTTAAGGTGAGGATGAAGGAAAGGAGTCAGTTCTGATGGAGGTTTGGATCCAGAGCTTTATTCCTGGCCCACAGGCCTCTGAATCCAGCACCAGCTCCAACAGAACTCCCCAAACCGCGTGGCTGCTGTTCCTTTTAACCCTGGGGAGAGGGGCAGGGAAGGGGTAGGGATCTCACCAACCAGGTAAGGGTGGGGGGGAGTCTCAGGGGACAAATGACACCTGGATGGCCCAATGTCCCCAGGGCTGAGAGGCATCTTTTGAACGACGCCCTTTCTGGAATGCCAAGATTGAAGGACAGCACTCAGCAGGGGTCAGGGAGGGGGAAAGGAGAGGTGATTTGCACACCTGGGGAAGGAACCAGGATAGCTGAGGCAGGCTCTTCCATCACACTGCAACACCTGGGCAGCCACAGGTGCTCAAGGGCAGCGCCGGGGCCGCTCGCCGGGGGCTGCTGTGGATCCTGGATGAGGAGGTGCTGGTGCCAGGCTCTGGGGATGGCACTGCCTTCGAGCGCCTCTGCTCCTACTTCGCCACCAAGGCACCCCACCAGGACGGTGAGTTGGGCTCGACTCGGCTGCCCAGCCTCTGGCATCGCTGGGTTTGGGATTTTGGGGAGATGTGGATGATTCAACCCCTCACTGGGTTTTTTTTCTGGGTTGGTCCTGGGGTGCTGTCACTGCCACAGGTGAGGGGCACCTGCGCAGGTGTGAGCAGACGCTGCACTTCGAGATCTGCCACCAGCTGGGCACGGCCCCCGTGCGCTACGACCTCACGGGCTGGGTCAGCAAGGCCAAGTTCAACCTGTCGGCCCAGAATGCCATCCAGGTGCTGCAGAACTCCACGGTGTAAGTGCCAGGAGGTGCCACAGTGCCCGTGGGAGGGTGTTGGGGGTGCCCCTGCCCTGAGTTCAAACCTGCCCCAGCTCTGGAGACCGAGGGTGGAGTGGGGCATCTCTTGTGTGAACAGCGGGGAATGTTTCCCACTGCAGAAGGCAGCTTTAGGTGGGATTTTGGGGAGAATTTCCTGGCTGTGAGGGTGGTAAAGCCCTGTTCCATCTCTGGAAGTGTCCAAGGCCAGGTTGGACAGGGCCTGAAGCAACCTGGGCTAGTGGAAGGTGTCTCTGCACAAGTCAGAAATGTGAGGCTTCCCCAGCAGCTGCCCAGGTTTTTCCCTCTGCTTTGAGCAGCCTTGCAAACGAAATTGGAATTGAAAGGGAACTGAAGTGCTGCAGGTGTCTGTGCACACAGGGGGATTTTAACCTTCTGCTTGCATGCTCCTGGCTCATTTGGTTTGGGCTTCAACCCAGGGAAACTTTAACAGAGCAGAGAACACCTCCATGCTCCAACCAGGGAGGATGGAGAGGGTGCAAGTGTCCCATCACCCTATTGCACACCTCAGAGCAACACTGTGACCGTGTTCACAGGGGTCTCAGGTTGAGGGAAGAGACGAGGATCTGACTCCATGTTTCAGAAGGCTTGATTTATTATTTTATTATTTATATTACATTAAAACTATACTAAAAGAATAGAAGAAAAGATTTCTTCAGAAGGCTAGCTAAGAATAGAATAAGAAGGAATGATAACAAAGGCTCTGTCTTGGACTCTGTCCGAGCCAGCTGGGCTGTGATTGGCCGTTAATTAGAAACAACCACATGAGCCCAATCCCAGATGCACCTGCTGCATTCCACAGCAGCAGATAACCATTGTTCACATTTTGCTCCCGAGGCCTCTCAGCTTAGGAGGAAAAATCCTAAAGAAAGGATTTTTCATAAAAGATGTCTGCGACACACCCCCAGTTTGGAATGTGGGGCGCTGGGTGCTGCATCCCCGTGGAAGAAGCCGGGATGCCGACCCGGGCTCCGTGTGTGTGTCTGTGTGTCCATCCCGCAGATCCGCGGTGCGGGAGCTGGTGCGGGCTCGGGCGGCGGCTCCGCTGTGCTGCCCTGCCCTGGCCGGGCTGGAGGGGCGCTCCCAGGCCGCCCTGCACCGCAACGCCTGCCTGAGGAAGACCTTCGCCAGCAGCTTCGCCGCCGTGAGGAAGAGGTCGGTGTGCGCGCAGATCAAGCTGCAGGCGGTGAGTGGCAGCGGATGCGGGACGCGGGGGTGGTGACACGCGGCGTGGTGGTACCCGGGGGGGGTTTGTCTTGGATACGGTGCCTTACAGGGGTGTCTGCACCCCCAGTAGGGAGATACTGCCCGTCCCCGCTGGGGCTGTGGCCACCGGCGGTGATGCGCTGGGCTGTGCTGGGCTGCTGGCACTCGGGGAGAGCCCCCAGGCAAAGAAATCAGGCACGGACGGCGCACAGATCACACACTGATCTCAGATCACACACAGTTTACATACAGATCACACACAGATCTCACACAGATCTCACACAGATCACACACAATTTACACACAGATCACAGAGATTACACAGTTTACACAGATCTCACACAGATCTCAGATCTCACACAGACTGCACACAGATCAGACAGATCACACACAGATCTCACACGGATGACACAGAGATCACACAGATCTCCCACAGTTTACACACAGATCTCCCACAGTTTACACGCAGATTACACACCATTTACACGCAGATCACACCCAGATTACACCAGCACCTCGCTGCTTTAATTCTCTTTAGTGCTCAGACTGTAGCCAGCCCTGGGCGCTGGGCACTGCCAGGCTCCTGCTGCTCTCACACCTCATTAAGTGGCCAAACTCTCTCAGGAGAGGAGGCTCAGGCTCTGCTGAGTCCCTGGCCAGCCCGTTCTGGGGTCTTGCCTGTCCCTGGCAAACCCCCTGCCCAGCATCCCTCAACCTCAATGATTTTTAATCCTTCCAGTCCAAACCATTCCATGATTCTACAAATCCTGGTATTTCTACAAATCCTGGTACATTTTCTGGCCATCACTTGAACATGTGGCACATCAGGAGGAAGCGTCCTGCTCACCACCCGCGTTCACCCTCTGATTGAGGCAGTTCCCAACACAGAGCTGACCCCTCCACCTACCCAGACGCCCTGCAGGTGGCACAGGGAGCCTTTCCCAGTGCCAGCACACGCTGACCCTTTGTCCCCACTGACCTCTGCCACCCTGCAGGACGCCCTCACCAACCTCCTCCGACGCTCCCAGCTGCACTTTGTGCACTGCCTCCTCCCAGGGATGGGCTGGGAAGGGCCGGTCCCTCGGCCCCCAGCGCCACCAGATGCAGCCCCACAGCTGGATGTGGTGGCCCTGAGGACACAGCTGGAGGGGACCCAGCTCCTGGATGCCCTGCGCCTCCACCGTGTCGGTATGTCCAGACCCTTCCTGGCCCATGCCCGTCCCACCTGCAGCTCCCTGCCCCTGCTCAGCCTTTGCTCATCACCTGCTTCTCACCAGCGGGCAAGGAATCCCTCCTCCTTCAGAAATTCCCTGTTCAGAAATTCTCCTCCATTTATATTCCTGCTTTTTGGAGGCGTTCTGAGCCCCTCTCCTGCCTGAGCTCTGTGGCTGCAGCTCTAGTGGAGCATCAGGCTGGACCTGCACTGCCCACAGCCCATGCCATGGGGACAGGGAGCAGTGCAGGAGGCCCAGGGGCATGTCCTGTCTCACACAAGGTGCTGGGGTGGCATCTGGCCACCTCAAACTCATCTCAGTGCCCTCTCCCTGCCCTGGCTGCAGGGATTTCCTCTCTCAAGGCAGTTCCCCATGTCCCCTCCACCCCTGGTGCCCTTTGACGTGCACAGGATGTCCCAGCAGGTCCCTCCCCAGTGTGCCAATGCCCTGGGTGTGGTGCAGCCCCCAACAGCCCCGTGTGCCCCCAGGCTGTTCAGATCATGCCCTGGGTGTGGTGCAGCCCCCAAGAGCCCTGTGTGCCCCCAGGCTATTCGGATCGGCTGCTCCTCACCCAGTTCCGCAGGCGCTTCCAGGTGCTGGCTCCCGAGGTGATGAAGAAGCACAACTCTGCCTACGAGGTGCCAGATGAGAGCAAGGTGTGTGTGCTGGGCTGGGGGGCACGGGCTGAGACCCCCAGTGGGGCTGTGATGATGCCAGAGCTGAGAGGAGGATGTGGGCATTGCTGTGGTCCAGTCCCTCTCCCTGGCTCCCAAAAAACTGAGGACGAGCCAGGCAACATTCCCAGAGACCCAAGAGAGCAGGGACTGTGGAATCTTTTGAGCACTGGGCATCACCTGCAGCCCGGGGTGACTCCTCACCTCACCCCGTGATGCTGGCAGCCAAAAGAGCTCAGGAGGGCATCTGGGCACCTGCCAGTTTTATTTGTTTCTGAGTAAATCTGTAGCAAAACCAGCGCAAAGCCATGCCTGGAATAAGGCTGTGGATGAGCCACCAAGAGCTGAGAGGAGCTGAATTAAAGCTGGGCACGTGCTGTGCTGTGCAAACTGCAGCCAGCATATGCAAAGGCAGTTAAGACCTCGGGATTTAATAAGACAAGTCTGACAATTGGGAAAGGTCAATATTGCCATGAAATGCTGTCGGAGGCAGAGGGTGCCTTGTCAGCAGCGTGTAAGCAGGGGATTTGGAAAATCCCATCCTCCCTGGAGCTTGCTGCCACAGGGGTTTGTCAGCTGGGAAATGCTGCCTAGGACACAGCATGAACCTGGCTCTGGAGCAGGAGAGAGGCTCAGCTGTGAGGGGACAGCGAGAGCTGGCCCTGTGCTTGTGCTGGGGTGGGACTGTCCTGCACAGCCCTGCACCACTCCTGCTCCCAGCAGTGCCACCAGACCAGGCACAGGAACTGGTCTGCTGTGCTCACAGCTCTGCTGCTTCCTCAGCCTGGCACGGTGTTTGTGCTCTGTGATCCTTATCTCATTCCCTGCTGTGCTCCATGCCCTCCTTGCACGGCAGCTGGTGAGGCATGGGGTGCAATCCTGCTGCTCCTGGGTCTGTGGTGGAATATTCCTTCTGTGGGTTTGTCCTTCAGGGAGCAGATGAGATGATGTTGTGTGGAGTGAGGTGATAGCAGAGGAGTTTTGTTACAATTTCTGCAGCCCTGGGGCTTTCAAACCACCCATCCAGACAGCGTGGCTGCCCCAGAGGGGTGGCTGATGTTGCTGCTGTTGTGTTCATGTTCTGGTCCAAAGCTTGGAGTAATTGAGTTCAGGCTTCTCCTTGGGATAATCTCCTGCTCGAATCCTCCAGGAGTTCTGTGCTGTGCGCTCAGGGGGGACCTCAGCCCTTCCCCCTGGTTTTGGCTCCATGGGATGAGCTGTTGGTGAGGTGGGCAGGAGGGGAGCACTGAGTGCAGCTGGAGGGTGCTGGGACAGGCACTGTCCCCTCTGTCACCTCCTGCCCATGCACCAAGGCTCTGCCAGACCAGGGATGGCAGCAAAAGGAGGAGAATCTCACCTGCAGCTGCAGATCTCTGCTCCCCACCCTGCTGAAAACCCTGGGGGAGGAAAGTCCTTGCCCTGGGACTTGGGACTGGGCTTTGGCAAGGGGAGGAGGAAAGGAGGGCAGGGCTGGGTGAGCCCTCGCTGGGTGCCCACGAGGACTGGGGGTCTCTGCACCCCATTTCAGCAGCTCCCAGCAGGGTGTGGGTGTTTCCTCAGCAGTCCCATGATGTGTCCCTTCTCTGTAGGCTATCGAGGAGCTGTTCCAGGCGCTGGATCTGGAGAAGAAGAGCGTTGCCATAGGACGCACCCAGGTACCACCACTGTGCCCTGCTCCCCCATTGCTCTGGTGTGTGTGGGCACAGCCCCATGCCAGGCTCCCCAGCAGCCCAAAGTTCCTCAAACTGGGGACAAAGGCTCTCCTCCACTGCTGCATGTGGCACTAGGTGGGCTGGGAAACCGAGACTCGCTAAATATCAGAGCAAAGCCTCCTAATTCTCATCTGAAAGCAGAACCCAGGGTAAATCCTGTACCTAATTACCAAAATCCAGCCAGCCCCTGGTGGTATTTAAGTCCCTAATTACCATTGATGTCTCCTGGGAGGGAAGGGGGCTTGGGCAGCTTGTGGGTTTGCTGCAGAGCAGGAACTGTCACAGCAACCACATTTGAACTTCAGCATGATGGTCTGAAAGAAAAATTAATTTCACGTGTGTGCTTGCCTTCAGCTCTGGAGTTTGTAAAGAAAGAATTCACGGAACGGTTCCGTGGAGCAAAATGACTTTCTTTTATCCTGCACTGAGCAGTTTGTAATTATCTCCTCTCTGGAACCCTCGTTTTAATCAATAGCACGGTGGCAGCCCCGGTCACATTTCGTTAGGGACGGGTTCGCTTCCCCGTCGCTTTGAGCATTGATTTTGTACCAGCTGTGAAACTCGCAGGCTTGGGGAGTTAATTCAGACATTAATGAGGCAATCGAATGGGTGGTGGAGCAATCATGGCATCAGCTCATGAGAGAGCCACTTTCCTTGGGGTTGTGCTGTGATTCAGTTTGGCATGGCTGAAGCGCAGCTCTCTCAGCACAGCCCCGGCCTCGCCCGGGTCACTCAGGGTTATTAAAGCTGCGCCGTGCAAATGGTTGGGAGCTCCTGATCCTGGATTCCAGGAGCTTCTCCCAGCAGTGACCCAGAGACACTTCAGATACTCAGAGATTGATACTGGCCTGGGTCTGATGGCATCAGCAAAACTGTGCCATTGCTGAGGCGTTTCAGAGAAAGAAAACAATCTGGTTTATTTTGGTTTTTCTATTGTAACACATCATTGCTGTTACCTGTGTGCATCTGAGTGTCACCTGTTAGAATCCTCTGTCAGTGGGGGTATCCATCCATCCATCCATCCATCCATCCATCCATCCATCCATCCATCCATCCATCCATCCATCCATCCATCCATCCATCCATCCATCCATCCATCCATCCAACCCCAGAGTGAGAAGAAAGGGCAGCATCCCACAGGAAAAGTTTTGAGGAATTGCACCTTGTGATGGTCAATGTCTCTCTGAAGGAGGAGGGAGAGTTTCCAGCCCTGACCTGGGGTGTGTGACCTGTTCCTTGCTTCCAGGTGTTCCTGAAGCCAGGGGTGATCTCCAGGCTGGAGAAGCAGCGGGACAAGCTGATAGCCCAGAAGATGACTCTGCTCCAGGCTGCCTGCAAGGGCTTCCTCAGCCGCCAGAAGTTCAAGAGACTGAAGGTACCCATCCTGTGGGCTGGGGACACCTGAGCCCATACCTGGCATGTGGCCCACAGCACCCAAATAAGATCTTTTTGAGCTCCTTTGAAGCTTTCCCCTGCAGCCATGAGATGCTGTGCTGCCATCCCTGAGCTCCTCTGCCCCTTTCCCTGTCCAGCCTGGTGTCCCATCCTGGTGCTCCCTGGCTGGGTGGGGGCCATCCCTGCTGTGTCCCCACAGATCCAGCGCCTGGCCATCCGCTGCATCCAGAAGAACCTGCAGGTGTTCCAGGCTGTCAGGCACTGGCCCTGGTGGCAGCTGCTGAGCCACCTGAGGCCCCTGCTCAGCGTGAACCTCGCTGAGGAGCAGCTCCGTGCTAAGGAGGTGAGTGCCAAGGGCTGGGATGGGCGGGACAGGGCAGTGTCACTACAGGACACGAAATAAAATGATGCAGGCACTGGAATCTCCAAGGTAAAACAAAAGGAAGTTCAATTTCTGACTCCACGCGTTCTGCAGAGCTGTGGAGGGAGAAGTGACTTCTTGCTTAGAGGGACAGTAGCAAACACACCATGTCCCCGCAGTCAAACCCCATTTGATGGGGTCCAGGGATCCCCCACTACCCTCCTCACGCTCTCTGCAAGCTCCAGGGGCTGTGTCAGAGCCAAACCCCTGGGGATGGGTTTGTCAGCCTGTGGGGTGCTGAGAGATGAGCATTCCAACACCCCTGTGGACAGAGGGGACTCCACTCTGTGCTGTCCCCACTGCTGTGCTGGCATCCACCTGTGTTGCC
The DNA here is from genome assembly GCF_037042795.1 of Molothrus aeneus. NCBI lineage: Eukaryota > Metazoa > Chordata > Aves > Passeriformes > Icteridae > Molothrus > Molothrus aeneus. Next base: position 9,566,181 of record NC_089663.1, on the reverse strand, counting down.
CTGGGTGATGGGAGATGCTAATGGACATTTTTTTGTCCCAGGAAAGGCTCCTTTCACCCCTCTGCACCCTCTGAGACCTGTGCTAAATTCCCATCTTCCCTGGAGTCCCACTCCTCCTCTTGCCTTAGTGAGGTTTTAACAAGATGTTTTCAGGCTGGCTCAGATGAAATAAAAGCTGCCCAAGCCTCTGTTTTTGTCTCCAAACCCACCTGGGATCCATCAGGCCCCATCATCTGTTAACCTCTGTTTTTATCACCACTCTGCATGCTCAGTGTTGGACATCAAAGCAGGACAAGGCTGCATGGAGGAGCTCCTGCTGCCTGGGAAGGAATCACAGCCAACACCGTGCCTTTGCACCGTGCTCTGATACCTGCCAGGGCCCTGGGACACTCCCTGGGCATGATCCAGGCCCCTGGCTGCTCATCCCAGGCTTTTGAGGTTTGCTGCTCTCTCATAAAACATGCTCCACACACAGCAAAGCTGACATTCCCTCCGATGGAATTCATGTCAGGAGCTGTAGTCCTGGCAATTTGCAGTGAGCAGCCTTCAAAGTTGCCTGGTAAATTTTATTAATAAGGCAGCTCTGTCTCTTCCACTTATTTTGAGCAGAAAACAAGGTTTTCATAAATAAACCGAGGATGCTGGAACTCTGTGTTTTTTTCCAATCTTCCCTAGGAGGAGCTGGCGGCGCTGAGAAGGAAGCTGGAAAAATCCGAGCAGGCATGCAGCGAGCTCAGACAGACTACAGAGAGTCTGGAGAGCAAGGTACAGCCCCAGAACCTCTGGGACAGACCCCAAAACATCTGATACAGACCCCAAAACTTCTGCCACAGCCCTGTTTGGCCAGGCTGGGACAGGAGCTGATGGGGATGAACAGGAGCAGCAGTTCCAGCAGAGCAGGAGGAGCCATGGGCAGGGATGGTCCCCTGGACAGGATTCTGGACAGGCTGCAGTGTCCAGCTGCAGAATTCCAGGCTGGCATCACTCCAGGCTGCCCAGAAAAGCTGTGGCTTCCCCATCCCTGAAAGTATCCAGGGCCAGGTTGCATGGGGCTGGGAGCAACCTGGGCTGGTGGAAGGTGTCCCTTAAAGTCCTGGATGGGCTTTAAGGTCCTTTCCAGCCCAAGCCATGCAGGGATTTCATGCTCCCAGCTGGCTGCTGGTCCTCTGTGGGCTCTGCTCCTGGAGACGCAGCTCCTTGTGATTGTGCCTGGGATTTTGCCAAGCATCACGAGGAGAAGGAGCTCCCAAGGTTTCTATAAATACCCTGGGTTTTCCCAGCTCCCTTGGCTGCAGCAGGGCTGAGCTGGGTCTAGGCTGCAGCCAGCAGCCCCCAAGGCCAGGACCCTCCTCATCCCTGGGAAAAGGGGGCAAAGATGGTTTAGTTTAAGCCCTTTGGGAATGCTGAGCGAGGCAACTGCCTCAAGGCAGACCTAGGAAAACACCAGGGAGAGAAATCCTGTGGGATTTCCTTACTGGGTTAAGCTTGTGGGACTCCCTAAGGAGCCTGCACAATGTGAGGTGCCTTAAAATGCTGTCAGACACAGGAGAGGAGTGTTGGAATGCTGTGTTTTCCTGTGGCTCTGCAGCCCCTCGCTGGACTGGCTGAGCAGGAAGGACCATGTGCCCGTCTGCTCTGCGGAAAATGGAATTGATTTTCTGGATTAATAATTCTCCCCTTCTGCTCCTGGTTTCAAAGCAAATTTAATGCAATAAAGTAGGACAATGGAGAGCTGTGATGAGCCCTGCAGTGCAGGCAGCGTGGCACAGGCAGCTGCCAGGCAGGAGCCTGGGCTCCCACTGGTGACACTGGCCAGTGCTGCTGTGCACTCCTGAGACCAAGGCAGAGCTCTCAGGATGGCTGTGGCGTGGCAGAAACCCCCCCAGCCATGCCCAGACTGCCCCCCTTCTCCCCCAGATCATCGACCTGACCACGGAGCTGTCGGATGAGCGCTACAAGGGCGATGTCACCTGCCAGGCCCTGGACGGGGAGCGGGCGGAGCGGCTGCGGGGCACCCGCGAGCTGCAGGAGCTGCAGGTACCACAGCCCCGAGCCCCTGTGCGGGGACAGCGACCTTGCCATCCCCCTGACACAGCTCTCCTGAGTGCCCCAGAGCTGGGTAGAGCTGCTGCCTTCCTCCCTTCCCCAGAGCAAGCACGACCAAGTGCAGAAGAAACTGGAGTCGGTGGAGAAGCAGCTGGAAGAGGCGCAGCAGCTGGTGCAGCTGCGTGAGATGAAGATCAGCGGCTCTGGAGGAGGTAGGGATGTCCCTCCAGAGGCAGTGCATGCTCTGGGAATCCAGCCTGACCTGTGGGGCCACAGAGAAGAGGGCAGAGGTTTGTCCCCCGCCCCAGAGTCAGTGCCACTCTGCAGCCCCTGGCCACTCCGGAGCGTTCTGTCACCCTGCATTGCTCATCCAGCGGGAGCTGGCAGTGACAGCTTGGGGACACAGCTCTGGATCTGGCATGGGGCTGGTGTGCTGTGCCCCAGGGTGCTGCTGGCAGTGCTGGGATGGGATGGGCACACAAGCTGTGCCTGAGGCAGGGCATGTGCTCTGTGTGAGTGGGGCACACAAAGCAGATCCGCGTAAGCTGTGCGCTGGTGTCAGTGCCTTGTGCATCCCCTCCCCTGCCCCCAGCAGGGCCACAGGGGCTGGTCAGGCTCCCAGCACCCACCCTGGGTGTCTCTCGTTGGCAGAGGACGAGTGGCAGGTGAGGTTTGACTGTGCCCAGACCGAGATCGTTTTCCTGCGGAAGCGGCTGGCGCAGCTGGAGGAGCGGCTGGAGGCAGAGCTGGGCACCAGGACAGGGCTGGAGCAAAAGGCAAGTGCTGCCAGCCCAGGAGGGGACAGGGACACCCACGGCAGCAGGGCTATCCTAGGGATATTCCTCTCCCTGCTCCCAGGAGCTTTGCAGGGCTGAGGCTCAGCGTTGCATCTGCTTCTTGCTGCTGCTCCCACTGACCACAAAAACCAGATATTTTCTACAGGTTTGAGCCTCAGAAATAGCAAAATTCCACCTCGGTCAAGTGTGAGCGTGGGCAGAGGGTGAGGAGCTGTGGGCAGGGGGTTTTCAGTGGTGGCTCTTGGTGCTGCTTTGGCTTCAGGAGCTGTACAGGGTTCTGCTCTCCCCATCTGTCACACAAAGAGCTGGCAGCTCCCGAGCTTTGCCCTGAGGAGGGAAAAAGCCAATGTGCTTCCCCGAGCAGTGCCTGGGAGCCAGGTCACTTCCCATAAGGATAAAACAAAGAAATAAAGATTTCTCATGGTCCATTAAATAGTAATAAGAAAGAAGCTGAGTTTTAGGAGCTTGGGTAAAGCGAAGCAGCCCATTTGCTCTCAGTTAGTTTGGAATTACAGGCTTCATTAATGCAAGATTTTGCTTATTTAAAGTCGTTCCTTAACGACTCCATTCCCTGGCGTGGGAGAGCTCTGAGTGTCTGTCCCAAACACAGCGGGAATCCTTGGGGATTCCAGTCCTTTTTGCAGAGAAATGGGATCAGGCATCGTCCCGGGGCAGCTCTGCTGACTCAGCAGGAGGGGCTGGGATGCTGCAGGCACTCGGAGGGTGCCTGGAGCTGGAGGGGATACAGCACCTCGGGCTGTCCTTGTTTGGTGAAAAATCCCTGGGTGAACCAGCCCTGGGGACTGCAGTGAGGCTGAGTCCTGGTGGGGATCTTATCCAGGGGGTGTGGGGTCAGTGGGGTTTCTTCTCTGTGGGGTGTGTGGGGTCCAAGGGCCCTTCCCCTGTGGGGTGCGTGTGCTGTCAGTGGGGTTCTTCTTCTGTGGGGGGGTGTGGGGTCCTTGTATCCCTCCTCTGTGGGGTGCGTGTGCTGTGGGGTCTGTGGGGTCCCTCCTCTGTGGGGTGTGTGTGATGTGGGGTCTGTTGGGTTTTTCCTCTGTGGGGTGTGTGGGGTTCCTCCTCTGTGGGGTGAGTGGGGTCTAAGGGTCCTTCCCCTGAACTGAGTGTGCCATGGAGTCTATGGGGTCCCTGTGTGGGGTCCACATGTCCCTCCTCTGTGGGGTGTATGTGGTGTGGGGTATGTGGGGCTCCTCCTCTGTGGGGTGAGTGGGGTCTAAGGGTCCTTCCCCTGAACTGAGTGTGCCGTGGAGTCTATGGGGCCCCTCCTGTGTGGGGTCCCTCCTCTGTGAGCTGTGTGTGCAGTGGGGTCCCTCCTCTGTGAATTGCCACAGAGTCTATGGGGTCCCTCCTGTGTGGCATCCCCCTGTCCCTCCTCTATGGGCTGCCTGCACCACGGGCTCTACGAGATCCCTGCTCCACGGGGCGCACGTGTCCATCCTCAGTGGGGTGCAGGGGGTCCGTGTGTCCCTCCCTGGTGGCACAGCCCCTCGTGTGGCCCTTGCAGCTGGCTGAGGCGCGGGCAGCGTGCCAGGCGGCGCGGGACGGGGCGCAGCGGCTGCGGCGGCGCTGCCAGCGCCTGGCCTGCGAGCTGGAGGATGCCCGGGTGCTGGCTGAGAGCCAGCAGAGCCGCAGCCACGAGCTGGAGAAGAGGCAGAAGAGGTAAGGAATGGGCAGGGCTGGGGGTGCTGGAGCAAAGGAGGCAGGGGATGGGGAGGGGTTGGGGTGGGTGAGGAGCTGTGTTGTGGATGTGTTTTATGAAAAATCCTCTTGTTAGGATCTTTTCTCCTGAGAAGCTGAGAGGCCTCAGAAATGAGATGTAAACAATGATTATCTGCTGCTGTGGAATGCAACAGGTGCATCTGTGATTGGTCTCATGTGGTTGTTTTTAATTAATGGCCAATCACAGTCCAGCTGTCTCAGACTCTCTGGTCAGTCACAAGATTTTATTATCATTCCATTTTCCTTTCTATTCCTTGCCAGCCTTCTGATGAAATCCTTTCTCTATTCTTTTAGTATAGTTTTAGTGTATAATTTTCTTTTAATATAACATATATCATAAAATAATAAATCAGCCTTCTGAAACATGGAGTCAGATCCTCATCTCTTCCCTCGTCCTGGGACTCCTGCAAACAGCACCACAGAGCTGCTGTAAGGATGGAGCTGGTTTTTTATCTGTTTCAGCTGCTGGGAGTTATTTTTCCATCCCATTGCTGTGTGACTGACACAGGGTCTGAGCCCAGACTGGTTTGGGTTGGAAGGGATCTTAAAGCTCATCCAGTTCCATCCCTATGGAATATTCCCTGTGAATATTCTCCTTCCACTACCCCAGACTGCTCCAAGCCCTGTCCAGTGGGGTGCATGGGGGTCTGTGTGTCCCTCCTGACCTTGCTGTGCTCCCCTCCAGGTTTGACCTGCAGCTAGCCCAGGCCCTGGGGCAATCTGCCTTCGAGAAGAGCCTCCGTGAGAAGCTGTCCCAGGAGAACACCAGCATCCGCTGGGAGATGGGCAAACTGCAGCAGAGCCTGGAGGTAAGAGGAGACCCCACTTTGCTGTCTTGGAGCCAGTTCTGGAAGCAGCACTGATTACCTTTGCAATCAGAGCAGAGGCAATCAGGAAACTTGATTCCAATTTCTCCTAGCACGGCTCAGTGTGTTTAAATCTCCTTCCAGAAGGGGTGTTGCTATGTATAAAGGATCCCCACCCCATGATTCAGCTAATCAGGGCCAGCCCTGTTTTCACTGGGGTCACTTGTGCTCTTCCTCACATTCCTACCCCCAGTCCCACCTTGGGGATGGTGCTGCACCAAATGCCACCGTGGTGACCCTGGCATGGCTGCTGGGGTGGGGGGAGCCCCCAGGGCTGCTGCCAGCACCCCCAGGCAGCTGGGGCTGCAGGGACACCCCAGGGCAGTGGGGAAGTGAGGTCCAGGATCAAGAGGGAAAGGTGGGCATGGGGCTCTCAGTGTGGGGCAGGGGCTGCCCAACCCCTGCTGCTGCTCCAGAGAGGTTGGGATGATGTTTTTGGGAATGCTGTGGATTCTGAGAGTGCAGTGTGAGCGTCCAGGCTCTGATCCTTGCTCTGCCCAGCACAAGGAGGCTGAGGTGGCCAGGCTGGAGCAGCAGGTGGCCGTGCTGGCTGGCCGAGTGCAGGAGCTCAGCGCCCCTGGGGCCATGGACACGGTGCCTGTGCTCAAAAAGAAGCTCTGGGACCTGGAGGGCAGCGCTGCTGAGCAGAAGAAGGAGCTGGAGAGGCAAACAGCTGCTGTGGAGCACCTGGAGCAGGTAACGAGGGGCTGGGGGGGACCAGGGGTGTCTGTCCCTGCTGGGACAGCCCAACACCATCCCCACCCCTCGGGGCTGTGCATCATCTCTGGGGGTTTCAGCTCCACGAGAGGCTGGAGCTGGAGATGGAGAGGATGAAGCAGATCCACCAGAAGGAGCTGGAGGACAAGGACGAGGAGCTGGAGGACACGCAGAAGTCCTGCCAGAAGAGGGTAGGTTTGGTGCTGGGTGCTCCCCAGAGCTCCCCATGTCCCCAGGAGCCCTTCCAGGGGTCCATGTTCCTGCTTTCCCTCCATCACCTCGTGTGAGCCCCCATCACAGCCTGGGGGTGCAGACCAGGCTTTGGGCCAGGGGTGAGCCCCAGTCACAGCTTTGGGGTGCAGACCAGGCTTTGGATCAGGGGTGAGCCCCAATCACAGCTTTGGGGTGCAGACCAGGCTTTGGATCAGGGGTGAGCCCCAATCACAGCTTTGGGGTGCAGACCAGGCTTTAGGCCAGGGGTGAGCCCCAGTCACAGCTTTGGGGTGCAGATCAGGCTTTAGGCCAGGGGTGAGCCCCAGTCACAGCTTTGGGGTGCAGATCAGGCTTTGGATCAGGGGTGAGCCCCAGTCACAGCTTTGGGGTGCAGACCAGGCTTTGGGCCAGGGGCTGAGCCCCTGCCAGGCTGGAGGGGCTGCTGGGGACAGTGTGTGTGAGCCACACGTGATGCAGCACATGGACCCACTGCTCCCAGTAACACCAGAGTCACACCAAGGGCACCAACTCCAGTGTTTCATTTCTTGGGGATGATTTCCAGAAAATAACCTTTCCTCAGAGCCATGAAGTTGATGGGTGCAAACACCAATTCCAGAGCTGCAGGGGCAGCCTTTGGGCACATCTGGGTGTGCTTCAAACAGCCCATCCTGTCCCCAGTGTCCTGCATGTCCCTGGCACTGCTGGGGACAGGAGGTGCTCCAGGGGACGTGGCCCATTCCCGGTCCCCAGTGCTGGCTGCAGAGACCTCGGTGCCCTCCCTCTCCTGGGGAGTGCCAAACCCCCCCTGTGGCAGTGGCTGTGCCCTGCTGGCACCTTGAGGGGTGGCCGGGCACTGAGCAGGGCTGGGTTTGTCCCACGCAGCTGCGGCAGCTGGAGATGCAGCTGGAGCAGGAGCACGAGCAGAAGCAGATGGTGCTGCACGAGAAGCAGGACCTGGAGGGGCTCATTGGCACCTTGTGTGAGCAGGTAAGGGGGCAGTGCCCTCCCAGGGGCTGCTTTGTGGGCCCTGCCCTGTGTGACCGTGCTCACAGGGGTTCTTGGAATGAGGGGAGAGACGAGGATCTGACTCCATGTTTCAGAAGGCTTGATTTATTATTTTATGATATATATTACACTAAAACTATACTAAAAGAATAAAAGAAAGGATTGCTTCAGAAGGCTGGCTAAGAATAGAATAGGAAAGAATGATAACAAAGGTTTGTGGCTCAGACTCTCTGTCCAAGCCAGCTGGGCTGTGATTGGCCATTAATTAGAAACATCCAACATGGGCCAATCCCAGATGCACCTGTTGCATTGCACAGCAGCAGATAACCATTGTTTACATTTTGTTCCTGAGGCCTCTCAGCTTCTCAGGAGGAAAAATCCTAAGGAAAGGATTTTCCATAAAAGATGTCTGCGAGAGCCGTGCCCTAAAAACAGGAATGGGGATAAAAAAGTGCAGCCAGAGCAGCAGCCTGGTGTTGGTGCACATGCAGCTGCTCGTGAGGCTCTGTCCCTCTTCTGTCCCAGATGCCACCCAGCCACAGCAGGCACTGGGATCTGCAGGGATCACACAGGGGCTGCATGGTCCCAGTAAGGAACCACAGAGAGGAATTGTTCCTTTTTGTACAGGAGAATAATCCAAGCAGGGGGAGGTGTGTTCTTTTCCCTGGTGTTTCATGAGAGTCAAACTAGCCAGGTCTAGCACTGGAGTGCATCCAGCTACCTAGAAAAGCAGTTTATCCAATCCTGCTCATTGCAGAGGAATTATATCCCAAGCACATTTGGTGAACAAATCCCTTTTCCCTCTCTGATGAGTCTGTGGAAAAAAGCACACCCAGTTCTGCTCTTGTTCAGTCAGCAGGTGAGGGGCTGTAGTCAGCCTTTGGCATCACCTGGAGGCCATCCCAGAGCTCTGGTGACTGAGAGAGGCCAGGGCTGAGGATGGCACCAGCTCAGTGTCACTGTGTCCCAGTGCAGCTGCTCCCCAGGACTGCCCAGAGGATTTCTCATATGTCCCCATGCCACTCACCCTGGCACAGAAACCAAGCTCTGTGTCCTCTGGCTGTTGGCACAAGCTGCATTTCACCATTTCACCAGCCCTGGCAGTCCTGTGAGTTCACTAAACAGGAGGAATCTGGGATCTTTGCAGCACTGGAAGGGAGGGAATATTTCAAGCAGACACAAAATGGTCTGACGAGGCTTATCCAGCACAACCCTCCTGCTCCTGGCTTAGAAAATGTTTTGGGCACTGTCACAATAAATAATGCTGTATCAAAGCAGGGGATTACTACAACAGTCCAACGTGTCCTGCTTGTTCAGGGGAGGGGAGCTGAGATGGATGAGGAGGCAGCGGGGGCTGGGGGAGCTCAGGAGGATGGGGCCCCTTCTCCCCCTAGGACAGCCCCAGGTGTTGCCCTGGCAGCCCCCAGCCCCCTGAGGGCATTGCTGGTGTAAGGGAAGGGGAGATGGGGCCATGCAGCTGGGATTGCTGTGAGACACAAGCACAGTTTGGCAGCAGCTATTAAATCAAATCCTGGCTTTGTCACTTAAAAATCCTGGGCTGCAGCGGTGGGAGGGGGCAGCTGGTTCCAGCCATGGCTCCAAATTTATCCCCTGTGGTTGTGGAGAGACCCTGAGCAAGAGGAAAATGGTGTGAGCAGTGTCCAGGATCCAGCTGGAGGGATGGCAGAACAGCAGTGGTGGTGCTGCAAACACCCTGTGGTTAGCAGAGGACAGTTCATTAAAAAATGGGAAGAAAACAGCCAACCCAGAAAACTAATTAAGGAAATGGAGATGCCAATGATTTCTTGTTCCAGCAAATTCCAGCCAGCTCTAAACCAGGCCACAAGGTCAAATCCACACAGTTGATTTTAGCCAGTGAACAGAAAATAGCAGAGGGAAAGGGGTTTGAAACGAGAGCCGTGGAAAACAACCTAAATGGAAAATGTTCTTACACCTCAGTGATGCTGAAATTGAGTGCTGAAACCATGTCCCTGTTTATTTGGTGGCTTTCTAATTCCTTTATCCCTGTAACCATGGTTGCTCTCTCCCTCTCTCTGGCAGGGGGAGCACAGAGGATGGGTTTTTTAAGGTATTCCTTGTGGCGGTGTGGCCAGGCTGTCCCTCTGGCCACAGGTGGGGATGTGACTCGTGGGGACCAAGGGTGGGCAAATCAGAGGAGCATCTCTTTGATGGGGGAAAATATGGAACATCCTGGAGGTGTTCACTCAGTACTTTGGTGTAATTAACCAAAATATCCCTGAATTGAGCGGGGAACGCCTTGGGGTGCGGCAGAAGGTGCTGATGGAGGTTCCCGGGGCCAGCAGGGCTCAGACATCTCCTCTCCCCATCCCAGATCGGCCACCGCGACTTCGACGTGGAGAAGCGGCTGCGGCGGGACCTGCGGAGGAGCCGGGCGCTCCTGGCCGATGTTCAGCTGCTGCTGGCGGCCCCGGCCGGGCCCGGGGGCAGCGCTGCGGAGCTGGAACAGCTGCGCAAACAGGTAGGGAGGGAGCCGCGGGCAGCGGGGGAGCCGCAGGGAGCATCCCCCGGTGCCCCGGTTAACTGAGCGCTGGCACACCCGAGAGTCTCCTTGGAAAAGGAGCGCTTCCCTGTCATTAAGGCAACGCTGGTGAAGTGTTTTGGTTTTTTTTCCCTTTTTTTCCCTTTTTTTTTCCTGTTAATTACCTTCTGTTTGGCGCGTTTCTGCGCGTCTCCTACGGCCGGGATGGGGCGGCGTTGCCATAGGGATGCTGGAAGCGGGAGAGGGATGGGTGGGGGATTTGAGCTCGGCGGTGTTGAGTGACCTGGGGAGCGGCTCCAGCTCTGTGCCAGCTCTGTGCCAGCTCTGCGCCACCACACTGGGGACATCCCCGACCCCAGCGTGAGCTCTTAGTCCCCTGCCATGGATAGGGGCACCACAGAGCTGCCCATCCCCTTGAGGGCTGTGTATTCCCAAGTGCCAAGCAGGGGCTCAGCTAAAGATGCTGGCCCTCTGAAACCACTCAGAAATTAATCTGTTCTGCACATTTCTCCTGGAAACAAACGAATCTGGAGGCACGAGCAACTCCAGCAACATCCAAACACAATTGGGAGGGTCGTTGTGCATAAATAACAGCTGTGAGCAGCAGCTGTGCTGGGAGAGAAGGGGAAGGTGAGCTGGGCCTGATGGAGCTGCAGGTGTGTCCATGCCTTTACCTGGATGTCCTGGGCAAGAGATGGCCATGGCTGGGACAGGCCACAGTGGGAATGGCCACTTTTTGCACTCTTGTGTTGTTAAATGTTATTGACCCAGTGCTGTGGTGCTGCACTTCATTAAATCCCATAATGTTTCCCAAATCCCACTTTGGGGCTGGAGAGGTTGCACTGCCCCTGTTTTTCCCCAGTCTCTGGTGGGAGGGAAATGTGGCAGGGCTGTGCCCTCAGGTCCTTTCCATGTGCTGATCTGAGGGACCTTCATGGATGCTGAGGTGCTTCCTCTGCCCATCCTGCCGTGTCCAGCCCCATCTCCCTGGGGAATAATGCCCAGCTCACCTGGGGAAGTAAATCTTTGCTCCAGAGAGTAAAGTCATGGAGAGAGCAGCTGAGGGAGCTGGAAAGGGGCTCAGCCTCGGAAAAAGGAGGCTCTGGGGGGACCTTGTGGCTCTGCACAGCTCCTGGCAGGAGGGGACAGCCGGGGGTGTCAGGCTCTGCTCCCAGGGAACAGGGACAGGAGGAGAGGGAACTGCATCAAACTGTGCCAGGTTGGAAATCAGGAGGAATTTCCTCGTGGAAAGGGTGGTCAGGGACTGGAAGGGGCTGCCCGGGGAGGTTTGGATTCCCCATCCCTGGAGGTGTCCAAGGAATTCCTGGATGTGGCACTCAGTGCTCTGGGCTGCTCTGACAAGGTGGGGAGCAGGCACAGGTTGGGTTTGATGACTTTGGAACTCTTTCCCAGCATTTCTGACTCTGAGATTTTGGGATTCTTGCTCCCTGTACACCCCAGTCCTCAGAGCAAGGCAGGAGGTCACTCTCTGTCCCTGTGATTCCACGGCCTCTGCTCATCTCCCTTGTGTTTGAAGAAGAGCAAACAGCCTGGATTTTGGGAATGTGGAGTTTTTGCTGTGCCACCAACACTGAGGCTCTGCCTGTGCTTAAAATGCCACATGATTATCCTGTCCTTTAAGCTGAAACAATTTCTAATGGCATTCATGACGACTTTCTCAAAAGCCAATTCATCCTACACCAGCCCACGGACCTGCACGAGAAGAAAAACTTTGCTAAAATGCTACATTTCCGTTAATCAAAATCCATATGGCTGGAAGTGCAGCATTGTTTCTTAATAAGGCTGAGGCATCCATTTTATGCAGGTATTTAACAGATGGTGTTCACATCAAACTAATGTTGTTCCACAGTTCATACATTATGCATTTTTTTGGGGGGGAATTTCAATTTATTCTTCCCAAGTGGGAAAATTCCATTACACCAAGTGAATTGGAAGCTGATGTTTAATGAGGGGTCCTGGAGATGCTTTTCTGTCTGATGGAATTATCAGGAGTTAGGTGGGAATTGTGGCAGGGAAGAGGCCAGACCATGAGTAGGGATGCAGCTGGACAGGCGGAAAAGGCCATGAAACCAGGAGCTGATCTGTGTGGCATCTTCAACTCATCCCAGCAAAGCACAGAGACATTTTTACAGCTGATGGAAGAAAGTTCTTCCTTTTCTAGAGAAAGGTCTCAACCTCCCCAAAAAATGGAGGCAAGCCAGCTGAGGATTGCTCCAGTTATAATAGTGTTCCATTATTCCCCCCATTTTTAAAATTTTTAATTTTTTTTTTTTTTTTTTTGAGGGAGAGAGATAAAAAAGAAAGTTTAAAAAAAAATAATTCTCAAACTCTCACCTTGATGTGCAGCTTTTCCCGTTGCTCCCTGGAACTCCACAGGGAAACCAGGCACGGGAAATGAGCAGTGAGCAGAGGGGTTTGTTTTTCTTTTTCGTAGAGAAAAAGAAAAAGAAACCCCAACGAGCAGGGGAAGGAACTGGATGTTCAGGTACAGCCTACGACAGCTCCTCCGCCCAGGCAAGGGGGGAGTTTTCGGGATGACGCTGCAGCTTCCAGATGTTTGCAGCCCATTGAAGATCGTTTGTGGTCTTAATGGCTGAGCTGTAAAACCCGAGAGCAAATTAGCGTTTATAAATGGGATCTTCCACGTGTATTTGCAAATGCAATTTACGCCACGTGAAAAGCCCATTTGCGAACTGCCCCGAATCATGAATTGCTCTAATCAGGAATTACGTGTAATTCACATAATTTTGCAAATTAATGATCCCAGCTCTGCCTGGCCGAGGAGGAGGAGGGAGGATGTGCCTGGACTCACCAGGACAGGCAGTGGTGTTGGGGTCTGTGCTGGGAGGTGCCAAGGAAGCTTTGCTTGCCCTGTAAACCAGAACCAGACAAGTTGAGGAGTAGCAGGGGTTTAAAACGTGAAGATTTCTGTGTTCTTTAGCAGGGAAAAATGCCCTGTTGTCGCTCTAGGACATGAAATAAAACGATGCAGACACTGGACTCTCCAAGGTAAAAAAGAAGGCAGTTTAATTTCTGACTCCAACATTTATAGATTTCCAAAAGTGACAGTGGATCGGAGGGTGAAAGTCTCCAATGACACTGGACAAACCAACAGCCCATCAAACTTCTCCTCCTCTATAAAAGAATGCAAAACAATAAGTTATTTACATAAAGTGCGTGAGAAGGTTCGTTACAAGACTGTAAACATCAGCAGGCTTAGAAGAACCTAAAAAAATAGGGTGACACCCTGTGAAAGTGGAAATAAGCATGGCTGTGTGGCACAGGGGGACAGCGCCATCAGCATGTGGCTTCTGCTCCTTTAATGGTGATCCCCTGCACCTTTTCCCAGTTGGAAGAGAGTGAAGCCAAGTGTGCAGAGGCCCAGAGATGCCAGCAGACAGCAGCCCAGGAGCTGGAGAACCTGCACACGGAGCTGGAGACCCTCAGCAGAAGCAAGACCCTGGTGGGTTCCGTGGCAGGGCAGGTGGGAGGGCGCAGTCCCACCTCGGGGGGTTTGGCAGCAATCGGCAGATGCTTTGCTAAACCAGCACTGCCAGACTGGTTAATAAATCACCTTGGAGCGTTAATTACGCCTCTGAGGATATTTACAAAATATCCCGGCGTCTTTACGGAGTCTCCAAGGATACTCCTCACTAAATCACCTGGACTGTTTGGAGACAGCAGCCCCCGGGGTGGTTTAAGGGTGGACAAAATTCCTGCGAGGGAGCAGCATCCCACGGTGCTGCCCTGGCTCTCTGGTGGGCTGGAGGCTGTTGGCAGCGTATTCCAGGGGGGATTTGGTGGGATCCATGAAGCAGGAGCTGTGGGTCCTCCTGCAGGTGGACGAGCAGCTGTTCCAGCTGCAGCACGAGCGAGCCGACCTGCTGAAACGCATCGATGAGGACCAGGAGGACCTGAACGAGCTCATGGAAAAGCACAAGGCTCTGATCGCCCAGGTAGGAGCTGGGGCAGCCTCTCCAACCCTGGCAGGGCTCTCAGAAAGCCCTGCAGGCTGGCACAGAGCTGGTGGTGGCACCTGGGGCTGCACAGAGGGGTGAGGAGGCACAGAGATGCTGTGATGAGGAAGGGAAGGCTCACAGCACCAAATCCTCTCACCTGCAGCTTTAAATCTCCTTTCAAGAGGTGTTTTGCCTTTAGTTTCAACACTTGGGGAATCCTACAGCTGCCCTTCTGGGTTGTTTTTATTATTCTTTTCACCATTTTGTCATGCAGAGGTTAAAAAGTGCTGCCAGACAGCCTTGGGGCTTTCAGTGCCGTATCCAAACTATGTCAGGCTCTCCCAAAGGAATTTCCTGGGAGCTGAGGGACCCCAAAACTCCCATGGGAGGGGGGGCAGGCTGGCCAAGCTGACAATTCACAGTCTGGTGCCCCTTGCAGAGGTGGTAGGGATCCAGGAGCCTGTGTCTGGAACAAGGAGAATCCTGATCCACAAATACTTGTTTCAAAATTTAGGGAAAACCTGCAGTGAGCTGGGAGAATGCAGCTCCACCAGGGCAGTCCAGGAGCAACTCACTGTCCCAGTGGCAGGAGGTTCAGGCAGAAACCAGCCCTCTGCCCTGAGCCCTGCTGCTCCCACTCCACATTTTCTGTTTCTGCAGTCGGCCACAGACATTGCTCAGATCCGGGAGCTGCAGACGCAGGTGGAGGATGTGAAGAAAGAAAAGCAGAGCCTGCAGGAGAAGGTAATTCCTGCAGGAGAAGGTAATTCCTGCCCAGCCTGTGGCACCCCTGATGAGGAGTGGGACCTCTTTAGGCTGGAGAAATCTTTCCCTGGCAGAATTTTTGGGATTCACAGCCCGGCTTCTCTTTCCTCCCCTCCTGAACTGCCCTGGCTGGGATGGGCTGCCCCAGGGTGGGCACCAGCAGGGGCTGCACCCCCTGGCCTCTGTGACTGTGCCAGCCCTCCTGGAGTGTGGGATTTAATTTTAAACACATGAGTAATCCCATTAAGTGAAGTGCTTTACTGGAGCGTGGCTAAGCTGCCCGGGAATCAGAAGCAGGAGGAGCGGGTGGTGCTTTGCAGATAGGCCGGATAAAAGGAGACAAATTCCTGTAGTTTTAGGTCAAGTTCAAAATCTGAACACGGGATCACTAAAAGGGCAGTTTCCTTTGGAGATCTCGGTGTAAGAACTGAGGAAACAGCCTGGCCCAGGCGGCTTTTCACAAAAACTGTGAATTTTTATGCCCGCTGTCCTCAAAGAGTGTGTGAGGAGAGAAGAGCAAAGGAGCCCCAGACACATGTCCCTGGCCAGCAGGTTCTCCATTCAGAGCCACACTTTGCTGTCAGGCCTGTTCTGTGTGGCTCCAACAGCAGGGAATTCTTTGAGGAGGGAGGGCAGTGCTTGGCCACAGCAGCTCAGGGGCCAGGAGAGACCCCCAGTGCATGTGAGGGACTGGGGAGGGGTCCAGGAGAGGGGATGAGCCCATGGGATCAGGGGAGGGGATCAGCAGAGGGGTCCATCAGAGGGGTCTGTGACCGTGCTCACAGGGGTCCGAGGATGAGGGAAGAGACAAGAATATGACTCCATGTTTCAGAAGGATTGATTTATTATTTTATGATATATATTATATTAAAACTATACTAAAAGAATAGAAGAAAGGATTTCATCAGAAGGCTGGCTAAGAATAGAATAGGAAAGAATGATAACAAAGGCTTGTGGCTTGGACTCTATGCCCGAGCCAGCTGGACTGTGATTTGACATAAATTAGAAACATCCAACATGGGCCAATCCCAGATGCACCTGTTGCATTGCACAGCAGCAGATAACCATTGTTTACATTTTGTTCCTGAGGCCTCTCAGCTTCTCAGGAGGAAAAATCCTAAGGAAAGGATTTTTCATAAAAGATGTGTCTGTGACAGGGGTCCAGGAAAGGGGATCAGGAGAGGGGATGAGCAGGGGGGTCAGCAGAGGGGTTCAGGAGAGGGGCTCAGCAGAGAGGATCAGGAGAGGGGTCAGCAGAGGGGTCAGCAGAGGGGTTCAGGAGAGGGGATGAGCAGAGGGCTGGGGGATGCTGATGCTGACACAGCCCCTGCTCTCCCAGCTGCAGGCAGCTCAGGCCAGGGCAGCCCAGCTGGAGCAGTGCCCGGCCGAGCGCTCCATCGTCAGCCGGCAGGAAGCTCGGATCCGGGACCTGGAGAGCCAGCTGGACTTCCAGGCCGTGCAGATGAAGCGCTTCGAGGTACCCCCTCCTCACCTGGCAGTGCCACCGCCCCACCTGTGGGGACAGGAGCACCTGGGAAGGGCTGGGAGGGATGGGGGCAGCCCGGGGGGTTGGTGGCACTGCTGCTCTCTCTGTGAGGGGGTTTCTGACAGCCAGCGGTGGCTCGGTGCTCACAGGGAGCTTCCCAGCTCCTCACCTTCCCCTCACCCCCCAGGTGCTGGTGCTGCGCCTGCGGGACAGCATCATCCAGATGGGAGAGGAGCTGGAGAAGGCGGCCGAGTCGGAGGCACGGGAGAGGGAGAGCAGCAGGTACTACCAGAGGAGGATGCAGGAGATGAAGGCTGACATGGACGAGCTGGTGCAGAGGGAGCTGGAGTCCAGCCGCCGGCGCGTGGAGCTGGTGAGGGGGTGATCCTGCCGGGCTTTGGGGGGGTCCCATGGCCACAGGGGTTTGGAGGTGACCCCTCATAGCACCTGGGTTGTTCTGAGGGCTCCAGAAATTCGTTTTTGTGTGGTCCTTTGTGTGCTCTGGCTCTGGGGATGGAGTCGCTCCTGGGCTGCTCCTCTGGAAGGCACAGGGCATTGCTTTGCAGCTCTCTGCAGCCCCAAACCATTGAACCAAAGCTGTCCTTGAGGACCCTCGTGTTCCCTTTCTCCATGGCTGCTCTGGGAGCCTGGACAGTCACTCTGCTCCATGGATTTTTGTGGGAAGGAGGTGGCTTTGCCTGCTCCCATAGAAATGCAGTTCCCGTGTGGATGTGGCACTTGGGGATGTGGTTTCAGTTGGGCTGGATGATCTTGGAGGTATTTCCATCCTAGGTGAACCTATGATTCCAAGTTAGGTCATTCCTGTAGCTCCTCATGCTGGCTCTCCTGATGTCAGGCAGAACCACAGTGGGTGGGAAATGCCCTGGCCCTGCAGCAGCCCCTGAGTGCTGGGTGCTGGCCACAGGGCTGGCTGTGCCAGGCTGGCTGTGCCAGGCTCAGCCCAAGCACCAGCTCCTCCTGGAGCTCCTGGCTTTGCCAAACCCCCCCTGTGTCTGCAGCTCAGACAGTGCCAACCAGCAGCTGAACCTGCTCTGGGTGAGCAGAGCCCCAGCTGGCTTTGGAGAGCAGCAGAAATAGATTCACCTTCACTTTCCAGCCCTTTCCAGGGTCTCTTTTCATGTTGCTTCTTCCAGTAATCCAAGGGAAAGCCTCGCTCCCGAGTGGTAATTGAAAGATATTGCACTTCTGCTGGCAGCAGGGCTGAATTAGGAGCAGTTATTTTATCAATAATCTTTTAGTTAGCAATCAAGGAGATTTCAGGATTTATTCTGCCCCGAGGCTGCCAAGCCTTCCCCAGGGGAGTGGTGTGAATGATTCCCAATGCTCTGCCTGCACCAGGGTCAGGCTTTGCCCTTGCTCTGCCAGGCTGAGCCCTGCCTGCTCCAGCCTCCCCTCGGCATGGAATGGGCTGGGATCTCAGCCTCTGATGCTCTGCAGAGCGATGAGAAGGGGCTGAGAAAGGTGGAGAATGGCTGGGAAGGGTGGAACAGGGGCTGGGAAGGGTGGAACAGGGGCTGGGAAGGGTGGAACAGGGGCTGGGAAGGGTGGAACAGGGTTTGGGAAGGGTGGAACAGGGTTTGGGAAGGGTGGAACAGGGGCTGGGAAGGGTGGAACAGGGGCTGGGAAGGGTGGAACAGGGGCTGGGAAGGATGGAGAAGGGGCTGGGAAGGATGGAATAGGAGCTGGGAAGGATGGAGAAGAGAGAGGCTCTGCTGAGGTGCCATGGGCATTCTGGGCTCCCTGATCCCTGTGGGATTTGGGGAGCAGTGGCTGTGGGTGCTGTGATACTGGGTGTTTGTTGCAGCTCTGCTGGAAGGGAAGTGCTTGGAATGTGGATTCTCTGGCTGTTGGGATGGGGGTGGATTCTTTTTTGCTGTATTTTTGGGGTTGTGCCTGTTTTGTTAGCAGCTTTCTGAATGTTTCATTTGGGGATGTGAGTGATGGGAGGTACAGGAGCGTCTTGTGTTCTCCCAGATAAAGTGTGCAAAGAGGTCTGAAAGGGATTTTAGAGGCCCCTCCCTCAAATAAGACACAAAGAGCTGAAAACCAGCTGAACTTGTGAGGCAGGACTGAGGGCTCTGGGTTTATCCAGACACTCAGATATTTGGGGTCATCTGGCACCAGCAGGAGAAAGGAGCAGGGGGGCTCCCCCAGACACTGCTCCCCATCCCAGCTTTCCCATGGGGATTGCTCCATGGCAGCTGGCTCCAGGCACTGCTGTGACATTCCTGGGAGCAGAGGCATCCCCCAGACTGTGTCCTCTGAAGAGCACTCGAATTAAACATGGGGCAGAGCTGTGATCAGGGAGCCCAGCCCAGCCTGTCGGGAGCCTGGTGGGGAGCATCAATAGTTAATAGAAAGCCACTTATGGCTCTGCTCCTGCTAAATCCCCCATCAATTATAAATCCAGCCTGAATTATTCACTTGACATTACTTAAGTCGTGCTCTGCTCCTAACAATTTTTGAAAAACTTACTTAAATACACGGTGGTGAGGTGGTGGACTTACCACACACTGTCGAGGTTTAAAAGGGGGGGTGTTGAAGGAACAAATTCCTGGCAGAGATTGGGTTAAAAATCCTGTCTTGTTTAAGAGCTGCTGCCTGTGTATGTAGATACATATATAGAATATATATACAATATACAGAATATAAGGTATTTTGTTTTCACAGCTCATATTTATTAGTGGAAAATCCTGTGCCACCATGCCCAGCCAGGCTTAGGGTGTCTCCATTCCATCCCTCCTTCTTTTCCCACCCAGTTTAGGGCACTTGGGAGGCAGCCTTGTGCCATTCAGCAGGGAACACCCAGAGAGGAGCAGGGATGAGAGCTGGCTGTCAGGCAGATGGCTCTGCCTCATGAATTTTGTAAGAAGGATGGGTTTTGAACATTTTCCAAGCATATTTGGTAATGATGGGGGTAGGACTTGGCCCTGCTGGACTCTTTGCTCTGGCTGCACAGCCTGGGTTTCCTCCCTGGAGCTGGAGCTCTTTTTCCAATAAAATCTGGATCCCAGCCTGCAGCAGCTCCTCGTTTCTCAGCTGCTGTGTTGACACCCAGAGCTTGTCAGGCCAGCCCCAGCCCCCTGGTGTCCTCTGACCATGGCGAGGAGTGAGGGATGGATTTACACCTTGGGGAGCTTAAACCCAAGGCTGCTCTCTGTGTTCATTGTGTGTGTCCCCTGGGGAGGCTGCAGTGCTGGGAGACATGGACAGGGGGTGGGAAGGATGGAGGTGGGGCTGGGAAGGATGGAGAAGGGGCTGGGAGGGATGGAGGTGGGGCTGGGAGGGATGGAGGTGGGGCTGGGAGGGATGGAGAAGGGGCTGGGAACAATGGAACAGGAGATGGGAAGGATGGAGCAGGGGGTGGGAAGGATGGAACAGGGGGTGGGAAGGATGGAACAGGGGGTGGGAAGGATGGAACAGGGGCTGGGAAGGATGGAACAGGGGCTGGGAAGGATGGAACAGGGGCTGGGAAGGGTGGAGAAGGGCTGGGAAGGATGGAACAGGGCTGGGAGGGATGGAACAGAGGCTGGGAAGGGTGGAGAAGGGCTGGGAAAGATGGAGGTGGGGCTGGGAACAGTAGGAACGGGGTCTGGGAAGGATGGAACAGGGGTGTGGAAGGATGGAACAGGGGCTGGGAGTGATGGAGAAGGGCTAGGAAGGGTGGAACAGGGCTGGGAAGCATGGAACAGGGCTGGGAGTGATGGAGAAGAGCTGGGAGCAGCAGGAATGTGGGACAATGAGCGGCTGTCCCAGGGTCTGGGTCTCCCTCCTGAGGCTGCTCTTAGGGGAGGATGGTGCTGGCGGTGCTGCCTGCACGGCTCGGATTTCAGGGCAGAATTTGAACATCTGGATGAGGGCTCTGGGATGGAAACTCAGCAATGGGCTCCAGCCATGGGCAGGAGCTGCTCAGGTCTCTCCTCCTGGAGAGCCAGGTGCCTTCTTGGTGAAATGCTTAGGGAAAAACAGGGGCTGACCCAGCTGGGATGAAGCCCTGGCTGGCCAGGGACTTTCTGGGTCCCCTCCTGTCCCTCTGTCTCCAGCACAGCTCCACTGAACCCTCCCCCAAGAACACCAGGGGGGCTGGTGGGTGCTGTACGAAAATCAGCTTTCTTTAATGAAGCTGTGAAACTCATCAGCACAATAATTAACTCATTTTACAGAAAACTGAGGCACAGGTGTGAAGATATTCTTCACAAGTTTGGTTTTTTTTTTTTGGGTTTTTTGTTTTTTTTTTGTGAGAGGCTCAGTGTAAATAGTGTAAATAACCTTTTTTTTTTTTTTTTCCTCGTTCTTTTGCTGGCAGATCTTTTGCCCTGGCCCTGCTAGGGCCACGTTGTGTAACACAACAGAGCTGGATTAGGGGTTTTTGGTCACTTGCAAACTATAAAGGGGTTTATTTTTGGTGGTTATTTTTTGTGTGTGTGATTTTTTTGGTGTGTTTTTTGGGGTTTGTTTGTTTGGGTTTTTTGTTTGTTTGTTTATTTTAAATTTTTGGGGGGTTTTGTGTGTGTGTTTGGGGGTTTTTTTGTTTCTTATGCTTTTTTATGTTTGTGTGTGTGTATTTTTGGTTTTTTTTGGTTTTTATGGTTTTTTGGTGGGGTTTTTTGTGTGTGCTTTTTTATTTTTTAGGGGTTTTGTTTTTTTTTATTTTTTGGGGCACTTTTTGTTTTGTTTAGGGTGGTTTTTTTATTTTTGGGGGGGTTTGTTTTGGGGATTTTTTGGCTTTTTTTGGTTTTGGTTTTTTTTTGTTTTGGTTTGGGGTTTTGGGGTTTTTTTTTGTGTTTTTTCTTGTGTTTGTTTTTTGGTGGTGTTTTTTTTTGGAGTGTGTTGTGGTTTTTTGGTTTTTGTTTTTGGGTTTGGTTTTTTTTTGGGGGGTTTTTTGGGTTGATGTTTTTGTTTTTGTTTGTGGTTTTTTTGGGGGGGTTTTCTTGGTTTGGTTTTTTTTTTTTTTTTTTTTTTTTTTGACGCTTCCAGCGCAGTGGGAGCTGGACGCCTTTGAGGAGCTGCAAGGACAATTACCATCAAAGGCAGCCTGTCCTCAGAGGTGATGGAGGAGCCAGGAGTGAAAGCTCTGCTGCCTATTTGCTAATTAGGGCTGTTGTGAGTCTGCTTTGCCTTTAAAAGAGTCAATTCCTCAGGATTCCATCAGCTGCTCACGCACCAATTACACGGTGCTCACACTCCAGCCTTCAACCCGGCGAATTTTGTCACTTCAAACTTTCCCCAAACCCCGCGAGTTAACGGCTTAATTAAAAATAATCATGATGGATGAGTTCTGCAGGTGCAGGCTCAGTTATTAGAAGAAAAGGGATCCAAGTTGGACTAATTAGATTACACTTGAGGTGGATGGGAGCGAGCAGAGGTGGTGTTGTCACAGCAGAAACACAAACAAAAATACAGAAACACCAAGTGGTGACAAGGACGTGGTGCTGGCCTGGGAATCCTTTGGAGTCCCAGGGATCATTTCACTGCTGGTTTTGTTTATCTCCTTTTAACCTCTCTTCAGATAATTCTGAGACAGAATTAGCTGGGGGAAAAAAAAAAAGAGCCTCTTAAGGAAAAGAAGGTTTAGAAATCCCCTTCCATGAGGGATGTGCAGAATATTTTCAGGAGTGAGAGCAGCTCCCTGTGGAGCATCACTGAGTGAGCTCCTGTCCTCTTGTCTCGGGGAAACCTTTAATCCAGGCTCCCTGTCAGCAGGAATCAACCTCAGCCTTCCAAAACCATGGTTTCTGACCCACCAGCAGAGCCAGTCCTTTGCTCTGGGGCAATCTCTCCCCCGGTGTGAACGGGAGAATCTGGTTTGGAAATGTATTCAGAACCAGGCAGAATATATATTTTATTTATTGATGATGAAATATACATCAGCCAGGGGTTCTGAGCTGGTCAGGCTGGTCCTGCTGTGCATGTCTGACTGGTTTGGTGGGAGCAGCCAGAGATGCTGGTGCCAAAAGGGGTTTAACAGCAGAGGATGCTCCTTTTAGCCCCTCAGGTCCCTCATGGTGCAGATTGCCCAATAATTTGACTTTTCCCCTTTATTTCTCCCCATTTTCTGCTCAGAGGAAACAAAAAGCCAGCTCTGCCCAGTGTGAGGGTGTCAGTGCTCAGCCCAGGGACTGTGTGAAAAGAGAAAAGCTCCTTGGATTTACATTTAGATAGAAACAACGTGTGTGTCAAAGGTGTCCAGCAGCTCCCTGGGTGCCAGGGGCCTGGTGCTGGGCCTTGTCAATTTGTGCTCTGCAGGCAGTGTTTTTCCATCTGAAATTGAATCACTGTGGCAAAATTATTCCTTTCCTTGAGACAATTGTAGGGTATGGAGAGAAACATGAGGTGTCTCCGTGGATGAGATTTGGGACAGCTGGGATGGGGGGTTGAGCAGTGTCAGCTCTGTTTTCTGGCTCACATTTAAATCACCCCTCAGGCGGGGAGGGGACCTCAGTGTCACCCCAGGTCCCTCTCTCGAGGCCACCAGTGTGTGTGCCACAAACTGGGGGTGCCAGGGGTGTCCTGGGGGTGCCAGGGGCAGCCCCAGCTCAGCAGCATCACCTGGGGTGGTCCCTTCCCTCTCAGCATTCCCAGGCTCATGCAGAAGGCAGCGAGCTCAGGGGGGACCCCTCCAGCCCCCAGGACATTCTGTTTGCTGCTCCCACAGCCATCCCAGGGGTTTTCTGTGTCTGTGGCCAGAGAAGTGGGTTTGAGGTGCTGGGAAGGGGATACTGTTCTGTGCCTCCCTGCCCATCCCTGTTAACAACAGCAGGACAGAGGTGTGGAATTAAATGCAGCCACTGAACTGTATTTGATTTGTGCCATAGCCTGCAGGTGAGTCAATAGAGGCTCTTATCAGCCTGTGGAAGGGCTCAGCTCTTATCAGGCAGCAGTTCCACTCCCTGCTCCTGCAGTCCCAAGTACTGAACCCAGGCACGTGGGCACCCGGAGCTTGGGGCTCTTTCCTCCTCTCAGGGTTGGTGTTTCACTGTGAGTCCCGTTCTGAGCCCCTGCAGTCCTTGATGAAACACTTCCCTTGATGAAACTGCTCCTTTCCACCTTCTGCCTGAGCCAGGAGGGAAGTGGAGGGCTTGGAAACACCAAGTTTCAGAAAACTTCTCAGCAGCAGTGAGGTTTTCCCCAACGCCAGCGCGTTCCCAGGAGCTGCTGTGACACCCAAACTGGGCTGTTCCTTTCCGTGTTTTGATGAACTGAGATGCTCTTCCCCCAGGGCCCTGTGTGCCTGGTGATTCCAGGCCTTCCATTATTTACTGTGACAGTGTGCCAGCTCCTGTGCCCTGGCCTGTCTCAAGTCATCCCTCACCTTGTCACCGCCGCCGTGGCGATTTCACAGCTGGCAGCTTCCATCACTGTGGATCTGCTGCTCCCTCCTCTCTGCCCTGTGATGGCCTGGGAGCAGCAGGAAGGGTGTGGAATGTGATGAGCGAGGGTGCAGGGCCTGGCTGGTGTCCTTGGTGTGCAAGGTGGGCGATGTTGGTCCATGGAACTGTGTGGGTCGTGTCAGATTGTTAATCGTGGGATGGTTTTGGTTGCAGGGATCTCAAAGCTCATCTGGTCTCACCCCTTGCCATGGCAGGGACACCTTGCACTGTCCCAGCTGCTCCAAGCCCTGTCCAAGCTGGTCTGGGACACTTCCAGGGATGGGGCAGCCACAGCTTCTCTGAGCACCCTGTGCCAGGGCCTCACCACCCTCCCAGGGAATAATTTCTTCCCAATATCTCATCTAACCCTGCCTCTGACAGTGGGTAGCATTCCCTCTGTCTTGTCACTCCATGGCCTTATCCAGAATTCCTCCCCAGCTCTCCTGGAGCCCCTTTAAGGACTGGAAGGTGCTGGAAGATGCAGTTTATGTTCACAGGCACCACAGGGCACCGTGCCTCTAACCAGCCCCTACCGGCAGCACTGGGCTGGGTGTGGGATGGTTCAGCAGTCCCCATGCCAGGTGCAGACCCTCTCCTGGTGTCCCCCGTGCAGGAGCAGCAGCTGGCAGAGCTGGCAGAGGCGAGGCAGGGGCTGCAGGCTGACCTGGGCACCTCCATCCGCCGCATCGCAGACCTGCAGGTGGCCCTGGAGGGGCTGCGGGACAGCGACGACAGCGACGCTGACAGGTGAGGAGCAGGGCTGGGGGCTGTCGGAACTCAGCGCATCCTTTTGGATGTCCAGAGTTGCTGAGAACCTCGTCAGAGGGCTCGGAGACCCTGGCATGCTGCCCAGAACACCTGGGGATTTGATTTTGACCCTTGGAGCAAGTTGCCAGCTTTGTATGAGGACGTGAAAGTCACACAGGTGTGAATGGTGTAATAACAAAATGATCACAGGGTGAAAATGTAGATTTTAGGATTTTTGGTATGGGGGTTATGGGGACAAGATGGAGGAATCTGGGCGTGTCCAGCCTTTCTTTCTTCTTCTTGTTCTCCATTTTCTGCAGTACTGTTGGCACTTTGGGATTGGTTTAGAGTAGAAGTGCACTGTCTAACATAGGTGACGGGTATTGGGAATTAAGTGTAAATATGTTATATGTAGTTTGTAGTACAAAAAGACAACACCACTTCGGGAGTGGTCAGAGTGCCTGTGGCTGCCCTGCTGAGCAGACCTTGGCTGGGTAGAGAGAAAATTTTATAGATAAGAATTATACCGAAAAGTGAAGAGTCTGGACTCATTCTTCAGTTGTGCGGGCCGAAGCAGAGACATCCTGCACATCTTGGGGCAGCAAATATCAACAGAAACCTGAGAGGGGGGAGCTGGGGTGTCGGGATCTCTGGCTTATCAGAGTGACCCCAAGAAAAGTTCAAAAGTCTCTTTTCCCAGCCTGGCGCTTGAAGAAGGAGTCAGGGCTCTTAATTTCTCGGTCTCAAGGTTGTTCATTGTTCCTTATCTATAAAATTCTTTCTCCTGCCCTGCCGAGGTCCATCCAGCAGGACAGTTCCAGCAGGCACTCTGCCTGCCCCCAGGGCAGTGTTATGTCTTTATACTAAAAACTACGTACACAATGTTTGCAATTACTTCCCAATACCTATCACCTATGTTAGACAGTGAGCTTCTACTCTAAACCAATCTAAAAGTGCCAACATCACAGCAGAAGATGGAGGCCAAGAAGGAGAAAGGCTGGACATGCCCAGATCCCTCCATCCTGCCCCCTGAACCCCCATTCTAAAAACCCCAAAATCTCCTTTTTCACCTTGTGATAAATTCACTAGCATTCTTCTTAATTTGTCGTGGCTTGCAGATCTTCATCTAAGGTTGGTAACTTGCTCCACGGGTCATAATCAAAACCTCAGGGGCATTTTGGGCTGTGTGCCAGGGTCTCTGAGACCCCTGCAGGAGTCTTGGCTGCTCAGGACAGCCAGAGGGATGTTCTGGGCTCCAACACTGGGGGAACTGGGGGAGCTGGGGGGCTCAGCTGCTCTCTGCTGAGGAAGGGGCAATGCCAGGGTAGTTTCATGTCCTCACCCTCACATGTTTGCCCTGCTAGGAGCAGAAAATCTTCATGTCAATGGAAGGTTTCATGGGAAGTGTCACTCTTGAATTCATCCTGGGTGGCCCAGTTTAAAGTGAGCAAAAAGGGTGGGAATAAACCCATTTGTACAGCAGGTTCCTGGCAGCTGTTTGTTGGTGCCCCCAGTGATTTTCATTGAGTGAAAATCCTGTTTTGATCATCCCCAGGAGCTGCAGAGCCAGTGAAACTGGGTGATTGGATAGAGGGCTTTACTAGGAAAAAAATGAGGAAAGAATTCCAGTGCATTTTTCAGGTGTTATTTCTAAAGCCCTTCAATTTTCCCCTCTGCCATGCAGCTAAAGGGGCTTCATGACAAATGGAGACCAAACAGAGGAATGAGTTTAAAAGAGGAAAAAAAAAAAGAAAAATAAAGCTGAGGTGTGCTTGTCACCACTTGCTCTGTGTGGTGATTAAACCAGGGAAGGGTGAGATAGAAACCGTGAGCTTAGACACTCAGTGCTTCCCAAAAGAAGAGTGATTTCCAATGCAATTGATGCATCAGTGGAGGTGAGAAGTGCTTCCCGGCAGGGAAGGCAGCCCCGGGGAGGAGCATCACTCCCCGAGCATCGCTCCCCGTTCTGCTCCCTCCTTTTTCCCCTGCAGGGAGCAGGGAGGGGTCTCCAGCCCCACTCCCTGGGGCTGTTTTGGGAGTGTTCCCCAATGTCTCGGTTTGAGCAGACAGCTGTCTGCTAAGGAAGGCAGGAAATGGAATATCTAAACCCCTTCCCTCTGAATTATTGGAATTTTGGAATTTAGGGGCTCTCAGGCAAAGGTAAAGGAACAGGAATTACAGAAAATAGAATACTCAATACACACCCCCAGCTACATCTTGCAGCCTAAGACACCTGGCTCAAACCAACTCCTGCCCTGGCCACACTGGCTTGGTCTGGGAAGTTTTGCACCTGCTGGGAAGTTTAGGATCAGTGGGTTTGTGGTCCCCAGGAGCCACCCCTGACCCTGTCCCTGCTCCTTGCAGCGTGCGGACGGCGCGGGAGTCGCTGTGCTCCAGGAGAGACACGTGAGTGACCCCAGGAGATGGTGACAGAGCCTGGGCTGCTTCTGCCACAGCTCAGGGACCACCAGCTGCTGAAATGAGGATATTTTTTTTTTTTTTTTTTTTTTTTTTGTGAAAAAATCCTTTAGGATTTCACTGCAGCAGTGTCTGCTGCAGCTGCATGGGCAGGGCTCACACTGGCATCCAGATGTGGCCCATTGACCCACTCCCACTCCCTGTGAGCTCTGGCTCTTATCCCAAGGGATGCTTCCACTCCTCTGGGCTGTGCTTTGAGAGATTATAAAGATGATCTGTGGCTTTGAAGGAAAACTGAGATCCTAAAGGATTTCATCCCCTACACGTGGTCTGGGGGCTCCTGCTGGGTGGGCTGGGGTATCCCAGGGGTGCACAGGGCCCTGTCAGGTACCCAGGGTGGCAGCAGCTCTGTCACTGCAGTTCCAGCCCTGGGGAAGTCCCAGGGGTGTGTAGGGCTCTGTGGGGTGCCTGGGGTCACGCTGGCTCTGTCACTGCACTCCACAGGCAGTGCAGGGTTTTCCTGCTCAGGGTCTACAGGGCACTTGCAAAAGCTTGAGGAAATAATGAGTGGCAGCAACCAGGCTGCCTGGAAAGGTTTCTTTTCCCTCTGCTGGTGCCACAAACCAGCTGCTGTGGTGGAGGTGTGAGCACCACCCCACTCTGTGCCCTGTGCCACCATCAGAGTGACCCACAACCCAAAATGAATATAAGTTCACTCTTAATTCTTCTCCAAGGAAAACCTACAAACCCTAATGAAGCTAATTAAGGGCTGTTTAAAGGAGGTACAGCTCCTTTAAAAAAGAATACAATCTTTAAGAGAGGATAAATACTGATTTCCCAATTACATTGTGGGCCCTCAAGCAGCCACCAACAAAGAGTGCGTTAAAGCTCTACAGGACAAAAATACAAGAACTTTATGACTCCCTTCCCATTAATAGGCTAACCTATATTCAAATAGGAGAATTAATGCCAGAATGAGTAACCAGGGTCCTCCCTCCACGACGCAAGCTTACATTATTAACAAATCACCGATACACGACAAATCAAACAAGCACAGCATCGAGTATCTTGTTAACCCCACAGAGGAGCGTCCACTAAGAACGTCTCTCCTGTCCCCTCAGGGATGCCTGCTCCACTGCTGGCTCCGTGCTCAGCCTGGAGCCTGCAGAGAGCGTCAAGTCCTGGCCGAGCTCCTCCTCAGGCTGGACGTCCCTGCTGAGTGCCAGCGTGGCCGGGAGCGTTTCAGCACCGTCTGTGGGCAGCCGCAGCACCCAGAGCCTCAGGTGAGGGACCCCAGCCCATCCTGGGGGTGCTGGGGGGTGCTGAGCTGGGGGGGCTTCCTCTTGGGACATGCAGGACGGAGCTCAGAGGGACCTGGGGTGTTTAATGTCAAAAACATCAAATCAAGGGAGGCAGTCACTGCTACGCCGGGATCAGTGAAACACCAGATGAAAGTCACTACATCAAAAACGTGCTTCAAGCAGGAAAATATCCCTTGATGTGTTCTCTGGAGATAATTTAAAGAGGCATTGCAGCCTATTTGAGGATTTGTATGCCATATGCTCGCTGCTGAGGGAGAGGGATGCGTTTTCTACTGGTCTAATATCAAACATGTTAATTTTTGGTGGTGATGATGACAGGCTGGGGGAGAGATGGAGAGGGGCCCAAGCACCTGCACAGCCCAAATGTCCCTGCTTTGCTCTGTGGGTGCCCATCCTGAATTGGTGCCTATCAGAGGGACCACCCAGTCCAGAGAAAAACTCCATTTCTGTGTCACAGAGAAATTCGTGTGTTTCGTGTGTGAAGCAATCACATGGCGTGAGTTTGGAAAAACTCTGTAAATCAGGGTCTGGGGCTGCACTGTGGAGGGAGCTGGTGAGGGTGGAGGAGGGTGTAGGAGGTTTGTGAGGGCAGAGATAGAGCAGGGATGGAGTCCTGGGGCAGGGAGCAGAGTGGGCTCCAGAGAGCATCATCCCCCTGTAGGGAAGGTGGACGAGGTGCCAGCCATCCAAACTCAGGGTGGGCAGGGCTGAAATTCAGGGTGGCAGGGCTGGCAGTGCCCCTGCTCACAGCCCCTGCGGTTCAGGACCTCCCCACCCTGCTGCTCCCCCAGGGATGCTGTCTCAAGACATGCATCACCACTTTTCCAGTTTTTCTCCCCATAACCAGGGCAGGTGCCAGGCTGAGGCTGTGCACAGCTCCCTGCAGGTGTAGATGCTCCAAGGTGACAGGATTTGTCGGGGTTGTGATCACAGTTTCACTGCAGACATTAGTATTAATCTCCCTGCTCTGATTCTGGAGAGCTCCATCCCCACAGCCCCCACCTGCCTTGTACAGGAGAATGGCTCTTGTCAGAAATGATGATCCCCTGCAGGAAACACCCTGGGTGAGCTGGAGCAGTCTGGGGAGGTACAAGGCAGAGTTTAAGAGCAGCCAGGCAGGGCAGAGACCTGTGGGGAGGTCACAGAATCCTGGAATGGTTTGGGTTGGAAGGGACATTAAAAATCATCTCATTTCAACTCCCATAGACCAGTGATGAGTGGGAGCCCTGAGACCAGTGAGCTGAGCTCACTGGCACCCTGCACAATAAATAAAGCCCTTCCTAAGTGCTGCTGAGGAGGCTTTGGTCCAAATGACCCAGCTCTGGTCATTAATGAATGACAGAAAAACAGGCATTGTGCCCAATACCTTATTTCTGAGCTGAAACAGCTTGGATTTATAGAAGATATGCAGGCTTTCAGGTTGGGCAGTGGGAGGAATTTCCTCATGGAAAGGGTGGTCAGGCCTTGGCAGGGGCTGCCCAGGGAGGTTTGGAGGCCCCATCCCTAAGGAAGGTGGCACTCAGTGCTCTGGGCAGGTGACAGGGTGGGGATTGGTCACAGCTTGGACTCGGTGCTCCTGGATTCTTCTCCAGCCTCAGGGATTCTGGGGTTTGCTGGGCTGCCTGTGGCCTTTGTCCTGAGCCCAAAGCAAATTTTTGTCCTGAGCCCTGGCCACAGTGTGAGCATCACCCTCTGTCCTGGGGCTTGAGAAGGGGCAGATTGCAAATGCTGGTGTGGGAGCTGTGTTTGGCTGCAGCTCATCTAGCATGGAAATCGAGCGAGGAGGGGATGAAATCCAAACAAACAGGAGACGAGACTGGAGGTAATAAAAATGAGATCAGGGAAACGAGCTCTTCCTTATTAAGATTCCTTTGTCTTACACAAGCTCCCAGTAATGAAAAACGAGTCCTGCTCGTGTTGGCTGCTCAGCACCACATCTGGGCTGTTTGCTGAACAAACAGCTGCCAAGAGGCAGAGGAGAGCAGGGAGCTCTTATCACCCCTGTGCTTACAGGAGGGAGAGCTTTGATTAACGTTGCCTTTAATTCTCTGCTATTTAAATTCCTGTACAAAACGCTGGCCAGCAGAACTAAGCCTCCATAAATATGACACAGCTCAGGGTTGGGATAAATATGATTTTTTTTAAAATATTATTATTAAGAAGCCAATTTAAAAGTTTATGTATTTGTTCTGGTCTTTTCCAGGCAGGTCAGGGTTGTGCTGGGATGGGAGGTTATCCAGGGGTGCAGTCAGGGAGGGAATCCACAGCCCAGGATCTGCCTCTCCATCCTGCATCCCACAGGACTGGGGCATCCACAGCCCTGGCATCACCCCAGGATCACCCTGACATGCAATTCCCCTCCCACCTTGGCTGACAAAACCAGGAGCCCTGGTCCCAAGGCTGCTGGGGATCCGACAGGTTTATTTTTAACCACGATTGTGTCAGAAGCAAATCATTACGTGGGAAACTGGGAGCTCTTGTGTAGATGATGGTGTGACAAGAAAATCCTCTTCTGACAGAAATGAGGCCAATGTCTCTTCCCTCCCTGAAACTGAGCTGTCTTGGTTTTATCTATCAGCTCCCAGGAAAAGCATCCCAGCCACACTTTCGGCCCTGGTCATGTGTTGCAAAGCATGTGTGGATTTTATTGTATAAATGATTTCAACTGGTATAATTGCAATCATGCTAATTGCTATGTAATCTTCGCTAATTATTGTTGTATGTCATTTGGTTTGGTGTGAATGGCAGATTGCAGAGCTCTGTTGGCTTCCAGGTGCCTCCCAGGCATCTTTTGCTGGGAAAATCATCTTCCCTGAGGATGGTGGAGGAGCAGGGCTCTGCTCAGGGCTGGAGGGGCCAAGGGTCCTGCCTCCTGTGGCACCACCTTCTTTTGGGGCTGCCTGTGATTTCCTGGGGTCCCTCTGAGCCCTGGGGATTCGTGCTGGGAATCAGACAGGAATTTAGGGATGAGCAGAGGATGCTGCAGGATGGGGGGTGACCATCTGGCTCTTGTGTCCTGCCATGTGAGGAGGATGAGGATGAGGAAGGTGAGACATGATTTTGGTAGGCATAAGGGAGCAATTAAATCACGGAATGGTTAGGGTGGGAAGGAACCCTAAAAATCATCCAATCCCACCCCTTGCCATGGGCAGGGATACCTTCAACTATCCCAGGTTGCTCCAAGCTCCATCCAGCCTGGCCTTGGACACTTCCAGGGATGGGGCAGCCACAGCTTCTCTGAGCGCCCTGTGCCAGGGCCTCAGCACCCTCACGGGGAAGAATTTCTTCCCAATATCCCATCCAACCCTGCCTCTGGCAGTTTGATGGGTGCAGAAAATGGGAACTTTTGGGAGAGACAAGGATGGATAGGACAGTCTTGGCCTTTCACTGGAAACCAGGGCATGGAGAGTGTGAAGTCCCTGCTTGGGCTCTGGGCCAGTCATGGAAGCTGGAGCAATCCCACCTTTGCAGCTTTCACTCCATTTCAGACTCTGAAGGTATTCAGGAAAGCAGTACCTGTCAGTCATGTTGAACAGGACAATAAATACAGTGTGTTCAGTCCTTGTTCACAGCCCATTAGTGGTTCTCACATCTCCACTTGCTTTTATCTCAGCCTTAAAACCCAAATAAAAACCCTGATGCCGGTGTTTAATTTATGAAAGCCATTAATGCAGCACACAGGTTACAATATTATTTGGAAACGTGCAGAATGAATGGAGCAATTTCTGTACAAAACCTCACCGAAGGATTACGCCAGCCATTTAAGTAAGATGCAATTTAGGATCCTAAAATCCAGCATTATTGGAAATGCCTCAAACTATTAATCAGCTGTGGTGCTTCAGCAGTGTCAGCATGGGATGGACCTGAAGGGTGCAGTGATTCAGGGAGATGAAATCTCTGGTTAATTCCTTTTGTGTTGAATAATCAAGTGATTTAGGCTGGTTAAATGGGCAGGGAAAGGCGTGGGTACCAGTTCAGGGGGGCACCAGGAAGCTGGAGCTGCTCCACTGCCCCTTCCCTTCTGCAATCCCGCATTCCCCAGCTCTGGAGTTTGTCTTCAGCCCATCTGGGTATGTAAATTATTTCACGGCTCAGCGGCAGAGCCTGGTCCGAGCGTCCCGGGATGATCCCCTCCCACCCCATTCCCATGGCAACAGCGGCATTCCCAGGGCAGGAACCCTCATCGCTGCTGCTCCCTCCCAGAGATTCCTTTGTTGTTTGGGTCCTGCTGCTTTGCTCTGCCCTGTTCCCTCTTTTCCCCTCCTCCTTTCTTTCCCAAATTCACATCCCAGTACGGCCAGACCTCGTTTCCCTCGGCTGGCAGTGATGGGGTACCTGGGAGTGGGGACAGTGCCACAAAGCCAATGCTTGGAGGGGATCAAAAAGTGTCCCAGCAGGGTCTTAGTGACACCAGTGACCCCAAGCCCACTGGTGACCGCAGTCCCCCCATCCCTGTGGCAGGTGGATCCCATGTGGTTCCTGCATCATCCCTTGTTTGGGATGTGATCCCTTGTCTGGCCAGCCCCCCTCACTGTGCAGGAACATCAGATTCAGGTGTAGCAGGGCTGCTGTTTGAGCAGCAGCCTGGGTGAAACATGCCCAGCAATAACATTGAGATGTGTCGGGGGTGTGCTGCGAGCCGCTTTCATAAAATTTTAGTGAATAATCTTTGACAGAAATAAAATAAATCCTACATATTGCTGTAATCCGTCAAGAAGAAGGATATTTGGAGGTAAGTGCTGGCTTGGCAGAGCTGAAGCTGGTCACACCACACGCTCTACACCAGGAATTATCCAGGCTGGCTGGCCTGGGCTCATTTAAGATCACATCCTTGGGCATTGCCCAACTGCTGGATGCAGTAGTGAGTTCATCCCGAGACTCCCACGGCAATGCCAGCTTTTCACTGCTCAGCCTTGTCCTTGCTGGATGGCATCCCGCTCACTGGGAATCCCACAAGCTAAACTAACACGGGTTTCTCTTGTTCAGGGTGAGCAGAGACACCAAGGACCCCGCTCTGAGCCGCCCCCTCTCCTCCCGGAGCTCTGCCCGCCCCGCCGAGGCTGCGGACCCGGTCAGGACAACGAGTCCCCTGCTGGGGGCCAGAAGACGGGAATATGGAAAACCTCAGGCAGAAGAAGAGCAGCTGGAGAGCCCAAAGAAGCCCGTGGATAGGATAGGAGACACATCCCCATCGCTGCTGCGCCGGGGCGGCTCCCCGGCTGCGGACGGGAGGTTCCCCAGCGCGGTGTCCCCGCCGGTGCCCAGCAGGAGGAGGCTCTCGGTGGCCTCGGGGTCGGTCTCGGTGGCCTCGGGGCCGGTGCCCAGCTCTGCCGCCCTCTCCGAGTACGTGGAGGAGCTGCGGCGGCAGCGGGAGCCGGGGCTGGGGGACGCCTCCCCGCTGCCCATTTACCGCACCACCGGTGCCGCGGCCCTGCGGCGCTCCAGGGCTGCCCTGGCGGCCGAGGAGCCCCCGGGGAGGCTGGAGGGGGATCAGGCAGGGGATGGAGATGGAGCTGGTGCCAGCCTCACCCGCTCCTCCAGCCTGCGGAGCATGGCCTCGGAGCCGGCCGAGCCCCCGCGTTCCCCCGCGCTGAAAATGGCATCGAAATTCGGCTCCTACGAGTCCCTCCTGCCGGCCCTCGACGGCTCCGGCCGCCGGCCGAGCTCCCCGGCTGCCGGGATGGAGGTGCCGCGGCTGAGCTCCTGGAGGAGCTGCCTGGAACCCTCTCTGGAGGATGTGGAGCTGGGGAAGGAGCCGGAGGGATTGCTGAGCTCCCTGTCCAGCGATGGGCTGGGCGAGGGGAAGGGGAGCGACCCCTTCAGCTGGAGAATCCCCACCCTCAACTACGAGAGGAGAACCAAGGTCGACTTCGATGATTTCCTGCCGGCCATCCGCAAGTCGCGCTCCGCCAGCAGCCTGGCCAGGGCCCGCAGGGACAGGAGGGAGCACCGGGCCCTCACCGTGCGCTTCGAGGACGAGGCCATCGCCTCGGGCAGCCTGGAGCCCTCTGACACCAAGGGCGCGGCCAAGTGCGGGGAAGAGCCCGGGGACGTCTCTGACTCCTCCTCATCCTCGGGCTCGCACCGCTCCTCCCGCAGCGCCGACAGCATCAAGCGGCGGCCGCAGCCCCCGAGGGCGGCCGGGGAGGGCTCCAGCGGCAGGGCCGGCAGCCAGGGCAGCGCCATGAGCCGCCGAGCCGAGGCCGAGGGCAGGGAGGACGATGTCAGCAGCATCATGAAGAAATACCTGGGTAAAGAATAAGGTAAGTGTGCCAGGCAGTGATGGCACGGGCTCAGAGCTGTGGGTGCTGGCCCCGAGGCTCGGCGGCTGTGCT
Source organism: Molothrus aeneus (assembly GCF_037042795.1). Taxonomy (NCBI): domain Eukaryota; kingdom Metazoa; phylum Chordata; class Aves; order Passeriformes; family Icteridae; genus Molothrus; species Molothrus aeneus. Next base: position 9,531,835 of record NC_089663.1, on the reverse strand, counting down.
GGTGCTGCTGGGGAGTGTGTGGGGACAGGATAGCTCGGGACAGCAGGAGTCCCCATGCTCGTCCTTGTGTGTCAGAGCATCCCAGGATGTCCCTCGGGGTGTGTGGCACTGGGACTGGTCACCCCTTGCCTTCGCACCTTTGGAGCTGCAATGGGGACACTGCTGGTGCCAGGGACAGCCCCAGAGCTGTCCACAGCACCAGCTCAGAATTCACTGGGGTTTCCCAAAACCAGCATCCCTCAGCTGCCACTCCAGCACATGGCAGACTCATCCCCCCAAGCGCTCCCTCCTCAGATGCCCAAGTTTCTTTTGGGTGATTTTCTTTCTTGGTGATTAGAAATCAGCTCAGGCTGGACGCTGGGGGTTCCCTCTCTGGTGAATGGGGCTCCCAGCTGGCCTAGATGTGCTTCCCCCAGCCCTCAACAGCCTCTGACACCCACTTGGATACCATGTCTGGATTGCAACTGACACTTGGAGAATTAGGATTTATTGCTGCAATCCAGGTTTGAAAGTGGAGTCCCTAATGAATGCGCCACAACTGTAATTAAGTGTTTAAAATAGATTAGAAAAACATTTTGTAAAACCATTGCCTTTAGAGTAACTTATTGGATGTCAAGCTGTGACCAAATTGACTAAGCCAACACACGAAGGGAGCGCATGTTAATAAAACATTTCTTTCCAGGAAGCAAATTTGCATAATACAACATTCCACTTTCTGCAGGATCCATTTCCATCAAGCCCCAGCCCGCAGTGATGAGGGGCCATGTTGGGCACACAGCATCCCTGCTCCTGGCAGAACCACCTCACGTGAGCAGAGACTGCAGATGGCTCCACAAAAGTCATGGGATGCTTCTACAAACTTTTTTTGGTCCTGGACATACCGTGGTTTCCTCTTGCTCCTGCCCCATTTCCCAGCTTTGCTCAGGGCCAGCCGCGGGGACAAGGACTTTCCTGTTCTCCTGGAGTTGTTTGACTTGGGAGTTGGTGCTTAAATTCAAACCCAGCGGCTGCCACAGATGCTGAGGATGTGCCATGGCCTGGGAAAGCCGCTCTGAGAGGAGCTGGAGGGACACCAAACCCCTCCTTTGTGACCCAGAGCTGCAGCCCAGGTGTCTCATCCCACACTGCACTGCCCAAAAATCAGCTGATCTTGAGGATGCTCTTGGGTCTCAGTGTGACACCCAGCAACAGCAGAGCTCTGAAACTCTCATAATTCCACAGGTATTTGATGGATCCATCTGTGCTTCCATGGCTCCAGCCTGTGGGGGACACCTGGGCTCATACCAGTGGCTTGCAAGGCACATGGGCGATGGAGGGGCTCTATTTAATGTCTGCTTGGTTTTTACACAATAAAATATTTGCTTCTTTGACACACAGGTCCCTTCTGGTTATTCCTTTCCCCACGATGGGAGCAGGTCCGTGGAAATTGTGCAGTGCAGAGCCGAGCACCTCCTTCCACAAAAAAGCCTCTTTTCTCAGCCTCCCCCTTCTTTCCTAGAAGAGATCCAAACTTATTCCTTGATCAGAGGTTTGGGGCAAAAGAATACACCATGTCCATGCACAAATCTCTCCTCTCCATCAGGCATTTCCAAGTCATTTGCTTGGCTAGGAAATTTCCACCAATTTGCACGTTCTCCTGGAACCCCCCCTGGGACAGCCACCGGGCAGTGGCAGCTTGAAAGGCCAGTTGGGCACTGTTCAGCATTTTGTTTTGCCTGTTGTATTCTTCACCTTCACTTCTCATTTAAAGCAGAGCCTTGCAGCAAGCAGCATTTCCCTTGTCAGCGATGGATGGGGAGCCTGGGGATGAGGGCTCACATCAGCGCCTGGCTCAGCAATTCCCGGCCATTCCCGGCGGCTCCGCAGGGCTGGCAGCCTGGCAGGGGGCAGGGTGACATTCCTTCTGCTCCCACGTGTCCCTTTCAGGACGTGTGCCTCATGCAAGGAGGCAGCAGATGAAGAAATTGCCTCTAATTAGTTTTAAATTGGTCTTTTTTAAAAAATGATTCCGCTGTTTCTGGGAGGGAAAAAGCAAGTGCTTTTCTCTTTGCAGGGAGTATTGCTCCCCAGGGGGATTTCACAGAACCAGGGAATCACAGAAGGGTTTGGGTGGGAAGGGACCTTAAAAATCATCCAATTCCTCCCCCTGCCATGGGCAGGGACACCTTCCACTGTCCCAGGTTGCTCCAAGCCCCATCCAACCTGCCTTTGGACACTTCCAGGGATGGGGCAGCCACAGCTGCTCTGGGCACCCTGTGCCAGAGCCTCACCACCCTCACAGGGAAGGATTTCCTCTCAATATCCCATCCATCCCTGCCCTCTGGCAGTGGGAAGCCATTCCCTGTGTCCTGTCCCTCCATCCCTTGTCTCAAGTCACTGCTGAGCTCTCCTGGAGCCCCTTTAGGCACTGAAAGGGGCTCTGAGCTCTCCCTGGAGCCTTCTCTCCTCCAGGGGAACATTCCCAGCTCTCCCAGCCTGGCTCCTTGGTCTGCCCCAAGCCAACTGGTGGCACCTGAGGGGAGGGACACCAGTGGCACCTGGAGAAGGGACACCCAGGAGCAGGAATCCAGTGCTGCCCCACCTTTGGCCTCTGAAGTCTGACCTACAAGCACCAGCGGCCAAGGTGTCACTTTGCAGCTCCTTTTTAATCTCAGCTCCAAACGTGACACAAATTGCTCATTATTTGTGGCTGTGGCAAAATGATTCTTCTGACACAAAGCCTTTGATTTGGAATTACTACAGCGTTGGCTTTGCTGGAAATTAAGCTGTTCCTATTTCAACTTGCGGGAGAAAAGCAGATTTGTGTGTAATACGCTGACTTCTTTCTTTTCCTTTTGCTTTGCAGGACACAAAGGAAATTGCTCTGTCACTTGGAATGGCTGTGCACATCCTTTAATGACAAACCAGGACAAAAACGATGCTTGGCCTGGAGCGTTGCAGGCTCAGTCCAGAGAATTGTTTGCCCTTGGAGCAGCCAGAGAGCAAAGCTCATGGATGGTGAGACCCAGCCATCCATCAGTGCTGGCTGGTGGAAAATACGGTGTGTGCACAGCACAGGGGGGAAAACTCTGGTTCCTGCTCCCCCTGGGAGGCTCAGGAGACACAAAACTGATGGCTGAGCCAGCCAGGAGCAGGACCACGGCCACTTATAGCCTGGAGTGGGAGGACAGGAGTTATTCCCATTGCCCCTGTGTTTTAGCACGTTCACCTGCTCTCAGCACAAGAGTGTCACAGACATCTTTTATGAAAAATCCTTTCCTTAGGATTTTTCCTCCTGAGAAGCTGAGAGGCCTCAGGAACAAAATGTAAACAATGGTTATCTGCTGCTGTGGAATGCAACAGGTGCATCTGGGATTGGTCTCATAGAATTGTTTGTAATTAATGACCAATCACAGTCCAACTGGCTCGGACAGAGAGTCCGAGCCACAAGCCTTTGTTATCATTCTTTCCTATTCTGTTCTTAGCTGGCTTTCTGATGAAATCCTTTCTTCCATTCTTTTAGTATAGTTTTAATATAATATATATCATAAAATAATAAATCAAGCCTTCTGAAACACGGAGTCAGATCCTCATCTCTTCCCTCATCCAGTCACACGAGAGCTTTGCCCTGTGCTGCTGGCAGGGATGGAGGCCCTGGGGGGGAATGTGTGGAGGCTCCATGTCACCCCTGGAGAAGGGAGAGGGCTGTTCCCAGCACCCCTGTGCCCACATCCCTCCCTCTCCAGCAGGGGCAGACCCTGGCAAAGGGAAATGCCTCCACATCAAATGCAAAAGCATCCAGCAATGAGACTGCCAAAGCTCTAATTGGCATAATTAAAGCGTGCTCTGTGCTCTGGCTGTGCCTGTGGAAAGCTTTCCCCAGAGGAGTGATCTCTGTGAGAGCTCCTTCTTTACATGATGCCCATCACTCAGGACTGAGTGTCCAGAGCCATCCTGCAGCACTCCTGGAGCTTTCCTGCTGGCAGAGCTTCCTCTGGCTCATCACATCCATCCCTCATGGAGAATCCAGAGGCAGTGCAGGTGAGCTGGGCAGGCTTGGGTGCCATTCCCAGGCCCTGCTGAGGTGGGTACCAGGGCTGGAGACCTCACTGGGCTCCCCATCACCCCCCCTTAGCCATAGCACTTTGCAGGAGCTGAGCATCAAGGAGATCATAGAATTCCTGAGTTGGAAGGGACACACAGGGATGATGGATCCAACTCCTGGTCCTGCACCAGACCACCCTGAGAATCCCACTACGTGCCTGAGGTGCTCTGTGGCCTCCTCCAAATCTCTTAAAGCAATCAGGGAACTCCATTTAGTGCACTTCCAAACAATTAGCTGGGTCTGTAAGCCTTTTTTTCCAACAAATAAGCTGTTTTTCCCAGCACCTGTATCTGTGAACGCTCTCCACAGAGAACAGCAGGCACAAATTTCCCAAGGATTTTTCCGGGGGAAGGCAGTGAGAAGCTCAGAGAAGAAGAGAAAACAATTCTTATCTCTACTTGCTGCTCCTGTTGTTTTGCACATGTGGAATGTGTTATGGAGATTGTTTACCCAAAGTGATTTGTTAATTGGACCCCAGTGAAGGTTGTTTTGATTCCTTGACCAACTGGATCCACGTGTGTCATGACTGTCTGGAGACAGCCACGGGTTTTTCTTTAGTATTCCTTAGTACAGAGTATCTTTGTAGTATAGTATCTCTTTAGTACGTAATTTAGTGCAGTGTTAGTGTAATACACAATAGTTTAATAAAGTAATTGTTCAGCCTTCTGAATCATGGAGTCAGAGCACATTTTTCCCTGCCTGGGGGATGCCTGTTTCCATGATAAACGCTTGGCTTTGGCTCCTAACTCTGCCCAGGGGGTTGGGAAGCACCCAGAGCTGCACATCCTCCCCTGGCAGAGCAGCCAGGGTTGTGCTGATGGGTTGGTGGCTCTGGCAGAAGGACGGGGACATGGAACCCCCACCTCTCCTGGGCTGTGCTCAGCTCCTGCCCACGCTGACAGGATTCAATTTCACGGCACTTGGATGCAGCGAGTTAATTCCTGATTGCTGCCATGCACGGAGCCTCTCTGCCATCAAATGTGTCCCTTCCAAAAGGGAGATAGAATTGAAATTATTCCTCCTTGGGGTGGCTCAGCAGGCGTGGCAGCCTCCCCCCTGTCCTGCTCACTGTTTGCTGTTGTGGCTGGGCTCGTGCTCCAGCAGTGGCCAAGGCCACCCCCAGCACTGGGACTTCCAAATGGGTTTGGAATGGGGAAAGGGAGCTGTGAAGAGCTGAGCCAAGAATTTGGCATGGTGTGGCAGTGCAGGGATGGGTGGAAAATGAAAATGGACTGGATTTTTCAAAGCAAGGCTGCCTTGGCCACCTTCCTCATCCCTGTTTGGATGGAGAGCAAGAATTGTGTCCCTGTGCTGTGCAGGGCCACTGAGGGTGACCATAAATCCCCTGTCCCATCAAAATCAGGGTCTTACCCCTGCCCAGGGTGTCTCCTCCCTGCCAATCCCAGCATGAGGCCTGCCAGGAGGAGGGCAGGATGTGCTCCCTGCCCAGCTCCTGCCTTTCCCCCTCGCTCAGGGCCATCAGTCAGGCTGGGGCTCGTTTTTACCAGGCTGAGCTTTATCCTTGTTGAAGTCCCGCTGGGATTTCTGCCTCAGTGCCAGCCAGCCCACGCCCTCCCGCCGTGCCGGTGACAAGAGGGTGACAAGAGCGTGTTGAGCTCCCGCCGGGCTCCCGGCAATCCCGGCAGAGCCTGGAGCATCCCGAGCATCAGCTTGGAGCATCCCGAGCATCTGGGGAACATCGACCACCCCACACCCACACCTGCCAGTGCCTCCCGCTCTCCGAGGGCGAAAAAAATCCCTGAAGTCAGGACAAGGAGTCAGAGGGGGCTCTGAGCTGAGGCTCTGCTGGGCTCGGTTTAGGCTGACTCTGATCCTGCTGCTCCGAAGGCTGGAAAAGCTGAGATCCAGATGGCAAAGGGGGATGTGGTGGGGCTGTTCAGTGACCTAACCAGGCTGGGATCTGCCCAGGAGCAGCAGGGACAGGGCTGGCCCTGCTCTGGACCACCATGTGCCCCTGGGAGGCCCCTGGTCTCTCTCAATTCAAAATAATGCAGAATTTATAATGCATATAATGCATTATGAATATATTATATATTTTTATATATTATATAATATGCATTATAAATATATTATGTAGAATGCATTATATGCATTATAACTCTATTAAATATATTATTTTCATATCTGTAATATTTTTGCACATATATTATAAAGAAACTATTATATATAAATATATGGTGAATACATATACATTGATACATCTTAAAATTACACTGTATATTATATAATAGATTATATATTCAGTGTGATGTATTTTATATGGTAGATACATATTATACATTGATACATCTTAAAATTACATTGTATATTATATAACACATTATATATTATAGATTCTGTATAGATTTATATATCGTTTATATATAATATGCATTATAGATATATTATATATAATGCATTATATGCATTATAACTCTATTAAATATATTATTTATCATATCTCTAATATTTTTGCATATATATTATAAAGAAACTATTATATATAAATATATAGTGAATACATATTATACATTAGTACATCTTAAAATTACACTGTATATTATATAATACATTATATATTCTGTGTGATGTATTTTATATGGTAGATACATATTATACATTGATACATCTTAAAATTACATTGTATATTATATAATACATTATATATTATAGATTCTGTGTGATGTGTTTTATTGATGTATTCTATATTTATAGAGGAGCTTGCTATGTCATCAAATGACTGATACAGTAGGGGAAAACCACTATAATTATCCTCATTCTATTTTCCACTTTCACTAAGTGTACCTCTGAGCTGTTATAATGGCTATAATTAATTTTTGGTTGTTATTTTGGAGTGCAGGCCCACGCAGGCCTTTCCCACCTATATCCAAGAGACCACTTTTACCACACACCCACAGAAGGCCACCCTGGCCATTAAGGAAAATTGCTGCCAAATGAACTTAATATAAATTAGATTTAGCTGGACAGCCAGTGAACATTCCCAGTAATTTGGATTGTGCTAAAAAATTTATGAGAGGACTGAGGGCAGGAGATGGGTCCTCATTTGCTCACCCTGGTGACGAAGAGGGCTGGGCATAAACCTCCACACATTGGCCATGGCTTTGGGGGAAAAGTGTTGTTTTTCCCTCAACTCCCAGCCAAGCTGCTCTTTCTGAGTGATGAATTTCTCTGAATCAAAGTCCTGAAAGAACAGCAAGAGCTTAATTACAGTGCAAGGTCTTTGTGCTCGTGTGGCACATTGCAAACCAGCTGGGGAGAGAGCTGCTGCAGCAGGAACCCTCCCAGAGCCTCTGCTGGCACTGGGGTACCTGGAGCAGAGGGAGGCCTTTAAAGGGAATAAAACCCACCCAGCAGAAGCAAATCCCGGATCTGAGGCTCATTTGCATTCCAATTGCAGAGCTCTGGGCTGGCACTGACTCCAACCCACCCAGGCATCACCCACAGCGAAAATCCAAAACTGGGGCAAAGCGGTGCTGCTGAAAATGCTTTTCCTAAGGAATATTCATGGAGCAGCCAGGGCACCATGGCTGCTGTGCCTTGGGAGAAGGGTCCCTCAGAGCCAGCCCTGACCCTGAGCTTGTCACACTGCTGCCACTTTCTGCTGATGTGTCAGAAATAGCTCAAGGTCTCGGGGGCTTGAAGACAAAGGTTTGGTACCTGTCCATTTTAATTACTCTCCAACAGCACAGCCTTTGTCAGCTGCCATCCTGAAGGATAAAGCCATCCCGCTTTGCCAGAGTTTCCCAGCAGCAGTGGGTGGGATTTCACAGGGATTTGGTCTGCCTGGTGCTGTACAAACACAGCCAGGAGAGGTGCCAGGGAGGGGGAGCAGGGCTGGGTGCTGGGGTGCCCTGGGCAGGCACCGGGACCAGCACCAGGACGTGAAAGCTCAGCCGAGCACGGGGAGCGTGGGCAGGGATCCAGGGAAACAGGACTCCGTGTTGGAAACCTGAACATGTGCTTTCTGGGAAGTGCCAAGAAAGCAACATTTGGAGGTTAAGAAATGGCAGAAAACAGACAGATTTTTCCATGCGAAACTCGGAGAAACGCCGACTGCGAGTTTGGCGGAGCCCAAGCTGTGCAGTTTGGGTGATTAATTCATTAATATTTATAATATATACAGGGGGATTCGGGCTCCTCAGATGAAAGGTGTCAGTGGCATTGCTAGGATGAGGGGCAGGAAGGGGAGTGTGGGCTCTGCCACGAGCCCCGTTTGCCCCTGTGGGTTATGGGATGGGCTGGAGGTGCAAACCAGGTGTGGGAATGGGGCACACCTGGAGGGCTCCATGCCCTGATCCCTGCTGGAGCACAGTGAGATGGCAGTGCCCGCTCCCCTGCCCCAGCTCTGCACCCCCCAATATTTTAGCGTTGTGGTTTTGAGCCCAAAAGACCCTTCAGATTAAATTATTTATTCCTGTGAAATGTGCTTACAACTGCAGAAGGATTTCGCTTAATTGAGAGTGCAGCCAGCATTTTAATAAAACTATAAAAGGGTGAAACGTGCATAAACAGAAGAAAAGTGTTTAATCTCGGCACAATCACTTGATGTTCATGAGAGCATTTAGCTTCCAATATAGCAAAGCAAATAATACTGAGATCCCACGAGCAAAGAGATATTTTTATCCTTTTGCACAAGCCCTGGGTTTAAATCTGACGTTATAATTGTGAATTATGGTAGTCCATTACCATAGCTACAGGAGGCTCTGACCAGCCAGGGGATCACATTGCTAATGGCTGTCACAGGTTGGCTGTGGTGACAGTGATCCCTTGGGACTGCCATGCCCTGGGTGACACCAGAGGTGGCACTGCAGCATGGGCACAGCACGGGTGTGGGGTCAGCGTGGCAAACTTGTGTTGAAGCCACTCCTGCCTGTGCTCTAGAGCTGGGACCAGCACCCTGCTGTCCCTGGATATGGGACCAGCACCCTCCTGTGCATTAAATATGGGACCAGCATCCTCCTGTGCCTTGGATATGGGACCAGCACTTTCCTGTGCCTTGGATATGGAACCAGCACTTTCCTGTGCATTGAATATGGGACCAGCACCTTCCTGTGCATTGAATATGGGACCAGCACCCCCCTGCACATTAAATATGGGACCAGCACCCTGCTGTGTATTGAATATGGGGCCAGCACCTTCCTGTCACTGGATATGGGACCAGCACCTTTCTGTGCATTGAATATGGGACCAGCACCCTCCTGTACATTGAATATGGGACCAGAACCCTCCTGGGCTTCCTTGGAGGTGCTGGATGAGGGCTGAGGCTCTCTGAGCCCCACACTGGTGCCCATACCCTCACACCAGTTACAGCAGGCAGCACATCCTCCATCCAGTCCTGTTAATAGCAGGGAGCAGCTTGTCTGGGCTTTGGGATTTGGGATTGCACAGAGCCCATTGGATCTGCTCCCACTGCATCCCTCAGACACCTCTGCAGAAGCAGCAGGAGCCCCTTCCCCACCCCCCCTGTGCTGAGCATCCTCCCAGCAGCACCAGGTAGAGGCAGAGAGAGGCAGAACCCCTCCAGTCTGGGATTCAAACTCTGCTCACAGCCTGCTCGCTGAGGAAAGCATTTGTGTGTTGTACTGTAACCAAGGAGACTGGGAACTCAGGGAATGGCCAGTCCCACTTATCAGGAGCTTTTCTTCATCTCTGCTGGCGCACAGGATTGTGCTTGGTTTAATAAAGAGCTTGAAACAGCGTCGCCCTTTGCAGGTAGAGACAATTCTTCACCAGGCACTGACGTCCCAGCTGGCATCTGCCCATAGGGAAGGATTGACAGCTCAGAATTCCAGCAGCTGGAATTCCCTGCGCTCCTCCAGGCACCAAACTTCCCTCCCAGCTGCAGGAATTACCAGAAAATTTCCAGGCCAGCTCAGAAATCAGTGCAGCCAGCAGCTGTAATTCCCTCCACTCCTGCAGGCACCAAACCTCCATCCCAGCTGCAGGAATTACCAGGAAATTTCCAGGCAGCTGCTGATAGGGAAAGATGGACAGCTCAGAAATCCAGGCAGCCAGCAGCTGGAATTCTCCTCCAAGCACCAAACCTCCATCCCAGCTGCAGGAATTACCAGGAAATTTCCAGTCATCTGCCCATAGGGAGAGATGGACAGCTCAAAAATCCATGCAACCAACAGCTGGAATTCCCTGTACTCCTGCAGGCACCAAACCTCCATCCCAACTGCAGGAATTACCAGGAAATTTCCAGGCCCTGCCAAGGAAGGCTCCTCGTGCCAGCTGGGGTGGGGATTTGGGATGTTGTACCCCTCAAAGGGACTCTGCACTCTGCCCCAGGGACCCCTGGGCTGTGCCCAGGAGATGTGGAGAGAGAGAAATCACTGGGAAAATCCCAGTGGATGCTGCACCGTCACCTCCATGGCCCCCAGCAAGGTGCTGCTCCTTCCGTCCGTGGGACAGAGCATTAATTTACTCCTGCCTATCTCAGAGCCTGCTCCTGGGGAGGAAAGCCATTATTTAAACATTAATTCCTTGTGTGGGCTCTCCTGCAATAAAGCAGGAGTGCGGAGGTGTTGAAGGAATTACGTTTTTATTTAATCACGGAGTAATTACAGGACCAGAGCTCTGTGGAGCAGCTGTGATTGACTTCCCTGCTCAGCCCCAGCTCACAGGAAGGGCCAAACTGTCTGACACCAAACACACAGGGACCACCTCACCCCTGGCATGGCCACTGCAGTCGTGCCACTGCTCAGTGGGCCACAGAAATGTAAATAGATAAATATAAACATAAATATATAGCAATAAATATAGAAATAAATATACATATAATATATAGAAATAAATATAAATATAAATAAATATATAAATATAAATATAAATATATAAATATAAATATAAAAATATATAAATATAAATATAAATATAAATAATCTGTGCATTTATCTATAGAGTCCTGCAAGGAGAGCCCCAGCTCGGACAGGGCTCTGTTTCCAGGGTGGTTTTGCACCAGGGAGCTGCAGCCCCGTGACCCAGAGCAGGCTCCCGGGGATGCATCCAGACCATTCTCCAAATTCCAAATTTTTCACTTAGCAGAAGGCCAAGGAATTGCCCCAAGGGTGACAAGTGTAAGAGCATGGCTTGTGGCCGGACCAGTTTCACTGGGAACAGGAATATGCTGGGAAATGTCTCTTCTTCCCATTCCATGGCAATTCCACCAGTTTTATCAAAAAAGCTGATTTGAGGCCAGAGTGCTCTGCAGGGTCTGGGAGCACAGGCAGTAAATTCCTCCAGTTGTTTTCTGCTCAAGTGAAGCTTTTTCCTCAGAAAAAAACACCCCGAATTAATTTGAAAACTTCAAGAGACTGAGAAAGCATCACTTCCCCTTGATAATTCGTTCCAGTGGTTAATTACCTCGCTATTAGAAATGTGTCTTTTGTTCTAATTTAAATGTGTCTGGCTCCAGCTTCCAGTTGTTGGCTCTCTTGTGCTTTCCCTGCTGGATTAAAAGGCCCTTTCAGAGCTTGCTGTATCCCAGGAACATTTTTGCAGAGCCGATTCAAGGCACCTCTGGATCCTCCCTGGCTAAACCCCAGGGACCTCACTCCCTCCTTGCCTTTCAGTGGTGGTTTTTTCAGTTCCTCAGAGAATTCTCTTCCTTCTTTTATTCACCCTCTCCTGTTTGCCAAAACCCTCTTTAACGAAGCACATTTCCCAGCCCTGCATGGAATATTCCCCTTGGTCCCACAGGTGCATCAGGACCACAGCAACCCCCTAAACCTCACCAGGGCTGTGCTGGGGCCACTGCCCCCAGCCTTGGAGGGTGTCAGAGCCCTGGGAATGCCTGTGGAGCTGCTTTTGCTCCTCTAGCCTCTAAATTATTTCCACATTTGATCTTTTCTGGGACACAGCCTCCCAGTTTGTGAGCATGGCCTATATTTCCTGTGTCTAGATTGCAGCATTGCCTTGGATTTGATTAAAATGTGGTTTTTTTTTTCTTGGATGGCAGCAGATTTACCCAGGAATCCAGATTCCCCCACTCCCTCAGGGCACTGTCTCGCCAGCAGTCCCAGAAAACAGGGCTTTTTACCCCAATTTTGTGGCATGGGAAGTGTTTTTTAGTCCCAGAGGACCACCCTGGGCATGGAGCCATCAGCTCCTGGGTGTTGCTGCCAGCACTAACAGGTTTAGCATCAGCCCCATGGCTGATTTAAGGATTAAGCTCCTTAGAGGGAGCAGTGCTGGATTTGTGGGAAGATCAGGGCTCAGGGATCCCCCTTCCCATCCCAGCAGCCTGGGAAGCACTGAGGGAATTCCCTGTCGCAGACATCTTTTACGGAAAATCCTTTCCTTAGGATTTTTCCTCCTGAGAAGCTGAGAGGCCTCGGGAACAAAATGTGAACAATGATTGGTTATCTGCTGCTGTGGAATGCAACAGGTGCATCTGGGATTGGTCTCATAGAATTGTTTGTAATTAATGGCCAATCACAGCCCAGCTGGCTCGGACAGAGAGTCTGAGCCACAAACCTTTGTTATCATTCCTTCTTATTCTATTCTTAGCTAACCTTCTGATGAAATCCTTTCTTCTATTCTTTTAGTATAGTTTTAATATAATATATATCATAAAATAATAAATCAAGCCTTCTGAAACATGGAGTCAGATCCTCATCTCTTCCCTCATCCTAAGACCCCTGTGAACACGGTCACAATTCCCTGCCCTGCTCAGTCCTTGTGCCTCTCCCACAGCTGCTGCCACAGCCATGCCACCAGCACATCCTGCCATGGGAGGGACAGGAGGGTGACAATGCACCCTGCAGGGCTCTGGCTTGGCCACCACAGCACAGGTGAGGTGGTGCTGCACCACAGAGTGCTGCTCCTGTGTTATTCAGCAGCAAATGAGGCTCCTGGGAAGGGCAGGTGGGCAAGCAGAGGGTGCTGGAGGTGCCCTGCAGGTGGATGTCCCAGCACAGGCACAGGAGCAGCCCCATCCCGAGCCGGGCATGCGCCCACGGTGGCTGCAGAGCCCAGAGCTGGCACGGGCCCAGCCCTGGCACGGGCCCAGCCCTGCTGGCAGTCACGGGCTGGCTGAGGTGTTCTCAGCAGTCAGATGTCACCTCTAACCATGTCTCCAGCTGGCAGCAGTGGCGTCACAGCTCCGTAGGACAGCTCTCACTGTCCCAGGGCGGTGACAGCAGCAGTGTCCAGCCCTGGGGACACCTGAGCTTGTGGGCTAATCAATGGTGGTGGCATCGCTCAGCCCTAAGGACCCCATCCCAGGGGCATTCCTCTCTCCCAGCACAGCCCTGCAGCCACTTCCTTCACCCCCACAGTTTGCAGGACTTTGTGTCACCACCTGGGGAGGGTCACAGCGCCAGGTCCCCGTTTGGTGGTGGCTTTTTGATCTGTCCCAGGTGGTGACTTTTTGATCTGTGCACCCCCCTGGGGACACTGCAGAGAGCTCCCTGGGAGCACTCATGGATCCCTCCTTGCTCCTTCTGCCTGGCCAGGTGACAAACAGGAAGGGACACCCAGGGCAGGAGGAGATGCGGGGGCGTTTCCCAGGCAATAAAAACCCCTGGCAGCTTTTCCGAGCAAAGCTTCAGTTCCCTCCTTCAACAGGCCCAGTGCCTCTGTGCCAGGCACAAAGGGACCTGTGCCCTGCACAGGAGAGTTCATAAATCATCAGTGACTGGCTCAGCTCTCCTCTCACGGGTGCTCCTTGTGGAGCTGCCCTTCCTCCTCCTCCGAGTTCTTCCACGGCGCTGGCACGAAAGCATCGAGTAAATAAAGATAAGGCTCTTACTCACTGCTGCCCATGTGAATCATTGCTGTGGTAGGAGAATTAATCCACAAACATCAGAGGTTTATGTCCAAAAAGGAGACAGAGGAGTCCTCTGACTTTATTTGAATAAAGGCAGAGGACATGGGGCATTCCCCTGGGATCTCTCCAATTTTTTGGAGCCTCCTTTTTATCCCAATTTCCCGGCCACATTTCCCTTCTCTCTTTCCCCATTTCTGAGGTTCTTGAGAGGTACAGACTCCCTAGTACCCCTGATACCAAAGACTTCCCTCTAATGTATAACCTTCCATTTTAATTTTTAATTCTTACAGAATTTAGGGGTTTTTCTTCCCCACTGTTTCTTTCATCTTTCAATGCCTAACTTCATTTATTGACAAACCTAAAGTTTATTTGTAAAAGCAAATACCTTTTTCCATTCATCAATCAGCAGAATCCATCCCATTGTTTCTTTTCTCTCCCAGTGCTAGTTTTATCCACCAGCAGACCCACAGCTTGTTTGTGTTACGAGAGAATATTCCAATTTAATAATTAAGGAAACTTATTAAATAATCAAAGTATAAATTTGGAAAAAGCCGCAAGCAATTCAACTCTGAGCCAGGCGATCAGAATTGGGGAAACCCAGGATTTGGCCTGTATTGCACCAAAGTCCCCGTGGGTCTCCAAATGTCATTTCTAAGGGGTTTGTTTTATACAGTCTTTTGGGGTCTGGAAGGGGCCCTTCTTTAGCACATTATCGTAGTGTTTTCTTCCTTGCTGCCTCGTTTCTCAGAACTGGTGAATAATTGCTGTGATTCTGTCAGGTGAAAATCTTCTGGGATAAACTTCTGGCATTGAATATTATCTTATTGATGATGCCTATCAAATGTCTCCTGCTGGGGTCTTGTCAGACAAAAAAATCCCTTGAAATATCCACCTCTGGAGCCAGTGTCCTCCTGGTGTCTGAATCTCCATCCTTATCACTTTGCCTATTACTGCTTGTTGCTCGACACTGGCTTCAGTACACAAAATGCTGTGGTTTTTAATTTCCTTTAGCACGAATTGTTTTATAACATTTGTAAAGACAAATCCGCCATTCCTCTCAGCTGGGTGGGCAGCCAAGGAAAATGCTCCGTTTTCCCAGACCTCTGCAAACTAAAAAAAAGCAGTGCTGGCTGTCCCCTTGCCCTTGCTCTGGGCTCTGCTGGCAGCACTGAGCCCAGAGCCCAGCACGGGAGCCTTTGCCAAGCAGCTGCAGCAGAGCAGAGCCTGGGCTGTGCTCTCGCAGCCTTCGCTGCTTTCCTGCATCTTCCTCCTCTGCCAAAGCACCCATGCCACTGTTAGGAAAATTAATCCACAAACATCAGAAGTTTATGTCCAAAAAGGAGACAGAGGAGTGCTTTTACTTTATTCTAATAAAGGCAGAGGCCATGGGGCAATCCACTGGGATCTCCCCAGTTTTTGAAGGACGCAGCCTCCCTTTTATCCCAATTTCCCAGCCACATTTCCCTTCTGTCTTTCCCCATTGGCTGAGGTACTTGAGACGTACAGACTTCCCAGAATGCCTGATACCAAAGATTTCCCTCCCTTTTAATTGTTAATTCTTACAGAATTTAGGGGAGCAGCGTGTGAGGCAGGGATGGGACCAAAACAGCGCCAACTTGGGACCTGCTGGGTGCACGGAGGCTTGGAGGGATCCACATCCCAGCACTCAGAGGCAGCAGCTGCAGCCTGCACACTGCAGGGAGCTGGAACGCTGCTCCAGGACCTGTGGATTGCCGTGGGGATTCAGGGATCTGCTCCTGGAGTGAAGCACCCACACCCTGCTGGGGGAACAGGGCCACCTTGTTCAGCTCTGGGCTCTGGTGGGACACCCAGGCAGGTTTTATGGCTGAGCCAATGGATGATTCCCCATCCCAATCACCAAATGGATGATTCCCCATCCCAGGTTGGGCAGACCTTGGAGACTCGTGCTCCAGTGGAAAGTGCCCCTCTCCATGGCAGGGACAAGATGGGCTTTGAAGTCCCTTCCAGCCCCAGCTGTTCCAGGATTCCATGACAATAGGAATTCATTCCGTGACAATGGGAACTCATTCCATGACAAAATAGGAACTCCTGGCGGGAGCAGGAGGAGAGGCAGAGCCGGCATCCCCCAGCCTGCTCCCCTGGCAGGGCACACGTGTTGCTGCATGATGGATGTTTGCTCTGTACCGACCCAGGAGCCGAAATAAATTGCAGCTATACAATGAAGAGGCACTTTATTGCTCAGGCATTAGGCAAAGCTAATGTAATCCGAACCGATATTGAATACAAATCCTCGGCTGTGACTCACCCTGCTATTACATTGTGTTCTGCAGAGCAGCCTCGTGCCATCAGAGTCAGGCTTTAGGGAAAAATAAGAAAGGAACAGGCTTTTCTCTCTCCCTGTGAAAGACAGCTGCAATGACGGCCAAATCACCCAATCATTGCCTTAATTAATAATTATTCGGAGCCTCCTGGGATTGATTGGATCATTATGACACCAAGTGAAGCCTGAAGAAGAACTCCAGGGGGAAGATGGTGCTGATTCCTTGCTCCCTTTGGCTCTCTCACTTGCAGAAGGAGCATATCAGAGCTTCAGGAGCTCACAGGGAGGGAGAAAACCTGCATTTTTCCTGGGATAACTCATTCCTGCAAGCAACACCTGACTTTACAACCATCACCTGCTCTTTCTGCCTGGAGCCCAGCATGAGGCCTTGCTGCTGTGCCAGTGCTGCAGCAGCAGGATGAGGGGAGAGGGGATTTTTATTCCTCCAGCCTTCCTCAATCATCTCCCTCCCTCCCTGAGACTGGAGCTGGGATCCTGCTCAGCACAACCTTTGCTTTCAGGTGCCACGTTGGTGCCTGATGCACAACCAGCAGCCAGGGCTGTGGGTTGCACTGCCAGGGCATCCTTCCTGAGAGGAGGGGCAGATTTGCCTTTACAAACAAGCTGTGGGTCTGCTGGTAGATGAAACCAGCACTGGGAGGTAAAAGAAACAATGGGGAGAATTCCACTGATTGATGAATGGAAAAGGATATTTGCTTCTACAAATAAACTTTAGGTTTGCTGATAAATGAAGTTAGGCATTGAAAGATGAAAGAAACAGTGGGGAAGAAAAACTCCTAAATTCCATAAGAATTAACAATTAAAATGGAGGGTTATACATTAGAGGGGAATCTTTGATATCAGGGAGTCTGTACCTCTCAAGTACCTCAGCCAATGGGGAAAGACAGAAGGGAAATGTGGCTGGGAAATTGGGATAAAAGGGAGGCTGCATCCTCCAAAAATCTGGGAGATCCCAGGGCAATGCCCCATGGCCTCTCCCTTTGTTTGAGTAAAGCCAAAAAAGGACTCCTCTGTCTCCTTTTTGGACATAAACCTCTGATGTTTGTGGATTAATTCTCCTAACATTCCTCTCTGGGAATGGGGGTGTTGAGGAGACACTGATGAATCAAGACCCCAAACACTCCTGCAAGGCAGGGGCTTTGTCTGCCCCGTGCTCTGTGAGGTTCAGAGTCCAGCACAGCCTTGTGCTGAGTTGGGAAATCTCACCACACCTGAGGTCAATACTAATGCAGTCCTTGATCCCACAGCCAGCACTGCAAATCTTCCTCTAATGCAGCCAGGAACCCTCCCCTGCTCAAACTCTCCTCCCTCTAGCTGTTCCCTTCAAGAGCAGACAACCTTGGGTGAGTCAATTTGTGTTCCCCCCTTAGCCATGAGCCCCAGAGCATCTCAGCATCTCCAGCAGTGCTGAAGGGCAGAGTCCATCCCCACTCAGTCCCTGTATCCCTGATCCCCTGCCAAAACTGCACCCAGGCACCCCTGGGGAGAGCCTGTTCGTCCTCCACACTGCTGCACAGGGCTCCTTGAAGAGTGCCAAGAAAATAAACAGGATCCCTGAAAGAAAAATCAAAATCCCTCCCACTCCTGTGCTGGATCATCCCCTGTCACAGACATCTTTTAAGAAAAATCCTTTCCTTAGGATTTTTCCTCCTGAGAAGCTGAGAGGCCTCAGGAACAAAATGTAACCAATGGTTATCTGCTGCTGTGGAATGCAACAGGTGGATCTGGGATTGGTCTCATGTGGTTGTTTCTAATTAATGGCCAATCACAGCCCAGCTGGCTTGGACTCTCTGTCCAAGCCACAAGCCTTTGCTATTCATTCTTTTCTATTCTTAGCTTAGCTAGCCTTCTGATGAGAACCTTTTCTTCTACTCTTTTAGTATAGTTTTAATGTAATATGTGTCATAAAATAATAAACCAAGCCTTCTGAAACATGGAGTCAGATCCTCGTCTCTCCCCTCATTCCAAGAACCCCCGTGAGCACGGTCACAATCCCCCTGTTGGATCTCCACGCTGTGAGCACACAGGGATGAACAAACCAAGGGTGCTGAGCATGGAAATGGCTCTCCAGCACACTGAGGTGACTTCCCTGGCTGCAGGGACCTTTCTGTGCCTGTGGCTTCCTGGGCTGCTTTGGGTCACCCTCACTGGCTCCTTCTGGGCTGCAGCAGGATAGGGACCAGCAAGGAGCACCCCAACCTCTGCCTGGCATCTGCTCCCAGTGCCTCAGGGACCTGCCAGGCCACGTTGCAGTGATGAACACACCTTCCCTGGCTTTGGGGAAGAGGGAATGAACCATCCCCACGCTGCCAGCAAAGCCCCCATGAAGGCAATAAGTCATTTACTCCTCTCCCTCCCTCACAGAGCATCCCTGGTTAATGAGATCATCCATCAACAGGATTTTTGGAAGCTGTCAGCTTGGTTCAGGCTGAGAGACTCAGCCATCAGCCACAGGGATCCATCAGGGTCTGAGGAACTGGCAGAGGCACTCAGTGCTTCCCAGAGCAGCCCTGCCCTGACTCCTGTCCCACCACCAGCCCTGCAGACCCCTCTGCTGCCATGCCATGATGCTCGAGGCTTTCTGGGCACAGAGCACACCCAGACAGTGGGAAGGGCCCTTTCCTGGTTGTGCTGCTCCTGCTGCTGTGGCACAGGGAATGCCATGTGGAGCAGTCCTGGGCTGCTCCCTGGAAAGGTCAGGCTGGCAGAGCGCAGTCGCCAGGAAAAGCCTCCCAGCCCTGGGCCAGCCCCCAGCTGATTTATTTGCCCTCTGACAAGCACAGGAAGCAGAGCAGAACCAGGGAGGCACAGGGATGAAAGGG
The DNA here is from genome assembly GCF_037042795.1 of Molothrus aeneus. Lineage (NCBI taxonomy): Eukaryota > Metazoa > Chordata > Aves > Passeriformes > Icteridae > Molothrus > Molothrus aeneus. The sequence goes on along the minus strand of NC_089663.1, from coordinate 9,512,813 downwards.
GATGAAAGCAGATGGCGAGACTGGGAGGGACCAGAAATACCTGGAAGGCTTGAACTTCAGAGAATCGGTCTAATACGTGAATAAGTGCATTTTCCACGGCGCTGTGCGTGGCAGGAGGACAGGCAGGGGCTGCTGCTGAGTGCTTTCTGCACCATGAAATCAATCCCACCCAGCACACACGGGCTGGCTCTGCCAGGAATCCTTCCCAGGTCCTGCTGGCCCACCTCTGGTTGACACCCACAGCTCACAAATGGAATTAGAGCAGTGATGAGTAAATGGAGACCTTTTTTCCTCAGAGTGGTAAAAAAGCTTATCAAAGTGAGGAAAATGCCAGGAATGACAGGGATTTAGGGAGGTGTGGGACAGAGCAGTGTTGAAGCAGGACACTCAGAACTGGAATCCACAAATGAGAGGCTGACCATGCCCTGGACAGGGCAGCCACATGTGTTTATTCCCAGTTTGAGCCCCTTTGACTCATCCTTTCTGCCCTTCCAGCTCCTCTGGGCTCCCCACTGCCTTCCCACCAGGATATCCCAGAGATGTGGCTCACCAGGGGCTGCCACCCTCCCTCCCTCCCTCCCTCCCCATGTACCAGCACAGTGCCACACTCCCAGCTCCTTATCTGCTGCCAGGCTGACCAGCTCTGGCTGTAATTTCATGCTGTTAGAAGCAATCACGCTTGTAAAGCAAAAATCACGGCTGTGTTTCATGGCACAGAATGTGAAGGAGGCTTTTAAGCACTGGAGAAATCCCAGCTGATGGCTCATCCCTCTATCCCTGTGCTGGCACAGCTTCATCCCAGTGCCCAGACATCCCCACAGCCACCCCCTCATCCACGGCTTTCAGAGCAGTCACAGATAATCATTTCTTCCTAATATTTAATGTAAACATAACCTCCTGCAGCTAAAAGCCATTCTCACTTACCCCAGCACTGCACACCCCTGTAAAAGCCCTCCTCATCCTCACCCTCCTGCACAGCAGCAGCCTTGCAAGGGGCAGCCCTGCTTTTTTAGCAGCTCTCAGTAACAAGCTCCAGGTGGAAGCAAAAATCTCCACCCTGCCTGTGTGTCACTGTCATATTTTATGAAAAATCCCTTCACCAGGATTTCTTCTCCTGATGGGAAGCTGGGAAGCTTCAGCTTCTCCATGTTTTGTTCCTTTGGAATGCGAATTGGAGAATTGTTTAGCCAGCATGTGAATTGTTTTTAATTAATGACCAATCACAGTCAGTGGTGACGGACTCTCTGAGTCTGGCATGGGTTTTTATGATGCATTATTTTCTAACCTTCTGATGTCTCCTTTCTCTTTCTTTAGTAAAGTTTCAGTATCTAATTTTCTTTTAATATAATATATACCCTAAAATAATAAATCAGCCTTCTGAGAACTTGGAGTCAATTCTCACCTCTCACCTCATCCTAAAGAGCCTCACAACACCACAACAATTAAAAACCACATCTGTGTCCCACACCTGCCCTCAGCTCCCAAACCTCCTCCCTGTGCCCTGTGACAAGGGTTGGGTGGCCCAGTGGTGGGGACAGAGCTCCCCTGTGAGAGGAATGGCAGATTTGTCTTTACAAACAAGCTGTGGGTCTGCTGGGAGATAAAAGAAACAATGGGGAGGATTCCACTGATTGATGAATGGAAAAGGATATTTGCTTTTACAGATGAACTTTAGGTTTGCTGATAAATGAAGTTAGGCATTGAAAGATGAAAGAAACAGTGGGGAAGAAAAACCCCTAAATTCCATAAGAATTAACAATTAAAAGGGAGGGTTATACATTAGAGGGAAATCTTTGGTATCAGGCATTCTGGGAAGTCTGTACGTCTCAAGTCCCTCAGCCAATGGGGAAAGAGAGAAGGGAAATGTGGCCGGGAAATTGGGATAAAAGGGAGGCTGCATCCTCCAAAAATCTGGGAGATCCCAGGGCAATGCCCCATGGCCTCTCCCTTTGTTTGAATAAAGCCAAAAAAAGGACTCCTCTGTCTCCTTTTTGGACATAAACCTCTGATGTTTGCGGATTAATTTTCCTAACCCCTGTGTCCTGCTCCCTGCCTGGGTGTTGAGGGAGGTGGCTGATCCCTGGCTGTGCCTGTCACCGTGTCACACAGCCTGGCACAGACGCCCTGTCAGACAGGCAGGGAACGTGCCGCGTGTTTTGGGAGGGAAACCAAACTCCGTATGGCGCTCTCCATCTGGGCTCTGAGGCTGCCTGCGAGGAAGGAAGGACAGCCAAGAGTGCACACCACTGTCCCAGGGGGACAAAACCTGGCCTTGCTTCCCCCTCCCCATGTGCTACCACCCTCACCAGTAGCGGAGAGAGGGACTGGGAGCTCTGGTGGTGGCACTGGGTGACACGGGGAGGACACACCGGGAGGGCAGCCAGGAAAGGAGGGAGGGTGTCACTGTCATATTTTCTGAAAAATCCCTTTGCCAGGATTTCTTCTCCTGGGAAGCTGAGCACCTGCAGCTTTTCCATGTTTTGCTTCCTTTAGAATGTGATTTGGAGAATTATTTAGCCAGCATGTGAATTGTTTTTAATTAATGGCCAATCACAGCCAGCTGTGTCAGACTCTGAGTCTTGTCATGAATTTTTATTATTCATTCTTGTCTAGCTTTCTGACGCCTCCTTTCTCTTTCTTTAATAAAGTTTTAGTATATAATTTTCATAGAATAGAATAGAATAGAATAGAATAGAATAGAATAGAATAGAATAGAATAGAATAGAATATCAATAAGTCTCCCCAGTTGTGTCAATTAGATCCACACAGGACAAGTCTGTGAGGAAAAGGTCATTGCAATAAGAGGTGAGAAGCCCTGTGGGCTGTCAGCATGGCTGGCCCTGGGCTGGCTCCTGACACCCCAGAACCCCCCAGATCCAGCTGGGCTTAATCCTCGACCCTGCCTCAGGTCCTCACCTGACCCCATCCTTCCCCTGCTGCCAGGAGGGATGGGGCTGCCATGGACCCGCAGCTTTTGGCAGCTTTCTGCCCTCCCATTCTCCCACCAAATCCTCCTGCAGGTCCTTCCCTCCTCCAGCAGCTCCCCAGCCCTGTGAGTTTTCTCCTCCTGCAGTAACCAATGAAAAACCCGAAGAGTTTTCAGCAGGAGACCGTGTATCTTCCACCCCTGCATGCCCTGAGGGCAACTCCTGCTTTCCATCTTATTTATATTTATAAATCCAGACCTGGCTGCAGCCAGGCTCTCTCTGTGCAGGAGATTTGTGACCTGTGCTCATGTGGCTCCTGCCAGGACTCCTCCCAGTGCTGTTGTGTCCAACAAGTCAACAGCTTGTCCTGGGGCTGTGAGGACCAGGAGGAGCTGCTGGCACTTCCCCTCTCCCATCTGTCTCCAACAGCAGGGGAACAAAGCCTGTGGAGGGTGTGGAAGAGCTGGCAGCGCTCAGGACCCTCCTGAGCTTGGTTAAGCCTCGGGTTGCTGTTGATATTTGCTGCCCCAAGATGTGCAGGATGTCTCTGCTTTGGCCCGCACAACTGAAGAACGAGTCCAGACTCTTCACTTTTCGGTCTTGAGGTTGTTTATTAATTCTTATCTATAAAATTTTCTTTCTACCCAGCCAAGGTCTGCTCAGCAAGGCAGCCACAGGCACTCTGACCGCTCCCGAGGCGGTGTTGTCCTTTTGTACTACAAACTACATATAACATATTTACACTTAATTCCCAATACCCATCACCTATGTTAGACAGTGCACTTCTACTCTAAACCAATCCCAAAGTGCCAACAGCACTGCAGAAAATGGAGAACAAGAAGAATAAAGAAGAAGGACTAGACACGCCCAGATTGCTCCATCTTGTCCCCATAACCCCCATACCAAAAATCCTAAAATCTACATTTTCACCCTGTGATCATTTTGTTATTACACCATTCACACCTGTGTGACTTTCACGTCCTCATACAAAGCTGACAACTTGCTCCAAGGGCCAAAATCAAATCCCCAGGTGTTCTGGGCAGCATGCCAGGGTCTCCGAGCCCCCTGACGGGGTTCTCAGCAACTCTGGACATCCAAAAGGATGCGCTGAGTTCCGACAGTTAAAGTTTGGATTTGAAGATCTTAGAGGTTTTATCCAACTGAAATCCTGTGATTCTCACCCCTGAGCTTTCCATGCCCTCATCCTCCACCTTCCCTGGGCACCATCCTGCTGGGTGAGCCCTGTGCTGGCAGGGCTGTGTCACTCAGAGCCAGCCTCTCTCAGGAGAGGGATTATTGATCTGCATCTGGCACCCGGGCCAGAGCCTGCTGAAAGTGTAATTAATTGATCAGTAAGTGCTCTGAGATCCCAGATGAAAGAGCCACGTAATTACCAAGTATCATCCAGTGGCCCTGGGAGTAATTGTGATAAGGGCTCAGGGTTAGCGCTGCAGGCAGAATTACCTTGGTGCTTGATGTCACCCTCCAGGGACAGACCTGTGCCACGTGGAGGGGAATGGAGAGCTTGGGCCTTGAAAACAAAACCTCTCAGTGCATTCTCTGGGCCCTGCAGAGAGGCTGGGACAGCTGGAGGGGGATCGGGAGGGTGAAAAATGCCAACCACTCGTTTTTAAAATTTTAAAAGTACAATAGTAATAAAATGGTTATAAAAATAGTAATATAATTAGAGTAATAAAAATTTGGACAATTTGGATTTAGGACAATATGAGACAATAGAAACAAAGAGTTACAGTCTGGGTACCTCTTTCTGGGCAGCACAAGCCCTAAAAAGGATCCACATTAACAGAGGATTAACCCTTAAAAGCAAATGCCTGTTGCTTATTCATACATCTCATACGTGGTGCATAAATTCCATCCAAACACAGGATTCTGTCTGGTCAGTGTCAGCTTCTTCCTCTTAATCCTAATAGCATTGTCCTGGCTGAGCAAGGCAGGAAGAAGTTCGTTTCTTCTGATAATGGAGCAATAAATTCTCTTTCTCTGAAAGATTTAGGTGTCCTGTGGCTGCTATCTCAGTGCAAGTACCTCATTCTTCTCTTTAAAAAAATATCCCACATACATAGTTTCTATTTTAACATTATGTTATAACCTAAAACTATATTTAACACACTACTTAAAAAAATCAATACAGCATAACTTTCTAACATTACACATATAATATTCTTTTTAATATTTGTGAAAAGCCAATCGTAAAATACACATTTTTCACAGGAAGGTGCAGGGTGGGGTGTGGAAATTTTCCTCACTCGGGGTCACCAATTGTGGTGGTGTTCACAGGGGTCCCAGGACAAGGGAAAGGGATGAGAATCTTGACTCCATGTTTCAGAAGGCTGATTTATTGTTTTATTATATATATTGTATTAAAACTGTACTAAAAGAATAGAAGAAAGGATTTCATCAGAAGGCTTGAAATGAAAAGCATGGAATGATAATAAAATCTTGTGACTGACCAGAGAGTCCGAGACAGCTGGGCTGTGATTGGCCATTAATTAGAAACAACCACATGAGACCAATCCCAGATCCACCTGTTGCATTCCACAGCAGCAGATAACCATTATTTACGTTTAATTTCTGAGGCCTCTCAGCTTCTCAGGAGGAAAAATCCTAAGGAAAGGATTTTTCATAAAATATGACCATGACAGGTGGGGGGCTGCTCTCCAGAGTCAGAGCAGAGAAGGGATCTCTGGCTCCCAAAATCACTGAGGCTGGACAGACAGATCTCCATCAGATAAGATCACCCATCACCAGGACTGTGGGAGCCTGGTGAACCCCTCAGATGCCAGAGGAAGCCACCAGAGCCTAAAAACTGTGGCTCCAGAATTTCTGATTATGCAAAAATTCAGCCCCGTGTGGGATTCTCTGACAATTCCCAGCCTTATTTTAGATTTTTACGCTCTGCCATAAAAGCAGTTATAGTAAATTATTAGACCTACACGTGGGCTGTCAGGAGGCTTCTCCTCTATTAATTCCCCCGTGATGTTGTGTCCTCCCTGCACTCACCTGGGCTGTGTGTTCCATGTCCCTCATGGGCACATGGTGGCCTCAAGGCCACCAAGAGTCCGGGGGCCTGGGGCTGGTGCAGCACCTTTCCCGAGGAGCTTTTATGTGTTATGTTAGAAAGTTATGCTGTATTAATTTTCTTATGTAGTATGTTAAATATAGTTTCGGGTTATAACAGAATGTTAAAATAGAAACTGTGTATATGGGGTGTTTGATTCCCTCCTGGGAATCAAAACCAGCCCTCACTCTGTCATCCCAATGGCCAGCTCAGGGAGAGCGGAGCAGGATCTGCTTCCACTGCCAAACACAAAACAAAAACCGATCTCCTGAGTGCTGGGGAGAGCTTTACAAATTTCCCTGGTTTATTCCATTAACCCCGTGGCAGCTCAGGGATCTCAGCAGTGCTGACTGCAATAAAGTGACCTCCTTTAACCTGCAGCCTCCTTCTCACACTCCCAGCCCCGCCTGAGCCACAGCCTGAGCAGCTCTGAGCTCTGGTGCCATCTCCGGGTGACAGGACGGGGACAGGGCCATCTCCCAGGGGCTCACAGAGAGCTGAGCTGCCCTGGGACACGCCCGTGTCACTCAGCTGACACACACACAGCAACTCGGCGCCTCACACACTCAGTGTCTGCAGCTGGAAATGTCTCTCACAGGGCTGGAATTGGGGTTGGGTGGGAAGGGAAGGGAAGGGAACCATGCTCAGGACCATCCTGGGGTGCTGCCTCAGTCCATGCCAGGTGGGACAAGTTGGCAGAGGACGAGTGGCAGCTCTGTGTCCTGTGCCATGGAGAGGCAGCACCTTCCCAGGGGACACGGGCGCTGCTCCCACCGTGCTGCAGCTGCAGGAATCCGTGGGCTCTCCCACCAAAGGAGTGCAGCACGCTCACCAAAGCCCTGCAGAGGGACACAGGCAGCAGCAGCCACAGCCCTGGGCAGCGAGGTCTGTGATTCCTGCAGTGCATTCCCTAAATTCCATGGCAGCTTGAGCTGCATCTCCCACCACGTGAACGCACACGCTGCTGCTCGGCCAGCGCCCCACACTTGTTGCTTGCTGCTCCTCCTCCTCCCCAGCGTTAAAAATAAGTTAAAAACTGTTGTAAAATAGTTGATATATTGTTAAGCATGTGCTGTTAGTCTGGTTATTCTATTGTAAAAGGGTGGTTATAAGAAATACGGTACTCAAGGTACCATATTACACCTCAGTAAAGTGCACCACGAGCCAGCCTGGACAGAGCTGTAATGGGCCAATCAAGGCCTAAAACCTTTATGCAAACGAAGGATCCAAAAAGAAACCAATCCAAGGGGACAAAAAACAGGATAAAAAGGGGCTTCTGACCCGCTGAATTTGTGCTGCTCCATCTGGGACATCGGGGCCATCGAGCAGCCCCAGTGCTGGCACTGCAGCATCCTTGATGGGAACGCTCCTGCTTGGGCCCCCTTGCTTTGGGCCTTTCTTTTTCTTATAATAAATGCTGAGATCACTTTAGCACCGGGAGCCTGCTCTGGTTTTTATCACCAGCCTCCCTCCCACCACTCCGATCCTGCCCGGATCCCTGTGGATCCCTTGGCACCACGCTGGGGTCTCTGCCCACCCTCCCAAAACACTCAGAGCAATGGGTAGAGCCATGGCCTGGAGCTCAGAGGACATCCAGGGATGAGCCCCTCCAGGAAATCCCGTGCCTGGATGGAGCATCAGGAGCCACATTAGCCCTCCCATCGCCACAAATCCCAGAGCACAGCAGCACTCAGGGAGTGCCCGGGGTTATTGCCGGCCTCTCATCACCCTGACACCCGCAGCAGCAGCAGCAGCAGGAAGTTCCAGCGAGCTCCACAACAGCTCTGCACGAGTGAAATGTTGTGCTTTTGTTAGGATCCCTGAGAGTTATTATCCCAGAGCTGCAGGATGGGCAGTGGGGTGACGCTCTGAGTGGGGACCCCGCCATGTCCCCAGCGCAGGGTAAGGTGTGAATACCCGAGCCACGGTGTGGGGCTGTGTTTTAGGGCTTTTCCTCTTTAAACAAGCCCAGAGCCTCCGCCCAAAGTCTCCCGGGAGGCGGAGGGACAGGCTGGAGGCGGTTAATGGCTCTCCACCTGCGGGAGCTGCGGAAATGCTCCCAGCAAAGCACGGGCTCTGCTCCAAGCTCTTACAAGCTAATCAATGAAACATCACAGCTTGGGAGCCGGGGCAGAGCAAAGCAGCACAGTATGGATTTTATTTTTTCATGCAAAGAGCTTTAGTACAAATCCCTTTCCCCCCCCCCCACAAAGAGTGCAAGCAGACTCTGCAGAGAAAGCCAAGCTGGGGCAGCAGGGAAGACACAGGGGTGGGCTGGGAGGGGGCTGTCACCTCCCCTGTGATGCACAGCTGCAGTTAGTGCCACTGTCCTACTCCTTGTGCCACCCCGTGCATGGATTCTGGTCCCTGGGGGTGCCCAAAGCAGGGGAGGTGCAGGTGTGGCCCTGCTGGCCCGAGGCTTTGCTGGCCAGGCCATCAGGAGGGGCTCTGTGGGGCTGCCACTGCCTCTGCAGAGCTGTGGGGGATCAAAGCACCGCTCCCTGCTCCAGCTGCAGGGCCTTTCTGGGAGCTGAGCAATGCCACCTGCTTCAGCCACTGCAGAGGGACCTTCCAGTCCCTGGGACCTTCCAACCCCTGTTTCATGGCACAGAAATGAGTTGATGTGAGTGGCTGCTTTGGCAGAATACCTGACTGTGTGCTGTGATCAGGGCAGTGCTGCGTGGCTGCAGGTCCTTGTTCTGGTAAGCAGCCCCTGATCCTGGCCTGTGCAGCACCTCCAGGGATTTGGGGTTTGCCTGTGGGCCCTGGGAACTGGAGCAGTGGCAGAGCAAACCGGGTCTGAGCGGGCTCATTACTAATTCCTCCTTGTGAGGGTGGTTCTCCTCATCTGCCTGTTCCAGGGATCTGTCCACGAGCCAGTGCACTCCTGCTGAGGAAGCGCTGTGCTGATACTGCATCAACTGATTCCAGGAGAGTGTGCCTGCTGCCACATCCAATCCATCACAGCAACCCACGGCAGCCATGGGATACCTCCCTCCCTCCTTCCCTCCCTCCCTCAAATGCATCATCCCCTCAAAGATCACAATCAGCTGTTGGACAAAGCCTGCCTTTCACAGTGCCATGGTTACTGGTAACAGACTGGAATCTGTGATTTCCTTCTTTTCCCTTATTTCCTGTTCCTTTCCCTCCCACCCACTGGTGCTCACCCCCTCTCTCCAGTGGCTCCAACAACTCAGGGATTATTCCCAATCAGCATCACTGAGGAATGCTGATTGCATCAGTTCCTCACAGAATGCTTTTGTGGTTCCCATGGGGAAATTATTTGAGCCAGACAAATGAAAAATATTTACCTGTGGTTGGTGCTGAGGGCCAAGGGCTGCATCCAGCTCATCCTGTCCTGCAGACACCTCCAGCCTTCCTGGGCATTCCTGCCTGGCTCAGGGTGCTGAGCAGTGGTGCTGAACCCTCCTGCCTGGATCAGGAGACTCTGAAATGCACAGGGAGACACTGGAGTGAGGGAGAAAGCCAGAGCATCCTCCTGAAGACAATTAATGGATTACAGTGAGTGTAGAGTAATGCAGAGGCAAAGAAATCCCTCTCTCCAGAGGCAGTGGGATAGCAGTAAAATCATGCTGCACTCTGCCTCACTTCATAAAAACTTCTCGTTATTCCTCAAGGAGGAATTGCAAGAGAGGACAACAGTTCTGTGCACTCCTGGATTTACAAATGCTGTTTTATGTATCAGTGTAATCTCTCTTGCAATTTATATGGGATGCAATGAGTAAACACCAGCAGTCCTGGCAGGAATACTGACTCTGGAATGGATGCAGAGAAGGCAGGACAAGGTAGGAAAGCCTCCGCAGAGCAGGTATTTTCCAGCTGAAAGGCAGATTTGTAGAAGGCAGATTTGCAGATTTCTCCAGGATTTGTGGGGATGGTGAGGATGGGGGGACCATGGAGCCACTTGGCTGTTTCGTGACTGATGCATATCCTGCTGGGGCTGAAAAGAACTGAAAATCACAGCAGAAAAGTCTTGCAAACTTTTGGGACATCAGAGCACAGCAGTGAAACATGGATACAGCAACCAGAGCAGCACCATTGCCTTGGGAAGGAGCCTGGCAGCCATGGACTGGAGTGGCTGGCAGTGCCTGGAGCTGGTGGGAGCCTCTCCAGGCATTGCCACGAGGAGCTTCAGTTAATTAAGCTCTGAATGATGAATTATGCATGGAGCATAAAACAATGTCCTGATTTCTGGCAGGGGAATTAAGGAGCCATGGGCTCAGGTAGGTGCTCCCAGGCTTCAGTCCTGGTGCACAAGGAGAGCATTTGCTCCACGGGGGGAAAAGGGACTGTGGAGCCGTGCTGGGGTGGCCCACACAGGGACACTGAGGGGTGCAGAGGTGACCATGGGGACACAGCACCCCGGGCAGGCTGTCCCATCCCTCCAGCTCCACAGGGATGCTGCTGCCTGCCTTCCCCTCAGAGGGTTTGTTTCCCTCAGCCCCCTCCAAACCCCAGTGGGCAACAGGGAGCCTATTTTCAAGCAGTGCAAAGTCTTCTTCTGTTGACAAGGAACAAGGGCTTCCCTCCAGAGCGGGCCCCCAGCTGTGCCCGCTGGCACTGGCTCAAAGGGGCAGGGTGCCAGCCTGGCCTCCAGCTCAAACCCCCCATTCAGCGCCGTGTTTGGGAGGCAAAGCAGGCAATCAGCCCCGTTCCCAAAGCCAAAGGCTGGAGTGGCTCTGCCATCTCAGAGGGACAAAGGCCTTTTCTGCCCTGGGACAATATTGCCACTCAGCAGCAGTGCCCCCAGCCTGGGCACGGCTCCTCAGAGCAGCCTTTCAGCTGCACTACAGGGCACCTCTGCCTCCAAGTCCAAAGCTGAGGTTATTTTTCCGCTTCCTGGTGCCATTGAAGCTCCTCTGGGCACAGTGGAGGAGGGGTGAAAGCTTCCCAAGGGAGCTGCAGGGAGAAGGCTGCTCCCCTGTGTGGGCAGAGGGCAGGAGGGGCAGCAGCCTGGCACCCCCTGTGTCGCAGACATCTTTTATGGAAAATCCTTTCTTTAGGACTTTTCCTCCTGAGAAGCTGAGAGGCCTCAGGAACAAAATGTAAACAATGGTTATCTGCTGCTGTGGAATGCAACAGGTGCATCTGGGATTGGCCCATGTGGTTGTTTCTAATCAAAGGCCAATCACAGCCCAGCTGGCTTGGACAGAGAGTCCGAGCCACAAGCCTTTGTTATCATTCTTTCTTATTTTATTCTTAGCTAGTCTTCTGATGAAATCCTTTCTTCTATTCTTTCAGTATAGTTTTAATGTAATATATATCATAAAATAATAAATCAGCCTTCTGAAACATGGAGTCAGATCCTTGTCTCTTCCCTCATCCTGAGACCCCTGTGAACACGGTCACAGCCCTGCATGGCCTCTGTGCCCTCATGGGAACCCCAGGAGCAGCTGCATCCTCAAAATAACATCCCCCAGCATGTTTGGGATGGCTCACACAGAGCCAGGGGCCCGTCCTGATGGGGTTTGTCCCCAAAGCATCTCTGTCCCCAAGTCCCACCTGGGGCTGTACCAGTGTGGGGGGACAGGAGCTGCCTGTGGGGTCTGTCCCACCCCGCTGCAGGGCAGACGCTGCAGGATCCCAAAGCTGGACGTGTGCAGGGTTCCACAGGCTGGCTGGAGCCCCTGGCAGCGCTGTCCCTGCCCCGGGGGCGCGGGGAGCTGCGAGTGGGCGGCGATCGATCGATCGATGGGGCACAACTGCAGAGCAAACGCGGCAGCGCCGGCGGCTGCGGCACCGCAGGCGCGGAAATAAATGAGGGATTGATTTTCTGGGCAGCTCGGATCTCATGGATCTCAGCTGCTGTGACAAGGGGAGTGCAGGCATGGCTGGCACCGTGGGGCTGTCACCTCCCTGGGCTGCCTGGTGCAGGGGCTGGGGGCACCCGAAATGAAAGCGACTCTTTGCCAAAAGGCAAAGCAACTCTGAGTGGCTCCAGGGGACAGAGCCCAGGCTGGGGACATTGGGAAGGACAGGAAAGTGGGTGTCCTGTGCTCCCTGTGGGAGCCCCCCTGCTCCCTGTCATCAGCCCCTTCCCAAACCCCAGTGAGCAGCACCAGAAAGGCACCGTCTGCCTTGAACATCTTATCTCCAAGCTGCTCTTGCTAAGTCACATCTGACTTAATTATGGTAATTAAGATTGACATTAATACAAGATTAAAATGTGAAATTAAAATTAGCTGTGAAACTTATCTGAGTTTTTAGAGCAGTTATTGATTCTCTCCACTGTTAATCAAAGGTCTGAGGTAATGGCCGATGAACACGGTGCTAATTAGAGCAATGCCCATAAAGTGGCCTCGGGAGATGTTTGTCTTATTTCTTGGAATACCTCAGGTTTCTGACCACGCAGACATCTCTGGCCCTGAGTGCTGCTGAAGGAGCTCAAGAGGCCACGTTTTGCCCACTCCTGTTAGTGCTGTCCCTTCTGTGGAGCTGGGCTGTGCATGCAGCCATGCCCAGCCATGCCCAGCCATGCCCAGCCATGCCAGGGCTGCAGGAGCTGCTCCAGCTGCAGGGTGTTCTGGAGCAGCAGGAGCACCGAGGCTGCTCCTCCTGGTGCACACCTCACCGTTCCTCCAGGTGAGATTTTTTACAGCCCATTAGGCCCCGGCGCCGCTGCGGGAGGGAAATGATTCAAATCACAGCAGCTCTGGGGAGTGCATCCCACCGTGCATCCTGTGCTTCATCCCAGCCCATCTCCCTACACACAGTCCAGCCTCCCAGCTCGTCTGAGCCCCCAGCAAAGCTGTTGGAGGGACAGGAGGACCCCAGGCGGCACAATTCCCAGCAGCAGGTCCCTTCTTCCCCAGGTGTGATGCCCTGGATGCCCATGGGGTGCAGTCTCATGGGAGCTGGGCCCACCTGCACTCCCTAAGCCCGGCTGAGCAGCTGAGGTTTGAGCTTCACCGTTCCCTCTCCATCACTAACAACTTTTGCCACTTCGTGGGCATTTCTGCATCACAAATACGGTGTTTGGTCTCTTTTTCCTGCCTGTTTCCATGGCACTGCTGTTATTATCTGGCTATCTTAGGAGTTTACTACAATGCAGATGAGCACAATAAAAATCACTCAAGGAGAACTGCTAAATGAGAGACAACTCTTATCTTTAGCACCGGCAGGTCGGGAGGGAGGGAAGAGAGGCTGGAGCAGAGGGGGAGCAGTGCAGGCTGGGCTCGCTGTGCCACAAGCTTTGTTCGACCAAATTAAACCTCTGAGCAGGCGAGTCCCAGTTGGGCAGGAGAGTAACAGTGTTAAATAACACGCTGCACCTCTCGCCGCTTTCTCTCTCCTTCTCATTTTTGTTCTTCTCGAGCCTGCTGCCCAACTGCTCCCAGCTGGCAGCGGCTGCGAGTGACACCGGGAATGCAAATGACCTGCCGGCCTCTCCCCAGCATCCCCGGGCTGCTGCCTCCGCTTCCAGCGGCAGGAGGGAGCTCAGCAGAGCCCGGCGGGGGAAACACAGCAGGACCGGTCCCTGTGTTTGGACAGCTCCTTGCCTCGGTGCGTGCTGCGTGGTGGCCCTGGTGGTGACACCGGAGCGCGATGGTTGTTGCTGAGGTAACAGGATCGGTGTAATTGCTCCCGCAAAGGTAGCGGGGGGACTTCTCAGATGGCAGCATCAACAAAGTGGCTCTTTAGGGAAGGGGCTGGGCTGTGTCTCGTGCTGTTTGACACTGGTGTTGTGCACTCCTGACATCGCTCTGGCTGTTGGAGCTGACAGGTCCAGAGAGGACCAGGCGCTCTCCCCGGGAGGTGATTCACAGTAAACATTTCAGGGCAGCATCTGGGATTTCAGGAGAGCCAAGCCTCTGTTTCTGCTCTTCTCAAAGTCAATGTAATCACACCGTGTGCTCCACGGGCTCAGCAGGGGCCTGCTGGGAGCCCTGGGCTCACAGCTCCTGCTGGTGGGACGGGCAGGGGGTTCCTAGGAAACATCCAGGCTATGGTTCCCCTGCAGGCAAGGAAGCTGAGGAGCTCTGGGGCCGGGTCCTGAGCAGGGACCGCCTGTGTGCTGCTTCCTTTGCCACAGGACTGAGGGTACCCCAGTGCTCACCCATGGCCAGCCCAACATTACAGGGGGCCCTAAGCAGCACCCACAAACTGTGGGCTTCTGTATGCTCAGTGCCCCCACCCCAGTGAGGTCAGGCAGGTCCCAGCTGCAGCTCCCTCCAGCAGCAGGGCCAGAAGCCCCAGAGCATCCCCGATCCCAAGGGAGCCATGGGAGCCTCCCCTCAGCGCCTCTGACCTATTCACAGCCTGCTTTGGAGGAGCTGGAGGAGAGGGAAGGAGGGTACATCTGGGCTTGAGGAGGGAGTGAGAAGGGCTTGGGGTGCTGCGGGGGGTTTGGATGCTATAGGGGGCTTGGTGACAAGGGGCAGTGAGATGGGACAAGAGACAGGCTGATGGGGGGCCTGCAGCGGGAGCACTGACCAGGCTGGGGGAGGACCGGGACTCCCGGAGGGGGAAGAAGCCGAGAAGGACGGAGGAAACCGCGGGCACGGGGCTGCTGCGGGAGCCGTACCCGGGCTGCTCGGCGGGGCCGGGGCGAGCGGGGGGGAGCTGCGGGCGGGGCCGGGGCTCTCGGCGCTGCGCGGGGGCCGGAGCGGCCGCCGGCGCCCTCCCCCGCCGCTCGCTCCGCGCTCCCCGCGCTCTCCGCTCCGGTCCGCCCTCCGCCGCGCCCCCGCTCGCTCCGCTCGGCTCCGCTCCGCCGGCAGCGCCCGCCCCCGCCCGGCCCGGCCCCGCTCGGCTCGGCGCGGCTCGGATCGGATCAGATCGCATCGGCTCGGCTCGGCTCGGCTCGGAGGCTCCGCCGCCGCGCCCGCCGCAGGATGCCGGGGCCCCGCGGGCTCTGCCTGCTCGCCCTGCTGCTGCTGCTGCTGCTGCTGGGCACCCCCGCGGCCCCGCGCCCAGGTAAGCGGGGCGGAGCGGGGCGGAGCGGGGCTGCGGGGCTCCCCGGGGCTCCCCGGGGCCCAACGAGTCCCGGCCCGGGGAGGGGGCACCGCCCGGCGCGGGGGGATGCAGCCGGGACCGGGGAGGGGGCGGCGGGAGCGGGAAGGGCTGCTGGAAGCGGCCGTGCCATCCCCGATGGGAGACCCTCCGCTCCCGCTGCTCCCCGGGCCGGGATGAAACTTCTGGCATTGCGGAGAAGCGCAGCGGCACCGGGAGCGGGGCCCGGCGGAGCGCGGGGCTCAGCACCGCGGGGCGGACAGCTCCCGCCGCCCGGAGCGCTCCGGGAGCCGCGTCCTCGCCGGGAACCGAGCGCCAACGGGGCCGCGGCCTCCCGGGAGCCGCGCCGGACCCTTCCCCTCCCTCCCGCAGGGAGAGCAGCCCCATGTGTCCCCAGCCCTCCGTGTGTCCCCAGCCCTCCGTGTGTGTGTCCCCAGCCCCCGGTGTCCCTCCAGCCCCCACTTGCATGTCCCCGCTGCTGTTCCTGCCCCACCGTCTCGGTCAGGGGGTAGCCGTGGTGGGTGAGTGTTTAGCCAAGGGCTGTCTGTTCGTTCCACGTGTCCCCCGTCCCCACGCAGACCCGCTCCCTCCTCCCACTGCCACGATGCCAGACCCAAGAATAGGCTCCGGGATGCGCTCGCGGGTGACTTGGCAAAGTCACCGCAAACTCACCTGGGGCTTGGGGACGGCTGAAGCGGCGCCTGTGCCCAGTCCCTCGGCAACGCTGGGGTGCCAGGACGAGGCAGCCGGGTCTGGGTGGGGTTCCCAGTGTGGATTGTTCGGTGGGAGAAGGGAGAGGCCGGTCGGGGTGTGCCGGCGCTGCAGTGCTGGGGCCTGAGGCTGCTCTCCGGGGCTGGCAGGGTGTTTGTAGCAAACGCAAGCAGCTCCTGGTGTCAGGAGTGCTGTGCGGTGCTGTCTGCCCTCTCCAGTCCCTGCTCTCGTGGTCAGATTGCGTTAAATGACTTTGACTTTTCTGGCTGAAACCCGGCTCTCCAGACAGGGACTGTAGTACAGAAGCCTTCCTTTCTGGGCAGCAGAACAGCAATGGATGTAGAGGGTGGCATTTCTCGCTCACCTGCATGGGTTTGTGCTCTGTGTACGTGCACAAACGTGTGGAGGAATCAGATGTGAAGTCCCTGCCAGTTCTGGCATCCTGTTCCAGCCTGGGGACACACAGGGAGGCACGTTCCTCTGGGGTGTTACACAAACCCAGCTCTGGTCCAGGCTGCTCTGTGTGACCATCCCAGGCTCCTGGGGGAGCTGGGAAGCAAAGCCAGCAAGCACAGGCCCAGCGAGGGCTCTCAGCTCCCTCACTGCCTCGTGTGCTGAGCCAGGAGGGCTGCCCCAGTGCCACTGGGAGCATCAGCAGGCAGTCCAGCTCCCGGGAACAGGATTTGGCACAATCTGCCATAAATCTCATGGTGGAAGAACACAGCGTGCTGAACTCCTCTTTCCTTGGCAGAGAGAGGGAGCTGATAAATTGTTGACCCTTTACAAGGTTTGGTGAATTATTGCAGTAAAATCCCAACTCCTGCCTACGCAGCCTGGAGCCCGTGGCGACGTGGCAGCTCTGCCCGTGCCTGGGGGGAGCCTTGTCCATCTGTGTGGAGGGGGACAGACAGCCAAGGGCCCAGAGCAGAGAATCCTGCTGTTCTCCAGCTGGGGAGAAGCAGGATCAGACCCCGCTGAGACAGATTGCTCTGCTCCATCTGCTGCTCTTTCTGTTCATGCGTCCAAGAAAAAAACCACCTTCACATGACTTGCACCCCTCGGGCGCTTGGCTGGTGGCTTTGGGTGCTCTGCACTGGTGAAGCCATTTAGATCACCAGAGAGGAGGTGTGAAAGCCTCTCCTCTGCTCTCAGCATCCGCTCACACCCACCCACGGGCGCAGAGCAGGCAGCAGAGGCACGTCCCTGCACAGGGACTGGTGCCAGGAGGCTCCGGGCAGCCTGTGCTGGAGCAGTGGCACCCTGAGAACGTGGGCACCCACAGGGGCATCTATTTGTACCCTGGAATGATGCAGTGGGCAAACTATTTGTACCCTGGGATGATGCAGGGGGTTTGTGGGCAGCTGAGAGCAGACAGGGCAGCACTGCCCTTGCAGGCACTGGGGATGGCAGGGGCATGGCTGAACCCCTGGGAGATCCAAAATATAAATATTTTGGTTTCTAAATATATTTGGGGTGTCCAATACAGGCTGCGATGAGACCAGCCTGAGGCTGCAGTGCTGGGAGCAGAAATGCAGCTGGGGGTGCTGAACTTCAGGCTCCCCCACACCCCCAAAATCTGCACCCTCTCTTCTCTTCTTCGAGGCATGGGGACACTCCTGGGGTGGCTGTCACAGCCCAGGAGCAAGGACAGAGATGCCACTGGCTCTGTGGTGAGCACAGCACCATGGGGGGGGTGTTTCCAGAGGATCAGGTGTGTCCAGCAGGAAGGAAAACCGAGCGTGAACTCGGCGAGGGCTGCAACAAGTGCGCGGTGAGCTCTCGCGGCAGCACCCCGGGCAACGAGATAACAGCACAGAGCCAGGCTGCCAGCACAGATAACAGCGATGGGGATTGTCTGATGGAGAGCTATCAAAGGCCATGGCAAATGGCTCCTCTTCCTTCTCTCCTCCTTGGCACAAAGGACGAGGAGAGCCTGGATCAGGAGTAAATGAAATTAGTCTCTCTCAGCCCTCTGCTTCTCCGGTATTTTTTGCCGTTATGAATATACAAAGATGCCATTTCAAGCGCAGCTTTGTGGATGTCACAGTGTCACAGACATTTCCTTCTGCACATTTTTAACTTCTCCTTCACTGAGGAATCTGGGAGCAGGATTTAGGGCTGAGGAGCCAGGCTGCGCCGAGTCAGCTGAATGTGCTCCCTTGGCATCCAGAACGGCAGCAGAGATCTTGGAATAGCAAACCATGGGAAAAGGGAAGTGTGTGATCCATCCCTTGCAAGTCAGGTGGTGCTGGGTTCAGAAGTTAATGGGTAATAAGTGATGGATGAGGCAGAGGAGTGCCAGGGCATTTCTGGAAAGGCAATGTGGGCATCAAAACGGGCTGGTGTGAGCATGGCCCATCCTGCCAGCAGGCACGGATGTTCCCTGGGTATTCCAGGTCAGTGCCGAGTGCTGGGGTGCTTTGTTATCCCATTTTGTACAGACAGTTGTTTTTTTTTAATGAAATAGGCTTTGTCTGATTAAATAACACACAGTTTTTGATGTAGACTACAAGCAGCCTCAGAAATCTGTGTATTTTCCATCCTCTGTCACTGCAATGAGCGCAGCTGCTTCCAGTGGGCTTTGGGAACAAAAAGAACCCACACCAGAGTAACCTTCTGTGAGCAATCCAAAAGTTATTTACTTGATGCGATTTTATTTCTCAAATATTTGAAAGTGGTTACTGAGCAGTAAAATAGGCTCCAAGGAAATCCTGTTACAAAACACAGGCTCTATTTTAATTAGCATGACATGAGCGACACCGCTGGAACCGGGGCTGCCACTGAGTGCATCTTTCAGGAGCTCGGAGATGTCTGTAGGAAACACGGCGTCAGCACCGGCTTTCCAATTTTCCAGTCCATCAGGATGGATTTGCGCTCTTGTCAGGGCTATGAAATTGCTGGATGTGGTGGTGAGAGTTGTGTGTCTTTAACCACTTGGCTTGCCAGGGTCCTCTGTGAGGTGGGGATGTGCCTGTCCCTGCTCTGGTCCCTGTCATCAGCACCCCAACAGCACCCAGCCCTCTGCCCTTGTCAGGGATTCAGCAGGATGAGCACCAGGATGAGCCACACTGGGGACCAAGGGCAGAACCTGGGCAGGCCCCTTCTGGCAAGGCAGAATGTGGGGCCAAAGCCAATTCTGCCAGCAGAAACCTCGGGTGCAGCTGGAGCCAGGCCCTGGCAGTGGGGAAGGGGCTGGCACCCCCAGCTGGTGCACCCTAAAGCAGGGGGCAAAGGCAGAGTGAGGAAGGCTGGTGGGGTGAGAGAAGGCTTGGCACCACTCTGGCTCAGGCTGCTGCCCTTCAGCTGCTGCTCAGAGCTGTGTTCCACATCTTCCCAGAGCCCTTCCCAAAAGGAGCTGCTCCACGAGATGGCTTTTCCTGCTGCTGCACGAGTGAGTGCTGCTGGATTGATGGGATGCAGGGAGCAGCTCTGCCTGGTGCAGGTGCCTCAGCTGCCGTCCCTGCAGTGGCAGGGAGCTCAGCCTGCAGGAGCCAGGGAAGGAGAAGGGCTCTGCAGCAGGAGCCCTTCCTGCCGAGGTGCTCAGGGGGGGAAGGTGTCCTTCATTCCTGCCAGCTCCTGGCTGTCTGTCTCCTTTCACAGCTTGTTAACCGACAAGTTGTTAAGGATGTTCTCGCTCTGTCCCACGGGGCCGGCCCCGCTCTATCCACATCCTGCTCCATCCACATCCTGCTCTACCCATGGATAAAAATACCTGCACAATGCAGCCAGAGAGAGGAGGGAGAACCTGCCAGAGGAGCAGCCCTGCAGACACCAAGGTCAGTGAAGGAGGAGGAGGTGCTGCAGGTGCCCGTGGTGCAGCCCAGGGTGAGGCAGCTGTGCCCCTGCAGCCCATGGGGATCCACAGGGAAGCTGAGCTCCACCTGCAGTGTGGAGGAGCCCGTGCTGGAGCAGGATCCTGGCAGGATTTGTGTGTCCATGCAGAGAGGAACCCACACTGGAGCAGGATCCTGGCAGGATTTGTGTGTCCATGCAGAGAGGAACCCACACTGGAGTAGGATCCTGGCAGGATTTGTGTGTCCATGCAGAGAGGAACCCACACTGGAGTAGGATCCTGGCAGGATTTGTGTGTCCATGCAGAGAGGAACCCACACTGGAGCATGTTTACTGGCAGGATTCATGATCCTGTGGAAGAGATCCAGGCTGGAGCACCCTGTTCCTGAAGGACTGACCCTGTGGGAAGGACCCACACTGGAGAAGTTTATGGAGGACTGCAGCCTGTGGGAAGGACTCAGGGTGGGAAGTTCATGGAGGAATGTCTCTTTGGTGGGCACCCAGGATCCATCCAGTGTCAACCCAGCACATCCACAGGGTCAGCTGTGCTGCTGGGAAGACAAAAAGGGGACACAAATGAACCTCTGCTAGCTCAGCTCTGTTGCATCTTGAATTTCATCCATAAGGATTTCCAGAATCAGAGGAGAACCATGAGCTGGGTTGCTGGAAGAGCCAACAGGAGTCTGGGACTGAAGGGCAAAGCTGGGAGCAGGGCAGGCTCATCTTCCATCCCAGAGAGGGACGTGCTGTGGGTGCCCTGCAGAGCCCTGGCACTGGCTCAGAACCAAGTGCAAGTGTTGGTTATCTCTGCCTTGGAGCTCCACCCCTGGTCTCTGAGTTTAGGGGATTCTCGAGCAGCCTCAATCAGTGCATGTGACCTGGGACAGCCCCAGGACCCCCCAAAAAGCAGGGGATGTCAGGGAGGATCTGCCAGGAGCTGTAGAAGTGGAGGCTGTGGCCGGTGGGGAGCATTCCTCTGGCACTGTGGAGGAGTCACCACCCCTGCCCCGGTGCCACTGTTGGGTGTCACTGCTGTGGGATAACGAGGAGCCCTTTGAAGGGTGCTGCAGGGAGCGAGTGTCACACTGCACCGGGCTCCAAATCAGGATCCAGCCCAGGGTCCCTGACCCTGCTCCTGGGGAGTGAACAGGGGCACCTGGATCCAGCCCCCTGGGCTGGGGACCCTGTGCTGCAGTGCTCTGTCCCGTGGTGGCTCAGGGCTGTCCCCAGTCAGGGGAGGATTGTGTTCCCAGGGTGCTGAGGACTGATTTCCCCTCTCTTCCATCTTTTTGCTTGCTGGAGCTCCCACCAGTGGTGCAGCTGCAGCTGGCCCCGCTCCCAGGGCACAGCCCCGACTCAGACATCTCTTTTATTCCTTTTTCCTCCTTTTCCTTTCTCTGGGAAGAGGCCAAAGCAGCAGCTGACCAGCCCTGAGCACTGGCTGAGCCTGGAGCTCTCCTGATGCACAGAGAGGAGGCTCTGGATTCCCAGCTCTGCCTCCAGCAGGGGCAAGCACGGATTTGTCCAGAACTTTCTCCCTTTTCCTGGCCCCAGAAGCCCATGGACTGCAGTAAATTTTCAACGCCCAGGGAGCCCAGGAGGCTGGGCAGAAGCCTGGCTCTGTGCCTGCTCCATGGGGGTGAGAACAAGGCATTGGCACCCCAGGACAGATGGCTGCAGCAGGAAGGTGCAAGGAGCCTTCATGGAAGCTCAATGCAAGCTTCTGGCGGTGCAGAGGGATGGGATGAGCAGCCTGGCCACTCAGCCCGGCTCCCAAGGCACCATTCCAAGTGCAAAGCTTTAGTCTAGGAAGGAGATTTGGTGCCAAATGCAAAGGCATCCAAAAAACTCGAGCGCGACAGAAGGGATAGCTGTGGGATGGATCCCAGAGCGGCGTCATCTGCTCGGCAAAGAGGATCCTCACACTCGGCCCCGTCTCTCTGTCTTGCACACTGGGCTGGGATGTGCCAGAAGCAGCAGCTGAGGGGCCAGGAGCACCCCAGGGAGGGTGGGGACCACACCAAACGGGGTCCCCAGGGTCACTCAGGGATGTTCTGCAGCCCAAGGGCGAGGGAAGAGCTGGCCCTGCCACAGGGGGATGGGGGACAGCAGGGAGGAGGGAGCGGGCTCAGGAGCAGCACGGGGGAGTGAGGGAATGTTCTGGAAAGCGGTCATTTCGGGGCAGCCTCAGAGCCAGTCAGAACGGCTGGAAATATTTAAAATTCAAGAGAGAATCTCCATCTGACGTTTTTGGGTGGATTAATGGAGCATGGCAACATTTTGTGGATGAGATGCTTCATCTCGGGTAGAGTGGTGGCTGGGGGACAGTGCTGAGGACATCGCTGCTGATGTCCCCTCTGCCACCCTGCATCTCTTCCATGATGATGGGGCTGCACAGGAACGGGGCTTGCATCTCCTGATGCTGATTTAAATGCAATTTCAGTAAAAAAAAAAACAAACAGGCTTTTCCTGACAGTCCTGAACTTCCATTTGCAAAGATACCAAGTCCCTAAACTGACAGACCGTTCTGGCATGACCCCTATGAGCTCCCAGTGCTCCCAGCACATCCCTGCCCACTGCAGGAGAAGCAGCAAACTCCTTTTTTCTTGGCAAAGTCCTCTTGGACACATCCAATGCCATCCTTGGAGAGCTCAGATTATTCCCAGCATCGTCAGGGTTAATTTGTTCTGATGCAGGGACCAGATTCTGGAGCAAGGCTGCCCAAAGCAGCGACCCACAACAAAGCCACCCTAAAATCTGGAGCCCCAAGGCAAAGAAAGGCTCTTTTCCAGGGCACACAGCCCACACCAGCCAATGTGTCTCCCTTCACTCCTTATCCATCCCCATTATCCACGCAGCAGTTTTTAAATTGCTGCTGGACACTATATTTACATAAATATGTGAGCCAATGAGGTCTAAAACCCTGGTGAGCCCTAAATGGAGAATTAGGGTTTTTTCGGAAAGAGGATTTTATCAATTTACTGCGAGTGCAAATCAACAGAACAGAATTTACAAACCCATCAAAAAGCGAGGTGACAGTTTGGAATTAATCCTCTGCCCCAGGCACAGGATGTACCTCCACAAACATCTCCCAGCATAAATATATTTGAGAAATAGTGGAGGAAAACGTAACTCCTAATGCCTGAGCACGCTGGCGGCGGCGGCAGCGGGAGATGAATGGAGTTAATGTCATCGGGAAGGTGCTGCCGCCTCCTGCTTTATTTTTATCCAAGACTCAGCGCCCAGCCTGCACTGAGATATTGCAGTTTGTCTTTGTGCCAGAATTTCCCCCGAAGAAAATCTCCCCGATAATTGCTCTTCCTCATCTAGTCCTTTTTAGAGGGAAAAAAAAAAAAAAAAAGAAAAATAATAATTTCATTTCGTTCCTCTGCACCCCTCACTGCTGGAGAAGCCCCGGAAGGCTGCGTGTCCTGGGGGGGATGAGCATCCCCAAGGGGTGGATGTGGCTGGGGGATGGATTTGGGACAAGAACTGGCACTTTTGGGGCTGTTTGGGCGCAGGGGTCAGGGATGTGCTCAGGCACAGGGGGATGCTGCTGGTGCTGCGCTCCCTTCCAGAGGAAGCCGAGCTCTGGCACCTGCTGGTGCTGCTCCTCCCTTAGGGACCGAGCACAAACCATGTCCATACCCAGCACAGCACCCTAAAGGCACAGAAACCCCCAATTCCTGCATCCCCCAGCAGGATGGGGATGCTCTGCTGTCCCCCGAGGGGCTCCGAGCTGCTGCGGAGATGAAATCAGTGAGGCAATAACCAGTAAAAGCCAAACTTCTCAAGCTTTCTAATCGCAAGTAGAAAGGCTCCTTTTCAGCTTTTGTTTCCAGCTCCCGTGGCTGCCAGCGGCAGAGATGGCTTTGTTGTGGAGATGGCTGTGAAGGACACAGGCTGTGTTCCCATTTAGGAATGCATTGAGGCTTTCTTGGAATTCATTAGGAAAGGTAGGGAGGGAAGGGTGCAGCAAAGCAAGAGTCCTTGCTGCTCCCCAGGGGAAGAGATTTTCATTTTTTTCCGCTGCAAAACATCTTTGGCAAAGTCTGAATTCGAAGGTGGTTCTGTTCCTCCAGCGGGGCTCATCTGCAGCCAGTGGGGAAGGGGAAGGGGAAGGGGAAGGGGAAGGGGAAGGGGAAGGGGAAGGGGAAGGGGAAGGGGAAGGGGAAGGGCCCTCCCTGCAGTTGTCTCCCAGCATCACCGGGTTCTGGTCCCCCTCGGACCCATCCCATGTATCCTGGGCAGCTCTGCTAGAGCTCAGCATGGAATCATGGAATGGTTTGGGCTGGAAAGGATCCCAAAACCCATCCACTCCACCCCCTGCCATGGGCTCCTTTCATTCCACACCTTTCACTATCCCAGGTGGCTCCAAGCCCTGTCCAACCTGACCTTGGGCACTTCCAGGGATGGGACAGTCACAGCTTCTTTAGCCAGCCTCTGCCAGGGCCTCACCACCCTCACAGGGAAGAATTCCTTCCCAATATCCCATCCATCCCTGCCCTCTGGCAGTGGGAAACCATTCTCTCTGTCCTGTCACTCTATGTCTTGTCCCCAGTCCCTCTCCAGCTCTCCTGGAGCCCCTTTAGGCTCTGGAAGGGGCTCTGAGCTCTCCCTGGAGCCTTCTCTTCTCCAGGTGAACATTCCCATCTCCCCCATCCTGACTCCATGGCAGAGGGGCTCCAGCCCTGCACCCACAGGGACTGTGACTCATTGTCCCCATGGGCACATTGTCCCACAAGGGCACAACCTGAATTGAGTCACACATTCATCATCTCCTTCAGTGGTTCAGCTCAAGCTTCCATGGGGGCGGGCTGGATTTCTCCACATTTCCACTCCACATGCACCCAACCAGCCTCAGGAGCAAAATCTTTCTTAAATTATGCAGTGCTACATCTCTGCTCCAAACCAGAAACCCGAGTGAGCAGCAGGGGCAGGAGCCTGCCCAGAGCCACTCACCTCAAACAGGAGGTCAGCTCTGAAAATTCCTTCCTCAGTCCCCCAGCTACAGCCCAGAGCTTTCTCTCATGGAAAATCCATGTTACAGGTTTATGTTGACCTCTTGCTCCTCATAGGAAATCGGGTGTTGTGTTTATCCAGAGCCAACAGCCCCAGCCTGGGGCCTCCTGCCTCCATCCAGCTGCTGCCCCTGGCTCTGCTGCCCTTCAGGGCTCCTGCCCAGCACCCAGGGCAGGATGTGACCATGGTTTGGTGGCACAGCCCAGGAACCCTTCAGCCCCATCTCTGAGTGCTCAGCATCGTGTGTCAAAAAGGCAGTGCTTAAACCCAGATTTATGTCTCAGATGTGCCTGTTTTAATCACACTACACTGCTATCAAAAGGACATTAAAAATTATGATTACCCTCCAGGAGCATAAACAATGGCAGCAGTGACAAACCCCTCGTCCCAGGCGGGTGGCACAAGCGTTTCTATAATTGGCCAATTCATTACCTGCTGGGGAGAAGAGCCAGGTCCTTCCTCACCACATTTCCCCATCACCAGGCTGGGTCAGAAATAACATCAGGAGGAAATCTGCCCAGCCAGCAGCGGCAGGAGAGCAAAGAGCTGCCCATGAGTGCTCTGCAGCAGGTCCAGCCTCTCCCCTGAGGCAGAGCTGGGGGTACAAACCACCCTCCAGGGGTGAGATTCATAACTCAGCCCAGCTGTGCTTCAGGATCAGCCAGCCCATCCCTTCCATGGCTCTCTGATGTTGATGTTTTTGGAGTTTTGGGGGGTAGAGGACGGTGATATTGCCTTACAAGGGAGATGACTTTCAATCAGCATCCTTGGAGCTGTTCCCAGGGGTGAAGGTGGTGGCAGCAATGCCCCATGGGCACAGGGGAAGGTGACACAGGAGGGACATTCCCTGCAGACCAGTCACCAAGTCCTCTTTGCTTGTTGATGATATCCTGTTAGCCTTCTATTCCTCAGTTTTGGGGAACCCAGGGATTTTGTGGGTGCTGCAGTGGGCACAGAGAGGGGTCTGGGTGTCCCACAGCCCATCAGAATCATCAGCTGGGCACAGCAGCCCTCGGCAAAGCATTGTCCTCTCTGTTCCCAGTGCTCCTGCGTCCCCCAGCACAGCCTGTCATTATCCTTTCTGATGGAATTCAGATCAATCAAACAGAATAATGGAGCAGAGGTCAAGGAAGGCTGTTCCTTCCCCGAGGAACAAGGAGCTGCTTTCATCAGAAGTGCCAGGGAGCCAGCTTAATTGTTCTGAATCTGAGAAATTATGAACGTGCCTGATAATTGTGTGTCCTCCTGTGCTGGAGAGGGAGGAGAGCTTTGGATGGGAGATGGAGCAGCAGGGCTAAATCAGCTTTGAATCCTCCCAAAAAAACACCCTGGTTTTCAAGGGTTGATGGTGCCACCCATACTGGACCGGGGGGAAACTCTGCACTGTGCCAGGGTGGGAGCACATGGAGGAGGAAGGATGCAGGAGGATGAGGAGGGGTGCAGGAGGATGAGGAGGGATGCAGGAGGATGTGGAGGGATGCAGATGGATGACGAGGGATGGAGAAGGATGCAGAGGGATGCAGGAGGATGAGGAGGGATGCAGATGGATGTAAAGGTGTCTGGAGCAGCAGACCCAGCAGGGCTGAGCACTGCACCCAGGACCAAAGCTGCTCCTCACCATGCAGGAGGACCCTGCTTCTCTCCTGACATTCTGATGGCTAATGAAAACACATTTGCTATCTGTATTAATTAAAATAAAGTGCAGCAGCTCGTCATGGGGCTCTGTGGGAGAAGCTGTACATGGGTTATCATCATCCAGCACAGCATCGTGCAGTGATGGAATTAGTTCTGCCAGGCCATCTTTAAAACACAAATCACTGGTGGCTGATACAGCTGACAATTAATTCTATGAAAACCAGTGTCACTGGGAATGAGGGGAGGGCTGAGCAGCACCAGCAGCAGCCCAGGGATGGGCTCAGGGTCTGGGACAGGGAGGGGGCAAAGCCTGTGCTAGCCCCAAAGTGCTGCTCTGCCCCCAGAACAGCTCTGGTTTGAGTGAGAACAATTTTAAACAGTTAAAAATGGAATTTCAGCCATGTTTTGTCTGAAAAGGGGTTTGTTTCTGAAGGAGTGAGCCAGTGCAGGGCACATCTGAGGGCTGGATGTGCTGGGGGTTGCAGTTCCCACTTGGAGCTGCTGGAAGGATGTGCCAGAGGAGCTGCTCTGCTGCCACCCCCCAGACTGGCCTGACTTAAAAAGGATCCAGCAATGAAATGCAGGATGTTGCTTTTTTAGAAGGAAAAACCAAGGAAAGGAGGGGGTGACAGCCTGGATGGGGCTCGGAGCAGCCTGGTCTGTGCAAGGTGCAAGGGGAGGAGCTGGATGGATTTAGGATCCATCCAACCCAAACCATTCTGGATTCTGCAGCTCTCTGATCACATCTGGCACCACTCCAGGCCGTGGAGGAGCATTTGGGAGCCCAGTGTGCCCCATCCCAGGCAGTTCTGAGCTGTGCCAGGGCCCGTGGGGTTGGCAGCAGAAACAGGAATGGGGAATGCTGGGCTGTGCCCCAGTTCCTGCCAGCCCCGGTGATCGATGGAGCCCAATAACTGTGATAGGCAGAGCCATCAGTAACCCTCCCTGGCCCTGCCTTCCCCATTGCCAGCAGCAGGGCCCCTCCCCAGCTGTCAGGAGTCATTAGGCACCGGAGCTGCAGCGTTTCAGAGCAGGCAGCAGGGTCCTTTCAAGGGCACCAGGCAGCCCCAGGTCCCGCATGGTTCCTACGTGGCCAAAAAGGGAAAATTGGGAAATGGCTTTGCTGATAAAGCAGCAGAAGGGATTGCAGAAAAAGGGATTCTTGCAGTAATTCCACAAAAAGAGGTTGATCTGTCAGAGTGCACCCCAAATAATGACAGAGCAGACCACAAACTAATTAAGCTCCTTGAGGCTGGGATCACAGAAAGTGGATGGGGTGTCACAGCAGCCAGCCAGGTTGTAGTCTCATCTCTGATCCTTCAGGAGCCAGCCCAGAGGGAACATGAAAACACTGAAAATCTTCTAGAACACCTAGAAAATGCAGTAATAAGAAAGGGAGTGACTGACATCACACAATCAGCAGTGAGCAAATGGGAAATCTGAAGGGAGAAAATGCAAAGAAAATCAAGGAAGGAGATTCCCCCTGCAAGCTGGGACACACAGATCCCAGTGCATGTCCTGACCCCACTTGGTCCCCAGGAGGGATGAACGGGCCCAGCACACGGGCAAGGAGGTGCAGGGGGTGAGGCACAGCCTGGGGAATCCTCAGGCTGCTCCATTCCCTCATCCTGAGCAGCTCCAGCTCTGCTGCCTCTGTGTGATCCCAGCAGCTGGGAACAGCCCAGAGGAGTTCCTGGGGAGAGCAGAAAACTCCATGTGTGCCCTGTGCCAGATGTCCCCTGTGCCACCCTCACTGCTCTGAGGCACCTCTCCACCTTGGCAAAGTGGCCAGGACCTGATGGGCTTCGAATCTTACCTTGAGATGCCCCAGGGCAGCTTTTAGGGCACCCAAAAAAAAAAAAAAAATCTTTTGGGGTATCTCTGGATAAACCCACAGAGGAGAGCAGCCATGGGCAGCAGGGCTGAGGCCATGGGGGACAAGTGACAGCCCTGAGGTGCTGCCAGTCCCTGCTCCTCTCTCAGAGTCTGGACTGGAGCCACGCTGTGATTCCTGTTACATCCTGTGAAAGAAATATAAAGAGCTGCCAAACAGATTTAGCAGAGGCAGCTCAGCTCT
The DNA here is from genome assembly GCF_037042795.1 of Molothrus aeneus. NCBI lineage: Eukaryota > Metazoa > Chordata > Aves > Passeriformes > Icteridae > Molothrus > Molothrus aeneus. Next base: position 9,484,600 of record NC_089663.1, on the reverse strand, counting down.
CCCCCAGCTGCTGCAGGGGGAGCTCAGGCAGGAGCTGAATCCTGCAGCTGCCCCAGGCAGGGAGAGCCGGGCTGTGATGCTGCTCTGCTCACCTGCACCTCCAATGTCACATTGTCACCTGGAATGTCAGCCTTGTCACCTCGTATTTCCAGTGCTGGAGTGCAAATCCAATCCAACCCAGCTCTGCAGAGAGCTGGGACAGCAGGGGAGGTTGGGAATTGTCACATATTCCATGGATGTGACTGCCTGGGAGTGGGGATGTGTTGTGGCCAGACACAGAAACAGTCAGTGATTGTAACCAGGCTAAACTTTGTCTCTGCAGATGTTTCAGGGCTGTGTGCCCAGAAAGTGCTTCCCAGTGCCCCCAGGAGCAGGGAGTTTGGCTGAACCCACTGCTGCATCCCTGCCAGGGCTCCTGCATACCTCCTGGGTCCCCTCCATCACCCCAGGGGCAGTGCCAGGGCACAGCACCCCTGCCAAGCCCTTGGCATTCACGTTCTCTGGAAAAATCTCTTTGCTCGGGATTGTTCTCCTGGGAAGCTGAGAGGCCTCAGAGAAAAGGGAAACAATTCTTATCTCATTTTCTTCTCCTGTGTTTTGCTCGTGTGGAATGTGTTTGAGATTGCTTACCCACAGGTGATTGTTTTTGGTGTGAGTTGGTTTCACTCATTGGCCAATCAGTGTCAGGACTCTGGAGAGAGTCAAGAATTTTCATTATTATCTTTTTAGCATTCTGTAAGTATCCTTTCTGTATTCTTTAGTATAGTATTCTTTAATATAATATCATATAGCATCATAAAATAATAAATTATCTTTCTGGGACCATGAAGTCAGATTCATCATTCCTTCCCCTGCCACGGGGATCCCTGCAAATACAATAGCAGGGGACAGAGCTGAGGAGAGCCAGGCAGGCAGGACACCCAGGATTTCCCAGGATTTCCCCTGGCATGGCAGCAGGAGCTGCTCTCCCAGGGCTGACCTGCTCCCAAAGAGTTAATCCCAGCACTCACTTCTCCAGATCTGCTCCGCTGCATCTTAACAGTGATGGGAGATTAATTATTTTAGCTGCAGAGAGCTGACTAGAACGGGGTTTTGTAGCTAAATATACTCTCTCTTTAGGAACCCATTTAATTTTATGCCCTGATGTAGACGGCTGGGCTGGATGATTGGTGAAGAAAGAAGGAGCTTCTCTTCCCCCTCTTCAATTTTGAGCCTGAAAAGCTGCCAAAACACTCGATTTCCTCTCCCCAGGTGGGCCCTGAGGAGTGAACATTCCAGCTGGGGATCCTAGGAGAGGCACAGGAGGGCTCTTCTTCTGCTCCTTCATCCCTCTGGCTGCCCCTGGATGCCTGGAAATGTCCCAGGCCAGGTTGGACAGGGCTTGGAACCACCTGGGACAGTGGAAGGTGCCCCTGCCCAGGACAGGGGTGGGACTGGATGATCTTTAAAGTTCTTTCCCAATGAATTCCCAGAAAAATGAATTCCCCCTTGAACCCAGCCTGCTAATTCCTTTCAGCTGGGTCTGTCTGCAGATGTGCCTTTCTTACACTTGGCATCATAAAAACCTGTGATAAACCCAAATTATCACCTGCATCAAAGTTCCTCCCTTCCTAATGGCTTTGCTGCCCTGCTCCCTACTGGTCAGGGATATCAGGATAATTCCTGCCCCCATGAGGACACAGTGGGACAGAGATGCTGCAAATCTCCTGATTCCTGCTTAGTTGGAGAACCTCTTCAATTCCTCTTCCTCTGCTGCTGCTCCTCCCACATTCCTTCGGGAAGGAGCTGGGCAATTCCCAGCTGAGCTGGGCTCATCCCTGGGGATTTGGGCCATGCTGGGGGAGATGCTGCAGTGAAAGGTGCCAGGCCTGGGGACACACAGGGTCTGTGGAGCCAGGGCACCACGGGCAGGTGTCCCTGTCACAGACACATCTTTTATGAAATATCCTTTCCTTAGGATTTTTCCTCCTGACAAGCTGAGAGAACTCAGGAACAAAATGCAAACAATGGTTATCTGCTGCTGTGGAATGCAACAGGTGCATCTGGGATTGGCCCATGTTGGTTGTTTCTAATTAATGGCCAATCACAGCCCAGCTGGCTTGGACAGAGAGTCCGAGTTGTGATAACACAAGCCTTTGTTATCATTCTTCCTTTTTCTATTCTTAGCTGGCCTTCTGATGAAATCCTTTCTTCTATTCTTTTAGTATAGTTTTAATATAATATATATCATAAAATAATAAATCAAGCCTTCTGAAACATGGAGTCAACATTCTCATCTCTTCCCTCATCCAAGGCCTCTGTGAACACCATCACATGCCCCAAAGCTACAGGTGAGGAGCTGGCATGGCCAGAACAGACACCTGGGAGTCAAAGTCTCATTGATTCCAGCTCCATGGAGCAGCAGTGGAGAGGAAAATCCATTTTCCTCCTAGCTCGGAGGAGTGTGTGATTTCCCAGCATCTGTCAGGGCTGTGAGGATCGTTGGAGCAGTTACAGCTCCTCGGGAGCGCCGGCAGAGGGGGGAGAGGTCTGTGAGTTTAATTCCCCAATTCCTTGTGGTGTCCTTGCTCCCCAGCCCAGCCAGCCAGGCACAGGCAGCGTGGATTCTCCAGTCAGGCACAAACAGGATGGATTTGCCACTACAGCAGCTTTCCAGGAGGGTTTTGCTGTTGGAATATTGCCCCCAGCTGCAGCAGTCCCCATGTGGAGCCCAAACCCTCTGCTCCCACCTGGACCAGGACCCTTTTCCCCTGTCTCACCCCAGGGCTTGGGACCAAGTGTGGGTGTGGGTGTCTGGTGTCCCGCAGACCATGTCCCAGCTCTGTGTCCCCTGACAGCACAGCAGGTCCCTGATCCCCTCAGGGCAGCTGGAACTGGTGAAAATCCTCCCTCACATCCCTGGAAGTGCCCAGGGCCAGGCTGGACAGGGCTTGGAGCGACTCAGTCTCATGGTTGGCATCCCTGCCACGGCACAGGGGGTGGATGAAGTGGTGTTTGAGGTCCCTTCCAGCTCAAACCATTCCAGGATTCGGTGATTCCATGATTCTCTCCTCTGTCCTGCCCAGCAGAGATGGGTTTGCTGCTGGGAGCAGGAGCTGGGTGGGCAGTCGGAGCAGAGCCTGGTCCTTCCTGGCCACAGCTCCTCGGGCTGGGCACCACTGCCAGCATCCTCACTCACCCAGTAATGAGGGGTTTCCATGGCAACCTTATTTGAGCATCTCGAGTGACACAGATGTAAATTTTAAAATGAAATATTCAGACCACAGTCCTGTGAGCATAAATAAACCCCTGCACATGGGCAATTTAACAGCATTTTAAAGCAGATCCACAACTCCCCAGGGCCAGAGGAGTCTCTGTGGCATTGGGAAATTAATGGGAATAGAAAGAAAAGCATCCTGACCTCTTTCTGCCCCAGGAATCCCAGCTTTATCCCAGCCTGAGTCCAGAGCAGCAGCAAATCAAGGAGGTGTTGGTCACACCTGCCCTGCAGAGGACGTGGCACGAAGGGACAGTCCAGGAGGGACAGCCAGGTGTCCCCTGGGATGGGAGGAAAGCAGCTCCAAACTTTCTTGGCCTCTGCTGCACTGTCTTCCTGAGCAAAACCTGGGCATCTCTTTTTTTCCTTCTGGATTATCTCCCATTAATTACTCCATGGAACAGTCCAGGTTTTCCCATTGGAGTCTGGGGGCTCCCAGCATTTCCAGGCTGTCACCTGCACTGGGACAGGCACCTCTCCTTCATCCTCATGCCAGAGAGGAGAGCAGCTCTCTGTTTCCTCCAACAGCAAGGGCAATGTTCAGCTGCAATCCATCCACAGCCCTCCTGCTAAAAACGAGAGCAGGCTCCTGGTACTGAAGTGATTTCAGCATTTATTATAAAAAGAAAGGCCTAAAGCAAGGGGGCCCGAGCAGAAGTGTTCCCATTGAGGATGCTGCAGTGCTGGGGCTTCTTGATTCACAGATTCAGTGGGTCAGAAGCCCCTTTTTATCCTGTTTTTTGTCCCTTTGGATTGGTTTCTTTTTGGATCCTTCATTTGCATGAAGGTTTTAGGCCCTGGTTGGCCCATTTCAGCTCTGTCCAGGCTGGCTCGTGGTGCACTTTACTGAGTGTTATGGTACAGTTGAGTTCCCTATTTCTTACAACTACCTATTGTGGTGTTGATGGTGAGAGGAAGAGTGGATTTGTCTTTACAAACAAGCTGTGGGTCAGCTGGTAGATAAAACCAGAACTGGGAGATGAAAGAAACAATGGGGAGGATTCCGCTGATTGATGAATGGAAAAGGATATTTGCTTTTACAAATGAACTTTGGTTTGCTGATAAATGAAATTAGGCATTGAAAGATGAAAGAAACAATGGGGAAGAAAAACCCCTAAATTCCATAAGAATTAAAAATTAAAAGGGAGGGTTATACATTAGAGGGGAATCTTTGGTATCAGGCATTCTGGGAAGTCTGTACCTCTCAAGTACCTCAGAAATGGGTAAAGAAAGAAGGGAAATGTGGCTGGGAAATTGGGATAAAAAGGGAGGCTGCATCCTCCAAAAATTGGAGAGATCCCAGGGGAATGGCCCATGGTCTCTCCCTTTATTGGAATGAAGTCAAAGGACTCCTCTGTCTCCTTTTTGGACATAAACATCTGATGTTTGTGGATTAATTTTCCTAAAAATGGGTCCCCAGGATGAGGTGAGAGATAAGAATTTGAGTCCAAGTTCTCAGAAGGCTGATTTATTATTATATTATATTATATTATATTATATTATATTATATTATATTATATTATATTATGTTAAAACTATACTAAAGAAAGAGAAAGGATTCATCAGAAGGTCAGACAAGAATGATCATAAAAACCTGTGACTACCAGAGAGTCCAACACAGCTGAACTGGGATTGGCCATTAATTAAAAACAATTCACATTCCGAGTACACAATTCTCCAAATCACATTCCAAACAGCAAAACAGGGAGAAGCTGAATCTTCCCAGCTTCCCAGGAGAAAAAAAATCCCGGTGATGGGATTTTTCATAAAACACCATCGTGCCAGCTGCCCTTTTAAACCCCCTTTTACAATATAATAACCCAACTAACAGCACGTGCTTAGCGATCTATCAGCTATTTCCCGACAGTTTCTAACCTGTTTTTAACGCTCCCGTCCCCGTCTCACCTTTGCCGGCAGAGCGGCTCCCAAAGTGCCGCGGGCAGCCCCGGCCCGGCTGCGCTCCCCGGAGCTCCCACGGGCATGACTCACCCACATCGCATTGCTACGCTTTTATTTGCTTAGAGGGGGAGCTGGCAGGATGCTCTTGAGGAAAATGTGGTTTGGTTTTTTTGGTTTTTTTTTTTTTCTTTCCCGTTGGAAAAACTCGATCTGCTGGAGCTGTAACTGCAGGAAAAGCTGGGATTCGCTGCTGGGAGGGAGAGGCTGCATCCGCCTGCGGGGACGTTTGGGGAATGAAAGATTGTTTCAATTAAGGGTTTTCTGCTCTTCAAGATTCAAGGGCAAAAGCTTTTAAAATCTGAAACCAAACCGATCACAGCCGAGTGTTTTGATGGACGCAGCCTGCTTTGTCTCAGCAGTCCCTTCTCACCCAATGAAATGTGTGTTGTACACACTGGAGGTTGGCATAGGAGGAGGTGGGAGAGCAGAAGGTGCCCAGGGTGCCCCTTCTCACCCCCCAGCCCCCTGGTGATGCAAGATTACACCAGTGTGACCATGTTCACAGGGGTCCGAGGATGAGGGAAGAGACGAGGATCTGACTCCATGTTTCAGAAGGCTTGGTTTATTATTTTATGATATATATTACATTAAAACTATACTGAAAAAATAGAAGAAAGGATTTCATCAGAAGACTAGCTAAGAATAGAAAAAGAAAAAATGATAACAAAGGCTTGTGTCTCGGACAGAGAGTCCGAGCCAGCTGGGCTGTGATTGGCCATTAATTAGAAACAACCACATGAGACCAATCCCAGATTCACCTGTTGCATTCCACAGCAGCAGATAACCATTGTTTACATTTTGTTCCTGAGGCCTCTCAGCTTCTCAGGAGGAAAAATCCTAAGGAAAGGATTTTTCATAAAAGACGTGTCTGTGACACACCAGGACCTGGCCTTGACCTCCCTGCTTTATCCAAGACTGAATGAACTCATCCCAGCAGGAGTGATCCCATTCCTCCACAGAGGTGCACGGCAGCTCCTGCCAACCCTCCTGCATCAACCATGTGGGAATGGGGAATTCCAGGGGCTCAGCCTGTGGGCAGAGGGTGCTGGGCGGTGCAGGATAAATCCCAGCTCCCCACGAGGCCTTGGATATGATGCCAGCAGCATCTCTGGGCAGGATTATCCCAGCCCAGCACCCCTGAATGCACCTGAGCCCGTCACACAGGCAGAGCTGAACGCCACCACTAATAGTGCCTGGATGAGCTTTATTCATTTCTGCTGCAATCAGATCCTAAACCCTCCTGGACAGTGATTCCTGAGCTGGAGCAATCCCGCTGCCCTCCCTGGAGCGAGTGCTCAGGGCGATACCATCGGCATTAGTAATGGGAGCCCTGATAGGGCTACTCCTGCTTCGGCTCTTTCGGGAGCACAGCAGCGAGAGCGAGGCCTTTGTGATTATTCCAGCAGCCTTTTTATCAGGCATTTGCAGCTCTCTAATTCCTCTAAACCCCTCTGGCTGAGGGATCTTGGCAGATTCTCCTGGTGCCACTGGAGCAGCAGCCGCGTGTTGCCCACCGGACACGGGCCTGGCTGAGGGTCCTGGGGACCCTCTCGCATGGGGAGGCAGCTTTGGGGCTGGGGAGGAGGTTTTGGGGCTGGGGAGGAGGATTTTGGTGCCTCTGTGCTGTTGCTGCTGGGGTGGGTGTGTGTTGGTGCCCTGCCAACACCCAGCGCCGTGTCTGAATGAGAGGAGATGCTCTGGGAGCCTCTTCCCTGCCACCCCTCCTGTCCTGCTGCTTCTCCAGAGCCTGGTGCCACCAGTCCAGCCCTGGGACGGGGCTGTGCCCCTCTGGCAGCTCCCACACACAGCCCAGGCTCGGCACCGGCGCTTCCTCCTCAGCTAAGTATAAACTGTGGGGGCTGAGGCTGGATGGAGGCATCCTCCCTCCCCGGAGCCCAGCTTCCTGCAGGGTTTGCACACACCCAGGCACGGCCCAGAATAGACCTGGAGAGCAGCTGTCCTTCTCTGATAAGGTCACTTTGTGCTCCAAACTGTGCCGGCCCTGCCTGGCCCATCCTGCAGGAGCAGCTGCTGTGCCCACGCTGCCGGGCAGGGCACAGAGCCCCCCGTGCCACCCTCGGGGGTAGCGAGGACTGCAGGGCCAGCACCGAGGGTTCCATGTGTGAAAAATGCCAATCACTTTAAAAAAAAAAAAATTAAAATTTTAATGATGATAAAATGGTTATAAAAATAGTAATATAATTAGAGTAATAATACTTTGGAAAATTTGGACTGGGACAATAGGATGTCTGGGTACCTTTTTCTGGGCAAAATAAGCCCGAAAAAGGACCCATGTCCTTTTAAGGGTTAACAGAGGATTAACCCTTAAAAGCAATAGCCTGTTGTATATTCATACACCTCATACATGATGCATAAATTCCATTCAAACACAGGATTCTGTCTGGTCAGTGTCAACTTCTTTTTAATCTTAATCTTCAGGGCTGAGCAAAGTGGGAAGAAGTTCATTACTTCTGATAAGAGAGCAATAAATTCTCTTTCTCTGAAAGATTTAGGTGTCCTGTGGCTGTTATCTTGGTGTGAGTTCTTTCTTTAAAAAAAAGTATCTTACATAGCATAGTTTTTATTTTCACCTTATGTTATAACCTAGAACTATATTTAATATACTGCTTAAGAAAATTAATACAGCATAACTTTCTAACATAACACATATAATATTCTTTTTAATATTTGTGAAAAGCCAATCATAAAATATGCATTTCTCACACATGGGTTTGGAGAAGGCTTCCCAGCGCCAAACTGCCCTTGGAGAGCTCCTGATCGGGGTACAAGATAAACCCCTTGTGCATCTCAATAGTGTTTATTTCCTATTTCCAGATTAGATCAAGGCCAAACCATTCAAGGTGACCATTTCTCTTCCAGCAGCTCAGGACTGATCACTTGTGCAGAGCAGGATGGGTTTTGGCAGCTGGGGAGGGTCCTGTGTGGCCATGATCACCCCATGGGCCTTGGAGGTGGTGGGATGGCTGTTGGAATTCAGAACAGTGGAAGGGATTTTACCAAATCCCATTCCGGCCCTGCAAACATGGAAATCCGCTGCAATCCTTCCTTAAGGATGGGGTTCACTCAGTTCTCCTTCCCAAACGGGCTCCAGGCAGGAGTCAGGGGGCTCTGGGGGCTGTGGGGCAGCACCGAGCTCCATGGGGATGGAGATCCCGGCAGCCCAGGGAGGTGCTGGAGCACAGCTCGGCTTTGGGGGTGGTGATCAATCAGAAGCTGAAATCCACAATCAATTCTCTTTCTGATAATGTGGAATCAGCCCTTATTGATCCCCGAGGCCCTGCGCCTGCCCCTCCCCTGCTCCAGCCCGGCTGCGTTCCGCCCTCTCCCCTTCCCTGGAATGCGTTTGCCCTTTACAAACTGCGGCATGTTTAGTGGCTCATTAAGGAGTCGCTTTACAGAGTGTTTTATTTCATGCTTTGTTAAGGACAGAATCGAGTAAATGCATCCTGGCAAAGGATCTAATAAGGAATTAGTCAGCTTTCCAAAAGCATAAAATATGGTTTAAAGGCACAATCCATTAAGAATCAGGGTTCACATGACAAATAACCCGGGGATGCAGGGTTGGTGTTTTGGGGAATGTGTCGGCTTTAAGGACTCGGGATCCTTGACTGTCCTGTTGTGAGCCAGTGTCCCAGAATGTCCCAGAATGTCCCACTGTGTCCTACCAGCCAGCGAGCCCCCTCCCCTCCCTGTGCTTCCTCCCCTCTGTCTGAGAGCTCCATCCTCTCCCCATCATGGACAAATCCTTTTGCTGCAGACCCCTAAAAATTGTCACCTGGGCCATGGGAGAGCAACCACCGACTGCTCCTCCTGGGCTTGGGATGGGATAAAACTATACTAAAATAATAGAAGAAAGGATTTCATCAGAAGTGTAGCTAAGAATAGAAAAAGAAAAAATTATAACAAAGGTTTGTGTCTCGGACAGAGAGTCCGAGCCAGCTGGACTGTGATTGGCCATTAATTAGAAACATCCACATGATTTTGTGGAAGAGAAGAGAAGAGCCCTGGAGAGCCCTGCAAAACTTCTCAGGGAAGGAGAGCTGCCACTGGCACAGCCTTGGGGACGTTCCCCTCCATCAGCCCATGGCAGGGTGCCCATGGAGCTCAGGGTGGGATGGAGAGGGAAGCAGAGACACCAAGAAACAACCAGAAGGTGTGGAAGCTCCTGGTGTGGAAGCTTCTGGTCCCCTTCAGAAGTGTGGGGACGCTGAGGCACTCATCCCTCCTTCCTGGAGGGAAATTATTCAGAGCTGGCACAAGCTGATGGTTGCAGATGATGTGTGTGAAATGTCTCCTAATGCGCTCAGGGAATGGGTGATGGATTTGCTGAACCACTTGGTAATTAAGGAATTAATGCTTTAACTTGTGACAAACAGCAGGAGAGGCCAGGGAGCCCTCAGGGGCCAGGACAGGTTTGCTGGTGGCTGCAGCAGGGTGCTGGCAGCAGGGTGAAGTGGCTTGGGGCAGGCTCTGTCCCAGGGGCAAGGGACCAGCCCAGGCACCAGCAGAGCGTCCAAGGGCTCTCCTGGACCGAGGAGCAGTGTAGGGACTGCCAGAGTTTTGGCAGTTCCATCCTTCAGGCTAATTCAGCTTTTGCCTTTCCCTGTTGCATTCCTTATATTTGGTTTTTGCCAGAAACTGCTTCTATTTTCCAGGAGACGGAGCAAAGTCAGTTTTCAGCGCGGCTCAGTCCCTCTGCACAGGCTGCTTGTGCCCTCCCTCGGGCCCCCTGGGCAGTGGCACCCACAGTGTCCCTGTGTTTCACTCAAAAGCTCCATTTCCCCTTTCCCCCACCCTTTTCATTCCAGTCCTACCTTAATTAGCAGAATTTGAAACAGAAAACATCAAGTTAAATGCAACCCAAGAGTTGTTCCTATGTTTAAAGCACCTGTATTACCGAGGTGAGCCCAGGTTTACCTGGAGTCTGCTTGGGAAGGAAACCCTGACTGCTGCTCCAGCCCCCATCCCATGGAGAGCTGGTGCTGTGGCAGGTGGCCACACGTCCTGGCTGCCACCACAGCCATGTCACAGCAGCTGGAGCTGCTTTAGGGCTCAGTTGGTGCCTGGGCAGCCCCAGGCCAGCAGCGGGGCTGGGGGATTGCAGACACCCTATGCCCACAGAGGGACAGCGACCCTGCGTTCCACGGGCTCCAAAGCCTCCCAGGGGACACGAGGGGGCTGGAATGATGGTCTTTAAGTAGCGTGCATTAAGTGCTTTCCCTGGCAACTGCTGTTTCCATGGAAAGCGTTGACTCTCGGAGCTCTTTGCGGCATCTCACAGAGCTCACGGCAAATTCCAGCCCATGGATCACAGCCCGGTCACCCCACAGCGGGGGATAAATCTGTATTTGTGCAATTACCCCCTGGCCAGAGCGGTGCTGGGTGGCTTTGGTCACTCCCTCTTTCCTGCCCACCCCTGTTCCCATAAATGTTGGATTGGGTTTGCCCAACACAGTGGGGCTCTGCCGAGGCGGGTGTGTTGTGCTGTGGGGGCAGGTTGTTCCTTCTTTGGGAAGTGGTGGGTGTTCCTGCAGCTTCCCAGGGGGCTGATTTCACACCAGCAGCACACAAAATGTTTAATTTCATGCCCAGCTTTGCCCAAGTCCCACTTCTCCCTGTTTCTTGCAGACAGCGGATCGGGGGCAGCGCTGGTGCCGGCCAGCCCGGACCCTCTGGCTGTGGATGAACCCCTGGAGAAGATGGGTGGTGGAGCTGCAGAGCTGGGGCACAGCATGGGTTTGACTGGTGGAGCTGAGGATTTTGGGCATGCCATGGGTCCAGACCCTGGAGCTGGGGAGCAGGGGCAGGGCACTGCCCTCAACCTCCTGCTGGCCCCAGAGGAGACCACAACGCTCCCACCTACGGCCACCGCTGCCCCCAGACCCGATGCCAAACAAACTCCCCCTGTTAAGAAAAAGCCACCGACTCTAAAGCAAGTAAACACAGGAAGGAAGCACCCAAGGCTGAAGCCCACCCCAGCAGGGCCCCCTGGGACTGCCTCCCCAGCCAGCCCACGGAGCTCCAGGCTCCCCACGGCCGCCCCAGGGCTGCGGGTGCCAGCGGAGGACACGGAGCGCAGGCCCCCTGAGCTGCCCTGGGCGGAGCAGGCCACCACCAGCCAGCCCACGCTGCAGATCTCCCCTTCCAGCCTGTCCCCAGCCCTCCCTGACAGCACAGGGGATGCTGGAGGGGCTCCCACCGTGGCTCCAGCTGGCGTTATCCCAACCAAGGGCGTGGAGAGGGACATGCACGGCTCTGCGCTGGAGGAGAGCCTGGAGACCACCACATCCACCATTGTCACCACCACTGTCACCACCACAGAGCCCACCCCAGGTGAGCTGAGCACAGACACGGGGCTGTGGCACTGGTGGGGAGCACAGCATGCCTGTGTTTAGGCAGCCCTTCCCAAAATCAGGCCACTGCTCGAGTTTGGGGCTGCCTAAAATCTTCTGCTCCTCATGCACTTTGTGATTGGAGGGATGAAACACTTGCCGTGGCTGGGAGAGCTGGGAGAAGGCTTCAGGAAAAGCTTAGACTTCCTTCCAGTTCCTAAAGGGGCTTCAAGAGGGCTGGAGAGGGAATTTAGACAAGGCATGGAGTGTCAGGAAAGGGGGAATGGCTTCCCACTGCCAGAGGAAAGGGTTAGATGGGATATTGGGGAGAAATTCTTCCCTGTAAGGGTGGGGAGGCCCTGGCACGGGGTGCCCAGAGAAGCTGTGGCTGCCCTTGGATCCCTGGAAGTGTCCCAGGACAGGCTGGAGCATGAAGCAATCTGGTCTAGTGGAAGGAGTCCCTGCCCATGGCAAGGGTTGGGCTTTAATATCCCTTCCACCCCAAACCACTCTGTGATTCTGTAATTCCATGGGATCACTGATGGGGCAGGGATTGCTGGGTTTTGGGGGTGTGGGAGTGAAGTGCCCTTGATGTGACCCCGTTCCTGTCCCCTCAGTGCTCTGCAGCATGAGCTTCCACGAGCCTGAGGGCTACATTGACTCCACGGATTATCCCCCCCTGCCCCTGCACGGGTACCTGCAGTGCACCTACAACGTCACCGTCTACACCGGCTACGGCGTCGAGCTCCAGGTGAGCCCTGCCCTGGGCTGTCCCCACAGCCAGACCCTCTGGTTATTGTATTTGTTGCCCCCAGATGAAGGAAGGAAGGATGAATCTGACTCCACGTTCTCAGAAGGCAAATTTATTATTTTATGATGCTATTAATTAGTAATAATTAATAGTAATAATAAGAATAATAACAAATAATTAATATAAATTAATGCTATTATATTAATTAATAATGAATATCAATTAATGCTATTAATATGTGTACTATATTAAAAATTTTAAACTCTACTATACCAAAGAATACAGAGGGGATACTTACACAGTGCTAAAAAGATAATAATGAAAACTCGTGACTCTTTCCAGAGTCTCAACACAGCATGGCCCCAATTGGCCAATAAGTTAAAACAATTCACATCAGAAACCCAATGAAACAACCACCTGTTGGATAAATGTTACGGATATATTTTATGAAAAATCCTTTGGTAGGATCTTTTCTCCTGAGAAGCTGGGATTCTTCAGCTTCCCCATGTTTTGCTGCTTTGGAATGTGATTTGGAGAATTGTTTACCCAGCTTGTGAAATTGTTTTTACTTGATGACCAATGACAGCCACCTGTGTCGAGGCTGTGAGCAGTTACAGGGTTTTATTATCATTCCATTCCTTTCTATTCCTTTCAAGCATTTTGATGAAATCCTTTCTTCTATTCTTTTAGTATAGTTGTAATATATAATTTTCTTTTAATATAATATATATCATAAAATAATAAATCAGCCTTCTGAAACATGGAGTCAAGATTCTCATCTCTTCCCTCATCCTGGCACCCCATGAACATCACCACAGATAAACAATCTCCAACCAAATTCCAAAGCAGCAAAACACAGGAGAAGCAAATGAGATCATGTTGTTTTCCTTTTCTTCTGAGGCTTTAGAGGAAGAAAAGGAGAAAAATCCTGGGCAAAGGGAGTTTTCCAGAGAATAGGAATACCACAACTGGTCACTGCAGCAAATGATGCCAAGCCTTGGGCACCTCTGCCCTGGGCACCTTTGCTTGATAAAACAGCCCTTTCTGGGGAAAAAATAGATTTTTTTTTCTGAGGCTTTGCAATAAATGAACTCAATGAGGGAGCTGGAACATCCTGAATGTCAGCAATGATCAAACTCTGTAAATGTCACGCAATTAATTTAACCAAGAGGCGCTGGCAGCAGGTTGTTAAAAAGGCACTGGGTGGAATGGGGGCACCAGCTCCCTGCCCTCTGCACCCCCCATTGTCTGGGAGGGGTTTGAGTGGCTCTGAGGGTGCAGGAAGCCCAGGAGGGCAGGCCAGGTTCCTTCTCTGGCTAGGGCAGGTACCCAGCAAATGCCCACCCATCAGAGCTGGGGATGTCACCAAGCTGATGTGCACCATCAGCTCCCCCCAAAATGAGCATCCCTCAGCCTGGTGAGGCTGCAAGCAGGGCAGGGGCCTCTGCCTATTCCAAACCCTCTCCAGGTGAAGCCAGCCCAGGGTCTCAATGCTGCCTGCAATCCTTTCTTCTCGTGATTTGCCCATGTCACCATTTGCATCCAGTTTAAACCATGCACTTTGAATTTGTGTAATTAAAGGTGTGCATTAAAAGGAGCTGGAGCCCCAGTGGGGTTGTCCCTGCTGTCCCCCTGTTGGGCACAGGCAGGGGCTGGTCCCCAGGCCACGAGGCCACCGTGGCTGCCAGCCCTGGTGGGGAGGTTGCCCTGGGAGCAGCAGAAGTGCAGGCTGAGCCCTGGAGAGTCTGAGCAGCTCAGCCACTTCTCCATGGCAGTGGAAAAGTAACTGGACACAGCAACTGTCTCCTCAGATCCACAGGGTGCTAAAGAGAGGCTGCTCTGCTGTAAATTCGCCTCTGTCCATAATCCATCAGGTGACACCACTCCTGACCTCGCTCTGTTGTGAGCTGAGGTTTTAATGGAGCATAAAATTGGCCTCTCCACCCCCCCCCCAAGCTTTGCATTTTGCTTTGCTGATGCTTTGGAGCGTTGCAGACAAATTAAATCACAACAGCAGGTCGGGGCTGGTGGAGCATGGCCTCATCTGCAGCTGGCAGTGCCCTGTGCTGCAGCACCACAGGCTCGGGGCTCAGGGGTGAATTCCAAAGGGAAAGCTCTGGATAACCCGAGGTGTGGGGTGTGGGGTCCCATCAGAGGGGTTTGGATTGGATTCCCAGCCCCTGTAGCAGGGAGGTGCTGCCTCTTACCCTGGGGATCTCATTAAAGGCATCTGCAGGAGCAGAGAGAAGCCCCTGGGACAGGAGCCCCTGCACGGGGCTGTGGGACAGCCTGGTGGTGGCAGGAATGCTTGTGGCAAAAAATCCTGCCCAAAACTGCTCCTGCAGGCACTGGGAGCCATGCAGGAGGACACAGGGACACTCCACTTCTTTCGAAGCCAGACCCTCACTCACTGCAGGGAGGACACAAAGCCTGGATGTCAGGCATGGTCCTGGGAGAGGCTGGGAGCTGCCCTGGGCTGTGTGAGAGCTCGGGGTCCCTGCTCAGCTCACTGCCCCTCCCTGCACCCTTCAAAACATTCCAGGGAGAGCTGTGTCCCTGCCTGTGCCACGGCAGCCCTGGGAGCTGGGAGCAGCCAGATCTCTGACTGCTCTATGAAATGATATTTATTTTTAAAATTCTTGAATCTTCTTGGCAGGAGATAGAATTTCCCTAAAGAGGTTTTTTTTCCAGTGGGTGAGCGAGGCTGGCAGCCTGACTGGAGGATCCCTCCTGCCTTCCCAAGGCTCTGGAGGAGCTGCTGTGGGTGCAGGCAGTGATTGAAGTCAGAGCCCGTGCTCCCAGCCCCTGGCAGGAGCTCGCACATATGGTCCCTCTCGCAGGGCTGACGGTCCCTGGCACGGGGCCACGGCAGCGTCTGCACTCCCTGCTCACTCCAGGCTCCTCTGGGAATGCCAGCCTGGTGCTGGCACAGGGAATGGCTCTTGTTGTGACACCCTGCTCCCCTGGCTCCACCGAGGGGAGGCTGATGGTGGAACTGAGTGTGTGTGTGTGACACCCGGCACTGATCCCCAGCTTCCTCCCTTCTGCAGGGCTCTGCCTGCTCCAGCTGCTCCCCCTGTGACACCCGGCACTGATCCCCAGCTTCCTCCCTTCTGCAGGGCTCTGCCTGCTCCAGCTGCTCCCCCGAATCCCCTTCCCAATTTCCCAGAGTGATTTGGCTCTGTGTCATGTGCGTGGTGCCACCAGCTCTGGAGGGACCCAGCTGGGGAACAGGTTTGGCTTCAAGCAGAACAAAATCTGTTAGAAACACCTTGGAAAAATCTTTGCAGGGATCCAGACCCAGCTGGAGAAGCAAAGCTCTGTCTCAGTGGGAGCTGGGGAAATTGCTGGCATCATATGGAGCCCACTTGGATCCCTGGACTCCAAATAATTCACCCAAATAACACTTAATTAATCCCATTTATTAATAATCAGATCTGAGCCATCCCACCAGCCACAGTGTGTGCTGGTCACGCTGGAGGGAGGGCACGTTTTTGGGATAATATCTAAAAAAGGAGAAGTGACCCAGGGCAGGCTGGGGGTCAGAGCTGCACGTGGCCCGTGCTCCAGACAATGCTTTTCCCTGCCAGGACCCAGCTGGAGAAATAAGGCAAAATCAGCTCTTATTAGATTGAAACATGGGCTGGGGTGAACCCAGGCATGCTCTGAGCCACCCTGGGGTGAACCCAGGCATGCTCTGAACCCGGATGGCGATGTTAATCCAGCTTTGCAGCCAGGAACAAGCTTTTCCAGGCATTTCCTTCAGGAGCAGGCTGAGGATGTTGAGGGCTGGGGGTGTCTCCATGCAGTGCCCTTGGAGCAGGGCACACCCCAGCCCCGTGTGCCAGGGGGAGGTGGGCACGGCGGTGACAACAGCCACAAATCCCTGCAGTCACAACATCGTCGGGAGTGCTCCCAATCACGGCTGGGCTGGTGCTAAATATAGAGCCCTGGGCCTCACACACTCAGGGAAACAAACGGTCTGATGAGCATCTTTCTGCTGAAATATGAGCCCATTTATTAAGCTAAATGGACGTGAAATGTAAATGTGAGGTTACTGCTCAGCTATTTCCAAATAATAATTAAAGCCTTTTGGAACTGCTCATTAGATGCACTTGCTGTGTGGCTCCCCAAGCACTCCTCAGTGGGGTGAGGGATCCTGGGGAGGTTTCCTGGTGCATGGGGTGGGTGCACGAGCCTGAGGAGTGCTCCGGTTTTGTTGCAGCACTGTGCTGGTGCGACGCTCTGTGTGTGTGTGATGGGCTGGGATGTGACCCTGGGGTCCCCACTCTGCTCCCCACAGGTGAAGAGCGTGAACCTGTCAGACGGGGAGGTGCTGTCCATCCGTGGCGTGGACGGCGATGCCCTGGTGGTCCTGGCCAACCAGACCCTTCTGGTGGAAGGGCAGGTGATCCGCAGCCCCACCAACACCATCTCCGTCTACTTCCGCACCTTCCAGGACGACGTGGTGGGGACCTTCCAGCTCCACTACCAGGGTGAGTGTGTCCCCAGCGTGGGTTAGGGGGGGTTTGGGGTCAGTCCCACTTGGCTGCAGGCTCAAACCAGCGGGCTGTGCCCCCACAGACCAGCCACGCTCCTGTTTCACCTCCTGCCCTTGCTCAGAGCATGGGCAAGTTGTTGTGGCCAGGGCAGAAGGTTCAATGTGCCCTGATGTCCCCAACCCCAGTGCTGGCTGTGCCTCTCACACCCACCTTGCCCCGTTTCTGTCCCTGTGCAGCAGCTCCTCCTGCACACACTCACACTGCCAGTCTATTTTTTACCTCGAAGAGCTTTAAAAAATAAATGAGTTCCAGCAAATTATTTTTAAAATAGAAACTGGGTCTGGGCAGGAGCAGTAACAGGTGGGGAAGCAGCGGCAGTGGGGGGTTGGTGGTGCTCTGCCACTGCTCTGTGTGACACGTGGGCACATCCAGCACGTCCCCACGGGGTGGCTGGGAGCAGCTGAGCCCTGAGCTCCCAACGTGTGCCTGTTCCAGTGTTTATGCTGAGCTGCAACTTCCCACGGAGGCCTGACTTTGGGGATGTGATGGTGATGGATCTGCACTCGGGCGGCATCGCTCACTTCCACTGTCACCTGGGCTACGAGCTGCAGGGGCCCCGCATGCTGACCTGCATCAACGCATCCCGGCCACACTGGAGCAGCCCCGAGCCCATCTGCTCAGGTACCTGCACATCCCAGCCCCGTGCTGGCAAACTGGGCCCCACTGAGAGAAACATGAGTGCCTGTCTTTGTCTCGTGAGATGAATGCAGTCCTGGGAGGTATCGGTGAAATTTTTGCCTGATGTCCCAGAGAAATGATGAGGAGGACTCCATCTTATCAGGAGGCTAATTAATTCCTTTATTATACTATATTATTATATACTATATTACATTACATCTAAACTGAATCTGCCAGGCACTCAACTGCACTCCCGTGCACAGCATCTCGTGACTGTCAGCCCACAGTCCCAACACACGCACCTGGATCCAATTGGTCAGTGAATCAAAACACTCACACCAGAATCCAATTATCAATTCCCTTCAGGTAAACAGTCTTCCACGATGCATTCCACCTGTGAACAACACAGGAGCAGGAAATGAGATAAGAATTGTTTTTTCTTTCTCTGAGGTTCAGAGAACGTGAAAGCCAGAAATATTCTTGGGTAGAATTGTGCCTTGCTTTTCTCTGTGAAGAGAAATGTGGCGACAGGGATGGGGTGAGAGCAGTGCCTCAGGTGGTCAGGCAGTGACAGCAGAATCTGTCTCCTCCTTGGGCAGCAAAGGGAAGGGAAATTAAGATTCTATATCTGTGTGTGAGTATAAATATGTGCAGACAGAGCAAAGCAGAACCAGGCAAGAGGTTTGTGCCCTGGGCACTCTGAGGGGAGCACAAATGCCACATGCCAGCGGGGCTGTGCTGTGTGTTGCAGCTCCCTGTGGAGGGACGGTGCACAATGCCACCATCGGCCGCGTGCTGTCCCCCAGCTACAGCGGGAACCAGTCTGGCAGCATGTACTGCGTCTGGGCCATCGGGGCCCCCCCGGGACAGAAGCTGCACCTGCACTTTGAGAAGCTCCTGCTGACTGAGAAGGACAGGTGAGGCTCCAGGAGCTGTTTCCTCACAGCCCTGGGACTGCAGAGAGATCCCAGGGGGTTCTTCTTCACAGGGTGAGGAGCAGGGCCTGTTGCTGGGCACTAAATATAGAAAAAATGGAATTATTTGGGTTGGGAAAGCCCTCTGAGATCATTGAGTTCAGCTGTCCCCCAGCACTGCCAAGGCCACCACTAAACCATGTCTCCACATTTACACATCTGTTAAATCCCTCCAGGGATGGGAACTCCACCACTGCCCCTGGCTGCCTGTTTCAATGCTTATCAGCCCTTTTGGGAAAGAAATTTTCCCTGATATCCTTGATATCCAGTCTAAACCTTCCCTGACAAGCCATTTCTTCTCATCCTGTCCTTGTTCCCTGGGAGCAGAGCCTGACCCCTCAGGCTGTGCCTCCTATCAGGGAGTTGTGCAGAGCCACAAGGTCCCCCCTGAGCCTCCTTTTCCCCAGGCTGAGCCCCTTTCCTGGTGCTCCAGCTCCATTCCCATCCCTGGACACACTCCAGCCTCTCCACGGCCAGGTTCTCATGGGGACAGCCTCTCTCGGAGAGAAAACCCCAAAATACACCAAAACCTGGAAGCCCCCAGCTTATCCCAGCTGCTCCAGCTCCTCCCCTCGTGCCGGGGGGGACCCAGGGGCGCTGTCCCGTGTGCCATGCCCCGTGTCCCCGCAGGATGGTGGTGTACAGCGGGGACACCAACCGCTCGGCCGTGCTCTACGACTCGCTGCGCGCCGACAGTGTCCCCTTCGAGGGCGTCATCAGCGATGGCTCCTCCATCAGGATCGACTTCCTCGCCGAGGAGCCTGCAGCTGCCACTGCCTTCAACATCCGCTTCGAAGGTGCTGTGTCCCTGTGCTGGGCTGCCAGGCCAGTGCCTGGCTCAGCCAGGATGGGGCAGCTCTGGTGTTTCGGGGTCTCCCTGACTCCCAGCTGCTGTGGGTTGTGGTGGTGTTCACAGGGGTCTTAGGATGAGGGAAGAGATGAGAATGTTGACTCCATGTTTCAGAAGGCTGATTTATTATAATTTATATATATTTTTATATATATATATTTATATATTTTAATATATATTATATACAATATAGATGATATATAATATAATTTAGAATATATAATATATATTTATTATATATAATATATAAAAATATATAAAAATATATTTCAATTATATATTTTATATATTTATTATAAATATATATAATACGTATAGTAAAATATATATTATATATTATAATATATATAATATTTTATATAATATTATAATAAATCAGAAGGCTTATATATTATATTAAATATAAATGGACGTTTTATATATATTATATATATTATATTAAAGTTTTATATATATTATATATATTATATTAAAGTTTTATATATATTATATATATTATATTAAAACTATATATATATAAAATATATATAATATAATATATATATTATATTAAAACTATAGTAAAAGAATAGACGAAAGGATTTCATCAGGAGGCTAGCTAAGAATAGAAAAAGAATGATAACAAAGGCTTGTGACTGACCAAGACAGTCCAGACAGCTGGACTGTGGTTGGTCATTAATTAGAAACAACCACATGAGACCAATCCCAGCTCCACCTGTTGCATTCCACAGCAGCAGATAACCATTGTTTACATTTTGTTCCTGAGGCCTCTCAGCTTCTCAGGAGGGAAAAAATCCTAAGGAAAGGATTTTTCAGAGAATATCATGGCTACAGTGGGTGCCCAAGACAGAGAAGTCCAATAAAGCATGACCTGTCTGAGCCCCTCTGGCAGGTTCAAGAGCTGCAGGCTACCTTAGCAAGCTCAGCTCTTAGTGAGATCAGCTCATTTTGTGATTTCAGCTCTTGAGAAGCCCTGTGTGAAGTTCCACAGTGAAGTCTTTATTGATGCTTTCTGTGGAGGTATCAGGGTCAGCTCTTCTGTTGAACTTGGCAAAAGTAACTCTTTATATAAGGTACAGGAGTTTTAGGAATTGCCCAATAGTAAGGGTCAAAAGGAAAGTGACCTATGGTCGTACAGAGAGATAAGCAAGGGTCTGAAGGTGGAAAAAGGGGCTTAGGTCCAGTCATCATGACTAGGCATTTCCTATCTTAGGCTGCTGAACACCAGGGAGGCCTTGCAGGCCCTGTGCCTGCTACAGCAGGACACCCAGACCCAGGGGACAGCCACAGACGCGTGGCTGCAGGACGGGTGCTGGCTGTCTCCAGCATGGGCAGGCCTGGTGCCCCTCTGTAGCTCCTGCTGTCATTTAAGTGGGTCCTGCAGCAGGATTGTTCCCACGGGAGCTCTGTGGCCCTGAGCAATCCCAGGGTGGATGCCTTGGCATCCCCAGCTTGGGAAACAAGTGCCTGGCAGTGCCCTGAACACGTTCCTAGTGCTGAACCACCATGGCAGTGGGGTTTGGTGAGGCCTGCGTGGCTCAGAATGGATAAATTGTTCATCCTAATTGCCTGTAAAACACTCCCTGGAAGGGGCCGGCCATGCAGGTGGGGATGCAGGGGTCAGGTTCTCATGGGGACAGCAACAGGGCCCCTGAGCTCATCCCTAGTGCTGAGCCACCATGGGAATGGGGTTTGGTGAGGCCTGTGTGGCTCAGAATGGATAGATTGTTAATCCTAATGGCCTGGAAGAGGCCATCCATGCAGGGGGAATGCAGGGCTCAGGTTCTCATGGGGACAGCAGCGGGACCTGGGGAAGCTCAGCGAGAAGGGACGAGCCCCATGTCCCTACAGCTAACAGAGATCTCTTCCAGCCTTTGAACGGGGCCACTGCTATGAGCCCTACATCCAGAACGGGAACTTCACCACCTCTGACCCCACCTACAACCTGGGCACCACCGTGGAATTCACCTGTGACCCCGGGCACTCCCTGGAGCAGGGCCCTGCTGTCATCGAGTGCATCAACATGCGGGACCCCTACTGGAACGACACAGAACCGCTGTGCCGAGGTCAGCCCTGCCCCTGGGCACTGCTGGGTGTGGGGTGACACCCCTGGGTCCCCGCTGAGCCCTGCCCACCCCTTTGCCCCCACAGCCACGTGTGGAGGGGAGCTGACTGCTGTGGCCGGGGTGGTCCTGTCCCCCAACTGGCCGGAGCCCTACACGGAGGGAGAGGATTGCATCTGGAGGATCCATGTGGGCGAGGAGAAGAGGCTCTTCCTGGACATCCAGCTGTGAGTAGCCCAGGGGCTCAGTGTCTGGCTCTGCCCCAGATGTGCTCGTCTCATTTTGCTGCAGTGTCCTGCTCCCCTTGCCTGCACTGTGGAGCCACAGAATCCCAGAACAGTTTGGGTGGGAGGGACCTTAAAGCTGATCTCCCATGGGCAGGGACACATCCCACTGTCCCCGGTTCCCCCAAGCCCCTTCCAACCTGGCCATGGACACTTCCAGTGATGGGGCAACCACAGCATATCCAGACAAGCTGTGCCATAGTCTCGCCACTCTCACAGGGATATGCCCTGTTCTCCCCCTCAGAGCTTCCATAATCCCCTTTGATGCACTTGGCACCCTGGGCAGGACTGAGTGGTGCTCCCTGAGTTCAAGGCACCATTACACAGTCCATAGCAGCAGTGAATTGCTGTTCCAACAGCTTTGGAATTCTCCACAGGGAGCAGTGCCACAGCAGCACGTGGCCATGTGCTTCTGGAGTGATAGCCAGCACGTCAGGAGCTGGGTGATGCAGGGTTAGGAGGGCCTGGAGGCATCCATGGGATGGAAACAGCTCAATCTTTGGGCTGAATGTGAAATACAGGCACTAAGGGAGTGGAGCCACTCAGCAAGCCCAGGCTGAACGTGCTGGGGTCAGAGGGGAATGGGATCCAATGCCAGGCTGAGAGTTCTTGGCATGGTAATGCTGCTGCTGCAGCAGGAGCCTCCTTTGATGCTATTTTGGGTTTGCAAGAGGAGGACGTGTTTCAAGTAGAGGCTTAGAATCATAAAGATTTTAAAGCTCCCTATAAAATCCCAAGTCAGAGATCCCAGCACACCTCTCCCAGCTCTGTGGGTGCTGGGGCTGAGCAGAACTGCAGGCCAAATGATTTGAAGTCATCAGGCATAAATGTCACTGAGAAAATCGTGTTTGACAGAAAGCAGAGATTTACTACAAATGTCAGCTTGCCATGGGGATTAGCTGGGCTCCCTCCAAGAACATTCCTAATAAAACGTTCAGGGATCAGCTCAGGCGTCTCCTGTGTGGCTGGGAGCATCCTGGTGCTCTCCTCTCCCCGGGAAGGGCAGGAGGGTTGTCCTTGTCCCAGTCCCTCCCGTGCCACTGCTCCCAGCCCTGGGGAGCCTCACTGGGGCAGACAGGGCAGGGCAGCGAGCAGGGAACGGGTGTCACTGCCCACCTTGGGGTCAGTGTGATCGTTCACCCACTCTGCCACCCCTGGGCACCCAGAGAACCCTCCCGACACCAGAGCTGTGTCCCCCGGCGTGTGCACCCATCCCCTGCATTGGCCTTGGAGTGGGGGGAGAGGAGCGAGCTCCCCCATCCCCTTCTGCTCCAGAGCAGCCGCATTCCCGGGGTGGAGGGAGGCTGGCAGCCATCCCTGCCCGGCGTCCCCGGCCATCCCCGCCATCCGCGGGCCGCCACTGCGCTCTGGTGGCCGCGGGGACAAGCGCGGCTCTTGTAGACCGGCATTTCCAAGTGCGGGGTCCCGTGTCCCGGAGGGAGGTGACCCGGAGGAGGTGACCGGAGGGAGGTGACCCGGACGGACGTCACCTGGCTTCCCCCTGAGCCCCGCTCTGCTGTGTCCTGCCTGGGCTCCCTGCCCTCTAACCAAACTCTCCTCTCAGCCTGAACATCACCAACAGCGACATCCTCACCATCTACGACGGGGACGAGCTCTCCTCCCGCATCCTGGGGCAGTACGTGGGCAGCAGCGGCCCCCAGAAGCTCTACTCCTCCAGCCCCGACCTCACCATCCAGTTCCACTCAGACCCTGCTGGGCTCATCTTTGGGAAGGGGCAAGGATTCATCATGAACTACATAGGTACGGGGAGCAGGGTGCTGGTGTGAGGATGTGACACACAGCCAGCCCAGGATGTCCAGGTGCAGGGGCTGGAAGCAGGGAGAGTCCCTGTGGCACCAGCACCCCCTTCTCATCCCACCCTGAACCTCCTGCAGGACCCCCAGGTCTCTGTGTCAGTCACTTCTGGGGTGTCCCTGTGTGTGTCCCCTCCTCCAGGCTGGCAACACAGCAGGTTTGGTCCCTCTCAGCCCTGGGGGGAAGAAATTGCTGGAAACAGGGACGCAGGATCCCCACAGACACCCTGTCAGGCAGGGGTGGTCACTGAAGCCAGTCCCTGGGTGGGCTCCTGAGGTGGATGTCCCCATCTCTGTGCTCCAGAGCAGCTCCTGGAGACATCTGTCCCATTGTCCTGTGGGGCAGCTGTGCCCTGTGCCTGCCAGGCTGGGCCTGTGGGTGCCCACGGCAGGGACAAGGACTGTGAGGGGCATTCCATCCCCATGGCTGCCTCTCCCCCACCCTGCTTCCCGTGCCAGGCTCCTCAAGGCACGTTTTCCTTGCACTGCTGACATTCCTGGCTACGACAAACAGAGCGAGCTGCAATGCAGAGCACCTGGGAGGCTGCAGGGCCCTCCTCGGTGCTCTGCAGCACACGGGGCTGGGGAGGGCAGGGCACAACCCCTCACCTGAGCAAACCAGCCTGGGGAAGCAGGGAACAAATCCTCCCGTGAGCAAACCAGCTGTGCTGTGCTGGCACCTCTCCTGAACCCACAGCTGGAGCTGAGCCTGCTGCTCCCAGCTTATCCTGACCCCATTTTCACCAGCCCAGCCCTCTCTCTGCCTGTAGGGTCAGGGCTGGGGAGGCTTCAAAGAGCCCCTGTTCCCACTGCTGTCCTTCCCTGTGCCCAGGGGATGCTGCCTGCAGAGCAGCTGTGCCGTTTGTGGAGCTGTGGGGAGGGACAGGCCCTTGGGAAGAGCCCTGTGTCCAGCTGGGGTGGCTCTGGGGAGGGCTGTGCCGTGGCTCCTGCTCGGTGGGTGACAGCCAGAATCCCTCTTGGCTGCAGAGGTGTCCCGCAACGACTCCTGCTCTGACCTGCCCGAGATCCAGAACGGCTGGAAGACCACGTCACACACAGAGCTGGTGAGAGGGGCCAAGATCACCTACCAGTGTGACCCAGGCTATGACATCGTGGGCAGTGACACCCTCACCTGCCAGTGGGACCTCAGCTGGAGCAGCGACCCCCCCTTCTGTGAAAAGAGTAAGTGTGCCCACAGGAAGCTGCTGCTGTCCCTGTCCCACACCCTGTGACAGCACTGGTCCTGCCCTGAGGGGCTCCTGCTCCAAGGTGCTCCAAGGTGCTCCCAGCTCTGAGGGGCTCCAGCTCTGAGGGGCTCTTGCTCCAAGGGGCTCCCAGAGGTCCCCAGCTCCGAGGGTGCTCCTAGCTCCGAGGGTCCCCGAGCTCCAAGGTGCTCCCAGCTTCAAGGGGCTCCCTTCAGCCCTCCTCTCTCCCCAGTTATGTACTGCACGGACCCAGGGGAGGTGGAGCACTCCACCCGCCTCATCTCGGACCCAGTGCTGCTGGTGGGCACCACCATCCAGTACACCTGCAACCCTGGCTTCGTGCTGGAGGGCAGCTCCCTGCTCACCTGCTACAGCCGCGAGACCGGCACCCCCATCTGGACCTCGCGGCTCCCGCACTGTGTCTGTAAGTCTGGGTGCTCTCTCCTGCTCCCCTGCAGCCCAGCTCCTCTCTGGGGGCTCTGGGTGGCACTTTCCTGCAGCCAGGACCCTGCCCAGCTGTGGGGGTGGTGCAGATCCTTCCTACCTGAAAGCAGAGAGAAGTGAGAGCTTGGGTGCTTCCTCACTGCCCCCAGGCTCCTTCTCTCCCTCGGGCTCACCCTGCATGTGTTTCATTCCCTTTCAGCTGAGGAGTCGCTGGCCTGTGATAACCCAGGGCCGCCAGAAAATGGGTACCAAATTCTTTACAAGCGCCTCTACCTGCCAGGAGAGTCCCTGACCTTCATGTGCTATGAGGGCTTTGAACTGATGGGGGAGGTAACCATCAAATGCATCCTGGGCCAGCCATCCCACTGGAGCGGCCCCCTGCCCATCTGCAAAGGTAACAGGGAAGGGGAGGGGGGGGCAAGGGGACAGTCAACACCTCTGTCCCCAGCCTGGGACAGCCCAGAGACCTTGGTCTGGCTGCAGCCCTAGCTGGGAGCTGAACTCAGCTGAGAGCTGGAGCTTCTCTGGATCTGGGCTCTGCTCAGCCCAGCCTGCTCAGTCCTGGCCACATGTTTACATCACTGGGAGTTCACAGCATGGTTTTGGGATCAAACAGGGCAGGAGATCCCAGGTTTGGGTTTCCCAGCAGGCAACAGCTGCCAGCACCCAGCCAAAACCAGCTACAGACCAGTAACTCTCCATCTCTCTTCCAGTGAACCAAGACAGCTTTGAACATGCTCTGGAAGGTGAGTGACGTGGGTTTCCTGGAGGCACAGCATCCTGGTGGAGCCTGGGAGGAGG
This sequence comes from Molothrus aeneus, assembly GCF_037042795.1. Taxonomy (NCBI): domain Eukaryota; kingdom Metazoa; phylum Chordata; class Aves; order Passeriformes; family Icteridae; genus Molothrus; species Molothrus aeneus. The sequence goes on along the minus strand of NC_089663.1, from coordinate 9,458,666 downwards.
GGGAGAGGCAGAGAGGGGATCACCCGGTGCCTGCAAATGCCACCACAATAGATCTTGTCCTTTCAGTAGCAGAAGCTGCTGCAGAGACGTCGCTCGAGGGGGGAAATATGGCCTTGGCCATCTTTATCCCGGTGCTGATCATCTCCCTGCTGCTGGGAGGAGCGTACATCTATCTCACCAGGTGGGGCTGCAGGGGCTGGCACAGAGCGGGGGCCAGCATCGCGCTCGCCAGCCACACTCCCCGGGGCGCTGGGAGGAGCTGGCATGGAGGGATGTGGCTCTGGAATCCCCAGTGACTCCGCCTCTCGCCGCAGGTGTCGGTACTACTCCAGCCTCCGCCTGCCCCTCATGTACTCCCACCCCTACAGCCAGATCACGGTAGAAACGGAGTTTGACAACCCGATTTATGAGACAGGGGTGAGTCCTGCCGTGCCTGTTCTCCCTAGGGATATTTTTGAGGGGTGGCTGGGATGAGTCCAGCCAGGCTCTGTGGGAATAATGGGATGGGAGGCCCAGGGGGCTGAGGGGTCCTGTCTGCCAGGACATCACTCCTCTGGGAGCAAAACAACACCCAGGATCTCTCTTGCTGCCTGGGAATGGGTAGACGATCCTGAAATGCAGCTGCTGCCCTCAACTGGCTTTTCCTTGCTTGCAGGAAACACGAGAATACGAGGTTTCAATATAAGGACAGTGGTAAGAGAGTCTCCAGCAGTGAACTTAATGTGCTCTCATAGAACTTCCTCAGTAACTAATCCAGAGACCACGTGGAGTTTGGTTGGACCCCCGGACCTGCTGTTGTCTTTCCTTTTGCCTCTCTATTGAAGATTTTACTGTTTTCTTCACTGTATTTATTCTATTTAAACTGCGATAGGTGTGCTGCCCAGCCCTGGGCACAGGCAGCAGCTGGAGCCGGGGCAGAGCTGGGTCCTGGTGAGGCCAGGGGGGCACGGGGGCACTGCTGTGTCCCCCTCCGTGGCAGAATGTCCCCCTCCATGGCGGAGCGTCCCTCGGCACTGCCCACACAGACGCAGGGGGATTTTTTTGCGGTTCTGATGTTGTTAAAAATTAAAGATGTCTCCATTGCAAGAGCCTGCGGTTGATTGCTGGGAGCTGAGGTAGCGCAGGGTCCCCCGCAGGGTCCCACCCCGCAGCCCCCAGGGGGCTCAGGGGGCACTGGCCCAGGGACTGTCCTCGCTGCAGGGCTCAGGGACAGCCTGGCACACACGAGGTACGTGCTGCTTTCTTTTCCCACTTCGCTTTGGATGTGGAGAGGCAGCCAGCCAGGATCTGGGGTGATGCTCTGTGGAGAAGCACCAACCTGTGGAGAGTGCCGCCCTGCCACTGGGAGCCCTGGAAGTCACCCTGGAAGCTTCCCTGGAGCAAGCAGAGCTCCCAGTTGGTGCCCCTCTGCTCTGTGCCCGTTGTTCCTCTCCAGCAGCACTTCCCATCACCCTGCCAGGATCACCCCGGCCCGGCATGGCCGAGGGTGGCTCTGTACCCCTGGCAGCATCTCAGGGTAAGCAGGAGGGGCTGGGCTCCCTGGCTCCTGCTGCAGGAGGGGCCCTGGCGGGCTGTGCTGTGCAGGGGATGAAGGTGGAGCTGTTGGGAAGGAGAGGCAGCTGGGATGTGTGGAGGCTTCAGCACAGGAGCTCCGTGGGGAGCAGAGCAGGCAGAAATTGCCCTCAGTCCCACCCTCGCTATCCCCTGCACTCCTTCACTGCATCACCCCTGCCAGAGCCACACAGCAGCGGGGACACAGACCCCAAAGGGCCACCACTGTCCCTGCTGTGTCCCAGCCAGCCCCTGGGGAGGAGGGCAGTGAAGCCACCACCACGTCCTTGGCTGCTGGTGTCCTTCTTTTGTCCTTGTAGAACAATGGCGAGCGCGGGAGGCTGGGGGAGCTCGGGGTGGTTGGTGCAGCTCTGCAGTGTACAGCTGGGCTTTAGGGGTTTTCCTTTCAAAACAACGAATGTGTGTTTGTAATTTGTAACGGTTAAAAAAGAAAAAAAAAAAAAAGAGGAAAAAAAAAATTGTGCCAAAAAAAAAATATGTACGAAGCATTTCATTTCCCTTCATACATGTCTGTTTTTATAAGAACAATGTGAAAATTGCTGGGATTAAATATTTTTGAACATGATAAAGTAGTTCCGTGGGAAGCTCTAGCATTCAGTATAACCTTGATAACAATTGTTCTGTATTTTTAAATGTCTGGAATCAGTTTGCAGACGCTCTGGCCGCAGGCAGGGCAGGGTGAGGGCCGGGTACACTGCATGCCCTGCTGTGGGATGGTGGCCCCAAGCCACTGGCTTGGCTCTGAATGCCAGGTCCTGCCCTGGTGCAGCCCCACAGTGCCCCCTGCTCCTGTGGGATGGAGGCATCTGAGCCCTGCTGGGACATGAGGTGACCTGGCATGGCCCTGGGGACATCTCTCCTCTCTGGGTCACCCCACAGGAGCCAGTGCTGACTCCCTCTGTACCCCCTGAAGTCAGCATTGCCCCTTCCCATGCCAGCCCAGCCCAATGCTGTCTCACAGAGTGGGTGGAGGGGCTGGGTGCTGCCCCGAGGCACTGGGACCCCACTGGAGACCCTTGGCCCTGTCACAGAGGCCATGCAGAAAGTTTTGGGGAGCCCTGATAGCCCAACCCCATTGGGCAAGGGGTCTGTGGGGACCCATCTTGCCTGTGCCCTGCTCACCCATTGGCCACCCAACAACCTGTGGCTGTCACCTGGCAGCTCCCCAGAACTACAGGGGCCAGGAGGGGGCTGCCTCACCTGCCCCTGGTGTGCACGGGGCTGCATCCCACATGGAGCAGGCAGGCATGGCTTGGGAGAATCCTGGGCCTAAGTGGGGAACCCCCCCCTGCTCCCTGGGAACCTCTCCGGGCTGAGCTGCCCCGGTGGGGGAAGAAAGGAGCCCCTGTGAGGTTTTCCTCCAGCATCAGGTGTGGGCAGGGCAAGGTCCTGCCTAGGGGAGCCTGAGCACGGCCCTGCCTGCTCAGAGAGCGTGGTGGTGGCAGCACGGTGACTGTCACCTCACCACGGAGCAGCGCCACAGGGACACCCCAGCTGGAACAGCGTTCCCTGATGCCAGCAGCCCCAAGTGTCCCTGGCAGCGGGGAGGGAGGGGCATGCTCAGCCCATACCCCGGGGAATGCCCGGCCGAGGAAACCGGGGCTCCCATCTGTTCCTGCTCCCCCCGCACCCAAAACAATGCAACAGTGCTGCCCTCCCCGGGCGTGCTTTTAACCAAGGTTACGCTGTGACATCGATAATGGCTTTGCTCAGCAGCTGCCAGGCTAATGCACAGGGGGCGAGGGAGCCAAGGCTCTGATGCAGAGCATTCCTGGGGGAGGGAGATTGGGTTATTTTTGGACAGAGATTGCAAGAGAATTAAAATGAAGGGAAAAAAAAAAAAAAAAAGCCCTTCATGCTGCCGTTCCTCCTCGGTGACGTAAAGCTGGAGCCAATCTCTGGCCTCAGGCGATGTGCTGCGGATGGAGCTTTGTCTGGGCCCAGCAGCCTCGGCCACAACGGCCTCCCCCTGCCTGGGGCAAGGCAGGGGCTCAGCGGGGCCGTGTCACAGCAGTCACACGGCTGAGGGACCCCCGAGGCCAGGGATGGAGCAGCAGGGACCCCTTTGATTCCTTGCAAACTGCATTGGAGCTTGGTGAGGCAACAGCATCCCTGCCCAAATCGGGCACAGCATCCCTGCCCAGCCAAAATTGGGCACAGCATCCCTGCCCATTCCAGGTCAGGCACAGCATCCCTGCCCACTCCAGGTCAGACACAGCATCCCAGCCCAGCCAAAATTGGGCGCAGCATCCCTGCTCAGCCCAGGCACAGCATCCCTGCCCATTCCATGTCAGGCACAGCATCCCTGCCCAACCCAGGCACAGCATCCCTGCCCAGATAAGGCACAGCATCCCTGCCCACTCCAGATCAGGCACAGCATCCCTGCCCAGCCAAAATTTGGCACAGCATCCCTGCTCAGCCCAGGCACAGCATCCCTGCCCATTCCATGTCAGGCACAGCATCCCTGCCCACTCCAGGTCAGGCACAGCATCCCTGCCCAGCCCAGAAGGCTGGGAAAAGCCCTGGGATGCACTTGGCACAGCTCTGCCAGCGACACCCTGGCAGGAGCCCAGTCTGTGGGCAGCCTCCTGGCTCCAGTGGTTCCTTCTTCCTTTTCCTGAGCTGTCCTCCTGGGGCAGACACTGCCAGTGTCCTCCCCTCAGCTGTTGCCAAAACTCTGCTCGTGTTCTGCCAGGGCTGGGATTTCCTGGAATGTTTAGGCTGGAGCTGGGGCAGTGCTCCTGGAGGGGCCTCCCCTGTGCTGAGGGATCACAGAATCATGGAATCATTCAATCACCAAAGATGGACTTTTAAAGTGCATCTTGTTCCAGCCCCTTGCCACAGGCAGGGACACCTTCCACCACCCCAGGTTGCTCCAAGCCCCATCCAACCTGGCCTTGAACAATTCCAGGGATGGAGCAGCTCCCTGGGCAGCCTGTGCCAGGGCCTCACCACTCCCAGGGAAGAATTTCTTTACAATATTCTATTTAAACCTATACTCAGTTTCAAGCCAGTCCTTGTCCTGTCACCCCACACCCTCTCCAGCTCTCTTGGAGCCTGCAGGAAAGCCAGGCTGATCTTCAGGGAAGAGATGAGTGGTGGAGCTGGGGACCAGGGGCTGGTCCAGAGGCAGCAGAGAGCTCAGGAGGCAAAGGCAGGGGAGAAAGGAGGGGAGAGCCCAGCGCCGCGGAGCCTGCAAGTACCAACAGAGGGAAGCGCTGTCTGCCAGGAGCAGGAGCTGTGCCTGAGCCTGGGGGATCTGGGAAGGAGCAGGGAGAAAAAAAACACTCATTCCTTTCACCCTGCAGCACACAACGCTGCCAGGGCCCTGCAGCAGCACACCAGGCTGGGGAATGTGCTGGTTGGGGGCATGGGGAAGCAGCAGGAGCAAGCAGCAGGCAGAAAATGTGCCAGGATGGAAAACAAGGTGCGTGTTAGGACTGCCAGGGATGAAGCTGCTCAGAGGAAGCACATAAACACCTGAGGGGCTGTGCAGGATAGCTCTGCTTCCACTCCCAGAGCCCTGAGCAGTGCCAGGGGAGGATGCGTGGGCACCGGATGGCAAAAATCTGCAAAACAAGGCAGGGCTTTCCTTGTGCCCTGTGGCGGTGACACGTGTCCCACACGGCTCCACGTGGCACCGCCACAGGGCAGGGCAGGGCAGGGCAGGGCAGGGCAGGGCAGCACTACCAGGGCTCTGCCTGGACCCGGGATCTGCTTGGACCTGGGATCTGCCCGTGGGCAGCTCAGCTCAGCTGCTCACCCGGAACCTGGGCAATGGAGGAGGAAGGACTGGAGCTCTGGGTCCCCTGGGGCTCCCAGAACTGGCCGCACTGGCTTAGGGGAACAGGAAATGGGTTGGGGAGGAAGAAGGCAAGCAGGAGGACTCACGGCAGTTTCTCCACTAGCACTAAAGAGTTGTAAAGGACGCTCCAATCTGGGAACAGTCTCCCCCATCCCTGGTGCTGCAGCACACCCTCACATCCTCGCTGAGGCATTCCCTGGCTGCCTGCATTTTGGGCATTGCCTCGCTGGGAGCTCCTGTCCCCTGCATGCCAGATGCATTTATTCTTGGACACAAGCAACCCCTGCAACCTGAGGGCTGCAGCACAAGGGGACGGAATTCCCGGAGCCAGTGCTCCCTGCTCCCTGAATGCGTGTGCTCCCACATCCCTGGAGCCAGAACCGTGCACATCCCGACTGCTGTGTCCCTAACAGCCCGTGTCCCTGGAGCCAGTCCCCATTCCCTTGGTGGCTGCATCCCTGCGTGCTCCCACCCCTGGGACCAGCATCCCCAGACTGCTGCAGCCCCCGGCGCCTGAATCGCTGGAGCCGCTGTCCCTGCGCGTCCCGCTGCACCCCCGGTGCCCCCGCACCTCCCGCGTCCCGGGGTGCCCGCGGCCGGGATGGGCGCTCCCTCGGGGACCATCTCCGCCTCCTCCCGCCGCTCCATCCCCGGGACCCCTCCCGAGTGCCGCAACCCCGCGGCTCCCCCCCCCTGCGGGCCCCTCCCGGCAGCGCGGGGCGGGAGCGCGGGGCGGGGGCGGGCGCGGCGCGGGGCGGGCGCGGGGGCGGGCGGGCTGTGCGGGGCCGGGGCCGCAGCTGCCGCCCGGCGCGGTCCCGGCGGGGGCGGCGCGGCCCCTCCTGCCCGGGCTGCTGGGAGTTGTGGTCCGCGGCGGCGGCGGAGCGGCGCGGAGGGAGCGCGGCCCCGCGCGGCCCCGCACGGCCCGGCGCGGGCGGCAGGTCGGTACCGCAGCGCTCCGCAGCGCATCGCGGGGGGGGCGCGGGGGCGCGGGGCGGCAGCGGGGCCCGAGGCGGGGGCGCAGACCGAACCTCCCCATCCCCGGCCGGGGCAGGGGCTCGGCGTCGGGCGGGCCGGGTGGCAGCGCGGCGGCAGGTGCCGCCGGGTGATGGGACAGCGGCACGGCCGTGCCATTGCCACGCCGGGTGATGCGGCCACAGCGGTGACTAACGCTGACGCCGCCACGCCGGGTGACACTGTCACACTGGGTGACACTTACTCTGGTGGCACCGGCGGGGTGGCATGCTCAGGAGAGGGTGAAGGGAGCACCCGCGGCTCCCGTTCCGGAGTGGCAGCGGGCATCCCGCCTCATCCCAAGGCTCCTGCTCCTCATGCTGCTCCCAGAGGCGACACCAGCCGTGCCGAGCCGAGGACATCCCCGCCACGCGTCCCCGTCACTGCAGGCCCGCGGCCCGGGGACCCTGGCTGGGCTGAGCCGAACCCGCTGCCTCCAGGAGATGCCGTGGCCAGCACGGAGTCACCGAGATGCAACTTTGTGCTGCATCGAAGCCTCTGCCTTCCTTATGTAACACGGCTGCTGCTGGCACGGTGCTCGCCTCCACGTCCTGCACAACTTCGGTGCAACGTGGAATTGATCTCCTCTCCCTGGAATGGCTCTGCCATCATCATTAGCTGAGGAGCCTTTTCTAGCATCTCAGGCTGGGGGTGCTGGATGTGACCCGTGTGGGTGCAGGGCTGTGGCTGGGAGGTGACAGCACCCACTGGGTGCCCCGTGCAGCCCCAGCCTCAGGGTGTGTGTTGGGAGCAGTGCTGATGTTTGGGGCCCTGCCCCAGCGCTGGCACAGCCCCTCTGGGGCTGGGTTTGGTCAGGTTTGCAGTGGGGTGGCTGTGCTGGAACAGGAGGCAGCTCCTGGGCTGGTCCCACAGAGACTGTGCCCAGAGAACTCCAGGGCTCTGCAGCCCGAGGCTCCTGGGCTCTCTGGGGTCAGGCAGGCAGTGTGTGGGCACGGGGATTTGGATTTCTTGCTGCTCTGATGGTTCCCCCTGATCTGAGGTGTTGCCTGCATCCCTGGGGCAGCACTCGGGCCGTGTTTGTGCTGTGCCACTCTTGCAGGGTGTGACTCTGACCTGGGGCCCCCAGGGCTGTCGAACCCCCCAACTCTGTTCCCCTTTGTGTTACCACCAGCTCCAACTGACCGTGGCTGCTGTGCCTGAGCAGTTCCCTTTGTAGGGCAGGAGCCACCCTCAATACACATCACCCAGGGTTCTGCTCCTTCCCTGACATGCTCCAGTCCTGCAGGTAGCACGGGGGTTGTGCTGGCCTCAGGGGACGTCCCTGGCTCCGACTCTGTGGTTGCAGCCTGGGAATGGAGGCCTGGGCGGGAGAAGCGGGAGTGTCTGGAGGGATGCCAGCTGTGGAGATGGAGGAAAGTTATCTTGAGATTCCCGGGAGGCTGTGCCATGCCACGTGGACTGCAGATCCCGGGATGGGGCACGCAGGCAGCATGCTACAAGGAAGTAGGGTGGAGGGAGGCCGGGTGTGTGGATGTTCCTCCCTGGGGTGTAACACTGCCTGAATCCCAGGTCTCCAGCCCTGCAGCACGTCCCTGCTGTAGGGTCAGATCCCATCTGCAGCCTGTCTCCATCACCACTGATAAGGAAATGCACGTTGAGAGGCTGCAGGACCTTGGCAGGAAGGGCTGTGGAGGGTTTGGATGGCTTTCCTGGCTCATAAACCCATCCTGCTACTTAGAGTCACTGCTCTTACCAGTGAGCTGGTGAAATCAAACATGCCAACCTGAGCTGCCCCTGCTGCCACCACCCTGACCTGCTCCTGTTGCCATGTGCTGGCCCTGTGGCCCATGTGCTGGCTGAGCTCTGGGCTCTGCCACAGCTCAGTCTGTGGAGGGAGAGTCACTTCAGAGCCATCAGATGGAGGGGATAAGCTGATGTGCTGCCAGATAGGGCAGTGAAGTGTGTACTCTCAGTGTATATTCACTTAGCAGCCAGATTTCAGACACGATAAGGCAGCAGCTTAGGAGAGAAACTGGAGGATGAGCAGGAGGGGACATGGTCACTGGGGCAGTGGGAGATGGAGTCTGGGTCTGGGCCTTTTATTTGGGTATTTGTGGAAGATGCTGTTGAGAGCACTGGGGAATTTACTCAGCATCCTTGGGCTTCTTATCCACCATCCCCTCCCTGAGGAGCCAGTCCCAGCTCACAGCTCCAGCTGTTTCCTGTGCACTGACCCCAGCAGGGACCCCACAGGGCAGCCCTCTCCCTAACACCTCTGGGTTTCTCTCCCCAGAACCTCCCTCCAGCACTGCCTTTCAGCATGATGAGCCCAGGAACATCGGTGGGGACCCTCCAGCCACGTGGCTGCTGACCCAAGGGTGCTGCCGGGCACCGCTGCCAATGCAGAGCTCAGGGCAGAGCAGGGCAGAGCCGCCGCTCCGCTCGCCCATGGCAGCCCCTTCCCGCCGCGCCCCGGCCCGGCTGCATGGTGTGGGTGCCCCTGAGCCCCACGAGCAGTGACCGCCGGGCCCCGCTGTGCGCTCCCAGCACCGCCACCATGTCTTTGGAGTGGCTGACGGACTGGAGCTGGTCCCTGGACGGACTCCGGGATTTCATTGCCACGGGCATCCAGTCTTTCCGCGACTGCGACGCCACGGCCCTGGTGGCTGTCGCCTGCCTGCTGGTCCTCTTCGTGTGGTACTGCTACCACGTGGGGAGGGAGCAGCCCCGCGCCTACGCCACGGTGAACGCGCTGATGCAGAGCGCCGAGGCCAACGGGGTGCAGAACGGCTTCGTGTACTGCCAGTCGCCCGAGTGCGTGCGCTGCTCGCACCACGACGGCCTCAACCAGAAACTCTACCACAACCTGCAGGAGTACGCCAAGCGCTACTCCTGGTCCGGCATGGGCAGGATCCACAAGGGCATCCGCGAGCAGGGCCGCTACCTCAACAGCCGGCCCTCCATCCAGAAGCCAGAAGTCTTCTTCCTGCCCGACTTGCCCACCACGCCCTACTTCTCCCGGGACGCTCAAAAGCACGACGTGGAGTTGCTGGAGCGCAACTTCCAGACCATCCTGTGCGAGTTTGAGACCCTGTACAAGGCGTTCTCAAACTGCAGCCTCCCGCAAGGATGGAAAATGAACAGCACGCCCAGCGGGGAGTGGTTCACCTTCTACCTGGTGAACCAGGGCATGTGCGTGCCCAGGAACTGCCGGAGATGCCCACGGACGTACCGCTTGCTCGGGAGCCTCCGTACCTGCATTGGCAACAATGTCTTTGGGAACGCCTGCATCTCGGTGCTGAGCCCGGGCACCGTCATCGCTGAGCACTACGGGCCCACCAACATCCGCATCCGCTGCCACCTTGGTGAGTGTCCGGCGCTGTGGGTCATGTGTTGGGAGGGTGCGGAGGGTGGCAGGGTACAGGAGCCCCAAAAAAGTCTCTGGCACTCTGTGCTCTTGGGGCTCGGACACCTTTGGCCTGAGGAAGGTTTTGGGGGCTTTGGTGGTACTCAGTCCCTGGGTATCTGACATTCCCAGCGTCTCCAGATCAGCAGCAGGAGGGTTTCACCTCCTCCTCCTGCTGACCCAGGGCTGTGGACTCTTGCTGGTGTGTGATCTGGGCTGATTTTACATAGGGGTCTCTGAACATCCCCCTCTCAGGCAGGTCCCCCTCCCATCCCGGGATGTGGGGCAGCCTGGGGCGCTGCTCCAGGACTGTGTTGTGCCACTGGCAGCTCCCCTTTCCTGGAATCTCGTGTGCTCTGCACGGGACATGGGTAGATTGGAGCAGAGATGCTGCTCTGGGGTTTGCAAAGCTGCAGGTGAGGGCTGGGGGAGGTCCTGGGGTGTCCCCTGTGGTAGGTCAGGTGCTGGGCTGGTGGCACAGTGCTCCCTGCAGGCACGGGGAGAGCCCACATGGCACAGATGGCTGGGCTGGCACAGCACCGGCCGTGCCGGGGGAGGCACCGCACGGGCCCGGCTGGCAAACACCAACCACGCCTGTTCAGCCAACAGCTCGGGTAAACACACCCAGGCACTGCTGGCCATTTGTTGGGAATTGTTTTCAGAGCTGATCCCAGGAGCTGCCCCTGCTGGTGCCAGGAGGAAGCTTGTCACTCACTCCTTTCTCTGGGGCACTGGGGAATGTTCTCCCCTTGTGAGGGGCTGGGAGAGGTTCCTGGGAGGAGCCAGTGGGCTCAGGTGAGCACACCTGGAGCACACACGCCCTGGGCAGAGAAATGACGTGGATCATTTGCTTGTCCTTCTGCTTGGACTCTGCACTGGGCCGGGGGCACACTGGCACCTCCACCTTGGTGCTGGGAACACAGCTCTCACTGTGCTCAGGGCATGGATGTGTTTAAGACACAACCTGCCCTTTCAAGCAGCTGGATCTGCAAAGCCAGCACAGCCATCAGTGGGGCAAATCACTCCTGAGGATTTACTCCAGGCACAGGCAGCTTCCATGGGCCAGGGCAGCATCCCGAGGGTGGGAATGAAGGGCTGCAGGCTGTTCCCTCCCTCCATCCCCCAGCAGCTCAGCTTCCCTGTTCCAGCATCTCCAGCTGAGGCTGTTGTGCAGGGAAATGGCTTTGGATTTTGCAGTCTTTGAAACAGCAGCTTTGTAGTCCCAGCTTTGCCGGGTAGCTGGGAGTCCCTGCTGGGTTTGACATCGCTCTTGGATCCGTCCTGCTCGTTTGCTGCATTGTTACCATTCGGGAGCCACGTGAGCCCTGACCCCTTTCTCCACCATGGCCACATCTTCGGGGCAGGATGGCTCTGCAGCAGCTCCTGTGTCCCCAGCACTGCAGGGGTGACAGTCCTGGTGCGGGAGGTGATGGGATCAACCCCTGTCAAACTGCCTTGGTTTGTGATGGTATTTTAGGAAAAGACCCATTTTATTTCTATGATTGTCCTTCATGTTGCCCTCACAGAGCTGCTTCACTATGAGCGTTTTGTGACTCCCCCAGATTTCTGTCCTTGCAGCCCTATGGGTCACCCTGAAGCAGCACCTTGGGTGGAGACTGAGGGATGGGGCAGGTCCCTGGGGAGCTTGTGGTAGAGCCACAACTGAGCCCCATTTTCCAGCCCCAGCACTGCTCCTCCAGCCTTGCCTGGGGCAGGGTCATCGCTGCAGGGCTGGAGGAAGGAGCAGGCGGGATCTACCTTTGGTCCTGAAGTTGGAAAATATCCCAGGAGCCTGGCTCCCTGTGCACACCTCAGGGCCATGGGCTCTGGGGACTGGGAAGCTGTTCTAGATATGAAAGTACTGCTTGCAGTGCTGAGCTTGCTGGGGACAGTGAAAAGGCAGGAGGGAGCAGACAGGGAATGGGGCAGGGGCTGAGCTGCTCCAGGCTTGGGGTTCAGGTCACTCCCTGCAGGGGAGCAGCCCCTCAGCAGCAGCGTGGGGCTCACACAGAGCTCACTTTGCTCCCTGCTGCCCCACCACAGGGAACTCAGCACGAGCTGACCCTCCCTGTCCTCTCTCTTTGTCCCTGAAGGTCTCAAGACGCCCAGCAACTGTGAACTGGTGGTGGGGGGCGAGCCCCAGTGCTGGGCTGAGGGCCGGTGCCTGCTTTTTGACGACTCCTTCCTGCACACGGCATTCCACGAAGGTGAGTTCAGGGTGTGGGGCCTTGTGGTGTCCCCTCTGGTGTTGGGGACTGGGGATGAATCAGGGTGGCAGCCATGCCCAGTCCCTTCTGCTGCCCCAGCATGGCTGGGTCCCTGTGTCCTGAGGGGCTCAGGGCTCTGGCCTATCCCGGGTGGGAGCAGCCCTGTCCCTGGCATGGCAGGGCTCCCCATGAACTCACTCCCTCTGCCTCAGGGTGCTGGGACATCCTGGCACCCTTTCAGGGCACAGCCCTGGAGCCCCTCAGCCAGCCCATGGCTCACTCCCATCCCGACTTGCTCGTGGGCCCAGCACAGGGCCTGCTGACCCTCTCCCGTTGTCATGGCTGCTCAGCTTCCTTCACCACCGAGCTCTGCAGGGCAGCTCTGGCTGTTGGTGCCACGGCCTCCTCCTCCTCCTGCCCTCAAAAACCCCTTTTGTCACCCAGGCAGGGAGCAGAGTCCATTGCCAGCCCAGCAAGGTAGGAGCCCCGACCTCCACCCTGCTGAGGGAACAGCACACACAGTCGTGCTCTTCAGTCTGACCAAGGGTGTTTGCAATTGCCCAAATCCCTTCCTTGCTCTGTCTGCAGCCCTGCTGCAGCTCGGCAAGGCAGGCCAGCAGGGGAGCAGCCTCACTGGATTGCTGGATGGTTCCTCCTCCCTCCTGACGAGGCCTGTTCCGCTCCAGCTCTCCCAGATTACCCGGCATTAGTCGCCCGTGGCATGAAAGCATCAGGCAGAGCTGTTCTACAGAGGGGAGCGTGCGAAGAGAGTGGGAGAACAAAAGCTTTGCTTCCACATCAAACCTGCTGTGGGATTGGGAAGCACAGCTCCGTGCAGGGCCGGGAAGGCCGGAGTGGTGCAGCAGCCGCCCCCTGCACATATCCAGGAAAGAGCTGCAAGGAGGCCTTGCCTCAGGAATCCTCAAATCCCAAAGCAGGCCTGGCAGGGAGGAGCATGCCCCGTGTCCCTGAGTTCCCAGTAAGCAGCTGTTTACGGGGGTTGCACTGGGGAGGTGCCTCCCTGCCCTCACTGTGTGTTTCCATCCCCTCATATTGGAATTATACCAATATAGCTGGATGCGACATGCCTGGCTCGTCTGGCCCTTGCTCCTTGACCAAAAGGCAGCAACTGTGGTGTTTTCACCTCAGAGACACCTTTGGCTATCTGGATGCTGCAGCTGGGCACTTGGGACAAGTCCAGGCATGCAGGAGCTCAGGTTTACCTCTGATGGAGAGGCTTTAAGGATGAGGATAAAGGAAAGGAGTCAGTTCTGATGAAGGTTTTGATCCAGAGCTTTATTCCTGGCCCACAGGCCTCTGAATCCAGCAACAGCTCCAGCAGAACTCCCCAAACTGCGTGGTTGCTGTTCCTTTGAACCCCGGGGAGAGGGGCAGGGAAGGGGCACAGAGGGCTACCAACGAAGTAGGGGAGGGAAGTCTTAAGGGATAAATGACACCTGGATGGCCCAATGTCCCCAGGGATGGAAGGCATCTTTTGAGCTCTGCCAATCACTCGACACCCTTCTGGAATGCCAGGACTGACAGACAGCACTCAGCAGGGGTCAGGGTGGGGGAAAGAAGAGATGATTGACACACCTGGGAAGGACTGGCGTGTCACAGACATCTTCTATGAAAAATCTTTTTCCTTAGGATTTTTCCTCCTGAGAAGCTGAGAGGCCTCAGGAACAAAATGTAAACAATGGTTATCTGCTGCTGTAGAATACAACAGGTAGATCTTTGATTGGCCCATGTTGGTTGTTTCTAATTAATGGCCAATCACATTGAGCTGGCTCGGGCAGAGAGTCCAAGTCACAAGCCTTTGTTATGATTCTTTCTTTTTCTATTCTTAGCTTAGCCAGCCTTCTGGTGAAATCCTTTCTTCTATTCTTTTAGTATAGTTTTAATATAATATATATCATAAAATAATAAATCAAGCCTTCTGAAACATGGAGTCAGATCCTTGTCTCTCCCCTCATCCTAAGACCCCTGTGAACACGGTCACACTGGGGAAACTGAGGCAAACCATGACATCACACCGCAACTGAGGCAAGCCATGACATCAGCCTGCCCCGGAGGAAGGTTTACTGGGGTTGCACTGGAGAGGTGGGTGCCTCCCTGTCCTCACTGTGTGTTTCCACCCCCTCAGGTGCCCCGGAGGAAGGTCCCCGCGTGGTGTTCATGGTGGACCTGTGGCACCCCAACGTGGCGGCGGCCGAGCGCCAAGCCCTCGATTTCATCTTCGCGCCGGGACGATGACGGCGCTGCCCGGCCTGGTGGCTTCAGGGCAGCTCGGCCGGGGCCCTCTCCCGGCACACGGCCTCGGTGCTCCCTCCCGGGGGTGTTGTAAATGGAAACTGTGACGTGTATCCGCGCCCATCCTCTTCCTCCATCGTTGGCTTCAGGGATTCTTTTGCAAGCGCCGGCGCCTCGGCCCCGCTGGGGCTCGCTGCCCCCCCTGCTCCGTCGCGTTCTGTTGCTAACTGTGTTTTGCGGTGTTCAGAAGTAGAGTAACAAACCCAAGGGTGCTCGTTTGAATGTAATGTAAAAATTTTTCTCGTGGTCATCAAAGGAACAACACACACATACACACACACCATGCAAGCCAACCAGCCTGCCCTGCCCGGGATGGACGGACTGATGGACACTGGGAGCTGCCGTGGGTGCTGTGCTCCCCTCAGGTTGGGTCTGATGGGCTGGGCAGGGCACAGCTCTGCTCACAGAGAACCCTTCTGGGGCTCCTGCTTCCTCCTCCATGTGCCAGCTGGAGCTCCCCAGCCCTCCTGCCCTCAAAAACCCCTTTTGTCACCCAGGCAGGGAGCAGAGTCCATCGCCAGCCCAGCAAGGCAGGAGCCCCGACCTCCACCCTGCTGAGGGAACAGCACACACAGTCGTGCTTTTCAGTCTGACCAAGGGTGTTTGCAATTGCCCAAATCCCTTCCTTGCTCTATTTGCAACCCTCAGTTTTCCCAGCTCCCAGCTGGGAGGCCCTGCAGGGGCAGGGATGCTGTTTGGAAACAGAGAATGGGGGTTTTGTCTGTCTGTAGGAAGAAAGGAGGTCACCATTCCTTCTGCTGCTCCATCTTCTCCTTTCCTCAAGCCAGGGCAGGCACACGCAGCGGCAGCTCCCATGGACCTGACACCACAGGACAGGTTCCCAAGGGGGGTTAATTCTGCAGGCTGAACAATGAGGTCCTGCTCACCCAGGGACCACCACGCTTTTCCTGAAGTCCCCCTGTCTGTTTTGGGGTCTGGGGGCTGGTTTATAACACCCCCCCAAAGCACAGTGTGTGGTGGATGCTCACAGCTCTGGCTGGGGACTCTTTGCCTCTGTGCCCTGCCCGGGAGGGACCAGCCCTGTCCCCCAACAAGTTCTTTACAGACTTTTCAGTGAGTCGATTGCAAGAGGAGGCAGAGATTTCAAATACATCTGAGATATTTTTTACACCCGTCTTGTTACAGACTACCTGAAGTGCATGATTTCTACACGCATTGGCTACCTGGACACAGGCCCTGGGGAAGCAGGCTGGCTCTGTCCAAAGGTTGGTAACATTCATACAGTGGATAAGCAAAGATTATCAATAAACAGTTGTGCTGAAAACAGAATGGGCTTTGCCTGCTGCTCTAACAAGTCCAGGGTCAAGCAAACGCCGAGGGGTTGGGTCCTGCTTGTCTGGCTGCTGGTGGGGAGAATGGCCTGGAAAGAGCAGGAGCTGCAGGGTGGGAGGGGGCACAGGCCTGTTTGCCAGGGATACAGTGAGCAAGGCTAGGGCTCAAAAATACCCAGCCCATGGAAACTCTGTCCTGACCAGTCACAGCCCCCCAGGCCTGGATTTGGCCAGGTTGGATGGGGCCCTGAGCAGCCTGGGTGAATCCTTGCCCATGGCAGGGACTTGGAAATGGATATTTGAGGTCCTTTCCAACCCAAGCCTCAGACTGTGATGTCAGTGGAGCCCAGGCTGCCAAGGAGCACAGGGAGCATCTCCCACAGCCTGCTGGTGGGGGACAGCTGTGGGTTCCAGCCCTGCTGCCTGGCCCAGAGCAGCAGAGACTGTTCCCAGCCATCCCAGCCATCCCCAGGAGCAGCTGCAGGCCCAAAGCTCCACACAGAAGCCATCAGCCTTGCCAGAGCATCCACAAACCATTTCAGGAATTCCTTCCAGCTGCCTGCACTGATTCATCAAAGGCAGCAGCTTCCCAGGAGCAGCTCCAGAGCAGAGGGTGCTGCTCAAATCCCACCCAACTGCCTGCAACTCAATGCCTCACCCCCTTAAGCACAAAGCCAGCTTGGCAGGGCAGGAATTGCTCTCCATGAGCCCCCCCTGGCAGCACTCAGACAGGCCCAGCTGATGGAGATTTAAAATGTCCCATTTTTAAGCATTCTCTCCAGCACAGCCATCGCCCTGCGGGCCAGGAGCTCTCTGTGTGCTGTTCCCTCCTGACCAGCACAGGCTGGGTGGGCAGGCAGGGGCTGGGTGGGCTCAGATTCAGCCTGAGCAGCTGAAGGAGCAGAGCCAGCCCAGCTGTTCCTGGCTGGCAGACGGCTCAGCAGATTGCAGAGCAGGATCCCTGATGGCAGCAGGCAGGAGCATCCATCCGCTTGGTGCTTTGCTGCTGTGCCAAATCTCCCTCCTGTCCCTCTCAGGCTTCTCCTTCCACTTCTCTGTGTTTCCTGCTAGAGCACACAACTGCTTCCCAAGCACCCAGGCAGGATCTAAGTGGATCTCCCCGAGGAGCAGAGCAGGCTGGAGCTGCTCCTGGTGCTCCAAGGCTTCCTCTCCTTGGAATTGCAGAGGGAATCCAGATCTGCTGAAGGCACAGAAGGGACAGGCAGAGCAGCATCTCCCAGAGGAGTCACTTGGCTCAGCTGAGCAGGGATCCCAGGAGCACACAACCCTCATCCCCCCTGCCTTCTCTCACCCTGCAAAACCTCCCTGATATTCTTCCGATGTTCCCTGTGCTCCCTCCAGAACCAGAGCAGTGGAAGCATGGAGGGAAGTCACCAGGGAAGCAGCACCTTACCTTGTGCCATCTTCCACAGGGGTGGAACTGAAACAGGAGGTCACCAGGGTGGCTCCAGCTCAGGCTTCTCAGGGAGTTTTCACTCCTACACTGCCAACAGGGTCCTGACAGTCCTTCCATGCCCAGGATGGGAGCAGTGCCATACGACTCTGCTCCTGCTGAAACACCTTCTCAGCTGCCAGGGCTGCCAGCCAGGTGGCATCTGAGCCCAGCCACCCCTGAGCAAGCAGCTGGCTTGTCCTCTGGACTCCTCTGAAATTCCCAGCAATGTCTGAGGAGCAGCCCTGGGATGACAGAGCAACCTTGGGAACTGTCTGTGCTGGAGTGGGAGCAGCAGAAGCTGTGGCAGTGGTGACCTTCCCATGCCCAGCTCTGATTCAGCACCTCCCCACATTCATGTCTCTGCTCACCATCTCTTGGTGACACCAGTCACACATCTATCCACCAGGAACCTTCCAAGCAGCTGCCCTGCAGGACTGATTGAACCAACAGGCTCTGCCTGTTCCACCCCAGCACTGCAGGAACCACCCTTGGAGGAGGTAAACAGGGAACAGCTCCCACGACCCAGCCCATCACACCAAGAACCACAAACACGAAAACAACGTGACTCTGGCTGCTGGGATGAGCCTTGGAGACTCCTGTATTTCCACAGTCACACTGAGGGGTGTGTCTGCACCAGCAGCAGGTTCCAAACACAGCTATCCATCCCTCAGTGTAAGCAGCCACCACCACGGGCCCCCCCAGCCACCAGTGACTGGGGACACTGTCAGAGCAGAAAGGGGACAGCTGCTGAGGGGTTACAAAACCTCTTTGGTCCCATTAGCTAAGAGGCAGCTTTAGGGTCTGCACAGTGTGAGCAAATGAAGCAGTAAGAGCAGTGAAGTAAGGTCCTGCAGCAGGAGGGAGGGAGCACAGGCTGAGGGACACTCACACCACCATCACCATCACCCAGCCCCTGTGGGGCTGCACATCCACAAGGAGGGCAGGGCTGGGCTGGACCATCACTGAGCAGGGAGGTGTGGAGGGATGGGGACATCCCTCCAGAGTCACCTGTGGCATAACAACCTCCTGGGAGCACCCAGAGGGGGATTGTGAGCTCTGCAGCTCTTGTTCTGCTCCTGTGTGACAACAGGCAGCAGACACTGCTAACCAAGGCAAGGCACGACGTCATGGAAGGATCATTCCCATGGATTAAGGGACAGAAATAAAGCCAAAGTCTGACCAGGGCAAGCGCAGGCACAGACAGTGGCTGACTGACATCTCTGAAAGCCAGCAGTGCCTGGGGGCTGTGTAACTCAGAGCAAGGTGAGGTTTTACCTCAGATCAAGGCACGTGGGGAGTCTGCAGATCAACAAGAGAGTCCCTGTAAAGTCCATGTAAACCAAGACCCCCAAGATGCTGCATTCTGTCCTCAGTCTTTGGTAAATGCTGTCGGTGACACCTGCACTGGCCCAAAACGTGCTGCAGGACAGGGCAAGGAGTGTCCCTTCCTCAGGGCCAGGCAGGCTGGAGACCCCAGAGAGGCAGGGCAGGGTCTCCTGCCTCTGTGGGCACAAACAGCTGAGATTTTCCTTACTGGAGATGAACGTTCACAGGGCTGAGCCGTTGTCCGAGCACAGCAGCTCATAGCAGGTTCACCCCATGCTTCAGCAGCTTCTGCTTGGCCTTGCTGGGCAGGCTGAAGGCACTGTCATGAGGGTTGGGGATGCCTGAGTTGCGGAGGGGAGCTCCCAGCTGCTGGAAGTAGGTCTCCTGGACAGGATTCCTGCAGGCATACACGGCTGTGGAGGCGTTCCTGGAAGGGCAGGGAAGGGCAGGGGTCAGACTGACAGCTTTGGGCAAGATTCACAGCTGGGCACTGGGATCCCGAGTTTTGGGAGGGACCTTCAGGTGTCTCAGCATGGGAATATGGAGCTGAACAGGCACCAAACCCCTGAAGGCCACAGGGAACCAGACCCAACTTCTAAAGGGTCCTGGCATCCTTAAAAGGGAAAGTGAGATAGCACAAAATCATTTAGTTTGGGAAAGACCCCCAAGACCATCAAGTCCAACCTGTGACTGAGTCCAGCTCAGTGCTTTGGACTGGGTGACAAGGTGGGGATTGGTCACAGGTTGGACATGATGGTCTGGGAGGGCTTTTCCAAACTTAATGATTCTGGGATTCTGTGTGTGGCCACACTCCAAAGATTCCCCTTGCCAGCCTAGCCCAGGACACTACGAGCCCGGAACACTCCTCAAGCCTGACATTCCTCCTCTCCCACTGCTGCTGGCCACAGCCAAATCCCAGCACAGCACCTTGCAGCAGGAACCACGTGTTCACTCACAGGTGTGATGAGGCTCAGACAAGAATCAGATTCAGTCACCACTTAAAAACATTAATTAAGACTAAGAATCCCCCCTTCCAGAGTATTCCCTGCAGAAGGGCTGGCAGGGAGCAAAGCCAAGGACCCTGGATTCCTCCTCGAAGGAGGAAAGCAGCAACTGCTATGTTTGCTGACACCCTTCTGTGACAACTCTCCATAAAAGAAAGCAGTTTTAGTCATCTTGTTACTCAGGCTGATTCACACATGGAGTTGCTTTTTTCGGGGTAACAGAGAACATGCCAGCTTAGCCAGTCAGTTTAGGATTGGATTGAAGGAGCCAGCAAAGCTCATGCTAAACAAGGAATTCTCCAGCACTGAAGTGTGTGATTCACATTCCCTTGGCAAGTGGTGCCAGAGTTACTGTGTAATTCCCAGGAGCATCTTTATTTCATCATGTTTTGGACAAACAAAAACAGGTGGGTGGAATCTGTGCACTCCCAGCTCAGCTGAGGAAAAGGGTGTCCACTTCAGCCATGGCCTGGGAAAGGGCTCTGGATGTCAGGAAAAGCTCTGGGTTTTGGGAAGGGCTCTGGCTGGGATAAGACCATCCTGCTTGGTGCATCACAATTGAGTTTGCCATGCACATCACAGTGTGTTTCCAACCCAACAAGCCGTGCAAGAAAACAATATCTAGGTTGCCAATTCCGGGTGCCTCTGGCTCCCTGCCGAGACACAAATTTATTAGGAACAGCTAAATTTAAAACTGTGTCTTAGAACCTTACAGTGCCAGGAACTAGCAACTGTGTGAGTGTTGCATCTTAATCCAAGCCATGGCACCACTCAGCTGTGCTCTCAGCCCACCCTCCTGGTGCCACTGCAGCCTCTCAACATCCAGGAACCCACAATCAAAGGAAATTTAGGGAATAAAGCAACGTGATTGGTCCTTGGGTGTGGTAACAAAACCCAGCCAGCCTTGGAAAGGGGTTGTGCCCTTCTGGGACAGGAGGGTTGTGAGCAGCCCTTACCTGATGATCACTTCTGAGGCCGTGGGGAGCTGGCTGAAGTCGGAGTGGATGAGTGTGGCTGCCCTCAGGAAGTGCCGGTCCAGGGGCCCAGGGGTGTGGGGCAAATTGGCTGCAAAACAGGAAAGAGGGGTGTTAAAAAGCCACTCTGCAGTGTGCCCCTGTTCACTGAGCAGGGAAAGGCTCTGGAGCTCACCACACACCCTGGAGAGCTGCAGAACAGGCTGGGGACACCCTCAATCCCAACATACAAAGCTCCCACAACAGAGTCCTTTGATCTGGCTGAGAAATGGTGTCTGAGGTGAAAAAAGGTTCCCATAAACCCCATTCTCCTCATTGCTCCCTCCTGCAGGCCCAGAAGATGAAGGCTCACCTGTGAGGACGTTCTGGACACGGTCATAGTGTGTGAAGCTGTAGTTTGTCCTGGCTGAGGCTGAAGAGTCCTTGGGCAGAGTCTCCCTCAGGTGAACCTCAAGGCCATTTAGGGAGGCCAGGCTGCTGTGGTACTGCAGACAGAGGGAAAGGCAAAGCTCAGAGCCTCACCTGTGCCTCACCTGGGCTTCAAGGAGGTTCTGGAAGGAGTTCAGGTGACAGAAGGACCGGACCCTTCCTCACTCTGCTGTCCAGGCTCCACCTAAAATGGCTGGGAAATTTTGGCATGGAGGGAACAGACAAATCACAGAGCTCCCGAGGCAGTGATGGGGCTCTGGGCAACCTGGTCCAGTGGGAGCTGTCCCTGCCCATGGCAGGGGTTGGAACAGGATGGGCTTTAGGGTCCCTCCCAACCCAAACCAGTCTGGGGTTCTACGACTCAGAAAAGGGCCCTCCAACCTGACAATCAGTCATTAGGCCACCTGATGCTACTAATTACAGGAAAATGCAAGGCCCCATTAATTTACCATCAACCATGACTCTCCAGGGCTCATTTCACATGATTTACAGCCCCAGCAAGGGACATTCCTTTGCTTACACCGGGCAGCACAGACACACACAACAAAGCACTGAATGAATGCCAAGCTGCTATTCTGGATGGATTTTCAGTAGCCCAAAGGCCCTGATCATGCTGAGGCTCCCTGGGCACAGGCAGGGCACAGGCAGGGGTCCCCCACCACCCCTGGGAGGATTAACTCCATAATCCTTATCCTGCCTATGAGCTTTTCCCTACTGGGGAGAGGATCAAGCCTTTGTTCAGCAGGATGGCAGTGCCTGGCCTATCCTTGACCCCTGTCATGGCACAGATTTTCCTTTCTGTGCAGTGAAATGAAGGGATAAGACCTAAAGAGCAGCAGGAGGCGAGGCCAAGAGCCTCCTACTCCACAGGGAAAGTCTGAGATGGAATCCACCCTCCCAGAGGTTCACAGCTGCACAAGTAGCATATTTTACCCTTCTTTGGTGTCATTTGGGGGCCTCAAAGCATTCAAAAAAACATTAATTGTAACTAAGCTTTGACATCCCTGAGAGTGGAGGGTCATTTTTAACCTACAGATAAACAAAGGGACAGACAAGCTGAGGTTGTGCCTGAAATCCACCAGCAGCAGAGCCCAGCTGCACCTCCTCCTGGGACAGTGGGACATGCAGGGCCCCTCTCCTCAGGGATAGCACACCTGCACCCATGGCAGGGTGCAGCAGAAGAGCCCAGGCACAGCTAAATTCCAGGCTGTGTGCGACAGTGCAGTTTTGGTGAGATCCAAAACAAGGGCACGTGAGATGGAAGCAGGATGTCTGGGAAAAGAGGAACCTGGATGGAATGAGAGCTTGTCAGCGCCAGGGCAAGGCATCAGGGGAGATGGGCTGTGCAATCCCTGTGCAGTAGGGATTCCACTCTCCAGCCTGACAATTCCCACCTGCCTGTGTCCCCCCTGCTGTTCCAGACGAGCAGAAAGGGGACAGAGTGCCATGTCTGGTGCACAGGGCCCTGGCTGCACCTCAGGGCTCAGCTGATTTGGCAGCAATCCCAAGCCAGGTACATCAGCCCTGCTGTGCAGAGCAGACATTCCCCAGCTTCCAGGGCCCCAGGTGTCCCAGAGCTCCGAGGGGAAGGAGCAACCTTGAGGCTCTGCATTAGTCTGAGCTTCCCTCCACCTTCCAGTCTGGCTGGGGAAGGAAATTAGGTTGTTCCTATGGCAACTGGCATATCAAACAGGGCTCTGCAGCTTTGACTCAGCTCCTGGTAGGGAGGCAGAGGCCAGGCAGCAGCTCTGCAGCTGATGTTTTACAGGAAAGACGGGGGGCCAGCACATCCTGCCCTTGCAGGATGGGAGTGGGGGGACTCTGGGCACCCAAATCCCACCACAGGGAGATTTGGGATTGCTCTGGTGTTACCCAGGTGCAGTGCCCACATGGCATCCCTCTCCCCAGCCCCAGGGAGCAGCCTGGAGGCTCCCACAGCCAAGGGAACCCCTCTGGGTCCTGCTGCCAGCCACGTCTGCGGTGCTCCCCGAGGGAGAGGCGGCGACGCGCAGGCTGGGGCTTTAACACACCCAAAAACCACGGGACCGCCGGGGATCCCCAGCGAATCCCAGCTCCAGCACGGGCCCCCGGCAGCCCGCGGGTGTCTGTCACACCCCCACGCTCTGCTCCGGAGCCGGCAGTGCCAGACAACAGCAGCAGCACCGGGAGCCGCCTGTGAGACGCGGCTGGCCCCGCTCGGCTCCGACAGCTCCCACGCAGCCTGCCGAGCCCGCCGCAGCTCCCAGCAGGTGATGGAGGCACCAGGAGCACGATTCAACTCTCCCTGCTCAGCTGTGAGCCCCGTGCCCCCCAGCAGTGCAGCCGCAGTGGGGCAGAGCGTTCCCACTCACCACGTCCTGCACGGCGCCGCGGTCACGGCTCAGCTGCTCCTCAGCCAGCAGCGACAGCACCAAGCCCTGGATGCAGTGAACGTAGAGGCTCAGCTGGGCTGGCTCAGCCCCTGTGCCACCCAGCCTGTCCCAGCTGCCTTCCCTGCTGCTGGGACATGGCCTGTCCCCTGCAGGGGCACTGGGCAGAGCCTCCTGGAGCTCTGGGACCAGTGGCTGCCTCCTGTTGTGGAGCTGTGCGTGTCCAGCAGGACCTGGACAATCCAAGCCCCGCTCGTGGTCACCAGCTGTGCTGTCACTTCCGCCAGACACACGGTCCTGGCTCGCAGTCCATGGCTTGTCCTGATCACTGGATTTTCTTCTGCTCAGCTCCTGGGCAGGAGAGGGAACAGCTGGACTGTGGGTGATTGAAAGGGAATTTTGGGAAGCACAGTGACCAACATCAGAATGTGCAAGGGATTCCCCCTTGTCCTGGCTCTCCTGCTCTGAGGAGTAAGGGTTGGGAAAGGAAAAGCCTTCCAGGTATGGACCTGTAGTCCAAGTACAGTCAGTCTGGAGTGAGGAAGGGCTTGGGAGCTGCTCTGTGTCACTCTCTGAGGGGAAGGATGTTTTCCTGCTGAGCTCTGAGCTTTCACTGCCTGTTCCGCTCAGGTTTGCAGCTGAAGAATTGCTTGTGCCGGCTCCCATTCCAGAAAAGTCCATCAGAGGACTTGCAGGGCTGCCCAGCTGCACAGCATCTCCTGGGGCAGGCGTGCCTGATGTGTCCTCATGGGACTCCTGCACAGAGATTCCATCCAAGGCTTGGTTTTCATGAGCTCCTGTTGATTCTGGAACTGCCTGGGAGCAGAGAGCACTCCCCTCTCCTCTGGGGCCTGCTGGGGACATGGGTGACCTAGAGGGAGATGACAAGTGAACGAAATGCTGAGCAGGATCCGTGTGGAGTTATCCCATGGCTGCTAACCCCACTGGCTCCTGGCACTGATCAATGGCTGATCCACCCCCTGCTACAAAGAGATCTGGGAAAAGGATGGGCCGAGGTCTAACACAGGTGAAAAGCCTGGGAATCTTACCCTGCAAGCTCCTGGGAATGTCCCTGCCTTGGCCACAAAGCAGTGCTTGAGGGACAAGAGCTCCCAGCTGGTCTGGGGAAGCACCTCTGCTCCAGGCTGCTCCCAGCAGGGATTTGGACACGGGGAATTCTGCCCAGCCTGAGGGGCTCAGGCAGCTCCAAAGGCAGTGACAGAGCCTGAGTTAGCTCCAGGGAAAACAGTGACAATGGGAACAGGGGCACAGTGTGAGCTCCTGCTGCACATCCTGCCTCTGGCTCAGGCTGGTCTCCTACCTGGCCATCCACTCCACGGGGAAATGCTGGAGAGCAGAGACCTCCTCTGCTGTGAGGAACACGGGCAGGACTCGGACACCCGGCGGCAGCAGAGGCTCTGCAGGAGCAGGGGAGGATTCAACAAACCTGTCCCAGCTTAAAGCCACAATCCAAACTGTCACGGACGTGTTTTATGAAAAATCCTTTTGACAGGACTTTTCATAAAATATGAATTGTGAAATATTTTTCATAAAATCCTTTTGACAGGATTTTTCTCCCGAGATGCTGAGAGACCTCAGAAACAAGATGCAAACAATAATTATCTGCTGCTGTGGAATGCAACAGGTGCATCTTTGATTGGTCTCATATAAGTTGTTTCTATTTGATGACCAATCAGAGGTCCAGCTGTGTTGGGACTCTGGTCAGTCAAGATTTTATTATCATTCTTTTCTATTCCTTTCTAGCCTTCTGATGAAATCCTTTCTTCTATTCTTTTAGTATAGTTTTAATATACCATTTTCTCTTAATTATATATAATAAAATAACAAATCAGCTTTCTGAAACATGGAGTCAAGATTCTCATCTCTTCCCTTGTTCTGGACCCCTGCAAACCCCACCACACCAAACCTCACCAGCCCAAAGGCTTCTGCAGGAGCTGCATGATCCTGCATCCCAACTGAGCTGGGCAGCTGTTTCCAGCCTCCCAGCATTTTCCCATGCCTGCCACAGTTAAATTTCCCCTCAGTGTTTCTATCCTGGCAGATCATCCCCACACTGATGCTGAGAGGGGATGGCTGGAGGTTTGGACTGCAAGCACCAGCCATCTGTTGTCAGGGCTTGGCAGTGGCCAAGTGGCCACATGGGGAACTGGAATTAAGGCAGGCATGGTTGGGAATCCGTAGAACTGGAATCAAACCCAAAAGAGCAAACCCCAGCAGAAGGAGCTGGTTCTGATCACACAGCACAGGCTGGCTGGTGGCAGCAACACCCTCTGGGATATTTTGGAGCTACTCCAGCACCCAGCACAGCTTGGTTGTGAATCCCAGAGAACCAGCCTGTGCTCCCATGCAGGGAAGGCAGCCCAAAGGATGCAGCTGGATGCTCACCAGGCTCCTGCAGCTCCTCAGCTCCAGGCTCACTCTGCAACAAAAGCCAAAAATCAGCTCTGTGCATGGATCAGGGACACCAGGACACCTGTGTCACCCTCCCAGTCCCCCAAGGCTGCAGCAGACCCCACACCACCCCCCCAGCAAACGCTGGGACAGTTTGGTGCTGGGAAGTGTTTTGGTCCTTAGGGAGCTCTCAAAGTCAAGGGGAGCTTCCCAAGAACCAAAATACACCTAAAATTCAGGACAGAGCCCAGATTTATCATCACCACCTGCTCAGGGAACAGAAACTCCCTTCATTCAAGCAGAAGAAAAGCAAAGGTTGCCTTTATATCTGCATACTGATGGCTTTTACAGAACATCTTGATCACATACATACTAATTTTTGACAAGTTTTAAAGCAAATGAAAACTGCTGTTTGTCAGAGACTCATTTGGTGGATTTCCCAGTAAATACCAAAACTTGTGTAAAAAGCCAGTCAAAACACCACATAAATGAGAACTCATGAATTCAGTAAGTTAAAGACTGAAAAAAAAAAAGCTAATTCCTAGTGCAGAAGTCTTGGAACCTTTTTAAAATCATGAGTAATAAAAGTTTTAAGCATCATCACCAATATTTGTCCTTCCCCATGGTGACACATGCCAGATCTGTGTGACAAGAGCTCCCACAGCACATCCTTACAGGAATCTGCTGGCAGGGAATGTGTTCAGTGCCATACCTGTCCTGGGGACTCTCTGCCCTGCAGGAGGACTTTGGCAGTGAGTGGAGGTGGCAGCTGGGTGCTCACAATCCTGAAAGGACAAAGCAAAGTCAGACAAGCACAGAATGGTTTGGCTTGAGAGGGAATTTAGAGATCATCAGCTCAGACAACTCTGATGACATTTGGTGACAAAGGGTCTCTACCAGACAGACCAGAGGCACAGGGTGACACACCCTGGTGCAGGACAAGGCTCCCAAGTCCCTCCTCGAGTCAAATGTCCAGGTCCCTTCGCTCTCAGGTGCTGCAGTGACTCACTCCAGTGTCCTGCCTGCAGCTATGAGGTCACTCCCTGGCAGATGCTCCCCCTGTGGCACATTTCCAGTGCTTGTAAAAGGTGTCACTGGAACAGTTCATGCCAAAGAAAAATGGCACTTGAGCGCTGCTGCCAAGGAATTCTCGGAATTCCCCACCTCCTGTCTTTCAGGGCCACCTTGGAGGCTTTCCTTGAAGTCATTCAGTCATCTTTGATTGAAGGAAGCTGGAATTTCTCATGGGGAATCCTGGCTCATCCCCCTGTGCACCTCCTGTCAGTACAGACAGTGGTTCTGGGCAGCAGGTCAGACAAACCAGGGACACACGGACACACCTGCACTGAGCTGCACAGCTGTAGAGGGAACACAGCTGGGAGAGCACAACATCCACACACCCCCCTCTTCCTTGGTGACTTCTCCCTAAAAAGCCTCAGAAATTCAGTCCTCACATCCTGCTGAATATCAAAAGCAGCAGATTTCTACTGAACCCCAAGCCTTGAACTCCTTCATGGTGACGAGCACAGATAACCTTGGAGAGACTCCAAGGGCCTGGAGTGACAGGACAGGGGGGCAATGGATTCAAACTGCCACAGGGCAGGGTTAGATGGGATATTGGGAAGGAATTCTTCCCATGAGGGTGGTGAGGCCTTGGCAGTGGTTGTCCAGAGAAGCTGTGGCTGTCCTTGGATCCCTGGAAGCATCCAAGGCCAGGCTGGACAGGGCTTGGAGCAACCTGGGATAGTGGAAATTGGGGTGGAACAGGATGGGATTTAAGATCCCTTCCAATCCAAGCCATTCCATGATCCCACGATTCCACAAACCACTCAGTCTCAGTGACCACAGACAGCCAGGGACTGCCTGGCCTGAAGCTCTTGAACAACCAAGAGCAGCCCTTGCTCTGCTCCCTGGACGCACTCCAGGACCCAAGCCCTGGAAAGGGGTGGATTTAACCCTCCAGGGAACAAACACCTGGTTACTTACAAGCCTTTGTAGAGGATGCAGCCTGCCAGGACATGGGGAGAGCGCTGGCACGTCTGCAGGATGAGAGCTGCCTTCAGCAGAAGCAGGGGATCCACCTGGGCAGGGAGAACCAAGGCAGTGAGGCCACAGCACCCTGGGAAAGCTCCAAGCAGCAAATGAACAAACACAGTGGCACTGGGGCACTGCAGAGGACAGGCTCTTACCTTGGTTTTGTCCAGATGCCAGAGAGAATTGAAAATCCTGTGGAGGTCACTGGTGTTTTTTTGGATGTGCTCAATGTACCTGTCCCACTCCCTGCTCAGCTCCTCCTGGGAAAACGCCTGTGGGTGACAAACCCCCACAAACACTGTCACTGCAAAGTGTCCCTGCACTTGGGATGGGAGATGCAGTCCACAGGGCCAAGATAGGTCAGGGAAAGGTGGGAGACAGTACTGAGGGGAAACTCTTTAGGGTGAACATCTGGGGAAGGTTCAGCAGAGCCCCACAGGACCTTGGAGCGATGGTGGGGATGAGCTGCTCACTTTTCCAGGTCCCACTTCCTGGATGTGTGACCCTTGGCAGGAGGAAGGGAACACTGGGGCACCAGAGCTGGGACAGGAAGTGTTTAAATTGCCCCAAAAGTCACAGTGTCCCAAGTCCCTCATTATCATGTCTCAGTCTCGTTACCTTGTCTCAGTCCCTTGTTACTGTGTCTGCATGTTCCCAGTCCCTCGCTATAACGTCCCAGTCTTGTTACCATGTCCCCACATCCCCAGTCCCTCCTTACCATGTCCCAGTCCCTTGTTACCATGTCCCCACATCCCCAGTCCCTCCTTACCATGTCCCAGTCCCTTGTTACCATGTCCTCACATCCCCAGTCCCTCCTTACCATGTCCCAGTCCCTTGTTACCATGTCCTCACATCCCCAGTCCCTCCTTACCATGTCCCAGTCCCTTGTTACCATGTCCTCACATCCCCAGTCCCTCCTTACCATGTCCCAGTCCCTTGTTACCATGTCCCAGTCTCATTACCTTGTCCCCACATCCTCAGTCCCACATTACCATGTCCCAGTCTATCATTACTGTGTCCATCATTACTGTGTCTCTCCTTACTGTGTCCCCATGTCCTCAGTCCCACATTACCATGTCCCAGTCCATTATTAGTGTGTCCCAGTCTCTCCTTACTGTGTCCCCATGTCCCCAGTCCCACATTACCATGTCCCAGTCCCTTGTTACCATGTCCCAGTCTCTTGCTACCACGTCCCCACAACTCCAGTCCCTCGTTACCAGGTCCCAGTCCCTGGTTACTGTGTCCCCATGTCTCTAGTCCCTTGCTACAATGTCCCAGTCTCTTGTTATTGTATCCCAGCCCCTCATTACCATGTCCCAGTCTCTCCTTACCATGTCCCTACATCCCTAGTCCCTTTTTACCATATTCCAGTCCCTCATTACCGCGTCCCAGTCTCTTGTTACCGTGTCCCCATGTCCCCAGTCCCTCATTACCATGCCCCAGTCTCTTGTTACTGTGTCCCCATGCCCCCAGTCCCTTGTTACAATGTCCCAATCTCTTGTCACCCTGTCCCCACATCCCCAGTCTCTGGTTACCATGTCCCAGCCTCTCGTTACCATGTCCCCATGTCCCCAGAACCTCATTACCATGTCCCAGTCCCTGGTTACTGTGTCCCAGTCCCTAGTTACCGTGTCCCAGTCTCTTGTCACCTTGTCCCCATGTCCCAGTCCCTCGTTACCATGCCCCAGTCCCTTGTCCCCCTGTCCTCAGTCCCCTGTCCCCAGTCCCTGGTTACCATGTCCCAGTCCCTGGTCACTATGCCCCAGTCCCTTGTCCCCAGTCCCTGGTTACCGTGTCCCTTGTCCCCCTGTCCCCCTGTCCCCAGTCCCTGGTTACCGTGTCCCTTGTCCCCCTGTCCCCCTGTCCCAGTCCCTGGTCACCATGTCCCAGTCCCTCGTCCCCATGTCCCCATGTCCCCAGTCCCTAATTACCATGTCCCACTCCTCTGTCCCCCTGTCCCCAGTCCCTGGTTACCGTGTCCCTTGTCCCCCTGTCCCCCTGTCCCAGTCCCTGGTCACCATGTCCCAGTCCCTTGTCCCCATGTCCCCATGTCCCCAGTCCCTAATTACCATGTCGCAGTCCTCTGTCCCCCTGTCCCCAGTCCCTGGTTACCGTGTCCCTTGTCCCCGTGCCCCCCTGTCCCCAGTCCCTGATTACCATGTCCCAGTCCCCTGTCCCCCTGTCCCCAGTCCCTGGTTACCGTGTATGCGCCGCGCACGGGGCCGTGGTAGAAGGTGAAGAGGTCGATGAGCTGCTCCAGGAGGCGCCGGCAGCTCACATCAGGCAGCTCCACAGCACAGCCCAGAACCTGCAGCACACACAGCAGAGCATGCAGGAGGTTGCCTGACAGAACTCGGGCACGACAAGTGAGAACAGCTCTCATCACTTTCACACAAGGACAGGCGGCTCTGTGCAGGCAGACACCCCTCGGAATCACAGTCACAGGAAAAGGAAATGCAAACATACCCACACAAGAGCCCTGGCACAGACAGGATAAATAAATATATATCAGAAATGCAGAGCTTCAGACACACTCCCTTCCCACGTTAGATGACCTAACTTGGTGCTTTAATAGCTAAGAACATTTTCCTGAAAACAAGTACTTCAAAATGTTCTAATTAACTCATTATTTATATTATGATGATGCTCCATCTAGTTTTTGAGTTGCTGAAAGAGAAGCACCAGTGCCAATTAAATGGGGCTGACTGGCCTCAGCCCAGTTCCCAGGGATGGTTTGGGGCACTTTTGTCACAACTGCCACACGCTGCTCTCTCTATACTAAATGTCTGTGGGCACTGACAAAGCTCTGGGGATGCTGAGGGCTAGAAGGAAAGAACAATCAGACTTTCAAACAGTGACTGTGTCCTTACAAACTGCAGCACATGGATCCTGTTATTTCCCCATCCCTGGAAGTGTCCAGGGCCAGGTTGGACTGGGCTCCCCCATGTCCTGGCAGGCTGCATCCTCTACAAAGGCTTGTAAGTAACCAGGTGTTTGTTCCCTGGAGGGTTAAATCCACCCCTTTCCAGGGCTTGGGTCCTGGAGTGCGTCCAAGGAGCAGAGCAAGGGCTGCTCTTGGTTGTTCAAGAGCTTCAGGCCAGGCAGTCCCTGGCTGTCTGTGGTCACTGAGACTGAGTGGTTTGTGGAATCATGGGATTATGGAATGGCTTGGATTGGAAGGGATCTTAAATCCCATCCTGTTCCACCCCCTGCCATGAGCAGGGACACTTTCCACTGGCCTAGGTTGCTCCAAACCTCATCCAGCCTGGCCTTGGACTGTGTCCTTACAAACTGCAGCATGTGGATCCCATTATCCCCCATCCCTGGAAGTGTCCAAGGCCAGGTTGGATGGGGACAGTGGAAGGTGTCCCTGCCTATGGCAGGGAGTGGAACTGGATGAGCTTTAAGGTTCCTTCCAGCCCAAACCAGTCTGGGATTTTGGGATTCTGTTTCCAGCCAGGAACATCATAAGAAATCCCTTTGGGTGTGGGCACAGAAATGAGGTGCTTGAAATTTTTCTGCAGGAAGCTGAAGTGACTGCCAGGCCACAGAAAACAGAATTTAAGTTATGAATGAAATGAAATTTGTGCACTGCAAGGACCATCCCCAGCTCTCCCTGGGTGCACCCCACACCCTGAATAATAAACCCTCATGGTCTGATCCTGTCCTTCAGCCCCTGGCTGTTTTCACTCTGTGACTGCTCTGGAGCTCCTGAACTCACCCACAGAAAGTCTCCATCCACCACCACGGCAAACTTGAGCTTCCTGAGGCGGACCAGGCTGGGAGGGGCCCCGGAGATCTCGGTGAGGCAGCGAACAACCCCGGCCATCTGCCCACACAGCAGCTCCTGCTGCTCTGGGATGGTCTGCCAGGGAGCAAAGGCTTTAACTTCCCATTAAAAGAACTCAGGAAAAAAAAAAACACTGTTGTTTTCAGGTCTAAATAAAAAATAATTATCATTTCAACTCAATTTGCAGAAAGGGTTGTTAGGAATTGGCACAGGCTGCCCAGGGCAGTGGTGGAGTCACCATCCCTGTAAGTGTGAGAAAGAAAATGTGTGGGTGTGACACTTGGGGACAAGGTTTAGTGGTGCTGGGTTCATGGCTGGACTTTATTCCAACCTTAACAACTCTAGGATTCTATAAATCAATCGCAATAGAACAGGTAAATTTCTGGGAGAAAAAGAATTGGATTGCTTTCTCCAGGCAGCACAAGGTCCTGGGGCTTATGGAGAGGAACTTTCATCCCTCATTTGTGTTTATTCACATCAGCAGGACAGAGCTGGGCTGTGCTGGCCCATTCCTCAGGGAGGGAGCAGAGTTTAACCCCACTGCTGCGCCCTGAGAGCCCAGCCCTGCTCCACCTGGAGCTAACTGAGAATTGGGATTTCTTTAAAAATTTCTTAAAACTCTTGTGACTACTAAGTAAGGATTAATCCAAACCACCTGGAAGCCCAACCCCTCCTGATCCAGAACCATCAGCACTACTTTACAGGTACTGAAATAAAGCAAACATTACCTGGGGAGGATAAAAATAACAGATGCCAGCACTTGTAGGATCCCCTTCCTCCTTCACTTTTGAGCCATCATAAAGGAAAAAGTAATTCCACCTAAAAAACATTGGCAAAAATGATTGTGTATTTGAAAACTGTTACCCTTCTCCCTCTCCTGTCTATTTCTACGGAAGAGCAACAAAAAGTTATTGCAAATGGAGAGATTGATTCTTTGCACAATCACACTGAGTTTACACCCAAAATCAGCACCAAAAAGGTCCCTCATTATTAAATTTGACCACTTCTGTGAGTTTAAAATAGGTTCTAGAACTCCAACTCTCAGACACGTGGAAGGAGACCTGAAAAAAAAAAGTGGATTTGTGAGATACTGCACCCTCAGCACACGGGATAATTATAAATAAGAGAGTACAATAATTATTATAATTATCGAGAATTATTATCCACGCGCATCTCCAGCAGCTCCCGGGTGCTGCCTGCACCCAAAGCTCCCAAGAAGCAGGAGACAGCGGGGTCCCTCTGACGATGTGATATCGTTCTGCTCAGAATTTCTTGAACGCACGTATTCAGTAACTCTGCATCCTGTCCTGTCAGCCAGCACAAGCTCGGAACGAGCTTCATGCGGGAGTTTTCCCGCAGGACCAGCCCGGGTCTGGAGCCCAGGCTGGCTCAGAGCTGGCACTGAGGAAGCCGCGCTGCTGCCGGGCCGGGAGCGGGAGGCTGGATCCGCTCCCGGACCGCCCCTCCACGGCCCGGGACCGAGCTGCTGAGCCCCGGGAGCTGCCAGACCTCACCCAGAACCGGGGACAGAATCAGCGAAGGGCCGGAGGTGCTTCCCGGGGCACCGGCACGGGGGGCGGCGAGCGGGGAAGGGGCTCACCATGTCGCGGGGCCGGGCGCGGCGGGGCGGGCCATGGCTGCGGGAGGCTGCGGCGGCTCGGGGATGCTCCGCGCCGTTCCGGGATGCTCCGGGATCCCCCCGCTCGCTCCCGCCGCCGGTTCCGGGCGCGCCTCCGGTCCCGTGACCGCGCACGTGACCGCGCGCATGGCGGCGCTGGCGGGAGGGCGGCGAGCGGGGCGCGCCCGGCGGCGGCGGCGGCGGGGCCGGGGCGAGGAGGAGGAGGATGATGAGGAGGAGGAGGAAGGGGAAGGCGGCCCCGGAATAGAAGCGTTGCTGCGGCGGCTGCGAGAGGCGCGGTGAGTGCCCGGCCCCGGTCCGTGTGTCCTCTCGCCGCCGCGCCCCGCTAACGCCGCGCTCTCCCCGCAGGGACGAAATGCTGAGCTCCGGCTTCTGGGCGGCGAGCGCCGGTGAGTGCGGGGAGCGGGGGGTGCGGGACAGCGGGGGCTGCGAGCCCCGGCCCCGCCGCGCTGACCCCGCCGCCCGCAGGAGCCGTGCGGGCCCCGCTGGGCGCGGAGCCGCCCGCCCGCTGCGTGTGCTACGGGCTGGGCCGCTTCGGGCGCTGCCCCATCGCCCGCTGCCAGCTCGCCTTCCTGCTGCTGCTGCTGGACGAGCTGCGGGTGAGCACCGGCACCGGGGGGAGCAGCGGGGCAGCACCGGGCCGTGCTCACGCTGAGACAGAGTAGAAATAATCCAGAGTAGAGATCCATTTTGATTTAGGGGCAATGTACATCTTTGAGTCTGTTGTTAGAAAACATAGCTATGTAGCCTGACTGCAAGGCCTAGGCTCAGAGAAACTGCTTCAGTGAAGGACAGAGATAAGGGGGAGGAGAGAGAGGGTGATAAAGAGAGACAGAGACACTGCTGTGAGAGCAGGTCAACCTGACCTAGGAATTCTTTCTGATGAAGAAGAACTAGCGGCAAATGTCACGTGAAATTCGTAAAAATGAATATGTATGGACCTATTATGAAATTGTATGCACATGTATTTGAGAGGGGGGTAAAAAGGGACCTGAAGTTCCCAGAGGTACGCATGTCTGTTAAGGAGAGTAATCCCCACACGCGTCCGGCGCTGTAATAAACTTACCGGCTTTACAGCGTTCACAAAGTTGTGGAGTTTTTGGTTATCTCTGCCGCTGTCCCCGCAGGTGCCACCCGCACGCTGCGCACTGTTCGACCCGGCCTTCTCGGCGCGGGAGGCGGCGGCGCTGCGAGCGCTGGGGCTGTGCCTGCTCCCGGAGAATGAGGTGAGGACAGCCCCGGTCACACCGCGGGGCCCGCGGACGGGGCTCGGCCGTGATGGGCTCGGTGGTTCCCGGGCAGGAGGGGAAACACGGGATCGAGGGTGCGACCACGCTGTTCTACATGGTGCACTGCGGGAAGGCCCTGTACAACAACCTGCTGTGGAGCAACTGGAGCCCAGCGGCGCTCTCCAAGCTGGTCATCATCGGGAACAGCTTCCAAGGAATCGAGGAGAGGTCTGGGCACAGCCTGGACGGGCTCTAGTGCCTCCCACCCTGCTTTCCTCTTCTCTGTCCCCCCACTTTAACTTTATTGCTTCTGACAGCAATTTCCCTGTTTCGTGCATTTTTGTTGCCATAAAGTTTTCAGTTGTGAGCCCTCTCCCCCCTCCTCTGTCCCACCCCCATGCAGAAAACCTGTCTAAATCCACAGGAATGTGGTGTCTAACGCAGACATCTTCTGTTTTTGTAGATTGCTGTCCAGAATCTTGGAGAGAGATTATTCTTACATAGCAAAGGTATGAGGTAACAGTTTAACATTATTGTTCCATGTTGACAATACACCTTTTAATGAGAATGGAAGGAAATGAACTGCCATTGCAAAGAAAGGGGGATTATTTTCAAAACCTTTTCTCTAGACACTATAATATAAAAGCTTATCACTTTAGGATTGTTGAACATCTGCAGAACATCCTGCACACAGGGGCTAAGGGTAATGTAACACCATTCTCATCCTCACTGGCTCAGCTCTGCAGGAAGGGGCTGCTGCACTGTCTGTAACTTTTTCCCCAAATGACCTTTAGGTTTTGAAAGGAGTGGAGGAAGTGGCACTCCCCAGTCACCCCCGGTACCTGGACACCTTCAATGACACCTCTGTGCACTGGTTTCCCTTGGATAAACTGCAGGCGCTCTCCCCTGAGGTCTGGGACTTTGTGGAGGAGCCAATGTACCAAGATTGTGAGGACCTGGAGATCATCAGGAAGGGGGAGGAAGCCACTGCCAAGTCCTGACCATCCCTGTGGTGGCAGGGCTGGGATCCTCATCTCTTCCCATGGAAGCTTCTGTGCAGCTAAGATGGAGCTCAAGTAGCAACTGTGGCATCAGGCTCTGTGCAAAGTGGCAGCACCTGAATGCTGAGGTGATGGGACATTTTTGTATTTTATTTAATAAAAAAAGTAAAGCTGAGCTTTGATTTACACTCACTGAACTCCAGCAAACTAATTCCACCAAAACCTGCCTTGGGAGCCATTCACACTGCAGTGACTGCTCTGATTCCCTCCCCTTCCATAACAATTTGAGGCTTTGCATGTCCTACACACATTGCAAAGCATCAAAAAAGGGGAAATTATCAGAGGGGTTTGTAGTGGGAGGTGTTGGGGTCTGGTTCCCAGTGCACGCTTGGAAAAAGCTCCCAGCTCTCATTGCTGCTGAGATCAGCTCTTGATCAGTCCTGAGAACAACCAGGTTGGCTCCCTCCAGGAAAACTTTTGTGTTCCTTCCCTCACCTCTGTGCTCTTAACCACTGCAGTCCCACAGCAGAGAGAGTTGGGACAGGTCCTGGCTGTGAGCAGCAAAGAGGAGCCCACTGTGTGAGGGATGTTGTGGGGACAGTAACTCACTGCCAGCACAAGCTGTGACATCTGTCACTAGAGACTCAGGGGACTCAGCTAGGCCAGCCCTCACTGAGCAGAGAATGTGATCCCTCCTCACCTGCTGGTAAACCTGTCCCAGGTGGCAATTACAAGTGTCAGCACTGCTTGTTCTCCCTTAGCCTGGCTTCCTGGGTCAGGAAGTCTGGCCCTCCATCCTCTTACCACTGCCTGAACAGCTCTTCCAATAAAACCATCCTGGCATCCAGCTCCAGTGTCACTATTTACAAACCTGGAACTTTATTCTAAGGGTTACCCAGAGGCTGTTCCTGGGTGGTGACTCGGTCCCTAGCAGGGCCTCCCTTGGCCATTTCAATGAGGCTCTGCAGCGAGGTGGGCACCCAGATCTTCTGCACAGAGGCCTCACTTGGCCATGTCCATGAGGCTCTGCAGCAAGGTGGGCACCCAGGGTGGTCTCCCCTTGCACTGAGGCCTCACTTGGCTATGTCTGAGGTTCTGCAGTGAGGTGGGCACCCAGGGTGGTCTCCCCTTGCACTGAGGCCTCACTTGGCCATGTCGATGAGGCTCTGCAGTGAGGTGGGCACCCAGGGTGGTCTCCCCTTGCACTGAGGCCTCACTTGGCCATGTCGATGAGGCTCTGCAGTGAGGTGGGCACCCAGGTCTTCTCCCCTTGCACGAACACCACGCCCCTGTCGATGTAGATGACGATCCTGCCGAAGGTGTAGAGCTGCTTGCCCTCGTGCCTCTTCCCGATGACGGGCATGAAGACGATGTTGTGCTCCTCGGCCTTGGTCTGGATGAGGTCCTTGAAGTTCATGGGCACGGAGCCGGCGGCGGCGCCGATGCCGCGCTGGGCCATGTTCTCGGCCTCGCGCCGCTCCTGCATGGCCTCGTACTGGAAGTCCTTGCGCCGCTCCGTGTGCGTCAGGTACGCGATGTTCTCCCGGGCACCCGGCTGCATGTACCCACCTGGGGGAGAGAATGGGGAGAAAACCGTCCTGAGCTGCTCACCTCCATCCAGGACACGAATTGGAGTGTGGTGGTCAAGTTTGGGCTCAGGAAGGGAGTTCTCAGCTTTGGAAAGAGGGCAGGGTTCAGGTGCTGCTCCCTCAGGCACGCCCTTCTCTTTCATGCCATGTGACTCCCAACTATCACTTTTAGGTACTAGGGAGAATCATGTGGAAGGGAACTGCTGGTTTCCTTCACCTCACCATAAAGAAAAAAATACCCAAGAATGGCAGCTTTAGAAGTCAAGCCCTAAAGGATGATATCTGACTGACAGGGCAAGGCTGGAAGCGGATCAGTTGTTCAACAGCTCAGGAAGCCACCAAAAATCTGTTTCTGCTTCAGTACAGTCCAGAACTATTGAGCAGCACCTCAGAGGTGTTCTTTAAGGACAGAGCAAGGCAGAGCCCACTGACTTTCACTCACGTGAGTTCCTGCCATGCTGCCCCAATCAGCCTCCGAGTGCTGCCAGCCCAGAGCAGCAGAGCCACCCCCATGAGCCACCTACCCACGCTGGAGGACACAGCCCTGTTCATGATGTCAAGGGCTTCGTTGAACTTGTCTTTGATGGAGGGATGTGCCAGCACCTGGTCTGAGAACATGGACTTCCAGCCCAGGTACCACTTGGTGATCTCTTCGTAGTTGGGGCTGTTACTGAGCCAAGAGCAGAGCACCTGCAGAGCAAGGGACAGGTCAAAGGCAGCACAGGGACGTCTGTGCAAGAGAAGCCCCTCTGCCACAGAATCCCAGAGTCATTTAACATGGAAAAGACTCCAAGAGTATTGAGTCCAATGTATGAACAACCATCCCCTTATCAACCAGCCCAGAGCCCTGAGTCCTACATCCAAGCATTCCTTGGACACCTCCAGGGATGGGAACTCAATCACCTCCCTGGGCAGTCCCTTCCAGTGCCTGAACACCCTTTCCTGACACCCAACCTGAATCTCTCCTGGCATAATTTACCACTTGGTTTATTACTGTCAGTAAAAGGAGGAACTGTTCCAATGACTACTGAGCTGTGAGTGGGAACCAGCCCAGCTCAGCACCAGGGCAGCAATTCCTGCACAGGAATCTCTATAACACTCCTCAGTTAATCAAACCTCTTTCCTCAGCCCTCAGTGTCTCACCTGCAGCCATTTTGGGAAGAAGTGTTTCTCCAGCAGCCCAACAAGGCTGGAGACAGAAATCATCCCCTCCCAGTCAATCACCCAATAAAAAGCATCCATGTGCTGCTGGTGAGGGTTGATGATGAGCTCATTCAGGCACATTCCTGGGAAAGGAGAGGACAGTTAGAAAAGAGCCTCACTCAGTTTTATCAGTGCCCTGATCCCTTTCACCACCAACACACAGAATTTGAGCAGCATCTTTTTGTTATCCTAAAGGACAGTGGGGATCTTTGGCTGATCCTGCCACAAAATGGTGCGTTTCCACTTCCCATGATTACAATTTGCAGCCAGAACTGAGAAACCAAAATAACTTGACTATTTTTTAACCTTTGAGCCTCTTTGCATTACAAAACTCATGGTGAAACATTAGAACAGACCAAGGAATTCAGGAGTAACAGAGAGACATCTTACAGCCTGGTCCTACCTGATAGCTCTCAGATATTCCTACCAGCTAGAGATGGATGATTTATAAAAAATAAGACAGAAAACCTAGAGAATAAGCAGAGTAATTCCTTGTATTTTTCTAATGTTTCTGCCTCTGCACAGGACAGGTAGCAGAAAATCAGAGGAAAGCTTGGTCTAATCTCATTAACAACAACCTCTGATGTAACACTGGCACCCACATATTAGCAAGGTGGAAGGTGCCAATGCCAGCACTGTCTACTGTCTCACCGAGTTTAGGCACGATGTTCTTGACCATGAAAGCCTCCCAGGAGCC
Source organism: Molothrus aeneus (assembly GCF_037042795.1). Classification (NCBI taxonomy): domain Eukaryota; kingdom Metazoa; phylum Chordata; class Aves; order Passeriformes; family Icteridae; genus Molothrus; species Molothrus aeneus. The sequence goes on along the minus strand of NC_089663.1, from coordinate 9,419,947 downwards.
AGGAGTGAACACATCCTTCCAGGGCTGAAGGATGAGCTTGGCAGAGGAGTCACTGGGGTGCCACTTCTGCAGGGCGTTGGCCAGCTTGTTGCGGATGGGCGAGTACAGCGGCTCCAGGCGCGCCTGCATCAGCGGCAGCCAGGGGTGGATCCACGAGTGGATGGGCACCGTGTCCGTCAGAGGGTTCCAGCTCTCCACCTCGGGGCACAACAGCAAAGATTAACTCAATCCAGGCACCAGCAGCGAGTTCTTATGAAGCATAAAGAGCTCTGACGCAACCCCCGACTCCTCAATCCATCGGCAGAGGCTGCACAATGGTGTTTGGGAGTTCCAGCTGGAATTCAAACACCGGTTCAGAGCATGGCTTTTCTTTCCCCTGCCCTCTTCTCTCACCTCCTTCTGCAGCTTGGGGAAGATGAGCTGATCCAGAATGTTATCCAGTATCCACACAGGGACAACGTTCACCCAGCTATCCAAGAAATCCACCATGGATCCACAGTTCCTCGGCTGCCACCGCGCCACGATGTTCCTGACATATGGCATCCAGATCTCCCACATCAGTCTGGCAAGAAAGCCCAAATAAATCAAAGTGAAGCTCAAAGCTACAGCCTGGGCCTAAATAAACTAAATGGGAGCAGTTAGTTAAAGCTGCTTCTTCTCTATAGCTGCAAACTGGATTTTAACAGGCCCAGCAAGGAAATCCTCTGGAAAAGCTCCCTTGTGTCTGCTCTTTTCCATCCCTGAGGAAGCAGCAGAGGAAGATGCTGCACAAAGTAGAAATCATTTGTTCTTTACCTGTGAAAAGCATCTGTTGACAGGTCCTGCCCACTGTGGGATAACAGCTGATCGTTTTCCAGAAGGCTCTTCCACTTGGCTATGATCTCTGTGCCGTATGTACAGTCCTGGGAATGACAGGGCACAAATGGTCCATATCATTTTCCATTAACTCCAGCTGGGATCTGCACAGAGCAGGCTGAGGGTGTGCTGAGCACAGCCAGCCTTTTCACCTCCTCTCAGGGCAAGCCAGGAGCTTTCAGTCTTAATTCCAGAATCCCACAATCATTCAAGTTGGAAAAGAACTCCCAGACCACTGAGCCCAACCTGTGCCCCTTACCACCTTGTCACCAGCCCAGAGCAGTGAGTGCCACATCTGTTATTTCCTAAATAACTTTTAGTAAAGTCCTGCCAGAGAAAAATCTCACCTTACAGTATTAACACATCTCCAGGGAGAGGACAGTCTGAACTTTAGCAGGTGTACAGAGAGATCCAGACTGTATTCCAGCCTAAATGCCACTGAGGACAGACTGTGCATCTCTGATACTTGACAGACAAATCTCTCCTGCTTTTGCTAAAAAACAACAGCTAGAGATTTTTCACCAATTTTTTCATCCCAACACTCATAAAAGGGATTGGTTTTAGCCTTACAAACTCCTAAATTTTTACCCAGCAAATGTCTGAGAGTGGGGACAGTAGAGTTTCATTTTGTCTCTTTTCTTTTTCTCCAGACTGATCAGGAATTTAGAATCCCAGAACCCCAGGTTGGTTTGGATTTGAAGGGACCTTAAAGTTCATCATGAGATGAGCCACCTGCCACAGGCAGGGTCACCTCCCACTAGACCACACTGGGGACAAAGTAACAAAGATTACTGGAGCCATCAAGTGAGAGCTGCAGATAACTCAAACCAACACACACCTTGAGGGGATCCCAGTTCTTGAAGTATTCCTTCATGAGGGGATAAACTATGGCCACTGCCAGGTCCACCCTGTCTGACATCCTGTACTCCTCGTAGTACTTGTCCTGCAGGGTCTCAAAGATCTTTGCACACTCATCCAGGGTCAGAGGGTTCTCACAGCCCGGCTGCATCCGCCTCTCACACTCCTCCACCATGTCCAGCACCTTGCTGAGGTTGCTGATGGCCTTCTCCTCGTGGGACAGCACCTCAGCCATCTTCTGGATCTCGTGGCTGAGGTTGACCACCATGTCCCTCTCGTACTGCAGCTGCCGGTCGCTCTGGATGATCTCCTGCTCCGTGATGTCGATGAGCAGCTGCAGGTTGTGCTCCAGCTCGGGCAGGGCAAAGCCCTGGGGCTTGGAGTCCTTGCCCAGGGGTTGCTGGGGGCTGTCATCTGGGATGTTGTGCTTGTGGCTGATCTGGCTGTAGCTGTAATAAACCTTCTGCTCCCGGCCCGTCATGTCGATCACCTGCCAGCACACAGAACAGAAATTCTCTAACAAAAAACTTTCAGCTTCACAAAAGGAGAAAATCCCTGACTCCAAATTGAAATCTGGAGATTTCCAAGGACCTTAAATACTCCAGGAGGCTGCTAACATACACTGTATTTGAACAAGGGGATTGCTTTCACAGTGGCCTTCTCCACACACAAGGAGTTACAACAAGTAAGAGACAATCTGGAATCAGAGCCACAAGAATCTCCTCACCTCATCCCAGTTTCACTGAATGATTCTACAAGCAGTGATCTTGCCATTCGTCACTGCACTTAGAACTTTTATAATTTTATAAAGATACTTTAATATCAGATTCATCATTTTATTGAGTTCCCTTACTGTCCCTTTGAGGTAGAAGATGGTTCAAACAATTCCAAAAAGGACAACTGTGCTTTCAGAAGTGGATGAGTGTTGATTATGACAAACGTGAAACAACTAAACTTAAATTGCAATTAACCCCCTACACACAGTGACATTTAATCTGTCACCACATCCAGGTGACACAGAGCTGTTATATGGCTCGGGGATGAGTTCCATGAGGCTGCACAGGCAGTTCCTAGGACTGGCTTTACTGAGGTTACCGGTGCCTAAAATGTGCTGGTGACACCAAAGGGCCCAAACTGTTCCTCAGGGGTCACCTCTTGGCTTATCAACCTCACCTTGACCTGGGACAGCTCCTTCTGAGGGGCTGCAAGCTGCTTGCTGATCCTGCCTTTGGCTTTCAGCTCTTCCACTGTTTTGTAGCTGTACTTGGGCTTTTTCTTGCCTCCGTTCGGGTCCTTCCGCCACTGGCTGAGCTCCTTCTGAAACTCCTGGACAAAAACAGCAGAGTTGAGGTGGCTGCTCTTTGTCACACCCCAAATCTGCCTCTTTTTACAGGAAAATAACCATCAGATCAATGAGGAATTTGTACAGGAAATAAATGGGAAGGGGAAAAGCTCATGCCAAGCCAGCTTGGATGCTGTGGGCCAGTCACCCACCCTATGGATTAAATGAACAGGATGTTCCTGGTCTTTTTTTTTTATTTAAACAAAAGACAAAGACTATTTATGTGGGGGACTCCTCAAAGGAGGGATTCTAGCAAAGCTACTGAAATAGAGTGAGCCAGAAACAACAAAGAACATTATAGTGACAAGGAAGATCTGCCTAAATGAAATCAACGTGCTCTGTGTTTGGATTCTTATCTACAATGAGCCCAAACAGTTTTCTCTGACACAGAAATTAAGAAAACTGAATTTTGCACACAGAACAGCAGGGAAACAGCAAGAACCCCAGAAATACCTCCTCAGTTTCCTCTTCTGAGTCCACCACAGGGAAGTCCTGCAAGGACTGCGTGGTCCTCTCGGAGCCATAAGCGCCCACAGCACCTTTGCCTTTCCTCTGCTTGGCCTCGATGGGGTTGATGATTCCTGGCAGGATGGGAATGGGGTCAGCAGGAGCACTTTGTGTGCTGGGAGAGAGCTGAACAGCCAGGCTTTCCCTGTGAGTTACCAGATCAGCACCAACACCCTCCCTGGCACTGCCTCCAGCACTGTAGTGCTTCCAACATCACCAATTTCCTGTAAAAATTCCCTGTAAAATCACTTCATCCCTGCACACACCAAACTGCCAAAGCACAGCCCTACTCCCAGCCACATTTCACTGCCTTTTTATTCTGCTATGTAAAACAGCATCTCCTTTCCTGTGGGATGGCCACCTTTGGAATTTACTGCCTTTCTTCTTGCTCTTTTTCTCTTGCAAATGACCACAGGTCAGTTTGAACACCCCTGACTCTCACCACAGGGCTCGGATCACTGGCAGGAAAACAAGAAGGAAGTTTAAGCCGCCTGGGACTGGCAGTTCTTTAAGGAATCCAACTTCTCCCCCAAATCCCCAGTTAACAATAATAAACCACCAAACACACTGACAATACCTTGAGCATTCTTCCCCAGACCCCTTCCAGGGACATATCCCATCTTCTGGAGAAGCTTCTGCCCAATGCCTTTAGTGTGTCTCTCCCAGCTGCCAAAATCCACAAAGGACTTGGAGCCTCCTACGAAGCCTTTCTGGCTGGGCTTGAAATTTCCACCCTGTCAAAAAACAAACACAGGCTTCAAATAACCAAAGTGTGCAAAACTCCCCTCAGAAGGTTCTTCCCATACTGCCCAGCTCACTGGAACCTCGCTTGTGCATCCATGAAGGACCTGTGGAGATCCCTGAAATTCCTTAGATAGGGAAGGAAAATCCTGAAAAAACTCTGGCTGACAACCTGACAGTTCTCAGGTTCCACCACCAGATTTAGCTGAAGCTGATTCCTGATTCTTTCAGGTTTTAATTGAAAATAAGGGTCTTTGAGTTTTAATCTATAACATGCCTGGATTTGTCTGTTCTGTGAAAGCAGAAAAATCAAGTCTCTGAAAGGCAGGAAACCACAGGAATTCTCTGCTTTAAACCTCACTGACCAAAGGGAATATTGAGAAAAATGAAAGGACTGATTCCCAAGGACACACAGTTATTATATCAATGTACAGTTGTGCCAATGATTTATTATCTTGATTTTTGTTTTATCAATGATACAAAATCCAGAGCACACACTTCCCTTACTGACACATTTGGGACTCTGGTTTAATTATTCCTCCCTTTTTTAGTGTTCTATTACACCTTCACTGCCCTCAACCGCAGCCTGAATTTCATAAACATAAAACAGAGAACAGTAAATTTCCTGGAGAACTCACTGTCTTCAACTTCTTGGGCACAAACTCCTTGGGAATCTCCTCCTGCTTCACAGGCTTCTCATCATCATCCGAGTCCTCATTCGAGAGCTCCTCGGCCGCCGCCTTCCTCAGCCCAGCGCTCACAAAGCTCACGGGGGCCGAGTAATCCCTGGAGCTGCAAAACAAGCGAGAATCCTGCTCATTCCTGCAGGAGCCCGGGGGCTGCTGTGCCTTACACCCCCCAAAAATGCGATATTAAAGGCTGTCGAGCTGTTTAACCCTGCTTTTGCCAGGCAATCCCCATCCTCCCCCCTGCGCTGCACAGGGAGCAAGCATAGGGAAAATCTCTACAGGTGAGGGGGTCCCGAGTGCAGCCCAGGCTGCTTGGGTGGGTGTTCACAGTCGGGAAAGACACAGGGAACAAGGGGGAGTTCCAGGGAACAGGGGAGCTCCAGGGAACGAGGAGGATTCAGGGAACGAGGGGGAGCTCCAGGGAACGGGGGGGAGCTCCAGGGAACGGGAAAAGACTCCAGGGAACGGGAAAAGGCTCCAGGGAACGGGAAAAGGCTCCAGGGAACGGGAAAAGGCTCCAGGGAACGAGGAGGATCCAGGGAACCGCGCAGCTCCTGGGGTCCCTGAGCGGGGTCCCAACCCGGCCGTACCGCTTCCCTCCGAAGCTGGGCCGCTCCTCGTCCGAGTCGCGCTCGGCCCACACGCCGTAGGTCGCCTCCTCCTTGGTCTGGCGGTGTCGCTGACGGTGCGGGTTGAATTCGTTCTGCAGGTCCCAGTCCGACACCTCGAAGCTCTCCATCTCCACGCCATCGTCTCCGTCCGTGCCGTACAGGTGCGACATCGACATGGTGGCTCCGCTGCGATGCCCCAGCCCGCTCAGGGACCCCAAGCCCCTTCAGGAACTCCTGACCCGGGACGCCCGGCCCCCTCAGGAATTCCCGACCCGGGACTCCAAGCCCCCTCACGAATTCTCGACCCGGGACCCCCAGGTCCCCTCTCCGACCCCAGCACCGGCCCCGGCCGCGACGCCACAGCGGATGCGCCCCATTCACTTCCGGTCCGCTCCAGCAGCGCGCAAGCCCCGCCCCAAACCATGGAGTCGTCAGGAACGGAGCGGCCGCGCCGTTAGCGCCGCCCTGTGGCCCGGCGGGGTAGAGGGGGCGGAGCCCGCGCGATTAATAATTAAAATATTAAATATCAAATCAACACTTTAATGGTGTCCGACACCTTGGGTGGTGGGGGGGAAGGGGGGCATATATTAACTCTGCAATAGCCTCTGCAGGGTCGGGGATGGGGTTGTGGGGAGGGCACACGCACCACAAAGGCTCTGCAGGGCCAGGGGGCTGTTCCTGACCCTGGGAGTTGGGAACAGCAGGGCCGGGGTGGCTCTTCCCGATCCCAGGAATACGGAACAGCGGGGATGGGAGGGCTGTTCCCCACACCGGGAACGGGGAACAGGATCACGAGACACAAACGCGATGTACGGAGTCCTCCAGCCACGGCACAGGTGATCTCCTGCCGTCCCCCGAGCCCGGGTTTCCACAGCTGCATTCCCCACAGAGCACTGGGACCGGCCGGGGACGTTCCCGCCGTGGAGCACGTTTGGCCTTTGCAAATAAATGCAAATACATTCCTGGAGCGCAGTCATTTGGCAACAGTAGGAGCAAGCAATATGCTTGGAGAACAGATTTCCACGGGCCCACTGCACACTCGTCCTTCTCGGGCAACAACAGGCCACTGGCAGCGTTCTGGAAGAGACAGAACACAGGACCTCAGGGGCAGGATCCCCTCAGGGGCAGGATCCCCTCAGGGGCAGGATTTCCTCAGGGGCAGGATTTCCTCAGGGGAAGGATCCCCCTAGGGAAGGATCTCCTCGGGAAGAGGATCCTGTCAGGAGCAGGATCTCCTCAGGGGAAGGATCCCCTCAGGGGCAGGAGCCCTTCAGAAGCAGGGTCCCCTCAGGGGCAGATTCCCTCTTAGGAACAGGATCCTTTCAGGGGCAGGATGCCCTCAAGAACAGGATCCCCTCAGAACAGGATCCCCTTGGGAGCAGGATCCCCTTGGGAACAGGATCCCTCAGAATCCCCTCAGAACAGGATCCCCTCAAGAACAAGATCCCCTCAGACTAGCACAGCAAGGCCTGACTGAGGGTTTAAAGCCCCTGTGACAGAAAAAATGACCAGAAAGGAACCAATTCTCAGCCCAGGACAAGGGAACATACAGTTCCTGATCTTCCCTCAGTGCTTCTGATCTTTTTCTAGCCCAGCCATCTGCTTGTACACAGAAAGTTGCTTTTAAAGGATCAGTTTTAGTACCAAGAATGGTATTTTATGCTTTAGCATGGAGGAAGAACATCCAACACATCAACAGTTGTCTCTGGAGCAGCAGCCCAAGGCAGCAGCTTTGTTTTCCATCATGTTTTCCTTTGTTTTCTATCCCCTTCCTCAGGTCCATGGCACGTCTTTGGAGGCAGCTGGGGAGCAGCTCAGCTCATCCACACATTCCATGTGTCCCTGCTGCCCGCGGGGACGGGCTGCAATAACCCTCCCAGGCGGCTGAGTTTCATTTTGCAGCTTTAATCCTGTTCCCAGAGCTCAGGAAAAGAATTCCTTACAATTGGTCCCACACAGCAGCATTGTGTGGGAAGATCTGAGGCGACTGTGAGGGATCCCTGGCACCAGGAGTGTGCCTGGAACCCCAGCAGATCCACAGAAATCACACAAACCAAGTGCTGGTCCTGGAGCAACACAAGCAGATTTGCCCAAATCCCAAAATTAAGTCAACAGGGTCTTACCTGGAAATCATTAATTTTCTTAGTGAGAAGATGACGTGTTCTGAGTCACCTGAAAGAGCCCCAGAAGAGAAGGGTCAGCTCTGAGCCAGCATTCCCCAGGGAAGGCAGCAGCAACCAGGTACCCTGGTGTGTCCCAAACTCCCAAACCCTCAGGGTGCTCTTACCTGCAGGTGACCTTTGAGATTGGCCGGTGTTTTATAATCCCCCTTTAAAACCTGTGGGAAAGAGAACCTGGAGTGACCCCCTGGGGCAGTGGAATCACCTTTGGGTCACTGCTGTCAGCCATTCCCAGCCTTCCCAGGGAAAAAGCTGCACCTTGAGTGCTCTGTCCTGCTCTGGGCCCTTCTCTCCAAAACAGACATGGAGGGGCTGGAGTGTGGCCAGAGAAGGGAACAGAGCTGGGGAAGGGGCTGGAGCAGCTGAGGGAGCTGGGAAAGGGGCTCAGCCTGGGGAAAAAGGAGGCTCAGGGGGGACCTTGTGGCTCTGCACAGCTCCTGGCAGGAGGGGACAGCCGGGGGTGTCAGGCTCTGCTTCCAGGGAACAGGGACAGGAGGAGAGGAAACTGCATCAAACTGTGCCAGGGGAGGGTCAGGCTGGACACCAGGAGGAATTTCCTCATGGAAAGGGTGGTCAGGCTTTGGAAGGGGCTGCCCAGGGAGGTTTGGAGTCCCCATCCCTGGAGGTGTCCAAGAACATGCTCCATGTGGCACTCAGTGCTCTGGTGGGGAGGATTGGGCACAGCTTGGATTTGATGGTTCTGAGAGGCCTTTCCGAACCTGAATGACTCTGGAATTCTGTCATTCTGTCATTCTGTCAGTCATTCTGTCATTCTGTTTTCCCTGTGTGAATCTGTTTCCCCCCCTGCTCCATCCCGACCTGGCTCTGGAGCTTCCCTTGCTCCGGAGGGCTCGGTGAGCCCCTGGCCTGTCCCCTGCATGGCAGTGCCACTCACTCTGTGCGTGTTGTTGACAACCAGGGGGTCGGGGTGGCCGTAGTTGGGGGGGTTGGCGTAGGGGTCGTAGCCCAGCCTGGCGAGCATGGGGGCGATGTGGGCCATGTCCTGCAGCACATCCCCCGGGATGTGCCCGATCCATTTGGATAACGCCTCCATGTTCACCGGCTTGATCACCTGGTCTGTTGACCTCTCTATCCTGGGGAGAACAAAGGAAAAAAACAAAACCACACAATGGTTGGATTTCACGCATGTGCTGGGCTCACACACAGCTCGCTGCCACCTCCACAGAGAACCACAGGATGGGATCTTAAATCCATTTTAAATCCCATCCTGTCCCACTCCCTGCCATGGGCAGGGACACCTTCCACTATCCCAGTTGCTCCAAATCCTGTCCCACCCAGCCTTGGGCACTTCCTTGGGTGGGGTAGCCACAGTTTCTGTCCCTCACAGCTCTGCTCTGGGGAAGCAGACCCTGGCAAGGGGTTCCACAGCCCCAGAGGCTGGATCCTTCTGTTTACAATCATGGAATCATTAAGGCTGGAAAAACCCTCCAAGATGAGTGAGTCCAACCATTCCCCCAGCACTCCTAAGGCCACCACTAACCCATGTCCCAGCTGCCACATCCACACAGCTTTTAAATTCCTTCAGGGATGATGACTCTACCACTGTTCTGTTCCAATGCTTAATTTACCCTGTCAGGAAAGGAATTTTCCTTTTTATCCAACCTAAACTTCCTCTGGCACAACTTGAGACTGCTTCCTCTTTTCTTACAGGAGGGATCTATCCTGCACTGGGACAGAGGGTTTCACCAGGACACCTCTGCTTATCAGAGGAAAACAATATAAGATGTGTGGGCTGTAGCACAGATCCACCTGGTGACCCCTATGAATATTCAAAGCCTGATCTAAGCAACCTGGACCAATTTACTCTGAGCAAACAGGGAAGTAGAGCTGGCTGCACTCCCAGGGCATCCTGGAAAACTGGAGCAGCTGCACATCCCCCCGTAGCTCCTGTGCCCTCACCACCAGGGCACCATCAACTGATATGGAGACTTGGATAATTCCCTTACACGGCTGATTAAATTTTGCTAAGCCTGACTTAAGCCTCCATTTAGAAAAGAAACAGCATTAAAAGAGGGAGAGAAAGTGGGAGAAGGCAAACACCCCCTACACATGGAAAGGGCAGGAGGGAGTGCTGGGTGTGCCTCCACTGAGTAGGTATTACTTTTATTCTGCAATACCAACCCCAAACCTGGCAAGAACTGCAGCTCATCATCATTAGCAGCACAACTAATCACATCAAGGAGGCATCTGAGGACGGGTGGAGAAAGAGACATTAAAGAGCTCACTTTTCAGAGCAAGCAGTTCTTTGCAAATTAGAGACTGAAATAATTTCTGCAGTGTCAAGAGAGATTAAACAGTCACCTGCTCCTGAAATCCTTGCTTGACAAGCTGTTCTGTGGAGTACAACAGATTGGGAGCATTAAAGCCATCTCTTACTCAGGAACACAAACCCCACTGCAGTACAATGTGCTGTCCCTCCTCCCCTAAAACCACACACAAACACCAGCAACAGGGCTCTGTCCCACTGTAGCCTGCTTTGTGCAATGAAAAGCTGAGGAAAGAGCCGAGACTCACTTGGAAAGGGACACCCCACCGGGTTTCCCAATGAGCTCCTCGTGGTGCAGCACCGTGTCGCTCCAGGAGATGTCCAGGAACCTCATGATGTTGTGCATGGACTGCTCGGGGTGCAGCACCAGCTGCTCGTAGTAGACGGGCAGGCAGCGGGCGCGGCCGATCTCCAGGCACTGGGAATACATCACCTCGATGGCCTTGTTCCACTTGGTCAGGCAGTCCCGGTAGCTGTTCAGGTCGAAGCCGGCGATGGTCACCTTGCGCGTGATCATGGAGTGCACCGAGGCGCGCCCGTCCCGCACCATCAGCAGGAACTTGGAGTTGGGGAACAGCCGGGACAGGTACACGGAGGACTTGAGCGTGAAGGGGTCCTTGTTGCACAGGTACCTGGCTGGCTCGCCGTGCTTGGCGATCACCTCCAGGATGAAGGCCTGCATGGCCGCGTCCAGCACCTGGTCCGTCACCCCCGCCTCGTCCAGCCGCATCTTCTCGCGGCCGGACTTGGACCAGGCCTGGCGCATGGCCAGCACGCGGGGGATGATGCGCGTCTCCTCCCCGCAGCGCACCTCGGGGTGGGCGTCCAGCATGGCCCTCATCAGCGTGGTGCCGCTGCGGGGGACGCCGCCGATGAAGATCAGGGGCATGTCCTTGCTGTACCGGTACTCCACGTGGTTGGCATCCACCATCACCAGCTCCTCGTTCTCCGGCCTCATCAGCCTGTGCCTCCTCTCGCTCAGGACCTGCTGGCACTCCAGGACCTGCTGCCCGAGGTGCAGGGTCACCATCAGGGCTGCCACCGAGCCCAGCAGCAGCAGCACCCTGCGCGTGGTGACCCGCATCCTGCTCTCCTGGGCACAGGCTGGGGGCTTCAGCTCTCTGCTAGCGAGTGTCCAACCCCACGGGCATCTGCAAGAGAACAGCACTGTCACAGCAGTGATGGGATGCTGACACCATCCCAGATTTCATCACCTCCTTCACTTATCAGCACCTCTTTCATTTATCAGCACCTCCCAGGCTTGGTGCCCTACACCCAGCAGGTAATTAAAGTCTGCCTAAGTGCACACCCAAAGAGAGAATTTCTGCATTGTGCTCCCAGAAACACAGGTTTACAGCTGGAGCAAAGCTCCAGGAATGTTTTGGAGAGGAGGGGCACTGTATATTCAGAGACTTCTTAAAACAAAATCTTTACAGAGAGCCTGCTCCATCCCAGATGAAGCCCAGACCCAAGCTGTGGTTATTCCTCCCAAATCCAAGTCAGCATTCCAGCACTGCTCACCTCCTAGCCACCTGCATCCTCCCTACATTTTGTTTAGTTTAACCCTATGGTCACAGGGGAAGGGGAAGCTAAAATAAGAGAAAAACAAAAGCCTCTCATGCCAGCTTTAAGGGTCTGAGTCAGGAGAAACCATTAGAATGAAACACTGAAAGATTCAACCATCTGAGAGTGAACAGCCACACACAGCGTTCACCACCCTGCCCTGCCTCGGGAACTGACCTGACAGAGAAATCCGTGAAACTTCATCTGGCACCGAGACTTTTTGGGGTTTTCCACGGCTCGGCAGGACATCCAGCAGGAAGGCTGCAGCCTCTGCAAGTGCCCAGCTCAGCTGCGTGCCCGGAGGGACTCCCGGGAATGCTGGCACCACTTCCCGCCCCCTCCCCCCGTCCGCCCCAGTTGAGAGTGCGGGTTTTGCAATCTTCCCCTGGGCTCACCCCAGGATTTCCAGTTCTTTGTGATTATGTGGCTGGGGCAAGAGCTGAATGGAGTGGAAGGAACGGGCCGTCCATGGATTCTGTTTTGCTGACAGGCCAAAGAGCTGCTCCAGAGAAGAGTTTCCCCCCACGGTGAAGGAATACATTGTGCAGCAGCCCATGCGGAGCAGGGAGCAGGCAGGAGAGAGCCTGGAGCTGGGCAGCTTTCCTGCTCCTCCTGCCAGGCACTCAGGGACTCGCTCTGCTCCCCCCTTCCAGTCCCTGACATCCCACTCCACCATCCTGGACTCCACCCACTGGCATGTATCCACTCCTGCCCAGGCAGTGCCTCTCTGCCAGCCCAGGGACGCTCTCCCACAACCCAACAGCACAGCAACATCACCACCAAAAGTATTTTTGTGGCTCTTTACTCCCTGGTCCACCCTGACCAGCTGCTTGGTAACATACCTGAAGCTAAACAGCCTCAACTGCATCCCCAAGTATGAGATAAAGGGGGTGGATTTGTTGGGATGTAGATCAGAGGGACATCCAACAGCTCTGGCATTTTTGCAGCACCAAGCAGAGTCAGGGCCATTAACAAGACAAGTGCTGCTCCCTCCTGCTCTCTTCATCTGTTTCTGTCATGTAAATATATTCAAATATTCACCCCAAAATAATTGTAAATGCCACAAGACCCATTTCAATGGATGGCAGAGGAGCAGGCAGGATTTAGGGCCAACTGGAATAATTAGGGCAATGCAGACCAAGACAGGCTAATTAGCAGCAAAGGCTAATCATGAAAGGAGGCTGGAGCACAGAAGTGCTCTGTTCTCCAGGAGAACCAGCTGACAGGGAGCAGTTCCCACCGAGATGCTCCAGCAGCTCCGGAGGGAACAAAGGGACTCTCATATTGTGTTCATGGGGCTGCCAGCTGTGCCAGGGGAGGTTCAGGTCGGACATCAGGGGGAATTTCCTCATGGAGACAGAGATCAGGCCTTGAGAGGGGCTGCCCAGGCAGGTGGTGGAGTCCCCATGCCTGAAGGTGTCCATGGAACACCTGGATGTGGCACTCAGTGCTCTGAGCTGGTGACAAGGTAGGGACCAGGCACAGGTTGGACTCCAGCTGGATGGTCTGGGAGGGCTTTTCCAACCTGAATGATCCTGGGATTCTGGAAGTCCCTGGGGACTGAGCCCTCACTGCTCCTACCCAATGCCACCACATGTCACTCTGTGTGGGGAGTGGGAAAGGCAGGGATTTGTGATTCTGTCACTGCTGAGCTCTGAACTCTGGCTCTGCCCCTGCACGGCAGCGCCTGGGCCTGGGAGGGCCAGAATGGGACAGACCTGTCCATAGGATCACCTGGGATCAGCCCTGTGCACAGCAGTGCCTCCCTGGGCCCCATAGGGCTGGAATGGGACAGACCTGTCCATGGGATCACCTGGGATCAGCCCAATGGGCTGGGAGGGCCGAGCAACACCCAGAGCGTGGCTGGGTCACACTCACACCTGCTCACACTCTCGCACACTACTCACACTCACGCACGCCCTCGCACACTACTCACACTCGCTCACACCCTCGCACACCTGCTCACACCCGTGCACACCCACTCACACTCGTGCACACCCGCTCACACTCACGCACACCTGCGCACACTCATGCACACCCGCTTACACTCATGCACACCCGCTCACACTCGGGCACACTCGTGCACACCCGCTCACACTCGTTCACACCCTCGCACACCTGCTCACACCTGTGCACACTCGTTCACACCCGTGCACACCCGCTCACACTCTCGCACACCCGCTCACACTCGGGCACACTCGTGCACACCCGCTCACACTCGTGCACACTTGTTCACACCCTCGCACACCTGCTCACACCTGTGCACACTCGTTCACACCCGTGCACACCCACTCACACTCTCGCACACCCGCTCACACTCGTGCACACCCGCTCACACTCGGGCACACTCGTGCACACCCGCTCACACTCATGCACACCCGCTCACACTCATGCACACCCGCTCACACCCACTTACACTCATGCACACCTGCTCACACTCCTGCACACTCCTGCACACCCGCTCACACTCGTGCACACTCTCGCACACCCGCTCACACTCTCGCACACCCGCTCACACTCGTGCACACTCATGCACACCCGCTCACACTCGTGCACACCCGCTCACACTCGTGCACACCCGCTCACACTCACGCACACCTGCTCACACCCGCTCCCACTCACACTCACCCCTCACAAAGACTGTGAATGATTGGCATTGAGAACTGGGAAGGCCGGAGCCCGTTCAGGCTGGGCTCTGGCTGCTTCCTGGGCAGTGTTAGCTTTCTGGAAACGTGATTAAAAGGTTCTGTTTGTTTCTGTGATTTTTTGGATACAGAGTGTGATAGTTGTTGTCTATCTACCTAGTGCCCGGGGGAGTTCTTTGCTGTCTGAGGCAGTGCAGTGGTGCCCCAGAGAGTTTGTGTTCACTGCTGGTCATGCCACAGGTGTGCCTGCACTCTTGGGTCAGTGACTTGTGCTGGGCTTCGTTTTCTGCTTTTCCTCTGCTTTTGTTCCCTTGTTCTTACAGTAAGCTCTTCAGTGAACAGTGCCCAGATGTGATAAAGGGCTGCTGTTCGAATAAAACCAGCAGTTTATAGAATTTTAATTTCCAGCTGCATAATTAAAACACTCCCATGTAAGGGAGAAACGCTGCTCAGAGCTCTTGCTGTGATCTGGGACAGAATTTTGTTTTTGTTGTTGTCATAGACTTAACCATAGGATTTGTTCCCTGTCTGTTTAGGCCATCTTAGCCAAATTGCCTGTTTAAATAAATGTTGCAACAGAACATCAATGAGTTCTTAAGTCCTGAGGTTTCTTTTTGAAGCTCTTTTTGAAGCTAATAAAGTGCAGTGTTAGAGGGTATGTACTCCCAAGAGAAAGACTTCATTTGAGACAAGGTGAAACTTCAAGGCAAATAGGGATGTGTAGATGGCACAATGAGACAGAGCTCTTTTGTGAGATTCTCCACTGAGAATTTCCTAAAATTTATGGGCCTCATTAGTCTGTGAGGGAAGATGGATGGGTCATTTCCTCCCCAGCAGACATTGTGCTGGAATCAGGGTGTAATTAGGTTCCAGAGACAACACCCTTTCAAATGCCCAAGCTGGCTCTGAGAGCTTCCCACTTGAGCAGGATTAGGGAGCTCTCAGAGGCTACTCTGGCAGGGAATGATGACATGGGAGCAGAAAGCAAAGCACCAGCAGCAATCTAGGGCTGAAACTCCTGAGTACAGCTTGGACACGGCAGTACAGGGATGTCACACAAGGGCAGGGGCTATGTCCCTGGCCAGCATCAGGGGGCTAAGGCTGGTTCCAAGGAAGAAGCTGTGGAGGAAGGCATGTTGTGGCAGTTTTGTGTTCCCCTTGGGATGCCTTTTGCAGCTGCAGTGTGCCAGGAGCTCTGGGCTCTGTGGTTTTTAAGACCCTAACCCTAGGTGTAACCCTAACCCTACCCCTAGGTGTAACCCTAACCCTACTTCTAGGCAGAGCACTAAAATCAGCCTTGTAAGGCTGGCACCCAGAGTGTGGGGCAGGATGGGGACCAGTGGGGACGTGATAGCAGAGTGACAAGAGGTCATACAGGCAGCAAGTCCTCCGTATTCCCATGCTGACGGGACTTGAGCATGAAGAAGGCTGACACTGTGTCGTGCCAGCTTGTGAAAGCAACACAGGATCAATGGGGCACCAGTGGTGGTGTGGACAGATGTGCAACCTCATGAGACAGATGTGCAGCAGCCAGCCAGCCTCCCAGGGGAATCACACATCCAGCAGCTTGCTCTTACCTTTTCCCCGTACGGTCATGGTGCTTCTAGTTGAGCTTCATGCTGAACCCGTGGCCACCAAAACACCTGATGGGGAAGAGAAGCCACAGTGTTGATTTGTTCATTTAGCACACACATCCACTCCCCTCCTCAGCACCTTCCCCTCCTCCCCACAGCCTCCTCTGAGCCCCAGGGAAAGGTGTTCCTGCTGGAGCTGGTGGCCCCAGCTCATGGTCAGCACTGGCAGCTGGACTTGGCACACCTGCCCTGAGACACCAGCACTGTTCACAGAGCACAGCCAAGCCAGGAGACACAGAGGGAAGCAGCAGGGCAGCTGCTCTTTTAGGAAATGCAGCCTCCTGGAAAAGAGAGAGGCCTCAGGGGGACCCTAGCAGCCTGGATGTTTAAAGCCCAGGGGATGACAATCCAGCTGGGCACAATTCCAGCACACACTGGCCAGCACAACAGCCTTGACCAGAGGAAGCAGCTCCAGACTCGCCTGCTGCAAATGCTGAAATCAGGCACACGTCAGACTATGACCAGAGCCCCCAAATCAGTGACAGTGAAAGGAGACAGAGCCCAGAGGACCTGCAGGCCTGGCAGGACCTCCTGGCTCCAGCCCCAAGAACAAAGCTCTCTCCAGCCTCACCACCTGCCAAGGCAGTAGCACTAGCCCTGCACAACATGGAAATCCCTCCAGATTGGGAACCAATCCCCTGGACACTGGGTTTCCCACAAGGACTGCTCCATGCCAAGGAGCACAGCAGCCTTGGCTGGAGCCATCCTGCAAGCACAGAGCATCCTGGGGACAGTCTGGGACACGGAGCTGCAGCAGAGCACCCCGAGGGGCCAGGAGCTGGCGGATCACCAGATGTCACTCTGCTCCCAGGATCACAGCATGGACATGGGACCATCTTGGGGTCACTGCTGCTGGGACATTCCCAGTCAGCTCCCCCTGGCTGTGCAGCAGGTCCTGGCCTTGCAGGATGTTCCTGAGAACATTTCCAGTAGTGACACTAATGGCTATTCCAGTCTCCTCTCGTGCCATCGAGTGTCACCGGCCCCTCCGCCTCAGCACTAAAGAGAAACCAGAGGGAAACTCCACCCAGCAGGAACTCTACAAGGGCTTATCCGCAGTGCAGGCGCTTCCCTGCGAGGCTTCCTGCTCAGCCTGGCCTCCATGGAGGACAGGATTCCAGCTCCAGACCAGGCTGCAGCTCCACGCAGCAGCAGTTGCATCCCTGGATGTGCTTCTGCAGTGCCCCGAGTGCTGAGGTGCAGGGACAGAGGTGGTCCAACAGCCCACCCAACTCACCCTGCTCCGGAAACGGCTCCAGATCCTGCCCAGGCCCAGACACACGGACGGACACACAGACGCACTTGTTTGTGACTTCCTTCCTGATGCTGTGCAGGGCGTCACCACCAGCTGGGCTCCAACAGCAGCTCTGACCGAAACCCAACCAAAACCCCTGAGTCAAACCCCTGACCTTGGCACCTGTGCTGGGAACGGGTAAAAACCACCCCCAGAACAGCCCAGGAACCGGCACAGCACTATCAGAAGTGAGGAAATACCATTTGTTAAAAGTGTTACAAACAACCACAGAAACAGTTTCTATGTTTCTATGAGAAGCCCCATGTGATCTAAAGCTGCATTTTTCTTCAAACCATTCCCAGAAATGAGTGTCATTAAGTGTAGCCTCCCCAAAAGATGTAGGTGTGGCCTGGAAAATTTGAGGTCAATTTGTTGGTGCTTAATAAAAGGATGAGGATCTGCAGACGCCCCTGTGGCGGAACAGCAGCAGAAACTGTGGTCAGCAAGAAATGTCCCAACATATCCAGCTCACATCTTTACAAATCAGCAATATTTAATTACTGAATTGATAGATAGTCCCCAGTTCATTTACAAAAGTAAACACAGCTTGCCTGAGGGCCACTGCTTCATCCCAACCTGAGCTCAGTCCAATGCTGGCACTGCTGATGAGAGCTCTGCTCCTCCTGGATGCTCCTGCTGGCAATTTCCAAACACTTCCCAAGTATCTCTCTTAGCAGGACTGGAATGCAGCGAGCATGGGGCATGGGGCATGGAGCATGGGGCCAGCCCCAATCTCCACCAGGAGCACACAGAGGCACCACGGGGGTGGCTGTGGTCACTGAGTGCAGTGTCAGCCCTGTTGCACAACCCACAGCTCATGCTCCTCCACCCCAGCACTGCCCAGACTGGGATCGATCCCATGAGACAGGAGGAACAGAGTCCAACCCACTCACCCCAGGGGTGGGACAGGGGCTCTGCACCTACCTCTGCTGCAAGTGTGCCATGGCCCTAAGCCTTGGAGAGAAGATATGAAAATTAAGCTGCAGCACTCAAAAAAAACCTCCACAACAAAAAATAAGCTGCTGTCAGCCTCCACGTGGCAAGAGCAGCACCACTGAGAGCAGGACGGGTTTGGTGACTCAAACTGAAGCTGCACTGCAGGTCATGAACCCAGGGCATCCACTGGAACAGAGGCCAATTCCAGTGAAAACACAACCAATCCCAACAAAAACACCTGGGTCTGGAGCACTTTGGAGTTCTGTGTCCCTTGGAAAAACCCCCAAACAGTACTGACAGCCCTGTGGTTTACACTTGCACCGCCGCCATCACCCCAGGGAAAAATAACAGTCAAAAGAGTTCAGGGATGAGTGTTCAAGCAGCCACCTCAGCACGCAAAGCACACAGAGGCTGCTCCAGCTGCATCTTAACACCCAACAAGCTCAGGGGGCAGAGGGGAATTTTTTCTCACTGCTGAGTACCTATAAAAATAAACCAGCAGAACCTGCTGCCCTGAGGATTAAGGCAGCGTGCGCCAGCTGCAAACACTTTCTGGCTCAGAAAAGCCTGCAAGGTGAGAGCCCTGAGCCACACCAATCATTCCAGCCGAGCATCCCAAAGAGCCCAGCCAGGGATAGGGGCACTGTGTGCCAGCCAGCTCCAACAGGCTCTAAATCACATCAGCAGAGGATCCACAGACATCTCACAGCACAAACAGACTGTTGGTTTATCGCCTCAAGGCTGTTATGATTAGCAAAACATTTTATTATCCTGCTCAGTGGTACAGTGTTCCTCAAACAATAAAAATCCCACCAATTTACAGTAACTCCCCTCCACCCATCCCTCGTTCCAAGCATGGCGACAGCATTTTATCATCAGGAGATGCAAACCTCAGCATTCACCCTGCCAGCCTGGCAGAGACACAGCCTTCAGCCCAGAGTGGCAGATTAATTATGGAATGCCCAAGGAGGAAGCTGCTGGCAGGACACAGGGATGGAGGCACCTACCCACTCCCCAGCACCTGGCACCGTGTGCCCGCACCGCAGCAAGGCTCAGGCACGTCAGACACACTTGTGCTGAAATGGGACACGAGCTCTGCACTTCAGAGGGAGCTCCTGACTTTTAATTAACCCATAGAGCTTCAGCCTTCCTTAATTACTCTGTAGTTGCTGCCTCAGGGGGACAAAGGCAAAGCCAGCACAGGTCCACTGATGGTGACACTCCCATATTGGCTCCCCTTGTGCCCTGACCAGTGACTCCACTGTTCTGCTGGAGGAAGGAGCTCTGGGAAAGCACTGAGCTCTCCCCCAGCTCCTCTTGCCCAGGGAAGCTGTGGCTGCCCCATCCCTGGAAGTGTCCAAGGCCAGGCTGGATGGAGCTCTGAGCAACCTGGTCTAGTGGAAGGTGTCCCTGCCTGCAGAAGGGGGTGGAACTAGAAGATCTTTAAGATCCCTTCCAACCCAAACCATTCCATGATTCTATGATTCCTCTCCATGCCTTTGATCAGGTCCCTCCAACTCGCAGCCCTCGTCCAGCGTATGTCTTGGGAATCCCCATGGGAGAGGGGCACTGGGCAGCTGAGGGTTGCAGCCCCCCTGTTCACTCGCCATGCTTGATGCAAACACAGCTCTTCCCTCACAAAACTGCACAAATATTCCCTTGCAGGAATGTGGGTGGTCAGAGCCTGCCATACAACAGGGAGGAAGAGAAGTCAGAGGAACTGGTAGAAAAAACACCAAGTATCTTCAAAAAATATTTTCCCAATCCACACGCCAAACCCTAAGTCTCAACAAGCTCCATTCTTGCATGCACAAAGATCAGGATCTGCAAATAAAAAATTGTTTCTGCAAGACAAACCCCAAAACCTCAAATTTGCTTAAGAAACAAAATCAAAGTGTTTTATTTCCCCATGCAGCAGCAGCAGCCCTGGGAGCACTGCCTGAGGGCAGGGCAGGGCAGCAAGGATGGAGGTGCCACTGCTCACCCTGCAGGCAGGGATGGGAGAGGGGACACTGCTCCCCATCTTCCCCAGCTCCTCTGCTCGTTCTTGTCCTGTTTCCTGCAGCTCCCTCAGGAGAACAGACCCAAGCACAGACCAGCCCCAGGATCTCCAGCAATGCCCAGCCATGCTCAGCACAATGGATGCCATGATGGCAAGCATTTGGCGTCTCCACAAAGCCAGAAACTTTGGCAAACACTAGCACCCACTTCAGCCATGTGTGTTTGTGGCCTCCCACTCCCAGCCCCAGCGAGGATGGGCAGTGACCACTCCCAGGCCCTGGCAGGGGTGAAGCCCTTGTGAAACCACCGATGGAAGAAACGGAACCGTCTCCTTCCGAGCCTGCGCCACTGCTGCCTCGTCAGCCAAAGCACCCAGAACAGCACATCCGAGCTCCTTCCTGTCTGCACCAGCCCAGCTGGAGCCCTGCTCCTCCTCTGCTGCCACTTGCATCTGCAAACGCTGGGCCACCAAGGCCTGTGCCCATGCCCTGAGTGCCACCCAGCCACGCTGGCTCACAGCCAGCTGTGAGCACAGCTGCCCGAGGGCGGGTGGCTGTTATCCCACCCCCCTTGCAGCTCAGCCACTGCTGGCAACAGCTGCTCACACCACAGGGTCCCTCCCAGCACCGAGCAGGAACAGGAGTGCTGGAAAAGCTTCCCCTGTCCCAGCACAGCAGCCTGTGGCTCCAGAACCAACATGCCCGTGGCCGTTCCTCCGTGGAGAAGCACCTGCATGCTTCAGCCCCTGCAGAGCCCTCAGTCTCACTCTGGGGTCACTGCCTGGGAGTGCACAGTGGGAAGCAGCTGCTTGCTTCATTTCCGAATGCTGTGTGTTGAGCAACCCCCGCTGCTGCTCTTGTTTGATGTCCCTGGGAGGGGACAAGGGGCTCCTGTGGCAGGGCCACCCTCCTGCCTGCAACCCACACCGTGAGGCACCACAGCACGGACTGGGGACCAAAAGGGGGCAAAAAAGGCATCATTCACCTTGAGAGGGAAAATCTTTGAGAGAATTCCTGCAGGAATTCTGGAGGCAGACAGGGCTTGGAAAACAGAGTGAACCAAAGCAGGCAGCCAACACCAGGGCAAGCTTCTCCCGGGTTCTGTGTGCCCGCTGCCTGTGCAATCTGGAGGGAAACGTGCTCAGCCGAGGCATGAGGCTGAGGTTCCTCAAGGCATCACAAATTCATCACAAGGCACATCTGCACGGTGCCAAATAAATCCACCTGCTGGGGGTTTGTTTTCTCTCTCCAAAAATCTTCTTGACAGTCCCCGCATTTTAACAGCGCTCCTGCCATCCCACACATCCCCAAAGGCTCAGCGTACCCGGAATGCAAACTGTCTTTGGAAAAATCTCCTTAAAATAGCAGCAGAAATTACTAATACCGTTTGTAAAACCTACAGGCAGAGGATGGCCATGGCATGAGCCTGACCATGCTGGTGAGCCCACCAGCCTCCTGCAGAGACCCCAGGCCTCAGCCTGCCACATCCCCCCACAGTGAAGCCCCCCAATGCCAGCTGCTGTGGGCGATGCTGGGGAGGACTCACACAGTGCCCAATTCAGCTGCTGTCCCCTAAATTCCAGGCTGCCTCCCTCGTGTGACTCCGCACAGACCCTGGGCTCCCTTCAGGCTCTGCAGCACAGCTGCTCCTGTGGTGCCACATGCAGCAGCCTCGGGGCACCAGCTGCCACTGGCATGTGATGGCAAACCCCGCTTGCAGGCGCCTGTGTTGGCACTTGACAGCTCCTCACGAGCAGCCTACAGCATCCCCACAAAACACAGGGCAAATCTGGAAACCTGTTGGCACCCATCATTGGGATCTCCCCACTCACCGTTGCTCGGTGCCTGAGCAGGAGGGAGCAGCACGGCTGCGCTGAGGGGGGACTCCCCTCCCAAACCGAGTCCAAGCAGCCAGCGGGGCCTGGCACAGGGAGGTGTCTGAAGGGGTTTCAAGCTGTGAGATGACTTTTGGACAGAGCCCGAGCACGCAAACAAACACAGAGAGGGACAGAGCAAAGGCCTCTGTGATGCAAACCATGCAAACCATCCCCTGCCTGTCCAGGAGGGCAGCCCAGCTCATGCTTGCTGGCTCCACTGCCAGCAACTCCAGCCACGAGTCCCAAGGAACCTGAGCTGGACAAAGCGTGGGTGTCGCATCCCTGCCACACAGGACACAGTAACAGATGGGCACTGCCAGGAGAGTGCCAGTGCTTTGTGTGGGCTGCAAGGTGCCAACACAGCTGCTCAGGAGCCCGTCTGCCCCCCTGCCAAGGGACCCACATCCCACAGCCACCCCGACCTAGGTGCTGCCAATACCTCTCAAGCCTCAGCAGAGACCCACAGGTGCAGCCTCTCACTGGGCACCCACCCTGCCCAGGCCACCAGGCTCATCCTGGTATAGAAGGGTAGTCCCAACCTTGGCTGAGCTCTGGACACCTGGACAGATGGACAGCCCCAGCCCATGGGTGGCTCTGTGTATGGCAGTGCTCAGGTTATGGGGGCACAGCTTGATGCTGGGCTGCCAGAGGGGAGCCACGGGAGGGGGGAGAGGGCACCGTGAGCCAAAGAGCAGAATGGGAGGACAAAGGTAGGAGGAGGACCCTGCACTGAGCACCCTGTCCCACCTGCCGTGCCCATCCTGCACTGTGTTCTGTGCACTGAGCACCCTGTGGGCACCTCAGCACACCCTGCACCCAGCACCACACTCTGAACTGAGCACTGAGCATCCTGCGCTGAGCACCCCGCACCGAGCATCCTGTCCTGGGCATCCAGCACTGCTCTGAGCATTCAGCACCGAACACCGAGCACCGCTCCGTGTCCCCAGCACCGCACACCCAGCACCGCACACCCAGCACCGCTCCGTGTCCCCAGCACCGCACACCCCGCACCGCTCCGTGTCCCCAGCACCGCACACCCCGCACCGCTCCGATCACGCATCACCGCCCGGTGTCCCCAGCACCGCGCACCGCGCACGCCCCGCACTGCGCACCGAGCATCCCCCGCCGCTCCGCGCCCCGTTCGCTTCGTCCGCGCCACCCACCGAGCCCCGAGCCGCTACCAGGCAGCGCCCGCCGGTACCGGGCACCGCCCGCCCGCTGTCACCTGCCAGCCGGCGGGGCTGGGGGCACAAACGGCGGGGGCACACGCTGTTCCTGGGCCGGGTCTCTCCCCCCGCTGCTCCCGGTGCCCCCCCCCCCCGCACTCACCGGGGCCGCCGCCGGCCCGGAGCGGCGCGAGACGCGGCGACGTCACGCGCACGCGGGGCCGGGATCCCCGCCCGCCGCTCCGCGCGTGCGCCGCGCGCGCCGGGCACCGGGCGGCACCGGGCGGCACCGGGCGGCACCGGGCGGCACCGGGCGGCACCGGGCGGCACCGGGCGGCACCGGGCGGCACCGGGCCCCAACCCCCGTCCCTGCCCGTCCCCCTGCCGGTACCGGCCGTGGCTCCGCAGCCGTCCCCGCCAGTCGCCGGGAGCGCTGCGCATCGCGCTGCCCGCGGCCTCACCGTTATCCCCGGTCGCCGCCCCTCTCCCGGTGCTGCCTGTGTGCAGCGCCCTGCCGTCACTGGTATCGCTGTAATTAATTACCGCCGTCGCTAATTAGCGGCGTGGGAGCTCAGGGAAATGCCACCCGAGGTTTCCCACCGGGAGGCAACGGGATGGGAAGGGGGAATGAGGCCGCAAAGAAGTGCCCGGTGGGGAGGGACAGCATCCGAGGGGGGGAAAAATAAAACTCCTTGAAAGTGAATCGGTCTTTGATTAACTGCAATTTCGGCTGTTAATTAGTGCCCAGGTGGATTCTGCGGGCAGGGACCCAGGACCCTTCGCAGCCCCCCGATCCTGCAGGTGCGGATGGAGGCAGGAGCCTGCCCTGATTCCATGGACAGAGCCGGGAGCTCGCTCTGATTCCGTGGACAGATCCCACAGCCCGCTCTGATTCCATGGACAGAGCCGGGAGCCCGTCCTCATTCCGTGGACAGAGGCAGGAACCCGCCCTGATTCCGCGGCTCCCAGGGCACCCCGAGTCCCCCAAGTGAGAGGGTCCCCACGGGGGCTGGTGGGGTCAGGCTGCAGAGCCTTTGCCACCCCTTTTCCCCACACCGAGGGTCTCCTGTGTCCCAGCCCCAGCGCGGGGAGTTCCTGCATGACACCAATTCCTTGGCAAAACCCCCCCTCCACCGTGTCCCACCCGGCTCCAGCGCAAGGCTGGCACATCCCGAGCGAGCGGTTCATGCAACACCGACCCCCGAGCAGTTCTAATCTTCTGGGTTTTTTTTAATTTGCCTCACAAGGTAGAGTACATCCAGGGAATGTGCAATGTACAAGGAAAGTGCTGGGCAGGCGAGCGCGAGGGGAGGCGGGGGTGCCCCACGGGGCCCGGGACTCGTAGCTAGCAGGCAGCACGCTCAGTCGGAGGGCGCGTCGGGGGTGACAAAGGTGCCCTTCTGGTCCCACTGCATGTCCCGGATGCGGCGGATGGACTGGATCTGGGGCTGGAAGGCAGACCACTCATTCCAGTGTCGGAAGTCTCCGGTCTCAAAGAGGTACTGGTAGCCTCTGTAGCCAGGGTACTGGTACCCGACCCAACTGTGGGAAAAGCAAACACAGGGCACCTGAGCGGGGTCAGCCACTCCAGGCAGCAGCCACATGGCTGGTGGGTGCTCAGGGGGCCGGTGTGGCCTCCCTGTGCTGGCCACCAACCTCTGGGGGACGGGCCACACCGCTAGAAACAGCCACACCACCCAAAACTGCCATGCCAACCAAAACCAGTCATGCCACCAAAACCAGCCATGTCACCACTTTCTGTTTGCCTGAGAGCCCACAGCAGCTGGTTAGGGAGGACAGGGAGCTTGGCACGAGGCAGCTGCCACTGCAGCCCAGCTTACGTTCCACTGGGCACCTGCACGCTGCCCACGCGGTCGCAGAAGCCATAAGCCCAGAGGCTGGGCACGTCGTCCTCCTGGATTTCCATCTTGTTGCCCTTGAAGTCAGCAGACTCGTAGAGGGAGATTTTGTGGTCCTCAGCCTCCTGGGGAAGACAGAGGGAGGGTGCTGGGCAGTGTGGCCAAAGCCCTGGAGCTTTGCTGCAGTGAGGCATTGAGCACACAGCCCTGGGCAGACCCCACCAGGCCCTCTGCTCCCCAGCACTCACCATTTTGATGGGACGCATGGACATGAAGCAGTCGCTCCGGTAGCTGCTGGACCAGGTGTCCCAGCGAGGGTACTCGCCCTTCTCCAGGATGAACATCTCCCCACGCATGTTGGCCTGCTCGTAGGCCACCCAGCTGGGGAGAGAGGTGGGCAAAGAGCGGGTCAGGTGCCACCCAGCAGTTCCCCTCCTGCTCAGCCAGCTTTCAGGACAGTGGAAGGGTTTCCAAAAAGGCTGAAGCCCCACCACTCTGCTCCCACCTTTCTCCCAGCCCAGGCACTGTGGCCTGTGCAGAGGCAGCGCTGATCCATGGGCTCCCAGCTGGAAGCTCACTGGTGTGCGAGTGTCCAAACCTGCAGCGGGCACCAGCACTCGCAGTGCTCCTCTTCCTCAGCTGGGGAGCAGCAGGACCCCTGCGCAGCTGGTGACCCCACAGAGTCAGCTCAGGACTCTGTTGTCCCTCCTGCCCGGGCTGTGTAATCCTGGCATGCCCGCACGCCTCATTGCTCCAGCGCCAGCCAGCGCTGGCACCTGTCCCACTGCTGGGAGTGGGGCTCACTCAGCTGCAATGTCACCTCCTCAGCAGAGCCACGAGGTGCTGAGGTGCTGGGAGTGTCATGGGTGTGGGGCTCCAGAAGCCCCCAGCACCACAATGGTCCTGCATTTGCTGCTTCCCCTTTCCCTGCAGAACAGCTCTTCCTGCAGATGCCAGCAGGGGTTTTCCTGCAAGCAGGAGATGTGTTCAGGTACCCCAGGCTGCACAGCCTCAAGCTGCCTGCTAAAGCTCAGCTCGGTTGTTTTGCTTTTGTCTTTCCCTGAGCACATTTTTGGGTGCAGAGTTCCATTGGTGACTCTCAAGAAGCTTCTAAGGACCCCAATGACACTCAAGTTCTCTCCTCCCAATTTCACCCTTTCTGTGTCTAGTGCAGCTTCCCAGGTATCATATCTGAGCTCCTTCCAGACTGCTCCATCCCCCATTTGTTTCAAGAAGAGTTGGATATTCTGGGTTCTTAATAAAAAAGTCATAGGTGCTGCATGGTGTCATTCCAGGTCACCCTCCAGGTCCCTCATGGATGCTGTCAGGACAAGCCATGTCCTGTGCATCCTCCCCACAGCTCTACCAGCCCCCCTGCATTCCTGGGCATGCTGTTTCCAGCCAGGCATGGCACGGTGGGATGCTCTTTCAACATGGAGATCATCTGTCTGCTCAGTTATCAGCTTTGGGGATCGTTTTTGTCCCTGCCTGTGTCAACTGTTCCCACGGCTTTGCAACCTGCCCAGCCCCCTTGTTGCTGCTCAGCTGCCTGGGTGCGGGCGGGTGCTTGTCCCTGCCCATCCCTGCCTGCTCCATCCTGGCCCAAGGATCCCACCTCATTTCACCTTGACTTCTCTAAAATCATCAGGTCCCTTGTGTTCCGTGGACAGCTCCAGGTGGCTGAAATGATGGACACGTTTCCTCAGCCCTTGGCTTTGCCTCTGGTGCCCTTTGCTTTTCATGTGGCCCTGACATCCTTCCCACCCATCCTGGCCCTCCTGTCCTCCTTGAAGGAGATCCAGGATGCCCGCTCTGCTCCTGTGCTGGCCCTGCTGCCCAGGCAGCAGGGAAATCCTGAACATCACATTGTGCCCAGGGCTGTGTCCCCACCCACCAGGAACATCCCCAAGGTCACAGCCCCCTCCGTGGCTGGGGTCACTTACGGTCCAGAGGTGACAATGACACTGCGCACCCGGTCGAAGCCACGGTCAGCCAGGTTCAGGCACTCGGCGGTGAACTCCATCTGCCTGCCCTGGAAGTTCTCCTGGTCGAAGACAACAATCTGGGGATGCAAGGAAAGGGTTGGATGAGGACAGGCACACTCAGGGAGGGCAGGCTGGTGCTGGGTGACCAGTGCCCGAGCCTTCTGCTCCATGTGTCCCCCTCGGCTCTCCAAGCCTTCCTGCAGCTTCTTGGAACTGGTGCCCGCCCGTGCTGAGCTGGGCTCCGTGCAAGGGCATGCCCCAACAGCTGTTCCTGCTCCAAGATGGCCTCATCCTGCCCTTGCTGCTGCTGGTGCCCCCATTGGTGGGAAGGAGCTGCTTCTCCAGGTGCTCTGTCTGCACCTTGGCCTCCTCAGCCTGGCACGGTGTCACCGGAGCCCTTGCATTACTCACCCTCCCGTGCCAGCCCTGCTGCAGTGCCTCAGTGGCATGCTGGCATCACTGTGGCATTTCAGTGCTGGCCTTGTCACCCCTAGTGTCCCCTCCACCTCCTCGTAGGACCCCTGCATGCAGGGGGTGACCAGAGGGAACGGGTGAGAGCAGCCAGCCCTGACACCACAACCCAGGGGAGAGCATTTCCCAAGCCTGTGGTCCCCAACAAGCTGTCCTGGCCAAGGCACCTTCAGACCATTCCTCCTGCAGCAGCTGCCCAAATCCCGAGCCTGCTGTCAGAGGGACAGAGCAGGGATGGCATCGCCCACACTTCCACAGTCCTTCCCCCTGGAACAATCTCCTCCTGCCCTTGTCCCTCAGCCCGGAGCATGTCCCTGCACACATGGGGAGCCACAGGGCTTACCCTGAAGGCTTCTGGGGAGGGCTCCTCGCCCTTGCTGTTTGCGACAGGAGCAGGGTCGAGGGATGGGGTTGGAGCAGGAGCTGCCTTCTCCTTGTCATCCGCAGCCTGGCCGGGAGCAGTGGGTTTTGTGGTCTCAGACATCGCGGTGGTGGGCTCAAGTCTGTGACAGGGCACCAGCAGCAGGTTAGAGGGAGGAATGGATGTGGGCACCCACTACCCACCCCAGGAAGGGTAACATCTGCATGGGGTGGGTGGGCAGGGCCAGGAGAGGAGCTGCTGGAAGGTTCTCCAGCAGGCACAGGAAAGGATCCTGCCTTCACCAAGGGGATCACAGGAGGTCTTGGAGTCCACACTCTCCTCCTGTGGTCAGGAGAGCCCTGAGCATGGTCCTGGAGTGCCCAGGGATGGGGCCTGATGCTGTGCCAGGCACCGGGGCCATCCCGCACGGGGTGCACTGGGAGCCCGGGGGGCACCAGGGCAGCGTGTGAGGGGTGGGAAGGGGACAGCCCTGTTCTGCTGAGGCCCTGCAGCTGGCACCCTGCTGCGGCCCCGCAGGTCAGTGTCAGCAGCAGCTCCCCGGGGAGTGGAGAGCGGTGGGATGCTGAGCACAGAGGTGCTCCCAGACGTGACCACCACAGCGGTGGCCACGGCTTAGACCCTGAGTTTCCCTCTCCCCACCTTGGGTCCTCTGCAGCCCGCTGTCCGGGGACTTTGTCCTCTTACCTGGGCAGCTGCTGCTTCTTGTTGGAGTGAGCGGGCTTGTGTTTCGGGGCGCCGCGAGGCCCCCACTTTATAGCCTGGCAAGGGCAGACCCCCGGGCGGGCTCACAAAGGAACTGCCAGCTCATCAGTGTCTGCGCGGCCGCCCAGTCATCACATCCTGCAAAGCGCTGGGCGAGCTGGAAGCCTCTCCCCGGCCCCGTGCCCAGCCGCTGAACCCAGCACTTTCCTTTGTGCCCCCGGCACAACAGAAGACCTGACCGTGCCACTTTGCAGCGCGCCCGGCACCCGCTGCCCCGCGTGCGGCCGCCCCGGCAGGGCATATATAGCCCTGGCACGGCCCGGCCGGCGCCGGCACCGGCTCAGGAACACCTCCCCCGGCCAGCGCCCCGGCCCCGGGCCCGCGGGGACACCCCGCTCCCAGCCCCGCCGTGCCCGGTGCCCCCCTCCAAACACTGAACCTCTCAGGTGCTTTGAGCATCGCCCCGTGCCCGCGGCGCTGCTCTGGAGATGCCAGAAAGCGAGACCTGAAATGTTCTGAAATGCTTCAGGAGTCAGGGTTTTTCCAAAGGATGTGTAATCGAAGCTGACACTTTCTGAACAACCTGAGTGCCTGAAAACAGTGTTTGTTCTCCCTTGGGAACGTCCCTGCTCGATGGCAGGGTTCTTCCTTTGCTTTTTAGCCCATTTTCCTCATGCTGTGGTCACCTTGTAGCACCCCTGGTTCTGCCACCATCACATTCATGGTTTTGGGGCATCAGCTCTGTCCGACTGGTGCAGGAGGGTTGTGGGTGGTTGATTGGGGATGCACTGGCACCAGTCCCTGCAGCAGCTCTGGTGCCACATCTCCCCCACCCCATGGCACCTCGGGAGGACCTTCCCCTGAGCCCCTCTGAGCCTCTGATTCAGCTTTTCTGCACCTCCACACCCCTGTCCAGCACCCTCAGCTTCCCGCAGCATCCAGCACCAGCAGTGTCTCACCCGGGGGTGTGTGAGCACAGGGCTCAGAGCCCCGTGTGCTGCCCTCCTCTTTTGTTCCTCTCATGTGTCACCCAGCAGTGGTGGGATCCAGCTGCACCCTCTGGGCCATTGCACAAAATCCCCAACAAAAAGAATGTATTGATCCCTTCTTTTCCCAAGGTTTTTCAGGAGGTGTGCTGTGCCCGTGACACGGCTGGGTGTGGGGTCTGCTGCCCCATCACCCTGGGCACTGGCCCAGTCTGGTTCTCACCTTGATACTGAGCAGTGTTTTATGATTCATGATTTCAATTTGTGCTCCTTTCCATGGTTTTTATCCAGATTTCTAATTTAACCTGCCCTCTCTTCCTCCCAGAGCCAGCATGGGTGCTCTCCCTGTGCTGCCTCCCCTGTGCCTCCTGGGCATTAATCACCAGGTCTCACCCACCCCCTGCTCCTGACTCTGCTTCCCCTCCCAGTCCCCAGCACCTTTGAACCTGGATGTTGGAAAACCAGCTCAGAGAGGCTGAGCCCTGCTCCTGATGGTCTCTTTGCTCCTTACTGAGCACTCAGCATCCCTGTGGGCTTCCCTGAGCCAGGGCTGACAGCAGGGATCGATCCTTGGCCATTCCTGAGCCCCCCAGACACAAAATCTCTGCCCTGCCATGGACCCTGTGCCCTCACTGCGCCATCCCTCCCTGGCACAGGGATGCACAGCTCCAGCACAGCCCTGGCAGCAGATGGGCACTGTGTGGCCATGGAGGGCACGGGCACAAGGGTTTGCTCTGCCCTGGTGAGTCCCACTGCCCGTGGATCTCCTGCTGCTGCATCCCTGCCTGGCACTGAGTGCCACTGTGGCAGCACCGGCTGCAGTGACCGTGTCACACTGCCAGGACATGGCGTGGACAGTGAGCGAGTGGTGGTCACGGTGCTGGTGGCCAGCACAAGCTGGGTTTAGCTCAGGCCACAGCGAGAGGCCAGGGACAAATTGTGCCAGTGCCAAGAGGGCTTTTGCTGGGCTTGCAGGTGGCAGGGAGAGCCCGTGCAGCCCTGCTGTGCCCTGGGGCAGCCCGTTGTGCTGAGCCTCCCCATGTGCCCTGCTCTGCCTCCCCCAGGCTGCCCGGGGCTCACAGGGCTGCTGCAGCTGCATGAGGGGGATTCTGGCTCAGCCTCCTGGCAGTTTTCTAGCAAATTCTGTCCCAAAACACAGCACTCCCTGTGGACAGGGTTTTCCCATTGGGCTCGAGAGCCTCCATTGCCTGCTGCCTGCTCTGAGGGGCAAGGCTGGGTAGGTGCCTCTGCCGAGCCACTGTGGAACCCTGGCAGCACCCCAGGATGGTTTGTGAGGAATGTGGGTCACTGTAAGGTGTTTAGGTCCCCAAAGTGTGGTGGCAGCAGAGTGTTTCCAGCACACAGAGGCAGGAGGCTGCTGCAGCTCTTCCCAAGTCATGACCTGCACCTCCAGTCCCTCCTGTGCCTTTTATACCCCCACCACCACTTTCCAAGCCCCTGGTCCCCACTTCTTTTGGTGTCCATGGCTGTTGTGTGCCCAACTGCAATGAGCCATCCCGGATTTAGGGTAGAGCCACTCTGCCCTGGCAGGGAGAGCAAGTGGAGACGTGTCCTTCCTCCCACTTCCCAGAAAGGGGTGAGGAAACCTCCCCACGCCCCCAGAGCAGGCAGCACTGCCTGCGGGGAGGGGGAGCGCTGCCAGGGCTGGGACACGGCCCCAGCCCAGCCCCACGCCAGGGAGGGCACGTGGCAGGAGTGTTGGCAGGGCCTGGGGGCGATGCCCCAGCCCTGGAGCTGTGGGGTGGGGGTCAGAGGCTGTGCCCGGTGGGCCAGCTCCATGTACCGGCTCATCAGCGTCTCTGACACGGCGCCTTTGTTCTGGCCAGTCCCTCCTCCCCGCCATGTGCTGAGTTAGGGGTTTCAGTAATGCTCCCCTGGGCTCTGTCTCTATCTGGAGGCTATAAAAACCCAGCTGGAGGCTGCTGGACATGTCACCTCCCTGGGCACCAGTGCCTCACCCCAGGTAAGCGCTGGAGCCTGGGGCAGCTGCCCCGTGCCCGTGGAGGGGCCTGGGGGCGAGCAGCTGTGGGAACAGGTGGAGGAACATCCAAGATCTGGGGTCAGACCTCTCCTCAGCACCGGGAGCTGTGGTGGGGGTTGGGGGATTGGGGGCTGTCCCTGGCTGTGCCAGTGGCAGGTGTTGATGCTCAGTGTGGGCACACAGCTGACTCTGCAGTGCTCCCAGCTCAGCACTGCCCTGCCAGCACCAGGGCTTTGGCTCAGGGAGCTGCCAGTGGGAGGAGGAGTTTCCCTGGGCACGGGCAGGGATGTCTGCCAGGGCCAGGTGCCCACTGGGCCAGGTGCCCACTGCTCCACATGGCCCTTGTGGCAGCTCCAGCTGGGCAGGGGGAGCCACAGAGCTCTTCATCTGCTCCAGCATGGAGCAACTCCCTTGTTGTCCCCCACACTGCTGTGAAAGGGGGACAACAAGGGCTCCTGAGTTCATTTCCATCTGGGCACAGAGGCAGCTTGAACTGTGCCCTTCCCCTGTGCTCTGGCAGAGCCACCATGAGCCACCGCTGCAAGAAATCCTCCGGTCTCTGGAAGGTACGGGAGCCCGGGCAGGACCAGCACCATGCCCTGTGAACACCCGGGAATGGGGCTGTGATATCTGCATCCCCAGAGCCTCCTGACTCCCTCCATTTCCCCCAGATGGTGGTGTGGGATGAGCCTTTCTTCCAGGGCAAGAGGCACGAGTTCACCACCGACTGCTACAGCACCCCGGAGCACGGCTTCAGCACCGTGCGCTCCTGCAAGATCGAGAGCGGGGCGTGAGTGGGGGTCCTGGGGCACTGCCACCCCACGGATAGCAGGGGGGTTGGAGCGTGGAGGCCTCCACAGCTCCTTTTGCTACCCGAGCCGCCTCCTGCGGGCACCGCTGGGCGCAGCGAGCACAGCCCGGCTGTGAGTGGGGCGGTGGGCACGCCGGGGCTCTCACCCCTCCCGCCCCGGCAGGTGGGCAGGCTTCGAGCACTGCGGCTTCCAGGGGCAGCAGTTCGTGCTGGAGCGCGGCGAGTACCCGTGCTGGGAGGCGTGGAGCGGCAGCAACGCCTACCACGTGGAGAGGATGTGCTCCTTCCGCCCCATCGCCTGCGCCGTGAGTGCCCCCGCCCCGGCCCCCCCCGCGGGGCAGCCCCCGGAGCCGACCCCTGGCCAGGGTGGCAGTGCCAAAGCTGTGCCCGTCTCGGCCGCAGGACCACGGACGGAGCAGGTTGATGCTCTTTGAGGAGGAGAACTTCCAGGGCAAGCGGGCAGAGATGAGCGACGACTGCCCCTCGCTGCCCGCCCTGGGCTGGGGCAGCAGCACCGTGGGCTCTTTCCTTGTCCGCTCCGGAGCGTGAGTACCGGGGGTTCGCAGCCTGCCGGGACCGCCGGGGCGCGCAGAGGGGCTGAGGATGCTGTGGCAGAGGGACTGAGGATGCTGTGGCAGCTGCAGGGCCGAGGATGCTGTGGCAGAGGGGCTGAGGATGCTGTGGCAGAGGGGCTGAGGATGCTGTGGCAGAGGGGCTGAGGATGCTGTGGCAGTGGGGCCGAGGATGCTGTGGCAGCTGCAGGGCCGAGGATGCTGTGGCTGGGGGGCCGAGGATGCTGTGGCA
Source organism: Molothrus aeneus (assembly GCF_037042795.1). NCBI lineage: Eukaryota > Metazoa > Chordata > Aves > Passeriformes > Icteridae > Molothrus > Molothrus aeneus. The sequence goes on along the minus strand of NC_089663.1, from coordinate 9,386,760 downwards.
GCTGCAGGGCCGAGGATGCTGTGGCGGCTGCGGGGGCTCCGCGGTGCCGGCAGCCCCGGGTCACCGCCGCTCTCTGCTCTGTCGCAGGTGGGTCTGCTCGCAGTACCCGGGCTACCGGGGCTTCCAGTACCTCCTGGAGAGCGACAGCCCCGCGGGCGAGTACAAGCACGTGCGGGAGTGGGGGTCCCACGCGCAGACGGGCCAGGTCCAGTCCATCCGCAGGGTCCAGCAGTGACCGCGGTACCGGAGCCCCCCCGCCCCGGGCCCCGTCTGTCCCCTGAGCGGGGACAAAGCTCAATAAAGGCTCACTTGTCCGAGGTGGCGCTGGCAATTGGGGATGAGGGCCATGGGGGTGCGTGGCCAGGAGTGATGCCACTCCCAGGGCCAGAGCGGGGCTCTGCAGGGGCAGGGATGAGGTGGAGGAGAATTTTTCTGCCCAGGTGCTCTGTAGGACCCCCACATTCCATGGCCCCACAGACACCATCTGCTCTTCCAGCACCTGCCAGGGGCTGAAAGGAGCTGCAGGATCAAGCAAGTGTGCACCTATCCCTGCCTCCTTGCAGACCCTGTACTCATCCCAGCACTCTCACCCACCTGTACACACCCCTGCACCCATCCCAGCACCCATCCCTCACTCCCGCACACCCAGTGTGCAGCCAAAGCTGGAAATACAGCCGGGAAAGACTGCTCTGGGAAAAAAAAAAAAAAAAAAAAAAACCAAAAAAACAAACAACTCAAAAAAACTCATTTCAGAACAGCTCTGGAGGAAATGTTTGATGTGGTGAAAATGTCCCATGCATGACATTTGCAGCAGCAAGGCCACCAGCGGAGGGAATGCTGCCCAGCAAGAGATTGTCTCCGCAGGAAATCACAATTAAAAAGGCTAAATAGAAGAAGAAACAAAAAGTTGTGGGATGGGCTGGATGAAACCCTCCTGCACCCCAGGGCAAGCCCGGCCGGGGCCGGCAGCCAGGGAGACCCGAGGAGCGGAGCTTCCTGTCACCCCCCGTCCCGGGTACCACCCTGTCCCTGCTCAGCTCCAGAGCCCTGGGGAGACGCGGGGTCCGGGAGCGGGGCCAGCACATGGCCAGGCACGGTGGGCAGCTGGCGGCGAGACCCTGGGTCCCTGGGGAGCCGGCGGGGACTTGGAGAACAATGCGGGAGCCCAGCAGCTGCAGAGCGCTGCGGAGGGGCTGTCACAAGCCCGGACGGGAGGGGAGCTGTCCCCGGCATGGGGGGGCTGTCCCTGGACAGGGCTGTGTCCCCAAGCAGGGCTGCTCTGTCCGTCCCCACCTCATCCTGCCCCCGTGTCCCCAGGGGCGGGTTCCACACCCCCTGTCCCCCTTGTCCCGCGTCCCCCGTGTCACACCCATGGCTGTGGTGAGCCCGTCACGGCAAACGATGCCTGGCAGGGGGTGACAGTGGCATTTGCAGCGGCTGTCGTGGCAAAAGGGTCCCCAGGGTCTCCCGCAGCGGGAGCGATGCGGGAGCGTTGCGGGGAAAAGGTGACTCGGCCGCATTTCCAGCATTAAAATTTAATGCGAGTTGCAGCATCCTCCTGCGCCGTAGGTAGGGCCGGGGGGGCCGGGGGCTGCTGGAGGAGGAGTTTGCTTGGCCGCCTCTTCCTCAGGGATGCTCTGGGAAAGCTCCAGCACAAAGGAGAGGCGCGGCGGGCAGGAGCCAGCGGAACCGGCGCCCCCCGGCCCCAGCGCGGCCCCCCGGAGCAGGTAACGCACCGCGGACACGGCTCCGCTCCCTGCGGACGGGGATGGGCTCTGGGGGCGCGGGGAGCCCCGGGGCCGCCCCCACCTCCGGGCGGGAGCAGGGGCGATGTCACCCCCGGGATTCGGGGGGTCCTGCGGGCGTCGCTCCGGGAGGTGCGGGGCCGGCGGATGCAGCTGATCCGCCCTCTCCATGCCCCAAAAATACCCCCATTCTCAATGGATTTTTCCCCGGTTATAAATAACCCCAGGAGAGGCCCCCCCCCCGGCAGGACTCTCTCCTGCCCCGGGGGGACAGCCTGGGTCCCCTCCCTTTGTTAGGGCAGGAGCAGCCGCACATCCCGCAGCGCATTCCCGGCCACATCCCGGCCCGGTGATCCCGGTGATGCCGGTGGTCCCGGTCCTGAGGCAGCGCTGGGCAGCCTGGCCCCCCCATCGGACACCGACTGCAGCCCCCCCTCCCCCAAATCAGAACTAACTGCTGCACCGCTTGCTTATAGATATATATATATTTTTTATTTTTTTTTTTTTTCAGAATCCTCATCAAGAATAGGGCTCCTGCCAGGTAAATGGATTCTTGCCTGATTTTCAATGCTCCTGGGAAGATTTGTAGCCAAAATGCTGTTTTAGTGCTTTGTCTCGAAGTCCCCATTTTCTCCTAAACGATCCTAGGCCGGGGTTAGAGGCGAGGCTGGGCCAGCAGCCCCAGGGCACAGCCCAGCCCTTCCCTCCCCTCCGCGTTAACCTGGCAGACGCTTTTCTTGCGGAGCCATTTTCTCTCCCTCATTGTCTCGCAGCCTTTTGTGTGTGCGGGTAGGTCCTGCCCTGGGAGCCAGGAGGAGCCCAGAAATAATCAGATTTTCAGGCGTTGCGGGCTTGCAAGGAGCCTTTCACACCCTCACACCCCTTTTGTGCCGGGCTGCCCAGCCCCAGGGCTGCAGACAAAGGCAGCAGTGCCCGGCACCCCTGCAGCAGCACCGGAGCCTGGGCTGTGCCAGAGCCGGGGCTGTGCTGGATGGCAGCGAGGGTCGGGCAGAGCTGGCAGGGCACAGGGCCGGGGTGTCTGCCCACCCTGTGGCATCTGGGGGCTCAGGATGCCCGGATGCCACATCCCAGAGATCCTCTCTCTGGGATCTCTCGCCTGTTGTGCCTTCATCTCCCTCCTCCTTCCCCCAGTGGAGCTTGTGCTCCTCTTCCTCCCTCTCTCCTCACTCGAGGAGGGGGTTTAGCCCCATTTAATTCGGGTGTCCAGCCCCCAGGGCCACTGTATGTGCCACCCACACGTGTGGCAGAGGCAGCTCAAGCTCACGCCCAAGATGAGGGTTTAGGAGAGTCCTGTCTGCACAAAATTGTTCTTCCCTCCCTGTCCCCAGGGATGTGCTTCATTCCCAGGCCGCAGAGGCCATCCTGCCCCAGCACAGGCACGTCCCGCTCGGATCCAGCAGGGGATCCGTGTGCCAGATGCTCAGTGCCATCTCCCCAGCTCATTCCCGCTGCTCCCACCGCAGCTGGGGCATGCTGTCCCCACGGCAGGGACTGTCCTGCCGGCAGAGCCTGCGGCGTGTGGTGACAACGAGCCGCAGGAAGCAGCTGAACTGCAGAGTCACCACAGCCCCGCTCCCCCGGGACCTGCTGCCGTCCTGGTCTGCCCAGGCGGGCAGGGCAGGGCAGGGCAGGGCAGGGCAGGGCAGGGCAGGGCAGGGCAGGGCACAGACATGGCCTGGCTGCTGGCACCGGCCACGTGTCCCCAAGTCCCCGAGGAGATGGAGCAGCACTCACCACAGCACGGCTGTGACCACTGGTTGCCCCAGTTTAGGCAGTGCCTGTGAACAGCAGGGTCCCAGTGGCTCAGCTTTACCCCACAGCAGGGGCAGAGGGGGCAGTGGCAGTGGCAATCAGTCCCTGCCTCCAGTGGGGTTGGGACAGTCTGGGGCATTGCCACCATTTCTGGTGTGGTGGTTCCCATGCCCCTCCTGTGCCTGGTGCAGCTCCTTCACTCTGCAAGGGGACAGGGACAGGAAGGTCCGTGCCCAACCCTCCTGCCAGGCTCCTGGCTGGGCTGTGCCTGAGGATGGTGCCCTGTTTCTCTCCCTTTGCTGCGTTGGTTGTTTCTTTTGCAGCTGCTAATGACTGACCTGAGGTCTGTTCACACAGTCCCCTCGCTGCCCCACAGAGCCATGTGGAACAGGGGACATTGCACAGCACTCCTCTAGTGATGACCACAGGTAGGACTCTGGGGAGGGGACACAGGTAGTGCCAGCCCCATGCTCTTCCACCCCTTCATTAGAAGGGAGGTGCTAGGAAATTGGGATCATCCTTCCTCCTCAAGGCCCCATCTCCTGGAGGGTTCTTTCCAGGCCCCATCAGGGTGCACGGGTTCACACCATCCCCAGGGCCCCTGCATGAGAGGATGTGTCCCCCACGTGTGCCCAGCAGTGGGGAGGGGGTGGCTGCCACAGCCCCGGGTCTCACAGCATCTCTGCTCCTCAGTGCCACCACCCCAGGGGCACGGCCCAGCTCCTGCCTGGCCAGACTGACCATGTCCAGAGGGGACCCAGGCTCAGGAGCTGCCATCACCACCAGGACACGATGCCAGAGCCAGGCTGGCCCCAGCAGAGCACCCTGGTACCCTCTGCCATGGCGTGGAGCCACCAGCCCGGCCACTGCAGGGGACACGGCCCAGAAGATGCGGTGGTGACGTCCGAGGACACGGGGCTGAGCATGCACACGGTTCTCCTGCAAGGTGCTGGGGTGTCCTTGCCTCCCACTGCTGCCCCCAGGCCTGTCCCCTGCTCTGAGCACAGAGTAGGAGGAGGGAGAAGGAAAAGGGAGTGGGGGCAGAGCTGTGCCAGCTCCTCATGGTGACATGATGGGCAGAGCCCACAGGGGCTCTGTTTGTCCCCACTGATCCTGCCCTTCCCTCTGGCTCTTGGTGAAGTCCTGGTGCTTTCTGGAGCATCCTGGAGCTTGGGGAGGAGCATGGGCAGTGAATCCTCCTGTTATGGCCTCTGCAGTGGCCCTGTAAGGGTGGGACCCTGTCCTCACCAAGCAGCCACTCGGGCCCATGTCCCCACACAGGGACAAGGACAGGGGTACAGTGCGCTGGGGGCACACACAGCTCATGGCAGGTGTCACAGCCTCGAAGGCTGAACTGGAAAAGTGTCTCTTGGGGACCAGAGGAGCTCATGCTGTGGGAGGAGGTGACCCAGGGGGACCCAGGGCAGAGGCTTTCCTGGGTGCCCCATCCCAGCCCTGTTTCCTGGGGCACAGTGCTCCTGCAGCTCTTGGAGCAGTGCTCAGCCCCATGGAGAGGCAGCTTCTGATGGGGAGGGGGTGAGCTGTGGGTCACCTTTCCTCTGCTCCATGGTGGTTTTCCCTGCTGGACCTTCTCCTCCCTGCACGTGCAGTGGGAGCTGGGGCAGTCCTGGAGCAGCTGTCATGGTCTCTGCTGGAGCCCTTACCCCAGACACTGCCAGTGATTCTTTCACCATCTCCTCTTCTGCTTCTTGAGCTCCTTCAGAGTCCTTTAGGCACTGCTGGGGCTGTGTCCTCCATGCATCCTGTCTCCCACCTTTCCCAGCACCAGGGGTGGGCAGCCCATGTTGTGAGGGGCCTCTGGTACCTCCCTGGCAGGGATCAGAGGGGCAGATGCCTGCTGAACATTTCATTCAGGGACAGGTTCTGCTGCACCAGCTAAACCCTCCACTAACACCTTCCCAAACGCCAGAGCCCAAAACCGCCTCCTGCTCCTGTGAGCCAGAGCCCTGCTGCTGACAGGCCTGGCTCTGCATGCTGCCAATATTAACCTACTAACCTGCTGGGACCCCTGTGCCCCCCCGGGGCTGCCACAGCCCCTGGCACACGGACTAACCCACTAACCAGCCCAGCGCATGCCCTACTAACCCACAGCAGCCCTGCCTTGTGCCCACTAACCACAGCAGCAGCGCTGCCTTTAAAGGGGAACAGAAAAGCTGGGAAAGGGGTTTGGAGGTGCCAGGTGTCAGTGCCAGGCTGCACAGGCAGGGACAGGCAGGGGCAGCCCTGGAGAGAGCACTGGGCAGGAGTGGGGTTGGGCAGCTCCAGTCCTGGGCAGGAGAGGGGACTGCTGGTCCCTGGGTAGAGAGGGGAGCAGCAGCCCCTGCCCTGGTCAGGAAAGGGGAGCAGCAGCCCCTGCCCCAGACAGGAGAGGGAACCAGCAGCCCCTGGCCCGGGCAGCCCTCGGCAGCATGAGGAGAGGGTTTCTCCCCACTCGCCCTGCCCAGCTCTGCCTGTGGAGCCTGGTGCTGACTAGGAGCCTAAAACGGTTTTATCAGCAGAAGCTTTTCAGTTCCTTTTTAAGCCAGTGGATCTCTGTTACTAACACATTCCTGAACTGAATTAAACAAACTAACCATTGCTGCTTTTCTCTTCATTTCTCTTCCAGTGTGTGTGTCCTGTAAGGCAGACCAGCGCCCTGCTTCTGTTACTAACCTGTTCTTCTGTTCCCACTGTACTAATCCTCCCTGACTCTTTCTCTCTTGCTACTAACAACTCTCTTTGCACTTTGCCTCTCGGGTGCTGTTTGCCATGACAAGTGACAGTGGCTCCTCCTGGACTTACTCACCTGCAGCACTCGATTTTCCGTGCTGCTGAGCATCCCTGGCTCCCGTTTGGTACCATGGGAAAGAAGATAGATGCTCAGCCTGGGGCGCTTTGAATATTTCCCTCTTGGCCTGTTTTCCAACAAATTTCACGTGGCACAATGAGGAGAAGAGGCTGAGTGGCAAAAGGACAGTACAAAGCCATTAATGGCTGTAGAGGCCCAGCAAACCCAGTTTGCAGAGAGATTCAGCCACAGAGCAAAGCTGTTGCCATGAGCCTGTGCTTGGGGCTCTCCTGAGGCCCCAGGTCACCTGTCATGGGGAATGTTCTCGTGCTGCTCCCAGCATTGGTGCTCCTGGGCTCTTCTCTTCCCCCTCTGTGTCTCTCCACAGTTTCTCTTGTGCCTGGTGCATGTGGAAGCCTCTGCTGGCAGCGTGGCCCTGACTAACTCAGCTCTGTGTCACTGTCCCACTGCAGGCTCCCCTGGCCCCAGCCGAGGACAGGGCTGGGCAGTGGGTGTCACAGGTGATGGGGGCACAGCCTGGCCTTTGCTTTCTGTCCAGATGAACATCCCCAGCCTCTGCAGGGACCCTGCCAGGGTGGAGGATCCAGGCCCTGGCCTGCTGCTGGGGGTTTGGCACGTGGCAAGGCACTGATGGCATTCAGGCTGCCATGACCAGGGGGACAGAGCCAAGCTGTCCCTGTGTGCCAGCAGAGGATGGTGGCCCTGTGCTGCTGGGAGGATATGCCAGACTGTGGCAGCTCTCTCAGGGGGGCAGACCCAGACAGGGCCCAGCTCTGGCTGCTCTCTCTTGGCTCTGCCCTGTGCTCGCTGCTCTCATGGCCAGGGCTTCCCCAGACCTGCTGTCACTGGCTGATGTCACTGTCACCGAAAGCAGAGCCAGAGGGATCTCCTGGGTGGCCCCATGACACTGCCACCTCCCTTGCTAGGCACTGAGCCCAGCCTGCTCCTTCAGTTGGGGGAGTCTCATTCAGGCTGTTGGGGGTCCTCTCCCCACCCAGCTCTGTGTCTGTCCAGCCTCCACCTCATCCCACTGGCCCCCCAATGCCACCAGGATGGGTTTTAGGGCTGGTGCTCCTGTGTTCGATGGAAGGGGGAGACAGGGGCAGAGTAGGGAGCACAGAGACAGGAATGGGACAGGAGGACGAGCCAGGTCAGGCCCAGGGTGAGCAGGTTCAGGGCTCCTGCACAGGACAGGAGCAGCACCAGCACGGGGCTGGAGTTGTCAGAGCCCATCTCTGTGAGGGACTCTCCTCCCCACCCCACAGACCCCCCCTTTCTGCTCCAGAGCAGCCCCCTGTGCACAGGGGGACCGCCCAAGGCTGGTCACCCCGGGGAGATGTGGGACCACGAGTCACCTCGATGGCAGAGGATGGCAGATGTCACCCTGCACAGCCTGCACAGTGGGCACAGGCCACCAGTGCCCGTGGGTGGCTGCTCCCCCGCTCAGAGCAGGGCAGGAGGGCAGAGAGGCTCCACCAAACAACCAGGTCACTCCTTTGCCCTGCTCCTGCACCTCAGGGCTCCCTGTCCCTGCTCCCCAGTCCCCGTGGCTGGCAGGAGCTGATCTGTCTGTCTGTCCATCCCTCTCTGCCGTGTGGAGAGAGGCAGGATGTGCAGCCCCCCTTCCAGCTGTGGTGGTGGACGTGTGGCCAGGGCAGCCCAGCAGTGACACGGGCAGAGCTGAGCCCTGGGGACACTGTCCTGCCCAGGCTGGCCAGGGCTGCCCCTGCTCTGCGGGCACAGCCACGCTGGCTGGGCACTGGCCAGGAGTCCCACAAGTGCCCACAGCCCCGAGGATGTCCCCACAGCCCCGAGGATGTCCCCACTGCCTGTAAAGTCTACTGTGAACATGGCAAGTGTGCAACCACCTCGCTGTCTTTGTTTTCTGTCTCTGTGCAGCGTGGGGGGCTGGGGGACCCTGTGAGGCTGGGCTGGGGGTGCCCCAGCTCCCATGGGGGGCACGGGGGGGCCAGGGCAGGCCGTTCTCACCGCGGCCACCCCGGGGACCGGGGCCACCGGGGACCGGGCGGGACCGGAGGGGCGCTGGGTGGGCGGAGGGGAGAAGGAGGGCGGGAGAAGGAGGATGGGCACCCCCGGAACCCCCGGGAACCCCCGGGCACCCCCGGGAACCCCCGGGCAGCCCGGCTGGTGGCTCTGGGAGCGCGGGGCCGTCACCCAGCGCGGGGAGCGGGGCGGGCACGGAGCCCACGGAGCCCCCGAGCCGGGGCAGCCCCGGGGGCCGGCGGGGGCAGCGCTGCGGGGGCTGCGGGGGCACTCGGCGGTGCCGGGCCGGGCTCGGAGGGGGCGGCAGGTGGAGCTCGTGCTCCAGCAAAGCCCGGCGGCCCCGCTGCCTCCCTGGAAGTGCCCGAGGCCAGGATGGATGGGGCTCGGAGCGGCCAAGCTGCGATAGTGGAAGGTGTCGCTGCCCACGGGCGGGAAATGGAAGGAATGAGATTTAAATGCCTTCCGTCACAAACCATCACACGGTTCTGCGGTCCCAGCCTGGCACACAGAGAGCAGGACGCGGCTCCCGCCTGCCTTGCTGCGGAGGGGGAGCCTGGACACCCCCGGCTCTGGGGAGGGCTCCCGGCTCCATCCCGTCCCGGGGAGAGGGAGGGCAGCGGCCGAGCTGCCGCGTTTATTTCCCCAGCGTTTCGTGGTGTCACAGCGAGAGCCCCCAGCCCGTGTTGACAGGAAAGATTTGTTCATTTGCACCAAATTGCGATTCTGTGGAATGGATCCGGGGCGTTTTGGGGAGCGGCTGCGAGCGCAGGGCTCTGCCACAGAGGGGCCCTGCAGGAAGGGCTCTGCCGGAGGGATCGGGAATGCCCCAGTTACCTTTCCCAAATGCCCCAATCACCTTTCCCAAATGCCCCAATCACCTTTCCCAAATGACCCGATCACCTTTCCCAAATGCCCCAGCGCCGCTCCCCGGCCGTGCAGCTGCCCCTCGAGGGAGCCAGGGAAGCAGGCAGGGATTCAGCCCAGGCAGCAGCTCCATGTCCACAGCTCTGCCCGAGTCCCTGCACTGCACGGGATCAGCGTCTCTGTTCCCACTTCTGCAAATGGGGCATCGAAAACCCCACAGATCTTCCCCTCCCTTTCGGCCGGCAGGCAGATGCAGCAGCTCTCACACAGTCACACCCTTATCCAGGATTTTCTCAGATCCTGGAGCTTTATCCCGGGAAGCATCCTGTGTTTGCTGTCCCCGGCACCTCACAGGGACACAGCTGGGCTTTGAGCCACCTTAAGTGGGAAAAGTCGCAAACTGCGGGCATCCCCCGTGCCTGCAGCTCCCTGTGGGGCCGCTGAGCAGTGCCCCAGGGTGTCTGCTCACCCTGGGCAAGGAAAATCCTCCTTAACTCCACCCCTGCCCACCGTCTGCTGCCCCCTTTCCCCGAGCCAGCTCTGTCCATCCCATATCTTGCAGCGAGCAGAGCCAAGAGCCACATGTGGAATACTGAGTGAGGCTGGAGCTGAAGGCAGGACATCCTGGCCCATCTTGAAGCAATTAAAGTATCACTTACAGAGCTCTGAGCCGCCTCTGGTCCTTCCTTCCCTCTTCCACCCTGCAGAACAAGGCAGGGGCTGGGGCTTGGTTGGGCACCAGGACAAAGCTTTCAGCTGTCAGAAAGCAGGTTTTTGGTTGAGTACCAGGGAAAAATTATTCCCTCTGAGGGTGGTGAAGCCCTGGCTGTGGCTGGAAGTGCCCAAGGCCGGGTTGGATGGGGTTTGGAGCAACCTGGGGTAGTGGAAGGTGTCTCTGTCAGGGATGGCACTGGATGGGCTTTAAGGTCCTTTCCAACCCAAACCATTCTGTGATTCCACGTCATGCCAGGGGGTCCCAGATCCTGATTTCTCTGGGATCAACCATGTTTGGGCTCTTCCCTCCACCGGGAGCAGCTCCAGGCCCGAGCAGCCACACTCTCATTAATATGTGGGATTGTGAGGCGATCCATAATTAGATGCTAACTGAGTTTTCTCTAAGTTGGGTGAGGGAAGGTCACCAAGGTAGGACTGGAGTCAGCTTATTGTTATTATCAATCAATAACCTATTTATTTTCCAACATTCCTATTAACCTCTGCGAGCCACTCGCTGTTTCCCTATGAAAGGGCTGTGCTGCTGCTTTGCTGACTGGACAACTCTGATTGAAAATGGAGCAGTGACCCGACCCCAAAAGCAGAATCCAATTAAAATCATTTTCATTTGTAGATTAATATCTCTTAACATGTTCTACATCCCTTGCTTCAGCATTTCACACAGGAGCTGCTGCCTCGTTACACCAGTGCCCGTATCAGTGGTGCCATAGGAAAATAATTACAATTAATTAGACATGGAGACAATTAGGACTGTCCTTTTCCGGGACTGAGGGACAGTGCCCAGCTGTGGTGTGGCACTGCCATGGTGGCAGTGGGACAGGGCTGCTGTGCTTGGGGCAAGGAGAGGGACAAGGGGGTCTCAGGGTCTGGCTCCTTGTGGCCCTGTCCAAGCACAGGGAAGGAGGGAGGCTGAGGGTCCCTGCTGGTCCATCCTGTGCTGATGGAAGATGTCCCCAGTCATGGGGGTTCATCACATCGTGGTGGGTCCCATCCTTGTCCCCTCCCTGGTGCTGGGCATTGCTGAGTGCAGGAATTGCCGGATCCAGCTCGGTCTCAAGGTAAAGTCTATTATTAATAACGTGACTTTGATAATAAAAAGATTAAAATTAGGTTTATGGTTTGCCGACTGCCCTTTCCACGCTGTAATCATCCCTCATCCATATTCATGAGCCTCTCATTAGTAACCACTGCTTACAAGGCGGCTAAACAGCCCAACCCTTCAGCAGCCACCATCTCCTTAACTGCTTAACTTGCGCGCTGATTACCAACATCAAATTAACTCTGCAGAACGGATCTAATAAGCTTCCCGGTGGCTTCAAACCTCCTTGAAAATTGCTCTGATGTCTCCATGGGGCCCTATTAAAAAAAATCCTTCCCCTGTGAGTATAGCAGGGAGCGCATCGGGCGGCGGCCGCGGCGCTGGCGGTGCCCAGCCCTGCCCGGTGCCCCGGGGCAGCTTCCCGGGAGCTCCCGCGGTGCCCGGCGGAGCGGCCCCGCTCCGTGCGGTGCCTTTGCACCGGGAACAGCTTTTTGAAATGATGAGCTGTTTTCCCTGATCCTTCATTAAACACTCCAAGACTTAATTTCGCTATTTGGTAGCTCGGGGGGTTGTGTAACAAAAGAATAAATAAGAACGACCTTTCAATTTAATTACTTTTTTTTTTTTTTTTTGTTTTAGATGTGGGAAATGCCTCGACTCTCTGGCAGAGGGTGTGTGGAGCTCTGGTGATGTTTAGGAGTGATGGGACCGGCCTGGTGATGCTGGCTCTGGTCTGGGCCAGGTTTGGGGACCCACAGTGCTGGGGACAGTGCAGAGGACAAGCCACGGGCTGGGGATGACGCCTGGCACAGAGCACGGGGGCGGCTCCCTGGCAATGAACTCCGAGTGTTTCAGCAGCGGCCATGTGGAGGAACGCCAGGGAGCCTTCATCCCTCATTGCCATGGCAACCGCGCACAGGGATGGAGAGCTGAGGGGCCTGGGGGGATGCATCCCTCCCGGTGCACAGACCTCCATCGGGGGCGGCTGCTGAGACACCCCCAAAACCCCTTCTGGCTGCACCCTCTGGGATGTCGAGGGCCTCCAGGGGCAGATCCAGCCCACCTGGGGCTCAGAAGCCCCTGGGTGCAGCCAGGTGGGATGGGAGATCCACCCTTGGGGCAGCAGGCAGGGCTGGCTGCATCCCCCTCTGTGCCAGGTGCCAGGCTGAGCCCCCAGCCCCTGTGCCATGCCCCCTCACCCCCCTGCCCTGCCTGGCACTGATGAAGAGACCTGGGTGGCTGCAAATTCCCACATCCAGCCCGTATTTCCTGCCTGCTGGAGAGAGTATCCTGCAGCAGGCACAGACAGGGAGATTTAGGAGGCAGGAGGTGGAGAATTTGTGTACAGGCTCCTGCTTGGTGCCCCCAGGGGCTGGGGGCTGGAGGAGCAGCTGCTGGCACTGTGTCCCCTGGCCCCTGAGTGAAGGACAGGGATCCTCCAGCCGGTCCTGAGCCCTGGAACCCAACCTTGGGGTGCTCACCAGAGCCAGCAGTGTCCCCCTGCATGGTTAGAGGGGTCAGGGACCAGGCTGTGTGCCCATCTCCTGCCCCAGGCTGGGCAGAGGATCCTGTGGCCCTGCTGCACAAAATCCCAGCCCTACACCATCCCAGCCCTACAAGGTCCCAACCCTACACCATCCCATCCCTACACCATCCCAACCCTACACCATCCCTGACCCACATTATCCTGGTCCCACATCATCCCAGCCCTACAACGTCCCAACCCTGCACCATCCCAGCCCTACACCATCCCTGTCCCAAATTATCCCTTTCCTGCACCATCCCTGTCCCTGAGCTGCAGGGCACACAGGCTGGGGCAGGGGTACAAGTCCAGTTGAGCAGGTGAGGAAGGAGATCCTCATCCTCCTGCCCAGCCAGAGCAGACCTTCCCAGCTGGCTCCAGCCCACCTCAGAGCTGGGGCACCTTGGGAAGGCAGAATTCCACACCCTGGTCCCTCAATTTCACTCCACATCCCTCTCCCACTAGCCCCTCCCTGCATATTCTCCCCAGATTCAGGCTGATATTAATATTGGCTTATTTCAAGCTTTCAGCCCACTTTCTCTGAAGAAAATATTTATCCTGAGCTCCATTTTCCATTTCTTTTCAATTACCCAGGGCGGATCACCACCCCACAACTCTCCTCTTTAGCCATGAACACAAATCCTATTGCCTTTCCCCTTTCCGTGTATTTGCCCTTTGATTTAAGCTGCATTTTCTCCTGTTTTCATCAGTTCTGGCCCTCTCCTGCTGTATATCTCCCTGTTTATCTACTTTCCAAAGGCCTCCCCCTATTTCTCTGGCCTGGATCAATACAGCTGCAGAACCAACTGGCAGCTCCTTGCTGCTGCTGCCTGTAGTTTTTCTTAGGGGACTTGTCCAGTATTTCTTGTTAAGCTTCTGTCTCAGCTTGTTCCATTTCTCATTAGGTTTTAGCACTGGCATTGTAGTATTTCTTGCATTTCCATGCTGCCCAGTGGATCTCTTGGAATTCTTAATGTTGAGGCTTAAAGCCTCCTCTTTAGTGGGCTCCTGGGTTCCTCCCCAGCAGGCTGGAAGTGCTGAGCAGTGAGACATTTGGATTTTCAGGTGGAGAAAGGAATTCCTCTGGCTCCAAGCCACTTGGATTTTCTTTTCAGGTGGAGAAAAGAATTCCTCTGGCTCCAAGCCGGGGCCAGGAGCTTTTCTTACCAAAGAGGTGATGGGGATTAATTTACATTTTACAGTGTTTTTACCAGGGGATGCATTTCCTGGGGCTGTTGTGGGTGGCAGTGCCAGAGGGTGGGGGAAGGATGGGATGGCTGGAAGGGCCGAGTGTGGCAGCTTCCCTGAGTTCCCTCTGTGCCCTCAAAACCCAAACCCCTCCATCCCTGCCCACCAGCACACATCCTGGCTATTCCAAAGGGGTTGTGTTTTTTTTCCACCATCCCTCCCAGAATTTTCCTTCCAAGAGAAAAGCTGCTGTTAAAACCCAGCCCAGCTTTGCAGCTGTCAGGAGCCAGCAGATGTATTGCTCTCATGGCTGCATCCCTGAGTATTAAACACGACGTGCAGCCACCACCACGCAATATTTCCTGGGATGCCACAGCTCTGCAGGAGCCAGGCACTGTCCTTTAAAATCAAACCAATTTTTCCTGTCTCCTCCACAGAATAGTTTTATTTATCCACACTCCACCAGCTGTTACTGCAGGTTAACCAAGGGTTGTAAAAACACTTTTTAAACATCCTTTAACTTTGCGTGGTTTGTTATTGAAATTGCCCATCTTGGATTGAGGGGTTTTTCTTTGTCAGGTTGGGGTAAAACAGGGAAATCTGGCCTTTCCCTGTCCTGCAGAGTGCTCTGACCCTGGAGCTTTGAGCCTTCCTGGGGCTGTGGAGCTGCTCCACATTGTCTGGGAGGGAGGGAGATTCCAGGGATGGGGATTGAGGGATGGGGATTGAGGGATGGGGATTGAGGGATGAGGATTGCAGGGATGGGGTTTGCAGGGATGGATGTTGTGTGGTGGTTCACTCCTTGCACACCTCTAAATGCCATTTCTGTGCAGGTGATTCCCTCACTCAGGAAGATGATGCTGATGAAATCCAATCTCCTCTTCAGTCTGATCAGGATAATTCACCATGAGCTAAGCAAAAGGGAATTATTATTATTATTAAATGCGAATAAAAGTGAAATAAATCTGCTTGGGAGCTGCTCTGTGATGGACCATCCACATCAATCAGGGGGAAACACATCACTGGAACTCCTGCTCAGGTGTCCAGAGCTACCCAGACCCTCGTTACCTCCCTGTTAATGGGGACAGTGGTGGCACCCTGGGGGACGTGCAGGGGGGCCACAGCTCTGTCACAGCCTGGGGACAGCTCAGAGAGGTGGGCAGGGGGACGAGGGGGACAGAAAGTGGCTGGAGGTGTTTGACCCACTCCAAGGAGCCATGGAACATCCTGGTGTTTGTACTCCTCTGTAACCCAGCCACCAATCCCAGGGCTGACAGAGATGTATTTTTAGCTGCTGCAGCACAATTAAGTCTTCTCGTTAGTCTCAGGAGGAGAGGGAGGCTGTTGGTTTACTTGCAAATGCTTGAGGTAATTCTCTAATGGCTCCTCCACCATTACACAGACTCTGTTTTCCATCTCTTATCATATGTAATCCCTAATGATTCCTCCGTTATGTCCTGTTTTATTAAAGCACCATTGAACTATAGCCTATTGATTTAGATTTCACAGACAATTGAAATTTAAATTGACTCCAAATTGAATGTCTCCATGCAATCTGTGTTCTGCACTAAAGATAGATAAAATGCTTCTATTTTTGATAACAACTTATAGCAGAGGCACATTTTAATTTCAGGAAGCACAGAAGGGCGCCAGGATTTCCATGACAATGGCAGGTGGCCAGGTGGCAGCAGGTCCCTGACCCCTCTGGGCACTTGCTGTCCCCTGGGGCTGAAGGGAGCAGCAGGGCAGCGTGCACACGGTCATTTGTGGTGGATTTGGAGAAAAATGGGACTTAATGCCTTGAAGGCTGTGGCTGGGGAATTCCTGGAGGGCTCTTGGTTTCCTGAGCACCAGCTGAGCCACCTGTGCTGGCTGCTCCAGGCGCCAGTGGCCGCTGGGCCTTGGGATGCTTTTCATAAACCACACAACTGTGGAATCCCAGGCTGCTCTGGGCTGGAAGGGATCCTGAATCCCCTCTCACTCCACTTCTGCCATGCTGCTGAGGGGTATCAGGGGATGCTCCAGCTCCTGTCCCCAGGCAGGGACTGTGGGGATCACCCTTCCTGGCAGGGCTGTACCCGTCAGCCAATCAGCAGAATTACCTCTGCTGGCATTGAGGTTGGCTCTAACACAGGGATTATTCCCCAGCAGGAGACAGATGAGCAGAGCTGGTGGCAGAACCCTTGGTTATTTACACCAGAGCTCCTGGGAGAGGGAGGAGCAGGGTCTGGAGCTGCAGGGGCGGCCACACTCACCCCGTGCTCTGAGGGGACACCCAGAGATGGGTACAGAGGGTGAAAATTCATGGTTACAGGTCTGAGCACAGCTCCCACGTGCTCCTGGCAATGGGCTCCTGCCTCAGCCAGGTCTCTGCATCCCCAGAGCTGGATTAACCCTTAATTTGGTGAATAAAACCTGGAAGACATTGGGCTCTGCTGGGGTTTTCCCCTCTGGTGCTGTGTGTGAATGCTCTGTGTCAGTCCTGCTCTGTTTATGCTGCCAGTGGGATTCCTGAGAGTGTCCTGAGCAGGGCCAGCAGCTGGATTGATGATCCTTGTGGGTCCCTTCCAGCTCCAGATATCAGGAAAAAATTATTCCCTTTGAGCAAGGGGGTGAGGCCCTGGCACAGGGTGCCCAGAGCAGCTGGGGCTGCCCCTGGATCCCTGGAAGTGCCCAAGGCCAGGCTGGATGGGATTTGGAACAATCTGGAACAGTGGAAGGTACAGTGGAAGGTCCCTGCCCATGGCAGGGGGTGGCACTGGCTGACAGTGGCCTTTCCTTTAAGGGCCTTTCCAACCCAGGCCATTGCAGGATTTCCCAGCCATGAGGGCTGTGCGTGGGACCGGTGCATGCTCCAGGGGTGGAGAGGTGAAAAAACATAAAAAAACCTTAAAAAAAACCTAAAAAAACCCCCACAAACCCCTAAAAAAACCCTAAAAAACCCTAAAAAACCCTAAAAAAAAACCTGCTGCCATTGGTGCTGCCCACCTGGAAGGACAAAACCCCCCCAAACACCTCTGCTGAAACCCACCTGCCTCTGAAACCCACCTGCATTCCTACAGCCAGAGCTGTCACCCAGTTTCTCAGGGCACCGTGGTTTTCTCTGAATGATAGACAGTAATTAAAACTCAGCTAATAACCTCCTCACTCCTGACATTTCTACAGGGGTTTTCTTCACCATTATCTACATATAGATTAAAAATTGTAATTGGACCAGAGGTAGGGTTAGAAAAATCCGCCCCCTTCCCACTGATCGTTTGCTGCTGAGTGACACTTGGAAATTTTATTTAATCTGAGGAAAATTGAGTTGAACTCCAGTAAAAGTTGAGTTAACGTGAAGGACCTGTGTTGGGTAGGAAATGCACTTGGTTGAAGGATGAGAGAAAAGGGTGGGAAAGGGGGTGGAGCAGCAACAGGGATCATATTGGTGTTTCCATACCTAAAAAAATTAAAAAAGTGGAAGAATCGATGATGTTGGCAGCACCAGGTGCTTTAAAGATCCATTGGGAGCAACCAAAAAAAGTCTAAAAAATGGAAGAATTGATGATGTTGGCAGCACCAGGTGCTTTAAAGATCCATTGGGAGCAACAAGTCAAGCTGAGAATTAATCCAGCCTGACCCAGCAATTCCCAAACTCTTATCCCATGGTTCATGTTTTCCTGGAATGCCCAGCTGCCCCCTGGGCATCCCAGGAAAGCAAAGATCCTGTGAATTCCCTGCCTCCTTGTACCCATCCCAACCCCACAACGACTGCAGACACTTAATTATGACCTCAATAATTATTATACCACAGAATTAGTAATGGGATAATGACAGCATTTATTGGAAGTGGTGACATATTAACTAAGCGGGGCAGTATTAATTGCAATGGTGAATTATTCTCATTGCCACTATTTCAATTCTTGTTTTGTCACTATTACATTTATGACAGCAATAATTACATCTCTAAAATACTCATTATTGGGGGATATACAGAATAAGTCTGGATAAATGCAGCAATTAAGGGATAATGCTCCTGGTGGGGAGCTGAGGAGCAAGAAATGGCTTTTTAGGCTGGTTTTAAGGGCTCTCCTGATGGAGATGACCTTTCACAGGATGAAGGCTTGGCACAGGGAAGCATCACATTGCCCCAAGACCCCAGGGAGGCCTGAGAGATGTTGGAGATGGGATGTCTGGGGGTGTTTCCACGAGCAGAGGTGCCCAGGGCTGCCACTCTGGAGGTCCCTGTGAGTTGGGGTGTCACAGACTATGAAAAATCCTTTCCTTGGGATTTTTTCTCCTGAGAAGCTGAGAGGCCTCAGGAACAAAATGTAAACAATGGTTATCTGCTGCTGTGGAATGCAACAGGTGCATCTGGGATTGGTCCGTGTTGGTTGTTTCTAATCAATGGCCAATCACAGCCCAGCTGTATCAGACTCTCTGGTCAGCCACAAGATTTTATTATCATTTCACTCTTTCCTTTGCTTGCAAGCTTTCTGATGAAATCCTTTCTTCTATTCTATTAGTATAGTTATAATATAATATAATATAATATAATATAATATAATATAATATAATATAATATAATCTATATCATAAAATAATAAATCAGCCTTCTGAAACATGGAGTCAACATTCTCATCTCTTCCCTCTTCCTGAGCCCCCTGTGAGCACCACCACACTGGGGTGCCCAGGAAAGGTCACTAAGATCATCAAACCCAACCATCAGCCCAGACTCACCACTCAAGGTGACCACATCCAACACGTTTTCTGAACACTCCAGGGATGGGGACACCACCACCCCCTTCCAATGCCTGACCACCTTTTCCATGAAGAAATTCTTCCTGAGGCTCTTTCCTCTTCTCCTGTTTGTTGCTTGGGAGAAGAGCCCGTCCCCAGCGTGGCCCCAACTTCTTCCCAGGGAGTTGTAGAGAGCAAAATGTTCTCCCCCTTAGAGTCCACGCTGCCTCCCAACCCAATTCCTCCTCCTGTGCTCACCTCCAGGAGCCTGAGCAAGGCTGTTTGTCCCAGAGAGTGCTGTCCCCCCTTTTCCCCAGCCTCATCCTGTTCTTTCCCTATTCCCAGCAATCCTCACCTGGCTCCACTGTAAATCAAAGGCGACTCCGACTAAGGGCAGAGAATGATGAGGAGGACTCCATGGATATCCGAAGGCTAATTATACTATAATGATATATACTTTAATTATATAATTATATATTTAAATTTACACATTTATAAAATTAGAAATGTATAAATTTACAAATTTATAAAATTAGAAATTTATAAATTTATATTATACATTAAAATTTAAATATAATGTAATATAATGTAATGTAATATAATGTAATAAAATGTAATAATATAATATAATATAATATAATATAATATAATATAATATAATATAATATAATATAATATAATATAATATAATATAATATAATATAATATAATATAATATATAACGTAATGTAAAAGAATATATACTTAAATATATATACTATAATTATATATATACTTTATATATTATATAGTATATACTATATATAGTATATATACTATATACTATATATTATATACTATAATTATAATATACTTTATTATACTATACTATATACATTTCGTCTAAAACTGAGTCCGCCAAGCACTCACTCTGCACACACCTGCTCACACTGCCCAAATCTCGTGACTGTCACCTGACACACACACACACTCTTGGCCCTCATAGGCCAAGGAAACAAAACATCCTGACTTTGGATAAACCATATCCATACCGCATTCACTCCGCTTTGGCACAACACAGGCACAGCGAGCGAGAAGAATCGTGTTTTCCCTTTCTTTGAGGTTCAGAGAACGTGAAACCCAGAAATGTTTCTGGCAAGAATCGCGCCTTGCTTTTCTCTGTGAAGCGTGCCGACACGCTCTATCCCGCTCTCGGGGTCGCGGCCGCCCTCGGCAGCCCCCGGGGCTCCGCCTGGCCCAGGTGTCGCGCCGGTGTCGCGGTGTGTCCCCACACGGTGTCCCTCTTCCCCCGCGGCACGGCCCCGCCAGCGCCGCCATCCATCACGGCCGGCGGAGCCGCCGCTCCTCCCGCGCACAATGAGGGCAAACCGGGGCTTTTCAGGAGCGCCACTTTGTTGTTGGTACAAAGGAGTTGGGCTGTTAACACGTGTAAGGTAATGGGATCCCCCCCCTCGGCTGCTGCCTGATGGATTACCCTCCCCATTCATCTAAATTATGTCACAGGCAATGAGCGAGTGGCTTCATCTGCCCAAAGCCACGGCCGGGGTGGCAGCGCTGACACGCTCCGGCGCCCTCGGTCACCTCGGGACAGCCCTTCTGTCCCCACCGTCCTGCCCGGCACCTTCCACAGCCACATCTGGAGCTGCGAGGCAGCTCCAGAGCCTCCCCCAGCTTGGAGGGAGCTGAATTCCACCAAACCTGCTCTCCTGGAGCCTGACACCTGCAGAAATGAGGCCCCAGTTAGCAGCAGGACCCATATCCAGAGGTGATTTGAGCACCTGGAGGCTGTGCAGGAGGGCAGGACCTGCTTGGAGGGGCTGCAAATTCCAGAAAAAAAACCTTAAAAGCAGGCTCACATCCAGCTAGAGGACCCCCAGCCCTGCAGAGGGATGGGGACACCAGGGGATATTTGGGCACTAGAGCCAGGGGGTGGACAAGGGGAGGAACAACAGCAGGTGCTGCCCTCCAGCCCAGCACACATGATGCAGAAATGAGGCCCCAGCTATCAACAGGACCCGTATCCAAAGGTGGTTTGAGCACCTTGAGGCTG
Organism: Molothrus aeneus; assembly: GCF_037042795.1. NCBI lineage: Eukaryota > Metazoa > Chordata > Aves > Passeriformes > Icteridae > Molothrus > Molothrus aeneus. The sequence continues at coordinate 9,366,315 of NC_089663.1, read as the reverse complement.
TGCAGGAGGGCAGGACCTGCCTGTTTGCAGGAAAAGCCTGGAGGGGCTGCAAATTCCAGAAAAAAACCTTAAAAGCAGGATCACATCCAGCTCGAGGACCCCCAGTCCTGCAGAGGGATGGGGAGAGCAGGGGATATTTGGGCACAAGAGCCAGGGGCTGGACGAGGGGAGGAAGAGCAGCAGGTGATGCTCAGGGTTTGCTGGGCTAGAGGGCAGCACCCGCCGCCCCCTCCCGCTGCTGCTTGGGGGATCCTTGCTGGTTTAATCCGCAGTTATTTCCCTTCTTTCCCTCTGCCGGCTTCCCTGACAATCGTTAATGTGCGAATTGACTGATTTTCATGGTAATAGGCTAAAAAAGTGCCTCTTTCAGTCAGGTCGGGGTCGCACTCCCCGAGCAGCCCCTGTGGCACCGGTCGGTGCCAGACCCCAAAAAGTGCTGCTGGTGTGGGGTGGGCAGGGTGGGGGGCATGGTGCCTGGCTCTGGCACAGAGTCCCTGTGGTTTTCCAGACATTCCAGGAGCTTCTAGAAGAGCTGGAGAGAGGCATGGGCAGGTAGTGATAGGAAAAGAGGGAATGGTTTTAAAGTAAAAGAGGTGAGATTTAGATTTGGTGTTGGGAAGAAGTTCAGAGGGCAGTGAGGGCACAGGGTGCCCAGAGAGGCTGTGGCTGCCCCATCCCTGGAAGTGCCCAAAGCCAGGCTTGGAGTAAATTGATCCAGTGCAAGGTGAATAATTTCTTCTTCTTCTTAGAGGAGAATTTCTTCCTCTCGCCCACGTCAGCTCCCAGCTGCACAGAATCCCCAGGGATCACACCAGCGACAGCAAATTGGGTCCATCCCTGCTCACACGTCCCACGCTGGGGCTCACCCAAAGGAAGAATCAAACTGGCTTATTTTAGAGATGAAGAAAGGAAGGAGAGAAGGGACAGAACCCAATTTTCCTCCCAATTTGGTGCCACGCTGACGCCTGGAGATGGTGTCTAATTTGACAAGGCCGTTGGTCCTGCAGTGATGGTGTTTGACTAATGACAGGATGAACTCTCTGTCGGTGCTGCCTGCACTGGAATAGCCCTGGGCAATCACCCAGCCACATGTTCCAAATGTGGCAAAGGAAATTGTCTAATAAAGCGATAAAGCGAGGGACTCACTAAATGATTTGTCTTTTAACTATTGTAATGGATTTTTTTTTTCTTAACATTGTTTTATGTTGGAATGCAAAAAATTATTACAAGTAATTAGAGTCATTTTGATTCAAATCTCTGCTTGGGCTTGACATATTTTGCATACTTCCACCCCATATAACAAGTCAGCTCATAAAAATGCAGGCAGCTTGGAGCGTGGCGGCTCAGGCGAGAGCCAGGGTTGTCTAAAGCACCATCAGATGCCTTTGCCTCAGCGAGGGGAGGGAGGGGGGGGATGCAGCACCACGTAAATTTATTTTGTCTCATTAGGGAGCAAGGAAGAAGCGAGTTCTGCATGGCCATAGAGCCGCAGCATCACTGCTCCCCTGGCACTGGCACAGCTCCCACCGTGGCTCCCTGGGCGCCCACACCCCCAGGAACCACCCTGGGAGGGGAAGGTTGGGTGCTCCATCCTGATCCTTCAGCATCCTGGGTGTGCACAGGCACAGGGAGGCTCTGAGCAGGGATTTATCCACCCTGCCTAAAGCAGGAGTGTTTGAGCACAAAACCTTTGGAGCACCTTGAGGGTGTTTCACAAGCATCCTCTCCCCCCTTTTTTCTTCCCATGGGCTCATCAGCATTTTAATAACATGAAAATGGATGGAATGGCACGTGGCACAGATGCCCATCAGCCTGGCACAGCACCAAGGGCACCACTGCCCGTGGCATTGGCCAGCCAGGAGTGTTCTGCTGGGGAAGAGGGAGAGCTGGGGAGTCAGAGTGAATTTCTGGAGGCAGCATCATCCTCTTCAGGAGGAGTTTAGCACAGGGCAGGGAGCAGGAACAGGTTGGTTCTCCCCAGCAGCCAGGTCTGTGCTGTTCCCTGTGCTCCACTTCCCACCTGGCTCTGGCACAGCTCCGGGCCCTGCCCTCCTGCTTAACACAGCCTTGACTAGCCTGGATCCCCAGGACTGTGCCAGAGAGGAGATGGTGCCACCCAGCTGGGTCCAAACCCTGCCTGGATCCCCAGGACTGTGCCAGAGAGGAGATGGTGCCATCCAGCTGGGTCCAAACCCTGCCAGGACTCTGCCAGAGAGGATTCTGAGCCCTGCCTGTCCCCATGGAGGGAGCATGGCACGCTGACAGTGCCGTGGATCTGCTCCCCTCAATCAGATGGGATCTCTCACCCGCTGCTTTGTGTATCTCACCCTGTACACAGCATCTCAATACCAGATCTTATTCTTTCTATTTGTCTTGTTTGAAAGCCCCTGTGTAAGAGAGACAATTTTTTAACTGTAAGATGGATTGCCTGGAGCTGTGCGACAGCAGGGACAGGAGGCGGGGGATGATGGATAACGTACAAATGATTAGAGGACAGGCCGCACAAATTCAGATGGAGGAAAAAAACCTTCCTGGCAATGTCATGGCTCCCTCCCCTCTGGTCAGCGCTGGCACGAGCCCCTGGCAGTGCCCACAGCTCCTTTTTTGCAGAGCTGGGGAGTCTGGCACAAAGCCTGCCCCTCCTCAGAGCTGTACCAGGTGTGCTGCTGGTGCTGCAGGATCCCTCCAGCCTCACAGGGAGGGCACAGGCGGCTCTGCCCAGGGCTTCATACCCACTCAGCCCATTCCCAGGGCAGCCTCAGGCTGAGAGGATGATGAGGGACAGAGAGAGGGGCAGGGGCAGCTGCCCAACCATGTCTCTGCCATGGTACGTGCCAAAGCCAAACGTCTTTTCCAAAGACGATGCTCCCACCTGGCGCTGTGCCTACCAGGACCTGGCTGATGCAGGATCCCACCCTGGGGTCAGCCCCTGCTCTGGTGTGTGCCAGGCACCCCAGGCTGTGGTGGCACAGGCTGTGGGACAGCCCTGAGCCCTCAGCAGAGCCCCCAGGGCCGTGTAGGGTGAGGGCATGGTGCTGGCACGGTGCTGGCACTGCCACTGCCCAGGGACACGCGGGCAGCCCCCGCTCCCAGCCTGGCACGGGCTGCTGGGCTTGGAGCTCCCTCCTCCATCTCATTAATCCTGATTTACAGGCAGAGGCAGCAGCCCAGGGCTCTCCTAGCAGGCTGCCCAGGCTGATGTGCCTGTGCTGGAGGCAGCAGAGGAGGCCACGCTGGATTATCAGATCCACACTGGGAGGGAAGTGGGAGCTGCCAGCGTGGGGTGGCTGCTCTCTGTGTGCTGTGGGTGCCAGCAGGGTGTCACACACAGCCCCCTCACACATCAGGAGGGACCAGCAGGGTCCTGAGCCCCGGTGCTGGCAGCCAGCAGGACCCACTGTGCCCGGAGCTGCCCAGCAGTGACACACACGAGGGGCCACATGTCACCAGTGCCAGCACAAGGGTGGAGCTCCCCCTCCATCTGCTCACCCAATACAGATGCTAGCACCTCTATTACACCTCTGTTCAGCTATTTTTCAACTTAAAGGGCTAATAATGCCTTAATAAAACTCTTTAATTGCAGAAAATGTCCTTTATTAAGCATAATCACCATATGGTTGTAAAGTACTTATGGCCACATCCGTTACCTGGGAAAGTGAGGCTTCTCTGGTGGCACCAGCATTAGCATGGTGGGCTTAGTTTATCCCACAGCACCCATCTTCCTGCTCTGGAGATCAGAGGAGTAGAAACTGGTGTGGTGTTGGGTCCCCGGGACGAGGTGAGAGATGAGAATTGACTCCATGTTCTCAGGAGGCTGATTTATTATTTTACGATATTATATTAAAAGAAAATTATACACTAAAACTGTACTAAAGAAAGAGAAAGGAGACATCAGAAGGATAAAACAAGAATGATAATAAAAACCTGTGACTGATCAGAGTCCTGACACAGCTGGACTGGGATTCATTATTCATAAAAAACAATTCACATGGAACCAATCAAAGATGCACCTGTCGGTGTCAGGGATCCCATGCAGGGTGTCAAGGATCAGTTCAGGGCGTCAGGATCTGTGCAGGGTGTCAGGGATCAGTTCTGGGTGTCAGAATGTGTGCAGGGTGTCAGGACCTGTGCAGGGTGGCAAGAATCCATGCAGGATCAGTCCAGGGTGTCAGGGATCAGCTCAGGGTGTCAGGACCTGTGCAGGGTGTCAGGGATCAGCTCAGGGTGTCAGGACCTGTGCAGGGTGTCAGGGATCCATGCAGGATCAGTCCAGGCTGTCAGGGATCAGCTCAGGGTGTCAGGGATCAATTCTGGGTGTCAGGATCTGTGCAGGGTGTCAGAGATCTGTGCAGGGTGTCAGGACCTGTGCAGGGTGTCAGGGATCTGTGCAGGGTGTCAGGACCTGTGCAGGGTGTCAGGGATCCATGCAGGATCAGTCCAGGGTGTCAGGATCTGTGCAGGGTGTCAGGATCTGTGCAGGGTGTCAGGGATCCATGCAGGATCAGTCCAGGGTGTCAGGATCAGTCCAGGGTGTCAGAGATCTGTGCAGGGTGTCAGGACCTGTGCAGGGTGTCAGGGATCAGTCCAGGGTGTCAGGGATCCGTTCTGGGTGTCAGGGATCCGTTCAGGGTGTCAGGATCTGTGCAGGGTGTCAGGATCTGTGCAGGGTGTCAGGGATCCATGCAGGATCAGTCCAGGCTGTCAGGGATCAGTCCAGGGTGTCAGGGATCCGTTCTGGGTGTCAGGGATCCGTTCTGGGTGTCAGGGATCCGTTCAGGGTGTCAGGACCTGTGCAGGGTGTCAGGGATCCAGGCAGGATCAGTCCAGGCTGTCAGGGATCAGCGCTGCCTGCACAGGACCATGCTCTGCCTCACTGAACCCTCCAGCACCCAGAATTGGTCACTTTGTGCAGGAGCAGCCCACCACAGACACAAAGAAATGTCCCTTCCCAGGAGAGCCAGGCACAGGCCCCTGGGAGAGGTTTGCTGAAGACAAAAGGGGCTTCAGGGACACCTTTGCACCTTTGTCCTCGCTGGAGGCCTGGTGTGAAGCTGGAGGAGAAGGAATTGCACTCATTTTTCAGCTGCCGCAATTTTACGTGTAATTAAGTTTATTAATTGTGTATATTAGTAATGAAATGGAGACACATGACTGTGGGAGCCCACCCCAGCAGGCATCCATCTCCCAGACCTTCTCCCAGGGGAGCTGGAGCTCTGCCACACCATCTGCTGAGGGATCCAGTGGGTCCCTGGGTCACCCCACTGCCCTCCCCTGTCCTGGAGCAGGGTGGGTGCTGCTGCTCCTAAAATTTGTGGAAATGGACCCCAAAAATGCTGCTGGGAGCATCCAGGGGATGTGTGGGGTGGGGCTGGGGGCTGCTGGGAGCAGAAGAAGCAGCAGAAGAACCCATCCAGCCTGGCCTTGGACACTTCCAGGGATCCAGGGGCAGCCACGGATTCTCTGGTGCCAGACACTCGGGGGACAAGAAGAGAGATGGGGCAAATGTGGATGGGTGGGGACATGGACAGACTGAGGCATCTAAAGGAAAAACAACTCTGATCATTATTCACTACAAATAGACAAAATCTGTTAATTGCAGTATTTACCCTCTGCCTGGTTTGGGTCTCAGCTCATCCCCAACATCCCCTCCTGCTCTGTGCTGCTGTCCCTCAGGGCTGGCAGGGTCAGGGGACCAGCAGGGACATGGCAGGGGCTGGCTCAGCACAGGAGACTCCTCTGGCAGGTTTCTCCCTTGGGCTGCTCTCAGGGGTTCAGGCCCATTAAGGATTTGCTGATTCTCATGGCCCTGGGTGCAGCCAGAGGCTGAAATCTCCTCATTTCCCTGCTGCACAAGCCTGAGCACTGATGAGCCTCTCGTTCAGATGCTGCCTGGACCTTTTGTCCTGTTTGGATTTAGGTTTTGCCACTAGGAAGAAATCCAAGGCACGGAGCGTTGGATGCTCTGGGTTTGCTCCTAATTTGCACTAACGGGGTCTGGAGCTGCTGCCCTGCTCCCAAAGCACCACAGGCTCCCTTGGAACGTGGCTCAGGAGTGGAGGGACACACACAGTCCTCTGCAGGTGTCTGCTGATGTGGTGGCAATGGCCATTTGCAGGGAAAAAATCCTTCCCTGCCCTGAATCTCAGGTGTTTGCAAACCCCCTGTCCATCCCAGGCCATGGGCACTGGGAATTGGTGCCTTTCCAAGCTCACCTGCCTTTGTTTGCAGCCTGAGCTGCCACACAGCACAGCCCCACAGCTCCCTGGGGCTGGGGTCAGTCCCAGCCAGGCACACCAGTCACTTTTTCCATGACGTACTTTTTTGGGGAACATCTGGTTAACATTTTCCAAATGAAAAGAGCTCTTTGCTGAAAAATGGCTTCTTTCCTCGTCTCAAAATTGCTGAGATGCATAAAAAAATTGTTCTTCTTTTAGCTTCCCTGAGGTGTTCTGTCCTTAACCTGCTTTCCTGAAGGAACCTGTCTGTAGGGTGAAAACCTGCCACTGGGGTCCCTGCCAAGAAACACCTTCCCTGGACAGTGCCTGTTTGTCACAGACATCTTTTTATGAAAATTCTTTCCTTAGGATTTTTCCTCCTGAGAAGCTGAAAGGCCTCAGGGAACAAAATGTAAACATTGATTATCTGCTGCTGTGGAATGCAGCAGGTGCATCTGGGATTGGGCTCATGTGGTTGTTTCTAATTAATGGCCAATCACAGCCCAGTCTGGCTCAGACTGAGCCACAAGCCTTTGTTATCATTCTTTTCTATTCTATTCCTAGCCAGCCTTCTGAGGAAATCCTTTCTTCTATTCTTTTAGTATAGTTTTAATGTAATATATATCATAAAATAATAAACCTTCTGAAACATGGAGTCAGATCCTCGTCTCTTCCCTCATCCAAGAACCCCTGTGAGCACGGTCACATCTGCTGGATCAGCCTCTGCCTGCAGACACCCAGAAAAGTGGGGCAGGACTTTGTTCTGGGGGTCACCCTCCTTGTCTCTGTCAGGGCACACAATTGTGGTTTGACTCCCAGCCCCAAGAGCTGAGGGTGTCGCCACTCCAGCAGGAGCCTGGAGCTGCTCCCCACTGCAAGGCCAGTGCTTGGGAGGCCTTCAGGCCCTGTGGCTTGCAGGGATGGGGTGAGACCTTCACCCCACATCCTCCTCCGCATGGGAGTCCAGCCTGGCTGTGGCTGCCCAGGCTGATGGGATTCTAAAGCTTTCTATGGAGGGGAGAGTTTGCATTATTTCCCCCCCATTCCACCCTTCAAATCTCCATCCCTCGGATTTGATCGGGCCCTCTGGGGAGCAGGATGCTGTTTGATCTCATTTTGTGTTCCATTTCTGATGCTACACCTTGTCACGGTGTATTAAGTGCCATCAAGCTCCGCAACGCGGTGACACCAGAACCTGATGCTCCATGATCGACAAAAACGCACCTGTCCCCAGAGCCCTGCTGCCACTGTCAGCACCATGGCCCGTGCCAGGCACAGACCCCTTCCCTGGCAGCTCCAGAGCCTCCCCCAGCTTGGAGGGAGCTGAATTCCACCAAACCTGCTCTCCTGGAGCCTGACACCTGCAGAAATGAGGCCCCAGTTGGCAGCAGGACCCATATCCAGAGGTGATTTGAGCACCTTGAGGCTGTGCAGGAGGGCAGGACCTGCCTGGAGGGGCTGCAAATTCCAGAAAAAAAAACCTTAAAAGCAGGCTCACATCCAGCTGGAGGACCCCCAGCCCTGCAGAGGGATGGGGACACCAGGGGATATTTGGGCACTAGAGCAGGGGGGCAACAAGGGGCACAACAGCAGCAGGTGCTGCCCTCCAGCCCAGCACACCTGATGCAGAAATGAGGCCCCAGTTATCAACAGGACCCGTATCCAAAGGTGGTTTGAGCACCCTGAGGCTGTGCAGGAGGGAAGGACCTGCCTATGAAAAACCTGGAGGGGCTGCAAATTCCAGAAAAAAACCTTAAAAGCGGGCTCACATCCAGCTAGAGGACCCCCTGCCCTGCAGAGGGATGGGGAGAGCAGGGGATATTTGGGCACAAGAGCCAGGGGCTGGACGAGGGGAGGAAGAGCAGCAGGTGATGCTCAGGGTGTGCTGGGCTAGAGGGCAGCACCCGCCGCCCCCTCCCGCTGCTGCTTGGGGGATCCTTGCTGGTTTAATCCGCAGTTATTTCCCTTCTTTCCCTCTGCCGGCTTCCCTGACAATCGTTAATGTGCGAATTGACTGATTTTCATGGTAATATGCTAAACAAGTGCCTCTTTCTCTCCGCAGCGATCCGGCGGCTCCGCCAGAGCCCGGTGATAGACTCGGTGCACAATACCCTAATGCAGGGAATGTGGCATGCCAGAGTAATTCCCAGTGAAATCCCGGGGGATTTATGTCAAGGACAAAATAGTGTATCCCATGGGTAAATATAGTTAGCACAGCTGCAAAACAGAATTTATTTCTTGTTTGCGATATCATTTGTAAAGTATGGCATAGGGGAAGCTTTAAAAATGAAATTATAGCAGGCAATAAAAAAAGCTCATAGCACTGTATTCAAATTATGCAACAGTAATATGCCGAGTTCATAAATAAACATCTCTTATTAACCCTTCTCATAACGAAATGGTGTTTTTTCCCTTGGAAAAAAAACAGAGTGAAAAAACATCCTCAAACACGGGTGAGGCAGGGCTGCAGACGGTGGGACCTGTGGGATCCGTGCCATGATCCCGCATCCCAGCTGAGCCCAGCTCCTGAGAAAGCAGGAATTTGGGGGGTGGGCATGGCAGTGACACCCCCAGCCCTCAGCCCTGCTCCCCCAGCCCCTCCTGGCTTATTAAGCCAAGCTGAGAGCAGTTAATCAATTTTGTTTGCATATGCAGGGAGGGCGCTGCCATTTCATTAGCTCAAGTAAGGACTCAGCACACTTTCTGCAGCTTCAATAATTCTCTTTAAAGTTATTGAGAAATGGATGCTTAATTATATTTGCATATGAAAAATAGGGTCTAATTAGTTTGATTGATTATTATTTTAACCTTAATGACATTTTGAGTATCTGTCCCAACTAATAGCAAATGTATCGCTAATAAATCACGAATTTTTATAGCGTGTTCTATCGAGCTTCCTTTTGAAATACATTTTATTAATCCACCAGAATGTATTGAAAGTGAAACAAGTCAAACAACTGCTCATTTATTAAACTGTTTAAATGTCAGATTTATACAAGTGTAATAGTACAGGAAATACGTCCCCATGAAAGACATCTGTGGGCCAGGGACACTCCAAATCTTCGTTATTTTAGGGAAATATATTAAGGAGATAAAAATTCAATTATGTCATTTATTGCACTAAATAAATTTATATCGACTGGCATAAATGTTTTGCATTAGCAGATGTTCTCCCCTGCAAACTCTTGGATTTGCTGTGGCCAAGCCTGTGCTGATGCTTCCCGACAGAAAAGCAATTCCAGAGTGGTGGCACCTTCCAGCAGGATCCCAAAATCTGGGGAACTTTAGGGTCTGCTCAGCCATGGAAACACTGGGAAAAATCCCAGCTGGAGCAGAGGTGTCCAATGTGGGGCTGTGGGCCAGAGGAGGAGCCCCCCACCCAGCCTGGGACAAGAACCTGGATTCTTTCTGCACTATCCATAATTGGAATTCTTGGGGGTGGTGGTGGTGTCCCTGCCATCAATGCCTTAATTAGAAATTAGGATAGTCACTTTGGCATAAATTAAATCAGACTAAAGATGATTAACAAAGTAATGCAAGAAATCATTAAATTAAACCACTGCGCCAAGTCCACTGCTGATCTATCAGAAATTTGGGCTGCTAATGAGGTCTTAATTAGTGAGTTCGGCTGGAATAATTCATGTCATTCAATTTGGAGGAGATACTTTATTTTTTTTCCAAGACTCGATGCACATTTATCAACAAATGGGCCAAACAAACAAGCAAACAAACACACACACATCTCTGTGCCAGCTCAGCCCAGCCCTGGCAGCGCTGGCAGGGAATTGCAGCAGAGGAGTCGCTTCCCCCTTTTCCAGGTGCTCCTCACCCTGTACCCACCACCCCGCCCATCCTTTTGGGGATGGACCCAGAATGTTGTGCCCCAGCTCTGGGCAGCAGTGAGAGGGAGCAGCCCTGCCCCGGGGCGGGGACAATCGCCGGTCCCCAGAGTGTCACCTCAGCGAGGAGCCGCGGCTGTGCCCCCGCAGGGCTGCGAGTGGCAGTGTCTGCAGAGCAATGAGCCCGGAGCAGCGCAGCCCCGGCAGCGCCAGGTGGGAATTACTCGAGAAGTCCTTGGGCTCAGCACACCTGGGGAGGTGGGGACCTTGCTCGGCTCTGGAGGGTCCCTCCATTGGCAGAAGTTTGTGGAATTGTGGAATCAAGGGCTGGATTTTGTTAGAAGGGAGCTTAAAGCTCATCTCATTCCACCCCCTGCCATGGGCAGGGACACCTTCCCCTGTCCCAGGTTGCTCCAAACCCTGTCCAACCTGGCCTTGGACCCTTCAGAGATCCAGGGGCAGCCACAGCTTCCCCGGGCACCCTGTGCCAGGGCTCAGCACCCTCACAGATCAATGCCAGGGCTGCTCAGTGAGGTGCTGTGCCAAGAGCAGGGAGGGCAGTACCAGGGTCCCCAAAAGCCAGAGCAGCTCCTCAGCTGCACCACACAGGGATGTGCTGGAGGCTGGGCTGTCTGCTGGAAAAGAAACCTTCCAAATTGGCCGTGGCAGCGTTGGGAAGTGCCTCAGGGCTGGAAATAAGGATGGGGCAGCCAGACAGGGAACCCCCAGCACCTCCCCTCCCATCCAGGGGCTTGTGACCCATCTGGCCTGGATCCCCAGAGCCAGAGCTCCAGAAATGAGGGGATTTTTCACCCGGCGTCTCTCCAGAACTGGGTGCTGCTGGGTCCCCCACCCCAGCACAGTGCAGGAGAAGGACAGAAATGAACACTGATCCTGTCAGCCCTGCAATACAGAGCAGTGGGAGCAAGGAATGATCAGAAAGAGCCAGGGAGGGTGACCTGGAAACCTCGTCTGCATGCACAGAGGGCTGCTGCCGTGACTACTGCGTGGGATGTGTTTGGGGAATTAAGCAAAGCACATCACTTTTTTTGCATAATTGAATTCTCTGCATATTTTTTTCTTTCTGTGCATAATCTTCCTTTCATGTTGTTCATGTACTTCCTAGATAATTCAGAGGTTACTTTCCTTGAAAAGAAAATACTGAAAGAACCTATGGCACTATATCCTTAAGTATTCCACTTGTTGTAAACTCCCCGAGGAATCTTACAGACACTAAACATCAGTGGAAAAATATTCAATACATTTTCAGAACAGCTCTTTGTACTTGAAATACTCTGGTTGATATTAAAATATTCTCATCTCCCTATAATTTATAAGAATTCATAGAAGTAAGAGGACTCTATTTCTTCCAAATTCTGCTTTGTGGTGGCACTGGTGGTGAGCACGGGGCACGGGTCAGTGTGTGTGCCCGGCATTGGCATCACCACGGGCCACCTCCTGCACCTCCCAGCCCGGCAGGAGCAGGCAGGGATCACGCTCTGCTTCCCGGCACACGGACAAAAGGAGATGTGGAGGAGGAGAGGAGCGGAAAATTGCCCGGTGACATTTCACCGGCAGCTCTGGCACCGCTCGGCCCCGGCCGGCGCGGGGTGGGGACGCGGGAGTGCCGGGGGAGCGGGGCCGGACAGGGCAGCGGCGGGGCCGGAGAGGGGAGCGGCGGGGCCGGTGTCCGGCCGGGACTCTGGTGGGGTGTGTGTGTGTGTGTGTGTGTCACCACCATGGTCACACTGTATGTGTCACAGCCACGGTGACAATGGGTGTGTGTACCATGGCTGTGGTGACAATGTGTGTGCTACAGCCATGGTGATAATGTATGTGTGTGTGTCATGGCCATGGTGATAGTGAGCGTGTGTGTGCTACAGCCATGGTGACAGCGTGTGTGTGTGTGCCACATCCATGGTGCCACTGTGTGTGCCACAGTCATGGTGACAGCATGTGTGTGTGTGCCACATCCATGGTGCCACTGTGTGTGCCACAGTCATGGTGACAATGTGTGTGAGTGTGCCACATCCATGGTGACACTGTGTGTGCCACAGCCGTGGTGACAATGTGTGTGCTAAAGCCATGGTGACAGTGTGTGTGTCACAGCCATGGTGACACTGTGCATGTGTGTATGTCACAGCCACGGTGACAATGTGTGTGTGAGTGCCACAGCCACAGTGACACAGAGTGTGCTACAGTCATGGCGACTGTGTGCATGTGTGTCAGTCACTGCCATGGTGACACTGTGTGTGTGTGTGCCACAGCCATGGCGACACCGTGAGTGTCACCACCATGGTAACGGCGTGTGTGTGTGTGTGTGTCACCGCCAGGGTGACCCTGTGTGTGTGTGTGTGTGTGTGTGTGTGTGTGTGTGTGTGTGTGACAGCCACACACACACAGTGTGACACACGTGGCTGCCTGGGGTCAGCCTGGCGTGTCCGTGTGTGTTTCCTCCTGGGAAGGGCTGCCAGGGGCAGGAGGTGCACAGGAATCCCCAGAGCCAAATAAGGCTCCCAGCAGGGCCACGGGCGAGCTTCCATTTTGGTGCTAAAAGGGGAATTTTCCACTCCTTATATGGACCACAGGAGAGGTTGGAGGAAGGCAGAAGGAGTCAAGCCAGGGTGATCACCTCATCCTGCCTGGACAGGATTCATGGCTCCAAACCCAGCATTTTGCCCCCAAAGGCAGCGCCCTGGTGGGCACCCCTGCCTCTGCTCCCTTTACAGGGACACCATCACCCTGAAGGGCATCGGGAAGGAGCTTCCCAAATTCCTAGCACTTCAGTGGTTAAAATGTTATCACTTTTATTCGTGTAATAGAGATGAAGTTCCTGGGCCTTCCAGGAGCATCAATCTAGAGATTTATTAACCAATTTAAAATACTATTGTCTTTCACTTCAATGTGAGATTGAGGTGTGTTGTCGGAGGAATATAAAGCCACAATCAGCGAGCCGCAGTGCTGGGAGCCGCCAGTACCTGGAACTCAATAGATATTCATGAACATTCTCGTATTTAGTGAAGGAAATAACTTAATACCGACAGTGTCGATGGAATAATAGCCATTTCCTGGCTGACTTGCAGCCCTCAGAAAATGAGATTGCGCCTGCCTTCATTTTTCTTGTCTTTCCCGGGTTTCTCGCCGGGGCCCGCTCGGCTCAAGGATGCTCTGCGCATTCCAAATCAGCCGCAGGGCCGGCCCTGCCACCGCCCCGCGGCACCAGGAACACCCCTCCCCGCCAGCACCGCGCCCGCGGGGACATTATAAATATTCCAATTATTATTCCAGGCGATAAAGGAGGGCGAGCGGCTGCTCCGGCATCCCACGCCGAGCCCCGCATTTCCCCCCTTCCCCGCCCCGCCGCACACGCGCAGCCTCGCACGCCGCATAAATATTCATGGCAAAATCAATTTGCACCTAAAGATCTCTCCTGAAATTGCATATCCCCCCCCTCCGCCGTGGCGTGGCCCGGCAGCACAGCTGGGATGTGGCTGGAAACGCCACCTTCAGCCCAAATATATAGAAGGGGGTAAATCTCCTGTAATTGTTACATGATTCCTCTTATTCCTCCGTCATAAACAGCACTAAATTGGGTTTTATCATCTTAAAGGCTGCTGGCAGATGCTGCTGGGCAGGCTCCAGAAAAATGAGGCCCCTTCCTCTCGCCAGGGTGTCAGCAGTGCACTTGCTCGGAATCAGAATTCCAGAATCCTGGGATCATTCAGGTTGGAAAGGGTCTCCAAGGACCATCGAGTTCAACCTGTGCTCAATCCCCACTTTATCTCCCAGAGCACTGAGTGCCACATCCTGTCATTCCTTGGACACTTCCAGAGGTGGTGACTGCACCATTGGAAGGGCACCCCCTTGCAATGCCTGACAACCCTTTCTATGGAGAAATTCCTGGAAATTCCTTTCCATGGAGAAATTCCTGAAAATTCCTTTCCATGGAAAGGCAGCTGGGGACAGCAGTGACACACAGCCACAGCAACCAGCTCAATCCCCATGCAAAAGGACTCAGGTGTTTGGACTCAAGGGGCCAAGGTGGCCAAACTTAGAGAGATTTTTACTGAGAGATACTGAGAGAGATTTTTGAAAAAACCCACATTATAAAATGACCAAATGTATTTCCTTAACTCCAGTCAAACCACAGTGGGCAGAAATCTCGAGCAAGGAAAGCCATCTCCCATTTCAATGCTCTCATTTGTTTTACTTGTCTCCCACCAGCTGAAAATAGAACCTGGGGTGTCCTCGGGCTGTGGTGTCTGGGGAATTTCCCTGCTACTCTCAGCACCACTCAAAAAGCAGCTCCCAGCCCCTTGTACCCCTCAAAGTCTCCAAAACCTGTGGTTACCTGGGGTCTTTCTCTTTGGGGAAGTTTCTTTGAGGAAATTCCAGCTCCTGGAATCACACGAAAACAAGGATCTGTCCCAGAAGTTCAGGAGCCTCCTGTCCCATCTTTCTGCAGGATTGGAGTGTGGAGATGACCTGCACAGGGGACAGGTGCCTGTGGAGCCACTGGGATGTGTCTGGGGCTGGGGACATGCCTCTCCTGCTGGGGACATGTCTCGCAGCTGGGGACAGCCTGCACAGTGAGAACACTGATCTTCCAGTCTCAGGGAAAGCTACAGCTCCCACCAATCATTTTTATACCCGCTAAACAAAACCTGACAATCAGGATTTATTGCTTATAATATTAAGTGAAGTTTAATTTAGACCATCTATAAAAGTCCCATTCCAGAGTGTTTCCCAAAGATCCTCGACACTTTAAAATAAAGAGGACAAATACTGAAGTGCTCTCGGAATGTTATGGGACAATTTCCTTTTATGTTGCCATTCAGCAATGTTTTCTCTCTGGCTGGAACCCAGCGTTTCAATGAATTTTTCAGACTCTATCAGCCTCTTTCCCTCCCGAGCTGCCAAATGATGCTCGGTCGAACGAGCTCGTGTTGGCAGGACAATATCCAGCACTCAGCATTCCCTGGAAGCCCCTGCTCATTCCAGCTCATTCAGCTGAGCACATGTGACATGCAACACGTGTAAGGAACCCTCTGAGCTGCTCCTGATCCCCCCTCCCTGCCCGCCAGAGGGGATGGGGACACAGGGGTGACCCCCATGCCCAGCTCCCTGCAGGGACTGCAGCAGGGTCAGTGCTGGATTCCATTCTTTGTTCTGGATGTTTCCTTGCAGGTTGAGCACATGTGGTGGCAGGGTTGGAGAGAACCAGGATGTATTCCTGGGTGTTGGTGGCTGGTGAGTCTGTGCCCATCTGTCCAAGCATCATAAGATGCTTGTATCCCCAGTTGTTGTTCTGTTTATGCTGGATATTATGTGCTGTACCTTCAAGACTGGCTCTGAAGAGCAAAGTTTTGTTTTGTTTTTTGTTATCAGCCACTCCCCCACGGCTGGCAGGACACAGAGATGAGGCAGTACATAGTGTGGCTTTTGCTTTTTGCTTTTCTCTTGCTTCTGTTCTGCTCCTGCTTTGCCCTTGCTTTTTGCTTCTGCTCATTAGTTAGTTTAGCTAAGCAGTCTGAATTTTTCCCTGGACTGTTTTTTTTCTTTCTCTTTTTTGGAACCACTCAAACCTGCTCCAGACTGGGACCTGGGAAACACCAGGAGTTTGCACCTTGTGTCTGCAGCAGCTGCCCCAGCGCCGGAGGGACTGACAACAGAGCGACCACCCCGAGAGAGACTTTCTGAATTTGTCATCTTTTTCAGAGCAGTGACAGAGTGGTGTCACCCAGTATTGTTCATTCTGTGTGCTGGGGGGTGCTTTGCCTGTTAAATAAACAGGTTCTTTCCACTTCTCTCCAAGGAATCCTTCCCGACCTGGTTAGGAGGAGGGGCCGTGTGGGTTTGCTTTCTGGAGGGGCCTCCTTTTGGAGGTTTTCTCCCAAATTTTCCCTAAGCCAGGACACCACCCCAGCTCTGCCTGGCTCAGGGTGCCAGGAGCTCTCTGGGCTGCTCCCAGTCAGCTCCTTGGATGAACAGAGAGCAGAGTTTGATCTGCTGGAGGCAGAGCTGGAAATGGCACGGCGGTGACGAAGAGCATTGCTATGGAAACTCCATCAGTTACAGTCCTCTGGCTCAATCCGCTCCTGGAGCCAGCCAGGCTGGGAGGAGAGGTAGGGAAAAAACAGAGCTGGGAAGAGTGAGACATGAACTCACCTGGAGCCAGCCAGGGCAGGGGCTGAGCGGATCCATCTCTGCAGACGGGAGCTCTCGTTAGGAAGCGCTGCTTCAGAAATCAGCAGAATTTTAATTAGGTATTGACATGCTTTATTCCTAATGATGAAGAACCTGACAGCCGTGACAGGGGCTGTTAATTACAGCTTCTCCCAGCCCTGGTGCTCCCCACCCTGGGAGCAGCACTGCAGTGGGGCAGTGCTGGGGGTCCCACAGCCAACCCTTGGAGTGGGGTCTGGGGTCCATGGGGTGAATGTTTCCATGAGGGTGAGCTGCTCCTGAGGGTGAACCTGCAGTTCTGGGATCTGCTCTGCTCACCAGTGACCCCAGTGTGAGAGCAGGAGCTGTTCCTCAGTTCAACCCTTTGCCTCCGGGTGGGCAGAGCAGAGAGAGCTCCTGGTAGTAAGGAATGTTTCTTTAGTTTGCTGTTCAACCCCAAATACGAGGGTTGAGATCTTTGGGATGCATGTTTGTAGAGCTCTTGGCATTATGGCTTTTCAACCTGAGGTCCCGACATGGCAGGGAATTCCTTGGAGGACCAGTTTGCTGCTGGAGAGGCAAACCACAGTGAACCACACCCCAGAACCTGTTGGGCTCGCTGCCTGAGCAGCTTGGCAAGAGGAACCTCTTGGTGCCACTGCTTTTGGTTTTACAAAGGCACAAGAGCCCTTTCCTGAGACAGAGGCGAGCAGGCGGGGCAGGGCACTCGAGGCAGGTTTGCTTGTTCATCCCTCAGCGTAGTGAACTGGTGCTTCTTAAACACCCCGGAAATGATAGTAAATGTGTTTTAAAATTTTGTGACAGTGCATGCACAAATCACCAATTAAAGGCTCCCTAAGTGCCCATTAACATGATAAGTCGTAACAGCTCCAAAAGAGACATTATTGTTTATCACGTCAGCGACCCGTGGATTAAGGACTCCCCAAGTACACATTGACAGGGGGAGCAGAACATCTCTGGAGCTGTTCCTGCACTGCTGCACTCAGCTGTGGAGAATGGCAATACTCAGGAGCCAAGGGCAGCACCCAGCCCTGCTCAGCCCCCAGCCCTGCTCAGCCTGGAGGTTCTGGCTCCCCCAGCTCCCACCATCCCTCCAGCCCCACTTTAAAACAGCCTTAAAAATTAAATTCTCATTAATCTCCTCATCCCACACATCGCCATCCTTCCTCGTCAACCTGCAGCAGTTTGAGCAGGAATATGATCTGTTTTGGAGCCGCTGACAATCACTGCACCCACTGTTTTCTAACAGAGGGGTTTTTTACTCTTCTATTTGCAAATAGCAGCAGTTTGTGCTTCAGATTCTTCACTTTGATTCAAAAAGCATTTTTTTTTTCCAAAGCCAAAATTACAGCCAAAAATGGAAGCATTCTGCAGGGGCTGTGCTGCCAGGGAGACTTGTGGGAGCTGTAGTCCCTGTGCTGTGTTCCCAGCACAGCATTCCCAGCCCCAGGACACCCAGTGCCAATACTCCAGTGGGAGCCCTCGCTCATCCCTTCACCCAGGAAAAAAGGTATCCATTTCCAGCTGTTTCTCCTGTTTGCTCCCACTCTGCTTCCAACTCCTTGGCCATGGCCTTGAGGGAGGAGGAAGAACAAGATCCTTCATCAGCATCATCTTTCAGAGACCCCTGAAAGGCCCCTGGCATGTCCAGGGAGCACAGGGTGGTGGCACAGGGTGGTGGCACAGGGATCTCCTGTGGGAGCAGAGGTTCCCTGAGGTCCCCATCCCCAGACAGAGACACATGGGACATTGTGGAGCCCCCACAAGTGGTGCCTTCCCGTGAGGACCCCCCTGTCTCTGCTTTTGCCCAGGAACTGAGCCCGTCCTGTGCTGAGCAGGGCAATCCCTGCTCAGTGTGATCATGTCTCTTAATTTCCAGCCAGCCTCATTCCAAGGCAGGCCAGATAATTACACACAATACACAATTTGTGCAGGGAGTGCCAATTCCCAGGCCTATAAACATCCCATTTCCCGTTCTAGCTGCACTGACAGAGTTGTATGGTTCAATTTCTACTGAAGCCCTCATACGCTGTCTGGTCCCATGAAGAGCTCTCTGCTTTAGTCTGCTCATCCCAATTATTGTCTCAGGACCTCAAGTCAGGCAGGATTCAGGCTGAATTCCCCAAATCTCTCCATTAAACAGATCCCTTCTTGTTAGAACCTATTTATTCAAGATGCAAATGACAGGCTCCCTCCCCAATTGGAATAATTTTAATTCAGAGCCAAATAACACACTGTAGTTTTCCTGGCATGAGGCGGTGAGCTATTAAAAATGGGAAGGAAATACAGCCAGGCAACTCCATCCCTTGCTTCAGGCCTTCTTCATCAATATTTCACTTAGGAACCCACAGCTCCATTTTAATAGGAGCCCTGTACCAGCCAGTTGGCAGCCAGGAATGCTGTGGCACCTGTTGGAGCTGGGTCTGGATGCAAGGATGGGCACAGCAGATCCCCTCTGCCTCAGTGTCCCTGGCACCAGCCCCGCTGAGATTGGTGTCCAACAGCTCCTTGCCCCAAAATGCTGCTGCCTGCTGGTGCTTCCCAGGAAAGGGGAATCAGGACCTCACTGGAGGATCCTCATGGTGAGCTGGGTTCTCCTGGCTCTGCCAATCACCCAGGCATGGCCTGACCTTGGAAAAAGCACCAAAGACCAGTGTGAGCCTCCAGGGGTTGCACTCATCCCTGGTTTTGCCTGAATCCCTCCCAAGGGTTACAGCACAATGGGTCTGTACCCACCTGGGGC
This sequence comes from Molothrus aeneus, assembly GCF_037042795.1. Taxonomy (NCBI): domain Eukaryota; kingdom Metazoa; phylum Chordata; class Aves; order Passeriformes; family Icteridae; genus Molothrus; species Molothrus aeneus. The sequence goes on along the minus strand of NC_089663.1, from coordinate 9,347,332 downwards.
TGCTTTCTTGAACGAGAGCAGAGCTGGGGAGCAGTGGAGAAGTGGCAGAAGCCAGGACATCCCTCTGGCTGTCCTGGATGGCTCAAGCCCCTGCCAGGGGGCTCAGAGACCTTGGCACCGAGCCCAAGACACCTGTGACTTTGATTTTGACCCATGGAAAAAATTACCAACCTTTATATGAAGAATTGCAGGCCACGAAAGTTTAAGTAGAATGATAGTTAGTTTATCACAGGGTGAAAATGTTGAATTTTGGGGTTTTTTAGAATGGGGATTCAGGAGGCAAGATGGAGGAATCTGGGCATGTCCAGTCTTTCTCCTTCTTCTTCTTGGCCTCCATCTTCTGGGTGATGTTGGCACTTTTGGATTGGTTTAAGGTAGAAGCTCACTGTCTAACATAGGTGATAGGTACTGGGAAGTTATGGTAAATAATGTACATGTAGTTTTTAGTACAAAAAGATAACACCAGTGTGCCTCAACCCAACCTGCCAGACAGACCTCGGAGAGTCAGAGAAAGAATGTAACATATAAGAAATAATAAACAACCTTGAGAACGAGAACAGAAGAATCCTGACTCCTTCTTCGACAGCCAGGCTGGGAAAAAGAGACTTGTACCTATCTCAGAGTCACTGTGAGCAGCAGAGATTTTGAAAGAGCAGCAGGGAGGAGGCAGGACAGGCAGGGCCACTCTGCCCGGGGATGGATCTCCCTGCTCCTGGCTCTGGTTTGCTGCTCCCACCATGCGGTGAGAGGGAAGGCTCCAGGAGATAGCAGGCTCCATTACAACGGGAGAGGAGCCTGTTATTTGATCCAAGAGCTCCAGGAGCAGAGATGAATAACGAGTCTACAGCACATCCACTTGTTTTCCTCAACAGTCAGACTTGGCTTCCTTCCCTGGGCTCGGAAACCAACAAACCTGTATTTGAGACTCCCCCGAGTGTTCCGTAACCATGCCAATGTGTTCGCCGCTTCCCCCCGGCGTGCCGCCGGTACTGTGCAATTACACCTGACACCGTGTATTTAGTGGGCTTCAGTCGCATCAAACCCTGCACCGGGCTGTGTCTGAGGCAGGGGCTGCCTCCAGCTTCCCAGCCGTGCCAAAAACTCACGAATGAGCACGCAGGAGCACACACACGCTGCCTGTGCAGGTGTCCGGAGCTCAGCCCGGTGAGGCTGTGTGGGGACGTTGTCACTGTCGTGTTTTCTGAAAAGTCTCTTTGCCCAGGATTTCCTCTCCTGGGAAGCTGAGAAGGCTCGGAGAAAAATGAAAACAACAATTATCTGATTTGCTTCTCCTGTGTTTTGCTGCTTTGGAATGTGGTTTGGACATTGTTCACCAACTGGTCATTGTTTCATTGGTTTGATGTGAATTGTTTTTACTTAATGACCAATCACCCTCCAGCTGTGTCAGGGCTCTGGAGAGAGTAACGAGTTTTTCATTATTATCTTTTAGCCTTCTGCCTGTACCCTTTCTCTATTCTTTAGTAGAGCTTCGTATAGTATTCTTTAATATAATATAAACCACAAAATAATAAATTAACCTTCTAAGAGCACGGAGTCAGATTCATCATTCCTCCCAATGACAGGAGACCCCAAAAATACCGCAGGCCATCCCCAGGATGTGCCCACAGTCAGCACAGGGAGCCAGTGCCACCAGGACAGGAACCACCCTGGCTGAGGCAGGATGGGCCATGGCACAGGGCATGGCACAGGCTGGCAGCCACTGTCCCCTCCGAGGGACCGAGGAGCCCCCGGCTCAGGATGGCAGGAGTAGATGAGTAATCAAAACTCTCATTCCCGGCTCTGGGAAGCACAGAACGGAGCCATTCATGTGCTAATGACAGCGGGAGGCTGTGCGGAGCCGCTCTGCCTGTCCTCACTGCAGCCTTGGGATCCTTCCCAGACCTTTCTCGTCCCTCTGTGGGTTGATTTGGCTTGTAGAGATGCTGGGCATCCCTCCCCTCTGGCCAAGCCACAAGAACCCCCAAGGCTGAGCCCCAAAAGCATCAGCATCATCCTCCTCATCCCTGGGAGATGCCTTATTTGGGAGATTGGAGCTTCAGGGCCAGGCTGTGCCAAGAAGGGTTGGCTGTGCCAGGGTCAGGGCGTGATGGGGAGGATTTCCTGGGCTCGATCCCACCCACAGGGACTGCAGAGTGGTGCCACCATGCCCAGAGAGCCACCAGGAGCTGAGGTTTCCTCCAGCAGCAGCCACTCCTTGTGGTCCCTCTCATCCCTGATTGTGACCGTGTTCACAGGGGTTTTTGCATGAGGGAAGAGACGAGGATCTGACCCCATGTTTCAGAAGGCTAGGTTCATTATTTTATGATATATATTACATTAAAACTACACTAAAAGAATAGAAGAAAAGATTTCCTCAGAAGGCTAGCTAAGAATAGAATAGGAAAGAATGATAACAAAGGTTTTTGGCTTGGACTCTCTGTCCGAGCCAGCTGGGCTGTGATTGGCCATTAATGAGAAACAACCACATGAGACCAATCCCAGATGCACCTGTTGCATTGCACAGCAGCAGATAACCATTGTTTACATTCTGTTCCTGAGGCCTCTCAGCTTCTCAGGAGGAAAAATCTTAAGGAAAGGATTTTTCATAAAAGATGTCTGTGACACTGACCCAGGGCCTGACACGGAATCACCAAGTTCTGCAGCTCCATGGAGCTTGTCCTGCCTTCCCTCAGTGTGCTGGCTGCTCTCACCTGTGGCAGAGATATTGGATTGCGTCCCTGAACGGAGATGGAATGTTAGAGACAATAAATACATTTTAAAGCTGGGGATGCAGAGTGTCAGCCCAGCCATTTCCCCTCAGTGAAAGGAGCTGGGAACAGGAGCAGTGGAATCACCAGGATCCTATTTCAGACTTCACACGGCATCTGCAATAACATCAGCACCATCCAAACAGCAACAATGCACAGTTTATGAGCACCTGAAGTGCCTGTTGTACCTGTATTTACTCCATTAGGTTGTGTCACATCGCATTTGAGCTGCAGGATCGGAGGCTCAGGCTGCTCTCACGCTGCAGGAGGAAGGAGGAATCCTCCCAGGTGAGGGAAGGATCCCACACGGATTCCTCACCATGGCAATTGCAAAGGAAATTGGGATACTGACAGCATGGGTGGGCAGCACCTGCAGATGGAACATGCTGGGAATGCGGCATCCCTGGAAAAGGTCCCAAATTCCTCTCTAAGCTTGATAGGAGCAGACAAAATACAATAGAATGAGGTGGAAAGGGGGTAAAAAATGGGTATTCTGAAAAAAAAAAAACAAAACAGGTATATAGGTATACAGAGAGACAGCTGGGTAATTAAATGGAGAGAGATGGATAGATAGATAGATAGATAGATAGATAGATAGATAGATAGATAGATAGATAAATAGGTGTACAGGGTGTGTGTGAACACACATTCTAGAGGAACATGAGAAGATTTCCACAGTCTGTTTCCCTCCCACCTTCTTGTGCCTCCTCAGATTTCCCATTTCCCTCACAATTCCTGATTTGCACTGGTTTTGGAATGGTGGCCATGGTGCCCAGGGCTGGTGGCACTGCCACACCAATGTCCATTGTGGGTCAGTGTCCCTGCATGGCAGAGGTAAGAGAGGACACAGTCATGAGCACCACCAGGGTTAGGGGTGACAGTGACAATTGTTACAGAAAATAATTTCTAAATTTTAACCATAAATGGAGGGGGAAAAAAAAACATTTCTAATTAGCACAGTCACAGCTCCATGGAAACTTTGGGGCAATTCTGTCTTTCTTCTGCTTTGGTGACTTCAGGAGAACATGAACCATCCAATTATCCAATCATTTCTACACCACCCGAGTAGCAGCTAAGAAAGGGGAAAGGTCAGCACATTCCAGAGAGCAAGACTAAAATGCCTTCATTTTCTCTAATATCTGTCTGTTTAATTACTGGAACAATTGTTTGAACATTTTAATATATTAATTTAGCAGGAGGATAATTGTATGATTACAAATTCACTTCTAATTGTGTGATTACAAATTCGCATGGGCTGCGATCAACTGAAAAGCTGGAGCTTGTGCTGAGGTGAAACCTGGAATTTGTAGGAGGAAAAAAAAAGGAAGAGGGGTGTGTTTGGTGTCCTGCTCTTTCCTTTGGGAATTGTGTGCTGTGTGTGGCATTCCAGGAGGGTGCTGGTCCCACTGGGGTGGGGCAGGGGCTGCCCTGGCTGTGGGGTTTGGGGTCCTGGAAGGGCTGTGAAACACCAGGACTGACCTGGGGGAGAAGCAGCTGGGAAAGAAAAAGGATTCAGGAATTCCTGGCTGAGCTTCTCTGAGATTATCTGATCCTTATGCTCCTGGGAAGGGGTTGGCTTCGAGTTTTTAATTTTTCCTGAAAAGAAGCCAGTGGAACATCAACCCACAGCACCTGGGGCTGGGCTTCTAACACAGCATTTCAGATTTTGCTTGAAAAGGTCCATATTGATAATTGATTAATTTATAGTCGCTGGAGCCAGGGGTCCCTGAGCTGCTGCAGCCCTCCAGCCCCCAGAGACCCCTGAGTCCCCCAAGGGTGTGGGGGCAGGCTCAGCCCCAGGGATGCTCAGGGGGTCCCAGGGAGCTCCCTGGCCCAGGGAAGGGGACAGGGTGTGTCTCTGTGCACAGCTCAAGTGGCATTTCTGCCACCAGAGGCGAGGGAGAAAATTGGTGTTTGACAGCTCTTCATAGAAATGTCACCGAGTGTAAACACGGGGTGACCTTTGCTGCTCCCCTGCTCCTGGGGGATTCGAATTCAATAACGCAGCCAGCGGGTCCTAAACGATGTCACCTCCCCTTTTAAGTAAATTACCATCAAATCCACCTGGCCTGCTGCCTTTGGTGGCCGTCACACGAGGCACCTCTGCCCTCCAGGCTGTTTGCAGACACCTCCACAGCCCCTCCTGTCCCCGGGGTGTCCCCACAGTGCCACCACTGCCCCCTGCCCTCGCCCCACATGGGTAACGGGGCCAGGGCTCAGGCAGGGCAGGGGTCTCTCTGCTAAAGGACACATGGGGCCAGGGGCAGGGAGATCCCTGCTCCCACATCCCCTGGGACATGCTCATCCCTGTCGCCACATCCCCTGGGACATGCTCATCCCTGTCCCCACATCCCTTGGGACATGCTCATCCCTTCCTCGTGCTGATGGGATTTTCAATTACCAGAGAAGTTCTCAGATTTCTGCCTTTGTCCAGTATCTTCCAAAGTATCTCATTGCAGACAACAATTCTATAATCCAACCGTGACAGGATGATCAGTCACACTCTAAATTAAGCATCTCAAATAAGGATTTATTAGAATTAATCAGACAATTAATGTACGGCCATTAAATGGAGTTTATTAAAATACATCTAAGTGTATTAACTATTTAATAGGAGAGCTATTGGTTGGCAAAAAGGTTTCAGGTTGTCCCCTCTCTCCCAAATTCTGGTGGGCAGCACCATGGGGGCAAGGAGGAGGAGAAGGAGAAGGGGAAGGGGAAGGAGAAGGGGAAGGGGAAGGAGAAGGAGAAGGAGGGGAAGGAGAAGGCTGGTTCCAGCACTGGAGCCCTTCCTGAGCCCCTGGTGCAGCCCAGACCGGAGCAGTTTATCCCAGTTCCAGCTCCACGTCTGCTGCTGTCACTGCCTTTCTCTTCCCCCTCTCCTCTGAAGTGCCTCCATCACCTCGAGTGCCATCTCCAGCCACTCCAGATCATCCCATTTATCCTTTGCACTTGTGCAGAGCTTTACACTTGCAAAGCAGCCCTTAACTAATTAATCAGATGTTAATGATTCCTCCAAGGTGCAGCAGAGCAGACAGCTATCAATCCTCGCCTCTCCCTCTGCATCTCCCCCGCCTCCACAATTAGATTCCAGCCGATTTTCCTCCTACTTTGCTCTGTTTTCCCCGTGGCCTCTGTTCCGGGGAAGGACGGTGCAGCAGCATCCATCAGCCCCGTGCTCGTTAGCGCTCGCTCAGCCGGGCTTGGCCGCCCTTCCTGCCGGGAATTCCAGCCTGGGAGTGCCGGAAAGCCAGGCAGGGAGCAGGGGAAGGCCAGGCAGGGGGAATGCACGGCCAGGCTGCAGATATTTGGGTTAGTCTGGAGAGGCTGAAGGTGTTCTTAGAGAAATGACACGTCCTGGAGCCGTCCCACACCTGCCACCCTCTCCTTGGTGGCCCAGCAGGGAGGTGGCGTCTCCCAGGTGTTCCCAGGTGCACTCCCAGCACTGTCAGGTGGGGAGGGAGATGGTGAAGGGCTGGGGGCTGCTCCCTCTCTCCTGGCATGGGCTGTGTCCCCTCTGCAAACAGAGCTGACCTTCAGGAGAGCAAACACCCCATTCCCCCCAAGCAGGATCTGTTCCTGCTGTCCCAAACCAGGGAGACAGATCCTGTGGGATGAGGAGGGAGAGAGTTGCAGAAGCACCCAGAAACTGAGCTGGCAGCTTTTGGGGACCATCACCTCCTCCAGAAACCCAGCATGGGAGCAGGGGAAGCTCCTGGCTCCGTGCAGTGTGTAGGGGATCCAACCTGTGGGGCTCTGCACTCCCCGTTCCCAACAAAGCTGTGGGGAGGGGAGCAAGGGGAAAAGGGCAAAGCAAAAATACGGGGTTTTATGAGATGCAAAAATATTCCAAGACAATGCAAATGAAGCAATTTAGCCTTGCAGGCATTCCTCTGCGCACCATTATTAAAAGTTCCCAGCCTGGAATTGCCATTTCTAATCCAAGTGGGAACCAAGGCAGGCACAGCCAGAGCTGGGGCTGGGCTGGGCTGGGCAGAGAGTAGGAATGCAGGCCAGGGTCAGAGCCTGCTGTGCCCCTGCTCTGGGGGCACAAACCCCCCAGGAACATCAGCTCTGTGCTCAGGGGTCCATGGTAGGGGACAGGGAGGCGGGATGGGGTCCATGGAGAAAGGAGTTTGAGTTTACTGAGCTCCCAGCTCGAGTTTACTGAGCTCCCAGCTCCTCCTCAGCTCCTAGGATGGGACAGAGGGCTCCAAGTCACCCCCTCCCACCATCAACACCCCAGTGAGCCTCTGCCCCCTGAACTAGGGAGCACTGGTGGGATGGGGGAGCGTGGTCTGAGCAGAGGAGCTGGGGCACACGAGGGGGTCTGAAGGAGCACATGAAATCCATAATTATAATTACAATAATGGCAAAGCAGCTGAACTCAGCCCAGCAGTGGTGATATAACTTGGCAGGGCTTATCAGAAGGAACGGCAGATCCAATTAGGAATTAACGGTGCTGCAACCGTGGAGCAAACACCCCTCACCCAGCCACTGGCTTCTGCTGGGAAAGCCTCTCCCCTCCCCAAATTCCCAAGTGAGGTCCCCTCACAGTGACAATGTGCCCTGCTGCTAGGAATGCTGGCCCTTGTCCCGTGATGGCCCCTCGTGATCCTTGTATTTTGAGATACCTTGTTTATTACAGTAATTTATTTAAGAACCTGGCTATTCCTGCTCTTTGTGTGAATTTTCTCTTTCTGTAAGTCCACTCTTTTCACTTGGCTTTTCTTCCTTTTTTACCTCCAAGGAATTATGAATTTCATTCTTTCCCAGCCTTTCCCAGACAAGCCTGCTGTCTTCACATTCCCAGCTCATTCCTCTGCTGATTAGCCCCAGATCCAGAAGAGTTTCCTCTCCATTTGTATTTATAGCTACACTTACAAATGGTTTGGTGCAGAGGAATTCGGCAGAGCCCTGTGAAATAACCTGGGATGGGAGGGGTGAGAGGAGATACAGAGGAAGCAGCTTTTGTTTGGCCAAAGAAAACTCCGAGGGGAGAGGAGAGGACGGACTTGGAAATGCAAAAGGCAGCTGAAGAAGAAAGTCACGCACTGCTGGCTCCTGCGGGGAAGAAAGGGAATTCGGGCTTTGTGTGAAGGATAAAGAGGCTTTTCAGGCCAGGAAGGACGGGCAGCTGTGGGGAAAGGCTCAGCCCCTGTTTGCCGCTGACCTCCAGCGGTGGCTGCGAGCCCCGGGGCTCCCGGACTGGCCAGGGATGCTGAGTGCTCTGGGAGCCGCTTCCCAGATCCCTGCTGGGGCCGGGAGCTCTGAAATCCCGGGATCCTGCCCCTATTCACCCCCCTGCCCATCCCCACCCCCCTGTCCCTGTCCCCAACCCCACCAAGGAGTCGCTCCCCATTCCATAAGGGACTAACGATGTCAGACTAATTAATAAGCAATGGAAGTGTAAACAATGGTGTCAAAAGGGAATTTAATTATTGGCAATATAATATGATTTTGATTAATACAATTAGATTCTTTAATTGCATTAGTAAAACCAAAAAACTAGCTCCAGGTCACTAATTTGAGATTTCCAGCTAAATAAGCTGCAGTCCTTCTCTCCTCGCTGGGAGATGGGAAGGATCTGTGGCACGAGGGCAAGGACCTGCTTGTCGCAGACATCTTTTATGAAAAATCCTTTCCTTAGGATTTTTCCTCCTGAGAAGCTGAGAGGCCTCAGGAACAAAATGATTAAAACAATTATTATCTGCTGCTGTGGAATGCAACAGGTGCATTTGGGATTGGCCTATGTGGTTGTTTCTAATTAATGGCCAATCACAGCCCAGCTGGCTCGGACAGAGTCCAAGCCACAAGCCTTTGTTATCATTCTTTCTCTTTCTATTCTTAGCTAGCCTTCTGATGAAATCCTTTCTATTCTTTTAGAATAGTTTTAATGTAATAGATATGATAAAATAATAAATCAAGCCTTCTGAAACATGGAGTCAGATCCTCGTCTCTTCCCTCATCCAAGAACCCCTGTGAACACAGTCACACCTGCTGGCCCAACACAGGGCAGTGCCAGCACAGGTGACACCCACCCAGCTGCTCCCTGGCCCTGTGGCAGGGCTGGCAGCCCTGGGACCATGCCAGGGGTGCAGGACCCTTCTCACCCCAGCGACACCTGATCCCTGGCAGCCCAGCACTGTTCACGTCCTGCTGCTGCTCTGGGACAGCAGAGTCCCTGCTGGGCAAGTGGAGATGCTGCTGAGGGCCTGGTGAGCACTGGGAAGAAGAGAGGCTCCCCAGATTTTTGTGTTTTGCATGGAAGGGTCTGGGAATGCTGGAATTGCTGGCGGTGCCAGCGGTTCCTGTGCAGCAGAGCAGGCCCTGGGCTCCAGCCGCGTGCACAGCGTGCAGAGACAGCTCAGCTGGCTGGGCAGCACTTCCAATTATAGGTGATCAAAATCTAATTATTGACTTTAATAGGAGCTGAATCTGGCCTGAAGAATCCAGGAACAATTATTCTGGGTTCCTGTTACATTAAACAGGAGCGACAGGACAGCTCCCTTTTCTTGTTGTGCAGAGATCAGAGCCAGAGAAAAGCTGAATAGAAACTTGGGCTGATGCATTTGGTTTTCTTCTCAGTCCAGGAATGGGAGCTGTGCCAGATGTCAGCCCAGGGACACCCCAGGGGTTCATGGAACCCCAGAATGGTTTGGGTCAGAAGGGAATTCAAAGCTCATCCAGTTCCACCCCCTTCCACTATCCCAGGTTGCTCCAAGCCCCATCTAACCTGGCCTTGGACACTTCCAGGGATGGGGCAGCCACAGCTTCTCTGGGTGCCCTGTGCCACCACCCTCACACAGAGGTTCCTCCCCACTGGCCTATTCTGATGTGATGTTGTACTTGAGGCAATTAAAACAATTAAGCTCAATAAAATAAAAGTTTGACTTTGTAGAAAGTTCTCGTGTGGAATTGACAATTTGCTGGAATAAGGAGAAACTTTTAAGCACAGTTTCCCACATCCCCACAGGAGTTTTTCTGTTGTTATTTACATTAGGATTGAAAATTATTAACACACCCCTGTCCATGCAGGAGTAAAAGCCACTGTGCAGCTCAGGGGTGTCTTTGTAGGGTGGGATGTTTTCCTTGGTGCTGTCCTGGCGCCATGGGAAGGTGTCAGCCCCATTCTCCCCCTCCCTGTGGTGCAGGGCTCTGGATCCCCATGGGAGCACCCTCTCCATCCTGTGGGATGCTGAGGACACCAGGCCTGGCCTCCTGCCCCTCTGCCAGCTCGGAGCAGGGGCTGCTGCCAGCACCTTCCTGAGATTTATCACTTGTGGAAGTGTGTGAGAATGGAGACAATTTTTCCAGCTGTGCATTATCCACCCGCTGGACTGTGACGGCTCTTTGTGAGCTGTGACGCCGCCTCCTATAAAAGCTGTATTTAGGATCCAGTTTAAAATTCATATTTTCTACCACATAGAACATAACGGCTCCTTGGGAGCCCATTCAGCCGTTAGCAGAGGGATGATGTGTTTGTGGAGTTATTTTTGAAGGAACACATTTATTTAGAGGCTCTTTTGAGGAGGTGCCCCAGCTGTCCCAGGGCACTGCCCTCGGGCTGCTCTCTCACCCCAGGAGATCCTGGGGGGATAAATATCCACATATATGGAAGAAATTCTTCCCTGGAACAGGTTTCCCAGAGAAGTCACATCCCTGGAAGTGCCCAAGGCCAGGTTGGGCTGTCCAGTGCTGGTGCTACCCTGTCCCCCTCCCAGACAGGAGCTCCCAGGTGAGCAGCAGGTCTGAGGTGGGCAGGCAGCCAGAAAAAGGAGGATATCTGCTCCAAAACAAAGGCATAAAGCCACTTTTTGGGACAAAATTTTCCTTTGTTTCTAGCAAAAAGCAGATTTATGGGTTAATAAACATCTACGATTGGCCTCTGAAAAAATACACTCAGGTAGACAGAAATTAGTCATTCAAATTAACTATAAATTAAGATCAGCCTAATTTACTTCCATTAAAATGGAAAAGCATATTATCTCCCATTCAAAGGAATTTGTATTTGATGCAAATAGAACAAATTCAGAAAGTTTGGAAATGTTCTCTGATTGTTCATTTGCATCGTTAACCGGCAGAGAATGGGCCTGTGATTTCAAAATGGGAGAACAGAAGGAACAATAATTAGTTATGTAAATAATGTGGCATTCTTGTTTATAATTAGTCCAAGAATAAAATAAAATTCACGCATGTCACAGGACTCATTTTCGTATGCAAATGAACAATCAAAATTATAAACGGTAATAATGCAGTTTGGGAGAATGTGGCATTTCTAATTTATTAGCCCAGAGAGAAGCCAGAGCTGATTCCAGTTGACGCTGGGAGATTTCAAAGGTACCTCCAGGATGGAAAAAACATCCAGAAAAAAAGAGAAAAATGAGAGGGAGCGGGAGAAAACAGTGTGGGATCACCTGTTGGAGCTCCTCCTGAGGGGAGAGCAGTGCAGAATTCCATGTGGGTCTGCACCAGGAATGCTCCTCCTTAAAAAACTGCAGGGATGTGGGAATGCTTTAAAATTCCCAATGATTGCCAAGGTCTGTAACCTCTGAGATGGTCTGGTTTTTTTCCAAGAAAGTGTGGTGGAGAGGGAGATGAGGCTGGAGAAGTTCCTGCTGGGGTCTGACATTCCACAGGCTGTCCCAGCACAGAGGTGGAAATGTCACAGAGAGGGTCACGGATCAATCACTGGGTGACACAGGCCTATGGGAATACCCCTTCCACACCCCTAAAAAAGCCACATTTCCATTCCTGTCCATCTCATTTCAGTCCCCACCATGAATTTTGGCCCCAGTGGTTCAACACTGGCAGCTTTTGGCAGTGACAGGAGCTTGGAATGTCTCCTCCTTTTCTGTCCTGTGTGGCTGGGGCCTGGGACGTGAGCATCACTCCCAATTTTCTGACCTAACTCTCATCCAGAGTCCTTAGATCCCCTGCCAAGGACACAGAGGAGCCTCTGCCCTCCCTGCCCATCCCTGGGAATGGCTCAAGCCAGGGGATCCTCAGGACAAGCCGAGCTCTAGGAATGTAAGGGATTAAATAATGGTATTAATTATTAATTATGGCTTATCTTGCTGCAGAGTGTGGAACAGGAGTCAGAATCTGCATCAGGGAGGACGGGACATCTCGGGAACAGGAATGCTCTGGCTGCTCTCTTAAAATATGCTCCCAGCTCAGCTCAACACCGGAGCTGAGGGCTCTCAGCGGAGCCGCGCAGCCGAGCCGAGCGTGTTGGATAATAAAAGCAAGGGAAGAACTTTAATTAAAGCTCCTCAGGCAGATGCTGCTGAGGGAATGGGGGGGTGCAGCTCAGCCTTTCCTGGCCAGGGCTGCTGGGGAAGGAGCTGCGTGGGAGGCACTGGGGGGAAGAGCAGCATCTTGCACCCCCAGAGGGACAGAGGGAATTGCCCTGGGTGCAGCCCCCAGGGGGGTCCTGGTCACCCTGCAGGACTGTGGGGCTGTGGAGGTCACTCCCATGGAGCTGCCAGTGCTCCAGAACCACACCCAGTGCCAGCCCCTGGGTGATGGAGGGAATTCTCAAGGGAAGAACATCCAAAAGTTGGGCGGGGATCCCAAGGATCCGCTCTGAGTGTGCAAGGGGCTGTGTGACCCCAGGATATGGGCTGGGGGGGTTAGAAGCTGCTGAAGCTCATCAGGACTCCCTGGGAACATCCCAGGGCATCATCCCAGGGCTCCAGCCCTCTCCAAAAGGCACAGACACATCTCCCAGCAGACACTGTGCTCAACAGCAGCAGCAGAAGCCCCAAACCCCAGCACTGAGCCTTGCAAAGTGGGAACAAAGCCTGAGCAACTGTTTACTCACGTCACGGAGGCCCTCGGATGCCAAACCACTGAGTGAACCTTTCTGTCAATCCGACACTTTTAGGGTAATTTAACTTAATAACACCTTTGTCTGCACAAGCATTTGTGTCTGAAGGGTTATTACCATCACAGTTATTTTAGGTGGGTTAATGGGATGGAGTAGATTTGAAATTGTCAGTGCAGCCACGCAGGCGGTTGCTCACAGTGTTTACCTTCCCAACCCTTCCCTTGCTTTACATAACTTCCCACCCTCACCTAAAAGTGCCGTCATAAATTATGAGCAATTTCCCCCCAGGTCCTCGTGCATCATTAATTCTTTGTTTAGAAGGAAAAAACAAACTGTCCAGGTCTTAATTGTTACCGCTTTGAGCAGAGCCTGAGCTGAGTGCGGGGCCTCTGGGGTATGTCAGGATTTTTGGACTTCTTTTAGTTAATATTTAACTCATCACCTCAGGGGGCTCACAGGAAAACAGGGAGGAGGAAAGAAGTCTTCTTGAAAGAAGAAAGAAAAATTGTTGTGGGGAACAATCAAGAATTGGCAAAGCCCAGGTTCCCTCCTGCTCCTTAATAGAGAGATTTTTAGGAATTAGGACTTTTTTTCCCTGCAGGTGTGCAGGGAGCAGGAATGTGCAGCCCGCTGCCTTTTGGGGAGGCTGCAGCTGCTGGCTCCTCACACTGCAAAGGAGGGAATCCCTGGATTTGTTGGGAGCCTCCTTCATCCCTGTGAGCCTCCCCCCTGCTCCACGGCGTTGGCTCAGCACCAGAGCCATGGCTGGGGATGCAGTGGCTGCCACCCCTGCTCAGCAGCTGGCACCCCTGCATGGCATATGGCAGCCCTGCTCAGCAGCTGGAACATCTGCACCGTGCTGGCACCTGTGCATGGCATCTGCCCCCTCTGCCTGGCCCCTGGCAGGATCCTGCTGCAGCCAGAGTGAGAGGGAGGGAGAGGGAGAGAGGAGGGGGCTGTGCCCTTCTCCCCTTCCCCAGACCCCCCAGCTGGGCCCTGGCACAAGCTCACACCTCCTGCCTTTCCCCTGCCTCGTGTCATTTTTGGGTGAGAATTACATAAATAATAGTAAATAAATAGCAGCAGGGCAGGCACCGAGGCTGCCCCATGTCAGGGCTGGCACCTTCCTTGTCACCTCACCAGGTCCCCCCGGCGCCTCCCAGCCGCCCCTCGGGCCAGGTGACCTTGAGGTGGCTTTGCTCTTTGGCTCAGCTGCAGTCAGAAGATTAAATTCCGCTCCTGTCCTGGGAATCTGATGATAAAAAGTCCTTCCTAGACAGAATCCGGATAATGAACAGCTCCCCGGCTTCACGCTGGAAGAGGGAGCGTGGAGTTATTACTGCATTAAAAAATCTCCAAAGTCAACTAAATTCACCAGAGACACAGAATTCCTCTTCATTCCAGCAGGGTGGAGCATCCAGCATCCTCAATGATGCCGTGCTAATTGCAGCTGGGCAGGAGCACAGGGAGGGTGCTGGGGGGTGCAGGAACCAGCCCTGGTGCTGCCACCCGTGTCCATCACTCCTGTGCTGACCCCAGAGAGGGATTTGTTCTGTAGGAAATTCTGCCAGTGCCCATCAAAAATCCATGCTCCAAAGCACTAGGGGTGCGTGGTGCTGCGCCACACTCGGATGTGGCAGCTCCTGGAAGAAAATCCAGGATGTGCTCCCCTGCCTTGTGTCCCCAGGATGTCACAGACCAGGGACAGGCCACTCAGGCATAAACCTGCGCTTTAAACACCCAGGACAAAGAAAGGCCAGGCCAGGAGAGAGAAGAGCTGCCATAAACAAAGCTGTGGCGTGTGCCTGGCATTAGTCATACAGCAACAGGGATGTGGGACATATATCTGGGCAGGATTCAGGATATCTGCTAATTAAAGAAGCCTCTGGCTGCTGGAGAGTGTTAATTCACAGACAGAGTGGTCCCCCCTGGGCAGAGCTCAGGGCTAGAAAGGATTTATTTACACCTCACAGAAGTTGTTCTTTTTGCAAAGGTTGTGCTTAATCGGAAATTTTCAGAAGAATTTGTTGAACAAAGAAGGAACTGAGTCTCTGACAGAAATTCTCTGGCTTTCCTCACCTTGTTTGCCTTTAGTTAAGGCTGGAGCATCTCTCCACGGGCACAGCTCACAGTAACTTCCATTTTTTCCCAGGTATTACACATCCCAAACCCTCAAAACATTCCCATGGGCCCTCCTGAGCTCTGAGTCAGACTGCTTGGACCAGGTCAGTAAATTCCCATAGAATCCTAAATGTTTTGGGTTGGGAGGGACTTGGGGACCACCTCATTCCTCTGTCCAGACCCAGGGTGGTGTGAGCAGGATCTCCCAGCTCAGCCTGTGCTCGCCATGGGTTTTTCTCAGGGATATGGGAGCACTGCAGGCTGCTCCCATAGAGCAGGAAAGTCTCTTCAGGGCTGGCAGACACCTCCAGCACAGAGAGGCATCCTCACCTTCAAAGAGATCATCACGAAATTGCCAGAAAACAACGCACACGGAGCGAGCGGCGCGGAGGCTCAGCCGTCAGCGGGACGGCTCTGACAGCACGGAATAAAAGCAGAAATAGCAATTTCTCACTGAAAGAGCCGGGCTGACACCTCCCTGACCTGTGAGCAGCAGGGACTCTCGGCACACCAGCACAGCCCGGTTGTTTGCTGCTGACACCGCTGATTAGAGCAGACAGGCGGGCCAGGAGGATGAGCCCGAGCTCCGGCCGGCGCTGGGGCTGCCTCCCCCTGACCCCAAACCTGAGAGCTCCTGCCCTGCATCTGCAGCTAAATAAACCAAGTAAATCATCCTGGCAGATAGATAATTAAATAATTATCAGCCACTTAATAACAAGGAGTGGGTGTTCGGAATTAGCATATTAGACAGTGTCTTTAAGGGCTAATTGTTGCATTACATCAGAGTTACTCATTCATTATTCTTGTCATTTCGGGTGATAATTTGCACTTTAGGAGACAGAGACAATTTTAGCAGGCAATTAGAGACATGTCAGGCTTGGCCTAGTGAGTTACTGTCACAATTATTGCATTTTTTCCGGTGTCCTCATTTGCAGGAGTGTATTTAAGGGCAGTCTGGTAATTTCATGGTGAGGCAAAACAGGCACCGGCACCCGGGCAAGCGGCAGGGACGGAACAAACCCCGATTTCACAGGGTGTGAATTCACACACAGCCTGGGGGCTTGCAAAGGGACAAAACCTTGGCAAAAGGGTGTTTGTGCATTGCTGATAGAAACCTTTGGCAAAGCCCTGATTTGGGGTCCCCAGCTCCCTTTGGAACGCCGTCCCACACATCCCTCACTGCCACAGCTTTGTGCTCAGGAGCTGTTGCCCTTTTTCACCTTACACCAGCGATGGATACAGATCCCTACCCAGGACAGTGCATTAATTGGTGGATAGATGGATTTTTTCCCTCAGATTTTGGCAGCGTTGGTTAGCTGGAGCGGCAGGGACGGGCACCTGCAGCAAACTCCAAGGAGAAAGGAATTCCCAGGGAACACGGTGCACCTGCCCATCAGAGAGATGCCATCACATCTCTGCTTTCTCAGAGAGGATAAACACAAGGATGAGCCCCGTGCTGCTGAGCCTGACTGAGCCCAAGAGCACTGACAAGGCTTAAATATTCCTTAAACTACAGCTGAAGGGGAAAACTGGATCTGCAGCAGCTGCACCTTGGGATACATGCATTATAAGGGTATATACAGTCAAATAGAGTTAATTAAGCTAAAACCACAGTAAATCTGCCAGGCCCATATTAACACTATAGTCAAAATAGTGGAAAATATAGTATTTTCCCTAATAAATCCTGTTCTGTTACAGATTTATGTTGGCATCTGCATAGTTACCAGAGTTTTACAATAATCATTGATCAATCAAAGTTTTATGACAAAACTATAATTTTCCTGTGTTTCTTTCTTACTTAGTTTCCTAGTTTGCTTAATTCCCAGAATGCAATCCAGTAAATCTTTGGGGCTGAGATATTAAGTAGATAATAAGAATGCCATATAAGATTTGCTTATATTTTAAACTGTCCTTGCAAATGATTTATAATTAGGGCCAAATCTAAGACAAAACATTATTAAAGTCAAAACCCTCCATAAATTACTGGAGTTTGCTTATGCCTGTAATAATTTATTAGAGGTTTACTATAGTATTTCCTCTGGTGATATCCAAAGCTTTATGTGTCATAAATGGGAAATATGGGCTGGTAAAACACACAGAAAGCAGGACTGATCCCCAGTGACCCCCATGACAGATTCTGAGACGCCATCAGAAGCGTTTTGCAGGGGAAAAGAAACTGCACCAATCACCCAACTGTGCCAGACCAAAGGAATCTTTGTTGTGGGAAATTCTGTTGTGTTTTATAGGATTTAATAACTTTACAGGTGGTACAGAACCTGTAGCTGGGTTTGTGGTTTTGGCGCCCAGTGAGGGCTCTGCTGTGGGGAGCCCTCCAGGCCCAGCTGTGCCCTGGGGCTGGCAGTGCCCAGGGAGGCCAGAGGGGCTTGGCCAGGTGGGCTTTGCCTCGTGGGGTAGCTGTGAGAGGTTTGCTGAGCAGGAGCTTGCTCTGTGTCACCTGCTGTCACCTGCTGTCACCTGCTGTCACCTTTCTCCCGAGCACAGAGCCCCTCCTGTGGACACGCTCACCACCAGGGCCATGGCTGGGCACTGACAGGTCACTGCCTCCTCCAGCTGTTCCCATTCCACCCTGCTCCTTCCATAGCTCCCACCTCACCCACGGAGCTGTGAGCTCTGCTCAGAGGTGCTGGATTTTCCTGAGCTGTCTCTGAGTATCTTTCAATATGTGGGGTTGGCACAAGAGGTTCCCAGCCAGTCCCATGCAGACACCTTGGGTGTTGGTTTTGTTTTTTTTGTCAGTGACTTTGCAGCAAGTGCAATTCTCTGTTTGCAACCACCATTCTGTGAAGGTCCCCATAAAGTGCTTCCCAAAATCCCAGCTGTGCTCCTGCCTGTGCCAAGCTGGGCTGTGAGTGCTGGAGCCCAGCCCAGGCTCTGCTCATCCCAGTGCTGTGCCAGTACAAGGCTAAACCATCCCACTGGGGCACACTGGGGCACACTGGAGGGAAGAGCAGAGGTGAAGCACAGCCCCACTGCCCTGGGAAGCAGCAGGGCTGGGTGGGTTGACCTGGAGAGGAGCTGGGTCTCCAGCTCAGGGTTTGGGAACTTTATTTTCCACTGTGCCCTGGTGGGATGACCGGGATCCCTGGGATGGGCAGCAGCGTGTGGGCAGCACAGGAGGGGTTGATGGCACGTGAGGATGGAAATGAGATGTGGAGGGAGCTCCTGGCTGCTGGAGAGGGCAACTGGAACCTGCTCATGTCATTGAAAACTCCTTCCTCACCTTTCACAGCAAACAGCAAAGAGTAGAAATGAGACCTGAGGTCAATCTGATTGTCCCTGTTAAAACAGAGACATATAGAATAAAATAAATTCAAGTAAAATTTAAAAAAAGGGAAAAATACAATACAATACAATACAATACAATACAATAAAATACAATAAAATAAAATAAAATAAAATAAAATAAAATAAAATAAAATAAAATAAAATAAAACAAAATAAAATAAAGTAATAACACCTAAGCAGACAAAGACAAGTGACGGCAGAAGCTGCACCACTGAGCATCCCAGCAGCTTCACAGCCTCTGCCTCTCCACCTGTGATACCATCAGAGGCACTGATTGCATTGCAGGTTTGTTATCAGCCTCTCCTATCCATCTCCCAGGGATAATCTCTTTGCTCCCACATCAGGCAGTGCTGATCCCTGTCCTGCCCTGGTGCAGTGAGCCTGGCTGCCCTGAGAGCCACCCAGAGTGCTTCAAGTAAATCCCTCCCAGACCACAGCAGAGGCAGCAGCTCTGCAGAATGGTTCCTTCCCATCCAGGCCAGCACCAACACAGCCAAGGTTTGGACTAAAAGGAATTTTTATTCCTGAAAATACTCATTTGTACCTCAACCAATGGGTTCTGGGGTGGGTGTATCCATTAGAGAATATTTGATGGCACCACTGCCCTGCCACACCTGACTGGCACCTGCTGCCAAAGTGGAGGTGCTCACACAAGAATCCGAATTAAATGGCAGTGAAAATGGGACATGTCTTAATTAATCCACATTAAACTCCTCTGTGGACATTAAGTCAGGATTGAAATCCCAATGCTTGGGTTTAGTTCACTTTAATGTTAAATAAAGTTTTCACTGCGGGAGGACGTTTAATGAGGTTTAGGTAAATCACACCTTAAATTAATTCTAATTAAATTTCCTGAGTAACTCTGGAAAAGCAGGACCCAATGAAGCAGATCCTCCTATCTATATACATATTATTTTATTTGCAGCAAGCAAATACACCATAACCAAGGTCAACTCCTGCATGGCTGAAAACTTCAATTTTCCTGCTCCATGGTGGCCCAAGGTCAATCCCATCCCACAGGACCCTGGAGGACCTCACACTGTGCTGCTCCCATGTGGCAGCCCCATGTCCTTGTCCCTTCACCAAGCTCTGTCCTGGTCCTTACCCATTTGTAGGGAGGAGCAGGGACAGGAGCCTCCCCTGCCACAGAGACGGATGCAGATTACGCCATTAATTTTTTATGTGAATTCAAAAAAAATTCCATGTTGACTCCATGACGCAAATGGGTATGAAAATCCTGGCGAGCGCACTCATTGTTACAGAAATCAAATGGCTCAACAGCCACTAATGAGGCAGACAAGAAGCCTCACTCACCCTCTGAGGATTTGAAGGCAAGAAGAGAAGAAGGAGCGCGTTACATTATTCATGTGCCTTGTTCGAGTTTCAAATCCTTGCAAGTCGCAGCAAAGGGGGATTTGGGAAGTGCTGGTGACCTGCTCTGCATGGAGAGGGGGCACAGAAAGTCCTGTTCCCTAACTGAGAACTCCTTGCAAATGCAGCTCCCACCCAGGCAGGGCTCCCTGCCCTGGGATGTGCTTGGAAATGCCCCAGAGATGCTCCGGGAATGCCCCAGGGATGTCCCGGGATGGGGAGGATTTACCCCATGATTGCTGGGCACTGCCCACCCACAGGACCTGACCTCCCTGCAAACTGTTTAAAACACTCCATATTCTGCTAAAACAGGTGCAAAATTCGTTTAGATTTCTTTAAAAAATTCTTTTAGTGCAAAATTCTTTTAGGGGAAGAAAGGGAAAACCTGGGAGAACAGTTTATCTGAGGAGGAGACGTGCAGGCAGGGGTGAGGTGCACAGTGCGGCTGTTGACCAAGTATTAAGGGCTAATAAACAGATTCTGGGAGTTCTTCTGCATTTTGTAATTATGACTTGCCCATAAAACCCTCCTGGCCAACATTATCTCAGCCAGCTTTATGAGTGCTCACGAAGTTAATGCAGAGCTGTAAATCCGCAGCAGGTCATGGGAGTGAGAGCAGAGGAAGTGTCTGTAAATCTGGAGGAATTGCTCCAGTTTGTTTGTTTAATAAAATCCTGGCCTATGAGGAGCTGCAGGTTCCTTTTGGGGCTGTGTGTCCACCCATCCCTGCCTGGCAGGGACATGAGGGACTCTGTGTCTGTCTGTCCATTGGATGTATCCCGTTCTCTGCATCCAAAGCATCCTCTGAGTCTGGATTCAGTATTTGAAGCTGTGTTCCCTCACTGTCACCATCCAGGGCCACCACCCAGTGCCACCAAGGTGCCCATCTGTGCCACTCACCCCTGGCAGAGCTGCTGTGCCACAGAGAGTGTTGGGAGCATTGGGACTGTGGTTGAGCACAGCCAAGGTGGAGTTAAACTCCTTCCTCACACCTCTCCGGGTCAGCATATATTTGCTTGGATTTTACATTGGAATTTGAAATCCACAGCCACAAGGAAACATTTATTTTCTTGCCCTTCAATGATCAAACAAGTGGCGCCGAGGCACAAGGAAGCGGAGTTTCCATTAGGAGAACTGTTTTCTTTTTGCTGTAAAATATCAAATATTTTGACATTTCCATCAGACTTTCCTTTGTATCAAAGCTGCAATGGCAGAACAATCTCAAGGCATTTAGACTTCAGAGGTTTGTGCGTTTCTGAGCATTCCCTCCTTTACAAGGGGACACCTCTGAAGGGACGTGTGATTTCTCTCTCAGAGACCAAAGGAAAGGTAATAAAAACAAGAGCCCTGTGAGGGCTCCAGGGAAGTGGCTGTGAGCTGATCCCCTCTCAGGAGCTGCAGTGTCCCAGAGGGTGGGTGAGCTCCTGGACATCGGGTCATCATCATCATCATCATCATCATCATCATCATCATCACACCCACCCCATGGCTGCAGGATGGTGTCACTGAGAGACAGGATCCATCTCAGAGCCCCAGAGTGGCTGGAGAGGGAAAGCAGCTGCTTCTCTCTGAGGCAAAGCTCTTGTCCAGGTCCTGTCCCAGCCTGAGCAGGGACAGATCCATTTTTAGAGAGTCACAGAACCGTTAAGGCTGAAAGAGACCTCCAATAGTGCCATGCCAATGTCGTCAAGGGCCACCTTCACTCTTTGTTTGAGCATCTCCAGGGGTGGTGACTCCATCACTTCCCTGGGGACCCTGTTTGTGACACGTCAGAGCAAAGTCACCCCCAAATGCTGCTGGGGGCACCCTGTGTGTCCCTGCTGCCCCAGGTGGGTCCCCTTGTAGGGCTGTGTGACTAACACCATTCCTTCTCTCTGCTTGAACCAAAAAGAGCCTGCAATCCCTGGCATTTCAGGAGTGACCTGCACCCTTCAGTGAGGGAGGAGATTGCAGATTTGTCCCTGGCCGTGCTGCCTGCACCTGTCCTGGGGTAGCCTGGCGAGCTCAGTTGGTAGAGCATGAGACTCTTAATCTCAGGGCCATGGGTTTGAGCCCCATGCTGGGTGCCAGCTGTAAAGGCTGATACCTCTGGGGCCTTCAGGTCTGATCCAGCTAGCTCTGAACAGCTCTTGCCCCTCGCAGCATTTACAAGGAAAAAAGTAAAAGACTTGAGTGCCAGCTGTAAAGGCTGATATCTCTCCAGGACCTTCAGGTCTGATCCAGCTAGCTCTGGACCCCGGCCCCTCGCAGCCTTTACAAGGAAAAAAGTAAAAGACTAGAGGCGCTCTTCTCCTCGGAACCAAAAATCCCACAGCTTTATTGAGGAATTACTCCAGGGGGTCCAAGATGGGAAAAGAGCAAAGGAGAAGTAGAGGGTGAGGGTCTTGTCCCAGGAGATTTTAAGTCCAGGGGAATGGGGGGTGGAGGACAGGGACCACAGCCAGTGGGATGCAAGTGAGGAGGGAGCGAGGGGAGGAGTAAACCTGGAAGAGACCACCACCATGGGGCTTTGGGGGAAAAGGGGAGAATGGGAAAAACCATGAGATCAGTCCAAATTACCAAACACCCAGTGCAAAACCAACGACTGAATGAACCATTTAGTGCAATGCAACATGGGCAGCCTGCCCTGCTCATGGGTGCCCTGCCGTCCCCACGGCCATGTGGGACCTGGAGGGACCTGCAGCACATCTGCAGCGCCTGTGAGCAGCCACAGCTGGCAGGGCACATCCCAAAGGGAACTGGGCCAGGGATGACCAGCAGGCACAGGTCTGAGGGGTCAGCAGGAGCCAATTCCCATGGAGGATCACACTGCCACCAGCCCAGCTCAGTCCTACACAGACTGGGAGCAAAGCAGGAGCAAATCCTGGAGCCCCTGCAGGCAAGATTTTCCATGTGCTTCCTGCATGTAAATGACTTCCAGAGTAAAACTGCTTTGAAGTTGCTGTTTATCTCGCTCTGATAACAATCTGCTTAATTTCTTGTGTCAAAGTAATTAGAGTGTAATTATTTTTATTTATTTTTTTAGTGTTAACAGGTACTGGAATTGCTGCAGGGCTCCAGAGGAGCTGGGGGAATCCTGCTCCTCCACTTCCAGCCCTTCTTCTCTGCTTGCTGCCTTCATCCTCCTCTCCCTCCCAGTCCCCTGCTTATTCTCTGAGTGTTTGGACTTCTTTTCTCTCTCCTATTTGTGCCTGACTTCAGTTTCTCCTTTTCTGTTTGTTTTCTCTAGACATCAATTTTTCATGCTGGGGAGCCGAGGATAATTAATTAATGATTCATAGGAATGCTGTGGCTATAATATAATGAGGGGATGGTTCATAACCTGTTGCAGAGGCAGTTACCAGTAATTTCAGAATAATTAAGAGATGGTTTTAGCACATTTCAAAAGCCCTTCTAGAATCAAGGAGATAGGCAAATTTATTTCTCTCAAAACACTCAGGGACACCCCTTGGTGGCACAGGCAGCATTTCCAAGCTCCTGCTGTGGGCCATGGGCTGGGGAGGATCCCATCCTGGAGACCCTCTGGCTTCAAGTCCCCTCTTTGAAATTCCTTCTCTCCCACATCTTCCCCCACCCAAACCAAGCAGACTTTTCCCCTTTTTCCCCCCTTTTATTTTTATTTTTAGTACCACAGGGTGTTACAACCAGCCTTCCTATTAGAGGCTAGACATATTCAGAGCCTTAATGATAGATTAAATACCAAATACCTTAACATTTGAAAAATGACATTTATTATACAGAGTTGTAAATAGAGGGAAAAATGACAATAGAACACAGTGTAGATCTTACACAAACTGCACCGGCTCTGTGTAATGACTATGATAATGTCAGTGCTAACAAGCAGATAATTGGCATCACTGAGATAATTTTTGGCACCTTATGCAGAGGGGAAACTGCTCTGCATAATTATTTTACCTAGGAATATTCTTCATTTAACAGGTCCATTTGCATAGCGGTTGGAACTTTTTAAGCTGTACAGGGTGTTTAACATGTTGATTTGTTTTATCCACAAAACAACTGTTTATTCATGAGAACTGGCACCTGAGGACTTTTGTAATGAGGCCACAGTGACCCAGTTGGAAGCACCAGCCTTTTATTGGATTTATGGGTCCAGGTGGAAGCAGGATCAGCCAACCTCTCACAAACACCTCCCAGGCTTCCATAGACATTGTAATACTGAGTCATTCTCTGTAGTAAAACTTTACTTCTTCAGTGACACAAGTTGATCACTCCAGTGTTTCCCTGCTGGTGCAGACACTGCTCTGGGGCTACAGCTCCCTGTGTTCTCAGGACAGTGACACAAAACCAGGAGAATCCTCCTCAAGCTCCCAAAGCCCAGCAAACCGTGCACATCCCTGCCTGCAATCAGGCAGGGGGTGTGATAAAACATGGAGAGAGGGGTAAAAGATCCAAAACTGATGCAGGAATTGCGCTGGGATGGGGTGAGGGTTGGCAGAGCAGAGTTCAGTGCTGCTCTCAGCCCCAGATCTCAGCACAGGTCAGGCTGAGGAGCTCTCAGGGTCAGCCAATGACCCTGCAAGTCTGTGCCAAATGGTCTGGAAAAGGAAAACAAGCAGTCTGGAAAAGGAAAAGCTGCTGGACACCAGCCTTGGACTCCCACGGCAGGCAGGTCCCTGGCCAAGGTCCAGGTGTGTTCAGGCTCCAAGGCTCAGAGCATCTCACATCCATCTGCCTGTGCTGCCCTGGATGGAGGGAGCCTCCTGTCCTTGCCAGATCCGAGCTGACCAGAGCACTGCTTGTCCCATCCCAAGAACATTTCCAAAGCAAGGAATGATTTCTGGGTGTTCTGTACTCAAACCTCAGCGTATTTATCCCTCAGCAGGAATCACAGCAGCTCTGCCAGGGAAAAACTGAAATTCCCCCCAGCTTTCACTGATGCTCCCTTGGCTTCTCCAGCTCTGTTTCTGTACGTGCTGGAGGAGCCTCCCAAAGCCCAGCTGGAGCCTCTGCCTTTGCAGAGTCCCAGCCTGGGATTCCCCACCCATGCAGCCTGCAGGAGAACAGCTGCTGCCCCTAAACCTCCCCTCCCACAGCCTTTCACCTGCTCCACCTCAAGGAAAACTTAAATTTGCTATAGGTTATCCTTGAACCTGCAGATATCAATTTCCCTGTGAAAAAGCCAGTGGTGTGACTCATTTGACCATGTATTAGCCTTGTCCAGATGTGTGCAGGTGTGTGCCCAGATGTGTGTAGGTCCATGCCCAGATGTGTGTGGGTCCATGCCCATGGGCACAGCTGCCTCTGCCCCTCTGCAAACTCAGGGGCCAGCAGTTTTCAGCTCAGCCAACTGTTTTAAGGTTAAATCCCATTTTTTTCCCAAAGAAGGCTGTTTGCTTCAGTGAAGGCAGGTCTGTAACATTTCCAGTGAGATGTTAAACTTCTGCCTGTGTTTTGATGAGCTTTCCCTGAGCTTCACTCTGGCACATTTGCTGGGAGGAAGAGCCCGTACCAGGGCGAGGGACACGGAGCCAATCCATCACACTCTGGGGCTTTCAAGGCCATCTCCCTGGCCTCTAATGCTCTGCAAAATGGTTCATTCTCTGCTGGTTTATAAACTTGATGTGCAGCCTGCCAGCTCCCAGCTCCCACCCAGAGCCCTGAGTAATCCTTGCCAGCCAGCCCCACTTCGTGCCAGCAAAACCCGTGGGCATTTCTAATGGTTTCAGCTCATTTGCTGCATTAAAAAGTCCTACACACCCACGTTAAATCTGCATCCTCACCTGCCCAGAGAGAGGGGTCCAGCCTTGCAGGGATCAGCTGGAAGGCGCTGTGCTGTCCCTCACTGAAGAACAGCAATTACAGCCTCCCAGTCCGCCCACGAGCCCAGCATCCCTTTCTTTATGGCTCTGCCAGCCCATCTGTCTCAGAGCCCGAGACCACACTCACTCCTGGTGGGATTCTCTCCTTTCCAATTCCCAAGTCAGCTCTCGTTCAGTGGGGAGATTTATTACCCCTCCTCTGTGCTCCCTGGCTCCGTGCCACAGCGGGGGAACAGCAGCTCAGGCAATATTCCAAGGGCCAGGAGCTGCAATCCTGGGCTGGCACACGGCGCTGTGACGGGAGGTTTGGTGTTACAGGGCTTGAGCAGCACCAAATCTCTGCTCCCTGCCCTGGTGAGTGTCTCAGGGGGTGTCACAGCTGTGTCAAAGTACAGGAGGAGGGTTTCAGATTGTCCTGCCGTGTCTGAGGATGGACTGGAAATCTTGGGTGGGAGAGGGGTGAAGGCAAAACTCATCCCAGAGCTGTGGGGGGGAGGCAGGGGCCTGGCCAGGGGCTGTGTGGTCCGTGACAATGCCCTGAGCGTGTCAGTGCCACGAGAGACACAGTACCCTGGTATGGCATCACCCGTGCTCTGTGCAATCCTCACCTCCAGAGGGGCAGCTGGAAGGTTGTGGCACCAGTAAGGGATGGAGTTATGGAGAGAAAACAGCCTGGGGATCTTCAGCTGCGTGAGGAGAGGGGGAAAAAATGCAAAATGCTGTGGGTGCCATGGCACAGGAATCCAGGCTGGGCAGGGGAGCAGTCCTGGCCATGGAGTCACAGGAGAGAACTGAAGGCTCTGGCTGTTTTCCTTGTCCAGCTGATGGAGCCCATCACGATTCAAGATGCTGAGGACATTATTGATCTAAACAAGTTGTCAGTGAAGGAAAAGTTGTAATTGCTGCTGTAGTTGCATTGTAACACACCAGCCCCGAAGGGAAATTAAAGTTTGGAGCTAATAGGGTTGTATGATCCTTCAACCTTTGATGTATTGAATCTGGAGCAGCCCCTGGAATACTGATTTGATGCACAAACGATCATTTTTAACAGCAGCTGCACCTCCAGGTCCTCTTATCCAATTCTCCCTCCAATCCCACTGCAAGGCAAGAGAATGGCTCTCAGTGCATCTTCTCCCTTTGCCCTTGGGCCTCTTCCTTCAGCTCCCACGGTTCTGAGCATCCCTGGCTCTTGCTGCAGGAATAAAACCTGCAGGAATGATGGCTGGGATAAGGCAGCATTGCCTATGTGTGTGGGAAAGAGCTCAGGGTGGGATTCCTGGGATTGCAGCTTGTGCCTGCTGCTGCACCTCCATCCAGGGAATGTGTTCTGCAGCAGGAGCACCAGTCCTGGGCTCAGTGCTGGCTGAGGGTCCCAGTGTCCTGCCCAGCCAGGATTCCCTTAGAGAGGGAATTACAGATTATTTCTGAGCAGAACTGCAGCTCCCCATTAATCACCTGCAATTAGAAAGCAGGGATCTGCCAAACAGCCACTCCCCAAAGGTTGCTAATCAGGAAAGTTAATAATCCTCAGGTTCCGGTTTGGGAAGTGCCTGGGGCTGTGAGCCCAGGGCATTCTTGGGGCAGAGAACAGGGCTGTGTCCCCAAAACTGCCCATGACCCCCCAGCCTCACCCTGAGCCCCTGCTATCCCACCACCTCCCACTCCCACAGCCATCCAGTGCTGGATCTCACCACGCCTTCACGCAGACACTTTAATTCCAGGTTATGAACACGCCCTCTCTAATTGCTTCCGTTAATTAGCGCTTCGATGACGCCACAGGTTCATCAAAGGAGCAACTCAGGAGGATGTGCCGCTGCCCCTGCCCACCACTGCCACGGCAGAGGGGACACCAGTCCTCTGCCATGTCCCTGCTGTGGCAGAAGGGAGCCCTGTGTCCCCACTGTGGCAGAGGGGACCCCACTTCATCACTGCCCAGCAGGTCAGGGATGTGCCCTGGCTCCTAAATCCCTACTGAGGCCAGCAGGCAATTTAGACCTGAGTGCAGCAACTAATTAAATCAATATGAGCTAATGAACAGCAATTAGAGGTCCAGCTAGGCACATCTTCTCTGGTAAATACTGCTTCTCTCCCAACGGGAAGCTCTTTTTTAATAATCTGTTTGTGTTTCATTTCCAGGAGCTGTAATTCCCCAAAGAAGCAATTTGGGAAAGTGATTTGTTTGTCTGTATAATTGCCAAAGCACTTCGTTAGGCTTGTTTGTTTTTCCTTGCTCCTGCTGCTCCCTGGAAGAGACGGAAGGAAGGAAGGAAGGAAGGAAGGAAGGAAGGAAGGAAGGAAGGAAGGAAGGAAGGAAGGAAGGAAGGAAGGAAGGAAGGAAGGAAGGAAGGAAGGAAGGAAGGTGCACAGTAGTTTTCTGTGAGCTGTTCACAGTAACAGCCAGGGTTTTTTCCTGGATTCCTGGGTGTTTTTCAGCTCCCATATTCCTTCCAACCCAGCCAGGACTCACCTCACCTGCCCCAGGCTGCCACACACGTGAGAAGGGCTCCTGCAACTCCCCCTGTGAATGCTCCTCAGCACTCATTCATATGAAATCGCAATAACCTTTCAAATTAAACCCTGCACCTTGTTTATTACCAGTTAAATGCTTCTCTGAGCCTCTGAGCTACGGCAGGATATGGGACAATGGGAACACGCTCCCATAATTGGATATCTATTGCTTGTTTAGTGGGCAGCAATTAGACCACAAACGGGTTATGGGCTGGCATGGATTAAATATGACTTTCCACACTTCCTGCAGGGATTAGTTGGTGTTTAATTCAGCTGTGCTCAAGCTCCATCCACACCAGGCTTTGGAGGCCATGGCAGTCTCTGTCTGTTGGGAGCACTGGAGCCAGAGAAGGAGGAGGATGTTGGGCACTGCCAAATCCAGAGCTTTGCTTTCCCTCTCTGTCCCTCCTTGGCTGAGCTGCTCCTCTGTCTCTGTTCCCTATCCCACCCCATGCAGCTCCTCGTGTTTTCCTCGTGGCTTTGAGCACAGACAGACATGTTTAGACAAATGGAGATTATCTGAAATAATCCCTCTCGGAGCGAGCAGTTGCTGTATGGAACTTAATTATAAATTAATTAATAGCTGCAAATTTACAACACAAGGTAGAGGGAGAAAGTGGTAAGAGAGATGATTTTTAGGTGGAGGCAGAACCTGGAACAGGCAAAGCCAAGAAAGAGTCACTCTCCCACTCTCCCCTGGGCTCAACCTCAGCTCCACAGCCCCACTTCCATCCCTCAGCTTGGGGCACACAGCTCCCAAATGTCAGTGTCTGAAATATCAAATTATGGCCTCTTTTGGTCTGTCCAGTTTCAGTTCTTCTGGAGCAAGGAGCTGGGTGGCAGTGAGGGCTTAAGCAAAACCAAATGATCAAGTTAGAATAATTTTATTTAATACAACAATATAATAATATATTACATGTATAATACCAATTTATGATTATGACTATTGTTACTCAGCCCAGAGAGATGGGCATTTTCTCTGGCCATGGCTCTGGCTCTGGTTGCTCCACGGCCAGTGCACATCTCATCCCACAGGTGACCTGCTGGGAGAAGCATCAGCAGCCCAAGTTCCCGTGGTGAGAGGACAGAGTTTAATGCCAGATGCTGCCTGTTATTCCAGCAGGGAATGCTGCCAGAGCCTGTCCTCAGCAAACAGGGAGCGATCCCCGATCGATGCCCCCACCCAGGTGTTTGAAAATCAGTCGCTTTCTTGTCAAAACTTCCACAGCAGCTGTGTGCCAAAGACTCTTACTTTTGCTTACAAAACAGCACTGGGATTTCTCCAGGGAGGCAATGGATTCGGAATTTGTAAAGCTGCTTTCACCAGCACTCAAGCCTGAAAGAGAAGTCGAGATAAACATTTGCATTTTTATTTTGCCGCTGCAGCTCCCAAGTGGAGCTTCACCAAGCCCCTGCTTGTACCTGGTGGCTTTGCTGGGGGAATTGCTCATCATTTATAAATGTAGGATTTCCAGCCACCTCCAGAGAAGTTGTTGGCATCAGTGGGGCTGAGCTGATGGACTTTGGTGGGAATTTCTAATTGAAATTCCATTAGGATAAACAAATTAGGATTAACACTTGGACTTAATGATATTGAAGGTCTTTTATAACCTCAAATATTCTGTAATTCTGTGTAATTCCATCAGCACCATGGCTGGTGTTGGTGCCCCATTGGCCAAAAGGAGCTCAGGGGGCTCTTGAGAGAAACCATAGAATCCCTCCAATGCCAGATGTTTCCTGCAAAAGCACTTTTACATCCACATCAAAACACCCCTGGGACTGCCTCAGCTTGATGAGCTTTTCAATTAAACAATCCGAGATCAAAACTGATCCATTTTGACTTTCTTCACTCTCTGAAACATTTCAAAGATAGCAATGAATCGCAGGGTATTTCTTTATTTCCTCTGGTTTATTATAATGCTTTAACAGCTGTCAGATCGTGTCATTCTAATAAGGTTGTTTCAGTGTTTATGAATTGGAACGTTTCTCCAGGATTTCCATTCTGGGAAATACAGATTTCCATCTCTGAGAGCTCACTCCAGGGGAAAGATAAAAGATTTCCAATACTCAAGTCCTCGCTGTTAAAGCGCCTTCTTTTCCAAACACGTCAAAGCCGACATAAGGAGCTCCCAGTTTCACCCCAAAAGTCCCCCCCAGAGTATTGAATGCTCATTTTGTGCCTCAGGTCTCACAGCTGAGGGTCTTGTTTGACCACAGAGGGCAAACCTGCCCTGAAGGTAAAACCCCTCCCCAAATTAAGCCCTCCATGACCACGTCTTTCAGTTTGTGGTGTCTCTTCCTAAATACAAAGGGAAAAGAAATCTCTTTTCCAGAAAGATTTTCCCATTCTGAACTCCTCACCTTTGCTGGAGAAAGCACCTGAGTTTTGATAACTTTTAAAAATTCCTGTTGAAATTGGTTTTTTGGTTTGGGTTTTGTTTTTTGGGGTTTTTTTAATTATTTTTATTTTTCATTGTTGTTGTTGTTATGGAACATCATAAAATTAGCTGTCACTCTTTTTTAAAGGCTACTGAATGTGTAAAATAATGTTTGCCTGATTTGGGAGTGCAGTAGTTTATGCAATTATGAAATAGCACATCAAGACCAGCCAGCCCTTCCCTCACGCCTGCATAATTCATCACTCACGGATAAGACCTCTCCTGGCTGCAGACAACACAAAGTTAGGTTTACATTCTATTCTTTAATTAAAAATTTAGAAGTTTAAAGGGAGTTTGTAAACTGATCAACCATTAAAAATTTGGAGACAAGGTGTTAAAAAATGCAAACCAAGGACAGGAATGAAACAAACCACTGATTGCTGATGAGGATGGGGAGAAACCACTGAGACAAACCCACAGAGCCAATGCAGGTGGAAACCAACCCTCCTGACGTGCTTTCTGTGCACACACACTGTAAATCAGGCTGAAATACTGGAATCCTGGAGCTGAGGTCTCAGGATTCTGCAGGTCAGAGTGACCCTGAGATGTGTTAGAAAGTCTCTTTTCCCAGCCTGGCAGTTGAAGAAATAGTCAGGATTCTTCTGTTCTCGTTCTCAAGGTTGTTTATTGTTTCTTATCTATAAAATTCTTTCTCTGACCTGCTGAGGTCTGTCTGGCAGGTCAGGTTGAGGCACACTGGTGTTACCTTTTTATACTAAAAGCTACATGTACATGGTTTACCATAACTTCCCAATACCTATCACCTATGTTAGACAGTGAGCTTCTACCTTAAACCAATCCAAAAGTGCTAGCATCACCTGGAACATGGAGGCTAGGAAGGAGAGGGAAAAAGGACAAGGCACGCCCAAATTCCTCCATCTTGGGACCCTGAGCCCCCATTCTAAAAACCTCAAAAATCTATTTTTCACCCAGTGACAAACTAACTATTATTCTACTTAAACTTTCTCTTGACTTGTAATTCTTCACATAAAGGTTGGTAATTGTTTTTTCCAAGGGCTCAATCAAAGGCACAGGGGGCTTGGGCTCTGTGCCAAGGTCTCTGAGCCCCCTGTCAGGGTCTTGAATCCTCCAGGGCAGCCAAAGGAATTTCCTGGGTTCTGACACTGAGGCAGCTGAACTGCTCCAGTGGGGAGAAATCACCCTCTCCCCCAGCTCCTCCACCCCCAGGGCCTCCCCTCAGCTCCTGGGATGGCTCCCAAAAACGCCGAGGAGCAAAGGGGGCACTGAGGGAACGAGCAAGGCCGTGGCGGAGGAGGCCGGGTGGGAAACGTGGGCCCCGCTGCCTAATGGGACTTATCAATTATTATCTCAGCCCATATTTCTTTGAGGGGTGATTGTTTCACAGAGCCTGACATCTCATACAGCTTTAAATTACTCACAACCGGGACGCCTTACAAGATAGCAGTAAAATCAGGAGAGGATTGGGCAATGTAATTATAGTATGGAAATGATGTTGATCGCTCAAGCAGGAACAGACCTTGAGCTGGTGCTGATGCCTCCCTGCTCCAGCAGAGCCTGGGGAGCACCGAGCCTCCACTGGGGGCTGCAAATGAGGCCACAGGGGTGGTGACACCAGGGACAGAGCGGGGTCGGGAGGCTGAAGGAGAGCAGGGCTGTGGTGCTGCAGAGCTGGGCTCTCTCTGTGTGGGTGCAACTCCCCTCAGGCTGAGGATTAGGGAGGAACAGCCTTGGTGAGACCCTCAGAGATGCTGCTCAGAGCCTTTTCCAAGGGGCAGTTTTCCCTTGTAAACCAGTAAAGGAAGTTTATGAATTTTTTTTTTAATTATATTTTTTTATATTTTAAAATTTTATATATTTTATATATAAATTATAATTATATTAATATATAATATATTATATATTAATAGAAAACATATATATTAATATATTAATAGAAAATATTTATATTAACATTTTATATTAATAGAAAATGTATATTATTTATTATATATTATTTATTACTTATTTAATATTACTTATTATTCATATTATATTAAATATATTTTATATATTTTATGCATTATATATATTTTAATATTTATTTAATCTATGCATTATTATTTTTAATATGTTTGATTTTTAAAATTTTTTTTTTTACGTTTTTCTAAGAAAAAATGTAACAAACGGTGAAAATTTTCCTGTTCCAAATCTGGGGAAAATTGAGAAAAGAATGAAAAGGTGTTTTCACAACTTTTTTTTTTTTTTTGTTCATGCTTCCCGGGCAGACCTGACCTCCCCTCCCTCCCACTGCTGGAGGCACTGTGGAAGTGGGCAGGATCAGAATGGGCTCCCACAGAAGGGAAGAGGCAGCTCTTTCAATCGCTGCTCCCACAGGCCCTTCCTGCTGGAAACCAGTGGTTTGTGGCTGCTCCTTCACCTGAGACAGCACTGCCCAGCCCCATTCACCTGCTCTGGCGACAGGAGGAGCCCCACAATAAGGAAACTCCACCTCCCTGTCAAGAATCCCACGAAAAACCCCGTGGGCATCCTGCACACACAGCTCCGGTGTCGCTGTGACCCCCGGTGTGCTCCCGGTGCTGCTGGATCGCCCTGGCACCCCCGGTACCTGCACCAGGATGCTGCTGGGAACAGCAGGACCACGGGAGCCCGGCTGGAAATTTGCTGGTGACAACCAGCGAGACTGTAGGAGAGGAAATGAATGTCCCCGAGGACAGTCACACAGCGGTGCCTTCGCCTTCAAAGGCAGAGCCCGGTGGGAGGGCTGGGCAGGGAGCAGTATCCCATGGGCACAGCTGACAGGAGTATCAATTGGATGTTTTTAAAAGCTGTTTCCACAGGAGCTGAACAGGAAAGGCAGAAATCATGACTTGCCTTTCTTTTTTTTATTTTTTTTTTTTAATTAAAAGCCCTGCTTTCTCCCACTCCTGAAAGGTGATGCTCTGTCAGGTTTAACAAGCCGCTGTCAAGCTGGTGCCGGGCACTCCCCGCAGGCACCGCCGGCCCCATCCCGGGAGAAAAGCACCCGGCAGAGAGAGCAGCACTGAGGGAGAACTGATTCCTGGGGCTCCCTCTCCTTAAATCCCTCCTCCAGGAGCACCCGGGGCTGGGGGGTCAGTGGAGGGGCTGGGATGAGCCCCCACCCCTGGGCACCTCCAGTCCCTCCAGCCCTGGCATCGCCCACCTTGTAGAGACAAATACTCGGCTGCAGCTGCCCCTGGGAGCCAGAGCCCTCCCCGGAGCGGTAAAACCCTGTCTGTGTGAGTGCTGAAATGATCCCCGATAATGAGGTTAATTAATATGTTCCTGTAAGCCCAGAGGCGCCGGGGAAGCTCGGGATCAGCCTGTCCCCACCGGCTGTGAGATGCGGGGATTGTCTGTCCAAAGGCTGCGAGGTGCTGGAGTGCTCCGGGCCATGCCAGGAGAGTGTAAATCAGTGTTTAGAAAAGGCCTTTTAAGGATGCCTGAGGAATAAAAAGGGATGTGTGGCTCTCCCCCACTTCCCACTCCGCCAATTCCAGCCCAGCGGTGCTGACAAATTTCTGTCCTCAGCTCGTGGTCCCAGAAGCACCTTAAAAAGCAGAGGAATTCTGGACACCGGGGCCGGGCTGGAGGCGAGCCAGCAGCCAAGGAGGCAGCTGAGAAGGATGGAGAAGGACGCTCAGCAGAGCACAGGCAATAAGGCTGATGGGCCTCACCCTGGAGAAGCGCCGCTCCTGAAACGCATCCAAAACAAGCGGCGCGTTTGGGCTGCAGTGATGTCACTGCCTGCCATTAGCGTGGTAATTACACTGAAAGCTTTTGGCAATTGCATTCTCCGAAGGGTCATTGATGCAACACAACCGCACCGGTAAAGGTCTCATTAGTCTTATTTCAGACTTTTGTATTTTTTGGAGCTGCAGAATCCTAACAGTCTTTGGCCTCCAACAATATTATTTTCTTCTCCCTGCTCTGGCCACGCTGAAAATGGGCCCTTCTCCTCCCCTTCCCAGCATTCCACTCGGGAAGATGCATTTCCAGCAGAGGAAGGGCCCTGGGAGCCCACTTTGGGGGCTGAGTGTGGATCCCTGGTCCCCCCAGCAGCTCTGGAGGCAGCTCCCACTCCTGGCTCCCAGCAAACCTCCTCAGGGCCCTGGGAATCCAGGGAGGTGCAAAGCAGCTGGACACACGGACAGGAGTTCAGTCACAGGAGCTCCTCTGATCCAATGTCAGCAGAGCCTTCTCCTTGTCCTTGTCCCCTGTGCAGGGGCTGCAGGGAAAGGTGGCTCAGGGGCTGCTCCGTGTCCCACTGACCTCATTTTGGGAAAAAGGGAGAACCTGCTGCATTTGCAGAGTATTTATGGCTGTCCAGAGAATAAGACCACCGGGAGGAGATCAGAAATCAGAACCCTGTTGACAAACAGCAGGCCTGGCCCAAAATAAAGCCGGGCAAAACTCAGCAGAAACAACTGCAGGTGGTGCAGCTCAGCAGGAGCGCCCAGCAGGGTGGGCAGGCCAAGCCTTGTGCTCCCACAACAGCAGTGGTGACACCTGCAGGGTGTGCAGGGCAGGTGAAGGGACTTGCCCACCCCCAGCACCAGCTGGATCTCTCTTGGATGAACCATGTGAGTTTTGCACAAAAAAAAAATCCCTTTCCAGGGGATAAGGAGTGTTTTGAGTCAGGGTTAGATTTAGGTCCCAACAGGTGTGAATGCCTAGAGAGACTCTGGAGAGTGGGCTGAGGACAGAGAGGGGAAGGAAGTTTCTCCCCATCAAACCAAAACCAAAGAGTGATGCCACTTGTGGTGCCACAGGCCCAGGATACTCCAAACCCACTGCCAGCATCCCAGCAGGGACAGCCAGGAACCCAGGAAAGCTCTGCCTGGCCAGCTGCCCTCTGCCTCTGGCACAAGGAGCACACTGGGGTGGGAGCTCCACAAAGAAAACCCAGAAAATCCATCCTACAAGCAGGAGCTGCTCCCCAGAACCTGCCTCAGCCCCACACCCCCTCCCAGCACATCATGTGTAGCTGTTCCTCATGCAGGCAACTGCTTTAATCAGAGAAGAAAAACCCTCAGAACACAGGATTCAAATCCACCAGGAAAGGTGACAGATTCTCCTACTCTTCAAAGGGGCTCTTTAAATATTAAAAATAGCATTGTTGTTTTAGCAACGTTAATTTAAATGATGCACACATGACACCTCCCATCACCCCGGCGTGCCAGGAGCGAGGCACAGCCAGGCGGGAGCTCCTCTGTTCTGGTTTGTCCTGTGACAGAAAAAAGGAACACATCCTGTGCCCAGGGGAGGAGGAGGAGGAGGTTTATTCCCACCCTACACAGGCCCAAGGTGTGCTGAGTCTCCAGGACTCTTTCCTTCCTGAAGCTGGGCTTCCAGACCAGCCTGGCTAAACTCTCGCTCCTGTAAGACAGAAGTAGGTGAAGTAGCTGAAGTACTGAAGTAGGTGAAGCACAAGGAGTCACTTAAACACGCAGCCTGACCTTTCCTGGTCCTCCCTGCCACAGCTCAGCCCACGCTGAGTTTGTGCCTGGCTGTGTCCTTCCCTCACTCCATGGTTCTCCCAGCTTTAGCACCTTCATGAGCCAGTTTGGGCCCCATTTTCAGGCCTTGCTGGTGGCTAAAAGGAAACAGCACGTTAAAAATACATCTGTGAGTTAGAGAGGTCTTGAAATAGCTCGTTCTCCTGCCTCCTGGACCAAGGGAACCTGGGTTACTCAGGTCCTAAAAGCTGAGGCTGAACTTGGGGCCTTGGATTGGTCACCAAAGCCATTGAGCACCTGTAGGAGAGCTGACAAGCAGAGCTGGACTCTTCATCCACCACAGGCTCTTGTGAACTAAAAGAGTTTTTCCTTGCTCTCTATTTCAAGGGGTCTTTGCAGAACCAAGGAGTTCAGGTTCCACCTGCATAGCTGGCACATTCCTTTGGGATTTATTTTCATCAGCCTCTGAAGGGATTGAGAGCCACTCGTGGCACCTTGTGCTCCAGCACCACTCATTCCAGTGAGAGCACAGAGCTCCAGGCAGCTGGAAACCTGGAAACATCCCCAGAGCTTCACCTTCTGCTGGGGACCCAACCAAGGGCGATGGGGGGAAGTACATGATTGTAAAATAATGGAATTCATCTGCAACTTGACCTTCACTAATGATGGATGGCCTGTGTGCACGGATCATCAGTGGAGAGCCTTCACTCTGATGCATCACCTGCAGCTGCAATGAACTGAGGGGCAAACCTGACGTCCTTGCCCAGGTCCTGGGGGCTGTGCAGAGCCTGCAGGGACAGCCCAGGCTCTGGTGACCAGGACACTTCACCTGCAGAAAGTGAGCCCCAATTGCATTTGAAATTTGGGCTGTCAGGGGCAGTGGTCCATCAGGATGAGGTTCAGGTTCTCGTGTTCACGTGGCCCAGAGTGAATTCGTGCATCTCATTAGGATTTGCTTCAAACCAGACCTTGCCAGAGAGTGAAGCTACAAATAATTTGAGTCTCAGTGCTGGCTGTGTGCCTGGCTCTGAGTCATACATTGCTGAAGGAATTGTTGTAATCTGCAAATTATTTTCCTGTATTAATTAATTCTGGTGAAATAAACCCACTGCAAATTGCTATCAGCCCAAAACTGCCCATGCTGGGGTCAAGTGTGTGGGCAGTGCTTTCTGCCCTGGGTGACAATGAGTGACAGCTTCTGCTGCTCAGCTGTGAGGGATCTGCTCTCTGTGCTCAGGATCTTACCACGGCCAAAGGGATTCCTTTTCTCAACATTTTTAATTTTTGAACTGTGATCATTTTACTGCTCAGAGGGAAGGAGGACCTGCAGTAGCTGTTTCTGTGTTCTGAGAGGCTCAGAGGCAGCAGGACAGGCAAAGCACTCACCTGGGCTCACCTGTCCTGGCAGACAAGAGCAGAAATGTCTGTCACAGACTCCTGGTTGTTCCCTTCATCGCTCCCGTGTGGCCTTGGAGCAGCTCTGAGATCTTCAAAAAGGCTGGAGCTGCCTTTCAGCAGGGATCACAAGCCATGGAGCACCAGGGGAAGATGTTCTTTGATGCTCCTGGCTGCAGAGCTGGCAGGGAATGCAGCTCCTCCAGGCCTGTGTGGGTCTGAGGGACTCAGTGGGGCAGGCCAGGGCAGGAGGAAAACGAGAACAGAGGGAAAATCCCTTTTTCCTTCCCCACAGCTTGAACTGGTAACTAAAGGATAGAAGGTGCACGCTGCTTTGTCCCAACTCCTGCCTTTCCTAGGCAGGGAGGTTTGGATTATGCATTCCAAGGCGTTACAAGGTCCACTGGTTTGGAACAAGAAGTCTGCCAAAACATTCAGCCTGGGAAGGGGGAGCTGAGGAGGAGAGGGCTGGAGCTGCTGCTGCTGCAGGCACAGAGAATATTAACTCTGCTCTGAGGGAAATGCCAGCATCTCCAGCTGAGCTGATGGAGGATGCAAGCCCTGTTCCCCAAAAATTCCCTTGGATCTGATTTCCCTTTGCTGGGCTGATGGACACTCAAGGAGGAAAAACCTGGGCATGGCAATTTGGTTTCTTGAATCACACAACCCCAGGGGTGGGGGCTGGTTTCACAAGTGCTGTGCCCTGGGGGCACAGGGTGAGCATCTCCCTGGGGTGTCTGTGGTGTCACCAAACACATCCAGGCACCGTGGTGTGGCAGAGAGGGTCCTAGCAGAGCCAGATCCTGTGCAAAATCCCACCTGCAGATCCCTGTGTCAGGTCTCTGTGCAAAGCCCCAGTGTCCCCAGCCCGTGGTAGGGACAGGCAGGGATGGGCAGTGCCATCCCTCCCATGGACTCTGGGTGCAGGATCTGCAGCAGCTGCTCCTCTGTGTGTGTTTGGGATGGGGCAAATAACCATAGGTTGTTTTTCTTGCTTGTTTGTTTCTTAATCGTGGCATTTCTGCTGTGATTTCAGAAATATTGTTTCCTGCTGGGGGTTAAAACACCCAGGTAAAAGGACTGTGGCCTTGTGTGTGTTAAGACTGTGTGACCTCTTTGCTACTCTGTGCTGGAAGAGTGCTGGTGCAGAGCTGAGTGAGCAGATGAGAAGATTTCTGTGAGTGTCATTATTCCGACACAGCTTTCAGTGGGATTGTGTTTGCAACCTTTCACGATTCCCTTTGCAAACATGTTTGAGTGCTGCAGCTTGGCTGATGGAGAAGGCAGAGACTGTGCTCAGAGATGTCCAACAAGTCCCAGAGCCTCCCCTTGGCTGCTGAATTCTGAAATCAGGACTGTCTGGGGCTGCTTTCTCTGTGTGGGGCTGCGGGATGAGCGCCCTGCCAGGAGCAATGACAACCATGTGCAGGAGCCTGTGGCGTGGGCAGGTCTCACACACTCATTCAGAAATGGGAACATGAGCCCCTATTAATGGGGGATTTGCTGTTATGCTTTGTTCCCTCAGCTCCTCATGTCCCTGCATGGAGGAACAAGCCAGGAACAAACATTGTGCTGACTCCAGTGACGGTTTCCTGCCTGTACAACCTCCTCAGAGCTGCTAGAAGGATTGTGGTGACACCATATGAGGCACATCAGGCTCTCCCCAGCACTGGGAGACAGTGATTTTTGCCTTCAGTTCATCCCCTCAAGCTGCCAGAGCCTAAAATAACTCTTACTCATAGAGGAGCAATGGATGCAACTCGCATTCATTATCAGTGCGTCAGTCACAGCCCGTGCCCACGTGGAAGTTTGGCCCTTCCCCTCACACCTCCACTGCTTCCTCCTGGCTGGCAGAGCCTGGCACAGTGCCTGGTGACAGGGATTGCTCCCATCTGACCCCCAGACACAGCAGTGCCACCAGCATGGGCTGAGCCATGGGACCAGCCACGCTGAGCACTGAGAGATTGGAACTGGGGAGGTTTGAGAGGCTGTGGTCTGAAACTGGGCTAAGGGCCAGGCAGATTGGGGTCTGCCCAGTATAAACCAGCACAGGCACAAGCCCTAAGGGCTGGACCACCATGGCAAAGGTGTAGCAGGGGTAGGTGAGGTCAGTGGGGGTGAGATGAGCAGTTCACAAACACCCCAGTGCTCTCTGCTCTGCAAGGCCACGTCTGCCCTTATTCAGATTATTTGTACACCTCTGTCTTGAGAAACCTGGGGGGAACTGCAGCAGCTCAGCCTGATCTGGCCATAAACTCCTCCGGAAGCTGCAGGATCTGCTCCCACCTGGTCCCTGCTGGCACCTCCCTTTGCAGTGGCAGCAGCAGGAGCAGCAGCGATGTGGGAGCTCATTGCTGATCCCCAGGGCACCCAGCCCCTCTCCCCGCCCCAGCAGACTCAGGGTGTGAGGACAGGCTGCTTGAGAGCCCTTTCCAGTGGCCACTGCCTGAATGTCCATCCTGCCCAGCTCCTTTGAGCACAGGCAGTGAGATCCCAGCCAGGTGCTGGGCCCCAGGCAGAGCCCACCCCTCTCCCCATCTCCATCACCGGCTCCCCTTTGCTCATCCCTGCACAACGCATCCCTTTTGCTCCCCAGGCCATGTGTGCAGCTTTACAGAGGTGACAAAGCCCTGCAAAGAGTGACCCCCAGCACTCAGCCACCCCTGCACCCCCTCAGCACCCCTGGATGCTCCTCACGGGCTCTCACATAAGCGATGGAGAAAAGTGTCAGGCTGGGGGAAAGACAGATCACGAGCATTCCTGGCCCTGACATTTTCCTCCAGATATCTGGATTTCCATATATTTGAAAACCTAATATAAACAACAGAGAGAAAATTTGCATTTCGGGCAGTGAGGAATGAAAAATGGAGGCGGGGTAATGTATTGCTGCTCGAGGAAGAGGAATGACAGTGGTAGAGTCGAGCACACACGACAGCGCCCAATCGGCTCGTGGCAAACTCATTTCCTGGCAGAATATAGGGTTTCATCTGCTGGAACATTTAATAGGCATCAAAGAAAGATCACTTCCCTCCTCTCAGAGCAGATTGAGAGCCTTCGCTCTTGCTTTATTTTTGCCATTTTATTAAACCCTTTATATAGTTTTAATACAATATGTATGATCCTCCAGCAAACAAATAAATTCTTCGTCGCTTCCCAGATTCTAAGGATTTCTAATGGTTACGAATGTTTTATTTATATTTTCAGAGAGGCATTAAATATGCGATGTGTAAAAATATGCAACACAAAAAAAAAAAAATCAACCCTAATTTATTGTTCCGTTTGGAGCAGTGTTACATATGGAGTTAATTTGGGAAGCCCGGGGAAGGGGCTGAGCCCCCACACATCTGGGTTTGCTGCTGTGGCTGAAATGCTCCAAAATGCAAGCTCAGGGACCTGCTGTCCTCACTCAGCTGGGCACAGGGGTGTGACAAGGGCTGGGACAGCAGGAGGGGGCTGGGAGCAGTGGGAGAGTCACACACACACACACACACACACACAGAGGGGACTGACAAACCCCTCCCCAAGTGACAAATGCCCTCCTACTCCAGAGCAGCCTCCAAGCCAACAGCTCCAGCCCCAGAAGAAATGCCTGGAATTCTCATGCTGTGGCAGAAAAGGCTCATTCCCAGCTGGCTAAATGGGTTTGGGGACTGTGAATCCTGAGCTCCCACTGGATTAATCCCAGTACAACCCCTGATGGTCACTGCCACACTCCCCAGGGCTGCAGGAGGTGGGTGAAAATTTTGGGGAAAAATCTTTTCAGTGCTGTCAGGTGCAAAGGAGGCTCACGTGGAGGACAGCTGGGTGATGGAGCTGGGCTGACCCTAACCATGCTTCCCTGGCTGTTTGGAATTCCATTTCCCATGGCTTCCCCAAGCCTGGGTGAGGGCTGGGTGAGGAGGAGGAGCAGGAGCACCCAGGATGATTTTTGATGACAGCACTCAGTAGAGCTGGAAGCAGAGTGTCTGGAGAACCTTAGTTATGGCTTGGAGCAGCACTTTGCTCTGAGGTTCCCTTATTTAGGAGCCAGGGAATTGCATCAGGAGGCTTCCAGAGGCTCATCAATTCCGATCAGGTCTGGTCTGGACACACGATCTCTCCAGCTCAGGCATATCCTTGGCAGGCAGCTCCTTCCCCCTAAATATTCCAGCACACACAAACACACTGGTGCTGGCTGTGCCTGTGGGAAGGATTCCTGTGTCCCTGCAGAGGGGATTCTGCTGAAAAATTCTCCCTTTGTGTTGGGACCTGCCTGGTGTGGCACAGGGCAGTTTGGGGTGCTCTGTGCTAACAATGACCTGGAGCATGTCCCTGCTGGCTGCTCCTCAGTCCTTCCCAACCCAGAGCTCAGATCCTGCCTGGGAGGTGCCCTCTGTCCTGGGTGATGTCCAGCTGTGACAGCACACAGCTGGAGATCACGCAGCCTCCAAACCAGAGGAGATTTGGAACAACCCCTGCAGCTGAGGCTTCATCACAGAAATAAACCCCCAGTTAAGAGGCACACAGACAAGGAAGACCAAGCATGGGGTTCACCAGGAGGCTCTTGATGCCACCCAAGGACGGCTGAGCTTGCACAAATATATTAAGAAACCCTTGAGAAAGCCTTAATTGCACATTACAGATCTGTAACTGCTGCACCACTCGCACCCTCCTGTCAGGGACACGAGGGAGATTTTCACAGCTTTTCTATCCTGGGCACTTCCCAGCTATTCTTAATACCTTCAGAGTAATAAAAAAATCTGTAAACCCCCCCAGCTGGCTCCCGTGGAGGGCGGACACTGATGCGTGGCTGGTGCTGAATACATTGTTTGTGGTCCTGTGAGCACAGCGATGTGAGGTGACCTCCTGGTTCAGGGGAACCCGCCTGAACAGAGCTGTAGTCATGTTGGTTCAGAATCTCTTTCATGTGTGTCCTCAGAAAAATGTATTTGCAGCCAACATGGCCTGGGGGGAGGGAGTGTGGGGTGTGACAGGTGCTTGTCCCTCCTGAGAGTCATTAGTGCAGACACTG
The DNA here is from genome assembly GCF_037042795.1 of Molothrus aeneus. NCBI lineage: Eukaryota > Metazoa > Chordata > Aves > Passeriformes > Icteridae > Molothrus > Molothrus aeneus. Next base: position 9,305,343 of record NC_089663.1, on the reverse strand, counting down.
AGGGACACGGGGGGACAGTGCCCTGTCACCCTCCTGGGCACCAGCTGGCACCTGGTGGGGCAGAGGGGATGATGGTAGCCCTGTTCAGGGTCACTCAGGCTCCCACCCAGTCTCTTTCCCTGCCCCAAATCCCACAGGAACTCCAAAAGGCACCCAAAGAAGGGATCCTGTGTGCAGAGCCCAGAGCCAGGTGTTGGACTGGTCACAGAGCTCTCAGCCTGCTGGCCAAAGCAGAACCAGTCACCACTCTGGTTATCCCAGAGGGAAAGGGATGTGAACATGAAAAGACAACAGAAATAATTCTGTTGTCACTAACGGCTGGACTCCATGACCTTAGAGGTCTTTTCAAAACTAAATGATTCCACGATTCTCACCAAATCCTTCTTTTTGTGTACTCTTTGGACATACACCTCCATTGTCAAAAGGAAAGTAATTTTCAAAACCCTGCAAAACCCAAATATCTTTTTAAGAACCGTAAAATAAAACATCCAAATTTTAAAAACATATTTCCCAATTAGCTTTGGGATGAAATAATTCACCAAGTTAATATCTTCTGCTCTCCCAAGCTTGTTTGGTGAGGGAGCTATTCCCCCTCCACTTCAACTGAATCTGCTGAGAGGTTCTGGCTGTGCCCCTTGCTTTGACCTGGCCAGCTGGATCATTCCCAAAATCCATCCTGGTGCTCCCAGCTGGAGACCTTGAAATCCTCCCCATCCCTTGGGGTATGCAGCACCTCCCCACAGACCCCCAGCCCACAATGAAAGAGAAAACAAAGACAAAAAAAACCCAAACATTTTTCCAAGATTTTCCTTAAATGGCCTAAATTCCAAGACCCCAGGAGAGTTGTCACTGTCTTTCCCACTGCTGAAGGGCTTCTTCCCACAAGGGTCTCAGCCCCTCCAGCAGGGAATTGCTTAAACAGCTCTCTGAGAGGTTCAACCCTTCGTGCTGCTCCTCTCCTGAGGTTCAGCAGCTTCCCCCAAAAGTCTCCAGTTTGGGAGGGATTTTCCAGCCTGCTGACCAGGGATTCTTAGCATCCACCAGCTCCATCCCAACAGGGAGCAGAGCAGGGTCTGGCACCACTGCTAATCCATCTGACACCAGGATGGAGCAAGGCTTGGCAGCACTGCCCGTTCCTGCCTGGCACTGGGATGGATCTGGGCTTGGCCCTCTTGCTGATCCCACAGTTTGCATCCCACTGGTGCTGGGCAGGGTGTTTGCTGTGGCTCAGAGAGGCTGCAGAGCTCCCGAGTGGTGTTTAGCTTTCCAGGTTTGTCGCTGGAATGATGATTCTCATCACCACTTGAATTTAATTTAAATGGTTTGCTTCTGCTTTCATTTTATTGGCACCCATTAGATCCCCCTTGTACCTCTGGCATTTCCTTAATAGTCTTTTGACTCATCTGCTCTCAGGAGGAGAAACATTTTTTACAAGAACAATATGAAGTAACAGTTATAAAATCTGTAGCCCGGTGATAAATGTTAAGGACTCATATTCTTTTATTGGAAATTGCTGTCTTTCAAATGTTTAACAGATTTGTAAAAATAATTTCTCCAAAAGGTTACCGTTCTATTGAACTCCATTAGAGAGAGGCTGGGCTCTAAATCACAGCCACGTCCCGGAGCCCTGGCGCGGGGGGGACACGCCAAAGTCATCACTTTCCCCACGGTACACACACAACTCCTGGCTGCTCTCCAGCAGCATTCCATCGCCAGGACACTTTCCTTGACCCCCGGGTCCCCCCCGCGGCAGCCGAGGGGCCGAGTGCCGGAATCCAGGCGTGAAATGATGAAGGGCCGGGGCTGCGGCAGCTCCGCCTGCGCCGCGACCTCCGATGGGAAATCGCCACCTTTTCTTTTTTTTTTTTTTTCCCCTTTTCTCCCCCCTTCTCCTCATCCCGGCCTGTCGCATGCCGGGTGGAAAAGATTGTATTTATCACCTGTCAGGGCTTGGCAGAGCTGAGTTACGTGGAGCAGGACAGCATAAAATTATCATACACAAGCATGAAATTACAAAATCGCTCGGAACTGAACAACAAAATTATTTCATTTCTGAGGGAGGCCATTCCATTTTTTAGTCGTGACACCTCAACTGCCAAACTTTGAATTGAAATTGAGTGTGAGGTGCATGGAATATAGACAGCAATAACAAGCAAAGGCATGTAAACTAGCCATGCAAATACACTACATTAATGGCCCCGGAAACCTCCCACAGGAGATATGTAACTAAATAAATGTCACATGTCCCAATAACTCAACTTTTCTTATACATTGTGAAATGAATTATGCTGCAATTGGAGCACAGGCTGCTCCTGGCGACGGGGCTCCCGTTCCTCTGGCATTCCCCTGGACAGCTGGGGCTGTGCTTTCCCTCTCCCAGGGTTTGATGCCAGAGGTGGGTGTTCACAGCAAAACCTGGCCACTGGCTGGGTCTGCAGCAAGGCAGGACGTGGCTGCCCCAGGCACAGTTTGGTGACGGCGCTCCCATCCTTTGTGAGAACTCCCGGCGGGGTTGGGATGCGCAGGCAGCAGGAACCACAAAATGATTAAGGCTGGAAAAGACCTTTAAGATCAAGTCCAACAATGATGTTATTGCATCTCATGCTGACTCCAGAATCCCCAGGATCCCAGAGCAGGGCTCACATTTCCATCCCACCATCGCAGCCGGGGCTCAGGGCTGCTCTGTATGCAATGAAAGGTCTGGCAGAGCCAGCAGGGTTCCTTGGGCTGCCTGTGCCAGCCAGGAACGGGAGGGAACAGAGCTCCCTTTCCCTCAGCCTCCTCAAAGAGAGCCCAGCTCTGCCAGGAACAGGCCCAGCACTGCATGAAGAGCATCAGAGCAGCTCCATTTCACTGCAACCAGTAGCGTCCCAATGACTGTCGGCAAGAGGGTCCCAGAGAGCAATATTTTATAAACACCATTTGTGTCACAGCTTATTGTGTGTTTGTCTGGCTGCCCCCAGGGATGGCAGCCCAGCCCCTTCCAGTGCTGGCACAGCTGTGGGTGCTGCCAGGGGCCAGGGTCTGCCTGGGTGGGCAGGGGGCACAGGCAGGAGCTGCTGGGGTGGCTGGGCTGGGAGGAGCTGCTCGATCCATCACAGGCGATGGATTTGTCAGCTCCCTCTGCAGTGCTGATGGGCTCTGCAGGGTCTGAGCAGAGCAAAGCAAATGAGGTGGGAAATAAAATTAAAAACCCCCTCCATCCAGGAGGGAAATCCATCCAGGAGGGAAATCACAGCCTGGGACTGGGGGAGACACCCAGCTGCCTTCTGCCAGGCTGGATCACCCACCCCAAGGCACCACAAACTCCTGCTGCTGCTTTTGCTGATGGTTGCCTGCAACCCTGCCTGCATCCCTGCCTGGCTGGTGAGAACACCCTGTGCAGCCCAGAGCCAGAGGAGGATATCACTGCCAATGAGCTTTCTCTGGATGGCCCCAACTCGCTCAGAGAAACTTTTGATGCCAGCAGACCCATGTCTATTAAATATTGTCCTTCTGCTCTCCTTGCTTTAAAAGAGGAAAAAAGGAATTTGTAGGGCTCAGAGCTTCTGACTGGAGCCCAGCAGCACTGGAAGCACCTCATACAATGAGGAGTTTACAGAGAACAGAAATTCCTGGTGATTTATGATGGAGCAAACCTGGCTCTTACACCTCCCAGGCAAGCCTTTGATGCTGCCCCTTTAATCCTTGGCCACCCAGTACTAATTATAACTCTAAGTCTTTATATTTAATTAAAAACAAGGAAAGGCTTCTCCATGTAACGAGAAGCCTCCCACAGCAGACCCTGTGCTCTCCCAGCCCAGGTACCCATCCTTTCCTGCTCAGTTTGGAGCCAGCAGTGGGAGGATCCCAAGGAGAATTCCCCAAAGGCAGCGCTGATCCACACCCCTGTGCTGACCACCCACCCCAGGAGGGCAGGCAGGACCAAGGGGTGTCTGCCCCAGGGTCCCTGTCCCCAAGCCAGGCAGAAACACAGGACAGGGAATCTCCCTGCTCTGTGCCAGGGAATGAGCTGGTGCTAAGGAGGAGGAAGGGAAGGAGGTGGAAGGGTGGTGCAGGGAAGGTGGGGGCTGTAAACCTGCTTTTCCATACCTAAAAAAAGGCAAGCCCCGATCAGGCAGCTGGAACAGTGAATGCCAGGGCGTGGAAAAGTGGAGGAGGGAATCCCAGCCTGGCTCCTGGTGGTCCCTGGTGGGCACGGGAGGCACCGAGCGCTGCTCTGCTCTGCCTGCTCTGCAGAGGGGAAGGAGAGGCTGGGAAATTATCATCAGTTTAAGTCAGTTCAACTTCAGTTCCCAGAAAAATATTGGAACAAATGATCAAACAAACTATTTATAAGCACCAAGAAGATAACAGGGTGAGTAGCAGCCAACATGGGTTTGTCAAGAACAAATCGTGGCAAACCGATCTAATTTTCATCTGCGACAGGGTAATAGGCCTTCTGGATAGAAAAGAAGCAGTAAATGTCATATCTTGACTTTAATAAGATTTCTGACACCGTCTTATATGACATTCTCACAAGCAAGCTGAGGAATCAGAGTCAAGATGAAAATACTATTTGGTGAGGGTAAAACCAGTTGAAAAAGTGCAGTCAGAGACTAGTCAGTGATGGTTGGATGAAATGAGAACTGCTGGATGGCTCTGTTCTGTATCCAGTGCCATTCACTATCTGGTCTGTGTGATGGGAAAAATGTAATTATTAAATTTGCAATCTTTGAATGCATTAGAGAGCAGAATCTGAATGGCAAAGGTCTTGGAAAATGCTGGAGTTAGTTGAGAGAAATGAGAATTTATCTGCTGGATCCAGGTGCAGAGTATGGCCCCTGGAGCTCAGCATAATTGGGGAATTACTGGTGTGACAGGAGGAAAGGATCTCAGACTTATTCCAGATCAGAAGTTGAAATTAGGCCAACAATATCATGACGCTAAAGGAAAAGCAAATGGTTTGCAGGGAGAAGGGAAAAGCATCATGTGTGATGGGCGGGATGCAATTTCTATCACCAACTCAGCAATGCCAAGGAGCAGCTGAGGCTGTTCCAGGACTGGAAAGAGGGGCCACCAGGACAGAGTCCAGAAGGGAGTGAGGAGAAGGATCAGAGACTCACAATGCTCTGCCTGGGCCAGGAGGGTGGATGAAGGTCTGAGGAATTCTCATCTTCCCATCTGAATCCCTGTGATGCAAGGTGCAAAGCTCTGGTCCAGGGCAGGGAAATGCTGGGAATGGCTCTGTGTGTGAGCAGCCCCATGCTGGGGCTGCCCAGGGTGCACAGAGCTCTTCCATGACATCCCTTACCCTGAGCTGACGTGTGATCCCACACTGCAGGGACATCCACAGCAGATCCCTGGCAATGGGGTTCTTTTCCCAGTGCTGCCAGCCACAGCTCTGTGCACCTCCCCACCTCTGCCAGCACCCCAGGAGCCATCCCAGGAGAACCAAACCAAGGAAAGGACACCTGGCAGTGACACGGAGCACTCAGGACCTCGGGCTGGCACCCCCTGCAGACACCAGCAGCACCAGCCTGACATCCCTTTGGCTTTGGCCGGGTTGGAAATACTGTCCAGGGCAAGGGGAAGGGGGAACACAGCAGGGGAGAGATTGGCAGAGCCTTTGGTGCTGTCCTGGGCCGCTGATCCAGCGGGAAGATGGGGCTGCAAGAGCAAAGGGTGGTCTGGGGGCTTCCCCTGCACCCCCTGGCCGGGGCACAGCTGAGGGGAGGTGCAGGGGACAGAACTGCTGAGTGGAGAGCCCCCTCCCCACGCCAGCCCCACAGCACCGGGTGCAGATGTGCCGGCAGAGCCCGGCCACAAAGAGTTAAAGCCGCTTCGCCAGACTGTGAATTCTCAGCGAGTCTCCCACATGCAGCCAAACAACAGCTTGACATTTTCCATCCTTCACGAGAAAGACAAAGGCGTGAAGATATTCCCATGATTCCTTTCTGCATGCCTAACTACGAGCTCAGGTGCAGCAGCATTTGCCCTGGACCGGCCTCATCAACATGAAGGGCGAACTCATCGTTTCTGCATCTTTCCTCGCCACTGCTTGATTAATTGGCTCACGACGACGCTGGCTGAATACCTAATGCCTCCCCTGTCCCTGTTCTTTCTTCACAGCCTTTTGCTGCATTTACATATACTTTATATTCCATAATTTTCACACACACACACAAAAAAAAAAAAAAAAAAAGAAGGGAAAAAAAAAAATGGGAGCACATCTCGGTAATTTGATGTAATGACGGCATGTCACCAAAAAGAGGAATTAGAAAAATCTGTAGGTATTTAATTTATTCTTGTTTTTTTTCAAGTAGATCTCTCAGAGAAAGGCATTAATATTCATGTGCGTGAAAAAAAAAAAAGTGCCCTCGAAAGGAAATTTCCAGCATTTTAGTTTAAATTAAATGCATTTTTAAAGAAACAATATTTAACTGATAATGCTTGAAGGCAAAATTAACAAAAAGTAGCAGGTTTTACCTACCAAAGCAAGGTTTTGTCTCAGGGGTTTCCAAGAAAACTGCCCTGACATGAAACAAGACTCTGCTTTTCTGAGGTGGGGTTCAACCACTCCAAGAGGGAGGGCACAGGGAGGGAGAGGCCGTTTGCATGGGCCTGTCTGGGATTTTTGCTGGACAATATTCCAGAGCACATCCCCTGGGGAGGTTCAGCTCAGGCCTGGGCTGTGCAGGCCCCAGGAGCTCCCTCAGACCCACAGCCAGGACTTCAGGCAAAGTCTGGGGCTTGGGGGGCTCTTTTATTCCCAATTAAAGCCAAGAAAAGGCAAAATAGAAACCAAAGAGCTGATTTTGAGGGAAGCAAACACAAAGTGTTCAGCAAATGCAACAGAGTGACCGATACAGGTGGTATTGGGTGGTAACTCCCCCAGTTAACTCCAACTCAGCTCATCAGAGAGAAAAATGGCAAAAACATTTGCAACTTTTCCAGGAATTCTTCCAGGAATTGACAGCGAGAGGCAGCTCTGACCAGCAGAGTTTGTGGAGGGGTTTGGAGGTTTTGAGGTGGCTCTGGAGGAACTGGAGGGGGGTGAGCAGCAGGGTGGGGGACACTGGGCTGGGTTTTGTGGCAGGACCAGGGCAAGGGGGTGGCACCAGCAGGATGGGCTGGAGGGGTGTGGTGGGAATGAGGGTGTGGAGCCAAGGCAGGTGGAGTTCTCTGCCATCCCCACTGTGATTGGGAACAAGCACCAAGTCCCACAGGGCACCTAGTCCTGCATCCAGCACCTTCCTGGGGCTGGGAACACCCTCAGGATGCAAATATCCAGCCCCATAGAGCAGCATCCAGCACCATTCTGGGCTGGGAACTTTGGGGTGCAAATATCCAGCCCCATGGAGCAGCACCATTCTGGGCTGGTAACTTTGGGATGCAAATATTCAGCCCCACAGAGCAGCATCCAGCATCTTTTTGAGGCTGGGAACACCTTTGGGGTGCAAATACCCAGCCCCACAGAGCAGCATCCAGCACCTTTTTGGGCTGGGAACTTTGGGGTGCAGACATCCAGCCCCACAGAGCAGCACCCAGCATCTCTCCGGCTGTGGCTGATATGATCCACAGCAAGAGGAGGCTTCAAGGATGCACGTCCTTGACAAGGAAAAAATAAATCATGGGCTCTGGGATTGCCTGTAAATTCCTCCTCGTTAGCAGGGTTGGGAGGCAGGGAGGGCCTGGCTCAGCCCTGCTCCCCCAGGTGCTCCAGCCCAGGCTGAAGGATCTGTTGGGTTTTGCGCTTTGCCTCTCCTGCCAGCACAAAACTGCCTAAATCTGGTCTGCTGGAAATAAAACTTCCCATCTTTGTCCTGGCACGTTGCAAAAAAGATTATCCCCCGGATTAAATAAAATTTTGGGGTGTGTTTCTCAAGTGTGAAAGGCTGGATAAGCTTTGGGAAGGGTCCCTGCTCACCGGAGAAGCTGGTGGAGAACTCAGGAAGGGCTGCAAGGGAGGGCAGCAGCTCTGGTGAGGTTCTAAATTGGTCTCCTGATATTTTATGAAATAACTTTTTTTTTTTTTCCCTAAAGTACTTCTTGATATTTTTATGTTTATATATTTTAACTTCGGATCGGACTCATAAAAAATACATGAGGAGTAAGTGGTTTCTGCAAATGTTTTATACATGATTTGGGAACAGATAGTATTCCAAGAGAAGAGAATATTCCTTTTTACACCAGCCAGGGAGGAGCAGGGCTGGGTTGGAGGGAGTGAAGGGGTTCCCACGGGCACAGAGCTGCCGTGGGCTCTTGGTAGGATCAGGTGGGTGGTGCCACCTTCCCTAAAGCACCTGGTCCAAGGTGCCCATCAGACACCTACAAGCAGCAGGAATAACCCCCCCCCTACTAAACACACAGCTCTGTGGTGCCACACTTCATTTCCCCAGGGTTTTCCAGCCAAAACAAGAGGCAGGGAATGGATGGATGGGCAAGGGAATGGATGGTCCTGCAAGGGAAAAGAGGAAGCAAAGGGCTGCACAACAGAGGCAGGAACACATTCTGTCCATCAGCAGGGGCACAAGAGGAGGAGGATGAGGGTGCTAAGCCAGGAAGGATTGCTGAGCAGGAAAGATGCTGAGCCAGGAAAAAGATGCTGAGCTGATACCACTTGCTGCAGCAAGAGCAACTAAAGAGTTAACCCAATATTTCATCGGCTTCCTCCCTCGTAGCATACATTATCTTTTTGACTGTGTAATATGATGCAAAGTTTTTTAAATGATACAATTGTATTCTATTATATTCCCCTCTTCAGGGAGATTTTAGGCTCATTTTTTGCATGAATGATACCGGCTTGTTGCATTTCAATGCTGACACAGAGAGCTCTGTAGGCACACACCGCAGAGAGGGTTATAGCAAGTGCACGGATAAATGCAAAAACATATGGCAACATGAGGAAACTCTACATTTTTTATTATATAAAAGCAGAACTCGTGTTCCCAGATACAGTGTGCAGGATCTGAAAGATGGAGTCACCGTCTCCTTCAGATGGATTTTTATAGGATTTGCTTAAAATAAAATCTAAGCGGGGATTCTGTGCAAATTTTCCCCTTTGGAGAATTGAACTGTGAATCAAATTTTGCCTGATCCACAGATGAAAATCAGTTCTGGGGGTTTCTTCTCTGGGTCTCCAGTGAGCATTTGTCCAGCTTAACTGAATTTAGCATAATGTCAGCTGCAATGAGGCCCCAGGTGCAGACCTGGGCAGGGAGCAGGGATGGAGCCTTGCACTGCCCAGGATGGGGCAGCCACCAAAGAGATGCCAAAATCTCCTCCTCCTCCTCCTCCTCCTCCTCCTCCTCCTCACCACGGGGATGGATCCAGCCCTGACAGCCCCATGGGATGGATACAGCAGTGCTCTCCATCCCACAGCCCCCATCAGCAGCAAGGCTGAAGGGCTCCATGGGAATGGGGCTTCCATGGTGGCACATCCCCAAGCTGGGGCCAACGCCAGCACAGGGAAGCTTTTCCAGCAGAAAAGGGGCTGCTGCTGGCACCCTGGAGCGAGGCAGAGAAGAAAAGCCATGTGTCCCCTCTCAGGCATTGCTGCTTCTCCCTCCTCTCCTGCCTGTTCCCAGCCCTGGCCCCACCCCACACACAGCCCAATGTCCACCCTGACCTGGCTGGAGGAAGGTCCTGGAGGGTTGCCCACCCAGGAGGGGGCTCTGGTCACAGCTCCTCATTTGCCCTGAGCCTCTCCCTGCACTCAGCACCCCCAGAGTGCTGTCCCAGCCCAGCTGCCCAGGCCGGGGTCCCCTCCACGGGGGAAGGACGCTCTGAAGGCTGCCTGGCTGCTGGCGAAGGTCTTAAAAGAAATTATAGCCTGCATAAAAATATTCACTCCAGCCAAGGGCCTTAAACCATTCCCCTGAGCATTGAACAGTGACTGAAAGTGTATTACTGTGCACTTAAGGTTACTGCAGTAACCCAAGGTCAGACAGCAGCACGGTATATCCAGGAGACTCACGATGGATTTGCTTCAGTGCTGGACTGGGAAGGCAGAGCCTTCACCAGGCTCTGGAATTTAACTCAATATTCAATTTAGCCTGGAATCAATTTTGATGGAGTACAATTCCCATTTATAATCCCGGGTTATTGCCAGCACTGGCGTTTGATTAGACACCAGCAGACCCAGGCCAAACGTGTCCCCTGTCCCCCCATTCCCCAGGAGCTGCTGGAGCCCACCCACCCTGGGCTGCACCCTGGCACCTGCAGCCCTTGGAAGGACCAGGCCCCCAGCACAGGGGGCTCCACGGGACCCTCCAGCCCTCCCAGGCCTTCCCTCCCTCCTGGAATCTCCTCTCCCACTGCACCACTCGATGTTTAGAAGATGAGAGGGAAGGGCAGAAGAGCTGTAATATTTCCCTCTTAACTTTAAGCTCCCGTGAATTTAGAATTCTTTTCTCTGAGGGGCTAATTATATAATTTCAATGTTTACTCAGTGCAGACGGATTTTGTGAGATTGTGCTCAAGGGACACAGGAGCTGGATTTAAACCCTGGGAAGGGAGCACTGGATGGCTTTATGGCACAGCTCACATCACAACCTGCTGCTCTTCGTTTGCTGGGCAGGGGAACCTGCCACTGCTTTTCCCTTGGCTGCCTTTGATTATTGGTCATTGATGCCTCATTTCTGCACTGCTGCTTCAAAGACAAACACAGAGCTGGGTGCTGATGGTGCCACACAGCTCTGGAGCTTCCACTCCGCCCAAACTGCTCCATTTCTGCACTTCCAAACCCACAAGTGGCACCAGCCCATGGCTGGAGACCTCCCAGCTGGGGCTGCAGCTGCCCCAGTGAATGTTGGGTGGTGCTGATGGGCACTGGTGGCCCAAGAACCCCCAGTGCTGCTGGGACCCCTCATTACTGATGGGCAGCTCTGCACCCCCTTCCCTTGCTCTGCCCACAGCCAACCCCCCCTGTGCCCCCGAGGGAGGCTCTGCTGTGCCCCAAGGACAGCCAGGGGGAGGAGGGACCAGCCTGGGCACCCCTGGCACGCAGGGGGGTGTTTGTGGTGAGCCCAGGAGCATCCCCTGGCAGCCCCTGAGGAGTGTCCGTGGTGAGGGGGCTCAGCCAGGCATGGGACACGTCCCCCCAGCCCTGATGGCAGCGCACAGGAGCCACCCTGCTGCCCCCAGACCTGCCCAGGGACCACCCCAGTGCAGCAGAAAAGGAGCAGCTCCCCCTCCTGCCTCCCAAAGAGGAGAGGAGATATCCCCAAACTCCAGCCTTCTCCCCTTGGGAGTGTGTTCTTCATAATCACAGCACCAGAGAAGCCATTTTTGCCTCTCACCATTAACAGCAATTTATATTTAACATATTTCAGCTTCCTGGGTCAGAAATGGAAATTGTTCTGTGCCCAGCTCAACCTTAAAGTTACGATTGTGCTTAGGAGCCAGATGCTCGATGCAAAAAGGAAAGATTCTGAACTGCAGCTAATTTAACACAACAAAAAATTACAGTATGGGGAAAACTTCCCCTCTCCTGTGGAAGCAGGAAGCAGATTATCCATTTACAGAGTTCACCATTCCCCAGCCATGAGCTGTCCCTTTAACCACTGCTAAATTGTTTTCTGACAGCCCTCGCTGCAATTTTATCCCCTGACATTTGATTTACATATGATCTTTAAGCACCAGCACTGCTGTAATAGCTATTTGGTTAATATTCAAATCAGTCCGTGATGTCACATACCTTGATAGGTCATTTCACTGTGGCTCTGCAAAATGCATGTAAAAATAAATGTAGAACTAATGAAATAAACTGATTAAGGGGAGAAATCAATCGCTTTACTGCTGTAGTGAAGATCCAGCAGTTAATTTAGCATGGATCTGCAAGGGTGCACGTTAATAGAACAGGCTCTCATCTAATTGGTGCCACAGTAAATGAAATACAGTAATATTCCATGATGCATTGGAAGAGTTCACTTCATTTTCTCTGCTCTTTCCCAAGAACTGTTTACAGCACAATGGATTTCGTGGATTTCATTATTTATTTCCCTGGCTCAGGAGGCAGAACGTGGCTGATCCCCGTTAACCCCCCCAATTAGCAAGTCCAACCAGCTCCTTACTGTAACTTCTTTAATCAGGACCCGCAGGGCAGGGGAGCAGCTGGGTTTGTTTGTTTAGAGCTTTGTGGAGTGTTTCCCATCGCTGCTGGAGCCGCTGCCCTGCAGGCACAGGCACTGGGGGCTGTGCTGGGAGCCCCCAGGGGCTCACTGCCCCTTTGCCCCCCTTTTCTCATCCACAATTCCCAGCCCAGCCCGGGACACTGCGGGGGACCCAAAGCTACCAAGGCAAAGGGAGCTGGGGAAGGGTCTGGAGAGTGATTCCAGTGAGGGGCAGCTGGGGGGGCTCACCTGGGGAAAAGGAGGCTCAGGGGGGACCTTGTGGCTCTGCACAGCTCCTGGCAGGAGGGGACAGCCGGGGGTGTCAGGCTCTGCTCCCAGGGAACAGGGACAGGAGAGAGGAAACTGCATCAAACTGTGCCAGGGGAGGGTCAGGCTGGACACCAGGAGGAATTTCCTCATGGAAAGGGTGCTCAGGGACTGGAAGGGGCTGCCCAGGGAGCTTTGGATTTCCCATCCCTGGAGGTGTCCAAGGAATTCCTGGATGTGGCACTCAGTGCTCTGGGTTGGTGACAAAGTGGAGATCAATCACAGGTTGGGCTCAATTTGGAGGTCTCTTCCAACCTGAATGATTCTGGGACTCTGTGATCCAGCAATCCCAAAGCAGAGGCTGGGGCCAGCTGGTGACATTCCCTGGGAAAGGGTTTCCCTGCTCCCCTAGCTCTCCCAGCACCCCAAACACAAGGATGCTGCACCCTGGGGCTGTCCCATCCCCAGCTCACCTCCTGCCCACAAGGATGAGACAGAATAAACTTGAGGAGTCTTGGAGCAGTTTTAGAACCTCAGGAAACTCCAGAGGCTGTGGGAATTTCCCAGCCAGTTGATCCATACTCGCTGCCCTGTTCATTACAGCTGTCAAAAATATGCAAAAAGTCCCATCTGGTCCCACCAGGTCTGAGCCTGAGCCCTGATCTGGAGAAATCACTTGACTGACTAATTACCACACCTCTTTCCTCCTAATTGAAGGTCAACACATTAAGGATGAGTTACCACCCCAAGTATAACAGAAAACGATAAATATTTGAGAAATGCCACCTTGGAGCAGCTGAACTCCCTAGTCCATGCTGAGCAAGGGGGGAAAACAGCAGCAACTTGTTCCAGGACTTGGGGTCTCTGCCAGTGCCCACTCTGCCACCAGAGACCCCTGCCCTCCCTAAAATTATTTAGCCGTATTAAAAAAAAAATTAGGGAAAAAATGATCTATACAAAAACTTTGCATAAAAAAGTGATCAATGCAAATTCCTCCGAGAAAATTGCACCAACAGATGGAATCAACCCATTCCCAGCAAATGCCTCTGGCTGTGCAGATGGTAATTATAGGATGTATGTAAATATGGGAGCGCCAGGAAGCACAGCAACACTCAGCACTGCTGAGCCTGGGCTGCTGGGGACGCCTGGCCCGGCCCTTGGGCAAGGGGAAAACAGGATTTGGAAAGGTTTTGGGCTGTGCAAAACCCTCTGCCCTGCAATCCAGCTGCTGAAACCAGCCCTGAAGCTGGCACTGTGCCTCAGCCCTGGGATGTGCCCCAGGGCCACGAGGGGATGGATCCATGGATCCATGGATCCTGGCCACTCCTGAGGAGTGATTGGGCTCAGCCCCAGCTCAGTTTGGGAATGCTGGAGGGATCTGCCCATCCCAGAGCCCACTGCCACTGCTCCTTAGCCCAGGGCAAGCACTCAGGGCATCAGCTCCCCTCCCTCATCCCCCTGTGCCAGCCTTCCCCTCACCAGGCTCCTGGCTGGGAAAACTGCTTTTCCCCCCTATTACTCCACTGTGATGTCAAGGACTATTTCCAAGGCTACTGTATTTTTATTTTATGTTGCTGTTGACTCTGTTGGTTGGTTTTGTTTTTTGGGTTTGTTTTTTTTTTTTTCTCTTCTGAGAAAAGTGCTTGCAGAGAGTCTGTGGTAAAATGTTAATTGGAGCCAAGTAATTAGACAAAGATAGTTAGTGATCTCTCCCAAGCAATCAGCTTTTGATGCTTTGTTTTAGTGCTGTAATAATTACCATCATTGCACAAAGTGCTTTGACAGGAGGGATCCACGTGCAGCCCAAGACCTCCCCTGGGATGGATGGAGTGGGGGACACAGCTCCAGGGGACCCTGCCTGGGGTGACAGACATCCCCCCTTGTCCCCCCCAGCCCCTGCTGCTCAGGGCTCAGCTCCAGGCACCTTTTCCTCCATCCTGCAGCCTCAGCAGCAGCAATGCTCCAGATCAGCTCCCTGGGACCAGATCCTGTTCACACTTGCAAAACTAGATCCAGATTTATTGCTGCCTCTAAAACAAACAAACAAACAAACAAACAAGCACACAAACCTCACCATAAAGTTCCAAACAGCCCAGGCCTCTTTCTGTAGCCTTCACCCCTGAAAATGAAGGGTTTCAGGGGTAAGATAGAGCCACCAGGGCACCTCGTGGTGCCTGTATGGGATGGGCTGTGCCCACCCTGTGGCTCCCACCAGAGCCCCCAGCCCAGCCCAGCTCCAAGGGGTGACTGAAAGCTCAGCACCAACCTTCTGTCTGGCTGCAGATTCTCCAGTGTTTAAAAACTTTTTAGAATTTAAACACCACCACAGCCCAAGTGATGCTTTGGTTGAGAATATCTCAGCCTGGGAGAAGGGAAAAGGTTCTGTCCCTGCTCCTCTCCACACTCAACAGGCACTGACTGGAGCAGTGACACACAGACCCAGCAGGCAGCTCCTCCCAGAAGGAATTTTCCCAACAGAAAACCATCAGGAGGTGTCTTCCTGCACACAGAAATGGAATTTTCCCAACAGAAAACCATCAGGAGGTGTCTTCCTGCACGCAGAAACGTGCCTGGAATTGCCTTCAGTCTTTCTGCACAGGGCCTCTGAGTGAGGGGAGTCTCTGCAGCCTCCTCAGGCAAACAGCCCAGCCCACAGAGCCACAGGTACCAGATTCCAGCTGGACACAAGTCTGGAGAAGTCTCTGGGATGGGACACTCCCCTGGGATGGGACCCTCCCCTGGAAGATGGTGTCCATCCCTCCGCAGCACCCTGGGGCCATTCCTGCTGCCAGACCCCCTCCAGTCCCAGAGGTGTGTTCTGACTGCAGCCAGCCCAGCCTCCCCCAGCCCTGCCAGCCTGTCTGAGCTGCTCCAAACAGGGTCCAGGTTAATGGAGGTAACCCAGCAACACTGGGAAAAGAAATGCTTTCCTTATGATGCAGTGCTGGGAGAAGCAGGAAACAGGAGAGAGCACCTGACAGAGTGCCCTGGAGAGCAGAGTGAGCCCTCTGCCAGCCCTGGCACCCACCCAGCCCCTCCAGGACCCTTCCCCAAGGAGCTGAGCTCCTGCCCACCCTCAGGGCTGGAGCAGGTGACCCCCACCAGGCACTCACCCCTTCCAAACCCCTTTCCCCCACCTTCATTTCACCCCAGCTCATCAAACACCGTCCTGCAGACATGCCCAAAGGGACACAGGGGATGTGTGCTGGGAATTTCACCCCACAGGAGTGTCACACACGAGGAGCACAAAGGCAGCCGTGCTTGTACATCCCTCCCCTGTGTTTCACACATCAGCTTTCTATCTTTTCATCAGAAACTGCAGACAGATTTTCTCAGCGTGAGAACTGCCATGGAAATTGAAAGACTGTACAGCAAACATTTTTTTCCTTGATGCCCTGTCTAATTGAGCTGCCTTTGATTTTATTAATCTGTTTTTATTAATATCCTGAAGGCAACAGGGGAAAAAAAAAAAAAAAAGAAAAAGCTTTCACTTTCTGAGCTGGCTGGTGGTGTTGGTGTTCTGTCTTATGAAACAGGGTGGTTCTGTGGTATCTAGGACAGAGCATCCACCTTTCTGAAGCCTTTCTGAGCCTGAGTGCCCTCTGAGGCTGGGACAATTGGGATTGCTCAGCCTGGAGAAGTCTTTGGAGTGACCTAATTGCAGCTTCCCAGTGCCTGAAGGAAGCCTACAAGGAAGGTGGATAGAGACTATTTCCAAGGGCCTGGAGTGACAGAAAAAGGGGGAATGGCTTCACACTGACAGGGAGTAGGTTTAGACTGGGTATTCAGATGAAATTTTTCCCTGTGAGGCACAGGGTGCCCAGAGAAGCTGTGGCTGCCCTTGGAAGGGTCCCAGGCCAGGCTGGATGGAGCTTGGAGCAACCTAGGGTAGTGGAAGGTGTCCCTGCCCATGGCAGGGGTGGAATGGGATGAACTTTAAGATCCTTTCCAACCAAACTATTCCACAATTCTGTCCTTAAGTGGCGTGGGGCCCAAAGCCATCTGCTGCCAGGCAGCAGCAGGAGGTGCTGGGAAAGGGGCTGTGGATTCCCCCAGGCTCTGGGCTCACCATGGCAGGAGGAACACGAGCAGGACTGGCTGCTGCTGAGCTGGGTTTCACTGGTGAGCTGTGCAGTAACAGCCTGTGTGGGGTTATTGATGTTCACTCCCTGTAAAAGGCACTGACACGGGATATTGCGTGGTCAATAGGTCTTCAGGGTTTTTCCAGTGGTATTAAATATCATTTTAAATGATGTGCCCGTGTTTCTTATTAGTTGTTCCCATGGCAGAGCACGAGGAGGTGCGTGGGAAGCTCTGGAGATGGGCACAGAGCGGCCACAGGGCTGGGGAAGGGCAGGAACAGGGGGAAAGACAGGCATGGCAGGGTGTGAAGTGCCCAGCATGGGACACACAGGGGCAGTGCCAGCTGCTGGGGCCAGCACCACACTGTGCTTGCAGGGAATGTCACCCTGGTTCCCTGCCCTGCAGCCCTCCAGTGATATCTCACCACCCCAAATAAAAAGAAATATAATATTTAAAAGAATAGAATAGAATAGAATAGAATAGAATAGAATAGAATAGAATAGAATAGAATAGAATAGAATAGAATAGAATATAGTTTCCACCTTTCTCCTACAGCTTTCCTGCACTCTCCTCCTTCTGCCCAATCCCTCCAGAGAACAAACCCACCCTGGAGCCATTTCCCACTCAGCAGGAACCCCCAAAGCCCAGCACAGAGCCCTCCTCAGCAGGACAGGCAGTGCCTGGGCAGTGTCAGGGAATTCTCCTCCTCCTCTCCAGTCCCTCCAGCAGAACAAGCCCACTCTGGAGCCATTTTCCACCCAGCAGGACCCTCCAAAAGCCAGCACAGAGCCCTCCTCAGCAGGACAGGCAGTGCCAGGGAAGGGGGGCACTGCTCCCTGCCACAGGAAGGCAGGAACCCAGACGAGCCCCAGCCCCTTTGTCCCCCTAGCAGGACACTCCTCCAGCACTTCCTTGTGAAGTTTTGGAGCCCAGGAAGAGCGTTTGATGATGTGATTTGAAATACAGCCCTCCAAAGAGCCCTCCCTGTTGAAGAAGCCATAAAAAGCAGGTCTTTGCTAATGTCACTCTCTCCCCGCTGCCGCTGAGCGCTGCCATTCATCACCCGCGCGACACTTCCATAATGCAGCCCCAGATAATGGCACACCTTCCAGCTCCCCTGGATTGCCTGTCAGGGAAATCGAAGGAGACAAGTGGGAGACACAGGAGCAGGACTCCTTGGTGGATATGAGGAATGGGAATGCAGCCACCCCCACCCCATCCAGCCCAGCCCCGGCTGTGGGGCGCAGAGGGGGCTCTCAGCTCAGCCCCGAGCTCTTGGTGATGTCCTGCTGTAGCCCCACATTTCTCTCTTCACAGAGAAAAGCAAGGCATAATTCTTCCCAAGAATATTTCTGGGTTTCACATTCTCTGAAATGAGAAATTTTCTCTGATGAGAAAATTCAGAGAAAATCGTAATCAGAGAAAGAAAACACAATTCTTATCATTTGCTGTGCCTTGTGTTTGTGCAAAAGTAGAATGCAACATGGAGATTGTTTACCCAAAGTCATGGGGTTTTGTTTCCTTGGTGTGACCATGTTCACAAGGATTTTAGGATGAGGGAAGAGACGAGGATTTGACTCCGTGTTTCAGGAGGCTTGAGTTATTATTTTTTGATATATATTATATTAAAACTATACTAAAAGAATAGAAGAAAGGATTTCATCAGAAGGCCAGCTAAGAATAGAATAGCTAAGAATAAATAACAAAGGTTTGTGGCTCGGACTCTCTGTCCGAGCCAGCTGGGCTGTGATTGGCCATTAATTAGAAACAACCACATGAGACCAATCACAGATGCACCTGTTGCATTCCACAGCAGCAGATAACCATTGTTCATATTTTGTTCCTGAGGCCTCTCAGCTTCTCAGGAGGAAAAATCCTAAAGAAAGGATTTTCCATAAAAGATGTCTGTGACACCTTGGCCTATCAGGGCCAAGTCTGTGTGTGTGTCAGGACTGTCAGGTGACAGTCATGAGATTCAGAGCAGTTGTGTGCAGGGTTGAGTGCTTGGCAGGTTCAGTTTTAGGTGCATAGAATAATGTAGTATAATAAAGTAATTAATTAGCCTTCTGATATCCATGGAGTCAGGTGCATCATTCTCTCTCCCTTTGCTGGGGCTCTCAGAGCAGCTCTATCCTACCAGTTCCAGAAATCACAGAGCACTGGAGCCACCAGCACTGCTGAGGCACTGGAAGAGTTTGCCTGGAGAAGCTGAGGCTGCCCCATCTCTGGAGGTGTCCAAGGCCAGGTTGGATGGGGCTTGGAGCAACCTGGGATAGTGGAAGTTGTCCCTGCCCATGACATTAATGTCCCTGTCCCTTCTATTAATTCCTTTCCAACCCAAACCACTCTGGAATCCTACAATTCTAACACCCCTACGAGGCAACACTCCCATGTTCACACCTGCCACTTCCCTCCCTTACTCCCAGCTCCCTTCCCAGCATTCCCAAGCCAATTCAACTCTCCCTGATCAATGCTCCAGGTTTTCCTGCTTTGTTTTTTTAGCCACTGCCTCTCCAGGTGTGCATATGCATTTCCTGACTTGTCAGCTCATCTTGCCTTGGGGGTTTCTAACAGTTTATCCCACCCTTTTTTTGGCCTTTTCAAGTAGAACTGACTGCATGAGAGCTGAGGGACTGCAGACAAATTGGCCACAAAAAATCTGCATCTCCACCCCTGTATTTTAACAAGCTCCTCAAAAGCTGCTGCAGTGAGCCCTGTTCAGTGCCCAGGCACAGGAGGGGAGGGCAGGGGGACCTGGCCAGCACAAGACCACTGGTCCCAGAGAGCTGGGTGAGTCCATCAGAGGCCAAAACCCCAGCAGAGTTCCCCATTCACAGGAGATACCACAGCCCATAAAGCTGGAGCTCCCAGGTTTTGCTCAAAAATTAGAAATTACAAACACCCTGCTCCTCACAGCCACGTGCTGACACCTCAGGTACACGCTGCTCCTGAGGCTCACACGCCTCAGGTGGAAACCCTACAGAGCACATTTTTCTCTTTAGAGGCTGAAACTGCAACTTCAAGCTGCTTTTTGTTTTCCTGCCCTTTGCTCCAAAAACTCACAGGAACATTTATGGCAGAGCCAACTCCATTAAAAATGTGCCTTCAGTACTGCTCAGAGATACAGACTCCAAAAGCCAAGAGTTTCTCACAAACACCTTTTGTCTTATCAAATTCTCAAAAGAAGCCTTAAAGCCAGTTAAATAGTTGGAAAGTTAGAAAAGGCCCTGAGGCTCAGCACTCACCTGCAAACACGTTATCTTCTTCTCCTATTAAAAATCACACTCTTGCTGTGAAAACCATAGAGCAGCAATCCTTGGGCATCACCTCCAAATGAGCCAGGGCATCACCTCCAAATGAGCCAAAATTCCAGAGCTGCTTCCCCCTCTGCTCCTGATGCCTGATTCCCTCCTGCTGCAGTTCCTCAGGCTGAAGGAACTGTCTTCAGCTGGGGCTTGAAGTCATCAAGGGGATGGTGATGATGATGATGATGATGATGATGATGATGATGATGATGATGATGATGATGATGGGGAGAAGTGGCACAAGTGAGATGGTGCCACACTTGGGGCCTGTCACTGGCTCCTGGGCCCTGCATGGTGATGGTGGTGGTGCAAGCCTTGCACATTTTGGGCTGGTTTGCACCTCCCAGGGCTCAGCGTGCTCAGAAGGGAAGAGAAAGTGAGCTCTGCCAGCTGGGTGCCTTATCTTTGTCTTTAAATTAATATGATTTTGTCAGGTTTATGAAAAATAATATAGCATGTTATTTTTCATAAGCCTGACTGATATCTCCATTTCCCGTGGCTCAGCTCAGGCCATAAACATGACCCTGCTTGAGTGATTTCACCTTCTCCATTGAGCAGGGAGCCTCGGCAGCACTCAGACCAAGGTCCTGACTGATTATCGACAAATTAAAAATATAAGCTATTGACCAGACACTGAGATAGAGTCCCTGAGCCGGTGCACAGAATCTCAATGAGGGTATTGAAGTGGTGCCGATCGATGCCGCAGCCACAGCCCCGCTGGCCGCATGCATAATGCGGGCTTGGAGGGGGTGGGAGCTTAAGTAAATAGTTGTTCAAATTAACGAGGGTGCTGGGAGAGCAGCCCGGCGGCTTCCTGAGGGCAGGGAGGCGAGAAAGGCACCCAGCAGCACCTTCACCTACGGAGCGAGAGGATGCAGGAGGGATGGGGATGTGGGATGTGGGATGTGGGATGAGGGATGAGGGATGAGGGATGTGGGATGTGGGATGTGGGATGTGACCGTGTTCACAGGGGTCTTAGGATGAGGGAAGAGACGAGAATCTGACTCCATGTTTCAGAAGGCTTGAGTTATTATTTTATTATATATATTATATTAAAAATATACTAAAAGAAATAGAAGAAAGGATTTCATCAGAAGGCTGGCTAAGAATAGAATAGGAAAGAATGATAACAAAGGCTTGTGGCTTGGACTTTCTGTGATTGGCCATTAATTAGAAACATCCAACATGGGCCAATCCCAGATGCACCTGTTGCATTCCACAGCAGCAGATAACCGTTGGCTACATTTTGTTCCTGAGGCCTCTCAGCTTCTCAGGAGGAAAAAATCCTAAGGAAAGGATTTTTCATAAAGGATGTCTGTGACAGTGGGATGTGGGCCATCCCAAGATAGAGGGGCTGCCTGTCCCCTCCGTGTGGCCCTGCCTGGCACCTGGGGGCATTTCTCACCATCCAGCAGCGGGCAGGGCTGTGCAGCACCAGCAGACAGACGGATTGGTCTCAAATTCCACTTGTTCACTCAGTGAACTCAAATTCCACTTGTTCACTCAGCCACGGCTGAGCTCGGCACAGCTTCCTTGTGTCCCCCCTGCACCGTCTGCTCGCAGCTCCCATCCAGTGCAGGCATCCTTTGTTTGCTGCTTAAGTGATATCTTGGCTGTCCCGCTAATGCTTGGTGACCTTTAATCGATATTAATTATCTTTTGTCACAAGTCAACAAACCCCATTTTTTTTTTACTCCTTTCCCATTGGTTTGGTGACAGAGGGTGGCACCAACAGAAACCTTATTCTGACGGTGGCACCCACACTGCCCGGCGGTGGCATCACCAGAAACCTCTCCAGCTCTGCCTCCTTCATCCCCAAAGTTCCTTTTTCTCTCAGTCCCTCTTCTCACTCCCGGGATCGTGGGATCGGGGAGGCAGCAGAGCATCACGGAGCGCCTGCCCGAGCCCGGCTGCGCTGCTCTGCAAGAGTTAAACCACGCTCGGCGGCAGCAGCGGCAGCAGCGGCAGCAGCAGCAGCATCAGCATCAGCAGCGTTTCCTGGCAGCACCGGCAGCAGCTCCGCGCAGCGAGGCCCCGAGCGCGGCCTCTGGGGACGGCGCCGATCACATCGCTGCCTGCATGTTTGAAAACACCGATGTCAGCGAGGCGGCTGCCGGCAGCTCGCTGGCTTTCCTGGCACTGCTGATGGACAGGGTCAGATCCCAGCAGCTGTTGGGGAGGAAGAGGCGCGCTCAGCAGCTGTGCGGAGTGATGGAAACCGCCCGGGATGGTGCCAGCCGCGGTACAGGGCGGCTCCATCCCGGTCCTGCTTTTGGGAGAGATGCTCTGGCGGCTCAGCATCCCCCGGCCCCGTTTTGGGGAGAGATGCTCTGCTGGCTCAGCATCCCCCAGCCCCATTTTTGCTGGATTTCTCCAAAAGTAAAACTGCCAGCGACTGGGACCCTGCAAGTCCTTAGAGCCCCAAACGCCACCATTAATCTGATACCCAGACCCTGGGGAAATGACTTCTTTTTCCCATGGAAAATAGCCTCCGTTTGCAGCCACTCGCCCTGGCTTTTTGGGAGGGATGCTCTGCCAGTTCAGCTTCCCCCAGCCCCGTTTTTGGGAGAGATGCTCTGCCAGTTCAGCATCCCCCAGCCCCGTTTTTGGGAGGGATGCTCTGCCAGCTCAGCATCCCCAAACCTCGTTTTTGGGAGGGATGCTCTGCTGGCTCAGCTTCCCCCGGCCCCAGTGCCAGCACGGGGGCAGCAGTGCCAGCTGCCAAGGCTGGGCAGGGGACACGGGGTGGCACCGCTGTGGTGCGGCTCTGAGCAGACCCATCAAGGGGGTTAGTGGCTGATTTGGGTTGGATTTGGCCTGTTCTTGATGACTCCTTCTGTGTCCAAAGCCCCAGAGACGCAGGAACCATCGAGTCCCCCCCGAGCCTGAGCTCAGCCTCCAGTCCCTCTCTGAGGGGTGACCTTTATCTTCCCAAAATTCCAGGTTCTGGAACTCTGTGAATCTCAACCTGCCCTGGTTTTATGGGAGTGGATTTCCATCCCTTTTACTGCACAAAAACATGGGGAAATATCCAAGAAAAAAAAAATCCAAACAAACCTCTATAAAATTAAAAGCAAAACTGCTGTTAATTTTTTATATCATTGTCTTTGAGGCAGGATTGTGATAGCTGAGCTATTCAACACTTGGAGCTGGCACTGGGCTAGCACGGGAGGTGCAGATGCAAACCAGGAGTGTGCAGACACCTGCACGTCGTGTTTTGCACAGGGTTCCCATTTGAAGCTCGGATTCCTCTCCAGCCCAGCGCGGCTCTCTCTGCTGATGGCTCCCTCGGAGTGCACGCAGTAATGATGTGGAATTATGCAGCAGGCAGCTAATCACAGCAGCACTGCTCGGGGGCGGGGGTACGGCTGGAGCAGCCCCCCCGTTTTATGGAGCGCCGGGCTGCAGTTCCAGCACTGAGGGAAGCTTTAAGCAGGGAGCAGCTACTAACAGATTCATTTAACTTGCTCCAGAGCAACTATAAAAAATCAATTTAGTTCACCAGGCGGCTTGAACTGATGCCAGTGGCAGGGAGCACCTCCCAGCTGAGAGCTCTCCAGCTCTGAAGCACCGCCGGGATATTGCCGGGGCTGATTCAGCAGCAGGTGATGATACAGAGCCTGGCTCCACATCTCTGGGAAGGCAGAGGCTGTGGGCAGGGTCCAGACACAGAATCCCAAAGTCATATAGGTTGGAAAAGACCTCCAAGACCATCGAGTCCAACCTGTGACCCGTCCCCTCCTTGTCACCCAGCCCAGAGCTCTGAGTGCCACATCTTGGGCACCTCCAGGGATGAGGATTCCTGGGGACATGGGGAATCTGGACTTTAGAACCAGAAACATTCCCAGAGAGAGGTTTGTGCTGGTTGGGCTGGTGGTCCCTGTCCCTGCCAGCCCCTCAGGCAGGAGCCAGCAGCAGTGAGAGTTCTCACAGTGACCTTTTAGTGCCGCTGGCCGCTGCTCTGTGGGGAGGTCACCCCAACCTTTCCTGCTCTCCCTTCATGATGAAGATCTTCTCTTTAGCCACGTATTTTCAGAGCCCTGAGGATATCTCGGGAGTTATTATCAGCCTGGAAACTGAAAGGCTGGCAGAGCAATCCCTGTCCTCCCATCCTGTGCCGCTGTCCGGGTGTGGCAGCACCGCAGCCGCTCCTCTCCTTCGGAGCGCACCCAGGCTCGGCTGCCCTGACATTTCCATGTGCGGGATCAAACACCAGGAGTGCGGAGCCCTCCGCTCTGGTGCTGATGCGAAGCTCTGGCGTTGCACCATGAAATATTCATCGTGCCCCGTCCTGCTCCCCTGCCGCTCCCGGGGCCGCGGCAGCAGCCGGAGCTGAGCGCTTGGAGCCCTCCCGGCAAACGCAGGGAATGTCCCGCCTGTGTTCCCTCCTCCGGCCGCAGGGTTCATTAGGAGAGCTTCCAGGGGGGGTCTCGGTCCTGGCGGGCTGGCCTGGCCAGCACCTGCCTGAAGGAACCACTTAAAATCCTCATTAAATCCACTTCAGAGAGCAGCCAGAGGAAAGGGCAGCGATGCCAAGAGAGGGCACGGGGAGCATTTGCCTGGCACTTGTCAGCAGAGGAGAGGAAAGGGAGGTGTTCAAATCGAGGGTTGGCAGAAGCCCACCTAGCCAAGGGGGGTCATTCCAGCCCTGCATCCTCAAGGAAATTCTCCACAGCAGCAGCTGGTCCCTGCTCTGCCCTCATGAGGTTCAGGGGGAGCTGCCAGCATTTCTCTGGGTCTTTCACTGCTGAGCAGAGCCCTGTGAGTCCTGTTCCTCCTCACAGTCAGTGTGTCCCCATGTAGGGAATCAAGGCTGGGATGTTCAGCCCCGGGGATCCCACCTCTGCATCACTGATTTCTGCCAGGGAAGTGCAACGTGGAGCTAAAACCTCCTGGACTCCCATTAGCACTGCTCCATCACATGGAGGGGAAAAATGGATCTGGGGCAGGGAAGGGGCTGCAGGAGGGAAGGTGAATCCCTCCTGGAATTTCACCGTGGGCCAGCAATGGGGTAAAGGAGCTTCCCCACTCTGCAAAGCCTGAGAGAGTCCCTGAGCCAGCACACCTGGGCAGGGCGGGATGATCCCACCTACTCATGCTACAGCTCAGAGGCAAAAATAACCCTGGCTGAGGAAAGGAGGTTTTTCAGGAATGCTTTAAGCTGAGCGGTGAGAAAAGGAGTGGGCGAGGGGCTCCTGTGAAACTCGAGCTCTGCCTTTCCTGCACTTTCTAAATGCGGCTGCTCCTTCCCCACCCAAGTGACGCTTCTGTCGCTCACGGGGGTGGCAGCAACGGGGAGGCTCTGCAGGAGGGGAGGCAGAGCCAACCCCTAGCCCCATCCCCATCCTCATCTCCATCCCCATCCCCATCCCTGCCCTTTCCCAAGGGGAAGTGTTCCAAGAGGACACTGTTGGCCCATCCCACACCCAGTGGGGTGGCACAGCAGAAAGTGGCACCTGCAAAGCCCCTGGTGCTCACCCCAGGTAGGAGCCACCACGTCCCACTGTGGAGATGCCGGTGGGACTGTGCAGCACAGCTGTAGCCTTGTGTCCAAACAGGCTCAGTGTGACTGTGACACCCAAAGTGTCCCTCCAGCCAGGGCAGGGGTGCCTCTGCTATGTCCTCCTCGCATGTCCTGTGCAGCTGAGAGCACAGAGAAACCTCAGCCTGCAAGGGGGGATGTGAGACCATGGGAACCATGGCACTCATCATCCCCACCTGGGGACACCCACGGGAGCTGCGGGACTCCTTGTCCCTGGATAGGAACACCAACAGGAGCTGTGGAACTCGTTGTCCCTGGATAGGAACACAACAGGAGCTGTGGAACTCGTTGTCCCTGCCTGGGAACACCCACCTGACAGCAGCTCCTCCAGGGCAGGGCCAGCAGAGCCTCCTGGCAGAGGACAGCCAGTGGAAGGAATCAGAAGGAAACTCGAGCAGCATTTGTATTCCCAGCAGCCCCATTCTATTCAACTTCGCTTTTAAATGTGTTCCTTAAGTTTCTTTTCTCCTCCTGAAAATTTTCCTACAGTGAAAACTAATGCAAAGAGCAGGCTGGAATGAGCAAGCGCCTTGCATCTCAATGACACCTTTAATGTGCCTGTGAATGGAAAGGCTCTTGCTCATTCTGCTCCTGGCTGCATTTGGCTGTTCTGCATGGAGCAAGGAAATCATTAAACCCAACTGATCCAGTGTCTTGGTTTGGAAAGACAGGAGTCTGCTAAGGCAGGCAGGAGCCTCCCCTGAAATGGAGAATGTAAACCCTCCCCATCCCTCCGAATTGCTATAAATTTTAAATTAAGGGGGCTCTCAGACAAAATGTGGGAGCAGGAAATAACAGTTCTTTAATAGGGAAGAAAAAAAAAAGGATGAAATAAACAATGCAGCACACTAAAACAACACTGCCAGAGTCAGAACCCAACCTGACACCCTGTGGGTCAGGGTGCTGGCAGCAGTCCCATTGGAATTGTGGCTCAGCCCTCCTGGAGTGTCAGGGGTGGTTCTGTTGGAGCAAGGAGGACCTGTAGAGAAGGATGCATTCTTCCTCTGAAGATCCAGGGGAAGGAGAGGCAGCAGCTGTTCCTCTGGGGAATCCAGTGGAGAAAGCCGTGCTGGTGTCTCAAAAACCTCTGGATTATATCTGGGTAGGAATGCTTGGCTCCTCCCTCTGGGCTCACATCTCCCAATGGGATGTTACAGTTCTTATCAGCCATGCAGTGACATTCCATAGCTGTTATCAGCAGATGTCCCCTCCCGAGGGAGGTGTGAATGTGGTCACTCAAAGAGAGAGATAAAGCAAACTGCCCACTCGACAAAAGATAATCCGAAAACATCTTGCATTGCAATCTTCAACATCCAGGCACAGGAGCCAGGCATGGACTTTGGTGACCAGGGGGGAGACCCAGTCCCCACAGTCCTGAGGGATGGGTGGGGACGAACCCAGCACAGGACAGCCCTAAAGACCCCCCCTCAGCAGCTCCTGTGTCTGTCCGGGTTGGGGTCACTATCAGGGGTGCCCTGGGGACACTGCTATGCCCAAACAGAGGGACAGAGACCGAGCCAAGGTGACAACCTGCACTACCTGGCAAGGTTCTCCTTCTCCCACCCCAGCTTTGTGCCCCCTCTCCTGCTCCTTCTCTGCTCTCTGCCAAGGATGGAGGGAAGGTGCACAAGGTTTGGCCACAGCCTTGTCCTGGCTTGGAGGGCTGGAAGCTTCAGGGAAGGGCTGGGGTTTCCCTCCAGGTATCCTGCTGTTTTCTCTCTTTCTTCTGGGACCCTTGGCCAGGCAACCCAGGCCATTCCATGATTCCATGAGTCCAGGGCTCCCACCACTGGTGGAGCTGCAGCAGCTCCTCAAGAGGAGCCCACAGTAAATCTGAGCCAACATCAGCTTGCAGCACCCTGGGGACAAAGATCCCAGCACCACACCCAGGTGAGAAAAGCTGGTGTTGCCCACACCCACCATTGGTTTAATTAAGCCAGCCCTGCTCTGAGCCTCAGCAGAGCTGTGTTATAAATAACTTGGGGACACAAGTGTCACTGCAGGTTACTCTCACACAGCCAATGTGCTGGCCCAGGCTGCCACTGGCAGGGCCACTCTGCTGCTAATTAGTTTAGTTCTCAGCTGTTGTGCCTTTTTTCCTGTTTACATAATTAATTCTGTGAATTTTGTATTCTCACTTAAACCTACTCTTTTTTTTTATAGAGCAATCACTACTAAAAGATGAATTTTTTATAAGTTTGCCTTTGTTACTTTAAATTTTTTATAAACTTCTTACCCTTAAGGAATAATTCTTATAGCTGGCAATAAAGTATGTTAATTCCATTTGAAAAGGGAAATGTAAGTTTGTATTTTATTAAACACAAACACACATACCCACACACACACTGCCCAACTCTCTGCTCATGTGGGGCTGTCCCAGGATCACTGAGGGGAGAGCAGGGGGCTCTGGGGACCCCTGAGTGTGGCTGTGCACTGTTAGTGCATCCCCTGTCCATCCCAGCTGGGCTGGGGCTGGCTGCTCCTGCATCCCCTGGCATTTTGGTGGCACCTGAGGGGTGACCTGGAGCAGCCTGGGGAGCCAGGCAGGTCAGGGGATGCTGTCCCAGGTGAGTCACATCCCTGGCAAGGATTTTGGTTGTGCAGAGAGGTTCAGAGAAGAGCAAAGAGCTCTTTTCTTGTCCAGTCTGAGGGTCCTGGTGTGTAAGCAGAGGGATGCAGGTGAATCACCCCTCTGCAGTGACCTGGAGAAGGCAGGGGGGTCCTGCTGCAGCAGGGCAGGGGCCTGGCCCTGGCTGGGGGTGAGAGCAGAGCGTGGGTGGAGCAGGGGGTGCTTCTTCCCACAGCTCTGCAAACATGAATTGCCACAATCCCTCTTTGAAACCAAACGATGGGAATGCAAGCAGGGAAAGCAGGATGCCAAAAAAAAAATGGAAAACCATTTCATGTGCAGAGAATGCAAAGTGAGGACAGGCTGTGAGCTGATCCCAGCCAGCCCCTTTGCACCCACGGCCATCCCATCCTGCTCCCACTGCCCTGCTCACCCCGAGCTGTGGCTCTCTGAGCTGCCAGCCCAGCTCTGCCCAGTGCCAGCAGCTCCTGTGGCACTGGGGAGGCTGTGCTGAGCTCACAGCCAGGGCAGGAGGCAGCTCATGAGCCCTGCTGGAGCCTCGGCCAGCTGCGAGCTGTGCCGAGGGCCCCGTGGAGATCCTGTGTTTCCATGGCATGAGCAGCAACTCGGATTTGTCCCAGCTCAGTGCTTCAGCTGCCTGGGGCCAGCCATGGGTGTCCCACACTCCCTGACAGGGCGATGCAGGGTGGCAGCACAGGGGTGTCCCCAGCAGCTGTGACAGGGATGGCCAGGGTCACCCGTGACCAGACACTCGTGGGTGCTGGCAGTGCCACCTCCCCAGGGTGCCCTTCCCCTTTGCCACACAAATCGGCTGCTAGGAGATGAAACCCCTTTTTCACTGTGAAAACGCTGCAGATTTTGATTCCTTGGGATGGTCACGTCGGCGCAGCACATCTGCAGAATTACTGAACTACACCAAACACGGATCTCGTGCCAGCCCGGGGGCTGCGGGGTGTTGATGCCTCAGAAAGCACGAGCTACTGAAGGAGATAAAGAATGTTTTCCCCTTTGGACAAGTAACCAGCAGCGCCCTGACATGTCCTCAGGTGAAGGCTGCTTGTCTGAAACGATCAAATAAACGAGCAAGAGGAGGGCAATCAGCAGGGACAAAGAGGCGGGCGGGTGTTCCCCCTCGGGAAGCAGCAGGGCACAGGGATGTGACAGGACACGGACACCTCGGCTGTCACTGCTCCGGCCATGGAGCACGGCCACGGTGGCCCCAGCCCCAGCAGAAGATGTGTGCTCTGCTCTGCACACCCCGGGATACTGGGGGCACCCCCGTGATTTGGGGACAGGGTGAGTGTCACAGACATCTTTTATGAAAAATCCTTTCCTTAGGATTTTTCCTCCTGAGAAGCTGAGAGGCCTCAGGAACAAAATGTAAACAATGGTTATCTGCTGCTGTGGAATGCAACAGGTGCATCTGGGATTGGCCCATGTTGGATGTTTCTAATTAATGGCCAATCACAGCCCAGCTGGCTCGGACAGAGAGTCCGAGCCACAAACCTTTGTTATCATTCCTTTTTATTCTATTCTTAGCTGGCCTTCTGATGAAATCCTTTCTTCTATTCTTTTAGTATAATTTTAATATAATATATATATAATAAAATAATAGATCAAGCCTTCTGAAACATGGAGTCAGATCCTCGTCTCTTCCCTCAATCAAAAACCCCTGTGAACACGGTCACAGGTGAGGGTGAGCCCAGCAGGGGCTGGGAGAGGGTCCTGCCCCAGGGGCTGTGCTGCTGCTCCCCCGTGGTGCAGGGAGATGAAAATGGTGTGTGAGCATCCCTCTGGGCTGGAGCCATGGACAGCAGGGCTTTCCTGGCAGCCAAAGCCTGCCTGGTTTGGGGCACCCCAGCTCCCAGAGCAAACACGGCTGCAGTGAGCTGGTGGTGCAAAGGGATCAGCTCACAGCCTGTCCTCACCTCTTTGCACTGCATCCTCTGCACATGAAATGGTTTTTCCATTTTATTTTGGCATCCTGCTTTCCCTGCTTGCATTCCCACCGTTTGCTTTCAAAGAGGGATTGTGGCAATTCATGTTTGCAGAGCTGTGGGAAGAAGCACCCCCTGCTCCACCCACGCTCTGCTCTCACCCCCAGCCAGGCCCAGGCCCCTGCCCTGCTGCAGCAGGACCCCCCTGCCTTCTCCAGGTCACTGCAGAGGGGTGATTCACCTGCATCCCTCTGCTTACACACCAGGACCCTCAGACTGGACAAGAAAAGAGCTCTTTGCTCTTCTCCGAACCTCTCTGCACAACCAAAATCCTTGCCAGGGATGTGACTCACCTGGGGCAGCATCCCCTGACCTGCCTGGCTCCCCAGGCTGCTCCAGGTCACCCCTCAGGTGCCACCAAAATCCCAGGGGATGCAGGAGCAGCCAGTCCTCAGCTCCCACATGGACCAGGCTTTCTGCCATCACCTGCTTCCCTTGCAAGCCTTCTCAAACCAAACTGTGCCACAGCTGACACGCTCCTAGTGAATGGTTTAGGACAGAAAATGCCCATGTCAGCCTCTGTCAAAGATGATCTACGACTGCTCAGCCTCACTCGGGCTCCTCAGGAGCAGATCAATGGGCTGCTGGGGCTCCAGACTAATAAATAATAACAATGATAAAAATAAAATATAACTGGTAGCAATGTGGTGTGTTTGTTCACAGGACACATTCCTCAGACTAAATAGAGGCTTTGCTGTCCAGCTTAATTAAAAGTGACACAAAAAGCCTCTTCTTTCACATTTGACTCAAAGCTGGCTGCTTTCTCTTTTGGACAGAGGCCATGGTGTGGTGGTGGTGGTGTGGCTGGTGCTGGGCCATCAGTGACATGCACTGGGGACACTGCTGCCCTCAGATGCCACCATGAACCCACCCAGATAGGGGTGAACTGGGAGAATATCCAGAGCTGTACACACAAAGCAGCCCTGTGGCTGTAACTCACCCTGATTATTCCTCTGTGGGTGTGAGCATTAATGACCCAGGGATCAACACCAAGCACCGTGGTTTGCTCACATCTCTCCCAGACTTCTCATTAACACCCTGAAAACTGCAATGAGCTCTTTCCTGGCTGTTCAGGATCCCTGTGTACCTAAAAGGGTGCAAGCAAGAAGCCCCCAAATATGTCTGCAGCACGACAGTTTCCTGGAAGGAGGGGGATGAAAGGCTGGGAACTGCTCAGTTGGACACTGTGGAGACAGGAAGATCCCTGCTTGAGGGTGTCTGAGAGCCCCAGATGTACCAGCTCCTGTTGTTCCCTTTCCTGGGACCAGATGGGTCCAGCAAGGCATCCTCAGCCAGATCATTGCCAAGCCAATGCCTGTCCCAGATAAAATGTGTCTGAATCACAGAATCATGGGATCCTTTTGACTGGAAAAGCCCTCTAAGATCATAAATTCCATCCCACAGCACTGCCAAGACCACTAAACCATGTCCCCAGGTGCCACATCCACACACATGGCTTTTAAATCACCCCAGGGACAGTGACTCTGCCACTGCCCTGAGCAGCCTGTACCAGGACTGGAAAATATTTCCAGTGGAAATTTTTTTTCCCTGATATCCAGTCTAAACCCCTAAATCTCAATCCCACTTCTCCCCCCTGCTGCAAGTCACCTCCAGCAAACACCGGGGGCTACGTGACCTGTCCAAAATTGCAGCAGAGGCAGGGCAGGGAAGCTGTGCACACCTGAGCTGTGCCTGGCCACTGCCACTGCTGGAATCCCTGGGAGCAGCACAATGCAAGCAGCACCTTCAAACACCACTGAAAATCAGGAACCAGCTCATTTCAATCTTTCCCACTTTGATGGCTTCATATGTGTATTAGCACAGGATGTTTTTAATGTCTCATCTGCAGCATTTTGCCTTGCCTTTAATCAAACAAGGTGGGATAACCAGGAGGGGATCACACAGCTCCCTCCCACCCACTCTGCAGCTCGATACTCACACACACCAAGGCTCAATTATTTGTTATACACTGTCTAATATTTTCTATAGCGAACAGAGTTTTATTATCAGCTAATGTATTGATAAAAGAGAGGGAGTTAGTTGATTGAATATGTAATAAATACAGACATATACTTGAACTATCGATTGCTGCAGTTGCTTACGTGCACTATTGATATCCTGGGTGCAGATTCGCCCTCAGACTGTTGAGTCATGAAACGCCCATCATCATCTTTAATAATAAAGGGTGACTATTTTTGAACACTTCACAAGGAAGAAAAAAAAAATCCATTTGCTAAATGGGTTTGTGCGTATTGCTGGGACTGCTCATGTGGAAAGTGTGAGAGAGGAGCAAAGGGAAAGGTGCCAGCTCTCCACGTGCCTGAGGAAATGCACGCTCCACTGGGAAACACGCATTATCCACCGGATCAGAAACCCACATTATCCACTGGATCAGAAACCCACATTATCCACCGGACCAGAGCCACAGCAGAGCCTTCATGAAAGCCCTTTGCATGCCAAAGTGGCAAAATCCATGTCTCCAAGGCTGGGATGTGTGGATATGAGGGGTGTCTGAGCAGACTGGTGCCCCTCATCGCTGGGCCGCAGTGGCTCCCAGCAGTGCTGAAGAGTGGGCTGGCCAAAAGTGGGAATTTCATTATTTTCTGTGTGATCCTGAAATTCAGGGAGGAAAAATAAGTGAGGACCCGTGCCTGGCTGCAGGAAGGGCAGCACCATCCCAACTCTGGACAATGCCTGCAGAGGCTGCCCAGATCTCTGGCTGTTTCTCCACACACTGGCAATTGGCAGAGGATCACCACTTCCAATGGGATGGTTGCTTCCAGGTTTTCCCAGGGTGTCCTTCTGTCTGTCATACACACAGGAACGCTTGGGATCGGCTGGAGTTTGTGTTTGTGGGGAATTCAGCAGCTCTGGGAGTGGGTGGAGATGCACACATGGGTCCATCGAGCTCCTTCCACCCTGAGCCATCTCCAGCCAGCACAGAGCTGGGGAGAAGCCACACCTTTGGAAAAGCCTTGTGTAAGTGAGGGGGTTGGAATGAGATGATCCTTAAGGTCACTTCCAACCCAAAGTGTTCTAGGATTTTATGGTTTGTGATGGTGTTCACAGGGGGCTCAGGAAGAGGGAAGAGATGAGAATGTTGACTCCATGTTTCAGAAGGCTTGATCTATTATTTTATTATATATATTATATTAAAACTATGCTAAAAGAATAGAAGAAAGGATTTCATCAGAAGGCTGGCTAAGAATAGAATAAGAAGGAATGATAACAAAGGTTTGTGGCTTGGACTCTCTGTCCGAGCCAGCTGGGCTGTGATTGGCCATTAATTAGGAGCAACCAACATGGGCCAATCCCAGATGCACCTGTTGCATTCCACAGCAGCAGATAACCATTGTTTACATTTTGTTCCTGAGGCCTCTCAGCTTCTCAGGAGGAAAAATCCTAAAGAAAGGATATTTCATAAAACATGTCTGTGACAATGGTTCTCAGTCCCTCCACTCCCACCAGCAAACTGTGGTCACCCTCTTCTACCTGCAGGTTAAAGGTCTGAGGAGGATCATTTCCAAGTCTCGATTTCTTCCTCTGTGAATTCCTGGACATCCCAGCTCAGGTGGGGATGGCAGCCCCAGCCCAGTGCCCCCGGTTGGCCGTGCTGGCTGTCAGCTGGCTGCAGTCCCTGTCTGTGTGCGCCGCCCTCGTTCGCGGCAGATGTAAATTCCTATTTAAATCACTCCTTTGACATTTCAGATCGGTAGCAGCACTTTGCAATTACCAGGGGATAAGAGTGCACACACGACAGGGAGCTTAGGTGACCTGCAGCAACCTGTTAAGTGCATTTACTTATTTGCAGAAAAGAGAGAGGCAGAGTAATGAACTGAAAAGCTCCGACGAGGAAAACTCATTGTCTCGCCGTGACTTCCAGATTAAACCCAGCCCCAGCCGTGCTGGGCACGGCTCCCCGTGACCCTCCCCATTCTCGGAGCTCATCACCCCCCTCTCGATCCTTTAATCCCAAGGTTCTGGCTGGGTGAGAAGCAATGGATGCAATTCCCTTCCCAGTGGCGCAGATCCCGGGGCAGCGCTGCCAGAGACCCCCATGCCAGGCATGTTCCTGTTCCTGTCCCTGTCCCCATCCCTGTCCCCATCCCTGTCCCTATCCCTGTCCCTCTTCCCCGGGCAGTGCTGCCAGGGACCCCCATGCCAGGCAGGGCTGTCCCTGTTCCTGTTCCTGTCCCTGTCCCCATCCCTGTCCCTGTCCCCAGGGCGGTGCTGCCCTGGTGGCGCTGGCTCCGGGGCTGATTCCTAAGGTTACATCCCATGAAAGGTAGCTCTCAGTGGAAAGACGAGCCCGGCTCCTGAAACCCTATATCCCGCCACGTTCGGTGCACAGCTGCCCCTGTGTCTTTATTAACAGCCTCTCTGTGCTCCCATTCCAAGGCTCCCTTTGCCTCCCCACCCCAACCCCGCGCTCCCTCTCCCCCCTCGGAGCCCGTGCTCAATTAATGCCTAATCTCCATGACTCTCAGCCGGGAGGCGGATCGGTTACTGCCACCAAGAATGACTCCATTTACGGGGCTCTTTCAGCGGCCGCAATGTGATCCCGAGTCCTTGACTTTCCCAGTCCATTCACAAAGTCCTCCAGACACCCCCACTCATTAAAAGGTCCCTCCTGTCTCCTTCGGCCCCACCTTGCTGAGCACCGCAGAGGAGATGCTTGCTCTGGGTGGAATTTCTCCCACACAAAGGCTGTCAAGCAGCTCCAGGGAGCACATCCCTCCTCTGCCAGCTGTGGGGATCTGTTCAGAAGATCGGAGCAGTTTGAAAGGTGATGGCAAACACCAAAAGTGAGGGAATTGATGGCCCAGATGAGGATGGCTCACTAAACCCTAAATGTGCTGCAAGGAACAGCTCAGAAGAGTGGCATCAGCTCAAATGTGCTCGGTAAAAATGGGGGGAAATTAAAAATTCCCAGATGCAGTCACAGTGGGGAAAGCTGCAGTGGGAACGTGGTGGTCTCACAGAGCAATAAAGAAAAGCCCAGGAGAGGGAAGGCAGATGGGATTTCCCCATCCCTGCTGTCAGAGGAGGCCAGGTGGAGGTGAGGGCACCACAGGAGGTTGAGCTGGTCTGGAAGGGGGAAGGAGGATGGCCCTGAACCCACCAGCTCCCTCCCAGCTTGAAAGGATCCAAGGGCAGTGACAGGGAAGGCAGGATGGAGGAAAGAACACTGTGATCCCTGTGCCAGCTGAGCCTGGCATGGCCAAAGGAATCGTGGCATGGGAAGCAGTGCCCCAAACTGATCTCCCCTGCATTTTAGACAAGTCCGTGGTGCAGTAGCCAAAACTCATTGCAAAGGTGTTACTCAAATTATTGATTTATTGGTCATAAACTGCTGGGGGTTTATTGGTGATACACCACCTGAGAGCAGGTAAAGCACCTGGTGATAAACCACCTGGGACTGAAGGATTTGTGCTGGCCGAGCTGTGCCAGCCTGGGGAGATGTGATGGGCACAACCCTTGCTGGTGCATCCTCACCACTTCTAGTTTTAATTTAGCTTAAATGTTAATTGTCCAAGTCACTGAATTTACATGTTTCTGGCTGCCTGTATTTGGCAGCTTGTTTGCATGACTGGAAACTCTTCTGACCTTTTGCATCAAATAGATTTTGGATCCTGGGAAATCAGAGGATGATTTATGTCCATCCAAAATGCTTCCACCCCATAGAAGCACCAAGGGCATCTCATCAGCCTTCCCCCTAGCAGGAAGGTTCAGGGCTGGGAAGGGAGCAGAATTAATTCCAGGTAAATATTAGTGCTGGGTAAATGGTAAAAAGTGCAGAGAGTACTTTTTCAGGTTCAAAATATACCTTTGGTTTGGCTGGATTGTTTAGCAAACCTCACGTATTGATCTGCAGGTTTAGAGGCTATTAAGAAAAATTCTCTGCCCAAGAAGTTGAAACCAGTCAGAGTCTCTGGAACAGCACGTTAGAGAGCAGAGTCAAAGAATCTGAGAACCACAGAATCATGGAATGGTTTGGGTTGGAAGGGAGCTTAAAACTCCTCTTGTTCCATTCCCTGCCATGGGCTGCCCACCTTTCTGAGTCAGTTATGAAATTATCTTCACTTTTTGAGGCAAAAAATTTAAATATTTAATTGCGGTAATGGCCATCATTTGCATTGAATTGTTTTTCCAAGCAAAAATTCCTCACTAAATGACACCAAAGTCTTTTGAGAATGATGAACTTACCTGACAGCATTGCTTTCTGTGCTGCTGAATGTCCTTACCAGAAAAAAGGTTAAATTTAGCAAATATTAGAAAAAAAATCCAGAAACCACAAAACCCAACAGAAAATACAGTGGGCAATAAAGAGGCTGTGAGGGATATTGTGGGTTGATATGTGGCAGAAAAGGCAGAAAGCAAATGAGGCATTTTTATACATATAAATCCCCTAATCCTGGTGTGTTCCACCTAATGCTGGTGCTTGTTCCTGGCCTATCCATGGACAGAGATTCATTGCCACACACTGCACAGAGGCACAGAATGGAGCCACCATCCAGGGAACCTTTGGGTGTCCCCTTTTCCTGGGGAGCTTTCTGGTGTTGTTCATCCCACACATGGACACAATCCCTTCCTGAGATTGGGCCGCTCCCTGTTATTTTCTCTGTGCCAATGGAAGATGCTCCTCTAATCCCTTAAGATTTTGTCTCCCATTTTCCTTCCCAAAGCAGTGCTTTATCCATCTGGGTGCAGCTCACAGCCATGGGAAGCTCCAGCCTTTTCCCTTTGCCAGCTTTCTGAGCTGGTTTTTTTTCATTTCTCACAATTTCCTTTCAGCCCTGTACACTGTTTTTATGCCTGCCCAGTCTGCTCCTCTGTGGAGATAATCCCATGACTTGATTTTCAAGTACATTTAGTGTCTAGACAGAGCACTGAATCCTTTGTGCTTCCCTCCCTGTTCCCTTGTTGGTTCAATGTCCCTTCAGGCACCAGGCACTTTCTAAATTCCAAAATTCTAAATCCCGTGCCCCATCCACCCCACTGGTGTCCCAGAGCCCCAGGGCCATTCTTCTGCCAGACTTTCTCCTCACTCTACTCATAAATAGCCAGGAAAAAAAAAAAAAAACAACAAAAAAACAACCAACCAAAATCTGTGGTGGGATATGGCAATTGTAAAGGAGGAGGAAAAAAGGAACCCCAGGAGCAGCCAGCCAGGTGGGAGCACCTGCCCAGCAGCCCCTCTCACCCTCTGCAGCAGCATCTCCAGGAGCAGCAAAGCTCTGCCCCTGTCCCAGGCATTCCCAGAGCAGGGATGCAGCACACATCCCTGGGAGATCCAGCACACATTCCCACTCTCCATCCATACATCAGGACAACCCAATTAAGTCATTTACCGGGAGGACCTGGAGATGGCAGCAACATATAATCACAAACATAAGCAGTTTGTACATGGTAATTATATATTCTATTTTTTTTTATCAGTGCAATACAGACAGAAGATTATTTTATGCTTGATATCATTCTAATTTTTGATCCATTTCCCCCCCAACTTAAAAAGGATTAAGATTTGGCTTCTGGTAATAACTTTGGGAATGCCAACTCCATAAGTATTGTGCAGCATTGTATTAAACTGATTATTAGGTACTTTTGCTTATTGTTAACACCACTCCTCTTCTCTAGGCCAACATCTGAGACATTGGAAAGCAGATGGTTTGAATGGTCAAGCTGAAAGGCCAGAATATTTTTTAAATCTGTTTTAAAATAAAACATGCTCTTGCTTTAAACTCCATCTGATAAAACAGAGCGGAGTAGATGGGCAAGGAGAGAGGAAACGCTGTGCCTGGCTTTGATCATTTTCAAAAGGAATTGTCACGTGTGATTTTCCAGAAGATGAAGGCACCAGGTGAAACTATTTCATATCCTGAGACCTTTACTCTGCTGCAGCAACATCTGCTTCTCATTTTCTGCAGGTCTGGAGGGCAGCCTGACCCCCCCAGTGCCATCAGTCCTGCCAGGGTGTCACTGCCCAGCCCAGGGTGGAAAGGAGGGTGGAAGGGAGATAAAGAGGAGTTCACCCCCATCTGATGAGGGATGGGCAGGCAGGGGGTCCCTGCCAGCTCCTGGTGACACAGGGACCAGTTCCTGGTAGGACTGCAGAAGGAGAGAAACCCTGATGGGAAAGGTCGCAGGAGAGCAAGGCAGGGTAGGGGAGGTGTTACTCTTGGGAATGGGTGAAACCCAACATCTTCCAGCTCCTGTTCCTCCCCAGGGACCCCAGGGAAGGCCCCGGGGTGCAGAGGGACCCTGGCACTGGAGGCAGAGCAGCTCAGGCAGGAGGCTGCAAAGGGTGTTTCACTTCCCTGCTCCTCCAAAGCCTTCTCCTCTCTCCTCAATTTTTTTCCTTTCTTCCCAGCCTCCATCCCTGCACACATCCAATGACTCACTGGCCTCCCATCACACAGCAGTGCCCATAGAAATGGGCAGGAGAACTGGAAATGGGAAACAACTCCTTAGGGGGAAGGTGGCAGAGCCCCTCATGCCACCCCTTACGGGGAAGCCCATGGTGACATGGGACACATAGAGCCAGGGTGACACATTCCCACCTCTCCGGCAGTGAGGGAAAGGGCAGGATGCTCCCCACAGACATGGGGACCGTGGTCACCCTGCACATCCAGGGGTGGCAAGTCCCTTCTTTCCTGTGTCCATGACCCAAGGGTTGGTCCCACTTGTCCCAGCCCTTGTGACACTGCCACAAGGATGTGCAGGATGCTCCCAAACCCCAGAAATGTGGCTGTGACACAGCCCCCACCCATTTCAGCACCCCAAGGCATCTACCTAAAACCAGGCTATGGTCAAAGCCAACATTAATTATAACTAGTTCCTTAATAGCTGAAAATAACTAATGCAACGCTCTCCGTTTGGTGCCAGTAGGGAACAAGCCTGGAGTAAATGAGCTCATGGTTGGGAATCAAAGATTAACAGACTATCGAGGAGTAATTTCTTCTCTACATGAATTAGCAAACTGTGGGTAATTATTGTGGACAGAGCTGGGCAGGTTCATTTGACTAGGTCAGTTAAGAAAAGCCTGGGATAATTAAATTGTCTCTAGAGCCAGCAACAATGCTGGAATTGGAAAAGGCTGTTCTTCCCTTGCTGTTCCTCTTCTGGATAAATCATACCTGCCCTTAGTGCCACCCTTGGGGGCAGATCTGCACTGGTAGAGGTATTTTTTATGGTTATTGGTTTGTCTGGTGACAGACTGAACTGATTTGGGGGTGGCTGGACCCAGGACTGCAGCCAGCCTGGTCCCAAAGGGGGTCCTGGTCACCCACCCCTGCCACAGGAGCTGCTCTCAGGGCCACAGGGCAGGACCTGGCCTGGTGGTGCCTTGCTTTGCCTCTCCCTGCAGACAGGGAGTGGGAAAAGCTGTTTGCAGAAGGCCTGGATGAGAGGCTGGAGTCAGTGGTCACTCCCACACCCATGGCTGCCTGAAAGGAATAACCTCAGCATCCCTTGGGAGCTGCTCCTGGAACAGGGAGAGCTCGGGAGGCTCCCGGCTCTGCTGTTTTCTCTGGACATTACCTGGATGTGGGATGCACCAAGCACCTCTCCTGGTGCTTGATGCCGAGTGGAAAAAGGATGCAGCGTCATTAAAAATAGAAACATGAAAGATTATTTACATTTCAAGAATAGCTGAGGTCCTTAAAGAAACTTCCATCATCCTTTAAAGGCTCTTAGTCAAATGCTGTTCATTATTAATGCCTGTTGGCTTTATTTAGCCTATGACTACAATTATATATTTATGAGGTAATCAGCAATTGGAAATTTCCCTGTAATGGTAACTGGAGCTTGGCATCCAAATAAAATGAACACCATTAAGAAAGTATTGCGGTCATTGGGGTGGATCAAGTGTGCTAATAGCCCAACTAACAGCAATTAAGTCAATTAACCATTCAGACATATGCTGCTCAATTTCCCTACTTAAACAGCCCGGTGCATCTGCGAAATTTGTGGAACTTATTTATGGTGTAAGCGGCTGCGAGTCATTATTAACCAGGGGAAACAGGGAAAATAAGGGAGGCTTGTAAAAAATTAACTACTGCAGCAAAAAAGATCCGCTAATTGCCCGTTCCCCTCGCCACGGGGGAAGGTTTCGTTTCCCAGGGTATTTATTTGTTACATTTGGAGTGGCTCTGGGCAGGCTGTGGCACTGTGAGTACAGGTGGATGGGCACAGGGGGATGGAGGCAGAGGATCTGCAGGGACAGAGCCACAGGATGGACCCTGAGCAGGACAGCAGGACAGCAGGACAGCAGGACAGCAGGAGCAGCATCAGGCACTGTGGGCTCTCCTTCTGTCCCCTGGGGCTGTAACTCACATATGGAAGAAAGGTGCAGCAGGGAAAAGGAAGGAGACCCTGAGCAGCCCCTCAGCCCATGGGCTCACACTCCCCATGCACAGGGGACACCCTGGAGCTCAGCACCCAGCACCCAGTGAAGGCTCCATCCTCCTCCTCCTCCTCCCAGCCCTGACCCTCCCCAAGCCCCTTGTTTCTCCACGGTGACACAACCCTGAAGCCAGCAGCATTTCCATCAGCCACCCTTCATCTCCCGAGCTCTGGGGACTTGGTGACACAAAGTGCTTTTTCCTCCTCCTTCCCCTTTTCCGTTTTCCTGCCGTCTGTCCGAACGAGGACGTTCCAAAGTTTTGTTAAGTGCCTGTTTTAATGAAGCCCATTAAAGTTAACCTGGCCATATAATATACAGGAGAAACCCACCATAAATATAGGTAAATAGAGATTGTAAAGATAAATAACCGTGCAGGTGTGTGAGGAGTGATAATGTGCTCTATTTACTGTGCTCCCATAACGGGCCAGTAAAAGATACTGCGCCTTTAATGACTCACTTTCTGCTGGCAGCCGGCACTCACCGTTAGCAAGCTAAGGATGCAGTGACACAAAAAGCTTACAGATAATTAAATATTGATTTTTGTTTTCTAATCCTATATAAAAATTGTCCTGGGTCTCCCAATGGTAGTTTCATCTCACTAGGACACAGGGAGGGCTATTAACCCTATTTGGTTTCAAGCTGTTGTAGGAACAAATAAACAGGGAGGCTCGGAGAAGCCAGGCACTGCTCTGTGGGCAGAGAGAGCTGCCAGCCCTGCCTGCCCCCGTGCTCCTGCCAGCAGCCCCACACCTGGGCAGGTGACCTGGCAGCACTGAGGCATTGCAGCAGTTTTGGGGAGGGTCACAGTGGTTTTGTCTGTGTTGGCTGGGGTGGGTTCCTGTGGCACAGGCCCCCAGGAGACCCCCAAGGTTTGGTGTGCAGGGGGCAGAGGGGGAATCTCCAGGGCATCCTCCCTGCTCCTGGCAGAAGGAAAATGGATGCTCAGCCCCTTGAAGGAGGGGCAGCTGGTACAGATCCTACATCACAAGGTCCCTGCTTATTTCACTGCATCACATCTCTATGTTCTCTGATGCTTCTAAATCCACCCTGTGCCCAACAGGTTTAGATTGTCCCAAGAGATTTCTCCTGGAAGATGCTGTTTTGAATCTCATGCAGAATGAACACAAAACT
Source organism: Molothrus aeneus (assembly GCF_037042795.1). Classification (NCBI taxonomy): domain Eukaryota; kingdom Metazoa; phylum Chordata; class Aves; order Passeriformes; family Icteridae; genus Molothrus; species Molothrus aeneus. The sequence goes on along the minus strand of NC_089663.1, from coordinate 9,263,928 downwards.
GCAATGCTCTATCAGAAATTTGGATTTCCACTTCTGCAGAGAGTGGCAGGAAGCTGCTTCCTGCGAGGAGGTGGCTGGAGGAGTTCAGAAGCAAGGACAGAGGGACCAAGCAGGCCCTGGAGCAGAGGGTTCGTCTCACAGGCTCAGGTCAGGAGCCAACAGGGACTTCAAAATGGCCTCATCAGCTGAGACAAGGGCTTGGCTCAGCCTGGCTCTGCAGCACAGTCACAGTGTGGGGATTGAGAGGGATTCTGCACCCCCTGTGACAGCCCAGCCTGACGGCGACTGGAGCGTGGGGAGCACGGGGTGACCCAGCGTGCCTGCCCCAGCACGCAGCCACCTTGCTCTGCAGCGAGAAGAAAGGTATTAAAATAATATCCTCCAAGCCTGCCATGCATGATGTTTGCTCTCACTGTTGGGAAAGCAATTGCGTCCAGCAAAGATCTATTTCCTCGGCTGCTCATTCCCGAGCTCACGGCGAGTGCTGCGCGCACACTGTGGAGCGGAATAAACCCCACAGCCACCACTGAGCAGCTCATTCACAAAATGAACTGAGGGGCCTCCCCTCCCAGTTATCCTTTCAGAAGCTCCATGCAGCAAAACCCACACTGTTTACAGACTTTGGGCTGGGAGTAAATCCTGTTCCTTTACATAATTCCCTTCCTTTGGTAAATGGTGCTGTTTCTGAAGGGAGAGAACATCCCCTCCCCACACTCCTTCCAATGCTGTGTGTAAATGAGGCCATCGTTGGAACATGCCGGATGAGTCTGATCATGGGGAAAAGAGCAAAACATCCTCCTGAAAAGCTGCATGCACCATTTGCTGAGAAATCTTAAATATTTTCCTTGCAGAAACCTGTAGACTCAATGCTTCCCTTGCCAACGTGCTGTGCACGCTAAACCCCGCTCAGCCATGAGGGGCAGTTCAAGAAATAATGAATTCAAGCGTGCCTGAACTTTGTGCTGATCCCAAACATCCTGGGACAGAGAGCTGGGGCTGTGATTCCCTCACTGCCACATCCACTGAGGCTCAAGGCTCAGTGCTGTCCCCTCGACCAGCCCCACTGGCTCTGCTCTGTCCCATTCCCACCTGGCCTTGGTTGACCTGGATCAGAGCCTGAGGAAGGAGGGCTGGATGAAGCAGCTGACCCAGGAAATGTTCCTGAACCTGGGCAAACAACCACAAGGTCTCTTGTGGTTGTGTGACTCCTTCTCTCTGCTCCTCTGGGGGCTCTCAGCCCAGTTCTCCTGCTTTCCCACCAACTGCTGATCCCAGCTCGCTCCTTGTCTTGTCTCCTTCAGGAGATCTGGCAGATGAGCAGGGAAAAGTATTGTCAGTGCCAAAGGGCTTCTGCAGGAACACCAGGGAGCTGGGGAGGCAAGGCAATCCCAGCATTGCCCCTGCCCTCAGGCACAGCCCTGTCCTGGGGACCTGCTGCCTCTGGTGGCATGATCAGAGCATGATCCCATCGCCTGTGGCGTTGGAAATCCTGCAGGACCACGACTCTGCCTTCCCTTCCCTCTTCCCCCTTGCCTCCCCTGCCATTCCCTTATGGGAACTGTGGCCCTGCTGCAGCTCAGGCTTCATTCAGACATTTCAGACAACCCAATCCTGCAGCCACCCAGTGCCCCAGCCCACACTGGGGTCTCCTGGGGAGGCAGCTGCCTCCAGCCTGTGGGGAGTGAGGCCAGAGCTGTGCTGCCAGCCATGTCCTCTGGAACTCCACCAGCACAAACACCGGTGACATGCCAGGACATCTGCCCACTCCATCTTCTCTGAGCAGCAAAACCACCCCAGCTCCTGCCAGGGCACGGCCGAGGCAGCCCCCACCCCAGGAATGGTTTGTGGGTAACCTGGCAGCTGAAACACTGGGGGGGACCTTTCAGACACAGCCACCCGGCAGCCGCTGATTGAGACTCAAAAGAAATTCTTTGAGGGCAGCAAGATGTCAGGCCAACGCAGGAACAGCAGCAGGTTTGAGAGTACAGACGCGTTAGTCAGAGCTGATGAATGCTGGCTTGTCAAGCCTCCCCATTTCAGTCCTGGATTGCCTTTAAAGTTTGCCAAGTCACTTTTCAGCATTTGTGTGGGCAGAAGGAGACGTGCAATTAAGCTGCAATTGCTGCACCAAAGCCGAATACTTTCAAGTTTGTTATTTCCTCAAAAATGACAAAACGCTGGGATGGAGTCAAGGAACAGGACGGCAGCTCCTGTTGCAAAGCCGCCGTCGGCACGGTGCTGCGCCTGTCCAAAGCTGGATCCCTCTCCTGCTGAAGGATGAAGACGTGCACATCAAAAGCTACATTAGCATTTGAGAAGCAGGGTGGGGAATGGAGAGCCGGCATCCAAACCCTGCTGGGAGCGCAGGTGACGTGAGACCGTCCGTGTGTCTGTCTGCAGGAGCCTGCGGGGACACGGAGCCGCCGCAGCGCCCAGGGGCAGCGACAGAGCGTGACACGGGGGTGGCTGGGAGGTGGTGGTCGCAGTGTTGTCCTGAGCTGAGATTTTGGGGGGGAATGAGCTCACAGAGACCCTCTGGAGACTGCCGGGGCTGCCAGGAGGGACAGGGCTGGCCCCACGGTGGGCACTGCTGCCAACCCCCACGGGCTGAGGCATCCAGGAGGGACCCACGGCTCCCCCAGCGCTGGTGAAAAGCCACAGCCCAGGTAGGGATGGATGGCAGGGATGGATCTGAGCAAGATGTCTCTGCCCTGGCTGTGGCTTCTGCACCTCTGCCATGGCACATGCCAGGTGTACCCCTCTGTCCCCTCCCTGTCACCCTAAATTGCAGCCCATGGCTCTGCCACCCACCCACGCCACACCCACCCACGTCCTTTTCCTTCTCTGCCTTTCTGTGGTCCTGGCATGGCCGGTATCAGGGTTTTCCTGCAAGGCTTTGGCAGCTTTTTGAGCAGCCAAATAACTATTATTCCCAAAGATAAAAGGGACAGTTTTGTGGATCCCTTTTCCCCCGAGGTTTCCTGTCAGAGCCTGCAGACGCAGAGCTGTGTGCTGCAGCCCATCCGTCCTGCCCATAAACCATCCCGGCTGCAGAATGAATCGATTTGGAGCCTGTTGGCTGCTAAACTGAATTAATTTCACCCTAAAGGGCCTCACTGAAATGCAGAAAAAAACCCCACCAAGAGACCCAGGGGCTGGGAAATGGTGAAGTGCCTGTGCTGAGGACTCGTGGGGCATGTCACGATAATCCCCGAGAGTCACCAAGCGGCAGGGACAGGAGCCACCCGCTCGGTGCGAAGCTTTTGGGTAACATATTGCTTTTTAATCAGCACTTAAACATGAAATGCTCTTTTCCATCTAATCCCTGCGATGATTTCACAGCAACTCCTCCTGCCACCCAGTTTAATGCAGAGACCGACTCCTTCAGCAGGCAACGTTTACCCAAAATATGTGATTTCATTGAACAGTCATTTTCCGCCGCCTTTTTGCTGACTGCACAAAGCTGCCTTTGGGTGCAAGCAGCTCCACTGCCAGCCCTGCTTCCATTCCTGCTGCAGAAAGGCAGCAACAACTACAAAATAATGAATTAACCTGCAGAAAATAACCCAACAGTTGGATGGGGGGAAGGAAATATGAAGTTTTGGTGGCGTATCCTGAGCGTGTTGCTGGAATCCTAGTGCTCATGGAAAGGGGTGAGCTGCAGAGCTGCGGGGTGATCCCTGCAAGTGCTGGGATTGGGGGGAGACCCAGAGCTGGGCAAAGCTTGGCCCTGGGACCCACATGCACTGAAATGAAGGTAAATGCAGGAATAAGTCAATTTACTTGTTGGGATGGGAGCATCTTCTGGGCACCGTGGGCAATTCCAGGCGGCCCTGCACAGCAGTGCTTGGGGCCCACTGCCATGAGGGCTGCATGAATTGAGATCAGGCTTCCCAGTCAAAATGTCTAAATTTGGTGAAGTCTGGGCTGGAGTATGGTCCTGGTGCTGCTTACCTGCCCTCTCGGGATGGCAGCACTGGCTGCTGGGCTGGCACAGGCTGTGGGAAACAGACACTGCTTTAAACAGAGCCCAGTTTCTCTCTTGTTAACTCAGCCATGGGTTTAAGCACGGCTTAAACTGCTCTAATCCGGAATGGAGGAGGTAAAATCCACAGACTTACACTGGCTTTAGTAAGTGATGTTGAGCAAAGCCAAAACTCACTGTCCCTGTGAGCACTGAGCAGAACTGAAACGCCCTCAGAGGTTGATGGGATTTGTGCTGCATCCTGGAGCCCAGATTCCTGACCCATCTTTCTGGAAAAGCTGTTTTTTTCCCCCAAAACAGCGTTTTCTTCCGCACAGGGGCTGCTGAGGATGTGACTGGCAGAGCAAGAGGCTGTCAGGGCTGAAGCCTGGGCACATCTGCTCAGGACCAGGACAACACCTGGGTGTGCACACCTGGCTCCCACCCTCCCTTTTGAGGTCATCACTGCTGATGGCCAAAAATTGTGAGTCCAAAAACCCCCTCTTTGGAAATTGCTGTTCTATGGGAACAGACCTCCTGTGGTGACATGCGGATTTTGACAAAAGTTTAATTCCAAAGAAAATTGAAACAAAGTATCTCAATAATGCAACAATGTTCTTTTTAACATTTTCCAAATGTCACATTTTGATATTTCGCTTCCAAATGTCTTTTCTTTAGAAATTTATACTAGTTAAGAAAATTAAGAGGAGATTAGATTTCTTCCCACATTGTAATGTCTGTGGGAGCTCTGTGGTTGTGCAGGGCAGGGGGGACAGTGGGACCCCAGACCTGCCACCCCTGGGGGATCCATCCCCTATCACAGCTCCCAGCCTCCCACCAAAGTCTTTGGGTCTGTAGAGATGCAAAGACTGAGATTTCGGGCAGATTGTTGGGTCTGAAAATCCCTTTTTGACCTCAGAATAAATACACAGATGAACAGAAATAAATAAATAAATAAAAAGGTTTGATGCAAATCAGACTGGAAGAGACTTGGGGAAAATTCAGAAATTATGTGTTTGCCACTGGCTTGGAGGAGACTCATATCACAATCATCCAGAGAAAGGAAACATTGTCTTTTACTTGAAAGCAAAAATGTGAGAGAAGGGAGGAGAAAGGGAAAAGCCTGATGGTGGGGCATGGGCGGGCTGGGGAACTGAATCCTAAAACCAGCCAGAATCCAGGCCTGCAGGAGATGGGGTTGGGCTGGGACCTTCTCTGGAGTGGACACTGCTGACCAGTCCCTGCTGCCTGCTCTGGGAATGTCCAGTGCCAGCCCAAGGAACTGAGGAGGGAGGGAGGAACTTCTTGTGTCAGTCTCTACTGACTGTAGAAAGGGATTTCTGAGGGTCTTGGAGTGTTTTACCTACAAACCAGTGTGAAGTGTCAAAGGTGGCATGGATTATTGGGAATTTCCTTGGGGAGCAGGAAGGATCAGTGCCGGGGACCACAGCGACACTTCCCAGTCTCCTTTCAATGACAATTTCCAGCAGAGTTGTAGAAGGCAACGACAGGAGGGAAAACTGCAAAACCCAGGCACGGGCAGAGATCCATTCCCCACGATGGTCTGAGGAACAAAGCGCTTCCCAGGCGAGTTCAGCCCCAGCCTGTGAGCAGGAGCCATCTGGGCCGTGGGCGTGCGTGGGCGCCTGGCAGGGCGCGAGTGCCCACTCCTTCCTTCCTTCCCTTCTTCCTTCCTTCCTTCCCCACACCCCAGCACGGCCTGGGAGAGGCAGGACAGGGAGCTGGAGGGGGTCTGTGTGTCCATATGTGTGTGTGTGTGTGCATGCATGTGTAGGCGTGCTGGGGGAGGAGTGTGTCTGTGCTCAGAAACCCCACGAATCCCCCCAAAAAACGCTTCTTACATGCGATGGCATTGGCTGTCACAGACGGGCACATCCCTTCCTCTGTGGTGGATCATGACCTCAGTGCAGGGAGGGACACCTGCCCCAAATTGTGTCCCTCGGAGCCCAGCTCCACTCCTCAGGTGCATTTCTGCAGGAAAATGACAGCACTGCTAATTATACCAACACAGGGTTATTTCACCATGATAGCAATGCCCTAACGTTTTCCACAGAGCATAAAAATCCAGGCACCCGCAGGTGACTGAGCAGAGCTGTCCTGGCACTCAGGGAGCGCTGGAGCTCTTGCTGGAGTTCACTCCTCCCGTGGCCTCCTCAGCTTTCCCACCACCTCTCTCCCACAAAACTCTTCAGCCGCGTCTCTACAACATCTTCAAAGACGTTTTCCCGCAGGATTCTCCGAGGTCTTTTCAGCTGCAGCCTGCTGAGATGCCTCTTTCTCAGGACGGGGATAAAGCAGCCCCTCCAGGTCGCGGTTCGCGATGCCGGGGACGGCGCTGGCAGAGGCGCAGCGGCAGCGGGGGCATCCCCGGGCGCTCCGTGTGCGGCTGCCGATAACAGCGGGGCCGGGAGACCCGAGCGTGCCGGGAATAGCGAGCGATGCTCCCGAGGCTGTGAAAGGAGCCACGGCCCGCCGAGACGGAGCAGCCTCCGCACAGCAGCAGCAGATAAGGGGAGATAAGGGCAGGCAGCAGGAAGCCACGAGTCACGGGGTGGGGTTTGAACGCGCTTCAAGAGGAGGTTGTTGTGCCCGGTGCCGATGGTAGGATAGCAGACCCTTGCTCCTTCTGATATTTTAAAAGGCTACACAGAGGATGAAAATGTAATTCTAAATTCAGATCCATGTCTCCTCTTCAGCTGCTTCAAAGCCCTAAAGGAACAGTTAAAAATTTCAGAGGAGATTATTCCCTCCTCTGCAGCATCCTCGGCATCGCCTTTGCTCGGCAGCCTGTGGCAAACACAGGCAATGAGACAATAAAACATGACAGGTGTGTTCTGCTGGTTGAAATCCACTTCCATGCAGGAAGAAAGAGATCCAAGGTTCGGCTGGGGGAAAGCAGGGGGGTTTGTTTTTCCCTGCCCCAGGGGTGCACCCAGAGCCTCCTGTTCCAGTGGGGTTCCCAGTGCTGACCAAGAGGCTGTGGGTGCCAGGTGGCTCTGGTCAGGCAAGAGGGTATTTGAGGGTCCAGCCCTCCCCATCAAACCAGAGATGAGCAATGCCAATGCCCTCAAATCCCTTCCATCTCACCCTTGCCCTTGGCTGAGGACAAGCCCTGGCACACACACTCTACACAGGAACCATTCCTATTCCTGGACATTTGGGTTTGTGGGAACTGAGCTGCTCTTTCAAGCTTCATTTTGCTACTGAGATCTGAAGTTTCCTCCCCAGCCCCCAGAAGAGTGGGGGACAGCCTGTCCTGTGAGCCATCCTGTCCTGCCACCTGCACAGCCATGGACAGGGACCCCAGCCAGGCTCTGCCTCGGTTATGCCAGTATAAATCCACCCTCCACGGGCTTGTTCCAGATTTATGCAGGCACAACTGAATTGAGCAGGTTAATAAATAGCTCCTCCATTAATAAATGGAGAGCTACTTAAGATCATGAACTTCACGATGATGACAAGGTCATGCCCACCACTTCTGCCCTCATAACTTCTCCAGCATTAGTGCCACTGGCGGTTCAGCTTCCCTGTGCAGACACAGGCAGGGAGGAATGATGTCTAAACGTGGGAGCAATTCCCAGAGAACCCGGGGATGGATCCCTGCAGGAAGCAGAGCTGAAGTGCCAGCACACCCCATAGCTGGGGGGCCCCTGGGGTCTCACTTCCCCCTGTGGCTTTCTCTCCCCCTCTCTTCATGGCTCCAGCTCTTGAAATTATGTCACTCTCTTCTTTAACCATCTGGCTCCTGCAAACAAATATAAGTCCTCCTACACAGACCCGCTGGTGGCAGGCCTGATCCTTCCCTGGCTGACACCAGCACCTCCCTGCTGCCTTGGGAGAGGCTGCTCCTCCTGGAGCAGCATTCTCTGCAAGCTGAGGCTCTCCTGGAGAGGCCACAGCACTGGCAAAGCAGCTCCTGGCCCCAAAATCCCCTTCTCCTCCTCCCTGGTGGGTGGGCTCTGCCTGAGCACCCTGAGAGTGGCAGCGGGACCTGGCAGGGCTGGTGTCACCCTGCACCCCAAAATCAGCCCCTGCACCCACTGGCAGGGGCACAGCCTGGGCACAGCAGGGGCTGGAAGGTGCCAGGTGCCACCCACCCTGTTGTGGTGTGATGTAAGAGCCTGTTTCAGTCATCCTGGTTCTTTCCCCAGGTGTGTCAATCACCTCTCCCTTCCCCTCCCTGACCCCTGCTGAGTGCTGTCTGTCAGTCCTGGCATTCCAGAAGGGCATCGAGTTATTGGTGAAGTTCAAAAGATGCCTCTCAGCCCTGGGGACATTGGGCCATCCAGGTGTCATTTGTCCCCTGAGACTCCCCCACCCTTACCTGGTTGGTGAGATCCCTACCCCTTCCCTGCCCCTCTCCCCGGGGTTCAAAGGAACAGCAGCCATGCGGTTTGGGGAGCTCTGCTGGAGCTGTTGCTGCATTCAGAGGCCTGTGGGCCAGGAATAAAGCTCTGGATCAAAACCTCCATCAGAACTGACTCCTTTCCTTCATCCTCACCTTAAAGCCTCTCCAGCAGAGGTAAACCTGAGCTCCTGCATGCCTGGACTTGTCCCAAGTGTCCAGCTGCAATATCCAGATAGCCAAAGGTGTCTCTGGGGTGAAAACACCACAGTTGCTGCCTTTTGGTCAAGCAGCAAGGGCCAGAGCAGCCCAGGCACGTCCCATCTGGCTATACCACCCTCCTCCTGGGCAGAGCCTGCAGGCACTGACCCTCTGCAGGTGCTGGTCCTGCCCTGGCAACAACTCCCAGAGTGTTCACCCAGACTGAGGTCCTGGCCCTCCCAGGCCCTGCCAGGGTCACTGTCACCACCAGCACACCCCGCAGGGCTCTGTCACATCCTCCAGGAGCAGCTGCTGCAGGAGGGCTCCTGGCAGAACCAGGGAGCTCCAAAGGAAATCCCAGACTTTTCTTGTTCTCCAGGTCTGGACAATTCTTCTCAACACCTCCCTGAGAAAAAAAAAATTTAAAAAAGAGTGTGTTTGGGTCAATAAAAGCAGCCGGCTGAATAATGGCCATAAAATATTTCATTCTGACTTTGATTTTGAGAAACTATTAAGGAACAAGATGAATTTGAAAATGAAAACCCAGCAGCCCCTTACAATGAGGCCCCAGATAATGCTTTAACCTTATTAAAAGGTGGGGGAGGCGTTATTTCAAAGCAAAAACTTATTAACATAGAAATGCTCCTGCAAAAATAGTTTCAGATTGATACATTTCTGACAGGTAAAAATTGAATTGCGAAGCTGTCAACCTGCTGTGCTTGGACACAGCACCTTAGCTGGGGTTTGGAGGGATACAGGTAATGGGGTTTCCTCACATTCAGATTGTGTCTCATGTTCAGAGCTGAGTGAATGAAATATCCTCCAGTTATAAATATTATAACTGGAGGATATTATAAATATTATATTTATTATAAATATTATATTTATTATATATTATTTTTATATATTATATATTATATATTATATATTATATATAATATATATTATTATATATATTATATAAATATTATATTTATATAAATATTATATTTATTATAAATAAATATCCTCCAGTACCAAATAAATAATTATTGACCATAAGTGAAATAAAAGTTCTTACAAGCCAGTTCTGAGGTGAGCAGAGCAACTGCTGGTGCAGAATGCAACTATTTCTTTCTGAATACTATTTTCATATTTTCTTTTGACTCATCAAACAAATTTTGAAAATCAGAGAATAATCTGGGTCAGAAGGGACCTTAAATCTCACCTTGTCATGGGCAGGGACACCTTCCACTACAGCAGGTTGTTCCAAACCCTGTCCAGCCTGGCCAGGGATGGGGATGCACAGCTTCCCTGGACACCCCAGCCTGCCCTGACACCTGAGGGGTGCCAGGGGTGTCTCCTGGGACCCCTGACCCATCATCCTCACCCTGGACAGGGACCCACTGCTCTCCCAGCCCTGGGAAACTTCTCCCAGCCCTGGCTCATCCCAGGAGTGGCTGCCCAGTCCTTCCCCTTGTCTATTGGTGTCTTTTGATTACAAGTCTGCTTTGAAGAGACACTAATTGCAGCCTGCACACAATGCTGGTAATTATGCCTATTACATTTTGATTCATTTCCATATGTCAACACTACTACAAGGGGGATTTTGGGGAGGGGGGCAGAGCACCGTTTTATAATCGTTATTGTCTGCAAAAAAAAACCTGCCCAGAGCGTGAGTGAAGTGTTCTTTGTGGAAATTGAAAATAAGATTATAAATAAAAGTCTTCCTCTGACATCCAGAAAATGGACACTTTAGAATAAATTGCCACTGTTGATCAGGAAGATTGCCACCTCCCTTTTACATTAATGAGGCAAAGACTCTTCAAGGCCCTAATAGCAATATGTTGGAGGATGTCATTTCAATAGCTTCTTTCTTAATAAAGCTTGACCCTAATATTCCCTTTGCTGTCACAGGCTTTGTCCTGCCAGACACTGCCGTGATTTTTAGCTGCTAATCAAGAGGAGGAAGGGGAGGGGGGGAATGAGAGCAAGTGGTGCAAAGAGCTGCAGAAGCTCCAGCAAAGGGGTTCTCCTGTCCCCAGCTGTGGTGGGACCCTGGATGCTGGGGGGACACTGAGCTGGCAGGTCACAGTGAGAAGTGTCTGAGCCAGCATCAGGATCCCAGAATCCCACCAGGAACAGCTTTTCCACGAGGTGATGCTCCCAAAAGCCCAAATGTGAGTAGTGTGAGGAGTGGTTGAGGGATCTGGGGGGGCTCAGCCTGGGGAAAAGGAGGCTCAGGGGGGACCTTGTGGCTCTGCACAGCTCCCTGACAGGAGGGGACAGCCAGGGGTGTCAGGCTCTGCTCCCAGGGAACAGGGACAGGAGAGAGGAAACTGCATCAAACTGTGCCAGGGGAGGGTCAGGTTGGACACCAGGAGGAATTTCCTCATGGAAAGAGTGCTCAGGGACTGGAAGGGGCTGCCCAGGGAGGTTTGGATTCCCCATCCCTGGAGGTGTCCAAGGAATTCCTGGACGTGGCACTCAGTGCTCTGGGCTGGTGACAAGGTGGGGATCAGGCACAGATTGGACTCGATCTTGGAGGCTTTTCCAACCTGAATGACTCTGGAATTCTGTTAAAATGCCATGGAGGGTTCAATTCTGGGTGCCCACTGAGGGCACTGCAGGGACATTGACTCACCCCCACCTGCTGTGGCGCTTCCCCTCCTCCTCTGCCTCATCGCCCTCCAGGTCCTGCAAGCAGCTGATTCCAGGACTTGCAAAACTGCAGGCAGGCCTTATTTAGCAACCCATAAATATGAGTTAAAAGGGCATGGCGGTTGTTTCTGTAAAAATGCTGCTTGAAAAAGCAGGTTCCTGGTGTTTCCTGGCGGATCCCCTGCCTGTCACACGTTGCATCAGTCGTGTCATGGTGTGTTTGGAAGCTCAGTGTAACGTGATGTGACTGTGGCAGCAGGCAGGAGCTCACAAAGGGATTCGCTCTGCCAGGCACCCAGCCCCTTCTTTTTTGATAATCAGGGTTTGAAGATAAAAACAGTGGAGTTTTGTACTGAGCACTGTGGCAGGAGGGAGTTTTTGCAGTTGTTATCAGAGAAACAGAGAACAGCAGGCTGGACTGGGTTGGAAGAGACCTTAAAGCCCATCCAGTTCCACCCCTGGCCATGGGCAGGGACACCTCCCGCTATCCCAGGCTGCTCCAAACCCCATCCAACCCGGCCTTGGGCACTTCCAGGGATGGGGCAGCCACAGCTGCTCTGTACCAGGGCCTCACTGGAATTATGGGGACAGTGGCAGAGTTCATGAGAATCCCCCCCATCTGCATGTTCCAAACTCCAGCACTGCCCCCTGTGCTCAGCCCCTGCCTTGGTCCAGCCCCAGCTGCACACGCAGCTCCAGCAGCTCTGTGCAGCAGTGAGAGAGAAGAAAAGGAGAAGAATGCAAAAAATGCAGCAGCCAGGGCGTGTTAAACCCCCCAGAGCTGCCTCCAAAATAATCCAGCCGGTTTTGGAGGCAGCCAGCACAGGGCTCAGCGGGAGGAGCCCTGCCCTGACAGCAGTGCCCACAGCACAGGGACAAGGACAAGGACACATCCCGCCCCACCTCCAGCATGGAATGTGGTAAGGAGGAGCATTGGCCATGGGGGAGTCCTGAGGATGTGGAGAATTGGAGTGAAAAGCAAAGCTGATTGTTATTAATCCATGCTGGACACTTTGGGACCTGCCCCCCTCTCTGATGGAGCTGCCCCAGGAGCAGGGACAGCACCAGCGGCACTCAGAGCGTGACAGGGACACATTGCAGTCCAGCCAGCCTCTGTGCCGACCTGCCCAGCAGGAAGGGACCTTTCCCATCCCCAGTGCTCTGAAGGAATGCTTTGGAACACTCCACAAACTAAACTGCTGCTGGGCCTTTGGTGTGTGGAGCAGGTCATCATCTTTCAGGATTTCAAGAGGCTCCTGTTTTAAGGAAATGGAATTTTAAACCTCAAAATGGCAGAAAAGCCCCATTTTCCCTGGAAATAATGGCAACAAAATTTTTTTCCTGGATTTGTACCAAGCTGGGTTATGTAAAAATGAGATAACTTGAAAACATGGGGGGATGTGAAGTGTTTGCTTTTTCAGGTTCCTGATCCGAGCCTCTGCACACCCCCAGGCCCACCAGGTTGGGATGGGAGCTCGGGTGATTGCTGCTGGCAGGAAAACAGGAGGAAGTGTCCAAATTATAATTAGCCAAAAGTTTGTTCTCAAAGCACGACCATGTGAGCTCCCTGCACCCCCTTCACCAACCCAGCGCTGCCCAAGCCTTTCCTGAGCCTATTCCCAACCCAGCCCCCTCCGAAGCAGCTGCTCCAGGAGGGACCCGGTGGAGCTGTGAGGGTTTTGGGGAGAGGAGAAGAGGGATGATGTATTCCATTTTTAATTGGGGCTCGAGAGCTGCCCACACAGGGATATAACCTGGATGTAACACGCAGACTGGTAAAAAGTTTCTGAGAAGGAAACATTATGACTTTCTGCCGCAGCTCACACTAAACACTCCCTCGGTGAAAAGCCCATGATTGGAAGATTCCTTATTTATTCTGATAAGTTATCATCAGTGTCACCGAGCCGAACATTTAGGCAGAACAGCTCCCTGCCCACACACTGTGTTTGCTGCTTAAAAATATTGCAAATAGCTCCGTGGCTTTAAATAAATAAATAGCTAATGAGTCACACCAATCGGAATTGAATGTCAAGCCGGAGGAAGCGCCTGCCTGGTGCCTACCCAGAAAGTTTGTTAATGTTTGTTAACCCCGTCGGTGCCGCTCCGCTGCCGGCGAGAGGCGCGGGGCAATCCCCGCCTGCGGATCGGCTTCCACCGGCGGGGAAGGGGTGAGGCAGGGCTCGCTGGAGAGCACCTGGAAGGATAAATATTGTTTGTCTGCTCCCTTCGCAGGGGATGAGGTGCCAGGGAGCCCTCCTCCCGAGATGGAAGGCACCAGGCTTTTCCTGGAACCAGGAACAGAGCCCTCTTTCTGCTCCTCCTGGAAAAGGAGGGACGCGGTGCCCAGGGGAAGGCGCAGATGGCATCACTGGGGGGGTGTTTGTGCAGCTGTTCTTGCTCATCCCCTGGGCTGGGCAGTGGGATGGGGACAAGGTGCAGGGACAGGGCCACCCCCAAGGCAGCCTGGCACCCCCTCACTGTGCCCCTGGCACGGCCTGAGCACACCAGGGCTGTTCTGTGAGTGCTGGTGGTCCCAGGGTGTCCCAGCACAGCTCTGCTTGGTGTTGGACTGCCAGTTCCAGAGAAACCCTCGGCGCCCACCCGCACGCCCAGGAGTGATTCACCAGAAATGTGAAAGAAATTCAGCTGCTGTTGGTGTGCCAGGGAGTGAGTGGGCGCTGGGAGGTGGCACCATCCCTGCTCCTTCATTCATCTCTTGCTGGTGGAGCTGCAGAGCTGCAGCTGAGCAGCACCGAGGCTCATGAGCCACATTCCCCTGCCAGGAGCACAGGGATTCCCCCCGAGAAATCCTGCCCACCTAAGAACAAAACCCTTTGCACCATTCCTGGGACTCCCCCCAAGAAATCCTGCCCACCTAAGAACAAAACCCTTTGCACCATTCCTGGGACTCCCCCCGAGAAATCCTGCCCACCTAAGAACAAAACCCTTTGCACCATTCCTGGGACTCCCCCCGAGAAATCCTGCCCACCTAAGAACAAAACCCTTTGCACCAGTGGTCAATTGGAAACCTGGGCTCAGGGGTCATTTCCCAGCCTCAGTGGACTGATGAGGCCTCCTGATGATGACCCATCTGATGTCCAACCAGGAGCTGGAGTTTTTCAAAGGGAAGTCAGTCTGCTATTAGAAAAAATTCCTTTACTGAAAGAGTGGTCAAGCGTTGGAGCAGGCTGCCCAGGGAAGTGATGGAGTTACCATCCCTGGAAATGTTCAAAAAATGAGTGTACAGGCACCTTGGGATAGGGTTTAGTAGGCATGGGGGAACTCAGCTGAAGGTTAGGCTTGATGCTCTTGGAAGTCTTTTCCAGCCTTAAATGATTCCATGATTCTGTGAACCTAATTGTCAAAAAAACCCACCCTTTTCAGTCAAAATAGTTCTAAGGGAAACTGTTCAGTGAGTGGCATTTCCTGGCAGGTGGCTGGGCACTCCCATGGCACGGGAGGAGCCAGGGCAGGGGCGAGGGGGGCCCAGGCCTGGCAGCCAGGCCCAGGGCATGGAGCTGGCCCTGGCACTGCGGGCTGCCTGCTGCTGGCAGAGCCCCTCCAGCCTGGGGCTTCGGTGGGGGAGGCAAGGAAGGAATGGAAAAATCATCACACACATTGCACAGATGGAAAGAGTTTACAGCCCTCCTCACTTCCTCATCCTCGTGGTGTAAATTATACGGACAGATGTACAATCTGGGAAGTTGTCCAGATTTTCTTTTTTTTTTTTTCTTCCTTTTTTTTTTTTAATTACTTTTTTTAAGAAGAGGGATGCTAAAACAACACGAGCTGTGCCATGTCTAGTCCTTAGCTCTTGGTGTTAGCTATGGGAGAGGAGAAACCAGCTCTCCTGGCAAGTGGTCAATGATCCAGATAAGTGTGGAGCTCTACCCTCCTGTAGTCCAGCCCCTCTCCAGCAGGCAAGGGGGGCACTGCCAAGGTGCCCTTGGAGGGAATCAAGAGATGGAAACCCCCTGATTCCAGCAGGACCAAGCACTGCAGGGGTCCCTGCCATGGTTCCAGGCTGGGTGGCTGCTTCCCTGCGCTTGGATATAAGCAGCTCCTTGGATATTTACTCAGTTGCCAGGAATGAGAGGGAGGAGGTGGATGACAACATGTTTCCAGTGCTTTGCTTTGTGCAGAGATCCTCAAGGCAGCATGTGTGTGTCTGTGGAGGGCTCCGTGTGCTTCTCAGTGCTGCTTCCAAACAAGGATCAAGTCAATTTTCCAAAGCATATTCTCCCCCGTCAAACACTGCTCTCGCTTTGGAGACTGTCCATGGCTTTGACACTCCTGTGGGTTTTCTACCCACATCCCTGTGCCAAAGATACCTTGGCATGAGTGGCAGGTTGTGCTTGGCTCCTGCTGGAGGGAAGCAGAGCCCATCACAGAGCCCCTGGGGCTGGGCTGGTCCCCAAGGCCCAGCTGGCAGCTGCCCTTGGCTTGGCTGGGGGGACAGGCTGGAGCTGCAGCGCTCCTTCATCCCCACAACATCCCTTGCTGTGGCATGGGCACAGTCCCACAGCCTGCTCGGGACACTGGCTGCTGCTTTCTGAGTGCTTTCACGGCCCCACTGCAGGACTGGTTCCTCTCCAGACACATTTTAAGATAAAACTAATTAATAGTGGAGAATAAACCCCAGTAACCGTGTTGAGAAATCCACCTAAGGCACACTTTGGTCCAACAGCCACCTTGGGGCTGTGCACCTGGTTGGAGTGAGCAGCTCCTCAGTGCCCAGCTGCCAACCACGGTGCCACCAGCCCTGTCCCCAGCCTGTGACACCCTGCTGGGCTCTGTGCCTGGCTCTGCAGCTCCAGCAGCGCCCTGTGCTCTGCTCTGTGCAGCCTTGGAGGTGGCACAGAGGGAGAGACAAAGGGGGAGTGACACACCAGGGAGTTCCACATCCCTGTGAGGAGCCACCCTGGTTTGGGAATGAGTCACTGTGCACAGCCCTGATGGTAATTAAAGGGCTGGGCGAGTGAAGAGAATAAAAGCTTATTTACGCCTGGCTGCAGCGGGGCTCCAGGGCTGCTTGCAGGAATTCCCAAACGCAGCCCTGCTCTGCTTTGTTCTTCTTGGGGATGGATTTTTGTTCTAAACCTCCAGAGAAGCAGCGAGAGCTCATGTTGGTCTCCTGTGACCGGCTGCAGCGCCATGGAAAACATTTCCACACTCTGGCCACAGCGTTCCCCCTCAGCTCCCTGCCCCCGGGACCTTCCCCAAAACCTGTGTTCTGAGCTGCACCAGCTGCCAGCACCACAGAAAACAAGTTGCTCCAAAGCAAGGAATAAAATCCGAGGCATCTGTGTGCTTTACACTCTAAACAGGCACTGCCCTGCCACCTCAAACTCCGTACCAAATCACAAGCAACAGAGCAGAAAACCAAATTATTTTCAGCTGTTACACTGCTTAATTTAATATTTCCAATGAGCTCCTTTTCCTTCTCTTCAAGAATGAAATGCATATTTGTGCTGTGTCACAAAACATTAGATTTTGTCAAGGCAATTCATTTTTCAGTGGTAATTTGTAAGTGCACACCACACCACACACGGGCTGGGGGAATTTTATGGCTTCTTGCAGAGGCAAGGAAAATAAGAAGCGCTCAAAGTAGTGATGAGAGCATGGAAAAAACCAAAAAAAAGAAAAAGAAAAAGAAAAAAAGTGAGAAGAGGTGACAATAACAGAGAGAGCATTCATCTCTCCCAGGCTGGGGAAGCGGAGGATGCCCAGGGAGCAGGGACGGGCGAGGCAAACCCCGGCGGCGGCGCTGGCGGGCGCGGAGCGCGTGTTTGCAGAGCGCTCCACAGAATCTCAAACACAGAATTTAATGGGGCATAAAACAGGCTAAATAACCTCATCAGCTTAATAATAAAGCAAATAAAAACCAGCCTGCTTTTTGGCTTGTTACAGCATGAGGGACTGTGGGAGACAAGGGGGTTCTGTGGCAGCACAGGCAGTGCGGGTGCGGAGGACCGGCCCCTCTGGGGTGTCAGGGGGTGCCAGGCTCTGCTTGGATGCCCCCGACTCAGCTGGATGGTGAGGATGCATCAGCCAGCCAGCCAGGGACATCCCAGGACAAGGAGGGACGGGGAGCTCTCTGTCATCCACCTGGGATCTGTTGAAAGACGTGGCTCTCACAGCTCCAGACGCGCAGGGCAGCAGCCAGCAGCGCCAGGTGGAGGTGCTGGGGTTCCAACAGCAGCTCATGAGCTCTGCCTTGGCCTCCAGCAGAGCTGGACTCAACTCTCCTCTCCCCCAGGCAGCCCCACAGTGCTGCAGCTCCTGTTCCCAAACCAGGGGGGCTCCCCACAGAGCGCCTGTGGGTACCAGGAGCAGAAACACCCGGGGATTGTCGCTGGTGACACAGCACAGCGCCTGTGTGCTCCCCACAGAGAGTCCCAGGAGGACCCTCCCTCTGCCCCAGCCCCAGGTTCCAGCTGTTTCCCCTCCCACAGTCCCATCTCCTGCAGCAGGACCCTCCCTCCCTCGCTCCATGTGGCTCCACACCTCCCAGATGTCCCAGGTGAGGTCCTGGAGGCCAAACACCCTTCAAGACAGGGCTTGTCCAGTTCCTGGGAGGAAGGGCATGATGAGGGAGGCTGATGCTATAATTAAACTTCTGATTTAAAGGTGAATTCTGTCACAACAGGGGCAAAAGGAGACCTGATGGACTGTTTGCTGTGCTGCACTCACAGGCAGCCAATGCATTAAACTGGCTTCAGGGGCTTGCACAGGCCAGATGCAGCAGCAGGAAGGAATCCCTCCCAAGAGCACACCTGGACTCCAGCCTTGTCCTGCTGCTCCACCTCTCCCAGGAGCATCAGGCCCAGCCACAGCCACAGCAGGGACAGGCTGCAGGTGCTGCTGCTGCCCCTGGGGGTGCTGACAGTGCCAGGATGCTCTGTCAGGATTCAACTGACGCTTCGGTGTCAGGAGGGACTTTTTTTCCAAATCCAGCTCTCTGGCACCATTTTGGAGGCTGTGTTCCCATCTCCAAGCTGAGCTTGCCAGAGCCCTGGGCTACTCTGCAAAGCTGGGCTGGCAGAGCCATACCCTGAGTGCCAGCACCAGCATCTACCCTGGCACTGCCTTCCTTCACCACCTCTATTTTGTATTTGCAACTAGTCTCGAGTTAATAGCAGGTATCCAGCCTGTCAGAGCCTGACATGTTGTGACATCCCATAATGTGACAAGTCCTGAGTGATGCCACTAAACGGGATCTCAGTGCAGCAGTGCCAGACAGGCAGAGGGATCGTGCAGGTTGGTACGAGGGCCCCCACCTCAGACAAAGAAATAAATACCCATTCAAGGCCCCCTGCCTTTGGGTGCTTCACTCGCTCTTCTTGCCACCACCAAAGGTCATCCAGAGGGGTTATCAAAAGTTTGGGAAGCTCCTGGAGCCTGGCAAAGCTGGAGCTGCAGGAAACAGCTGCCCATGGCTGTGTGTCCCTCCTCCTCCTGCTCAGAGAGCACAGGACTCTGAAAGAGGTTTCGATTTTTTTTTAGCTCCCCTGGCCCATTTTAGCTGGCACAGTGCAGGCAACAACTCAGTCCCAGCAGCAGCAAGGCCTGTTTGTGTCCCTGAAGCTCCATGAGAAAGGAAGGGAATAAGATTTATAGCAGATTTTAAGGTTAATCAGGAAAATCTTGCAGGCAACTGAGTGTATAAGCTGCTATTGCAATAGCATGATTTATAATGCTGAGGAGTGATTGGGAACAGCATGGAGAGCCACCGGAGGAGAGTCCCCATTCAGCAATGCCAAACCCATTCCTGTGGCTCAGTGGGGCCTGGCATGGCCACAGCACAGACACAATGTCCCCTGTGCCACAGTCCCAGCCCAGCAAGCAGTGATCACCCCTGGCAGCACCTTGAGCCACCAGAGCCACACGAGGGGGACCCCAGCCTGCCTGCAGGGAGCTGTGACCAGGAAACCTCTGGAAAAATCCTGGAAAACCTCATTCCTGCACAGCACAGAACCACTCCTCTTTTCCCAGGGTGAAATTTTGGTAGTAGGGGGGAAAACAAAGTAGTCTCAAAACCAGGTTCAACCTTTATTCCTGTAGCAATTTTTAAATTATCTGTTGTGAGATTTTAAAAGTCTCAAATGATTTGTTTCAACCCAAACAATGGTTCTACCAAATCACACACAGCAGGGTTTTCTTGAGATTTTTCCTGAAAAACCCTTCAGCTTTAGTTCCAGTATAAAAGGAAGCTGAGCACCCAAATCTCCATATCCCTGAGCAAATTGACTCTCTGTCCTCCCAGGCGTTGACAATTCCTGTCTCCTCACAGTTCAAACGCTTGTGGACACAGTGAATGTGCCGCGTGTAATTAATTACCTTAATGAGTTTAGTGACCTACCTGTGGATAACCACAGCTAAATGCTTCCTGAAATAGCTTCTCCTCCTCTGCTGAGCCAGGGAGGGAGCAGTGGGGGAGAACAGCCATGCCAGGTGCAGTGGCTGCTCCCTCAGCATCTGGACACATCTGCAGCTCCTCCACATCCCTTTTCCCTGGGGTTTTGGTGGCACTCTGAGGATGTCTCTCTCCTGGCCGTGGGAATGGCTTTTTGCTGCTCTTCTGCCACGTTTAATTGCACCAATTTAAATTGGTCTTGGCCACTCTGGGGACATCGGGGCTGGGCCACGGCAAGGGGAAGAAGTGGGGTGGTCACCAGTGCAGAAACTCATCACAGAATCACAGCCTGTGCTGAGTTAGGCAGGACCCACAGGGGTCATTGAGGAGGGTCTGGAGAAGCTCAGCCAGTATTTAAACCATATCTCTAACCAAAAATTACCCGAAAAATGAAACCCAGGAGCAGTTCCTAAGCTGGCACAGGAGTTCTTGGGGAGCAGCCAGAGAAGGGACTCCGCTAGTCACTGCCAGTGTTTATTTGCCTTACTTTAAAATATAAAGATTTTCTCTCCAGTTCTGGGCAGGGGAAAGGTTAATGAATTCCTTCAGAGTAAAGAGATCCTCAGCCCTCTCAGCGGAACAAGGTCAGAAATCAATGCTGGAGGTGGAGCAGGAAGGCCAGGTTGGAAAATAATGAAAAGGGAAAAAAAAAAACATAAATAAAGAATCGGGGGGGGGAAAATAATAAAAAATTATAAACTAAACAAATGACAGGGTGACACTTGCTCAGCTCCCCACAAATATTGAATTATTGTCTATAATTTGGACTATGGAACCTAAATTAGGGCCTCCAGGCTCCAAAGTGCTGCATTGTGTGAGGGTCCAGGAGGGGTCAAACGCTCCTTTGGTTCGCTCGTTACCCGCTCTGATCCCGCCCGTCATTAGCGGCAGCGGCGCCGCACAAAGCGCCTCACAAAGGCAGCACACATCAATGGTGCTAATTAATTGGATTAATGGAAGGGCAGCACAAATTAGGTCTGGCTTGGATAATTTCAATGAAAACTGAATACCAATCCCCAAAGTCATTGGAATATGGATGAGGCAAATTGAGTTAAAATAGAGGAGACTGCTGCATTCATTAGCCCGCCCACCCTCTGAAGTAGTTGTTTAATATGCAAACTATTAATATGCAAATCAGCACAAATGAAAAAAAGTGTGATTTTTTTTTTTAAACTCTGCCGAACACAGGCAGCTGCCTGATGCGACAGAGCTGTGCTGCTCCACACTGGGAGGGGACAGAGGGACCAAGAGCAAAGGAGTTCTTGGGGCAGAAATTCCCTTCCTGTGCTCCCCTCTCAGCCATGTGGGAACCAGAAGCAGGAACACCTTCCCAGGGCTTCTCCACCCTCACAGGGAGCAGCTTCTTCCCAATATCCCATCTAACCCTGCCCTCTGGCAGTGGGAAGCCATTGCCCCTTGTCCTGTCCCTCGTCCAAAGTCCCTCTCCGGCTCTCCTGGAGCCTCTTTCATTAAGGAAAGGTGATAAGGCAACTTTCTTATTTCTCTCTGTATTTCTTTATTATTTAAGGCAACTTTCTTCCTCTTTATAACTTCTCCCATGGGAGCCTCGAGGGAGCTGAGAGCTCTTGGCTGAGGCAGAAGTGACCCAACATTTGCTCCAGAGCTGCAGGGGCTCAGGCAGGAGGTGCTGGGGCAGCCTGAGACCCCTGCTCACAGTTCCTGTAACCCAAACCAGCACGTGAATGGCTGAATCCATCAAGATTAGCAATAATTCCCAAACCACTTCTGGCTTCATGGTTCCAGCCCTGCAAATTAGGGCTCTATTGTGGTGCTTTCCCAGCGCTGCAGCGCCAATGGCCACCCCCAGACAATTACAGAGCCAGTGCAAAAACTTCTTACAAATTGTAATTACCCCTAAGAACTGTTTCCCTCTTCAGCGTCCTTTGCTTAGCGGGTGACCCTGCAATGTTGTGACAAATGCCTTATTTGGAATTATTTTTCCATCTCTAGCTGTTCACCAAACACACCAGGGTCTGGGGTTTTGGCTGATTTATTTTTTTTTCTTGTTTAAATCAGATAATAGAGGTGAGATTATCTCACCCCCCACGCTGGCAGCTCACCCTGTGCAGGGGTGCGGGTCAGGGTCTGCCCAGCTGTCACACAGGCCCCTTCCCCTGGTGCTGCAGCAGAGCCACCACCAAGTCACTGTGCCATGCCACTGTGGCCCAACAACGTTTTGTTTCAAGGCAGCAAACTGCCCTGTGGACCCAGGAGGGACTGGGTGCCAATTTTATGGAGCTTCCTCAATTCCAGAGACCTGCCCTGAGCTTCTTCACAGTCAGCTGCATTTCTGGGGTCCTGATACAAACTAGAGGGAAAGAACAGGAGAAGAGCTTGCACACAGAGGCAGAGAAGCATTGCTGGTGATGGTAGCATCCCCACCCATCCCTGGTAGCCCCTTCCCAGGCAGGTGGGTCACTCCCTTGATTTGTAGGCATGGCCGTGGCTAATTGAGCCCCTGATGAGCTTCACCTGAAAAATGAATTGTAAACTGATTCCTTATTGGCTAATTGTGATCCACACCTCATTTAATGAGCCACACCTGGCCAGCCCTGCTCCCTGCAGACACCTGAGCTCTCCCTGCCCTGCAGCAGCCTCAGCAGGTGCTCACCCTGAGTGGCCTGGCTGCTGCCACGAGAGAAGCGGGCAGGGCTGGGACAGGGACACACTATCCTGCCACAGGGATGGAGGGTGGCACAGGGGACACAGAATTTAGCTTGGAAGGGACCTTAAAGTCAGTCATATTTCAACCCCCTGCCATGGGCAGGGACACCTTCCACCCCCCCAGGGTGCTCCAAGCCCCGTCCAACCTGGCCTTGGGCACTTCCAGGGATGGGGCAGCCACAACAGCCCAGCCCAGCCCAGCCCAGCCCTGCACAGACCTCGTGGAAGTCAAATGAGAGTAAAGCACCAGGAAACTTTAATGACACTGATTAAGAGTGCAGCCAGCCTTCCCTAATTAAAGTCCAATGGGTTCCTTGGGCAGAGCGAGCCCATGGCCAGGATTTTCTCAGCAAGCTCATTTGGTTTGTTTTTCTGTGCATAAGGGGATGTTGCTGCCATCCCTCCAGGAGCTGGCAGAGCCTCTGTGCTCTTGTCACCCTGTAACAGCTTCCTGGATTAATGATTCTGCAAAGGGCTAATTCTTAAGAGGGCAATGTCTTTTGCAGGCTGGTATTGATCTTTGTCAGCTTCCCCTTGAAAGAAAGAAAATATTGGCTTATTTACAAAAGGCAGCTTTTTGCTGCTGGCAAGTCAGTCTTGAGATCCATGGCTGCTCACGTCCCTTGGAAATTGGAAAGGCTGGGGATAGTTCCTGGAGTGTCAAAATCCAAGTTCTTGAAGTCCACCAGAATGTCTGGGGTGGGAGGGGATGGGTCTGGCTCTGAGCAGGTGGATGGGGGACTCTGTGCTGTGGAGCAGGGCCAGGAATGGGAGAGGGGCTGTGGGGGAGGCAGCCAGACGGTTCATGGCTGAAACACTGCTCCTCACCTTTGGGGTGGGTTCTGAAATTGAAAAAAAAAAAAAAAATCACAATTTTTGATAGTATGTATTTAATGGATTTATATTTTTAAAAAAACTTGTATGTGTTTATGTGACAGCAAAACAAAATATATGGAAACATTCAAAACTGAAAATGAAAAATAATCTAAACCCTGAAAAGTCATTCCAGGAGGCAGCCAAGAAGATTCCATCGGAAATAGGAATGTTCCCACCACCAATGCTCCTTTCACTGGCAGTGGGCAACCCTGGGCACATATGGGCAGGGACCATTCTCCATCCCTCCTGCCCTGGGAGGTGCCCACAGAGCCCCTCACAGAGGAGCTGCTCCCAGAGACAAACCCTGGAAATATCTGCGTGTGAATCACCGAGCTGGGCTGAGTCACAGCTGCTCCCAGAACACCCCTGTGCCCCTGGGTGCACGTCCAGGTGTGAATGCACACACATAACAGGGGTATTTGCAGCTCAGCTCAAAGGGAAAACAGGAATTATAACATGAAAAAGACACAGGAAAACAAGGGGCAGCAGGAGGCTGCTGGGATGAGCCTGTGCCTGCTGCTCCCAGGGCTGCCCCTCCTGCACCCCTCTCTGTGCCAGGGGTCTGGGCCAGCCCAGGGATGGCATGGGCCAGTCAGCCCCCTGGCACAGCCCCCAAACTGGGCTGTTTGCAGTGCTGCCCAGCCCAAATTATCGCCCAGCCCAAATTATCACCCAGCCCCTGCCTCACCCAGTGGGAGAGCCACTGTTCCCATTGCTGCTGCCTGCCGGGCTCCCCGTGCCCAAAATCATCATCAAAGAATAGTAGGATGGTTTGGGTTGAAAGGGACCTTAAAGTTAATCCAATGGCCATGGGCAGGGACACCTTCCACTGTCCCAGGGTGCTCCAAGCTCCATCCAGCCTGGCCTGGGACACTTCCAGGGATCCAAGGGCACCCACAGCTTCTCTGGGCACCCTGTGCCAGGACCTCACCACCCTCACAGGGAAGGATTCCCTCCTAATCCCTTATCTAAACCCACTGTCTGTCAGTTTGATGTCCCAGAATTCTTGCTGTGACCATTATGACCATGTGCAGGGCTGTGTCACTGAGCACTGAACACTGATCCTGCCACATCTGGCTCAAAGTGACCATGATGTCCTGACTGGATGTACCAGCAGTGCCCGTGCTCCCCATGCTGGTGGGCACTCGTGTCAGCCAGTCTGTGGGCACCTGGCTCCACAGCCCCCATTCAGCACTGTGCTAAACAAACAATATTACACACTAAAACAAAAAAAAAAAAAAAAAAAGTAAAAAGCTCTTCCACCCACTAACTCCTGCTGTGCAGAAGGTGCCAAATCAGATTACAGTGCACAGTTGCCACATTATCCTGTCTCGACTTCACTAACGCTCATTAAGCTCCTAAAATCCTTTTTATGGTGTTTATAACACCTCCAGAGGAGTTTACTGTGTAAATATTATTCTACCATTAAATCCTGCAACAAGGCAACCGTCAACAAGTGGAATTTGTAATGGGCCTGCCGAGAGGGCTCGGCTCGCAGGCTGCGGCGCCTGTGAAGTGAGGCCAACGAAAGCAGCCAAGAACACAGTACGGAGTGATAAAGCACTTCATTTTGATGCTTTAAATCTCCTACCACTTGGGCCTGCTTAATGTAACAGGCCCACTGAGACATTAGAGTTGGGCCTGGAGTCAAATAAGCTACAGGGAGCCACTTACTGAAAGCAGCCTTCCACGCAGCGGCTGCATTAGCGGTTTAACCCGGCTAATCCTGCCCGGAGCCGCCGTGGGCCAACAAGGGGCACAGCCCAGTGCCCCTGGGCTGCCCCTGGCCCTGTGTGGGGATGGGGTACACCCTGAGGAGAGGGTGGGTGTCCCTTGGATGCTGGTGCAGCCCAGGGATGCTCAGGTGGTTGGGGAGCAGAGGATGCTGTGGCCGCACCAACCTGACACTTCTGCCCTTCTCCCTGCTCCCAGGACAAAACAATGCAGAAAGAAGAAATCACCTAGGAAAATGCAATAGAAAACCAAAATCAGAGAGGAAAATCTGGGCAGTGGGAGGGAATGGAGGAGACTCCCTGATGGTCCCACAGTTCTCTGCTCCTAACACTAGGATGGACATGGGGCAGGAATGTGTCCCTGTTCCCTTCCCAAGCCCATCCAAGAGCTCACACCGGTCTAATCACCAATTAGATTTTGCTTCAGTGGCAGAAAATCAACCCCAAAATAAGCATATAGAACCTAAGGGCAACAAATGATTAAAAGGCTGTTTGGGGACAAGCCTGAAACTCAACTGAAATATTGTGTTTCATGCTAAGTTGTGGAACCCATTTTCCTCAAGCTTCCCCTCCAAAAAAACAAAGGCAGACCCCCAAATTTGGCTTAACTGATAAAAGCCACTTTGTGATGAAAAATCTCGGTTTGAAAACAGCAAACTGAGACGCTTTGAGGTTTTGGACAAAAACCAATCATCCCTCCCTTTTTGGGCCAAAGTCTCAGTCCAACTCAGGATGGAGTTTACAGATCACTCTGTTTCCTCCCAGAAATGAATGTCCATCCCTACAAGGCATCCTTCCCTCTCTGGGACTCACCAGAGCACCCAGTGCCCTCCCCAGCCCCGGCCCCGGGCAGCGGCCCCTGCGTGCCTTGGCACCCTGTGCCTGTGTGGGAGCACAGATGACCAAGTTTGGGAATGTTGCTCACAAACTCTTACCATGTGTGCTCCTGCTGCTGGGTCAGTGCTGGCAGCCAAGCCCCAGCCAGGCTCAGGTTGGCCAGGACACTGCTCCTCCTGGGATCCCAAACCCAGTGCCCCCCCAAGCCCCTCAGTCCCCCCAGCCCTCTCCTTCACTCACCATACAGGGAGGAAAAAGAATCCCTGGGAGCTGGAAATCAACAGCACCCTGCACAGCTGCTGCATGAATTCCAGGTTTCAAGCAATTTTTTGGAAGGAGAGCAGAGGCGGAGATTAACTTGTGTGCGGTGGAAAAGGCTGGAAATCCTCGCTGCAGCTTAACTAAAACCTTTGAATTCTGACAAAATCGTTTGGATTTCGTTTAGATTTTGACTTCAAGCAAAATAATTCATCATGGAAAATTAATATAGAAGACAAGAGTAACAATGCAAAACACAAAACATAATGTGATAAATAATGAAACTATTGAAATACAGGCTGGTTCAGAATTAAAAATTGAAACTATCTGATATGAAAATGTCACACAGGATGCTACAGCCTTGGTGAATATTTTTTCTGGTTTTCCTCCAACACAAAACTCTGCCGCAATCAAGTCCATCCCACAGAGCACTGAGGTGCTGGAGGTGGGATGGAGACATGGAAGAGTCACAGCAACAAAACCCTGATATGACACCCAGTGAGGGGCCAGTCACAAATGCCCTCCTAATTAATATAAATTGTTTGGTTAGCCCTGATAAACACTGAACACCTGCTTCTGGAGAAAGATGAATGACAGCCCCACACTGGCAGCTCTCCCCATCCCAACCCTGGGAAAAGCCTGGCCCTGGCATGCCTGGGGATGCTGGGGACACCAGGACCTGTGACCCTCCTGAGCACCATAGTCCCTGTGCTCAGCAGGATCTCTCCATGTTAAACACATTTCCTCTCCTGGCTTTCATGGCACAGTGACCACCCAAACACAGCTGTGAAGAGGAGGGCACCTGTGGGCAGAGGGGCTTCTGGCTGTGCCCAGGCCCTGGGCACTGGAGGATGGATGGATGGAGGGATGGATGGATGGATGGATGGATGGATGGATGGATGGATGGATGGATGGATGGATGGATGGATGATGGATGGATGGATGGATGGATGGATGGATGGATGGATGGATGGATGGATGGATGGATGGATGATGGATGGATGGATGGATGGATGGATGGATGGATGGATGGATGGATGGATGGATGATGGATGGATGGATGGATGGATGGATGGATGGATGGATGGATGAATGGATGGATGGATGGATGGATGGATGGATGGATGGATGGATGGATGATGGATGGATGGATGGATGGATGGATGGATGGATGGATGGATGGATGATGGATGGATGGATACTCCTGTGCACTTTGCACAGTGCAGTTTGGAGTTTAAAATACCCTGACCTGAGCAGCAGCCGAGAAAACAAACGTAGTGCTGAGGGCATTCCTGAGCCTGGAGAACACTAATTAAAGGGTTTCCTTCAAAAGGCAGGCTGGGGTTAGGATCCCAATTATCGCAATAGGGACAGAGATTTTAATGGGCACCAGCACACCCAACAAAGGTCTGCAAAGCTGCTCCTGACACAATCCCATTCAGGCAGCCTTTATGCATCCGAGGGCGGGGATTTAGGAAAGCCACCATCCCTCGGGGCAGAGGGTGACTTTGCCCTTAGGAGAGCTCTGGGGCTGGGAATTTCCCCCTGCCTGTTCCAGATGCTGCACCCCAAGGGAACACCACGCTTGGCCACCTCAACACTAACAAAACGCCCACCATCGTGCTGCTTCCATGGATGCTCTGCTGGCCTTTCCTAGGATCCCTGTCCCCTGGTGCCACTGCCAGCCCCCACCTGGATGCAGTCACACCTCGGTGGCAGCAGCAGCTGTGCCATGGCCCCGGCACATGCCCGGGGAGCCGGCGGGGCAGCGGCTTCGTGGCAGCCACCCAGGCACGGCAGCGGCAGCGGTGACTCAGCCGGCAGGAATGTGGGAGTTCTGCGCTGAAAGCCTTTTAATTCCAGCCTGGTGATGAATGGGCAAGGCCTGAAATGAAATGTTCGGAGGCTCAATGTACCGGGCCTCCCGCTTGTAATTATTTTTGTACAGAATATGTCAAGTGTCGTGCTTCACAAGAACTCGTTTAGCATGCAAACATTTTGTGATTAAGTGAGGCTTACTTAATTAAGCACTTTGTAATGACTCTTAAACCAAAGAGTAGTGGATTAGTGCGTCCTATTTGTGTCTATCATGTTAAAGGCTCCGTAATAACAGGTTGCTGCAGACAATTAGGGTTAGAATACAGAGTGGATGAAGGGAGAACCAGCAGGCACCCGGAGCCCCGCCACTTGCTAATGTCACCAGTAAGAGCCGCCTCTGCGGGGACAATGCGAACCCGCTCCCGCATCTGCCGCCACACCCAGCCCCATGGAGCTGGAGCTTTTCACTGCTTGGTGTCACCCACCAGGACGTGCCCAAGGTGTCCTTTGGGAATCCAGAACATACCTCTGGCAGTCCAGGATGGCCAGGACCCCTGCCAGGGGGCTCAGAAGCCCTGGCACGGAGTCCAAAACACCTGTGGGTTTGATTATGACCCGTGGAGCAAATTACCAACCTTATGTGAAGATCAGCAAGCCACAACAGTTTAGGTAGAATAATAGTGAAGTTATCACGGGGTGGAAAAAGTAGATTTTGGAGTTTTTGGTATGGGGGTTCATGAGGCAAGATGGAGGGAACTGGGCATGTCCAGCCTTTCTCCTTCTTCTTCTTTTTGGCCTCCATCTTCTGCTGTGATGTTGGCACTTACAGATTGGTTTAGAGTAGAAGCTCGCTGTCTAACATAGGTAATAGGTACTGGGAAGTTATGGTAAATACTGTATATGTAGTTTTTAGTATAAAGACATAACACTGCCCTGGGGGCAGGCAGAGTGCCTGGAACTGTCCTGCTGGATGGACCTCGGCAGGGCAGGAGAAAGAATTTTATAGATAAGATACAATAAACAACCTTGAGACCAAGAAATGAAGAGCCCTGACTCCTTCTTCAAGCACCGGGCTGGGAAAAGAGACTTTGAACATTCTCGGGATCACTCTGATAAGCCAGAGATCCCAAGAGTGTCCCACAGCAAACAGGTCATGTAGGGCAGGCACCATCCCAGGAAAGGGTCCCTGCTCCAGCAGAGAGTTGAGCACAGACTTGCCAAGGCAGGAGAGGGATCAGGATTTTTGTGTGGCTCTCCAGCTGCGTGGTGGCACTGTCAAAGCACACACCCCATGCCTGCTTTCAGCCCCTGGATTTAGCAGATGGGGAAATGTGGCACTCAAGGACAGGGTTGGGTGGTGGCCTTGGCAGCAGGGTTGGAGGAGTGGGTGAGGGGCACAGGGCTGGGGACAGTGGGGTCCCTCCAAAGCTGCCAAGGGTTTTCCATGGAAACCACCCAACAACAAGCCCACAAATGCCACTTGTTTGCAGCCAGTGGCAGCCTCAGCACAATGTCCCCCCCCCCACCAGCGGGCCCAGTGGGTGGCCCCACATTTTTCACCAGTGACATTGGCTCCCCCATTTTGTGCAGGGAGAGAGGACAGATTATCTCATTACTCCCCAGCCACTAATTCAGTTAAAGGACAAAGCGAGCAGCACATCCCTGGGTGCACATGGGGCAGGTGAGAGGCAGCCAGGCCCTGGAAACACATCACACCCCAGGACCTGTGTGTGTTCACATCACACCCCAGAACCCATGCTGGGCACCAGGAACCTTGGAGCATCCCCCTGCCATGGGCACAGCCCCACAGCTGCACCATTCACAGGCTCCATCCCATGCTCAGGGCTCGCTGTGGCTGCTCTGGGAGCAGAGCAGTTTTATCAGGTTTTATGGTCTCTCTAATTGCCCTTTTTTTTGCCCTGGCACCTCTCTCCACCCTGAAAGGGAGGGAGCAGCTCGGGGGCACCCCAAGTGTGATGCCCCAGAGCAGAGGGTCTCGCTCTCTCACCCCCAACCATGCAAGCTGCTCCCTCATTAGCAGAGTTAATAAACCCGACACTGTAATTTACTGGGTTTGCTTTTCCCTTCACCTTTGGAGCAGGAGGAAAAGCAGGAGTCACCGCTCCTGGAAATCCTTCCCTTTGAGCTGAGAAACATTTCTGAGTTCAGTAAATAAACGTCCCCACCCGCACATGCACAGGGTGGTGGAGCTCAGGGCCAGTCTGATACACCAAAAGCAAATCACCTTTTTTATCTCAAAAAAAATTCATTTTTTTCCTTTGATAAGCTGGTGCCAGGAGCAGGCAGTGCCCCAGGAGCCAGAGGCAGCACGGGTGGTGGGGAAGGCTCGTGGCTCACAGCTCTGATCCCCCATGGCCCCTTGCCCCCAGCTCCTGGTTCTCAAATGCTCAGAAGACAACAGGTAATAAATCTGGATATTTTACACTTTTTCATTTCCTCTTACCTCACATTTAATGAGATTTTTACCCTTAACAAAGGTACTATTGAAGCTGACTCTTAAACAAGGCCAGACAAGGGTTGGGATATTTTGGGGATGGGTGGGGGAGGAGGGCTGCAAGGGATGGGGGCAGGGGCAGGAAAAGGGAGCTTTAGAGGAGGGTCAGCCTGGCTTTTGCTCAAGCTGTGAGTGAAGGTTTAAAAGTGATTTTGTTTTATCACACACCTGGAACTCATCCCAGCGTTACCAGGGACAAACCTGGCTTTGGCAAGTCCCAAGCAGCCCAGGCATCCAAGATTTGACACTACAGGAACCACAGCTCCATCACTGCAGACGGAATCTGGGCTGGTGGGAGCCAGACAAACACCTCTGCTGGACAGACATGAGGCAGGTCACACTGTGCTGCAGGGAAATTCCGTGTGCTCCTCTATTCCTGGGCTTACCTGGCTCTTCCAGCCCTGCCTGGGGTAACGTCCTGGTCCATTCCCTGCCTGGGCTTTCCTGGCTCTTCTAACCCTAAGCTGCACACAGGGAAGACATCTCATTTTTATTTTTTTTTTCCTCTGGAACAAGCAGCAAACCCAGCAGATGTAAAACCAGAGGGAAAAAAACCCAAACTCCAACTGCATCTCTGAACTCGAGAGAAGCCAAAACATCTCTTGAAACCTCACACTCCACAAGGTTTTCCCAGCCCTAAATACTTGATGTTTTAGTAGCTGTTGAATTTCAGAAGTTCAGTGCTGCTGTGAAGGTGATTAGTGAGGAGAAGGAAGGGGGGGATCAAACCTCCCAGGTCTGTGAACTCTCCCCGAGGCTGCTCCAGGTAGCAGAATCCTCTTATCCTGCCTGTGATCACCGTGGCTCTGCACACGCTCCCCTCTCTTCCTCTGCCTTTTGTTCAAAGCCACTTGCTTTGTACAACTCCTATTTTTTGTGGTTTTGTGTCAGAGGAAGGGAGGGAGGGAGGGAGGGAGGGAGGAAGGGAGGGAGGGAGGGAGGGAGGGAGGGAGGGAGGGAGGGAGGAAGGAAGGAAGGAAGGAAGGAAGGAAGGAAGGAAGGAAGGAAGGAAGGAAGGAAGGAAGGAAGGAAGGAAGGAAGGAAGGAAGGAAGGAAGGAAGGAAGGAAGGAAGGAAGGAAGGAAGGAAGGAAGGAAGGAAGGAAGGAAGGAAGGAAGGAAGGAAGGAAGGAAGGAAGGAAGGAAGGAAGGAAGGAAGGAAGGAAAGAAAGAAAGAAAGAAAGAAAGAAAGAAAGAAAGAAAGAAAGAAAGAAAGAAAGAAAGAAAGAAAGAAAGAAAGAAAGAAAGAAAGAAAGAAAGAAAGAAAGAAAGATACCATATTTTAATCTGTTTTGATGTTCTTCAAAGCTGCAGGGCCCAGCCGTTCAGTTCCTGCACAGGTAAATGCACACACATAAATGCATTTTTCTGCAGGAAAAGCACAGTACAGGTGTGGCCACAGAAAAGAGCCCAGTACAGGTGTGACTGGGGGGGAGCTCATGACCACGGGGGGACGATCCCAGCTCCTGGGAGCATCCTGGCTGCAGCCAGCCCCCTAGAGCCAGCCCTGACATCTGCAGTGTGAGCTGCAGCCCGCGGCTCTGGAAAAGCGCTGCTCCGGCTCAGCGAGTGCCGGCCGCTGGCAGCTCCCCGTTAAATCGCAGCGTTAATCAGAAACACATTGTCCATATTGTCAACACTTCGTTTAACCACTTCTATAAATTCAGTATTAGTGTTAAAAAAGATTCTGATTTGATGGATGAAATAGTCATCCTCCTGCAAGCCAAACCCAATAAAAGTGAGCTAATAATTCATGGGAATAAGGCAGAAGATACTCGGCAGAGGCACAAATGGGTGAGATTTCCCTTCATTTGCATCCGCTTGGAAAGAGCGGCCGGTGCTGACAGAAGGGTGAGGGAGGAGAGCAGCTCTGTGCTGGCTCCTCTGGGAGCTGCTCATCCCATGTGGGGCATGGAATGGTCAGGTGAGACACAGCACCCCAAAACTGCACATAAAATGTGAGGAAGCACTGAATGGGGTGAATAAACCATGAATGTTTCATCCTTTAAATACAGCACAAACTGCCCTGGTGCAGCAAATTTCCCAGACTTTTCCTGCCTTTGTGTAGCATCACCTAGAAGCTGGTTTGGGGGGCATATGTGAGTTATCTCCTAATTATCATTTTTGTTAGTGCCTCTCTAGTCAGCCCTCCCTCAGAGGGGTTCCATGGGGAAGTATCCATGGGAATACAGATATCCCAGAGCCAGCCAGAACTTGCTGTCCACTCTGCCCTGCCTGAAAGGACCAGCTTGGTGCTCCCCAGCCCAGCCAGAAAGAGGGGAATTCCAAGAGATGGGATTTTAAAAGAGCCTTTAAAGCCTCTGGCTCACCCCTGTGGGGTGGATCTGGGGGAGCCGAAGGGAAGCCAGGCTCAGAGGCAGCAGGAGAGGAGCCCCAGCAGGAGGGACACGGCGCTGGAGCAGCTCTAGGGCAGCACTCAGCACCCAGCCACCGACACCCCTGAGATCCTGCTGGACCAGGATGGGCATGGCCAAGAGCTGAGTCCTGCCTGAGCCCCTCAGCTTGGCCAGAGCATCCCCAGGAGTGGGATTAGCCCAGAAATCTCCACAGGGACCCGAATTCTCCACCCTGCTGCCCCTTAATAACAAGTCAGGCCTCAGATTCCCGATGTAATTGCATGAACCGAGAGACTTTCAGCACTTCTCATCCTACACAAATAGTTTCCATTTTGATTCCCAATCTCCCCAAGAAAGTATTTGAAAGTTGTTGTTTTTACTGCAATATGAGTATGAAAAAAAATAGCTCCACTCAGTGAACTTGGAAGTAATGGAATAATAATCCAACAACACAAGCCTTCTTGGAAAACTCTTCTGAGAATACCAGTGCCCTTGGGCATGTCTAGAGCCTTGTTTATTAAAACAATATAGTTTAAGAATTAATGCATTTATAAAGCAGGACTTATTACATAAGAATATTGTGCTTCTTTCATCGTTGCAAAGGATCTGGTAACTAAATTAATGTAACCCATTGGAAAGGCTTTTCTCTTAATCTTATTTGGATTTAGGTAGCTGTTTTTGCAAAAAATATGGAAGAGGGGATAAAAGGAAACCTTTGCACAAATACTTCTGTCAGCCAAACTCTTCATGGGTTCTACTTCTTCAACTGAAGAATGCAAGAAGAGATCAAAATTAGAGGAAATAAATCACATTTCCAGAAAAATCTGTATTTGTGTTGGAACAGAGAATGTCTGACAGTGCAGGGAGATATTGGAGGACTGGGCAAGTTGGGAAGAACTCAAAGCAAATGAAGGTTCCAATTCTGCAAGCAATTATGCCTGTGGTAATTGGGCTGTGTGAGCCAGGCTGGCTCTGCCTTTGCTGGGCGCTCACGTGGCTGAGGGACCAGCGCTCCAGTGGCACCAGAGCACGGGGACAGAGCTGCTCCCAGGCTCTCTGTGGGGAGGGATGGCCATGGCCAGCGCCCTCTGCACATGTCCCTGAACTGCCAAAGGTCTGAGGAGGAGCTCAGCCCGTCTGCCACAACACCCAGGCTGATCCTGCCCTGTGTCATGGTGGCTGCTCCCCTCCTTCCCAAGGGAATGTTGGGCTTCCCTGCTTTGGATTGGGTTCCTTCTCCTCTTCTTCCAGGAACTTGGTGTGATAAATCAAGGGAGATGATCCAGGCTGCTGACAGCACCTGGAATGAGCCACCGGGCTGGCTGATCTCCTGTCTCCTAAAGGGGCTGGGCACGGAGCAGGGATGGGATGGGATGGGATGGGATGGCATGGCATGGCATGGCATGGCATGGCATGGCATGGCATGGCATGGCATGGCATGGCATGGCATGGCATGGCATGGCATGGCATGGATGCTCCCTCTGGCAGCCAAAACAATCTCCCCTCCCACATCGTGTTTCCCCAGTGAGGGGCCCTTTGCCATCTCCAGTTCTTGTGCTCTGGAGGCTCTGGGGGGATTATTTTAAAGTCCCTTTTGGCTGGGAAAATCTGGATTTCATAAGCCCTTTTCAGTGTGAATTTTTTGCAGTTTTTCACAGTGATATCACTTTAAGGCTTTCCATAGCCGCAGAATTTCTTCCAATTAATGGAAAAAACATTAATGTCCATTTAGGAAAATAACTTTTCCATTGCTGAAGAAACTCTCTGGCTGTGCCTCAAGCAGCAAAAGACTCTGGATGAGCAGGTCCTGGAGAGCCCCAGGGAGCATAACAGAGCCACACAAGGGGCTGGGGTGGCCCTGCTGAGCCCAGTGTGCTCTGTGATGTGCCCTGGTCAGGTGCCAGCCATGCTGTACCATCTGTGCCCAGGTGTCCTCCCCATCACCTCCTGCCCGAGGGGCTGGGGGTCACCAGGGCTAGCAGAACAACCAGAGGCACTTTGGTTTCCCTCAGACAACTTGGAGCTGCCCTTTGCCCATGCAGGAGGCATCTGCCAGTAAATGTGCCAGGCTATGGTATGGATGATGGAATCTGCCTTCAGCATCTGGGCACACCCTGGTACCAGACAGGAAAACATTGTGTGTAGAGCTCCATGGGAAAGTTTCCAAATAGCAAGGAAAAGCCACATCTTATCCCTTCTGGAAGTTAAACCAGAATTCACATCTGACACCAGTGACACCGAGAAACCTGCATGGCAGCACACCCTGGCAAGAAACACCCTGGGCTTCTCAAAAGACAGAAACCAGTTTAGAAGACATTCCTCCAGCTGGTCTCAGCTCCTGGGAAGCACAGCTCATGCAGCCCTGAGTGTTCTGCTGGCAAACCCAGTGCTGGTGCTGGGACAATGGGCAGAGAGAAGGACCTGCCCTCACTGGAGAGTCTGAAGCAGGAGCAGACACACCACTCTGAGGAATCTGAGGCTGCTGGGAGAGCATCATCCAGCTCCTCCCCATTATTCCAAATAAAAGGAATTATGGGTTTTTCGGTCCCTGATAGGTTCAGTCAGTCCCCAGGACAGGGATCAGACGGTGTAAACAGGACACGCTTCAGCAGGGCTGTAAATACAATTTATGGCTGCTGCAGTCTGCAGTGCTCAGAACACGAGACCCTTTC
Source organism: Molothrus aeneus (assembly GCF_037042795.1). Classification (NCBI taxonomy): domain Eukaryota; kingdom Metazoa; phylum Chordata; class Aves; order Passeriformes; family Icteridae; genus Molothrus; species Molothrus aeneus. The sequence goes on along the minus strand of NC_089663.1, from coordinate 9,228,592 downwards.
AAAAGCACATGTGCCTTTTTCTTGCTTAGAGATTTCACCATTTGGGAACATTTGATCCCCTGTCAGTTTTTGGGATGCCAAAATGTCTGTGAACAATGTTGAAAAGCTGATAAGTGTTTCAGTGACCTGCTTTGCTCCTCTGTGCCGTGTGCTGCTGTTTTCTGCACGCTCGGTTCAGACACACACCCTTCCACAGGGTGTGACCTGCTGCGGCCAGTATTCCCAAATTTGGCTTCTGCCTAGAAATAAAGTCACTTTCTCCACTTGTTTGCAAGTTCTGTGACCCAGAATCGTCCTTTAATACCTCAGGATCGAGCACCTGGGGGGGAAATGTGGGGGGGGGGGGGAAACAAGAAAAAAGAGAACAGCAAGGAACAACCAGCAGGACATTGCTGAAGGCATTCCCATATTTCCCTTTCGTGGGGATGTCCAGCTGTTCCTCCCAGCCTGTGCTGGGTGCAATGGGCAGCCCCCAGGTGCCCCAGACCCCTCAGCCTCAGCTCGTCCAGAGGAGCCGAGGAGGTGGAAACTTCACTCCTTCCAGCTTCAGCTTTCACTTGAAACCCTTGGCGACATTTCTGTTTTGCTTAAGATCAAGTTCCACCTTCTCCCCATGGTGCAAGAGCTTGGCCAGGGTCTCAGAGGTCTCTGGCACTGGCAGCAGCCCCTGGAGCAAGTGGAACTCTCAAGGAGATGGGAGGAACTGCTCGGTGCTGTTGGCTCTGCTGGGCAGCAAACCCCACTCTCAGACACAGACTGAGCAAAACCATCTCCTGTCCCTGTGGCATGGAGGCACTGAGGGTTCCTGGGCAGAAAACGGGACAGAGGCAGCCTGGGGAACAATGGGGGGAAATATCCTGAGAGAAGGGGGGACACAGGAGCGTCCCCCCCAGCCCAGAGATGAGAGTGTTAAATTCAGTGACAGCACAGAGAGGGATTTTCTCTCAATAAAGTCTTAAAGGGTTTTAAAGACTTAGCAAAAATAGCTTTGAACGGTGTCTGAAATGGTTCAGCTCTGGGGTTCCAGGCTTTGAGCAGAGTTGTAGGAAATTTTCTGATGGAGAATTTCCATTGGAAATGGCTGTTTCAGGGAGCTGAGGACATTTCACAGGAATAGATTAATTTCAAACATGTTTTAACATGGATTTTGTTTTGCCACTGCTGATAGTTTTCTTCGGTGTCGATCTTTGCATTTCACCAAATATTTAACAAGTAACAATAATATTTGCTAAGAATATTGAATTTCAGCAAACTTTGAGGCGTGACTTTCTCGACTCAAAGCACCATCTTAACAACCATTTTCTGCACAGGATACATGCTGCTTTCCAGCTGGTTTTAATCTCTAAATGCAAAGCTTCACTGTGATTGTTACTTTGAATGATGTCGATTCAGGATGATGAAAGCACTGGGGACGACGTCATTCCTGCTGTTTGGGGATGGTGACATTCCTGTGTTTGTATTTGGGGCCATTCCTGCTGTTTGCTTGGGGATGGGGCCATTCCTGCTGTTTGGAGATGGGGCCATTCCTGCTCTTTGGGGATGGGACCATCCATTCCTGCTCTTTGGGGATGGGGCCATTCCTGTGTTTGGGGATGGGGCTATTCCTGCTGTTTGCTTGGGGATGGGGCCATTCCTGCTGTTTGGGGATGGGGCCATTCCCGTGTTTGTATTTGGGGCCATTCCTGCTATTTTCTTGGGGATGAGGCTATTCCTTCTGTTTGGGGATGAGACCATTCCTGCTGTTTGCTTGGGGATGGTGACATTCCTGCTGTTTGGAGATAGGGCCATTCCTGTGTTTGGGGATGGGGCCATTCCTGCTGTTTGCTTGGGGATGGGGCCATTCCTGCTGTTGGGCCACGGGGAGCTCCTGCCCTGGGCGGTGTTGGCGCAGGCAGCACTGGAGCTGCAGGAGCCCAGCGACAGCAGGAGGACACCATGGTGCCACATGTGTGTTGTTATTCTCCTTGGCTGTGCCTCCTGACTCTTCCAGGGGTCCACACACATCCTAAGCCAAGAGAACAATGGGAGAAGCTGAGGGGAAGCAGAGCAGTGGGAGCCCCGTGGCCCCACAAGGCTGTGTCTGTGAGGGTCCCCATTCCCGCAGGGATGGCCCCAAAGCATCCCAGGGCAGCTGGAAGGGCTGGCAGTGCAGCAGGAACCCCCAGCAGCCTTTCCTGGGTGTTTGTTTCTTGGACTGCTCCCTTGCCAGGGGCTGATGAACCAGCATCTTAATTGGTGTGAATATGGGAATTAGGGCGGCAATCAGGGAAAGGGAGCAGTGACTCCAGTAAGCACCTTGCAGGTAAAAGGAGTGGGGAGAGCAGTCTAGGGAATTTCTGCTCAAGGAGAAATCCTGGCTGGGGAGCTCATCCAAGGCACCCAGAAGCACCCAGGCTCTGCAGAAAGGCAGAGAAGACAAGGAATGCCCAGGAAAGCTTCCAGAGGCGCAGGCGAGCACGGCGTTGAACTCCTGCCGGGTTTGTCAGCAGCGCGATAACGGCGGCGATAGGGAGATAACGGCGGCGATAGCGCTGCCATCGGAGCTGATGCTATCACGCCAAGGCTGAATGGGCTCCGGCAAGCTCGGAGCTTTCCTTTGGAGCCTGAAGGAAATAAAGCCCTCGGTACAATAAGCGGATCAGATAAGCCGGGAGAAAAATGGAATTGCATAAAGTAAAAATAACTCATCTCTTCCCGTTTTCACCGCACACAGAAAGCAAAAGCTGATCCCGAAAGATACCTGACGTTCCTGCTCTGGGGATCTTGCTTTTAAGAAAACCAGGGAGATCTGGAACTGGAGTCAGCACATCGCCCCTTGCCGTCCCTCCAATGGCACGCAGGAAACCCAGGAAAGGCTAGTACTATATTTTTTATTACATTTTTAAAGAGACAAAAATCCTCTGGCTCGAACCCGCTGTGCAAAACAAACACAATTTGAGTTCTCTCCCTGCGCGCTGGGGCACTGGCTGAGCACACACGGAGTGACTGTAACATAACGCTTTCCTAAGGGCTCCCAAGCTCCAGCGGGGCCCCAGCCTGACTTGGGGAAGGAATTGGGTTCACATAACCCTCACTTAAAAAATAGACTGGCACATTTTTGCTTTATCAAACTCTATTTGCAAAAGACTAGGGCTAAATGATCTGAAAAGGTTATTTTGAAACGGGGTCACCCTCACTGCCACAGGTCTAATAAAACAAAACTATGGCCAAATTAGAAACATATTTCATCTAATAGGGGAAAATATAATTGGTGAATCTGTCTGGTGTTTGACCCACAGTATTTATGCTAAATGAAAGTTTAAATATATCACAATGCAGCACGAACAAGAAAAGCTGCATTCACTCTGTTCTGTGGTTTGATCCCTTCCCCTTAACCCTTAGCTCCACACGAACGCCAACATCAGCATTAGCTTTGGCCCTGCTGCTCAGATGCTGTGAAACAGCAGGGATGGCCAGGGGCTGCAGGAGTGATGAGAGATTCTGGGAAAATACCCCTGAAACCAGAAGGGGGTTCAGGAACTGCTGTGGGGTGTCCCTCTAAAACTGAGGCCCCTCGGGGTGGGGATTCTGACATCCAGCTCTGACACTCTCCATGTGCCTGGTGAGGTTTGAAGCCAGGACCTGATTGATGCTGGAGAGGAGGATGAGGGGGATAAAATGTGGGGATCCTGGCTGTGCCATCCTTAGGACACACAGAGCCACGTGGGCACAGAGTGGGTACCACAAAAACAGGGATTCTGCATCATCAGAGTGAAAATATCCCACCCTGGCCATGAAGGTAGCGTGCAGGGCTGGCACTGAGCTCATGTGTACTCGCTGATGATGCAGGAGGTGCAATTTGTGGTCAACCAGCTGTTTGTAATTCCCAAAGCCTGGAGAACCCCTCCTCCCACCACCAAATAATTTATGTTCCGCATAAAAGCGAGAGGATCCTTGAGCAGCAGTGATGGATGAAGGAGATTATTAACAGGGATATCATTTTAAGAGTGTCTGTCTTTTGGTTCCTCGCAGTTACATAACATTTCATAAATTTCCTCACAGATTGGTTCCTGACTGGTTCACCTGACAGCAGCACCGGTGGGATCACAGGGTGCCATGCCCTGATCCCCAGGCTGAGCAGAGTCCATCCACAGGGATCTGCTTTCCATGCACCACACAGATCCTGCTTCCCCAGTCCCAAGCCTGACTCAAGTGAAAATAACTGGAACAACCACAAGGGAATGTTCTCATCACCCTTGCCTACGCACAGAAAGGATCAGGTGAGGTTTTGGCAACCAGGGTGACACAGGCACGGTTTATCCTAGTCTAGACACCAGCTTCAAGCCCCAGTGGTGGCATCAGTGCTGCAGAGTCCCCATCCTTAGCCAGGAGGAGAATCCAGCCCACCCCCAGCCCCTGCCTGCCCCCCATCCCTCCGATCCCCACAGCAAGAGGGGCTGGTCGGACAAGAGGGGTTGCTTCCAGGCACAGCTCCCTGCCTTCCCTGCCTGCAGCCCCCACCTGGAGCCCTTTCAGGAGATGGTCTCCCACCCCCTTGCACACACGGGGGAGGAGCAGGATGGCAGGGACGCAGGGAATCTGAGAGGAGCTCTCCTGGCAGGGACATGTGCTGGTCCCTGTGTTCCCCTGCACTCGGCAGAGCCCTGTAGCTCAGCCAGATGCACGCAGCTATGATTCATCCCTCGCAGGAGTTCAGGCTGAAAACAAAAATCTCAACCAAACAATCCTTTCGACTCCAAGTCCCAGTAAATGGCCTCCTTGGGCAGGAGCAGGGATGCACAGCTCTTCCCTCTGGGACACCTGGGGAGCTCAGTGCAGGGGCAGGACCACGTTCTGCTCTCTAGACCTTGGCAAGCCAAGCGAGACACACTGAAATCCTGAGCAGGGCAGCAGGACTGCAACCACGAGCTGAGAAAATGGACTGGGGAGACAGGGATCTTCTTTCTTTTCCTTTATTCCCCCCCTCCCTTTTTTTTTTTTTTTTCCTTGAAAACCTTCATGTGGAAGAGAAAGGGGCTAATTAAATTCTTTTGCTGAACATATTTAGCGAGTCTTTCAGAGAAGTGATTGCGTTTGGCCGCAGTCCAACAGCCAGGAGATAGGATTGTGCTCAGGAACAGGCAGAGCAGAGCGCTGATTTAGGAGGATCCAGGCAGATCCCAGCTGACAGGGTCTGGCCTGTCTCAGGCACCGTGGGAGGAAGGATGAGGGTGGCCAAGGTGGCTTTCTTGAATTCCTGGTGCGTGAGGTTAAGGCGGATCTCATCTCCAGGGCAGGATTTACAGCATGCACCCACAGCCCCGGGCGCGCTCCTCCCCGGCACTGAGTTATTGTTTAGTCAGCACCAAGCATCCCAAACATCCAAAAATCAGCAGAACTGCTTGTGGCACCAGCAGCCCTGAGGCCCCACTCAACCCTGCACCAACACCAGCTGATGCAGTGGATCCCAGCCTTGCTCACATTCAGCTGCCACCAAAACCACGTCTGAGTTTGGCTGCTGGGCTGAGCTGATTGTCAGGCTGATTGTCAGGCTGATTGTCAGGCTGATTTCCAGGCAGAATTCCAGGCTGATTTTTGGGCTGATTTCCAGCTGAATTCCAGGCTCCCTCACTGGTTGCTGGCTGTCCCAGGGTCGGGACCCTCCAGGCAGGACTGTGGAAGGATGCGAGCTGCCCTCTGCGAGTGCTCCCAGCACGGCACTCAGCATCCCTCTGGAGCCTTGGGGATGCTCCACAAGCACCGGGGTGCCCCAAACCCCGGGGCCACAGCACCAGCACGGCCAGGGTGGTTCCCTGCCGTGCCACAGGCAAGGAGGAGGCTCAGCCCGGCCCTGAAATCCCCCCCATTGCCGTGGCAGGGGTCCCCCCTCGGGCAGCCCCTGTCCCAGGCACCCTCCCCGCGCAGCAGCGGCCCGGCGGGACCCTGGCCCCTGCGGGGTGGCACATTTACATGGCCTCAGCACATTTCCATCTCTTCACCTATTTCCGGGGCAAATTGCCTGGTTTTATGGCGCCTGACCGGCTCCCTCGGGGACAGCATTAGACGGGCAGGCAGTGAACCACGACAAGAGGTTTTGCTTTTCCCACAAGGTTCCTGTGAGAAAGCCCTCCCTTCTTCCCTCCCTCCCTTCCTCTCTCCCTCCTGCTGCCTTCATCCCATCTCCGAGGGCTCTGCCTCGGTCTCTCTGACCCCCGGGTGCTGGGGAGCCCCACAGTGCTCCAGAGCACCAGCCAGCACCAAGAGCTGCACCCTGCTGCTCAGCTGCCCTCTCAGCAGGCTTTTCCCTCAGATTTCAGCTCTTTGGTGCAGGAGAAGCCTGGAAATGGCTCTGAGGCCTGAGATGTGCCAGGTACAAATCCTGTTTCCTTCATCCCAGGGCCCTGAGCATCACCAGCCTCACGGCATCAAGGGCTGTGCCAACATTGGGGTCTGGCAGGTGGCACCACACTGTCCCCAGCACTGCTGTGTGACCGGAGGGGCCCACAGGACCCCCAGACAGCCCTGCTGGGGTCAAGCTCAGTCCTGGGGCAGAGGCTGCAGTGGTTGTGCTGCCCAGCAGCATTCCCAGGAGAACTGGAGATCCCCTGGAGCACTGGAGATCCCCTGGGAGCCAGAGCCCCAGCAGGACCAGTCAGACACGCTGGAGGGTGGCTGATGTCCCCTGCACACATCCCTTGGAGCTGGGACTCACTCACACGAGGAGCTGGACTGGGAACATCCTAGCAGAGATGGCTTCAGCCCCAGCAGATGTTTCCAATTTGTTGTTAACCCGTATTTATTTGGACTGATAATCGCAGGCAGCCCTCCAATTGTGCCGGGAGTTTTTACAATAAACTCAAGCTCACTCTATCAAAAGCAAATCGATTTACGGTGATATTGGCCCCACCCACAGCGTGTCCAGGTCCCTGCAGGATGGGGTGGCCCCCAGTGCAGGTCCTGGACCAACTTCTCCAAGAGTCCCCGCAGCACCACAGGCTCCCTCGGCCCCTTCTCCAGCTAAAGCTCCTTTTTAATTGCCTTCTGAGAGGAGCAGTGACACTCTCCACAGGGAGGATTGATTTAGACATGCAGTTTTCTCCACAGACTTCGCAAACGGTTGTAACAAGGTCACAGAGAAAAACAATTTTATCCTCTGATTACTGTAACATGATATGAGCTTGGAATTGCATCCACTTGGACTATTTATTTAGGCATTGCTTGTCTGGTCCCTGAAGAGAACTCCTCAGTGTAGGAAGCACGGGCAGACAGGGCAAGGATTGCTGCCAGTGTTTCCCAGTGCTCCCAGTGCTCCCCAGGCACCTGCAAGGGCAGTTCCAGGGTGCTGGGAGGGAGCTGCTGCAGCTCCAGCACCAGCAGAGCTCAGCACAGTGCAAATTTCAGCCATTAAAAAATGAGGTGCATTTCCACTGGATGCTCCCTGGATGAAGAGCATCTTCCTGCATCCTTCCTCACGAGCCCAGAAGGGTTTGTTTAGAAAGTGCAGCAGGGGAAGCACACAGCTCATCACCTCTTCCTGATCAAGCCAAATACACACAGAAAAATGAATCCAGCGCTTGCAGGCGCCTCACTGTGTGAGAATACTCATCCAGAGTGAAATATTGCAAATAATCGGTGAATTGTCAGAATAATGGGAATATAACAAGGTCAGAATACTGAGACATCCGATCACAATCAGCCCTAATTCCAGCAGAGCCACGTTTAAAGGAGATTGTTTTGTCAAAGGTTTTTTCATGGCCCGGTGGCTTTGTAGCACAAGGTTGTTTGGATCAAGTCATTTCTGGTGAACATTTATTATGGGGAGGAAATGTCACATCCATCCCATGCCGTGAAAGTTCATAAACTTGCTCAGATAATTTAAGAACTTCTCAGCCCATAACCTGTTGCCTCAGGAATTATTTAAATGCAGAGGACAGGCAGAGCATGAGCTGGCACAGTGGCACTGGCACCCACTGAGGAATGCCAGGACTGGACTGCAGGGATGCCAGTGTTGCAGAGTGGCCTGGGAACAGTCCAGACCCACCCTGGACACTGATTGCAGCCGCTACATGATCACCTTTTTGTTTAAAACACAAAAATACCCCACAAAGAACCAGCAAGCGTGTGTTCTCCAGTTAACACCTGGAACAGCAGTGCCCAGGGTGCCCGGGGTGCCAGCAGAGCAGGGTGGGTGCCCAGAGATGAGGTTCCAGCCATCATTCAGGAGTGTCCCAGCACATCCCTGCCGTGAGGGTTAACTCTGCTGGTGCAGGGGGTTTTGCTGACTCTCTGCTCTTACATCACAGCTCTGCTATGAGGCCTGGCAGGGCTCCCACTCTGCAGCTCCGGGCTCCAGCCCCTGTCAGTTCTGGCACAGGGTAGGGGAGCCTGGGCCAGGGCAGCAGGAGGGGGCAGAGGCACTGAGCCTGCCCATCCCTTTGCTGGGGTGCAGGGGGCTGGGGTCTCACTGTGGGGGTGGAAGGGGGAAAAACTGCTTGTGCAGCTCCCAGGAGCTGTTGGCTGGGCTGAGGGGTGGGGAGGCGGCTCTGTGCAGCGCAGCCTGGCATGGCAGCATGGCACAGCATGGCGTGGCACACTTTGCTCCCTGGGATGCCCTTGGACAAACTGCGAATCCATGGATTTCCACGGGAGCAGCGGAGCCCGGGTGCGCCCAGCCCCGGCCCCACGCTCCGACAGCGAGGCACCGGCCTCAGGAATGAACTCACAGAGCAAAACCAGGCAGCCTGAGTCAACTACTCCCTAAAATCATCAATTACACCGTGACAGCCCAGAAGGAGAGGAGGGGAAGTCGGGGACACGCTGCTGAGGGGAGGGGAAGGCCAGAAGGAGAGAGCAGTAGTTAAAGCCCCGCTGTGAATCAGGAGGCACAATGGCATTTCCAGATGCACAGAGCCTTGGGTGGGTGTGTGACAGCTCCAGAGCCCGAGTTTGGAGAGCTGGAGCGGAGCTGGAGCAGTGGGAAGAGTGCCATGGGGGAATGGGGGCAGTGGCACTGGAAGGCACCCAGGCCCGTGGGGATTATAGGCAACATTCATACCCTGAAAGGGACAATAAACACACTGTGGATAAAATTTACAGGTGAGATGCAGCGGGGCTGAGTTGGGATGAGCTGCACATACCCCCAGCAGCAAAAGACATGGAACCTGGGAGAATGCAGGATACAACAAGGCTGAGAGAGAGCACAGCTGGAACAGCCAAAACATGAGGGAGTGAGAAGGACGAAACAGGAGGATCTGGGATGGGAGAGGTAAAAAAGATTTCAGACAGAAAATCTGGGATGAGTCTGCAATGATGGATGGAAAGCAAAGATTGTTTCCAACCCCGCTGTCGTTTCGGTCCATGGGACCAAGGCAGGTCTCACTCAGTTTGATGCTGAGTCCTGCAGAGCCTGCCCATGCTCTGGGCTGTCCCAGGACTGCCATGAGGCACCCAAGGAGACCCACAGCAGGTCCCTGGAGGGGCTCTGAGCTCTCCACTGCTCTGCCCCCCCCAGCACAGCCAGGGCACCCCATACCCTCTATGCCACATGACCCATCCAGCAATGCCAGACCCACCCTGGACACTGATCGCAGCTGCTACATGATCACCTTTTTATTTGAAACACAAAAATATCCACAAAGAGCCAGCAAGCATGTCTTCTCCGTTTAACATCTGGAACATCAATAAAAGATGGACGGAGAACGGGATTTCTTTGGAGAGTAGGAAACAAAGTGCCTTGCCACTAACTTATTTTAGTGTTTCTCTGTAATGTGATTTCCAGTTCCTTTGCTTATCAGGAACCCCCATTGTTTTCCCGCTGAAGAGGTGATTTCAATGCCCAGCACACTGTGGCCCATGTTTGGGATTCTGGGGTAGTTTTTTGATATCCACTAATTTCTCCATGCTGAGGCAAATTTGTCACACGCATGGGTCTGTTTGATTTCATTAAACAGAATATTTAAGCATAAAAATTGTTTAATCGCCTTGTGTCATTATGAGATGAATTTCATTTTGCATACATTTGCATATTTCATCAAAATTAAGGCTGCTAATATGCAAATGAGAGCCAGGTTGTGGCTGAGGTGTTTATTGTAATAGCTGCAGGCTGTTCCACTTGAAAAGCTTCTGGGCGGCGCAGTGGAGGGGGTGCAGGGACCCCTCTGAACACCTTTTAGAATCAATTTGCTGGAATTTCTCCCACTAATGTCCCCCAAAACTGCCCAGGTCTGGGATGAGCACTCAGGAGCTGGGATGGGCACCCAGGGCCTGCAATAAGTATTTGGGGTCTGGGGTGAGCACCTGGGCTCCCACCCCAGACCTTGTCCCTCTGAGCTGGGAGGTCTCTCCCTGTTCCCTATGGAGCCATTGCAATAAAAACAACCCCAACCTCATCCCTGTGGTTGGAAGATCCCCCCAGGGCCAGGGCTGCTCCCTGGGGCTGGGACAAGTCCCAGAAATGTCTTTTTCCCTGCAAAGCCTGGGGAACGAGGCGTCTCCCTGCTCTCATTGAACACAGTGAAGGTCAAGCACCAGGTTCCTTCAGACCCATTCGAGAGACCCAGACAGACAAATCATGAAAATCAATCCACAGTGGGTAATTAATGCAGCCTTCATTAGCACGCAGCAGCTGAACGATCTGCATCCAGCGCTCTGTGCTTCATGGCAGCCCAATAAATCGGGATGGATCCCGCTCTCCCAGCACCAGGAGCTGCCTCACTTTTCTTCCCTGATCAATGCAAGGCCTGCCCAACCCTGGCACCATCAGCACTTTCACTGCTCAGAGTGTGAAGCTCCACAAATTGTGTATGATGTGGCACCAGGAACTCATAATTAGTTTTTAAAATCTACTCTTTGCTTGTTTTTCGTTAGAGATTTTACACTTTTAACCCATTCCAGAGCCTCGTTTTTGTAAAGAGCTGCCCTGTGCCTTGGGCAGCTGTTAGATTGTGGATGATGCAGAAAAAGCCCTTGATGAGTGATCAACTCCTTCAAATGGAGTTCAGCAATTAAACCAAAATGGAGTGATGAGCACTGCAGCCATCCATCCATCCATCCATCCATCCATCCATCCATCCATCCATCCATCCATCCATCCATCCATCCATCCATCCCTTCCATCTCGCAAGAAGTCCGTCCTTCCATCCTGCTGACTCAGCCCCCAGCTCACAATGCAGAGCCCTCCATGGACAACATGAGCAGCATAAAGGAAAAATTTTGTGTCAATTTTTAAATCTTTTGAAATTCACTTTTAAAGCACAAGAAGCTTTTTCAGCACGTGTTAGTCAAATCAAAAATTACATCATCGCTTCTCCAAAGAAAACTCAAGCAGTGTCTTTGCTTTCGTGCTCAGAGATAAGCCCTGCCTGGATATTAAGCAGGGTTATTCCTCTGTTTTTAGGGGGATTTTTGTAAATATTAGCCCTGAATGGCCACTGCACAGCAATTTATAAGGGAAGGTAACCCTGCACTCCCACAGCACAAGAGCAAAGGAATGCAAATCCCAGGGCTACTCCCAGCGTGTCTCCTCACACGGGGAAGGCAAATGGGACCACCTTAAGCCTGTCTGAGAGACTGAGGCGCAAAGGTATTTGTTTAAAAAAAAGTGTAGTGATTGCAGAGAAAAGAGAAACCTGAGAGCTCCTTCCCGAGCAGTCAGACAGGGTCACCAAAACCAGACTAAATAGTCTGACTGAGGGCAAAGCGCAGGGCTGGCTGAAAACTGATCCTGGGGATGGAGGAGCAGCCACAGCCGCCGGGGCAGGAGGGAAGGGTGGGAAAGCAGAGCCACCAGAGGGACCCTGGTGTGACAGAGCCACCAGAGAGGGGCTGGAGGTGCTAGAGAGTGTCAGGAGGGATCTGAGAGCATCCAAAGTGACCGTGGTGTGACAGAGGCAGTGAGGAGTGGTCAGAGGCAGGGACAAACCCAAATCCCTCCAGTGCCTGAGGGAGAGGAACAACTCAGAGAGAGCTCAGAACTCATCTTTATTTCAGGGACCTGGAGCCAAATCTAGGAACACCTGAGAGCTGGCTGCTGTAGAACCAGGCTGAACCATGCTCTCCTCATGGCTCATGACTTCCCAGGGCATTGCCAATAATTGGTGTTTTTTCCCAAAAGGGTCACCTTACTCTCAGTCTAGAAAGAGCTTTCCCAGTGGTGTCAGAGAGCAGCTGCAGAGGAGCTCCCAAGGAGCAGAGGCTTCACCCTCTCACTACAGCTGGGGACTGTCCCCACCAACATTCATACACCAGCATCTCCCAGAAGGCACACGTTTCTTTTTTGTGTGTCAAAAAATGACTAAAATCACGTTTATTCCTTGCCCAGAAGCCATCCCCCTACTACAAGAACAACCCCCACAAAATGTACCCAAACCGAGTTCCCTACAGGGCTAAGACCCCCACCCTGGCTCTTGCTTCCCCTGCCCCAGGTTTCCACCTGTGAGGAGCAGGATTGCAGGAACGAGCCCTCCACAGCCTTTAAAGGCCAGCTGTGAGCCCTGTAGCCACATGCTGAGCAGAAAAGCCCCTGATGCCAGGCTCTGGGGCTCTTCCTGGCATCCTGGGTGCTCTTGTGGGCTCCCTGCCACACCATGACAGTCTGTGCCATTGCCAGTGTCACCGTTTTCCTGAAGGTATTTGCCCTCTTTGTATCTTGCTGCCTGTCGGGGTTTGGGGTTTTTTTACCAATTCCTTTTGCTCTTCTGAATTTCCTCCCCCTTTCTCTACTCCTTGGTTGTGTTTTTTTCCTTTTTTTGAGGAGAACGTTGGGAGCTGAAGGGCACGCCCTGAGTGTGCCCAGGGCTGGGGCAAGGGGAGCACACGGGGTTACAGAGTCAGCAGCAGATGACTGAGTAAACAGCAGGCGCTGCCAGAGATCAGGCAAGCAAGAAACACACGGTCAATTCTTTTAACTTATGACTGCACTTAATTACTGCCTTTCCTCCCTTCGTAAGCTACATATGGGATTAATAATAATGCTGAATCAGATATGGTCTCTTGCAGAATCATGGAATGGTCTGGGCTGGAAAAGACATCTAAGATCACAAAGTCCAACCATTCCCCCAGCGCTGCCAAGGCCACCACTGACCCAATTCCCCCAAGTGCCACATCCACATGACTCTTAAACCCCACCAGGAATGGTGACCCCACGCTGCCTGGGGCAGCTGTGCCAGGGCTGGGCAGCCCTTTAGGGTGAGGAGTTACTTGAGGCCACTTCCTCTTGTCATAATGCTTCTTCCACACCCCCCCCTGGCTGCACCATCCTGTCAGGGAGTTGTGCAGAGCCACAAGGTCCCCCCTGAGCCTCCTTTTCTCCAGGCTGAGCCCCTCCTGCTCCCTCAGCTGCTCCTCATACGACCCTTCCCCAGCCCTGTGACATTTCATTGAGGTTTCACTGCACTCCATTGTTAACTCCAGGCTTTACCTGGGCACAGCAGTGGGTGCAGCACTCAGGGACACCTTAGGAGCAGGAAAATGTGATTCCAAAAGCCCAAATTATGTGCTAGGCTATGTCTGTTTACCTGTGATGCTTGCCAACTGCTATCTAATTAGCTGTACAGGAAATATAATTGATATTTCTGCAGAGACGTGACACTTGTGCCTTTGCTGAAACGGGAAGGGTTTCTCAGGGCTTCACATCACTCCTGTTTGCTGCTTCCCATAAGTGATACTGCCTCGTTTTGGGAAGGATTCCAAGAAATAAGAGCTTACCAGAGAGGCCTCTTGAAAGTATGGGCAGCTTTATGTCAGCCTGGGAGCTCCCTCAGACACAAATCTTCTGGAGGAAAGAGTGGATTCTCTGCTGTTTGCAAAAGGGCCACAAATGGGAAATAAAATGTTTGTGCAGCTCTTTAATGTGAAAAACATCCATTTTGGAGCAGATTCTGTGTCTAGTCTGGGTGAGAGGGAGCAGGCAGCCTGCGAGGGGCTGCACAGGGAGGTGAGGGCTGCTCTCAAAGATCCCTGCAGCCCTGATCAGTCCTGTCACTGAGTCAGGACACCAAGCCCTGGTGACTGGGACTCCCAGTGTGATGCACATGTGAACATCTGGTCCCAGATGTGCCGTGACTGGGTGTGATGCAGGGGGGATGCAGAGGGCTGACCCTCTCCCGCTTCTCCCTCTCACTCCGGACAGAAGCAGTGCAAGGCAATTTAAATTCCTCTGGGGATCGCAGCCACTTACTGCTAACCTGAAACCTCCCCCCAGGCACTCTCACTGCTCCCCTTTTGTCATCAAAAGGCATTTTTGCCGCTCTCGCAGACTTTCTCTTCTCCACACCCAGCGTCTGCCACCGCTTCCCTGGGGAGGTGGCCCAGAGCTGGAGGTGTCCTCATGGCCCTGGGGTGAGGGGACACCACGGCTGGGCGAGGACGCGTGGGGCTGCACGGCATGGAGAACACGAGCAGGATTTCTGTCAGCAGAGGGGGGAATGCTCAGGGCAGAGCAGCCACCCTCAGCCAGTTCCAAGCCCAAGCTAAGCAGGTATTTCTGTACCCATCTGTGAGAGCAGCTCTCCCCTCAGGACACCTCACAAACCTGGAGGAGAGAAGAATTTCTGGTTTGGTGGTTTTGTGTTCCTCAAGCATTTCTGCTCTTTATTTTGAGGAAATATTGGGCTTCCCTAAAAGGAGGGATTCTGTGCAGAGCATTCTGTGGGCTGGGGACGCTGTGACAAATGGCTCTGCTGCCATGGCTGCTCCCTCTTCTCTCCTTCTCCTCATCTGGTGGTTTCTGGTGTTATTCCTTGCCATAAAGCCTCATCACCTCTTTTTTGAGGTTTGCATGGAGTTCATACATAACAAGGTTTTGTTTTTTTTCCCTGGGATGAAATCTCCCGAAATCTGATCCATGAACACATCTAAACAGGCACACTAACAGGAAACTCAGAGATATGGAAATGTAAATGAGTCCCCAATCAATAAAGGTAATTATAGTGAGAGATAGACTGACATACAGTATCTTGAGGCTTTTTTCCTTGTCTTCCAAGGGACTCCCCAGAGGCTCCACAGACACTGGTGAACGTGTTTCCAAGGCTTACTGTGGCTGGGGAGGATTGTTCCCTGGAACAGGCACAGGAATGATGCTGCCAAGCCCACAGTGTGCCCACTGCCACTGGAGCCAAACCTCTCCAGCAGGCTGGGGGCAAGGAATCTGAGTGCAGATTTCATTGCTGAGGGATTTTCATTCTGAAGTTCAATTTCTCTTTGACATCCTATTTTTTTTTTTTTGCTGTAATTATAGGCAGTGAGATGAAGAGATCAGCATTATTTAACTTGCGTTTTACCTTTTAAAAGATGTCACTAATTTCACCCAATTAACAGTGGGTTTTTTAGCAGATCTAAATACAAACTGCTGCCAAGTTTTGCAGAACCCAGAAGGAGAAAGAGGTTGGTCCTCTCCCAAGCCTTGAGTCTTTGGCTGTCAGTGACCACCTGGCCTGCCTGTTTCCTTAAGGGCTGATGGGGCAGGTCACCCAGGATTTCCTGCTGTGGCCACTTGGTCAACTGGCACTGGGGGCAGGGGAGCAGAGGAAGTGCAGAAAAGCTTGAAATGGGAACCGTGGAGAGGAATCAATTAAACACACAGCAGCTTTCTTTGAGTTAAGAGCTCTCTGAGCTGGGTCACCACATCCCTCCAGCCTGTTTTCTGTGTCTGAAGAGGCCGACAGCACTTGGGGGTTAGTGAGGAATCCCCACACCCCAGCCCTGTCTGAGCACAGCCCAGATGTGGCTCTTCTGCTGGGTTTTGATGAATTTGCTCCCAAGTCTGGCTGTGCTTCAAGAGCTTTGTCCCTTGTGCACAAACCTCACTTCCTGCCTAGCGCTCATCTGGATCATCTTTATTGGAGAGAAGAGCTCCTAAACTCCCTCAACAAAGTTCTTTGAGTTTGAGCTGGGGAAACAGTTCCTAGTGCAAGCTCCAAGGAAGACCTTTAAAATTTTCCTGCTGGAACCTCTGTCCCTCGCATGAGGCATGATGGACGCCTACGAGGTCACCTCCCCATCTGCTTTCAGCTCCTGCAGAAGACACGTCTGACAACTTTGACGCAACCCCAAACCCAAGGCATCTCTTCCTCCACGGCAGGATTTTAAATATCTCTATCTGCACTTGGAGAGGAGCAAAGCTGTGGAGATGGCGGCTCAGGTCGTGCCATCTCGGGTGGGTAAGGTCACACCATCTGACACATGTCAGATGAAAAGCTCGAGTAAGAATATTCAGCCAACTGCTCCGAGCAGTTTTTCATCCTTCTGTGGAGGGAGCAGAGCTCTTCCAGCAGAGCAGCTCCGTGCCGTGAGTGAGCCCATCCCTCCCTGCTTGTGGGGCAGGAAATGTGTTTCCTGCAGCACCAGCATAACCAGGCACCTCTAACAAACGTGGCACACGGGAAATGCCAGACTTTCTCCCTTTTCTTCCCTCTCACAATCGTATTTAACAGAGCAAGAGCGGGTATGCCTTTTACCCATCCTCCTTCGCTTTGTGCTCTCCCTGGGATGGGAGGGGGCTCTTGAAGCTGCTTCGGAGCGGGACAGACCTTGCTGTAAGGGACCAGGCTCGGTGTTGCTCGGGGTCAGCCGGGTGTCCCGGCAGCGGTAGTTTGCACTCTGGGGGTGCGGGCTGTGCCCGTGCCACGCCGATAGCAGCCGATAGCCCGGAGCGCTCCCGGCACCGCCGCCAGGCTCGCACGATTTGCCGCTCCGAAGTACAGATGGCTCTGGGGTGGCTTTTTCTTGGCACCGCCCTGCAAGAGCCTAGGGAAGGGCATCTGCTGAAAACAACTGCCTTGGGATGGCGGCGGCCCGGCCCGCTCCCTCCCGGCGCTCCCATCTGGATGCCGCTGACCCCGCGGCCGCGGGCGCTGGGTTAAACGCGGGAGCTGCGGCTCCGCACCTCCGACAGCTCCAGGCGACGAATGGATTTCATGCGCAGCCCTCCTGTACCTCTCCTTGATGTTCTGAGGCAATGAGAAAGAAGTGTTAAATTTGTTCTTGGCTACTTTTCCTTGCAACTCCCAAAGGCACCGGTTACAAACTGAATCAGTTATCAGCTAGTTAGGCTGGCAGTTCCCGAAGGTACCGCATGAATACTGATAGGGACCCATGCATTATTCAGTGCGAAGAGCAGAGGAAAATGAGCAACACGTCCAAAACAAGAACAGCAGTGGCAGTAAGGGAATAATTAGCGAGCTGTCACTTGTCCCTGTCAGTATTCCCTCCCTTAACACATAAGGGAAAATAATAAAAAAGGGTAAGATCATCTTGCAAGCTCTGCTCTTAAATATGCAGCTGGTAGGTTAAAATACAATGATAAAGGGGAGAGGATAGAGAGCTCTGATACAGTTTTCAAAAGATATGGCCTCCATTTCCATGGAGACTGGGTTTTTTTATTATTTTTTTTTTAATCCCACAGGCACTGGGTTATACAATAAGTCCCTGCCTTAAATATCAGCCCATGTGCAACAGCATGAAAGGGACGTGGCTCTAACACGGGAGTTTATCCCAAGGAAAATATTTAGGATTTTTTTTTTCCTTCCCTTTGTACAAAACACTACTGAAGTCGATGTATTTTAGAGAAACCTGGCTGACTGAAATTTGCTTTGCTGTGAGAGCGGGGGAATCCTGCAGCCGGGGGGGTGTTCCCGGCGCTGCTCCCCTATCCCAGCCCCTTCCCCTCTCCGGAGGAGCTGGGCGCACCAAAACCGCTGACTGGACAGCTCAAATCAAGTCAATCTGGAGTAAAATTTTAACTAATTAAGCAGTTTGTGGGCTGATGAGAACAAAGTCACTCTGCTGCTGTCTCCAAACAGCCTCCAAAGCAGCTCAGACGCGGCGCCGGTGCCCACGGGTGCGAGTGCCCGCTGTCAGCAGCGCTCTGCCCACGGTCCCGGAGGAGGTCCCACACATCCTGCGGGATCCGGGACCTGCTGGGACCCCTCAGGCTCTAGTTAGGACCACAGCGGGTCCATTTGCCTCCAGCACAGCCCCTCCGTGTTCGCCTGCAGCAGCCCTGGGAGAGCTCCGCGCTGCCAGGCTCGTTCCGAGCAGGGAAGGGATTTGTGCGACGCGCAGAGATGCTGTATTCACAGCGATGCTAGCGCTGACTTCCCTAAAATATCCTGACATGGATCCCTCCGAACAATCTGCTACATCACGGCGAAGCTGCAGCCGAGCGGAACGGGGGAGAGAGCGCGTCTCTGAGCGTGTGGCCCAGCGTGGCTCCAAAAATGTCGGGATTCGCCTGCAGATTTCAACCCTCTCTCACAGGGAATGGCCACGGAGATCACCGCCAGCGGCTGCAGTGTTTAGCAAAGCCATTAGTTAGCCCGGCTTATTTCGGAGCTCTGCAACACTTACGTCACTGAGGACCCACTTCCCCTGTTCCCTGCCCTGATTTCTTAAAAGGAAATTCTGGAGAGCCCGCGGTAGCAGCGGGTCCTGAAGGGAGCGGGATGGAGGCACAGCCCCTGGGGTCGGGGTGCAGCAGGAGAAACCTGGGAACTGCCTCTGACACCGGCGTTAACTCAAAACAACGGGAAAGAAAACCAGGAAAGGCTGGGAAAGCTTCTCAGAAGTGCCTGCAAATGGCGCCTGTCCAGCTCCCCAAAAGTCAGGAGAGGTTCTTCAGCAACGCTCTTCCCACACTGGGAGGATGTCTCCCTCCAAGTCCCATTTTTCCCCCCAAAATACATTTCATTGTTTTTCCCTACTCCTGCTTGGCAGCCCGTGGGATAACAGCTCTCCGTATATAGTCTCACACCATAAAAATGCACACAAAGTGAAGCATTTTCATGTCAGGTTTTCCTAATCCCTTTCTAGCTCCTGACTAATCCTGCCCAGCCCAGCCCCTGCCGTGCCACAGCTCCCTCTGAGATTGTGCCACAGATTTGCACAGATGACTCTGTTTGATTGGCACTCGATGGTATAGACAGTCCCCTATTGAACCCTGCTTCCAGCACAAATCCATGGGAAGGGTTTTGCTCATCAAAACGTCTTCCTGGCTGTCCTTAAGCCACAGCCGAGGTGGCCATTTTCCTTATCCATCACTTGCGCTCTGCGTCGTTCCAGGTCTTTGATGAATGATTCTCTGGATAATGTATTTCATCCCACCAAGCCCGTGTATGTACTGGGAAAAGAAAACTGGAGAGATTTCACATCAACTAAACAAGCATCTTTGGTGTCAAGTGTCTGTGTTTTTGCATAAGCACCCACCAGTTCTCCTCGGTCTCCCTCTGAATGAGATCCCCGCACGGATGAATATTCATGAGAATTAAATGGGAGAGCTGTGATTTTCAGCAAAGGAAACTTTCCTGCTGGAGGAGGAATGTACTTTTCGCTGATGCTTCTCTAGCGTGTGCTCAGCCTCAGGTGACACCTTCCACGCTCCGGGGACAGCGTTAGGGAAGGCACTCGCTGCTGGCACAGAGCCTGGCTCCGAGCCACGATCCATCCCATCCCAATGCTCCCCGACAAGGCAAAAGGTGCAGGGCTGTGCTGGCCCTGCCTTCCGTGGAGCCCTGTGACCTTAAACCAAACCAAATCCGGACGGGTTATTTTTAACGTGTGGTTGCAGGACAGCCCCTGGGCTCCAAAACCCGCATTCTAATCGAGAGAGTTTTCTGCCTTGCTCTGGGTTGGTTTTGGATGCTCAGCCCATTCCAGTCGATGCCATCCGTTTTCCCTCCTGCATCTCCCTGTGGCTGGAGCTGCACAGACGGCGGGGCCCGCGCTGCTGGCGGTGTCGTTACTGCTGTCACACGCCCGTCACTGACAGGCGCTGGGAGCCTGATGTTCCACCACTCCTTGCCCAGCTCTCCACATCTCCGCTCGGAATTGCAGGACCTTTGTTTTCCAGCTGCGGCTGCGGCTGCCGTTGTGGTTTGATTGCAGGAGGATGCGCGATTTAGCCGGTGGAGAGTGAATAATTTGGCACGGAGCATTCCTTGCTATTCCGTCGAGCAGTCTGTGTGTCAATCGATGGGGTAACAATTATGATCAATGTCAACAGGAAAAAACAAACCCCCACCATTAAGCAAGCACAAATGTGCACAGGCACAAAGCGGCCTCGCTGCTGCCTTGCTGTGGCTGCCACAGCCGGTTCCCTGCCTGGGGGGAGCACCCAGTGCCCGCAGGGGAGGGATGGGACACCATCACAGACCCGGCTCCTCTTTTGCCAGGCCCTTCCTGACGCTTTGGAACCGAATTGCTGAGATTTGGAGTTTGATTTGCAGGTTTGGAGTCTGCCAATTCACGCTGAGTGCGCTCCCGGGCAGAGGCTGGGCTGGCTCCAGGGCTGGGGGCATCGGGCACCAGCTCATCCCACAGCAGTGCCAGAGCAGGCAGGGCCAAAGCCTCTGTGACCCTTCCGAAGAACTGAGCTGCGACCTGCTCTGCCTTTTTTACACTTGAGCTCCAGTGCCTGAGGCAGGGCCAGTGTGTCAACAGGCTGGAAAACCTGTGGGGTGCGTGGTCCTGGCAGGACAAAGGTACCAGAAGGGCTGCTGAGCCCAGGCTGGTACTGGTGTCTGGCTTTTGAATGTCAGCTCATGACCTCTCTGCAGGTGCCTACAGTGGCCAGATCCCTTCCCAGCTTCTCCAAGATGTCCTGGTGAGCAGGCAGTGCTGGCAGAGCCGGTCCTTCAGCCACAGGGATGGGAGAGGGCTGCAGCACAGTGCCCGGCCAGGCTGGCATTCCCAACAGGAGCATGCCTGGCATGGGCTGGCAGCACCTCCTGTCATTAATGCAGCTCAGCCACACCTGAGGTGCCACTCTGGCGAGATGCAAGAGCATTCCAGAGGAATGCTTGATGCCCTGTGTCACTCACTGCCAGGGATAACGCTCCTCGCTGCTGTCACACCGCGTGTGTAGGATGTTGAATTAAACAGTGGGTCTTTTGATGCTGCTGAAGGAACTGTTGCATTAATTATCCATAGAATTTGCACATGCAGCTTGCAGAGTGGAAAAGGAGCATTTCCCCCAGACTGATGCACATTTGAATCTCAGCCCCCTCCCTCTGAATCGCCCCTCACCACACTGGGCCCTTCCAAAGGCACTCTAAGATTGTTTATTGATGAACCAAACCTTGGAAGGGTGATGTCTTTGCCAGGGGTTATTTTTACTACCCTGTTAGTTAAGGCTGAGAGTATTATTTTACATGCCAATGAATAATTTACCTGCCATTATAAAACTTACTCAGAAACAATCCTCAGCACGGGCTGGCGTTACCTGCGTGGCTCAAGGATGGAACAGGCTGGATGCAGGAGCCCAGGTGTGCAGCAGGTACCCTGGAAAGCTGCCATGGAAGGAAGGTCCTAAATGGCTGCATAAAATAAAATGTCCCCAGCACTGGTTTCCACGAGCTGTGGCTGCATCTCCAAATTTATAGCTTAGAAAAAAAGAATAATTGCGAGACCACATTTTTCACTTGTGCTTTTCCTGAGATCTCTATTTTCCCCTTGGATTCTCCACACCTCCTGATTATTTATAGCATACCAGAACTCCAGCCTTATAAAATACCATGCATGACTTCTCCTTGCTCTCAGTGCTCGGGGAGACCAGGCACTATTGGTAAAAGATTTAACTCATTAATAGAGAGAAGCTGGAACAAAGCTCCGTAATTCAGTATTGCCTTCCCCAGCCTGATGGTGTTTATTTAGAAAGCAGCAAAGACACAGGCATGTGGGGCTATAAATCAGCAGAAAATCAATGCTAACATGTAAATAAATTGCAAATCAGCTGAGAAATTGGTTTCATTTTGAGACGATAAAGCATATTTCTCCTGTACTTATTTTATAAGGTGCCCCTTAAGAATTGTAATATTTCTGTGTGGTAATGATAAACATTAGTGAGTTGCTTTAGAAATGAAAAAATGGCAACCCTGTGGGGATTTGAAAAACATATGCACTTCAAATTTGAAAATCCAATTTAACTGTCCATTATATGGAGAATAAAAAAAGGTAAGGATAGGATAATTTTGCAGTTACACAGCATTTGACTAAATCTGATTCAGGGATGACAGCTACACTTTAAAAGCTACATGTCTGAATGTAAGGAGACAGCAAATCATTTATTTATGATTGTAATCTAGCTCCTGTCTAACAAGTTAACAACTGTGCAGTGCTCCCTGAGTGGAGGCAGCCTGTGTAGGCTTGTCAGTTAGCACTTTTAAAAACACTTTTCATAGAATTTTGGTTTAAAAAAAAATAAAATAAAATAAAAGAGACAAAAGAGAGTCCCTGTCAGATTTACCAAAACAAGCAGATGTTAAAATTGCAAAAGTTTGAAGAAACAAATCCTGCTCCTAATTCAATGCAAAGCACCTTGTGCAAAGGGTACACGACAGCCAGAGAGGCCGATGCAGGGGTCTGGTTGTTTGTGCATCCTGAACATGGCAGCAACCTCGTGTTTTGTTGGAAGTGTCACATTTTTGACACCAAAGGCTTGGCTCCTGCATCCCTGTCTGTGGCATTTTGCAGTTTCTGGTGCCCATAACTCTCTCTGCCCCTGTTCCCACACGCCCTGCCCTGGTTCCAGCTGTGCCTCAGAGCAGGCACAGCTGCCCAAGCACAGCAAGCTCAGAGCCATGGGATTGTGGCTATAGCTGTTTGAGGTGAGGTGTTGATGTCAGAGTTTTAAGGCAACCAAATCACCTGAACGGTTATAAAAAACAGGAAACCAGGAGTATTTGCCCAGCAGCTCAAGTGGGATATAACTAACCTAAATCTGATATTATACATTCTTCCATTTTAAATGAATGGGAGCATCATGCTAATCCAATTCCACCCCCTGCCATGGGCAGGGACAGCTTCCCCTAGACCAAATTGCTCCAAGCCCCATCCAACCTGGCCTTGAACACTTCCATGGATGGGGCCTCCTCTTGACATGAAAATTCTGGAAAGTGATTAATGCAACCAGTTTCTATGAAGAGTGAGAGGGAAGAGATGGTGGAGCTGCTGTGTATGGCCACCAGCTGGAGAACTGGGACAAACAGGGGACAAGCAGTGTGGTGTTGGAAGGCTGGGCAGGGGCAGATGAAATTCAGGGCATACAAATGTAAAATCCTGAGCTCTGAGAGGTTTGTAGAAATGGAAATCTCATCTTCATGAGCACAGAGGACTTTGTACTGAGGGCCAGCACCCAGGAGTGAAAATTGAAGGCTGCAACAAATGACTCTGTGGAAACACTAGTTCTGCATCCAGTAGTTACCAACCAAATATTGGGAATAATTGAGGGGGAAAGTAGGGATTGAAGAAAGAGCACTGTGGTGTTACTGACATCCGTGTGGCAGCCTTACCCTGAACCCTGCATTGTTCTGTTCCCAATCCATGACACAAAACCAGCAATAGATGTGAGAAAGGTCCAGAGAGGGGCCCAGGGATGAGTGAGGATAAAGTCAGGATTCCCTGGGGTGAGGCTTTTCAGCCTGGGAAGGGACACAACAGAAATCTGTAAACCCAGGACAGGGAACAAGGATTAGCTGATGCTTCGAGGGCTCTGAGGGGGCTGGCAGAGGTTGAACCCAGCAGGAAGGAGGCTGCTCTCAGATCCTTCACCAAGACTGCGCAAGGTAAAATTTACATGGGTTCAAGAAGTTACCGGACAAATTAATGTCAGAAAAATCCATCATACATCCATACACAGACATTATTTCTGCCTCTGAAGGATCTTGAGCCATAAATTGCTGGAGGTTAATAGAGTGCTTGATGAAGTATCATTGTTCTCTTGCTCTGTGCTTGTGCTCTCCAGTGGGTGTTCGCCTGGGATGAGCCACTCTGGCTATTTTTATGCTCTTAACATGTTCTTTTACCAGTTGGAGCAGGATCTAATGCTCAATATAAATCAAACCTGGTGGTTTGATGTGCCTTGCCTGGGCCTCCTTGGAGCCTGTGGTTTCAGAGGGGTCTAGGCTGTACCTGTTGCACTCCAACGCCAGCACATCCCCAGAGGTGCCATTGTCCTGCTCCCATGGGCTGTCCCTGTCCCGAGGGCTGACAGCAGCACTTCCAGCCACTGTGGGTGTGCTGCCCACCCCACTTCAGCCACTGTGTCAGCTCGTCAAGGTTCACTGGCAGGCTGTATCCTTACCCTCGACCGGGACAAGTCCTGAGGTGCTCTGGGTCCTGCAGAGCTGTCCCAGAGGTGCAGGGGGTGTGGGAGGTATCCGAGAGGTGTGGAAGGTGAGAAGGGGATGCAGGAGGTGTGGAGGTGAGGAGGGGATGCGGAGGGGATGCAGGGGCTGTCCCGCAGGTACAGGGGGGTGTGGGAGGTGTCTAAGAGGTGCAGGAGGTGTGGAAGGTGCGGAGGGGATGCAGAGGGGATGCAGGAGCTGTCCCACAGGTGCAGGGGGGTGTAAGAGGTGTCTAAGAGGTGCAGGAGGTGTGGAAGGTGAGGAGGGGATGCAGGGGCTGTCCCGCAGGTACAGGGGGGTGTGGGAGGTGTGCAGGAGGTGTGGAAGGTGCGGAGGGGGTGCAGAGGGGATGCAGGAGCTGTCCCACAGGTGCAGGGGGGTGTAAGAGGTGTCTAAGAGGTGCAGGAGGTGTGGAAGGTGCGGAGGGGATGCGGGGGCTGTCCCGCAGGTGCAGGGGGTCAGGGAAGGTACGGGAGAGCTGCGGGAGCGGTGCAGGGGGGGCTGGAGGGGGCGGGCAGCAGCAGGAGCCGGTTTGTTTATTGTGCGTGAGAATCACAAGCGACTAAAAGCGAAGGGAGAAAGTTTGAGCTGGTGGTTGTCAGATAGTATCACCCTCACACCCGCCGGGAATGCTAATGAGTGTCAGCAAACACTGGGAGTCTCTGCCTGTTTATTTACCCGGGATTGGGTCAGTGGCTGAAAATACACAGTTTTGCTTTTGCAGATAAAATAATTCTTTTCTGATAGAAAAGGCCGGGTTTGTAATTCAGGATTTTCCCGGTTTTGATGTAGGGCGAGAAATGGAACTGTGGAGCCTCGGTGGTTCAGGGGAAGCTCGGCTGCTTTTAAATGGTATTCTGCAGATAAGAAGACACTTAAAATACACTTTGGAAATAGCCATCAGCAGGGTGTTTTGGGAAAACCGGCAGTGGAAGAGTCAGGGCTGTTCACTCTCGCTGGCCACCCTCTGAACTGATTATTCTCCTATTGGAAATGAATGCCAGGAGTGTTATTTAAATTAGATTAAAAGTAGAAGTGGTTTAGATAGTGTAGGTGTGTGCCCCACTCTTTTCTCTTTAAGAGACAGAAGGAAATTTCAGAAATCCGTGTTTAATTTGGATTGCTGAGGTCTGGGGTAATTGCAGTTCCTCCATCCCCCCGTGTCTTCACGCTTCCAGTGTTTCAGAAAAGAACAAAAAAAAAAAAAACAAAAACAAAACAAACAAAAAAAAAAGTGTGATTACTGTGTTTCTGTACACAAACCATTGGTTGCTGTCGTGTCACCGAGTGGAGGGGACATGTCCCCGTTGGTGATCACACATCGGAGAGGCTGGAGATGTCCCCGTGGCTGAGTGACAGCCCGGCTCAGGGATCAGCCCCTCCGGCTGGGCCGGGCTGGGCCGGGCTGGGCTCGGCAGCAGAGCCAGGAGGCCGTGGAGAACGGCACTGTCAGAGCAGGCAGCAATCTGTGGGGTCTCCAGAACCTTATCATCCATGCGAGTCAACAACTGTGCTAAATTGAAATTGTAGAGTTGATTAAACGACGTATTTAAGGCCCCATAAAAGAAAGCAAAGGCAGGCAGGGAGGGAGCGGCGTGCGGGGGGCGGCGGGTGGGGAGGGTTTATCTCACCGCGAGCAGCAGGCTCAGCCACTGATCTAATCAAATTATTCAGCATTAAAAAACTGCCAAGGCATTCCAGTGCTGCAGCTTCCAGAGGCCCAGCTGGGATCAAATGCTAATCAACATCTCCACGATATTTATTCCCACTGTCAGTCTGGTACGTGTTTGTTTTCCGAGCGCTGCATACTAAACTGAAAGATCAAGATGAATCGGTGGAGATGGGAGATGATGAGCAGCCAGGCTAAACACTGGGAAAAACACCGGCTACTGGGAAATGGGGACAGAGGGAGATGGCTGGAGGGAGATTGTTGGGTGGAAATGGTTGGATGGAGATGCTTGGAGGGCGATGGTTGGAGGGAGATGCTTGGAGGGCGATGGTTGGTGGGAGATGGTTGGATGGAGATGCTTGGAGAGCGATGGTTGGTGGGAGATGGTTGGAGGGAGATGCTTGGAGGGCGATGGATGGTGGGAGATGGTTGGATGGAGATGCTTGGAGGGCGATGGTTGGAGGGAGATGCTTGGAGGGCGATGGTTGGTGGGAGATGGTTGGATGGAGATGCTTGGAGGGCGATGGTTGGAGGGCGATGGTTGGAGGGAGATGCTTGGAGGGCGATGGTTGGTGGGAGATGGTTGGATGGAGATGCTTGGAGGGCGATGGATGGAGATGCTTGGAGGGCGATGGTTGGCGGGAGATGGTTGGATGGAGATGCTTGGAGGGAGATGCTTGGAGGGAGATGCGCAGCAGCCGGGATG
The DNA here is from genome assembly GCF_037042795.1 of Molothrus aeneus. Lineage (NCBI taxonomy): Eukaryota > Metazoa > Chordata > Aves > Passeriformes > Icteridae > Molothrus > Molothrus aeneus. The sequence continues at coordinate 9,202,122 of NC_089663.1, read as the reverse complement.
CACCCACTGCTGGCGGGAGCACCGTGCTGCCACCACGGCCTCACAGCTCTCACACCCAGCGGCTGCTGCTGCTCCCCCAGAGCCCCTTCTGTCATGACAGCACCAGCGACTGCTCCTGCAGCACGTGTGGAGGGGACAGCGCCCAGCGACACGGGACGGCCACACTGCGCCCTGCCCCTCGAAGGCCGCCTGCCGACCAGCAAGGTCCTCCTTAAGCACTAGCCACCGGAGCGCTGGGAGATTAATTAATTTCCTTTTTGTTTTTCAGGGTTTCATTTTTAAATTACAGTCTTCCCTCCTCTCTAATAAATACTCAACAATTAAAGCTTTTTTTTTTCCCTGACATGCGATTCCAACATCTCAGTGTCCCACCCTCCTGTCACCTTCCCTGCCATAAACAGATTCGTAAAAACTGCTTTTGACGCCCCAGCTGCCATTAGCCACTTAAAATCCCATAATTATCATCCTATCATGGGCCTGTTAACGAGCAGTAAAAATAAGGCCATTGAATATGGTAATTTATTCGTAAATTAGCCTAATGAGAATAGGTTTCAGACACTGTTTACTTTCTAGCTGCCTGTTTCGGTGCGGTGCAGGCAGCCTGCGCGGGGCTGCGGAGCCGGGTGGCAGCGCGGGAGCCTCAGCCTGGGTGGCAGACGCAGCTCCCGCGCCGGTGGGCACAGCCCTGCTCCCCGGCCGGCCCTGCTCCCACCCTGCCCAGCCTGCCCTGCCTCTGCTGCCACCGTGTCCCCACCGCCGATGTCCCCAGAGCTGTCCCCTGGGGTCTGTCCCAGGGCAGGCTTCTGCTGACCGCCGCAAGCTGCACCTGCATTGCAAGACTTGAGGGAAAACTCCAGGATAAATGTGAGAAATGTGAATAAATGCAGCAGAACGGTCCAGTGCCATCACCCTGCGAGGAAAAGGAGCAGGAGCTGGGCAGGATGGTGGGAGGAGATGGGAATAGGCTGTTGTCTTCCTCCTCCTCCTCCTCCTCCTCCTTAGCCTCCCTGTGGCCAATTAAGAAGGATTGGATGTGTTGTTGTTAGCAGCTCTCACAGGGCTGTTTCAACAGTGGGATCCTACTTTTGGGTTTTTCTCTGGGAAGGTACCATCACCTTTGTACATACATTAAGGGTAAAGCCTCTTTTGTGGCCAACCATCACAGCCACCGCCTGCTGCTCCAGATCCAAATGAAAGGAGGAAGAAGAGCCCCAAACTGACTCTGCTTTGAATTCAGCACTGACAGGTCTGAGCACTCCAGCACCTGGGCGGCTTATTTTTTCCAAGCTCTGTCTTTGCAAACAGTTATTCTCAGGCAGTGGAGTGGTAATAAACCCCTGAGTGAATGAGGATGAGAGGTCCTTTCAGGGAAGAGGTGAAGAGCTCTTGACTATGAGCCTTTCACCCTCTAGAGTATTTTCATTCCTAGGCTGGCTAAAAGCCAGGAAATAAATCTGCAAGGCCGGAGCGTCTTGGCTGCATCTCTGAGGAGCTGGAGCCGGCAGCACCTTGGGCACTGGCACCCAGCCCTCCCCCTGTGCCCCAGTGAGGCTCAGGGCAGGTCTCTCCCACTCAGTGAGGCACAGGCTGTGCTGGGGAGCAGCCTGGTGCAGTAAGGAACACCTGCAGGGGAAGGCTCAGGTGTGCACACACAGCCACCAGCTGGGGGACAGTGAGACGATGGTGCTGAGGGGACTTGAACACCAAGGACACACTACAGGACCCTGCATCCCCAGGTGCAGTGCTTTCTTCCCAAAAGAGTCCGTTCTTGGCCCAAAACAGGGACACTCAGAGACCAGCTGCATGTGTGGTCACTCTGATGGGGAGCTCAGAGCTGGAGGGATCCCTGGGGACCAGACACTCCCCCATGGCCAGCCCTAGCTCCCATGTACTGGTGGGGACTGTAAAAATCACATGGTCCAAAAACAGGGGCCTGGTGTCATAGAGAAAGCCCAGAATTCATCATTCTGTGGAGAGTTCTAATTGGTTTCCAGTGACCAATTCCTGCATGGTGCAGGAGGATGAGGTGATAATAAAGTCTCTGTCATGGTTCTGGCTGCCCCTGGTGGCTCCTCTTGCCAGGCAGGAGCTCCCCTAACCACCCTCCGTGCTGGCTGCACTC